>NC_065443.1:212143500-214942940 GCF_917563875.1 Diabrotica virgifera virgifera
ATCCGTAAAATTGTGTAATTGGCATTCAAAATCGGCATAAACTATAAACGGAGTTGTTTGTTTGTACGTAAAATTTCGAAAAGCCACATGATCATATTTAGGAACAGTCATTTTGCATTTATTCATATCCAAACACATTTCTTCATGTTCTGCTAGTTTGCTTTCACTGCTAAAATAGTTTAAACAACGATCGCAAATATGTGTTTTCCGCGTGTTCTTGTTCAATTGCGACTTTACTAATTTCCCTAAATCTTTAATCCAACAATAATGAAGACGTATTTCCGTCTGATCGTCATCTTCTGGAGGAGCATCGTAATCATTTAATTTTGGAAAATATTTATCTTGCACAAGAAGCAAATTAACATGCTTTTCCAACTTTGCTGGTGTCAGTCTGGCAGGTACTACTTCGTAAAATTGTTTGTCCTTAACTATGTTTAATTCTAATACGAAAACATTGACTGATATGCCGTTTAATTTTTCGAATTTTGAAATTTGATTTAATGGCATTGGGCTTTCTAATTTGTCCGTTTGCAAAATAGTAGAATAATGTGGATATTTGGATACTCTTTGAGCATCTTTGTTAGCAGGATACAAAGCACTAACTATTGACCAATAAAAGCATGCTTGATCAAAATTACGAACATTGATACAAGCCTTTTTATTACTAATCTCTTTTGGCAAGTCAATGAAGGACGAGCCGTTTCCTATGTCCACTCTATTAATATTAACCTCTAATGAAATTACTTTAGACAGCGCGGCTCCTGAATCTTTTTCTGCAAATTCGGATAGCTTTGTATAAATTTTATCTTTAACATTTTCACGAAACCAAAGATGTAAATCGGTCGATGTATCTATAATAGCATTTTTCGTATTAAAATATTTTAAATCTAAACTTTCACTATCACTTGATTTTTTAATGAACTCCCCGCAAAATGCAGTATTGACTTTAAGTATTCTATGTGTTTTCAAAATAATGTTAATTTTGTTGCTAAAAACAGTATAAGCATCCTCTAAAAATTGGCCAATGTCCTTATGAGTTAAATTTACTATTATGTATGTATACACCGTTCTTAGGCGTCAACGCCCTTCGGTAGGGATCTATGGAGGAGTATCACCAAGCCGGAAGCCCTTATCCCTTCCCGTACCGCTCCTCCATAGGTCGATCAGACGCCAGTTTATTCCAGACCAAGCCGTAGACTCTATTGAGTTTTATACTACGGCGTTGGCCTTTTATAAATTTCATGACCTAGCTGAGGCTCGAACCAGCGACCGCAAATCGCAAATCCACTAAACTTGTCGATCGACTGAGCCCCAGCTAACTGGACCGTCAAGACCGACTATTACACCGGTTTTAATTCGACTGGCAAAACACGACACAACATTTTCCCATTTAACCCTATTGCGTAATTTTGAACTAAGCCCCATCCCAACATGTTTATTATTGAAATTTAAAATAATTTGTCTAAAATGATTAAAATGACCTATGCTAGTTTGCAATTTTCTAACTGTTCCAATGGGCAGCTTATTGTTTTTAATTACTTTATTGCATCTCCAAATTTGACTATTTAAACGTCTTGTCCAAACTTTACGGTCCCTATCAGTGAATTTGTCAAAAATTATTTTACGAAGCTTTTTAATAATGTGAAGCAAATCATCAGACTGTTTAATCACTTGTTTATGTTGCATGGCTACTCAAATACAAAAGATACAAGAAAGAACAAGATCACTTACCCTTTTTTCCTTTATTCTAATAACTAGTTGTCTATTATCTCAAATTTGGCTGCTGGGTGGTGGTATCCAGTATCGATCAGTCCTCGAAATATAATGGAATACTTCTTAGTTGCAAAATCAGAGATGAATGGAGTATATACGTTTGTGACTCTATTTGGCAGGAACACAACGTTCTCCTCCAGTTCCAGCAAAACTACTTGGCCAAATTTATTTTTCACCAGCTTGGCGTCTATTACTTTTTGTGGCTCGTTTATTGGTAGTTCGTTTAATTTAATTATTGGTTTACGGTCTGCAACCAAAGAAACGGCATTTATTTTTGTTAAATCCATCTAAAACAATAAGAAACAATTGCTAGAAAACATGCACAAATCTTACTATTTTTCTATAAGTAATAGTTTAGAGAAAACAAAATCCACAGAAGTACGTAACAAAAACAGAGACATTAAAAAACAAAAATCGATAATTTACATTCACAAAATAATGTGATCGTGTAAAAATAAGAAATTGTGAATTGTGAAGACCGACAAAGAATTGGGAACATAAGTATATAGAAGGCCGGCAAAAGAAAATTGGGGAGAGAGAAATAGAAATAGACCACAATTATTAAAGCAGAGTAGACGTAATTTTTTTTGCACGTAATTATTTTAAACATAGATAAAAGAACCACAAGTAAATAATACTAACACAAGAACTTACTTAAAAAAATATTTAAAACATGACACACAAGTACACACTACATACACATAAAAAATATTTAATATGAACAACAAAAAATAGCTTACCTTGATTCAATATTTATCACTGCGAACTAACTAGCGACACGTTCAGAAACTGTGGTTCGGACACAATTGGTGTACTTTAAGCCTGTCGGAAACTCAATGAACTGGCTATCCCCCGATTTCTATTTATATAGTAGGTTAATCTGATGACGCATTAAAATTTACATGTATGTACTTGCAGGATTCTTTGAAACGGCATGTGCATATTATTGCTAGAGTTTGCGGTTTTGATTTCCGTTATTAACGCGTATTGTGGAATGTGCTGTGTCATAATAATGAAATCGTATATTAAAAAATATAATTGATGCTTTTTTGCGGTCATTGCCATATTATACATTCTTACTTATTTTGCAATATTAGATGACATGTGAATATTATTTCTAGAAGTTGCAGTTTGTTTTAACGAGTCGTGTAAAATTTGCAAGGTGTTTCTGACGATGTTGCAAAAAATATAATCGTTGCTTTTTTGCGGTCATTGCCCCACATTATTTCTATTGCAATATAATGTTACAGGTGTAATATGATATTGCTTCCGCTGACACATTCGTTTTGTGTGACTAATGAAATTCTATTTAATACTTAGTATCAGATGTGAATTTTATGAATAATAAACTCGTATTTAATTTCTTCTTCTTCTTTGTGTCAAGCCATCTGTCAATTTTTCTTTTCGGTGTGTCAATTCTTCTTCTGTTTTCAGGTTTGTCAATTCTTCATTGTGCTGTGCCATTGTTACTTCTTCTTCTTCTTTTCGTTTGTCAATTCTTCTTCTTCTTTTCGTTTGTCTTGTTGCTATCAATTCTTCTTCCTCTTCTTCATTTCGGTTTGTCAATTCTACTTTGTGTCGAGCCATCGTCACTTCTTCTTTTCATTTGTCACGTCACCTTCTTCTTCTTCTTCTTCTTTTACGCAGCCGTCAATTCTTCTTCTTCTTTTCGATTTGTTAATTATTCGTCATTTTGTTAAGCCATTGTCACTTCTTCCTTTAGTTGTCATGTTGCTGTCAATTCTTCTTCTTTTCGTTTGTCATGTCAACTTCTTCTTTTCAGTTTGCTACTTCTTTTTTTGCGTCGAGTCGTCCTCTTCTTCTTTTAGTTTGTAATGATGCTGTCAATTCTTCTTCTTTATTTCGTTTGTCACGTCAACTTCTTCTTCTTCTTTGCGGTCTGTCACCGACGAATCTTCTTCTTTTTCGGAGCCTTCACAATCAGATCGATAGCAACGAAGATATGCTGTAATGCCGTTTTGGAAATTCCGCCATCAGAGGTCAGCAGAGTGTAGCAGAGCGAAGCAGAGGATAGCAAGTCGAATGTCCCGTAAACGTCAAGTCCTGTACCACATAAATGTCACGTTCTGCGTCGAATTTCACGTCATTCACGTCCTACGTCAAATGTCACATATCTACGTCACGTCATTCACGTCCTACGTCGAATGACACATATCTACGTCAAATGTCACGTTCTGCGTCGAATTTCACGTCATTCACGTCACGTCATTCACGTCCTACGTCAAATGTCATGTCATTCACGTCACGTCATTCACGTTCTGCGTCGAATTTCACGTCATTCACGTCTTACGTCAAATGTCACATATCTACGTCTAATGTCACGTCATTCACGTTCTGCATCTAATGTAACGTCATTCACGTCCTACGTCAAATGTCACGTTCTGCGACAAATGTCACGTCGTTCATGTCACGTCCTACGCCAAATGTCACGTCATACGTCAAATGTCACGTTCTGTTAGGCACTATACGGAAAAGAAGAAGAATTGACAGTTAATATTGAACGTTGACAGAAGAAGAATTGACAGTTGGCTTCTGTGTCTCCGCCGCTTTCATTTGACACCCCATACGTCAAAATCGGACCAATGACAACAAAGATGTCGAATGTCACGTTCTGTTAGGCACTATACGGAAAAGAAGAATTGACAAACGAAAAGAAGAAGAAGAATTGACAGTTGGCTTCTGTGTCACCACCGCTTTTATTTGACACCCCATACGTCAAAATCGGACCAATGACAACAAAGATGTCGAATGTCACGTTCTGTTAGGCACTATACGGAAAAGAAGAAGAATTGACAAACGAAAAGAAGAAGAAGAATTGACAGTTGGCTTCTGTGTTGCCACCGCTTTCATTTGACACCCCATACGTCAAAATCGGACCAATAGCAAAGATGTCGAATGTCACGTTCTGTTAGGCACTATACGGAAAAGAAGAAGAATTGACAAACGAAAAGAAGAAGAAGAATTGACAGTTGGCTTCTGTGTCTCCGCCGCTTTCATTTGACACCCCATACGTCAAAATCGGACCAATGACAACAAAGATGTCGAATGTCACGTTCTGTTAGGCACTATACGGAAAAGAAGAATTGACAAACGAAAAGAAGAAGAAGAATTGACAGTTGGCTTCTGTGTTACCACCGCTTTTATTTGACACCCCATACGTCAAAATCGGACCAATAGCAACAAAGATATGCTGTAATGCCCTTTTGGCACTGCCGCCATCTTTGTTTTTTGTCTCAACTTATTCGTTACCCCCTCCCCGTTCCGACGAACCCTCTTACGTCAAAATCGGACCAATAGAAAAGAAGATATGACGTAATGCCCTTTTGGCATATTCCGATGCGCACGCCACATACTGCGTTCAACCCCCTTTTTCATCCCCTTTCCAACGATACGTCACACGTCATCCTACGTTAAGCCGTTTGGCATTTACGACCGGGGGTTGCTATTTAAGGGGTGCGTTCTTAGGGGTTGCGCCAGAACATACATAGCCCATCTACTTAAGGTATGTCTTAAAAGGCGATAACTCATATATTATTTGTTATCTTAAGTGCACACTTGGTCGCACGCTTTACAAGTGACCTAAACCAGTATATTTATAGGTATTCTACAGCGTCAAATCTGAATGAAGTCACAGCACTGACCTATCAATGACCAATTTTTAACCCCAGACATTTCCGTCTGTGCCGTGAAATAGACGTCATTATCACTTACTACGCCGTCAGAAGATGACGGATTAATAACGTCAGTTGGTGACGTTACTGGGCTGTGACTTTTTCACGTAATAAAGACGTCATAATTACGTCAGTTGCTGACGTCAGTCTAGTCATCAGATGACGTACTTGTGACGTAATTTTGACGTCATCTGGTTAGCTGGGTATGCTCTATTTATATATAACTGTCACTATTTTCTGCGATAACTCGGAAAATATCGATGGCACAAAAAAATTTTAAAAATAGAAATGATAGAAAATTACATTTCCAACAATTTTGGTTGTTATACTTTTTGCCGAAAAGTTGAAAATGGCGGAGATATTGAGCAAAAACGGTTCTCGTTTAAAATCAAGATGGCGGCTAACGCAATGGCGGAATTTAGACGAGACTTTAAATTTACACTACTATTGACCCCCTTTAAAGAATAAAAAAAAATTTGGGGCAGCTCCTAATGCAAGGTTAGGCCTGTTATTCGTCTAACCCGACTGGACTAGTTGTAATATTTAGTTTCTGCACAAACGCCTCGTGAGTTTTTAAAGAAATTCGGTGTCTTTACACTTTAAAAATCGATACAAATTTAAAATATCGCAGAGGTAAGTAAAATCATGTTACTTGTGTATAAAACTTGTAAAAATACATACCTTTACTATTAGTAATACTGGACCGAACTATACACAATGTTACTCTTACCGGCCGGCGGGCTTGGCGATTATGTCAATCGGTGTCAACGCACGTGACTAAATTGGCGTTTATAAAAACTTTAAACCAATATTACAGTTAAGGTTGATATGAACCCTTAATTAATTTGTTTCTGATCCTAGAGATGGCTGCACTGTAGCATGTTACTGTGGTAACATTTTCAACTTAATTGTAGATTTCTACATGATGACTCTGTAATAATGTAGAAACCTGAACACTATTCTGTCCTTACACCCATTGGCTCAATTGGCCCTGTTGCCAAATTGTTTAGACAGTAATTTTATCAAGGCCTAATAACAAAATGTAATGTTAGCAAGAAACATTTAGTCTATGACGTGATGCCGCTCCCGTCTAAAAAAAATTATGGTTCGGTTTCTCTGCGGATTCCTATTCAGAAATGTTCTCTTTAAGGAAATATGAACGCAGGGCGAAATTTTTGGCCAGAAATTGTTTAAAAATTTTTTTTTAAGAAATTTAAAAGATCACCCTTTTTGCTCCGGAAAATATTTTTTTAGGTTTTTTGATCCATTCTAACAAGAAAGGTATGTTGTCATTTTTCTCAAAAGTTGATAGATTTCGAGTTAAGGGCGATTTAAAATCTGAAAAATGCGATAATACGCATTTTCGAAGTTTAAAAACTTAGATTTATGTATATTAATATATCTGAAATAGCCAAGTGCTTGTATTAAAGTTTAAACATTTTTTTTTTCAAAATTATGAAGAGTAGTCGGTTCTGTCTTAAATTTAGACCGTTCTTTTTAAAATGTATCAAAGAATATATAGTGAGTAGAAGTTTACGGCCCTGTAACGTTTTAGCATAGGATTTTGCGTTCCAACTGAGTAGGTGCTATGGAGGTGCATAGATCTGACAACGTCCGTAGTCACCGTCATCTCACCACCGCCCGCTCTGCGGCCGTAACATCCCTCGTCAACAAGCCTCCTTAAGCGTCGTTTAAACACAACGATAAGTCACAGCAACTAGTTGTGATGACAAGTTGAAACGCTGTTTAGACGCTGCGATTCAATGCGATACCACCTTCAACCCAACTCCAACTTTGATAAGTTGTGCGATGCACCGTTTACACACAATGACAAGTTGCAACAACTCGATTGACCTTGATAAGTTGTTTGATTTATCGCTGTGTTTAAACGACCCTTTATAAACGTGACCATCTGTTTCATATAAAAGCTTTCTCTATGAGCTATATTATATTCGTTCAATTTGTTGATGTTATTATGCGTCCATCCAATTTTAATGCCGATGCGGCAGGTTCTATTTCAACAATCTTCTATTTTGCACGGGAAAATATTTTTTCAGGTTTTTAGGGTAATACTAAATAAAAAAGTTTGTTTACATTTTTCTGACAAGTTCACAGTTTTTGAGTTATAAGCGATTTAAAATCTGAAAAATGCGAACATACGCATATTCGAGTTAGAGGCTTGAAAACTGATCATTATTATTATTTTTGTAGTTGATAAGTGCCTAAAATTGAAGCTTAAACATTTAATTTTAAGATTTTGCTGGGTAACCGGGGCTTATTTCAAAAATAAATCGTTGTTTTTTACTTGTTAATTATGGGCGTTAAAAATAAAATTTAATAGTTATTTATGATATAAGTGTTAAAAGTTTAAAAGTACACGTTTAAGGCAGGCATGTGAAAGTTTGCAGAATCAGCGAAGCGAATTCTGCAATTCATCAGTGCCTTAAAAATGTACTTTTTAACACGTATATCATACAATATTTTTTCTACAAACGTCTTATATATCAACAATTATAATTTATTCATTCTCACTTACAGGACAATGACAATACCTACAAAAACTTTTACTTGAACTTGACTGACATCCCATTTTTATATTTTTCTTGACATTACATCAAAACCGTCTATATTGTCAATACGTAAATCATAACATAACAACTATAGAATAACATCTACTTTTATTGTTGTAAGTATATTCTAACAAATTTTAATAGTTTTTTCTACAAACGTGTTAAAAATGCAATAATACAGTTCAAATTAAATTTTACAAAACGTTTTAAACTACCTTTTTCAAATTGAGCAAGTTGTACTATTAATATTAATGTTAATAAATGAAATATGAAATATAAATATTTTGACGTTTCACAATTTGACAATTCACTTTTAACTGCAGTGCCTCAAAAATTTTAAAGCACTAGTGCCTTAAAGTAGCATTTTTAATGCTCGTATGGAGTGCTAAAAATTGCATTTTTAACACGGTTGTAGAAAAAAGTTATTTAAACAATTTCTGCCCAAAAATGCCGTCCGGCACCCTTCTCATAATGTTTAAAGGAGACATTTTTGAGCAGGAATTCCAGAGAAACTGAATGGGAAGCATTTTTCATGCGGGAGCTACCACACAACCGGGACTACTTCTCTTTAAATTTTGTATATTACCATAGTTTTTTAAACAATTTATTTATTTATTTAATTATTTACAATGTACCAATTACATACGCCAATCATATCGCACGACAAAACTGTGGAAAACCAACAACCAACCTACAGTTTACAGGACTTAAGCAGTCACCATATGTAAATGGGGGAAACTCCTGGAGTTGGCCGAAGAAATCAATATTCACCTTATTCATAGTCTAAAAGATAAAACTACTTTCTTTTATAGGAGATGGCGCAAAGGCGCAACCTCGATCTATGCTGGGTTTCGAGTAACTCACAGTTGCAACTACTCTTAAGCTTCCGAACCGTACTCCATAGTCCCCCCCCCCCCTCAGCCAACATCGACCAGTCATAATCGAAATAGATTCAGAAAGATTCAGATTGAGTTACACTAAATACCAATTACCAATCTTGTGAATTTTTTTAGAAACATTGTTTAGACAATTTCTGCCCAAAAATTTCGCCGGCACCCTTCTGATTTATTTAAGGTTGATCTGAACCCCCCCAAAAATAAACTACACATTCAAAAAATTTGAAAAAAATTGAGAAGGTATATGTGATCACTAGAAGTATTTTGACAAATTTTGAGCAAACTTCATGTTTTCGTTTTCGAAAAAACTCAAAAAAACTCCTTTTTTTCAAGTATAAAGCGGGAAAACTAAACATACAATTTTGTTAATTTTCTTACAGCATAAAGATATAATCCTAGGAAATATTTATGAATTTTTTAAAAATTTTTGAATGTACAGTTTTGCCACAGTAGGAAAAAATAATATGTTTCGGCTTATAATAAAGCTACCGGTAAGAAATTGGATAAAATTTCAATAACAACATATATAAAACTGTAACAATGGAAAATATTTCCAACAAAATGTTGAATATTTTTTCCTAAACATATGAAAAATCTCGTTAAACAAGAATTATATCTTGAATTGCCGCTAAGAATTTGTGCCGCCATGACATAGCGCCATCTACACCATCGGTAATATTTATGTTCGATAGATAGCAGTGCCTTCTGCTTCAATCGCGTCACACAGAACTTTATCCTAACAGCGTTGCCATATCAATTACTTTGTACAACAAAATGTTTTAATGTTAGTAGGTAATATAAGCCTACTACTATAACGTCTATTTATAACGCATCAACGTGACCTTCTGAAATTTAACTACTTTTGCTGAAATATTTTCAGTCCCCTTGGCCGTATTAGATTTTGATATATTTAGGGCCGGTACTTTCTGTTTCGATTAAATCCTAGTTGGCAATTGGCATTTTAATGTTTTTAAGTACCATAAAGTTGTCTTTTTTTATTTGCATTTTTTCATGTATCTCTGAAGCTTTGTATTTGACTATATTTTGAATTGGAATTGGAGCATAGTCTTCATTTTGTCAAATAGTGTTTCTAATAACTACCATCCATGGTATTTCTCTTTTGTCGCACTTTTATGTTTATTAAAGATTTTAATTGAAATGATTACTTTATCTTTAAAATTTTCATTGTCCATTACTTTTTGCATTTGTGGTGAGCTAAATTTAAGGGAAAACAATTGGACGATAATATGTAAACAGATATGGAGTAAGAGCAGTAAATAACCACTTCTAAAATTAAGTGAGGAGAGGTTAAAAATATTTTCACCTTCATATAAAAAATAAAAAAGGATCAATATACAAGGAATAATAGGTAACAATCAATTTTAAAAATCTTACATCTATATTGATTTCTTCTCTGTACAAAAACAACAGAAATAAATAAGACAAAAAGAAAAAATGTGTTGTCACTTAATAATAGGTATGTTAAATAAACAAACCTATTGATTAGTCTGATGGAAGTAGAATTTAAAACTGTTATATGGAGCTAATCTGGATCGGTATAAATTAAATGAGAAAGAAAAAAAATCTAATAAACAGTTTCTTTAAGAGGAGGAAGAGAAAGATTATGGAATATTAGAAAATGAAAACGGCGCGGCAGAATAATCATCGATAAAGAAGTAAAAAGAGGAAACGCGATAACGATATCTGGAACAATTGTTTTATCTGATAAGAAACGAAGAACAGCCAGAAATTGCTATCAAAATAAAAAATATAGTAAAGCAGTGTGGATTGTTTCTGTGTTTGAAAAAGGTTATGGGTTTTTACGAGCTTGTCCGGACGGGTCAGTAAGTGACAATAATATTGTGGAAGTTAAGTGACTGTATTCATCCAGAGAATATACATCTCTAGAGGCAGCCGAATCCATAAAAACAAGTAGCTTGTTAAGTGAATGTCCCTAAAGAAAACAATAACTTCTTCTTTAGCCTGGTTGCATCCACTCCTGGACAAAGGCCTCCCATGAGTTCGCCACTCTTCTCTGTTTTGTGCTATTTGGTACCAGTTTCTCCCCACTTTTGCTTTGAAGTCATCTAGCCATCGTCTTTGTGGTCTTCCTCTGCTACGACTATGCTCGCGTGGTCTCCAATGTAAAATGTTTCTCGTCCACCTTTCGTTGTTTTGCCGTGGCACGTGTCCTGTCCTATCCAGCTCCATTTCATTTGCGCAATTCTTCCAATAACATATTCCACCTTCGTCCTGTTTCGTACGTCCCATTTCGAATATGTTCTCTCTCAGAGATACTCCTAAGATAGCTCGTTCGATGGCCCTCTGTGTTGTTCTTAATATATTGGCTGATAACCCTGTAAGTGTCACGGTCTCCACTCCATAAGTCATAACTGGTAGAATACAACTGTTGAGTACCCTTTTTTCTAGATTTATTGGTATCTTTTTGTTTTTCAACACATCACTGAGTCTTGCAACTGCTGCCCAATTAATTCAGATTCTTATAGCTATCTCGTCCGTTTGATTCTGATGGCCTAGTCTGATCGTGTGACTCTTCGACACTTTCGATCTCACTTCCAACTAAGTCGATTCTGATATTTTGATTTGTCATCACTTTTGTTTTATTTAAATTCATTTTTAAACCGCCTTTCTCAGATTCATGTTTAAGCATCTTTAGTATGTAGATTGGTTCTTCTGTATTGTTGCTTATGAGCACTATGTCATCGGCAAATCTTAGATGACTTCCTTGCGTTATTCATTCCGTTTAATACGGTCCAGAGTTCTATGGAATCGAATGCCCCATTGTACAGAAAGAACAACAATACAAATGAAATATTAACGGTAAGCGGCCAGCAGTCAGAGAGAGTAAAAAATATATTTGCTGGGAACGATAATCACAGAAAATAACGATTATACTCCAGAAATAAGTGAGAGAATTGAAAAAGCACGTGCCAATTTCGTGAAAATGAAAAAGATTTTATGCAGCAAAGATCTGATATTGGCCCTCAGAATAATTATATGTTATGTACACAGTGTGCTTTACTAAGGAGCTGAATCATGGACATTAAATCGAAATGCAATAAATCGACGAGCAAGACAGAGAAGAACTAGTTTTGGTGTTAGTGAAATAGTTTTGAGTATTTTTTTCTGTTAACAACCGTTTTTAATATCTTTATTATAACCTTTTTGGACCTTATTCTGCGGTATCTCATGAAACTGATTACGCAAAAAGATCTCATGGGAATATTTTTCCCAAGAAACACGATGTTTTCGCCTTGCTTAAACATATTTTGCCGAATTTAAAATCAAAATCCTGTTCTTTTCTTCTATTCTTTTTCTATCATACATTGACTTTATTCTCTCAGATATTTTTAGTTCTTAACACGTTGATGAACAGAACGTCTATAGACGACATTTTTAAAATAACGAGTTATGACAAAAAATCGGTAGATTTTTGTAGATTTTTTGTCACATTACATCTACAGATGCATATGAAATATAATACGACATCCATGGTCGTCGTCCACATGTTTACAAAAAACATATTGTTTCCATAAAACAAATTTAGCAATTTCGCTATTACACTGGCGGACCAAAAATTTAGGTCACTAGATGAATTATTTGATGCCTTGGATTTCCTAAACCTGTTGTCCGATTTGAATGATTTTTTTAGTATGTTATAGCTTTATTATTTAAGAATCTTAATGTGTTAATTTTGTTGCTAGACAGGTAAATGTCATTTGATACCGGTTGTAACAATCATACTGTGTTTTTCCTTAAAGTTCGGAACACTCTGTGGAATATTATAGTATAGATAAAATATTAAGATTAGAACTCAATTGTAGCCTTAGGCTTTCTTAACATTTTCTTTTTTGATTCATTTGCTTATGTTGGATAATAAAAAAGTTAGGTACTTTAACAACTAGCCATGTTCTTCATCAATACAGGGTGTTTCTAAATAAGGGCGACAAACTTTAAGGGGTAATTCTACATGAAAAATAATGACAATTTGCTTTATAAACATATGTCCACAAATGCTTAATTTCCGTGATACGGGATGTTGAATTTTTTCTTACCAACTGACGGTTTATTTCTTGCTCTAAAACCGATTGAGATATGCAACTGAAATTTGGTAGGTTTTAAGAGGTAGTTATTGCGCATTGTTTGACATACCATTAAGAATTTTATATTCACCATTGGCGTGCATACGGGTATAAATATTTTAGATACATCCCGTATGCACGCCAATGGCGAATATAAAATTATTAATTGTATGCCAAACAATGCGCAATAACTACCTCTTAAAACCTACCAAATTTCAGTTGCATATCTCAATCGGTTTTAGAGCAACAAATAAACCGTCAGTTGGTAAGAAAAAATTCAACATCCCGTATCACGGAAATTAACCATTTGTGGACAATGTTTATAAAGCAAACGGTCATTATTTTTTCATGTAGAATTACCCCTTAAAGTTTGTCGCCCTTATTTAGAAACACCCTGTATTGATGAAGAACATGGCTAGTTGTTAAAATACCTAACTTTTTTATTATCCAACATAAGCAAATGAATAAAAAAAGAAAGTGTTAAGAAAGCCTAAGGCTACAATTGAGTTCTAATTTCAATATTTGAGGCGTCCAGAGCAACAGTGGCCTAACCCACATCCCACAATTTTACCAAAATGCTTTTAATACAATAAAGTTATGCATTACTTCAGTGTTTTCAGATGCAGAGTGGCTGAAGCAACCATTGCTTGAACTAGTCTGCATCTGAAAACACTTAAATAAAGAATAACTTTAATGTAATAATATCGTTTTGGTAAAATTGTGGGATGTGGGTTAGGCCACTGTTGCTCTGAGCGCCTCATTTTATCTATGCTATAATATTCCACAGAGTTTTCCGAACTTTAAGGAAAAACACAGTATGATTGTTACACCCGGTATAAAATGACATTTACCTGTCTAGCAACAATATTAACACATTAAGATTCTTAAATAATAAAGCTATAACATACTAAAAAATCATTCAAATCGGACAACAGGTTTAGGAAATCCGAGGCATCAAATAATTCATCTAGTGACCTAAATTTTTTGCGCGCCAGTGTATATTTATTCTACTTTGCAAAATTCATATAGTGTCACAACACTTGCTTATACATTTGACGCACAGTCCGTCAACGTGTTAAAACGTTTATGTATAAACAAAATTTGTGCTAATACATTTTTTACAAGATTGCAAGCGGTCATAAAATTTTATTACCATTTTTCAGTGTGAGATAAGAGATGACTAACAACTGGAATATTTAGTTACCGAGAAACATAATATGCAATTAGTCTATGATGTGAGGCCGCTCTCGTCTGAAAAAAAATTCTGATTTGGTTTCTTTGCGGATTCCTATTCAAAAATGTCCCCTTTAAATAAATCAGAAGGGTTCCGGCGAAATTTTTGGACAGAAATTGTCTAAACAATGTTTCTAAACAAATTACAAGATTGGTAATTGGTATTTAGTGTAACTCAATCTGAATCTTGCGGGTAACGCAATCTGAAGATGGCTGCGGGGGGAAACTATGGAGTACGGTTCGGAAGCTTGGGAGTAGTTGCAACTGTGAGTTACTCGAAACCCAGCATAGATCGAGGTTGCGCCGCCATCTCCTATAAAAGAAAGTAGTTTTATCTTTTAGACTATGAATAAGGTGAATATTGATTTCTTCGGCCAACTCCAGGAGTTTCCCCCATTTACATATGGTGACTGCTTAAGTCCTGTAAACTGTAGGGTGGTTGTTGGTTTTCCATATTTTTGTCGTGCGATATGATTGGCGTATGTAATTGGTACATTGTAAATAATTAAATAAATAAATAAATTGTTTAAAAAGCTATGGTAATAATAATACACAAAATTTAAAGAGAAGTAGTCCCGGTTGTGTGGTAGCTCCCGCATGAAAAATGCTTCCCATTCAGTTTCTCTGGAATTCCTGCTCAAAAATGTCTCCTTTAAACATTATGAGAAGGGTGCCGGACGGCATTTTTGGCCAGAAATTGTTTAAATAACTTTTTTCTACAACCGTGTTAAAAATGCAATTTTTAGCACTCCATACGAGCGTTAAAAATGCTACTTTAAGGCACTAGTGCTTTAAAAATTTTAAGGCACTGAAGTTAAAAGTGAAATGTCAAATTGTGAAACGTCAAAATATTTATATTTCATATTTCATTTATTAACATTAATATTAATAGTACAACTTGCTCAATTTAAAAAAGGTAGTTTAAAAGGTTTTTTAAAATTTAATTTAAACTGTATTATTGCATTTTTAACACGTTTGTAGAAAAAACTATTAAAATTTGTTAGAATATACTTACAACAATAAAAGTAGATGTTATTCTATACGCTCTAAGCTTTGCTGGTGTCGATCCTAGCGGATTACTATTCAACTTTCACCGGTAATTTTTAAATTTATTATTTAATTGTTATCGCTTAATATTTACAACGCTAAAAAGTAATTAAATTGTAATAGATTTTTTTAAGATTTTGCTAATCATTTTGACGTTCTGTTGATGAAATATTAATTTCTTACTTCGGATACTTTCACAATTATCGTGTAGATGGCGCTAAGATTAATAGAATAATTTATAATTAAATATTAAGGAACATTAAAAAACTTAAATTCAATATTTAAAATATAAGTATATTTAAGGTAAAAATATATACCACAGCTTTGACCAACTAATATTTTTTATAATTAATGTTTTTAATTTTAATTTTAAATTAATCGCTTTGACATTTTATGTCAAATTTCCGGTAAACGTTTACAGACTTGTCACTACTGGCGCTCGCGAATGTGTAAATATCCCCTCTACGTACGGGCTCACAGCGTATAGTTGTTATGTTATGATTTACGTATTGACAGTATAGACGGTTTTGATGTAATGTCAAGAAAAATATAAAAATGGAATGTCAGTCAAGTTCAAGTAAAAGTTTTTGTAGGTATTGTCATTGTCCTGTAAATGAGAATGAATAAATTATAATTGTTGATATATAAGACGTTTGTAGAAAAAATATTGTATGATATACGTGTTAAAAAGTACATTTTTAAGGCACTCATGTGAATTGCAGAATTCGCTTCGCTGATTCTGCAAACTTTCACATGCCTGCCTTAAACGTGTACTTTTAAACTTTTAACACTTATATCATAAATAACTATTAAATTTTATTTTTAACGCGCATAATTAACAAGTAAAAAACAACGATTTATTTTTGAAATAAGCCCCGGTTACCCAGCAAAATCTTAAAATTAAATGTTTAAGCTTCGATTTTAGGCACTTATCAACTACAAAAATAATAATAATTATCAGTTTTCAAGCCTCTAACTCGAATATGCGTATGTTCGCATTTTTCAGATTTTAAATCGCTTATAACTCAAAAACTGTAAACTTGTCAGAAAAATGAAAACAAACTTTTTTATTTAGTATTACCCGAAAAACCTGAAAAAATATTTTCCCGTGCAAAATAGAAGATTGTTGAAATATAACCTGCCGCATCTGCATTAAAATTGGATTAACGAATTGAACGAATATAATATAGCTCATAGAGGAAGCTTTTATATAAAACAGATGGTCACGTTTATAAGGAGGCTTGTTGACGAGGGATGTTACGGCCGCAGAGCGGGCGGTGGTGAGATGACGGTGACTACGGACGTTGTCAGATCTATGCACCTCCATAGCACCTACTCACAGTACCGGCGCTAGGATATAAGGCGCCCGCCTGCAAAAGAAGCATAGGCGCCCTTCGGTGTCTTTTAAATTAGTATTTTGTATAGCACCGACAGAAAAAGGTCATTTTGGCGCCCCCCAAACAGGGGCGCCCGCCTGCAGTGCATCCCTTGCAGGCCCGTTATCGCGGCCCTGCCTACTCAGTTGGAACGCAAAATCCTATGCTAAAACGTTACAGGGCCGTAAACTTCTACTCACTATATATTCTTTGATACATTTTAAAAATAACGGTCTAAATTTAAGATAGAACCGACTACTCTTCATAATTTTGAAAAAAAAATGTTTAAACTTTAATTGAAGCACTTGGCTATTTCAGATATATTAATATACATAAAACTAAGTTTTTAAACTTCGAAAATACGTATTATCGCATTTTTCAGATTTTAAATCGCCCTTAACTCGAAATCTATCAACTTTTGAGAAAAATGACAACATACCTTTCTTGTTAGAATGGCCCAAAAAACCTAAAAAAATATTTTCCCGAGCAAAAAGAATGATCTTTTGAATTTCTTAAAAAAAAAAATTTTAAACAATTTCTGGCCAAAAATTTCGCCCTGCGCACTTCATATTTCCTTAAAGAGAACATTTCTGAATAGGAATCCGCAGAGAAACCGAACCATAATTTTTTTTAGACGAGAGCGGCATCACATCATGGACTAAATGTTTCTTGCTAACATTACATTGTTATTAGGCCTTGATAAAATTACTGTCTAAACAATTTGGCAACAGGGCCAATTGAGCCAATGGGTGTAAGGACAGAATAGTGTTCAGGTTTCTACATTATTACAGAGTCATCATGTAGAAATCTACAATTAAGTTGAAAATGTTACCACAGTAACATGCTACAGTACAGCCATCTCTAGGATCAGAAACAAATTAATTAAGGGTTCATATCAACCTTAAAGGGGACATTTTTGAATAGGAATCCGCAAAGAAACCAAATCAGAATTTTTTTCAGACGAGAGCGGCCTCACATCATAGACTAATTGCATATTATGTTTCTCGGTAACTAAATATTCCAGTTGTTAGTCATCTCTTATCTCACACTGAAAAATGGTAATAAAATTTTATGACCGCTTGCAATCTTGTAAAAGTGTATTAGCACAAATTTTGTTTATACATAAACTTTTTAACACGTTGACGGACAGTGCGTCAAATGCAAGTGTTTTGACACTATATGAATTTTGCAAAGTAGAATATACACTGGTGCGCAAAAAATTTAGGTCACTAGATGAATTATTTGATGCCTCGGATTTCCTAAACCTGTTGTCCGATTTGAATGATTTTTTTAGTATGTTATAGCTTTATTATTTAAGAATCTTAATGTGTTAATATTGTTTGCTAGACAGGTAAATGTCATTTTATACCGGGTGTAACAATCATACTGTGTTTTTCCTTAAAGTTCGGAACACGCTGTGGAATATTATAGCATAGATAAAATGAGGCGCTCAGAGCAGCAGTGGCCTAACAAACATCCCACAATTTTACCAAAACGATATTATTACATTAAAGTTATTCTTTATTTAAGTGTTTTCAGATGCAGACTAGTTCAAGCAATGGTTGCTTCAGCCACCCTGCATCTGAAAACACTGAAGTAATGCATAACTTTAATGTATTAAAAGCATTTTGGTAAAATTGTGGGATGTGGGTTAGGCCACTGTTGCTCTGGACGCCTCAAATATTGAAATTAGAACTCAATTGTAGCCTTAGGCTTTCTTAACACTTTCTTTTTTATTCATTTGCTTATGTTGGATAATAAGAAAGTTAGGTACTTTAACAACTAGCCATGTTCTTCATCAATACAGGGTGTTTCTAAATAAGGGCGACAAACTTTAAGTGGTAATTCTACATGAAAAAATAATGACCGTTTTCTTTATAAACATTGTCCACAAATGCTTAATTTCCGTGATACGGGATGTTGAATTTTTTCTTACCAACTGACGGTTTATTTGTTGCTCTAAAACCGATTGAGATATGCAACTGAAATTTGGTAGGTTTTAAGAGGTAGTTATTGCGCATTGTTTGGCATACAATTAAGAATTTTATATTCGCCATTGGCGTGCATACGGGATGTATCTAAAATATTTATACCCGTATGCACGCCAATGGTGAATATAAAATTCTTAATGGTATGTCAAACAATGCGCAATAACTACCTCTTAAAACCTACCAAATTTCAGTTGCACATCTCAATCGGTTTTAGAGCAAGAAATAAACCGTCAGTTGGTAAGAAAAAATTCAACATCCCTTATCACGGAAATTAAGCATTTGTGGACATATGTTTATAAAGCAAATTGTCATTATTTTTCATGTAGAATTACCCCTTAAAGTTTGTCACCCTTATTTAGAAACACCCTGTATTGATGAAGAACATGGCTAGTTATTAAAGTACCTAACTTTTTTATTATCCATTATAAGCAAATGAATCAGAAAAGAAAATGTTAAGAAAGCCTAAGGCTACAATTGAGTTCTAATCTCAATATTTTATCTATAGGTACTATAATATGCCACAGAGTGTTCCGAACTTTAAGGAAAAACACAGTATGATTGTTACACCCGGTATAAAATGACATTTACCTGTCTAGCAACAATATTAACACATTAAGATTCTTAAATAATAAAGCTATAACATACTAAAAAAATCATTCAAATCAGACAACAGGTTTAGGAAATCCAAGGCATCAAATAATTCATCTAGTGACCTAAATTTTTTGTCCGCCAGTGTAATAGCCAAATTGCTAAATTTGTTTTATGGAAACAATATGTTTTTTGTAAACATGTGGACGACGACCATCATGGATGTCGTATTATATTTCATATGCATCTGTAGATGTAATGTGACAAAAAATCTACCGATTTTTTGTCATAACTCGTTATTTTAAAAATGTCGTCTATAGACGTTCTGTTCATCAACGTGTTAAGAACTAAAAATATCTGAGAGAATAAAGTCAATGTATGATAGAAAAAGAATAGAAGAAAAGAATAGGATTTTGATTTTAAATTCGGCAAAATATGTTTAAGCAAGGCGAAAACATCGTGTTTCTTGAGAAAAATATTCCCATGAGATCTTTTTGCGTAATCAGTTTCATGAGATACCGCAGAATAAGGTCCAAAAAGGTTATAATAAAGATATTAAAAATGATTGTTAACAGAAAAAAATACTCAAAACTATTTCACTAACATCAAAACTAGTTCTTCTCTGTCTTGCTCGTCGATTTATTGCATTTCGATTTAATGTCCATGATTCCGCTCCTTAGTAAAGCACACTGTGTACATAACATATAATTAGCCTTATTCTGAGGGCCAATATCAGATCTTTGCTGCATAAAATCTTTTTCATTTTCACGAAGTTGGCACGTGCTTTTTCAATTCTCTCTCTTATTTCTGGAGTATAATCGTTATTTTCTGTGATTATCGTTCCCAGTAAATATATTTTTTACTCTCTCAGACTGCTGGCCGCCTACCGTTAATATTTCATTTGTATTGTTGTTCTTGCTGTACAATGGGGCATTCGATTCCATAGAACTCTGGACCGTATTAAACGGAATTAATAACGCAAGGAAGTCATCTAAGATTTGCCGATGACATAGTGCTCATAAGCAACAATACAGAAGAACCAATCTACATACTAAAGATGATTAAACATGAATCTGAGAAAGGCGGTTTAAAAATGAATTTAAATAAAACAAAAGTGATGACAAATCAAAATATCAGAATCGACTTAGTTGGAAGTGAGATCGAAAGGGTCGAAGAGTCACACGATCAAACTAGGCAAACAGAATCAAACGGACGAGATAGCTATAAGAATCTGAATTACTTGGGCAGCAGTTGCAAGACTCAGTGATGTGTTGAAAAACAAAAAGATACCAATAAATCTAGAAAAAAGGGTACTCAACAGTTGTATTCTACCAGATAAGACTTATGGAGTGGAGACCGTGACACTTACAGGGTTATCAGCCAATATATTAAGAACAACACAGAGGGCCATCGAACGAGCTATCTTAGGAGTATCTCTAAGAGAACATGTTCGAAATGGGACATACGAAACAGGACGAAGGTGGAATATGTTATTGGAAAAATTGCGCAAATGAAATGGAGCTGGATAGGACAGTACACGTGCCACGGCAAAACAACGAAAGGTGGACGAGAAACATTTTACATTGGAGACCACGCGAGCATAGTCGTAGCAGAGGAAGACCACAAAAACGATGGCTAGATGACTTCAAAGCAAAAGTGGGGAGAAACTGGTACCAAATAGCACAAAACAGAGAAGAGTGGAGAACTAATGGGAGGCCTTTGTCCAGGAGTGGATGCAACCAGGCTAAAGAAGAAGTTATTGTTTTCTTTAGGGACATTCACTTAACAAGCTACATGTTTTTATGGATTCGGCTGCCTCTAGAGATGTATATTCTCGGGATGAATACAGTCACTAACTTCCACAATATTATTGTCACTTACTGACCCGTCCGGACAAGCTCGTAAAAACCCATAACCTTTTTCAAACACAGAAACAATGCACACTGCTTTACTATATTTTTTTATTTTGATAGGAATTTCTGGCTGTTCTTCGTTTCTTATCAGATAAAACAATTGTTCCAGATATCGTTATCGCGTTTCCTCTTTTTACTTCTTTATCGATGATTATTCTGCCGCGCCGTTTTCATTTTCTAATATTCCATAATCTTTCTCTTCCTGCTCTTAAAGAAACTGTTTATTAGATTTTTTTCTTTCTCATTTAATTTATACCGATCCAGATTAGCTCCATATAACAGTTTTAAGTTCTACTTCCATCAGACTAATCAATACCTATTATTTAACATACCTATTATTAAGTGACAACACATTTTTTCTTTTGTCTTATTTATTTCTGTTGTTTTTGTACAGAGAAGAAATCAATATAGATGTAAGATTTTTAAAATTGATTGTTACCTATTATTCCTTGTATATTGATCCTTTTTTATTTTTAATATGAAGGTGAAAATATTTTTAACCTCTCCTCAATTAATTTTAGAAGTGGTCATTTACTGCTCTTACTCCATATCTATTTACATATCGTCCAATTGTTTTCCCTTAAATTTAGCTCACCACAAATGCAAAAAGTAATGGACAATGAAAATTTTAAAGATAAAGTAATAATTTCAATTAAAATCTTTAATAAACATAAAAGTGCGACAAAAGAGAAATATCATGGATGGTAGTTATTAGAAACACTATTTGACAAATGAAGACTATGCTCCAATTCCAATTCAAAATATAGTCAAATACAAAGCTTCAGAGATACATGAAAAAATACAAATAAAAAAAGACAACTTTATGGTACTTAAAAACATTAAAATGCCAATAGACAAATGAAGACTATGCTCCAATTCCAATTCAAAATATAGTCAAATACAAAGCTTCAGAGATACATGAAAAAATACAAATAAAAAAAGACAACTTTATGGTACTTAAAAACATTAAAATGCCAATTGCCAACTAGGGTTTAATCGAAACAGAAAGTACCGGCCCTAAATATATCAAAATCTAATACGGCCAAGGGGACTGAAAATATTTCAACAAAAGTAGTTAAATTAATTTCAGAAGGTCACGTTGATGCGTTATAAATAGACGTTAAGTAGTAGGCTTATATTACCTACTAACATTAAAACATTTTGTTGTACAAAGTAATTGATATGGCAACGCTGTTCGGATAAAGTTCTGTGTGACGCGATTGAAGCGGAAGGCACTGCTATCTATCGAACATAAATATTACCGATGGTGTAGATGGCGCAATGTCATGGCGGCACAAATTCTTAGCGGCAATTCAAGATATAATTCTTGTTTAACGAGATTTTTCATATGTTTAGGAAAAAATATTCAACATTTTATTGGAAATATTTTCCATTGTTACAGTTTTATATATGTTGTTATTGAAATTATATCCAATTTCTTACCGGCAGCTTTATTATAAGCCGAAACATATTATTTTTTCCTACTGTGGCAAAACTGTAAATTCAAAAATTTTAAAAAAATTCATAAATATTTCCTAGGATTATATCTTTATGCTGTAAGAAAATTAACAAAATTGTATGTTTAGTTTTCCCGCTTTATACTTGAAAAAAAGGAGTTTTTTTGAGTTTTTTCGAAAACGAAAACATGAAGTTTGCTCAAAATTTGTCAAAATACTTCTAGTGATCACATATACCTTCTCAATTTTTTTCAAATTTTTTGAATGTGTAGTTTATTTTTGGGGGGGTTCAGATCAACCTTAATGAACTTTATGTGTGGTTATGCCGCGTTAACCGCCTGATGCGGATTTTTGAATCCGATTTTTTGGTGCAGCTAACTAAAACGTAGCCATTTTGGCTTTTATGTCGTTTTGACTTGGCAACGTCGACTTATTAATTTGTGAAATTAAATAATAATAGCCACTAAAATAAGAACATTATTTTCATCAGAGGCAATATAACAGCCCGACGCTATATTTAGGAAGTACTGGAGTCTCACCTTATTCTCTACTTAACACATTCTTGGACACATCTTCATAATATGCAGAGAGTCATTTCCCTTTGTAAGTGTCTGCATATGCAGTCATGTCCGTGAATAGGTTAAACACCTTAAAAAACCCGTTTTTCAGCAAGACAACGTCAGACCGCATCTTGCCACATAATCGTTAGCTTCGATGGATCAATATGACATCAACTATTTACGTTGGCCACCACGATCGCCTGATGTGTATCCAATTGAACATGTATGGGATATAGTAGGTTACAGGCTAGTGAATTTGCAACACCCCCACAAACTTTAGCAGCTCTTAGTCACGAAGTTTTTGCAGTTGGATATTTTTCAGCGACCTCAAAAACCCTACGAGTATGAAAATTGAATTTCCATAATTATTTTCTAAGTTGTGAATTTTTATTTTTTGAACATTTTGAGATGCACTTTTGAAATTTTTTTTTCTCCTACGACCATGTAATTTTCACTTGTTACTCATGCCGAGTGTTCAAGAATTTTCCCAAAGCTCTCCCGAATCGAATGCAGATGGTTTCATAACGATCCGTTTTACTATAAAAAAGTTGGTGTAATGTTTTATTTCCTCGCAAAATTTTTAAAAGCTTCCTCGCTTTAAAGGCAAATTATAATAATGAGCAGTAGGTTAAAATCAAAATATACAGGGTGTAACAAAAATACAGGTCATCAATTAAATCACATATTCTGGGACCAAAAATAGTTCGATTGAACCTAACTTACGTTACTACAAATATGCACACAAAAAAAAGTTACAGTTCTTTGAAGTTACAAATTGAAAATCGATTTTTTCCGATATATTGAAAGTTATTAGATGTTTTTTTAATGAAAATAGACATGTGGCATTCTTATGGCAGGAATATCCTAAAAAGAAATTTTAGTAAATTTTGGGCACCCCATAAAAATTTAATGGAAGTTTTGTTCTCTTAAACCCCACCAAACTTTTATGTACGTTCAAATTAAATTATTATTGTTGTACCATTAGTTAAAAGCAATGTTTGTAAAACTTTTTTGCCTCTTAATATTTTTTCGAAAAGGCACCTTTTATCGAGATGTGGCTTATTTTTTAATAAGCGTATTTTTGTACGTTCCAATTAAATTATTATTGTGGTACCATTAGTTAAACATAGTGTTTTTAAAACTTTTTTGCCCCTCGGTATTTTTCAGATAAGGCACCTTTTATCGAGATGTGGCCTCTTTTTTAATATGGTTCAAAGTATACCTCAACCTTTAATTTATAAATAAATTTTCATATTAATTACCAGGTCTCTTTAATCGTATGTACATAACAGTATACAAAAATATGCGGTAGATTTGATAAATATTCAAAATATCTCGATAAAAACTAGCTTTTCGGAAAATTACTAAGAGGCAAAAAAGTTTTTTTTTATTTAGTTAATGCCTCGAAAACTAATTAGACCGGGCAGTATCGTCGCCCCCGCTAGCGAAATTATTCCGATTCGATTTTTTTGCACAAAATTACTCAAAAAGAGGTCCTTATAACATATCCACAGAGTGCCGGGCGGTGCCGTGGTCGAAAAATTGTTTAAACAATTTTTTTTAACAAATTCACAAAAATAATTTTTTCATTTCGAACAAATTTTTTTTAGATAAATTGGCTTATATTGAGCAAAAAAGGTCTCTTGTCATGTTTTTCTAAAATTGATTGTTGTCGAGTTATATGCGATTAAAAATATGAAAAATGCGAAAATGGCCATTTTCAAGGCTTAATAACTCGAACAAACATTATTATTATGAATTTCAAAAAGTCACCAAATCAAGTTTCAAATCCCTTCTTTAAGGTCCTGAAGAGATTTTTGTCATTATTTTATTAGAAAGCTGTTATTTTTAATTATTAACAATTAGCGCTATAGTCCAGGATGCGTCGTCTCCCCCGTTAGTGAAATTATTCCGATTCCATTTTTTTGCAGAAACTTACTCAAAACGAGGTCCTTATAACATATCCATAGGGTGCCGGGCGGTGCCGTGGTCGAAAAATTGTTTAAAAAAATTTTTTTAAACAAGTTCACAAAAATATTTTTTTTATTGCGAACGATTTTTTTTAGATAATTTGAGTTATTCTGAGCAAAAAAGGTCTCTTTTGATTTTTCTCTAAAATTGATTTTTGTCGAATAATATCGCCATTTTCGCATTTTTCAAATTATAAATCGCGTATGATTCGACAACAATCAATTTTAGAAAAAAAATCACAAGAGACATTTTTTGCTCAGAATGTCCCAAATTATCTAAAAAAAATTTGTTCGAAGTGAAAAAATTATTTTTGTAAATTTGTTTAAAAAAAATTTTTTAAACAATTTTTCGACAACGTCACCGCCCGGCACCCTGTGGATATGTTATAAGGACCACGTTTTGAGTAAGTTTCTGCAAAAAAATGGAATCGGAATAATTTCACTAACGGGAGCGACGATAAATCCTGGACGATAGTGCTAATTGTTAATAATTAAAAATAACATCTTTCTAATAAAATAATGACAAAAATCTCTTCAGAACATTGAAGGGATTTGAAACTTGCTTTGGTGACTTTTTGAATTTCATAATATTAATGTTTTATCGAGTTATTAAGCCTTGAAAATGACCATTTTCGCATTATTCAAATTTTTAATTGCATTTAACTCGACAATAATCAATTTTAGGACAAAATGACAGAAGACCTTTTTTGCTCAGAATAAGCCAATTTATCTAAAAAAAATTTTTCGAAATGGAAAAATTATTTTTGTGAATTTGTTTAAAAAAAATTGTTTAAACAATTTTTCGACCACGGCACCGCCCGACACCCTGTGGATATATTATAAGGACCTCTTTTTGAGTAAGTTTGTGCAAAAAAAAATCAAATCGGAATAATTTCGCTAGTGGGGGCGACGATACTGCCCGGTCTAAAGGGCCATTGGCATGGTGATGGTACAGTGGATTGTTCCAATTAGGTACCCAGTGTAATGTGTAGTGTGTGTTGAGTAAGTGTCTTGTTACTTTGCAAAGTCGACGTCATTGTCTTTGCAAAGAGAGGCTAATTGTATCCTAACGTCTACGGTCCCACCGGTGAGTACCGATCCCACAACTTTCGATCCAAACGTAGGCGCTCTTACCACTGAGCCACAGAGGGGGTGTCAAAAAAGTTTTAAAAACATTGTGTATAACTAATGGTGCCACAATAATAATTTAATTGGAACGTACATCAAAATTTGGGGAGGTTTAAGGGAACAAAATCCCCATGAAAGGGAACACTATCTGTGAGTAGATATTGTAGCTAGATTGACTGCAGAGTTGAAAGTGAAGAGCAAATTTCGACCAGAATAGAACTTGCACGGAAATCTTTATTAGCTGGCGGTCTGTACTGTGCAGTAAAAGTCTGTCATTGACCACGAGTCTAAGACTATTGCAGTGCTACATTTGATCCATTTTGTTCTATGAACGTGAAACCTGGACAACAAAAAAAAATCTTAACAAATTGGAAGCGCTCGAGTTGTGGTGTTACTGTCGATTGCTCAGAATCCCGTAGACAGCACACATATCTAAAGGTGGGCTCTTATTAGTCAACCTCATTGATCAATATCCTTGATTCTATGCTATAGAAATAAAATAGATTTTTATGTGAGTACCGATCCCACAACTTTCGATCCAAACGTAGGCGCTCTTACCACTGAGCCACAGAGGGGGTGTCAAAAAAGTTTTAAAAACATTGTGTATAACTAATTGTGCCACAATTATAATTTAATTGGAACGTACATCAAAATTTGGGGAGGTTTAAGGGAACAAAATCCCCATGAAATTTTTATGGGGTGCACAACTTTCACTATAATTTTTTTAAGATGTTCCTGTCATAAGAATGCCACATGTCCGTTTTCAATAAGAAACCTCAAATAGTTTTCCATATACAGTAAGGCCTCTTTTATGCGGATTATTTTAATGCGATTTAGAAGTTCTGCGGTTTGTATTTCATCCAAAAATTTCTATTATTAATTTAACTATTAATTTAACTATATAATTTAACTAATTACTATTTAATTAATATTAACTATTCCCATCTAGATGCCGGTAATCTGAGGGTTTGCAATTCGGATATTCCCTTTGTTACATGATGTAACAAGGTAGCATGTAGCTATTACATCAATCTGAGTTTCGCATTGAAAGGTATAACCTGCAATTGTTTTGAAAATAAATTTAAATATTAAGGTATTTATGAGTTCAAATCTTAAGCTCCAGCTTAGCCCAGCTCAGCTTATAGATAGGGCCGCTTTAGCGGCCGCTTTAGGGTGCAAAGTAACTTACTTTGAACCATGATGTTCGATTCATATAGATCGAATTCACGTGGCAATTCATTGTGACAAGCTGAAAATTGATCTAAGACTCAATGGTGTAACACGTATGTTCCGTAAGCTGAGCTTAAAGCACTTCTTAAGCTTAAGATCTATTGGTGCAACCAGGCATAAATGTAGCTGATTTCAAGTTGCAGTATAATACACAGCACATTTTGATTTCTGGATTGTCGTAAAGTTCTATGGTCCATTAGAAGAGGTTTTTGCAATCTCAATATCGTAAGTCCGTGTTTTTAATTTCTTTAAGATTTTATTTGGCCCAATGGAGAAAAAAAAATCAAAGGCATACAATTTTTGGTGGACAAACGTCCACCATTTTATGTGATTTTAGAAAACTACGGAGCGTATCCCTACTTTTTCAATGCAAGTAATGTCTTTTTTAATGCGATTTTTTTTATAGGCGCTTTTCTGTAGAACGTATCCACCGCATAAAACGAGACCTTACTGTATTGTAAAAAATCGATTTTCATTTTTGGTCCCAATCGAACTATTTTTGGTACCAGAATATGTGATTTAATTTATGACCTGTATTTTTGTTGCACCCTGTATATTCTTTTCATTTCAGTTCAATTTTTTATCTCCACTTTCTTAATCTCCGCTGTGAGTATATTATTTGTAAAGCTCACCTTGATCGTTTTGTTCTCCCTGTAAACGCTAACCTATTCATATATTCAAAACCCGTCAAAGTCGGGCTGTTTCTAAAACACAACCCGCTGCTTTAAACAACCAAGGTGTGCCTACTTAAACCGCGTTTAAGACGTCGTCACGTCTGTAAAAGCAACCTTCTTTTTACCGTTTTCCTCTGAACTACTTATTTTAATCACCCCCGCAGGGCAAACACCGGGGTTGAGATCCTTTAATTGCCAAGTTGCATTATAAATACAACCGAGCCCATCGGGCTTCATTATTTCCCGCTTTTTAGTTTTTCCCTTCCGAAGAACACTCTTATTTTTTATTTAAAACCGGAGAAAATGGGAAGCGATGAAGATACAGTTTGGGGTAAGAGGGTGTTTTGGGAGAATTAATGTGTATATTTCTAAGCTGGATGAAAAATATTAAAATTTTATAAAGCGGTTTAATAAAGCTAGTAATCAGTTTCAGAAGCTATGGAACATTATGTTTTTACTTTATCGTACTATATACGTAGTATAGTATGTATAATAGATAAAGTCATAGGATCGTGCAAAAAAAATTTTTTCAGATTTCACTTTTTTTCGACGTTTTGAGCCCCCTGAGTCTAAAAAGCAAATAAAAAAACATGTCGGAAGTATGTACGTACGTACGTATGTCGCCACCGCCTAGCAAAAACTACTAGACCGATTTTGATGAAATTCGGTATGAGTAAGTTTAAGAGAATTTTGTCGAGAAACTAAGCTTTTAAAAAAACCTCTCAAAGGGGGGCCGAAATAGGGGGGTTATTTAGGGCCCATTTTTGCAAATTTTGACCGAAATGAATGAAATTCAACTCAAAGTAAGCTCATCGATAGATAAATAAAAATAAGGAATTTGACATTTCCAAATTCAAAATGGCGGCCAACATGGCCGACCGCCCACCCGACACATTTCCCTATCTATCTAAAAACCTGTTTAAGATAAGTTTAATTTGAAAAAGTCGTTATATAGCCTAAAGATGGGGCTATAAGAAGGATTTATCGTTTTTCATAAAAAGTTACGGTTTGTCTATAATTAAGGGGTCAAATTTTGACATAAATTTGATCTAGATTTTCTCAAAAATGGCTCCAAAGAATTTTTTTATTTTTTGATATATTTTTGAAATCCTATCAGTAAATTGAATGACATTAGTTATATATCTTAACTCCCCGTAGGAGGAGAGTTATGAATTTTTTATAAAAAATATTCGAGTACCCGTAACTTCCTTCTTAATAGAAACTAAAATTTGAAATTTTGCAGACATATATGGTGCTTTATTATCTATTATCACAATAAATTTTACCAAAAATATGGCTTCCGGTTGAACCGGAAATGAATAAAAAATCTTAATTTTTTTAGATAAGCCCTATATGTTTTAATATATTTTGAAAGAATGCAAAATTACCTTTCCAACGACATAACATTAATTGCTGTAGCTCAAAAACTCGAAAAGTTACGGTAAATAGAAATTTTGCTATAATCTGATGTGTGTCCTCTCTCACGCGTTCATAGCAGAGCATTATTGTAGGGCAGTCAATGAGGGTATTTGGCTCCGAATTCCATCCTACTACATTGATGTACTTGATATTTTCACAGTAAGTAGGGAATAGCTCAAGAAACAAAATCTACCCTATATACTATGGCGCTTTTATCTTGGGGCGGTTCCCACTTCTTCAAGGGGGTGGAAAATTTGTTGGTCAAAATAAGCACGGAAGTGGCTAAAGAACCTATTTCTAAGCAAAAACTGGTCTATACTTTTTTTTGAGAACTCAATACTTTTTGAGTTATGCGTAGTTGAAAATTGGCCATTTTCATTGAAAAATGACACCTTTTCGGACGGATTTTTTGTGAATACCTTAAAAACTATGCATCGAACTAAAAACACTATGTAAAACATTTTTTACATTATAAATAATAAAGAGATTCGTTCCTTCGTAAATGTTCTATTTATAATACAAAAAGAGATATGGTAGGTGAAAATAGTTTGTTTTTTGATGCATGCTCAAATTGGTGTATTCAACTTGAAATAACAGAGGAACGGTAGGTTTTAGGTGTGTAATGCTACCAACACCTTTTATAGTGTTTGAAAAGGCCTTTAAAACGAGCACCGTTAAATGTCGGTTACTTACAAACTAAGCGAGATATGGTGCAAAAAAATATATGACTAATGTACTTTAAGGAAAAATGAAAAGTACCTATATACATTTAACTCCCCATCCACCATAATTTAAATGCATTGTTTTCCTTCTACAATACCTTTTAATATAGTGTTATTTCTACTTTCAAAAAGTTGAACGGGTTTAAAATGAACGGTTTTTGTAAAAAATTTGATCAAGTTATAGAATGAATTTTTAAATTTTCTTAAAAATCTTCCTTTTTCTCCATGTAATTCGAAAATAAAAATATTTCACCCCTGAGAAGTGGTGGGAACTTCCCCATGATAAAAGCGCCATAGTATATAGGATAGATTTTGAATTAGGAGATTGGGCTACTCCCAAAATTTCATTAAAATCCATGCAGTAGGATAGAATTTGGAGATAATATCTTGTTCTTAATCTCGCGCATTGACTGGCGTAATCGAAATAGAATGAAATGCAAATATTGCAAACTATTAATTTCTCAGAAAAATGAACTAATTTGAAATGAAAGTATGACTATAATATTCTCTTGATTTATGCAATAATCTACACATCTATAGTGTGTCCCCGAAATATAGCATCGAACATTTTCTCAAATGCAGGAATTAATGATGCGTAGAACCATAAAATACTTTTAAGTACAGTAGGTGTTTCTAAAATATCAAAATAACGAGTAACTTTGTTATTTTTATAGAATGCCAGTATCTAGTACCATAACGATAATAGATCGGTACGATAAAGTTCTCGGGCGGCCCTTCCGTCCAGCGTTTTTACTATTTTGATAGATGATAACCCTATTCCTCTATTTATTGTCCAATTCCATTCACATACACTGTGTTCATTTGAAAAGAACCCCCTTATAGTAGGATTAGTAGGGGAGCAAGGTATGCTAAATGTGCAGTCACTCGAGCGTTATTGGTTGCAGTCACCTATTGGGTTGTGAATAGTAGGTCCTAAAACCAAAAAAAGTTAAGGAAAGTTTTCCATTTTAGTGGGCGCTTGCCATTTTCGATTTTTTTTTCAGTTTAAATTATCGGTAATTCAAAAACGATTATTTTTAGAGAAAAACTACAAAATACCTTTTTTGTACCCAATGTTCTATAGAATCTAAAATAATGTCTGGCGGGACCAAAAAAAATTATTTATCTACTCTATCTCATATTATGTATAAGGTTTTAGTTTGTGAAAACTATCATTATAGATAGCGGTGCGTGAAGGATTTAAATTGTGCGTGAAGTAACAATGTATTTTAAATGGGATTTACTTTTTCGCATTGGTTTTTGGCACACTTTTATATAATCAAATATCCTTAACTTTCGCGTTGTCATGGTGATGACATATGAGCAATAAATTACAACAAAAGTTTTGACAGTTTTGTGGTTTGAAAGAAGTCAGAAATTTTAAATGTCAAAGTTCTAACAATTGTGGAATAGAATTGAATTCCAGTGGCAAAGAGTTACAGTTTTTTTATTTGTTTATAGATTGTTTATTTGTAGATAAAATATTGTATGAAACTGTGCGTGAAGTAATATTCTTCACTAATATGATACAAATAAAAGGTTAGTAGAAATATCCAGTTTTATTTTATACTTAAATCAACTATTTACATTTGTATACCGGACTCCCCTTGTTGAGTGAATTGACTCTACTATCTATTTCACGTCTCGTGACGATTTTTCATTTTACTGTAGAAAAAAATAATATAACGTCACTATAATAAGCTTGGCTTCAATAAAAATATCACAATATTAAATAGATTTTTTTAACCGACTTACTTGTTGTATAGGACAATGTCTGGTCTCCATATATGATCCGATGGAACGTGAAGCATCTCGACGCCACCATAATCTTTTGGGTCCCATTTAAGCTTGTAGTCGTACCAGGCCTAAAATTCAAAGACACAATTATTATTGTACAAGAAAAATTCAAACGTTTAAGGGTACTTTGTATATTAATTAATTAATTTTTTTATAACATCTTCTTGATACTCCATAATCTCCAGAAGATGCAAAATATTGGAATTGTTTATGATATTAAAATCTTGTAGACAGTGTTTAAGTGTTATTAGTATAGTATAGTTGATCCAAAAGATGGCACAACCCAGACATCCAAAGTGAAAGTTATCCCTCAACACCAAATTGTTCTATATGGTCCACACAATGTCCAGAAAAAAGTCACACCATTTTGAGCGGCGGGTTTGGGGGGAGAGGGGGGAGAAATCGGTATATTCGTAGTTTTTTAAGTTTTTCGCCAATATTTCTAAAACTAATGCGGTTTTGCATGAACAACCCTCTATACAAAATTGTTCTACATTAAATTTGAAATAAAAAAGGTCCTATGCATAATCTTTCTAAAACGAATGGTTCCAAAGTTACGGAGGTAGTATAGTATAATTAGTCCAAGAAAAGGCCTAACCCAAAAATCCAAAGTAAAAGTTTTCCTCCAACACCAAAATGTTCTATATGGTCCACATATTGTTCAGTACAAAGTTACACCATTTTGAGCGTCCGGTTTGGGAGGGAGATGGGAGAGAAGCCGGTAAATTAGTAGTTTTTTTAAGTTTTTCGTCAATGATTCTAAATCTATGCTTTAGCGTAAACAATGTTATATACAAAAGTATTCTACATAATATTTAAAACAAAAAATGTTCTATACATAATTGTTATAAAATCAACGGTTCCAGAGTTACGGAGGGTGAAAAGTCGAGGTTTTCGATACTTTTTATATTTTTTGGGCAACGTTTATGATATAACTATACCAAAAACCCAGACATCCAAAGTGAAAGTTATCCTCCAACATCAAATTGTTCTATATGGTCCACACAATGTTCAGAAAAAAGTCAAACCATTTTGACCGTCAGTTGGGGGGGGGGGGGGAGAGAGAAATCGGTAAGTATAAAAAATATCGAAAACCTCCACTTTTCACCCTCCGTAACTCTGGAACCGTTGATTTTATAACAATTATGTATAGAACCTTTTTTTGTTTTAAATTTTATGTAGAACATTTTTCTATAAAACGTATTCCTTACGCTAACGCATAGTTTTAGAAATATTGACGAAAACCTAAAAAACCTACTAATTTACCGACTTCTCCCCATCTCCCCCCCAAACCGGACGCTCAAAATGGTGTGACTTTTTACTCAACAATATGTTGATCATATAGAACAATTTGGTGTTGAAGGAAAACTTTTACTTTGGATGTCTGGGTTAGGCCTTTTTTGGACCAATTATACTATACTACCTCCGTAACTTTGGAACCGTTCATTTTAGAAGGGTTATGCATAGAGCCTTTTTTATTTAAAATTTAATGTAGAACAATTTTGTGTAGAGGGTTGTTCACGCTAAACCGCTTAGTTTTAGAAATATTGACGAAAAACCTAAAGAACTACGAATTTGCAGATTTCTCCCCCCTCTCCTACCCAAACCCGACGCTCAAAATGGTGTGACTTTTTTCTGAACATTATGTGGACTATATAGAACAATTTGGTGTTGGAGGATAACTTTCACTTTGGATGTCTGGGTTTGGGTCTAAATATACCATACTATATATTTTATGAATGCCTAAAAATAAACAAATTTTTACGTCGGTGTAATTTTAATACCTAGTGAAAAGTCGAACTATTTCATTTCCACACAATATTGTTATTGATTTAAATATTTTAAAATAGCTCATAATATACAAAACCTTTAAAGTGCAAATATCTTTAAAATAAACATTGAGGAAAGGGAGGTAAAGGAAGCATTAAAGTACGGAAGACCAAATCTGGCCAAACAATAATTATTAAAACTAATCCAAAAAATAATAGTACAGAACAGAATACCACAAGCGTGGAGATCAAGCATTCTAATACCTCCCTTCAAAATGGGAGACATATGGGACACGGAGAACTACAGTTAAATTGATTTATTAAACACAATACTAAAATTAACAACCCAAGTCTCTACCTCAGAGCTAAACTGAATTAACTCCATTTTTTTGAAAAATTGTATTATTTTACTTTCTACGTAACACACTTTATATGTTTCATATGCGATACGTTATAAAATCCTATTTAATGTGGTTCCGAAGATAGGCAACGTTAAAGTGTATTAAGCCCCTCCGTAGCCCCGAGCTAAACAGTCGTTTACACTTTTAATACCCAGCAAAATAAAAGTATTAACTCCACGGAACGATGTAAAACCGCGGCATGCTACTTAACTAGTGCGGCGTGAATGCATTAACTAGTACTCAGTATTTTGTGCAAAATAAATGACAAAATAAATGAAAGTAAAACTAAATGACTTCAAGGAATTTAAGACTCTTTAAAACAACAACTGTTTTAAATGTTCACCTTTTATTATAAGGAAAAAACTCAGCAGAATACAGACTTTCGTATGTCAGATGTTGTCCACTGGGAAGTATGTATGTAGCGATAATTTGGGATTACTTTTTTCAAAACTAATTTTAGTTCGGAAACATTCCAATCTGTTGATCTTAACAGAAATCCTAGGCGTGTTGAGTTTTCTGCGGCTCTGCCTGTGATTCACGATAAGCCAAAGGAATTTCATAATTTTTATAAAAACTTATCCCACTCCGATAAAATAGATGAGGATTTATAAAAATTTTCCAAAATAATTGTAAGTGAACAACACTCATGATCCTTTGAGTTTTGTTTTTCGTTAGTTTTGTTTACTCATTTTGTTTTATAGATATTGTTTATTTCATTAAATTTTAAAAAATAAGTGTTCTTGACTAAAGTTTGTTTCATGTATCGTATTATCTCCAGATTATTTATTCACGTGTGTCAACTTACTATTATATTATCTCTCGAACATGGTAATTGTTTTCATGCCAAACAGTATTAACTCCATCTTTTTTTAAAAAATTGAAGAGGTATAAAAATAGCAAATACATGGTATCATTTATGACATCATCAAAAACATTCAAGCACCCTTACAGGCTCGTTTATACGCTGATGATCTAGTGTTAGTGGTATCTATTAAAGGTAAAAATATTTCCTTAATGTCGTCAATTCTTCAAAACTTTTTAGATACTCTCGAAAATTGGTCCAACTTTACAGATTTTTAAGATTCAATAAAAAATCAATATGAGTCGTATTCTCTTCAAGCTCCTTGCCACAAGCTCCTAACCTAAGAATGTATGAGAAACAGCTGGAGTTTAGAGATCACCACAAATTCTTGGGTTTAATCTTCGATTCAAAGTTAACATGGAAAAATTATATCTCACAACTCATCCTTTCCTGTAATAAAAGATTAAATGTATTAAGATCTCTCTGTAATAAAAACTGGGGCTCAGACCAATCCACTCTACTCCTCCTGTATAAATCTTTAATACGTTCTAAGCTAGGTTATGGAACAATTGCCTATTCCACTGCTAATCAATCTCTACTGAAATCATTAGATATTATTCATAATAAAAGTCTTAGATTAATCCTAGGGGCTGTCCCAACTACACCTGTATCCAGCATTTATGCTCTTTTAGGAGAACCATCGCTACATCACCGCCGCATGTACCTCGCTCTATCACATGCAGCCTCAGTTGCTTGCAATATTTCAAAGCCAATATATCAAAACACTTTTACAAACAAATATGTAAACATATTTCGAGATATTCGCTATACTAAAAAGCCATATTACGAAAGAATTAAATCCATACTTCAAAACCTAAACATTAATTTTCCGGAGGTTTTCTCCTCGGATATTAAATACCCCGAGCCTTGGCTGATCTATTTACCAACCTGTGATGCATCTCTGGAGTATTTCGATAAATCTAATACACACCATTCTCTGATCCAGTCCAAGTTCGAGGCCCTCATAAATAAGTACCCCGACTACCATAAAATCTACACAGATGCATCTAAGTCCGAAGACGGAGTGGGGGCATCAATCGTTTCTTCAGAAAACAATCTTCTTTTCCGTTTACTACCAGCATGTAGCACATATTCAGCTGAACTCTACGCCATATACCGTCCTGTGAAACTTCTTAACGAGCTTACACTCACAAAAGCCCTGATCATAACAGATTCCCTTAGCTCTCTAAAGCCGGGTCCAGACACGTGTAACGTGTAATGTAAGATTACGTGTAATTTAGCATCAACAGTGTGGACGTCGCACGAACGTCCACACGAATCGTTTAGGGAATCTTGGTTGTTTCCACTCAAGTTCTACGAACAGACGAATAAGGGAGGTCGTGACAGCAGGTAGTTTTTTTATACTGCTTTTATTTGTATGTACATATTTACTAAATAAAGACTAAATTTTTTGGATCCCAAATACCGGGGTTTTGTTGGTATAAGCAGGTAGATTCGTCAAGCGATTGCTCGCCACACGTCCAAACGGTAAAACTTTCACTAACGCCGTCCAAACGAGTGCTGCGAGCGCCTTTTTGTTCACGAAAAAGCCGACTCCCGATGAGTCCCGGCGAGCTCCAGCGCGAATGGTACATGTAATGCTCGTAGTGCCGTCCAAACGCAGAATTCGCGTTTCATTACACGTTACGTTACGCATTACATTACACGTGTCTGGACCCGGCTTAAACTCATTAAAACAAATTTTTCCGAAACATCCTTTTGAAAAGTTGCTAAAATACCAGCTTTCCCAAGCTCATGAACATGGAAGAAGCGTCCAATTTGTATGGGTTCCCTCATACGTCGGAATAACAGGAAATGAAGAAGCGGACAGGACTGCACGAGACGAAATTTTAAGTGATTTTTCGGAGCCGATAGACAAGGGTGTTTCCAGTGACTTAAAAGCTTATTTTAAAAATAAAGTGTTGTGTTTGTGGCGAAATGAATGGTGTCAATTTAATTCTAAGTTGAATAAAATCAAAAATAATGTGTCTCAGTGGTTTCCATCGTCGCGCAATAGACGAGAACAAATTGCGGTTGCGCGTTTACGTCTAGGACATACCAGGTTAACGCACTCTTACCTTTTCACAAAGAGTAATCACCTCTACGTCGTCAGTGTAACATCCGATTAACAGTCGAACACTTTTTAATAATTTGTGGTAAATATGACCAAGAAAGACAGCGCTACAAAATCCCAAACGCTCTACCAGAGGCTCTAGGTCAAAATTGTTCCTGTGACAATATAGTTAATTATCTAAAATCCATAAACATTTTATACAATCTGTAGTTGTTTACTTTTGTTATTTATATTTTGTTCCGTCGCTAATAACCTTTTGGTGGATACGACTTCTTTTTCTGATAAAAAAAAAATGGTATCATTTATACTTATCAAATAGTGTTTATCACATATTTGAAGAAAAAGAAATACAAATTGTATTTAAAATTTACTCTTTATATTTCTTTTAAACTGCTCTCCTGTAAAATTTCAATTTTGTGAGTTAATACAGTTTAGCTCTGAGGTACAGAAGTGATAAATAGACTGAAGGAACCTATAACACTACTAGATGAACAACAAGGTTTTAAACCGAGATGATCATGCACCGACGCTGTATTTATAATGAGACAAGTTCAAGCAAATCCTGTTGAACGCTGTAAATATACTGCAACGATCAACGCAGAGAAAACGAAATAGATTGCGGTCGGAAAAATTAATATCGAAGACTCAGTCTAAAATTAGATAACAAAATTCTGGAAAGTATGGAACACTATCTGTGTGTAGATATCTGTAGCTAGATTGACTGCAGAATTGAAAGTGAAGAGCAAATTTCGACCAGAATAGAACTTGCACGGAAATCTTTATTAGCTGGCGGTCTGTACTGTGCAGTAAAAGTATGTCATTGACCACGAGTCTAAGACTATTGCAGTGCTACATTTGATCCATTTTGTTCTATGAACGTGAAACCTGGTCAACAAAAAAAAATTAGGGCACTCGTGGGAGTGCCGACAGAAGTGAAAACTTCTTACGAAGCAAGCCCCTTCGGGTACACACTCCATCCCTCCTCCAACTATTACAACTTCGGTCGAACTCATACGCAATTCAACCTATTACTAATATCTGCCGCGTCGATAACGATCGCAAGTTCAATGCTTTTTCTCCATCCAAATAGAAGTGATATACTTACTTTATATATCCATTGGGCGCATCCTATACTATTTATACAGGGTGTAACGAAAATACAGGTCATAAATTAAATCACATATTCTGAGACCAAAAATAGTTCGAATGAACCTAATTTACCTTAGTACAAATATGCACATAAAAAAAGTTACAGCCCTTTGAAGTTACAAAATAAAAATAGATTTTTTCGAATATATCGAAAACTATTAGAGATTTTTTATTGAAAATGGACATGTGGCATTCTTATGGTAGGAACATCTTAAAAAAGAATTAGAGTGAAATTTGTGCACCCCATAAAAATTTTATGGGGGTTTTGTTCACTTAAACCCCCCAAACTTTTGTGTACGTTCCAATTAAATTATTATTGTGGTAGCATTAGTTCAATTCAATATTTCTATAACTTTTTTGCCTCTTAATATTTTTTCGATAAGGCAGTTTTTATCGAGTTTCGGCTTCTTTTTTAATATGTTTACATAAAAATTTTATGGGGGTTTTGTTCCTTTAAACCCCCCAAATGTTTGTGTATGTTCCAATTAAACTTTTACTGCGGTACCATTAGTTAAACACAGTGTTTTTAAAACTTTTTTGCCTGTTTGTATTTTTTCGAGAACGCACTTTTTATCAAGATATTACTTCTTTTTTAATATGGCTCAAAATATACCTAAAAATGTAAATCATAAATAAATTTTCATATTATTACCAAGTCTCCATAATCGTACTTAGCCATATACAAATATGTGGTGGATTTGAAAAATATTCAAAATATCTAGATAAAAACTGACTTTTGGAAAAGTACTAAGAGGCAAAAAAGTTTTTAAAATATTGTGTTTAGCTAATGGTACTACAATAATAATTAAATTGGAACGTACACAAAAGTTTGGGGGGTATAAAGGAACAAAACCCCCATAAAATTTTTATGGGGTGTCCAAATTTCAGTATAATTTTTTCTTACGATACTACTACCATAAGAATGCCACGTGTCTATTTTCAATAAAAGATCTCTAATAGTTTTCGATATATTGGAAAAAATCGATTTTCATTTTGTAACTTCAAAGGGCTGTAACTTTTTTTATGTGCACATTTGTACTAAGGTAAGTTAGGTTCAATCGAACTATTTTTGGTCCCAGAATATGTGATTAAATTTATGACTTGTATTTTTGTTACACCCTGTATATACATACACGTAATACATAAAGGTACAGAATTTATTTCGGCGAAGCGATGACGGTCACGAATTCAATGCTTTTTCCCCATCCAGAAAGAGTACAAAATCGCTACAGAAGTTTTAACTTCAAAAATACTTTAAACTCTAATCACTTATAATGATTGGAGTAGGGACCGTGTGGCCACTTATGCCAAGCTCCTTTGGGGACACACTCTATCCCTCCTCCAACCATTATAACTTCGTTTGAACTTATACATACGGAATTTAACCTATAGTATATAAATTACTCATATCTCTCCGTAGCGATGACGGTTGCAAATTCAATGCTTTTTCTCAATCCAAAAAGAAGTTCTATACCTATATTATACACGCGTTGCGTGCGTCCTATACTATTTATGTATACATACACCTAATATGTAGGTACCACAAACGCGAAAATTTCAAACCAATAAGCCTGTTGCCACATCCGTACAGAATGCTTACCAAAATAATTACTAACAGGCTATCAAATAAATTCGATAGTTACCAGCCTGTTGACATAGTACCATAGAACACTTACAGACAATAACGACACTTATCGAAAAGTGCAACGAATACAATGAACCTCTTCGTTTGGTATTTGTGGATTATAATAAGGCATTCGATTCCATAGAATTCTGGGCCGTATTAGAAAGAATGAATAACGCAAGGATTGATTCTAGATATAGAATACTCCTCAAATACATATACGACAATGCAACTATGCAAATAAATTTATCAGAAGGTCTAACAACAAGGCAAAATAAGAACGGAGAGAGAAGTTATATAGAGGACAAAAACAAATAAAACAAAAGTGGTGATAAATCAATATATCACAATCGACTTAGATGGAAGTGATATCGAAAATGTCGAAAAGTATACCTAGGTCACACGATCAAACTAGGCAAATATAATCAAACGGCAGAAATAACTAGAAGAATCCGAATGACTTGGGCAGCAGTAGCAAGACTCAGCGATGTGTTGTAGAAAATAAAGATACCAATAAATCTAAAGAAAAGGGTATTCAACAGTTGTATTCCACCAATTATGACGTATAGAATGGAGACAATGACACTTACAGAGGTATCAGCCAATAGATTGAGAACGACCCAGATCTCTGAGGGAACATATACAAAATGAGGACGTGCAATGCAGGACGAAAGTGGAATATTTAATTGGAAGAATTGAAATGCAAATGAAACGGACCTGGGTAGGACACGTGGCACGACAAAACATAGAAACATTGACGAGAAATATTGTACATTGGAGACCACGCGAGCACAGTCGTAGTAGAAGAAGACCACAAAAACGATGGCTAGACGACATCAAAGCAAAAATGGGGAGAAACTGGCACCAATTAGTACAAAACAAAACAGAGATGAATGGAGACTCATGGGGAGGCCTTTGTCCCGGAGTGGATGCAAACAGGCTTAATAAGGAGATAATATATATACATACAAAATTTATTTCGACTAAACGATGACGATCGCGAAATCAATTCTTTATCCCCATCCAAAAATAGGTGTTATACCAATATTATATACGCGTTGCGTGCCTTCTACCCTATTTATATATACATACACATAATAATAATAATATATGTATACGTACAAAATTTATTTCTTCGAAGCGATGACGGTCGCAATGACGTCCGCGAATTCAATGCTTTTTTTCCGATCTAAAAAGTGCACAACGTCCTTAAAGAAGTTTCCACTTGAATAGTATTACTATTATTATACGTACATTATAATAATATACGAACAAAATTTATTTCGTCGAAGCAATGACGGTCGCGATGACAGTCTCGAAATCAATCCTTTCTCGCCATCCTAAAATAGATTTTACATTTATTTTAAATTTAAATACTACACAATTTATATATACATACACTTAATAAATATACGTACAAAATTTATTTCGCCGAAGAGATGACGGTCGCGATGACGGTCGCCAAAAAAATCCTTTTTCCCTATCCAAAAATGTTTTACATTTATTTTAAATTTAAATATTTCTATACAATTTTTATATACATACACATAATATACATACGTACAAAATTTATTTCGCCGAAGAGATGACGGTCGCGATGACGGTCGCCAAATAAATCCTTTTTCCTCATCCAATAATAGGTTTTACATTTATTTTAAAATTAAATCCTTCTATAGAATTTATATTCACATACACATATTTATATACGTACAAAATTTATTTAGCCGAAGAGATGACGGTCGCTATGACGGTCGCGAAATAAATCTTTTTTCCCCATCTTAAAATATGTTTTACATTTATTTTAAATTTAAATAGCTGTACACAATTTATATATACATACACATAATATATAACATAAGCGATGACGGTCGCAATGACGGTCGCGATGACGGTCGCGATGACGGTCGCGATGACGGTCGCCAATTCAATGCTTTTTCCCCTATCCAAAAAGTGCACAACGTCCCTAAAGAAGTTTTCACTTCAAAAAATCTTAACAAATTGGAAGCGCTCGAGTTGTGGTGTTACTGTCGTATGCTCAGAATCCCGTAGACAGCACACATCTAAAGGTGGGCTCTTATTAGTCAACCTCATTGATCAATATCCTTGATTCTATGCTATAGAAATAAAATAGATTTATATGCACGTCGAATCAGCGATATTATTCTATCATATATGGTATTTCAATAAAAGTGAAAAGCCTTTCTACATACTTTTGATGGATCAACGGAAATGATTCTATCAGATAGAACAGTGCTTGACAGTGAGAACTAGCATTCAGTTTCGTTGACCTGTATTTTGTGGGGTTAAATAGTCAGCATATGAGGTTAAATTCTTTGTGGAAACCATAGATATATAATGTCGTGCAAATGTCAAATTTTAAATGAAGAGATAACCATATCTGCAAGTTTCTAGAATTATACCAGGCAGAGAGAGGAGTGCATATTATGCAATATTAGAAGTGAACAATATAAAGATATAATAAAGCGGAAAAAAACTATGAAGCTATTCGTTTTGGAATGGAAATAGAAACCTTGACTATAAAAGATATTAAAAATAAAATTAAAAGTATCCGGACAACCTACCAAGTTGAGCTGAATAAAATATTAAAGCAAATAAAAGTGGTATAGGAACAAATGATCTGTATAGACCCAAACTGTTTTGGTTCAACCATGCGGATGCATTTTTAAGAGGTAGTTTCCGTTGCAAAAGACAGTCAGAGACTTTTATGTTTTCCTATTTTTAATTACGTTTTTTAAATATTCACACAAAATGCGAACGCCAGCATGCACAATTGAATCGCTTATTGTATAAAGGGAATAAGTCCACTTCCGTACGAAATTAAAGTGAGATATACATTTTGTATACATGGACGGAACACAGAACAAATCACTCAATCCTCCAAGAGCTTAATATTCAGACTCGACTTTCCTCTATTGGCCTCTCCACTGTCTTAAAATTGTTCGGCCATATTGCAAGAAGAAGTGATGATAATCTTGAGAGACTTATAATTTCGGGAAACGTTGAAGGGCGCAGAAGTAAAGGTCGCTCACCTACTCGATGAACGGATCAAGTACAGAAAGCCAGTGGAAAAACTTTCTCTGAATCCTTGAGGGAAGCTCAGGACAGAAGCCGATGGAAAGAGATAGTTGCTCGTATTATAGGGAATCACGACACTCAGCAATGAGAAAACGACTGAGGAGAGAGAGATACATTTTGTTAAACCAACGTCGACGGATCGATGGAGTCTATAAATGAAATTTGTATCTCTCACCATACGGTAAATATCGCACGATAAAATTGTTGTTGAGCGTATAAAGGGAACTAGTCCGGGACTCATTACCTTTATACAATAATTCTTGTGATGCCACCGTCGTTTATGTCATTTTGTTTACAGGGTCGTTTATTTTATTACTTCGTTTAGCTTACGTTAGTTAGTCTTACGATGTATTTTAGGTCTTGTTTGTAATAATAAACCTTTTTTTATAAATAATTTAAAAATTTAACTATAGAAAAGCAGCATTATTTCGCCTTTTATTCATTGATTGTATAAAAGAAACAAGTTCCAGCTATTAAGAATGACTTTTTGGCCTCAATAGTTTTCAAATATAAGTTTGCTCTATCACATGTCACTCTACTAGTCTCCTTCTACATTTCAGCTGTAGAACGAAATTTGATAGGTCATCAAGTTTCTAAACTAAATAGTTTTTTTCGTTTTTCTCAAAACTAGGTATTGTGGACTTATACCCTTTATACAATCAGCGATTCAATTTTCTTCTTTGCAGGCATTTTTAAAATAAGCACTTGTACAAGTATCTTGGACTTGTACAAGTATTAGATCTACATTGTAAAATTAGCACAATGTAGATCGAATTCAATATATCCTTAAAATAGTGTAAATTTGAATTATATGTTCAGTTGCATAGAATCAGCGCTATTCATCAATGAGGTTGACTAATGAGAACCCGCCTTAACGAACGTGAGTTAGAAACCATACACAACGAGCGACAATTGATCAACATCATAAAAATGAGAAAGACTCAATACCTCGGTCATATTATAATGAGTGGGCCTAAATACTGCTTACTCCGGTTCATCATTCAGGACAAAATCTAAGAAAAACGCTGGGTAATAAGAAAACAACTGCCCTGGCTGCTTTACATTAGACACTGGACAGGTCAAACGGTAGAGGAATTGTTTCATAGAGCTGCCGACCGGGAAAAATTTCATCAGCTTGTTAATACGATGAAAGCCAATGCTTGAAAAAAGCACGGCACACAAAGAAGAAGTGCAAGCAAAAGCAATCAGGCATATTTACGTTTCGTGGAAATTTTGACGAAATTCTTCTATCCACGAAACTTCTAACATCATAATATTTCCAGCTGTTTCATTTAGCTTGTTTAGTGATTTTATTGGGTTGTGCATCAAATTTTTTTTATAAATAATTAGGTTTTCTTGGTTTGGATTATCTTTGAATATACAAAAACTTTCGCATTTTCTTCTGACTGCTTCTTCACATTCTGAATCTTGCCAGTATTTTCCTCGAAAAGTTGGTTTTTTATTTTAAATTTTGGGCTGCAGTAGGACGCAGTTGTATTAATATTATACAAAAATTATTCATATGATTGTGAGTAGACTTCTTCTGAACCATTATCATATAATTTGCTGAGGGCTTTCTTTAAATTCACTTTTGTGAATACCGGTTATCTATATGAGTTGTTTGATCCTCTAATTCCACCCTTGTAGGTGCACTTTTATCAGTCCACCCTATGGTCTGAACCAAATTGGTCTTAAAATATTAATCAAGTGATCAAGTGGCTAAATTAAAAAGTAGAAATGGTGAACTTTTAAACAAAGTTAAAGAGCCCTCATTTTTGAATATCAAATTATTATCCTCTATTGCAGTTCATTAAGATTTTGCCTTTCATATATGTCTAGTTGTCTAAGCCCCAGGCAATAGCATTGAAATGGCCTCCTATTATAAATGACCTTTCCATAGATGTTATGCAATTGTTCCTTTGCTGTAACTGTAACTTGGTTCCTGCGGAACATACATCGATATAACTGTGCATGACTTAAACTTTATTTTAATGGCTACTTTATTGACGTTGAACAATAGGAGTTTCATAGTGGCTTCCTCATAATACAGGTTTGAGTTTGTTAAAATTGGCGAGCATACAACCACAGTTGCTAAAAACAGTAGTTGGGGCTCGTATGGAATTTAGCTACTAGATCCAGTATCTATGTAGATCCAATATCAACTAGAGGAAAAGCAACTAGATCCAATATCAACATTCTTAAAAGATTCCCATCGAAAGTCATCCGAATGATAGCGTTCCAGAGAAGATGAACGCACGAGATCTCAAAATGACAAATTGTTAACGACGAAGTCACTGAATTCTGTCAAATATGAACAGAGACTAAAAGGGAGCCCCAATAATCTAGTTCAAAACTTAATGGAACAACCAATCGGAGGAAGGCTCAAACAAAATACCCCAGCCGACCTGTTAACTATAAACTAAACACAGAGGCTCAAAAGAATTTAGGAGCAGCAGCCCAACCAAACCAAGAGAATATGACCGAATTCTAGTGCCGAGAATACGCAGGAAATTTAAACCGGGAGATATTAACAGAAGTTCAACCACGATTTTCTAAGTCCTGCCCTTTGCAATACTGGAAGGTTAGAGAAGGTACTTACAATTTGTGAAAAAATCCACGGGTTTCCTGTGACATTTTTCTGTGAAAATTAGATTTTCCATGAATAAAAAAATTGGGAGTTGCGATGAATTTTTAAGTCCTGCCATATCCATATCCATAGAATAACAGGATACTATCTATTTTATGAAGAAAATTTTTTGGGCAGGACGGTCGCAAAAGTACTTAGGGAGTATACATATATACAAATATGTAATGAAAATAATGAAATTTTCATGATTTTCTAAGTCCTGCCAACTTAATAAATTAATTATATTTATTTCAAAATGACCAAAAAAAATATTGGCATGACGTCACCTAATGTTTAACTGCACTTGTTTCTTGGAAAATTTTGTATAAAATTTTCACTCTGGTTCCGTGATTGTCTAAGTCATAAAATAAATTTTGTTACAAAATAAATAATTTCAGTATACATTATGCAAAATGGCAGGATGTTTAGTTACACCTTTTTTACTATATATAGTTAAAAAATTTGTAAGAAAATTCGTGGAAAATTACACGATTTTCTAAGTCATGCCGTTTCGCACATATCTCAAGAAGGTTAATATAAATATATTTTCAAAGAGGCAGGATGGTTGTATAGTTATTTCGTATAAAAAAATTAAATTATCTGTCTGTAAAATTATTTCAGGGTGTTACACAAACATATTCATATCACCACATTTTTCTTGAGTCATACCATGTCGAATATGCTTAAAAAACACTAATCTAAAACCGTTTACAACTTTACAAATGTCATCAGACCATCTGGTTGGCGGACGACCTCTACTTCGATATGCTTCGTCTAGAAGAAGCATATCGAAGTCTTGTAATTAGTTTCTTTAAAATAGCTGCAGAACGCTTTTATTTGGAAAAACGAAAACTGGTACACTTATTTATCTTCCAGAGGTCAATTGTCAAATGTCAATTATCAATTGTCAATTTTTAGTACCGGTCATAGGGGTCCGTTTGGGTACGGAAACGGATATATTATCGAATAACTTTTCTGTCTAACTTTTAAGCATCTCTGACACTGGATTATTGAATTCTGGGATAGTTTTGTACTAAAAGGTACTTTTGCTTTAACTCAGAAGAATACGCAGTGCAGTGTTCTAGAAAAATCGATGTGAAAAATTTTTCGTTTTTTGGTTTTTTGAGTTTAAAAGAATTTAGAAAAATTCTATTTAGAAAAACGAAAACTGCTACGTTTATTTCTCTTCCAGAGATGAATCGATTTTATCAATTGTGAATTTCTAGTACTGGTCATAGGCCTCCGTTTATTTAAAAGTACGCCCACCAATAAAACGAGTGTGATTCATGTGCCTGAAACTTTTTTATCTTCGAGAGGCCCCACACCAAAGAAACATAAAACATGAAACGTAAAACACGTTTCATGAAAATAAAACACAGCTAAACAAATTGAAGTCCGCACACACAAGAAGCGAGTGTGATTCATGCACATAAAACATTTTTATCTTGGTGAAATCTGTTTCAGGAAAGAGATCGTGTTGTATTTTTCGGTTTCAGTTTCATTGTTTTGGACAGTTAATTACGTGCATAATATGAATTCCAACCAAGAATTTAATATTGCATTGGTTTCTGTTGTAAAGTAAAACGAAGAGTTGTACAATTATTATAACCTGGAGAGGTACTCGAATAGGTAATGATAAGAAAATATCAGTTTTCTTTAAACCAGTACCCACAATAAAACAATGTAGATGTTTGAATACTCATTCTATAAAATTATTTAAATTTGGGAAGATGATTACTTAGTTCGTTTTCAACCAAATACGTATTATGATTATGATGTTGGGCAGTACTTAATAAAAAGTTGCCGCAAGAGTAACAGCCTCGTCATCATTACTTTCCATTGTTGGCTATACAAATTTTCATTTTGTTTCTTTGATTAGTATATAATATGAAACGGTTTCGTCCTTCAAAATTCATTTTGTTTCATGTTTTACGTTTTATGTTTTACTTCACGTTTCTTTGATCTGCGGCCTCCCTTAGAAAGTAATAAAGGTTTGCCATGGCAGCAACGACCTCGTCATAACTTTCCATTGTCGACTATACAAATTTTATTTTTGTTTCTTCGATTAGTATATCACATGAAATCAAATGTTTTTTCACAATTTATTTGTTTCTTATTTCAAGTTTCATGTTTCACGTCTCATCTTTCACGTTTTATGTTATTTTAATCTGCCTTAGGAAGCATTTTCAAATTAGTTGAATTGTGTTAAATTGCCTTAAAATTATTAAATTTATTAATTTCCTTTATTGCAATTATATTAATTGCCTTAAAATCAATTTGTTTTTATTAATTTATTTTGTTGCATAGCAATTTTATCCCGCCTTCTTACTTGTTCGAACACAAAATACACACGCATGTAACAGGCGCTGAGTTGCCGCACTCAACTCGTTTCCCTGATATTGTAGGATTGTAGATATTATCCTGATATTGTTTCCTATATTTGATAGCAAAATTTACTAACACTAACAACACCAGAATAAATCGATTTTTAAATACAGCATCTATCTACTTGCAACTTTTTGCATTGTGTTCAGGATAACATCAGGAAAAGGTGTATAATATAAAAATGGGTGGAAATTGCATTTTAGTGCATAACATGCATCCAAAAGTGCATAAACCTGTCAAAATCGGTGTATGAAGGGCAAAATTTTGTTATTTGGGAGGTTTATGGAGTTACGAATACGCAAGCAGAACCGACCTCTGAATCACCTAGTGCCCAGAGTTGCTGCTAAGGCACGCCATCTAGAGTTTCGTGTGATATCGGCAATAAATTAAAAAAAAAAACAGAATATTCGATGGATTTTGGGATGGCCGAACACGAATATGACATTACAACCGACCCTCGGAGCACCTGGTGCCCAGGGTGACTGATCTCGAATTTAAGAGAGTTTTTGGAGGTCGATTCTGATGGCGTATTCATGTTCAGCAACCACAAAACTCTTCGAGGAATCTACTTGCATCACTTTAGTGTCTGAAAGCCTCGAAATTTAAGAATACGGCGTAAATATCAGTCACCCCGAGCACTAGGTAAAGATCTGTTCTAATGTGACATTCTTGTTCAGAAACCCCAAAAACCACCTGAGTAATCTGTCTGTATCAATTTACTGCCGAAATTAATATATAAATATGGTATAGAAAATGCTTAGCAAATAAAAAGGTACTATAAAATATCATTTTATTATAACACTAAAATACAGGGTGTCCCATTTAAGAAAACTCAAAAAATACTCATTCCGAGTTTCAAGTTTCAACCAACCCCGTATACTAAAATTAAACATTTTGGTATACTATTAATAACTGACAATAGTAGACTATATTAAAAATCGTTTAAACATAAATTAATAGAAGTTTGGATATCAAATCACTAACAATATGTATAGGGTGTGAATGTTCCTACAAAATTAAAAAAAAAAACGTAATTATATTTTAAACTACCTCGTATAATATTTTAAAACACTATATTTTATTAAAGAGAACATCGAGTAGAATCCAAAAATGTAAAAATATGTAGGGTATTCCATTTAAAAAAACATAAATTTTTGTCACCCTGTGAAAACGGGTAGCCCTGTATATTAGAAAATACTGTTAAATTATAGTCCTATCTGTGGCACATGTTTTACCTAAATAACTTTTTTCGTATATCTTACGACAAACGAGTAATTGGACTAGCCCACACTAATGCCCCACCCTGTATACAAAATAACCATAAAACTATCCTGCCTCTTTGTATATAGACTTATATTAAGATTCTTGAAACATGTGCAAAATGGCATGACTTAGAAAATCGTTGACTTTTTCACGAATTTTCTTACAAATCTAGGACTCCTGCCGTCTTACAAGAACCGTTTAACCTTCCTGCCGACTACCGAAAAGGTATTGATTGTATTTGAGTATTATAACTTTTTAAAGGCAGGACTTAGAAAATCACGGAATCAGGGTGAGAATTTTCCGCAGAATTTTCCAAGGGACAAGTATACTTAAACATTAGGAGACGTCATGCCAATATTTTTTTGATCATTTTGAAATAAATATGTTTAGTTTATTAAGTTGGCAGGACTTAGAAAATCATGAAAATTTCATTATTTTCATTACATATTTGTATATATGTATACTCCCTAAGTACTTTTGCGACCGTCCTGCCCAAAAAATTTTCTTCATAAAATCGATAGTATCCTGTCTATCTACGGATATGGCAGGACTTAGAAATTCATCGCAAAACCCTATTTTTATTTTTTGGGAAAATCTAATTTTTACAGGAAAATGTCACAGGAAATTTGTGGATGTTTCCACAGATTGTAATTACATCGTCTACCCTTCCAGTATTGCAAAAGGCAGGACTTAGAAAATCGCGGCTGAACTTCTGTATAATATCTCCCAGTCTAATTGTCAATGGGAAAAAGTTTATTTAAATACATTGTATAGTCCATTGAAATGTTACATTTTTTAGGCCGTACCTTGAATTTGTTAGAGGAGTCAATTTTATTTTTTTAATATGTAGGAAGGATCAGTAGCAGCTTAAGTTCAAGTTTTTGGGGTCGCCACCCTTTTCCCTGGCCTCCATCTTGGAAAAGGGGTGAAAAGGGGTTTCGCGCTATATCTAGTAAACTACCAACCGTACAGAAAATCTATTGAAATATAACATGTTGCAAATAAAATTTTCTACAATTTTGTTTTTATTACTTTTTATCGTCAAGTGACCAACAAAAAAGATATAAACAAAAATAAGTAAAAACCTTTTAACAAATTTCTTTTTGGAGGTTATACCTTTTTTTCAGTTCATTTTACAATAATAGCAGGGCATTTTACAATAATAGCAATAGGTTATTTTACAATAATAGCAATAATAATAATTTAGCAATTTTGTAGAGGGTTCCTCAGCGAAAAATTTTCACTATAAATTTGTTTAATTATTTTTTTTATCTAGGTTTTACAGCGCTCCAAACTTGACCAGATTTTCGAATGTTCATAGGAATACAATAAAAACAAAACGTTAGGCTTACTTTTCTATCTATATATTTTTTTATTCATGCAATTTATTATAATTTTAACATTCCTATGCTATTACTAATTTATTTTTGACCTTTCTCTTCACTATAAAACTTAGAACCCTTAGCGTACCTATATAGAAAAAGCTAAAGAAGTTGTTTGAGGACAAGTTCGCCGGTACAGAAGAAGAATAACGCAACCGCAAACAGCAAAATTCTTCAGAAGAGCAATAAACGATTTTTAAATATTTAAAATTTGGATTAAATGAAGAGTAATCATCCAGGAGCATCGGCATGGCGTTTGTTTTTTGACAACGATGGCTTTTATTTTCATCGACATTGGTTCGAATTTCATTATCTTAATTTAATCGCCCCATTTTCAACCCTATCTACAGCTGCGTCATTATGCATCTGAAATAAGTCTAATATAGCGCATATTTCAGTAACGACGCAACTATCCTATAGTGGCTCAGCACATTTTTACAGTTCGGTCTTTTTGTATCATCTTTACATAGTATTTTAGAAGTTAATTGCGCAACAAACAGGAATTGACAAAATTTGCAGTGACGTCATTCTTCTTCCGTACCGGACTGAATATCTGCCTGTTATTACTTTTATTATTATAATATAATTTTTCCTAGGTGGCACAGCAGTCGGTTCCCCTCCACTTAACTTATTCTTATAGTTGTGCTACCTGTTTGGCCACGTGCAGTCGTATTAAAAATTGTGAAAAGTATTTTGAGTTTTATAGAGTCTAAAGTATACAGAGTGTCTACTTAAGTTGGAAACATGTGGAAAACTTTTTTATTATTAATTTTACGAAAAAAAGTTATTCTTTATAAAAATTCTGCATGCCCCAAAACCTAAGATTCAATAATCAGATATAAAATTTTCTCAATATTATACGAGGTATGTCAAAAAATATGAATTTCGGTCAAGGGTAAAGTACCTTTATTTCTCTCAATATCGAAAATTCTTATGATAAAAAGTTGTTTGGAATTAAAAAGTAAGATCAAATATGCAATTACATGCTTCTAATTGAAAAAAAATTCTGAAATTTATGGATAGGTACCCATCATCGTTTTTAATTATTACAAATATGATAACTCGTTTATTATTTATTTTACGAAAAAAAGTTATTCTTCATAAAAAGCTTTGCATGGTCTAAAATCTAAGGCACAACCACGATATATCAACTTTTATTAATTTTATACGAGGTGTGTCAAAAAATATGAAATTCGCTCAAGATTATAGTACAGTGGAACCTCGATAACTCGGATTAATCGGGACCGCGACCGATCCGGATTATCGAAAATCCGAGATAGCCGGAGAATATGGTAAAAATTAATAAAATACGGAATACTTACAGATAAACTCCGTTAGAATTGAAATAACATGAAATATATTTATAAATATGCACAGTATTACCTACTCATTAAAATTACTAAAAAAAACCAAACCCAAACGTAAGCAAATGGAAGCGAACAATACAAGACACACAATACTAAAGACCATTGTTTATAAAAGAATTTTTTAAATAGTCTTTCCTAAACAATGCTGACAGTTTGAAATAAAAAGGAATAGATACTACAGACAGGTGGCTGTTGTTTCTGCGGCGTGTGCTATGAGTCATTTTTAATATCGTATAGTTCAAATGACACATAAGTACACATTATCTCTCAAATATTATATTACATACATAAATTTTTATTGTTGAAAGGTTTGTCTGATAATTAACTATTTTGATTGGAAATAAGCCACAATTAAATTGAAAAATACAAAATATTGAAAATCAAAATGTTTATCTGATGAAAATCGGTCCGGGTTAGACGGACTTCCGGGTTATCGGGGGCCGACTTATCGGGGTTCCACTGTACCTTTATATTTCACAATATTTCAATTAGAAGGATGTAATTGCATATTGAAACATAGTTTTTAATTCTAAACAACTTTTTTAATAACCGTTTTCAATACTGTGAAAAATAAAGGTACTTAACTCTTGAGTGAAATTCATATTTTTTGACATACCTCGTATAAAATTAATAAAATGTGATATCTGATGGTTGCATCTTCGGTCTTAGGACATACAGAGCTTTTTATAAAGAAAACGTTTTTTCGTAAAAGTAATAATAAAAGAGTTATCGTATGTGTAATAAATAAAAACGAAGTTAGTATCAATAAATTTGAGAAACATTTGGAAAATATTTTTTTCCAATTAGAAGCATGTAATTGCATATTTGATCTTAGTTTTTATTTCCAAACACCTTTTCATAATAAAAATTTTTGATATTGAGAGAAATAAAGGTACTTGACTCTTGAACGAAGTTCATATTTTTTGACATACCTCGTATAATATTGACAAAATTTGATATCTGATGATTTAATCGTAGATTTTAGAGCATGCAGAACTTTTTATAAAGAATAACTTTTTTTCGTAAAATGAATAACAAAAAAGTTTCCCATATGTTTCCAACTTAAGTAGACACGCTGTATACTATTGGGAGTCTTGTGGGTAAAATTTATATTTTTGTGATTAGATAAGCATTTTGTATTTTTCGTAAGCGCGCATCATAAGTGGTGGTTATTTTATTTGTAAGAAACCTCTGGGGAAAATTATTTGTCAGCGGGAAAGTCGAGCCATCTTTACTCACTGTTGGCGGCGAACGTTTTTCGTCTCTTTATATGGCGGAAATAAATACAATTTTCTGGAAAGCCTGAAATACAAACGATTTGCTAAAACAGTGACAAAAAATGCATTTAATCTCTTCTCACTTCATCAAACACAAGTTGCAGCCCTTTTCCGCAGACTCCGAGTGTATCACCAGATTCAGTCATGGCTCGGTAAACATTGTGATCCCGAAGAGTGGGGCTGGAAAAAGCATGGAAAATTTTAAATACCAATCCAAACTTCCAAGCCTCCAGTACCCCGGAGCTTATTAATTCATCTTTTGAAGATGCAATGGAAACTGGAATTGCATGTGGTTGCCAAAAAGCAGACCTCAAATGTTCAGCAGTGTGCCTCCATTGCCGTGGTGTAAGTTGCAGCAACATCGTGGATATATCAACATTAATTATTGAAGAAAATGAATTGGAATATGAATTACCGACAATGACGCCAACTCTAACTCTCATTATACCACAAAAATTCACCTCGGATACTGATTAAGATATTGAACCATCGAAAAAAATGAAGAAATACGAATTACATCTTTTTCAACATATAATAATAAATAATATTATTTTATATATTATTTTATTATAATATTATTTTGTCTAGAAATTGTTCGTGGATTAAGCCTATTGGGGATACCACACAAAAACGCACCTCCAGACTCTACCTCATAGGTGGCGGGGAAAAGTGTCTAAAATATCTTAATAATAGCATAGGAATGTTAAATCATAATAAATAAATATATAGATAGAAAAGTAAGCCTACGGCTTTGTTTTTATTGTATTCCTATGAGAATTCGAGAATCTGGTCAAGTTTGGAGCGCTGTAAACCCTAGATAAATAAATAAAATTAAACAAGTGTATAGTGGAAATTGTTCGTTGAAAAATCCTCTACAAAATCGTTATAATATTATTATATTGTGAAATGAATGAAAAAAAAGTTATAACCTCCAAACCGAAAACTTCTTATAAAATGTTCTCTTATTTTTGTTTATAACATTTTTGCTGGTCACTTAACGATAAAAAGTAATACACATAAAATTGTAGAAAATTCAATTTGCTACATATTATGTGTAGTTAAATTTTCTGTAAGGTTGCTAGTTTAGGATATACAGCGCGAAAGCCTTTTGTACCCCTTCTCCAAGATGGCGACCCCAAAAACTTGAACTTAAGCTTCTACTGAACCCCCTACACATTAAAAAAATGAAATTGACTCCTCTAAGAAAAGCAACCCTAAATGTAACATTTCAATGGACTAATTGATCAATGTTACGAAAACTTAAACAACGACTAAAACAATCAGTTTTTTATTAACGATAAATGTCACAATTATTTGCGTTATACCCAATATTTTTTGAGACGTCAAAAAATTATATTACCGTGTTAATATTAAATAAGGTAAACTAGTTACTCGAGGTAATTAACGAGGCAGTAAATTAGCGCAGGAAAAAGGCAACACCGAGACGTCGAGCTAATTCTCTTCAGGAATCTCGAAGCCAAACAACAAAAGTTATAAAGTCCTAGTTTACCGGATACTTTACTCCTACGACCCCCGAGAAGAGAAAAGAGAGCCGGTGACACGGAAGTTTTTCTTTGATCTCGTAAAGTAGGCCTCGGTGTCACCCCTTTATCGAGCGTCTGTTTGATATCGACGGCCGACGCGACGACTGATACAAACTTTTATTTCTCTCCTAGATCGTAAATTATTTTCGTCGCCTTCTCGAGCCTTCGGTTCGTGTACTACGTTGACTGTTAAAGTGATATTGATGACAGAGAAGACGCGTTTAGTTTTTATCAACGCACAAAAATGAAAATTAGAAAATACGGTCGTATTTGCGAAATTACTATTTATGTATCAAACCGAAGGACCCAGTATATTTTATATACTAGGCCTATCTTTTCCATGTCATTCTCTTGGGAAATTTGGTTAGTATTTTAGTTATTTCATTATTTCGTTCCTAAAAGACAAAAAATATTGAAAAAAGTTAATTACTATAGCTCCTTTATCTAATTATTGATATGCGTAATAATAATTTTGGAAATGTTTTTTATATCAGATTTTATTGACTGCCTCTGTGTCCTCTCTTTCTCTCTCTCTCTCTCTGTATCTTTCTTCATACATTTGTATCTTATAAAATTTTGTCGTTTATGAAAACAAAAACTCTCCGTTTATTCAGGTATTCAGAGTAGATTCTTAGGCTTAAAATTCTTTGGTTAACGCAGTCCGAAACTGCTTCCTAAGGGAGCTAGAGCTCTTTCAAGATGGCGCTACGTTTTGTAATTAGTTTTTTTTTTGTGAATACATACCTCCAGAACGCTTCTATTTAGAAAAAAGAAAACTGTTATGTCTATTTATCTTCCAGAGATAAATCGATTCAATCAATTGCGAATTTTTGGTACCGGTCATAGGTGTCCGTTTTATGTAGGGCAACGGTTATTTTATCATATTATTGATAGATTCGACCGTTCAATTTATCTAACAATAAAACACTTATTTATTATAACTATGTGACTACAGCTGTTTCGGCAGAGTGCCTTTCTCAAGTGATTTAGTTTACTATGGGTTTGCCTTTTTAAAGTCTTTAACTGAAGAAGTTGAAGAGTGGGGAACTGTTTGTCTCGAGTTGGTCATTCAGAATTATATCTGTATTTTTGAAGTTATACTTCCTTAGGCACGAGGGTGAATTTTTATTTTGCCGGGCGCATGCGCACACCGACAGTATGGTCACGTATAGCATTAGTCACTCAAACGTTATACGGGATCTGATTGGGTGTTAAAATCATCTGTCAAAATTGTTCAATAATATGGAGATTATGGAAAAACAAATGTTGTGTATATTAGTTTTTATTGTTGTGAGGACAGAGACAAAAAGCAAGAAGCTTTTTAGATAGTTTTTAAAAGCAACATGGACGGACGTATCTTATTGTAAATGTTTCAGTATTGTAATAAAAAATTACAAATTACGTACCAATTTGGAAAATGTACATACCTAGCTAGTAGGTATTAATGCTTTGATTTACATAATTTGATATTTTGTCGTATTTTAATTTAACACGAGAATCAAACTTATTTGATTAAACTAAAAGAATAAGCAACTGTCAAAAAAAAATTTAAAACGTTTAATTGCTATATCCTCCCAGTTCATTCACATGTCTCGATAGTTAAATTCTGCGTGGAGTGAGTTCAAAATAATCAACAACCTGATAGACGCAGGTTCAGTTCCCAATGCCAATTTTTATTTTTTTTATTTTTTTTTTATAAATTTTATGATTGTAGGTATATTTATTTAATTTTTTTTTTCAGAAAATACGTAGTTAGTTAAAAATATTCTCAACAATTATTGTCCAGAAATCATTTATTTGTTTCATTTTTCAATGTGTTTGCGTGTGTTTTATTCTTTTATTATTTTAATTTTTGGTATAGTTTTAATAAAAATTTTTGGAAAGTAGTAAGTATTAAAATTAGTTTATGATTTAAATAAAATATAAATAAACTGTTTAAAGTATATTGATTTCGTTGAAATCATATAATAGAAGTATAACTTCTTACGTGCGTACAAAGTACACACATACTCTTTTTTTAATTTAGTAATTTCCATAAATTCTAATAGAGATAGCTTAAGGCCTTTATTTTGAATATGCAGAATTTGAAACTCTTCATTAAAAGAATGATTATGATCTAGAAGGTGAAGAGCGTATGTAGAAGTGTCTGTTTTTCTATTGTTGAAAGCCCTTTTGTGTTCTGCTATCCGTTTGTCAAAGGTTCTGCCAGTTTGACCGATGCAAGTTTTCGGACAGTCACCACAAGTTAGTTTGTAGACGCCACTATGTAGTTGTTTTCTCTTTCGGCTCTTATTGTTCTTAATATATTTGCTTAAGTTGTTAGTTCTGAAAGCTGGTGTTATTCCTTTCTTTTTTATGTATCTGGTTATTTTTTTTTGTTATCTTGCCAGTATATGTGATAGAGCAAAAGGTACTGGGTTCTTTCTGTGGTGGTGGATATACTGATTTCAGGGCTTTCTTATGGAGTTTTTGGTTTAAAATTTTATTAATTGTTTGTTCGTTATTCTATCGCATAACCTTTTTGTCTGTATCTTTTAATAATTTTTGAGACTGGAATATTAAATTGTGAGGTATTTTAGTACCAAAAAGTACTCTTGATTTAAGTCAGTAGGATACACCATTTTCAAGAAAAATCGATTTCAATTTTTTTTATTTAAAAAAATTAAAAAAAATATTTAGAAAAACAAAAACTGGTACGTTTATTTATCTTCCAGAGATGAATCGATTTTAGAAATTTCGATTTTCTAGTACTGGTCATGGGAGTCCGTTTGGGTCATCGTTTATTTTATCGCATTATTTTTTGTGTCTTAAATTTTTAAGCATTTTTGACACTAGATTATTAAATTATGAGATAATTGCAGTACTAAACACCGTTATTAAATTATGAGATAACCCAGTACTAAACACAGTAAATACACCGTTTTCTTTTGAAAATTGTTTTAAAATTTTGTTTAAATTCAAAAAACGAAAAAGCTTGCAAATTGATTTTTCTAGAAAACGATGTATCCTACCAACTTAAGGCAAGAGTATTTTTTGGTACTAGAATACCTCACAATTTATTAATCCAGTGTCAAAAATGCTTAAAAGTTCATAAAAAAGTTATGCGATAAAATAACCGTTTCTCTACCCAAAAGCGACGCCTATGGCCGGTACTACAAATTTGCAATTTATGGAATCACTTTATCTCTGGAAGATAAATAGACGTATCAGTTTTAGTTTTATAAATAGCGTTCTAGATATACTAAAAAACTTATAAATACGCCATTTTCAAAGAGTTCTAGCTCCCTTAGAACGCATTTTCGAAATAGGTGATTTGAGTTAAACGACATTTCCACGGCATCTAGGAATCATCCTACCGGCGGGGGTTGCCAGGAATTTGTTGCAATTGATTATGAGGAACGGCAAGACTCAGTAGGAAAGATACTCTAAGATCAAGAGTTAGCTAATGATCTGTGACTTCTCCAATCCAACTATCTTTCATATTATCAATACGCCCCTGATATTATGCTTGAGAGCGACAACTGCAAGCTATACTGTGAAAGCATTCTGCAAACAGACCAATCAGTGCCACATAGAACAGATCTCTTGTTATTGAATTAACTAGACAAACAGCATTTATTGATTTAGCCATACCTAACAACAATAATCTCCATGCTAAATACAACGAAAAGATCACCAAATACAGAGATATGGAAATACAAATACGGAGAGAATGCAGAATAGAATGGAACTAGACAGTAGCTATTACGCTTTTTGCTATTGTTGTTATTTCGAAAAACGTCCTAAAACACCCACAACTGCTGTGTCTTACTGAACATCTCTCTCTGTGTGTGTGTGTGGTTGAAAAAAAAATGACTGCGGATTACTGGATCCATTCGCCTAACCGATTTTTATATTTTGAGCTCATGAATTGCTGCACTTTATTATTTCTTTGTCATTTTTTTTTATTGTGGTTAACAAAAGTGTTTGGTTTTATATATTATATTTTTTCTTATGTATATATTTTTTCTTAATCAATTGGCGCCAAAAGTATCCACAATTCAACCTTGCGGATGGAAAACTTCTACCTATTGATATAATTAAATTTTTTTTTTATTCTATTTTTTTATCCTTTTTTTTTCAATTTTTTTTTTACTGACATCTCTATTAACCTGGATGTTCCGTTGGTTATACTTTCGCAGAATTTTTAAAAATATTCTGCTTTTTAATGATTTTTTGGAAGCGGTAATAGAAATTGATTATTGTTTAGTGACCTAAAAATAATCTATACATTTTAAATTTATTGAGTTAGTGGGTAACTAAAACCTTAGCTACAGATATACAAACTACTTTACTTATCTTAAACTCACATTTTCCTTTCCTTGTATGTCTTAACTGTACTAATAGACCAGGGTGCATCTGTAAAAATATTAGTACATTTGGACGTTGAGAGGTGACTCAAAAAGGTCCGGAACATTGTTTAAATAATCAAAATGTCAAAAAATTAAGAAAAAATTCGAAATTGGTTAATAATTTAAGAAATAGTCACCCTTGTTGCAAAATAGCAATAATTGCGAAAAAAACATCCAAAAACAACTATTCGCATTTTACGTTTTTTAACCATTTATGCTACACTTAGGACCTTCATATTTTAATCCAGCTTTCGCCAAAAAAAAATTCATTTTTTCGAAACGTTACAGGACTGAAAATAAAACAGATAGCAAGTTGAAATTTTTTTTGCTTATCGAAGTGTACTGTACCTTTCATTTGCAATTTCCCATATTAAAATCGATTAACTACTACGGCGTCAGGAATTTTTTTAAATAAACATTAATTATTGGTGCTACGCGCAGGACAGCGGATAGTTTGCTCTGATTGGGCATTCCAATGACCTTTGATAATGATTGATACATTAAAATTTTTATTACATTTCGATATAAATAAATTTGTTTATTGGAAAATAAAAACACATTCTATATCCTTCGAAATAACACTTTTTTTAGCAAAAACTTTCTTTGTTTATATATTTTAACTTAGAGAATAAAAGTTTATTATTTTTGAACATATGCAATTGTTTAAATAATATTTTACAAACAATAATAAAACTAGTTTGATTTTTGTGGAATTAAAATATTAAAATACAACAAAAGATACAGTAAGAAAATAATATAGTAGATAAAGATTCGAAGAAATTTTGGTGGAAATCAACTTGTGCGAATCGAACACCGCTGTCCTGCGCGTAGCACCAAAAATTAATGTTTATTTAAAAAATTCCCTGACACCGTGGAAAATAATCGATTTTAAGTTTGCAAATTGCAAATGAAAGGTACAGTACACTTCTATAAGCAAAAAAAAATTCAATTTGCTATCTGCTTTATTTTCAGTCCTGCAACATTTTAAAAAATGTTTTTTTTTGCGAAAGCTGGATTGCAAAATTTATTTTGCAAAATCTATTAAACCTATCTTAATGAAATTTACAGTGTTGTTTTACTATATGATAAAGTTTTTTTGGGTAAAACACGAAGTTCCTAAGTGTAGCATAAATGGTTGAAAAACGTAAAATGCGAATACTGGTTTTTGTATGGATTTTTTCGCAATTATTGCCATTTTGCAACAAGGGTGACTTTTTTTTTAATTTTTAACCAAATCTATATTATAGGAAATTTAATTACGCAACTTTTATGTCACTACAACTTTTCTCGGAAATGAATACTTTTAAAGTTATAATCAAAAAACGAAGAAAAAAATCGAATTTTTCCTTCATTTTTTGACATTTTGATCATTTAAACAATGTTCCGGACCATTTTGAGTGGGAGGATAAACTCAAATATTATTATTTGAGTTATTTTCAAGCAATTTTTGCAAAATTTGAGTCACCTCTCAACGTCCATCTCAAAACAGATGCGCCCTGGACTATAATGTGTCTCGGTTTCCTTTGTGGCTGTTTGTATATTTTGGTTTTAGTGGGTAGTCAAATTTGTACAACGTTTCTATTTAGTTCTGCAAATTTATTGGTATCCTCTAGGTTTTCCTGAACACTAATTCAAATGGTGTGTAACCTGTTGCTAAATGTACCGAAATATTGTACGAAAAATCAGAATATTGTACCCCGTCCCGTACTCCAATTATATTATTTACAGAATTGAATAATCGTAATGGATGGAAAGCCGTTAAATTCAGTTGTTCTATTTGCAACAATAAGCATGTTTATGCAAAATCTTTTGCCATAAACTGTGACTGTGAGCCTTATATACAGTGATGAGTGCTATTAACTTAACCGGCAATAACGCAAAAGATGGAAAACAAAAGTTGTGAGATATTTGTGAGTTCTTATACGCAGCTAGTAGTCCAGAAAAATATGATTCTTCTCGTGACATATCCCCCTCCAGCCCAAAAACAAATTTTTTTAGTAGTATGGACATCTATAGTTATAATAACCTATATGTTTCCTGTAGCCGATTTTGATGATATACCTACGAAGTTCAAATGAAGATCAAAAATCGGTAGATTTTCGCTTTTTCCGTCTATTACCAAAAAGTGAAGCATTTTAAACAAATTTGAGAATAAGAAACTCATAAATCATATAAAAAACTTCAATATGGCGTTCACCTGTATATGTATATCCTTATTTGTTGCTTAGAAAATTGCAAAATAAGTCATAAATTTTGAGTTTTTATATTTTTTTTTTAAAATCTATTATAAATTAAACTTATTTTTAAAAATTAAGTTGGAACCTTCTTATTACAAGGAATGGTGAGACTTCTGGTACTTAAATTATACTCTAAATTTCAAAGTAATTGGTGAAATAGTTTAAAATTTATTTAATTTGTTTATCCCAAATTATTTTTTTTGCAACAATATCAGAAAATGATGAAGTTACAGTATTACTTCTGATAGTTTATGAAAGAAGAATATTTATATTATTAATTAGATTAAACAAAAAGGACAAAAAATAATTTTAAATATTGAAAAATTATTTTGCAAGAACATGTCAATTTTTTGCTTATAAACAATTAGAATGACTTTTTAACCATTACCCGCAGAAAAATTATTTTTTCATATCTAGAAAAACTGATTTTTTACACAAATTTAGAAAGAGAAAAAATTGTCCTAGGGCCTTAAGTAGGGATGGGAAAATCCTCCGGTTTTAACCGAAAACCGGTTATTTTACTTCGCAATAACCGGTTTTACCGGTTGTTTTTTGTCCCGGTTATAACCGGTTTTTCCTTTTAAAGTAAAAACCGGTTATTAGGTTTTTACGGTGATTAGGATTAGGTTAGGTATTATTTGGATCCCAATCATAATTATTGTTCTCAAGTAATCATTCCAAACAAAACCAAAATTCAAATTTTATTTTATAAATACAGAAGCAAACTGAAAGTGCAAACTCACATCAGCCAGAAACAATTAAGTTTTATTATAATATTTCGTTGAAAAGGTATTTGTAATCATAATATTTGCATAAGAAGTGGTCTGGTTGAAGTAGACGCAAACATCATCTATTTTTCACAGTTGACTCTTGACATTGAAAGTGGGTGAATGACTTTCTCTGATTATACCAAAAATAATGTTCTGACTATGAATATCGAATTACCGATTACGAATACGAATCTCGAAGGATTTCCCTACGTTGTCAAAACGATACACCCATACAGGAAGTATTAAATGAGTTAAAATGTACCTATTATACAAAAATATAAAAACGTGTTAAAAGAAATAAATGATAATTTTTTTGATGGTAGTAAAAATAAAAGATATCCAATTTATTTTTAAGTAAAATATTTATGTTGATATTATTTTTTTTTAAATCCCATTTTAAAGAGTCTGGGAAATTTTTTATAAGTTGAAATGGTTGGATTAAATTGTATATTATTGCAATATGCAATAAAAGCCGGTCAGACCCGGTCTCCTAAGAGTGGCATCTACGATGTCATCACACGCTGCCCGGAGATTTACCAACGGAGGCTAAATAGCTTTATGGCTCCGTTGCGTGCATCTCGGGATAACGAATTTTAGGGTCCTGACTAAAAATAATGAAAAAACTAAAAGTGCGAATTTTGTTATGAAGAGTAATATTTGAAATAACTTGTTCAAATTACTTTTTCCGATATCTGTAACGCAAAGCAAAATCTCGGTAATTTATCGTGTTCTAATTCGCAGTAGGCCGCGTATCGAATTTAAAAAAAAAAATTCAGTTGAGTATCTTAAAAAATGTGAACCTTCAACCTGTATGGACTGCAAAACTTCAAATCTGTATTTTTTATTTTGCACATCTTATATTGCACATCTTTATATTTCTGCACATCTACTTACAAAGATGGAATTGTTAACAAATAAACGACACAAACTTTGGTATTAAACTTTTACAATTAGAATTAGACAACTATTTTTAAAATGATATTATGAAATTATGAATTATGATGACATTATGAAATGTAAATAAAAAATGGTCAAAAAATTGATTAAATTACATTTTTTGGCGCATTTTTTTGCTAGTGCAAATTTGTCTAGATATTTTACAGTTAGGTATAGCCTCCCCTATTGTAAAAATCAGGAGCATGTATTAAACAAATGAACGAGGTATTGTGGGACAGACAGATTACCAGAAATACAAAGATAAGGATATATAACACCTTGGTACGTAATATAATGACCTATGGAGCAGAGAATTGGGTAATAAACAATCGAAGCTGGTCCAAAATTACAGCAACTGAAATGGAGTTCATGGGAAGAAGCTGCAAAGTAACAAGAATAAATCGCATTAGAAATGAGGAGATAAAACGGAGAACGTCACTAGAACAAGACATCCTCAGCTACATCGAAGAAAAACGTTTACTTTGTTATGGACATTGGACATGTGAAAGGAGCATATCGTACAAGGTGGATATCCAAGATTTCGGATTGGAGCCCAATAAGAAAGAGAAGAAGAGATAGACCCCGAAGATCATGGTGGGATGAAGTGGACGAGGCAATGGAAAGACGAGACCTTAGAGACGGAGAATGCAGAACAAAAACGACTGGAGCCGTTGGTTGAAAGAAGGAAGGCAGCGACACACAGTGTTCAAAATTGGTCAAAACGTGATCGAAACTAAATTTGTTTAAACTGTAAAAGTTATCTCGCTGAAAACTTGGAATATTTGAGGTATTAGGCCGTATAACCATTATATATAATAGGGGTCGTTTTTATAGTATTCATCCCTTCATTAGGGGGTGAATCACTTAAATAATATCGTTATACAGGGTGTTTCATTAAGAATGTCCAATCTTTCAGTTATAGATTCTAGACCTCAAAATATTAGGATTTAACCCAAATCACTTAAATAAAATGTAGCCCCATACAGAGTTACAGGGTGTTTTATTTAAAAATTTAAAAACTATTTTTGCTCATTGGTTTAAAACTTTTCGACGTATCCTTTTCATTCTTCGCACAAAGTGTAGGTACTGTACACTCTATAAAATTATGTTAAACAAACGTTTCTGGCTATTACCAGATGCGTACGACAGGAAGGGGCGTCATTTGATAGGGGCATTTGCCCCCCCCCTGACCCTGAAAATCACTGAAATTTACAAAAAATAGATCAATTTTGTATTATGTTTGCATATATAATGTATTGTATATATAATTAATTATTTATATGGGAAATAAGCCACAATTAAAATGAAAAAAATAATTTTATTTTTTTAAATATTTTTTCAATAAAATTATTTTTTTCATTTTAATTGTGGCTTATTTCCCATATAAATAATTAATCATAAAAAATGCCACAAGGAAATAGCTTCAGTATATATAATGTTTGCCCCCCCTAGCAAAATTTCAAATGACGCTCCTGTCGACAGGGGACAGTGAATGGTTGACCCCAAATTCTACGCCACTAGCGGAAATGCCATTTTACCGTAATTATTCGATTCTTTAATACTATTTACGTAAATAACATACACTTCATTTGCAACGATAAAGTCATAAGTTTCGAGATATTTGAAGTTAAACATATAACGGCACAGTTATTTGATTAATTAATTGTGCCGCTTAATTTTAAACTTCAAATATATCTAGAATCAATGATTTTATCGTTAAGACTGAAGAGTATATTATTCATTTATAATGATAAAATCATAAGTTTTCGAGATATTTGAAATTAAAAATTCAGCAGCACAATACATTAATCAAAATATCTGTGCCGTTATCTACTTGTTTAAGTTCAAATATCTCGAAAACTAATGATTTTATCGTTAGGACTGAGGAGTATGTTATTTACATAGAGAGTATATTCTCTATTAAGGAATAGCACTACTTCATCAAAACTAAAATCTCTTTTTGTAACTCTAACAAATAACATGTGTTTGACATACATGTAAACAATACGTACGAGTGCAATTATTAATTCAGACCAAATGCGCTCGACGCAAATTTATGCGCAATGTACTCAGTTACGCACCTTTGCGCAGTTTGTCTTATATTTTTTTTATTCCTTACATTGTATTCTTTCATTTAGTGAAGGATCTAATGTGGCACAAGATGGCACAATAAACGTAATACGCTGTCAAACATTAATTATATCAAAAATTGTATAGGTTTTTAGACAGCCGATTATATCAAAATCAAAATCACCTTTCCGTGAAGCTAACTATGCTATCTTTAAAGTATGTACTTTTATCTGAAATAATTACTTTTATATTAGCTATCCCATAAATGAAGTAAAAATCAAAGTAAAAGCCAGCCGCTGAGGATTTAAATTTGATGTATAAAATTATATTGAATTTTGTACTTTTGATCAATAATACATCTGGCCCTAACAAATATAAAAAATCAATTTTTGCTGAGAAGTTGCATTATGAGTAGTACAAACAAACCCCTTAATTTTAGCATTCTCACATCTATTTTTTTTGTACTTACGATCACGTTTCCTTCAATTTTGAACACTGTGCGACAGCTGTAAAAATCCTTATATAGATACCCAGATGAAATGATCTAGAAATATATCCAAAAACATAAACCTTAATCAACCTAATGTTAAAAGTCATGGTACAAACCAGTAGGTGAAATTATTGCGTATTTTTTTGTGTAGAGTTATAAGCAAATATGTACATTGTACATAAAATATATGGGTAGTTATGTATATCTGTACTTAAAAATGTTGATTTGTTTTTTATTCATTAGCGTTCTTTTATAATTTTTGTTTTATTTCTTTCTTGGGTAAGGGTAAAAAAATTAACTATAACACTAAATTTAAAATCAAGATGCAGTAGAAGTAAACAAACCAAGACACGTTAAATGCTACTAGGAGCACTCCCGAATCGTAATTTACAATGTATATACATTGTAAATTCCAAATAATGATTTCAAAAGTCTATGCATTGTAAATTATGATTCGGGTGTGCTTCTAGTTGCATTTAACGTGTCTTGGTTTGTTGATTTCTACTGCATCTTGATTGTAAATTTAGTATAGGTATGTTCGGTTTATTGCAGTTTCGACATACGAGTATCTATTCTTGTTTTTCAACACAATAAAAGAATCTTAGTTATTTTGTTATCTAAAAAATTTATAGGTACAATACTTACAATAATAACTAATGTGAGTATTATGTATTAAAATATTAATAGCAATAAAAACGTACGCACCATAATTTAATAGATGGTTTATAATTTTAATCAGTGGCGGCTCGTGACAATTTCAGTTGGTGGGGTCTGGGCCGCATATAAATTTGACGAAATTACAATAAGAAAAATGAAGAATGAAAAAAATGACTCAAAAAAAATTTATACAGGTACTGTACTGAACTGACCCAATAGCACGTACACACACATACTCGTACAACACCAGCCTCGAGGGACATGTGTGTTCCAATGGAACAGTGGTACCCACATGTCCGAAGATCAAACCGGTCATACTCCATAATGGAGTGGTACCTATCTGACCCCCAAGCTATAATACCACCTCTCCTCATCGACGGACATAACAAATGGGGAGGCTTTGTACTGAACGTTACTTTGGATGCCCTGGGTAATGGGATATCCTCTTATTACTTTATATGGTTAAGCCACCTGATTTTATGGATAGCTATAAAAGCTTTTCTCCATATAAACGACTTAGTTGTTGTTCGAATTACAACAATACTTAAAACAAGAGTGTTTGACCAGTGCATACTCCCAATTCTTACAGACGCATGCCAATCACACAAAAAACAAAAATCAAAAACGCAGGACAACATATAGCTAGGCTAAAATGGAGCTTCGCAGGTCATAACGCCAGACAAACGGACAATAGGTGGAATACCACGATACAACAATGGAGACCATGGACAGGAAAGCGAGCAAGAGGACGACCCCAGATGAGATGGGGAGACGACCATTAAAAAGATAGGAGAAACGCACTGAAAACAGAAAGCAGTAAACAGAAGCGAATGGAGGAAACTGGGGAAAGCCTATATTCAAAATTAGACGAATTAAAGGGCAAAAGAAGAACGAATGACTTAGTTGATTTATTACTTAATCTTTTATTTATTTATTACACCGAATCGTTTAATTTCATTCTTTTTCTCTATCCCTAACGTATGAAAAGGACTTTGTAATAAATAGTCTACTTTCTTCATTTTAAATTAATGTTATCACGCCCAAACAGCGTATTAGCTACACAGAAGGGCCACACAAAACAAAGGGCCCCTAAATAGCTTATACGGCCTGTCTAGGATTATTGACGACAGCGGAAAAACATATGCAATCTAATACAGCCGGTACCTACGTATTAAATGCAACGACTAGTCAAAGTAATACTGTTTGGACCACGGACCAGTGGAAACGGGCCCATCGGACGGTTCCATGCGACCAGTGCACTCTGCAGTGCATGGTGACAATTTATTAATAGAGAAGTACGGTGCGTGATTGTGCAATATATTATTTTTAAATCACGGGGGAAAAACGATATACATGAGCAAATAAATTATTTAATGCATATTTATGTAAAATATTATATAATAGACTCATAACTAATAATTTACATATATTACATATTTTTTGGTGGAGCCCGGCCCCTCTGGCCCATAAGGACGCTCCGCCACTTATTTTAATAGGTGCTTAAATCAGTGAGCGTTTGTAGCGCAATAGTGTGTATCCAAATTTCAGCAACCTGGTGCCGCCACGTATGGGAAAATATGCGGACCGGTATACTACCTAAAACCCAAAACAATTATTTCAAAAATATACCGTTTTCAATTAATATTGAAATCGGTATATTTTTCGGAAATTAATATCGGAATTCGACTAAAGTGATCCCTTTTTTGCATTTATTTGTAAATTGCATTCACATGCTATATTATAATATTGTACTTCCTGACACTTGCTACCTCTTTTTATAAATTAGATTTCTTTAGTCCATTTGTGTACTACCATTCAAAGAAGAGTGATAGCGATGATAGCGATTTCGTTTTTTCGTTTTTCGGGATTTTGAATAAAAATCTTATTTTTGGAGGTTTGTCGTTACGGGTACTTTTATAATAGGAATATAGTCTAGTCATATTGTCAAAAAAGAGGGACACCTGGAAAGTTTTCCGGGAGTTTTCAAAATTGGTTTTTTATGGATTTCGGTATGCTCTTTTCGAATTTCAACTTTGCCACCTCGTACCACCGTCGCTCGCGCCCCCGGTACCATATTGAAAAAATGGCACCTAATAACAGATTTCTGGGAACATCTCCTTTCCGACGCATTTTACAAAAAAAAACTTTAAGCAAATGACTCACTAAACTAATCAGTCTGTGGTTGTTGCACCTTGTCACTCTTTGTGATTTAGTGATCACTACAAAGATTGAACAAAGCCAATCCGTTGGAGTGTGGCTGGTGTCATATTATTGAGATTTTTTACCAGTATGTCGATGTTATCATCCTCCAATAGTTTTAGGCCTTCCATAGTAATGCTATCTGGTCGAGGCGCTATACCTAGTTTGGCTATTTTTATAACGTACTCCACCTCAGCACGAATAATGAGAGGGCCGGAGTTTCTGCGTATAGGTTTGTAGGTTAGTAGTTGGCAGATTTGGTGTATTTTCTGCAAAAAGGGATGAATCATAATATGTCCATTTACACCGAGTCATTTAGTATTGCGGTGAACCAATTTCCCGGCAACCAACTACATCATGTACGTTTGATCAAAATATAAATCCAATGCCATAATCATATTCGACAGATATCCTGAAGATGTAGCAAACCCTAGTACCAAATACGCGGAGCGATCCCGATGATTACGAATAGCTGCTTTAGTAGATATACTTTTTGACAAGACAATGATTCCAACTGTGCCACAATGAATAATCAATAATGCGAACAAGAACCGCCTCATTAGAATGTTGAAGACAAAATTTGAAGCGGAATATTTCATGGTCTGACAAGCCACGGAAGATGCGGGTACGCTAATCATCAATACCACAATAAATCGATACCGTAATAGATGTCGGCGAGGATATAGATCTGCTGATTCTTTTCATAGCTCTATGTACCCGATCAAACGTGTACTTTCTCAAACCCGGAAAAAGAATAGTTTTCCAACGAATATATTCCACTGAAAGTATGATAGATTAAACAAATGCAGACCATATTTAATTTTTGCATGCTTTCAGTTGCTGTGATACAACATATGCCCTCTTTAACAAAAGCAAAATGAAATTATTCATTAATACACGCCGAAAAAAGCCTGATTTGAATGAGGTTATTGAGGTATTTAAAAATCCAAACGTTGATCCAGAGATCCTTGCTAAATCAGGAGAAAGTTCCCTCTTTCAATTATACGGTACACTGATGTGAATAGTAAGAAAACATGTCTTTAAACGAATATAGATATGTATGCTTCACAAAATTAGCATATAAAAGTAAATTTAATATTTAATAAAAGTAAATTTATAGGTATCTAACGATAATTTCCCACCTTTACTAGTTTCATTTATTTTTATTGCACAACGTATTATATATTCCATTTGTGCGCTATCTTGCTGGTTTTTAGGGCAGTCATCTCTGTATAATTAAAAATGTAATATAAAATGAGTGTAACTGGGAGAAATAAAAGCTTTAATTAAACTCTTATTACTCTTTTTGTTACTGACAAAAATATTATGGCGTTGATTAATACTAGGTTCGTATTTTTTATGGCCGAAAAGCAATAAAACAATTTATTTATTTTTCTATTACCATTGCTTTCTTGGTTCATATAAACCTTTCTAGTGACACTTTATAGACTTTCACTGACATGTCGGCGGCATAAAAACATATTAATAGTCCAGAAAGCCACTGCGCATCCCCTAGGAAAAATATTCTAATTCGGATTTTTTGCACAATTTTATTCAAAAAGGACCCCTTTTAACAAATTTGCATGTTGCCAGGACCAAAAGTTGGTAAAAAATTTTTTAAACGTTTTTTTTTGTTTTTTTCCTAAAATTATTTTTTTTGCATGGAACAAATTTTTTTTAGGTTTTTTGGACCATTCCAAACAGAAAAGGTATTTAGTGACTTTTCTCTAAAGTTGATAGTTTTTGACATATAAGCGATTAAAAATTGAAAAATTGCGAAATCGACCATTTTTAACCCTCAAAAACTATGTGAAAAACTGAAAATTTGAATGTTGTCAAGGTAGGCAGATATTCTTTAAGCATCGATTGATGAAATCCCGAAGATTTTTTTGCAATCCAATATTCAAAACTCCTTTGTTTTTTAATTGCTAATCAAGCGTGCGCGACACTATTTTCCATCGTTGCATGTGTATGCAGTATGGTGCAAATGAAAGGAATAAATTCGTTATTTCGTAAACCGGCGACTTTAAGGAAAAATCCCGAAACAGGTCGATTTTTATTTTTAAATTATGATATTGTGACATATATGGTATACTAGTGACGTCATCCATCTGGGCGTGATGACGTAATCGATGATTTTTTTTAAAGAGAATAGGGGTCGTGTGCTAGCTCATTTGAAAGGTTCTTCAATTCTCTATTCAGTAATATAAATATTTACATAATTATTTATACAGGGTGTCCAATAATTTAATTTTTTTGTCAATTTGCCAAATGATTTAATTTAATAAAAATTTTTTGACACCCTGTATAAATAATTATGTACATGTTTATATTACTGAATAGAGAATTAAAGAACCTTTCAAATGAGCCAGCACACGACCCGTATTCTCATTTAAAAAAATCATCGATTACGTCATCACGCCCAGATGGATGACGTCACTAGTATACTATATATGCCACAATATCATAACTTAAAAATAAAAACCGACCTGTTTTGGGATTTTCCTTAAAGTCACCGGTTTACGAAATAAAGAATTTATTCCTTTTATTTGCACCGTACTGTATACACATGCAACGGTGGAAAATAGTGTCGCGCACGCTTGATTTACAATTAAAAAACAAAGGGGTTTTTGATATTGTATTGCAAAAAACTTTCCGGGATTTCATCAATCGATGTTTAAAGAATATCTGCCTACCTTGACAACATTAAAATTTTCAGTTTTTCACATAGTTTTTGAGGGTTAAAAATGGTCGATTTCGCAATTTTTCAATTTTTAATCGCTTATATGTCAAAAACTATCATTTTTGGAGAAAAGTCACTAAAGACCTTTTCTGTTTGGAATGATAAGTTCCAGATATGTTTCAAAGAACATAAAAAAATTTTGTTCCATGCAAAAAAAATAATTTTAGGAAAAAAACAAAAAAAAAAAACGTTTAAATAATTTTTGACCAACTTTTGGTCCTGGCAACATGCACATTTGTTAAAAGGGGTCCTTTTTGATTAAGATTGTGCAAAAAATCCGAATTAGAATATTTTTCCTAGCGGATGCGCAGTGGCTTTCTGGACTATAATCAATTTTGGCTTATGAGAAATACAAGAATAAAAAACCGCTAAACGCCGTAAAAATGAGTGGCGCATACAATATTCCAGCTACAAAAGATCTGATATGAAAATTAAGTGGCGCGAAAATGTATTTTCATTTTGATGCAAAAAAATAGTAAATTAAAAAAAACGCGCCACAAAAGAATAAATTTGATACAGTTTGAATTTTGAAACTCTTTTGTGGCGCGTTTACTTCAAATTTAGCAATTATTATGGAAAAATCTTTTAAAATAAAACTAGAATTTTTTTTGCGTCAAAATGAAAATACATTTTCGCGCCACGTATTTTTCATATCAGATCTTTTGTAGCTGGAATATTGTATGCACCACTCATTTTTACGGCGTTTAGCGGTTTTTTATTCTTGTATCAGGAGTTTTTCAAGTTATATACAAATTAAATGTATGAAGTTGAATGCAATTTTTCTGGATTACACGTTAAGCTTTATAAATGGTCACCTTTGTCGCATTATCTCCCAAATGATCTAGTGTCCATCGAATGTACACTAGATTTTTTTTCTAGTCGAAATAAATTGAATAAAAATATTGGGATGGCCGGTAAATGAACTCGGATTGCCCTTTGAAGATCAAATTTAGCGTCGTAACCGCTACAACTACATAAACCATTCCGGTTAATTTTATTATACATTTGTAGCTTAATAACTTCTAAACGGCTTAACCGATTTTGATCACTAAACATGAGTTTGAAATATATTGACATGTAGTATTTGATGCATCTGAGGTCAAGTATGAAAACTAAAGCTGTTACAGAAATTATTGAGCTTGAAAACCCGTTTTTCCCCATAGGAAATAGATTTGATCATACTTATGAAGCGTATAACTTAAAATTTCTAATTTTTCCGGATATGAGGTAAACAACGTTAGATTCGCCTAGAGTCCTTCTACAAACGCTCAGTTATTGGCGCAATTCGTAGGTTGAAATTTTGAGTAATTGTCGAAAAACCAAATTTTCAAGTTCAGTTTTTCAATTTTTCGGCTATACTGAGCCGTGTGTATGTCTGAGCTTGATCGCTTAGGCACCATTTGAAAGCTTGACTTAATCCTATTGATGGGTGTATTTGCGATTTTCCTGTCTCTCCTCGAATCTAAGATATATATGCCCAAAAAATTTCCCATTTTGTATCTACCTAGCCCTATAGCTGGCTTACGGGCAGTCAGAAATCAAAAATTACACTGCTTCTGAATCGGCCCTCACACCCTCTTGAAACACAGGAAAAAAAATTCAGATCGGTGTAACTTTTGCACATACATACATACATACATACATATCCACAAACATTTTCCCCTTTTTAAATAAAAATTGAGTTCTAATTCTGAGCTCGGTAACTTTTGAACGGTATAACCGATTTTCAAAATTAAGCATGCGTTGGAAAGGTAATGAATGATCTGTGCTATCAGAAGCCGCAAAGGTCGAACTTAAGTTTTTGAAATTTTTGGGAGTTTTGGGGACGAGAACGAGAAACAGACCTTAAATGGGAAGGGCCGTAAAATCCACAACCTTGGACCATAATGGAGAACTAATATATGGATGGACGAGTCTTTTCCTAAACTTTAAGATGGGATTTGGCTCAATTTTCAATTCTGTCAGGTTTAGAAAATCGAAAATTTCGTGTATATATAGTGTCGCATGTAGGGGTGATGTGCGCCACTGGCGAGAACTGCCGTTCTCTGGTAATTTTCAAAATTAGATGTGCGTTGGAAAGGTAATGATCAGTACTATCAGAAGCCGCAAAGATCGAACTTATATTTTTGAAATTTTTGGTAGTTTTGAGAACGAGAAAGAAAAACAGACACTAAATAGGAATAGACGTAAAATCCACACCCTATGACCAAAATGAAATGTTCACATATGGATGGGCGAGTCTTTTCCTAAATTTTAATTTTTTAATTCAGTCAGATTTAGAAAATCGAAAATTTCGTGTATATATAGTGTCGCATGTAGAGGGGTAGTGCGCCACTAGCGAGAATTGCCGTTTTCTGGGGTCGCCTTGGTCGTATTCTCTCCCAAATGATCTAGTACTTACGACACCAGTAATAAGACAATCCGAGTTCATATCCCAGCCATCCTAATAATTATGTAATTATGGCCGAATGAACTCGGATTGCCCAATGAAACTTAGCATCGTAACCACTACAAGTACATAAACCATGATTGATTAATAACATTGATTTTTTGGATATAAACTAAGTTTCGATAAGCAATAAATCGAAAAATATTAATTTTATCAAAAAAATATAAAACATTTTTTGCTTACAATTAATGTTTTTACCAACATTTGCGGTCAAAATGTAATAAAAAATTTCCACTCTCGAGATGGGGTGGCAACCACCCCATGATAAAAGCGTCTTTCGGCATCATATAGATTTTGATGCTTGCACTATCCACTACTTATTGTCAAATTTTCAAGCAAATCGATCCATTCTGTAAAAATTGCGAAGTGAAAAGTTTCAGTTCCTGGACTAATTATACTTTTGGAGCTCTATAACTTCTGAACGGCTGAACTGATGTTGATCACTAAACATGAGTTTAAAACGTATTGACAAGTAGTATCTGATGCATCCAAGATCAAGTATGATAACTGAACGTAATACAGAAATTATTGAGCTTGAAAAACGGTTTTTCCCATAAGAAATAGATTTGATCATATTTATGAAGCCTATAACTAAAAAATTAGAATTTTCCAAGATATCAGATATACACCGTTAGACGCACCCTGAGTCCTCCTACAAACGCTCAGTTATTGGCGCAATTCGTAGGTTGAAATTTTGAGTAATTGTCGAAAAACCAAAATTTTCAAAGTTTAATTTTTCAGTTTTTCGGCTATGGTGAGCAGTGTGTATGTCACAGGTTGATCGCTTGAGCACCATTTGAAAGCTTTACTCAACCCTATTGATTTGGTGTATTTGCGGTTTTCCTGTCTCTCCTTGAACTTAAGATATATACGCTCAAAAAATATGCTATTTTGTATCTACCTAGTCTTCTGGCTTACGGGTAGTCAGAAGTCAAAAATTAGACCGGTTCTGAATCGGCCCTTACACCCTCTTGAAACACAGAAAAAAATTCAGATCGGTGTAACTTTACCACACACATACATACATACATATACAGACATTTTCCCTTTTTTAAATAAAAATTGAGTCATAGTTCTGAGCTCGATAACTTTTGAATGGTATAACCGATTTTCAAAATTAAACATGCGTTGGAAAGGTAATGATCTGTGCTATCAGATGCCGTAAAGGTCGGGCTTAAATTTTTGGGAGTTTTGGGGACGAGAACGAAAAACAGACTCTAAATGGGAAGGGCCGTAAAATCCACACCCTTGGACCAAAATGGAGATGTAACATATGGATGGACGAGTGTTTTCCTATACTTTAAGATGGGATTTGGCCCAATTTTCAATTCAGTCAGGTTTAGAAAATCGAAAATTTCGTGTATATATAGTGTCGCTTGAAGGGGTGTTGTGCGCCACTGGTGAGAACTGCCGTTCTCTGTGGATACAGTATAAGTTTCTAAAAATAATTGACATTTTAGTAGAGAAAGCAAAAATTTTAGAGTTGGGTATTTATGATTTATCAGATGTACTTACCTGTTCAACCCATAAATTCGTTGTCATGATTTGGTTCTTGAGGTTCTGAAACAAAAAAGAGATCCTAAATGCATAATTTTCTGAGACTCTTCAAATGCGTAAGTGAATTATGATAAACAACAGTACCTATATAAAGTTTAAATAAAAGTTTTTAAAAGTGGCAACACTATTGCGACCATATACAGGTTGGTGAATTGGAAAAAGGGCCCATAGGAAACTCAATGTAAAATTCTAAACTGTTGAATTCCTGCTTCCCTAATTATTCTATATCAAAAGACATTAGAAACTATTTGTCGAGTATTGAAATCTTTATTGAAAACAATTAATTGTTAAAATTGTATTACGAATTAAACACATTCCAAAATTTTGTAAAATATAATAAATTTTATCAAAGTGTTTACCAAATTTAGGCCACACAGTGCAAGAATGTGTATAAGGTTGCCTTTGATCACAATGAAATTATTATATTAACAATATTTTGAACTGTCAGTATTTTTATTTTATCGTTTTTATTGTTTAAAAAACAATAAAGTCGAAAAGATATCCTCAACTGAGGAGAAAGTAGTAATAATAAATATAATATGTTTTATTCAGTCAATAGTTTGCGTACTGTCAGAAATAGTAACGTGTGGCCTTACTTTTACGCACTTAGGTATGGCAAATGTATTCTATTTTTCAAAATTTTGGACTCTGTTTAAATCGTAGAACAATTTTAACTTCTGTTTTTAATACAGATTTTAATCCTATACAAACAGTTTCTCATGATTTTTGATGAAAATGATTAAGGAAGCAGGAATTCAACAATTTAGAATTTTACATTGAGTTTCCTATGACCCGTTTTCCAATTCACCACCCGGTATACTTATGTTTGTAAATATTCTGCAGTTCAAACTTATATTTTTACGTCTTGATATTAAGGTCTCACAGACCGCTCTGAATGTCTTGAGTAGTATTTTCTTTCAAAAATTGATAGGGAGTATTCATCTGTTTTGTTTATGATCTATGCCTCTGATTCATATGTGAGAAGAACGGAAACTGTCAGTGTTTTATACAGTGGTAGGGGAGCCCAAGAGGGGATTTTTGAAGTTACTCGAGCGCGTCAGATTATCATATGGGGAGAAACGTAGTACCCTGCAGATGTACCTCTACCATATATTGGCTCTTAACACAGGGAAGTTCGTTCAGGGGGGCCCGAAAAAAAATATATCCTTAAAAATACTCGAAATTGTCAGATTAAGATAAGGTAAGTTAAGTACATGCAAAATAGTGTATATTTAAAAAATCTGACGATTTGAGCGGGGCGTACTGAAATGGGCGAGTCAAAAATTTCACAAAAAAAGCGACTATTTCGCGAAATGAACGTCAGATCGAAAAACTAAAATCTACGTGTTCAATATTTTTCAAAAATATATCGAAAGATAACCAAGACGACACCCCAAAAAGAGGAGTGAGGGGTAAATTTAAAATTTTAAATACAAATCCCGCGGTATTTAGCAAAATAAACATCAGATCGAAGAACTGCAAAATACACTTATTCAATATTTTTGAAAAATCTATCGAATGGTACCAAACACGACCCCCCACGGAGGTGGTGTGTGGGGTTACTTTAAAATCTTAAATGGGAGCCCCCATTTTTTATTGCAGATTTGGATTATTTGCATGATAAAAATAAGCAACTTTTATTCGAAACATGTTTTCAAATTATGGACAGATGGCGCTATAATCGGAAAAACGATTGTTGGAAATGAAAAATTAAATTAAAAAATGGGAAGTCCCCACTGAAATGGAAAATTTTACTTACCTTTTTTTGGTTTTAGGACCTAATAATCACAACCTAATAGGTCCCCAAAGCGCTCGAGTGGCTGCACATTTAGCATACTTTGCTCCCCTACCACAGTGTTCTTATATGAGTTTTTTGAGACAGACGTTTATCAGCTAAGTACTTTGATAGACCATGATAAAACCTGTTTGCAATTATTATGATTGGCATTGTTATTTCCCCTGGTGTCTTATTATTGGAGTAAACTGATGTCCTTATATATACCACTGACGCGACGGAAGATTAGAGCAAAATGGTAAAAGATTTGAAAAAACTTTAAATTGAATAGTTTGTAATTTGATAAAAGCTACATTTTAAAATTATTCTGAAATATACAGGGTGTCACAATAAATGGCGGCGTATCAAAGTTTTATTTTTTCTTATGAAACACCCTATATTTTATTGAATTTTTTAATTGTCCGCAAAAGATAAGGTATAGTTTCACAAGGGTTCCCTATACCTATGTACAGAGTAGTGTTCTGAGTTATGTTGACTTTTCTTAAAATATAAAGTTTTAAAAGAAGGCTTATTCTCAAGTTATTTACGAAATTATAAAAACATTACTTTTACATCTAAATAGTTGGATATTGGTTTAATGTATTCCATGATTAATTATTACACATTTGTCTAGAGGGTGTTCAAAATTTACAGTTTCATTAGTGGAGTATTCAATGTGTCATATGATGCTTATTTTTAATGGAAAACCGTATAAATCAATAAACAATTATACCAAACAAATTTACCTCTTTTGAATAGTACATGGATGTCCTATACCTAGGTGTCATAGTTTTTGCGTAATTTACAATTATTTAAATTCCTAATCTGTAAATCGATTTTAAAACAAAAGATGTAGTTAATTAATGTCATTGTATGACATTGTCAGTTTATGACAGTACGGTCTAGTAATTAGCAAAACTATAAACATCGGTGTATGATATTCAATTTTTTTTACTTAACTCCAATCACATTCAAATTTAATTGTTCCTAAAAATGAATAATCACGTTATTTATGAAAGAGTAGACATGCTACTTTTCATTGGGGAATATTTTTAAAGTTGTCTCTTAGCTTCCAAAGTTTACGTTTAAAGGTATCCTATAGAAGACACATAAAAAAGGACGTTTTTGAGAGATTTCTCGATAGATTCCGTGCTACTGGTAATGTTGCATAGGTACGAAAGGTTAAATAAAAATAAACCATTTATTTTTAATGACGTCAACGAACTTGATGTCCTGCTTTCTGTTACGGAAAACCCAAATACTAGTACGTGAAAAATTTCGAGTCAATTTAAAATCAGTCAAACGAGTGTATGTAGAATACATAAGAAAAACCACTATCATCGGTATAAAACTCAACTACACCAGCATTAGACAGAACAGGAACGTTTAACTTTTCGTTTATAGACTTAAGAATTTGGAGAAGATCCTGATTTTTTTTAAGAATGTATTGTGTACAGACCAATCTACCTACTTTTCATAATAATCTTCTAGTTAATAGACATAGACATTTTATTATGATACAGTAAACAAACATTTTACTGTTGATCACCAACACCGATGAAGTGTTAATGTTTGGGGCAGTATTCTGAGCGAGTACGTTATCGATCCATATTTTTTTGACGAAAATCTGGAATAGAGCAGCTTTTTTAAATTTCTTAAAACAAGTTTTTTGGATCCTTCTTAAAACCTTCCACTTAGCGTGCGAACAAACATGTGGCTCCAATTGGACGGAGTTACTGCTTATTTTTGACGTGATGTTAAGAACAACCTCAACATAAAATTTAGAAATAAATGGATAGATAGATTCGGTCCATATATCTGGCCACCTAGGTCACCAGGATTGACCAAGATAAATTTTTTTAAATGGGGTTATATTAAAAATATTGTAAATGCTACACTTCCGACCCTACTACTTCAGATGATATTTTTATGAAATTAAGAATTTCGAACGCTTTTGCGTCTATGTTAGATAATTAAACACCAGCTATGTTAAGATTCCCATCTCTAGTGTGGGCAGATCAACACGTGAAAAATCAGGCTCTCTAAAAATTCAATTTTTTGGCGAATAAGAAATAGTTTCTAAAGTGATTTTAGCTACAGTGTGTCAAAGACGATTAGTGTTAAGTGAAGTTATAGAAATAAACTTTTGAAACAGACTGTAAGTACAATAATATTAAATACAATACATAAACTTAAAACAACAAATACAATTTAATTCAACATCAAGCCAAAAAAGTAGATCATTAGAACGTTGATTACAAGCTCCAGAAACTGGAATTTTGAAAGTTAAAGGTGGGAACTGTTGAATCGAACTGCTCCAAAATAACGTAAAATAATTTAATTTAATTTAATTCAATTTAGGGGTACCACATTCGAAAGAGAAACATATTGCTTGAGAAAATCATCTTCCTCCGGCGCGATAGGTGGGGAGGGTGATTTTATCGCGAGCAATTTCGGTAAGAAAATGAACCCCGACGATTACACATCCGACGATAATCGGAAAAGATATAGAGAAAATGAAGAGCAGTCTTTTTCGAAAAGCAAAAAAGTATCAAGAACCCCAGATAAAAGGAACACAGAGGAAGACAAACTAGACCAAATATTAAATATGATGGCAAACTTAACGAAAGAGACACAAGATCTGAAAATTCACGTAAAAGAAATTAAAGAGGAGCAAAGGCAATACAGAGAAGAAATGAGGGAACTCCGAGTTGAATTAGAAGAATTAAGACAAGAGAATGGTGAAGTGCGAAGAGAAAATGAACATATGAAAAAGGAACTGGAAGATGTAAAAGTGCGCCTTGAAAGACTCGATAGAGCAAGAAAAGAAAATAATGTTATAGTACAGGGAATGACAATAGATACGGGAGATAGAAGATTACTAAAAGAAACAATGGAGAACTTTATGAAAAAAGAACTAGATATTAATATAAAGATAGAAGAAGCTGTGAAATTAGGAAACAAAACATGTTTAGTCAGATTGCCAAACAAAGAGGAAAAAATAAAAGTAATGGAAAATAAAAGAAAACTTAAAGAAGTAAAAGAAGAAAGAATATATAAACAATGATTTAACGAAAGAGGAATTACAAATACAAAAAGAAATAGTCAAAATAGCAAATGATGAAATAAAGAAAGGAAAACGCGTCCAAATTAAGCACAACAAATTGATAATAGATGGACGGGAGAGGAAATGGAATAAGAACAAGAATCAGTTGGATGAGGTTTTTCAAAACGTTTCAAAAAACTAGCAACTGATGAGAGAATACAAGACAATACTTATTTGGCGACGGACGAGGCAAATAAAAAGGAAATGAGTGCAGATAAATTGATGTATCACAAAAAAGAAATAAATAAGAGCAGACAAGGAAACAAAAATACAAGACGAAAACAAAAAAATAAAAAACATAAAGAACTGAAAATAAGCACATGGAATATAAGAACGATGTTGGCACCAGGAAAAATGCTAGAAATAAGCAAAGAACTAGCAAAGTATAAAATAGATATTGCAGCACTGCAAGAGATACGGTGGGAGGGACAAGGACAGATTGATAAACAAGACTTTACACTATTATACTCAGGAGGAAAGAAGCAAGGACAAAAAGGAGTGGGATTCATGATTCTAGGACAGCTAAGAGAAAAAGTCATAAACTTTAAACCGATATGTGAAAGAATTGCGTATGTAAGAATAAATAATAAACCATTCAATATATCACTATTAAACCTATACGCACCTACAGAAACAAGCAACACAGACGATAAAGACAATTTTTATGATAAGATAGAAGAAGAGATGGAAAAAATACCCAAAGAAGATGTTATAATTATACTAGGAGACCTCAATGCCCAGATTGGAAAAGAAGATTTTTTACAGCAAATTGCAGGAAAACACACCGTACACAAAAACACTAATGATAATGGTCTAAGACTATGTAACCTAGCAACAAGAACAAACATGATAATAAGCTCAACAAAATTTGAACACCCTAAAATGCATAAAGTAACATGGAGGTCACCTGATCAGAAAACGTATAGCCAAATTGATCACATACTAATAAACAAAAGAAAACAATCTTCAATGAAGGACGTGAGAACTTTCAGAGGTGCGTGTGCGGATTCAGACCACTATATGGTCGCAGCCACCATAAGACAAAAAGTTAAAATCCAAACTAAACAGAAAAATCAACAGAAAAAATGGAATGTCAATAAATTGCAGAATGCAGATATTAGAAAAAAATATGAAGAAGAAGTAACAGTGCAAATAAGAGAGAAATATAAAGCAGAGGACATCAAATCAGAATGGGACATGATCAAAAAGTCAATAGAAGAAGCTGCAAAAAAGCAGGTAGGCAAACACCAGAAGAAAACAAAAAACGAATGGTATAACAACGAATGTAAAGAACTAACAGCACAAAAGGTGCAAGCAAGAATTAAATGGCTGAGAACGGATAAAGAGGAAGACAGAGAAAGTTATGAAAAATTAAGAAAGGACGCTAAGAAAATTATAAGACAAAATAAAAGAAGATGGGCAGATGAAAAGATGCAAGAAATAGAACAGGAAAGAACAAATAGAAACACGAAACATTTCTATAAAAATATTAAAGAACAAACCAAAAAATACAAAGGTAAAACAAACGGAGTAAAAAATAAAGAGGGAATAGTCATTGTAGAAGACAATGAATATAGGCAGGTATGGGCAGATCACTACAGAGAACTCTTGACGGAGGAATACACTGGAGAAGAAATGTACGAAGAAGAGGAAACGGTGGACGAAGAAGCAGACGAAATACACATTGCAGTCTCAAAAGAGCCAACAATAGATGAACTCGAGGAAATAATACAGAAGAGCAAAAATGGAAAAGCTCCAGGAAAAGACGAAATTAACATGGAACTTATAAAATATGGAGGAAAGGAACTGAAGGAAAAAATACTATCACTATTGAAAAATATATGGAAGGAAGAGAAGATGCCAGAGGACTGGGAGATAGGACAGGTAATAACAATACATAAAAAGGGAGACCAACAAATTTGTGAAAATTATAGAGGAATAACACTACTAAGCACAACATATAAAATATTGACTTGGATAATAAGAAAAAGATTGTCAAAGATCACGAAGAAGAGAGTGGGACAGTACCAATGTGGATTCACAGAAGGAAGATCAACAATAGATGCTATACACACAATAAAACAAATAATGGAAAAAGCAAATGAATACAAACTGCAATTAGAAATGCTATTCATCGATTTCAAACAGGCATTTGATTCGATTAAGAGAAAACAACTAATGATTACCCTGGAAAAATTAAAAATCCCACATAAACTCAGAAAATTAATAAATATGACAATGAGAACTACCAAAATTAGCATAAAGACGCAAAGAGGCGAGACAGATGAATTCATTATAAATAAAGGAGTGAAACAAGGGGATGCCTTATCCACGACACTGTTTAATCTAGCTTTAGAATATGTACTACGAAATATAAACAAAGGAAACCTAAGAACAAGAGGTGGACAAATAATTGCATATGCAGACGACATTGTTATTATTGCAAAAAATAGAAACATAATGAAAGAAATGCTAGAAGAAATAAAAGAGAAAGGGGAGACAATGGGACTCACATTAAATGAAGAAAAGACGAAAATATTAAGACTAGGGAAACCAGCAATAAAAGGAAAAACCAAAATAGGAAATTCAGAGTTTGAAGATGTAGAACATTTCAAATACCTAGGAGTGACAATAAGCAAAACGGGTGAAAGAATACCAGAAATAAAAGAAAAAATATTGGCAGCGAATAAAGCTTATTTTGCAAATAAAACACTACTTAAAAGCAAAATACTGTCAATTAAAACCAAGATGAGAATGTATAACACCATAATTAGACCAATATTATTATACGCAGCAGAAACAATGACGATGACTAAAAAAGATGAAGAAAACTTAAGAATAGTGGAGAGAAAGATCATGAGAATCATACTGGGACCAATCAGAACAGAGCAAAATGAATATCGAAGCCGAACAAATGCAGAGATTAAGAAAGTACTAAAAGAAGATATCGTGACCAAAATAAAGCAATGCAGAGTTAGATGGTTAGGTCACATCTGGCGGGCAGGAGATGAAGCAGTGACATATGCTATGATAGAATGGAATCCAGGAGGAAGAAAGAAAAGAGGAAGACCAAGATCAAAGTGGTTGCAAGAAGTTGAAGAAGACTTAAAAAACGCAGGAGTCAGAGAATGGCGGGGAAAAACTAGAGATAGGAAAAAATGGAGAGAAATCGTTAAGAAGATAACATAAGCAAAAGGGACTGATCCTCCCTAAGAAATAGGATCTAGAAAGCTTACGCGACTTAGCCCCATATCGGGGTGTACAGTCACTATATATATATATATTGTTATATTTCTATTTGATATGAAAATTAAATTTTGATAATTATAAACAGAGTTCAATTTAATATAAAATATTTTCAATTTTCTCAACCACGGGCATATAAATTTAGAACAACCTGTATACAACAAATTGTTATATTTAATTTTAAGAAGTGATTAGAATAAGCGTACGAAACTCGGAACAATGTGCTTAGATAAACAAAGTGAATGACGCGTACCATTATCGTTCTTCTCGGAAGGTCGATCATTAGCCTATGCTAAATAAAACTCAGTGAAATAGATGATAGTTCATTATCGTTTTTCGCGGAAGGTTTCGATCATTAGCCTATGCTAAATAAGACTCATTTGAAAGAGAGAATAGGTCATTAAAATTTGTAAATAGTTAGAAAGTATTTTAGAATGGGAATTAAATATTTTCTTTTGAAATCCATTAAGCATATTTAGAAAGATTAAAAATTGGTTTTGAGGAATATTACGAATGAGAGTTGGTGGTGGAAGATTGATTTGTGAATCTGGAAGGGATATTTAGAAAGTAGGGGAATGGATGACAAAGTGAGATCAGAATGTTTTGAGCTGTCGAGAAGTGAAGTCGAGTAGTAGACGGTAGTGTTCGAGGAGTGAGATAGCCGGTGTAGTTCCGTGAGTGTGGAGTATCTATCGTGGAACGAGAAGTAGGCCAGGTCGAGAGTAAAAGAACCTCCTTAAGCCCAGAGTGTCCCGGTAGCTGATAGCAGTTTCGAAAAAGGTAGAACACAGCATCACGACAAAAGCAGGAACGAGAGCTATTCGAGCTAGTTTTTCAAAGGAGAACATCACTGGAAGCCAGGACGAGGTATGATCGCAGCCAAGGATAGCAGGAAAGGGTTTTGTGTGAGGACATTTTCAGTTCACCAGGAAAAGGTTAGTCTCATTTGTTTGGACATGAATGTATGGATTTTTCGTATTAAATTCCACATAAAAAATTGAATAACATAATCAATAATATCAGAAAAGCTTCATCAAACTTAAATAGAGTTGTTCCTAATAACTCCTAATAGTTAAATGTTAATAAAAACTTTCAATTGAAAACCAAAAGGAAATAAGATTCCCATTTGTAAATGTTATGTTTAAGAATAATAAGAAATAGCAAATATCAAGCATTGATTGCCTTTTAAATAAAATAAAAAATATTTTGATTATAATTGTAACCCATATGTGTATTTTTTTTACTCTTTTCTTTTCTATCCCGATTAGGAACCATTAAGAAATATTTAGAAGCCACGGAAGTAAGTAATTAATTTATAATTCGCCCTGAGATTGAAAACATATTGATATGTGATCTGGTTAATTAATTGGATTAGTATTAATACATTGATTAAATTAAGTAACATATAAGAATATTATCTCATATCAATAATCAAGATCACATCAACTGTCGTCCAACGTGGAAAGCATTGTAAAGTATTTCTAGTGGCAAATTTGAAGGATAGAAAGAGTAAAGCCGGTATTTGAAAATTTATATGCCTGTGGTAAAAAGTGAGATACTTACATTTGATAACATAAAATTTTAGATCTCTTTAGGTACAAATTTTACATAACTGATTTAATATTTTATTTTTACGATATTTACATTTGATATATTTATTGACAATTTATAATATTTGGGTAAAAAAAAAGTCGTATTGGTAACATACTAGTAAAATTTCATATTTGGCGGGGATAATACTTCTTGAAAACAAATGTCTGTGACAAGAAGCCAAAGCAAGGATAACAAAAAACAAAAAGAACATTCAGACCAAGAAGATATTTTAGACACGACAATCATGGCATCAGAACAGCAAGAATTATCAGGAATAGATAAACTATTACAACTGATGCAACTCCAGTCACAAAAACTGGATGACAATCAAAGAGAAACAAAACAAGCAATGGATGAAGCAAAAAGGACGATGGATGAAAATCAACGTGAAACGAAACAAGCCATGGAAGAAACATCAAAGAAAATGGATAAAGTGGATCAAAAAATGGATGAAACACAGCAAAAAATGGATGACAATCAAAAAGAAACAAAACAAGCAATAGAAGAGAACAATAAGAAAATAGAGGAACGCATAGAAAAGTATGAAAAGGAAATAAAAGGATGTTTGACAACAATGAAAAACGAGATAGAACAGCAAGAAATGAAAATTAAAGATCACATGCAAGAACAAGAAATAAAAATGAAGGAGTTAACGAATTGCCAGAAAAAAGAAATGGAAAGTTTGGAAAACAAGTTGGAAAATGCTATTCAAGTAGACAGAGAAGAAGTGGAAAAAAGAATCACAGAAATAGAAAAACAAGTCACGGAAAACAGGACGCAACAGAATGTCGGAGAAAGAAGAGAAATGGTTATACATAGCACAGATGACGTGAAGATAAGGTTTGGCGGGGATGTAAGAAGATTACACCCAGTGCCGTTCATAAATAGCCTGAAAAAGAAAATACAGCACATCGGAAATTTCGATACAGCAAAAGAAACTATCAGAAACCATCTCAAATATGAAGCAAGCCTATGGTTCGATAGTAAAGAAGAAGAATTCGGCAATTGGCAACAATTTGAACAAAAATTTTTGAATTATTTCTGGGGAAAGGTCCAACAATTGGAAATTAACAAGGAATTGCAAAATGGGAAATACAATGATAGGATGGGTGTATCAGAAAGGACATATGCTTTGCAAATTTACAATAATGCAAAACATTTACAATATAATTACTCATCGGAACAATTAGTCGAACTGATTGCAAGACATTTCGAGGAAACGCTGGAAGACCATATCACATTGCAAAATTACAAAGACATAGATAGTTTATGCCAATTCCTACAAATAAGAGAATCACGTCTAAGAGAAAGAAAATCAAGAAGGTCGCGAGAAGATTACAGGCCCCGAGAAACACAAGATTACCGAGATAGAAATCAAAATAGGAGGGACTATACAAGACGAGATTTTAATCCCAGAAGGGAAAACGAAAATAGAGACAACGGAAGAGGAAATTATGAACAAAGAAATAGGCAATGGAATGAGGACAGAAATCGAGAATACCAGAATAGAAACACCACACGCTCAAATCAAGAAAACAGAAATAATGGTAGACAAAATGAACAGGGATATCGAGAAAACCGAAACAGATCCGACAGACCAAGAGAAAATAGAAGAGAAGTAAATAATACCCAGACAGATGAATAAGACGGAGAGAGACATTATGACGAAAATATAAACAACGATGAGCAACCGGCGTCTTTTCACGACGGCGCTCACTAAAAACCAAAAATCAAACAGGAATCTTTTGTCACCCCAAGGAGTTTATTAAATTGGCAGGAAACAACGAAAAGAAAAATGGAGTTAATTTAAAATTTGTGGATCGATTTATCAACGAGAAACCAATTAAAATTATGATAGACACTGGATCTGAAATAACATTGGTCAACAGAAAACTAATAGAAGAAGTTAACTTAACAAATTTAATTTATAAAATACCTACGGTAAATTTAGTGGGCGCAAACAAACGGACATTGGCAACTATAAATGAAGGCATACGAGTAATGGTACGACTGGGCAAGAATATGTATGCACTACAATGTGTAATAATGCCGAACATGTCACATGACATGATAGTAGGAGTGGACGAATTGGCAGAAAAACATGTAGTGATAGATTTTAAAAATAATACGATGAAACTAACAGAAGAAAAAGAAAAAGAACAGGACAAGGAACATGAGAAACAAAATACGGACGAATCAGGTAAAGAACAAACAGTGGAAATGAATTTGGCAGCGAAGCAAGGACAAAGAAGAAAAAGGAGAAAAGGTCAGAAAAAGATAAAAGAAAATGAAACCTGTGGCTCCTCAAAAGAAGAGTTGAGCCCAGAAGAAGAAAATTTGAGAGTATCAGAAACAAAGGAAACCTGGGATTCCTCAAAAGAAGAGACGGGCTCAGGAGAAGAAGAAATAAAGCTAAAAAATGAAAGTGAAAAGAATATGATTGAAACAGTGGTATTTGAAGAGGAGGTATATGCAAACGAGGATGCAGAATGCACGGTAAACATGTGTGAAGAATCTGAGAAGAAAGACAGAAAATTGATATGTGGAGAAGGGAAAGTAAAAGAATTGCGGTTGATGTTAAGAAACTACGAAAATTTGATCAATGAGGAAAACAGAGTGGCTAAAAAGTACGAACATTCATTTGAGGTGAAAAACTTGGGAAATTTTCGATCAAAGACTTACCCGATTCCATACAAGTATCGACAAGAGGTGAAAGAAGAAATAAATAAAATGTTGGAAGATCAAATCATCGAAAGATGTGATTCACCGTATGTTAACCCGATTGTGATAGTAAAGAAAAGCAGTGGAGAATTGAGATTATGTTTAGATGCCAGGAATATCAACCAGCACACTGTATCACAATATGAATCACCTCTAAACATCGAGGCCATTTTTGGAAGAATCACCGGGTCACACATATTTTCGAAAATTGACTTAAAACACAGTTTTTGGTTGATACCGTTAGCTGAAAAGTGTAGAAACTACACCGCTTTTTCTATTGATGGTATTGTCTACCGGTTTAAGGTAGTGCCGTTTGGATTGCAGAGTGCTTGTGCTGCACTCGTCCGAGCTCTACATACCATTTTGAATCGCCACGAAGATTTCATAGTTCATTATATCGATGATTTATTAATTTTTTCACAAGATACTCAGAGTCATCTGAAACACATAGAAATAATTCTGGAAGAATTGGACACAGCGGGATTGAAATTAAACATTGAAAAATGTCATTTTTTTCAAAAAGAAGTCATTTATTTGGGTTTTCAATTGGACACCAAAACAGTAAGATTATCCGAAGACAGAGTCAAGCTCATAGATGAATACCCAAGACCAAGGAATTTGAAAACATTGAGAGGTTTTCTTGGCACGATTAATTATTTTAAAAAACTGATTCCCGATTTGAGCCAAAAGGAAATCCCTCTGATAAAGTTGCTAAAAAAGGAATAAAATGGAATTGGAAAGAAGAACAGGAGGAAGCTTTCGAAACATTAAAACGAGAATTCGCAAAAGGAACGAAAATATACCACCCCATTTACAATTTACCTTTTATACTCCGAACTGATGCGTCCATACAAAAATTTGCAGGAGTTCTGTCTCAAATACAAAACGACCAAGAAGTGCCGATATGTTTTATATCGCGAGTGACTAAAACACATGAGAGAAAATATAGTGTTACAGAATTGGAGTTTGCCAGTGTACTATATTGCGTAAACAAATTGAGGTTTTACTTATTGGGAGCAAAATTCACAATCGAAACAGACCATGCAGCTTTAGTACATATCATGAAGAATAGATTAGTAAATAATAGAATACATAGAGGCATTCTATTATTACAGGAGTATGATTTTGAGTTCCGATATATAAAAGGAAAAGACAACATAATAGCCGACGCTCTAACACGGGATGAGGACACGGGAAAAAAGGAAACAATTACTCTACAGGTGGGACTAAATAGATTAATACAAGAAGAAGGGATATATTCGTTAAATGAGATAAGGACAAACCAAGAAGACCTAGAGGAAAGAGAGAAAAGAAGAGCGGAAGTAGAAAATGACATATATTTTAAGAGAATAGACGGAAAGGAACTATATTTAGTGACACAGACATTGGCCGAAAAGATAATAAAGAAATTACATGAGGACAATGGGCATATCGGTAGCAGAAAAGTTTGGCTCGTTTTTAGGGAAAATTACATCAGCCGACAGGATTACCGCATTGCAAAGGAAATTACCCAGAAGTGTATGTCAAAAATATAAGAGTCGGAATTTCAAAAACGAAAATGTTGCCAAAAATATTGAAGCCCGAAACAAACTAGACATTGTAGCAATAGATATGTTAAGCGATCTAATTATGACCACTAAAAGGAACAAACATATTCTGGTAATGGTGGATGTGTTTTCAAAATACGTAAAATTATATAGTTGCCGCACCACAAAGGGGGAGGAGATATTAAGAAAAATCGACAATTTTATAGCCATAGTAGGAACACCAAAAAAGATTCTACTGGACAATGCAACGTATTTCCGAAATGATCGTTTCAAGGGACAACTTCGAGAACGAGGAATAGAGACAAATTTTGTCAGCATCAGGCATCCACAGAGTAATCCTTCGGAACGATTCATACAGGAAGTGACGAAATTTCTTCGCATTGCAACAGATGGTCAACATCGCCACTGGGACAGGAAAATGGCGGAAATAGAAAGGTATCTAAATACAATTCCGAGCACAGTAACAAAAGAGACCCCAGAATACATCATGAAGGGTGTATTGCCGATAAGGCCATGGGAAGACCAAGAGCCAAAAGAATATCAACAGGTGATTGAAACCGTATAGAGAAGATTACGGCGAAGCAACGAAAAATATATCCAAAGACAGGAACAAAATAGAAAAAGAAGACCAGTGACTTTCCAAAAGGGTGAAAAAGTACTCGTGAGGGCATTACGAGTATCAAATCTTCCTGGGGGCATTTGCGCAAAGTTGATGCCTGTTTTCGAAGGCCCGTACATCGTGAATAATGAAAATGGGATAAATAGTTATGAGTTGAGGCACAGGAACTCGGAAAAGATCCGAGGAATTTATAATATTCACGATGTATACAAATATCACGAATAAAAGACAGAATTACATGAAGTAGATAGTAAGTTAGGATATAAGACGTAGATTAAAGTAAGGAAATATACAGGGAGTTGGTTTTGCCTCGAGAAAATTTATTTAAAAATGCAGATAAATTTTATCGAATACAAGGCGGGGATTTGTTATATTTCTATTTGATATGAAAATTAAATTTTGATAATTATAAACAGAGTTCAATTTAATATAAAATATTTTCAATTTTCTCAACCACGGGCATATAAATTTAGAACAACCTGTATACAACAAATTGTTATATTTAATTTTAAGAAGTGATTAGAATAAGCGTACGAAACTCGGAACAATGTGCTTAGATAAACAAAGTGAATGACGCGTACCATTATCGTTCTTCTCGGAAGGTCGATCATTAGCCTATGCTAAATAAAACTCAGTGAAATAGATGATAGTTCATTATCGTTTTTCGGGGAAGGTTTCGATCATTAGCCTATGCTAAATAAGACTCATTTGAAAGAGAGAATAGGTCATTAAAATTTGTAAATAGTTAGAAAGTATTTTAGAATGGGAATTAAATATTTTCTTTTGAAATCCATTAAGCATATTTAGAAAGATTAAAAATTGGTTTTGAGGAATATTACGAATGAGAGTTGGTGGTGGAAGATTGATTTGTGAATCTGGAAGGGATATTTAGAAAGTAGGGGAATGGATGACAAAGTGAGATCAGAATGTTTTGAGCTGTCGAGAAGTGAAGTCGAGTAGTAGACGGTAGTGTTCGAGGAGTGAGATAGCCGGTGTAGTTCCGTGAGTGTGGAGTATCTATCGTGGAACGAGAAGTAGGCCAGGTCGAGAGTAAAAGAACCTCCTTGAGCCCAGAGTGTCCCGGTAGCTGATAGCAGTTTCGAAAAAGGTAGAACACAGCATCACGACAAAAGCAGGAACGAGAGCTATTCGAGCTAGTTTTTCAAAGGAGAACATCACTGGAAGCCAGGACGAGGTTTGATCGCAGCCAAGGATAGCAGGAAAGGGTTTTGTGTAAGGACATTTTCAGTTCACCAGGAAAAGGTCAGTCTCATTTGTTTGGACATGAATGTATGGGTTTTTCGTATTAAATTCCACATAAAAAATTGAATAACATAATCAATAATATCAGAAAAGCTTCATCAAACTTAAATAGAGTTGTTCCTAATAACTCCTAATAGTTAAATGTTAATAAAAACTTTCAATTGAAAACCAAAAGGAAATAAGATTCCCATTTGTAAATGTTATGTTTAAGAATAATAAGAAATAGCAAATATCAAGCATTGATTGCCTTTTAAATAAAATAAAAAATATTTTGATTATAATTGTAACCCATATGTGTATTTTTTTTACTCTTTTCTTTTCTATCCCGATTAGGAACCATTAAGAAATATTTAGAAGCCACGGAAGTAAGTAATTAATTTATAATTCGCCCTGAGATTGAAAACATATTGATATGTGATCTGGTTAATTAATTGGATTAGTATTAATACATTGATTAAATTAAGTAACATATAAGAATATTATCTCATATCAATAATCAAGATCACATCAATATATATATATATATATATATATATATATATATATATATATATATATATGTTAAATAATGTAAACAAATCATTTAAAATCGCTTGTTGTTTAAACATTTTGAACATGTATTACATAACTGATAATTGTTTACTTATAGATGTTGTGGTTCATTTTGTATTTAGTTATTTTCTTAATATTATTACTTAATAACGAAAAAAATTATTTTACAAATCAGCAAATAAAAATATACCTACATATTTATTTACAACTACACTCTATAACAACTATGCCAAGATGATAGGTTTAAAAATCGAGAGTGACTATAAATATTTTTAATATCGATGTACCGTTTAAGAAAATTGTAAATTACGTAAAAACTATAACTCCTAGTTATAGAACATATACCATATACCATTCGAAAGAGAAACAACCTGTGTTTAGTATAATCCTTGATTAATATACATGGTGTTCTAATAAAATAACCATCATATTATGCTACATTGGATAATCCAATAATGAACCTGTAAATTTTGAACACCCTGTAAATAAATGTGTAATAATCAAGCATGGAATGCATTAGTTATAAGATAGTTACCAGACCGTATTGTCATAAAATGACAATGTCATACAATGACATTAATTAACTTCATCTTTTGTTTTAAAATCGATTTACAGATTAAGAATTTAAATAATAGTAGATTACGCAAAAACTATGACACCTAGGTATAGGATATCCATATACCATTTGAAAGAAGTAAATTTGTTTAGTATCATTATTTATTAATATACATGATGTTCTATTTAAAATAAGCATCATATGACACATTGAATACTCCACTAATGAAACTGTAAATTTTGAACACCCTGTAGACAAATGTGTAATAATTAATCATGGAATACATTCAACCAATATCCAACTATTTAGATGTAAAAGTAATGTTCTATAATTTCGTAAATAACTTGAGAATAAGGCCTTCTTTTAAAACTTTACATTTTAAGAAAAGTCAACATAGAACACTCTGTACATAGGTATAGGGAAGCCTTATGAAACTATACCTTATTTTTTGCGGACAATTAAAAAATTCAATAAAATACAGGATGTTCCATAAGAAAAAATATAACTTTGATACGCCGCCATTTATTGGCATATATTTCAAAATAATTTTAAAATGTAGCTTTTATCAACTTACAAACTATTCAAATTTAAATTTTTTTCAAATATTTTACCATTTCACTGTAATATTCCGTCGCGTTAGTGGTGACTCACCCTGTATATTAACTCTTTTATTTTGATCTATTTGTAATTTCATTCGTTCTGTTTATGTTACTAGCACCGTCAGGATTTCCGCGGTTCTCACCCTGTCTCTTGTTATAATGCCCACCTTGTTAGCATCTGCTAGAATTTGTAATGATCTATTTAATATAGATCCATTGCTATCTAAGTTAGCGTCTCGTACGACTTTTTCTAAGGCTCTTTAAATAGCTGCCACGCCGGCGCGTCTCTGTGTCTTAGCCCCGTATGTATTTTAAATTGGATTGACGAGTCGTTCTAAATTTTTCCTGCTAATATCATCTTGGCCATTGTCAGTTTTATTATTGAGCTTTTTTGGAATTCCTAACTCATTCATTATGACATTGTCATATGCCGCTTTAAAACCGACAAAAAAAATGGTACACATCTATACTCAGCGGCACAAAATTCCGCCACCAAAAATTTTTGATTAAATTTGACAACCTATAACTTTATTATTTGTACTCCGATTTTCAAGATTCTTGCATCAGTTTATAGGTACATGTATTTATATCGTATGTTATTATTTTGATAACAAATTTTTTTTGAAGTTATACTTCTTTAGGCAAAAGAGTGAATTTTTACATTCCCTGGCGCATGCGCACACCGACACTATGTTGTTAGTTGCTAAATCATCCAATTTATGTATGTATCAGCGCAACTAAGGTTTGAAAATAATATACTAGTGTTTTTATTAAATATAATTATTATAATTTTTGTGTCTTTGGATTTGACTTCCTTGGGAGTAAGATAATAAGTATTTTAAACATTTTTATATTAATTTAATACTTCACTTGATCTATTTGTCACCGTCGTTTGTAATTACGTACCAGAAGCCGTAAAAACAAAACCCTGATGGGTTATTAGTAGAGCATTCGAATACATAACGCGAAGATCCCGGGTTCAGATCCTGACACGGACGATTGTTGTCCTTTTTGAAGTTATACTTCTTTAGGCGCGATTGAGATTGAGGGTGAATTTATATTGATCTGCGCGCATGCGCACACCGACAGTATGGTATTAGTCGTTATACGGGCTCTGATTGGGTGTTGAAATGATCTGTCAATAATAAATAATTGTTCAATATGAAGGTAAACAAATGTATAATGTTTTATTATTTTGAGGACAGAAACAAAAAAGTTTATAATTGTAGTGACATTTAAATAGTTTTTAAAAGCAACAGGTACGTAATAATTGTAAATGTATCATAGGTACCTACCTATTTGAACCTACCAAAATACATAGTACGTAATACTTTTATTTACATAATTTGATTACCATAAAAATTTCTATCAATGTTCACCTAATATTACTTTTCTTACTCTATGTTTTGTTGTATTTTTTTAATTCTAAATCATTTTAATTCAAAATCAAAATAATTTAATTTAATTCAAAAATGTCAAAAGCTTAATCCGTTTAGTTAGTCGATCTTCGCACATAATGACACATTGCCTCCGTGGCGAAGCGTTTAAGGCGAATGAACTCCAATATACCAACCGCGCTGATAGCTGGTTCGAATCCCAATAAAAACTTTTATTTTTTTTTTTATACATTTTATGATTGTAAGTATATTTATTATATAATTTTATTTTCAGAAAATACGTATTTAGTTAAAAAATTTTCCGACAATTAATGTTCAGAAATCATTTGTGGCATTTTTAATGTGTTTGTGTGTGTTTTATTCTTTTATTATTTTAATTTTTGGCACTGTTTTAATAAAAATGTTTGAGAAGTAGTAAGTATAAATTAGTTTAATATTTAAATAAAATATAAATAAAAAGTATATTAATTTCGTTTAAATCATATAATAGAAGTAGAACTTCTTACGTGCGTACACAGTACACACACATTCTTTTTTTTGCTTAGATGGCATTATTCGAGGCTGAATGGAAACGAATAGTCCAGAAAGCCACTGCGCATCCGCTAGGAAAAATATTCTGATTCGGATTTTTTGCACAATCTTACTCAAAAAGGACTCCTTTTAACAAATTTGCATGTTGCCAGGACCAAAAGGTGGTCAAACATTTTTTTAACGTTTTTTTTTTGTTTTTTCCTAAAATTATTATTTTTGCATGGAAAAAAGTTTTTGACATATAAGCGATTAAAAACTGAAAAATTGCGAAATCGGCCATTCTTAACCCTCAAAAACTATGTGAAAAACTCAAAATTTGAATGTTGCCAAGGTAAGTAGATATTCTTTAAACATCGATTGATGAAATCCCGAAGAGTATTTGCAATAGAATATTCAAAACTCCTTTGTTTTTTAATTGTTAATCAAGCGTGCGCGACACTATTTTCCACCGTTGCATGTGTATACAGTATGGTGCAAATGAAAGGAATAAATTCGTTTTTTCGTAAACCGGCGACTTTAAGGAAAAATCCCGAAACAGGTCGATTTTTATTTTTAAGTTATGATATTGTGGCGTATATGATATACGCTCTGAGCTTCGCTGGTGTCGCGCCTAGCGGATTACTAATGCAACTTTCACCGGTAATTTTTAAATTTAATGTTTAATTGTTATCGCTTAATATTTACAACACAAAAAAGTAATTAAATTGTAATCGATTTTTTAAAAATTTTGCTAATCATTTTGACGTTCTATTGATGAAATATTAATTTCTTACTTCGGATACTTTCACAATTATCGTGTAGATGGCGCTAAGATTAATAGATTAATTTATAATTACCTATTACGGAACATTAAAAAAACTTAAATTCAGTATTTAAAACGTAAGTATATTTAAGGTAAAAATATATACCACAGCTTTGACCAACTAATATTTTTCATAATTAATGTTTTAAATAATTGATGGATTCGACCGTTACTTGATGGAAGTTCATTTTATCTCACAATAAAACACTGGAAAACGTTTGTTTTCTATACTTCCACAAAATTTATTACAACTATGTTATTACTACAGCTGTTTCGGCAAAGTGCCTTTCTCAAGTGATATATTTTACAATGGGTTTACCTTTTTAAGTCTTTAACTGAAGAGGTTGAGGATTGGGGAGCTGTTTGTCTCGAGTTGGTCATTCAGAATTATATCCGTATTTTTCAATTTATTAATTTCCATTGATTCTAAAAGTGATAGCTTAAGGCCTTTATTTTGAATATGTAGAATTTGAAACTCTTCATTGAAAGAATGATTATGATCTAGAAGGTGAAGTGCGTATGTAGAAGTGTCTGTTTTTCTATTGTTGAAAGCCCTTTTGTGTTCTGCTATCCGTTTGTCAAAAGTTCTGCCAGTTTGACCGATGTAAGTTTTCGGACAGTCACCACAAGTTAGTTTGTACACACCACTCTGTAGTTGCTTTCTCTTTCGGCTTTTATTGTTTTTAATATGTTTGCTTAAGTTGTTGTTAGTTCTGAAAGCTGGTGTTATTCCTTTCTTTTTTATGTATCTGGCTATTTTTGTTGTTATTTTGCCAGTATATATGAGAGAGCAGAAGGTACTGGGTTCTTTCTGTGGTGGTGGATACACTAATTTCAAGGCTTTCTTATGGAGTTTTTGGTTTAAAATGTTGTTAACTGTTTGTTCGTTATAGCCATTGTTTACTGCTATTTGTCTAATGATATTTAGTTCTGTCTCGAAGTTATTTTTTGTCATAGGAATTTCTGTCAGTCTATGTATCATGCTATGGTAGGCTGCTAATTTGTGTTGTGTAGGATGGGATGATGAATTGTGTATAGTTGTGTCAGTATGGGTAGGTTTATGATATACGGAGAACTCATGTTTGTTGTGTAGTCTGGTAATCGTTACATCTAGAAAATTTATGGAATTATTCTGTTCTATTTTTATTGTGAACTCAATATTACTATGAAGTGAATTAACGTATGATAGAAATTGGTCAAGTTGTCTGTTAGTTGACCAATTTCTATCATACGTTAATTCACTTCATAGTAATATTGAGTTCACAATAGAAACAGAACAGAATAATTCCATAAATTTTCTAGATGTAACGATTACCAGACTACACAACAAACATGAGTTCTCCGTATATCATAAACCTACCCATACTGACACAACTATACACAATTCATCATCCCATCCTACACAACACAAATTAGCAGCCTACCATAGCATGATACATAGACTGACAGAAATTCCTATGACAAAAAATAACTTCGAGACAGAACTAAATATCATTAGACAAATAGCAGTAAACAATGGCTATAACGAACAAACAGTTAACAACATTTTAAACCAAAAACTCCATAAGAAAGCCTTGAAATTAGTGTATGCACCACCACAGAAAGAACCCAGTACCTTCTGCTCTCTCACATATACTGGCAAAATAACAACAAAAATAGCCAGATACATAAAAAAGAAAGGAATAACACCAGCTTTCAGAACTAACAACAACTTAAGCAAACATATTAAAAACAATAAAAGCCGAAAGAGAAAGCAACTACAGAGTGGTGTGTACAAACTAACTTGTGGTGACTGTCCGAAAACTTACATCGGTCAAACTGGCAGAACTTTTGACAAACGGATAGCAGAACACAAAAGGGCTTTCAACAATAGAAAAACAGACACTTCTACATACGCACTTCACCTTCTAGATCATAATCATTCTTTCAATGAAGAGTTTCAGATTCTACATATTCAAAATAAAGGCCTTAAGCTATCACTTTTAGATTCAATGGAAATTAATAAATTGAAAAATACGGATATAATTCTGAATGACCAACTCGAGACAAACAGCTCCCCACTCCTCAACCTCTTCAGTTAAAGACTTAAAAAGGCAAACCCATTGTAAAATATATCACTTGAGAAAGGCACTTTGCCGAAACAGCTGTAGTAATAACATAGTTGTAATAAATTTTGTGGAAGTATAGAAAACAAACGTTTTCCAGTGTTTTATTGTGAGAATTAATGTTTTTATTTTTAATTTTAAATTAATCACTTTGACATTTATGTCAAATTTCCAGTAAACGTTTACAGACTTGTCACTACTGGCGCTCGCGAATTTTTAAATATCCCCTCTACGTACAAGCTCACAGCGTATACTAGTGACGTCATCCATCTGAACGTGATGACGTAATCGATGATTTTTTTAAATGAGAATAGGGGTTGTGTGCTAGCTCATTTGAAAGGTTCTTCAATTCTCTATTCAGTAATATAAACATTTACATAATTATTTATACACGGTATCCAAAAAAAAGTTTTTAATTAAATTATTTGAAACAAAAAAAATAATGTCTGTAATTTATTTAATTCAAAATACATTTTACTGTTACCCGAAAACTAAAAAATGTTTATTTCACAAATAAACATTGCTTTTCGATTAACGACGTTCTACACCTTCGTTGCGGGGTATGCCTCTCAGAGGAAAGGAGGGGAAACTTATATGCAAGCGAAAGTTGGTAACAATGCATTTATAGCAGAATACTCAAATCATATGTTTCAGTATTCAATACTTTATAAAAATAAATTATAATAAATTACGGAATTAATTATAATAAATAAATAAAAAATAAAAAAAACTTTTAATTTAAGCACAAATAATTAAAAATCGTAAATTTGGGTTAAAAGTTATTAACTTTTTAAGAATTCCCATAAGAGCCCATGTTAAAATTTAACTTTGATCCTTAATAGTAATTAAACGGCACGGTAAAACAATTTTTAAAAAATCAAGTCTTAGTTTTTTTAAGTAAACTATAACATACTAAAATTTCATGCAAATCCTTAATTCTTTGCCGAAAGTGTAGAACGTCGTTAAATTCAGCTCCCGCCAGCCACCTGCCTCTTGGAAGTTTGAACATTTAATTTAAGCGAAAAGCAATGTTTATTTGTGAAATTAACTTCGTTTTCTGATTTTTGAAAGCAGTAAAATATATTTTGAATTAAATAAATTAAATACATTCTTCTTCTTTTGTCAAATATTTTAATTTAATAACATTTTTTTGGGCACCCTGTATAAATAATTATGTAAATGTTTATATTACTGAATAGATAATTGAAGAACCTTTCAAATGAGCTAGCACACGACCACTATTCTCATTTAAAAAAATCATCGATTACGTCATCACGTCCAGATGGATGACGTCACTAGTATACCATATAGGCCACAATTATATAACTTAAAAATAAAAATCGACCTGTTTCGGGATTTTTCCTTAAAGTCGCCGGTTTACGAAAAAACGAATTTATTCCTTTCATTTGCACCATACTGTATACACAAGCAACGCACAGTGGAAAATAGTGTCGCGCACGCTTGATTAGCAATTAAAAAACAAAGGAGTTTTGAATATTGTATTGCAAAAAACTCTTCGGGATTTCATCAATCGATGTTTAAAGAATATCTACCTACCTTGGCAATATTCAAATTTTCAGTTTTTCACATAGTTTTTGAGGGTTAAAAATGGCCGATTTCGCAATTTTTCAATTTTTAATCGCTTATATGTCAAAAACTATCATTTTTGGAGAAAAGTCACTAAATACCTTTTCTGTTTGGAATGATCCAAAAAACCTAAAAAAACTTTTTTCCATGCAAAACAAATAATATTAGAAAAAAACAAAAAAAAAAAACGTTTAAAAAATTGTTGACCCACTTTTGGTCCTGGCAACATGCAAATTTGTTAAAAGGGGTTTTTTGAGTAAGATTGTGCAAAAAATCCGAATCAGAATATTTTTCCTAGCGGATGCGCAGTGGCTTTCTGGACTAGATATATTTTTTCCTACCCATAAATTATTCTGTGAAAAAATTGAAGAGCTGATTTTGTTTTATACTCTTTTTGTATTATCCAGGAGGCATCACCAAGATTTTATTTTTGCCATTATCCAAATATCTCCTTCATTGTAAGAGCTGCGCAGTTTTTTGTAAAAAAAAATCTGGGCCCGCATTCAGCCCAGATCTCAATCATATCGAGCATTTAGGGGATGGATTGAAAATAGTTATTCGCTATCATCCTAGGCCTCCAGAAAATTTGGTAAAATTACGGCCCTGGTAAAGGAATATCGGATTATTCCCCAGGCAAGCATAACACATATTATTTATTCGATGCCAAGCAGATTGCGAGCAGTCATTGCTGCGAGAGGTAGATATAACCGCTATTGAATTGTTTTGTTTTGTTGTTAATTTTGTTGTGTGTTGTTACTTTTAGTGCTTTTGATATTTTTAATTAAATGAATCTTCAAAGCAGTGTTTTTATTTACAGATTTTGCAAGAAAAGAGATATTCGGATAATTAAAAAAATATAATCTTAGGGATGGCTCCAAGGTGATACGAAAGGAGTATGACACAAAATCAGCTCTTCGTTTTTTCCACAGAATTCTTTAAAGTCAGAAAATACAACGCTTTCATTTACCCCCATATAATGCTATCTAAGTAAAAAAATTTTCCACCTACCTCTACCGAAAGTATGCATTTCCTGACCTGATTGTAGGGAACGAAGTCGAACTTTTCCTCCCTAGACAGACAAAGTACTTTTATTCCCTAGGGAGTAAAAGTAAAAGTAAAAGTGACATCATGGTATATCATTGATGAAATAACTTACTGACGCTCTATACAATATTCTATTTTCTATTACGTAATTATCTATATAGCCTTACACCTAAAGGTAGAAAGGCTTAGGACTAAGTAAGTAAAGTAAATTATCTATATATTTTAATGATTATTTACAGAAAACCCTGTATTTTGTAGAATGGTAAAAACAGTAAATTGTTATATCGATTTAACAATATTTACATTAATAATTTGACTTTCATTCGACAGTTGACAGTTATACTGCACCTACTTGTTAGTTTTGAGTTATCTAATTTTTGTTAGTTAATAACATAAATAAATTATTTAAAAATAAAAAAATTATTTGGTATTTAAGGGAGGAGGAAAAATCATATGTATAAGACGGGAGTAAAGTGCCTTTTCCTCCCTTGAATGATTACTGCCCTTCGAAAATAGCACTTTGCTCCCTTGTTATTCAAATAGCTATTGTTACCGGAGTAGTAACAAACGATACCAATACATGTACCGGGTGTCCCAATAAGAATGGCTCTCGGCCATATCTCAAGAACCGTTTATAGTACAGCTTTGAGAAAAAAAAATTTATAACAAAAGTTACCTCGGGAAAAGCCTGGAAATAATTTTCATAATTCTAGTCCATTGCTAGAGGGCGTAATTGAATATCAAAAATTAAAAAATCTAAATTTTACAAAATTTGCCTAATGAAAGGGCACTGGAAATCCCATCAAAGTGTTCATACAATTCTGCACATATTTGATTTCACAAGTTTAAGTCTACCTTTGCAAATAAGAGATGGGGGTGAGTGGGAACCTTGTTATGAAAAATGGCTGTGAGTCCGGTTCTGCTAAATCGAATTTTACAAACTTGATCTTTTTGAAGATAGATCTTTTTCGTCAATGTAAAAGTTATAATGTCGAATCAGCCTAATAAGTAATATGCCAGCTAGGAGGCGTTATTTAATTTTTTTCAGAAATCTAGTTTTATTTGGAAAATATTAAATACAAGTGTGCATTTTTAATCCTGTATTATAAAATTACACTAAATTATCAATAGAATAGCGAAAACCGCATGTCCATACCTTTTTTATATCTCGAGATATCTTCAAAAATGTGTAAATTTTAAATATAACTGTTACTGTCACCGGTAAACTAAGTTAAGAAAAAGTAGTGTGCTATGGAAACAACAAAGAAACATTTTCCAAATGTCAACGTATATAAATATAATTAATTGAAACAACAATAAGACAAACACCACTATAAAATATAGCAAAGAAATAAAAACAACTACTTAGTGACTACCTAAATGTTTAAATTGTTGCCCATCATTTTCGATGCAATCATCGAAAATGATAGGCAACTGTTATATTTTTATAGTGTTGTTTGTCTTATTGTTGTTTTAATTAATAGGGCTTTTCAACGCTTCTCATTTGTTTCGAGCCTATGTCATGTATCGTATAATCCGTGTATAATATTAATACACGACATATGACGGAGGCTCGAAACAAATGAGAAGTGTTGAAAAGCCCTATTATAAACGTTGACATCTGTAAAATGTTTCTTTGTTCTTGAAAATGTACTTTCCAAAGCACTACTATTCGTTAACTTCGTTTACCGGTAATAGTAACAGAAGATATCTCGAGATAGAAAAAAGGCATCTACATGCGGTTTTTACTATTTTATTGATAATTGAATTTAATTTTATATAATAGGATTAAAAATGCATACTTGTATTTAAAATTTTCCAAATAAAACTAGATTACTGAAAAAAATTAAATAACGCCTCCTAACTGACATATTACTTATTAGGCTGGTTCCAAATTATAACTCTTACATTAATGAAAAATATCTGTTTTCAACAAAACCAAGTTTGCAAAATTTGATTTAGCATAACCGGACTTACAGCCATTTTTTCATAACAAGGTTCCCACTTACCCCCACCTCTTATTTAAACTTATGAAATAAAATAAGCGCAAAATTTTTTGAAGAATAGGATGATCGGATTTTCAGTGCCCCTTCATTAGGAAAATTTTGTAAAATTTGGATTTTTTAACTTTTGATATTCAATTGCGCCCTCTAGCGGTGGGGCCACAATTATGAAAATAATTTCCAAGCTTTTCCCGGGGCAACTTTTGTTATAAAAACTTTTTTCTCAAAGCTCTACCATAAACGGTTCCTGAGATATGGCCGAGCCATTCTTATTGGGGCACCCGGTACCTACAAACTGATGCAATAATCTTGAAAATCGGACTACAAATAATAAAGTTATAAATTGTCCAACTTAATCAAAAATTTTTAGTGGAGGAGGTTTGTGCCGATGACTGTATATTAAACTCTTGCGCTTTTTCGAGAATTTTTTGTAGTGTGAAGATCTGAATAATATTTGAACGTCCATGTCTGACACCTATCTGATATTATGCTCGGAACGCTTCGGTAGTAGGCTTCAAACTCTCAAGCAAGATGTTTGACAATATTATTGTATGCTGTATTTCGGAGAGTGCTTCCGCAGTAATTATTGAATTGTAGTTGGTTCCCCTTTTTGTGTAACGGACATATTAAGCATAAGCTTTATTCTTCAGATATATGCTCCTCATACCAAATGTTGTAAGCTATTTATTGCGTCATCTTGGTGATCTGCACTCCACCGTGTTTAAATACCTCTGCTGGGATGTTGTCACTGCCTAGAGATTTATGGTTCTTTAGTTTTTTTTCGGTAGATACTGTTCGGTACAATTCGTTACTCGAGATCTATGTTGTTGATAGGTTCCTTTTCTAGCAACTCTCCAAAATGTCTTACCCTTCGTAACAGGATAATCTCCTTATTAAAAAACATTAAGCACATTCCGGTGGACTAATCGTATTACATATAAGGAATATGTGGCTGCATAGTTACACATGGACGACCTAATATCTTTCAGCGATATCACCGACTTTTCATATCGATACTGCATCGATTTGAAGTAATAGTTAAAATTTGAAGCACATTTTAGAGTGTGAAGTAATTAACGTGAACCATTTAATGTGTTCTAACTTCTACTTTAACCTTCCGCAACTAACATAGCTTTTCTGAACATTATAGCTAATATTAATATAATATAATATAAATGGAGAGAAGCTCAGTCATTTGAGATTCGCGGATGACATCGTCCTTATAGCCGATCGTATGGATGATGCAATAATAATGTTGAACAAGTTATATGACGCTTCCTTAGAGGTCGAACTAAAGATTAACATCAACAAGACGCAAATAATGACTAATCTGGTGCTAAATCGTAATATTGTTGTTGATGGAATGAATGTTGAACAGACTGCATCTTATAAGTACTTGGGACATGAAATTCGGTTGGGAAGAGATAACCAGACGTGCGAGCTCCCACGTCGCATAGGATTAAATCGGACTTACCCATATGCCTGAAAAGGAAAATCTTTGACCAGTGTGTATTGCCTGTACTCATTTATGGAGCGGAAACATTAACTAACACTCACAAAAAAGGTAGTGAACAAGATTCGCGTGACTCAGAGGGCTATGGAGCGCCAGATGTTGGGTGTCTCCCTGAGGGACCGAATCCCAAATGAAGAACTACGTCGTAGAACAAAAACAACGGACGCCGTAGAAAGAATTGCGTCGCTCAAGTGGAATTGGACAGGACACGTCGCTAGATTGTCACACAACCGATGGACAAAACGTATTGTCGAGTGGAGGCCACGAGAAGAAGCAATACGGAGCAGAGGACGACCACCAACCAGATGGGCTGACGATCTGAAGCGTATTGTCGGCAACTGGATGCAAGGCGCACAAAACAGAGAAAGATGGAGAGAGCTGAGGGAGACCTATGTCCAGCAGTGGACGAGTACGGGTTGATGATGATGAAAGCTAATATCGGTGTCAGAGACCGACATAAAAAATGTTTCCTTTGATACACTTTCAAGCGTAGGATTGTGTTTACGCCTTGAAGGAGTGAAATTAAACAAGAATGATATTTATTTTTAATTTATTAAGCCACTTAGATACATATTAGCAAAATACCAAAAAAAACATCATCTCAAAAATTATATCACATCTCATTTGTAAAAAACAAGCTCAATTTTTCACTGCTGTTTTTGTACATATTTTCACCTTTTACTCCTGGCAAGTGGGTTACTAAATTATCAGCACTTGTTCGCACGTTCTTTCGTTAATATAAATATTTTTTTCATCGAGTAAGTTTCATCGTTGTCACGTCCAACATCGGTCTCTGAGACAAAATTTGCCGATCATTGCATAATAACTTGACACTGAAGACTCAAACTTCAACACAAAAAACATATACCTGAATCAGGCAGCTACTGATGGCGGCGAAGATACGTAATGGTAAGGGAGCCCAAGAGGGGATTTTTGCAGTTACTCGAGCGCGTCAGATTATCATATGGGGAGAAACCTGGTACCCTGAAGATCTACCTCTACCATATATTGGCTCTTAACACAGGGGAGTTCGTTAAAGGGGGCCCGAAAAAAAATCTATCCTTCAAAAGGCTCGAAATTGTCAGATTAAGATAAGGTAAGTTAAGTACATGCAAGATAGTGTATATTTCAAAAATCTGACGATTTGGGCCGGGCGTAAGGAAATGGGTGAGTCCCAAAGTTTCACAAGAAAAAAGCGAATATTTCGCGAAATGAATGACACATCGAAAAACTAAAAAATATGTGCTCAATATTTTTTTAAAATCTGTCGAATGATACCAAACACGACTTTCCACGGAGAGTGGCGGGGGGTAAATTTAATATTTTAAATACGAATCCCACGATATTTCGCGAAATAAACATCAAATCGAAAAACTATAAAATACACTTATTCAATATTTTTAAAAAATCTATCGAATGGAACCAAACACGACTCCCACGGTGGTGAGGTGGGGGTTACTTTAAAATCTTAAATAGGAGCCCCCATTTTTTATTGCAGATTTGGATTCCTTACGTAAAAATAAATCAATTTTATTCGAAACATTTTTTCGAATTATGGATAGATGGCGTTATAATCGGAAAAAACGATTCTTGGAAATGGAAAATTAAATTAAAAAATGGCAAGCGCCCACTAAAATGGAAAACTTTACTTAACTTTTTTTGGTTTTAGGACCTACTCTTCACAACCCAATAGGTCCCCATAACGCTCGAGTGACTGTACATTTAGCATACTTTGCTCCCCTACTATAACAAACAATTTGGATATAATCATAAAAACTCTAAGTGGTCCGTCTCACAGACCCAATGTTGGTCACGGAAGGTTAATAAAACTGTACTACTGACTGATTATTTTCATGGTATATTTTAATTTATAAGAAAAAATTGATGAAGTTTTTTCCTTAAAAATTTGTGTCTACTTACAACATCGATAAGTTGCGATAGCTTGAGTTTAATTTTGACGGTGAGGGCATCGGTGACATTGATGACTGGTCGTACCAACTTGTTGTAGTTGGAAAGCAGATCATCGTAAAGTCTTTTGGCATCTGGATTACCGGAACATCCTGAAACAAAGATTTAAAAAATGTTTACCAGTCATTTGGACTAACAATTATTAAATTATTATTTTATATCTTTTATTATTATATTTCTTTAATTTATATTATTTATATTAAAAATAGTCTTTTTTGATGTATTTCAAAAAACTTTTTACTCTCCCAGGTCAAAAAATGAATAAAACCTGGCCCATTTCCGGAAAGTAATATAAGGAAACATTTAAGCTCTATGTAGGCTATTGATTATGTACTATAGAAAAGAACTGCAACGTTAACGGGGTTTTATTATTTAATATGGTCAATGAATCTCTATATATGAAAAAACCGCGGAGTGCTACCATTTAAAGGGGTGCGTTTTTGAGAAATGGGTGAATTAGTCCCTGGGCACAGGTTGCATTAGGGTGAGTTCTATGCACTTTTGGTATAAACACGTCTACATAAAAATTCTTCCTGGTTAAATTTTCTATCTAAATATAACTTTTTAAAGTCAAAGATACTTTTTTTTACAAAAATATATTCAAAAGAAAAAGCACAAAAAACCCAAAAAAAGAAATTTTGTTTTTTGTCCCATAAATTTTGTCCACAGATATATAGTATATGTCTATATCAACAGGGGTATAGACATTGCTTCATACAAAAAACTTACATATTTTCTCTTTAAAATGATGTTTGGCAGAGGTCATTAGGATTTACAGTTTTAGAAATATGATTTTTCAAAGTTCGCCACTCACAGCAATTTTGGGCAATTTTCCTTGTTATTTCGCAAATATTGTTCTGTAACTTTTTTTTTACGTAACTTTAGGTATATGCAATGGTACATGTAAGAGGAATAGAAATAAATTACCTTTAAAATGGTCTACTGTATAATGTTGTACGACTTCTTTTAAGGAGGTTATCTTGTTCAAGACTTTATACTTTTAACGAATTTTTATATTTTTTACGATTATTTTTTAAATTTCCCATTATAACTTTTTTTTCTATATGGTATATATTATTATATAATAAAAAAGAAAGCTTATTCTGTTTACTTTAAAATGGTGTATTATAAAAAATTCTAGGGTTATTTTTGAATAAGATATGCTGTTTCAAATTGTAATAAGTACTTTTAAGCACCGATTTTTGAGTTCAGATATTTTTTAAATTCCTCATTATAAATTTTTTATGTGATTGCGTGTTATGATTGAATCTTATTTTTATAGGTAATACTTTGGATCCACTTGACTCGACCGGTCAAATTTCAAAATATGGATTAATTCCAATATTTACTGTGCAAAGCTCCTGCACCGCAAGCTTTGCTTGAAAAAATATGTAGCATGTAAATGTACCAAAGGATGTACAAAAAACTGCGGTTGTAGGAAGATAGGAATTAGTTGTTCGATATTCTGCCAAGGGTGTATGTGCATGGGTACTCATTGTGGGAACTATAAGATAACTGAGGTATCAGAGGAAAATATTGAGGCTAATGCTAACCAAGAGATGGACTTTGATTTTGAAAATTTTTTAAATGTCAACGTTTAAATAATTTTAACTACAGTGATGTTTTTTAAGACTAATGTTTATGTAATTTTTGTAAAATAAATAATTTTAAATATTACAGGTAAAAAATATCAAAGAATCACTCGGTTTCCATTATGTAATTAGATATAGATGATACACCATTTTAAAGAACAGAAAGTAAGCGCTCTTTATTGCGCAATATATAGGTAGTATATTCATGTACAAGAAAAAAAAGTTATAATGAGAAATTTCAAAAATAATCGTAAAAAATGTAAAAAATAATATTTTTTTTATATTAGGTATTATATAATATATAATATATTATATAATAATTTTATTTTATTTTTATATTATATTATAACAAATCGTTAAAAGCATAAAACCTTGAAAAACCATAATCTCTTTAAAAAAAGCCGTACAACGTTATGCAGTAGACCATTTTAAAGGTAATTGATTTCTATTCCTATTACGTGTACCATTGCATATACCTAAAGTTACGTAGAAAAAAGTTACAAAACAATATTTGCGAAATAACAAGGAAAATTGAACAAAATTTCTGTGAGTGGCGAAATTTGAAAAATCATATTTCGAAAACTCTAAATCCTAATGACCTCTACCAAACATCATTTTAAAGATAAAATATGTAAGTTTTTTTGTATGAAGCAATGTCTATACCTATATCCCCGTGGACAAAAGTTATGGGACAAAAAACAAAATTTCTTTCTTTTGGGTTTCTTTGTGCTTTTTCTTTTGAATATATTTTTGTAAAAAAAAGTATCTTTGACTTTAAAAAGTTATATTTAGATAGGAAATTTAACCAGGAACAATTTTTATGTAGACGTATTTGTACCAACAGTGCATAGAACTCACCCTAATGTAACCTGTGCCCAGGGACTAATTCACCCATTTCTCAAAAACGCACCCCTTTAAATGGTAGCACTCCGCGGTCTTTTCATATATAGATGTCCATTGACCATATCAAATAATAAAACCCCGTTAACGTTGTAGTTCCTTTTAGCTATCTTATTTTGAATATAATCAATAGCCTAATGAGGATTAAACGCGACATTACTACGTTGTTGATTTTGATTACATTGGTTTCGATCACCTTCATTTCACACTTCGCGTTATTCGTCAGTGTGACTTGTATATAAATGTTTTATGACTTACAGAGTTGTAAGTTCGACGACCTAAGTTGCTACGTTTAATTAGTGGTATTTTTAAGAATCAAAATTCAATTGAGAATAATACATTGATTTCTTTTTTGTTCCTATATAGCCACGTATACAACGTGTCAGTCACTCAAAACTTACCAAAAATCGATAATAAACGAAACTTTTAATATAAGGTTTGATTTGATAGCGATGAACTAAATGCGATCGTTGTTACCCTTTATTTATAATTTATTTTGGCAACCCTTCCCAAACTCTCACAAAACAAGTTCAAAATTAGATAACGTTCCCACTGAATGAATGTTCAGTAAAAAAATAGAATTCAAAATGTAGTGTTAGTGAAGTAACACTACATTAAAGCTACATGTTAACATAATTAAAATTAAAAATGACTAAGTTATCATGTACACGGTAAACTTATGAAGTTAATTTTAAAGTAAACATTTAAATATCCAAAATCATCAAAAAAAAAAAACAACGGAAAACTGATAAAGTTTGACCCAGTCTAGAATGAATTAAATGAAAAACAAAAACAAGACTTTTTCCAACTTAACAAAACGTTGAAAGATTTAATTTGAGTGGTACACGCTGTATGGAGCAGAAAATAAAAACTGATTTTATTGAAAGTTTAAATAGCATAACAGATAAGCAAAGAATGCCATAGTGCCTTTTGGTACGTCTGAATAACACAAATAAAAAATATGTTAAAAATTCATCTGGAAAATTTTGGGCTACAATCATAGACATATAAATATGTAAAACATGACATTCACTTGCATACACATATACCATATTCCGGTTGACGTTTTATCATACAAGTATATTACTCGTTTTTCTCTCCTAAGTTCCTGTATCGCTGTCAGGGTGTGCATTGAAAATGTGATTTATGCCTGGTGTACCAGCGTGGTTAGTTTGACTCTGAGATTTTCGCTTTGCAAATGTTCGGGGCGTAAACATGGAGAAAAACAAAAACGTAGACGAATATCTGTAACAGAAAATACGTAATCTATTATTTTAGTGGTGTTTTGTTGTATATATTAACAACTAATGCGCTTTCTTAATAAGAAAATAGTTGCATCTTCCAAATACTATTAGAGACATGGTTATACCATATAATTATTTTATTAATAAATTACTTATGTCTGGTTGCACCAACAGATATTTACCTCCAGTTTAGCTAAGCTCTACTTATAGATAGGGCCTCCTTGAGTGTCACTTACGTTGCACCATCATTTTAGATTCTTAGATTCTTTAGATCAATTATATCTATTATTATATTATGATATTTTTATTACAATATAGGTATTATAATTATATTACATATATTAATTCTTATGTTATTCTTGTCTTAAGCTTAAGATCTGTCGGTGCAACCGGGCATTAAATACACTATGTTTATAGAAAAAATGTATCAACACTTAAAGGAAAAAAATAAATAAAGCAACAAACGAAGTGCTGGGCATTGAACAACACAAGAATAAAATATTTGGAGAAATATACTGACGAAATAGAAGAGATCGTTAAAAGGAAAAAAGACTAAAAGAAAAAAAGGTTTCAGAAAAGAAGTCAATATTGGGAGAAAATAGGCAGGGACACAATATGTCACAACACGATAGGGTATAACAGATCAATCGAAGCAAGAAAAACAATAAAAAAACATCAGAAGTAATAAACGAAGTAGAAATATCAAACAAGATTAAAAGAGTGGACAAATCATTACGCAAAATTGTTACAGGAGTATACATAATTATCTCACAGGCTCCTGTGACAATAATGATGTAGGAATCCGAAATTACAGAGGAAGATTGAACTAAATCGCCAAAGAAAGCCAAAATAACAAAGCACCAGGACCAGAAAAAATAAAAATGGAACTGCTGAAAGAGGGAGATACATCGGTCCTTTATAGGAGTGATGTTTAATAAAACTGGAGAGGGAAGAAGATTTCAAGGTTAGTAGAATCTATCATAAATAAATGTCGTTTAATTTTACAGAAAATGACGAAAGGTCAACAAATAAATATAGAGGGATCAGTGTAATGCCTTCAATAGCAAAATCCTTTTCCCAGTGGTAAAAAAAATAGAACAAGACATCTATCATTACGGCGAAGAACAGGCCGAATTCGATTCCGAAAAGATAATATTATATTTTCCATGAATCAAGTGATAGAATACAACAAAGAGAAAAATATTGAATCACAAATAAAAGACACGAAAGTGCCATAAACGCAGCAGAAATGAAACAGATGAGAAAAATAACTGGAAGACGAATCTGGACAAGAAAAAGGAACAAAAACATCAGAAACGTGCTAAGACAGGAACAAATAGAGAAAAGAATTTGAAAAAGAAAACTCAAATGGTTTTGATATATAACTAGGATAAGCGAGAACAGACTAGTAAAGAAAGTGACAGATGCCAAAAACAGGAGAGAAGAAGAAGGAGCAGACCTAGAAAGGGGTGGATGAAACAGCTCCAGGAAATCGGGATCAAGAGAAGGACAGTGCAACAGATGAAGGAAATGGCGGTACACCGAAAAGCATGGAAGAAATGGGTAAAAGATGGATAGGTGACAGCAAAGGCCGACGCTATTATTGGGCATAAGGACAACAAGAAGAAGAATGAGATAAAACAGCTTATAAAAAATATCATTCAAAGCTGAATTGCTCATTATATTCATGGACTTTAGAAGGCCTTATGATACCAAATATATGAAATAGGGACATCCTAGATTAGGGTGCAACGGACAAATAAGGTAAGTAGGTATGAAAGAAATTTCCAAGAAATACTACGTGCTATAAAATTGGCAAAAAACAAGAAAGTCGTTAGTCCTTACAACATACCGACTGAGATATTAAAGCTCATAAATGAGGAAAACATCGGAATACTGGTCAAACTTTTCAACGATGTTTATTCGACTGGTGATATCCCTAAAGTTTGGTTGAAGTCCGAATTCATAACCTACCAAAAAAAAAAAGTCCAAAAAACTGTAACGATAGAATGATACGCCTTATGAGCCACACTTTGAAAATATTTCTACTTATCATCCACAGTAGAATCAGAGATAAAAATGTGAAGAAGACCAGGATGAAACACAATTTGGCTTTAGAAATGGATAGGGAACCCGGGACGCATTCTTTGTACTAAATGTATTATGGAAGAAATGCCGAGATCAAAGGAAAGACGTCTTTCCTGTATATATTGACTATGAAAAGGCCTTTGATCGTATACAGCATCACAACTTAATTAAAATTTTACAGGATAAAGGAGTTGATAATAATCAAGACGTACGAATCATACAAAAATTTTACTGGCGTCAAACAGCGACAGCTTGCATAAATGGAAAATCGACAGAAACATGTAAATTCAAAGAGGTGTCAGACAGTGTTGTATACTCTCCCCACTGGTACTCAATTTACATTCAGATAGAAGATTTAAAGAAGCGCTGCATAATTTGGAATGAGGTGTGAAAGTTAATGGAATCCTGATAAATACAATCATATGTGCAGATGATATAGTTATTTTAAGTGATGACATGAATGGATTACAATGCCTTTTAAATGCCATTGACACAGTGAGAAGAGAGTTTGGCCTAAACATAAACTGTTCAAAAACAAAATACATGGTGTTTAGCCGTTTAGCACATCAAGGTTCACGATTATAATATTTTGATGGTCATATAATTCAAAGAGTACCCAGTTCTAAATATCTTGGTTGCTATATTACTGAACAACTAGATCCAGATAAAGAGATAAAATGTAGAATCGAGATAGCCCGCACAACATTTTTAAAAATGAGGCCATTCTTTTGTAATAATAACTTGCAATTTCAACTTCGAAAGCGTATGATTAAATGTTACATTTGGTCAGTCCTCTTATACGGTGTCGAAGCATGGACATTAAAAATATCATTAACTATTTAGTGGGAAATAAGCCACAATTAAATTGAAAAAATAATTTTATTAACGTTTGGATGCCCAAATCGGGTTTCGTTGTCAAAATACAAAATACTACTAAATAAACAAAAATGTTGTTGCTAAGTAAAAAAATTCTTGTAATAATTTATTTAATCTGACTCATTTATATTGGCAATCCAGACGTATATTATACATTTTAAAGTAGAAGACTTTAAAATGATATCGCCAATATTTATGAGTTGCGTTCCTGGGACGACTGTACTAAAAGATAGTTCATTCGATTACATGAAATCAATCCCAACTCAAGAATATCCGTCACAAAAAAAATCATAGCATGTGATTTGTCTTTAAAAAATTTGTCTTTGAATTGGAAAAGTCTAATCAAATTGAACAGAACATCAGCAAAGATGAAATGAAAGCTTTTAAAACTTTAAGAAATGATGACTCCATAAAAATCCTACCAGTGAATAAAGGCAATGCAACTGTAATAATGAATAAAATACAATATGAGGACAAAATTACAGATCTAATTACAAATGGACCTTATACCAAATTAACGAAGGATCCAACGAAGACACTGGAAAACAAAATATATAGAACTTTATTCAAATTTAAAAATGATCTAACATACTATCAAAGAAAATTAATGACACCTCACTACAGTAAGATACCCCATTTTTATGGAGTGCCGAAAATTCATAAAGCGAATATACCACTTAGACCCATTTGTAGTACCATCAATTCTCCTTGTAGTGAACTATCAAAAAATTTTATTAAACATTATAAAACCATTTGCTAATAATGATGACACATTTATAAAAAATACAAAACATTTTTTAAACAAATTATCAACTATTTAATTTAATCCAAATAATATTTTAGTAAGTTTTGACATAAACAGTTTATTTACAAATGTGCCATTAGATAAAACTTTAAACATAATCAAAACGAAATTAGAGAATAATAATACATTGACAACTGGGACAAGACTAAATGTATCAGCTATAATGGAGTTATTGACATTATGTACTAATAATACCTATTTTCAACTAAATAATGAATTCTATAAACAAAATTTTGGTTTAGCAATGGGCTCTTCTTTATCTCCATTATTGGCTAATATATTTATGGAGGATTTCGAAACTAGTATCATTTCTCATTTAACAGATATCTCAATTATAACTCAAATCACAACATCAACGTTAAAAAGGAAATCATTAAATCCTTATATGGTAGAGCCAAAATTACTTGTTCTAACGAAAATTCATTTTTAGAAGAAAAACAATTGTTAACATGTGTTTTATTAAAAAATGATTATCCTTTATCGTTTATAAATAAGGAATTTTCAAGTTTGGATCGAATGGAACAGAACAACTTAGAACGGGATCCTACAACATTCACAAGAAATAGTACGAGCAAAATATCAATACCATATATAAAAGGACTATCCGAGAAACTTAAAACAATAGAAAATAAATTCAACATTTCAACAACATTCAAATCAACAAACACATTGAGATCTATTCTATCTAAAACTAAACCTAACAATGAACAAGAAAGAACAAAGAATTGCATTTATAAAATACCTTGTGAATGCGAACAATTTTGTTTAGGTGAAACATCAAGACCATTAAACGTTAGAATAAGTGAACATCAGTCTTATATTAAAAATAGAGGATTTGATAGATCTCAAATATGCCAACACGCATGGGATAATGAATATAGAGTTCAGTGGAGAGATTCAAGTATAGTCCTGAAAGAATCAGATAGTAAAAAGAGAAAAATCAAAGAAGCGGCTCTAATTATGCTAAATGAAACCAATTGTGTCGCAAATTCCTCGGTAGAATGCAGTAGGATGTGGTTACCCATACTGAAAGAGGAAGTCAATAGAAAGAAAATACCACGATTAGTAAGTCAATAACATATCGAGTTAGTACAAATTTTATATTTTAGTATTACTTATTGTATATCTATGTATTAATGATATTATTTATATTTTAAACATGTTAAAGTCAGAATTTGGTATTAGGTTTTTTGAAAGTAAATTAAATGTAAGACCAAATACTTACGATATCGGGATAGTATCACGAGGTTTTTTCCTGGTTTTCCCTCGTGATTTACTATGGAATCTCTAACGCGAGAATTTTACTATCATCGTTGCATTTGTTTGTTTTTTAAAGACAAATCACATGCTATGATTTTTTGTGACGGATATTCTTGAGTTGGGATTGATTTCATGTAATCTAATGAACTATCTTTTAGTAAAGTCGTCCCAGGAACGCAACTCATAAATATTGGCGATATCATTTTAAAGTCTTCTACTTTAAAATCTATAATATACGTCTGAATTGCCCATATAAATGAGTCAGATTAAATAAATTATTATAAGAATTTTGTTACTTAGCAACAACATTTTTGTTTATTTAGTAGTATTTTGTATTTTGACAACGAAACCCGATTTGGGCTTCGAAACGTTAATAAAATTATTTTTTCAATTTAATTGTGGCTTATTTCCCACTAAATAGTTAATCATAAAAATGCCACAAGGAAATAGCTTCAGAACAACATTAAAAATATCCACCATTAATCGTTTGAAGGCCTTTGAAATGTGGCTGCGTAGACGTACATTAAAAATACCATTGACTGCTATGCTGACAAATGTGGCAGTCTTTAAGAGAGCAAATGCTACTCGCGAGCTGCTTGATAGTTACAGATGTAGAAAGATGACCTATTTTGGACATGCAGTAAGGGGAGACAGATATAATATTCTTCAACTTATTATGATAGGTAAAATTGAAGAACGCAGAGGAATTGGTAGAAAACAGGCCTTTTGGTTGAAGAGTATCAGGGAGTGGACAGGTATAAAGAAAGCAGAGACAGTCTCGCCATGTTAATCGCCAACGTCAAGGGGTTTGATAGGGCACGTTAAGAAGAAGGTATGAAAGAGCTATAATGTACACTAAAATGAATACAAAAAATCAAAAATTGCCAATTTCAAAACTCCTTGGAGGTATTATATGGTCTCATGAACATGCACAGAATATCATGGACACATATAATTATTAATATACGAATTTTACACATATAGTCGATTCGCTAATCTGAGTTAAAACTGTCTACACTACAATCACAATAAAAATGCACTATAAAGAAATAAACAAACCAAGACACGTTTAATGTTCGAGGAGCACTCGTAAATCATGATTTGGGAGTGCTCCTCGTGCTTGTTTATTTCCAGTGCATCTTTATTGTGATTGTAGTCTAGACAGTTGTGTCTGAGATTAGCGAATCGACTATTAGTATGGTATAACTAGACCCAAACCCAGACATCCAAAGTGAAAATTATCCTTCAACACCAAATTGTTCTATATGGTCCACAGGAGGAAAACTTTTACTTTAGACGTCTGTGTTAGACCTCTTTTGGACCAATTATACTATACTACCTCCGTAACTTTGGAACCGTTCATTTTAGAAGGATTATGCTTCAGACCTTTTTTATTGAAAATTTAATGTAGAACATTTTTGTATAGAAGGTTGTTCATGCTAAACCGCATAGTTTTAGAAATATTGAAGAAAAATCTAAAAAACTACGAATTTACCGATTTCTCCCCCTCTCCCCCCAACCCGATGCTCAAAATGGTGTGACTTTTTTCTGAACATTATGTGGACCATATAGAACAATTTGGTGTTGGAGGATAACTTTTACTTTGGATGTCTGGGTTATGTCATTATTTGGATCAATTATATCATACTATATACCTACTAAGCAAATAATATGAGATCACAAAAGGGTCAATCCATGCCAAGTGGTCCAATATAAATTAAGTTGGTTGCTTGACTATTTTTAATATTTTTTATTTTTCTACCTCTTAAACTTCAGGCCATAGAGAGTACATAATTCCAGTTATTTTATTTTTAAAAAATTTAGTTTGCCGATGACGGCCATTTTTGTTAAAGCGTGTCGGTCATTTTCACGGAAAACATGGCTTCGCTCTTTAGCCAATATTTTTTCTGAGGTTTGTCCTAGAACAATAAATCAAAAACCAAACTTTTTAGAAAAGTATGCTCTAAAAAAACGGCCTATAGCATTATTTAATTTCGTGCTACCCTTAAGGTCTTAAATTAACCTCAAAGTTTGAAGAGGTAAACTGATAAAATTCCATTTTCAGCAATTTTTTAACAGCATAAGGCAAGCCGATAATGGTTTGTAATTTTTTTCTGCAAAAGACATACGTACATACTTTAAATAAAAAAAGTTTGAGCTTTGAGACTTGAGTAAATTTTTTCAAAAAAAAACTCAAAAACGTAATTTTTTGAAAAATCTCAAAGTTTGACCCCTTATATCTCTGATGGGCACGGATGAAAAAATTTGAAATTTGGCTGAATATTAGCCCCTAGCAAGTAGAATAAGAAGTAAAAATTTGGAGCTGCAGACTTACGGCATATAGGAGTTACAGGCCTGCAAAAATGGTCAAAAATCAAAATGGTCAAAATTTGAGCGTTTGCGGCAGGTAATTAAAATTCAAATAAACTGTCTAATGAAATAAAAATTAATATATTTTCACCAGATTTCACAATAAATACAAATTTATACAGGGTGGGCCAAAGAAAAGAGTTCACCTTGATATTTGGCACTTATTGGATTTTAAGGGAATGCCGAAACAGGTCGATTTTTATTTTTAAATTACAATTTTTTTATATATATTTCATACGTCTCCATGACGTGTCATCGTCAGTGACGTCATCCACCTGGGCGTGATGACGTAATCGATTATTGTTTTAATGGTAATAGGGGTCGTATGTTATCTCATTTGAAAGAGTGTTCAATTCTCTGTTCAGTAGTATAAACAATAATATAATTATTTATACAGGGTGGCCAAAAAATAATTTTTAAATTAAATTAATTGACACAAAAAGTAGAATGTATGGAATTTATTTAACTCAAAATACATTTTATTGCTGTCATAAAATAGAAAAAAAATTATTATTTGGCAAATAAACATTGCTTTTCGTTTAATTAAATGTTCAAACTGTCAAAAGGTAAGTGGGAGGCTGTTTGTGATTTAATTTAAGCGAAAAGAAATGTTTATTTGTGAAATAAACATTTTTTCTATTTTTGACAGCAGTACAATGTATTTTCAGTTGCCACAAGACCCCTATTTCCATTTAAAAAAATCATCGATTACGTCATCACGCTCTGACGGATGACGTCACGTAGTATGAAATATATCCCAAAAAGTTGCAATATAATAAAAATAAAAATGTACCTATTTCGGCATTTCTTTAAAATCTAATAGGTAACTATTGCCAAATATCGAGGTGGACTCTTTGGCCCACCCTGCATAAATTTATTTAGATAGTTTATTTGAATTTTAATTACCCTGCCCGCAAACGCTAAAATTTTGACCATTTTGATTTTTGACCATTTTTTCAGGCCTGTAACTAATATATGACGTAAGTCTGCAACTCCAAATTTTTACTTCTTATTCTACTTGCTAGGGGCTAATATTCAGCCAAATTTCAAATTTTTTCATCCGTGCCCATCAGAGATATAAGGGGTCAAACTTTGAGATTTTTCAAAAAATTAGGTTTTTTGAGTTTTTTTTTGAAAAAATTTACTTGAGTCTCAAAGCTCAAACTTTTTTTATTTAAAGTATGTACGTATGTCTTTTGCAGAAAAAAATTACAAACCATTATCGGCTTGCTTTATGCTGTTAAAAAAATGCTGAAAATGGAATTTTATCAGTTTACCTCTTCAAACTTTGAGGTTCATTTAAGGCCTTAAGGGTAGTATGAAATTAAATAATGCTACTTTTCTAAAAAGTTTGGTTTTTGATTTATTGTTCTAGGAAAAACCTCAGAAAAAATATTGGCTAAAGAGCGAAGCCATGTTTTCCGTGAAAATGATCGACACGCTTTAACAAAAATGGCCGTCATCGGCATACTAAATTTTTTAAAAATAAAATGAATGCAATTTTGTACTCTCTATAGACTGAAGTTTAAAAGGTAGAAAAATAAAAAATTTTAAAAATAGTCAAAACTAAAAAATTGAAAAAATTCAATATTTCATTAACATGTTGAGAGAAGAGAAATTTGCGAGAGAAACTTTTAATTTATTTATTACAAAAGGAAAGATGCAAAAAAGAAACATTTCATGCAGTAGCAGGATGTCATAGCTGTAAAATACAAGGTAGGAGTTTGGTGTACGTTTATTAACACTCTTCAGAAATTGACTACACCAATAAGTTTTATGGTCTAGAAAATAAGAGTTTGCTCCTTTACTTACTATCTACTTATTACTATCTACTATCTCTACTTATTATACTTATTATCTCTAATGGTATCATCGACAGCAGTTAACATATTATTTGTAAAAGTTATAAATGGCTCTGCTAGTTTTGTTGATTCTTTGTCACACTCTTTTTGTAATAAACTATCACAGTCTTACTTCCATTATGTTTTAGATTCTTTTTGTGTTACACTATATATTACATTGCATTGATTACACTATAATTTTGGCTGCAGTTCGTCGCTGAAATAGGCGTATTTAGTTTGCAGTCATTTTTAACCTTTAATGCCATACCGCACCGAAAATGTACAGGGTGTCCCGAAAAGATTGGTCATAAATTATACCACAGATTCTGGGGTCAAAAATAGGTTGATTGAACCTCACTTACCTATATACAATAGTGCACACAAAAAAAGTTACAGCCCTTTGAAGTTACAAAATGAAAATCGATTTTTTTTTCATATATCGAAAACTCCTAGAGGTTTTTTATTGAAAATGGACATGAGGAATTTTTATCACAGCAACATCTTAAAAAAAATTATAGTGAAATTTGTGCACCCCAATAAAAAATTTATGGGGGTTTTGTTCCCTTAAACCCCCCCAAACTTTTATGTACGTTCCAATTAAATTATTATTGTGGAACCATTAGTTAAACACAATATTTTTAAAACTTTTTTGCCTCTTAGTACTTTTTTGATAAGCCAGTGTTTATCGAGATATTTTGAATATTTGTCGAATCCACCACCTATTTGTATATGGTTCAGTATGATTATAGACACCTGTTAATAATCTGAAAATTTATTTATAACTTAAATTTTTTGGTATATTTTGAAAAAGAAGCCACATCTCGATAAAAGTTGACTTATTAAAAAAAGACTAAGAGGCAAAAAAGTTTTAAAAACACTGCGTTTAACTCATGGTACCACAATAATAGTTTAATTGGAACGTACACAAACATTTGGGGGGTTTAAAGGAACAAAACCCCCATAAATTTTTTATGTAAATATAGTAAAAAGGAAGCCGCATCTCGATAAAAACTGGCTAATCGAAAAAATACTAAGAGCCAAAAAAATTTTAAAAAGGTTGTGTTCAACTAATGGTACCACAATAATGAATTAATTGGAACGTACACAAAAGTTTGGGGGGGTTTAAGGGAACAAAATCCCCATAAATTTTTTATGGGGTGGACAAAGTTCACTATAATTTTGTTTTAAGATGGTCCTGCCATAAGAATGATACATGCCCGTTTTCAATAAAAAATCTCTGAGAATTTTCGATATATTGAAAAAAATCGATTTTCATTTTGTAACTTCAAAGGGCTGTAACTTTTTTTATGAGCACATTTGTACTAAGGTAAGTTAGGTTCAACAGAACTATTTTTGACCCCAGAATGTGTGGTATAATTTATGACCATTCTTTTCGGGACACCCTGTATATTATTGTTGTAAAACTTGTTTTATAAAAGATTCCATCTGTGTACCTTCAAGTGGTGGGTAATTTTAGCTGCTTCCACCCAACTGCTGCAGATTTAATATATGGTTTAGTCTTTGAGCTACGTTGTCGTAAAGTTTTCTTGCGGTATCACATACAGCATGTCAGTGTTTACGTTTCTATAGATAAAAGCAGCCCATTCAGCATATTTTTAGCTAGTAGTATGGCAGCAAGTTCATCCCGTTGTTTTAGTTTCAAGTGCTTTCAACATTATTTTACTATTTTTTAGTTACCCATACTCTTTTTTTCATAATTCACTTTATAAAGATTTTTTTAGAACTTCCACCATTTTTTGATATTATGCATGTGTTTATAATTTTCTTGAACAAATAAAGTTTATTTTATTTGGAACAGTATTTTATTCTACAGCAGTGTGAAGCAACATTCCGTAGTTAATGTAAACAATAAATACAGTAATATTAGACAAATTCTTATTTAGGCCAGGGTAATAAGACAAAAATATACCCTGTTCGTGACACTTCAGCAGCCAGGGTACTGAAGGGTTTTTTCGACAGTTAATACCTATAGGAACAAATTATAACTATTTCCTGCGTAGGATCTGGCGGCCATTTTTATTTATAAACAATTAAATACCAAAAAATGGCATTTTCCCCTTTTCTTTCAAATCAACGGAAAACAGTGAAACCTATGATTTTTTTAGTACAAATATCTTCAAGATTATGGAAAAAGATTTCAAATGACGTATTATAAAGTTTGATATACTCATTTATTGTTAATATAATTAAGAAAAAAGGTCGGAATTGCAAAAAAAAAATTCTCAATAACTGTTGTAAAAATTAGTGTACAGCTTTGAAATTTTTGTCAAATGATGGTTCTTTGGTGCTTAATATGTGATAAAAATTTCAAAGCGATTCATTCAATTGTTTAAATTTTATTCAAATGTTTTATCCCAGAGAGCATTTTTTTGCAATAACATAAGTCAGAAAAAAATGATTTTAGAACCGTTCCACAGGTGTCAAATGAAAGGGCATGAGCTACATTTTCAACATGGTTTAAAAAAGTGAATAAAAGATGCATTTATTAGTAATAAATAATTATGAAAAATATCGTAAATTTTTCTTTATAAACTTTTTGAATAACTTTTTCCAAAAAAATTAACTTTTTTACCCTGTTTTAAGTGCACAACTACCAAGTAATGTTATCTATATCATAATTGATAAAAAATTGTAATAAATATGTATAATTTCTTATATAACAAAATAAAAAGGTTATAAGGAAAGATTTACTATACTTTTGCATAATTATTTATTACTAATAAATGCATTTTTTATTTACTTTTTTTAAACAAAGTTGAAAATATAGCTCATGCTCTTTCATTTAGCACCTGTGGTCATTGAAAAAAAATGCTCTCTGGGATAAACAATTAGAATAAAATTTAAACAATTGAATGAATCGCTTTGAAATTTTTATCACAATTAAGCACCAAAGAACCCTTATTTGACAAAAATTTCAAAGCTGTACACTAATTTTTACAACAGTTATTGCGAAAATAATTTTTTTTGCAATTCCTACCTTTTTTCGCAATTATATTAATAATCAATGAGTATATCAAACTTTGTAATACGTCATTTTAAAGCTTTTTCCATAATCTCGAAGATATTTGTACTAAAAAACCATAAGCTTCCCCATTTTCCATTGATTTGAAAAAAAAAGTGAAAAATGCCATTTTTTGAAACTTAGTTGTTTATAAATAAAAATGGCCGCCAGATCCTACGCAGGAAATAGTTACAATTTGCTCTTATAGGTATTACCTGTCGAAAAAACGCTTCAGTACTCTGGCTGTTCAAGTGTCATGGAAAAAACCTTATTACCCTGGACTAATTAAAAACAAAGGAGAAAAGGTAACGGTATGACATACCGCATGTTAGAGTCTACGTCCTGAAAAATCCACGTCGGTAGTTAAGGGATCACATTGCTTTGTTACAGTTTATCAATTAATTCCCAATTTGTATCAGACTGTCTTATTTTAAATTTAACAACTTTCTTGGTCTGAAACATTCACTGACTCGTTATAAAACTGGTAAATATTGCTTTTATGTAAGTTTCCTTATACATATTTTTTTGAGGTGTCTATATCTACATAAGATTAAGGTATAAGAAAAATCCTTCATACAGCTAAAAATACTGAAATGCTATCCCGGAACAATTGAGATTGATTGTCTGTGGATTTGCCGAGTCAGTGTGAAATGGAAAAATCACAAAAGAATCAGATTATAATCTTAAAAACCCTTTTTGTTAAATCGGGATTTCAACTGAAAATGGCTGTAGAAAGAAAGATTTTGTTTTATGACTTTACTTTAAATTAACACATTCAGATATTTACTTCTGTAACATGTGAACGAATATTTTATAATTTTTTTATTAATAATATTTATTAGAGTACCATACCTCCAAACGGAAACTACAGAAAAGACCAACAATGTTCAGATTTAAGCATACAGTAAGTACAAACTCACAACGAAAGCTAAGTCAAACTACAAACCCTTTGGGCAAATTTGACGAGTAAGATTCGTTATTGTTTTTAATAACTAAAGTTATAGATGACGAGCCTGACTCGTCATTGCAATTAAACATAATGCGTGGTGTATTTATTGCAGTAATCTGCGCATGCGTTGCGCCTAACACGATAGGTGGCCACGTAACAATTGACGCACGAATATAAATATACTTGTTTCAACAAGTTTACATTTTCGTTTACGGCAACGCCGTAGTGAAAAGCATCATAACATACAGCTGCGAAGTATGGCCTATGCAGGAAAAAGCAAAACGAATGTTAGAGGTATAGAATAGAATAGGAGTATGCTTTATTGTCATGAAAAATTGTACAATTTTATCGACAAAGCTTACAAAAAGTGAAGAAAACAATAACAATCAAATTTACTAAAATTACATAAATCGTCAATACATTTACAATAATAACAATAATAATGAAGTTAAACAGAAGTAATCAATTGCAAAATTTAAGTAAATTGCAAATGCATAGTCTACCTAGTAATTAATAAGTTTAAAAGTTAAGCTGCTGCATATGACACCCAAATATAGACAAAAAAATGATAATAAAAATACTACTTGTGCAAAGGGTACGGTAATTTCTTAGTTATTGATTAAGAAAATCTTCTACTGAATAATATGGTCTTTCAGATAGGTAGGCTTTTGTCAGTTTACGGAATTTGGGGAAAGATGCTGCAGATTTAAGTTGTAGAGGGAGATGGTTGTAAAGTTTTTTTGCGGAATATAATTTAGATTTCTTTACTAACTCAGAGGACGGGGTCGGCATATAAACGTCAAACGTAGAATTTCTCGTGAAGTAGTCATGATTAGGTCTTGGTGGAAAGACATGTAGATGTTTACGAATGAAGCAAACAGTTTCTAAAATATACAAAGATGGAAGGGTTAAAATTCTGTGATCTTTGAAGTAACTTCTGCAATGTGTGAATTGGGCAGCTGTACCAGAACCCCAAAAAGAAAGACCATAACGAATATGTGACTCGAACAAAGAAAAATATGTTATTTTGGAAGATGCTAAATTGGGTTCATTCGAAACAGATCTTATAGCATAGCAAGCTGAGGATAGTTTCTTCCTTAACAAAACGATATGATGGGACCATTTAAGGTTGCTGTCTAAAAAAATACCAAGAAATTTTACAGAATCAACGGTACTGATCTGGCTGTTATTAAGAGGTAAGGGTTGAAGGACTCCTTTATAAGACAATGCTACTGTTTTATCTACGTTAAATGAGAGTAAATTAGAGTCAGACCAGGTTTTTATTGTAAGTAGATCAGAAGTTATAGTAGCATGAAGAGTTGCAATATTTGAGTTGCTCCAAGTGATACTGGTATCATCAGCAAAAAGAAAGATTTTTTCCATCGATTTTTAAACTAGTGATGTCATTAATAAAGATAAGGAAAAGTAGAGGACCCAATACTGAACATTGAGGTACCCCACATACAATGTTCTTGAGACTAGAGTCTGTATCATTTGCTCTAACCAGTTGTTTCCTCTCATCCAAGTAAGATTGGAACCAATCTAAAGAAATACCTCGAATTCCGTAGAAATTTAGTTTTCTTATCAAAACGTTATGATTTACACAATCAAAAGCTTTGGCGTAGTCACAAAAAACGGTGGCAGTGTGAAGATTATTGCTCAGTGCTTGATAAACCTCATGTAGTACAGAAAAGATGGCATCAGTGGTGCATTTATTATTTAGAAAGCCGAACTGATTTTGTGATAAAATGTTGTTTTCAACTGGAAAGGACATAAGTCGGGCTTTTATGAGTCTCTCAATAATTTTGGAGAGTACCAGTAGTAGTGCAATAGGTCTATAATTGCAGGTATTAGATATTTCACCACCCTTATGAAGAGGAATAATCATGGCTGTCTTCAGGCACTCTGGAAATTTACCTTTCTCAAAGGAATCATTAATTAGTAAGATGAGGACTTCTAAGACATTTTCTGGGAGATTAGAAAAATTTTTTATCGATAGACCATCAGTACTACAGGAGGATTTTCTTTTGATACTATTGATTGTTTGGATCAGTTCAGATTTATCGACTGGTGTTATAAAGAATGAATTCGAGACCTTTCTTGAATTAGGGAAATAGGCAATGGGAGCTTGTTGTGGCAAAATAGTTGATGTAATATTTTTACTCACATTAACAAAGTATTCATTTAGATTTTCAGGGTCTGGAAGGGAAATTGTTTTAGCAGTGTGGGTTTTATTTCGAAGATCGTTTATTATGGACCAAGTTTCTTTTGCAACACTTTTTGAGCTTCCCAAACGGTTATGGTAGTAGTCTTTTTTAGCTGATTTTATAAGTTTAAGATTGGTTGCCCTGTACTTGGTGATATATTCAGTGATAGAGACGTTGGTAGTAAATTTCCTGATATAGAGAAGAGAACGCATATTCTTGGAAGATATTCGGATACCTTTAGTAGTCCAGGATTTGCGATGCTTTGGCTTAATTGCAATTAAAGGAAGTTCTTTATTGAAGATACAGACAAGCTTATCCAAAAAAGCACTGAAATTATTATCCACGTCCATAGCAGGAAAGCGCCACTCAGAGGTTAAGCATAAATTTTGGAAATTACGAAAGTTCCGGGTGGAAAAAGCCTGCCTAAACGTCGGGATTTCGAGGAGGGTTTGCTCAAGATATTAAACTTCGTATAAACTGCTTCATGATCAGATAGTCCAGCACTAATAATTGTAGAGTGGACATCAAGGGGTGAAAAATCTGAGACAGTATAATCAATTATGCTAGATGAAGTTTTTGTAATCCTTGTAGGAGAATCAACGTGCATTGTTAGACCATACGATTCAAATATGTTGACCAAGGATATTTGTGTAGCACTATCAGCAGCATAATCAATGTTAAAGTCCCCGCATAAAATTTTTCTACTTTTATGGGGCAGGTCATCTAACAAATTTAGCAGGTTCTGAAAAAATAGTTCCACGGAAGAGTTAGGTGATCTATAAATGCAAATAATATATAGATTAAGATTCTTATTGTAAATTAACGAAAACTCAAAGAAGGCTTCACTTAGCAGAAAGTCATATTTTGTTACAGAAGAAAAATCATTGCTCGTAGATAGAATTAGGGTGCCTCCGTAAGCTGAGCTTGGACGATCATACCTAGTAATTGTGGTGTATTTTTCTACAAAAAAAGGCTCGTTGACTTCAAGCCAGTGCTCTGTAACCGCAACTACCGGGGGAAATCCTAATTCCTCTAGGAACAAAAATAATTCATCAGTTTTGTATCTTATAGAACGAATATTATTCAGAACCATGCTAAAGTTGTTATCACTAAAACAATTTGAGGATTCTAGTCCCTCAGAACACGTCGTGATGTTTAAAAATTTCGTTTTGGAGAGGCAGTGGAATAGTAATTTCGGTGACATTCCCTTGATTTTTGCAGGTGTATAATTCTTTCAGAAATGAGAAAGGATCTGTAAGCATCAAGATCAGCTTCCACCTCATCTGGACCAATCCCATAGACATTATTAAATTCCAGCAGAATTCGTCGTAGATCTTCAGTCTTAGTGGGAAATCCCTCGGAAGCCAAAAAGAGTTTAACGCTTGTATTGGTAAATCCATCGTAAAACACTGAAGCTGGTTGGTCTTGTAGATAAGCAAGATGAAGTTTAATGGCCTTTAGGATATCCGGTTCCCTTAATCTGGCTAGAAGATATCGACTATTCGAGTTATTGGTTAATCTAACTCTTGGTGGGATCAAAGGATCCAGATTTATCGAAGGTTCTAAAGTATCCTTCTTAATGAAATTTACAGGCGAATGGAACGGATTCTTAGATTTACAAACTTCGATGGCCTGCTTGTCTGTACGTATGTTTGTGTTTTCTACTTCATCTTTGTTCTTGCGAGAATTGGTAATTGGATTTTCCAAGGTGACAGGACTTCTAATATTCTTCGGATTCTTATGTGACTCAGATGAAAGCGTAGGTTTAGAATCGGAAGATTCTATAGACCATTTGATATTAACACCAGGTGGCCAAATTTCCTTATTAAATAATAGGTTAATAGCTGTTCTAGATTTTATACCTATTTTGAACGAAGAGCCAGTTGTTGTGTCGGCATCTTTAAGGAGTGCGTAACATCTAATATATTCCTTAATGCCTAGCTTCTCTTTGATATAGTGAACAACTTGTATAGGGGTGTACGTTGGGGTCAAGTTACTAATAACTACAAAGTGACATTTATCTTCTGTAATTTTTGGTTTTTGCTCTGGACTTGGTTCGAGATGTTGGGGCTCTTCAGTTTGGGTACTTGCGGTGGCATAAGATGTATTTTTCTTCAATATCTCTTTTTTAGTTGGTATAGTAGATAGATTTTTTGAAAGACTGCTCATTTGATTTGTAATTTCACCGATATTTGAAGAGAGCCTTTCTAATCCCAACTTAATCTCAGTTGAATTTGTGTCTTGGATTTCAACCTTGATAGTCTCACCTGAAGAAGAGCCGAAAAAAAAACTGACGATATATTTAAAATGTCGTGTTCCATCTGCCTTACAGATTTTAAAACCTTTTCAGGATTCAGCAGGTTGTTTAGTTTGTGGATCTCGTCAATTTTTTTCGTAAGATAGTCCAGTTTGCCGTCATTTTTAGTTAATAGGTCATAAGTCTCGATGAAAACAGGCAAATTGTCACTTAGTTTTTTAGTAACTTGAATTAAGGCCTCAAAGTTCTCTAAAGGTATTTGATTTTTTGATAAATTTGTAATTTTGTCATTTAAATAATTTAAACTTGGAGAGTCACATACGGTACAAAAGAATCTAAGATGAGAAGACTTTTGGTCCAATAGGGCTTTAGTCATGATCTTGTTTAATCTTGTACATTTCATACAGAAGGTCACCGAAATGGATTTCTGGAGAAGAGCTGCAGGAAGATCAAGAAGAGAACATGTCACCAATGAACGAATACGAGAAATAATGAAGGTCACACATACAATAAATGACGAAATCAATGAAATACAACTACGATGTTTTGGTCACGTACAAAAAATGCACGAAGACAGAATCCCAAAACAAATACAAAACTGGAAACCGCAAGAAAGAAGAAGAAGAGGTAGACCGAGGAAAAGTTGGCAGGCAGGAATAAACAAAGCCATGGATGAAAGAGGTCTGCAAGTAGATCAATGTGCGGACAGAGAGGAATGGCGAACGGGTATTCGGAAGACGGAGAACGTTGTAAACCGATAATATATATATTTCGTATATATTACACTAAAATGTTAGAATAGGAAAGGTAATAGGAGAATGATCTTGAGCAATCGGATGTAGATGTAGAGTTTATTAGTGACTACAGTGATTTGGAAAACGAATATGATAGTCGCAGTGACGTAAACCCAATGTAAGTATATATAAGGGAAGTTATAGAAGTAGAGATACTCGGTGGTCTAAACGGAAGACATAACGTTTTCACTTCTCAACCTTCATGTAACCTGAGAAGTAGTCAACTTTCTTACTATTCCTGTATATTTTAATATACTATACAATTGTGTAATAGTAACAGTCCTGTACATATTTTTTCATTAAATAGTGTTATGAAAATCGACCTAGTTGAACAATTTAAATACAAAACTAATTGAAGAGTGTATAAAAAACGGTAATTGTGACTGATTAAAAAATTATGCACAACAACTTCAAAGAAAAATAATTTTTCCACCTACCTCTACCGAAAGTATACTTTTCCGGACCTGATTGTAGGGAGCAAAGTTGTACTTTTCCTCCCTAGGGAGGAAAATATTTTTCCTCCTTAGGGAGGAAAAGTAAAAGTGACGTCATGGTATTTCATTCATGAAATATAACTTATTGACGCCCTGTACAATATCTATTTTCTATTGCGTACGTTCCTATACATTTTAACGTTTATTTATAAAACACTCTGTATTTTGCAGAATGGTAAAAAACAGTAAATTGCTATTTTGATTTAACAATGTTTACATTATTAATTTGACTTATATTTGACAGTTGACAGTTATATTGTACGTACTTGTTAGTTTTAGTTCTAATAAATTTTGTTGGTTAGTTACATAAATAAATTAAGTAAAAATGAAAAAATGACTTGATATTTGAGGAAGGTGGAAAAACCATATGTATAACATGGGAGTAAAGTGCCTTTTCCTCCCTTGAATGATTACTGCCCTCCGCTACGCGTCGGGCGGTAAACTTCATTCTCGGGAGGAAAAGTAGCACTTTCCTCCCTTGTTATACAAATAGCTATTTCTATGGATGCTATACAATGTGCAACTTCTCTCACTACTTACATACATTTAAAATGAACAATTTCTCAGGCAGTGAGAAAAGTCGGCCATTGCAGTGAAAAATATTTTTTCTCACGGGTTCACCGCCGGTTTACATACATATGATTGCCATTTCCATGGTAACATGCACAATATAAACACAATTATTTTTGTCAAACAAAATGTGTTCAAACTTGTCAAACTTATTAAAAATTACCTTTTAAGACTGTTCAACTGTGAATTATAATTTTAAATAACTAAAGTATATAAATATTAAGAATATTAAATACCTATGTGTTTATATGTATTTTATTTCAATTTAGGCATATAATATACCTAGAAGCACCTAAATTATTTAATTTTGAAGTTTGAACTCTTGACGCATCCATATAAAAAGTACAGTGTACAACACGAGAGAAAATGACATATTTCTCTCTTGCTTGATTTGCGGCACTCGCCTCGTGCCTCGGCTCGTGCCAACAAACTTCTGCGCTCGTGAGAAATATGTCTTTTTTCTCTCTTGTTGTACAATATACTATTGTTTACGCTTTCAGCGAAAATTAAATGAAATCCTCATAATTAAAACAGTAATAAACTCACTAGTTTCTAGGTTTCTCAATGCAGAATTATATCGATCGTTGTTTTATTCACTTATTTTTGAGCATCAATTTTAAAAATTTCAGGCATGTTAGTTTTCCAATATACACTAAGCATCAAAATTAACGCACCATCTTAAAAACGGGACATTTGTGATGTCTCGTATTTCCTAAACCTGTTGTCCGATTTTAGTGATTTTTTTAGTATAATATAGCTTTATTCTTCAAGAATATCGATGTAATAATACTATTGCTAAACAGGCAAGTGTCATTGTATACCGGGTGTAACAATGATAGTGTGTTTTTTCCTCAAAGTTTAGAACACCCTGTGAAATATTCTAGCTTACATAAAATATTGAAATTAAAACTCAACTGTAGCCTTAGGCTTTATTAACATTTTACTTTTCGATTCATTCGCTTATGTTGGATAGTAAAAAAGTTAGGTACTTTAACAACTAGCAATGTTATTCATCAATACAGGGTGTTTCTAAATAAGTTCGACAAACGTTAAGGGGTAACTCTGCTTAAAAAATAATGACCGTTTGCTTTATAAACATATTTCCACAAATGCTTCGTTTCCGAGATACGGGATGTTGAATTTTTTTTTACAAACTGACGATTTATTTATTGCTCTTAAACCGGTTGAGATATGCGAATGAAATTTGGCAGATTTTAAGAGGTAGTTATTGCGCATTTTTTGACATACAAGTAAGAATTTTATATTTACCATTGGCGTGCATACGGGATGTATCTGAAATGTTTATACCCGTATGCAGGCCAATGGTGAATATAAAATTCTTAAATGTATGTCAAAAATGCGCAATAACTACCTCTTGAAACCTACCAAATTCCATTGGCATATCTCAACCAGTTTTAGAGCAATAAATAAATCGTCAGTTTGTAAGAAAAAATTCAACATCCCGTATCTCGGAAACAAACATTTGCGGATAATATGTTTATAAAGCAAACGGTCATTATTTTTTCATGTAGAATTAGCCCTTAAAGTTTGTCGCACTTATTTAGAAACACCCTGTATTGATGAATAACATAGCTAGTTGTTAAAGTACCTAACTTTTTATTATCCAACATAAGCGAATGAATCGAATAGCAGAATGTTAATAAAGCCTAAGGCTACAGTCAAGTTTCAACTTAAATATTTTTTATGCGCTAGAATACTCCACAGGGTGTTCCAAACTTTGAGGAAGAAACACACTATCATTGTTACATCCGGTATACAATGACACTTAACTCTTTAGCAATAATATTATTACACCGATATACTTGAAGAACATAGCTATAACATACTAAAAAAATCGCTCAAATCGGACAACAGGTTTAGGAAATACGAGACATCAAATATGTCCCATTTTTAAGGTGGTGTGTTAATTTTGATGCTTAGTGTATTTCATTCCATTCCGGAGCAATAATGTTGTTGGAATTTGTTGAATTTTAGAAGATTTTATGGAGTATTAAGTATTACTTCAGTCAACACGTCAGCTACAAATAACACACTACATAATTGTCAAATGACAGTCACAAAATTATTTAAGAAATGAAAAAAATCTGATAATATGAAAGGAATTCTGGACGAAGGATCCCTTAGCTTTACTTCTACTTTTTTACCGTTCACCTTACTGTTATCTGGAATGCTGAAATTAAATGAGAGCTTATTAAGACACTTTAGTATTTTGTTGCGGATAAGCCACAATTTTATTTTAAATTAAGTTTATTAGACGTTTCAATTTCCATAAAATTTTCAAAATACAGAACAATAATTAACAAGTAAACAATTTATTAATGTTTTATATTGTGAGAACGATTTCTAAAGAGGAAATCGAAATGTCAAATAACTTAATTTTAAAGTAAAATTGTGGCTTTGTGAACGTAAATGCCAGAATCGAAAAAAAATTATTCCACAAATAGTGGGAACCAAACAAGTGCAGCATTTAAATGACAGCTAGCATAAATTAAGACACTTCACTCTCTCTCTCTTGTCGTTTCCCCATTACTGAGGATCGTGATTTCTTCCAATATTCCTAAAAATGTTTCTTCATTGGTCTCTATCTTCAGCTGCTCTAAGAGCTTCGCAGAATGAGTTTCCAGCCGAATTCTTTATTTGGTCGGACCATCTAGTTGGTGATCGTCCTCTTGATCTTCTACCCGGAATGTTTCCAGAAACAATTAATCTCTCCAAACTGTCGCTGTCGTCGTCTCTGCGAACCATGTGACCAAAGAATTGCAGTATTCGTTGCAGACATATTGTGCAGCAATAAAATCTATTTTGAGTTCAATAAATTACTTACTTGTGGCAATTAATTTAACACAAAAATTAATTCTTTTAACCATTTTGTGTAAATAAATATATTAATATTTTAACACTGAATATAGAATTAAATATCCTTTCAAATAACCTAGCGCAATACGCCTATTCTCATTAAAAAAATATCTATTACGTCATCATTCCCAGATAGGTAACATCACCAGAATGATAATGTATATGCTAAGAAATCATAATTTAAGAATCAATTTCGACTTGGTTCGAGATTTTTCTCCAAAATCACCCTTTCTCAAAAAAATGAATTTATTTCATAATTTTGACCCTCACTGTATTATACACATAAAGGGGTCCGGTCAGCCTCCATCGGTTGCTATCTCAGCCAATGTCCTCCTTCAGGCATGTCCTCTGCATACCAAGATCCACTTCTTTTTGCCATGAAAATGAAGCACTTTATCTCCGTTTCTTCTTTCAGAAGACAGTATTAATCTTCTTATGATTCTCTTATGCCATCGTTCATCATTTCATGCTCCAACTATTAGAATTGTCCTCCATGGATTATTTGGATATTCCAACACAAACATTGATAATTTTTTCAAATTGTTTTATATGGAAAATATATACTCAAAAACAATATCCCAAATATCGAAAATATACCTATATTAGGCAAAGTAAGTTTTCAGCCTTATAGAAACATTAAAAATATTGAAAAATATTAAAAATATTACTTAAAGATTTTTAACTGAAAACTTATTGGTCCATTTCCGTGGCAACACCTCCATGGCTTCTAAAAATTGTAAGCCAGATGGATGCTGAAGCGAAGAAGACAAGAGGGAATTAAAAAACTTACAATTCACGACCCCATCTGTTCAGCTGGTAAATTCCAACGGAAAATGGACCTAGTTACTCAAAGGAGTAAAGACCAATATAAAAATAAAATAAAAATTCCATTCTTATTCAGTTGCAATGCGAAGGCAAAACCGTCTTATTTTTCACTTAGAACAGGGAGCGCAGACCAGGACTCTAAATCGACGATTTTCGACTCTATTTGGAGTCATCATCAGAGAGGCGTAGGTCTGCGCTGCTCTCTGCCCGAAGTGGCAAAATTCCGAAAGCTTATCCCCGCATCGCAACTGACGTTTATGGAGTAGGTGACTAGCGGGGATAAGCTTTCGGAATTTTGTCACTTCGGGCGCAGAGCAGCAGACCTACGCCTCTCTGATGATGACTCCAAATAGAGTCGAAAATCGTCGATTTAGAGTGCTGGTCTGCGCTCCCTGTTCTAAGTGAAAAATAAGACGGTTTTGCCTTCGCATGGCAACTCAGTAAAAATGGAATTTTTATTTTATTTTTATATTGGTCCTTACTCCTTTGAGTAACTAGGTCCATTTTCCGTTGGAATTTACCAGCTGAACAGACGTGGTCGTGAATCTGGCTTGCAATTTTTAGAAACGATGGAGGTGTTACCAGGGAAATGGACCAATAAGTTATTATTATTATTATTAACACCGGTTTATAGCGTCCTGCGCCTTCCGGTTCCTATTCTCCAGCCGCGTCGATCTGTCCAATCTCCTGGTCGGAGATCTCTCTCAGACATGGCTTTCTGGATTCCACTTATCCAGGTTGTTTTCGGTCTGCCCCTTTTCCTTCTTTCCGGGGGTTGCCATTCCATTATTAGCTTTGGGAGTCGATGTTCCTCCATTCTTTGTACATGGCCATACCAACAAAGTTGTTTTTGTTGGACTTCTTCAATTATGTTTGTTTTTCTATTCATAACATCTCGTACCCGTTCATTCGTTATATGTGAGACTCTGGAGATGCAGGCCGATCTTCGCCAGAAGTCCATTTCCAGTGCAAGCAACTTCTGTTCTGTTCGCTTATTCAGTTGCCAGGTTTCACATCCATACAGTACCACGATTTTAAAGATGCTATTATAAAGCTGTGTTTTCTTTTCTTTTGATATGGTTTTTGACCAGAGTAGCGAGTTCAAAGCTCCTATTACCTTCTTTCCTTTCATAATTCTTTCCTCTATTTCGAATTCTGTCCTTCCACTTTGTTGGATTCTTGTTCCAAGGTATACATAATCAGAGCTTGGCTCGATAACCATATCATCCTCTAGATGTAATTCACTTTTCTGTCCTCCTATACACATATATTTGGTTTTCTTCATATTAACGTATAGGCCCCATTTTTTGTATTCTCGAAACAGCCGGTTTGTCATAAATATTAGATCATCTTTATCCTGGGCAATCACCACCTGATCGTCAGCAAAATGCAGTGTGTATAATGTTGAGTCGTCGTTTAGCTGTATCCCCATTCCAGAACACGATTTGCGCCACTTATGCAAGACCTCATTTATATAGATTTTAAACAGTGTTGGCGATAAGCTGCATCCCTGTCGTAGTCCCTTATTCACCATGAAGCTATCGGATAATCTGCTGTTGATTTTTATGTTTGCTTGGATATTGTTATAGAATTGTTGCACTGCTTTTATTAAAGTTATATTAATAGGGGATTTTTCCAGGACTTGCCATAATTTACAAAGTGGTACGGTATCATATGCCTTAGTTAGATCAACGAATAGTAGATGTATTTCTCTGTCTCTGGCTACTTTTTTTTCATTGAGTTGGTTGAGCGTGAAGATGTGGTCGATACAGGATCTTCCTGCTCGGAATCCTGCTTGTTGTTCGATCTCTATAGGTGCATATTCATTTTCTATTTGAGCTTTTAAAGTTTTCCCATATAATCTGCTAAAGGTGCTGGTTACAGTAATACAGCGATAGTTCTTGCAGTCTTCCTTGTTACCCTTTTTGTGTATTGGGGTTATCCATCCTGTTTTCCAATTTTCTGGTATGTTTTCTCCATTTGTGTAGTTGTTGAAAATTAAGGTTATTAGTTTGATCAATTTTGCAGTTCCATTTTTTATAAGTTCCGCTGGTATTCCTTCTGGACCACATGCTTTTTTATTTTTTAGTGATTTAATCATTCTCTCAACGAATTCGTCATTTAATTCTACGACTTGACCATTTAAATTGTAGTGCTTTGGTGATGTATTTATGTATTCCTGTCTATTTTCTTGAAGTTCTTCTTTGTAGTGGGTTTTCCATTTTTTTAAATCAATCATTTGAAGGTTTGTATTATTTCTGTTTTCATTTCTTAGATTTCGAATGAACCTCCAAGCTTCTGAGGATCTGCTTCCACCTAGATGGCATTCCACTTCCCTACATCTCTGTTCCCAGGTATTGTTCTCATTTTTTGTTAACATTTTTTTATATTTGATTAATTCTTGGCGGTATTGGGTTTTATCATATGCGTTTTGTGATTTTAACCATTTATGATATTTCTGTTGTTTTATTTGTTTCTGTTGTTCAAGTTCATTGCTCCAGGCTATGCTCTTATTTTTCCTGGTATTTGTTATCTCCTCCATGCCTAATGCTTCACTGGCTGCTTCCTTAATCACAAGTGTTATTTTGTCGTAAATTATATTGGTGCTACATGTCAGGTCAATTTGATCAAGTTTTTGATCCAGTCTGTTCTGGTATAGGAACCTGGTGCTGTCGTCATATAGCTCAATTAGTTTGTATTTGGGTTCTTTGATTATTTCTACTCTTTCTTCTTTCGATGTTTCATTTATTGCATATTTGAAGAGGATTTTGATTCGAGATATTAGTAGGTAATGGTCAGATCCGCATTCTACACCTCTATATACTCTTGTGTCTTGGATTTTCCATTCTGATTTTTGTTTTATTATAATGTAGTCTATAATCGATCGTAGTTGTCTTGTCTCTTGATGCCAAGTGCACTTATGTATATCCTTGTGGGGATAGAAGCCGTTTAAAATTTTTAGGTTAAATTGTTGACATAAACTAATGAGCCTTTCTCCATTATCATTGGTTACTTCTTCCCCGTAGTTTCCTACAATTAGGTGGTCCTTCTCTCTTCCTGTTCTTGCATTCAGGTCGCCCATCATTTATATCTCCCGTTGATCTCCGATTTTAGAAATCGTGTCTTCAAGCTCTTGTTGGAATGCGTCTTTTTCGTTTATTAATGTATCTTCGGTAGGGGCATATATACCTATTACTGTGGTTCTGTGTCCATGGATGTTTAAGTTGACAGTCAGAATTCTCTCGTTTATTGCTTCCCAATTTGTTATTTTATTTTTATATCTCTTATCGATAAGGATTGATACTCCTTTGGCAGCTCTTTGATGTTTTTGTACGCCACTGAAGATGTGGATAAAATTATCAATTTCTTCTATACCTTTACCTTTTCTTTTTGTTTCAGTAAGAACGGATACTGATATCTTGTGTTGTCTCATTCCTTTGATTACGTCTTCAATTTTTCCCTTTAAGCCTTGGACGTTCCATGTACCATAATTCATTGTCCATTTTCGTTGCGGATGTCGTCGTGGTTTTTTCAGGTCCGGGTTCCGAGGCTGGGTTTTCGGATTTTTAGCAGTTCCTTTTTTACGAATGTAGAGTCGCTAGCCCTACGATCCAACCCCCAACATGGAGGGCCAGAGTTTAATTTTGAAGTTTGCTTTCTTCTAGATGGACTGTCTTCTCTACGACTCTAGAGCTCCATCTGCCCATTTGTATTTGATTTTATACCATCCCTAAAATCGGGGGTCGCCACTTCCGCCATACACACCGTACCGAAGATTTTCTTCTCCGCTGTGGATACCGTTGTGGTCTTCATCCGTCACCCTGGACAAGGGACCATAAGCAGGTACTAGTTTCCCGGGTCAAGAAACTCCTGGAATCTGCGAAAGGCAGGGATTGATTCACTTTCCCTGGTAGGACTGTCCAAAGGAGTTCCTACCCGCTACCGGTTAACCAATAAGTTTTTAATTAAAAATCTTTTAGTAATATTTTTAATATTTTTCAATACTATTAATGTTTCTATTAGGTTGAAAACTTACTTTGCCTTTCAGTTGCCAGATGACGCTAGTCACCTACTCCATAAACATCAGTTGCAATGCGGGGATAAGCTTTCGGAATTTTGTCACTTCGGGCAGAGAGCAGCATACTTACGCCTCTCTGATGATGACTCTAAATAGAGTCGAAAATCGTTGATTTAGAGTGCAGGTCTGCGCTCCCTGTTCTAAGTGAAAAATAAGACGGCTTTGCCTTCGCATTGCAACTGAATAAAAATGGAATTTTTATTTTATTTTTATACCTTTATTAATTTACCGTCAAATGTTGGAAATATTTAAGGCTAAATAGTATAATATATATTAGCAAATTAAAATTTAGACAATTCAAATTTTTTTTGATATATAGAGATGAATGGTACTAGAATAAATTAATTTACTGTTTGTCAATACTTTTTAATTTCTATGTAATATGTACTTTCGATGCGTATTGGATTCTAAAATATTTGCATTGTATATTACGTCCACCTTTCTATCAGTGTAGAATCATTCCGATGTCAACGGCTAAATCTCGAATCTCGTAGACTCCCATTGAAATTCAATAAAGCGCACCGTAGTTGCTAGACATATTTGTTTTAAAATCCCCTCAGAACCGATTTCCATACGTCAATGGTTCGATGTTGATATTCCCGTTGAAACATGTATGACGACACCCAAAACGGGTGATGCCCACCTCATAGCTTCGGCGTCTGTTTCTCACTAGATCTCTTGGGTATTTTGACATTCCCTTAAATTGAAAACGTTTTCAGACCTGTAATGGGTTTCGATCGGAAGATTGCTCTGACTGAAGTGTGACATTTACAGGGGCGGTTTTAATATAGTCTGGGCAGATTATCGAAAAATAGGCCATTTTTGGGAAAAGTTATTTACCAGCTATTTTATTGTTGGAATCGAATCTTATGATTGTATATATTAACAATATTGGTAAGCAAAATCCACAGATAGTGTGCTATTTGGTTTATAAACAAATTAGCGCTCCTAAATCTTCTTTTTTTCAATTACTTCTCTGTAACTCCGAAGATTTTAACTTTAAACCAAAAACCATTTCCTTTGATGAAAACTTTCCTCAGAAAATCAGGGTTTTCCCAACAAAATCTTTTATTTTCAACTAAAGTTTTGGGGGAGAACCTATTATTTATCAATAAATAAATAGCTTGGTGACATAAAGCTATTTTGGAACAGACTATATTTCCAGAAGCCGGTGGAACTTGAACGAATAGTTTAGCAAAAATCAAATTGTTAATTTACAATTTACGATCGCAATGATACCCATAATAATTATGATACACCAGAATAACTAAAATTTTTGTATAAAAAGGCACTACACCTATATAAGGTACTTACAGAATTTAAATTGGAATATTTTAGCGGCTTCAGGAATGTTTTAAAGTAATAAACAATTTTTTGGTTTATACACAAATAGAATAGCTCAGCAACTATTAGGTTAAAGATACAACTGGGCATTTGCGACGGTTATAAACAATAGGATGGTAATTTTAGAATCATGTCCTTTTTATTTCGATCCTCTTTCTAAATACAAATTTTCTATTCTTCATGAGACTCATAACTGTAACATAATAATAATAATAATAAAAACTATCGGTATTACGCGTGAGAATTACCAAAAATACCAAAATTCCAATCAAAAAGTAGGTTGAAGAAAATATAATTTCAAAGTTCACAATCGATAGATATACGTTAAAAAATATTTATTTATGTACCAAGTCAGTAAAGTGACTGTTTATCGAACGAGTCTGATATGACGAGCAGAGGGAGCGAAGCGAGCTAGGCGAGTAACAGACGAGTTCGATAAAGAATTTTTACTGACGTGGTGCCCTAAGAAGTTATACTTCTATTATTATTATTTCAATGAAATCAATATATTTTAAACAGCTTAGTTATAATTTTATTTAAATATTAAACTAATTTTAATACTTCAAATAATACCAAAAATTAAAAATAACGTTAATAGTTACGTTATTTTTATGAAGTGTAGCCTCCCCGCAGTTACTTTTCTCTTGATGAATTGTAGAAAATCTAAATAAATATATTTACTAATAAATTATCAGTAAATATCTATCACCGTCCTATATACAGTGCGTCCATAAAGTAACGCATAAATTCATTATTTCGTAAGTCGGCGACTTTGAGGAAAAATCTCGAAACAGGTCGATTTTTATTTTTAAAATACAATTTTTTGGCATATATATTATACTAGTGACGTCATCCATCTGGACTTGATGACGTAATCGATGATTTTTTTAAATGAGAATAGGGGTCATGTGTAGTGATGTGAGTCGAGAATATTTCCAAGCGAATATTCGCGAACATTGGAAAGTTTCCGAGAATATTCGCCTATAAAAAATGGTAATATTCTCCTGACCGCGAATATTCCCGGAAACTTTCAATGGAAAATTCTCGAGAATATTTCCGAGAACTTTCGAGAATGTTTCCGAGAATATTTCCGAGAACTTTCCATAATATTTAAGAGAACTTTTGAGACTATAAAGCATTTACATTAGGCATTCAGTGTGATGGCTGGTCAAATATAAGAAACCAATCTGTTATTATTTTTAAGGGCGTTTAGACGCAGCGATACATACGAGCCATTTATTGTGACGATAAATTGCTACGATTTTTTGATTTTTTAAAGCTATTTAGACGCTGCGATAAATTGTTGCGATCAATTAAGTGGCGTTTAGGCGCCGTGATAAATGCGAGCAATTTATTGTGACGATAAATTGCTACGATTTATTGATTTTTATAAAGCTGGTTAGAAGCTGCGATATATTGTCGCGATTGATTATAAACTGAAACAACTCTATCGTTACAATAAATTGATGCAATGCGATAGGTACCAACTCCAATCCAATTCCAATCCCGATAAATCGCTGCGATGTACCGTTTACACACAACGATAAATTGAAACAACTCGATTGATATCGATAAACTGGGCAGTGCCTATCTCGGCCCAAGAAACAGGTAGGTCTTTTAAAAATGTCCCAAGTCGGCGCAAAGATTAAAACTGCCCGATATAAAATAAACCCAGCTCGGCTCATGGGATATTAATTGTTACTATCAAATAATTTTACATCTCAATGGAAAAAATACATTTATTGAATAACTTTATTAAATAGATATATAATTATACATAGTCCAATAAAAATAAAAGCTAATATCAAAAATTATAATAATTTGATAATATTTTAACATATTCAAGTTGCGATAACATAAAATATGGTTGTTGTATTCGTTAACTTTTGTATTAATAATTTTTGACTACATGAGCAGTGGCGAAGCAGATACCCAAACAGTCTATTTTCCCTAATCTATAATTCCAAGATAAAATTATTATTATACCTACTAATGGGGTACCAATACAATACCTACCTGTTAATCTTCGAGCCGATCTGGGGGTTTTTAAAATGTACCTGGGGTATCATAAACGATTAAAGGATTATAGTGAGCCGAGATGGGAATACCCCGATAAATTGCACGAATTTATCGCTGTGTCTAAACGCTGCCTTATAAACTGAAACAACTCGATCGTTACAATAAATTGCTGCAATCCGATACCAACTCCAATCCCCCAATTCCGATAAATCGCTGCAATGTACAGTTTACACTCAACGATTAATTGAAACAACTCGATTGATATGATCGAGTTTGCCAAAGGCAAAATGATCGATAAAAAACAAATATAATTTTATTGAAGCATATTCCTGTGTTTCTTATACATTAAATTTGCTGGTTTCTGATTTGATGAACCTACATTCTCTTAAAAATATTGAGGCATGTTGTAAAGAAATTGTTAAAAACGTAACTAATTCCCACATATCTCTTGACCGAATTAATACAATCTAGCTTCAAAACTACAATAAAGTTATATCATTAAAACTTCTGTATTTATATCATTCAATCCTTAATTGTAAAATAGCTTTATTGTGTTTAAAAGTGCTTTACAAATGCTTATGGTCATAGAAGGAGAAAATTTAAAAATTTCACGGAATTTTAAATAAAACTGTCTGGATGATGAAATATTTTGAATAAAGTTGCAAAAAGTAGCAGTTGTGCTAAGACAATATGTTTAAAATATCCCAGGTTCTCGAGGCATTTAAGGACATAGCAAATATTTTTTACCGAGAATATTCCATTACTTCGAGACTTCCACTACATTCGAGAAAGTTTTCGGAAACTTTCCGGCGTTTGAATGTTCCCGGAAATTTTACATCACTAGTCATGTGATAGCTCAATTGAAATGGTATTCAATTATCTATTCACTAGTATAAACATTAACATAATTAATTATACAGGGTGTCCAAACAATGTTTTTTTAATTAAATTAATTTAGACAAAAAGAAGAATGTATGTAATTTATTTAATTCAGAATACGTTTTACGGTTGTCAGAAAGCAGGAAAACATGCTTATTTGACAAATAAATATTGCTTTTCGCTTAAATTCAATGTTAAAGCTGCCACCCACCTGCATCTTGGAAATTTGAACATTATGTTTAAGCGAAAATCAATGTTTATTTTTTCAAATTAAGTACTTTTATGTTTTCTGAGAGAAGTAAAATGTATTTAGAATCAAACAAATTACATAGGTACATTTATCTTTTTGTGTCAATTAATTTAATTTAAACAATTTTTTTTTGACACCCTGTCTAAATAATTATTTTAGTGTTTATATTAGTGAATAGAGAATTAAATACCATTTCAAATGAGCTATCACGTGACCCCTATTCTCACTAAAAAAATCATCAATTACGTCATCACGCCCAGATGGATGACGTCACGAGTATGATATATATGCTAGAAAATCGTAATTTAAAAATAAAAATCGGCCCGTTTCGGGATTTTTCCTTAAAGTCGCCGGTTTACGAAATAATTAATTTATGTGTTACTTTATGGACGCACTGTATAATCGAGTTAACAAAAACACCATTCCACACTTTATTTGCATTAATACCTAACTTAAGATTAAAGAATTTTTTTAATTTTAGACGAAATAAAAAATTCTTATGACAGTAATGACAGAATGCTTTTGCATGATGGCCGGTTTCGATGTTTAATCGATAGTTATTTTATTACAATCGATAGCTATTTATATACAACATTTTTAATAATACAAGTAAATAAATTTTAAGTCCACTCAAATAAATAATCGCTTACTGCCATCGACCACTTACATTCAATCTCTGTTAATTTGATTAATATTCGCGGCAGGTAAAGTAAAATTCTTCTTTCAGTACAAAAAAGTGTTACTTTGTCATTTATAATCCGAAGTAACTCACCTAGAGCTGCCTAAATAACGCATTACTAAATGCCAAAAAATGCTGTACATTTGTTATAAATTATAACTGAAAAAAAAAACACAATTTCGGAGCGCTAATTGATTTATAAAATAACTAGCACACTATCTGCGGACTCTACAAAACCTATATTATTGACTCCAGCGATGAAATTGCTGGCAAATAACTTTTCCTTGTTTTTTCCTAGTTTGTCCAGAGTAATAGTATAAAAAGAGAAAACGGTATAAAGGAAATATTATTTTGTTAACTTAGTTTTGAGTTCTATTTTTGTAGAATATTTGTCACGTTTTTCATATCAGGTATTATTAGGTTTCCATGGAAAATATTCGTGTTAAATATAAAAGAAAAACATGGCAGATATAATATATCTGCCATGTTTTTCTGATATTATCAGTAGTAATAATAATCTTGGAGGGTTAAAAATTACCTATGATGACATATCATTGAAATTTGACTATTAATAATTATTTATAATAGAATACTAATCCATGTATCCTAATGTAATCACCAGTCGAACGCATTTTAATAGTCTAAGAGCTAATGAACTCTCCGAGTAACGGTCTTCCTGTAAGGCTAGAAATTTGTATAGTGATAATTCATAGCACACCAAGACTAAAAACCATGACCTGGCAGGCATCAACCCTGCATGTCTATCTACCAGATGAATCGAAAAGTGCATAGTTAAGGGGAAAAAAACTTTCTCCTGTAAAGTTTAAATTTAAGTATGTGCTTGAGTAAGTCATTTAGAAGACATGTGTAAAATGACAGGCGATTCTGAACAGCATAAAATTCAGGGTTAAAAATGGGCAATTTCGTAATGTTTAAAATTTTCAGATTCAGATTCAGATTCAGATTCAGATTCAGAAATGTTTATTGCTTTTAACTACAGTACTGCTTAAAGTAACATAATAGCTCACCTAATAAAACATTTTCCCCCATGACCATTGGTCGTCTGGGGGGTTGGCCAAAATATAAATCAACATTTTTTTATCTATAACTAACAATAAAATTAACAATTATTAAAAAATATATATAAACCCCCTCCGTGGCTCAGTGGTAAGAGCGCCTGCCTTTGGATCGAAAAAATCCGAAAGGTTGTGGGTTCGAATCTCACCAGGGTCAGAAATTTTTCATTTATTATAAATTAATAAATGAATATAGTTTCTGTCCTTGTGGGATCGGTACTCACCGGAGGGACCGCAGACGTTCGAATACAATTAGCGTCTCTTTGCAATGACAATGACGTCGACTTTGCAAAGTAACAAGACACTTACTCAACACACACACTACACATGGCACTAGGTACCTAACTGTTCAAAATTACCGTACCTACCATGCCAATGGCCATTAGTTGTCGAGGCATTAGCTACATTAAAAAAAAAATAAAAAATATAACTAATGAATATGAAAAAAAATGATATAGTTTCCAGTGAAACTCCCTTGCTGGGATAAGCTTATACCAGGCACCAGAATACATAATGAAATTTTATAAAGTATTATGTACTAAAATAAACATATAAACACAATTAAATTAAATATTAATTAAGATTTAATAAAGCATAAAAGGTCACTCATTAATTGAGAAGTATAGATTAACTTTTACCTATTAATTAAAATGTCGTGATTACAAGCTCAAAATCGGTTAAGAACTGGTGAAGAGGCACAATACATGAAGAAGAAGAATAGAATGTCATGAGTCTAATAGTTATATTCTAACACTAGATTGTATCTATACTTCCATGCATCCCTTGCATATCCATCCAGTTCCCTCCAGCCCAAACCTCTCATAAGTTCCAACAATTCTTCCCTATCTAATCTACTTTTTCTGAACCACTTCATTCTGTATTCACGTAGTATTGGACATCGTCCCATGAAATGCAAAATATCTTCTACCTCCCTCTCATTACACAAAGCACACTTTTTCCTATCATCAGCCCTACCAGGTCTATCATTGAGATACAATACTCCACATCTAATCTTGAATATCCACCTTATATCATTAAAACTCACCTCATCCCTCATATAACCCATGTCAACGCCGAGTCCCATTAACTCTCCATAATGATTGCAGAAATTTGATCTAGTTGCTCTCTCCAATGCTCTTTCCCTTATCCCAACACGAATGGCTCGTATCACCTGTTCCAACTTATCCTCCCAAAAACTCCTATTTTCCCACTCTGTGTTAAATTCCACTCCCCATCTCTCTCCCAAGTTTTCCCAATCTCTTCTCCAACCACAGTTAGCTCTTATCATTTCCTGAAGCAGAAATTTAGGCAGACGTCCTTCCTCATACTCTAGCACTCTCTTGACATATTTTTTATGTAACTTTATCGTAAATAGATACACATGCTCAATGTTGGTTTCTAAATCCAACATATAGTTTGGACAGTAACTCGGAATATTCAACATTTTTTTTATATAAAACCTTCTTTTTAAAATTTTAATCGCTTATAATATGTCAAAAACTATTAACCTAAAAGAAAAGTCACAAAGACCTTTTCTGTTTGGAATGATTAAAAAAACCTAAAAGAACTTTGTGTGTTGCAAAAAAAATATTTTAGGAAAAAGCCCTAATCTTTTCCCTCGCCTAGCAAGGTCTTATGCTGTTGAGAATCGCCTGTCATTGTACACATTTCTTCTAAATGACTTACTCAAACACATGCTTAAATTTAAACTTTACAGGAGAAAGTTTATTTTTCCCCTAAACTATACATTTTTCGATTCACCTGGTAGGTACACGTGCAGGGTTGATGCCTGCCAGGCTATGGTTTTTAGCCTTGGTGTGCTATGAGTTATCACTATACAAATTTCAAGCCTTACAGGAAGACCGTTACTCGAAGGGTTCACTAGCTCTTAGACTATAAGTAATGGAATGGAAAATTCTTGAAAACTGTTGAAGTCCGGCTTCCCTAATTATTCTACGCTAAATTCATTAAGAACAGGCTGATTGCGTACCTGCCTGCACACGCTACTTCTTCTTCTTCTTCTTTTTTTAAGCCTTCTATCGTCTATTTTTGGACATCAATCCTGAGTAACATTTCTAATTTTTTTATATCATCTACCCATCTCATCTGTGGTCTTCCACTTGGTTGTCTACCTTTGTGAGGTCTCCAATGTTGTATTGTGGCGTTCCAACGTTGGTCTTTTTTAGAGATGCATCAAGTCAAACTAGTTTGATTTTATTCAACAAACTTGACTTGACTTGAAAACCAAACTTTATTTGTAAAAAAGTTTGACTTGACTTGATTTCAATATCTTTAGGTTTGACTTGAAATCAAACTGCTTCAAACAGTTTGAAATGTGAATATCATATTGCGCAACCTGTTTATTTCCAATTCTAATTGAGAGCGTACCGACTTTAGTCTAAGAGCTAGTGAACCCTCCGACTAACGGTCGTCCTGTGAGGCTAGAAATTTGTTTAGTGATAATTCATAGCACACCAAGGCTAAAAACCATGACCTGGCAGGCCTTAGTGGTGCACGTGTATCTACCAGGTGAATCGAAAAGTGCAAATTTAGGGGGTAAAATAAACGTTCTCCTGTAAAGTTTAAATTTAAGTATGTGTTTGAGTAAGTCATTTAGAAGAAATGTGTACAATGACAGGCGATTCTGAAGAGCACAAGACCTTGCCAGGCGAGGGGAACGATTAGGGGTTTTTCCTAAAATTAGTTTTTTGCATCAAAAAAAGTTTTTTTTAGGTTTTTTGAATCATCCCAAATAGAAAAGGTCTCTAGTGATTTTTCTCATAGGTTAACAGTTTTTGTTATATAAGCGATTAAACATTTTGAAAATTGCGAAATCGGCAATTTTTAACCCTAAATCGGACATATAACTAAAAATTTCAATGTTGCCAAGGTAGGTAGATATTCTGTAAACATTGATTGATGAAATCCCGAAGAGTTTTTTGCAATACAATATCGAAAACCCCTTTGTTTTTTAATTGCTAATCAAGCGGGCGATCACACTGTAGTATAAGTGAGGACGTTTGAGTTTGCATAAATTCATTATCTCGAGAATGGTCAAATTTGAAGGGAAATCCTAAGACAGGTCGATTTTTATTCTTAAATTAGGACTTTTTGGCATATATATAATACTAGTGACGTCATTCATCTGGGCGCGATGACGTAATCGATGATTTTTTTTTAAAGAGAGTAGGGGTTTTGTAATAGCTCATTTGAAAGGTTATTTAATTCTCTATTCAGTAATCTAAACATTAATATAATTATTTATACAGGGTGTACAAAAAAAAATTTTTTAAATTAATTTAGACAAAAAGAAGAAAAATTTTTTTTGTACACCCTGTATAAATAATTATGTTGATGTTTATATTACTGAATAGAGAATTAAGTAACCTTTTAAATGAGCTATTACACAACCCCTACTCTCTTTTAAAAAAATCATCCATTACGTCATCACGCCCAGATGAATGACGTCACTAGTATTATATATATATATATATATATATATATATATATATATATATATATATATATATATATATATATATATATATATATATTAATGTGATATTCAAAGATCGGTGTGCTCAAAGCAATTGATTAGATAATTAACTAATTAATTAAATTTAATTTTAATGATGCACTTATGATTTAATCACACTATTCAATGCTCTAATCTCAGGGTTTTATATTCTCGTGCTTCAATATCTCCTTTGCTTTACATATGATAAATAAGGTCAAAGATTAACGGAATAAAACACATATATGGTATAAAAGCATCTATTGAAATAAATTCACCCTCAAAATATCCTCTAAAAATAATATCTCCTATTCTGATTATTGAAATAACCCTACCACTATCTAAAGTACTTATTGAAATTTGCGTTATGAATAATTCTACAAAAAAAATAAAACTGTCTCTCGGATGATGAGTTGTCCAAATTCTTGTCTCTGGTCGCCTACAATTTACTCTTAGCAGCCCCCTATGTAGTCAGCAATCTCGCAACAAATTATTGCAAGCCTATTGTCATTAATGACCCCCTACAGATGCACGTATCTTTCAAAAAACAATGCTAGCCTTTTCTCCTCTCGATAAACTGAATATATTTCTCGTTCCGGCATGCAACGGTGACTCTTGGAATATAAGTAGAACAATATAACTTACAATGCTTTACGTGATGAGCTTCCGTCAGGACACTTATTTCAACAAACTCACAACTATTCACTTATCTGCCTTACTATTTCAGGAGACTCTTAGAGATCACCACTAGTCGACTTAACGATCATTTAACAACTGACTCTTCTTCCACCCTCTAACATTTCGCTAAACTCCCATTCTTCATACCTAGCCCCTCCTTTTTCCTTCTTCACCAATCCGAGTTCCTCAATTTTATCCCCATCTACCTTTCAGATAACAAACACCAATTTTCCCTACCATTAGAAATTTCCTAAAACTAATTACATGCCAATCGGTTTTTTTTTTCCTTTCTTAATATCTAAACAAAGATTACATTCATTTAAATTTCTAAATACAATTGTTCCCTCGCCGCAAAAGTCCATTTGGGAAACCCGGTCTCATTGTCCAAACACATAACCACTTTCTTATCATACTAACTGTACAAAGAAAATACTTAATCCCTATTTAAATTTTGTTTACCTACGGCCATCCAAAGATAATTGACTTTCATTTCTTCGAAATGAATTTTGGTATATTTTTATTATATGTTTTAACTTTTCTAAAATATTAAGATCGAAACCATATTAATTCAAATTTTACATATCTTAACAACTCCCCGCCATTTGATTTGCCGAAAAACTCTGTTATTTATTTAAATGACACAAGTTTTTTTTAGGATCAAATTATTCCATTATGTTACCAAACTCTACTCATGATACTTATAAATGTCGTGAATGTTAAAAATACCCCGTATCTTGCCTGTCTCTATATGCGCTAATTCATAACTATTTACCCCATTTTCCGTATTGACCCTATATGGACCTTCAAATACCGGCATCAATTTAGCACAAATACCATTTTGTAAATTGGACACCCTCAGTGCCCTCACTAAAACTTTATCCCCTTTCTGGAATGTAACCGGCCTTCTTCTTCGGGTCCTCTCTTGCCTTTGGAGATATTTCTCTCCACTTCGTCTCAATCTTCGTTGAACCACCTCGATCACTTCTTCGTATTGTCTGGGGGCGGTGTCTTCCCACGGTCTCGTAGGCATTGTTCCTTTCATTACATATAAAGGCGTCTCCTTGGTAACCGTATTTGGTGCACAGTTCAAATACGTCTCTATTTCAAACACTTTTCTGTCCCAATGTCGATGATGTTCTTCCGCAGCAATTCTTAGAAATTTTGTGACTTCTTGTATAAAACGCTCTGATGGGTTGCTCTGTGGATGTCGGATGCTTACAAATTTTGTATTTATGCCTCTCTCTCTCTTAATTCCCCTTTAAAACGGTCATTCCTAAAGTATGTCGCATTGTCCAACAAAATATTGTCTGGTCTTCCCACTGTTTCGATAAAATCGTCTATCTTCCGAAGTATTTCAGCTCCTTTCGTGGTTCTACATGGGTACAGTTTTAAATACTTTGAGAAAACATCCACCATAACTAATATGTGTTTATTCCTCTGTGTTGTTGTTATTAAATCGCTCAACATATCAATGGCGACAATATCCAGTTTCTTCCGAGCTATGACGTTTTTTGTGATGTTTTCGTTTTTGAAATTCTTACTTTTACACTTTTGGCATGTCTCGCAATTTCGAGTCATCTCTTTGGCTATTGTATAGTCCTGTCGACAAATGTAGTTCTCCCTGAACATAAGCCACACCTTCCTGCTTCCAATGTGTCCGTTGTCACAGTGTAATTTTGCTAAAACTTCTTTTGCCATCTGTTCCGTGATTACATATAGTTCTTTACCATCGACCCTCTTAAAATATAAGTTATCTTCTTGTTCGGCCCTTTGCTTTTCTCTTTCATCCAGTTGTTCCTGATTTTCCCTGATCTGAGCCAAAGAAAATAAGCCTGCTTCTTCTCTCATTATGTTCATGCCAACGTGGAGAGTTTTGTGGTCCTCTTTGCGGAATTGTTCATCTCTCGTCAACGCATCAGCCAAGATATTGTCAGTTCCTTTGATATATTTAAATTCAAAATCATACTCTTGAAGTAAAAGAATGCCCCTATGAATTCTATTATTTACCAGCCTATTTTTCATTATATGTACCAAAGCTGCATGGTCTGTTTCAACGGTGAATTTTGCCCCTAGTAGGTAAAACCGTAATTTATTTACACAAAATAACACACTGGCGAACTCTAATTCAGTAACGCTGTACTTTCTCTCATATGTTTTGGTTACACGGGAGACAAAACAGATTGGCACCTCTACATCGTCTTGGATCTGTGATAACACCCCTGCGAATTTTGTTATGGAAGCATCGGTCCGGAGAATGAAAGGTTGATCATATCTTGGGTGGTGTACTCTTACAGCTGTGGAGAAAGCTCCTTTTAAATTTTTGAAAGCCATTTCTTGTTCCGTTCCCCATTTCCACCTAACATTTTTCTTAAGTAATGCTATCAACGGTATTTCTTTTGTGCTGATGTCTGGTATTAGTTTTTTGAAATAGTTTACCATTCCCAAAAATCCCCGCAATGTTTTTAAATTGGTTGGCCTAGCGTAGTTATTTATAATTTCGATTCTATCTTCTGCAAGACTAATCCCTTTTGTGTCTAATTTGAATCCTAAATACAGTATTTCCTTTTGGAAAAACTGACACTTTTGAATATTTAATTTCAATCCCGCTTGATCCAGTTCTTCTAGCACAGTGTGAATATGTCGTAGATGGCTTGTTATATCTGGTGAGAAAATTAATAAATCATCTATGTAATGTACAACAAATTCTTCATGCCTATTTAAGATTGTGTTCAATGCGCGAACCAAAGCAGCGCATGCACTCTGTAGGCCAAATGGTACCACCCTAAATCGGTATACCACTCCGTCGATCGAAAAAGCGGTATAATTTCGACATTTCTCTGCCAAAGGTATTAACCAAAAACTATGTTTCAAATCGATTTTGGAAAAAATGTGTGACCCTGTGATTCGTCCAAATATGGCTTCGATGTTCAAAGGCGCTTCGTATTGCGCGATTGTGTGTGAATTAATGTTTCTTGCATCTAAACATAATCGCAAATCACCACTCGATTTTTTAACGCATACTATCGGGTTGATATATGGAGAGTCACATCTTTCTATCACCTTGTCTTCGATCATTTTTTCAATCTCCTGTCCGACGCTTTGCCTGTATTTATACGGGATTGGATATGTCTTGGATTTAAAATTTTCTAAGTTTTTAACTTTAAAAGAATGTTCATAATTTTTAGCCACTCGGCTTTCTTCATTAATCAAATCTCCATAATTTTCTAGAATCTTTTCTACTTCCTTTTCCATGTTTTCTCCACATTTTAATTTTCTTTCATCCTCATTTTGTTCGCATGTGTTCACTGTCCATAATATTTCTTCATAAAATTCTGGATTCTCGTCCATTATTGCCATTTTTTCTCTGTCCTCATCCTTTATTTCTTCTTCTGTTTTTTTTTTATCTTCAATTTCCATTTGGTATCCCGAGCACCATGTTTCTACTGCTTTCATTTCTCTTATGAGAACTTCCTTTTCTTCCTGCTTCCTTTCTGTTTTATCGTCGATTGCCGACAATTCTTCCGTATCTTCGATTTCCTGTCTTTCTCTTGTATCCACCGTGTTTTCCTTCTTTCTTTTTGAACTCTTCTTCTTTTTCTTCCTTCTTTTTTTTTCTGGTTGATTTTTTTCTTGTACTTTCGGTTTTTCCTCTACAGTCATATTGATTTCTTTATGTTTTTCCTGTTCATTTATCTTTTCAACAATTATTTTCCTCTCTATTTCCGTTTCTTCTTCTATGTTGTCTGGTTCTGCTCTGATTTCCAGTTTATTCTCCGAAAAATTTATGGTGATATGTTTTTCACTCAATTCATCAATTCCCGCTATCATATCATGGTTTAAATCTTCGATCACCACACATTGCATAATATAGTATTTGTCTCCCACTCTGATCAGCACTCCCAAACCTTCATTTACTGTCGTCAATTTTTTGTTATTTGCACCCACTAAAGCAACCCTAGGAATTTTATACACAAATCTGTCCAAATTTAATTCTTTTACTAGTTTCTTATTGATTAACGATATCTCCGATCCAGAATCAATCAAAATTTTAATCGCTTTATGTTTTATAAATGCATCTAAGAATATTAAATTGGAATTAGAACTTTGTCTTTCATTTCCCGCCAACTGTATAAACTCTCTCGGATGACAAAATATACCGGAGAGTTGTTTATGTTTGTTCAGTGGATGCTTTATTGAAAATCCTGTCTGGATTCATTGCATATATCTTCTTCCTCGTTTTCTATTGTTACATGATTCATCTCCCTTCTATTTTGTCGTTGGAAATTCTGATTGTTTCTACCGTCCCTTTGTTCGTTCGTATTCCTAGTCGGAGGATTTTGTGCATCTCTGTTTCTGTTGTGATTTTCATATGTTCTATTTTTTGCGTGATTCCTGTTATCATAATTTTGTTGTCTATTGTAATTTTGGTATTCTCTCGGCCTATCTTCGTTTGTTGATTGGGCATGTCGGTTTCTCTGGTCATAATTTGATTGATACCTTCTTGCCGGTCCATTATATTGTTCATGTTGTCTTCTGTTTCGCATTTCTCTTCGTTTTGCTTCCCTTACTTGAAGGAATTGGCACAAACTATCAATATCTTGATAGTTTCTCAAAATCACGTGGTCCTCCAGCGTTTCTTCGAAATGTCTGCTTATCATTTCTACCAGTTGTTCGGTAGAGTATTTGTAGTCTAGATATTTGGAATTGTTATATATCTGCAAAGCATATCTTTCCTCCGATATTCCCATTTTCTCGTGATATCTTCCATTCTGTAGCTCTTGGTTGATTTCCCTCTGTTTAACTTTCCCCCAGAAATAGTTGAGAAATTTATTTTCGAAATCTGTCCAATTTTCAAACTCATCTTCTTTACTTTCATACCATAACGCTGCTCCTTCTTTCAGATGGTTTCTAATTGTTTCTTTGCAGTCGTCAAAATATCTAATATGTTGCAATTTGGTTCTCAAATTTTTAACAAATGGTACTGGGTGTGTTTTTCTAATATCCTCGCCAAATTGTATTTTCGCGTCGCTTGTACCATGGATAATCATTTCCCTTCTTTCTCCACAATTCTGTTGATTCTTGAGTTCCGCAATTTGTTTTTCGTTTTGCTTAAATTTTTCTTCTATTTCTCGCCTGTCTTCTTGTATTGCATTTTCAAATTTGCTTTCTAACTGTTCTAATTCCATCTTCTGCACATTCTTAATATCCTTCATTTTAGTTTCTATTTCTTCTCGTTGCATCTCCAGTTTCCTTTCTGTTTCTTCTCTAACTTTTTCTAAACAGGCTTTCATTTCATTTTCATATTTTTCCAAACGCTTTTCCAATTTGCCATCATTCTCTTCCAATTTCTGTTCTATTCTCTGTGATATTTCTCTTTGTGTTTCTTCCATGGCTCGTTTTGATTCCTGTTGATTTTCTTGCATTGTCCTTTTTGTTTCCTGTTGATTTCTATCCATTTGTTGTGACTGGAGTTGCATCAGTTGCAATAGTTTCTCTATTCCTGTTAATTCCTGTTCTTTTCTCTCCATAATCGTTGTATCTCCTTCATTATCCAATCCTTCTTCAACAATTTTTTCCTCTTCTCTGTTTTCTTGCATTTTGCTTTGCCTCCTTGTGGTCGACATGTTGTTTCTTTTCGTTACTGTTTTCTTTGTCCCCGCCAAATGTGAAATTTTACAACACTCTATAAGTTGCAGAACACGACAAATATTTCTCCCCAAATTTAATAAATTTTCGCCACAAATATCAAATATGCAATCAGTAAATTTCAAAATAAATATCAAATGTACGATTGGTAAAAAAAAATCAAATAATTCAATGGCAGTAAATATCAAATACCTACGATCAATCCATAAATCAAAATAATTTTTACACCTGGAAAAATTGTCAAATTATCTCTGGATCACCTGTAGTTATTCCTTATCTCTTTCCCTACCATCAAATGCAAAGCTGCGATATTTTTAAGCCACCACGTTCTGGGCTCCAGTTAATTTGATATTCAAAGATCGGTGTGCTCAAAGCAATTGATTAGATAATTAACTAATTAATTAAATTTAATTTTAATGATGCACTTATGATTTAATCACACTATTCAATGCTCTAATCTCAGGGTTTTATATTCTCGTGCTTCAATATCTCCTTTGCTTTACATATGATAAATAAGGTCAAAGATTAACGGAATAAAACACATATATGGTATAAAAGCATCTATTGAAATAAATTCACCCTCAAAATATCCTCTAAAAATAATATCTCCTATTCTGATTATTGAAATAACCCTACCACTATCTAAAGTACTTATTGAAATTTGCGTTATGAATAATTCTACAAAAAAAATAAAACTGTCTCTCGGATGATGAGTTGTCCAAATTCTTGTCTCTGGTCGCCTACAATTTACTCTTAGCAGCCCCCTATGTAGTCAGCAATCTCGCAACAAATTATTGCAAGCCTATTGTCATTAATGACCCCCTACAGATGCACGTATCTTTCAAAAAACAATGCTAGCCTTTTCTCCTCTCGATAAACTGAATCTATTTCTCGTTCCGGCATGCAACGGTGACTCTTGGAATATAAGTAGAACAATATAACTTACAATGCTTTACGTGATGAGCTTCCGTCAGGACACTTATTTCAACAAACTCACAACTATTCACTTATCTGCCTTACTATTTCAGGAGACTCTTAGAGATCACCACTAGTCGACTTAACGATCATTTAACAACTGACTCTTCTTCCACCCTCTAACATTTCGCTAAACTCCCATTCTTCATACCTAGCCCCTCCTTTTTCCTTCTTCACCAATCCGAGTTCCTCAATTTTATCCCCATCTACCTTTCAGATAACAAACACCAATTTTCCCTACCATTAGAAATTTCCTAAAACTAATTACATGCCAATCGGTTTTTTTTTTCCTTTCTTAATATCTAAACAAAGATTACATTCATTTAAATTTCTAAATACAATTGTTCCCTCGCCGCAAAAGTCCATTTGGGAAACCCGGTCTCATTGTCCAAACACATAACCACTTTCTTATCATACTAACTGTACAAAAAAAATACTTAATCCCTATTTAAATTTTGTTTACCTACGGCCATCCAAAGATAATTGACTTTCATTTCTTCGAAATGAATTTTGGTATATTTTTATTATATGTTTTAACTTTTCTAAAATATTAAGATCGAAACCATATTAATTCAAATTTTACATATCTTAACAATATATATATGCCAAAAAGGCCTAATTTAAAAATAAAAATCGACCTGTCTGAGGATTTCTCTTTAAATGTGCTCATTCTCGAGATAATGAATTTATGCAAACTCAAACGTTCTCACTTATACTACAGAGTGATCGCCCGCTTGATTAACAATTAAAAAACAAAGGGGTTTTCGATATTGTATTGCAAAAAACTCTTCGGGATTTCATCAATAAATGTTTAAAGAATATCTACCTATCTTGGAAACATTGAAATTTTTAGTTAAATGTCCGATTTAGGGTTAAAAATGGCCGATTTCGCAATTTTCAAAAATTTTAATCGCTTATAAAACAAAAACTGTTAACCAAAGAGAAAAATCACTAGAGACCTTTTCTGTTTGGAATGATTCAAAAAATCTAAAAAAACTTCTTTCGATGCAAAGAAAATAATTTTAGGAAAAACCCCTAATCTTTCCCCTCGCCTGACAAGGTCTTGTGCTCTTCAGAATCGCCTGTCATTGTACACATTTCTTCTAAATGACTTACTCAAACACATACTGAAATTTAAACTTTACAGGAGAAAGTTTATTTTACCCCCTAAATTTGCACTTTTCGATTCACCTGGTAGATACACGTGCACGGCTGATGCCTGACAGGTCATGGTTTTTAGCCTTGGTGTGCTATGAATTATCACTATACAAATTTCTAGCCTTACAGGACGACCGTTAATCGGAGGGTTCACTAGCTCTTAGACTAACTTTTGTTTTGACTTATTTGAATAGGTCTGAATCTGCTACTCCGCAAATTAGTTTGTAGTTCATATTATTAAGAAGTATATGCTTGGCTTGTTTATTACGTTCGTTTTGAAGTGTGTGCTTTGTGAAATAATATCTGAACCTGAATATTTTTCGGCTCAGAATAAATACCTACCAGATCAAATTGAGTTTGATTTTGAAGGTATTCCCAGTGCAAAAATTAAGAGAAAAAATCTGCACACTTGTATTATGTAAAAATAAAGAACAGCGTTATAAAATGACAAATAGTGAACGAATTCTTTAAGACGACCGACATTGCAAAGTCGCAAAAAATTCATTAAACCTACTCTACAAAACTATAATATTTTGTTGATCTTTCATAAATTTTTGTTAAAGGGGCCGTTCAAGTATTACGAAACGCAATTATTGAAGCTCTTACAACCTCTTTATCCCATCTGTATCTTTTCATCTTTTGCTGTGAAGAAAGGTCCAGCTATTTATTGCAAACACGTTTTACTGTGCTTGACCTGGTTAATACAAATTTTAAGATTTTTTCACTTGAATACTATTGTCCTATTGTAACCTAAGCGGAACGTGAGGGGGCAATATAATACAATCCAGGGGTTATATGTAAAATATAAACGAAAGTTGAAAAGTTGCGAGATTGTGATTCCGTAGTTTTACAATGTTACGTAACGCGCTGTTCGAACCTCCCTCCCCCCGTATAACGCGCCGTAACGTTTTACATGGCCCCTCTCCCCCAACTTGCGTTACGTAATACTTGAAAGCTTCCAAAGTAGATTAAATTACACTTGGTATGATAAAAAACTATCCAACAAATTCTTTGTTTTAATCTAGTAACACCCAAATATAAAAAAGTTATATCGATAAAACGAAACTTGCCAGCAAGCAATTCTAAGCATACAGGAATCATTTTCAAAAAATTTACCCTATTTTGATTAAAATCGCTTCCTATATCAAGATACTTTTATGTGGCACTCATTGTATTGATAATTTTCTCATCTTAATTGGCAACTAACATGTCAATCTCGACAAAAAAGTATATCCACTAAATAAATCATTTTTCAAACTCTTTCAAGCTAGTTTGACAAACAGTTTGAATTTTCAAACCTGCAGGTTTGACCAGTTTGACTTGACTTGAATTATTTTTCAGAACGATTGACTTGAGTTTGACTTAAAATTAAGTCAAACTCAAGTCAAGTTCAAGCATTCAAGTCAAACTTGTGCAACTCTAGTCTTTTTGTCTAGCAGTGTGGCCTGCTAAGCTCCATTTGAGTTTGGCAATTTTTGTTGTTATGTCCTCTACTTCTGTTTTTATCGTACCCAGTCGTTCCTCTTTTTATCTGACAGTAGTATACCTAGCATTGCTCTTTCCATTGCCCTTTCTGTTGTGGCTGGTTGACTGATATCAGCGTTGGTTATGGTCCAGGTTTGACATCCATTTGTTATAATAGGAAGGATACACTGGGTAAATTAGGAGCTGTCAGCGAGCTCCTCCATCATAATTTCTAGTTCTTCGAATGTAGACCGTTTTCGTCCGCGATACTAGTGAGCAAATATTAAACGTACGACAGATCATTGAAAAATAGAGAGAATTAAATATCAGAATACATGTATTTCGTTGATTATACAAAGGAATTTGATTTGGTGAGTTGGAAGAAATTGTGGTAGATGCTTATTGAAATGGGAGTACCAAAATATCATCTGCTTTTTCTGATCAACAGTCTATACATATAACACCAACTGCAAAAGTTAAAGTAAATGAAGAACTAACTGAAAGTTTCACATCACTAAAGCCAAGGCTGGATACAGAAGATAATCCTATTTATGAGGAATGGATTGCTCCGAAGGCGACTGATATGGGTGGAATTGAACTGTTACAACAGGTGAGAGAAGTAGCTGTAATTTACGATATACAGATTATACTACTATTCTCGCCAACCTGGAAATAAAATTATAGTATAAGAGCTGTGAGACATTTTTGAGTAGGTATTTTAGGCAACCTGAAAATTTTTCAGGTGACTTTTCTATGATAGCCTAATACAAAAATGCCGGTCTGGCTGGAGGGTAGCGGTTATTTTCCCCAAAAATCCCCCCCAAAGTTAAAAAAAGGGCAAAAATTGATATTACAAAAAATACCATTGACGTGACTTTAAAGTAAATTTAAATATTCAAATATAAAGAAAATAAACAGACCAGGCGATTTGAGGGCGATTTTAACTCTGCAAGATACTTGCATGGGCGTCCCAGGATTATTTTCAGGGGATGCATCTGAACTTCACAAGATTTCATCTGAATCTGTACATACTATTAACGAGTATAAAATATACAACTATACATGCATAGCTATGTACACTCCTTCCGGGCAGGGAGGTGCAATTGTTATTTTGACAGGGTATTTTTTAATATTAAAAATAAATATTCTAAAAAAGACAGGTTTTTTTTGGTGAAATTTTCCAACTGCCATGTGATCAAACAAATTACGGGTGCATATAAATGAAAAGCGCTATAGGTAAGCACCAGTGTGAGAAAGAGCGTATACCGATAGCTGTTTGCGTCCTCTGTTCTAACTGAGCGAGTCCGTTCGCTCGAGAAAAATCACGTGACCTAGCGATAACCATGTTGTTGTAACTTTTTCTTAATTAAAGGAAAATAATACGTACTATACAATACAGTGATGAGCAAGCTAATAACCGGCAAAATAGCTCAAAAGGTTGAAAACATAACACATTGCGAAACAAAAAGAGTTTCATCTCTTTTTGTTTCGAGATGTATTATGTTTTCCATCTTTTGAGCTGTTTTGCCGGTTATTAGCGCGCTCATCACTGTAGATTTTGCAAATATGATAGAAAAAAAAAACAAATGTATTATTATAAATATATAGGTAGAAAAGTATTAAACTATAGACTAAATTAATTCTGTGTCTTGTACTTCTTCTTCAAACTCCTCATCTGAGCTTAAATATTCATTCTCTTTTTCTTTGTTAGACTCCCCTCAAGACTCAGATTCGTCTTCTACCTAATCTGTAAATAGTTATAATATGTATTTAGAGTTAATTAAAAGATTATTAGTGATTAATTAATTGAGTTGCTACGTATTCTTTCTTTTAAAACCAATACTTAATACTTTTCCTTATATAACCAATCACATCAGGTTTTTTATTTCTTAGTATATGACCAAAGTAGCTCATTTTTTTCCTTCATAGTGTTGAGTATTTCTTGTCTAATTTTCATCTTTCTTAATGTTTCCGCGTTTGTTACGTGTTGTGTACATTATTTTTTTACATTATTCGATAACACCACATCTCAACAATGGCAAGTCTTTCTTCAGATGCGCCCGTGGTTGTGCAGGCTTCGACTCCGTACAAAATGACAGAGAATACCTAGCAAATCAATTAATTAATCAGTAATTAATTTTTAATAAATTCTAAATGCATATTACAACTATCTACAGTTCATGTAGAAGAAGAATCTGAGTCTCGAGGGGAGTCTGACGAAGAAGAAAAGAATGAATATTTAAGCTCAGATGAGGAGTTTGAAGAAGAAGTACAAGATTCGGACACAGAATTTATTTAGTTTATAGTTTTATAATTTTCTACCTCTATATTTATAATAATAAATTTGTCATTTCCTATCATATTTGCAAAATCTATTGTATAGTACGTATTATTTTCCTTTAATTAAGGAAAAGTTACTTAAAAAACTATAATATATAACAATTACTCTAACGTTTCGAGGCACAACAACATGGGTATCACCAGGTCACGTGATTTTTCTCGAGCGAACGGACTCACTTCGCTAGAACAGAGGACGCAAACAGCTATCGGTATACGCTCTTTCTCACACTGCTGCTTACCTATAGCGCTTTTCATTTATATGAACCCGTAATTTGTTTGATCACATGGCAGTTGGAAAATTTCACCAAAAAGCTGCCTTTTTTAGAATATTTATTTTTAATATTAAAAAATACCCTGTCAAAATAACAATTGTACCTCCCTGTCCAGAAGGAATATACATAGCTATGCATGTATAGTTGTATATTTTATACTTGTTAATAGTATGTACAGATTCAGATAAAATCTTCTGAAGTTAATATGCATCCCCTGAAAATAATCCTGGGACGCCCATGCAAGTATCTTGCAGAGCTAAAATCGCCCTCAAATCGCCTGGCTTGTTTATTTTCCTAATATTTGAATATTTAAATTTACTTTAAAGTCACGTCAATGATATTTTTTGTAATAACAATTTTTACCCTTTTTTAACTTTGGGGGGGATTTTTGGGGAAAATAACCGCTACCCTCCAGCCAGACCGGCATTTTTGTATTAGGCTATTATGGAAGAGTCACCTGAAAAATTTTCAGCTTGCCTAAAATACCTACTCAAAAATGTCTCACAGCTCTTGGACCATTATGTCAACTACTGAATAGATTAAAGTATATAAGTAATAAGTATACAGACAGGTGTCAAAATAAATAGAGAAAAAACAAGGATCATGGCAATAGATAGTCAATAAAACCAACTATCATAAATAAATTAGGTAACTGACATTAATTACATGACACCTAACACAAAATACAATGTCTAAGCTGTCAATAATCTCGAAAAGCCATAAAATCACTCTAGGGACTAAAATCAGACTGGACAGATGTCTACACTTTTCAGTTTTCCTATATGCATTGTAGTCCATTGGAATGTTACATTTAGGGTTGCATTTCTTAGAGGAGTCAATTTTATTTTTTTTATTGTGTAGGGGGAGTCAGTAGAAGCTTAAGTTCAAGTTTTTGGGATCGCCACCCTTGTCCTCGGCCGCCATGTTGGAAAAAGGGATGCAAAGGGCTTTCGCGCTGTATCTCGTTAGCTATTAACTCTACAGAAAACTTAGTTACACATAAAGTGTATAAAATAAAATTTTATACAATTTTATGTCTATTAGTTTTTATCGTCAAGCGATCAACAAAACAGTTATAAACAAAAATAAGAGAAAATTTTGTAACAAGTTTCCTTTTGGAGGTTATAACTTTCTTTCCGTTTGAAATATTTTTAACAGTAATGGGTCAGTATATTTTATACGTTTATAAGTTTTTTACTATAAATTTTGACGTTTATCATTTTAAGTGACAGTGACATTGGCGCATTTGCGTGCCTATTGAAATTTATTACTTAGGTATACTATTTTAAAAAATTTATATTGTGTTAAGTATATTATAACATATTATATGATATACGTATATATTCTTGTTCTCATGATCATTTTTCAGTGCGTCATTAATTATGACGTCATATACTGTATTGGGTGTGTCGAGACTTATTTCATGTAATTATTGACGAATCTGACAGATGCCACAATCGTACTTAGCCATAGGTGAAAAGCTTGTGGAATTACACTAATTAGTAATTAGTAGATTATTTGATTTTTACACAATATGTTAACATGTAGGTATTTTTTATAAAGGGGAATAAAATTAAAAAGTAAACAATATTGTTAATTAAATTTATAAATATGGAAACATTAAAAAATGACACAAAACTGTCCACAAACTGTGTTTTTATCTTCTTATCTAGGTGTTGTCTCCGCTTCAAAAGTTAGCAATCATCAGAGAGATCTTTATTTCTGAAACAGCGGCTCTAAATAATTCATTGTTATTACATCCAAACCAGTTCCTAAGGTTCTTCAGTTCAGCCATGAGGTACGTCTCCTTACTATGGATCTTTTTCTTGAATAATGACCTGGAGTATTAGATATACATCTCTCATCACATGTCCCATATATCTCAGTTTTCGTCTTATTTGTTAGTTCTCGTTCCTTATGAGTAAGTCTCATTAGCTCCACGTTGGATCTTCTATTTACTCATGAGATATTTAGCACTCTTCGGTACAAATCGAATGTCTCTAGTCTCCTCACGCCAATGACTAACTTTTAACGAACTAAATTCTAAACCAAAACACAAAATAATGCACAAAGACGTTGTGAAACACAAGTGAAGTCGAATTCGAAATTTCAAAATGACAGGTACACAAAATACTGACCTGAATAATAACCGTCACTTGACTCTTTGACACTTCTAAAAAATGGCCAAAATGGACGAAGTTTTCGTCAAATGTTCGTAATACGTGTATTTGATTGGCTAGAAAAAACGCTTATTCTAAATATCAACGAATCAAACGTAGGTTAGGAATAGACATCTTATGTATATAACCATTGTAATGCTGCATTATTTTTGTGTTTAATCACGGAGCTACCGCTTTTTCCGTCTCATCTAACTTAATGCATTAGAGAGAAATCGAAAAACTGTGACGCACTGAAAAATGATCATGAGAACAAGAATATCATAATATTATATTTATATACTTAGTTAAATATAAATAAATGTACATTGTAACTTTATAAAATACATCCACCGATAATAACAATTTCTTATTTGTTACATTGACAAGTAGGGTCAAATTTGTGCTTATAATTATTTTTCGGAAACGAATAGAACTTAAATTGACTATTTTTTGTTGTTGTATTTTTACAGTATTTTTTAATAGTAGGAAACTAATTATTAATCGAGACTATTTAATCTCGAGTAGTTGACTATTATAATTTTTTACTAATTAAAATGAAAAAAGGTCGTAGAAAAAGTATAGTATTCTACTCGGATATAATGACTATTACTCACTCTGATGAATTAGGACACTTGCCTTCGGATCGTGTCGCAAACTTCGTCATCGTGAATAATAGCGATCATTACATGCTCGTTGCTCGTTGAATAATACTATTCTTTTAAGAAATTCTTGAGAAGAAATTTATTCACCTGTTCACCTATTGACATTTATCGTCATTAATCTCGTTAATCTAAGTTTAAGGGTAAGTGCAAAATGTTCTCAGATGGTGTAGAGACTTCAGTGAAGACCGAATGGAAATTCACGATGAATCTTAAGGCTTTCCGCTCCCATATTCATCGTGAATTTCCGTTCCTTGCGAACATGTTGAACATATATCGTCGCCTTAGTACTATAACTTGATAACTCCAAAATTGACGTTTTTGAGATAACTAGTTCACAAGATGTATTTTATTTGCCTCCATATTGTGTAAAAACTTGATAGCTCACTTCAAACGGGTTAAGTATTTATTTATGATTGACGAAAGTTGATAAAACTCAAATGCCACTAATATTCAGTGCTAAAACTTGACAAGATAAGTTATCAAGCTATTATTTAATCGAAATAATCGTGAATACGACATACACTGAATGCTATAACTAGATAACTCGAGTTATCTAGTTTTAGCACGTGTTTCTCTGAAACCATTGAACTTACCACATAATTGCTATCTGTTTATTCGGTTCATTTTAATGCAAGAATTCGAGAATTGTTAGCAGATCTGGCAACCCCCATGGCAGAGGGCTAATTTTCAACAAAATAATGTTTAAAATATTAGTTGTGTTAAAAAGTTCACTTATATGCGACTTAGCACAACATGCGACATTACCAAATGTTAACATTATGGTAGTGCTAAAAGTTGATAACTTTAATTTTTCGTGTTTTTTTCCATATTGGAAAACAAATTTACACCATATTCCTAAATATATCAGTTGCCAAAAAGTTAAGGAACAGTATTTTAGAGCCGCAGAGTGAGTTCCGTATTTAGCAACACCATGGTAGCAGCACAAATATCTTTAAAATCTTTAAACTCGTTTATCTCAAAACTACTAATTTCGAGTTATCAAGTTATAGTATTAAGGCGACGATATGCACTTTTACCCATAAACTTTGATTAACTGACAATTAATGTCAATAGGTGACATCCATTTTGTATGTAAAAAACGTGTCACAGTATAAATTTCACATTGAAGGTAACAGCGACTGTGACCTCCACCTTCGAAGGCTGCCAGGCCGACACTGAGCAATGTAGCGAGGCGAAAGTAGTGTAGTGAGAGAGATGGAGGGTTGATCTGTAAGGCAGCGTTGGTAGATTTCACCCAGTACGTCACACTCTTTCTTAACAACGTATTTCACCTGCTACATAAGCAAAACACTGTCAGCAACAAATAAAACATTTATCTTGGAACCAAAATTCCAAGCCAAAGAAGAACATGAAGGCCTAGAAAGAGATGGAGTGATAACCTAGATATCCAATAACATGCTAAGATAGCCTCATCAGGTCGATTAAGAAAATAGGAAGAAGAAAAAAGATTCCTTTATGTTTGGAGCGGGATATTTTACAAATTTTGCAAGAAGATATTATCTCGTTAGGTGGACCAGTATTATATTATGACCAAGAAAATAAATTGTCATATCCACTCGAAATAGGGTTAACTAACTAGAACTAAAACTAACTCGAATTGGGTTGAACTTTAGATTAAGAAAAATAATTATATAGTTTAAAACGGCAACAAGAAGAATTCATGTATAAATTTTAACTCAAAATGATGTCACTGTAACCGAAGTTTTGTTAAACACAGAAGCACGAGCGTGGAGGGAGTTTTATGAGGTTCACGTGATCTCCTCAATAAAACCGTTTGTTTAATTACCGGTAATGGTTTTCTACGGGAAAAAGAATAAAGTTTCGGAGTTAATTTAACGATTCAATTCGTTGTCGGAGTACGGTTACCCGATAAAGATTCCTACTTAATACGTGCAGGTTGAGGTTATAAAATATTCTCTCGTTTCGACTTTTAGTTTAACACGTTAACATAATCATAAAACTCGTCATCAAAACACTCGAACTGTGTGACCAACATGAGTTTTAGATTAGAGTTTTTATGGAAATTTTTACGTTAATTCAATTTACTTGTATATACCTCTGCGACAATAATACATAACCGAAGCCTATACCTAGTGGTACAGTCGCAATGAAAATGTTGCCTTCAGATCGATATTTTATATAGTAGTATATCAATATAATAGACAGTGTCAAAAATAAAGATGAACTAATTTTAATCTTCGACAACTACTCATAAAATCCATTTAGGTTGCAGAGCTTGTTTCAGTTATCCTTCGGTGCATCCCAAACTTCGAAGCCGTACGGAATAATTTTTTCCACCTACCTCTACTGAAAGTATACTTTTCCTGACCTGATTGTAGGGAGCAAAGTTGTACTTTTGCTCCCTAGGGAGGGAAAGTACTTTTCCTATTGTCCTCGCTAGGGAGGAAGAGTAAAATGACGTCATGGTATGTCATTGATGAAATAACTTATTGACGCCCTATACAATATTCTATTATCTATTACGTAAGTATCTATACATTTTAACGTTTATTTATAGAGCACCCTGTATTTTGCAGAATGGTAAAAACAGTAATTTGTTATTTCGATTTATAGTAACTTGACTTATATTTGACACAATCTAAGGCCTTAGTTAGTTCTATAAAGCACATAAATGCAGGTTTATTATATTCCAGTGCTTTCTCAGGAATTTGTATGGCTATGAATATGGGGTCTATTGTGGACCTATATTTCCGGAAACCTTGTTTTTCCGCACTAATTGTGTATTCTTCATTTATTTTATTGGCAAGTATTTTTGTTAAAAGTTTAAGAGTTGTGCTCAGCAAGGTGATGGTACGGTAGTTGCTAGGGTCTTTGCTGTTTCCTCTCTTGTGAATAGGTATTGTTATACTCGTCCTCCACTGGTCTGGTACACGCTGGCTACATATTATTTCTTGAAAGAGGATGCTTTCGATTTTCGATTAAGGTTTCTCCTCCTTATTTTAGGAGTTCATTTGGTATCCCATCGGTAAATACTTTATAGGTAATTTTACTTATATTTGACAGTTGACAGTTATACTGTACCTACTTGTTAGTTTTAGTGCTCTAATAAATTTTGTCAGTAAGTTACATAAATAAATTATTTAAAATGAAAAAATTACTTGATATTTGAGGAAGGTGTAAAAATCATATGTATAACATGGGAGTAAAGTGCCTTTTGCTCCCTCGAATGATGAAACTTCATTCTCGGGAGGAAAAGTAGCACTTTCCTCCCTTGTTATACAAATAGCTATATTTCAACTATTCTTTTATACATGTGTTTTTTCTTGTCTCTTTTTATTGATCTGTTGCAAAGAAGATATGTCTCTCTGCCTTTGTTAATTCTACTTTATATTTGCTTTGTATTTCGTCTTCACTACTTTTTTTATTAAAGACACTCTTAGATATTTACATTTCTCTACAGCTTTTATGCTTTTCGTATCTAAAACTGGCTAAAAAACATAAAAATATATAAATGATACAAATTAGAGTAAAAAAAATTTATTATAAATTAATAAATGAAAATAGTTTCTGTCGTTGTGAGGTCAGTACTCACCGGAGGGACCGCAGACGTTCGGATACAATTAGCGTCTCTTTGCAAAGACAATGACGTCGACTTTGCAAAGTAACAAGACACTTACTTAACACACACACTACACATTACAGCTGAGTTAGTGATAAGTTATACAATTACGTGGCTAAAGGTTCTAGTTCTAAACCAAGGCCAGAGTCAGAGGAAAAAAAATCATTAAACACTTCATTTTATAATATAAATGCTATACTTACTGAAATGAAAGGTTGTAAGTGACATGATAATATCTATTATTTTATGAAAGTAAACTTGAATTCAGGATTTGATTATACATTATATTATTGGACTCTATATTAGCAAACAAAAATGAATTCATATACCCATGTTAGAAATTTTATTTAGAAAATTAGTTCATATTAAATGGTTAATACTATTGTTTAGTAACAAAAAATAAAAAACAGATGGCCCGATGGCCGTAAACAAAAAAGAAGAAATAAACGTAATTATATGTTAAAAAGAAACTTATCAAAGCTGTCGGGATTCTGGCTTGTCGGGATTTTGGGGTAGACCCCAAATTCATACACATAGGCAATACCGGCGCTAGCGTATAAGGTACCCGCCTGCAAAACTAGTATAGGCGCCCTTCGGCTTTTTTTACATTAGTATTTTGTATAATACCAGCCAAAAAAAGTTCATTTTGGCGCCCTCCAAGCAGAGGCGCCCGCCTGCAGTGCATCCCTTGCAGGGCCGTTATCGCCGGCCCTGCACATAGGCTCAGGGAGAGTACCTGTTGTGTATTATGTATGACACACATAGGAGTCAAAGTGTTATTATAATCTTAACTTTTACTCAAATATTTTTATAAAATATTTATGTAAGTCATGCCAAACAACTAAAAAAGGGATAAACGAATGAAACCATGGGTTTCGCAGTCAATGTCCCAACACACACACTATTTAAAAATGGAAAACTCCTAGTTATTGGCTGTACACCATAGTTTAAAACTTACAATGAAGTGTAAAATTCCTAGTGTAATTATTACAATTACCAATTATTGGTATAATTTATAAAATTAATAAAATTGTGAAAATATCCAAACGGATGAACTTCAAATAGACAAGTCGTAAACGGCGGGTTCGTTGGAAAAAATATTCCCATGAGATATTTTTGCATAATCACATTCGTGAGACGTCCCAGAATAAGGTTCAAGAAGTCGCCCACGTGAAAAGTGGGCCAATTTTTTTTTAACAATTTTTTTTAATCAAATTGCAAAAATCGATATTTTTGGCCCGCACTAATTTTTTTTAGGTTTTTTGGGCCATTCTGGACAAAGAAGGTCTCTTATAATTTTTCTCTAAAGTTGATCTTTTTCGAGTTATAAGCAATTTAAAATTTGAAAAACGCGAAAATGGCCATTTTTAAGACTTAATAACTCGGTTAAAAATTATTATTATGAAAGTCAGAAAGCGACTAAATCAAAGTTTAAAGTCTCCGCTACATGATCCTGAAGAAATCTGTGTCATTAATTTACTACTAAGCTGTTATTTTTAATTAAAAACAAGGAGCGGTTAGATCGTATTGACGCGGTTGTAAATGTGAGTGCGAGCAAGATGCACAATTGGATTGCTGGAATGGCTTCTCTCTCGCACTCAGCATTTACAGTGGCCGCACACATGCATGGCGCTTATTATTTTTATTTAAAAATAACAGCTTAGTAATAAAATAATGACAAAAATTTGTTCAGGATCTTGTAGGGGGGCTTTAAACTTTGATTTAGTCATATATTGACTTTCATAATAATAACTTTTAACCGAGTTATTAAGCCTTGAAAATCGTCATTTTTCGTTTTTTTCAATTTTAAATTGCTTATAAGTCGAAAACGATCAACTTAAGAGAAAAATTATAAGAGATCTTTTTTGTTCAGAATGATCCAAAAAATTAAAGAAAAAATTGTTCGGGCCAAAAATATTGATTCTCGAAATTTGATTAAAAAAAAATGTAAAAAAAATTGGCCCACTTTTCACGTGGGCGACTTCTTGAACCTTATTCTGGGATGTCTCACGAATTTGATTATGCAAAAAAATCTCATGGGAATATTTTTCCCTTCGAACCCGCCGTTTTCGCCTTGTCTAAAAACCGTTTTCCAAAACGCAATTAAACTAAACACATATTTTAAAAAAAGCAGATCATGTTCGGTCCCCCTTGTATAAAGCTCAAATAACTTTAAATATTTTATTCCACATCGTAATGTATTATCCATATAATTTAACATCCCGATTCTGTGAGTGTTAAACAAAAGCCAAACACTAGCACCATTCGCTTTGGACATATTTATGTATCATCGTATAATACCATACTTAATGTGGTTGAAGTAATAGCTTTTGCCCGTGGCGCAATATACTGTCAGAGGTAGTTAAAATTTAGGTGAATATTATTACCATACTTTTACTTTCTGTCGTTAATACTGAAAAGCACTTCATAGCAAATGCTTAAAAGGATTAAAAGGCGATATTATATGTTATAATTGGAACATTATTTTATTACTAAACTCTCTAAATTTGCATAATTAAATCTAATAAAAAAACACATTAAATTGAAACCCCTTAGTTTTGTGCAGTATGTCTATCATTCCGGCGATTAGTACAGTCAAAACTGAAATAAATACAGAAAGACTGATAACAGATGGGGTTCAAAATTAAGGAATATGGGAATAATTATGTAGTTCATCTAATTATTACAAAACTTTTGGCGTTTATATTGTGACTGAGCGTTTTATAATATAATCAATAAGTGCGTTCGCGGGAGCCTGTCGGCGACTAGTCGGCGACAAATTAGCAGCAAAACGCATGCGCACTTTAAAATGATATAAATAATATCGTAATAAGATAAATATACAAGGTATATTTACCTAGTATAATTTAATAATTAGTTATTAATATTAATTAAAAGTAAATATACCTTGTATATTTATCTATTAACGGTATTATTTATATTAAGTGAGGTTAGAAATTGTCGGCGACAATTTGTCAACTGTACCCGCGAACGCACCTATATTAAATAGTGCTGTTGTCTAACGAAAACAAATTTATAGTAAGGGAGAAAAGAGTTATCAGAAAAAGCCCTAGAGCATCACAGTAAGTTGTTTCTCTGTTTTGTGGACTTGGAAAAAGCATTTGATCGGGCGCCACGTAACAAGATCTGGGAAATATTAAACCGTAGAAATATGAAAACCAAGCTAATCCAAGCAATAAAGAGTATATTATATAAATGTACACGTAATAATATAAGAACGAACAACCGCTCATCACTAGAATTCAACACAAGGACAGGTGTACGTACCGTACAGATGTATGTACCGTAAAAATGTGTCGCCCTTAGACCAAAAATCGACATATTTCTTCATTTCCTTAAAATCTAATAAATACTGCCAAATATCGATGTGGACTGTTTTCTTTGGCCCACACTGTATCTACTCGACAATATTATATTTGATTTAGGTCAAATAGTGGTATATTAATGAATAAATAATAAAAAGTTTTTGGTGACCAATAACTTATTAAAACAAAATAATTGTTCAAAATGACCACCACCGTATTGAAGGCAAAGTCTTGCTCTTTTTGTAATTTATCTGACTTATTTCTCAACCTCATCTATGTTATTTTTCATTTCGACCCTGCAAAGTTGTTGGTAACGTTGTAACCAGCGTTTATGATATTCTTCAGAAATGATAAAAAAGATACCAATTCCTTTGATTTCTTTTTTTTTATATGCATGTAACATTTTTTCATTGTATGAAGTAAGTATATATAAATGTTGAGCTGCTCTTTTAAAATAAGATCTACTTTCTTCGATTAGAGGATAAGTTTTTGAACTGAAAGAGTTCTCTGAAAGAGAGATTACAGTTACAGTATTACTCCATTCGGAATCTTTCTTATAAATGCAGTTACAGCCACACCGATTATATTGGCAGATAAAGCATAAAAAGTTGTACAAGAAGAAAACTGTAACTCAAAATCGCCAAAAATGTCAGTTACAACGTTATTTTATGCTTGAGTCGATTTCTTAGAAGGCGTCTCGAATCCATCCAAGAAGTTCTTCCCTATTATGTATTTCATCATTATAAACCTTGGATTTTAAATTATCCCCGAACATAATAGTCGATACAATTAGAATCACATGATCGTGAAGGCTAGATATGAGGACCGCCTATACCGATCCATCTCTATTGTGAAAATTTTCGGATAAAAAATCTCTAACTATGCGCCTGTAGTATGATGAAGCACCATCAGGAAAGTATATTCTACCTGCAGTAATATTTTCATCATCTAACAGTACTGGTCAAATATTTTCTAAAAAATTTAAATACAGTTCACCGGTTAGGCTGGGACGTAAAATATATGGTCCTATTTATTTGTTAACAAATATTACACACGTTGCTCTACCCAAACGTGTGAGTCTCTGAAATTGTATATCCCATCTTTCTTGAATTTTGCTTCATCCGTGAATAAATATGTGTTTACAATCCTTGGATTTCATTTGCTTACTGGATTTCGAGTGGTCCACCTACTAAAATTAATTGTGAGTGCCAAATATAAAATAAATATACAGTGTGGTTAAAAAGTCGTAAGTCGTATTTCAATTTTTGTTCTACTTCGAGCTCTTGCAATTCACATAATTTCAGAATTTAAATTCAAAATTTTACCAGAAAAAACATTTTGCCGAAAATTCAAAGTATACCAGTAAATTAAGTTTTTCATCCTCTTTTTATGAGCAGAATCCATTTGTAAAAAAATTGTTGCACAGGGGTCGGGTTTTAGTAGGGATGGGAAAAACCTACCGGTTTTAACCTAAAACCGGTTTTTTACTTTGCAATAACCGGTTGTACCGGTTATTTTTTTGTCCCGGTTAAAACCGGTTTTTTCTTTTTAAAGTAAAAACCGGTTATTAGGTTTTTACGGTAATTAGGATTAGGTTAGGTATTATTTTGGATCCCAATCATAATTATTATTTTCAAGTAATTATTCTAAACAAAACCATAATTCAAATTTTATTTTATACATACAGAAGCAAACTGAAAGTGCAAACTCACATCAGACAGAAACAATTAAGTTTTATTATAATATTTCGTTGAAAAGGTATTTGTAATCATAATATTTACATAAGAAGTGATCTGGTTGAAGTAGACGCAAACATCATCTATTTTTCACACTTGACTCTTGACATTGAAAGTGGGTGAATGACTTTTTCTGATTACCAAAAATAATGTTCTGACTATGAATATCAAATTACCGGTTACGAATACGAAGCTCCAAGAATTTCCCTATGTTTTCAAAACGATACACCCATACAGGAAGTCCTAAATGAGTTAAAATGTACCTATTATACAAATATACAAACGTGTTAAAAGAAATACATGATACATTTTTTTTGATGGTAGTAAAATAAAAGATAAATTGCATTATCCAATTTATTTTTAAGTAAAATATTTATGTTGATATTATTTTTTTTTAATCCCATTTGAAAGAGTCTGGGAAATTTTTTATAAGTTGAAATGGTTGGGTTAAGGCCGCGTCCCACCATCAAATAATTTGATCAAACTGGTTTGAGCAAACTGAAAGTGACAGTTAGTGACGTCACATCCTGAAGGCCGCGTCCCACCAACAAATGATTTGATCAAACTGGTTTAAGCAAACTGAAAGTGACAGTTAGTGACGTCACATCCTGAGTGTTCATTGTGGATAATAATGAAAAAATTTAATTTTAAATAAAGTACAAACCACAAACCGTACATACTCATAGACTTTTCACCTAAATTGTCAAGGTCAAGACAGCAAATTAGCTACCATTCCAATCCAGAGATGTTGCTGTCAGTCAATTCTCTTGCATAGAGGTATATATTAACATAGAGTGAGCCTTCACTCCGCGCGTCCTGACGACAAGATCTCTTCAACTGGTTTGCGCTATCTCTTTCTAGCACATTGTACAGAGAAACTAAGATGACATTAAGGTGTGAATACATAGGCACGGAAGAGGAGGACAACTGTCGCAGCTTAATATGCGTGAGTGAAACAGCACTAATCCAAAGAAAAAAGATGGTGTCGTCACTTCGCTTTGAATGACAATCTCTCTATGTCAATATATACCTCTATGTTCTCTTGTCATATTTAACAACTGACAGTTGACAATTAAATTAATTTGTTATTTACTTTTTATTTTACAGTTTGTGGCTTAAATATTTTATTATAGTGGTGTTACGTTTTTAATTAGATTTAATCACAATTTTAATTAATTGTATTAACCTCCTCTCCGTTTTTGTGAGTAGAATTTTTAGTTTACATTGATCATCCTGTGTTGTGTTTCTCCACATTTAAAAAACAATATAGTAGATCCTGAAACAGTTTATTCCAATAGACAAGTGTGTCATCAAAATTTCGGGCCTATATATTTTTGGAAGTTTGTAAAAGATTATAAGGTATTTATCTAAACAATCATCCTACAAGATTCTTTCAAAAATTTTCATTCAACTCAATATTACATAAAAATACCAGTGCTTTCACGTGACACATGGCAGTAGTGTTTATAGCATTTTGAAAACAAATTGGAACATTTGAAGTTTTCAGTAAAACATTGAATAAAACATTGAATTGTCTTTCTGTTGTTTTAATTTCCTGCGAAATTTCATCAAAAATCCCGCAAAATTTATAATTTGAAATTTCCACGTAACTAAAATTTGTTAATTTAGTTCCCATTCCAATCAAGAGATGGCGTTAATTCGATCCGAAAGATTAACATGGTCGTGAAACGTCTATGAGTATGTATGGTTTGTGGTACAAACAAGTTAGACAACTCTATACAAAAAATTTGATCAAACTAGACTGATAGTGAGAGCACAGATTTTTAGAATTTCAAAAAAACTGCAATTTTGACGTCACTTTGACGTACTTCCGGAGTTTGCTCAAACTGTTTGATCAAATTATTTGATGGTGAGACGCGGCCTTTAGTGTTCATTGTGGATAATAATGAAAAATTTTAATTTTAAATAAAGTACAAACAAGTTAGACAACTCAATACAAAAAATTTGATCAAACTAGACTGATAGTGAGAGCACAGATTTTTAAAATTTCAAAAAAACTGCAATTGTGACGTCACTTTGACGTACTTCCGGAGTTTGCTCAAACTGTTTGATCAAATTATTTGATGGTGAGACGCGGCCTTTAAATTGTATATAATTGCAATATGTATTATATTAATCTTACGCTATATTATAATGTAATAATAGTCAATAAATGTATAATAATAATAAAATAAATATAATAATTAATAGAATAAAATGGTTTTATTAAATTATTGTGTTTTATTTATATTGATATTGATGCTATCGATAGTACTAATTTTGATCATGTTGCTATCGAGTATCGAGTCAAGTGGAGTATCGCAAGCTAAAGTGCATTGTAAATGTAACATTGTAACCTATTGGATTAAAAAAACCGAAAACCGGTTTTTGGAAAAACCGGTTTTTTGGCCGGTTATAACCGCCAAGTTAAACCGTAAGCAAAAAAAACCGGTATAACCGAAAACCGGTGTTTTGTCAAAAACCGCCATCCCTAGGTTTTAGGGTCGGAGCCTTTTTCCAATATTTTTTAATCCAGACTTGGATATTTTATGATTATAAATAAATTAATTTATTGAACACCTTAAAGAATATTTATTCGCGTGTCAAATATAATATAAAGTAAATATCCAGTGTGGTTAAAAAGTTCTGAACCAAATAAAAAATGGCAAAAGAGATAAAACATCCATTAACTTTGTTATTGATGAAAGTAAGACCCATTAAGTATTTTTGAGACCATGTAAGTGTCCCCTTTCTACAGTTAACATATGTTACTTTCCCAATGAAACACACTGTATCAACAAAAATTTCTTGAAATTTAAATTATGCAGGATTTTTAATTAACAATTGTCCATATCGCAACTGGAAAAACCTGAGCACAAAATATGAAGATTTAACCCAAAACACTTAAATAAAATAATATTCTTCCTTACCGAGATAAAGAGTATTTTATTACAAATGTTCTAAAAGGACTTTGACCCATTGTTAAAGCACCTTTTAATATTTTTTGTTCAAACTTGACATACAGTTTACACATGTTAAGATAATTTAACTAGTGTTAAAAGATAGTTTTTAGCTGTTCCCAGAGGCGTGCTGTAGGGATATACTCTTCCTTTTCGCCTCCTTTCCCCCTTACAATCTACGCCACTGTCGTAATAGTAATTTCGGCATGTTTTTTAATTCTTCGTTACTTTTTACGTAAATATCATCCTTTTGTCTCAATGCGATAGAGTAAGTAGTTTTCAAGTTATTTGCGTTTTAACGTAATGGACTCAATAAAATTATGTATTTTAGATACATAATCTTATTGAATGTAGTTTAAAATATATATCTAGTCTTATGGAATCGCAAATAACTTGAAAACTACTTACTTTATCGCAATGAGACAAAAGGATGATATTTATGTAAAAAGTAACAAGGAATCAAAAAACATGCTGAGAAATGATTATTACGACAATGGCGTAGATTTTGAGGGGGAAAAGAGGCGAAAATGAAGTATATATCGCTACGACACACCTCTGGTAACAGCGGAAAACTATCTTTTAACATTAGTTAAAGTATACTAACATGTGTAAACTGTGTGTCAAGTTTGAACAAAAAATATTAAAAGGTGCTTTAACAATGGGCTAAAATGATTTTAGAACATTTATAATAAAACACTCTGTATCTCGGTAAGGAAGAATATTTTATTTAAGTGTTTTGGATTAAATTTTCGTATTTTGTGCTAAGGTTTCTTCAGTTACGAAATGGACAATTATTAATGAAACAACCTTTATATCATTTTACTTTTGCAAATATTGAAAAGACTAAAACCAAACACTTATTATTCTAAAAACATGCAAGAAAGCCACGAAAAATAAAATTGATTTTTTCATTCATAGGAGATTCTGACCAATAGAAAGCTACATAAATCTAAATTAAACTGATAATTTCTGATAATATCCCGTCGTCAAGTATATTACGTCAGATGCCCTTCGTTGCTATGAAAAAATACATTCAGTGACATTAATGACAATTAATGTTTTAAAAATTATAAAAGTGATAACTTTCAACCGCAAATATTTATAACAACTGTGTGTATAATTGTACTAATTTGTACTTTCATAAATAAATTACAATAAAATTTTGGGTTTGAATAGTTTTATTCATGAAATAATCGCAACAAATTGCACTCGATCTCTAAAATTAATATAGAATTTTAGAGCTCTTGTGCAATTACTACTGATAATCTCAAATAGACCGTATTAATTAACAATAGTAAAAAACCGCTATCGCTGTAAAAATGAGTGGCGCACACAATATTCCAGCTACAAAAGAGCTGATATGGATATTACTTGGCGCGATAATGTATTGTCATTTTGATGGAAAATAAAACTCTAGTTTTATTTTAAAAGATTTTTCCATAATATTTGCTACATTTGAAGTAAAACGCGCCACAAAAGGATAACTTTGACACAATTTGCATTTGAAGCTCTTTTGTGGCACGTTTTACTTCAAATTTAGCAAATATTATGGAAAAATCTTTTAAAATAAAACTAGAATTTTATTTTCCATCAAAATTAAAATACATTATCGCGCCACGTAATATTCATATTAGCTCTTTTGTAGCTGGAATATTGTGTGCGCCACTCATTTTTACGGCGTATAGCGGTTTTTTACTCTTGTATCAGGAGTTTTTCAAACTTATTTATAAATTAAATGTATGACGTTGAATGCAAAGTTTATCGAATACACGTTAAGCTTTATAAATAGTGTCGCATGTAGGGGTATTATGCGCCACTGGCGAGAAGTGCCGTTCTCTGGTAATAAGTTTTTAACGTAACCATACAAAAAAACACCGCTAACTTACATTATTATGCTTCCAATTGGATTTTACCATTTTTTTTTAATTATTGGTTTTTTAACCCTAACTTTTTTATTTCTATATTAGAAAGTTTGTTAAAACACTTCTTGATAGGTTTTTATAAGATCTATTAGACTATTAATATTAAATCCTTTTAAAATCCTCAGTCGCAAAAAGATATGACTTTGAAAGGGTTTTTATAGGCGGTTTTTGCATGTTATTACAAGTTCTAATTGTCTGTAGCTCACTCAATTTTTGTCGTAGAAAAAATTTTCGTAAACCACGATCTTAAGAATTAAACAAGCTTCATTTTCATATGTAAACATTTTTTCGCATCTCTGATGCTAATCTTTCTATTCTGAAGAAAAGGGCATGTTTTACCAAACTAGAAAAATTCGTTATTCGCTTTTAACTCCAGTTTTTTTTTAAAACTAATTGTTTTAAGCCGGTCAAACTTCTGTAATCTATTAAAAATACATAAATAAAAAATACGGAATAAGGTCGATGACTAATTTTAATTAGGGTGGTAATTAGGGGGTTGTTTCCGATAACTTTTTGTAGGGATGGCGGTTTTTGACAAAACGCCGGTTTTCGGTTATACCGGTTTTCTTTGCTTACAGTTTAACCTGGCGGTTATAACCGGCCAAAAAAACCGGTTTTTGGAAAAACCGGTTTTCGGTTTTTTTAATCCAATAGGTTACAAAGTTACGTTTACAATACACTTTAGTTTGCGATACTCCATTCAACTCGATATGAATATGATCAAAATTAGTACTATCGAAAGGACATGTATTACTTTTAACATGTTTGTATATTTGTAGAATAGGTAGGTACATTTTAACTCATTTAGTGCTTCCTGTAAGAGTGTATCGTTTTGAAAACGTAGCGAAATTCTTGGAGATTCGTATTCGTAATTAGCAATTCGATATTCATAGTCAGAGCATTATTTTTGGTAATAAGAAAAAGTCATTCATCCACTTTCAATGTCGAGAGTTAAGTGTGAAAAATAGATGATGTTTGTATCTAATTCAACCAGACACTTCTTATGTAAATATTATGATTACAAATACCTTTTCAAGGAAATATTAGAATAAAACTTAATAATTACTTCTCGGTGATGTGAGATTGCACTTTCAGTTTGCTTATGTATTTTATAAAATAAAATAAAATTTGAATTATGGTTTTGTTTGGAATAATTACTTGAGAATAATAATTACGATGGGGATCCGAAATAATACCTAACCTAATCCTAATCACCGTAAAAACCTAATAACCGGTTTTTACTTAAAAAAAATGGTTATAACCGGGACAAAAAAACAAACGGTAAAACCGGTTATTGCGAAGTAAAAAAAAACCGGTTTTAGGTTTAAACCGGTAGGTTTTTCCCATCCCTAACTTTCTATATTTGATGTTATCAAGCAGCTCGCGGGTAGCAGTTGCTCTCTTAGCGAACGGCTCCACGTGCGAGAAATTGACGCTAGCAGTAGAGGTAAAATTATGATGGCAGCACAGCTGTAAAATCATGGCTCCATGAGAGCGACGCATACAGCGTGCATAGTGCCGCACGTGTTAATCTTACAACAAAAGCAACTTTTAGAATTAACCATCCCTATATAAAATTTAGGTATAAACTGGTAGATTTACCCCCTGCACCTATCCGTCTGCGACATGACCTTGACGACGCCCCTTTTCTCGATTTTGAGCGACAACTTACAGCTCCGTGGAGCCGCCCAGTATTAGCGCTGTTGGTTTTATTTATCACGCTTCATTTTACCGCTACTTCTGGAGTAAATTTGTCGCTCGTGGAGCCGTTCGCTTAAGGACTGCCACATTTGTCAGCATAGCCGTCCATGGTATTTTCAGAATACGTCTGTGCAGCCACATTTCAAAGGCCTCCAAACGGTTAATGGTGGATATTTTCAATGTCCATGCTTCGACACAATTTAAGAGGAATGACCAAATGTAGCATTTAATTATGCGCTTTCGAAGTTGAAGTTGCAAGGTATCATTACAGAAGAATGACCTCATTTTTAAAAATGTCGTGCGGGCTATCTCGATTCTACATTTTATCTCTTTATCTGGATCTAGTTGTTCAGTAATATGGCAACCAAGATATTTAAAACTGGGTACTTTTTGAATTATATGACCATCAACATATAACCGTGAATCTTGATGGGCCAAACGGCTAATTTTTGAACAGTTTATATTTAGGCCAAACTCTCTTCCGACTGTGTCAATGGCATTTAAAAGGTGTTGTAATCCATTCAAAGCATCACTTAAAATAACTGTATCGTCTGCATATCTGATTGTATTTATCAGAATTCCATTAACTTTCACACCCCATTCCAAATTATGCAGCGCTTCCTTAAATATTCTATCTGAATATAAATTGAATAACAGTGGGGACAGTATACAACCCTGTCTGACACCTCTTTGTATTTTGCATATTTCTGTTGATTTTCCATTTATGCAAGCTGTCGCTGTTTGACGCCAGTATAATTTTTCTATGATTCGTACATCTTGACTATCAAGTCCTTTATCATTTAATATTTTAATTAATTTGTGATGTTGTACTCGATCAAAGGCCTTCTCATAGTCAATACAGCAAAGACGTCTTTCCTTTGATCTCGGCATTTCTGCAATAACACATTTAGTGCAAAGAGTGCGTCCCGGGTTCCCAGTCCATTTCTGAAGCCAAATTGTGTTTCATCCTGGTCTTCTTCACATTTTTCTCTGATTCTACTGTGGATGATACGTAGAAAGATTTTCAAGGTGTGCTATAATCGCTACAGTTTTTTGGACGTTGTTTTTTTGGTGGGGTATGAATTCGGACTTTAACCAATCTTCAGGGATATCACCAGTCGAATGAACATCATTGAAAAGTTTGACTAGTATTCCAATGTTTTCCTCATTTATGAGCTTTAACATTTCTGTAGGTATGTTGTCGGGACCAACGGCTTTCTTGTTTTTTGCCAATTTTATAGCATGTTGTATTTCTGATTTTAGTATTTCTGGTCCTTCACCTTCATCTAAAGTCTCCAGTTCTTCGGGTCTATCATCATTATACAGTTCATTTATATACCAGGTAATTCGAATTTCGTGTTCGTCTATTATCATTTTTCCCGACGAATCGGTTATAGTATGTGGAGTTTTCTTATGATAAAGACCAGCTACTTCTCTGACTTTTTTAAACATATTAAACGTATCATGTTTTTCATTCAACTTTTCTAATTCTTTGCATTTATCCTCCATCCATTTTTCTTTAGCTACCTTTATTTTTTGTTTAATTAGTTTCTGTTTTTTTTTGTATTCTGTTTTGTTATCTTTCAGTTTTCTTCTCTGCTCCATCATTCCCAAGTTCCAAGATTTCATCAGTCATCCATTGTGGTTTTTTGTGCCTCTGCATCGTTGTTGTATATTTTTCCATTACTTTCCAGGTAAGCTATTTAAACGTGTTCCATATTTCTGTATCGTTTTCATTTGTTGAATTCTTTAGCTGATTATTCAGGTCATTTTCTATTAGCGTTTTGTTGGATGCTGATATATGTAATTTTGGTGTTTTGAGTCTGGTGTTGGTGTTTTGGTTGATGTGGTCTGAACCGATATCTGCACCAGGATATGTCGTTGATCTCTTGACACCATTCTTAAATCTCTTGTTTACTAGAATATAATCTATCTGATTTTTAATTATATTAAATTAGTTCAATACGCACGAACAATTTACCAATGCGGACGCGCCATAAGGTTACTTATATTTTATTTTCCGTAAAGGTGTAGACTAATTGGTCTAACGACTGTATTACCTTAGAGAAAGCGTAAAAAAATAAAGTTTTCCACCTACTTCTATCGAAAGTATACTTTTCCGAACCTGATAGTAGGGAGCAAAGTTGTATTTTTCCTCCCTAGGGAGAAAAAGTATACTACTACTTTCTAGGGAAAAGTACCCCTAGGCAGGAAAAGTAGAAGTGACGTCATGGTATTTCATTTATGAAATATAACTTATTGACATCCTGTACAATATCATTTTCTATTACGTAAGTATCTATACATTTTAACGTTTATTTATAAAACACTCTGTATTTTGCAGAATGGTATAAAACAGTAAATTGTTCTTTTGATTTAACAATGTTTACATTAATAATTTGACTTATATTTGACACTTGACAGTTATATTGTACCTACTTGTTAGTTTTAGTTCTAATAAATTTTGTTGGTTAGTTACATAAATAAATTAAGTAAAAATGAAAAAATGACTTTTTATTTAAGGAAGGTGGAAAAACCATATGGATAACATGGGAGTAAAGTGCCTTTTCCTCCCTTGAATGATTACTGTCCTCCGCTACGCGTCGGTAGTAAACTTCATTCTCGGGAGGAAAAGTAGCTCTTTCCTCCCTTGTTATACAAATAGCTATAAATTTATGGCAGTTTTTAACCCTTTCATTTTTCACTATAACTATAAAAAACCGTTGCAACGAATCGGTTTAATATTAGGAACTTTAAAGATACGGCGTAAATTAAAAAGACCGTTAGAAATAATTAATATTCAAGAGAAGCATTTTATGAAAAATAATTTATAGTCAAATTTATTTATTTCTCTCATTATAACTATTGGGAAATACACTACAATTTAAGTTGGAAAGGAACGAGTCAGATTAAATTAAATTATTAGATTTTTTTACCAAGCAAGGTAAACAAAATTTGTTTAATTTATTATATATATACACTACACACACCGGTATTTTAGGCGTCAACGCCCTTTCGGTAGGGATCTATGGGAGGGGGTATCACCGAGCCGCAAGCTCTTATCCCTTGCCGTACTGCTCCCTCATAGGCCGATCAGACGCCCGCATATTCCAGTCTAAGCGCCAGATTCATATTTAGAATTTGATCGACACAACTCAATACACATTTAATAATTTATTAACATTTTCTATTTCGATAACGATGTCCGAAGTGAAAGTCGAAACGTCAATAAATTTCATTTCCAACTTAAATTGTGGCTTATTTCCCCATAAAATAGTAAATTTCATAAGATGTCACAATTAAATAGCTTCAGAAAAACTTAATAACTATTTTTAAGTAATATTTCTTGATAAACGAAAAAACAAATCAGTTAACTGAATTTAACTGAATTTTCATAAAATATTCAGTAATTGTGGATGGCCGTAGCTGAGCGGCAAGATACTGGCTTCAAAATCCAGAGCGCACGAGGTCGAATTTCGGCACCAACAACGACATTTTCATTTCTTGAAATGATACGAGCCATTCACCGTGCTTCGGAGGGTACGTTAAGCTGTCGGTCTCCCTGGGCTAGTGTACATCGACACTACATTGGCGCCGGAACAATCCGAAATGATCTCCCGGGCAAAAATGCCATACAATATTATGATTATTATTCAGTAATTAATTCATGTTTTACATTGTATCATAGTCAAAGTTCAAGATATAACTCGGGTGTAACTCAACATTTCAGAAGTCTACGTAAGATCTAAAATTTTTAAAAGTTTTAAATCTAAAATAAATTTGATTAATATTTCTCCCTGACTAATACCCATATCGAGAGCGATAGTGTCTGTGTATAGGACCTAAATGTTTTAAGGAGAAATACTTAGGCCGAGTTAAACCCCAATTTTGTCCAAGGTCGCCAGAATCAACTCTTATCTGTGTGATTACAGGGTTATACGAAGTCATTAGTCTATGAAAACATCGTCGAAACTGACGAAAATCTAATAACGAAAATTTAAACCGCTACAGGACACATTTTGTCTAATTCGGTCGGATCTGTTTTTCACACATCTCTTCATGAGATAATAGTCCAAGAGACAGCGATGAAAAATCTCTTTGAATTTACTAAAGCTAGATTTTTCAACGTAGAGAAACATACTGCGGTCGGTCAAGCGAAACGTAGAACAGGGGTTACTGAGAGGGTATCAAAGCTGCTTTCCTACGAAGGTAATTAACTCCATTTACTAAGGCTGAAAATCAGTACACATATTCTAAATTAAGAGGAAACAGTAGCGATCAACAGGTAGCGAAAACGCGTTCCAAGATTGCGGCTGTAATTTTTAATATTTTTTCGAGATATTTGGCATACGTATTCGTAATATAATAAAGAATGGCGGTACAGAGCCTAATTTGAAAAATATATTAATATGTGGAAATACTCTGTAATTAAATACAATATTAAAAAAACGAGCCTGTACCGCCATTAAGAAGAACAAAAAATACACTTTCTTCAAATAAACTTTTTTATCCGATGCCTAGATTTTGTGTCATTTTGGAACTACTAATGAAATAAAAAATTTTAGTAGTTCCAAAATGACACAAAATCTAGGCATCGGATAAAAAAGTTTATTTAAAGAAAGTGTATTTTTTTGTTCTTCTTAATGGCGGTACAGGCTAGTTTTTTTAATATTGTATTTAATTACAGAGTAATTGCCACATATTAATATATTTTTCAAATTGGGCTCTGTACTGCAATTTCCTATTTATTAATGTAAACATCAACATGATTAATTATACAGGGTGTCAAAATTTTTTTTTTTAGATTAATTGTTTAATTAATAATTCAAAATGTTTTTTAGACACCCTGTATAAATAATGATCTTAATATTTATAATACTGTGTAGAGAATTGAATAACCTTTTAAATGAGCTAGCACACGACCCCTATTCTCATTTAAAAAAATAGTCGATTACGTCGTCACGCCCAGATGGATGACGTCACTAGTACAATATATATGTCAAAAAATCATAATTAAAAAATCGAATAACTTTTGTATTTTACATTTTTTTCTAATTCTGTAAATAAAGCAGTTTACAAGGGGGTCAAAATATAGTAAATAACCCTGTACATTCATTGCGGCCGACCGACCGGCTCTGTCGCGTCATACAGCTGACCGACTATAATAAAGTTTATTTATATTTAATTTAGAATGTATGTACTGATTTTCAGCCTTATTAAATGGATTTAATTACCTTAGTAGGAAAGCAACTTTGATACCCTCTCAGTAACCCCTGTTCTAGGTTTCGCTTGACCGACCGCAGTATGTTTCTCTACACAATCACAGTAATCAACTGTGAAAAATTTAGCTTCAGTATATTCAAAGATATTTTTGAGCGCTGCCTCTCCGTCTATAACGATGTAGAGTGTAGAACGTACTGGAAAATAAACCAGCATCTAATCTTATAAAATCATAATGTGACAAGTCACGCAGTCTGTCAGGTCCGGTTTAGATATGTAAACATTGAATGACGTTTAATAAACGTTATTTTATTTTTTTATATCCCAGAAAAAAATTATATTATTTGTATTTTAAACATTTTTTTTATTTACAACAGTCCACTTTAATCTAATAAGGTTATTAGCGGGACAGTCACAGTTAATTACATTTTGTTTAGTAGATTACAGTCTTTTAGAAACAAATAGCTATTTGTATAACAAGGAAGGAAATTGCTACTTTTCCTCCCGAGAATGAAGTTTACTGCCCGACGCATAGCGGAGGACGGTAATCATTCAAGGGAGGAAAAGGCACTTTACTTCCTCAAATAACAAGTTATTTTTCAGTTTTAAATAATTTATTTATGTACCGAGCTAACTGACAAAATTTATTAGATAAATAAAACTAACAAGTAGGTACATTATAACTGTCAAGTGTCAAGTATAAGTCAAATTATTACTGTAAACATTGTTAAATCGAAATAACAATTTACTGTTTTTTACCATTCTACAAACAGGGTGTTCTATAAATAAACGTTAAAGTGTATGGATACTTACGAAATAGATAATAGAATATTGTAAAGGGCGTAAATAAGTTATTTTGCCAATTACATTCCATGACGTCACTTTTACTTTTACTCCCTAGGGAGTAAAATTACTTTTACTCCCTAGGGAGGAAAAGTACGACTTTGCTCCCTAAAATCAGGTCAGGGAAAGTATACTTTCGGTAGAGGTACGTGAAAAAATGTAGTGTTGTTATAGTCTAAAATGACATTAAGATTTTTTGCTAACTGGTATTTAATTCTATTGCTATTGAACTTTTCACACTTTTCCACTAGATGATTCACTGTAAGTGTAAGGGGTGAACCGCACTCATCACAAATTGGAGGTTCTTCTAACTTTTAAACAAATTATATTAAAATAATATTTTTAAAATTAAATAAAGGAATTTTATTATTTATTTATTAGTTTTAGATTTTACACAAATTATCTTATGTTAATACTTAGTTTGACATGGTTTGACTTTGACAGCTCTAGGTATGCTTATTTATACGTTAGCAGATGGCGTTAGGAGTTTATGAATTATTTTAAATTATTAATCTAATCATATAAAATCCTAATGTCCTAAAATCCTAATGTGTCACAAGTCACTCGGTCTGTCCGGTCCGGTTTCGATATATAAACATTGAAGGACGTTTAATAAACGTAATTTTATTTTTCTATATTCCAGATAATAGTTTTTTATTTATATTTTAAACAAATTATATTAAAATAATATTTTTAAGACTAAATAAAGAAATTTTAATATTTATTTATAAGTTAGATTTTACACAAATTATTTTATATTATTTGACATGGTTTGAGTTTATTTAATTAGTTTAAATTATTAATGAAACATAAAATAAATATAATTTGATATTAAGTTTAATTATTTTATAAATTAAATAAGATGTTTAAAAATAAAATTTAAGTTTAATTTGCTGAAAGGAATTATTAATAACTAACGCTAAAAATGTTGGTAGAATTGCTTTTGTATTTTTTGCTACTTCATGAGTAGGTACTTAATTAAATATATCGCAAAATTGATAAAAATATTGGTTTCTTTATTAAGCAAAATAATTTAAAGCATTATGTAACTTTACATGCAAGCCTTTTATTATTTTAAAAATATAATTTTTAATTCTTTTGAAAATTTGTTGATTCTAAAATTTTGAAAAAATTGGTTGAAGTGACTGTAAATAGAAATTGATTGGATCCCCGTCGCATGGCGACGTGTAAAATTACTAGTATATTTATATACACACATCAAGTTGGTCTAGGGAACAAAGTAATCAAATAAGTCAGAGAATTGAGCAGGCCAGGGCAATACCTGAATATTTTTCTGCTCTAAAAAAGTTCTCACGAGGCATGCATTTTGCAGACGTGCAGTGTCGTGCATCAGCACACAATTTTCTCCGAATTGTGCAGCATATAGATGAACAATAGATTCAAAAATATGATCTTAATATTCGTTTGCTGTTAAAAATCCTTCAATATGAACGAGATGTTTTCGATAACCTGTTGAAACTCCAGCTAAAACCTGGTTCTCCTTGTTCCTCCTTGATAGCTGTAAACCTCTCGAACGGTTCTCAAGAGAGATGCGTTGCCAGTTGTTTGTTGCACCCTCGATCTTAGTGAATCGGGTCGTAAACCAAACCTGGATTCATCGGTGAAAAGAATGTTTGACCATTCTCGTTCTTCTCAATTTTGATGTTCTTCGGCCCATTCCAATCTCCTTGTGCGATTCTTACGGGTTAATACTGGAACTCTAATGGGACGTCTAGTGTGAATATTACCCTCATGCAACCTATTCCTGAGAGTTTGAGCAGAGACATTAATGCCACGAATGTTTTTATGCTCACTTCTTAGCTGGCTAGTAGTAACATTGAGGTTCTTTATTGCCCGAAGGCGAACAAACCTGTCATGTACCGGTTATTTTGCCTTTTTTGGACCACTGTGTCTTTCCCTTAGATAACCAGTTTCCTAAAACACTGACATAAACGTCCTACAGTACATTTGGTAGAATTCACAGCTTCTGTCACATCGCGGATGTTCATACCAACCTATGTATATCATACCAATAGCTCGTAGCTGGGTTTCACGATCAAGATAGTTTCTTTGCATATTAACCGAGTTAAAACTACAAAGCAATTTCTAACTACACTTGCAGCAAAAATTGTAGATACTAAATATACTTTTAAATTGAATAGATAAACTTCCACAAAATCTTTTAAGATCAACAAAAAACACTGATTTCGCTCCAGAACAATAAAGTCATGTGTTTAAAAACAGAAAAAACAAAAGATGTAGATCTTTGAAACACACTCAGTGATCAAAAGATCCAAAGTTACTGGTTTAACGAACCACTCATACGAAATCAAACAAATGAAATAGATAATGTGGAAAAATCCCCTTACGAATAATAATTCACACATCCATCATTTCGGGCTGGGAAAATTTTTTTGAATAGAATCAAAGATCCAAACACCAGTTCTTACAAATGTGTTTTGCCCTCTTCAAGCTCTCTGGGCTCATCAGTAAAGATGAGAGGTTGAATATCTTTAGACACATTCCAATCAAAAAACAACATTCGAGACCTAGACATAGCAGGAGCGTAAATCTACGTCAAATTTGACAATGACAGTCTCAAGTTTTAACTCCCTAATTATTTAAAGTAAAATATATGTTTAAAAACAAAAAAACAAAAGATGTAGATCTTTCAAACACACTCAGTGATCAAAAGATCCAAAGTTACTGGTTTAACGAACCACTCGTACGAAATCAAACAAATGAAATAGAGAATGTGGAAAAATCCCCTTACGAATAATTCACACATCCACTATTTCGGGCTGGGAAAAATTTTTTGAATAGAATCAAAGATCCAAGCACTAGTTCTTAGAAATGTGTTTCGCCCTCTTCAACCTCTCTGGGCTCTGGGCATCTGGGCTTACACCAGTAACTTTTGATCTTTTGATCACTGAGGGTGTTTCAAAGATCTACATCTTTTGTTTTTTGTTTTAAAACATATATTTTACTTTAAGTATTTAGGTAATTAAAACTTGAGACTGTCATTGTCACATTTGACGTAACTAGATTTACGCTCCTGCTATGTCTAGGTCTCGAATGTTGTTTTTTGATTGGAATGTGTCTGAAGATATTCAACCTCTCATCTTTACTGATGAGCCCAGAGAGGTTGAAGAGGGCGAAAGAGATTTCTAAGAACTGGTGTTTGGATATTTGATTCTATTCAAAAAAATTTTCCCAGCCCGAAATAATGGATGTGTGAATTATTCGTAAGGGGATTTCTCCACATTCTCTATTTCATTTGTTTGATTTCGTACGAGTGGTTCGTTAAACCAGTAACTTTGGATCTTTTGATCACTGAGTGTGTTTGAAAGATCTACATCTTTTGTTTTTTTGTTTTTAAACATATATTTTACTTTAAGTAATTAGGGTATTAAAACTTGAGACTGTCATTGTCAGATTTGACGTAGATTTACGCTCCTGCTATGTCTAGGTCTCGAATGTTGTTTTTTGATTGGAATGTGTCTGAAGATATTCAACCTCTCATCTTTACTGATGAGCCCAGAGAGGTTGAAGAGTGCGAAACACATTTCTAAGAACTGGTGTTTGGATCTTTGATTCTATTCAAAAAATTTTTCCCAGCCCGAAATAGTGGATGTGTGAATTGTTCGTAAGGGGATTTTTCCACATTCTCTATTTCATTTGTTTGAAAGTCATCTGTGGATTCCGCTTCGACGGCGATAAATCAGAATATTCTGCAATCTAACGAACCTATGCAATGCGACGCAATGGGTACTAGTCAGCAGCCAGTGACGTACGCTCCAAAATACCAAATGTGCACTGATCAACAATTACAAGGTAATATGCAAATTTCTCAACAATTAAACACATCTTACTCTCAACCCTTAAAGCAACCCCAATATACTAACCCACCTTCCACATCATTAAATCAAACCGAATTGAAAACAGTCGAAAACTCCAACAAAAGACATCGAACTAGTCCAAACAAAAGAATTGTAAAGCAAACAAAAATAAACGATTACTGGCTGAACTCGCCGACTACCACTTCTAACAGATTCGAGGCACTAAATAGCGAGTCAAAAGATGATGAAATAAATGACAATGAAAGCACAAGTGAAAAAGAGAAAATAACCAAACCGTCTCCAATATTTATTAAGGGGGTTAAACACATACCCCCACTTATCGAATTATTAAACCAAATTGCTGAAAATAATTACGAATTAAAAGTTCTTAGCTCCGATCAAGTTAAACTTCAGCCAAAATCTGCTGACTACTATAGTACAATAACAAAAGCCCTATCGAAAAAAAAAGACAGAGTTTCATACTTATCAAATAAAAAACGAGCGCAGTTTCAGGGTTGTTCTTAAGAACATGCATTACTCGATGGACAAAAATCTTATAAAAAAGGAAATAGAAGAGAAAGGCCACACTGTTAGAAACATTTGGAACATCAAACACCCTAAAACTAAAGATCAGCTATCACTATTTTTCGTCGACCTGGAACCTTCTGATAATAATAGAAATATATATGACATTGAGTTCCTATTAAACCATAAGATTAAAATTGAACCACCGTACCAAAAAGAGAGATACCACAAAGTTCTAGATGTCAACGATACGGACATACCAAATCATACTGCCACCTTAGACCACGATGTGTAAAGTGCACAGGGGATCATGCAACAGAGCAATGCACTAATAAAGAAAGAAGTGCCAACGTCAAGTGTGTACTCTGCGAGGGAGACCACCCAGCAAACTACAAAGGTTGCAGGGTATACAAGAAGCTACAAACGAAAAAATTCCCAAAGATTAGACCCAGGCCTAGCATGCCAATTATTCATGCACAACATGTCCAAGCAGGAGTGACCTACGCCCAAATCGTTAATAACTCACAACAAATTACGAATAGTAATACAAACCAAACAGAAGTAATTACTACCAATACTCCCGCCTCAAATGACATGGCTGAACTAAAGAATATGTTAAAAGTCCTGATGGAACAAATGGGTACACTGTTAAACCTTCTCACCACCGTCGTCACTAAATTAACAAAATGATCAAATTCTTAAAAATAGCTATTTGGAATGCCAACGGGCTAACAAATCATGCTCAAGAGGTTAAAGCTTTTATACTAATACACAACATCGACATAATGTTAATATCTGAAACACACTTTACAAATAGAAGCTATCTGAGAATTCCCAACTATGCAATATATAACACCAAACATCCAGATGGCACTGCACATGGAGGAACTGCAATCATAATTAAGTCATCTATAAAACACCACGAGTTAAATAAGTTTAAAAGAGACTATATACAAGCAACAAGTATTAGCATAGAAGACTGGAACCGTCCTTTAACAGTAACTGCAATATATAGTCCACCACCACATACTATAGCCAAAAATCAATAACAAGAATTCTTCAACACACTTGGAAACAGGTTTCTAGCAGGCGGCGATTATAACGCAAAACACACTCACTGGGGATCCAGGCTAATAACCCCGAAAGGTAGGCAATTATACATGGCAATGGAAACCAACAACCTTAAATACATATCTACTGGCGAACCCACATACTGGCCCACAGACACAAACAAAATTCCAGATTTGGTTGATTTCTGTGTGACTAAAGGAATACCACTTGAATCCCAGACAGCACAATCTTGTTTCGATCTTTCATCCGACCACTCTCCTGTCTTGATCACGATATCCACGAATATCCTCGAAACACAACCTCCACCATATCTAAGTAGTAAATATACCAATTGGATTAAATTCCGGGCTATCCTTGATGAGAGACTAGACCTAAACATCCCACTAAAATCGGATGGCGAAATTGACGAAGCAGTAAATCAATTAAATAGGATAATTCAGGAAGCTGGCTGGCAGTCAACACCTAAACAACCAAGAACAATCATACACAAAGATTTACCCAACGAAATAAAAGAAAAAATCGCAGAAAAAAGAAGACTAAGGAAAGTTTGGCAAAGAACCCGTGCACCCCAGGATAAAAATAGATTAAACCAAGCTACAGCGCGACTAAAAACTTTGTTAAACAACAATAAAAACAACGACATAAAGCGATATCTACAAAATCTATCTGCCACGAAAACCTCCGAATACTCGCTATGGAAGGCAACACGAAATATTAACAGACCACAACTCTCTAATCCGCCTATCCGGGCCAGTAACGGACGATGGGCTAAAAGTAACAACGAAAAAGCTACAGTCTTTGCCAAATACCTGGAGGAAGTGTTCCAACCACATGCCCAAAACAACAACTCTGATGCAGAAGATAATATTCAATTGTATTTAGAATATCCATACCAACTAGAAGCACCGTTGGAGAAATTCACAGCCACACAAGTTTTCAACAAAATCCAAACAGATATGAATCCGAAAAAGTCCCCAGGGTTCGACTTAATCACTGCAAGAATTTTAAAAGAACTTCCCAAGAAAGGCGTGCAATATTTGACACAGATTTTTAACGCAACCTTAAGAACTGGTTACTATCCCCTTTTGTGGAAAGTGGCACAAATCATCTTAATACCCAGACCAGGCAAGCCTGTAGAAGAAGTTAAGTCCTATAGACCTAGTCTACTTTCAGTGATGTCAAAGGTTTTTGAAAAATTCTTACTAGACAGATTACAGCCAATCCTCGTGGAAAAGCAGCTAATACCCAACCACCAGTTTGGATTTAGACAACAACATGCTACCACCGAGCAAATTCATCGAGTCTGCAATTCCATAAACAAAGCATTAGAAGAGAAGCAATACTGCTCTGCAGCCTTTTTGGATGTCTCGCAGGCTTTTGATAAAGTCTGGCACACTGGCTTGCTATACAAAATAAGAAAAGTCCTTCCTCTCAACTACTTTCTAATCCTCAAGTCCTATCTCTCCGACCGCCATTTCCTTGTAAAAGTTAAAGATCAGTGCACTAACTTATATCCAATCAACGCTGGAGTACCTCAGGGTAGTGTCCTTGGTCCAGTTCTCTACCTACTCTACACAGCAGATCTTCCTACAAGCCAAAACATCATCACAGCCACATATGCAGATGACACAGCAATCATTGCAGCTCACTCAAACCCGTACATCACCTCGCAACTGCTTCAGACAAATCTCGACAGTATAAATATCTGGTTACAAACATGGCGAATTAAAGTAAACGAAAGCAAGTCAGTACATATAACGTTCACTAATCGAAAAGATACGTGCCCAACCGTCTCAATAAATAATCAAGTACTACAACAAAAGGATGACGTAAAATACCTAGGTATGCACTTGGACCGCAGATTAACGTGGAAGAAACACATATTCACGAAAAGAAAACAGTTGGGTCTGAAACTCAATAAAATGTACTGGCTGATAGGAAAAAGGTCACAACTGAGTTTGTACAATAAAATTTTAGTATACAAGGCAGTGATTAAGCCAATATGGAGCTATGGTATCCAACTGTGGGGATCTGCGTCGAGATCCAATATCGACATCCTGGAGAGATTCCAATCGAAAACCTTGCGCATTATCACAAATGCACCGTGGTACATGCCCAATGAACACATCAATCGTGATCTCCAAATGAAGACTGTCAAAGAAGAAATTGCCAGTTACGTCCAAAAATACGACATCCGACTACAAAACCACCCCAACAGGCTAGCGAAGAACCTAATGAGACCCCAGGCAAACAGAAGGCTAAAGCGCCACACTCCAAGCGACCTACGAACAAGATTTTAAATTTTAAATTTTCAAAAATATTTTATTTATTATAGAGTTTTATTTATAGGGTTTTATTTATTAGTCACAAATAATTTTGTTAAGTACTAAAATTATGATTTTATAGGTTATTGTCACTGGACAGTCTCCTGCAAGTCTCTTTTAATTATTGTTAAACAATTTACTTATTGTAATCATTATTACAGATTGTAAATAAATGGGATGTTAAAAACAAAAAAAAAATGTTTGATTTCGTACGAGTGGTTCGTTAAACCAGTAACTTTGGATCTTTTGATCACTGTGTTTGAAAGATCTACCTACGTCTTTTGTTTTTTTGTTTTTAAACATATATTTTACTTTAAGTAATTAGAGAATTAAAACTTGAGACTGTCATTGTCAGATTTGACGTAGATTTACGCTCCTGCTATGTCTAGGTCTCGAATGTTGTTTTTTGATTGGAATGTGTCTGAAGATATTCAACCTCTCATCTTTACTGATGAGCCCAGAGAGGTTGAAGAGTGCGAAACACATTTCTAAGAACTGGTGTTTGGATCTTTGATTCTATTCAAAAAAATTTTCCCAGCCCGAAATAGTGGATGTGTGAATTATTCGTAAGGGGATTTTTCCACATTCTCTATTTCATTTGTTTGAAAGTCATCTGTGTTTACATTATTATTTCCTTGATGAAATAATGACTACTTATTAAACAAGGAATGTTTAAATACTTATACAGCTTTCAAATGAGATTATTTGCATTTAGAGATTTAAACGGTCTATAACATATGAAAAAATACGTAGTTTTATTTGGTTATAAATAAATACATTTATTTTTAAGAACATTAAAGCATCTTTGGGATTCAGTAATGCGTTATTTAGTTGGCTCTATTCGAGTATCGGATTAAAACAAAGAAGGAAATTGCTTCTTCTGATTTTTATATTAAGTACTCTAATAATTCACGTCTCTTATTTTTTTATATGTATAAATCTTACATTATTTGTAGTTATCAAAATGTTTATTTATTTATAATTAGAAAGGAATCAATAGGCAATGCACGTGTGAATGGGCAATATAAAAATAGAGTAAATTAAAATGCACTTTTATACCACATTTCACTATTAAGGAAAAAAACATTGCTATAAATGTACCAGTTTCAAAGATAAATTTCTTTTCTATTTCTCTAGCAGACCTCATTCTAACTCACTGGAACGTTTTCTATTCTTTATTTTTTTGTGTCACGTCAATTGTACACAAAGCAGTTCATTCTTTTTATCTTGGAGCAAAAGCTCGAACTGAATGCTGCCGATAGAAAATTACGATTGTTTGAAACTATCTTTGGTATTTAGTTGCATTTTGTCCGATATCCGTGAGTCCGATTTTATTTATAGGAAAGATAAAGTTTTGTTTTGAAAGACAGTGATGTATAAAAATACATAAGAGAAATTGTTGGAATAAATTCCTCAGGTATTCGGGTTTTTTTGTAAAGTAAGTTTGTAAAAATAAACCACAATTTTATAACAACATTAAAAAATCATGCAGTTTTCTTATTTTATGTAAGACAGTTTCGATTGAAAACGCGAATTTTCTAAAACTAGTACTTTTTAGTAAAAAACGGGGAAATATATACATAAAGAAAACAGGAAAATATGAAACAAATAAATATGCAGAAAACAGGAGTAGAAAAACGATATGAGGAAATTAAAAACGAAAATTGTCGTGAAGTAGTATTTTTTTGTATTGTCATTCACAATAATGATTCAGCCAGTTACAAGTGGATATATTAGTTCTAACTACCCTAAATAGTCCTAACTACCCTAAAGAATATCTTATTCTTGTTCTTCTTTTTCTTTTATATAGACAGTACTGCCTGTTTTTCTTCAACGGTGCCTTTCATTCTGTCCCTAAATTGCCATTTCATCTTTTCCTTGGGCGTCCTATACTTCTTCCTCCTAACGGTGACTTGTCCCTGGCTATTCTTACTATCCGTGATTCAAACATCCTGCTTATGTGTTGATTCCACTCTTTCTTTATGTCTGTTCTTTCCCCAGGTATTAATATTTTCTATTCCACATATGCGTCTGATTTCATGTTTTCTTACCCTGTTCTGTAGTACTTTTCCAGCAATCCTTTTTAAGATCTTCATTTCGGTGGTCTCCAGATGTCTTTGTATTTTGCTTGTATCTGGTTTTGTTTCGGCCGTGTAAGTCATAACTGGCCTAATAACTAACTTATACAGTGAAGAGCACGCTAATAACCGGCAAAATAACGCAAAAGATGGAAAACAATACATTACGAAGTAGAGCGAGATGAAACTAGTGAAGGTGGAAATTATCGGTAAAAACGTATAAATTAATATTACATTACAGTTTCACACATCTAGACGTCTGTGACGGGAGTATTTTATAAAATTCTCCTCTCACAGTGACAGTTGTCATATTCCTTCGATACGTCTAAAGGTGGGGAACTATGTAATTTAATGTTAATTTTTACGTTTATATCGATAATTTTCAACTCTACTAGTTCCACCTCTCTTTACTTCGCACTGTATTATGTTTTCCATCTTTTGCGTTATTCCGCCGGTTATTAGCGCGCTCATCACTGTATATTCGGGCCTTTGATTTACTCTTAGGTGTTTGTTTTTCCAAATTGTGTTGTTTAGGCATCCAGCCGTTATACTGGTGTTAATTATTTGTTCTTTTACCTCTTCTTCGATATTGTTGTCGGCTGATAGATTAATTCCTAGGTATTTGAAAGAAAGTCATTACTTGTTGCATCTTATTGGTTCTTTGGCTATTACTAAACTTTTTGCTTTTTGGGCTGATATTTTCATATTAATTTCTTTTGCGTTAATGTTGAATTCGTGCAGTAATCTTTGTAGGTCGTCTTCGTCTGCTACTAACACGATGTCATCAGCGTAACAGGGTTTATTTCCCTATCGCCCAATTTGTACCCTCTTTTTATCTTCACTTGTTTTATTACTGCATCCAACATTATGTTAAACAGCAGAGGGTTAAGTGAATCTCCTTGCCTGATTCCTGTGTTTGTTTCTATGGGTTGTGTTATTATTCCATTGTCTTTCATTTCTATTTTATTTCTTACATGGGTGAATAAAATATGAACTTTCCCTCCCCTCTTAGCATAAACTGGTAAATATTTCTAAATTAGTTCTGTAATGGAAGGTTATAGCCTAATGTGTGACTGCGCGCTACCGCCTTCTCTCTAACCCGTGTTGAGCTGCCCCCCCCCACTTGCAAAAATTAAAAAACAAATAGCCCTGATTTATGAGCTATTTATGAGCTCTCATATTCCGCAAACTAAAAATTTTGAGCTCGTTCCACTGAGCAGGAATTTAATACCCTAGTGACTCAGCCCCCCCCCACTACTTAAAAATAGGAATATTGAATCGGTTTTTGCGGCAGAATTACGAGCTATTTATGAGCTCTTGAAATTATATAGTTTCGATTTTTGAGCTCATCCCCTTCACCCCCAAACAACCCTTTAATTGATTTAACTTAAGAGAAAGATGCTGAGAAAACTTAAAATATATCGTATTGCGAATATAATTCCTATAGCTTATATACTCTAAGAATAAACTATTAAATCAAGAGCATTTCGATTATTGAGCTACAACCCCTTCGCCAGAAAACCACCCTATCTTCCCGGCTTAAGAGAAAGTTGTATTTAAAATGCGTTAAACTAATTATTTGGCGACTACATATCATTTAATAATTTATAAGCTTCCAAATTACGCGCATTTAGATCAGTAAATTGCAATTTATTTTGTATAGTGCAGTCACTGAAGGTAAAAATCAACGATTATCTTCAATTTCGGTGAACCTTCATCGATTTTCACGAAAATTGGTCAGTGGTTAAAGGATACGTCAAGAAATAAAGGTGACATGGTACCACCTTGCGCCTTTACCCTGAGGGTGGATACCGCCCCTTCTCGGGGGTGAAAATTATTTTATAAAAAATAAATGCACAAATCAATAAAAGAACAAATTAAAAGCAAAATTTATTATATAAAGTTAATAAAATAAGTCAATACTTTTTAAGTTATTAAAGATCAAAGATTTTAATTATTTGTGAAAAAAATGCATGTTTTGAAAAGGTTTTTTTAAATCACTGAAAAACTTTAAGTTTTTACAAAAAAGTTAATAGTAGTTTAATTCGTATAGCTTATATTCTAAGAATAAACTCTTAAATCACGCGTCTTTCGATTATAGAGCTACAACCCCTTCGCAAGAAAACGACCCCATATTCCCGGCTTAAGAGAGAGTTGTTCTTAAAATAATTTAAATTAATTATTTGGCGACTACATATCGTTTAATAATTTATGAGGTTGCAAAATATACGCATCTCAATTATTGAATTGCCATTTTCTTTGTATAGTGCAGACACTGAAGGTAAAAATCAACTAGTACCTTCGATTTCGGTAAATCTCCATTCATTTTCACGAAAATTGGTGAGCGGATTTTGATACTATCAACTTTTTCTGCATCTTATTTTTCATAGGTATTTCTAAGTACTTTGACAAGTATTTAGTACCTAAGTGTTATAAAATGCATCTCTTTCCCGTTATTTAAGCTTGAACCCTTAGATTTTAACAGTCGCGGAAAAAAATATACATTTAATTACCAATAACTTACTTTAAATTAACATTAAAGGGTTTTTCAAGTAAGCAATTTATTATATTTTTTATTAGCTTCAATTTTAGTGATGAAAACTTTTTTGTAAAAACTTACAGTTTTTGAGTCATTTATGAAAAATCGCTCTAAAGCATGCATTTTCTTTCCAAAAATTAAAATATTTGATCTTTAATAACTCAAAAAGTATTGATTTATTTTAATCACATTATATCACAAATTTTGCTTACAATTTGTCCCTCTCTCGATTTGTGGGGTTATTTTTAATAAAGTAATTTTCACTCCCGGGAAGGGGTGACATATACCCCAGGCTAAAACCCCAAGTTGTTATTGTCAATTCGTGAAAATAAATGGAGATTTACCGAAATCGAAGGTACTAGTTGATTTTTACCTTCAGTGACTGCACTATAGAAAGAAAATGGCAATTCAATAATTGAGATGCGTATATTTTGCAAGCTCATAAATTATTAAACGATATGTAGTCCCCAAATAATTAATTTAAATTATTTTAAGAACAACTCTCTCTTAAGCCGGGAATATGGGGTCGTTTTCTTGCGAAGGGGTTGTAGCTCTATAATCGAAAGACGCGTGATTTAAGAGTTTATTCTTAGAATATAAGCTATACGAATTAAACTACTATTAACTTTTTTGTAAAAACTTAAAGTTTTTCAGTGATTTACAAAAAACCGTTTCAAAACATGCATTTTTTTCACGAATAATTAAAATTTTTGATCTTTAATAACTCAAAAAGTATTGACTTATTTTAATAACTTTATATAATAAATTTTGCTTTTAATTTGTTCTTTTATTGATTTGTGCATTTATTTATTATAAAATAATTTTCACCCCCAAGAAGGGGCGGTATCCACCCTAAGGGTAAAGGCGCAAGGTGGTACCATATCACCTTTGTTTCTTGACGTATCCTCTAACTACTGACCAATTTTCGTGAAAATCGATGAAGGTTCACCGAAATTGAAGGTAATCGTTGTTTTTTACCTTCAGTAACTGCACTATACAAAATAAATTGCAGGAGTACGGCCCTGAATGACCTACCGAAAGGTGTGTTTATTTCTGGTCTCAACAAAATTGCAAATTCTTGCAGAAAGAGTAATAGTTTATTTATAAATAGTTCAGTGACAAGTTTATTAGATACCAGTAAGTGCATCCATCGTATTATTTTTGTTTAGTATAACGTGGTAAACCAGTTTTGGCTAATTCTTATTTAATAACATCAATAAAGTACGATACAAGCTACAATTTATTCCAGTTTTGTTACTGGTTTAATTACCTGCTTAATTACTGGTCAGGTCCGTATTAGTTTTGAACACATGTCTCGTGTTAAATTTAAAAATGGAACCTAACATTCAGAGTCTCTCTGACTCGCAACATGTACAACAACCGCAGACAAATACCAATAAAACCTATTCATTAGCAGCTTCTTCTTCTTTTCCGTCGAAGCTGCAAGCGATTGTCTTCAGCGCCTTAGAAAATACGAAGCTGCAAGATTACTTAATTCCGTTGGGCAATCTAATTCAACCAAAAAATATTATATTTTCGTCTCGATTGTCGAACAATCGGATATGTATGTACCTTTCAAGCAAACAACTGGTGGACGAATTTATGCAAAAGCACGGGCAAATAAAAATCGAAAATAATATTGTACAAGCTAGAAGACTGATTTCTCCAGCCGAACGTATTGTTTTGTCAAACGTATGTCCCAGTATACCACACAGTTTGTTAACTGATTATTTGCAAAAAATAGGACTTAATCTTCTCTCCCCAGTCACCTTCCTAAAAATCAGTTCTAATCTTCCTGAATACAATCATATTTTGAGCTTCAGAAGACAAATATACGTTAGTCCTCACAATATCTCCTTACCCGACTCATTCCTTTTAGACTTTGATAATACAACATATCGAATTTTCTTAGAAACTACGGCCTGTTATACCTGCAAAAAGTCTGGGCACATCGCCGCAAACTGTCCCGATAAAATGGAATCACTAGCAAATTCAAATAACAGTCAACCGATCTCTTCTTCCTCGCCCGAAACTATGCCTCAACCTACAGCTACAATTCTATCTCACGAACAAATTCTTATCGAAGAAAGCTCAGCAAATAATCTAAACAATCCTAATATAGAAAAAAGTCAAGAAGTTAGCACCATGGACACCTCCATACCCATTAATGTCGACCTTCAGTCGAAACGTAGTATCAATGAAGTTCTCACTTCCCCAGAAACAAGTCATACAGAAAAACCCTTTATTGTACCTACATCTAAACCTAAAGCCAAGAAGATTAAAAGCGACGAGGAGCATGTAGCAACGAAATCAGTCAAAAAACATGATCTTGGACCTGCCAAAACTTTTATCGAAAATCATTCGCCCGCATTTGTCCTCAACTTTGACCAACTGAACCTTCTTATTAGCAATATTACTGGCGCGCAAAACCCTATTGATATAATTATTCAAGATTTCACTACCAACCTAATGGACTTACACTACATGTTAACTAAAGTTTATCCACAATTGCAAAATAGATCATCCAAACGTTTTATCACCACTCTCAGAAAGAAAATCCTACGACACTTAGGAAACGAGGTATCTGAATCCGAGGGCGAGTCATCTCAGAGTAATCAGTAAATTTATATTTCCATATAATAAAATTCACTAAGCTATTGCAATGGAATATAGATGGATTTTTCCATCGACTACCTACCTTACAAAAACTTATTTCTGAATTTTCTATCGAAATAATATGTCTCCAAGAAACAAACTTAAACTCACAAAAAAACTATAATTCTAAATATTTTAACGTTTTTAGAAAAGACAGAGTACGTGACAATAATTATTCTTCAGGTGGAGTTATGACACTTGTTAAAAATTCTTTGGTTGCAAATGATTTTCCCGTTAATAGTAATATCGAAGCTATAGTTATAGAGATTACTGCTCCTGTTTCAATGTACATATGCAATGTTTATATTCCATCTAGTTCCTCAGTTACGTATGAAGATTTAAAAAATCTTATCGAACAGATACCGTCTCCCCGAATCATTGTAGGCGACTTTAATGGTCATAATTTTATTTGGGATTCGAAGAGTACTGACCGCAGAGGAAAACTTCTAGAAAAGGTATTGCAAGATCTTCAATTAAATTTCCTAAATGACGGGTCACCTACAAGATTTAACATCTGCACTGGGGAATCCTCCGTGATAGATTTAAGTTTGTGCGATCCAGGTATCGCCCCACGTCTCTCTTGGAATGTTCTCCAGTATACCTATGGTAGTGACCACCATCCCATTTTAATTGAAAATCTCTCAAGTCAGCCTTGTCCAATATCTTTCTTGCCCAAATGGAATATAAATTCTGCTAAGTGGAACGAATTTGAAAACTGTATAGATAAAGCTTTGGGAAATCTTGTAATGAGCGATAATATAAATGAATCTTTGAGTGCTTTTAATGGTGTCATCTTGCAGAGTGCGAAGCTCTTTATCGGCAAAACTAAGCCCGTCAAAAATCACGTCCCTGTGCCTTGGTGGAATTCGGAGTGTAGCGAAGCCGTACGTGCCAGCAAAACAGCTTTTAATAGATTAAAAAAGCATAAAACGCTTGAAAATAAAATAACCTACAAAAAAATGAAGGCTAGAGCTCAACGTTTAATAAATCAAACAAAAAAATCCAGTTGGGCACAATATGTCTCTAGTATTAACAGTTCCACTCCAGTAAGAGAAGTATGGAAGAAAATTCGTAAAATTTCCGGCATAAAGGGGTCACCCCCAATATCTAGTCTTAAAATTGGAAGTCAAATTATCACATCCCCGCTGGAAATTGTTAACGAATTAGCTAAAAACTATAGACAGATGTGTTCCAATGAAAATCTCGACCCCGTATTTCTGGAAAACAAACTAGAAGCCGAAAAGTCTACCCTTTCTCTAGAAAATTCTAACATCTCATTAAACGCTCCTATTACGTTACAAGAACTCAATAACTCACTTAATGAACTAAAAAACACAAGTCCTGGGCCAGATGATATTCCAACAGTTTTCTTAAAACACCTACCCACTTCTGCTAAAAATTACTTGCTCCGATTATTTAACTTTATCTGGCAACGGCACCAATACCCATCTGTTTGGTCAAAATCTATTATTCTTCCATTTCTCAAAAGCCAAAAATCTCGTTTGGATCCTGATTCTTATAGACCAATAAGCCTAACATGTGCAATGGGCAAGCTATTAGAAAAAATTATCAATTCAAGGCTGATATGGCAGCTAGAAAGTTCAAACTTACTTATAAATGAACAAAATGGCTTTCGACAAAACCGATCTGGGATAGACAACATATTAGATCTGGAAAGTGATATTCACGAATCCCTGGCAACGAAACAACATTGTATTGCCGTATTTTTTGACTTAAGAAGAGCGTTTAATACATGCTGGAGATACAACATCTTAAGAAAGTTACAGTCGTGGAATATTCGTGGAAATTGTCTTCACTATATTAAGAACTTTCTAGAGAATAGGTCGTTTCGTGTAAGAATTAACAGCCACTATTCCGAAAAACAAGAGGAAGAAAATGGGACTCCCCAAGGTTCAATTATCAGCCCTACACTCTTCTTAATCGCCATTAACGATATAATCGGAAACCTCATGAAACCTTTAAAAGCACGCCTATATGCAGATGACTTGGTCGTTTACGTAAAAGGCAAGGATATCAATTTAATTTCAACAGTTTTTCAAAGTTTTTTACACAATCTCGAAGAATGGTCTCGCGATACAGGCTTTCAATTCTCAGTTACAAAAACCGTAGGTATGGTGTTCTCTAAAAAGAACCTTACAAATAATCCTAATCTCAAATTTTTCAATACACCGCTTTCATTCAAACCATGTGTGAAATTCTTAGGTATGTGGTTTGATAAAAAACTTACTTGGAAAGAACACATTAGGCAGTTAGTATTGACTTGTAATAAGAAACTAAATCTAATGAGAACATTGTCAAATAAATATTGGGGCTCTGATCGCTCCACTTTGCTAACTATCTACAGAATGTTAATAAGATCAAAACTAGATTATGGATCAATCGCCTACGCCTCTGCATCCCCCACATTATTGAAACAGCTAGACTCTGTACACAATACAGCACTTAGACTATCTCTTGGTGCATTCCGAACATCACCTGTAGAAAGTTTATATAGTGAAAGTGGAGAGCCTTCCTTATATCATCGACGAACTTCCTTAACTTTGTCACATGCAACGTCAATAGCTTCAAACGTAAACAAACCTCTTTTCAATAACACATTCACTAATAAATATATAAATCTCTTTACCAATAGTACTAAACACAAACCTTACTACGAACGAGTACGGTGTTACCTGAGATGTCTCGACGTCGAATTCCCAGATATTCTTCCAATCAATATTAAAAACCCCTCACCTTGGTTAATTAATATTCCCAATATAAATACTGCGCTAACCCAATTCGACAAACATATTAATAGTCATGCAGAGATCCAGCACCATCTAGATTTAGTTCTCAAAGAGAATTATGAGTATTGTTACAAAATCTTTACAGACGCATCAAAGTGTGAGAGAGGAGTAGGTGCTTCCTTCGTTACCCCAAGCAATACTTATCAATTTCGTCTCCCATCTTACTTCTCGATTTTCTCTGCTGAGCTCTATGCAGTGCTCAAAGCTATCATGCATATCAATTCTAATGACATTTCTAATTCAGTTATCTTAAGTGACTCACTAAGCGCTCTTCAAACCCTTAAACAGATCTATCCCAAAGGTCCTATTGAGAAACACATTAAATTCGAACTGATGCAGGCTCAAGAAAACGCTAGACGAATCAGATTTATATGGATACCATCCCACATTGGCATTGCAGGCAACGAAAAAGCTGACCAGTGCGCGAGTGAAATTGCCGTATGTGCCGATATAGAAAAAGATGAGTGTCGAAATACCGCGAGTGATATAAAAGCTTACTTTAAGAACCGTGTTTTGTGCAAGTGGAAAAACGAATGGCAATCGTCTCAAACTTCACTGAGACTAATTAAAAATGACATTATAGCCTGGGAGCCGTCAACTCGTAACAGAAGAGAACAGCTGGTGATAACTCGATTGAGAATTGGACACACGAGACTTACTCATTCATATTTACTGTCTAAAAGCGATCCACCTGTATGTGAAATATGTAATGTCCAAATTACTGTTAATCACTTGTTAATTGTATGCCCCCATTTTGCCAATTATCGCGTCATGTTTAACATACCTAAATGTATAAGTAATTTATTGGGCACTAATTGTTCAACGGACAATATTACAAAATTTCTAAAATCCACAGGAATATTTTATAAAATTTAGCATTGTATTCTGTAGCCGCCGCTAATCACCATCAAGGTGGATGCGGCTGTACTTTCTAAATAAAAAAAAAAATAAATAAATTGCAATCTACTGATCTAAATGCGCGTAATTTGGAAGCTTATAAATTATTAAATGATATGTAGTCGCCAAATAATTAGTTTAATGCATTTTAAGTACAACTTTCTCTTAAGCCGGGAAGATAGGGTGGTTTTCTTGCGAAGGGGTTGTAGCTCAATAATCGAAATGCTCTTGATTTAATAGTTTATTCTTAGAGTATATAAGCTATATGAATTATATCCGCAATACGATATATTTTAAGTTTTCTCAGCATCTTTCTCTTAAGTTAAATCAATTAAAGGGTTGTTTGGGGGTGAAGGGGATGAGCTCAAAAATCGAAACTATATAATTTCAAGAGCTCATAAATAGCTCGTAATTCTGCCGCAAAAACCGATTCAATATTCCTATTTTTAAGTAGTGGGGGGGGCTGCCCCCCCCCACTAGGGTATTAAATTCCTGCTCAGTGGAACGAGCTCAAAATTTTTAGTTTGCGGAATATGAGAGCTCATAAATAGCTCATAAATCAGGGCTATTTGTTTTTTAATTTTGGCAAGTGGGGGGGGGGGGCCAGCTCAACACGGGTTTCTCTCTAATAACTTGCAGTCAGTTACTGTTGCGATGAGCGAGAGAGTAGTGTCATGTTCGGTTGCACAACGCATTGTTATTAAATTCCTTGCAAAAGAAAATGTTGGTCCCGCTGAAATTTGGCGAATATTAAAAAATCAGTATGATGAATCAACACTGTCTAGTACACAAGTGAAATTTTGGCATAGACAAGTTCGTCAAGGACGAGATGCCGTGCAAAACAAAAGTCATCAACGACGTCCAAAAATTGTCCGATAAAGGCGAAAACTCGTTTGTCTACAGGCAAAGTTTTAGCGACTGTTTTGGGATTTTCGTGGCGTTTTGTTGATAGATTTTCTTCATGAGAGACGAACCATTAATGCCGCTTATTACTGTAGTCTTTTGGATCTTGTTAGAGCTGCCTATTTTGCTCTGTATTGTGTTACTCTTAGAAACTATGTACCTAATTAAAGCTACAAAGTGGTACTAAAAACGAAAAATGTTAAAAATTGGTTTATATGTGAGTGACGTATTTACTTGTCTGTATGTTTTACGAGTATATTTTAACCTGAGCTTTTCTTAACGATAATAGGTGGTAGGTATAGGTACAGGATTCAGTGCTTCGTGTCATTGAATTTTGTGCTTAATATTGTCATTTGCATAAGCTTTCATTATATGCAGCACTTATGTCCTAAACATTTTTTAATTATTTTTAGTTTATGAGTTGTCTTTTCGTGTGCCGTCTTTGTTTCTACTATTTCCAGTATTTTTAAAAGTTTCCAAAAGAGTAGTTTTAAAAGTTTCTCGTATCTAACCACGTTAAAAACCTTTTTGGCATTCGACCAAACGAGTATAAACTTCTTTGTTGACATCTTTCCAAAATAAAATAATATTTTCTCTTTCTCACTAGTACGTGTTTAATTTGTTTGTGTTATTTGTAAACAATTTGTTGATCTTTATGTATTGTATTAAATCCTTGTCAACGAATGCTGGATATTATTCATATATATGCTTTTATGTTCTTGTTTCGTTTTTTTTTCTAATTGTACCAGTTTATACGTCGGTGGTAGCTAGTTAAAAATAGTAATCCAGCAAATCTAAGATTGGATATCATCATCATCATCAACCCATACTCGTCCACTGGTGGACATAGGTCTCCCTCAGCTATTTCCATCTTTCTCTGTTTTGTGCGGCTTGCATCCAGTTCCCGACAATACGCTTCAGATCGTCAGCCATCTGGTTGGTGGTCGTCCTCTGCTCCCTAGTGCTTCTACTCGTGGCCTCCACTCGACAATACGTTTTGTCCATCGGTTGTCTGACAATCTGGCGACGTGTCCTGCCCAATTATACTTGAGCGACGCGATTCTTTCGACGGCGTCCGTTGTTTTTGTTCTACGACGTATTTCTTCGTTTAGGATTCGGTCCCTCAGGGAGACACCCAACATGTGGCGCTCCGTAGCCCTCTGAGTTATGCAAATCTTGTCCACTACCTTTTTGTGAATGTTAATGTTTCCGCTTCATAAGTGAGTACAGGCAACACACACAGGTCAAATATTTTCCTTTTCAGGCACACGGGTAAGTCCGATTAAAATACATAGCTCAGTTTACCAAACTCTGCTCAGGCTAATCCTATGCGACGTGGGAGCTCGCACGTCTGGTTATCTCTTCCCAACCGAATTTCATGTCCCAAGTACTTATAAGATGCAGTCTGCTCAATATCCATTCTATCAAAAACAATATTACGATTTAGCACCAGATTAGTCATTATTTGCGTCTTGTTGATATTAATCTTTAGTCCGACCTCTAAAGCGTGATATAACTTGTTCAACATTATTATTGCATCATCCATACGATCGGCTATAAGGACTATGTCGTCTGCGAATCTCAAATGACTGAGCTTCTCTCCATTTATATTGATACCATATTTGTTCAGATCTGCCTTCTTAAAAGTGTGTTCTAAAAGGGTTGTGAACAGCTTTGGTGAGATGGTGTCTCCTTGCCGTACTCCTCGCTGCATAAAGAATTTATTAGTTTGTTGATCAGAGAATCTTACACTAGCCGTTGCATTGTGGTAGATATATTTTATCATGTTAGTGTAACGATGGTCTATTCGGCATTCTGTCAATGCTATTAACATTTTCTGCTGGTTTATGGTATCGAACGCTTTCTCGTAGTCCACGAATATCAGTGCCAATGGTTTGTTGTATTCCGCCGACTTCTCTATCAAGTTTTTTTATTACCAGTTAGTGGTCGTTAGGGCTATATCCGGATCTAAACCCAGCTTGTTCTCTAGGCTGATAGAAGTCTAACTTAGCCTTCAGTCTTTTTTTGATAAATAATTGTTGTGAAAAATTTATATATGTCTGATAGCAGACTGATAGGACGGTAGTTTTTTAGATCGGTTATGTCACCTTTATTGTGCAATAAAACAATGACTGCATTGTTCCATTGAGAAGGGGTTTTCCTTGGTAAATGCACTAGGTGAAAAGTTTGGCCTAAACCTGGATAATTTTATTTAAACCTTGTTTGAATGCCTCGATCACTACTCCGTCATCGCCAGGGGATTTATTATTTTTCATTTCTGAAAGTGTTTTTTTAACTTCGTATGGTGTTTCTTCTGGCATTAATTCTGATCCCTGGTTTGGGATTTTGGGCAGGGGTTGATCTTGCCTTGCGTTGGTGCTCTCATACATTTCGCGATAAAACGATTCGACCACCTTAGGGATTTCGGCTCTATCGGTAGTAATGTTGTTGTCTTTGTTTCTTATTCTGTACATATTTTTGTTGCAAATGTTATTCGTATTTCGCCGCAAAACTTTTAAACTTTTGTTTTCTTAGAATTATTTGAGTTATTTCTCTTGTATGGTTTTCTCTTATCTATAAATCTAGCCAATCTAGTGTTTTTGTTTTCTCTTATGTCTTTTCGGATTGATCGGTGGATATCTTTATTTAATTTCTTCAGTGTTGTGTAATTGGGGTCGTATTTTTCCGTCAGTTGTCTTCTTTTACTTATTAGCTCTTTGGTGTTTTGGCTTAATTTTACTTTATGGGTCACGACCGTCGGGCAACACTCCCTTTCGGTTTCTTTTAGTACTTTGGTTATGAGATTATTTGCTAGTTCGATGTCTTCTATTTTGTTTTCTAAGTCTTGTATACGTCTGGTTAATATATCTTCATAGACGTCGTTATTTTTTAGGGGAATCCATTTCTTCTTTCTTGTTTTGAAGATCATCTTTGTTTTTTCGAAGTTGACATTTAATTGTATCCTTGCTCGGAATAATCTGTGGTCGCTTCCTATCGAAAATTTGTAAAGTACTTCAACATGTTTAATTAGTTCTTTTCTATTCGTTATGATAAAATCTTACCCTTTTTTTGACACTGCCATCTGGGCTTATCCATGTCCATTTACGCTGAGGCTTTTTATCGAAAAAAGAGTTCATCATGGTTAAATTTTTCTGGTGTAAGAAGTTGAGCAGTCTTTGCCCTCGTTCATTTCTTTCGTGTTACACATACTTGCCCATTGCTACTTCTGCATCATCTTGTTTAATACCCATTTTCGAGTGGATATACATACAACAAAAAGGTTATATTATTATTAGCTATAAAAAGAAAAGGTTTGCGCGGCTTAGTTAACGCTATAACCAGATGTTTATAAACGAAAAAAAAAGCATTTTTCTACATAATTCGTATTATTTTTCTTATAGTAGTAAAAAATTCTTCTTTTACTTCTTGGAGATCTTTCGATCTGTTGAATTCTGAAGCTTCCTCTGGTTAATTTTCTGGAAGGTAGATTGCCAACTTTCCCTCCATCTTTTAGGCGGTCTCCCGGGGGTCTTAAACCGGGTGGGTTGTTTTCTAGGGCAATTTTTGGAAGTCTATTCTCATCCATTCGCCTTACATGGTTGCACCACATCCTCTTGCGTTGCCTTCCCCATCTTACAATATCTTGAATTTTGCATTGCTCTCTAATGTTTGTATTTCTCACCCTGTCTCTTCTTGTTTTCCCCGCTACATATTGTTCCTAGGGTTTTCATTTCGGCAACCCTTAGCATCTATTTCGTTTTGTTGGTGTCTTCGCGCACTTCTGTGCCGTATGTCATAATCAGTCGTATGCAAGTCTTGTAGATTCTAATTTTACTATTTGTGCGCATACACGGAGTTGACCAGATTATTTTCCGCAGACATCCTGTCAATACAGGTGATTTGTTGCTCTGACTCCTCAGGTCCTTTACTGGGTCGTGGCAGCACCATCATATATATAAATTATGACCCAAATTAGCCATTCACCACACCGTGGTCAGTACCTGGTCATTCTGGGGTGCGTGTCGCTCGCCTATTAATACATGGTTTAGAGAGGAAGTGAAGAAAAAGGAAAGCCTTTTTAAATTACAGACCAAAACAAACATAAGAGGCATACAACCCCTATAATTGAATTAGAAAAGAAACGAATAATTTAGTTAGATAAATAAAAAGGGAACACTGGCGGAGTTTCTCAAAATAGATGGAACACAACTTTTACGGAACACCAAAAGAAATATGGAAAATGGGTAGAGGACCAAGAAAAGAGATGAACAAACTAATAAAAACGAAACACATTCAGAAGAAAACATGCCCATGTGTTCAAAACATGGGCAGACTACTTCCGATTTCTGTTTCCTAATGGTGACGATAATGAACCACCAACACTTGAAGTTAAAACAAACGAAAAAATAAATATCGAGGAGCAAGAGGTGAAGAAAGCATTAAGGAAATTAAAAAATAGAAAATCACAGGAGAGGACAGAATATTGAACGAACTCATAAAGAACGGGGTACTAATAATAAAAAAAAGTAAGAACTAAAAAAGGATACCAAATGGGAGAAAACAAGTTAAAATAATCTGCTATTCAGACGATGCAATACTAATATCTAAGAGTAAAGATAATTTACAACATATGCTGCTCCAATTTAATATAACCGCCATAAAATTTAACATGTTAATTTCCCCAAAAAAGACAAAATGCATGGTTATAACAGCAGATCCAATAAGATGTAAATTGGAGCTGGAGGGTCAGATAATAGAACAAGTGATGGAGTTTAAGTATCTAGGCATCACACTATCTAGCTACGGAAGGCTCGAAACAAAAGTGGAAGATCAAGTGAATAGAGCAAACAGATAAAGGATATAATATTTTATCGATATATTAAAGGCAAGGATATAATATCGAGGCAAGCGGATCGACAATACAACAGTATTGTATTGATTTCATATAATGAGTATCTCAACGACATTAATATAGCTAAGGTATGTATTGCATCGGCATCATATTGATTTTCGATACGTTTCAATACAATAAAGATATTTTTATCGAATATCGTGAAGCTCTATAACTGGCTAAGAAACAGAAGGGTGGAATGGAATGACCACATAAGCCGAATGACAACAAAAATTTTAGAAAGGACGGCGAAAGACGGTTTCTTAAAAGGAAGACGATCAGGGGAATACCACGAACACCATGGAACGACAACTTACGGCATATTGAAAAACAGACAGAGTCATGTCTATACAAAAAAAAAGAAGAATAAGGTGATACTTTAATACACTTCCGTTTTTATTTATTCATATTAGTATAAATGCCAAAGCGCCTCAAATGTCTTCTTCTTCTTCTTCGTCTAGCCATTCACGTCCACATCTGAACATAAGCCTCTTCAAGTCTTCCTTTCCATTGTTTTTTGTTGTACGCTACTTGTAGCCAATTTTTCCCGGCAGTTCGTTTCAGATCATCTGTCCATCTCATAGGAGGTCTACCTCTGGGTCTTTTGTGTTCGTATGGTCTCCAGGTTAGAATTGTTCTGTGCCATTTGTTAAGATCGCTCCTAGCTACATGTCCAGCGTATTCCCATTTCAATTTTAGTGATTTTTGAACCACATCGGTGACTTTGGTTTTCTGTCTTATCCATGTGTTTGTTTTCCTGTCCTTAAGTGATATGCCAAGCATTGCTCTTTCCATCGCGTGTTGAGTGACTCTGAGTATGTTCATATTCTTTTTTATGATTGTCCATGTTTGTGCCCCATATGTTAATATCGGAATAATGCATGCATCAAAAACTTTAGATCAAAGATGTAGTTGAATTTTCTGATTTCTGAGTATATAGTTCAGTTTGCCGAATGCTGCCCATGCTAACTTTCTTCGTCTTTTTATTTCTTCCGTTTGAATTTCCCTATTTAGTATTATTTTTTGTCCTAAGTATATATATATATATATATATATATATATATATATATATATATATATATATATATATATATATATATATATATAGAAAAAAGAAGTACTTTGTTGACTTGTTTATAAAAAACACTTTTGAGTTTCGGTGGGTTGGAGTCAATAAAAAGGGGCTGTTAGAATACTATTTTTTATTACTCGAGCTTTCGAATGTGTTTACATTCATTTTCAAGAGCTAAAAAGTAACTGATAAAGTGGAAACAAAGATCATGTAAAAATATAACTCACCAGATAAATCTAGATTGGTTATTAAAACTTGCTAACATTAATACATATAAATAAGAGGAAAACTATTAATATCCATAAAATGAATTCTTCCCAGACTGCATAATATAAATTAATGGCCAAAAGATTTAAATTTTTGAAATGAATTTTGAATTTGAATGATCGGTAAATTGGAAAAAAAATTTAATACAAAAAGTCAATGTCAGTGAAAAAATCAGCCTACATGTGATTGACAAAGATCATATCATGGATTTTGACAACATAAAAATTTTGTGCAATGAAGGTAATAAATTCAAAAGGACTTTTTTGGAAATGGTATCTATTAGTAGAAGTGATCATAGTTTAAATAAAAGATCAGAAATTCAAAATTTAAGCAAAATTTATAATTACATCATTTCCTTATAATTTTAAATAATATTCAGAGCACCATAAATATTTCACTTTTTTCACATCCTTATTACATTTCTTTTGTACTTCTGTAAACTACTAAAATATTTTTTTCTCTACTTATTTATTTCTTCTTTCTTTTTTTTAACAAATCATCACGTTATAATATATTTAAATAAATTACTTTTAGCTACTTGTCGATGTAGGCTGATTTTTTCACTGACATTGACTTTTTGTATTAAAATTTTTTTCCAATTTACCAATCATTCAAATTCAAAATTCATTTCAAAAATTTAAATCTTTTGGCCATTAATTTATATTATGCAGTCTGGGAAGAATTCATCTTATGGATATTAATAGTTTTCCTCTTATTTATATGTATTAATGTTAGCAAGTTTTAATAACCAATCTAGATTTATCTGGTGAGTTATATTTTTATATGATCTTTGTTTCCACTTTATCAGTTACTTTTTAGCTCTTGAAAATGAATGTAAACACATTCGAAAGCTCGAGTAATAAAAAATAGTATTCTAACAGCCCCTTTTTATTGACTCCAACCCACCGAAACTCAAAAGTGTGTTTTATATATATATTGTTCTGAAGCTATTTCCTTGTGGCATTTTTATGATTAATTATTTATATGGGAAATAAGCCACAATTAAAATGAAAAAAATAATTTTATTAACGTTTCGACGCCCAAATCGGGTGCCGTTGTCAAAATACAAAATATTACTCTAGTAATATTTTGTAATATTTTGTATTTTGACAACGGCACCCGATTTGGGCGTCGAAACGTTAATAAAATTATTTTTTTCATTTTAATTGTGGCTTATTTCCCATATAAATAATTAATTATATATATATATATATATATATATATATATATATATATATATATATATATATATATATATATATATATATATATATATATATATATATATATATATATATATATATATATATATGCTTTCTGTTGTTTTCCGGGTTTGACTCCGCGTTGAATAATTTTGGTTTTGAGAAAAACCATTATTTTGACGACGTTTCGGCAAGATCTCACTTGCCATTGTCAAGTCAGGTGGTTCCGCTTCTCGCTGCTGCTTGAAGTAAACTAAATTCTTACTCTACTATATATATATATATATATATATATATATATATATATATATTCTTCAACTTTTTCTATAACTTTGTTTTTTATTATTGTCATCGTTTCTTCGGAGTGCATGACTTTTGTTTTGTTTAAATTCATTTTCAGTCTTATGTTAGAAAATTCTGTATGTAGTTCTGAAAGCATGGTTTGCAATTCTTCTAGGTCAGTAGCTATCGATTTTGTCATCCGCAAATGTAGATTACTGAGGTAGCGGCCATTGATGTTTATTCCCTTATATTTCCAATTGAGATTTTTAAAAACGTCCTCCAAAACTAAGGTGAACAGTTTGGGTGATAGAGTGTCTCCCTGTTTGACTCCTCTGTTTAATGGTACAGGGTTCGTGTATTTATTTTCATTTAGGTAGTATGTAGCTGTAGCTTGGTTCATAGGTTCTTTTATTAAGTTAATATATCTGCTGTTTATTCTACAATTTTGCATTGCGTTTATTGCGGCCGTGTGTTCTATAATATCGACAGCTTTTTCGTAGTCTACAAATGCTATAAAAACTGGAAACTTGTATTCGTTACATTTTTCTATCAATATTTTTGTGGTTAACAAGTGATCGGAAGTTGAATAGCCTTTTCTAAAGCCTGCCTGTTCATATGGTTGGTATTCATCTAATTTTCTTGCTAGTCGGGTAGTTATGACTTTGGTGAGTATTTTAAATAGGTGTGACAATAAACTGATGGGCCTGTAGTTTTCCAACTTTCGATTATCACCTTTCTTGTGTAATAAGTTAATAAGATTACTTTAGAGTTGTTCCAGCTCTTAGGGACTTTGCCCTGGTGTAAACAACTGTCTATAAGCTTAGTTACAATTGCAATGAGTTCCTTACCTCCTTCTAATATCATATCTGTGGTAATCATATCTTCTCCTGCAGCTTTATTTCTCTTCATGTTTCCCAATGCTGTAGTTACCTCTGAAATTGTTACTTTTGGCATTATTTCCGATCCAACATTTTTTATTAATTTCCGTGCTGGTCAAATTTCATCGTCTTGTTGATGTGTTCTGTAGAGTTCCATGTAAAATTCTTCTACTCGTTTCAGTATGTTTTCTCTAGTTGTGATTTCATTTTCGTCTTTTCCCATTAATGATATTATCTGACGTCGTCCTAGTGTCGGTCTGAGGCATTTCATACTCTTATTTTTTTCAATAGTTGTCGTTATTAATTCTTCTTCTTCTTTTCTTTTTTGTTTTCTGATTCCTTTTCTAATCTGCCTGTTAAGTTCTGTATATTCTGCGGTTCCCTTTTTGTTAGATTTATTTAAGATCTTCCTTTTTTCTATTTGTTGTAATATTTCTTTTTCTAATTCATTGTTTGTTGTTTTTGGTTTTTTCAATTGCAGAATGCTTTTGTTCACTGATTCGGTTATCAGGTTATTCAAATTATCAATATCATTGGAGTTTATCTGCTGCATGTTAACTTGATTTAATGCATGCATTATCTTTTTATTAAATTCACTATTTTTTATTTCTTCAGATGTCCATTTGTATCCTTTTTAATGTATTCTTTTTCTTTCTAGTTTTTTGTTTATTACTAGTTTTGTTCTTATTAGTCTATGGTCGCTTCCTAGGTCAAACTGATTTAATACCGATACGTCTTTTACTAGGTTTCTATTTTTCGTTAAGACATAATCTATTTCATTCTTTGTCTTTTTATCGGGGCTCATCCATGTCCATTTTCTGCTTGGTTGTTTATTGAAAAAGGAGTTCATTGAGTACATGTTATGTTTATTCATTATGCCTCAAATGTACTTCAGTGGAACCTCGATAACTCGGATTAATAGGGACCACGGCCGATGCGGGTTATCAAAAATCCGGGTTAGCCGGAGAATATGGTAAAAATTAATAAAATACGGTATACTTACAGATGAATTCCGTTATAATTGGAATACGACTGTACTACTCGTACACACAAAACGGTCACAATCGTAACGATGTTATGTTATTTAAGAACAGTGGAGACTAACACCATTGTTTAAAAAATAATTTTATAAATAGTCTTTTAGTCTATTTTAAACAATGCTAAGACAGTTTGAAATAAATAAAGGAATAACAGGTGTCTGTTGTTTCCGATAATCCGAGCCAATGAACGTCGCTCTGCCGCCGTGTGCCATGAGTCATATTTACTATCGTATAGATCAAATTACACAAATACCCATTATTTCTCAAATATTATATTACATAAATGTCTATTGTTGAAAAAATGTTTGTCTGATGAAAATCGGTCCGGGCTAGCCGGACTTCCCGGTTATCGGGGGCCGACTTATCGGAGTTCCACTGTACTTCAAAATTAAAATTAAAATTACACAACTTTTCTACTAGCTCTTAGTCTGTAAACTAATTTAAATTTTATAGAGATATGGTATGTATTCAACAATGCTGTTGAAATATTTGCTCTAAACAATACAGCTCTAAAAACGGTGTTTTTTTAAACTATACAAATATCACCAGGCTTTACCTTATCGTTCCCAATTTGCATGTTGTTATGTCAAAATGGGATTTTAAATAAATAATGTAGCCCGGCCGAGCTGAAGATCCTCACTGAAATTGCTCACTCCGGAAATTTAGGTTTAATTTTGTAACGTAGTTACAATTTGTCATAATTGTACACTTAGCGCTGTTACACTGTGATGGCTTTATGACTCTTTCACAATTACTGGCGGGTATACCTCCATTAGGGCAATCCGACGCCCATTAGTACACGGAGAAAAAACGACCGCTCGGTCGGTAATGAACATAAATGTACCTGGAATTCGAGCATATAAAAATGTCCTTTATGTTGATTAGGGCTCGGTTTTGTTATGAACAGGATTTTCTCCTCTAGTTATATACAGGGTGTTTGGTAGGTCGATGGAAATTTTTTAAGGGATAATAGGGGACGCATTGGCGGTTTCTCCATAAGTGCACATGTGCACGTGAACCCCCAAAATTATTTTCACACCAACATTCATATATGTAAAATTTATGATTCTATAAATAACATTTTAATCTAACTATACAGTAATTGAAATTCGAAATAACAAATCCAAGGAGTTTATAAGTATCTAATAGGTAACGTTTAATTATTTTTATTCTATGTATTTCAAAGGAGAAACTTCACGGATGCGAGGCCTTAGACAGAACCCCGCGTTCACCGCTCTTACGGTGGTTCCTATCCCAATGACTTTTTATACGGCAAAATACAACTCATCACCCACCCCGCTACCCGCTATAGCCCACAAGTTTAGATGGCCACAAGATCACAAGTTGGATGTGATCTTATGGTGTTTTCAACGTGCACGGCACACGTACGTTTAAATTTTGCTTTCGTGAAGTTTGCATTTCGGAACAATATTAAGAATGGAAGAATTTGTGGATGTAAATGTTAGCGTGGAATATTTAAAATCAATTAAATTTTCTTCATTATATTTAGAAGAAAAATTAAAAGTGCCGAAACAAAATTTGTTAATTAAGAATGTACCAAAGTGCAAACGTCGGGATTATAAATTATTATTTAAAATGGAGATTTGTGTAAAAACTTACAAATTGTTTAGGTGTGAAGCACATATTTGGAGAAGAGGAAGCATAATGAATAAAACAGACGATACGATTTTAACTATCCGGCGCAGTCCACTTAACTAAATTTTTGATTGAAAATAATTTACAAGACGATTTTTGGGAAATAATTTGAATTCTCCAATTATGTACTTGTTACGATGCCAGTGACAACTGCAGAAACAGAACGATGTCGCTCTGCATTGAAACGTATCAAAACTTTCCTTAGAATAGCTATGGGCCAGGATCGATTAACTGCACTCGCAATGTTTTCAATTAAAAAAAAATGATTCAAGAAATTCCAAATTTTACTGAATTTGTCTGTGAATAATTTATCTAAAAAATAACAGGCGACTGACTTTCGTTACAAAACTTGCTTGTAACATTTAAACACTAAATTATAATTTTAAGTCAATAAAATACATTATTTATTGTAATTTTTAATAAGGTCCTTTGATTTTTACAATTTGAAGACACTCAAAAAATTTTACCTACGGAAATAGGGTCTCAAGGTCTTTTTATATGTTAACATTATGTGTGCACTCCCAATATTTTACACCAGGCGCCGCCACTGAGGGGACGCCATTTGCAACATTTTTTGCTAATAATGTATCGCTCAAACTGTTAAACCACTTCATAGCAGGTGGATTGTTTGTTAGCATAGCAGGTAGATTGTTTTTGTTTGTTATGCGTTCGGAGAATGACGATAGCTGATGGAAATTGTATGCGAAGAGTCAGTGTTGTAGGTTTACATTTTTATTCCATTCGTAAAACAGGGAGGTAGTACGGCTAGATAAATTTTAAACGTGAAATAGACAGTTGTCGAATATTGATAAATTTAACTTTATTTCGGAAACCAGTTTGAGCGATACATTATTAGCAAAAAATGTTGCAACTGGCGTCCCCTATTATCCCTTAAAAAAATTTCCATCGACCTACCAAACACCCTGTATATACGAAATAAATGAAAATATTTCTCTGGTATACAAAGAAATCTCCCCAGTAGCGGACGTAAAAATGTAAACAAAAAGTCTTCATAAAGACGATAAAACAGCATAAGAGACCAGTTTGTCTCACATACATGCCTACAAATTCACGTTATTCGCCACACATTCGTTAAGTACGGAGAAACAGTGATATGAAAAAATCGGTGATTGCATTCTATTTCATCCTGAAGATCATCGATGCCCTACACGACCTGTTTCGTCCTTATATCAAGGACTCGTCAGGAACATCTATATGGATGGTCAGAGTGGAGTACAATGCCGTATGCCTTCGTGGTTTAATAAACTAACCAAACTTTAGTACACTAGGTACGACATCTATACGAAATAAAGGAAAAGATTTCTCTGGTATACAAAGAAAAGGAGAAAACTGGGGAGATTTCTTTGTATACCAGAGAAATAATTTTCACTATTTCATATAGATGTCGTATCTAGTGTACTGAAGTTTGGTTCGTTTATTAAACCACGAATGCATACGGCATTCTACTCCGCTCTGAAGATCCATCTTCTTATATATTAAATATACCTATATATATACATATACAGAAGAGAAGGTTAATGCGAGTTAATAGTAAAATCAAGGTAGGTCTTATAATAAATAATCTTATAAATAAATATCGGTATGTCTTTTATTGCTCATGTAGTGATCCTTTCCCAAGTTAGCATACACCTAGTCTAACTTGGCTATACCGTACTAATAATAATAATAATATCGTATGGCATTTTTGTTGGGAGATCGTTTCGGACAGTTCCGGCGCCATTTACATCTTTAACCCTGTTTTAAGTAACTAGTGCCGATGTACACTAGCCCAGGAGGACCGACGGCTTTACGTGCTCTCCGAGGCACGGTGAGACGGCTCGTGTCATTATTGGAAATAAAAATGGTTTGTCTTTGGCAGGGCTCGAACCCTCGTGCACTGGCGTATGAGGCCAGCGATTATGCCGTTACTCCAAGGCCGCTCACAATGACCGTACTAATGACGACTAATAAGTCAGAAACACGTATCTGCGGTTGCATTCCATCCTATACATATTTTGTCATTTTTTTTTCATCCTTGTTGCGAGACATGCCGATATTTATGTACTTCCTAACTTGATTATATAAGAGAGGTTCAAAATTATGAAATAAATAATTTTTTTCAAGAATAGGCCAATTTGGAGAAAAATCCCGAGAGAGGTCGATTTTATTTTTAAATTATGATTTTTGGCATATATATCACACTAGGGACGTCATCTATCTGGGCCGACTGTTTTTTTAAATGAGAATAGGGGTCGTGGGCTTGCTCAGTTAAAAGGTTACTTAATTATTTGGTAATAAATTTCTTCGGTTATAGCTAGTTGAGAATCTAACCATGAATGTTTTATGCATTTTGATCTGAAACTACCATGTGTGGAATCCGAACACAATTCCATTTCTGTCGCCTGAAATCTGTTTAGAAGGCCTGCTGCATGTGCTAACTATTTAACCAAACTTGATTGAATAAAATTGTTGCATCAAAAATTGTTTTGCAAAAAAAAAATGTACAAATGTACCGCCACTGTTTCTAAATTAAATTCTTTTACTTCGGTTTATCTTTATATCGTCATGTTGAAGCCCGGTCTTTACAATCTCATCGTAAAGATCGCTTTCCAATAAATTGGCGTCGTATTTCTTACGTAATCATTCGCACTGCTAGAATGGAAGTTATCAGATATTTTATAGTTCTATTATCGAACCCCGAGAGATAGAAGTATCGAAATGGGGATAATGAAAAAGATGGTTCCGCGACATTTGTCATTATTACTCCACCAGACTTACCGTTATTATTAATATTGTTTTTTTATCAATATGTTCTTAGGTCTAAGGGAATGAAATCATAGGGTTTAAAATAGCAATTAAAATTTATGTGCAACTGCTTATACTGTATAATTATATAATAGGGGATTAAATGTTACATAAGGGAATAAATGTGGTATAGCTATCGGAGGGGCTGTTCTTTTACTGGTAAAATAAAACCGTTAAAATATCTGGTGAAAGACTAGCTGGTAGTTACGAATGAGTTACAGCTCATCGAAAAAGTCAACCAGCTCTACCAACCAATTCTACCTTCTACGACCACGAAGACATATCATGTAATCCCTCTCTTGGGAATATCCCTCTCTCTCTCTCTCTCTCTCGTCATAGTATGATGTAATACTATGTATTTTATATAGAAGAAAGAGGAGGGTAAAATGTGGGTTTTAGGCGTCTTAAATCCGGAACATACCAGCTAACCTTTAGCAACCCATACTAAGGCAGAGTGGTAAAGTACGCTTCACAACCCCTGTGCTAAAGACAGCCAAAGCCAGCAACATCAAAATAAATATAGATGATATTGATAAAACCAGAATAATCCTAAAACAAAGAAGCACAATGAAATTAATTAGCAACCTGCAGATAATGCAATATAGGGAAATTTGTAAGAAAATAGGAAAGACATTATTTGAGACAGAAATCGTAACTAAACCTTACAGCGAACTATACAGTAACAAGAAAACGCACCAAAAATCCTTCCGGAAGAAGTAGAATCTGCAATCACAAAAATGAACATCGGTTAAGTAGCTAAAATAGATGGAATAACAGTAGATGATTCAATACGCTAGGAAAAAACATGGAAAGCAGGTACATTTACAAACTCCCGAAAAGCAAGATGCACGACAGACTACTGCAACACAGCAAACTTAATACTCATTTATAAAAAAGGTAGCAAAAAAGGTATCAAAATCTACAGACCCATAATAATTCTACTATCAGTCATATCAAAGATATTCACAAAGATCATCAACAACAGATTAACAAACGTATGATGGCTGCAGTCAAGGGGGCGAGCTGGATCCAGAAGTGGATTCAATACTCTGAATCATATTCATAACCTTTAAAAACTAATGAGTAGAGATAAAGAACATGAAATATCGCTACACCGATTTAATTTTCTTATCCTAAAGTTTTTATTTCTTAAATTGAAAACTACAAATATTTTGCAGTATAAGAAATATAATGTTAATCCATATAAAGTTAATCCATATTTATATTTGTGAACAAGAAATTTTCTTGCAATCAAATAAATATTTTAAACCACAAGAAATAATTCTTCAGAAATACCCTCTGTAGTAACTGTGGTTATAAAATAAAAACTTTGTCATTAATGCCGGAATGTTACTTGCAAAGAGATTTTCTTCCACAAAAGAATTGCGCAGATTAACTATTTATGATTTCGTCGTCAGTGTTTGTCAAGATGGCGTGATTATGTTCATGTTCATATAGATGGATGTTGGATTTATTGGTGTACTTTAAAAATTAACGGATATTTTGAAGGTACGTACATATATACTATATATAGGTATTAAATAAAAGTAAATTAAGTAATTTAAGATGTAATAATAATATTGTTGCGTATCCGAATGGTTAAAAAAGAAACATAATATGTAGTAACTTTATATGCTTTTTAGGTATAATGATGGACGACTCTGAAATAAAGGAGCTTATTATTCTAACTGGGAAATATGCCACAATTTAAAGCTGGGACAGAATGATATAATATATAGCTTCAGAACAATATTAAGAAAGGAGTTATTAACCAACTGCGGGGCCTTCCAGAAATGGTAGAACTTCATACATGTAAGTAACTTTTTAAAAACTTGTATACTTGTGTATCAACTATAATAGGTTTCTTGAATGTATCGTCTTCTATAAAAATATACAATACAACGCTATGTTAAACATAGCGGGTGCAACGCTGAGGATTTTTTCTGTTAATTTATTTGAGATAAAGAGATCAGTTAGTCTAAAAGAAATATACGTTTATGGTTAAGAAATGTTATTGCCGAAAACCGTGAATTAGTTAATATGTATTAAATGACTTAGATGTAAACTAATAATACTTTCCCGTAATAAAATTTCTTAATGATTAGGTATGCTGTCTCTTTTAGATTATAAAAATTAAGAAAATTACATATTATTATGTCTGCATCAATGTTTTACATTGGTTGTATTTTCCCTCTTGTTTTAGCTAAACAATGTTTATTGTGTGACTTATTATTATACAGATAAATAATTAATATTTCATTAACAAAAAGAAAAAAGTAAACAAAGATGTGTAGGTTAAATAATGCCATGTTTGAACTAAATATGATTGATTATTATTAGTATTAATAGTTCTTATGTGGGGCCGTGTATTTGTTTTTTTTTGTATTTCACAAATTTGTCAAAATAAATATCTATATCTTTATAGACAAATTTTTATTAAAGTAAGTTTACTCTTTCTACATAACGATTTTGTTTTAGTGAATTGCTGATATACAAAGTGCTATTAACAAAAGAAGGAAAATTTGAGGAAGTTGGATTTGCCTCTCCATCCTTTTATTGTTGTGTAGAAGCCAGTGGTTTAAGAGTGGAGAAAATATTTGTATGTAATAATAACGTTTTATATCTTGTTTTATTAATAAATAATGATTTTACCTTAACACAATGATTTATTTCGCCGTATGTAATATCACTTTATTTTCAAGAAATATTAACTTAACTCTAAATATACGTTTATTTTTGCGAAATATATTCCTTAACATTAAATAAATTAATTATTAATAGTAAAATAATAATATTCCTTAGTAAGAAGTATTATTGCTCAGAAAGAATAGTTTTCTAATGTGTAGAAAATATACTTTTATGATTAATAAAATTAATTAACGTCAAGTGTAATTTCTTTCTGATAAATGGGTTTGAAGTTTGCCAGAAAGTGATAGTTTAATCATGTTTAAATATATTTCTTTGGCTATAGTAGAATTTATTTGAAATATTTTAGAAAATTATATCTTATATACAAAGATATATTTCTTAGGCAATATGCCAAGTCGATCTTTCTTAAATATTAATAAAGTTTCTTTATGTCAAGAATTTTTTTCTCTCGGTGTAGTATTAAGAGTTGCACTTCTTATATCAAAATTTTGCAGGGACTAAAGCAGGGAGATGGGCTGGCCCCAACATTGTTTAACCTGGCACTGGAGTATGCGGTTAGGCAAATTCAAACTGGACGAGGAAACCTACTGACCAACCGAACGGTTTAACTGGCCGCTTATGCCGATGATATTAATATTATGAGAAGAACATCAACAGGAGCACAGGAAACATACGCAGAGTTAAAAGCACAAACATAATTGCTAGGTCTGGAAACTAACACAGAAAAAAACAAAAATAATGACTCAGACGAGAAGAAATATAGTCCCACAAAACATTATACATAAAGATGACGTTGAAACGGTTGGAAAGTTTATATACCTGGGAGTAGAAATATATGCCGACGGATCAGAAGTTGGAGAAATACGGAAGAGAATAACGCAAGCAAACAGAGCTTATTTTACCCTCTCCCATATATTTCGGTCTCAAAGTGTCCACCGAAATACAGAGATGAGGATCTATAAAACTTTAATTCGACCAATAACATGCTATGGCAGTGAAGCCTGGATCCTGAAAGAAACATCTAAAAACAAACTCGACACATTCGAAAGGAAAGTACTGAGGAGAATACTAGGACCTGTAAGGGAAAACGGAATCTTCAGAAGTCAATACAACAACGAACTTTATCAACTTTATAAGGAAGCACCCCTGTCAGACTTCATTAAAATACAAAGATTGCAATGGGCCGGACATGTGATAAGAATGGGAGAGGATAGGCTACCAAAAAGCACTGAATGCTAGAATGCAGGGAAAGAGACCGGTTGGAAAGCCAAGAGAGCACTGGGAAGACACAGTAAACAGCGACGCACAAGCACTTTTAGGAGTCCGTGTATGGAGAAGAGAAGCGACAGACAAGCAAGGGTGGAAGCAAAAAATAAAGGAGACCAAGGCTCAATTTGGGATGTAGTGCCGTAGAAGAAGATTAAGAGTTGCACCCTTGAAACTGGTATGATTATGGTAATCATTACCATCACACACCGACTAAGCTGGATAAGCAAAGAATTCGGACTTCAAATTAAAACCGGAAAACAAAAATAATGATCGTATACAGAGATAGAAGTAAAATCAAAGCCTTCGAAATGTGGGTATATAGAATAATTTTACGCGTGTTCTGGACGGAATACAGAACCAAACAGTCAATTCTGGAAAAGCCTCATATAAACGACAGAGTATTAAAAAATAAACCGATCATTATTACCTAAATTACTTCGGCACCATACCCAGAAGCACGGGGGCCATTGAAACTATCGGTAGTAGAAGGAAAGGTTTTTTATATAACCCCTATACTCTGGGCTAATTAGCAAAATTCATGGAAAAGTTATTTACCAGCAATTTTATTGCTGGGATCGAATTATAAGATCCTATATATTAATAATATAGGTATGCAAAGTCTGCAGATAGTGTGCTACTTTTTTATAAACAAAATGGCGCCGACAAATCGTATTTTTTTCAATTATTGCTCTATAACTCCGAATATTTTAACTTTACAACAAAAACACTCAAATAAAAATTTACTGCAATTAAATTCTGCATAGAGATATGTTTTTCCTGATTTGCTCCGACGAAAGTTTTTCTCGGAAAATGCGGGTTTTCCCAACAAAATATCTAATTTTCAAATAAAATTTTAGGTAAGTAATTATTATTCAATAATTAAATAACTTAGTGACATCAAAACTTTCTTGGTATAGATTGTAATTCGAGAAGGCGGTGAAACTTAAACGAATATTTTAGCAACAATTCAATTGTTAATTAACAATTTACGATCGCAATAACAACCAAAATAATCATGATACATTGATCAAACTTATAAAGATTATAAAGATTATAAAGATTTATCGACAAAATATAAATTTTTCTTTTTTTTGCATAATCTTTAAATTTTGAAAAAATAAAATAGTTATAATACGCTGGTCTTTATCACATCACTAAATAGGCATCACATCTTTATAATCTTTCTAAGTTTGATCAATGTCTCATGATTATTCTGGTTGTTATTGCGACTGTAAATTGTTAATTAACAATTGAATTGTTGCTAAAATATTCGTTTAATTTTCATTGATGTCTGCAGTTATAATCTATACCAAGAAAGCTTTTATTTCACCAAGTTATTTAATTTTTGATAAATAATTACTTGCCCAAAAAATTTATTTGAAAATTCGAGATTTTGTTGGGAAAACCCGCATTTTCCGAGGAAAATTTTCATCGGAGCAGATCGGGAAAAATATGTCTTTATGCAGAATTTAATTTCGGTGAATTTTTATTGGTGTTTTTTTGGTGTAAAGTTGAAATGTTCGGAGTTATGGAGCAAAAATTGAAAAAAACACGATTTGGGGGCGCCATTTTGTTAATAAAAAAAGTAGCACACTATCTGCGGACTTTGCATACCTATATTATTAATATATATAATCATAAGCTTCGATTCTACTAACTTCGACTACTAATGGATTCTGCAATCTGCCGGAAGGGCAATAAGCGTTTGCTTTGACAAATGTGAGATTGACATGTAGAGTGTCACCCCAGTGAGTGATCTCCTTTAAAGAACTAGCTAAATTTAAACTTAGTGTTTTCTGACAATGAGAGTACTTATTGTTGTCTATATGTCCTTAGCAGCTAAAACTTATCTGAGTCCTATAGACAGGTCGGCAGGCAGCAGGCGTCCAAATCTACGCACTTCGTTGACATCGGGCACGTTTAGGCGGTTGACCAACACGTTAGGGTGCACTGACACTCTTTCCCTGTAACGAACACTGAACTGGTAGATCAATTCCTTGATGGATTCCAACTTGACGTCGTGTAGAATGACCCTGTTGGGGATGTAGAAAGGTGCATCGACGATGGTTCGCAACACTTTGTTTCGAAATCTTTGAAATATGTCAATGTTGGAATTACTGGCGGTTCCCCAAAGTTGTATACAATAAATATGTCCACACAGGTTTGAAAATGGCCTTATACAACAGTATTTTGTTGTCCAATGATAATTTATATTTGCGTCCAATCAGCCAATACATTTTGCTAAATTTAAGGCCTATCTGTTTTCTTTTGGTGAATATATGATTCATCCAAGTCATCCGTCGGTCCAAATGTATGCCAAGATATTTAGCATCGTCAGCTTGTGGGAGGTAGCAGTCGTTCATTTTTACTGGTGGACATGTTTCTCTGCGTAAAGTGAATGTCACTTGTGTAGATTTCATTTCAATAACTCTGATACGCCATCTTTTTAGCCACTTTAAGGTTTTATCAAGGTTTGTCTGAAAGGTCTTTGAGGCTGAGGCCGGATTAATGTGGGATGCCAAGACCGCCGTGTCATCATCGAATGTTGCTACAGTGGTGGTTCTTGTTCTTGGCAGACCAGCTGTATAAAGAAGAAACAATATAGGTCCCAAGACGCTACCTTGAGGAACGCCAGAATATATTAAATGTAATGCAGTAAGTTCACTCCCTTGTTTCACGAAGAAATGTCTGTCTGATAGGTAGGATTTTAGTAGTAGATAGTGGGGATATGGCAAGAGTTCTTTCAATTTAAATTGTAAGCCGCTATGCCACACTTTGTCAAATGCCTGTGATATATCCAAGAAGGCTGCTGAGCAATATCTTTTACCGTTCAGATCCCTGTAGATTTGGTTAGCTAATCTGTGCACCTGCTCAATTGTTCCATGCTTTTTTAGAAATCGAAGAAGGAAAGGTAAAAGGCCGAATATCAAGAAGAATATCTCTAACATGATGAGCAGACCAAATAAACGCTCTGGTGGGAAAGTCCCTAACCAGGAAAAGTCACCATGTCCTAACAAGGGATCAAGGAATGAGAAGGATGATATCAAATTTAACCTTTACTGATGTGGATGTTTCAGAACGTAGACTTTGACATGTGGTATGTTATACCGTTGCCTATTCTTCTTTGTTTTCACTATGAATTTTTCTTATATCATTGTATTCATTTTTTAAATCAACTACGGAATGATTCTGTACACTACTGTAGAATAAAATACTACTCCAAATAAAATAAACTTTATTTTTTCAAGAAAATTATGACCGCATGCATAATATTTATAAAATGATGGAGGTTCTTACAATATCCTTTATAACCTGAATTACAAAAAAACTTGATTATTGGTAACTAAATAATAGTAAAATAATGTTGAAAGAAGTTGAAAGTACATATAACCTGGATGAACTTTTTGTCATAATAATAGAGAAAAAATACACTGGACTGATTTTAACTATACATATAAACGTAAATGACATGCCGTACGTGATACCTCAAGAAAACTTACCTCAACGTATCTTAAAGACTGAACCATACTAAAACTGCAGCAATTGAGAGCAGGGACAATTGCACACCACTTGAACACAAATGTTATTCTAGAAATCTTTATAAAACAGGTTTTACAACAAAATATATTTTCGGCGCGGTATGGCATACCGCATGTCATTGGTTAAGGGATATACAGATAATATTATTACGGTTGAAAATTTAGTAGTAACGTTTGTTGAGTTTTGCTTGTTTATAACCGATTATTTTGTCCTTGTAGGATGTATAATTTGTATGTTTGGATGTATATGCTTTTTGTGTGAGTCAATGAGAGAAGATTTTTGTTGTAGAGTTTTTTTGTTTTTGAACGCCTTGTTAGCAAATCAACAACGTCCATTCTTTTTTCAATAACGATATTTTGAGAAAGCACTTGAAGCCTGGCCGGCGATTTGATTTCTCAGTTTTTAATTGAAAATGGTAGTTTTTCGATCCTTTGATGGGATGTACTGAGAATTCTTTTATTGAGGTTTCCGTTGGTGTGCTGGAAATTTGGGGCACGTGAAGATTTGTTTTGGAAAAACCTCTAAATATTAATTTGATGTTTGTTAATGGCCAGGCTGAGAGTTGTTTAACCCATTAGCGCCCAGCGTTACTATATGGTAACGTAAAACACATGATTTTTAAAAATTCTGCGATATATCCATGGAACTAGTCAGCCACATATTTTGAAAGCTATCGTTTCTGGGAATACCTCAGGCACCCATAAAACGTAACGAATTCGTATTTTAGTCTTCTCTCAACCGTCGAGAGATAATCATATGACAGTTTGGTTTAAGTTTATAGAAAAATATGGCCGTCCGTTTTGAGTAAGCAATTTTTGATAGTCTAGTAACTATAGTTGCATATTTAAAAAAAAAAACTAAGTTTATTATACTCCAACTTATTATAAATTGTTATATTTTATCAACAATTAAATGTAGCGAATTTGGTAGGAATAGGCAAAGTACGCCATTACCATATGGTTGCGGTGGGCGCTTACCGAGTAATAATCTTATTTTTTTTTTCAGTCGTGGATTTTCGTTAGCAGAAGCGATAGTATTACTGGTGCGATGGAAAGATAACTCTGTTATTAAAATGGCATCTACTGTTGTGGTGGTTCAGCATTGGGCACGGTAAAAAGATTTTCTCATGAAGAAAAACGCCACATTCAAGTAAGTCGGCCTCACTTTATTGCTGAATACAATAAAAGTATGGAGGGTACCGACTTGATGGATCAAGGTGTTTCAACCTACAGAGTAGCAATCTGCAGCAAAAAATGGTACTGGCCAATTGTAACATGGTTGTTGGATGTTGCAGTCCATAATTCATGGCGTTTATATAAAAAAAAAAATAAAAAAGATATATCCTTGCTATCGTTTAGGAGAGAATTGGCCCAAGTTCTTCTCGCAAGATATGGAAGTCCTCCCTTACATACAGGAAGACCTAGTCTACATAGATAGAACTTGCCAGATTTTTGTTTTGATCGCTTCGATCATTTCGTTACACCAAGCAGTAGAAGGCGATGTGCTGGTGACGGATGTACAACATCTGGACGAACAATGTGCCAAAAATGCAACTTTGATTTGTGTGTTAATTGTTGTATAGGATACCACACCAGACGATTAAAATATTCTCTAATAAATATTAAAAAAAAATTAAAAATTTTGATTTCAACGATCCTAAAAATTCCTTAAGCGCCCAGCGTTACCATAATGTAACACCATATAATTAAAAAAAAGACATGAAACCGAAAAACTTGTTTTTTTGGATTAAATTATTAACATTTTCATCTAATTAACTCTAAAAGTAAAGATTTTCAAATAAAAAAAACTTGGGCGCTAATGGGTTAATGGACCCTTTTGCATGTTAAAGTTAAGCTGAAGTCATTTTTGTTCAGTTTATTGGTTCTCAGTTTTAAGAAGTTAGTTCAGTTATTTTTATTGTTTTTTTCTTTTGCTAGAGTGTTCCGGTAGTACAGTAAATGTATGTGTTTTTGAAGTTATACTTCTTTAGGCGCGATTGAGATTGAGGGTGAATTTATATTAATCTGCGCGCATGCGCACACCGACAGTATGGTATTAGTCGTTATACGGGCTCTGATTGGGTGTTGAAATGATCTCTCAATAATAAATAATTGTTCAATATGAAGGTAAACAAATGTATAATATTATATTAGTGTTATTGTTGTGAGGACAGAAACAAAAAAGTTTATAATCGTAGTGACTTTAAATAGTTTTTAAAGCGACAGGTACGTAATAATTGTAAATGTATCATAGGTACCTACCTATTTAAACCTACCAAAATAATACATAGTATGTAATACTTTTATTTACATAATTTGATTACCATCAAAATTTCTATCAATATTCACCACAATATTTTTTCAATTCTAAATAATTTCAATTCAAAATCAAAATAGTTTGATTTAATTCAAAAATGACAAAAGTTTAATCCGTTTAGTTAGTCGATCTTCGCACATAATTACACATTGTCTCCGTGGCGAAGCGTTTAATGCGAATGAACCCCAATACAACGCCAATATCAACCGCGCTGATAAGTTGGTTCGAATCCCACTAGAAACTTTTATTTTTTTATACATTTTATGATTGTAAGTATATTTATTATATAATTTTATTTTCAGAAAATACGTATTTAGTTAAAAAATTTTCCGACAATTAATATTCAGAAATCATTTGTGGCATTTTTAATGTGTTTGTTTTATTCTTTTATTTTTTTAATTTTTGGCACTGTTTTAATAAAAATGTTTGAGAAGTAGTAAGTATAAATTAGTTTAATATTTAAATAAAATATAAATAAAAAGTATATTAATTTCGCTTAAAATCATATAATCATATAATAGAAGTATAACTTCTTACGTGCGTACAAAGTACACACACATTCTTTTTTTAATCCTGGGGCTTTAAAGAAGTGGCAATAGAAGTACATTTATTTAGTAGATTAGAAATAATACATTTGGCAGATTTATTTAGAAGTTCTATATTTGACGTTTAACCATTTGACATTGTGACAAAATTTAAGGAAGATTGCAGTGTGTTTATCCAGGCAAATGATTTGTTATTGAAGGAAAAAAGGACGGTAACCGATTTTATTTTATTTTATGGGAGAAGACAAGAATAACTAAGGGACAATTTAGGTTGGATTAAATGGGTTTAAAAAGGGGACTAAAATAAAAAGATTTTATATTTATGTGAGGGAAACAGCTGGTTCTGGTTTATTTTTTTTTGTTAAATTAATTACCTAATTTTGTTCTTATAAACTGTTGAAATCAAAATTAATATTTGTATGTAAAAAAGGGATTTAAATTTATGTTGACATTACATTCTCTATAGTTATCTAGTGTTTTATTTGAACTGTCATGTCTCCTGCTCTCTAAATCTAACCAACTAATTAAAAAATAATAATTCCGACTGAAAAATAGCTGTGGTAATATATCAAATAATCATTATTTTAACTTATTTGTGGATTGCAAAGGGCATGAAGTAATAATATATCAAATAAATAAGGAATTAATAAAATTCTATTCATTGGCATACAGTCTCTTATTTATAGGCCAGTAGATGACGGTTTTGGAGTGTAATTTTCAGGGGCAACTCCAAATTGCATGAAAATTTGGATTTGAGTTTTACTTACCCTCCACTTTAAAGTTGAATTTGTGCCGTTGGTTGCTTTTAATAGGGGGGTGACAGTCACCCCCTCTCGGGGGTGAAAAAACGCGTGTTTAAAATAAACTCGGAAATGGATACATTTATTGATTATAAGCAACTTTCATTCTATAGGTTTTTTTTACGTAAGTCAACACTTTTCGAGTTATTTGCGATTAAAAATGTTTACTTTTCGACAAAAAAACTAGGTTTTTAGACGGTTTTTCGCAAATAACTCAAAAATTAAATATTTGATCGAAAAAAATATTATTAGCAAAAGTGTAGGCTATAAAAAAACGAAAAAATTAGTGTATCAGTAAAGTCTATAAACGGAGTAAAAGCAAAATTGGAGCCCATAAAAAATGCGTTCTTATTCGTCTAATTCCAAATCGAATATTTCAACGTAAACTCACCGAAAAGTTAAGCAATTTTCGGAAAAACTTATTAAAATTTTTTAAAGTGTTTAACAAAGCTTTATTTTTATTTTCACAATAGTTTCTAGCATCAAAAATAGATGACTTGCGCTGAACAAAAAAGTTGGCTCCTTTTTTTTGGTAAAAAAATCGTGAAAATCTCCCTCTATTTAGCTCCATAAATAAAACGTTACCGCTTTACCATTTACTTTAAATGTATGTGTATTGTTTATATGATCTGTAAGTTTGACCGGTTTAAAGCGCTTATTTTTAAAAAAATTTGGTTTTATAGTATAACAAAATTTTTCTAAATATTTTGGAAAATATTCCTTTTTTCAAAATAATTTATAATTAGTGATACGAAAAATCTCAAAAAAATGTACGATTTTCTGTTATAAATATGCTAGTTTCATTTTGCTTTTCTGTGGGTTTTCAAGACAAAAATTGGTTAAGATAATATCTAATGGCTGTTCAAAGTTGGCATACACTCGTGATTAGTGACCCGTTCCAAGCCCTTTCAACTATAACCCTTTCAAAAATAACACTTTAACCGGTGAAACTGACAGATCATATAAAAAATAGATAAGTTAAGTAAATTGTTTGTAAAGAGGTAACGATTAAGTTCATTTGGGGAGCTAAACACGGGTAAATTTTCATGAATTTTTTACCAAAATAAAAAGGGGGCCAATTTTATTTTGAGAATAACTCGCTTATTTTAATGCTAGACACTTTTGTGAACAATTACAATAAAGCCTCTTTTAAGCAATTTAAAAAGTTAAATGGATTTCTCCCGAAAAGTGCTTATTTTTTTGGTTATTTTACTAGGAAATATTCGATTTGGAATTGGACGAATAAAAACGTATTTTTCATGAGCTACATATTTGCTTTTCCTGGATCTATAGACTTCACGAATACATCGTTCTTTTCTAAGCTACATTTTTGCTAAAAATATTTTTTTCGATAAAAAATTTACTTTTTGAGTTATTTTCAAAAAACCGTCTGAAAACGTAATTTTTTTGTCGAAAAATAAACATTTTCAATCGCAAATAACTCGAAAAGTATTGACTTGCTTAAAAAACTCTATAGAACGAATGTTGCTTATAGTCAGCCAATTTATGAATTTCAGGGCTTATCTTGAACGGATGTTTTCTCACCCCCGAGAAGGGTTGACTGTCACCCCCCAAGTAAAAGCAACCAACGGCACAAATTCAACTTTGAAGTGGAGGGTAAGTAGAACCTAAATCCAAATTTTCATGCAATTCGGAGTTACCCTTGAAAATTACACGGTATCGCCGTATTTTCCGTTCATTTACTGGGCTATTATAGATTTTATAATAATGGAGGTCTGATATTATTCATTTAATACGCGAATGACTGGTATATGAATACCAGTGGCCTGGTATATTTTTATTATTTTTTTCGGATCTTTTGTAAACAAAATCGCAACCACTTGTCTCTAGGTGGTATTTTACACCTACCTTACTTTTTCAACTGAACTAATTTTTTGTCCATTAGTTTGTCTTATTCTCCACACCTGAAATAATGAAATCTATTTAGGTCAACAGTTTTCTGCGTCAGTTTTAATACGGCATGCGGCAAAATAACACTAAACGAGACACTAAATCCAGATGAAGAAATTAAAAGTCGAATAGAAATTGCAAGAGGAGCATTTATGAAACTTAGATCTATTCTGAGCAACTCTCAGCTGAACTTGCAACTAAGAATCAACTTCCTAAAATTTTATGTGTATTCTGTATTACTAGATGGGATATGAAACCTGGATCATGAAGGTTAACATGATAAACAAATTAGAAGCCTTTGAGATGTGGTCGTATCGTAGAATGCTCAGAATATCTTGGGTTCAACGCATTTCAAACAGAGAATTCTTAAACAGAGTAGGTCAAGGCGAAGGTGATTTAACCAAGATGATAAAAAAGAGAAAACATGAATATCTGGGGAATATAATGAGAGGTAGCAGATACAGGATGCTGCAGTTAAGAGCTGCTGTTAAGAGCTGCTACTGCAGATACAGGATGCTACTCAATGGAAAGATCGACGGAAAAAGAGGAATTGGTCGGAAGAAATATTCATGGCTCCGAAACCTTCGTCAATTGACTGGTTTATCAGCAGATCAATTGTCACATGCCGCACAAGATCATGAACGAAATCGGCAAATTGTTATGGAAGCTACCCACGCCTAAAAATTTGGGCACGGTACTTAAAGAAGAAGAAGCGGCAAAATAAACAGTGTTGAAATTCGTATGCCTCAAATTTGTATGTGTCATGTGCCAAAACGTATTGAGTGGATTCTGAACGTGTTATAACGTTTGTCAATATCATGTTAGTGTTAGATACTTCAGGATGATTTCCAGTTTTGCAAAAAAAATTTTATAATGGAATACTATTTTCGGCCATACGGAAAAGGTCACGAAAATGGTCCAAGCTTAAAATCAACAGTGATTTCAGCAGGACAAGATAACCTGCCACACTGCCAGAGAGTCTCTTCGAATACTGTGCGATCATTTTTGGAACTTCCACTCACCAGAACTAACGCCACCAGATGCGTACATATGGGAAATGCTGAAGGGGTCACCGTCTGCCATTTCGGAATTGAGGACTAAAATTAAAGATTTTTTTCGTGCCAAAGGAAGTTACTGATCTAGAAATTTGCCTTGGGTGCGGAAATTTGCTTTAGGGGGGAATTTCCAATGAAAACCCAACCAAAAGACATAAAAAAGATAAACTCAGATTATATAAAAGATATAAATAATTACTTATAGCCATTAAGTTCCCTTAAGTTTCCTAACTAGCGTGTTTATTGGGTTGAATTTTTCTTTCTGTGGTTTCGGTTTCATGTGAGCTAATATATTTTTACGTTTGAACAATTTTTTTTCTTTAAATTTGGACCCTGTTAGTGTGGACATTTCCTCATTTTCCCTCCCCGCAGATCCGCCACTGGCCAAAGGGCATCTTAAACATCTGTTTTATCGGGAACGTGCGTCGTCGTGAATGATGTTTGCAAGGCTAGATAATGTATTATAGATATATAAATAATCATAAACATTTCAATATTCAAAAATGAATAACCATTTTCAATTTCGTTGCAAAACGAAAACACAGCCGAACCACATTCTAGTCCAATCAGAGAGTGCCGCAAGCACCCCTACCGGTTTCGAAACTTATTAGTCTCTCATCAGGAGGCACATATGCTGCTCTCCCTGATCCAACCAAAACAAACCCCAGCGTGCAGTCCCGGATTGCAACGAACGAAATGGCATAGATGCCCTAGCGGCAACTGCTACCAAAAAGGCTAAGTTTTCACTCTAATGGCATATAAAACAACATAATGCTATTCTACATCCAACCAGAATGAAAACAATGGGAACCTTCTCTGGTTACACCTCCGAGGCTTCTACAATTTGCAAGCCATGCGGATGCTGAGACTAAGGAAGATGAGGGAATTCTACAATTTACAATTCACATCCCATCTGCTCAGCTAGGTAAAGTTCCAACGAGAATGGTTCCCCTTCATACTCCACTTAGAGTAAATGTAAATCAAAAATGAATAACCATTTTCAATTCCGTTGCAAAACGAAAACACAGCCGAACCACATTCTAGTCCAATCAGAGAGTGCCGCAAGCACCCCTACCGGTTTCGAAACTTATTAGTCTCTCATCAGGAGGCACATATGCTGCTCTCCCTGATCCAACCGAAACAAACCCCAGCGTGCAGTCCCGGATTGCAACGAACGAAATGGCATAGATGCCCTAGAGGCAACTGCTAGCAAAAAGACTAAGTCTAATTTACTCTGTGTGAAGTATGAAGGGAACCATTCTCGTTGGAACTTTACCGCGCTGAGCAGATGGGACGTGAATTGTAAATTGTAGAATTCCCTCATCTTCCTTAGTCTCAGCATCCGTATGGCTTGCAAATTGTAGAAGCCTCGGAGGTGTAACCAGAGAAGGTTCCCATTGTTTTCATTCTGGTGGGATGTAGAATAGCATTATGTTGTTGTATATGCTATTAGAGTGAAAACTTAGTCTTTTTGCTAGCATTTACCGCTAGGGCAGCCATTTCGTTCGTTGCAATCCGGGACTGCACGCTGGGGTTTGTTTTGGTTGGATCAGGGAGAGCAGCATATGTGCCTCCTGATGAGAGACTAATAAGTTTCGAAACCAGTAGGGGTGCTTGCGGCACTCTCTGATTGGACTAGAATGTGGTTCGGCTGTGTTTTCGTTTTGCAACGAAATTGAAAATGGTTATTCATTTTTGATTTATATTTACTCTGTGTGGAGTATGAAGGGAACCATTCTCGTTGGAACTTTACCGCGCTGAGCAGATGGGACGTGAATTGTAAATTGTAGAATTCCCTCATCTTCCTTAGTCTCAGCATCCGTATGGCTTGCAAATTGTAGAAGCCTCGGAGGTGTAACCAGAGAAGGTTCCCATTGTTTTCATTCTGGTGGGATGTACAATAGCATTATGTTGTTTTATATGCCATTAGAGTGAAAACTTAGTCTTTTTTTTTTATTTCAATATTCATTTCAGTACTGTTTATTTTGCCGTATACTTTATATATAGTAATGGCTTAACGACATTCGCCATCTTTCTTTTCTTAAAATGGTTGCGAATATTAATCGCATACTTCTTCCCATTTATCTCGTAAGAGTCATCTTCGGGACTACCATTTATATAAACTAATATTTCCCCTTTTATTTAGTAAAACACTTCACGAAAAGTCTTAACACCCTTAATGTTTCGTATTATGTCCAATCTCGAAGCAAAAACGACGTGTTCCTTCAACCGGAACGAAATCAAGGAACGTAATAATAGAAATAATGGGCTGAAGTTTTGTAATTTGTAAGGTGACATTTATTGGCCGGGCGGGGTACACACATCCATAACGGGACGTCTCCTTTTCGACGTTTTTTTTTCGAGCGTTTTCGCTGTTTTTCAGGTCTTAGATAAAATTTCTGCTAGACTGATTCAATCTCAACTTTGTGGAAGACAGTTTAGAGGTTGAATAAATGCAATATAAGTTTTCTTGGGATGTATAGAAGGAATTTATTGAGAAATGGTTTGTAAAAAGATCAATCATATAATAGACTAGGGCGCATCTGTAAAAATATTAGTACATTTGGATGTTGAGAGGTGACTCATATTTTTTTACAGAAATTGCTTGAAAATTACTCATATAATAATATATGAGTTATCCTCCCACTCAAAAAGGTTCAGAAAAGTGTTTAAATAATCAAAATGTCAAAAATTGAAGGAAAAATTCGATTTTTTTCTTGGTTTTTTGATTATAACTTTAAAAATATTCATTTGCAAGAACAGTTGCACCAATATAAAAGTTGCGTAATTAAATTTCCTACAATATAGGATTAACTGAAAATTTAAAAAATAGTCACCCTTGTTGCAAAATAGCAATAATTTCGAAAAAACCATAAAAAAACAAGTATTCGCATTTTACGTTTTTCAACCATTTATGCAACACTTAGGAGCTTCATATTTCACCCAGAAAAACTTTATGATATGATAAAACAATGCTGTAAATTTAATTAAGATCGGTTTAAAAGATTTTGCAAAATAAATTTTGCAATACAGCTTTCGCAAAAAAAATCATTTTTTCAAAATTTTGCAGCATTGAAAATAAAGCAGACAGCAAGTTGAATTTTTTTAGATATAAAAGAATACTGTACATTTCATTTGCAATTTGCAAAATTAAAATCGGTTAACTACCACGGCGTCAGTAATTTTTTTAAATAAATATTAATTTTTTGTGCTACGCGCAGGACAGCGGATACGTTCGCTCTGATTGGGCATTCCAATGACCTTTGATAATGATTGATAAATTTTAATTTTTAGTACATTTCGAAATAAATAAATAAATTTGTTTATTGCAAAATAAAAACACATACCATGTCCTTTGAAATAACACTTTTTTTAGCAAAAATTTTCTTTGTTCATATATTTTAACTTAGAAAATAAAAGTGTATTATTTTTAAACATATTATCTAATTGTTAAAACAATCTTTCACAAACATTAATCAAATTATGTAGTTTGATTTTTGTAGAATTAAAATATGAACATACAGCAAAATATAGAGTAAGAAAATAATACATTAGATAAAGATTGGAAGAAATTTTGGTGGAAATCAACTTGTGTGAATCGAACACCGCTGTCCTGCGCGTAGCACCGAAAATTAATGTTTATTAAAAAAAAATCCTGACGCCGTGGTAGTTAACTGACTTTAATTTTTCGAATTGCAAATGAAAGGTACAGTATTCTTCTATTTGTAAAAAAAATTAACTTGATGTCTGCTTTATTTTCAGTTCTGCAAAATTTTGAAAAAACGAATTTTTTTGCGAAAGCTGGATTTCAAAATTTATTTTGCAAAATCTATTACACCGATCTTAACTAAATTTGCAGTTTTGTTTTATCATATCATAAAGTTTTTCTGTGTGAAACATGAAGGTTCTAAGTGTAGCAGAAATGGTTGAAAAATGTAAAATGCGAATACTTGTTCTTTTATGTTTTTTTCGCAATTATTGCTATTCTGCAACAAGAGTAACAATTTTAAAAAATTTTAACCAATCTTGTCTTATAGGAAATTTAATTACGCCACTTTTATTTTTGTGTAACTTTTATCGGAAGTGAATACTTTTAAAGTTATAATCAAAAAACGAAGAAAAAATCAAGTTTTTCCTTCATTTTTTGACATTTTGATTATTTAAACAATGTTCCGGACCTTTTTGAGTAGAAGGATAACTCAATTATTATTATATGGGTTAATTCCAACCAATTTCTGCAAAAAAATTAGAGTCACCTCTCAATGTCCATCTTAAAACTAATTCGCCCTGGACTATAATGTTTGTGTATAAACATGGAGCATAAGATTACATATTTAGAAAAAAAAATAAAAAAATATAATATAAAAAATTATTAAAAAAAAAATAAATACAAAAATAATTATTTATTAGTAGAATTTTTTATTAGAGATTAATATTAGTATTAGTTTTAGGATAAGATAAGAAAAAATGACTAATAAAATAAAAAATAGTAAAATTGGCGAATGGATTTAGTGTCCGCAGTTATACAGGGTGTCCCGAAAAGATTGGTCATAAATTATACCACACATTCTGGGGTCAAAAATAGTTCGATCGAACCTAACTTACCTTAGTACAAATGTGCTCATAAAAAAACAGCCCTTAGTTACAAAATTAAAATCGATTTTTTCAATATATCGAAAACTATTAGAGATTTTTTGTTGAAAATGGGCATGTGTCATTGTTACGGCAGGAACATCTAAAAACAAAATTATAGTGAAATTTGTTCACCCCATAAAAATTTTATGGGAGTTTTGTTCCCTTAAACCCCCCAAACTTTTGTGTACGTTCCAATTTAATTATTATTGTGGCACCATTAGTTAAACACACTATTTTTAAAACATTTTTGCCTCTTATGACTTTTTCGAGAAGCCAGTGTTTATCGAGATATTTTGAATATTTATCGAGTCCACCACATATTTGTATATGGTTAAGTACGGTTATAGGGACCTGTTAATAATCTGAAAATGTATTTATAATTTACATTTTTAGGTATATTTTGAAAAAGAAGCCACATCTCGATAAAAGGTGACTTATCAAAAAAAGACTAAGAGACAAAAAAAGTTTTAAAAACACTGTGTTTAACTAATGGTACCGCAATAATAGTTTAATTAGAACGTACACAAACATTTGGGGGGTTTAAAGGAACAAAACTCCCATACAAATTTTATGTAAATATATTAAAAAAGAAGCTGCATCTCGATAAAAACTCGCTTATCAAAAAAATACTAAGAGGCAAAAAAGTTTTAAAAACGTTGTGTTTAACTAATGGTACCACAATAATGAATTAATTGGAACGTACACAAAAGTTTGGGGGGTTTAAGAGATCAAAACCCCCATAAAATTGTTATGGGGTGGACAAATCTCACTATAGTTTTGTTTTAAGATGATCCTGCCATAAGAATGATACATGTCCATTTTCAATAAAAAATCTCTAATAGTTTTCGATGTATTGAAAATAATCGATTTTTATTTTGTAACTTCAAAGGGCTATAACTTTTTTATGGGCACATTTGTACTAAGGTAAGTTATGTTCAATCGAACTTTTTTTGAGTCCAGAATGTGTGGTATAATTTATGACCTATCTTTTCGGGACACCCTAAACCCAAATAAACAACAAAGATTACATACAGTTCGGTGGAATAAGTGTTGCCCCCCCTGTTAACTTATTTGTTTTAAGAATATAAGCAAAATGCTCGAACAGGTCGATTTTTAAACTAACCATAGTATATTAAAGCATCAACGTTTCGAACTTTACGCGATACCTCTTCAGGTGACAGCCATAAGTTTGATTTTTTTAAATAGGAAAGTACATCATGTGACACCTCATTTAAAAGCTCTTAAAATGCTGATTTCAAAAATGTATATTACTTTTATCCTGTTTGAGAGCATAGGCGCAAAATTTTGGTCGAATTCTTTCTAAATGCAATCATTTTTTTCGAATCCTGAAAAAACTAATAAGTATTTTTGAAAAATTTAAACGCAGAATGAAATATTACAGTATTCTTGATGGTCTAAAATCCCTGAGAACTCCTATAATGTTTATTTTAATAAGTCACAGTGATGAAAAAAGAGAAAATTTAGTGTGATTTTTAATTTCAAATAAATCATTCAAAAGAAACTTTTTGTTTATTCTAATGGACTGTCAGCCGTCGCTGATAATCTAATCTTTCATTCTGCGTTTAAATTTTTCAAAAATACTTATTAGTTTTCTCAGAATTCGAAAAAAATAAATGCGTTTAAAAAGAGTTCGACCGAAATTTTGCGCCTACGATCTCAAAAAGGATTAAAGTGTTATACATTTTTGAAATCAGTATTTTAAGAGATTTTAAACGAGGTGTCACATGATGTACTTTACCATTTAAAAAAATCAAAGTTATGCCTGTCATCTGAAGAGGGATCGCGTAAAGTTCGAAACGTTGATGCTATAATATACTATGGTTATATTAAAAATCGACATATCCGAGCGTTTTACTTATATTCTTAAAGTAAACAAGTTAACAGGGGGGGGGCAACACTTATTCCACCGCACTGTATATAGTCTGTGCAGATTATCGGAGAATAGGCCATTTTCGGGAAAAGTTATTTACCAGCAATTTTATTGCTGAAATCGAATCTTATGATTGCATATATTAATAATATAGGTACACAAAGTCCCCAGATAGTGTGCTACTTTTTTATAAACAAAATGGCGCCCGAAAATCGTGTTTTTTTCAATTTTTTCTCTGTAACTCCAAAGATTTTAACTTTACACCAAAATCACCCAAACAAAATTTCACGGTAATTAAATTCTGCATAGAGACGCGTTTTTCCCGATTTAGTTCGCCGAAAATTTTCCCCGGAAAATGCGGGTTTTTCCAAGAGAATCTTTAATTTTCAACTTAAATTTTAGGTAGGTGATTATTTATCAATAATTAAATAACTTTGCAATATAAAAGCCCTTTTTGTATAGATTATAATTCCAGAAGCTGATGTAAATTGATTTAACAGTTTAGCAGCAATTGAATTGTTAATTAAAAATTTTCGGTCGCTATAATAACCACAATAATTATGATGCATAAAAATAACTATAATTTTTGTATATAAAGACACTATACCTATCTAATGTACTTTACAGAATTGAAATTGGGCTATGTAAGCGGCCTCAGGAATATTTTAAAATTATAAACAATTTTTTGCATATAAACAAATATAGTCTAAGAGCTGGGAGCGGATTTTGTGCGTGATAAGTAATATGGAAAAACTATACAGGGATATGTTGAATTAGTTGTGTACATGACTTTCACCAACGGCCGGAAACCAGAGTTGGGGCCGAGGGTATTTATAAGGGGTCAAATTCGCGGATTTTATTATTTTTTTATGACGCTCATGCTCGAGATAGTGCACCAAAATTTGGGAATAAGTAGGTCATGACGTACCTAAGTAAAATCTCTAGGGGCTCAACGCTGCGTGGCCGACAAAGGGGTGGGGGTAGGGGTGAATATAAAAAATATAACGGGTTTTTTTGCGACGTTCGTGATTGAGATAGTGCACCAAAAGTTGGGTATAAGTAGAACATGACATAAATAATTAAAATCCCCAGAGCCGGAAACCAGAGTGGGGAAGGAAGGTAGTTATCAGGGGTCAAATTTCCTTTTTTTATTATTTTTTTTTGTGACGCTCATGATCGACATAGCTGGCCAAAATTTGGGAATAAGTAGGTCATGACGTAACTAAGTAAAACCTCCAGGAGTGGAACGCTGCATGGTCGACAAAGTGTTGGGGCAGAGGTGAATATAAAAAAATGTAAGGGGTTTTTTGCGACGTTCGTGAATGAGATAGTGCACCAAAATTTGGAAATAAGCAGACCATGGCATAACTAAGTAATATCCCCAGAGAGGAAATCCAGAGTGGCGGACGAGGGTAGTTATAAGGGGTAAAATTCGCGGTTTTTATTATTTTTTTTTTGTGGCGCTCATGATGGAGAGAGTGCACCAAAATTTGGGAGTAAATAGGTTGTGACGTAACTAAGTAAAATCTTCAGGGGCGGAACGCTGCTTGGGGTACAAAGGGGTGGTAGGCAGGGGTGAGTATAAAAATATATGGGGGTTTTTTTGCCGTTCGTGATCGAGATAGTGCACCAAAATTTGGCAATGAGTAGATCATGACATTACTAAGTAAAATCTCCAGGGGTGGAACGCTGCGTGGGTGACAAATATTGTGCCGGGTCACAAAACAAATAATACACACTGTGACTTTGACCCCTTAAAACTACCCTCATCCCCAACTCTGGTTTCCGGCTCTGGGGATTTTACTTAGCTAAGTAATGGTCTACTTATTCCCAAATTTTGGTGCACTATCTCAATCTAGCACGTCGCAAAAAACCCCTTATATTTTTTATATTCACACCTACCTCCACCCCTTTATCGGCCACGCAGCGTTCCACCCCTAAAGATTGTACTTAATTACCTCATTACCTACTTATTCCCAAATTTTGGTGCACTATCTCGATCATGAGCGTCACAAAAAAAAATAATAAAAACGGCAATTTTGACCCCTTATAACTACCCTCATGCCCAACTCTGGTTTCCGGCTCTGAGGATTTTACTTAGTTATGTCATGGTCTACTTATTCCCAAATTTTGGTGCACTCTGTCAATCACGAACGTCGCAAAAAACCCCTTATATTTTTTGTATTTGCCCTTGCCCCACCACTTTGCCGGCCACGCAGTGTTCCACCCCTGGAGATTTTACTTAATTACGTCATGACCTACTTATTCCCAAATTTTGGTGCACTCTCTCGATCATCAGCGTCACAAAAAAAATAATAAAAACGGCGACTTTGACCCCTTATAACTACCCCCATCCCTAACTCTGGTTTCCGGCTCTGGGGATTTTACTTAGTAATGTCATGATTTACTTATTCCCAAATTTTGGTCTACTATCTTAATCACGAACGTCGCAAAAAAACCCTTTATATTTTTTATATTCACCCCTACCTCCAACCCTTTATCGGCCACGCAGCGTTCCACCCCTAAAGATTGTACTTAGTTACCTCATGACCTACTTATTCCCAAATTTTGGTGCACTATCTCGATCATGAGCGTCACAAAAAAAATAATAAAAACGGCGATTTTGACCCCTTATAACTACCCTCATGCCCAACTCTGGTTTCCGGCTCTGGGGATTTTACTTAGTAATGTCATGATTTACTTATTCCCAAATTTTGGTCTACTATCTTAATCACGAACGTCGCAAAAAAACCCTTTATATTTTTTATATTCACCCCTACCTCCACCCCTTTATCGGCCACGCAGCGTTCCACCCCTAAAGATTGTACTTAATTACCTCATGACCTACTTATTCCCAAATTTTGGTGCACTATCTCGATCATGAGCGTCACAAAAAAAAATAATAAAAACGGCGATTTTGACCCCTTATAACTACCCTCATGCCCAACTCTGGTTTCCGGCTCTGAGGATTTTACTTAGTTATGTCATGGTCTACTAATTCCCAAATTTTGGTGCACTCTGTCAATCACGAACGTCGCAAAAAACCCCTTATATTTTTTGTATTTGCCCTTTCCTCACCCCTTTGCCGGCCACGCAGAGTTCCACCCCTGGAGATTTTACTTAATTACGTCATGACCTACTTATTCCCAAATTTTGGTGCACTCTCTCGATCATCAGCGTCACAAAAAAAATAATAAAAACGGCGACTTTGACCACTTATAACTACCCCCATCCCTAACTCTGGTTTCCGGCTCTGGGGATTTTACTTAGTTACGTCATGACCTACTTATTCCCAAATTTTGGTGCACTATCTCGATCATGAGCGTCATAAAAAAAATAATAATATCCGCGACTTTGACCCCTTATAACTACCCTCGGCCCCAACTCTGGTTTCCGGCCGTTTGTGAAAGTCATGTACACAACTAATTCAACATATCCCCGTATAGTTTTTCCATATTACTTATCACGTACAAAATCCGCTTCTATCTCTCCGACTAATAGAATATCTCGGAAAATATTAAATTAAACTAAATCATAAAAACAGTTTCAGAAAAGTATCGGCAGGACGCTTCTTTTAAAAGAAAAATGTTTAACTGAGATGAGTGGTTCCTGAGATAAAACCTTTCAAAGTTGACCGGCACTTATGACAAAGATATAAACAATAGGACCATAGTTTTTAAACTATCTCCTTTTTATTTCTATCCTCTTTCTTCACAACAATTTTGATACCATTAAAATACTCATAACATTTATTATTATAGCCAAAGTGAATTTATTATTATAGCCAGTGAAAATTGCCAAAAATAGCAAAATTCCAATCAAAAATTAGGTTGGGGAAAATGATATCTCAAAGTTCAAAATCGATATACGTTAAAAATGCATTTTCTGGGCTTCCCATGGAGCAATGTTCTTCATTCTTTTTTTTTTTGTTCTCAAGTAACTCGAGCAGAGCCATCTAACTAACGCATTATTAAAGGTCAAAGTTGTTTTTGTTTTGTTACAATAGATTAATTTATTTATAAGAAAAGTAGACTACATATTTTTTCCAGTTGTAGACTTTTTTTAGATAAACTTACTACAAGTGTACCTTTTAACGTTAGAAATACAAATATTCTCATTTGAAAGCTGATAATTATTTAAACAATTTTTATTTAAACAAATTAAAAATTTTTGTTTTTATAGATAAATTAATTTATTATAACAAAATAATAGCAAATTTGACCTTCAATAATTCGTCAGTTAGATGGCTCTACTCGAGTTACTTTAGAACAAAGAAAGATTGAAGAAAATTGCTCCACGGGAAGCCGAGAAAATGCATTTTTATAACGTATACCGATTTTAATTTTTGATTGTAATTTTTGCTATTTTTGGCAATTTTCACTGGTAATATCGATAGTATCTATTATAATAATATATTATGTTATGAGTATTTTAAAGATATGAAAATTGGTTAATGCCGGTCAATTTTGACCGGTTGTTTCTAAGGGACCACTTAAAACAATTAAACGTTTTTTCCTTTAAAAGAAGCGTCCTGCCGATTTTTTCGAATACCGTTTTCATGATTTAATTTAGTTTAATATTTCTCGAGATATGCTATTTGTTTATAAATCAAAAAATTGTTTATAATTTTAAATATTCCTGAGGCCGCTTAAATAATCCAATTTCAATTCTATAAAGTACATTAGATAGGTATAGTGTCTTTTTATACAAAAATTGTAGTTATTCTTATAAATCATAATTATTGTGATTATTATAGCGACCGTAAATTTTTAATTAACAATTCAATTGTTGCTAAACTGTTAATTGAATTTCTATCGGCTTCTGGAATTATAATCTATACAGAAAGAGCTTTTATACTACTAAGTTATTTAATTATTGATAAACAATTACTTACCTTAAATTTTAGTTGAAAATTAAAGATTTTTTGGAAAAACCCGCATTTTCCAGGGAAAATTTTAATCGAACTAAATCGGGAAAAACGCGACTGATAGTTTCTGCCTTTTCGGAACGATTTTTAAAAACAATTTTTAAAAATACAAGTGCGAGAATTTACTTTATTGCGATCTAATAGTTACAATATAAAAATGCGACTTTACTCTACAAAGAAATATATCAGACTGAATTATATTCAATGAAATGAAATACATTACACATTTGAAAAATAAGCAATAATACACAAGTTGCAGTTTGGAAATAAGGTCGACCATAGTTCAGGTGCTGACACATCGGATTCAGAGTATTGGCCTATATGGGGTCAATGGATATAACTCTTAGTTTCTGGAATTTTGCATGGAATTGAAAAATGACCTAGGTTGGGCCTCTGGTAGATTTTCATCAGGATCATCTTCTTGGATGTGAACATTCTCCATGGCACTATCGTCTTTTCTTTGTGATTTCGTTCTTCTTTTTATAAATTTAATAACAAAATATGCAAGAATTATTATAATCAAAAATATTACTGTTAGGTTCCAAAAATAGGATGAGTGATTTTTGAGTTTTTAAGTATTAATGTTTTAATTTCTTCTTGTTTCTTCTTAATTAAATGAATCTTGTCCAGTTGAACATCTTGGATATGGACTTCGGGAATCTCTTCTTGATGGGTGTGAGGAATAACTATATTCGGAAGTAATAGTGGCTGACTTTCGGAAATGAGACGATTATTGCTAAATGTTTGATCTTCTGTGCTAAACTGGCATTGGAAAGGAACTGTGATGAGATAATATCCAGAAATTAATTGAAGGTCTGTGTTAGTACAATTCATTTGAATTTTGGTTTTGGTTACCAAAACAGCGATGTAGTGGGACTTATCTATTTGCTGGATCATATTTCTTGAAATGTGAACTTCTATTCTTTGGCATCTCGTAGGATTAGATTTTAGTTGAAGGAGTTGAAAGAGACAGTCTTCTTCACTTTTGCTTCTTAGAGGATTTTCGGGACAGAAGAATTTTGGCTTCAGGTTTGAGCATGGTACAGATGTGTATTGGTAAAAATTTTCATTCATTATCAGATAATTGTTAGGGGGCACTATGGTAGTATGATTTACAGTAGGAATCGAGTATAAATGATAGTAGGAAAATTCGTCGGGATAAGCTATTGGAACATGGACAATGAAAACAATCGTCAAGTTAGAGTAGTACGCTTCTGTCTCTAAGATATTATAATAATTATTTATGTCTGATGTGATATTTGGATAAATTAGTTCGTTTCTAGAATGATATTCTAAAATTTGAGTTAATATTGACTTTATTTCATTAATTTTTACTATACTACTATTTAAAATACCTAGTCTCGCAAATGTTATAGAGTTTTCTATATCTGTTAGTAACTGTACTATAATATTTATACTTATACTTAATTGATCTAAAATATTTCTAGTTATAAGAAAATCTTCAAAATTAAAAATAAACTTATTAAGGTTTGAACGAATAGATTCTAAACCAGAGAAAATTACTTCTTGGTTACTTTTTATGAGAGAAATAGTATTATTAAAATTATCTACAATCTCAGTCGATAATGAAATTTGTTTATTAAGTTTAGTTACAATTTTATTTTGGTTACTTTTTAGTCCTTCTAGTGCGTTATCATAATGTTTTGCGTCTTCTGTATCTAAGTTTCCTGTGATACATTTAATTATTGAGCCTAGTCCGTCTATAAGACCTCTTTTTGCTCTGTGATCAGGTAAGAGTGATTGGAGTTTTTGTTCAGCTAGTTGTAGCTGGAATAAAAGGACGCGATCAAAATTTTCTAATTCTGAATAATAAGGACTACTAAGGCCGTCTTTAATTGCAGCTGTTACATTTTGGTAGGAAAGTCTTAGAGTATTAATTTCTTTTTGAATTGGTTCTAAATTAACATAATGGATAAATGAATGAGTACTAGATTTAATTTTTGCAGTGCCTAATTTATAAGGAAGTATTCCGGGATTATCTTTGAGATTCGTAAAGGTGATTTCTTTATTCTCGACTTGTTGAAGGCCCAGGATCATCATCGTTGTCATTAGGAACCTGTAAAAGTTTTTTCCGGTTAGTTTTTGGTCGTCTTAAATTTTGTTTGTGTAAAAGTCTTTTTGGAGTAGCAACTTTAATTTTTGCATCTTCAACAACTTTATCTTTCATAAATTTGGGATTAAGTTTATTTCGTACTAGTGTAGTATTTTTTCTGTAAACATCACTTCCTTCTTCGTATGTGAGTGGTTCATGTCGATCTCTATTATTATATTCGATACTTTTGTCTTTTTGTTCGATCAATTTTTAATTAAGTTCTTTATAGATTTCTTTGGTCCTATCTCTATGTTTTTCTATGTAGTTATTAATTAGTTTTTGGTTTATATTTATATCAAAAATTTCTTTAGTGTTAATGTGGCCATTTATAATATCTATCGGCTTTTGTTGAGTTACTGAGTGTATTGAGTTATTATAGCCTAAAATAGCATAAGGCATTTGATTTAGGATATCAATTTTTCCATCAGCTTTGCTTCTAATTATTCGTAGATGTTCTATTAGAGCAGAATGAAATCTCTCTATAGCTCCTTTAGATTGGGTACTGTTTGTAGTTACATAATGAGATTTTACTTTATGTATGTCGAAAAATTCTTGTACAACAGAGTTTTTTATTTCTGTGCCTCGGTCCATAGTTACAAGATCAGGAATTCCATGGTGTGTCATGAAGGTTAGAAAAGCTTTTACGATTTCAGTACTTGTCAATGCTGAAAGAGGGTATGCTTGAGCGTATTTAGAAAATGTGTCTATTATAGTAAGGAACTTTTGGCCTTGGCTTGAAAAAGTGTCTGCAAATATTATTTCGAATGGTTTTGAAGCTGTGGGAGTAATCATTAGTTTTTGATTTGGCGGATTACGATTATATTTATTTACTTGGCAAATATTACAATTATTTATAAAATCTGTTACATCTTGTTTTATTCCTGGCCAATAATAGGTGCGTTTGATCCTAGTTTCTGTTTCTAGAATACCTCGGTGATTGGTTTTTCCTTCGTGAAATGACCTTATTTTTTCATGTTGTTCATCTTTGTTTACTATATCATTTAAGATGCTGTTACATTTTATTAACTTGTAGGCAGAATTTTTAAAAGTGTTTTTTAAAGTTTCTAATATTTCTGGTATAAAAGTGTCTTCCTTGAAGTACACAGCGTATTTGTATTTTGGGTCAATGTAATTTTTAAATATATTTATAGATTCTTCTACAATATTATTTTTTGAAATTTGGATATAAAGTCTTTTTCTGTTAGGAAATATTTTTTCAATTTTTGGTTTGACGGCTGAGTGTAAAACGAAATCAATTACAATTTGGTGATCAAAAACATTAAGATGCTTATCAGAAATGAGCATTCCTAGTATTGGATCTTCTAAACTAGTATGTACAGTTTCTCCGTCATCATCATCATCATCATCATCTTCTTCAATATCGTTGTCTTGGTTATTTCCTTGTTCTGTGTTTTCTTCCTTAATGTTGTCGTCGGCATTTACAGCCATCGAATTGCTATCATCATCGTCGTTTTTCGGAGTTTTATTAATTTCTTCCATATATTTTAAAAATTCATTACAATGAATCTCTATTCGAGATAGGGAGTCTGCATTTGCATTGCAACTTCCTTTCTTGTATTCAATTATGTAATCAAATTCCTCTAATTTTAAACGCCATCTCACTAATCGTGAATTCGGTTCTTTAAGAGACATAAGCCACTGTAAGGGTTTATGATCTGTCATAATTTTAAACTGTCTTCCAAAAAGATAAGGTCTAAAATACTTAGTTGCCCATACTATCGCGAGAAGTTCTTTTTCTATAACACTGTAGTTTTGCTCGGACTCATTTAATGTTCTCGAGGCATATGCTACTGGTTTATCTTGACCATTTACTAATTGAGATAATACAGCTCCTACTGCTACATTACTTGCATCTGTAGTTAAAATAAAATCTTTATCAAAATCTGGATATTGAAGTATAGGTTCATTAATTAATAGATTTTTACAATCTTCAAAACATTTTACAAATTCTGGAGTGTGTTCTATCTTAGCATCCTTTTTTAAGCATTTCGTTAATGGTTTAGTTAATCTGGCAAAATCTTTTATAAATCTCTTGTAATATCCTAGCAATCCTAAAAATCCTTTTATTTCGCGTGCAGTTTTTGGAATTGGGTATTTCACAATTGCATTAATTTTATCTGGGTTTGGCTTCACACCTTACGTAGCTACAATGTGACCAAGATAGGCTACTTCTTTTCTGAGAAATTCACACTTATCTAGTTGTATTTTAAAATTATTTTCTTGCAAACGTTTAAAAACTTTGTCTAAATTTACAATATGCTCTTGAAGTGAGGTAGAAAAAATAATTATATCGTCTAAGTAGACAAGACAGATGTCATCTTGAAGACCTCGCAGAATATCGTCCATAACTCTCTGAAAAGTTGCAGGAGCATTCTTGAGCCCAAATGGCATACGAAAATATTCATAATGACCATTCTCAACATTGAATGCTGTCTTGGGAATATCGTCTGGGTGCATCTCAATCTGGTGAAAGCAGTTGCAAATAGTTGCATCTGCCTAATTTATCAAGTGTATCGGTGATATTTGGTAACGGATATTTATCTGGAATTGTTTTTTCGTTCAGCTTCCTATAGTCTACAACAATTCTACATTTCTTTTTTCCTGACGCATCTGCTTTTTTTTGGGACAACTCAAATGGGACTACTGTACGCTGAATTGCTGGGTCTAATGATTCCTTGTTCCAGCATTTTGTTTATTTGACTGTTTACTTCTGGTTTATGAACAAAAGGATATCTATACGATTTACTATAAATAGGTAGTTCAGCCTTAGTTTAGTTTTAATAACATGATTAACTCTATTCGTAAATGTAAGGGGTTTATCTTCGCTATGAAAAAGATTAGAGTATTTATTGCAAATTCTTAGAATATTTTGTTTTTCTTCAGAGTTCATATGAGAGGTCCGGATTAAATCTTTGATATTAATATTTTCTGTTTCATCGGCAGGCAGACACTATGTCTGCATGGAATAATTCATGACAATTTTCGTCAAAAGGGACAGTATCGATTGGAGCATCTAATGTGACAAAAATTTCATCTTGAGTTCGGTTAAAGATTTCTACTAGGGCAAAACCGTCTATTGCATTCGAAAGACATGCAGGGATTACACATTTTTGGACTGTTTGGTCAGGGATAAATATACATCCTGATTTTTGGGAAACTGGAATTTTGGCTACACTACAAGATAAGGGGTCCAATTTTTGTTTGAAGATTATCTTTAGATCAGATTTATAGTATGTTATCGGGATACTGGAATATGGAGTAGTTAATTGGGAATTTACGAAATCCAACTTAGCGTTTAGATATTTTATATTATCTAGTCCTAAAAGACCATCAAAACTTCTATGAAAGTCAAAAAGGTGGAATTTAATCTTACCTTCCTGATTGAATTCTGAAAAGATGGGAATTTCTGCACAAAAGTCCTTTTTTGTACTTTGAAATACTGCAAAGACAACAAAGGGTTCGTAATAGATAAAATTTTTATAAAAGAAGTTAGCTTTTTCTGGATTTAAGAAAGATTTAGAGGAACCGGTATCTACTAGTAATTTTAAGGGAGGATCGTGAATTTGGATATAAGGCAGTTCTCTTTTATTTGTGGAAAAATTTAATTCTATTAATTCTGTTGATTTTGAAAGAGGCTGTCTTGAAAATTTTGATTATGCTCTTCGTTAGCATCATCATAAGCTTCTTGATCAGGGCTATTTTGGGTATTTTGATCAATATCGATGGATTCGTACTCGGTATTATACAGTTCTTCAGATGTGAAGATTTGATTTGGATTTCTGGGGTTGTGGAAATTATTTCTGAATCCTGGTGTACTATTTCTAGTATTCGTACTCATAGGACTAGATGTATTTGGGGCAAAATTGGGATTTGGTCGCCAAGTATTATTTTGAGCTGGCTTGTTAAAGGTTTGGAAATTATTTTTGAATTGGGGAGTACTATTTCTACAGTATAATTCAATAAGCGATGCAGGGCGATGTAAATATTACCACGTGTAGGCCTCAACAGGGCCGCATTTAGGATTATCTTTTTGTTTAGTCAGAATATATATTATCGTATAAAATACGAAATTTATATTTTAATTTTGCCAAAGTGCTCGACAAAGAACCTGATTGTTTTAGTTGATATCCGATAATAGGAACCATTTATACAGGGCGAAAAACCCAAGAATTTATTTTTTTGCCAACAATTTTATGTACAGAGTGCCTACAAGAAATAGTTTTATTTTTAATTTTTGATATACTTAGTTGTGTGTACAATTCCAAAAAGTTTCATAAAAATAATAACAAAAAAATACTCATTACTCAATTATGTTGAAATAATATACAAGGTATCCCAAAAGTAGCGGAACGGTCGAATATTTCGCGAACTAAACATCGGATCGAAAAACTGAAAAATACGTGTTCAATCATTTTCAAAAATCTATACAATGACATCAAACCCCCATTACACCCCCTGGAGGTGGGGTGGGGAGTAATTTTAAAATCTCAAATGGAAACCCCTAGTTTTTTTGCAGATTTGGATTCGTTACGTAAAAGTAAGCAACTTTTATTCAAGAGATTTTTTCGAACTGTGGATAGATGGCGCTATAATTGAGAAAAACGATTTATCCTGATACCATAGGTAAATTATAGAAACGGTCTAATATCTCGAGAAATACACTTCCAAATGAGAAAACAAACAAAAAAGGTTTTTAATACTTTTCGAAAACCTATCGAATAACACCAAACATGACCCTCCAACTTACCCCCTGGAGGTGGGGTGGGGGTTAACTTTAAAATCTTAAATAGCAACCCCCACTTTTTCGTCATGAAAAATTAAGCAACATATTATTCGTAACATTTTTAGAATTGTTGATAGATGGCGCTTTAATTGGAAAAATACCATTTATTAGCGCCATCTATGCTATTTTAAAAAATGTTTTGAATAAATGTTGCTTAATTTTTCATGACGAATGCGAATCTGCAATAAAAAGTGGGGGTTGCTATTTAAGATTTTAAAGTAACCCCCCACCCACATCCAGGGGGCGGGTTGAAGGGTCATGTTTGGTGTTTATCGATAAGTTTTAGAAAAATATTAAAAACCTGTTTTTTGGATTCTCATTTGGAAGTGTATTTCTCGAGATATTAGACCGTTTATATAATTTACCTATGGTATCAGGATAAATCGTTTTTCCCAATTATAGCGCCATCTATCCACAGTTAGAAAAAATGTTTTGAATAAAAGTTGCTTACTTTTACGTAACGAATCAAAATCTGCAATAAAAACTGGGGGTTTCTCTTTGAGATTTTAAAGTTACCCCTTACCCCACCTCCAGGGGGTGTAGTGGGGGTTGGTGTTTGATGGCATTTGATAGATTTTTGAAAATTATTGAATACGTATTTTTCAGTTTTCGATCCGATGTTTATTTCGCAAAATATTCGACCGTTCCGCTAGTTTTGGGACACCCTATATATTATATATTCATAATTAATTATTAATATGTCGTGACTCGTGACTGTTAACTTATCTAAATTTGAAAATTTTGGGGAATGCATATTACTGTAAATGTCATCAGAACTAAACGTAAAGTCAAGCAATGAGGCATGCAAGTCATAGGTTTAATTCCTTGTTTAGATAGGGCGGTTTGCCAACGTAAACGTCGCGATTAACCTATTTAAACGCTGGTAAACCGCGTAAAACTCGCGGTTGCATATGTACGATTTTGAGCGGTTGCATTTGTTTCTATGTTAACTTGAACCACGGCGGTTGGGTTTTTCAGGTAAACCGCGACGTCGACGTTGGCAAACCGCCTGCATATAAACAAGCCCTAAGGTTCAGCGAATTGATGATTCGTTTTGTATTCCTTGATCAGCGTAAACACTTCTATCACAAACTTCAACTTTATTGGCCACTTTTTTCACAATACATATCTTCAACCACTATCCCGGGATTTTCTTGTCTTTCACATTTAAAAACATTTAAAATTATTTCTTTAACTTCAACGCTAAGAGGGCTTCTTTTACTGCGTTTTCGAGGAGGATTCCATGTATTTTCAACCAATTCATCAGCAGAATCAGTGGATGACATTTTTGGTTTCAATATCTGTTATCTGTTATTGAAATAATACGTGGTTACTACTGTTACGGTAATCACAATCACGTACAGATAGGGTCGTTATACAAATAAAAATATATACTTAAATAGTTTTAAATGGCACGACAAATAATTGCTAATTCAACATTAACAGCATAAATAAAATTTATTGTCGTTTAACCATCAAGACCACTAAAAATTTACTAACAAATCGATTTTTTAGATCGATTTACATCGCGAACAAATTACAAAATTTTAATACCGAAATAATACCTACTTAAATCTTGTCCGAACCTGTATGAGCTGCCGACGACGTCGGCAGTAACGAAATAAAGATGGACATTTCGGTTAGTTTTTATATATTTTTGAAGAACTGTTACTTGCATGTATGCATAAAATATTCATTAATTTTATAAATCGGATCATTTTTTCACATCCTATGTGTTCAGTGATAACAATAATTTATTTACTATGCAATAAACATTAATACTTGGGAAAAGAAAAAAATTAATAAAGTGTCATAATTATACTGTTACTTATCGGAACGAGTAGACTCATTTGGAATATCTTTAACAATTATCTGCTAAATTTATCGTTGTTTATATGCCCTGCATCGCTTATTGAATTATACTTTAGTAGATGTACTCATTGGAGTGGATCGGTTAGGAACAAAATTTGGGTTTGGTCGCCAAATATTTTGAGCTGGCCTATTAGAATTATTTTGGAAATTAGGCTGAAAGTTTTGGGGAGTGTTATTTTGGAAATTAGACTGATAGTTTTGGGTATTGTTCCTTTGATACTGATTTGATTGTGAAGGTTGAAAATGTTTATCATTGCGAGGATCTGTTTGAGAATTTGGATAAAAGTTATAGTTTGCGTTTCTAGATCTGTTACTATCCAGATTTAGCCATACGGCTCACACTCCCTCTAAGGGGAAAATTGACTCATCCCAGATACCTACGGTATCAAAAGGATTGAGCTCTGGTGGGACTCTTTCCGTGTTATCGAGCCCTAGGTGACTTGGTATGCAGGTGTATCTCCCAAAAACTTTCGTACACATCTGGCCGTTGCGAGTAGTACAGCTTTCTGCATGGTCTTGTAAAGATGTTCATTTAGACCCAGCCTTTTTATGCTTTCGAGGAGGTTCTTCGGAATGACTCCAGTAGTAGACATAACAATAGGTATCGTCTGGGTACTTTGCATTCTCCATTGCCTTCGTATTTGAATTTCTAGATCTCTGTACTTGGCGATCTTTTCAGTGAATTTACTACGTAGATTTTTGTTGTTAGGTATCGCCACATCAATTAGTGTTGTTTGTCTTGTTAATTTATTAACTAGTACGAGATCTAGTCTATTATGTGCCACTGTTTGGTCTGTGAGTACAGTGCGGTCCCAGTATAGCTTGTAGTTGCCATCCTCAAGCATACTCTCAGGGACGTATTGATAATACGGGAGATGGTCCGTTTGGAGAAGTCCCAGCTTGATAGCTATCTCTTGATGAAGGATTTTTCCCACTGCGTCATGCCGTTCCTTGTACTCAGTTGCAGCAAATGTCTGGCAGCCCCCTGTAAGATGTTGGATGGTTTCTTGGGCTTGACATCCATATCGGCATCTGTCGTTTTGAACCTGAGGGTCTTTGATGATATATTTCAGGTAGTTTCTGGTTGGTATAACCTGATCCTGAATGGCCAGTAATGAACCCTCCGTTTCAGGGAACATTTTTTCTGATGTCAACCAGTAGTTCGACGCTATATTGTCGACATAATCTTGGCTGACCTCATTGGGATGTCGCCCGTGCAAAGGTTTACCCATCCAGGCGCGCACTTTTTCGTCCTTAGTAAGGTGGTTTATGCGCAGTTCTGCTTCCCTCAGTTTGATCGGTGTTGTGTCATCTACTGCGCAGATAGCGCGATGTAGAGTAGATGTCTCAGCCTGCACCTGAAAATAAGTTCTTAAATTAGCAATTTGTTTATCTAATTGCTCACCTATATCCATAAGTCCTCTTCCTCCTAAATACCGGGGTAATGTCGTTCGTTCTACTGCACTTTTACGGTGGTGTTTTTGTGCCTTTGTGAGGTGTGTTCGTACTTTTCGCTGAAGATTTTCTATATCCGTTTTTGTCTACTTAACAATACCAAATGAATAGCTAAGCGCGGAACAAGCGTAGGTGTTTAGTGCCTTAAACAAATTTTTACTGTTAAGGTGTGAACGAAGCAGCTGTTTTACCCTTCTTATAAACTCAGTAGTTATCTCAGTTTTTATTTGCTTATGGTCAATTTTCCGTGCCTGATTTACTCCAAGCTATTTGTACATATCGTTGTCGCCCATGGCCTCGATGTTCTGGCCATTTTGCATATCGCATCCACCGGGCTGTACCTTTCCTCTGGCTATATTCAAAACACGGCACTTGTCTAGACCGAACTGCATACTAATATCATTAGAAAATGTTTCTACAGTTTTTAGCATCTCTTCTAGGTGTTCTTGAGTGGAAGCCATTAATTTCAAATCATCCATATACAACAGATGATTGAGCTTCGCTACCACAGTATTATTGCTTTTAATGCTAAAACCTGAGTCAGTGGAGTTTAATAGCTGGGAAAGGGGGTTCAAAGCTAAACAGAACCACAATGGACTCAACGAGTCTCCTTGAAATAATCCCCGGTTGATTGCGATATTTTCGGTTTCGATATTGTTTTCACCAGGTATTTGGAGGTAAATTTCAGTTTCCAATCTCTCATTATATGCCTTAAAAAGGTCAATAGGTTATCATCTACTTTGTATATTTTCAACATATCTATTAGCCATTCATGCGGTACTTAATCAAAGGCCTTTTTATAGTCAATAAAAGCAGTAAAAAGGTTCCTTTTTTTAGTGTATGCCTCGTTAGAAATGACTGAGTCGATGATAAGCTGTTCTTTGCAACCCATGGAACCCTTAGCGCATCCTTTCTGTTGAGGCTCTATGATATTGTTTAGAGCACAGTGTTGGTAGATACGCCGGGTTACACAGGATGTGACCAATTTATACAAAGTTGGAAGACAAGTAATTGGGCGGTACTTGGATGGATCTTGGGTGTTATTTTGGTCCTTGGGTATTAAAAAAGTAGTTCCCTGAGTTAGAAATGATGGTAATTCCTGCGGATTAGAAATAACATGATTAATTAATGTTGATAAGCACTCATGAATACTCCAAAACTTTTTAAGCCAGAAGTTCTGAACCCCGTCTGGTCCAGGAGACTTCCAGTTATGAAGCTCTTTGATGACATTTGAGACTTCTTCAGTCGTGAATGGTTCGTAGTTAGCAGTGACGTAGTGGTGACAGTTGTGCGTCGTATCTTCTATCCAGCCAGCATTGTTGTTAAAAGCAGCTGGTGTGGAAAGTTGATTTCCCCAAAACTCATGAATTTCTTCTTGGCTTGGGTAAGACTTGTCGACACTTTCTACGGTGGAATTGAGTTTTCGGTAGAACGCCTTCTCAGAGTTCTCAAAAAGTGCATTGTCACATTTTCGGTTGTTACTAACTTTATACCTTCTTAATCGTCCTGAATAGACGGAGAGTTTTTGTTTTAATGTATCCAGACACTGTTGGGCTGTGTTATTTTCTGGATCGTATCTCGAGTGTCTTGCAGTGCTCCGCATTATTTTTTCAGCTCTTTTAATAACTTTTCTACTTGTTACACCTCTTATATATTCTGTGACTTGCCCAATATCCCTACGCAGTAATTCAATTTTTCCGAGAAGTCTTTTTTCCCAGGGTGCAATTCTGTTACCAGTCCTTCCGTTATTAGTACCCCTTCGTGTTCTGATCTTAACGCCCATTACATTGGCAATTGCTGTAGCTGCACAGTAGATTAGCATATGCAGATACTCCAATGTGTGGGCTTCTACGACATAACTGGGTAGGACTTCAGTATTCACAATTTGTAACAGGGCACCTAGTTTCTTACAAGAGTTTATTCGTGGTAGCGGTGGTCTGCTAAGTGGATTTGTTCCATTAAACTCTTGTACGGCACGAGCCATTTCGTGTTCTAGACTATCGCGCGACTCGTTGTTTTCCTGCTGTGTATTGTCAGGTTGAGTTTTTGGTATGGGAGTCTCAGGAATCTGCTCATCAAGGATTTCATTAGGGACTTGATCTAAAACTAGCTCTTGGTTATTAATCTCCCGTTCGACTTCGCTTTTGATCGTATTGCGTCTAGTCTCTGGGATAAGGTTGTTTCTAACGATTACCCGGTATTGATCTGATACTCTATGCTCCGAAACTTGAATATCTGGGTACTCCCTGCAAAATTCGGCATACAGCTGTTGTCTGCAGCCGATCGTTTCTTGACCGAGGTTTGTCACCTTATAATAGAAGCGCAAGATGCTTTCGTTAATAGACACAGTCCATTTCATGCGCTGCCTCGGTCGTCCCGCTTGAGTGAGCGCCAGCTGATATTCCGGCGCAGCACCTTCAGCGAGTGGAGCTCTTGCTGTTGTTTGGCTCGCTTGCGGTTGTTGTTCTTGTTGTTCTAGCTGTTTGTGTGACAGGGGCCCGCCTCCTCAACACCCTGCCACCGACGTTCCGCATGCTGTCACGTCCAACGTCGGCTCCAGACGTGCCCTGGCGATCCCCAGGCAGCGGCCCTAAACATAACTATTTGTCTCCATTCTCATGGGTGTGCATTTTATACCTACTGCCAGTGTCAGTTTTTGTTCCACGGCAAGTAACCCTGCTACTCTCTGGGTATTGGCGCTACGAATACCCAGAAAGCATCCCCCATTCGCAGGGGGCCGCGCCTGATAAAAGAACTGACATAAAACTCCCACAGGCACTACTATTATTATTATTCCTTACTATTATTATTATCCAGATTTAGCCATACGGCTCACACCCCCTCTAAGGGGAAAATTGACTCATCCCAGATACCTACGGTATCAAAAGGATTGAGCTCTGGTGGGACTCTTTCCGTGTTATCGAGCCCTAGGTGACTTGGTATGCAGGTGTATCTCCCAAAAATTTTCGTACACATCTGGCCGTTGCGAGTAGTACTGCTTTCTGCATGGTCTTAGAAAGATGTTCATTAAGACCCAGCTTTTTGATGCTTTCGAGGAGGGTCTTCGGAATGACTCCAGTAGTAGACATGATAATCGGTATCGTCTGGGTACTTTGCATTCTCCATTGTCTCCGTATTTGAATTTCCAGATCTCTGTACTTTGCGATCTTTTCAGTAAATTTAGTACGTAGATTATTGTTGTTAGGAATCGCCACATCAATGAGGGTTGTTTGTCTCGTTAATTTATTGACTAATACGAGATCTGGTCTATTATGCGCCACTGTTTGGTCTGTGAGAACAGTGCGGTCCCAGTATAGCTTGTAGTTGCCATCCTCAAGCATACTCTCAGGGACGTATTGATAATATGGGAGATGGTCCGTTTGAAGAAGTCCCAGCTTGATAGCTATCTCCTGACTATTATTATAATTTCTACTATTAAGGTGTGAGTGAAGCAGCTGTTTTACCCTTCGTATAAACTCAGTAGTTATCTCTGTTTTCATTTGTTTATGGTCAATTCTCCGCGCTTGCTTTACTCCAAGATATTTATACATATCGTTTTCACCCATGGCCTCGATGTTCTGGCCATTTTGCATATCGAATCCTCCAAGCTGTACTTTTCCTTTGACTATATTTAAAATACGGCACTTGTCTAGTGCGAAGTGCATGCTAATATCATTAGAAAAAGTTTCTACAGTTTTTAGCATCTCATCGAGTTGGTTTAGAGTGGAAGCCATTAATTTCAAATCATCCATATACAATAAATGATTAAGCTTCGCCACCATATTGTTGTTATTTTTGATGCTAAAACCTACGTCTGTGGAGTTCAATAGCTGAGATAGTGGGTTCATAGCTAGACAAAACCACAGTGGACTCAACGAATCTCCTTGAAACAGACCCCGGCTGATTGCAATATTTTCAGTTTCGATGTTATTTTCACTAGGTATTTGAAGGTGAATTCTAGTCTTCCACTCCATCATTATATGCTCTAAGAAGGTCACTATATTATCATCGACTTTATATATTCTCAATATATCTATAAGCCATTCATGCGGCGCTGAATCAAAGGCCTTCTTGTAATCAATGAAGGCAGTAAAAAGATTCCTCTTTTTGGAATATGCCTGGTTAGAAATCACTGAGTCGATGATGAGTTGTTCTTTGCAACCCATGGAACCCTTGGCGTATCCTTTCTGTTGAAGCTCTATGATATTGTTCAGAGCACAATGTTGGTAGATACGCCGGGCTACACAGGATGTGACCAATTTATACAAAGTTGGAAGACAAGTAATTGGGCGGTATTTGGCTGGATCTTGGGTGTTATTTTGATCCTTTGGTATTAAATAAGTGGTTCCCTGAGTTAGGAATAATGGTATATCCTGCGGATTAGAAATTACATGATTAATTAGTGTTGATAAGCATTCATGAACACTCCAAAACTTCTTGAGCCAAAAGTTTTGAACTCCGTCTTGTCCAAGAAATTTCCAGTTATGAAGCTCTTTGATGGTATTTGAGACTTCTTCAGTAGTGAAGGGTTCGTAAAGGGTGGTAATGTAGTGTTGGCAGTTCTGTGTCGTATCTTCTATCCATCCAGCATTGTTGTTAAGAGCAGCTGGCGTGGAAAGTTGATTTCCCCAAAACTCATGAATTTCTTCTTGGCTTGGGTAAGTCTTATCGACACGTTCTACAGTGGAATTGAGTTTTCGATAGAACGCCTTTTCAGAACTTTCAAAAAGAACATTGTCGCTTTTGCGGTTTTTACTAACTTTGTACCTCCTTAGTCGTCCTGAATAAACGGAGAGCTTTTGTTTTAATGTATCCAGACACTGATGGGCTGTGTTGTTTTCTGGATAATATCTTGAGTGTCTTACCGTAGTCAGCATTATTTCTTCAGCTCTTCTGATGACTTTTCTACTTGTTACACCTCGTATGTATTCTGTGACTATACCAATATCCCTACGTAATAATTCGATCTTTCCGAGCAGTCTTTTTTTCCCAAGGTGCAATTCTGTTACCAGTTCTTTCGTTATTAGTAACCCGTCGTGTTCTGATTTTAACGCCCATTACATTAGCAATTGCTGTTGCTGCACAGTAGATTAGCATATGCAAATATTCCAACGTGTGAGCTTCTACGACATAGTTGGGTAGGACTTCATTGTTCACAATTTGTAACAGCGCACCTAGTTTCTTACAAGAGTTTATTCGTGGTAGCGGTGGTCTGCTAAGTGGGTTTGTTCCATTAAACTCTTGTACGGCACGAGCCATTTCGTTTGCTAGACTATCGCGCAACTCGTTGTTTTCCTGCTGTGTATTATCAGGTTGAGTTTCTGGCATGGGAATCTCAGGAGTCTGCTCATCGAGGATTTCATTGGGGACTTGATCTAAAACTTGTTCTTGGTTATTAATCTCCCGTTCGACTTCGCTTTTGATAGAATTGCATCTAGTCTCTGGGATAAGGTTGTTCCTTATGATTACCCGGTATTGATCTGATACTCTTTGCTCCGATACTTGAATATCTGGGTACGTCCTGCAAAATTCGGCATACAGCTGTTGTCGGTAGCCGATTGTTTCTTGACCGAGGTTTGTCACCTTGTAATAGAAGCGCAAAATGTTTTCATTAATGGACACAGTCCATTTCATGCGCTGCCTCGGTCGTCCCTATTGAGTGAGCGCCGGCTGATGATCCAGCGCAGCACCTTCGGCGGGTGGAACTCTTGTTGTTGTTTGGCTCGCTTGTGGTTGTGATTGTGGTTGGGCTGTAGCTGATTGTATGACAGGGGCCCTTTCATATTTTTATTATCCAGATTTAGCCATACGGCTCACACTCCCTCTAAGGGGAAAATTGACTCATCCCAGATACCTACGGTATCAAAAGGATTGAGCTCTGGTGGGACTCTTTCCGTGTTATCGAGCCCTAGGTGACTTGGTATGCAGGTGTATCTCCCAAAAATTTTCGTACACATCTGGCTGTTGCGAGTAGTACTGCTTTCTGCATGGTCTTATAAAGATGTTCATTCAGACCCAGCTTTTTTATGCTTTCGAGGAGGGTCTTCGGAATGACTCTAGTAGTAGACATGATAATCGGTATCGTCTGGGTACTTTGCATTCTCCATTGTCTTCGTATTTGAATTTCTAGATCTCTGTACTTATCGATCTTTTCAGTGAATTTACTACGTAGATTATTGTTGTTAGGTATCGCCACATCAATTAGTGTTGTTTGTCTTGTTAATTTATTAACTAGTACGAGATCTGGTCTATTATGTGCCACTGTTTGGTCTGTGAGCACAGTGCGGTCCCAGTATAGCTTGTAGTTGCCATCCTCAAGCATACTCTCAGGGACGTATTGATAATACGGGAGATGGTCGGTTTGGAGAAGTCCCAGCTTGATAGCTATCTCTTGATGAAGGATTTTTCCCACTGCGTCATGCCGTTCCTTATATTCAGTTGCAGCAAATGCCTGGCAGCCCCCTGTAAGATGTTGGATGGCTTCTTGGGCTTGACATCCATATCGGCATCTGTCGTTTTGAACCTGAGGGTCTTTAATGATATATTTCAGGTAATTTCTCGTTGGTATAACCTGATCCTGAATGGCCAGTAATGAACCTTCCGTTTCAGGGAGCATCTTTCCTGATGTCAACCAGTAGTTCGACGCTATATTGTCGACATAATCTTGGCTGACCTCATTGGGATGTCGCCCGTGCAGAGGTTTACCCATCCAGGCGCGCACTTTTTCGTCCTTAGTAAGGTGGTTTATGCGCATTTCTGGTTCCCTCAGTTTGATCGGTGTTGTGTCATCTACTGTGCAGATAGCGCGATGTAGAGTAGATGTTTCAGCCTGCATCTGAAAATAAGTTCTTAAGTTAGCAATTTGTTTGTCTAATTGCTCACCTATATCCATAAGTCCTCTTCCTCCTAGATTCCGTGGTAATGTTGTTCTTTCTACTGCACTTTTAGGATGGTGTTTTTGTGCCTTTGTGAGGTGTGTTCGCACTTTTCGCTGAAGAGTATCTATATCTGTTTTTGTCCACTTAACAATACCAAATGAGTAGCTAAGCGCGGAACATGCGTAGGTGTTTAGTGCCTTAAACAAATTTCTACTGTTAAGGTGTGAGCGAAGCAGCTGTTTTACCCTTCGTATAAATTCAGTAGTTATCTCCGTTTTCATTTGTTTATGGTCAATTTTCCGCGCTTGCTTTACTCCAAGATATTTATACATGTCGTTTTCACCCATGGCCACGATGTTCTGGCCATTTTGCATATCGAATCCTCCGGGCTGTACTTTTCCTCTGACTATATTTAAAATACGGCACTTGTCTAGTCCAAAGTGCATACTAATATCATTAGAAAAAGTTTCTACAGTTTTTAGCATCTCGTCGAGTTGGTTTCGAGTGGAAGCCATTAATTTCAAATCATCCATGTACAATAAATGATTAAGCTTCGCCACCACATTGTTGTTATTTTTGATGCTAAAACCTGCATCTGTGGAGTTCAATAGCTGAGATAGTGGGTTCATAGCTAGACAGAACCACAGAGGACTCAACGAATCTCCTTGAAACAGGCCCCGGCTGATTACGATATTTTCAGTTTCGATGTCACTTTCACCAGGTATTTGAAGGTGAATTCTAGTTTTCCACTCTGTCATTATATGTTGTAAAAAGGTCACTATATTATCATCGACTTTATATATTCTCAATATATCTATAAGCCATTCATGCGGCACTGAATCAAAGGCCTTCTTGTAATCAATGAAAGCAGTAAATAGGTTCCTCTTTTTGGAATATGCTTGATTAGAAATGACTGAGTCGATAATAAGTTGTTCTTTGCAACCCATGGAACCCTTAGCGCATCCTTTCTGTTGAGGCTCTATGATATTGTTCAGAGCACAGTGTTGATAGATACGACGGGCTACACAGGATGTGACCAATTTATACAAAGTTGGAAGGCAAGTAATTGGGCGGTATTTTGCTGGATCTTGGGTGTTATTTTGATCCTTCGGTATTAAATAAGTGGTTCCCTGAGTTAGGAATGATGGTATATCCTGCGGATTAGAAATAACATGATTAATTAGTGTTGATAAGCATTCATGAGCACTCCAAAACTTCTTGAGCCAAAAGTTTTGAACTCCGTCTGGTCCAGGAGATTTCCAGTTATGAAGCTCTTTGATGATATTTGAGACTTCTTCAGTGGTGAAGGGTTCATAGAGAGTAGTAGTGTAGTGTTGGCAGTTCTGTGCCGTATCTTCTATCCATCCAGCATTGTTGTTAAGAGCAGCTGGTGTGGAAAGTTGATTTCCCCAAAACTCATGAATTTCTTCTTGGCTTGGGTAAGACTTATCGAGATTGTCTACGGAGGAATTGAGTTTTCGATAGAACGCCTTCTCAGCAGTCTCAAAAGGGGCGTTGTCGGATTTTCGGTTGTTACTCACTTTGTACCTTCTTAGTCGTCCTGAATAAACTGAGAGTCTTTGTTTTAATGTATCCAGGCACTGTTGGGCTGTGTTGTTTTCTGGATCGTATCTTGAGTGTCTGGCAGTATTCCGTATTATTTCTTCAGCTCTTCTGATGACTCTTGTACTTCTTACACCTCGTATATATTCTGTGACTTGACCAATATCCCTACGCAGCAATTCAATCTTTCCGAGCAGTCTTTTTTCCCAGGGTGCAATTCTGCTACCAGTCCTTCCGTTATTAGTACCCCGTCGTGTTCTGATCTTAATGCCCATTACATTAGCAATTGCTGTTGCTGCACAGTAGATTAGCATGTGCAGATACTCTAATGTGTGGGCTTCTACGACATAATTGGGTAGGACTTCAGTGTTCACAATTTGTAACAGCACACCTAATCTCTTACAAGAGTTTATTCGTGGTAGCGGTGGTTTGCTAAGTGGGTTTGTTCCATTAAACTCTTGTACAGCACGTGCCATTTCGTTTACTAGGTTATCATGTAGATCGTTGTTTTCCTGCTCTGTATTGTCAGGTTGAGTTTCTTGTATGGCAAGCTCAGGAATCTGCTCATGAACTTCATTGGGGACTTGATCTTCAATTACAGCATTGTTATGAATCTCCCGTTCGACTTCGCTTCTGATGGTATTGCGTCTAGTCTCTGGGATAAGGTTGTTTCTTATAATTACCCGGTATTGGTCTGATACTCGTTGCTCCGATACTTGAATATCTGGGTACGTCCTGCAAAATTCGGCATACAGCTGTTGTCGGTAGCCGATTGTTTCTTGGCCGAGGTTTGTCACCTTGTAGTAGAAGCGCAAAATATTTTCATTAATGGACACAGTCCATTTCATGCGCTGCCTCGGTCGTCCCGCTTGAGTGAGCGCCGGCTGATGATCCAGCGCAGCACCTTCGGCGGGTGGAGCTCTTGTTGTTGTTTGGCTCTCTTGTGGTTGTGGTTGTGGTTGGGCTGTAGCTAATTGTATGACAGGGGCCCGCCTCCTCAACACCCTGCCACCGACGTCCCGCATGCTGTCACGTCCAGCGCCGGCTCCAGACGTGCCCTGGCGATCCCCAGGCAGCGATCCTAAACATAAATTATTATTCTCCATTCTCATGGGTGTGCATTTTATACCTACTGCCAGGTGTCAGTTTTTGTTCCACGGCAAGTAACCCTGCTACTCTCTGGGTATTGGCGCTACGAATACCCAGAAAGCATCCCCATTCGAAGGGGGCCGCGCCTGATAGAAGAACTGACAAAAAACTCCCACAGGTTTGTTATTATTATATCAGATTTAGCCATACGGCTCACACTCCCTCTAAGGGGAAAATTGACTCATCCCAGATACCTACGGTATCAAAAGGATTGAGCTCTGGTGGGACTCTTTCCGTGTTATCGAGCCCTAGGTGACTTGGAATGCAGGTGTATCTCCCAGAAATTTTCGTACGCATCTGGCCGTCGCGAGTAGTACAGCTTTCTGCATGGTCTTATAAAGATGTTCATTCAGACCCAGCTTTTTTATGCTTTCGAGGAGGGTCTTCGGAATGACTCCAGTAGTAGAAATAATAATCGGTATCGTCTGGGTACTTTGCATTCTCCATTGCCTTCGTATTTGAATTTCTAGATCTCTGTATTTGGCGATCTTTTCAGTAAATTTACTACGTAGATTATTGTTGTTAGGTATCGCCACATCAATTAGTGTTGTTTGTCTTGTTAATTTATTAACTAGTACGAGATCTGGTCTATTATGTGCCACTGTTTGGTCTGTGAGCACAGTGCGGTCCCAGTATAGCTTGTAGTTGCTATCCTCAAGCATACTCTCAGGGACGTATTGATAATACGGGAGATGGTCTGTTTGGAGAAGTCTCAGCTTGATAGCTATCTCTTGATGAAGGATTTTTGCTACTGCATCATGCCGTTCCTTGTATTCAGTTGCAGCAAATGCCTGGCAGCCCCCTGTAAGATGTTGGATGGTTTCTTGGGCTTGACATCCATATCGGCATCTGTCGTTTTGAACCTGAGGGTCTTTGATGATATATTTCAGGTAATTTTTGGTTGGTATAACCTGATCCTGAATGGCCAGTAATGAACCCTCCGTTTCAGGGAACATCTTTCCTGATGTCAACCAGTAGTTCGACGCTATATTGTCGACATAGTCTTGGCTGACCTCATTGGGGTGTCGCCCGTGCAGAGGTTTACCCATCCAGGCGCGCACTTTTTCGTCCTTAGTAAGGTGGTTTATGCGCATTTCTGGTTCCCTCAGTTTGATCGGTGTTGTGTCATCTACTGCGCAGATAGCGCGATGTAGAGTAGATGTCTCAGCTTATTATTATTATTATTATTATTATTATTGAAATTTAGACTCTTTTGGTAGTATTTAATGTTATCTTCTTCTTTAATGAATTGAACAGCTTGTTCAATGGATTTCGGCCTCATTGCCCTAATTATGGACCCTAAAGGTTCTCTTAAACCCGCTAAGAATGTTTTAGTGCTTGTTTATTAAACAATTCTCTTTTAGATGTGCGCTCCTGACCAAGATGGTGTAAATCAATATAACTACATATGGAATTTAATAAATCGAGCACCTTCTCATGAAACTGATAAGGTGATTCGTTTGGTTTTTGTTTTAAACTAACAAGATCTTGATTAAGGCAATTTTCATCTCTTTGGTCGGCAAAATTTAAAATTAATGTATTTTTTATACCATCTCAATCAGTATAGCCGCTAATAGCAATAATTTCTTCAGCTCTTCCTTCTAGTTTATTTAAAATTCCGTTCAATAGCAAACAATTTTGAAAACTACTAGGGTTATTTGTATCGAAATTATGCCTTAAGATTGATTCAGTTGCATTTATGAATCTGTAGAGTTTATTTATATTTCCATCAAAACGAGGACTAATCGCCAAATTGGCAATACCTAATTTAGGTACAATAATAGTAGTATTTGAATTACTTGGTGAAGTCATCTTATCTTTATTTACTGCTTTTCTTTCCTATATACTAATCTATCAAAAAATAAAATAATAACTAATACTACACTTGACTATTATTATTTTCGCAAAAGGATTCAATAGATAAGAGGAGTCTGATAAAAATGAACAAAAAATTTTTAGCTTACCACATGTATGCACTTCTGATTGTTCCTGGAATTCTGGATATCCGAATGGAGCCCAAAATCACTGACAGTTTAAAAGTTTATGAAAAACGGAAACCCGGTTCTTTTTTTTTTCGTTTAAAGGTCAAAACCCACGAATATCCTCAATGGAATTCGACGAAAAATCCACTGAGACTGCGTCACTGATAGTTTCTGCCTTTTCGGAACGATTTTTAAAAACAATTTTTAAAAATACAAGTGAGAGAATTTACTTTATTGCGATCTAATAGTTACAATATAAAAATGCGACTTTACTCTACAAAGAAATATATCAGACTGAATTATATTCAATGAAATGAAATACATTACACATTTGAAAAATAAGCAATAATACACAAGTTGTAGTGTGGAAATAAGGTCGACCATAGTTCAGGTGCTGACACATCGGATTCAGAGTATTGGCCTATATGGGGTCAATGGATATAACTCGCGTCTCTATGCAGAATTTAGTTACGGTGAATTTTTATTTGGGTGTTTTTGGTGTAAAGTTAAAATCTTTGGAGTTATAGAGCAACACTTGAGAAAAACACGATTTTCGGGCGCCATTTTGTTTATAAAAAAAGTAACACACTATCTGCGGACTTTGCATACCTACATTATTAATATATACATTGTTTTTTTTGAAAGCTGGTGTTTTATGTGTTTCGATATTTTTGTTGATATCTTGCCTGTATATATAAAAGAGGTGACAGACACGCGAGTAAATACGCGAACTTATGGCTCGACGACCTTTTTCGCACGTGTGTCACCGTAAGTACGCGTACTTTAAGTTTGCCCAGTAAGTACGTCGTCGATCCAACCGGTTTGAAATCTTTTATACGTAGCTCGTACGTGTATCACTGCTTCGAGCTTTATTGCGTGTAAGTTACGCATATATTTTTACTAATTATGCAAATTGCCTATACATAATTGAATCGTTTATTGTTGAAAGGAGACAAGTTACATTTTATAAGTCTTGAGAAAACCATAAAAAACTATTCTAAGTTATACTAAATTATTTTTGATTATTTGTTTTTGAGTAAACCTAATTATTTAATGTAATATACCACAGTATAACCAAATAAATACTTTTAGAGTCAGTAGGGTCACTCTGCATCTGTGAAAAATCATTTGTTCTCTATGTTCTATTTTGGTGTCAATGTCACCGAATTCATCAAACATTTTAGTCCTCTGCGCAGATGAATAGAAGTTAACGGCATCCTACGTTTGTCGTGGTTGGTCGTTATTGTTGTACGGAGTTGCATCTCACAGACGCCACCTGCAAGAAGATTGAGGCTTGTGAAATGTGGCTTTATCGTCGAATCCTGAAGATATCCTATACCGACCACGTTACTAATCACGGTGTTTTGCTGAGAATGAAAAAAGGAAAGAGCTGTTATCCACAATAGAGACAGCCAAAATCGAAATACTTCGGTCACATCATGAGGAACACCGAACGATATGGACTATTGCATGCAACTACTCTTACAAGTAAAAGTAGAAGGAAAACGTGGACCATGAAGGCAAATGATTTACTGGCTGAAAAATCTACGTACGTGGTTGAACAACACAACCACAAATATTTTTAGAGCAGCAGTGTACAAAGTACAGATTGTTATGATGGTCGCCAACATCCGAAATGGATAGGTACTACAAGAAGAAGAAGAAGGTCGTTATCGCCACGCATTCAAAATTTTATCTCAGGAGTGGATTGCAAAATTGGAGCCGTCAAAATCGGGAGTGACTCTACTGATTCGTCAGCATTATACTGTGATTAATATAATAATAATATAATAATAATAATAATAATACTTTATTCATCCTTACAGATTATTTACATAATATAGGACATGTCAAAGTAAAGAATATAGACATTTAAAAAATAGAAAAGTTAAAGACTACCTATACAATATAAACATACACACAAACATAGAAGCAACATACTAAGACATAAATTCCGAGACACTATAAAAACATGACTCAATGAGATAAGTCTTCAATTTATTCTTAAATATTCTAACATCATCTGCCTCACTTTTTATTTTGGATGGGAGCTGATTAAAAAACCTTATGCCGCTATATTCAGGGCTTTTTTCAAACATGGAAGTGTAATGTTTAGGAGCCCTAAAGAAATCTTTTTGTCTAGTACGATAATTGTGTACATCTGAATTTGATGTCAATGAATTAATATTAGCTTTTGTGTACAGAATACATCTGTATATAAAAATTGAGGGAACAGTAAGTATTTGGTATTTTCTAAAATGGTCTCTACACGTATGTCCATATGGTAAATTAAAAATCAAGCGGATTATGCGTTTTTGGGCTATAAAAACTTTTGAGACATTTGTTGCACTGCCCCATAGAACAATATTGTATGACAAATGTGAATAGATGATAGCGTAATAAACATTAAGTATCTGTTCCGTTGTGAATAAGTATTTAAGTTGCAAAAGAGCATAGTATCCAGAATTAATTTTCCAACATACATGATTAATATGTGCCTCCCAGCTCATATTACTGTTAAGATGTAGTCCCAGAAACTTTGTAGTATCAGATAAAGTGATAAAATCGTTGTCGACTTTGATAGAGAAATTTTCCTTAATTGGAGTTTTTATATAAAATTGCATACATACTGTTTTACTCGAATTTACTATTAAGGAGTTTTTTTCGCACCAAGACGTAAACTCATGGGCTAAGGTATTGAGTTTTAACCTCAATTCCTCAGCATTTTCTGCAGATGTCGCTAAAGTCGTGTCATCAGCATATAAAAAAATATTTTCCGTACTCATATATTTGGGCATATCATTGATATAACAAAGAAATAACAAAGGACCCAGTATTGATCCTTGTGGAACGCCAAGATCAACGTCATACAAATCTGATTGATAATGTCCAATTTTGACATACATCTGTCGACATTCTAGATATGATTGTAACCACTTTAAAAAATTACCTCGAAATCCAAGGCCGTTTAGTTTACAAATTGCTACATTTAAATTTATAGAGTCAAAAGCTTTAGTTAAATCAAAAAAGAGGGCTCCAACAAACTTCTTCTGATCTAATGAATTATAAATGAATTTAAAAAATGTTGTTGATGCACTCTCAGTTGATTTACCCGGAAGAAAACCATTTTGATCTGAACTTATTATGTTATATTTACTAAGAAATGACAACATCCTTTTATGAATGCATTTTTCAATAACCTTACACAAGACAGTTGGTACGGTAATTGGTCTATAATTTTCTAACATAGTTTTGTTTCCTTTTTTAAATATTGGGGAAACTATACCAACTTTTAAATCAGTGGGAAAAACACCCATCTCCACAGATTTATTTATTAAATCAGTTAACGGTTGAATAATGTATACGCTCATATGTTTAACTAGCTTTGTGGAAATGCAATCAATACCCACTGAATTTACATTTTTTAAGGATGAAACAGCTTCAGCAACATCGCTGTAGTCTATAGGATAGAAGTAGAATGTTTGGCCAACATTTAAAGTCGTATAGTTTTTAAATTGTGAATCCCCATATTTGGTATTTAATGCATTTTTTGAAAATGATGTAAAGAATACGCCGAAAGCATTTGCCATCTCTTTTTTATCGTTTATAAAACTTCCTGAGTGCTCGATTTTTTCTATGTTGTTATACTGTCCTTTTTTTCCAGTTTTTATATTAACTGTTTTCCAAATAAATTTTTGCTTTTGATGGTTATTTTTGTTATGAAAAACATTCTGGAACCAGTGCTTTTTTGCTTCTTGAATTTTATGAGTATATTTCTTTTTGTCTTCTTTATATTTTAAATGTACATCAGGGTCTGTCGAATTTTTTGTCAACCAGAAAAGGTTTTTTAAATCAACTCCCATCTTCAAGATTTCTTTAGAGATCCAGTTATTATTATTATTTTGACCTAATTTTTTTACAACCATAGGACAACATATTTCAATATGATATAATAGAATATTTACAAAATCAGTATAAGCAGAATCAATGTTGTCGAGATTTTCATAAACACCCTTAAAATCCTCAAGATTCAACCTTGTTTGCAATGTTGATATATTTGGTTCAGACAAATTTCTAAATGTTATAGTATCAGTAATGTCACTTGTGTGGTGATTTGCTTTTGAAATTACATTTGGTATTATAAGTTCCAATCCACTATGATCTCCAATATGAAAGTCTCTAACTGTTTCCTCATATGGTAGGGGATAATTTGTAATAAAATAGTCAATTTTAGATTTTGTTGTTCTGCCGTTTTTATCTGTAAAAATCCTAGTAGGTTCTAAGTTTTGGCAAGTTAAATTAAAACTTTCAATAATGTCATTCAGTAAAGACTTTTCCCGAGACACACTCAGATAATTAATATTAAAATCACCACTTACAATAACATACTTAAAATGATCATAACAATAGTTTAACGCTAAAAATAATTTGTTCATGAAAATCTCTACATCACCACTGGGTGCTCTATATATGTTTATCAAACAGTATGTACTTACATTTAAATTGAAGGTTATACAACAACACTCGAAATTAACTTCTTCTGCTAAACTATTTAAATACTTTGGTACTTTAAATGACATTGACTGTCTGACAAATATCAGGACACCACCGTGGATTTTTTCAATTCTATTATATGAGGCAGCTTGACAATAATTCTCAAAATTAATACTATTTACACTTAATTCATTACACCATGTCTCAGTAACACAAACAATATCCGGACAGTTACTATTTAAAATTAGCTCAAGTGCACTTGTTTTGTTAGCTATTGACTGTGAATTTACACAAATGATTTTAAAATGATTATTATTTATCTCTGAACTACTTGCCTGAAATACTGAAATACTTTTTACAGAGGATCCAGTTAAATTGGCACCCTCCTCTTCACAAAAAACTTAGACACCACTGCACCCTTTGGCCAAACATCTTTGTTCCAAGCTCTCTTTAGGTTTTCTTGATTAATGGTGACCTTCATAGAACTATATGCTTCTGGCATTTTTGATTTGTGTACCACACATTGGACTTCAGGAAATGATACAGCTAACATTTTATGTAGGTTATCAGGGGTTGTTTGCGGTTTAAGACGTGTGACATGCAGAGACACAAATTTTGGGACGGTCTCCACCGATTTTTCCACCTCATTTCCACCAATTAAATATTGACGCCTACGCTTACGACGATTCTGGGTCAGCCACTCACCTCTCATAATTTCATCATTAGTTTCTTCTAAATTTTGTATTTCCAAAAACGTTTGTTGATTTACAGCATCATGGATAGCGTAGCTAACATCTTTCTTGCTAAATATATGCTTTCTATTATTGTTTACAACCTGGTTGTTATCAGCTGTTTTAAGTCGACTTTTAACCTCTCCGATATTATCACTAATGACAGTAATGTCAGGTGAAGTGGACTTGGAATGGCTAGGTTTTGCATCCATATCTGACACTGTGTTACCATTTTTAAAAACTTTAACGTTCATTGACCTTAAGCTTGGTTGGAGGTCACTTAAATTGCCAATGTCAACAGAGGTTTCGCCTGGCAGAGGGGAAAGGGGAAACTGGTTGTTTACGTTTTTTGCTGTATTATTTTGGATTAATTTAATTTTTTCTTGGAGTTCACGAATTATATAATTTTTGTGACTAAGTATAATTTTTAAGTATTCTACTTCCCTCTTTAAGATATGTTCTTCAGAAATATTCAGATCTTCAGTAATTACACTTTCAGCACTAATCTCACTGTCAACCTTTAAATTTGTGTCACAACAGATCATTCCTTCTTCAACAATTCTAACATTTTTCATTCGTTCAGCACAGCTGGGGTGAGCTAATAAGGCACACTTCACACATTTTAGCCCATTTCTCACTTTTTTAGAACACTGAATGCACAAACAACTTAACACATCTTTCTCAGTTGACGCCATCTTTTATAATCCTTATATTATGATTATACCTTATTCACACCACGTTCATAGGACTTTACTTATGAGTCATTGGGACAGACGGTGTCCGGAATGAGATTATATACAGGGTGTCCCGAAAAGATTGGTCATAAATTATACCACAGATTCTGGGGTCAAAAATAGGTTGATTAAACCTCACTTACCTATATACAATAGTGCACACAAAAAAAGTTACAGCCCTTTAAAGTTACAAAATGAAAATCGATTTTTTTTAATATATCGAAAACTTCTAGAGGTTTTTTATTGAAAATGGACATGAGGAATCTTTATGGTAGCAGCATCTTAAAAAAAAATTATAGTGAAATTTGTGTACCCCATAAAATTTTTATGGGGGTTTTGTTCCCTTAAACCCCCCCAAACTTTTATGTACGTTCCATTTAAATTATTATTGTGGCACCATTAGTTTAACACAATATTTTTAAAACTTTTTTGCCTCTTAGTACTTTTTTCATAAGGCAGTGTTTATCGAGATATTTTGAATATTTGTCGAATCCACCACCTATTTGTATATGGTTAAGTATGATTATAGACACCTGTTAATAATTCTGAAAATTTATTTATAACTTAAATTTTTTGGTATATTTTGAAAAAGAAGCCACATCTCGATAAAAGTTGACTTATCAAAAAAAGACTAAGAAACAAAAAAGTTTTAAAAACACTGTGTTTAACTAATGGTACCACAATAATAGTTTAATTGGAACGTACACAAACATTTGGGGGGTTTAAAGGAACAAAACCCCCATAAATTTTTTATGTAAATATAGTAAAAAAGTAGCCGCATCTCGATAAAAACTGGCTTATCGAAAAAATATTAAGAGGCAAAAAAGTTTTAAAAACGTGGTGTTCAACTAATGGTACCACAATAATGAATTAATTGGAACGTACAAAAAAGTTTGGGGGGGTTCAAGGAAACAAAATTCCCATAAATTTTTTATGGGGTGGAAAAATTTCACTATAATTTGGTTTTAAGGTGGGCCTGTCATAAGAATGATACATGCCCGTTTTCAATAAAAAATCTTTGAGAGTTTTCGACATATTGAAAAAAATCAATTTTCATTTTGTAACTTCAAAGGGCTGTAACTTTTTTTATGAGCACATTTGTACTAAGGTAAGTAAGTTCAACCGAACTATTTTTGACCCCAGAATGTGTGGTATAATTTATGACCATTCTTTTCGGGACACCCTGTATATAATAGCACTAAAGGCCTTAGAGGCCCATGGCTTGAAAAGTTTGTTCGTTCTTCATTTTTATTTTTCTTTAGTTACCTAAATCTTCTCTGGCTTGGTATGTGATTTTTTTCCATTCCTTCCTGTTATTCATTTTTCTTCTCTGGCCTTCTAACTAGACAAGGCGAAAACGACGGGTTCGTTAGAAAAACTATTCCCATGACATTTTTTTGCATAATCACATTCGTGAGACATCCCAGAATAAGGTTCAAGAAGTCCCCCATGCGAAAAGTGGTCCAAATTTTTTTTTAACAATTTTTTTTAATCAAATTGCAAAAATCAATATTTTTGGCACATACAACTTTTTGTTAGGTTTTTTGGACCATTCTGGACAAAAAAAGGTCTCTTGTAATTTTTCTCGTAAAAAGTTTTCTGTAAGTAAAAGTTGATGGTTTTCGAGTTAGAAACAATTTAAAATTGAAAAAATAAACCGAAAAATGGCGATTTTCAAGGCTTAATAAATTGGTTAAAAGTTATTAATGTGAAAGTCAGAAAGTGACTAAATCAAAGTTTATAAAGTCCTCCATACAAGTTTCTGAAGAAATTTTTGTCATAATTTTATTACTAAGCTGTTATTTTTAAGTAATAATAATGAGCGCCAGCACGTATTAAGCGGCCGTCTATGGTGAGTGCGAGAGAGATGCCATTCCGGCAGTCCAATGGGGCATCTTACTCGCACTCACATTTACATCCGCGTCAATACGCTCTTACGGCTTATTGTTAATAATTAAAAATAACAGCTTAGTAATAAATTAATCACACAAATTTCTTCAGGATCATGTAGGGGGGTTTTAAACTTTGATGTAGTCACTTTCTGACTTTCATAATAATAATTTTTAACCGAGTCTTAAAAATGTCCATTTTTGCGGTTTTTAAATTTTAAATTGCTTATACCTCGAAAACCATCAGCTTAAGAAAACAAATTAGAAGAGACCTTTTTTTGTCCAGAATGGAGTAAAAACCCTAAAAAAAATAATAATTTTTTCAATTTGATTAAAAAAAAATGTTAAAAAAAAATTTAGACCACTTTTCTCGTGGGCGACTTCTTGAACCTTATTCTGGGGTGTATTACAAATGTGATTATGCAAAAAAATCTGGAAATATTTTTTCCAACGAACCCGCCGTTTTCCCCTTGTCTAAACCCCATTTTTTCCATCTTTTTCGACCTTTGCTTCCATCTATTTTTCGGTCTTCCTTTTCTCTTTTTTGAGGCTATGGTGTAATTTAGTACCCTTTTTGGAGTCCTCGCGCCCGTCATCCTTTCTATGTATCCTCGCCATCTAAGTCTCTGTGCCTTATCACTCCTATAATATTAGATTGATTGTATAATTCCTTTAACTCACCATTTGATCTTCTTAACCATAAACAGTCCCTTATTATTCCTCCATATATCTTCTTCACGATTTTCCTTTCCCAGATCTCCAGTAAACTTTGTTCATTTTTTGTCGTTGTCCATGTCTCACTGCAGAATGTTACTATTTGTTGTATAGTTGTTTTGTATAACTGTATTTTTGCCTTTCTTGATAAAAACTTGCTTTTCAACATTTCATTAATAAATATGTGGCTAACAGACTCGCATCCAAGCCATTTTTTCACACACACACACACACACACACACACACACACACACACACACACACACACACACACACACACACACACACACACACACACACACACACACACACACACACACACACACACAACACACACAAACACACACACACACACACACACATACAAACACACACACACACACACACACACACACACACACACACACACACACACACACACACACACACACACACACACACACACACACACACACACACACACACACACACACACACACACACACACACACACACACACACACACACACACACACACACACACACACACACACACACACACACACACACACACACACACACACACACACACACACACACACACACACACACACACACATACACGGCGCCGCATTTGTTGTGGCATCTGTGCTTCAGACTGCAAAGTGGCATCATCAAGTCTACGTACGTTAGGTTGATTCTAATTAGGTGTGGATCAGTAATATATTTCTAATTTTGTTATACCCTCCTTCTAAACAAAACTACAGGGAAAACTATGATAACATTACTTGTGGCATCAGATGCCACATGTACCTTGAGATGTCATAAATACCACACTTGACACACCATGACTTAATACTTGAATTATGCCCGACATTTTTGGGATAATAAAAAACTAATAAATTACAGAACAAATTCTTGTTTTTTTAACTTTGTCAGTTATTTGCAAACAATTTGCATAAAATCTATGTTATTAATTTATTGTCATTATTATTTATTAGTCGCTTATTGCGGCTCTAATAGTTTTTCAAATAAAACTTTATATCCGTAAATTTTCTCATTTCTAATACTGTGTATTTTGATTTGCACTATTCACATTTTTGTTTTCCTGGTAGTACTTCCTTCTTCAAATCAAATTTAAAGAAAGCCATTACGGATTTTATTTGTTCGGGCATCCATGGGGTTTTTGAGGTGTTTTAAGAGTTTTTACTGACTGCGTTTCTTTTTTTTTTTTTTTAACTTGTGTTTCTTTTTTTGCAGATATTTATTTCTACAATTTTGTTTAATCTATTATTATTTTTTTTAATTCATATCACTCGCATCTCTTCTATTGCCGATGATTTTCTCTTTTCTTGATTCTTGTACACCTGCTCTTTAATGTTTGACAATTGAACTAAAAGGTGATGCGAAAAAACTTACTTCTTTACTTACTTAATCAGTAGACTCATTGATACCTTTCGGTGTTGGGCCATTCATTCAATCTTAATCAGTGTCTTAATCTTCTGAGGTGTCGGGAGTTTCGTCTAACTCTCAATGAACTTCCTCCATTCTTTCCTATTGGTGGCCATTTGTGTTGCTTCTTGCCAAGTTTTTCTCTTACTTTCTAGTAACTGCGAGATGTGACTATTCCATTCTTTAATGCTTCGTCGTCTTTTGTTCTTCGCTATTGGTTTTGCTTGCCACACTCTTGATGCCACACTCAAAGAGTACCCATGAACGATCACATCAATCACTTTCCTTGTATTTGCTGTCCTTGTCTATAACAAACGTTTGTTATTTATAGAAAAAGACAGCAAATACAAAATAAGTGCTTGATGTGATCGTTCATGGGTATTCTTTCATTTTTCCGACTGTATGTATTATACATAAGAAACACATGTTCGGATTATCCGTGCTTCTCAATTATCCGTGCTTTTCAATTATTCGTGCCACCTCCGGTCCCAAGGAGCACGGATAATCGGGATTCTACTGTAATTACTGCATTTGTCCATTGTCTGGGTATTACTTTTATTTTCCATATTAGGTTCTATATGCATAGTAATTTTTTTATGAAAACAAATTAAACAAATTATAAAAATTAATTTTTTTTACTTCTATATATTTCATCATTTCTGGTGCTACTTCATCGCTTCCTGGTACTTCTCTAATCTTTATCTTTCTTATTGCTTCTTCCAGTTCTTCTTTTTCTAAAGTTTCTTGATTTTCCGTGTTTCTCATGGACCCTCTATTGATCTGGCTTTCTTTTTCCATTGTATTCCCTTGCTTTCCATTCAGTATCAGCTCGAAGTGTTCCCTCCATATTTCCATTATTTTCTTATCGTTTATTGTTGTTCCTTCCTTGTTAATTATTTGTCTCACCTTTGTTTCTTTGTTGCTTTTTAGGTTCTTCAGTGTTCTATAAAATAACTTTACAGTTTCTGTGCTGTTTTCTTCCATTTTTTTTCCGAATTTTTCCCAACTTTTCTTTTCCTCTTCCTTCACTATCTCTTTCATTTTTGTTCTTTGTCTCTTATAATTTTCATATTTTTTTGTATTTTGTCTTGTACGTATTGTTTTTATAATTTCTTCTTTTCTTTTATTTATCTTTTTACTTCATCATTCCACCAAGATGTTCGTTTCTCTCTGCTATTGTTTCTTGTAGTCCCACATATTGCATTAGCTGATTTTATCATCGCATTTTTAAATCTTTCCCATTCTTCTTCTATTATTTCTGTTGTTTCGTGTTCATTTTCCATCTCTTTCTCTAGCTCGTCTGTGTATATTATTTTCGTTGATTCGTTGATTCTTCCCTTAGTTTATAATTTTTTTATTATTTCTTTGTGTTTTCTGTTTATGCTCTCATTCCTTTTTATTTCTTTTCTTTTGCTTTTAAATGTGGTTTCCAGTATATAGTGGTCACTGCCAATTTCATAACACCTTTTCACCCTTACGTCCCTTATCCAGTTCTTCTGCTTTTTGCACTACAGTATAGTCCATAATTGATTGTTCTTCTCTTGATTTGACTTCTCTTGTGATCTTGTGTATACTTTTATGCCGGAAGTTTGTGTTCATAATCACCAGGTTATTGTCTAGACCTAGACAGAATTTGAGTGGTAATTTCCAGTTTTGTTTATTTTTTCCTCCCCATAAGGTCCAATGACATTGTTCCCTTTTTCTGCTTCTTTTCCCACTCTACTGTTCATGTCTCCTGTGATCATAATTTTCTCTGTAGGTACAAATATTTATCACTTCTGGGAACTTATCCCAGAACTCATTACTTTCGTTTTTTGTTGCGTCTTCATCTGGTCCATAGCATATGATTAGTTTTGTATTGGTTTCCTCTATATCCATATCTACGTCTACTCTTAGTAATGTTCGTTGTAATATATCCAATTTTTTACTTTGTTGATAATATTCATCTTTATTATGCACGCTACTCTTGCCTGAGCTCTCTTCGTTTCTACCACTTTACTGTATATAAGTAACATTCCTTTTTCTAATATTATTGATCCTCTTCCTTCCTTCTTTGTCTCTGTTAAAGCTACTGTTTCAATGTTCTTATTTCTAGTTTCTTCCCGCAGTTCTATTGCCTTTCCATTTATACCTCTTACTTTCCATGATGCCATTTTCAGAATTGTTTTGTTTTTTTCTGTGCTTAACTTGTACTTTGTTTTTCCTTCCGTTTGTGTTATTATCTTTAGATATGTTCATGTCCCTGTACTGTGCCTGTTTTGTTTCTCATTCCGTCTTTGTGTTTTCTTCGGTTCCATGACATCTCGTAACGCGACAGTTCGTAACCGGACAAATGGTAACGGACAATTCGTAATAGCGACAGTTCGTATCGGCGACACTTCATAACGGCGACAGTTCGTAACTATACAAATTTGTAACGTCCAAATTGAATTATTCTGCTTATTTTTGTTAACGTTGAAACTAACTGTTAAACAACTATAAATGAAATTATGTTTATCAAAGGTAATACCACGAGTCCTCTAAATTTTATCGATAAATTTTTTTGTTTTCACGAAAACTTCTTTATTTGGTAAAATTACGAAAACAAACCGAATGATAAAATCACGAGTCCGAAGGACGAGCGATTTTATCCATTTGGGTTTGTTTGAGTGATTTTACCCTAAATAAAGAAGTTTAAGTATGAAAACGAAAAAATTTATCAAGCAAAATTTAGAGGACGAGTTATTTTGTGAACCAATATGTATTATTAGTAAATACGGGCATCTGTGAAATATTTTTAAGACAACTAGGATCAATGTCTTAAGTAGGTTATAGATAAATTATTTTATGATTTAAAAATGAACCAATTTATTTATTATATTGTTAATACATAAAAAACTGTTTAAATCGAAAATGAACAATTATTAAAAACACAATTTTTATAACTAATATGAGATTTTCCAATGTCGTTCGTAATTAAGGTATGTACGTATTATGTGAAATTTAGGGTACCTTAAGTTTTATCAGGGAAGAGACTGTTTTATCAAGGAAGAGGCTGTTTTATCAGTATTACACTCAATGATTGGCTAGAAAGACGCGTGGTGATTGGCTGAAAAAGCAAAAACGTCAGAATTTGACGGGTGAAAAAAATAATCAATTTAATAAATCAGTATCAGAATAAACATTTTTAAAATTGAAGCGTTTATTTGAAAAACAATACATGTCCATTTTAAGAAAATTCGATTTTATGTATTCTTCTCATAGAATAGTAGTTTCTTTATCCATCCGACACATTTAGTTTTGTAAAAATCTATGATGTCCGGAGTAAACTACATAGAACATTTGGATGTTTCTATAGAAAACAACAGATGTCTGGGAAGTTTTTCTTGATTTGCCAAAATTTTAATTTTTGGACAAGTGTTGTTTTTCACAGTATCTTAATGGACATGGTACAAAGAACGAGTGAAGAAAGAGGACTTAACCTCAACATAAATAAAACAAAATGGATGCTGGTCAGCCAAATTCAAAAACCTGCCAGACAATTAAAAATAAAAAACCAACTAATTAAACACGTAGACTCGTATATATACCTTGGAACAGTCGTCAACTCCAAATGGGATCAAACAACCGAAATACGATCTAGAATTGAAATGCCAGAGCAACATTTAACAACATTAATAATATATTCACCCGATCCGACATATCTCTCCTACTAAAAATATGGCTGCAAAAGTGCTATTTATTTCCAGTCTTGCTGTATGGCGCAGAGGCATGGACACTGACGGAAACATTAATGAGAAAGCTGGAGGCATTCGAAATGTGGGTGTATCGACGTATCCTCAAAATATCCTGGACGACTCATACCACAAACGTAGAGGTACTGCACCGAATGGGAAAACAAAAAGAAATCTCTTTCACAATTAAGAAACAGAAACTTGAATACCTCGGTCATATTGTGAGACATGATAAATATTATATACTCCAACTAATAATACAGGGTAAAATAGAAAGCAAACGCGGACCCGGAAGAAGAAGACACTCATGACTTCAAAACTTACATCAATGGTTTGGACTAACATCGATCGAGTTATTCAGAAACGCCGCAAACAAAATTAAAATTGCTATGATGATAGCCAACGTCCGCAACGGACAAGGCAAGTGAAGAAGAAGAAAAGTTGTTTTCCTTTACAAAATGTTTACTTAAAAAGTTGGGAATGTCTAAAGTTGGGAATGTCTAAAGACGGTTTCTGGCTTAAAGATTTCATTAATTACTTCATTAGTCCTTTGTCTAGGTATATGTAAATTTAAGGAACAATGAGAGGGATAAACTTTTAAAAATATTGTTAAAAGTTTGTATGTATTTAAATATTTGTTTGTTATTAAGGACTTTTAATATATTATTCTGAAACACGAAATATAAAATGTATTAAACATGTTCATCCCGGTACTGATTCATTAAATTGATAAACATTCAATTATAACTGTAATAACAGTTAGTTTTCACGTTAACAAACATAAACAGAATAATTCAATTTGGACGTTTACGAATTGTCCGTTACGAACTTGTATAGTTACGAACTGTCGCCGTTATGAAGTGTCGCTGTTACGAACTGTCGCCTTTACGAGTTGTCCGTTACCACTTGTCCGGTTACGAATTGTCGCGTTACGAGATGTCTGGTCACGGTTTTCATCAGCTAGTTTTATGAACTAGCTGGTTCTGCATTGTTTGTTACTTTTCCTATTCTGCTTGTTTTTTGGTTCCATTTCCATTTAATGCCTTCAGTAACTATGAAACCATAGCCAATTTTGTCCTTTTTCCATTAGTCTTTCATTTGTTCCTATCTTCCTAAGGTTTCTTTGTACTTAGGTACTTCTATATTTTTTACTGTTAGGTCACATTATAAAATTAAATACTCTATGTTGCGTGTAGTTCATTAGTTTACCCTTGGCTTTCAGTATTTTTATTTTATATTTCATTTATTTCAAAGTTATCAAAAATGAGATATTAAAAATAATACAATAAAGGTTAGGATATCCCGAAAACTTGACGTGACACAACAATTTGGACCCCAGATTCACATTCAGTGCACCAACCACCAAAAACCTTCGAGAATATAATATATTAGAGCTTCAGTTGCCCCTGGTTGACCTGTGATATTTTTGAAGTTTACGTACATTGTCATGATAACATCACACACACTACATTATCTTTATAACGGCCACAACAACAACAACAAAAAACTAACAAAGTATAAATCGATATAATTCCGCAAATTAGGTACACACCACTCGCTTCTGATAGCTCGTACCTAATGGCATCATGTTCCAAAGGAGTGTAAATTATTTCATGCACATATTATTTTAATCGTAGGGGGCAGCACTATATACGCAGCGAGAATGATGCCATAACAAATACATGTGTGTGAATGTACAACGATATCATCTTATGGCGTCATACACACCAAAATATTACAAAATATTAAAATGACGCTATCTGTGACAATATAATGCCGTAGATGCTAAAAATCGACTTCAAATTTTATGGCATCGCGTGTATGATGCCACAAAGCTCGCAGATGCACACATGATGCCATAATAAATGTAATACAAACACACACACACACACACACACACACACACACACACACACACACACACACACACACACACACACACACACACACACACACACACACACACACACACACACACACACACACACACACACACACACACACACACACACACACACACACACACACACACACACACACACACACACACACACACACACACACACACACACACACACACACACACACACACACACACACACACACACACACACACACACACACACACACACACACACACACACACACACACACACACACACACACACACACACACACACACACACACACACACACACACACACACACACACACACACACACACACACACACACACACACACACACACACACACACACACACACACACACACACACACACACACACACACACACACACACACACACACACACACACACACACACACACACACACACACACACACACACACACACACACACACACACACACACACACACACACACACACACACACACACACACACACACACACACACACACACACACACACACACACACACACACACACACACGCACACGCACACACGCACACACGCACACACGCACACACGCACACACACCGACACACACGCACACACACCCCCACACACCCACACACACACACACACACACACACACACACACACACACACACACACACAACATTTCATTAAGCGCATGTACACTTCTGTTGCCTGCCATTATTCGAGCTTGTATTTCTTCTTTAATGTTAGGTAAATCTTTCTACCGTTTCGAATTCGTATGATGTTGCTTCTTCTACTTCTACTTTAAGCTTTTGTTCATTCCGGAACTGACCATCAGTCCATTCCATACATTTTGTTTTAGTTTCATTTATGTGGAGTCCCATTTTCTTCGCTGCTTTTACTTTTCTCTGTACTATTTCCTGTAACTCTTTTGTTCCTCTTGCAAGCAACACCGCAGCATCCGCAAATGCCAAAACTTGGTGTCTTTTTTGCTATAGGAGTCCTTCTCTATTGATTTTTGCTTCTCGCATTATTTTTTCTAGGCATAAGTTAAAGAGTAATCATGACAAAGGATGAGAGGTTAGCCCCATATATTTCTGCATATACATATATTAACTCTATAATAATTACAGAAGAAAAATACGGAGCCTTCTTTTATTTTATCTTTTGTACTTTTTTTGAACATCGAAACTTAGATTGAGGAAAACTGGTTTAAAATAATAAAGGGAAACGTCCTTTTTATAGTTTTCCCGTTTAATCCAGGCTGAAAGGGATAAACAAATATTTATATTCGAAATCACTATTTGATATCGACTATATTGACTGTTCGTTATTTTTGCTGGAAGGTTTTTTGCGTATTGTCGTCGCATATCGGGGCCAAACCGATTGCATCTCTAAATTTGTTATCGCGTAAATCCAATATGTACATACCGCTTAAAGTGACGTTATTTACGCAATGTGGCTGTCCAATAGCAGCCATATGTATTTGCAATTTAAATGGTACAAATATATATTCCAAATTCGATTATCATGTTTGAGAGCGCTATCGAAGATACCTATTGTTATTTAATAAAATTTTCTCACGTTGCGGGTAATGTGCATTACTATTTCTTTTACAGATTTATTGGTATTTTTGATTTGACACAATCTATTTGTGGTAATATTGTTTGTTTACTGTGTGCTGTAGGTTGAAACTAAGGAAACCATAAGGCTGGTATGATATGTTAGTAATAAACAAAACGATGGAAAGCATAGAGTACAATGGAAAGATACAACAATAATCATGAAAGAAGCAGACATGAAAAAGAGAAAAGTCAAAGAAGCAGCGTTCATCCTACTCAATGAAGAAAAATGTGTAGCAAACCCATCAGCACAATGTAGCAGACTTTGGTTACTAATACTGGGTCGTCCACATAAGTAGGAATAACAATTTTTAATTTTCTTGTTTTTGTAAAGAATATTTTAATTCATTTTCTTTTCAATATTATGGGACACCCCGTATATACGAGTAGGCCAATACCTAATTCAGTGAGTATGTATTAATTTTTATCATTATTTTCAAGTAAAAACCTTAAAGTTTTTTGTATGTAATTACCTGCCTACTCGCCTCATTTTAAAAAGACAATTCGCCAACCAACTCTCTTGGTTAACAGTCACTTACAATCATTCCGAAAAGTGTATAGAAACTCAATATAGTCCTCGCGAGTGATTTATACTTTATACTACTCAGCAATAGCAGTACGAAAAATAGCAGGCCTGCTCCAGCTTGTGCAACGAGAAATGACAAGGTAGGAAATATTTTTATTACAATTTACTTTAAGGTCTGGTTTTTTTACTGTTATTTTTTTTTATTCTATTTTTAAATTCACCCTATGCTAAACAGTCCACTAATAAAGCTCACTGAGTTAGTAATCTCCTCCAAGATGATTTATTGGTCCTTCGAGCCGGATAGATCCATTTTCTATATTTTTTTCTTGCATTTTTCATTTTTCTAAGAGGGTAATATAGTCGGGGAAAGTTTCTTTTAAACCTGAATTGTTTGATTTTATTGTCATACTTTGCTAATTTACAAAGATCAGAATTAAATTCAGGTTATTTAACCGCATTCCCTTTGACTTTATTTTTTTGTTATTCTTTAACATAAGGCGATAAAATATTCTTTACCAAATTAAAATCACGTATCAATTAGTAAATTGGTTTTTTGTTTGTGCCGATCGTTAGTGATACCTATACCTCAGTTAATGTTGTTTTTTAAGTAAAAAAGGAACACATTAATGTAAAAGTAATTATTATTAAATTGTCAACGTCGGCCAATAGGCAAATTTTGTTATAATAATTATTATACAGGTTGACTCTATTATAGATGAAACTGTGTGTTTATTTTACACAGTAATTTTTATTTAAAGGGTTTATGTTTTATAATTATTTTTTGTCTATAAATATTCAAATAGCAGAGGACATAGTTTTCTATTTTATTAGCACAAAGTTCGGTTGTATTTTATTAATTTTCGTGTGGTGAACCTATTTTATTTCCTAACGCTAATTTCATATTTTTCTAAATTTATTAATTCTACATTTAAATTTACAAAATGGCAGATAAAATTAAAAAATATCAATCTTTAAGACAAGTTGAAGTGCAACAAATGACTGAAATTCATGCTGTTGCTTTAAAGGTAGCTGCTGACGATAAGAATTTTTACCCGGTTTTGGAAGTTATGTATGAAGGATTGGAAAAAATTCGTGACAATTTTTATGATCTTCATAATAAAATAATTATGTTAGTTTCTGAGCAAGATAATGAGGACGCGCTATTTAAAGTCGAAGATGATTGCCGTAGTAATTTTGACAAATTATATTATAAAATTAAATTAACATACGTGCAAGCCTTTAGAAAATCTTCAACATCAAGTCAGCAAACTACATCAACTTCACAGTCTCAAAATCCTTTACCTATAAATTATTTTAATTTACCGAAACCGGAATTGCCATCTTTCAGTGGAAAAATAACTGAATTTAGAAGTTTTATAGATCAGTTTGATGCTCGCGTTCATACTCTTACTTACTTACAGCCAATTGACAAATTTAATTTGTTACTATCGTGTTTAAAGGGTGCAGCGCGCGATGCTGTGGATCATATTGACATCACAGCAAACAATTATCCAATTGCCTATGATCTGCTTTGTGAAAGGTTTAATAATGTTAGGGTAATCGCTGCCAATTTATGGAATAACCTTGAAAGTTCACCACAACTGACTTCAGAAGATCCAAAAGAACTACGCAAGTTGTTAGATACATTTTCGAAAAATGTGGCATCTCTAAATAAGCTAGGACTACCCACAGTACATTGGGATTTTATACTTGTTCAAATGATTTTAAAACGATTAACTGTTTCTTTAGTAACACGTTTTGAGCTTTTTCATAATAATTCAACCATCCCAAGCTATAAAAAACTGATTGATTTTTTAAATCAAAGTTGTCTCGCTTTAGATAATATTGATTTTCACACTAAACCAAAATCTAACTTTTCTAAAAAACCTAATTCTTCCAAATCTACATCATTGCTTGCTCAAACAGAACCTGAACCAAAATGTTCTATCTGTAAAACTAATGATACCCATGCCATTTATAAATGCTCCGTTTTTTTGGCAAAATCTCCTGTAGATCGATTTCAATTAATAAAAAAGAACAAGATGTGTATTAACTGTCTTGGATCACATCGTTCTAGCCTATGCAAATCTACATGGACTTGTCACTCGTGCCATAAAAAACATCATACACTACTTTGCTTCTCCTCTTCTAAGAAAGAAGAGAATGTTCAAGATTCGGCGGCATCCACTTTAAATTCAACGACTGGATCATCCGTTTCTGTGTGTTTTTCTTCCGCTGATAAAAGTACTTTGCTTTCCACTGCATGTATTGAGGTGCTTGATTGTCACGGTAACTACCAACCTGTTAGGTGTCTGTTAGATTCGGGAAGCATGACGTCCTTCATCTGTCAAAAGACCCTTAGGCGTTTAGGTTTACGTCCCATGAAAACTTCAGCTAACATCCAAGGATTAGGTTCTATGCAGTCGAACACTAATTTAGGTGGGGTTACCATTTCTTTTAAACCAGTACGTAAATCTTCTCCTATTTTGACAACCGATGCGTTAGTCTTGACAAAAATATGTGAGGATCAGCCTTTATGTAATTTAGAAGTTAATACTTGGCCCCATATTGCTAATTTAAAGTTAGCAGATGATAACTTCTTTCGTAGAGGATCCATAGACATTCTTTTAGGAGCTGATGTATTCTCTACAATTCTTTTGGATGGACGTATTTACGGCAATCAAGATGAACCTGATGCAATTAATACTATATTTGGCTATGTGCTTATGGGAAAAGTAAATATTTCAAAGGCACCTACTCTTACGTCTTTATTTTGCCAAGTTGAAGATACGGTTTCTTTGGATCAGCAAATAAAGAAATTCTGGGAATTAGAAGCAATCCCTGAAGTTTTTTGCTAAGCTCCTGATGACGCTAAAGTGGAAAATATGTTTATGAATACTTATACGCGTGAACATTCAGGACGCTTTGTAGTAGATCTACCTTTTAAGGAAGAAAATCCTGTCTTTCCTAATATTAGATCACTTGCTCTTAGTAGGTTTTATTCATTAGAAAGAAGGCTTCAAAAATCTCCTGAACTTTATGACCAATACCGCACCTTTATGAAGGAATTTGTTGAGCTCGGTCACATGGAACCTGTCCCATTGAATAACTTCGATTCACCTTATGTTTACTATTTATCGCATCATTGTGTTTTAAGACCTGAAAGTCTAACAAGTAAATTAAGGGTCGTTTTTAATGGTTCCGGGCATCTTCCAAATCAACCCTCACTCAATGACAAATTATTCACTGGTCCTAAGCTTCAGACTGACATCTGTACAATTTTGATTAATTTTCGATTGCATGGTTATGTAATTACGGCCGATATTTCTAAAATGTATAGGCAAATTTTAATTAATCCTACTCAAACAGATTATCAAAGAGTACTTTGGCGTTCTAATAATTCTGAACCTGTTCGAGATCTTCGTATCAACAGAGTTGTTTATGGTCTCTCTTGTTCTCCTTATCTTGCTATTAGATGTCTACATCAGTTGGCTAATGATGACGGGGATTCGTTTCCTCTAGCAGCCGAGGCACTTAAAACTGGAACCTACGTTGATGATATCGTTTCTTCCTGTCCTAGTTTCGAAAATGCCTTAGCACTAAGAGACGAACTTATTGCCTTACTTGCCAAAGGAGGTTTTGAGTTGAAAAAATGGTCCAGTAATGTACCCGATTTATTGAAAGGATTAGCTGTATCAGATTTAGCAATAAAACCTCTTACATTTAATGATGATATTTCGTCCAAAACACTTAAAGTATTAGGGTTGGAATGGGACGCTTCTTCGGATACATTTGCTTTAAAGTTCAAGTTTTAGACTCTTCTTGTACAAAACATCATCTTTTGTCCAATTTAGCAAAAATATTTGATCCTCTTGGATTTTTATCTCCAATAACATTTCTAATTAAACACCTTATTCAAAGAATATGGACTCAAAAGATTGGTTGGGATGATGCTCCATCAAAAGAAATTATCCGTTTGTGGAAAAAATACATTGATGATGTAGCATATTTGAGTAAATTAAATTTACCTCGTCGTTTATTAATTGACGATATTTTACGCTTAGAAGTCCACTGTTTTGGTGACGCTAGCGAGAAAGGTTACTGCGCTGTCTTGTACTTTCGATGCTTATCACCTTCAGGCCAACCTTTTGTTTCTTTTGTTATAGCTAAATCTAAGGTCGCACCCATTAATAAGGGACTTACTATTCCCAGATTAGAATTGTCTGCTGCGGTTTTAGTGGCTCGACTAGTCTCCTTTGTTTCTTCTGTTATTAAAGATAAAGTAGAAATCAAGGAAATATACTGTTATTCTGATTCTGCTGTTACATTACGTTGGTTACAATCTTCCCCTCATCAGTGGAAAACTTTTGTGAGCAATAGAGTAGCTTATGTGCAGGAACGAGTAACTTCTTCATGTTGGCACTATGTTCCTTCTGAAGAAAATCCTGCTGACATTGGTTCAAGGGGTTGCTTACCCTCTGAGTTAATTAACTGTTCCAAATGGTGGGCGGGGCCAACCTTCTTACAATCTGATCCGCTAACGTTCTTTGAACTTAATTCAAAGGAGTCTACTAATGTAAATTTGGAAGTGCGGACTGTCGCATTGATTGCTGAAATTCCCAATAATTTTTTAGATATTTTATTGGATCGTCATTCGTCTTTAAATAGGTGTGTTCGATGTTTGTGTTACATTATTCGTTTTTTCCATTATGTAACCAAAAACCGATATGGTAATCTGGAAATAGGTTGTTTAAGTTTATTGGAGCAACATAACTCCTTACTGGTTTTTGTTAAACGAACACAGCAGATCTTTTTTAATACTTTAATAAATTTTATCCAAGATAAACAGCTGCTTCCAAAAAATTTAAGAAAGCTTTCACCTTTTATCGATGCAAAGGGAATTCTACGTGTAGGTAGTCGCCTAGCTAATGCGCCCATTTCGTATGATCGCAAATTTCCGGCATTACTTCCTAACAGTTGTAAATTAACTGATATGATTATTGAATCTACTCATCTGCAATATCTACACGCCGGGCTTCAAACTGTTCAATACCTAATTTCTCAGCGTTTTTGGATTATATCTTCCAAACGAGCCATTCGTAGAGTACTGTCTAAATGTGTTAAATGTTTTAAGGTGAATCCTTTGTCCCCAGTTCCGTTAATGGGAAATCTACCGCTAGCTCGAATATCTCAACTAAAACCTTTCAGTAATGTTGGAGTTGATTTTGCGGGCCCTTTTCCTATAAGAGCTTCCAAACTTCGAAAGTCTCAAACTCTTAAAGCGTATTTGTCGCTTTTTATTTGTTTCTCAACAAAAGCTCTTCATTTAGAGCTCGTATCTGATTTATCCACTGACGCGTTTTTAGCTGCGTTTAAGCGATTTGTCAGTCGTAGAGGCCGATGTCAACATGTTTATAGTGACAATGGCACTAACTTTGTTGGAGCCAGAGCAGAACTTAACAGATTGGCATCACAAGCTGCTTCTCATGAATCTATTCAATGGCATCTCATTCCCCCTTCTTCTCCACACTTTGGAGGTTTATGGGAATCTAATATTAAGACGGTAAAGGGTCATTTAATTCGCACAATTGGAGAACAAGTACTAACTTTTGAAGAGTTATATACTATTTTTTCTCAAATTGAGGCCATCATGAATTCGAGGCCAATATGCCCGTTAAGTTCAGACCCAAACGATCTTAGTGCGTTAACTCCAGGACATTTTTTGACCATGGAGCCTTTGAGTGCTCCGGCCGAAGAAACGTTGCTCGATGTTCCGCACAATCGGTTGAATCGTTGGCAATTATTAAATAAGTTGCACCAACAGATTTGGGAACGGTGGTCTAAGGAGTACCTCCAAACTCTTCATCAAAGGGCTAAATGGAATTCTCCGTCTCCAAACGTCCAACTAGGTACCTTAGTGGTAATCCGTCAAAATAATATTCCCCCGCTACAATGGCCTTTGGGCCGTATAATTGAGGTTCATCCTGGATCTGATGGTATAGTTAGAGTGGCCACAGTGAAAACTAATAGTGGTATATATAAACGCTCTATAGTAAAATTATGTCCTTTGCCTTTTGAGCCGTAACAATACTGCGTATTGTGGTGGGCGGTTGTGGGTCGTCCACATAAGTAGGAATAACAATTTTTAATTTTCTTGTTTTTGTAAAGAATATTTTAATTCATTTTCTTTTCAATATTATGGGACACCCCGTATATACGAGTAGGCCAATACCTAATTCAGTGAGTATGTATTAATTTTTATCATTATTTTCAAGTAAAAACCTTAAAGTTTTTTGTATGTAATTACCTGCCTACTCGCCTCATTTTAAAAAGACAATTCGCCAACCAACTCTCTTGGTTAACAGTCACTTACAATCATTCCGAAAAGTGTATAGAAACTCAATATAGTCCTCGCGAGTGATTTATACTTTATACTACTCAGCAATAGCAGTACGAAAAATAGCAGGCCTGCTCCAGCTTGTGCAACGAGAAATGACAAGGTAGGAAATATTTTTATTACAATTTACTTTAAGGTCTGGTTTTTTTACTGTTATTTTTTTTTATTCTATTTTTAAATTCACCCTATGCTAAACAGTCCACTAATAAAGCTCACTGAGTTAGTAATCTCCTCCAAGATGATTTAAATACTAAAAGCAGAAGTCAACAACAAGAATATACCATCAATAGCCGAATGAAGAGCAGACCATCAAAAATCTCATACTTATCAATTTATATGCAACACACAACACAACTCATACCAATACAACACAACCGCAAAGAAAAAAATAAATTTTAATTTAATTAAATATACTGTTTTAAAGACAATTTTTAAATTCGTATTTTGATAATGGAATTTAATTTTAATTTTAAATTTGATTTTTTCAACAATCACATCTACGATACAGATCACACAAAGAAACTAACGCAACAATAACACACAAAACACACAAAAACAGTCAGAATTCGATATCTCTAGGGCAATAACATCATTTCAAACAATGTTTTTTCAACCACATACAATACAATCATAATAGTACAATAGAATATTATATGTATTAACCTTTCGCTACCGAAGGGTCAAGTTGTTTTGTAGTTGACGGAGGGGGTACATTATGTACCCCATGCATTTTTATAGATTAAATATTAACATAATACAATAATTCTAGTTAAAACATAATTAAAACAAATGCAAGTATTTTTTATTGAATATAAGTAACAATAAAAAAATATATGGTGTCTTGAAAAAATTAATTATCGTTTTTTTGATTAGCTTTACATTTTGTACATATTATTGTTTGAATTGTTGTGGTTGTTTGATGTTCAGCACAAACAAAGAATTTACAAGAATTGCACGTTTTTCTGCTTTTGCGGTCCTTCTTGCGTGGACAAAGTAAACATCGCCCTGAGGATTTCAAGATGGTGGCGTCGTTTTCGCGATTCTCCCTTGGTGGCGGTGGGCATAATTCGTACATCGCGTTTATAATTCGCTTATGGAATTTTTGTGGACTTTGTAGTCGCCTATCGACATGGGCTTTATAAGTTCTTGACCCAAGTTTAGTAAAAATTCTCTGCGTCTGTGAGAAGCTTCATACGCACGAATGGAATTCTTTGTCGTCCGCAGTACGTATGCATTCAGACCTGCAATGTCTAGAAGATTTTGAAACAAAACAAATGGCCATCTCTTAGAGGCTCTTTTACAAGAATATTCATTTACCATCTTATCCATAGTATCTACGGCACCTTTTGTAGAATTGTAATGCAAGATTATGTCTGGCTTATAGTCCGTCTCTTCTCCGCTAATTTTATCGTCGTTATGTTCTGTACTCAATAAAATTACTGCCTTATTCTTTTTAGAAACGTAAGACGCCAGTGTTATTTCCTCAGTGAAGGCAAAAACTGAGGACTTTTCTTGTCTAGAAATATTGGGTAGTAGGGCTGGAGGGATATCCTGCTTGTTTTTTCGAAGTGTTCCACATAATGTTATTTGTCGATCTAGGAGTTGTTTTGCCAAGGGAACACTGGTAAAGAAATTATCAGTAGTGATGCCATAACCAGTTTTTAAAAATGAGACCAAATCAAGTACTACTCTTTTGCCCTGGTCTTTTTCTGGTTTGTTACCATCTTTTCCAGTATAAATCTGAAGGTTAGCAGCATAGGTGATTGTTGCATCAACTAGAGCCCATATTTTGATGCCGTACTTGGCTGGTTTTGATTTCATGTAGACTCTAAATGGACACTTACCTCTAAAACTTACAAGTTGTTTATCAACAGTTAGATGAGAGTGGCACTTAAAACTTTCTTTACAGTGTTCTACAAACTTTGTAAACACTTCCCTAAAAGCTGCTAGTTTGTCAGAACTTCTACGTTCTTCTCTAGTGTTCAAATCATGGAATCGCATAAGTGAAATTATATCTAGAAATCGGTCGCGTGACATGGCAGCCGGAAAAATAGATCGACTGTACAAATAAAAGGGTTTCGACACCACAAAAAGTGCACTGGTTCCCTATTGGCTTTTAGCGCACCCGCCGTAATCAAGAGTCCCAAGACCGCATAAATTTCCACTGAATCAGTGGGAAACCAGGTTCTTGTTTTATTAGGATTTCAATCACTAATTTTAGCGACATTTTTAGATTTTTCTGTAAGCCCTGGTTTTTCGAGCAAGTTTTTTGTGCGACATCTAGTTTTTCGTAAAGGACGATTTTTCCAAACTGTACCATTCTTGGAAATAAATGTGGAATCTACTGCCCCCAAAACTGGTTTATCAGAATCATTACTGTCGCTCTCAGATGGCTAAAATATAATAAACTCAAGATAGAAATATCGTACATAAAACAAAAATAAAAATTACCTGCAGAATTTCAGGCTCATATTCCGCTACTTCTAAATTATCCGCTATTAATTATTCCGCTATTAATTCTGAATCATCCGATAAACAATCTCTTTCAGAAAGGTAATCATCATCACTTTCCTCTAACCACTGCACTGCAGTTTCACGATCCTGTTCTTTCCGAAGGTCTAACTTTATTTTTTTCGACATATCGGCAAATCGTGTAATCACAAATGGATAAACTAAAACGGTATGATAGCACTAAGTCATCCACAGAACTAATTTGTGTGTTATTGCAAACAACAGGTTTGGTGCCGTGCGCAAAACGTCTGGTTTAGTCAGTGGCGTCGACTTGGGGTACAGCTTGTACCCCAAGCACAGTGCTGCACTTTTCATAGGTAAAAATATGTCAAATTGAAAACAAATGGTTGGACTCAGGGGGTACAACTTGTACCCCAAGCACAGTGCTGCACTTTTCATAGGTAAAAATATGTCAAATTGAAAACAAATGGTTGGATATGCTTTTACACATCCCAATGAAGAAGTAACTAGAACAGTTAAACAAAATTCCAACATTTTTAAAAATTATTCATGAAAAATCGAATTTGGGGTACAATCTGTACCCCCTCCGGTAGCAAAGTAATTTCAAGTTCTGACAGTGTGAGAACATGTTGGTTTGTAACTAATCGTCGTATTAGGTCTGGATCCCGCGTATGAAAAAGCTGAAATTTTTTTTAATAGCTTGAGGGTGTCCAGTCGGACAAACTTTGATGTATGGGAACACTGGAACAGGAAAAGTTTTCATTGTGGAACAGGTTGAAAATTTGGAACCTCAGACTACGAAAACGTCCCATGCATTTTGTCAAACAGAACTTCCAATTGCTTTGTTACCATTTCATTAAACTCTCATGCAAAAATCAGACTAGTGTTTATCACCAACTGGGCAATTTAATGAGTGAAACACGTAGAACATGTCAAATAACAGAAAGTATGACAGGTGACAAATAGCAGTCTGATTTTTGCATGAGAGTTTAATGAAAGGGTAACAAATCAATTGGAAGTTCTGTCCGACAAAATACATGAGACGTTTTCGTGGTCCGACGTTTCAAATTTTTAAATTGTTCCACAATTAAAACTTCCCCTGTTCCAGTGTTCTCATACATCAAAGTTTGTCCGACTAGACACCCTTAAGCTATTAACACATTTTCAGCTCGCTATTAATCAATTTTTTTGCATACGCGGGATCCAGACCTATATTATTAAAATATTAAATTTTGAGTAGAAGGAAAAAAAGTCAATACCTGATAAAATCAATTTGTATAATTATTTAACACAATATGATATTTTGTCTTTATAATCTCTACCTGTTATTCAAAATTCAGTGATTAATAATTAATCATTAAAACTAATAATTAATAGTTGTTGTAATAATTAGTTGTACGTCTCTATTTTCCAATGATTGTATATACAATTTTTTTTCTTCATAATTTTTACCTAATGTTATTTAAGATTTAGAATTTAACTGTTATAATAATTAGTTTTAAGTCCTTATTGTAATTAATTATTGTATAACCAATATTGTTTATGTCAATGGCCATTGCAGCCGAGACACATAAATTTAAATAAAAAAATTTTTGTATAATATTAGATTAATTTTAGATAAAGTCAGTTATAAAAAAATATTAAATCAATTATTGCTCCCAATACATGTACTTCATTTCGTGCCGCGAAAGGTTATAGTTCAAAAAATATTTAAGAAGATAAATCCATGAATATGGTATATAAATAATTATCTTCTATGAATAGTCTACATAATATTCAACGTGACATTACTTAAAACTCAAAACAGTATATGATAAAAAATAAGACTTTTATGACGAAATCAAAATGAAAAAAAAACATGAAAATCTCAAGGAATTATTGAATAGTTATCCACCTGAGAAGCTACTTTCAAATAAAAAGATTGAGCTTTGTCACTAGTTGAAGAGATAAAATTCGGACTTCAGCTAGTTTATTGTACATCGCCAATTCACTCATGATACCTCTTTTTAGGATTTTGGAACCCTGTATCATCTTGTCCAGGTCTAGATGATCGGTATCATATTATCATATGTTTTTGGAGTTTTAAATATTGTATTTTCAGTCAAAAGTCAAAAGACGGGAAAACTATGCATTTTCGAGGATAACTTGTTAAAACAATTTAAATTATTTAAAAATATCTATCTTCAGAAATAAAAAAAGTCGTTAGCTCAAAAATGAAGTGACCTATAATGAAAAGAATGTCAGTCCCTTTTTTTCAGTGAAAAAGTGATCGGAACCAACCCCCTAATCACCCTCTAACTAAAATTAGTCATTGGCCTTATTTGGTCTTCTTTATTTATGTATTATTAATAGGTTCTAGAAGTTTGACTGGTTTAGAATGATTAGTTTAAAAAAATTGGAGTTAAAAGCGAATAACGAATTTTTGTAGTTTAGAAAAAAATGGCCTTTTCTTCGGAATAGAAAGATTACCGTCAGAGATACGAAAAAATGTTTTAATATGAAATTTAGGACAGTCAATGAGGGTATGTGGCTCCGAATTCCATCCTACTATATCGATTTACGTGATATTTTCACAGTAAGTAGGGAATCGCCCAAGAAACAAAGTCTACGCTATTCCGATGTGTGCTTTTGTCTCGGGGGCGGTTCCCACCCCTTCTCGGGGGTGGAAAATTGTTTGCCTAAATAACTACGGAAGTTGATAGAGAACCTAATACTAAGCAAAAACTCTTCAAAAACTCAATACTTTTTGAGTTATTCCTGGTTGAAAATTGGCCATTTTCGTTAAAACATATCACCTTTTCAAACGGTTTTTTGCGAATACCTTAAAAACTATGCATCTAACTAAAAAAAATATATAAAAAATTTTTGTAGCTTATAAAATAACAAAGAGATTCTTTCCTTTATGAATCTTCTAGTTATAACACAAAAAGAGATATGGTAAGTGAAAAAAACTTGTTTTCTTGGTGCATGCTCAAAACAGTGTATTTAACTTGAAATAACAGAGAAACGGTCGATTTTAGGTGTATAATGCGACCAATATCTTTTGTTGTGCTTGAAAAGACCTATAAATTAAGCAATATTAAATGTCGATTACATTCAAACTATGCGAGATAAACTGTCAAAAATTTGATGAATAACGTATTTTAAGAAAAAATGAGAAGTATATTTAACCCGTCATCTGTTTCTCTGTTATTTCAAGTTGAATACACTGATTTGAGCATGCACCAAAAAAACAAACTCTTTTTACTTACCATATCTTTTTTGTGTTATAACTAGAAGATGGAAGAAGGAACAAATCTCTTTGATTTTTTATTAGCTACAAAAATGTTTTAAATAATTTTTTTAGTTAGATACATTGCCCAATTTGCCCAATTTTCAACCACGAAAAACTCAAAAAGTATTGAGTTTTCGAAAAAAAATTATAGAACAGTTTTTGCTTAGAATTAGGTTCTCTAGCAACTTCCGTAGTTGTTTAACCAAAAAATATTCCACCCCTGAGATGGGGTGGAAACCGCCCCCAAGACAAAAGCACACATCGGCATAGGGTAGACTTTGAATAAGGACATATTTTCAGGCTATTGTTCTGGCTCTCATTGACTGCCCTAATTGTAGCTTATTTAATTCCTAAGAACCTGGTTTGCAAACATTTTTTCTACAGCGAAAACTGAGTGAGCTATTGACAATTGAAACTTGTAATAACATGCAAAAACCACCTTTACCAACCCTTTCAAAGTCACTTCTTTTTGCGACTGAGGATTTTAAAAAGATTTAATATTATTAAACTTATAGGTCTTGTAAAAACCTACAAAATTATTTTTTACCAAACTTTCTAAGATAAAAAATAAAAAAGATACGGTTAAAAAATCAATATATTTTTTTTGAAAAAATAAAGGAGAAATCCAATTGGAAGCGTAATAATGTAAGTTAGCGGTGTTTTTAGTCATTGGCCTTATTGATTCTTCTTTATTTATGTATTATTAATAGATTCTAGAGGTATGACTGGCTTAGAATCATTAGTTTTTAAAAAACTGGAGTTAAAAGCAAACAACGAATTTTTGTAGTTTCGTAAAAATGCCATTTTCTTGAGAATAGAAAGTTTAGCATCAGAGATACGAAAAAATGTTTAAATATAAAATTGTAGGTTATCTAATTCCCAAGAACTTGGTTTGAAAAAAATTTTTCTACGGTAAAAATTCAGTGAATTGATAAAATTTATTTTTTCGAAAAAAACTAACACATTCGACAGCGAATAAATGGAAAACTATTAATTTTATTAAAAAAATGTATAAAACATTTTTTGCTTAGAAGGAATGTTTTTATCAACTTTTGCGGTCAAAACATAGTAAAAAATTTCCACCCCCGAGATGGGTGGCAACCACCTCCATGGTAAAAGCGCCTTTCGGCATCATATGGATTTTGATCCTTGGACTATCCACTACGTATTCTCAAATTTTCAAGCAAATCGATCCATTCTGTAAAAATTCCGAGGTGAAATGCTTCGGTTTCTGGACTAATAGGAATTTTTGAAAATTTTAAATGTAGAATTAAAGATTACTTTATTACCGAGGGCTGAAAGTCCCTAAAAACCTCTATAATGTTTATTGTAATAAGTTACAGGGGTGAACAAAAAAGAGAATATTTATTGTGATTTTAAATTTCAAATTTATCATTCTAAAGAAACTTTTTGTTAGTCTAAGGGACTTTCGGCCCTCGGTAATAATGTAATCTTTCTGCGTTTAAACTTTTCAAAAATATTCGTTAGTTTTCTCAGGATTTGAAAAAATGAATGCATTTAAAAAGCGTTGGAGTCGAAATTTTGCGCCTACGCCCTTAACATGTTATAGAGCATGGTGTCAAGAAGACTGAACACGAAGACCAAGGGGTACAGGGCGGTGCCAAAGAACAACAGAGGGTCAATATGGTCGTCTAAGGTTGATGGCTCTAAGAGACCGTTCCTTTACTACCAGGTCTATTTCAAATCAAGGGTATGCAGAAAATGGAAGACCAATAGGAATGCAAACAATATATCGTCGAATTCACACTTGTGGCCTTCTTTCATTTCAGCCACACTTGGTGCTATATCTTACCCCCGAACATCGACGTAATCATCTCGAATGGTGCAGAGAACGAGCATATTGAGACCAGGAATGGAGTGAATTTGTCTTTAGTGATGAATCTCATTTCTGTTTAGGAACACACTATAGCCGAGTCACGGTCAGAAGACGACTTGGTGAAAAACGAAATCCGCAGTTCTTTGTCGAACGTCATGAGAACCACACTGTTAGGGCTATCGTTTATGGCTTAAGGTCATGTCTAATCTTCGTTAGACGGAACAAGATAGCTCAGGGATACGTAGAAGAAATTTTGAAATCTTATCTCATACCTTACCTTTTAACATGCCTACCCATACGTTTTAGCATCCAATTTTTCAGCAGGGTAACGCAAAACCACACATTGCGAGAGTTACCATGAATTTAATTGGGGATCAGTTAGGGAATGGAACGAGATACTCACCAAAATATTGACCACCTAATTAGAAACAAGCTTAGGTGCATCGGAGAGTGTGTTGCCCACCGAGATACCTCATCATAATATTAATTAGGAATTTAGTCCTGTAAGTTATTTGAATCATAAATATTGATCGTTTGCTTATTTTGCTACCCTGTATAAGTGTACAAAATGTTTTAAAAATATAATAAATACAATATTTACGTCACCAGTATTATTCATTATCTACCAAAGACACATAATTAGCCTGAGTCAAAAAAAGTTGGTAAATTAGGATGGCACTAAAAAGTTTTAACAGAGTTCTTGACATAATGCAGAAAAAACCCATTTTATTATCGCAACTTTCCTTTTGTCGCTATTCTGAATTTTAATTTTGCGCCAACCACTAGGGATTGATTTAAAATGAATTGCTAAATTTGTTTTTAAATTCGGAATTTCTGGAATATTTGGGGATGAAAAGCATATTAATTTAGGGGATAATAATGTTTTATCTAACTAGTCAGCAAAATATAGATTAATATTAGAACAGAGTTCACAGTTTGGAGACAAATAATATGTATATATAATTATGTATACACTAATTACAAAATAATATATATATTTATATACAAAAATATGCATTAATAAAATAATTTTGAAAATTAGAGCAATGTTCACATTTCGGAGGCAAATAATATTAAGTGAAACATATGCGTTTATAACATAATTCTGTTTTTAGCATTATATTATGGAGGAGAATTACCAATAATGTTACCAACGATAAACAAAATAATAATAGACCATCGAAACAAATCGTAACTGAGATAGGTCATAAAATAAGCTTTCTTTCTTCTGGATAATAAGTGAGTCTTTCACAAGAAATTCAGAACAAATATAAAAATAAAGACACACTAATTTACATGATTTCTTTGAAACAACAACTTAAAGAAATTACAATAATCTTAAACACGTTGAGGCCTTTTCGACATATTTACACATTTAGAATATAAAATATTTCGGGAATCTAATAAAACCCATCAAAAAACTGATTGAAAACTTTATTCTCCTATGTGTGGTCTGCAAAATACTGTCAAAAGTTCTAAAGCATATGAAAATCGTGCAACACTAACTACTTTAAAATCCATTATTCCAGTCATCCACAACCTAAAACCTAACACAAGATCGGAGAGCATTAAAACTACTTACAGTGCCAAACTCAACTCCACAAGCCTTACACCTAAAGGTAGAAAGGCTTAGGACTAAGTAAGTAAGTAAGTATTCCAGTCATGCCATTTGTATTGGTGGTAAAACAGTGACTTTTAATTATTATACCGCTAGAAGACAATCTAAAATTAGATTATATAAATTACAACGGGTACATCAAGTAACTATATGTCCAGACATTATAAAAAATAATTTCCACGCAGTCATTTTTTTAGTGGAAGATGACTCTGATGAAAATTTGAGATGACTAAAAACTTTTACGCTCACTTACAAAAATATAAAACTCTCCTGTTATTGTGTAAGTACATTTCATAATTTGTAATGTAGTCAAGTAACTATATGTCGAGTTATTATAAGAAATCATTTTCACGAAGTCATTTTTTTTAGTTAAAGATCACTCAGGTGCCCCCTCGTTCTAGAAGTTATCAAGCTGCCAGATTAGAATGGATTTTTGTAAATAGCAAGATTAAGGTGAAAATTACTAGGTTTTATTTTTATTAATCCAGATTGTATTTCATTCAGATATAGAGTGATGAGTGAGCTAATAACCGACAGAATAGCGGAAAAAAGGGAAAACATAATACGTTTTGATATAAAAAGAGATGAAACTCGTATAGGTGGGAATATACCAATAGAAACATTGATAATTTACATTATATTGATATTTTCCCACCTTTAGACGTATCGGAGTCAAACTGTCAGAGCCGAATTTTATAAACAATATAATGTAAATGAATAGGTTTTTTACCGATAATTTCACACCTCTATTAGTTTCATTTCTTTTGATTATACAACGTATTATGTTTTTCATCTATAGCGTTATTTTGTCGATTATTAGCGCACTCGTCACTTTAGATTCGCAGTGAATAAGAATATGGACAAGATCGGGAAATGTAAAAATGCTGATACATCTTCAGGAAGTCCACTTATACACAAGTAGTATAATAATGGTATGGCGCCAACCTAATAATATAATAATATTATGGGCGGCAGAACCGACTTCGTTTTTCCAAATTGGATCTTACAAATTCGGCAGTATCTCAATACCATACTTCAATACGTTAAGAATAACTGATCCTATGCAAGCAAGCAATTTGATTCAACCCGACCTGTGGGAATGTCTACCCTCTCGAAAGAGTACATTCGGGTGTAACAATTCATTGGGGCGAGGTGTTTTGACCCGAGTATAAACAGGGATCACCCCACCTCGCTCCAATGCCCCAGGCCATCCCTTTCCCCCCCCCCATAGCACGCTGATGCGCGATGAGGGCACAACTATCGTAGCCAAATGCTCTTCACAATGGAATCCTGGGTAATAAGATTCCATGTGGTACCCTAATCGAATGCAAAAATCTTAGGCTCAGCGTGATGCGCTCTATGCCTTTATCGTCTTACTTACTTATCCGCGGTATAACTGATCCTATGCAAGCAAGCAATTTGATTTAACCCGACCTGTGGGAATGTCCACCCTCTCGAAAGAGTACATTCGGATGTAACAATTCATTGGGGCAAGGTGTTTTGACCCGAGAGTAAACAGGTATCACCCCACCTCGCTCCAATGCCCCAGGCTATCCCTTTCCCCCCATAGCACGCTGATGCGCGATGAGGGCACAACTATCGTAGCCAAATGCTCTTCACAATGGAATCCTGGGTAATAAGATTCCATGTGGTACCCTAATCGAATGCAAAAATCTTAGGCTCAGCGTGATGCGCTCTATGCCTTTATCGTCTTACTTACTTAACCGCGGTACTAAAAATTGCTTGTTTGGGCCCCAAGTCATCGTGCTGAGCCCTATTGGGCTCCGCCCAATGACTTGTTGCTCGAGTTTTTATGTGTTTTTTATGGTTTTTTTATATTTTTTTTTGGGGCTTACGCCTTTTTATTTTTTATGTATATTTTTTTGGGGGCCTGCGCCCTTCTATAATTTTCTAAAATTGTCTTACCTTGAAGGTGATCGTGGTGTTGGATCTCCGTATGTAACGCTATCTTCGGCACTTGTTTTTGAGCTACGAACTGACTACTATCACTTTTCACTTTTGATCACTTTATTCCACTATTTGCTGTTTCGGTCTTCTGTGCTTCCATCGGTGGAACTCATCATACCTTAGCATCTCTCGCAGTATATGACTTGGGTGGTGCTCCAGTTCCGCGAATTTAACCCTTGCTTTGTCTGTCATGATTTCGGTGACTCTCACCTGTTGGAGTTCTCTGAATCTTTCTGCTACGTATCTTGGGACTCTGGCGGCTTCTCTCAAGCATAACTGATCCTATGATCATCATCTCATTGTTTGATTTGCTTGTCTAGAAAAATGCTTTAGAAGAAATGCGAACAATGTGTTTCCCTGTTTAGGATTTTGTCCTCTTCAGGGTTTGAGGTGAATGTTTAGTGTTGGCAGCAAAAGCAATCTCCTCCTCGTCTTAAATACGCTCTCCGTGCCACTTTTTCTTCGGTTTCATCTAGAGGGGTATGAAGAGGGGATGCGTCAACACGGATACACTTCGTCCACGTCGACCGGCCCATCGCAAGCTGTAGCATCATAATATCATTACTAGACTTAGGCAAATATGCAAATAAAAAGGTATGAAATATGCGCATAAATATGCAGTATTTTATGCAAAAATATGCAGTATTTTATGCAAAATATGCATATTTATCTAGAAAATATGCATCTAATAAAAAATATTTACAATATTTTTTATTTACAAAAATACTTACAATATTATAAATACATAACATAGACAAATATTTTAACATATAAATATTATTTTGAATTGTGGTAACAATAGATTATCAAATATGATCAAAATTTTCTAATAAAAACTTATGGCTTCTATCTGAATACATATATTTGTAAATAGAAAAACTTCTTTCGACATCATTGACATCAACTGATGTAACTGAGGCATTTTTCAAATTTACTATAATAGATTGTTCTAAATTAAGTGGTTCGGAAAATGTCCCAGCTAGTACTTGAACCACTTCAGAAAGAACCTGGTAACCACTATTTTTTTCCATGGTTACTTTAAATATTTGAAAAATTTCCTTTCCAATAGTACCTTTAACGTTTTGACACAATGACTCAAATTCTTTTATCAAAACTGTACTCTCTAACAATGATCATTTGGAGGATTCTAATTGAGTTATAGTTTTCTGGAAAAAACTATAATTTGATTTTATGAATGACAGTTGCTGTTGGAGGATGTTATTTTGGAAGGCTTGCTTAGCTTCCAATAAAGATTGGCAACTATCATCCGTTAAAAGGTTAATTATTTTTTTTAAATCAACAAAATGATCAGCATAGAAATTAGCTGCTTCCAACTCAACCATGTTCCCCAACGTGTTGGGGAAGCATATCTCTGTAACATTGTATTCTTATAGGTGATTTCAGGAATACCTTTTTGACGCTCGCTATTAAACTGTTAACTGGTGGAAATTTTTTTCTTATTCACTCCACAACTCTGTTTATTCCATGCGCTAAACAAGTGACATGTATTAAGTTTGGATAAAATATTTTTAAATTTTATCCTGCTTTCACCTTATATGGTGCGGCATCAGATAAAATAAGCAATAATTTATCATTAGGCACAGCAGCAGGAAGAAAAAAGTTTGCTAATGCTTCTTGTAGAAACTGTGATATTGTTAGAGCGTTGGTTTTTTCCACTTGCTTACAGGAAATTAAATACGATTTTGGAAAAGTTTCATCGCTAAGTACACCAATCAATAACTGGACAATGTATCTTCCTGACGAGTCAGTGGTCTCGTCCACACATATGTTAAAGTAATTATTACATATGTATTTCGGCTTTTATGTTGTGGATAACTGAGGAGTATAACAAATTGACATTATTTCCCTTTAGAGTTCATTCAATGGTAATGTTTTGTTTGCAATATTTTTTTAAAAAAGAACTAAAGTTTTCATTAGATAATTTTGAAAGCGGTTAATTAAAAGATACTAATGCACGACACAAGTCTTCGTTAAAAGTTTCTTGTTCGGTTTGTTTTTTGGAACTTGACTGAAAGCACTTGGATACTGAAGGTTGATATTTGTCACCGGATGTGGTTTTTACTTTTTTAGCTAAATGTTTCGCGGTTCTGACATGCTGATCTATTTAAAAATTTTTTTCACATCAAATCTAAAAAAGAATATACATATTCTATAGTTGTACCCATTTTTAAAATCCAAGATTTTAGAAATAAACTAAAAATGAACCGATTTTGCATAACAATTAAACTATTTAAATTAAATCAAATAAAAATCGGTGTAGTAATCTTGAAAATGTCAAGAAATGAGTGTGCAAGAAGGAAGAACCCCCAAATATTTACAAGAGGCTCTTGGTCCTTTTTGTTTACATTTAAAGAAAAAATACTGTGAGCATAAATTAAAAGCACTTCATTAATTAAGTCCAATATATGATATGTTTTTGTTTTTAGCAAAATTAAAGCAAACTATGCTATTATTAGAAAAAAATGTTAGCGACCTTTCAGTAGACTATTGAATGATTTGAATTTTAAATAGGTATCCTATTTTTTATCGCAAGGAGTTTAAAAAATGCTTGAAAAAAGAAAAAATACATCGATTTATTGCGAACTAGCCTTGTGTCGGTACTTTTCTTAAACATAATCTCCAATTTTAAAATCGTTGTTTGTACCACCGTGTAAATTTTTAAAATAAAATAAAATATAATACGTATGTACTTACGGTTTTGCCACAACATGAGCAATAAACTTTATCCATATCCATAGATAGCTCTTTGTAAGGTTTTATCCAAGTTGAAATATTGCTTATTTTCGGCATTTTCAAAGCACAGTAATTATTCACAATTAGGAGTACACGTTTACGCCTCCAATTTTACAACAAAAGTGAAACCAAGTGAAACTGACCGTCAAAATAAAAAAATTTACCTAGAGACATAAACTGGCAAACACAAACCCTTAATTCCAAGACAAAACGTGACAAAACTATAAGCCGCTGTCTTTAATTAGTTACTCCAAGAATTTGAATACCAAGTGATTATAAAACAAGATTAAATATTGGCATTTTCATGCTATCTGTAAGTTTAAATATAAAAATATATAGTTAACACCAAATTTTCGAATTATATGCACTTTATGCTCACTTTTATAAAAATATGCAAAATTTGACATTTTTGCATTTTTTATGCATTATATGCAAAGTATGCAATTTGCATATTTGCCTAAGTCTAATCATTACATACAACCTATTATTTGTGCATGCGTTTAAGCATGATAGGCACATAATCTATTATGACGTTCACGTTGATATTGCCTGTATTCAGTTGGACCGAAACTCTGAGAAACGCCCTAGCCTCTAAAATGTTTTCCATATTCTTTCTTTCCATGGTTTTATCAAGGTTTTTTACTGCGGAATGCCCTTCCTGACGTAAACACTTCTCCTTTACCGGCTTGTGACCGGCACTGATACATACCAAGTTACTCAATCCACCCATTCACTGCAGGAGGCGGAGTTGCGTATTAGAAATATTGATCATTCCAAATTCGACATAAAACATATTTGATTATTCCTCGGATTTATTTTTTAAATACCAAATCCTTGCCCTACTTTCCTTTGAAAACAAAACAACAAATATACATCTTTAAATCCTAATTGCATCACACGTTGACTTCACTTACAAATGATTCATAAAACTTTTACTTTTCGGTATCCAATGCCAACAAAAAGCATCCGGATAATCATTTTTATTACACGTTGTTTAAGTAGGATAAACAACTTTGAAACTTCCACCAGATACTATTCGATTACGTCCAGTTCTAGAAATTACTCACAATTTTTTCCAATTTCATTTCAAAAGAAATCTGACACTCGGGGGAGTGCCGACAGTAGTGAAAACTTCTGAACTTGAAAGTATGCTCATGAAAGTATGAATGAAAGTGTTCGGGTGTCTTCGGGTGCACACTCTATCCCTCCTCCAACCATTATAACTTCGGTCGAACTTATACGCAATTCAACTTGTAGTATATAAATTGCTAATATCTCGCAGTAGCAATGAGGGTCACGAGTTCAATGCTTTTTCCCGATCCAAAAAGAAATGTTATACCTATATTATATACCATTGTGTGCACCCTATACTATTTATATGTACGTACACATAATATACAGGCTGTTTGGTAAAGGATGGGCCATAGCTTAACCTTAGATTCTTGAGGTTAAAATAGGTCGATTCAAGCTAACTTACCTTAGTACAAAAGTTTATAATAACCTAATACAAGGTGTCAAAGTTAAACTTTTTTTACTTTATTTATTTTTAAATATTTCCTGACAGGCATGAGACAACAACACTAAATTTGGTAAGTGGTGCTGGTATTGTACAATCTACTAAATTATCTTAAACAAACGTTTCTGGCTGCTACCAGAGGCCTACGACGGGGGAACGTGAATGGTTGATCCTTCCCAAATTCTACGCCACTAGCGGAATTGCTAATTTAGTGCAATTTTTTGATTCTCCAATAATTTCTATGTAAAAGCATACTGTTCATTCGTAACGATAAAGCCATTAGTTTTCGAGAGATTTGAAGCTAAAAACGAAGGAGCGTAATACATTAATCAAAATAAGTATGCCTTTTCCTTTTTAATTGCAAATATCGCGAAAACTAATGACTTTCTCGTTACGAATGAAGAGTATATTATTTGCATAGAAAGTATTGGAGAATCTAAAAATTATGTTAAAATAACAGTTTCATCAGTGGTGTAGAATTTGGGAAGGGTCAACAATTCACTTTCCCCTGTCGTACGCCTCTGGTATTAACCACAAACGATTACTTAACATAATTTAGTAGTGTGTAGAGTACCTACACTTTCTGCCAAGTACCATAAGGATATGTCAAATAGTTTTATAGTACCAGGCACATATAGGTCTTAAAGTTTTAATAAAAGAATAAATTATTAAAAAAAAGAATACTTTAAAATAATTTGACATATCCGTGTGATACTTGGCAGAAAGTACACTCTACACCCTACTAAATTATGTTAAATAATCGTTTCTTGCTACTACCAGAGGCGTATGACAGGGGAAAGTGAACGGTTGACCCTACCCAAATTTTAGCATAATTTTTAGATTCTACAATACTTTCTATGCAAATAATATACTCTTTATACGTAACGATAAAGTCATTACTTTTCGAGATATTTGAAGTTAAAAATGAAAAGGCATACTTATTTTAATTAATGTATTATGCTCCTTCGTTTTTAGCTTCAAATATCTCGAAAACTAATGGCTTTATCGTTACGAATGGAGAGTACGTTTTTTACATACAAAGTATTAAAGAATCAAAAAATTGCACTAAAATAGCAATTCCGCCAGTGGCGTAGAATTTGGGAAGGGTGAACCATTCACGTTCCCCCGTCGTACGCCTCTGGTAGTATCCAGAAACGTTTTTTTAACACAATTTAATAGATTTTACAATACCAGCACCTCTTACCAAATTTCGTGTTGTTGTCCCGTGCCTGTCAGGAAATATGAAAAATAAATGAAATAAAAGATTAACTTGACACCCTGTATTTCGGTTATTATCAACTTTTGTACTAAGTTAAGTTAGCTTAAATCGACCTATTTTAAGCTCGGGAATCTAAGGTTAAGCTATGACCCATTCTTTACCAAACAGCCTGTATATACGTAAAGAAATTATTTCGTGAGTTCAATGTTTTTCCCCATCCCAGTCACTAGCAAAGGCAGAGTTGCATATTAAAAATATTGACCATTTTAAATCCGACATCAAAGATATTTTATTATTCCTCGGGTCTATTTTTTAAATGCCAAATGCGTTCTGAAGCTATTTTCTTGTGGTATTTTTGTAATTAACTCGTTTTGATGGGAAATAAACCACAATTTTACTAAAGAATGATTTTAATATAACGTTTCGACATTATTATCATTAATATTTTTTGTATTGACAACGGCATCCGATTTGGACGTCGAAACGTTAATAAAATCATTTTTTTAGTAAAATTGTGGCTTATTTCCCATCAAAACTACTTAATTACCAAATCCGTCCGTGCCCTACTTTACTTTTAAAAACAAAAACAACAAATATATCTCCAAATCCTAATTGCATTACACGTTGACTTCACTTACGAATTATTCATAAAACTTTTGCTTTTCGGCATCCAATACCAACAAAAAGCATCCGGATAAATCAATTACAGTTGTTTAAGTGGGGTAAACAACTTTGATTGAAACTTCCACCAGATACTATTCGATTAAAGACCTTACGTCCAGTTCTAGAAGTTACTTACAATTTTTTACAATCTCATTGCAACTTTGCGAAAGTTTTCTGGAAAGTAATCTCACTTTTAAAGTAAATAGCGGAATAAGACATAAATATTTCGTTTGGTGTAAATTGGTAAGTTGAAATATTTAGTGATTTAAAGCTGTTGTGGAATTTCCTTGATTTCTTTCTCAGGATTATTACTATGGACAAGAAAAGCGCTATTTGGCGTAGAGACTACCTAATCGTCTAACAACGAATTTCTTTTAAGCATAAATCTTAAATCTTAAGAAACGATAAAGTCTAACTGTCAAATCTATTAATATTAAATGAAAATATAAAAAATGTTATTTTAATACATATTTAAAATACAGTGAGCACGTAAAGGTTGGAATAAATTCATTTTCTCGAGAATGGACGATTTTGGCAAAAAATCCCAAAACAGGTCAATTTTTATTTTTAAATTACGACTTTTTGGCACATAAATCATACTAGTGACGTCACCCATTTGGGCGTGATGACGTCATCGATGATTTTTTTAAATGAGAATAGGGGTCGTGTGATAGCTCATTTGAAAGGTAATTCAATTCTCTATTCAGTAATATAAACATTAACATAATTATTTATACAGGGTGTCCAAAAAAAAATTTTTGGATTAAATTTATTGACATAAAAAGAAGAATATATGCAATTTATTTAACTCAAAATACATTTTACTGCTCTCAGAAAACAGAAAAAAATGTTTATTTGAAAAATAATCATGGCTTTTCGCTTAAATTAAATGTTTAAACTGTCACGAGGCTGGTGGGTGGCTGCTTTAATATTTAATTTAAGCAAAAAACAATATTTATCTGCCAAATGAACATTTTTTCCTGTTTTCTGATAACAGTAAAATGAATTTTGAATTAAATAAATTGCACACATTCTTCTTTTTATGTCAATAAATTTAATTCAAAAAAAAATTTTTTTGATGTCCTGTATAAAAAATTATGTTAATGTTTATATTACTGAATAGAGAATTGAATTACCTTTCAAATGAGCTATCACACGATCCCTATTTTCATTTAAAAAAATCAACGATGACGTCATCACGCCCAGATGGATGACGTCACTAGTATAATATATATGTCAAAAAGTCGTAATTTAAAAATAAAAATTGACCTGTTTCAGGATTTTTTTCCAAAATCGTCCGTTCTCGAGAAAATGAATTTATTCCAACCTTTAGGTGCTCACTGTATATGTATACAGTGCTAGTCAAAAGTCCGTACCCCCCCTCGTATCTTTTGAACGGTTATACTTATAATAGTGAAATTTGGAGGGAGGAAATAAACGGATGTAGGCGTCTTAACTAGTCATGGCAGGTGACGTAATAGTGACAGATGACGTTGCAGCGCCACCATGACAGATAATTTTAAATAGGACCTTATGGCAAGTGATACCTCGTTTGAAAGGTATTGAAAATACCTATTCAGTCATACTAATTTTTTTGGATATAAATTGATTTTGATTTTGGTGAATAAATGAAATAAATATAAAATTGTAGTTTCGCATTTAATTAATAAAAATTCAAATGTCCGCCTATGGTTTTTTTTTGTCAAACAAGTTCACGTTTTTCAGTTCTCTAATAGTTTTTACGTCAACGTCAACCCTTTTGACAAGTAATCATAGGCGGGGGTTTGAATTTTTATTAATTAAATGCGAAACTACAATTTTCTATTATTTCATTTATTCATCAAAATTAGCTTAAACTCAAACAAAATTAGTATAACTGAATAGGTATTTTCAATACCTTTCAAACGAGGTATCACTTGCCATAAGGTCTCATTTAAAATTATCTGTTATGGTGGCGCTGCAACGTCATCTGTCATTATTACGTCACCTGTCATAACTAGTTAAGACGCCTAAATCCGTTTATTTCCTCCCTCCAAATTTCACTATTATAAATATAACCGTTCAAAAGATACGAGGGTGGGTACGGACTTTTGACTAGCACTGTATACGTAATGTTACGATTACGAATAATACGATATAAGTAATGTTAGAGAATGCACAGATAGTAAAGCCCTAAGGTCGACTTTAGGGTAGTGTAGGAATACTGGGAGGATCTTACAAACTAGCGTGGAATGACACAGTAATATGAGTTCCAGTTCAACGGATAATGTACAGAAATGAAAGTGCTGATAAACTTACAGAAGAGCATCAGCTACAAAATAACTTGGTCGAGACCGAAAAAAGCCTGCATTCGAAGGCAACATAACTCTCACTGGGAAAATATACCCAGTCAAATCTATGGCAAAATATACAGGGAGAGGCAGATAACTGGCCTATTAGAAATATCTCGAGAACTAAAAGCAACAGAATCATGAAAATTGGAATACAGGGGTTTTGAAGGATGATCTATTAAATGAAAATATTTTCATCTCTTTGCAACTTCCGGTTATACCGGAAGTTGCTTATAACTTCGTTTTTTTTAATGGGACACCCTATATATTTTTACATTTTTGGATTCTCTTCGATGTTTTCTTTCTTAAAATATGAGGATTTGTAATGTTATACAGGGTATTTTAAAAGATAATTACGTTTGTTTATTAATTTCGTAGCAACATTCACAACCTGTAGAATTGTAGTAGTTTGACAACTAAAACTCTACTTACGTTCAAATGATTTTTAATATAGTCTACTATTGTTAAAAATCATTAGTATAGCTAACTTTTTAATTTTAGTATACAGGGTTGGTCGAAACTCGGAATGAGTATTTTCTGAGTTTTCTTAAATGGAACACCCTGTATTTTAGTATTGTAATGAAATGATATTTTATGGTACTTTTTTATTTCTTGAGAATTCCCTATACCTAACTGCTTTAATTTGTGCACCAATTTGTTAGTCGCACCAACAATCTTAACTACGTAGCTATTTTGATAGCTAAACCATTATTGGTAATTTTAAGGATCGGTCTTGATTAATAGATATGTATTTATTTCTGAAAAATTGTTTGTGATTGAATATTTTCATGGCCAACCTAATAAAATTTTACGTATTTTTTGTTGCAATTAATGTTTAGTTTGAATCACCAATAACTCACAAATTAAAGCAATTAGGTACCTATAGGGAATGCTTAAGAAATAAAAAAGTACCATAAAATATCATTTCATTACAATACTAAAATACAGGGTGTTCCATTTAAGAAAACTCAGAAAATATTCATTCCGAGTTTCGACCAACCCTGTATACTAATATTTCAAAATTAGCTATACTAATGATTCTTAACGATAATAGACTATATTAAAAATCACTCGAACGTAAGCAGAGTTTTTAATGTCAAACTATTACAATTCTACAGGGTGTGAATATTGCTACGAAATTAATAAAAATACGTAAATATCTTTTAAAATACCCTATATAATATTACAAAATCTCATATTTTAAGAAAGAAGATATTGAGGAGAATCCAAAAATGTAAAAATATACAGGGTGTCCCATTAAAAAAAACAAGTTATAAGCAACTTCCGGTATAACCGGAAGTTGCAAAGAGATGAAAATATTTTCATTTAATAGATCATCCCTCAAAACCCCTTTATTCCAATTTTCATGATTCTGTTGCCTTTAGTTCTCGAGATATTTCTAATAGGCCAGTTATCTGCCTCACCCTATATATGGACGGCCGTGTGCTAATTACTGCTAATAGCACTAAATTACTGCCGAAAACAAGCAGAAATCACCATTGAGTCATCACAGGTTTCCTCACTGGAAACTACTGCAACAGATATTGCATAATTGTAGGTACTGTTTGTTTTATCTAAACTTAAGATGCAGACTATGAAGCAAGCAACCTGAAACATTCAACGGTATGTTTGCAAGGCATTAGATCACAAGCAGCCAAAAGCTCCTTAAAGACTACCAAGTGACTCCAAAAATGTATGGTACCCAACTACTAGACCTGTAGAAGCTAGTACAGGGTTCCTAAATCCTGAATTTGGTATTATGAAGAAATTATGAAGGAATGGGGGTCCACTGGCTGGAGTATGACTAGTTCCTAACAGACCAAAAAATTTGGCTCCCATGCTAAAAAAAATATGTTTATGTAGTTACTTTCACTGTTTTTACTGTTGTTCTGAAGCTATTTTCTTGTGGCATTTTTACAATTTTAACTATTTATAATGGGAAATAAGCCACAATATTATTAAAAAAATAATTTTTATTTGAATGGAACAGAACAACATAGAACGGGATCCTACAACATTCACAAGAGATAATACGAGGAGAATATCAATACCATACATAAAAGGATTATCAAAGAAACTTAAAACAATAGGAAATAAATTCAACATTTCAACAACATTTAAAACAACCAACACATTGAGATCTATTCTATCTAAAACTAGACCTAACAATGAACAAGAAAGGACAAAGAATTGTATTTATAAATACCTTGTGAATGCGAACAGTTTTATATAGGTGAAACATCAAGACCATTAAACGTTAGAATAAGTGAGCATCAATCTTATATTAAAAATAGAGAATTTGATAGATCTCAAATATGTCAACACGCATGGGATAATGAACATAGAGTTCAGTGGAGAGATTCAAGTATAGTCCTGAAAGAAACAGATAGTAAAAAGAGAAAAATCAAAAAAGCGGCTCTAATTATGCTAAACGAAACCAAATGTGTCGCAAATTCCTCGGTGGAATGCAGTAGGATGTGGATACCCATACTGAAAGAGGAAGTCAATAGAAAGAAAATACCACAATTAGTAAGTCAATAGTCAAGTTAGTACATATTTTATATTTTAGTATTACTTATATATCCATGTATTATTGATATTATTTATAATTTAAACAAAATTATAGTAAAGTCAGAATTTGGTATTAATTTTGAGAGTAAATTAAATGTAAGACCAAATACTTACGATGTCGGGATAATATCACGAGGTTTTTCCTGGTTTTCCCTCGTGATTTACTATGAGATCTCTAACGCGAGAATTTTAATGTCACCGTTGCATGTGGTTGTCTTTTTAAAGACAGATCACATGCTACGATTTTTTTGTGACGGATATTCTTGAGTTGGGGTTGATTTCATGTAATCGAATGAACTATTTTTCAGTAAAATCGTCCCAGGAACGCAACTCATAAATATTTTCAATATCATTTTAAAGTCTTCTACTTTAAAATGTATCATATTATCTATCTGAATTGCCGATATAAATGAATCAAATTAAATAAATTATTAGAAGAATTTTTTTACTAAGCAACAACATTTTTGTTTATGTTAATAGTATTTTGTATTTTGACAACGGCACCCGATTTGGGCGTCGAAACGTTAATAAAAATTATTTTTTAATAATATTGTGGCTTATTTCCCATTATAAATAGTTAAAACTGCTTTTACTATCGATGTGACTTGGACAGAGGGATAGGTTTCTTCTCTAATTAGCGTAAATCTGAGCGGGAAAAGAATTAATCCCAGAAGACGCTGAATGAAGAGTCTTAAGACTTTGCACCTCCTTAAACCGTCCCAACACCACCGAGTACCCCAACAATGATTGCCAGAGATCTTTTATTGCACCTTGCGCCATATGTGTAAGGCACCGTACTGAAAGCAATAAAGAACTAGAGTGTCACAAACTGTGAACGGTTCCTTTGGGGCAATAAGTTTCACCCCATTGTATTGTGACCTTACCCTCGCTAGCGGGGCGCTACGGGAGGTGGACTGTCTTTATCTAAATCGTAGTGGGTCCAATATGGTGAACAAACAAAAAACAAGAAAAAGTGAGGACCAAAGGGTTCCCTGAGAGCGAAAGGCCAGGAAACTCTAAAGCCAAAACCACGTTTCCTAAGCCGAAGTGGACAACTTCTACAGCGGAAACTCCTTGTAATGAAAAGAGAAATATGGTTTTCCAGGCCAATCTTCAACACGCAAAAGCCGCATTGGCAACGTTAGGTTAGAAGAATGGAACAAGATGTGGCCTTCTGCAGGAGGCCTGGAAGATAAGCGAAAATATTGCTGGCTTTTAAACTAAACTGGTGCTCGCCCCTGGGCGGCTTCCCTCTACGTTATTTTACAATAATTATGCATATTACTTATTTTTTGTGATGAAACAGATTGCAGTAAACATTGGATGCTATTAAAAAAATTAACTAAATAAGGTAAGGTTTTATACACACTTAAGTTGTAAGGCCAAGGCAGTGTATGTCACAGTAATAGTGTAGGTTGTTTGTATAATAACTCCGGTGCTCTGCACCGACGATATTGTTAACAAGGGAAGTAGGAGGGAAGAAACTGGTTATGTGTTCAGCCAACTTTCCGTGTGATGAGGCTTTAGTTAGACCAACCAAGCATTAAAAATGAATAGTGGCATATTGTTGTATCGAAAAGATTACAACAATGCATACCACACCATATATGGGGCAGCACCAACACTAACGGAAGAGGTGAAGATATTTTGAATTTCATATTCTCTAAAAGTTTAAAAATTAAATATAGGACACAAATCAACTTTTTCACTAGGATACGGAAAGAAGTGTTTAATTTAACACTTTGCACAACCAAGGTAGGTGATATATTTAACAAATTGTTATATCTCTGATGAACTGTCATATCCGGATAACAGACATAATATGAGACATGACAGGAAATCTAGAGATACAAACTGGCTAGGAAAGAGTCCCTCAGCACACATCTCGGGGAGAGTTTAAAAACGTTAATGGAAATATTATGTCGGAGAGTTTTTATAAAGGTGTACAGTTTATACAGGGTATCCCGAAAAGATTGGTCATAAATTATACCACAGATTCTGGGGTCAAAAATAGGTTGATTGAAACTCACTTACCTATATACAATATTGCACACAAAAAAAGTTACAGACCTTTGAAGTTACAAAATGAAAATGGATTTTTTGTCATATATCGAAAACTCTTTTTTTTATTGAAAATGGACATGTGGCATTATTATGGCAGCAACATCTTAAAAAAAATTAAAGTAAAATTTGTGTATCCCATAAAAAATTTATGGGGGTTTTGTTCCCTTAATCTCCCCAAACTTTTGTGTATGTTCCAATTAACTTATTATTGTGGCACCATTAATTAAACACGATATTTTTAAAACTTTTTTGCTTCTTTGTACTTTTTCGATAAGCTTGTGTTTATCGAGATATTTTGAATATTTGTCGAATCCACCACATATTTGTATATGGTTAAGTACGATTACAGACATGTTAATAATCTGAAAATTTATTTTTATAACTTACATTTTTAGGTATATTTTGAAAAAGAAGCCACATCTTGATAAAAGGTGACTTATCAAAAAAAGACTAGGAGGCAAAAAAGTTTTAAAAACGCTGTGTTTAACTAATGGTACTACAATAATAGTTTAATTGGAACGTACCCAAACATTTGGAGGGTTTAAAGGAACAAAACCCCCATAAAATTTTTATGTGGACATATTAAAAAAGAAGCCGCATCTCGATAAAAACTAGCTTATCAAAAAAATACTAAGAGGTAAAAAAGTTTTAAAAACGTTGTGCTTAACTAATGAGGCCATAATAATGAATTAATTAGAACGTACACAAAAGTTTGGGGGGGTTTAAGGGAACAAACCCCCCATAAATTTTTTATGGGGTGGACAAATGACGCTATAATTTTGTTTTAAGATGCTCCTGCCATAAGAATGCCACATGTCAATTTGCAATAAAAACTCTCTAATAGTTTTCGATATATTGAAAAAAATCCATTTTCATTTTGTAACTTCAAAGGGCTGTAACTTTTTTTATGAGCACATTTGTACTAAGGTAAGTTGGGTCCAGTCGAACTATTTTTGACCTTAAAATGTGTGGTAGAATTTATGACCATTATTTTCGGGACACCCTGTATAATGCAACTTTATACTAAGTATTTAAAATTATGAAAATGTATACAATTACCCCATCAAAATCAAAATCAGGGTTGCATTGCATCCACTTGTATATAGATCGATAAATATATTCAGCACGTTTTCCAGCAATTTTCAAATAAGCAAAGTGAATATCTCGATATAAAAAGCTATATGAATAAAGTTTCTGGGATTTATCAAGTTTTCAATATTCTGAAAAGAAAAAAGAAGAAAATCAAGCAAACCCGTCTTGCGTTATAACGAACGAAACTTGATGCAGGTATTTACTTTTTTATTGTGTGAGGCTTAATAAATAATGCATTGCTGGATATTCTTTTTATTGTCGACCTTGCTGGAGAAATTTTTGTTGTAATTATCTGCAAATTTTAGCCATACAACTGTCAAATGTTTTGAAAATTACTTCATAGACCAGGGCGCATCTGTAAAAATATGAGTGCATTTGGACGTTGAGAGGTGACTCAAATTTTTTTGCAGAAATTGCTTAAAAACAACTCAAATAATAATATTTGAGTTATCCTCCCCCTCAAAAAAGTCCGGCACATTGTTTAAATAATCAAAATGTCAAAAAATAAAGGAAAAATTCGATTTTTTTCTTCGTTTTTTGATTATAACTTTAAAAGTATTCATTTCCGAGAAAAGTTGTTGTGATATAAAAGTTGTATAATTAAATTTCCTATAATTCAGAATTGGTTAAAAATTTAAAAAATAGTCGCCCTTGTTACAAAATAGCAATAATTGGGAAAAAACCATACAAAAACAAGTATTTGCATTTTACATTTTTCAACCATTTATGCTAAACTTAGGACATTCATACTTCACCCAGAAAAACCATATGATACAGTAATAGACTAAGAGCCGCTATAGGTGAAATTTCTTAATCATTTTAGGCACGATGGGACCCTATAACTTAAATAGTAGAACCTAAAAGAAAAGGTTTGAACACTGTGCCGTCACTTTTCAGTGGCACATGCGTCGACAGTGGCGCATCAAACTTTCCACTTATGGACGGGATAAATAAATTTAAAGGTACCCTCCCTTAATAACAGAATTCAATTTTTTTTATTTTTTTAAGTTCTATGTGATTAACACATAGGATTCAGCGTAATTTTAACCCACCACCCCCTTCCCCCTGCCCCCACCATCAAAAACTTCATTTTTCGTTTTTATTTTTTTTGCTAGGATGCAATCAATTTTAAGATTTCAAAAAATCACACGCATAGTTGAGGCTTTTATAAAACATATCTATTTTTTACAGACCCGTAGGTAGAGTGTACATAACCTCAAAAAATAAAAAAAAATTTTTTGAAAAAAGCGTATAACTTTTTTTGGGGAATAGCTGCAGGTCTAATTTTTTCTTAGTCTTGTGTGTTTTATCAAACACTATATTTCTATTTTTTTTTAGACTTTTCCGTAATGCTCGCCACCTTCAAGAATCCGAAAAACTGCTTTTTGGGGGGTTTTGGGGGATTTTCCCTATTTTATAGACTTCATAATATATCAAGTCAATTTCGATTTTATAGGACATATATGTAACTTGAAGTAAGTGCGTCCTTTAGAATATTTAAAAATCGGAGAAACACGTTCAAACCCCCCAAAACCCCCTTAAAAAACAGTTTTTTGGATATTTGAAGGTGACCAGCGTCACAGAAAAATCTGAAAAAATTTAAAAATATAGTGTTTGATAAAATACACAAGACTAAGAAAAAATTAGATCTGCAGCTATCCCCAAAAAAAAGTTATGTATTTTTTTCCAAAAAAAGAATTTTAAAAATTTTTTGAGGTTATGTATACATAACCTACAGGTCTATAAAAAATAGACGTGTTTTATAAAAGCCTTAACTATACGTGTGAATTTTTTGAAATTTTAAAATTGATTGCATCCCACCAAAAAAAAAATAAAATCGAAAAATAAAGTTTTTGATGGTGGGGGCAGGGGGAAAGGGGTGGTGGGTTAAAATTACGATGAATCTTATGTCTCAATCACATAGAACTTAAATAAATGAAAAAAAATGAATCCTGGTAGTGAGGGAAGGTATTTTTTAATTTATGTATCCCGTCCATAAGTGGAAAGTTTGATGCGCCACTGTCGACGCATGTGCCACTGAAAAGTGACGACACAGTGTTCAAACCTTTTCTATTAGGTTCTACTATTTAAGGTTTAGGGTCCCGTCGTGCCTAAAATTATTAAGAAATTTCACCTATAGCGGCTCTTAGTCTATATAGTGGAGTCAATGAAGGTGGATATGAGTTATTACCTCAGATTTCGTTGAACCTCCATCGATTTTTATAAAAATTGGTGAGTGGTTAAAGGATACCTCAAGGAACAAAGGTGACATAGTGCCCACTTGCGCTTTTTGCATTTTAGGGGTGAAATACACCCCTTTTTTAAAAATTATTTTGTAGATTTCTGAAAGTGCAGTAACTGTAAGTTTTCACTTCCTATTTTGTTGAACCTTCATCGATTTTCATGAAAATCGGTAAGTAGTTAGAGGATACCTCAATCAATAAAAGATATATAGCATCAACTTGCGCTTTTGCATTTTAGGGGTGTAGTGCACCCCTAATTTTTAAATTGTACAAAATGTAGATTTCCGCATTATGGCGCAAGTAATCTCGTTTAATTAAGAAAAATAAATATTTTTTTTATATTTATGTGCATGAATAACATTTTTTTTTAATTTTCCAAACCTTATAGCAACCAAAAGTCCGAAAATTAACAAGTCGAAAATCACGAAAACCTTATTCTTCTGTATTTCTGAAAGTGTAGTCACTGAATGTTTTCACCCACGATTTCTTTGAACCTTCATCGATTTTCATGAAAATTGTTGATTAGTTAGAGGATACTTCAAAAAACAAAACTGATATGGCACCAAGTTGCGCTTTCGGCATTTTAGGGGTGAAATCCACCTTTTTTTTTAATGATAAAAATGCAGATTTCAGCATTCTGGCTCAAGCAATCTCTTTTAATTAAGTAAAATAAATATTTTTTTACATTTATGTGCATGATTTATAATTTTTATTAATTTTTTAAACCTTATAGCAACCAAAAATCAGAAAATTAGCAAATCGACAATCACGAAAAAAGTTAATCTTTTATATTTCCAAAAAGGCAGTCACTGAAGGTTTTCACGCCTGATTTCGTTGAACCTCCATCAATTTTCATGAAAATTGGTAAGTAGTTAGAGGATACCTCAAGAAACAAAAATGATGTGGTATTAACTTGCGCTTTTATCCTGGAGGTGGATGTTACCCCTTCTCATGGGTGAACACTATTTTATTAAAAATAACCCCATAATTAGATAGAGGTGTAAATTCTAAGCAAACTTTCTTTTATCAAGTTTATAAATTTTTTATTTAAATAATATTTCATAATTTAATAAAATATTATTGGTACAGTAAAACCTGACAATAACGGCCACTAAAAATAGAAAACCATTGGCAGTTATAGAAATGTGGCCGCTAATGCTAGGTTTCCTTTTCCACAAATACATAAAATATAATTGAAAATTTATTTATTTTAGTAATTAAAGCAAATCTAATCAAATATAATTCTACAAACAAACGGAACATACTAAAACTAAATTCAATTTACTACAATATAAATCAATATCTATACGAAAAAACAACTAAAATAAAAACAGAATTTTTGTTTGTTTCACATTTTTTTAGATAAACCAAACATACTAAAACTAATTTAATATAGGTAATACATAATATATAAAACAACATACTATAGCTACTACGAAAAATACGCTTATCACTAAAGTATCGTCGTGCTTCCATGCTATATTCAACAAAACCAACTTGGTAGGGCCTTTAATTAGATATAGCAAATTACTTTGGCTGATTTTGTCTGCATATATATTATGTTTGAGGAATCCCTTTTTTTTGTGAGACTGGATATAGGACATTTCTCAAGTATGAATTCACATTCATGGTATATAGTTGCTATACAGGGATAATAATCTGTGCAATGCTATGGTACAGGCTACGTTAAATATGAAGTAAATGTGGAAGATATACACTGGTTATTCATTTCAATTTAATTTGATTGTTTTTTAATCGTTTACAATATTTAAAATAATTAAAGACATAAATTAGGGATTTCAAAAATAAATTCAGTTCTCACTAGCAGGGTGGTAAATAATAAAGTGCAATACAATAGCATTTCATTACAATGCTCATTACAGGCATTACAGGCTGCTCCGTTTGAGAAAACTCATACTCTCAAACTTTGAGAAAACACTCATTCAGTTTCGACCAACCCTGTATTAGCTAAAATTAAACGTTTTGCTAGATTAATAATTTTTAACAATAATAGATTATATTAAAAATCACTTGAACATAAATTGATTTTCTGATGTTAAATCACTACAATTATACAGGGGGTGAATATTGCTATGAGATTTGAAAATAAAAACGTAATTATCTTTTAAACTACTTCGTATAACATCACAAAACTTGATATTTTAAGAAATAAAACATAGAGGAGAATCCAAAAATGTAAAAATATACAGGGTGTTCCATTAAACAAAAGATAATTTTGTTTCACCCTGTCAGTATGGGTGGCCCTGTATATTTGGAAATGTATTTAAATTCTGATATTATCTATGCCACAATCTCACCTAAATAAACTTTTTTCGTATCTCCTACAACAAACGACTAATTGGACTTCCCACAACCTGTATACATACAAAATCTCCGCTATAAAATATTTTCAAAGAAAATGTTATTGGTTTTTTTACAATAACTCCGTTAAATTTTGAAATATGAGATTTATCCAAAAACCGTTACAAAGCTAAGTAAAATTTCTATAACACTGTAGTAAGCATAATTTTCTAAATCCTTTATTTTTTTTAAATACAAGGTGAAAATGCCCGGTTACATGGTTCTCGCAGTAAAATTTAGGTTTTAAATGTTTCTATCTCGGTTATTTTTTGTCGTAAAAAAATATTAAAAAAAGAAAAATCTTAAATAAAGTTAAAACTAAAATTTTGTTCTCTACCGTTTTTTAAGTATATCGAGTATTTTTGGAGTTATTATCAAAAGAAAATGAAATTCACGAAAATTTGAAAAATTCTAATTTTTTTTAATCGTATTTTTTTCTAAAAAATATGCATTCTAAACCGGTCAAAATTGTTAAAGTTATTACTCAGGTTAAAATAAATAAATTTTTAAATGGGTTACTATAAATTTTAATTTTTGTGGAAATGACGTATGTTTCATTTTTCATTCTTCCCAAAAAAAATCTGAAAGGGACCTCTTATTTCCATCATAACTTGCTTAATTTTGATGCTATCGACTTCTTATATATCTTTTTGATAGTTACCTTTAAGTACTTTATTAAAATATTTAATATCTATATTCAACAAAGTGCATCGTTTTCCTGTTATTTAAGCTTGAATACTAAGATTTGAGTACTCGCGGAAAAAAATATACATTCAATTACATATAACTCACTTTGTATATGCAATAAAGGATTTTTCGAATAAGGAACTTATTTATTTTTATATTATCTTCGATTTTGGCAATAACAACTTTTTTGAAGAAACTTATGGTTTTTGAGTTATTTATGAAAAACTGCTTTAAAACATGGATTTTTTTCAGGAAAAATCAAAACTTTTGATCTTTAATAACTTAAAAACTATTGATTTATTGAAATAACTTTATATAACAAATTTTACTTATAATTTGTCCCCCTATCGATTAGTGGTATTATTTTTAATAAAATAATTTCCACCCCCGAGAAGGGGTGGCATCCCCCCCCCCCCCCAGGGTAAAAGCGCAAGTTGGCACCATGTCACCTTTATTTCTTGAGGTATCCTCTACATACTTACCAATTTTCATGAAAATCGATGGAGGTTCAACGAAATCGGAGGTGAAAACCTTCATTGACTCCACTAATAAACCAATACTGTAAATTTTATTAAGATCAGTTCAACAGATTTTGCAAAATAAATTCTGCAATCCAGATCTCGCAAAAAAATTTATTTTTTCAAACTGCTACAGGACTGAAAATAAAGCAGATAGCAAGTTGATTTTTTTTTTGCTTATAGAAGTGTACTGTACCTTTCATTTACAATTTGCAAAACTAAAATCGATTATCCACCACGGCGTCAGGAATTTTTTTAAATAAACATTAATTATTGGTGCTACGCGTAGGACAGCGGATAGTTTGCTCTGATTGGGCATACCAATGAACTTTGATAATGATTGACACATTTTAATTTTTATTACATTTCGATATAAATAAATAAATTTGTTTATTGTAAAATAAAAACACATACTCTATCCTTTGAAATAACACTTTTTTTAGCAAAAACTTTCTTTGTTCATATATTTTAACTTAGAGAATAAAAGTTTATTATTTTTAAACATATGCAATTGTTTAAACAATATTTCACAAACAATAATAAAATTACATAGTTTGATTTTTGTGGAATTAAAATATTATAATATAACAAAATATAGAGTAAGAAAATAATATATTAGATAAAGATTGGAAGAAATTTTGGTGGAAATCAACTTTATGTGAATCGAACACCGCTGTCCTGCGCGTAGCACCAATAATTAATGTTTATTTAAAAAAATTCCTGACGCTGTAGTAATTAATCGATTTTAATTTTGAAAATTGCAAATGAAAGGTACCGTACACTTCTATAGGCAAAAAAAACAACTTTTCAACTTGCTATCTGCTTTATTTTCAGCCCTGTAACATTTTGAAAAAATGAATTGTTTTTGCGAAAGCTGGATTGCAAAATTTATTTTGCAAAATCTATTGAACCGATATTAATGAAATTTACCGTATTCTTTTACTGTATCATAAAGTTTTTCTGGGTGAAATATGAAGGTCATAAGTGTAGCATAAATGGTTGAAAAACGTAAAAGGAGAAGGAGGCGAATGCTTGTTTTTGTATGGTTTTTTTTCGCAATTATTGCTATTTTGCAACAAGGGTGACTATTTTTTCAATTTTTAGCCAATTCTTCATTGTAGGAAATCTAATTACGTGTCAGTACATCTTTTCTTGGAAATGAATACTTTTAAAGTTATAATCAAAAAACGAAGAAAAATATCGAATTTTTGCTTCATTTTTTGACATTTTGATTATTTAAACAATGTTCCGGACCTTTTTGAGAGGGAGGATAACTCAAATATTATTATTTGAGTTATTTTCAAGAAATTTCTGAAAAAAATTTGAGTCACCTCTCAACGTCCATCTCAAAACAGATGGGCCCTGGACTATTCAGAACAGAAGAAAGTCTCAGAAGATCGTAAAAAATGCTTAATCGTTATAAAATGTGTAATTTACTGTTTTATTTGGGAAATAAGGCCATAATTATATTTTGAATTTAATTTATTGACGTTTTGACTACCGACGTGGACGTCGAAATCAATCAGTTATGGCTTAACCTCATATATAGATAATATTTAATTTAAAGATGCCACAAGAAAACAGTTTTAGAACCGGATTAAATAAAAATTGTATTACCTTCAAAATTTTATTAAGAGTTCATCTTCAAATCTTTACCATAACTTTGTGTTGAATGACAGATCTATCTATCTAATTAGCCTTCTTCGGTCAATCTTTGGACAATGGCCTCCTCAATCCTAATCCTTTTCCATTATTCTCTGTCTGTCGCTACAGTTATCCACCTAGAGCCCATCTGCTTCTTGATATCATCTGCCCATCTCAGTTGGTGCCTTCTTCTGCTTCGTTTATATTCCCACGGTCTCCAATTTATAAGAATTTTGTTCCATCGGTCTTCTTTTTTCTTATATTGTGTCCGGCAAATCTTCATTTCAATTTTGCAACTTCTTGTCTAACATCCCTAACTTTGCTTTTCTCTTCTATCCACTCGTTTCTCTTTGTATCCATTAGTCTTATGTGCAACATTTGCCTGTCTATCGTTCTTGTCTTCTTTCATGTTTGATTTTGTAAACGTCCACGATTGAGAACCATAAGTGAGAACAAGGAGTAGGCATTGACTGTATACCTTGGTCTTAAGATGTTGTGGATATCTTTTGTTTTTAAGGATGTAGCTTGCCAAATGCCGCCATGCCAGTCTAACTCGTCTTTTGATCTCTGCTGTTTGGATTTCCTTGTTAAGTTTTATAATTTGACCCAGATACAATATAATCGTGAACTTGTTCTATTTCATATTGTCCGATCCTCATTATGATATCCTCATCTCTATTTGTTATGATTTTGGTCTTGGTGTAATTCATATTAAGGCCTATGTTTCCAGAATGACAGATGTATTTGAAAAATCTAGATTTATTTATTTAGCGTATGGCTACATCACAGTTTTTGTGCATAAGTATAGAGGACAATATATTACAAACAGTAAATAACAATGGTAATAACAATGTATGTATCACCTATAGTATGATACAATTGATCCAAAAAAAGGCATAACCCAGACATCCAAAGTGAAAGTTTTGCCCCAACATCAAATTGTTCTATATGGTCCACATAATGTTCAGTAGAAAGCTAGACCATTTTGAGCGTCGGGTTTGGGAGGGAGGTGGGGGATAAGTCGGTAAATTAGTAGCTTTTTTTAAGTTTTTCGTCAATATTTCTAAAATTATGCGCTTTAGCGTGAATAATTTTGTATACAAATATATTCTACACTAAATTTTAAACAAAAAAAGAATGTGTGTGTACTTTGTACGCACTTAAGAAGTTATACTTCTATTATATGATTTAGACGAAATTAATATACTTTTTATTTATATTTTGTTTAAATAATAAACTAATTTATACTTACTACTTCTCAAACATTTTTATTAGAACAGTGCCAAAAATTAAAATAATAAAAGAATAAAACACACACAAACACATTAAACAAGCCACAAATGATGTCTGAACATTAATTGTCGAAAATTTTTTTAACTAAATACGTATTTTCTGAAAATACAATTATATAATAAATATACTTACAATCATAAAATGTATTAAAAAAAAACAAAAAAGAAAGTTTCTATTGGGACTCGAACCAGCGCTGATAAGCGCGGTTGGTATTAGAATTCATTCGCCTTCAACGCTTAGCCACGGACACCATGTGTCATTATTTACGAAGATCGACTAACTAAACGGATTAAACTTGTGATATTTTGATATTTTGAAAATTGATCAAATTATTTTAATTTTGAATTGAAATGATTTAGAATCGAAAAAATACAACAAAACATAGAGTAAGAAAACAATATATTAGGTGAATATTGATAGAAATTTTGATGGTAATCAAATTATAAAAAGTATTACATACTATGTATTTTGGCAGATCAAATAGGTAGGTTTATACCATGATACATTAACAATTATTACGTACCTGTTGCTTTTAAAAACTATTTAAAAGTCACTACAATATTATAAACTTTTTTGTTTCTGTCCTCACAACAATAGAACTAATATATTATACATTTGTTTACCTTTACCTTTACCTCCAAACCACAGCTGTCCTACAGCTGCCATATCGGATAATTTTTGACATGTCATTTGAACATCCAATCAGAACAAAGTTATAATGCGCATGCGCCGGGCTGATAGGTTTTATCATATAAAAATTCACCCTCTATCGCCGGTAAAGAAGTATAACTTCAAAAAGGTCATATGCATAATTCTTTTGAAACGAACGGTTCCAAAGTTACGGAGGTAATATAGTCTCATTGGTCCAAAAAAAGGCCTAACACCGTCATCCAAAATAAAAGTTTTGCTTCAGCACCAAATTGTTCTATATGGTCCACATATTGTTCAGTAAAAAGTTACACTATGTTGAGCGTTGGGTTTTGATGGCAGGGGGAGGGGAGAAGTCGGTAAATTAGTAGTTGTGTACGTTCTTCGTCAATATTTCTAAACGTAAGCGGTTTAGCGTGAACAATGTTTTATACAAAAAGGTTCTACATTACATTTGAAATTGAAAAGGTCCTATGCCTAATTGTTCTAAAATAAACGGATCCGGAGTTACGGAGGGTGTAAAATGGAGGTTTTCCATAGTCTTTACATTTTTTGGGCAAATTATAATATCATTATTGGGGAAAATAATTTGTTGAACGGGATTGTGTTTTTTATATATAATTTGCTATTTAAATGGCCGGTGGTATGTTACTGATAAGCCCTTCAAGGAACGTCAACCTCACCACCTTCAAGAGGCTTCTACAGGCCTAGGCCATATAAGTCTCTGGTACGAAGAAACCCACTCTGAACTTTCTATGGACAGTGTCGCATAAATATCTTTGAAACAGTAAAATTTTCGTTTCAAATTTAATGTAAAACATTTTTGTATAGAAGAACTATTAATTTACCGACTTCTCCTTCCCCCACCCCCCAAACCCGACGCTCAAAAAAATGGTGTTACTTTTCACTGAACAATATGTGGAGCATATATAACAATTTGGTGTTTGAGGAAATCTATTATTTTGAACGACGGGGTTAGGCCTTTTTTGAACCAATTATACTCTTATACTACCTCCGTAACTTTGGAACCGTTAGTTTTAGGAGGATTCTGCGTACGACCTGTTTTGTTTAAAATTCAATGTAGAACAATTTTGTATATAACATTGTTCACGCTAAACTGCATAGTTTTAGAAATATTGACAAAAAACGTAAAAAACTACTAATCTGCCGATTTCTCCCCCACCTCCCCCTCAAACCCGAGCTCAAAATGGTGTAACTTTTGACTCAACAATATGTGGATCATATAGAACAATTTGGTGTTGCAGGATAACTTTCACTTTGAATGTCTGGTTTTGGGTCTAGTTATACCATACTACTAGTAGATCATAGCCAGGAAGTTTTCTTCTTGAGATCTATTGGACTTCTTCTTGTGTAGGTATGTTTCTTGTTAATATCCTTTCTTGTCAATATCGTTTTATCTCTGTGCAGAATTTGATATTTTGGCAAAAGAACCCGAGGTCTTTTGTTAATTGGCACTTATAATCCATTTGTTAGTGTTGTCATCTTTAATAGCTTTGAAAACTGTGGTTTCTTTCTGTCAGGAGATCTTGTGAAAGATTGTCTGGCGCCTCTTGTGCTAGTTCATTTAGATTACCCAGGGTGCACGCGCAGTATTCTCCTGCCGACGCGAACTAGCTTAACACCCCCTTTAGAGTACCTACGTATCTATATACAGTGAGCACGTAAAGGTTGTAGTAAATTCTTTTTCTCGAGAATGGGCGAATTTGGAAAAAATCCCGAAACAGGTCAATTTTTATTTTAAAATCAGTTTTTTTGGCATACATATTACACTAGTGACGTCATCCATTTGGGCGTAATGACGTAATCAATGATTTTTTTTAAATGAGAATAGGGGTCGTGTGAGAGTTCATTTGAAAGGATATTCAATTCTCTATTCAACAATATAAGCATTGACATAATTATTTACACAGTGTGTCCAAAATTCATTTTTTTGAGTTAAATTAATTAAGACAAAAAGAAGAATGTATGTAATTTATTCAATGCAAAATACATTTTACTGCTTCCAGAAAACAGAAAAAATGAGGAGGTGTCAACCAAAATCGATCATGTCCATAAAAATCAAAAATGAGTTAGCAGCTGTTTCATAATAAAAATGGTGGATCCTATTCTGTGTTGTTTTCGGTTTCGGTTAAGAAAAAATTTGTCCTGTTTAAAATGAATACACAATATTAGGGTCCAAAATCAAATGAGATCATGTCCACAGCTAGTTTCAATCATAAAACCACATGTCTATTTAGCTAATAGCAGATGTGCCTAGATTTGGTCACGTGGTTTGGTCACGTGATTAAAATAATAATAAAAATCATAATAAAGTAAACATATTATAGAGTGAGATTCTATTCCATCTTACTGGAGAGCAACCAAAATCATACATGTCCCATAAGACTTCAAACAAAAAGGATCATGTCCATGAAATCCAATCAAATAAGAACATGTCCTTTTTTTAAAACGTATTTACAGGTTAATTAATACCTTAAAATTTGAAATGTTTACTACAATAAATTAATTTCACTAAATAAAATAATATAATGCTAATTTCACCGATTTTTAGTGTAAGGTTATTTACTAATACGTTTTTTGCGATTTCCCTAAAACTTCTTAAGGTAGACAAGATTGGTTTTGATTGACACCTCCTCAAATGTTTATTTCATAAATAAACATTGCTTTTCGCTTAAATTAACTGTCCACACTGCTAAGAGACAGGTGGGTGGTATCTTTAAGATTGAATTTATATGAAAACAATATTTATTTGTCAAATAAATGCTTTCTGACAGCAGTAAAATGTATTTTGAATTAAATAAATTACATACATTCTTCTTTTTGTCTCAATTAATTTCATTCAAAAAAAATATTCTTGGACACCCTGTGTAAATAATTATGGTAATGTTTACACCAATGAATAGAGAATTGAATTACCTTTCAAATGAGCTGTCACACGACCCCTACTCTCATTTAAAAAATCATTGATTACGCCATAATGTCTAGATGGATATCGTCACTAGTGTGATCTATATGCCAAAAAATCCTAATTTCAAAATAAAAATCGACCTGTTTCGGGATTTTTTCCAAATTTGCCCATTCTTGAGAAAATGAATTTATTCCAACCTTTACGTGCTCACTGTATATGTCATACGATAAATAAAAAAATAACCCCCTTTAGAAGTAAAAAATATGTATATGAATTAGATATAACTAAAATATTATATTTTAAACGGTTTTTGACACTAAAAATCTAGATATTTGTGTAGAACGTAGCTACCATGTGAGTTTTTATTTCAGGCAGGTTTATCCTCAATATTTCCCATTTTTCCTAACCAATCCTACAACCAATTTTTCATCGCGCTTTCTATGTTGACTTAATCACATTTGTATAACCATTAGTGTCTGTATACACATTCGAAGCGGACGTACAGTACACCCGTTATTTGATACGTAAAGGAAACATCCACCGGCAAATATCCATTTAACCAAATTATTTTTCCGACTGGATGTTCCACCCATAAATTCTCTTCGAAAAATATGGAAACTGTCGGGAATAATCGATAAATTAAACATTAAAATTATTTGCTGTGACTTAAATTATGTCGTTTTGCAGATTTATAGCGACACGGGAAAACGACCGGTATTATATTTTATAGTGCATTCCGGGGTTTTGGTATACGGTTGTAATAGTATGCGAATTACCATCTATGTCATACATATAAATGCAAACCAATGTATGCGCCTTACAGTTATATATTTCCCATTCATTTTTTATGGCATTACAGAAAACATAAATCTGACTATTTGTTACTTTTTATTCAAACTGAAATGGTATAATTTTGTCCCCAACAACAGTAAAATGTCTATAAAATAAAATATTAATGATCATGTTTTTCTACTGCAGGATTATTCAGGAATTTAAAAACCATAAGAGACATCTAAATTTCAAAACCAAGAAATTTAGAAAAAATATAAAAGACCATTAAACATCCAGGTGCACTCATGAAATAAAAGATACGGGATAATCTATTAGGGTAAATTATAAATAAACAAAATTAAATAATTTTCTCCGTGATAGTTAACTACCATGGAGAAAATAAAATAAAATATAAAGGGTGTCCAGAAACTCTCCTGACAAACGAAGACCAGATAATTTTAAGACAGTTTAACCCAATTCGCCTTATTAACCCAATTCACCAATAACCGTGTAATAAGTTTTTTTAAATATCTCCAGAACGCTTCTATTTAGATAGACGAAAACTGGTACGCCTATTTATCTTCCAGAGATAAATCGACTCTATCAATTGCGAATTTCTATTGCCGGTCGCATCTAAACATTCCGTATATGTATTTGGAACCTAGGAGTTTTCTATTGGTTCGTTGCAGCACGCGGTAATATTTTAACCAATAGGCGGCGATGTTCCAAATGCATATACCGAATGTTATTCCGTCCCAAATTCATATACGGAATGTTAAATATTCGTACAGCGAAAAAGATAAGTTTTTATTAGAGTCTGTTAAAAGGAGATTGATTTTAAAATACTTGTTACTGTAGTATTAAATAAAAATAAAAAAAATAAATTCATATGCGGAATGTTAAATATTAGTAGACCAAAAAATGGGCCTTTTTATTAATCAGCTAAAGGAGACTGATTTTAGAATACCTATTTTAATGTATTTAGGGGAGTGCAATTAGAACGAAAAGATACAATGTTTCGGAAAAAAATCAAACAAGGTTATATTTTTCTAAAACCTTTTTTGTTAGTTTATAAATATGTTAAAGTAAAAAGTTCTACTTACAAATTTCGCCGCTAATTGTTTATTAATTGTTTAAACAATAACAATTGTTTTGTATAAATAATGATAAGCATATGGGTGAATTCAACATTTTATTTTGATAAAAAATGATTTTATTTTACTTTTGATTATGCTGAACCCGAATCTAACATTACAATTTGCAAATTCAAAATGGCGGATTAAAAATGGCGGATTCAAAATGGCGGATTTTTTCCTGAAAATCCTTAAAAAGTAGTTGTAAAATCCGATTTTTTTTTATAAAACGTATTTGTTTACATATATGTGGATGTTTTTGAGAGGTTTCTGAACACGAATCAAATTTTGATAATTTAAATTATAAAATGGCAGATTCAAAATGGCGGATAACTTAAAAAATAGTTGTAAAATCATAATTTCTTTACAAAATGTATTTATTTCTACATATATTTATTTTTGAGAGCTTTGATAAACCTATTATATATATTATATTCAAAAACGACCGCTTTAAAACGTTAACAAATTGTTATCTTAATAATTTTTCTATTGATGAACAAAATATGTATTATTTTGCTCTTAATATGAATCGTTTCGTTCGCTCTTAATTAAATTCGGCCTTACTCGTAATGATGCGAAAATTGTGCTTCTACCTTTTCAATAAATTGTTGCAATGGGATCATAAATAAAAAAATTATTCTTAGTAAAAGGATCTGCATATTCGAAAACTTTAAATGAAATCATAAAATATCAATTTTTATCAATTTTGTACAAGATATGTCAATAAATAAAAATTTCAGTTAGGAGTAAAATACCTATATTTTTCATAATACTGAAAATTGTTATTATGGAAAGTTGTTCAGAATTAAAAACGATGTCAATATGCAATTACACTCTTCTAATCGAAATATTGTGAACTATAAAGGTACATATTTATTGCGCGAAATATAATTTTTTTACATACCTCGTATAATATTGATAAAATATAATATTTTATGTTTGCATATTAAGTGTTAGACTATGCATAGCTATTTATGACGAATGACTTTCTTCATAAAATTAATAATAAAACAGTTATCATAAATAATAAATGAAAATTTAATGATGTTGAGTATAATTAATTTGAAACAATATAAAAAAACAAATTTTTGATTAGAAGGATATAATTACATATTGGAACATAGTTTTAAATTCCAAACAACTTTTCTTTATAAAAATTTTCGATATTGTGAAATATAAAGGTACTTTACTCTTGAGTGAAATTCATATTTTTTGACATACCTCGTACAAAATTAATAAAATTTGATATTTGATGGTTGCATCTTATGTTATGCAGAGTATACGATTCAGAGTATTTTATAAAGAATAACTTTTTTTCGTAAAATTGATATTAAAAAATTTAACAATAGGTTCCAAGTTACGCAGACATACTGTATAAGAGCATTAAATAGATTGTTTTGTTGAACATTTATTATTGTTGAAGCTTAATATTAAATGTATTTTAGGTAAGTTTTACAGAAAAAAGTTTTGATCACTATGTATATACATTTTCAGCTGGTAATTTTTGGTTTTTTATTACATTTTTGTTATCTTTCTTAGTTTTCTCAAAAAGAAATTGTTTATTTCATTTTTAAACTAAAATAATTCAGTTTTTTTAAGATTACATCCTAACCTTTAAAAAATATCAAGAAAATTGTATTAGATTTATTCAAACTTGGGTAATACCGTCTTAAAATGGTGGGAATTCTGCAAAACTACGAAGTTCTCAAAAATTACATTTTTTGAGACATCGTATTATTTGAATTAAATTTCTGAGATTTTTTTTGAATAAAACATCGTTTAGTAAGATGATTGGTAGATAAGTTGTGCAAATTTGAGAGTTTTATAGGTAAAATTGTATTAGTTAAACATGTTTAAATCATTTTTAAACAAAATTAATTTAAGGCTAACTTTCCGCTCACACCGTACTTATGTCCATACATTTTATTTCTTTTTATTACAACCATAAGATAGCTTATTTCATCTTCTTTCATGTCCAATTTGTAAAATTTCTTTTGATCCATTAGTTACATTAAAAAAACTCAACCGTGCACTTCTTCCAACACTAGTCTACAGTGCGCCAATGTGTGTGAGAATGGTGATTTTAGCGTTATAAATAAAAAATTACAGAAGCTAGAGATTTAATTTTAGAAAAATCTTTATATAAGATTTTTTTTGTAAAATTTTCTGAATTTTTTAATGGTAAAGTAAGTTTTTTTCTAAAAGTTATATTTTCGGAGTTATTTAAAAAAACATCTAACTTCGCTGTTCATTTGTTTAATAAAAAATGAAGCACCCACTTCTCGAGTAGAACTTTTTGATATGTTGTTTATTAAACATTTCTTAAAGAAATTACAAAAAGTTTTATCTTGTTTGATTTTTTCCGAAGTGAAAATCTAAATGCACTCCCCTAATTATTAAAGAAAAATAAAACAATGATTACCTATATGGAATGTTATTTGGTGCGAAATTCATAAATGGGATGGTATAGATTTGAGAGACATATTTCTTTATTTGACTAAGGTTTCGCTTTCTCAGAATTTTTAATGACTTGCACGTGTTGTTAAATATGTTTAGATCTGTCAAAACCAGTCTCATTTTAACTGGCTTTAATAAAAATCGTCTTTTTGTTTTACGAATATTTAACATACCGTATATGAATTTTGCACCAAATAACATTCTAAATACTATAATTGTTTTATTTTTATTTAATAATACAGTAACAAGTATTTTAAAATCAATCTCCTTTTAAAAGACTCTAAAAAAACTTATCTTTTTCGGTGTACGAATATTTAACATTCCGTATATGAATTTGGGATCGAATATCATTCCGTATATGCATTTGGAACCTCGCCGCCTATTGGTTAAAATATTAGCGCGTGCTGCAACGAACCAATAGAAAACTCCTAGGTTCCAAATACATATACGGAATGTTTAGATGCTTACCGGTCATAGGCTTCCGTTTTGGGTAGGTCAACGGTTATTTTATCACATAACGTTTTTGCCTTTAACTTTTAAGCATTTTTAACACTAGATTATTAAATTGTGAGGTCTTATAGTACTAAAAGTTCCTCTTGTTTTAAGTCGGTAGGATACACCGTTTTCTAAAAAATTCGATTTAAAAATTTTTCCTTTTTTGAATTTGAAGAAAATTTTCAACAAAAAAACTATTTAGAAAAACAAAAACTGGTACGTTTATTTATCTTCCAGAGCTAAGTCGATTTCCTTAATTGCGAATTTCTAGTATCGATCATGTGCATCAGTTTTGGGTAGGTCAACGGTTATTTTATTACATAACTTTTTTGTCTTTAATTTTTAAGCATTTTTGACACTTAATTTTAAATCATGAGATACTCTATTAAAAGTTACTACTGCTTTTAGACGGTAAAATACACCGTTTTTTTTATTTATTTTTAAAATTAAAAAACCGAAAAATTTTCAAATTGATTTTTATAGAAAACGGTCCATTCTACCGACTTAAAGCAAGAGTATCTTTTAATAATAGATTACCTCATGATTTAATAAGCCAGTGTCAAAAATGCTTAAAAGCTAAAGACAAAAAAGTTATGCAATAAAATAACCGTTGTCCTACCCAACACGGACGCCCATGACAGGTAATAGAAATTGGCAATTGATGGAATCGATTTATCTCTAGAAGATAAATAGGGGTACTAGATTTCGTTTTTCTAAATAGAAGCGTTCTGGAAATTTTAAGAAAAATTGATTGATTACAGTTGAGTCCGGGAATCTTTATCCGTGCGTCATCATTTAAAGCACTGGGTGCTTCATTTTTTATTAAATTTTTATTAAACAAATGAACTACGAAATTAGATGTTTTTTCAAATAACTCCGAAAATATCAATTTTAGAAAAAAACTGACGTGACCATTGAAAAATTTAGAAAATTTTACAAAAAAAAACCTTATATAAAAAATTTTCTAAAATTAAATCTGCCTATTTATCTTCTATAATTTTTTATTTACAACGCTAAAGTCCCCCTTCTCACAAATATTGGCGCACTGTAAACTAGCGTACGGCGAAGTGCACGGTTGAGTTATTTTAATGTAATTCTTTAACTAATGGATCAAATAAAATTAAATACTATATAATGATTATAATAAAAAGAAATAAAATGTAGGGACGTAAGTACGGTGGGGGCGGAAAGTGAGCCTTACATGAATTTTGTTAAATTATTTAAAAATGTGTAACTAATACAATTTTTCTTATAAAACCCTCAATTTTGCACAACTTACCTTTCAAGTATCTTACTAAATGATGTTTTATTCAAAAAAAATCTCAAAAATTTAATTCAAATGATAATGACGTCTCAAAAAATGTAATTTTTGAAATCTTCGTAGTTTTATAGAATTACCACCATTTTAAGACGGTATTACTTAAGTTTGAACAGATCCATTACAGCTTTATAAGTGCTTTTTTAAAGCTTAAGATGTAGTCTTTAATATACATTGATCTTTTTTACTTTAGAAATGTAATAGATTATTTCTTTCTGAGAAAATTAGGAAAGATAACAAAAATGTAATACAAAAACCGAAAATTACCAACTGAAAAAAATGTTTATCAAAGTGATCAAAACTTTTTTCTGTGAAACTTACCTAACATACATTTAATAATAAGCTTCAACAATAATAAATGTTCAGCAAAAAAATTTTTTTTAAGCTCTTATACAGTATATCTGCGTAACTTGGAACCTATTGATAACTTTTTTATTATCAGTTTTGCGAAAAAAAGTTATTCTTGACAAAATACTCTGAATCGTATATAAGATGGAATCATCAAATATCATATTTAATTAATTTTATACGAGGTATGTCAAAAAATATGAATTTCACTCAAGAGTAAAGTACCGTTACATTTCACAATATCGAAAATTGTTATTAAGAAAAGTTGTTTGGAATTAAAAAATTTGTTTTAGTGTTCAATTACATCCTTCTGATTAAAATATTGTGAATAATAAAGGCACATAACTCTTAAAGAAAAATTCATACTTTTTACATACCTCATATGAAATTAAAAAAGTTTATAATATCTGATGATTTTATCTTAGATTTTAGACCAGGGGAGCATTTTATGAAGAATAACTTTTTTTTCGTAAAAGTGATAATAAAATAGTTATCATAGATGTAATAAAATGATGATGAGTATCCATAATTTGAGAAAAAATTGAAAAAAAAATTTTCGATTACAATAATGTAATTGTATATTTAAACATAGTTTTTAATTTCAAACAACATTTCATAATAACATTTTTTGATATTCTGGAATAGAAAGGTACTTTACTCTTTAACGAAATTCATATTTTTGACATAACTCGTATAAACTTGATAAACTTTGATATATGATAGTTGAATTTTAGATTTTTGACTATCCAGAGCATTTTATGAAGAATAACTTTTTTTCGTAAAATTTATAATAAAAAAGTTTTCCATGTGGTTCCTAGCTAATCAGACATACTGTATAAGAGCTTCTGTATACGAATTTTCAAATTGCAATGCCATATTGGGATTCAGCATAAACAAAAACAAAATAGAAACATATTTGATCAAAGTAAAATGATGAATTTAACGATATTTTTAAAATTATTTATACAAAACAATTGTTATTGTTTAATCAATTAATAAACAATTAGCGGCCAGATCTGCGATTAGAACTTTTTGCTTTAACATGTACATAAACTAACAAAAAAGTTTTAGAAAAATATAAGCTTGTTTGAATTTTTCCGAAACAATGCATGTTTTCGTTCTAATAGCACTCCCCTATAAACTATTCACATTATTTTCAATTACTTGATTATAGGCCATATGGTATATGTTTTATAATCACTCCAAATATTATAATTTTTGTAAAAGCGGAGAAAAGTAGCCGTAGTATTAAAATGAGTATTTTTTTAATAAAATGGAAATATAAAGTAACAATACAACACTCAAATAATTCCATCCCTACTAATTGTGAATCCAACGTTATATCCCTCTACATTTTAGCTTGTGCGATAATATGTTTCACAAATTATTTATGTTCTTAGGGCTGTTTTGCATATGACACATTGTCACTGACAGATCTCCCGTCGAGAATCTATTGCGAAAACAAACTGTGGCTGATGTTTTCGGAGCTAAGTGACTAAACTGAAAAGTGGCAGAAATGTGTAATTGACAAGCTAAAATAATATGTTTGTTGCGTAAACAACCTGTATTGGATCTAACAATTAATTGTTTTCTTAATCGAAACTTATTTACGAATGAATCTGTCTAGAATTAGAAACAGTCTCTTTGTTAAGACTGATAAATTAGGGAATTAGGGTGCCAAATTAGCTGTTCGAGATTTTATCGAAAAGATAAAAAAACAAGCGTCTAAAAAAAGCATAAAACACGTTTGAATAATCTTTAAGATCACGTTGAGGCTTATAGTTCTTTAAAATCATAAAGCAAAGAAAGCAATGGTTTTAACAAAAAATTGACTTAGAGGTATTGTTTTAAAGCTGTATTCTTGTGGCATTTAACTTTGATAGTTTACTATGCACAACTTATTGGTTTGACAAGTCGTGTTTTGTGACTTACCTTAGAAAGCTTTAAAAATAATTCACTAGAATATTTACCGCAAATAAAAAATAAATTAAAAATACCTTAGTTCAGCCTACTAGAAAAATATGCAATGCCAAAGGTAGGCAAAAACACCAGCTATCTGCTACGAAAAACTCTAAAAATTCTCTTATAGCTGTAGAAATTATGTAGCTTAGAGTAGTTTAGGTTTTCTCACTGAGGGAAAAGAAAGAGAAGATAAGAGGGAAACAAGGGAAGTAAGAGAGAATCAGCAAACTAAGGGAGAAGAAGAAAGAAAGAGAATAGGAAGAGAAAAAGAGGGAGAAGAGAACAGACAGAAGTACGAAAAAATAAAACGAAGAGTCAAAGGAAAGAAAACGTAACGGAAGAAGAAGGGGAAGCGAGCAGCTCTGACAGCGAAAGCAGCTCCGATGATGAATGGAGAGAGCAAAGAAGATCATACAAGAAGACAGAAACAAGTAGTTCGGAGGAGGAAGAGCAAACACCCAACTGCAATGCAAGATCAAAGTTGGAACGCCTCCAGGATAGTGTAGCGGCCCTTGAAAAACTCATGGTTGAGGTGACAAAGAAGTCTGTTTGCATGACATCCAGAGGTGTGCAGACCAACATAGAGACCCTTAAAAGTCACGAAGATGACAAAAATGGATGTTCAAGTAGATCTAGAGAACCCAGAAGCCATTAAAAGGAGGATGGACGCCATCACCAAAAAAATAGCAATATACGAGTACGAGGAAATATCAGAGTTCCTAAATGAGGACTGGCCGGAGGAAGTCTTCCAAAGAACTGTATTAAAAGAGGAGGATATCTCTGAAATAACAGCAGATGTGGCAGTATTTGTTACCAACAACGCCGAGGACAACAAAGCCATGGAAACGGTGAAAGGTATGTTTTCTGACCTACCAGGCTTTCCAGCGGAGGTGGATGAGGATGGCGGCCTGGGAACTGTGAGAGTGACGATGTCTGCTCATATAGATGGAACGTGGATTGACAAGGAGAAAGATGGATTCAAACTTCTCCCAAACAAGGGACCTTTTAAGTATTACGTAAGGCAGGTTGGGGGGGGGGGTAAAAAATTTTCAAAAATTGCGTTACGCAATAGTTAAACTCCCATAAGAGTGCGTTATGTAGGGGGAGGGAGGTTAAAAATCTTCAAAAATCGCGTTACGTAATACTTGAACGCTCCCCAAAAAGGAATAACTACGTCGCTGAAGTTCCACAAGACGTGCAGGAAACTTGGGGATGTGACGATCACGCTCCTAGGCAAAAAACCTAGAGGAGGGTGGGCAAACATTAACACCAAGCCCAGAGAACAAAGTGGACTAGTATTCATTAGTAAAAACAAGGAAAAATCATCGAGGCACAAATAAATCAATGTATAGTCATGAAAAGAAGGTCTAGGGCGGGCGGAGCCTACGTGGTTTCTGGAGCACATGCATGCACTGCTGGAAGCACAGACCTTTCCTGAGCCTTGGAGGACATCGAAGTTGGTACTGAATCCCAAAGCTGGGGAAAAGTATCGATCAATCTGCCTTCTTCCGTGCGTCGGTAAGCTCTATGAAAGAATGCTGCGGAGACGTATCGATGGCATGATTGAGAGGTCGGGAGGATTATTCCCGAGGCAATTTGGTTTTTGTAAAGGGAAAAGCACGATTGATGCAATCGTGAGTGTATGCGACGCATTGCGCAATAGACGGGATGAACCCCGTTGGGCGGCCCTGTTGTTGTTCGATGTTAGGAATGCATTCAATACGCTGCAGTGGAACGTGGTAACGAAGGCAGTGGGGAAATAGAATGTCCTGGATACTTGATGATTGTGGTAGCGGAATATCTGTCTGAGAGAAGAATTATGTTGGAGAACAGCACGGTCGTGGATATGACGGCAGGTGTTCCCCAGGGATCTGTCTTGGGCCTGACGCTATGGAACCTGGCATATGACGGGATTATGAACTGTGAATATGGAGAGGGTATGATTCCCTTCGCATTCGCGGACGACCTCGCTGTGCTGGTAGTGGCGCGGGACGAGCCAGATCTTAAATACTGGGTACGGAACGCAGGCGGCGTCGTGAAGAAATGGATGACACAGCACGGACTGAAATTCGCAGCAGAGAAGACCGAAGCCATCATTCTGAAGGGGAAAAGGAACCGGCAAAGTTTGGAACTACAATGTGCAGGGTCGTGTCTAATACCCAAGAAACACGTAAAGTACCTAGGAGTGACGTTGCACCAGCAGGGAAAGAGGGGGGAGCACGTGCGGGTGGTGACCCGAATAGCTATAAAAATGCGGCTGCATTGGGGAAGGTGATGCTCAACATTGGAGGACCCAAATCCGAAAGGAGGAGCACCTTGCACGGTTTTGTGCAGTCTATCGTCCTCTACGCGGCACCGGTCTGGAGTGAGGCGGTAGATATATAGGCCTACAGGGGGCTCATTACACGAGTGAACAGAACAAATCTGTTGCGAGTGGTATGCGCCTACAGGACTGCGTGTGCTGAAGCCTTGTGGGCCATCACTGAATGTGTTCCGCGTCATGTGTTGGTATATGAGATAAGAGGTCAAACCGGCAAACAGGTGTATGTTCTCAAAGAAATTGAAAGTGTGTAAAAAAATTTTTAATAATCAGCTAAGTACTTTCAACACATAACGTGCCATCATCAGAGCTTCCTAAAAGGACATTTAAGATAAGAGATTTTTTATAAACAAAAGATTGAAAAAACTTACGTTCTCTTATAAATCCTTCATAGAAGAGTAATTGTTAAAATTCACATGATAAATCATGGATACTGGGCAAAAGCCACAGATATCGAGTATAAAACCCTTAAAATTAAAAGTTTATCACATCTAAATTCTTTTTTAGTTTAAAATTACAACATGGCTGCGTCAAACCACTGTGAGTTCACGTGAACAGCTGAGCGCTGTCATTCATTCAAATGATAAAGAAGGAACCACTAATTTATGCGCCCTCTATATTGGTATGTAAATAAAAATTAAAAATTAATTAAATTGAAAATGGCTAAAAGGCCATGTGTTGGTTGAATTAATTCTAAGTGAAGATACTAAATTTTTAAAGTTAAATTTTGAAAATTACAAATATTAATATTGAAGTGAAATGTTAACGTGTATGTAAGTTATCAAAATTCTTTTAAAAAACAAACCGTTATGGTTTGACCAAGTGTGGAAGAAGTTAGATGAAAACAAACCAAGGAGAAGTCTCATTTGTCAAGTTCAGAGTTCGAAAGCTGTTATTTTATAAAATTAACAGATTTACCAATAGATTAAGTCAAATCTCAAATATTCTACTTATATGTAATCAATGAAAAAAAACTCAAGAATACCGAAAAAGTAATGTTCAAAATACCTACAGCAATTGTTGGGTATACTGTATACTAAACCAAAATTTCTTTAATAATTTTGGTTTAGTATACAATAACAGCTTTATGGTTTTTATAAAATAACAGCTTTCGAACTCTGAACTTGACAAATGAGACTTCTCCTTGGTTTGTTTTCATCTAACTTCTTCCACACTTGGTCAAACCATAACGGTTTGTTTTTTAAAAGAATTTTGATAACTTACATACACGTTAACATTTCACTTCAATATTAATATTTGTAATTTTCAAAATTTAACTTTAAAAATTTAGTATCTTCACTTAGAATTAATTCAACCAACACATGGCCTTTTAGCCATTTTCAATTTAATTAATTTTTAATTTTTATTTACATACCAATATAGAGGGCGCATAAATTAGTGGTTCCTTCTTTATCATTTGAATGAATGACAGCGCTCAGCTGTTCACGTGAACTCACAGTGGTTTGACGCAGCCATGTTGTAATTTTAAACTAAAAAAGAATTTAGATGTGATAAACTTTTAATTTTAAGGGTTTTATACTCGATAACTGTGGCTTTTGCCCAGTATCCATGATTTATCATGTGAATTTTAACAATTACTCTTCTATGAAGGATTTATAAGAGAACGTAAGTTTTTTCAATCTTTTGTTTATAAAAAATCTCTTATCTTAAATGTCCTTTTAGGAAGCTCTGATGATGGCACGTTATGTGTTGAAAGTACTTAGCTGATTATTAAAAATTTTTTTACACACTTTCAATTTCTTTGAGAACATACACCTGTTTGCCGGTTTGACCTTTTTAGAAGTGTGTACAAGTCATACAGTCTATTTCAATTTATGAGATAAGAGACATTGAGCTCACTATGGCCGAGAGAAGACAGGAACGAGAAAGGTCAATTGAAAGATGGCAGGAAGAATGGAACAACACGGAGCATGTGGCACAGTGCACAAAGATGCTGCTCCCGAACTTAAAAGATTGGATGGACTGTGGTCACAGGCAACTGGATTATTTCCTAATGCAGGTGCTCACAGGACACGGGTGGTTTAGAGTCTACCTCTCTAGGTTTGGAAAGGCTGACACTGATAAATATCTATATTGCAGACACCCGGACACTGTTACACATACGATGCTAGAGTGCAACAGATGGATAGTAGAAAGGAACAGAATGGAAACACAAACAGGTGTGAACTTTGTGACAGTGCGAGAAATGATTGAGAGAATGATTGAAGATAAATCTTATCGGACTAGTATACACCACTATATCTGTGTAGTGACCAAGAAGAAAGAAGAGGAGGAAAAACAGCTGTACCAACGATAGGGGGACAGGAAAATCTATTATAAGTAGAAGGTAGAGGGAATTAATTAAAAAAAAATGCACAAACAAAAAAAACCCAATTTTGGGACAGAAAAGGGGGAAACGGGGAAAAGGAAGGGTCTCCTTGCTTACAGTCTGTGGATAAATGAAGGTAAAGTGCTTCGGAAGCGATGTCGAGCTTTCAGTGGCCATTCCGCTTTCGAAACGCTGGATGGCAGAGGAGGGTCTGGTTTAGTAGCTAGGCATTCGGCTTAGCTCGGCGACGAGAGAGCGTTTTAAAGTACCTCGGGAACTATCGCTAGGGCTACGAAGAATAAATCTTACACTAAGGTCAGTCAGGCGGCGTTCTGGACTGAGATGTCTTTTGAATATTTCAGACACCCCCCTCTTTAAAGATGAAAAGAAAGGTTTTCTCACTGAATACTGCTTACTCAGATCATCTTAACCATGCATTATCTAAAGTCATCTTCATTAAAATAATATGAAAATTTATCTGCAGCGACTGGGTAATTGATCTCCAGTAGAGTCAATTGACAGATCTTTTAGAATATGATTAGGACTCCTTTGATACTTACAATTTTCAATTTAATATACAACATTGTTGCTAGATAACAAACGAGGCGCTGACGTCCCACTTACTGACCAACAGCTTCGGGTGGAAGAGTCGGTAAGTGGAAGGGCACCTTCTTGTCCTAGAAATGAGAAATCATTTCTAAAGGCGGACGAACCAGGCATGGTCAACGGCGTGGATATGCATAAGGCAACGGGAAACCAATGCATTAAAGGCTCATAGGGCATCCCTAGTTAATCATCATGACTAACAACATCACCAAACACTCTACTGATCATGAAACTCGGAAAACAAGATCCGGCAGAGGGGGAAACTCACAAGAGTGCAATGCCTCCCCGGTCGCCAACATGCGAAAACCTTGCAAAGTAGCGACTTGGAATGTTAGAAGTCTACATCATGCTGGAAAAATACATAATACCGTTAAAGAAATGGAAATGCTGAATATAGACATTTTAATAATCAGCGATGTCCAATGGCCCGACTCAGGAAAGAGAAAAATTAACAATAAAACAATATACTATTCAGGAAGTTAAGACGGTTCACACAGATATGGTGTCGGGATAATACTAAAGAAACACTTTGATAAAGCTGTAGTAAATTTCATTCCATATATGTATACAATAATGTTCTTGAACTCCTAAGTGAAGCATAGAGCTTCAGTGAAAACGCGCCATCGGGTTCTATTTTGAGCTAGGGCCTTCATCTCATTCCAAGACTTTCCTTGACTTCTTATCTCGTCCATGATGGATCTTTTCCAAGTTTGTGCCGGGCGACCTCTTTTTTTTCCTTGGGATTCCACTCTAGGGCAGTTTTTGCAATACTGGAACTATCTTTTCGGAGTGTGTGACCTATCCACCCCCACTTTTTGGATTTTATTTCATTTTCTACCCTCTTTTGTTGGGTCAGGTGTAGCAGATCTTCGTTTTTGATGGTGTTTTGCCAGAAAATAGGGACAATTCTTCGTAGACGTTTGTTAACAAAGATCTGCAATTTGTCTGTACGGGATTTTGTCACTTTCCAGGTTTCACATCCATAGAGTAGAACAGACATAACATTTGACTGGAATATTCAGATCTTTGTCCTTGTAGTATATTTCCCAGACCTCCAAACAGGGTTAAGCATGCTGAATGCTTGTTGAGCTTTTCGTATCCTCATACGAATATCGTTTTCTCTGCACCTCCGCTTTCTGTTATGACACTTTCAAGGTACGTGAAGTTTTCCACATTTTCAATCTGCATGTTGTCGATATTAAATAGCGTGTTGTTCCTTGCGTTTATTCTCATGGATTTGATTTTTCTAATATTGATTTTTAAACCTATTTTATTGGCCTCAGTGGGTAATATTTCCAATTGGTCGGCCACATCCTGGAACCTTTGTCCTAACAGGCAGATATCGTCGGCGTATTCTAGATCACTTAGGCGTGTGGTTAACGTCCATTGTATCCCTTTTGTGTCTAAGGGCCGGTTGTTCGAACGCTAATCAAAAATGGAATCAACTGATCATTATCAAATATTTAATTACTGTCACCATTGTCACCAACTGTCAATGTCAACTTTGTTTGGGTTGCTGAAAACATAATTGATTACAATTATGAGATTTATTAATCAATTATGTTAATAATTGCTATGTTAATTAATAACTAATAATTGATTAGTCAATAAATTATGTTAATTATCATCATGATGATTAAAATAATTGATTACATTAACTGATTGACGTACGAATGAGGGGTGTTGTTATTTGATGGTTGTTAAGGGGACTTAATTATAATCAACTTCTTAATTAGCGTTCGAACAACCGGCCCAAAGTCTAGTTTGGAGAGAACATAGTCTAGAGCTATGTTAAACAGAAATGGAGAAAGCACACATCCCTGTCTGACTCCAGGGTGACAGGCTTATCGAATTTTGCCAAAACAATAATTTTTGTCATAACTAATACATTGTTTAAAATGTCAAGGAGAAGACTATATACTTGGAAGTCATCAGCAGATCAAGAAGGGAGAATTGTAAGAAACCAAATAGATTATATATTAATTAGACAAAGATACATGAACGCAATTATATCTTCAAAAACCTATCCAGGTGCCGACATAGGATCAGATCACAACCCAGTAGTGACCAAAATTAGGCTCAAAATGAAAATAATAAAACGCAGAACAACAGATATAAAAATCGATACAAGTAAACTAAGAAACCCACTCATAAAACAAAGTCTGACGGATGAAATTAATAACCGTTTAATGAATGGTAAAGAACAAATCCAGCAAAATACTGGAACAGAGTCAAAATGGTTATTAATAAAGATAGAAATAGATAAATGTCAAAAAGAAATTCTTACACCAACCAGATACAAAAAGAAACAATGGATGACGGAGGAAATCTTAGATTTAATGGAAGAAGCATAAAAACAGCATAAAAACAAAGATAATCAGATATACAAAAATGTGGATAAACAAATAAAATCCAAAATTAAGCAGGCTAAAGAACAATGGTTAAAATAACAATGCGCAGAAATAGAAGAACACCAGAAAAGTCATGATAATTTTAACACATAAAAAAATTAAGAAATTAACTCAGAACAACAGAAAAAGAAAACCAGGAATACTAAAAGATACAGATGGGAGACTTGTGTTGAGTACTAACGAAAAATTAAAGAGATGGACAGAATACATAAATGAATTTTTCAAAGAGAATAGAACAGAGCAGATGGAAGTCGAAGTAGAAGATAATACGGTTTTAAAGTTAAAAGAAGAAAGTAAATCGGCATTAAAAAACAGCAAAAATGGTAAAGCAGTAGGTCCAGACCAAATCCCACTAGAAAGCTTAAAATGCATAAATGACGAAACCTAAGACAATATCGTAGACTTGTTTAACACAGTGTACAAAACAGGAAACATACCAAAACAATGGTTACTCTCAACCTTTTGCGCTATCCCTAAAAATACAAACGCTAAAGATTGCAGTGAATATGGAACAATATCCTTAATAAATCACATTCTCAAATTATTCTTGAAAATAATACATGGTCGTATAAAAAAAACTAGAAGAAGGAATAGATGATAGTCAGTTTGGGTTCAGAAACGGACTAGGAACCAGAGAGGAGTTATTTGCTTTTAATGTGTTAGGTCAAATATGCATGGACATGAATGTGGATGTGCATGTTTGCTACGTTGATTTTGAGAAAGCTTTTGACAAAATAAGACATGAAAAATTAGTCCAAATTCTAAAGACAAAAAACACAGATAAAAGGGACTTACGAATAATAACAAACCTTTACTGGAATCAAAGAGCACAAATTGTAATAGATAACTAACCCAGTCCAGAAATTGAAATCAGAAGAGGAGTTAGGCAGGGATGTATTATGTCTCCATTACTCTTTAATGCATATAGTGAAGCCATTTTTGAAAAAGCATTGCTATCCCAAAGTGAAGGAATAATATTATTCTTTCGTCATTTTTACATTGTTGGGCCAGTCCAAGATGATCAGATTTAAAGTCCTAAGTTACACTTATATCATATCACTTTAGTGCCAGACGCCAACTTTCACTCTCTGATTCCCTTTGCAAAATGACAGAGGAACAATGTTCATATGTTCATGATACAGGTTCCTGCCAGTCAAATAACGTCTAATAATATATGTTAAACTTAACTTAAACTTATTAAATAAATAAACTTTGTATCGAGGGCTTTTCGTCTTCCTCGTATTACGAGAGATGTCGCTGTTTTGCGTCTCAAAAGGTGGAATCATTTCATCGGTTCATCGCGATATATTTCCCTTAAATAGGCAGGGTGTTGATATTTGGTTTGGAGTTGTGACTGCATAGCTTCACTCATGATGCATAGATGCTGAAATAGATAAATGGAGATGGTCGTCGAACTCTGAATCAAATAAAAACAAAACCTACCTTGATCTTTTCCATCTTTACTCAGATTTGAGAATCTGAAACTGTCTTTCGGTCCTTTTCCTAGAAGAAAAGAAGGTAAATACGTGGCTAGTGTCCTTTATTTGCTTTATTTTATATTCGTCGTCTCTTGTGCGTATATATTGTAAAAGCCGGAGATAGAGGATGCAGCCAAAAAGCAGTATCTTAACGAAAATCTTGGATTTAAAATATTGATTATTATTTTTGTTTCAATTAATCTAATTGTTTAAATGTATTAAACTTTGTATCTGGGACTTTTCGTCTTCCTCTTATTACGAGAGGTGTCGCTGTTTTGCGTCTCAAAAGGTGGAATAATTGCATCGCGATGTTTTCCCTTAAATAGGCAGGGTGTTGATATTTAGTTTGGAGTTGTGACTGTATCGCTTCACTGATGATGCATAGATGCTAAAATAGCTGTACGGAGATGATGGTCCAATTCTGAATCAAATAAAAACAAAACCTGCCTTTATATTTATCTTAATAAATATTAACTCTTCGAATAAACTGGCCAGTTAATCTCACTTTAAATATCTACATATAACAAAGAAAATTCGTCAGTCTTTATATTATCAAAATTGTAATGAAAAACAATAAAAATATAATCGCCTACTAAATTTAATTCAACGAATAACTAAGTATATATTGATTTATTTGTTGTTGGTGAAACCGGCCCTAAGATTTTCAAATATTTGAATGAAGCTTTTGAAACATAATTTGTTAGTAATATTTTATTCATATTTTATTTATTTATTTTATTTATTTCAGTCTGTTCAGACACTTCAAGCTGAACACATGTAATTAAGAAGCAATTTGTCTAATTATTATCTTATCTTATTGTATTTAGTATAAATCCATCGTTAGCCAAAAAAATTGTTTGTGTTTCATGTTAAAATAATTATCCAGTAAGTAATTTTTACAAATCTAATTACTAAGTTTATCAACATAAATATACCTAAATATAAAGAAAATAGGCCAGTATATTATCAAAATATGTCGGAATGTTTTAAAAATTCGTAGCTATAACTAGTGAAGTCGACCACAAACCTCCGAGTAAGGCGGTCGCATTCAGTCCAGTATACTTTAAAACATTTTATATTGTAAACTTTAATTTCGATTTGTGTACAAAATGTGATTATTTAAATGTGGTTTTAATTACCTACATGTTTTAATATCAGTAATTTGAACGTCTCCGTAAACTTGTTCTAATAAATAAATTCAGTTTTTATTTTTAAATACATTTTTACATTTTAACAGTAAATAAGTGTTTTGGAATCGAGATAGTTATCATAAGGCAATTAGTGATAATAACTGAAGAAAATATTCAACAATTTCATACCAGCGGAGTGGAGTTAAAAAGGGATATCAAATGAAATGGTGTGCCAACTCAGCAATTCGGATATCAGGTGAATAACAATAATATGTCTTATCAACAATATTTTTTTCCTACGTCAATGTCACAGCCCCAAACGGGTTACCATGATCAAAATCAACAGGCCATATATCAGCAAATGCCAGGCCCATCTACTCAAATGCAACCAATTTTCCCACAATATCTTTCACAACCAAATCCTTTACCTCTCCCCCCACACTTAGTATATCAAAATCCACAAAATCCACAGGTAGTCCAACACATGAATGAACAAGCAGCTTCTAACTCTGAATCTGAAGATAAATGGGAGAAAGTAACAAATAAAAAAAGAATAAGAAGTCCCGAAGTGGAAATATCCAGGAAACAAACAAAATTAAGTGATTATTGGCTGCAAAAGCCACTAGAAACAAAAAACTCGTATAGTATGCTTACAGAAGAAAACAAAGAAAGCCAAGACGAAGCAAAAGATCAAGAAAACAATACAAAACATGTACCCAAGCCCCCACCGATAACCATATATAATGTAGGTGTTGTCCAACACATTCATGATCTAATTAAACAAACCACAGGAGATAAATACACGATTAAAACCATTAGTTATGAAACAGTAAAAGTTCAAGTCCTTGAGGCCGAACATTTTAAAACACTGATCACTGAACTTGATAAAAGGAATACGCAATACCATACTTTTAGGCCAAAAAGCGAAAAAACATTCAGGTTTGTCAAAAAAGGACTGCATCATGGTACAGATACTGATGACATAAAGGCAAATCTAGCAGCACAAGGACACGGAGCAGTGAACATTCACAATATAAAACATTATGTATCAAAAACCCCCTTGCCAATGTTTTTCATTGATATCGTATCGAAGAAAAACAACAAAGTGGTTTATAAAATAGAAAAATTAGGAAACAATATCATCAAATGCGAACCTCCTCGTACGAAAATAACAATCCCCCAGTGTACAAGATGCCAAGACTACGGACACACCAAAACATACTGCCGCAAAGTACACAGATGCGTAAAATGTACAGGTAATCACGAAACAAAAGATTGTCCTCGGAAATCACGTGATGACAAAGTAAAATGTGTCAATTGTAACGGTGACCACCCGGCTAACTATAGAGGATGCCAAGTTCATATTCAACTACAGCAGAAGCTATATCCTACACTAAGAGAGAAAAGAATCACGCAACCACATATCCAAACAAATAATACTCAACAAATACAACCTGATTTAACCCATGCTCAAATAGTCAACAAAAATCAACCACAGTGTAGCTATAACAACCAAATAATACCAAGACCTAACCAACCTAATAACAACTTAGCCAAGCTGGAAGAAATGATGCAAAAACTCATGGACAAATGGGCACAATGCTCAATTTGCTTACTACTGTCATCAATAAGATTGCTTGATGGCTTCACAACTAAAATATAAAATAGTAGTCTGGAACGCAAATGGCCTCTATCAACGGGCTAAAGAACTCAAAACATTCATAATTAATCAAAATATCGATATATTATTAATTTCTGAGACACACTTTACAGAAAAACACTACATGCGGATTCCCAACTACAAGTTGTATTACACAAATCACCCAGACGGTAGAGCTCACGGTGGAAGCGCCATGATTATACGTGATTCTATTAAACACTCCGAAATGGAAAAATATAACAAAGACTACCTGCAAGCAACCAGCTTAACGATTGAGGAAGCACACGGCCCAATAACAATATCTGCCTTATACTGCCCACCTAAACATGTCGATAAAAAAGAACATTTCCTAGAATCCACGAGGAAAAATTTCCTGTAGTTGGCTGTATACCATTACAAAAACATAAAATCCTTTATAATACCTTTTAATAATAAATATACCTTTTATAAAGGATTTTATGATTTCCTAGAATATTTTAACACTCTAGGGAACAACTTAATTGCAGGTGACATCGATACCAAAAAATGTAAAGCTGAATCATGCTTTGATTTATAATCAGACCACTCACCCTTTATAATAACAATCTCCGAAAAAATCTTAAACAAAGAACATCAACCAACTTTGCATAACACCAAGACTAACTGGTCCCAATTTAGAGAAAAACTAGACAGCCTGATCTCACTAAATCTGTCCTTGAAAAATGAACTCGAACTTGAATCAGCTGTAGATAAACTAACAGAAAGCATACAAATTGCTGCAAGGTACGCGACTTCCAGCTACGAACCATCTCCAAACAGAAATAATGTGTCTCCCACAATTAAACAAAAAATTTTAGAAAAACGACAATTACGTAAAAATTGGCAAGAGTCAAGAACGGCAGAAAATAAGAAAAAACTTAACAAAGCAACAAAAGAATTAAAGGAATTAATCCATGAAGAAGAAAACCATGGAATACAAGAATATTTAGAAAATTTAACACCAACTGAAGCTACAGATTATTCACTCTGGAAAGCCACGAAAAAGCTCAAACGGCCCAACAGCATAACCCACCAATCAAAGATGAGGCAAACATCTGGGCTAGGAACGACAAATAAAAAGCTGATCTTTTTGGCAAGCACCTTCAAAAAGTATTTACGGCATACCCTTCTACAGTATCTACAGAGAAAGAAACAGAACTAACCAGATTCCTAACAGCACCGTTTCAAATAGATCTGCCCCACACGAAATTTACAGTCAACCAAGTAAAACAAACAATAATAGATGAAATCAACATCAAAAAAGCCCCTGGATCTGACCTAATCTCTGGCAAGATTCTAAAAGAAGTCTCGGATAAGTGCATAAAACTAATCACCTTTATATTTAATGCAATTCTGTGCCTAAACAACTTCCCTAGTTCATGGAAAGTGGCACAAATCCTAATGAACCTTAAACTCGGAAAAAGACCGGAAAATGCATCTTCATACCGGCCTATAAGCCTTTTGGCTATGATTAGCAAAGTCTTAAAATGTTTGAAAATGTACTTAAAATGGTTGAAAACGATAATAGACGAAAATAAAATAATTCCAGAATACCAATTCGGCTTCCGCGACAAACACGCAAACATAGAACAAGTGCATAGGCTAGTCAACCAAATAAACAAGGATTTTAACTCCAAAAGATACTGTTCTGCTGCTTTCCTTGACATATCTCAGGCTTTTGACAAGGTATGGCACATAGGGCTACAAATAAAATTAAAGAAGCTCCTACCCTATCCTCACTTCCAGCTCTTAAAATCCTACATAGAAAATAGACACTTCCTTGTGAAGCACGGTACCGAGCACACTAAGATATATCCTATTCACTCAGGTATCCCACAAGGCAGCGTTCTCGGCCCAATTCTGTATCTTTTATACACAGCGGACATTCCAACATCTAGTACAACTACAGTTGCAACGTATGCAGATGACACTGCTATCCTGGCTTTCCACACAGATCCAACAAGAGCATCAAGGAATCTTCAATCAAACCTAAATAGAATTCAGCAATGGATGAAAGTATGGCGCATCAAATCTAATGGAACTAAATCATTACATGTAACATTCACGCTACGCAGAGAAACATGCCCCCCTGTATATATTGATAATTGTCTAATTCCTCAATCCGAGGACGCCAAATATCTTGGCATGCACTAGGACCGCCGCCTTACTTGGAAAAACATATTTTTACCAAACGAAAACAGCTTGGACTTAAATTGAGAAATATGTATTGGCTCATTGGACGCAATTCCAATCTATCTCTGGATAACAAAATATTACTCTACAAGTCCATCCTCAAGCCCATATGGACTTATGGGATTCAGCTATGGGGCACTGCTAGCGTCTCCAATACAAACATCTTACAGAGATTTCAAAACAAGGTGCTGCGTGCCATAGTCAATGCGCCATATAATATTGTATCCAACGAGGTGATTCAACACAACATCCCCCTAGAATCCGTGAGAAAAGCCATACAACGTTTTAGTGTTAATTACTGTGAACGAGTGCTAGTGCATCCTAATGCGTTTGCCAGACAACTAAATGTGCGGGACATCTTTAAAGTGCGTAGACTAAAACGGCAACTGCCGTCCGACTTGGCCAACTGAATGTAATCAAAAGTGTATTCAGACTGATAAAATTTTAGTTTTAGAATTGTAAAGAGGTTACTCACTGGAGTAACTCTCTACATGTCTGTATTTTTTACCATAACAAATGCTTAATGCCCAATGGGCAGATTGTTGTACTCAATGGAGTTAATAAAAAAAAATAACTAGTGGAAAACTATGAGTTACCAACACGATAACCAGGAACAATCTACTCGTTATCCATTTAGTGAGGACATAAATCCAGCAATTACAAGAAACAGCTTAGCACGAACTCCTCCACCTGTAAGAACTCAAAAAGACAGTTCCAATCCACTAGATGAACAGCAGAAAATAGTCAAAACATGCAACAACGATCTACAATCACATTTATCAAATTTTGAAATGGATAAAACGCAAGAACATCTCCCAGATGCAGATGTAGCAAAAAGTGATGATGAATGGGTAGCAGTCCACCACAATAAACGTCAACGCAAAGACGACAGTCCTGATTTGAAAAAACCAAACAAGCTACACTCAACGATTATTGGCTGAGTAAAACTGTTCATATATCTAACAGATACGAGTTACTTGAAGATGATACATTTCGTGAAGAAGTTGTAACTTTGGAAGACGGAAGAGAGGAACAGCCACCACCCATATTTATACAAAATGTTGAGCGCATCAAACCACTACAGGAATTACTACAGCAGATAACTCCAGGTAAATATACTTTAAAATGTCTTGCTAACAATCAAATTAAAGTTCAAGCTGATTAATCAAAAACCTACTCAATAATCGTAAAATCTCTATCAGAAAAAAATACTCAGTACCATACACACCAACTAAAACAAAACCGAGGATTCCGAGTTGTTATACGTCATATACACCCTTCAACAGATCCAGACGACATTAAAAAAGCATTGCTGGATCTTGGGCATACTGCACTGAACATCTCTAATATTAAGCAAAGAGGCACAAAAAAAGCTCTGCCACTATTTAATATAGAACTGACTATTCACAGTAATAATAAAGATATATATGAGATCACGAAATTACTCAACACCATTGCCACAGTTGAGGCACCGCATCCGAAGAGGGAACTACCTCAATGTCAAAGATGTCAACATTTTGGCCACACACACAATTATTGCCACAGGAGTCCGCGCTGCGTAAAATGCGTAGGAGATCACCTATCGTCTAAATGTCCAAAGAAAAGAATATAAAAGATGTCCAATGTGTAAATTGTCGAGAAAATCATCCTGCAAGCTACAAGGGATGTTCTGTATACAAAGAGCTGCAAAAGAAAAAATTTCCATCGCTTCGAGAAAAAAACGAAAGTCAACCACCTCTTGTTGTACATTCGGCAATCACTCAACCAAATATCAGTTATGCGAACGTTGCTGCAGGAAAAGATAATAAAAATACAACTAATACAAATGAGACTACTCACGAAACAGCAACTCAACAACATAATACAAAACAATTTAGAACTTGTGGTACATAAGCTAATGGAAAGAATGGATAAGATTTTTGATCTAATAATGTCTCTGATATCTAAGCTTAACCTTCAACACTAAACTTAAGATGTGCTGTTGGAATGCCAATGGCTTAACTAATCATTTTCACGAAGTAAAAGATTTTATTTATAAGTTTATTTCCGAAGCACACATGACTATTAAGAGTTATTTTAATATTCCCAAATATTTAACCTATGTAACTCAACATCCATTAGGAGAGGCCCATGGAGGTACGGCAATTATTATAAGAAATAATATTAAGCATCATAAAATAAACAAAATTAGCAGAGTTAACATTCAAGCCACACCAGTGTCGGCCGAAGATTCACAAGGCTCGATTATTTTATCTGCTGTTTACTGTTCACCGAATAAAATAATTAAAGCTGATCATTTTACTGAATAGTTTAAGATGCTCGGACACCGTTTCATTGCTGCAGGAGATTAGAATGCCAAACATCACAAATGGAGCTCCAGAATCATAACTTCACGAGGGCGAGAATTATTAAAAAGGATTAATGAGAATCATTTAACTCCTCTCTCTACTGGACAGCCTACTTATTGGCCCACTGATAGACAAAAAATTCCCGATCTTATTGATTTCGCTATATTAAAAGGAATAACACACACCTATAACCAAATTTCTCCTTATTTTGACCTATCATCGGACCATTCCCCTTTCTTCATAGACCTACTAGGCCAAATTCAAAATTGTCCTAAACTTCTAACACTTTGTAATAAAAGAACAAACTGGAATAGGTATAGAGACGAAATAAAATCATCCATTAACCTAAACTTGCCTCTTAAAAGTGACAGTGACATAGAAAATGCAGTCACTCACTTAACTACAGTTATTCAGCAAGCTGCTTGGTAGTCCACCCCAGAAATTACCTACACACAACTCCGAGTCGTATCCTGCTCACATAAATACACTTATACTGGGAAAAAGAAAACTAAGAAAGAGGTGGCAGCTCACTAGGCACCCAGGAGATAAAACAAATTTTAATAGAGCTTGCAGATTACTCAAAGGAAACTTGATTCAACATAAAGACAATGGAATCAACAATTATTTAAAGAACCTCTCACCTTCAGATGATACAAATTATTCTCTGTGGAAACTAACAAAAAAATTAAAGACAACGAACAAATGAATATGCCAATCAGGAAACCAAATGGCACATGGGCTAAAACTGACAAAGATAATGCTTATACTTTCGCAAATCATTTATGCGAGGTATTTCAACTGCATCAGATGGAAGTCTCAGCTGAAGAAGAAGAAGATATTCATAAAGTCATAAACGCACCATACCAAATGGCACCGCCTATTAAAATTTTCAAGAAATCTGAAGTTAAAGAAGTAATTGATAATCTGGAGAATAAGAAGTCACCTGGGTATGATATAATACCTAGCTTGGTACTAAAAAATCTACCCAACGAAGGTGTTACGGTTCACATTTTATTTTTCAAATATTAAATAAATAAATCAAATAACCAACAGAAAATAATAATAATAATTTAAAATAATAAATAAACCTTATCATAATTTCATTTTAATTTCATTTCATTTAATTTAAAACGCTCAATCTTTTGCTCACTGCAAAATGGTCTTATCTGTTTGAACGTTCAGTCAAGTTCTCTGACCATGACCCAAAGATCGAATGTCAAAATTCGTTACTTGACCTTTCAAGGCCGTTACAGCAGAGGTGACTTCCGGGAGGTGAATCCATTTTGTTTTGGTCACGTTTTTAGAACTTAAGGACGCTGGTAAAATTTAGTTATTACCTTCATATTTTGTGGATTTGCGAACCTTAAGTATAGAAACCCCACATAAGGTCACCCACCATCTACGGTAAGTCCTTCAGATTTATCTACCCCTAAAACTGTAAAGCCGGTTGTAACGACAGATTATATAAAAATATTGTTTCTTTTTAGACCTTTTTTGTCCTTCTATATTTCTTTCTTTTGATTCGGATACCAATTACATACATTGCTACAAGAACCTTATGTGACACATGGTCTAACAGCCTATACGATTGTTTTCGTCACCATCTACCCTAGTACAATAAAATACAATCCTGTTCAATACCGTATCTGGACACAGTGGATGACTGCCGTTCAAACAGGAGACTAAGTAAGAGAGAAAGGAGACCAATATAACACCAACAAAAACTCAAGTAAGATCTTTCCTGTTTTCTTGGTATCAATATTACAAGATAATATAAAGTGTGTTGTTCACTTGCAGTGAAAATCAGTGAGGGACATTTGGCTTACCTGGCATATTATTTAATTATTTATTAACATCGTATTTATATATTTGTACATTGATTCATTTAGGTATAATTTCGAATAATTTTTAATAAACCAGTGTAATCCCAAAAGTACTTTTGAGGAACATCCCATATATAGTCACCTAACCTCTTTTCTGTATTATATGTAGACAACACTATCAGGTTCAGGTACCCACTTATTCTTGTTATTTTTGTAACCTACCTATGTAAATTATAAATAATATAGATCGAATAACATACAGTCATACAGTCTTTTACCCACCCACTCTCCGCGAGTTCAATAATCAATTCAAATAGTCTGTCTAGCCGGTAGCATAAAACTTTTAAGATCAATCAATTTTTATTTTGAATATTTTTGCATCCTTCTTGCTACACATTTTGCCTAGGTAGTTTCCTAAGGTAAAAAGAGGACCTAGCAATTTGACGGTAGCAATTTGGCCCCCAACGTGGTTTATTTAACGTGGTTTAGTTAACATGGTTTATTTATTAACGTAATTTATTCCTTAATGTGATTTATTTATTCATATTTTATAATAATGTGGCTGTAAACTGAAATAGACAAATTCGATTGCTTTAAACATTTTTCGTTGTCTTGTTTTGTAAATAAACAACAAGCTAATTAACTAATTATTGTAGTAGGCCGGTTCTTGAGAAATAAATTAGTACAGGTGTTAGAAATAATTGTTAATTGTGTTTAAATTTTTCAATAATAATTAATATTTTTGGTATTGTATGGTATTTTGGTACCTTATTTTATTAGTATTTTTTATAAGTATAAAGTATTAAACTAGTGTTACCTATTGTAGATACTTACTGTATTTTTTTCAAGTTCTTTGTTTATTTCCTAAACGGAATTAGTGTCAAGTCGGATACATACTTTGAAAATTTCGTATATAAAAAAAATATTTTGATAAAACTGTTTATTTTACGACAGTAAATTATCTTTATTTGTTTTTTTTCAATTTCTTAGTATATAGGGCTATAAATACAACTGACTCACTATTAAATAAATAATCATTTATTATTGTTATTTTTTACTTCAGTTATTTATTAATTAGAAAACGTCATTGTCGTTTTTGGTCGTTTTTCTCCTTTTTTTGGTAAGGGAGGGGTTCAAAATCATTTTTTTAAAGTAATTTATTCATTTAGTAGATATAATATTACAGATTATAGCTATTTCTTTACTTTTATTTAATCATGGAAGTTAATAGATTAAAAAGTGATGAGCTAACTTATGAGTTACTCATTAGAGGGTTGCCAATAGGGTCTACTGTTAATGAAAAACGCACGGACCTACGTCAAGCGTTAAAAAAAGAGAAAGAGTTTGGTTGTATAGAAGGAATAATGGCTAATTTGGACTTCACAGAAGAATTAAAAATCTGCGAGCTTAAGTATACAGAATTAAGTCAGGAAATTGAAGCTTTTGATCCCGACATCTGCGAGAATGATTTTAGAAGGATATATTCTCGTTTGACTCATCTATCGACTAGAATAGCTAGACTAAGAGGTCCCACAGAGAAAGAAGAAAGACACCGGAGTTCTCTGTCTAGGATTTGTCGTGAGTTATTTGGGAAGTTAAACCTTGTTTATGAAGAATCCGTACCAGCTAGAGGTGTTCCTAGGAGTAGTGTTACAGGCCATGCTAACCCAGACACATTTCAGATTGGTAGTTCTACATCTGTAGTTAATAAAGCCTCAACATCGCATCATGAAGCAATACTTTCTTCCTCTGCAATTAACACTAAAGAACACGAAGCACCACAAGCTCACTTGTCATTATTAGACACCGAAAATCCAGTAGCTCCGCAGTGTTCAAGAAGTCTTCCAATACTTGGAGATATCATCGATATTCCTCAAGGAAATCTGATTAATCTAGAAACCAATCCATGTCAACCAACTTTAGCACCAATGACATCTCTTAGAAACCTCACGACGACCCGACAACAATATCAGACTGGAAGTTATGGGCAAACCGATGAACTTTCTCATACCAGAACCAGATTTGCAGACAACTCTTGTGTAGCGACTTTCAATGATTTTAGCAGAAATTATCTAGACGAAGATCAAACAAGTAGGCTGCCATACCATTTTAGTAACTTGAACATGTCTCCTATACCGCCATCACGTTATGTTCAAGATAAAGGAAGTGTAAAATCCTATCCCGACATTCACAGATGGAACGTTAAGTTCAACGGTAGAACCAGCGTGAACGATTTTTTGTTGCGCGTGGAAGAGTTGAGAAACTCGCGTGGAATCAGTAAGGAACAACTTCTGCGATCTGCACCTGAACTGTTCGTTCAAGATGCGTTGTACTGGTATCGCACCGGTCGATTTTCCACCTGGGATGACTTGGTGTCTCAGTTAAAAGAAGCTTTTCGTCCTTATGACTATGAGTATAGCCTTTGGGAAGAGATTAAGAAGAGAACACAAGGTTCTCAAGAGAAGGTGTTAACGTTTGTAACCGCAATGGAAAATCTGTTTCAGCGACTGGATGAACCACCATCAGAAGAACGTAGAGTCAACACGATAAGAAGAAATCTACTCCCATATATTCAGACGCGATTATCCCTTCACCATGTCACGACAGTAAGAGAGTTGTTGCGCTTGAGTAGAGCCATAGAAGAAACGGAAGAGAGAGTAAAAACATATGCTCCTCATTCAACGACATATAGAAATTTATTGGAACCTGAGTTAGCTTATCATCGTCCTCAAACGTCTCACGTATCAGCCGTGAATACAAATAGCCGACGTTCTGTAGCTTCGGATACTCCTCCAGAGACCACTACCCCACAAACTACTTCACGATCATCACCAAAGTGCTGGAATTGCGGACAAGAATCCCACAAATTCCGTTCCTGTCCCGAACCGACAAGGAAGTTCTGCTTTAAATGCGGACGTGATAACGTCGTAACAAGTAATTGTCCCTCCTGCTCAAAAAACAGGAGAACGGGTCCGAATTAGGTCGGTCCGGACCCTCATCCTTAGTAAATCCGATCTCGTGTAACCCATCACCGTCTATGACTGTGCTATTAGACTTCGTACTTGCTCATGCCAAGAATGATAATCGACCATATTTGTCAATTAATATTTCTGGGAAAAAGTTTCTCGCGCTTTTAGACAGCGGTTGTCAACAAACTGTATTAGGAGGTATAGGTTGGAATCAACTTAAAAGTATATATGATCTTAATTGTTCATCGTCTGTTTCAAATTGTGTTGTTGCCAACGGTAGTAAATGTGACGTTCTAGGTTCAATCACAGTTCCTGTTCAGCTGCAAGACAGAGTGAGAATTTTAGAAGTGCTGGTAGTACCAAACTTACCACACACTATTATTCTTGGTATTGATTTCTGGTTATCGATGGGTATCGTACCTGATCTGTATTCTGGTCAATGGGTTTTTAGAACCGACAGTAATACAGATAGTTGTAAAGTAGCAGCGATTCAGTCCTTAGAGCATCTGAGTGGAGAGCAGAAGGCTCAGCTAGATACTTTAGTGGATAAAACTTTTAAAGCTATGGGAACGAAATTAGGATGCACTCACCTAGTTGAACACGTTATCAAAACCAATGCTCAACCTATAAAACAAAGGCACTATCCAATTTCTCCTACCCTGCAACGTTACGTAAATTCTGAGTTAGATAAGATGCTGGCAGATGATATAATAGAACCATCTAACTCGCCTTGGGCGTCTCCCATCGTTCTAGTGAAGAAGTCTGACGGATCATACCGCTTTTGTGTAAACTACAAAAAACTCAATGAAGTTAGTGAACGAGATGCTTATCCAATACCATTTGTGGGGGCTACTTTAGATAAATTAAGGGATGCTAAATATCTCACTACGCTCGATATTAAATCGGCGTATTGGCAAATAAAAGTTGCAGAATCCTCACGACCACTTACTGCTTTTGTTGTACCTACGAGGGGATTGTTCCAGTTCAAACGACTTCCTTTTGGATTACATAATGCTCCAGCTACGTGGCAGCGTTTTATTGATAGAGTCGTAGGAGTTGAACTGGAGCAGTATGTGTTTGTGTATCTCGACGACATTATTATTTGCACTCCCACATTCAAGAAACACCTCGAAATTCTCGGCCAAGTGCTTGAAAAACTGCAAAACTCTGGTCTTACCTTGAATCGAGATAAGTGTCACTTCTGTAAACCCGAGTTGAAATATCTTGGATATGTTGTGAATTCAGCAGGATTGATGGTGGACCCAGAGAAAATAAAATCAATCATCAATATCCCGGAACCCAAAAATGTCAAAGAAGTCCGTAGAGTAATAGGCCTTGCATCTTGGTATAGACGATTCGTACCCCACTTCTCTACTTTGACAGCACCACTCACTGCTTTGCTTCGTAAAAACGCTAAGTTTGTTTGGAACGACTCATGTAGAGAGTCGATGAGAAAAATTAAGGAACACTTAATCTCAGCCCCAATTCTCACGTGTCCGAATTTCGATTTACCCTTTGTAATACAGGCGGATGCTAGCGATTATGGCATTGGTGCTACTTTAGCTCAAATATTGGAGGATGGCGAAAAAGTTATTGCTTACTTCAGTAGGTCCCTTACAAAATCTGAACGGAAGTTCAGTACCACGGAGAAAGAATGTCTGGCGGTGTTAAATGCCGTAGAAAAGTTTCGTCCATATGTTGAGGGCACTATAGTCTGAAGTGGCTTTACAACTTCAAGGATCAAGTTGGTCGAGTCGCAAGATGGGCGGTACGGCTTCAGCAGTATGATTTTGAGATCGTTCATCGAAAAGGAGCCGAACACATCGTTCCAGATGCATTATCACGAGCAGTCCCACGTATTGAGGTCGTACAGACAGTCTCAGAACCCGTCAAAGATCCGTGGTATCGTCGACAGTTGGAAAAGGTACTTAAAGATACAGATAAGTATCCTGACTGGCGTGTTGAGCACGAAAAACTTTTTAAACTGGCGAAACCAACTTATCCGGAACTATCCACTACTAATTGGTTAGCGGTAGTCCCAAAGGAGAACCGCAATAGCATTATCAAGGAACATCATGATCCTCCAACATGCGGACACTTAGGAATTTATAAAACTATGGGACGGTTAACACAAAACTATTATTGGCCAAAAATGAAAGCCGATGTGGCTAGATTTATTCGACATTGTGTTGTTTGTCTCCAAACTAAACCTGAGCAAAAGGCACCCAAAGGGTTGATGCTCAGTGTTGCCCCGACGACTATAAGACCCTTTCAAATACTCAGTATGGATTTGGTAGGTCCATTACCTAGATCCAATGCAGGATTTTCATATATATTTTCCGTACATGACTTATTTAGTAAATTCGTTTTGTTCTTTCCACTTAGGAATGCTACCGCTCCTAAAATTGCAGAAATTGTTGAAGATAACGTTTTCCTTATGTTTGGAGTCCCGGAGAAGGTGATTCTTGACAACGGTAAACAATTTCGTAGCAAAAATTTTGTCTCTGTCTTAGATAAGTACCATGTACATAAGGGATATCTGTCTAATTTTTCGCCTCAAGGAAACGCTGTAGAGAGATTCCACCGAGTACTTAAAACAACCCTTACAGCTTATGTCGCAGATAACCACCGTATTTGGGACCAATATTTGCAAAAGGTAGCATGTGCAATACGTTCTGGTCGACATGAGGTAACACAGTTATCTCCAAATTTCATTATATTCTCCAGAGAAGTGAATCTTCGAGGACGTGACCGCGACCCACTGGATGACTTTGATGAGGTTTACGATCCTTTGGTTAGGGCCGGAGCACTTAAGCAGGTATTTTCGGATGTGGCCTCTAGGATCAAAGTATCCTTCCAGAATAGCCGGCGGCGGTATAATCTTCGGAGAAGAGACGAAAAATTTACTTGTGGCCAGCAAGTTTGGAAACGCGTTTACACCCATTCAGATAAGGCACTTGGTATAACAGCCAAATTGGCTCACAAGTTTGAAGGTCCCTATACAGTAACTAAAATTTTGTCTCCCTGGTCATATGAGTTACAAAGTCTTGATGGTCGCAATAAAGGTGTGTGGCATGCCAAAGACCTGAAAAGTCATCCACCAGATGAGAACGAATCTGACTCGAATGACGAGAATTTGTAGATATTTAAATATATTTTTTTTTGTTTAAACTATAATGTATAATCATAGTTCTATCGATCTGTGTTATTTTGATTTATGTAGTTGCCGTATTTCACTACGGGTTTTTTTTATTAAAACCCTTTCCCAAGGTGGGGGAGAGTTGTTACGGTTCACATTTTATTTTTCAAATATTAAATAAATAAATCAAATAACCAACAGAAAATAATAATAATAATTTAAAATAATAAATAAACCTTATCATAATTTCATTTTAATTTCATTTCATTTAATTTAAAACGCTCAATCTTTTGCTCACTGCAAAATGGTCTTATCTGTTTGAACGTTCAGTCAAGTTCTCTGACCATGACCCAAAGATCGAATGTCAAAATTCGTTACTTGACCTTTCAAGGCCGTTACAGCAGAGGTGACTTCCGGGAGGTGAATCCATCTTGTTTTGGTCACGTTTTTAGAACTTAAGGACGCTGGTAAAATTTAGTTATTACCTTCATATTTTGTGGATTTGCGAACCTTAAGTATAGAAACTAATCAGGGATTTCCTGGAAATTAAGGAACTCATGAGATTTATGGATATACGTTCCTGATTTGACTTAAAAAAACCCCACATAAGGTCACCCACCATCTACGGTAAGTCCTTCAGATTTATCTACCCCTAAAACTGTAAAGCCGGTTGTAACGACAGATTATATAAAAATATTGTTTCTTTTTAGACCTTTTTTTGTCCTTCTATATTTCTTTCTTTTGATTCGGATACCAATTACATACATTGCTACAAGAACCTTATGTGACACATGGTCTAACAGCCTATACGATTGTTTTCGTCACCATCTACCCTAGTACAATAAAATACAATCCTGTTCAATACCGTATCTGGACACAGTGGATGACTGCCGTTCAAACAGGAGACTAAGTAAGAGAGAAAGGAGACCAATATAACACCAACAAAAACTCAAGTAAGATCTTTCCTGTTTTCTTGGTATCAATATTACAAGATAATATAAAGTGTGTTGTTCACTTGCAGTGAAAATCAGTGAGGGACATTTGGCTTACCTGGCATATTATTTAATTATTTATTAACATCGTATTTATATATTTGTACATTGATTCATTTAGGTATAATTTCGAATAATTTTTAATAAACCAGTGTAATCCCAAAAGTACTTTTGAGGAACATCCCATATATAGTCAGCTAACCTCTTTTCTGTATTATATGTAGACAACACTATCAGGTTCAGGTACCCACTTATTCTTGTTATTTTTGTAACCTACCTATGTAAATTATAAATAATATAGATCGAATAACATACAGTCATACAGTCTTTTACCCACCCACTCTCCGCGAGTTCAATAATCAATTCAAATAGTCTGTCTAGCCGGTAGCATAAAACTTTTAACATCAATCAATTTTTATTTTGAATATTTTTGCATCCTTCTTGCTACACATTTTGCCTAGGTAGTTTCCTAAGGTAAAAAGAGGACCTAGCAATTTGACGGTAGCAAAGGTCTAAGTTTAATTACTTATATATTTAATTCAATATTAAAAACAAGTTACTTTCCACTCCAATGGAAAGTAGCTCAAATTGTTCTAATCCCAAAACCTAATAAGGATCACGCGGAAGTATCTTCATATCGTCCAATAAGCTTGTTGCCTATTATATCCAAAGTATTCGAGGGGCTTTTCCTGAGAAGACTAGAGCCTACATTAGACAGCAACAATGTTTTACCTAACTATCAGTTTGGCTTTAGGAAACAACATGGTACCATCGACCAAATTCATAGGGTAGTAAAAACTATCAGAAATTCGCTCGAACACAAAAATTACTGTACAGCTGCATTTCTAGATGTCTCACAGGCATTCGACAAAGTTTGGCATGTAGGTCTTATCTCCAAAATTAAATCCATATTTCCTTATCCCGTAAGTTCACTATTAAGATCCTATCTGACAGATAGATTTTTTCAAGTCAAAAGAGGAGGGGAAATTACTAACCTGTTTCCAATATGTTCTGGAGTTCCACAAGGAAGCATATTAGGACCAACACTCTACTTAATATACACATCGGATCTTCCAACCACCATTAATACAACAATTGCTGGATATGCGGATGACACAGTTATAATGGTTTCAAATCCTGTAGCAACAGAAGCATCCGAGGTATTGCAAAATCATCTGAATAAATTAGAGAGCTGTCTAAAACTGTGGCAAGTACAAGTCAACAGTTTAAAATCCACACAAATAACATTTACTTTAAAAAAAGGTGTCGCGCCTCCGGTTTCTATAAATAACACTTCACTACCAGTCAATACCGCCGTAAAGTACCTGGGAATTCATTAAGATAGTAAATTTAATTGGGGCACCCACATCTGGAAGAAACGTCTTCAACTCAGCTTAATCTACAGGAAAATGTATTGGTACATGAGTAGAAAATCAAATCTTAGCCTGGAGGACAAACTTATGATTTATAAATGTATTTTAAAACCGGTATGGCTATATGCAGCACAAATATGGGGAACAGCAAGTAATACCAACATTCAAAAACTTCAACGGTTCCAATCAAAAGTGTTGCCGCCAGATCTGCAATGCCCCTTGATATGTTACGAACTAGAGATTACACCACGACCTGCAGCTACCAACTGTTAGCGAAGCAATATCTGCTGTAAATTCTAGATACAAGACCAGACTATCCTGCCATCCAAATCCGCTCGCCACGGATCTGCTCAACATTTCTCAAGAAAGAAGATTAAAAAACCTGACCTTTTGGACCTCTAGTACATCTGAACATCAGAGCAACAACATAGTGCAGTGTCGTAGTGCAGTGAAATAATCTTGTTCTTGTTTTAGCTTCAGTGATTTTTTATACTTCTTTCGTATTTTTTATTCATGTTTCTTAGACTTTTAATAATAATATTTGTTGTCTGAACTGTCCAATATACAAAATTTTATCTATGTATTATGTTCCAAGTAATTGTTATGTCTTATTTTAAAATTATAATCTTATATGTCTTACTGGGTGCTCGCCACTGGGCGGCTTCCATGTATGTTATTTTTCAATAATTATATGTATTGCTTATTGTTTGTAATGAGACAGATTGTAATAAACATTGGATGGTAAAAAAAAATTATTTATTTGACGTAACAAGGTATATACTCCTGTCAGGTCAGACGAGTCTTTAAGACTGTTGATATTGCCATGATAATTTAAAACACGCGCGTCTTTGAAAGTTGAAATTAAACACGCTGAGGCTTACCTTAAATAAGCAAAATGGGGTAACAATAAAAAAAAATAATAAATTTGATTAGTTTCATAGGAAATAGTTTGTTGCCATACTTTTTTCCGTGTACGTATACAGTTGTTTCCCTAAAAACTCTTAATAATAACAATTACAGGGTATTACTTCGGAACAATTACACACGCTTTTAATAAACAGATTAGGGTTCATTATAATCAACAACAAAAACCCCCATCATGAACAAAATACACTAAACAACAAAGGAATACTTGAAATATTCTTAGTTGCCTCTTCAACCAGTAAATAATTATACAACGGCAACGTCGTACATAAACTTCCGACCCCCGGAATCCAGACTTTTGTATTGAAAATCGGGGTCGCTCCCTTTGGAGCACCGGGTCTCTGTTGTATTCGTTCTGAAGATTTAAGGGAAATGGGAAAGTGTCTTATTTAATTTAACAATGATTGGAGCGGGAAGAAAGGGTTCCTTCCGTTTGAATATAATAATAAATGATTACGAACTTAAGGCATTGGAGTTATGCCTTCAATTTTCGATGAATTTTAAGTGTAAAGACTACAGAAAGTCCCTAATGGTGATTTTTTCGTAAAATATAATTATTTGAGATTTTGTGGAATACTACTACCATCAAATGGAAGAGGGATTTCTAATTTTCTGTACCGTGTAATATTTAACTTTTGTTAGTCGAATGTACCACGAAACTGATGATAGTTTTTGTGTTCTTTAATTTCTTAATGGAAGTCCTGTCAGTTTTCAGCTTAACGGATTTTTGCTTGTAGTTTTCATTAAATGCTTTAAAGGATTATCAAATTAATCTCGTGCTCATCTGCTGTGTAGATTTCTGTTTTAATTAAATAATTTATGCTTGACATTTCATTTCATTTTACAATTAAACTACATACATACCAAATTGTAAAGTATATTTATGTAATAATATATATATATATATATATATATATATATATATATATACAGTCGGAAAAAATGAAAGAATACCCACGAACGATCACATCAATCACTAATTTTGTATTTGCTGTCTTTTTCTATAAATAACAAACGTTTGTTATAGAAAACGACAGCATATACAAAATAAGTGATTGATGTGATCGTTCAAGGGTATACGCTCTGAGCTTCGCTGGTGTCGCTCCTAGCGGTTACTAATTCAACTTTCACCGGTAATTTTTAAATTTATTATTGAATTGTTATCGCTTAATATTTACAACGCTAAAAAGTAATTAAATTGTAATAGATTTTTTAAAGATTTTGCTAATCATTTTGACGTTCTATTGATGAAATATTAATTTTTTACTTCGGATACTTTCACAATTATCGTGTAGATGGCGCTAAGATTAATAGATTAATTTATAATTACATATTACGGAACATTAAAAAACGTAAATTCAGTATTTAAAACGTAAGTATATTTAAGGTAAAAATATATACCAGAGCTTTGACCAACTAATATTTTTTATAATTATTGTTTTTAATTTTAATTTTAAATTAATCACTTTGGCATTTATGTCAAATTTCCAGTAAACGTTTACATACTTGTCACTACTGGCGCTCGCGAATTTATAAATATCCCCTCTACGTACGAGCTCACAGCGTATAGGGCTTTTCATCGATTGTCATTTGTTTCGAGCTTCTGTCATGTGTCACATAATATTAATATATCTACGCCATACGTCTTTGGTTTGTATCATTGGTATATAGCAATAACGTATGACGTAGATATATTAAAATTATGTGACACATGACAGAAGCTCGAAACAAATGACTGTGAATGAAAAGCCCTATTGGTATTCTTTCATTTTTCCGACTGTATTTCTGTGTGCACCTCCCTTTGCTAATAATAAAAACTTGTAGGGCCGGTTGTTCGAACGCTAATCAACAATGATCATTATTAAATATTTAATTACTGTCACCAAAACTGTCAATGTCAACTTTGTTTGGGTTGCTGAAAACATAATTAATTACAATTATGAGATTTATTATTAATTATGTTAATAATTATTGTTATATTAATTAATTATAGTCTCAGAATTGTAATTAATTATGTTTTAACAATTGACATTGACAGTATTAATTATTTGATAATGATCATTGTTGATTAGCGTTCGAACAACCGGCCCTTAGTGGATGATGCGGGTATATTTTTCTAAATAAAAAAAGACAGACATTAAGAAAATTATCCAAACATATTTAATTTTAGTGTGCTTGTATCATAGACTATGAAAAGCAAAAAATTAAATTTAAAATTTTTATGTAATTTGACCTAATGCTGTATGTATATTAAGTTAAAATAGTCAAATATTCTCGAAGGACCTTTTTTAATTCAAATATTATATTAAAATGACGCAAATATTCGGATCAAAGTAAATCAATGTTTTAGTAGGAAATGTAAAATTAACTGGGAATTCTTCGCCTTGGGAGCGATTTATTTTTATTAATGATTCTTTCACCAAGAACTTCCTTGGTTGAGGATAAGATATTAGACCTCAATTAGATATTAATTTTTGCCCAGCTTTCTTCTACTCCGTCACTTTCAGTAATATAAAAGTTTCTGTTTCTTTATGTTATTCTTTTTTGGAATATTGTTATAAATATTGTTGTAAGAAATGTCTGGATTCCAAAAAAAAATTTGGACCACTTTTCACGTGGGCGACTTCTTGAACCTTATTCTGGGATATCTCACGAATGTGATTATGCAAAAAAAATCTCATGGGAATATTTTTTCTAACGAACCCGCCGTTTCCGCCTTGCCTAAGTAGCATAAGTAAAATAAGATAGTTATGTAAGTACTGAATACTTTTCCAAATATTGTATTATGAGAAAAGAGCTTTAGACACATTGTTCAAAACTATTTCTTTTATATAAAGTTTCTACGTATTTTTAAAACCGAATACATAATGCATTGTTGTTTTTATTTTCTGTTTTTATTTTAAAAATCGCTTTAAAATGAACTGATCATAGCTGGAGGTATCGAAAACTTTTCAATTCTTTAATAAAATCACCATTGTTGTAGCATCAAGTTCCCTCGAAAGTTTACTTCGGGCCGTAAAACGCTTAAATAAAAGACTGGTATAGAAGTTTAAATATTTAAACCATCTAAAAGTTTATAAAATATTTAGATATGTATGGTGGAATCGATCGTTATTTCGAAACTTTGATGGCAATCTGACGCACAGTTGTAAAAGTAAATGTCAGGAAAAGAGAAGTATTTTCCAAATAAAGTTTAAATTTTATATATACAGGGGATTTCATTAAGAATGTCCAATCTCTGAGTTGTAGATTGTAGACCTCAAAATATTAAGATTTAATACAAATCACTTCAATCAAATATGGCTCAGGGAGTTATGAGCTCAGGGGGCTCCATTTTTATTTAAAAATTTAAAAACTATTTTTGCTCAGTATTTTAAAACTATTATACATATCCTTTTCACACTTGTCAGGAAGTGTAGGTACTTTATACCCTACTAAAATATGTTAAAAAAATGTTTCTGGCTATTACCAGGGGCATTCGACAGGGGAAAGTGAATGGTTGACCCTTCTCAAATTCTACACCACCGAGGGAATTGCCATTTTAGCGCAATTTTTATATTCTCCAATACTTTTTATGTAAATAATATATTCTTCATTGGTAACGATAAACTCATTAGTTTTCGAGATATTTGAAGTTAAAAATGAAACGGCACAGTTATTTTGAGTAATAATTTATGATATGATTAGGTAATAATTAAAATCTATTTGTACCCAGTACTTTAAAACTACTTGTGAGTAAGAAAGTGTAAGTACCGTACATCCTACTAAATTATCTTAAATAAGCTGGATATTAATAGAGGCGTACGGCAGGAGAAAGTGACTGGTTGACTCTTCCCAAATTCTACGCCACTGATGGAATTGCTATTTTAGTGTTATTTTTAGATTTTCCAATACTTTCTATGCAAATAATATACTTTTAATTCGTAACGATAAAATCATAAGTTTTCGAGATATTTGAAATTAAAAATGAAGCGACAAAATATTATGTACTAGGGTGTTCCAAAAAAACCAAAGTTTAAAATGTTGATCTCCTCGGCTGTTTTCTGGTGATTGGTAGCCTATAAACCGTCAATTTCAAAGTTCAGCCCAAAATGTTAAACCTTACCCTTGCCTCAAGCCCCCAAAAAAAATTTTTTTGGGGTTTTCAAAGATTTTATTTTTCTTTTCTCTTTTTGAAGTTATACTTTTTTAGGTGAATTGAATTTAGGTGAATTTAGGTGAATTTAGGTGAATGTTGTGTATATTAGTTTTTATTTTTGTGATAAAAAAGCAAGTTTATAATTGAAGTTACTTTTTAAAAAGTTTTTAAAAGCGACAGGTACGTAATAATTGAAAATGTTTTAGTATCCTAATAAAAAATTACATATACCTACTTATTTTAAAAATTTAAAATGAACATACCAAAATAGTATGTAATGCTTTCATTGACATAATTTGATTACCATCAAAATGTCTGTCAATATTCACCTAATATATTGTTTTCTTACTCTATGTTTTGTTGTACATATTTTAATATTTCAATATTCTACAAAAATCAAAATAATTTGGTTAAATTCAGAACAGTCAAAAGTTTAAACCGTTTAGTTCGTCGATCTTCTCACGTAATGCATGAGCCTCCGTGGATAAAAGTGTAAGATGAATGAATTCCAATACTAACTGCGCAAACGTAAGCGGGTTCAAACCCCAATAGAAATTTTTTTTATATACATCTTATGATTGTAGATATATTTATTATATAATTTTTTTTCAGAAAATACGTATTTAGTTAAAAAATTGTCCGACAGTTATTGTTCAGAAATCATTTGTGGCATTTTTCAATGTGTTTGTATGTGTTTTATTCTTTTATTTTTTTAACTTTTGGTACTGTTTTAATAAAAATTTTTGAAAAGTAATAAGTATTAAAATTAGTTTAGTATTTAAATAAAATATCAATAAACTGCTTTAAAGTTTATTAATTTTATCACATACTTTTTTATCTCTCCGGCTAGTTTCTGATACTGGGTAGTCAATAAACAGTCAATTTCTAATTTCAGCCCAAAATTTTAACGCTTACACTTGTTACAAGCCCACAAAAAAATTTTTCTTTGGGTTTTTCAAAGATTTTTAATTATTTTTAATCTATATAGTAAGAAAACAAACAAGTAAACTCAGTTTTGATTTTAGTATACATAAAATGTTCATAAAAAAATCATAAGCCATGTTAAAAAGTTTAATATGGGGATTAAAATATAATAAATATTAACCATTTTTCACGTTTATTGGTCTTTCTCAGAATATCTTGAGAACCTATTTATTAAAATTATTATTCTCGTTAAAAAACAACACATTTTTCTAACTAATACATCTGAATATAAAGAAATGCTCTTACAAATAATTAATTTAAACGGAGAATAGTAACTACATCAGTAAAAGTTTGTTTAAAGGTTAATAAAAATTTCCTTTCCGAAATCGGTAAATAGACCATGGCTGATCTGTTTTAAGGTGGATGTGAGAGGTGGCATTCGAATTTTTGCAGATAAAATTAGGTGACAACTTTAGTAATTATATTTGACTTATGCTCCTTCTCAAATATGCCCGGAACATCAATAAAAACATTAAAATATGTAAAAATTTCGAAAAAAATCGATTTTTTTTCAACTTTCATTGCTTATAACTTTAACACGATTCATTTAGAAACAAAGTCGTACCACAATAAAATAAAGATAATTGAATTTTGTATGATATACGACTGGTTTAAAATGTCTTAAATTATTACCCTTTCTGCAAAATAGCAATAAATACAAAATGAGGGGGCAAAATAAGCCTGTGTTTATTTAATATTTTTCAACCACTTTGGTTGCACTTAGAACCTTCGTAATTCGCTTAGAAAATTCTTGCAACATACTTAATCCGTCCACGAAATTTCATTAAAATCGACGTAATAGATTTTGAATAATAGTTTTTTCTATTATTCTAAATCTAAATTTTTTTAAAAAAGTTTAGATTTTTTAAAAACTTTCTGAACAAAAAGTAGACCATTTAGAAGTTTGCTATTTTTTTACATATCAAGAGGCGCTGTACCTATCCAATACAGTTTACAGAATTAAAATCGGATTATTTAAGCGGCCTCAGCACTGTTTTAAAGTTATAAGCAATTTTTTGGCTTATAAACAAAAAATATAGTGAGGACGTTTGAGTTGGAATAAATTCATTTTCTCGAGAATGGGCGACTCTGGAGATAAATCCCGAAACAGGTTGATTTTTATATTTAAATTATAATTTTTTGGCATATATATCATACTCGTGACGTTATCCATCTGAGTGTGATGACGTAATCGACGATTTTTTAAACGAGAATAGGGGGTCGTGTGCTAGATTATTTGAAAGGTTATGCAATTCTCTGTTCATTAATATATACATTAACATAATTACTTATACAGGGCGCCCAAATTTTTTTTAATTAATTGAGACAAAGAGAAGAAAGTGTATAATTTATTTAATTCGAAATACATTTTACTGCTGTCCTAAAACAAAAAAAAATGTTTATTTGATAAGTAACTGAAAAATGAATTTATTCCAACTCAAACGTCCTCACTGTATTTATTTATAAGCCAAAAAATTGTTTATAACTTTAAAACAGTGCTGAGGCCGCTTAAATAATCCACCATAAGTTTTGTAAAGTGTATTAAATAGGTAGAGCGCTTATTTATTTGTAAAAAAATTAGCAAACTTCTAAATGGTCTACTTTTTGTTCAGACAGATTTTAAAAATTTTAAATTAAAAAAAAAATTTAGGTTGCAGAATTATTATGCAAAATCTACTTAGTCGATTTTGATGAAATTTCGTGGACGATTTAAGTATGTTGTAAGAATTTTCTAAGCGAATTACGAAGGTTCTAAGTGCTTAGTTTGCCCCTTATTTTGTATTTATTGCTATTTTGCAGAAAGGTTAATAATTTAAGACATATTTAACCAGACGAATATGATACAAAATTAAATTATCTTTATTTTATTTTGACAGGACTATTTTCCATAATAAATCGTTTTAAAGTTATCAAAAAAGTAGAAAAAATCGATGTTTTTCGAAATTTTTATATATTTTAATTTTTTTATTATTGTTCCTGGCATATTTGAGAAGGAGCCTAAGTCAATTATTATTATTGAAGCTGTCACCTAACTTTATATACAAAAATCCGAATGCCACCTCTAATATCCAATAATAGACGTTTTTTCACAGATCCGCCCTGGTCTAAAAACACTTTCTGTGATTTTCAACTACTTGTAGCACACTTTGCTTAGGTACATTTTTCATCTTTTGTGAGGGGCTTTTCTCACTAATTATATATTTGAATATGAAGGAATGCACAAAGTTGTTACAAATTGATTTAAATCGAAAATGAACCAACGTTTGATTAAAGATTAATCAAAGCTGCATTTCTGAAATCGGCAAAACACTTTCTGCGGTTTTCAACTACTTGTAACACATTTTACTTGCTTTTTATCATTTGTGAGGTGTAATGAAATGCCTGACATTAAAAAGCAGGAAAATTATGTTACAAGTAGTTGAAAATCACAAAAAATATTTTACCAATTTCAGGAAGGTAACTTTTATTAATCTTTAAACAAACTTTTACTGATGTACAATAGTTACTATTCTCCGTTTAAATTAATTACAGTCGGAAAAATGAAAGAATACCCATGAAAGAACATATAAAACACGCTGTATTTTCCTGTCACCGTGTCACAAAGAAAATTGCCCCGTGCAAGTACATGTAACAATAATTATTACATGTAATTGCGCTGGCCAATTTTTTGTGTGACATGGTAACAGGAAAATACAGCGTGTTTTATATGTTCGTTCATGGGTATTCTTTCATTTTCCTACTGTAGTTCTAACAGCTTTGTATACTCCTTTATATTCAGATGTATTAGTTAGAAAAATGTGTTGTTTTTTAACGAAAATAATTGTAATAGTTAGGTACTCAAAATATCTTGGGAAAGACCAATAAACATGAAAATGGGTAATTTTTATTATATTTTAATTCCTATATTGAACTTGGTTCATATTATCATGGCTTATGATTTTTTTTGAACAATATTATGTATACTAAAATTTAAAACTCAGTTTACTTGTTGGTTTTCTTACGAAATGTACAAAATATTAAAAAAAATTAAAAATCTTTAAAAAACCCAAAAACAAAATTTTTCTTGAGTGACTTGGAACAAGGGTTAGGGTTAATATTTGGGGATGAAATTTGAAATTGACGGTTTATAGGCTACCCATCACCAGAAAACAGCCGGAGAGATAAAAAAAAGAGAAGAGAAAAATACCTAAAAATCTTTGAAAACTCAAAAAAAAATATATTTTTTGGGGGGCTTGAGGCAAGGGTTGGGTTTAACATTTTGGGCTGAAATCAACATAATTTATTACTTTCAAACCGTTTAAATCCAACAAAGATAGTCAACTGTATAGAAAAATAACATCAGATTGTGACAACTAAGGTTTGAGCTATTGAAAATGCTCGCAATATTTAAAAAATAAATTGTATTTTTTAAGATACATTGGTCAAAAGAGGGTTAACAAGAATGTATGTAAACATTGTAAGCACAACATGTAAGCATAAAGCAAAACAACAAGCTCATTAGCGGAAGCGAATAATTCTAATTTTTTTGGAATATTTATATATCTCTGGGGATAACTATAACTTATGAATAAACGGTTCCATGACATCTCGTAACGCGACAGTTCGTAACCCGAGAAATGGTAACGGCGTCAGTTCGTAACGGCGACAGTTCATAACTATACATATTTGTAACGGTACAATTCGTAATGCTAACATTAAATTTTTTGTAAATTTAGTATTACTGAATTTATACAGAAATGCATTTTGCATATATTCCTATTCAAAAAGTAATGGTATTTTTTTTGAGACCACTTATTTTTAAATATAGTTTTTACAATATGTAAGATTTATATTTAAAAATAAGTGGTCTTAAAATATGTAAGAATTATATTTAAAAATAAGTGGTCTTAAAAAAAGTACCATTACTTTTTGAAAAGGAATATATGCAAAATGCATTTGTGTATAAATTCAGTAATTACCAGAGAACGGCAGTTCTCGCCAGTGGCACACACCTACACCCCCTACACGCGACACTATATATACACGAAATTTTCGATTTTCTAAATCTGACTGAATCGAAAATTAGGCCAACTTCCATCTTAAAGTTCAGGAAAAGACTCACCCATTCATATATCAAACATCCAATTTGATCCAAGGGTGTGGATTTTACGGCCCTTCTTATTTAGGGTCTGTTTTTTGTTCTCGTCCCCAAAACTCCCAAAAACTTCGAAAATTAGTTCCGACCTTTGCGGCTTCTAATAGAAGCGATCATTACCTTTCTAACGCAAGTCTAATTTGGAAAATCGGTTCAAAAGTTACCGAGCTCAGAAATATGAGTCAATTTTTAATTAAAAAAGGGAAAATATTTGTGGATATGTATGTATGTATGTGTGTGGAAAAGTTAAACCAATCTGAATTTTTTTTCTGCGTTTGAACAGGGGGTGAGGACCGATTCAGAACCGGTGTAGTTTGTGAGAGTTGACTACCTACAAGCCAGCTATAGGACTTGGTAGGTACAAAACGGCATATATTTTGGCGGTTTATATCTTCGGTTTAAGAAGAGACAGGAGAACAGTAAATACACCAAATCAATAGCGTGGAGTTAAGCTTTCAAAAGGTGTCTAAGCTGTTAGAATCAGATATACACACGGCTCAGTATAGCCGAAAAACTGAAAGACTAAACTTTGAAAATTTTGGTTTTTCGACAATTACTCAAAATTTCAACCTACGAATTATGCCAATAACTGAGTATTTGTAGAAGGACTCTAGACGAATCAAACGGTGTATACTTTATATCCGGAAAAATTATAATTTTTAAGTTATAGGCTTCATAAATATGATCAAATCTATTTCTTATGAGAAAACGGTTTTTCAAGCTCAATAATTCCTGTAATAGCTTCAGTTATCATACTTGACCTTAGCTGCATAAGATACTACTTGTCAATACGTTTCAAACACATGTTTAGTGAACAAAATCGGTTAAGCCGTTTAGAAGTTATTAAGCTACAAAAGTATACATAACACCGGTTCCGGTTCCTATTCTCCAGCCGCGCCCAATCTCCTGGTCGGAGATCTCTCTCAGACATGGCTTTCTGGATTCCACTTATCCAGGTTGTTTTCGGTCTGCCCCTTTTCCTTCTTTCCGGTTGTTGCCATTCCATTATTAGCTTTGGGAGTCGATGTTCCTCCATTGTTTGTACATGACCATACCAACAAAGTTGTTTTTGTTGGACTTCTTCAATTATGTTTGTTTTTCTATTCATAATATCTCGCACCCGTTCATTCGTTATATGTGAGAGTCTGGAGATGCAGGCCGATCTTCGCCAGAAGTCAATTTCCAGTGCGAGCAACTTCTGTTCTGTTCGCTTATTCAGTTGCCAGGTTTCACATCCATACAGTACCACGCTTTTAAAGATGCTATTCTAAAGCTGTGTTTTCTTTTCTTTTGATATGGTTTTTGACCAAAGTAGTGAGTTCAAAGCTCCTCTTACCTTCTTTCCCTTCATAATTCGTTCCTCTATTTCGAATTCTGTCCTTCCACTTTGTTGGATTCTCGTTCCAAGGTATACATAATCAGAGCTTGGCTCGATAACCATATCATCCTCTAGTTGTAACTCACTTTTCTGTCCTCCTATACACATATTATATTTGGTTTTATTCATATTAACGTATAGGCCCCATTTTTTGTATTCTCTAAACAGCCGGTTTGTCATAAATATTAGATCTACAAACAGATCTAGCTACAAAAGTATAATAGCCTAATAAAATAAAAAAAGTCAAAATGTAAATTCGTACAGGTTAAAACAAATTTTATATCAAAGCTTAGGTGGGCACAAAAGATATTTTCAAGAAAGTATCCAAATCATACAAGGGGATCATTGTTTAAATAATTAAAAAGGGGTCATTTTTGCAAAAAAAATACTTTTTTAACTGCTGAGGTAGTTCACTTATTAGTGAAGGTCTATGGGATTTTTTTCTGCAAAAGTTGAAGAGTAAATATTTCACATAAGACTTACTAAATTAAATTTTACCCCTATTTATTTAAATAATTGTATATAAAACTTTAAAAACAAATTTGCAAAAAAATATTTTTATCGTTTTAAATAAGCACTATAAAATATCTCATTTTACAGACTAAGTTGCGCTATGTTACCAGTATTAAGCAAAAAAAAATGGTCGAAAAATATTTAATATTTTTTGAGATATTGAATTTGTTTTTTAAATGTTACTATATTTTCAATTGCAAAAACGCGGTTGTTGCCAAAGAAATATTCACCTGCTTAAGATCCCATTATTTTTATTTTTATGTATACTTTCGATAAATGTATTGATAAATTCAAATTTCAGTTAAACTCGCCCCTAAAATGGCATTTGAAAATTATTCAAATTTGTTTATAATTTGATTTTTTAATAACGTCGCGGGGATTAAGTATTTTGAAATGCCGTTTCGATAATTGGGTTCCTGGGAATTTTTTACTATTTAACAAAATTTTTTTGTCGTTTTTTCTTCTTCTTTTTTTTCTTGGAGTTTTATTACTACGGGCCCTTTTAGGGTTAAATTTTATTAAGAATGTCGAATCTCTGAGTTGTAGATTCTAGACCTAAAAATATTAAGATTTAACTAAAATCTCTTAAATAAAATGTGGCTACTTACTGAGTTACAGGGTGTTTTATTAAAAACTTAAAAATTATTTTTACCAAGTACTTTAAAACTATTTGACGTATCCTTATCATACTTGGCAGAAAGTGTGGCTATTATACACCTTACTAAACTGTGATTAATAAACGTTTCTAGCTAGTGCCAGAGGCGTACGACAGTGGATAGTGAATGATTGACCTTCCCAAATTCTACGCCACTGAGTGAATTACTATTTTAGCGAAATTTTTCGATTCTGCAATACTTTGTATGTAAATAACTTTATTGTTATTGATCAGGTCATCAGTTTGAGGGATATTGGAAGTTTAAAATGAATGAATGGATGAATCAAAATAACTATGCCGTTTCATTTTTAACGTCCAATATCTCGAAAACTAACGACTAATCGTTACCAGTAAATGGTATATTATTTACATAGAAAGTATTGGAGAATCGAAAAATTTCGTTAAAATAGTAATTCCCTCAGTGGCGTAGAATTTGGGAAGGGTCAACCATTAACTTTCCCCTGTCGTACGCCTCTGGTAGTAGCTAGAAACTTTTGTTTATCACAATTTAGTAGACTGTATAGTACCCACACGTTCTGCCAAGTATGATAAGGATACGTCAAATAGTTTGAAAGTTCTTGGTAAAAATAATTTTTAAATTTTTAAATAAAACACCCTGTAACTCAGTAAGTAGCCACATTTTATTTAAGTGATTTTAGACCAATCTGAATATTTTTAGGTCTAGAATCTACAACTTAGAGATTCAACATTCTTAATGAAACTTAACCCTAAAAGGGCCCGGTCCGTAGTAATATAACTCCAAGAAAAAAAAGAAGAGAAAAAAAAAGACAAAAAAATTTGTTAATTAGTGAACAATTCCCAGGAATCCAATTATCGAAACGGCATTTTAAAATATTTAATCCCCTCAACGTTATTAAAAAAAACAAATTATAAACAAATTTGAATAATTTCCAAATGCCATTTTAGGGGAAAAGTTTAATTGAAATTTTAATTTATCAATACATCTATCGAAAACATATATCGAAATAAAAATAATAAGATTTAATACATGTGAATATTTCTTTGGCAAAAACCGCGTTTTTGCAATTGAAAATAGAGTAACATTTAATAAACAAATTCAATATTTCAAAAAATATTAAATATTTTTGGACCAATTTTTTTTTTATTAATACTGATAACATAGCGCAACTTCTCCTTTAAAACAAGATATTTTATAGTGCTTATTTAAAACGCTAAAAATAATTTTTTGCAAATTTGTTTTTAAAGATTTATGTATAATTATTTAAATAAATAGGGGGTGAAATTTAATTTTGTAAGTTTTATGTGAAAGCTTTACCTTTCAGCTTTGCAGAAAACAATCCTATACACCTTCATTAGTAATTTAATGACCTCAGCAGTTAGAAAAGTAATTTTCTTGCAAAAATGACCGCTTTCTAATCATTTAAACAATGATCCCCTCGTATGATTTGGATACTTTCTTGAAAATATCTTGTGTACCCACCTAAACTTTGATATAAAATTTGTTTCAACCTGTACGAATTTACATTTTGATTTACATGTAGTGTAATTTTATTTTACTATGGTTTGTTTTTTAACCAAGAGGAGTGATTCAAATTTACCGCGCTGTATTGCTTGTTTGTAATTGGTCCAACCGCAGGCAAGTTTACTCCACTGTTATAAAATTTTGACACTAATGACATTTATCAAATTTTGACACTAGTGACATTTCATAGGTTAATTAAGTTATATCAACATGATTTGAGTTTTTTGCGTTATTTCTTTAAATTATTAGATTTTTATCTGCTTTTATATAAAAAGCAGTTGTTTTTGGAACTCTTTAGCGACGTATTAATTTAATATAATATTTATGGATTACTGTTGAGGGCCGACTAGATCAACTAAAAAAAAAGATGTATTTGGTTATTATTCTAGTGACTTTCTTGGGTGTGAATATGTCTTTTTAGTTTACTCCTCCTGGTTAAAAAATAAACTATAGACTATAATCCAATTAACGATAATTCCCTAAATGGTTTATGTAGTTATAGTGGTTACGACGCTAACTTGATCTGGCAACGGGCAATCCGAGTTCATTTACTGGCCATCCCAATATTTTTTTCAATCTATTTCTAATAAAAAAAAATCTAGTGTACATTCGATGGACACTAGATGATTTGGGAGATAATGCGACAAAGGCAACCACTTATAAAGCTTAAAGTGTAATCGAGAAACATTGCATTCAACTTTATACATTTAATTTATAAATAATTTTGAAAAACTCCTGATACAAGAATAAAAAACCGCTAAACGTCGTAAAAATGAGTGGCGAATACAATATTCCAGCTACAAAAGACCTGATATTATGAATATTACGTGGCGTGGAAATGTATTTTCATTTTGATGCAAAACAAAATTCTAGTTTTATTTTAAAAAAATTTTTCATAATATTTGCTAAATTTCAAGTAAACGCGCCAAAAAAGTGTTTCAAAATTCAAACTGTATCAAAATTACTCTTTTGTGGCGCGCTTTACTTCAAATTGGGCAAATATTATAAAAAAATCTTTTAAAATAAAAATAGAATTTTGTTTTGCATCAAAATGAAAATACATTTTCGCGCCATGTAATATTTATTATATCATATCTTTTGTAGCTGGAATATTGTATGCGCCACTCATTTTTAAGGCGTTTAGCGGTTTTTTATTCTTGTACTAAATTTACAAAAAAAAATTAAATGTTAGCGTTGCGAATTTTACCGTTACAAATATGTATAGTTATGAATTATCGCCGTTACGAACTGACGCCGTTACCATTTCTCGGGTTACGAACTGTCGCGTTACGATATGTCATGGAACCGTCTATTCATAAATTATAGTTTCCCCCAGAGATATATAAATATTCCAAAAAAGTTAGAATTATTCGCTTCTGATAATGTTTTGCTTTCGCGCACAAAAATAAATAAAAATAAAAGCAACTTCGTTTGGATATTTCTTATTGTGGAATGTTTTTAACTCTACTAATATGAACGTGTTCGGCCAGTCTGTTTGGAGATTCTAATTGACTGATAAAGTTAATCATGCGCAATCGGCAATTGGTAATTAAAAGCACGTATCTTTGAACAATTAAAGTGTCACCGAATAATATTCCTTTGTAGGAAACTTTACCTTGCCTGTGTCAATAATTTATAATTTTGGAATATTTTTAAGAATATTATAACCTGTTTCATCTACAGTTTCTCCCTTTTAGAGTGAAAGAAGTAAACTTTATTTAGTACCTCATTAAACAAAGCCGAAAAATCACTTGAAAATTTTAAAAATTACTAGCCGCTATTATTAATTAACTGGAATACTTATATTCTGGAAAACACCAGCCCCATCAAAACAGCTGACTAGTTAAATAGCTCTTAGTCTCTTAATTATTTGTTATATTGTTCAATGTGGAATTTGGTATTAATTCGTGTGTTCTTAGTGATGCATGTTTTTTTACAATTAATAGTTGTTGTTTTTCTTAGATTTTTGACTTAGATTTTTGCAGTTGTTTTTTTTTTAAACAGGAAAAAACATTGTTCCATGGGAAGCTCAGAAAATGCATTATTTTAACGTATACCGATTTTAAACTTTGAGATTCCATTTTCTTTAACCTAATTTTTATTTGCAATTTTGGTATAGGTATTTGGTATTTTTCACTCGTAATACGATCGTTTTTTTATTACACATATGTTATGAGTCTCTTAAAGATACGAAAATTTGCGAGGAAAAATAGGACTGAAATATAAAAGTGATGGTCGAAAATTACCATCCTATTGTTTATAACTTCGCCGTACATGCCGGTCAAATTTGACCGATTGTATCTCAGGAACCACTCATCACAATTAAACGTTTTTTATTCTAAAAGAAGCGAACTGCCAAGTTCCTTCTAATACCGTTTTCGTAATTTAAGTTAATTTTACCGTTGCCGAGATATTCTATTTGTTTTAAGCCAAAAAATTGTTTTGTTATTTAAAATATTCCTGAGCCCGCTTAAATAGCCCAATTTCAATTCTGTAAAAACTTTAGACATGTATAGTGCCTTTTTATACAAAAATCATGTATCTGATGTATCATAATTATTATGGTTATTATTGCGACCGTAAATTGTTTATTAACAATTTAATTGCTGCTAAACTATTTATAAAAAGGGCTTTTATGTCGCCAAAGTATTTAATTAATAATAAAAAATTACTTACCTAAAACATTGTTTATTTGCACAATGCTTTTTGGTCTAGTTATACAATGTCTAAAATTTTAGTTAAAAATTAAAGATTTTGTTGGAAAAAGCCGTATTTTACGTCGAAGTTAATCAGGAAAATTATGTCTCTATGCAGAATTTAATTACGGTGAATTTTTATTTGGGTGTATTGTCTAAAGTTAAAATCTTTGGAGTTATAGACCAATAATTGAAAAACAAAAAAAGGATCGGGGGCGCCATTTTGTTTATAAAAAATAGTAAACTTTAATTTTTACAATGGGAAATAAGCCACAATGTTATTAAAAAATGATTTTTATTAACGTTTCGACGCCCAAATCGGGTGCCGTTGTCAAAATACAAAATACTACTAATACAAACAAAAATGTTGTTGCTTAGTAAAAAAATTCTTCTAATAATTTATTTAATTGGACTCATTTATATCGGCAATTCAGATACATATGATACATTTTAAAGTAGAAAACTTTAAAATGATATTGCCAATATTTATGAGTTGCGTTCCTGGGATGACTTTACTGAAAGATAGTTCATTCGATTACATGAAATCAACCCTAACTCAAGAATATCCGTCACAAAAAAATTCATAGCATGTGATCTGTCTTTAAAAAGACAACCACATGCAACGCTGACATTAAAATTCTCGCGTTAGAGATCTCATAGTAAATCACGAGGGAAAACCAGGAAAAACCTCGTGATACTATCCCGACATCGTAAGTATTTGGTCTTACATTTAATTTACTCTCAAAATTAATACCAAATTCTGATTTTACTATAATTTTGTTTAAATTATAAATAATATCAATCATACATGGATATATAAGTAATACTAAAATATAAAATATGTACTAACTCGACTATTGACTTACTAATTGTGGTATTTTCTTTCTATCGACTTCCTCTTTCAGTATGGGTATCCACATCCTACTGCATTCCACCGAGGAATTTGCGACACAATTGGTTTCGTTTAGCATAATTAGAGCCGCTTCTTTGATTTTTCTTTTTTTACTATCTGTTTCTTTCAGGACTATACTTGACTCCCTCCACTGAACTCTATGTTCATTATCCCATGCGTGTTGACAGTAGGATGTGGATACCCATACTGAAAGAGGAAGTCAATAGAAAGAAAATACCACAATTAGTAAGTCAATAGTCGAGTTAGTACATATTTTATATTTTAGTATTACTTATATATCCATGTATGATTGATATTATTTATAATTTAAACAAAATTATAGTAAAATCAGAATTTGGTATTAATTTTGAGAGTAAATTAAATGTAAGACCAAATACTTACGATGTCGGGATAGTATCACGAGGTTTTTCCTGGTTTTCCCTCGTGATTTACTATGAGATCTCTAACGCGAGAATTTTAATGTCAACGTTGCATGTGGTTGTCTTTTTAAAGACAGATCACATGCTATGAATTTTTTTGTGACGGATATTCTTGAGTTAGGGTTGATTTCATGTAATCGAATGAACTATCTTTCAGTAAAGTCGTCCCAGGAACGCAACTCATAAATATTGGCAATATCATTTTAAAGTCTTCTACTTTAAAATGTATCATATGTATCTGAATTGCCGATATAAATGAGTCCAATTAAATAAATTATTAGAAGAATTTTTTTACTAAGCAACAACATTTGTGTTTGTATTAGTAGTATTTTGTATTTTGACAACGGCACCCGATTTGGGCGTCGAAACGTTAATAAAAATCATTTTTTAATAACATTGTGGCTTATTTCCCATTGTAAAAATTAAAATTGTAAAAATTCCACAAGAAAATAGCTTCAGAACAACAAATAGTAAATGTTGTTCTGAAGCTATTTTCTTGTGGCATTTTTACAATTTTAACTATTTAGAATGGGAAATAAGCCACAATATTATTAAAAAATGATTTTTATTAACGTTTCGACGCCCAAATCGGGTGCCGTTGTCAAAATACAAAATACTATTAATATAAACAAAAATGTTGTTGCTTAGTAAAAAAATTCTTCTAATAATTTATTTAATTTGATTCATTTATATCGGCAATTCAGATACATATGATACATTTTAAAGTAGAAGACTTTAAAATGATATTGCCAATATTTATGAGTTGCGTTCCTGGGACGACTTTACTGAAAGATAGTTCATTCGATTACATGAAATCAACCCCAACTCAAGAATATCCGTCACAAAAAAATCATAGCATGTGATCTGTCTTTAAAAAGACAACCACATGCAACGGTGACATTAAAATTCTCGCGTTAGAGATCTCATAGTAAATCACGAGGGAAAACCAGGAAAAAAATTTATTTATTTATTAAAGCTTATTTCCCATTCTAAATAGTTAAAACAAATAGTAAACTATCTGCGGACTTTGCATACCTATATTATTAATATATAGAATCATAAAATTCGATTCCAGCAATAAAACTGCTGGTCTTGTATTTTGCTAATTTGCCCAAAGTATCGAGGGAAATCAATAGAAAAGGGAGTACCATGTCGTGGGTATCGGAACGTTTACTGCGTTATAGTTTTTTTATTAATACTTAAGCAAAAAAACGACTTCTTTTATTCAATTCAATATTGTAGTGTGCTCAATTCAATATTGTGTTCAAAACTACGCATTTTCAACTGAGCTAACATAAACTTTACCACTGAGCTATATTCGCTATGGTTAAAATGGATTACAATAATTCCCGGACATAGTGACAAAGATCCAGTGAAGTATATAAAAACGTTTTAAAATAAATATGTTTAATTTTTTACAATCATAAAAATTTGAGATACGAAGAGAAGAAAAACCAATTACTTAAGAAGTAAAAAAGACTTCCTTTGTAAATAGTATGTATATAAATTTTTATTAATATTTTCTTAAAATAGATCCAAGATCCAAGTTGGACTAAAAGTACATCACAAACGTTTTCGCTTTTATCATACCATCCTAAGGTTACTCCAGATTTTAGTAATAGTTGAAACTAGCCACAAAAATTGACCTGGCCAGAAATTGTCACATGACCTTTGTATTATAAAATTTGAGCCATTTGGGCTTAATCAAAAGCGACACTAAGCGGATGTTTATAGACTAAAAATTTACAAAAAATGTCTTTATCTTTGCTCTAAACTTCATAGTGCACGTGCTTGTTGTGTGAGACAGCAGGAACCTGCAGTGCAAAAGCATTGTACTCCATTAACCCTTAAACGCCCAAGAGTGGGTAAAAAATGTCCACCTAATACGTATTCCCTTGTAACATATTTATTACGTGTTTAATTTTTTTTTAAAAATTATTTATTGTTAAAAAGACAGCCCATTATCTAATGTTAATTTGGTTCTACCAATATTTTTGAAAATAAAAGCATCACCTTGAATTAAATATGGATGAGCATAAAAAGTACACCCTTGACAAAACTTGTTACTAAAGGTTTCTATATAATTTCTCGTTGGTAGGAAGATAATCCATATAATTATCGATGTATAATTACATAATCTACATAATTATCCGCCAATGAGGAGGCTGAAAGAAAGAATATGGAGAAAATCGACAAATCTGATAAAACTCCTTTTTTAAAAAGTTTAAACATTTTGGACAAATTTCATTGTTATCTACATACTTCAAATATGACACAGTAAAATTTTCAAAAGGAAATATTTACAGCGACCAAAGATACAGCGAGGTAAATGTAAAAATCATCAAAATTGATTTTCGGCATTTTTGTATAAAATTTGATTTTTTTAACTTCTTCTTTAAGTACCGTGCCCAAATTTTTAGGCGTGGGTAGCTTCCATAACAATTTGCCGATATCGTTCTCGATCTTGTGCGGCATGTAACAATTGATCTGCTGATAAGCCAGTCCATTGACGAAGGTTTCGGAGCCATGAATATTTCTTTCGACCGATTCCTCTTTTTCCGTCGATCTTTCCATTGAGTATTAACTGCAGCATCCTGTATCTGCTACCTCTCATTATATGCCCCAGATATTCAAGTTTTCTCTTTTTTATCATCTTCATTAAGTTACCTTCGCAATTTTTTTAACATGTTCCACCAAATCTAGATAAAAAATAAACTTCATATTCGGATTCAGTGACCTCGAAAACATAAAAATATACCAAAATTGCTCATTCACCTTAAATTTGATTTTCGGGGTCGGCATAACGATTGCTGCCGCTCGACTAATATACATGTAGATAGAAAAGTATTTTTTTATTGTATTCCTATAAGAACTCGAGAATCTGGTCAAGATTGGAGCGCTGTAAAATCTAGATAATAAATAAAATTAAACAACTTTATAGTGAAAACTGTTCATTGAAAAATCCTCTACAAAATCGTTATGATGGTATTTTATTGTGAAATGAACGGAAAAAAATTTATAACCTCCAAAAGGAAACTTCTCACAAAACTTTCTCATATTTTTGTTTATAACTTTTTTGTTGGTCACTTGAGGATAAAAAGCAATAGATATAAAATTGTAGAAAATTTAATTTGCTACATTTTATATTGAATTAAATTTTTTGTAGGATTGCTAGTTTAGGAGATACAGCGCGAAAGCCCTTTGCACCCTTTTTTCCAATATTGCGGCCGGGGGACAAGGGTGGCGACCCCAAAAACTTCAACCTAAGCTTCTACTGAACACATCTACACATTAAAAAAATAAAATTGACTCATCTAAGAAATGCAACCCTAAATGTAACATTTCAATGGACTATTGTACTTATTCGCTCCGTGCGTGACCATGCTGGGGATACACGAAACTATGCCAGCGTCCGTAGCGGCGAAATATGACAATTTCGGCGAATTTTTGTAATGTCAGTGTCCTTATGTTCATTCGCGGACCCTGTCGGTGACTTTCAGTCCACGTCAACGCATGCGCACTTTAATTCCATGTTATATTTTAATTTATTATCGTTTATTGATAAATACACCAGGAGATATATTATTCATTAATAATATTAATTAATAGTAGACATACATTGTATGTTTATCTATCAACGGTATTATTTATTTTATTTTAAATTGCGCATGCTCCACTTGTCGTGGACTAGATAGACTGTGTCCCTGACTGCCTCCGATGTTTAACGTCAAATTGTGGTCGCCAAAAATGTCAGGCGACTACGCTAGGTGTTGCGTCAGTCCTGCACGAAGCGAATAAATGAGATCATTAATAAAATGGACTGCAAAATTTTAGGTTACGCCTCTGTAAGCACCGAACTGTAATAACACTTCAGACGATATTAATTTTTTAATAAAATTTACTTTTACCGCGACATCCTTTAAAAATGTTAAAAACGTTGTAACCGTCGCATCTGCTTGAAAAATAAAGCAGAAGCACTTGCTACTGAAAAGTCGAAGAGTGGAGATTGTGAGTTTTACCATCGTCTGTGAAGTTTATAGTTTTCTGTCAGCATTGATAACTTACCGAGGTTATTAATATTTACTTTTATAGAACTACTTTATATACTCTGTTCAGTTATTTAGTGTAATCTAAAGCTGGAACATATTTTTCCTAGAGAGAAAAATTTTGATGTAAAGTTTTCAACGAAAACTTTTCGTTTATAAATTCGCAAAGTCTGTGCGTTAGTGCGTTGCCGCTCCTGCAATACTTAAAGCAGATTTAACTATGGATTCTAATGCAGTTTTGTCTTCTGAATCCAAATCTGAAAACGGCATTTCGATATCTCTAACTGTCTTCGAGATAATCGACCTCAAAATCTAAAATGTGACGTCACAATCCTTTTATTTTCTGCCGACCGTCAGCTGAAATTGTTGCTAGTAAATTAGCTAGTTTTTAATCTGAATTTGTTAAGCAAAGCATAGGTCATTTACATTTGAGTTTGACACTTCGTGAATGTCAAACTAAATTTTAAATTAAGTATTAACAAAATATCAATGGCATTTGATAGTGAATTTAATTATTATATAAAATAAATAAGATGTTCAAAAAATACAATTTGAGTATATTTTGAAAGCAATCATTTATTAACAACTTTAAAAAGGTTTATACGAGTATACGGCATCCCCTTTAATGGGAGTACCTATGTAATAATAAATGGACTGTTCCATTTGTTATGAAATGAAAATTGTTAAATAGTCGGTTTGCTAAACTCAGACACAACTGGCTAGTGATTTTAGTAGGTATTTTTTTTGTTTTTGCCAATTTTGCCAAAATTGGCAAAATTCCTAATTATTTAGTAATTATTAACTATTTAGTAATTATTTTTTTTGCCAAATTGGCAAAATTACTGGCTAAAATCTCTAGCCAGTTCTGTCTTAGTTTAGCGAACCGACTATATGAACTTTTGTTTGGAATAAAAAATTATGGTCTGATATGGGCAATTACATCCTTCTAATGGAAAAAATATTTGCAGATTTTTCTCAAGTTATGGATACCAACAACATTTTCAATTATAACTCTTTTATTTTTAATTTGACGAAGAAAAGTTATTCTTCATAAAAATCTCTTCATGGTCTGCAACCATCATATATCAAATTTTATTAATTTTATGGGAGGTATATAAAAAATATGAATTTCGATGAAGAGGGAAGTACCTTTATACATGTAGTTCACATTTAAATTAGTAGGATATAATTGCACATTAAAACATAATTTTTAATTTTAAACAACTTTTCATAAAAGCAAATTTCCATAATATTATGTATTAAAATACGTAAATAAACAAAGTTTTCGTTATGATAATGCTCGCATTTTCAGCTTGTTTAGATATAAGTTTGTGGATAAGAAATTTTATATACAGTGTGGGCCAAAGGCAATAGTCCACCTCGATATTTGTAAGTGTTTACTAGATTTTAAGGAAATGAATAAACAGGTCGATTTTTGATCCAAGTGTGACACATTTTTACGGTACAGGCATCTATCATTTGTCAACCGCCTCCCTTCCACTTCCCCCAACCCCTTATTTTTAAATAGGGAATAGGGTTACTGTGTTACCTCATTTGAAAGGTTATTCAATTTCATATTCAGTAATGTTAACATTGATATAATTATTTATACAAGGTGTCCAAAAAACAAGGTGTTATTTTGAGTTAAATTAATTGACACAAAAAAGAATGTATGTAATTTATTTAATTCAAAATACATTCTACTGCTGTCACAAAAGAGCAAAAAATGTTTTTTGATAAATAAACATTGCTTTTCGCTTAATTTCAATGTTCAAGCTGCCACCCATCTGCCTCTTGGTATGTTGAATATTGAGTTTAAGCAATAAAAAATGTTTATTTATCAAATAAACATTTTTTTCTGTTTTCTGTCAGCAGTAGAATGTAGTTTGAGTTAAATAAATTACATACATTCTTCTTTTTGTGTCAATTAATTTAATTTAAAATAATTTGTCTTGAACACCCTGTATAAATAATTATGTCAATGTTAATATTACTCAATAGAGAATGGAATAAACTTTCAAATGAGGTAGCACACGACCCATATTCCCTATTTAAAAATAAGGAGTGGGGAAATGGAAGGGGAGGGTTGACGAATGACAGATGTATGTCCGTATGACGTATGATGTATGACGTACCGTATGTCCCATTTAGATCAAAAATCGACTTGTTTCTTCATTTCCTTAGAATCTAATAAATACTGCCAAATATCGAGGTGGACTCTTTTCTTTGGCCCACACTATATAAAATTGTTGATATGGAAGTACTTATCTGACAATAAAATTACTACCGTATGTTTTTGTATACCAAATACCAATATACTTTTACGCATTTCGTCTCATTCGCTTTATCAGTTACACATCACAATCCAGTTTGTTTCAACTTTGCCTGTCCATATCCAGGATTCACTTATTCTCCTTCTTTTTCTTTTGCCCTTTAATTAGTCAAATTTTGAACATATCCCCAGTTTCCTTCATTCGCTCCTGTTTAGTGCTTTCTGTTTCCAGTGCGTTCCTCCTATCTTTTTAATTTCATCTCCCCATCTCATCTGGCGTCGTCCTCTTGCTCTCTTTCCTGTCCATGATATCCATTGTTGTATCGTGGTATTCTACCTATTGCCCGTTTGTCTGGCGTTAGGACCTGCGAAACTCCATTTTAGCCTGGCTATATGTTGTCCTGCGTCTTTGACTTTTGTTATATTTCTTACCTAGTTGTTTTGCTTTTTGTCTGTTAATTTTACTCCTAACATTGCTCTCTCCATGGCTCTTTGTGTCTTCATTCATTATTTTATCCATGTTTGGTTTGGTCAAGGTCCATGTTTGGCATGCATATTATGTGAGAATTGGGAGTATGCATTGGTCAAACACTCTTGTTGTTTAGTATTGTTTAATTTTTTTTTATTTTTTGAGACCCATTTTAATTTACCAAATCCTGTCCGAGCTAATCTGTCCCTTCTTTTTACCTCCGCTGTTTGGTTTCCCTTATTTATTTTTATTATCTCTATTATTATAAAAGTATGACTTTCTGCACTTGTTAGGAAAATAACTGTAAACAATCTGTGTTTAAACGAATTAAAATTTTTTGTTAATACCTAATGTTTTTACCGGACGGCGCGGCGGACTGAACGTTACAGCGGCTTTGATTTTGCTCCAGAAAAATAAAGTCATCTGTGTTTATATTATTATTTCCTTGATGAAATAATGACTACCTATTTATTAAACACAGAATGTTTAAATACTTATTCAGCTTTCAAAACTTATTACTAATTACTTATACAGCTTTTAGTCCAGTCGGGTTAGACGAATAACAGGCCTAACCTTGCATTAGGAGCTGCCCCAAATTTTATTTTTCTAATCTTTAGGGAGGGTCAATATTAGTATAAATTTAAAATCTCGACTGAATTCCACCGTTGCGTTAGCCGCCATCTTGATTTTAAACGAGAACCGTTTTTGCTCAATATCTCCGCCATTTTTAATTTTTTGACAAAAAGTGTAAAAACTGAAATTGTTGAAAATGCGATTTTATATAATTTCATTTATTATAATTTTTTTCGTGCGGTCGATATTTTCCGAATTATGAGGGGAAAATTGTGAGAGTTGGAGCATAATTATAGAATTATTGAATTATCTCGTTTATTATTAGTTGTACAACAAATATGTACCTATACAAAAATGAAGAGAATTAAATTCTACATAATTTTGGTCTCGTTCATTTTTTTGCTTAAATTAATATTTAAGGTAGTACGTATGCGGTAATGGCGCGAGCGTAAGACCGGATTGATTTTATAGCAATTGTTTTTGTTCAATATCTACGCCATTTTCAACTAAAATTGTTAAAAATATAATTTCCTACAATTTCTTTTTAAAAATTTTTTTCATGCGGTTGATATTCTCCGAGTTACATGAGAATATAGTAAAAAGGTGGTAGGGCGAGCATAATTATTGAATTGAATTTTGTTTCCGAGTTGCCCCAAATTTTATAATTCTGTCCTTTAGGAGAGATCAATAGTAGTGTAAATTTAAAAACTCGACGGAATTCCGAGGTTGCATTAGCCGCCATATTGATTTTAAAAACTGTTGTTGCTTAATATCTCCGCCATTTTCAACTTTTCGACATAAATGGTGGGAAAGAAAATTGTTGGAAATGCAATTTCCTACAATTTCTTTGGCACAATTTTTTTTATACGATCAATATTCTCCGAGTTAAGGGGGAAAATAATGGAAGCGGAGGGGAAGCATAATTATTGAATTGTCTCATTTATTATTAACTTTACGACATAACTGTACATAAACAAAAATAAAGAGAATTATATTTTATACAATTTTTGAAACTTCCAATGAAACATCAACCAAACTAAATATATAAAAGATATAAAAAGACATTATATACAGTTGAGTCCGCGAGTCTTTACCCGTGCGTCATCATTTAAAGCATACGAAATAAATTGGAAATCTATTTCACGTAACAACTGACAGAAATTGGCTACTGTTCCGATTACGGGTTTTATTTTAAAATTTGACGTTATCAAATATATAGAATGTCAAATGTAAGTTTTGCTTCAAAATTTTTGTGCAGAATTACAGCTACATTTGGAGTAGCTTAATAAATTCTTTTATTATTATTGATTAATAAATAAATAAACAATTTATAAAAAAATTCAATAACATATTTTATTTTTGTTATTTTATTCACTTTGACGGAAATCTAAACACAATCATTTCTTTACTGTGTGAATGACGTTAGCTTTGTATGTTTTAAATATTAATTGCCAAAATATAATTATTTACCTTAAAAATTTCAGAGTCCAATATAAAATTAGTTGTGAAAACAACTGTTTGTGTAATATAAAGAAACTTCAAAACGCAAAAATTAGACAAAAACCGCAAAAAAATTCAACTGACTGACAGCCACAAAAATAAACAAAGCAGAAACGTCAAACAAATTGTGCTTAAAATATGAAAACATACCGAATCGTCTTTTTTTGTACCTATCTCTTTTCAATGCACTGAGTCTAGATGGTTCGTAAAAATAACATGTGTTTTTACTTAATAACAAACGGCATCTGGTTTGTCATGAGTTTCATGCGTGGAAGAGAATGATGCTAGATAAAAAGTTTGTGTTTTATCTCGCCAGGTATTAATGACGCACGGCTAAAGACTCGCGGACTCAACTGTACATTAAGTTCACTTAATTTTATTAACTAGCGGGTTTTATTGGTTGAATTTGTCTCTCGATATTTTAAGTTTTATGTCAGCTAATATATCGTGATGTTTCAACAATTTTTTTTTAATTTTGGACCCTGTTGGGGGGAATTTTTTCCATTTCCCCCCTTGTAGACCCGTCACTGGTTCTCTCGAAAAATTGTAGTAAATCGTAATTGCAACACTTTTCAGTTCTTACACTTTTTGTCGAAAAGTTGAAAATGGCGGAGATATTGAACAAAAACAATTGCTACAAAATCAATCAGGTCTTACGCTCTCACTTTTACCACATACGTAGTACCTTAAATATTGATTTTATCAAAAAAATATATGGCATCAAAATTGTACAAAATTTAATTCTCTTCATTTTTGTATAGGTATATATTTGTTGTAAAACTAATAATAAACGAGATAATTCAATAATTCAATAATTATGCTACAACTGTCACTATTTTCCACTCATAACTCGGAAAATATCAACCGCACGAAAAAAATTATAATATATGAAATTATAGAAAATCGCATTTTCAACAATTTCAGTTTCTACACTTTTTGTCAAAAAATTTAAAATGGCGGAGATATTGAGCAAAAATGGTTCTCGTTTAAAATCAAGATGGCGGCTAACGCAAAGGCGGAATTCAGTCGAGATTTTAAATTTATACTAATATTGACCCTCCCTAAAGATTAAAAAAATAAAATTTGGGGCAGCTCCTAATGCAAGGTCAAATGCTATCCCGACTGGGCTAAAAGACTAGAAATTAACCAACCAAGACACGTTGAATGTTACATGGAGCACTCCAGAATCATGATTTACAATGTATAAACTTTGATAATCATGATTTTGGATTATTATTATTTGGAATATTTCAAAAGTGAAATAATAAATAAAGAGAAAAAATTCAAAACTACAATAAACTTATATCATTAAAACTTCCTGTAAAAACTAGATGGGGCTCAATCCTTAGTTGTATAAATAACCGTATTGCGTCTAAAAGTGCTTTAGCGATGCTTATGGTCATAGAGGGAGAAAATTTAAAATGTTCACGGAATATTAAACATAACTGTCTGGATGATAAAATATTTTTGATAAAGTTGCAAAGAGTAGAAGTTGTGCTAATATCAATTGTGAAATGGATTAGATAATTTAGAAAAAGAATTAGAGAGAAAAGGATACAGAAAATGTTTTTACCGAGAATATTCCATTAATTCCAATCAGTAAGTCTGAGGAAAAGGAATGCTTATGTAAATTAGAAAATAGAAAAGCCTCACTGGTGAAGAGCATATACATATTATCTATGCAGTGTATAGACAAGATATTAGCCAATCATTCCAAGTTTATTAACAAAAAAGAAAACATTTTTACATAACTAACAAAGTTCTGTGCAAAAGCACTTCTTTGGTCAATGGATTTTATTTGGATTTCAGCACGATCAGTAGATTGTATAAGCTGGTGACAAGGAATGTGCACCAAAACTTCTTTAAAAGATTTGGCAATTACAATACTGGGGTTACCAGCTTCTTACGCCGAAACAGAGCGTAGTTGTAGCACATACTCTTTCATACATAATAAAAGGAGAAATAGACTGATAGTCCAGAAAGCCACTGCGCATCCGCTAGGAAAAATATTCTAATTCGGATTTTTTGCATAATCTTACTCAAAAAGGACTCCTTTTAACAAATTTGCATGTTGCCAGGACCAAAAGGTGGTCAAAAATTGTTTAAACGTTTTTTTTTGTTTTTTTCCTAAAATTATTTTTTTTACATGGAAAAAACTTTTTTAGGTTTTTTGGATCATTCCAAACAGAAAAGGTCTTTAGTGACTTTTCTCTAAAAATGATAGTTTTTGACATATAAGCGATTAAAAATTGTAACATTGCGCAATTGGCCATTTTTAACCCTCAAAAACTATGTGAAAAACTGAAAATTTTAATGTTGCCAAGGTAGATATGATATTCTTTAAACATCGATTGATGAAATTCCGAAGAGTTTTTTGCAATACAATATTCAAAACTCCTTTGTTTTTTAATTGATAATCAAGCGTACGCGACACTATTTTCCACCGACAGTATGGTGCAAATGAAAGGAATAAATTCGTTATTTCGTAAACCGGCTACTTTAAGAAAAAAACCCGAAACAGGTCGATTTTTATTTTTAAGTTATGATATTGTGGCATGTATGGTATAATAGTGACGTCATCCGTCTGGGCGTGACGACGTAATCGATTATTTTTTTAAATGAGAATAGGGGTCGTGTGGTAGCTCATTTGAATGGTTCTTCAGTTCTCTGTTCAGTAATATAAACATCTACCTAATTATTTATACAGCGTGCACAAAAAAATTTTATTAAATTAAATTATTTGACAAAAAAGAAGTAGAAGGACACCCTGTACAAATAATTATATAAATGTTTACATTACTGAATAGAGAATTGACGAACCTTTCAAATGAGCTAGCACACGACCCCTATTCTTATTTAAAAAAATCATCGATTACGTCATCACGCCCAGATGGATGACGTCACTAGTATACCATATATGCCACAATATCATAACTTAAAAATACAAATCGACCTGTTTCGGGATTTTTCCTTAAATTTGCCGGTTTACGAAATAACGAATTTATTCCTTTCATTTGCACCATACTGTCGGTGGAAAATAGTATCGCGCACGCTTGATTATCAATTAAAAAACAAATAAGTTTTGATTATTGTATTGCAAAAAACTCTTCGGGATTTCATGAATCGTCTACCTACCTTGGCAACATTCAAGTTTTAAGTTTTTCACATAGTTTTGAGGGTTAAAAATGGCCGATTTCGCAATTTTTCAATTTTTTATCGCTTATATGTCAAAAACTATCATTTTTTAAAAAAAAGTCACTAAAGACCTTTTCTGTTTGGAATGATCCAAAAAACCTAAAAAAACTTTTTTCCATGCAAAAAAAATAATTTTGGGAAAAAAACAAAAAAAAACGTTTAAAAAATTTTTGACCACCTTTTGGTCCTGGCAACATGCAAATTTGTTAAAAGGAGTCCTTTTTGAGTAAGATTATGCAAAAAATCCGAATTAGAATATTTTTCCTAGCGGATGCGCAGTGGCTTTCTGGACTATGATTATAGATAGAGCAGGGAAGTTAATGTATAATAGCTCATAATCCTAATGAAAATCTCCTAAAAGATCATAAACATGGAAAAATGGTATGTGATGAGAGTCTTTCTGTAACTCATGTGTTAGAACCAGGGCAAGACTCGAAATCCTTATCAGAAAATGAAAGATTGGGCAAGGTGGAGAGAGGCTCTTCATTATATTCTCTTCATAATACAAAGTCCAGCTTGTGTAAAAAAAAATTCTCTCACAAGAATAGACTCTTACTTATTTCTATACAGTGATGAGCGCGCTAATAACCGGCAAAATAGCGCAAAAGATGGAAGACATATTAAATTGTGAGATAAAAAGAAATAAAATTAGTGGAGGTGTTAAAATTAGCGATAGTAACATATACATTGACATTATATTGATTGTTTCCCACCTTTAGACGTATCAAATGAGTATGTCAACTAAAACTGTCACTGTGACAGTGGCATTTCTCAAATTCGTCCGACACGTATTCATCCCTTTTTATCTCACAACTTAATAGGTTTTCCATCTTTTGTTTATTTTGCCGATTATTAGTGCGCTCATCACTGTATTAATTTTATAAGTATAATTCCTAAGAATTTTGTAGTTTCCTTTGTTATTATTAGTTAAGAAGGATGCTCCTGCTTTAATACTATACAGTGATGAGCACGCTAATAACCGGAAAAATATGGAAAACACTGTCAGTTTTAAGATAAAAAGAAATGAAACTAGTAGCATTGGGAAATTTAGCGATAAAAACCTATAAATTTACAGTATATTTATTGTTTCCCACCTTTAGACGTATCGGAGGATTATATGTCAACTAAAATTGACACTGTTCACAGTGGCAGTTGCCAAACTCGTCCGATATGTCAAAGGTGGGAAACAATAAATAGAATGTAAATTTATAGGGTTTTATTCCCCAACTTTCCCAAAATTTCCCAACAGTTTCATTTCTTTTTAGCTCACAACTTAATGTTTTCCTTCTTTGTCATTATTTTGCCGGTTATTAGCGCGCTCATCACTGTATAGGAATACAGATTAGTAGTTCAGAGAAATAAGGAAAAAAATAGCCTGTTGGTGACACAACCCCCTCCAGGCCGAAACCAAATTTTTTGAGTGGTGTGGACATCTATAATAATCACCTATATGTTTCCTGCACCCAATTTTGATGATATACATAGTTATAAACAATTGAAAATCAAAAAACGCTAAATTTTCGCTTTTTTCGTTTATTGCCAAATGGCTAAGCATTTTAAACAAATTTGGAAGTAAGAAACTCACAAACCATATAAAAAACTTCAATATGGCTCCCGCTGAATATGTCTATCCTTATTGGTTGCTTAGAAAATTGCAAAATAATTCATAAATTTTGAGTTTTTATAAATATTCATAACTTATGTAAAAATGAACTTAGAATCTTCTTATTACACGGAGTACTGGGACTTCTGGTGCTTAAATTATACATTAAATTTCATATCAATTGGTCAAATGGTTTAAAAGTTATTTAATTTCTTTTTCCCAAATGAATTTTTTTTTAACACCATAAGTCAGAAAATGATGAAGTTACAGTAATACTTTGGATAGTTTATGAAAGAAGAAGATTTATACTAATAACTTAATTAAAAAGAATGACAAAAAATAATTCTAGGTATCGCAAAATTATTTTGCAAGAACATGTCGATTTTTTGCTTATAAACAATTAGAATAACGTTTTAACCATTACCCGTAGAAAAATTATTTTTTCACATTTTAGTCCAGAAAGCCACTGCGCATCCGCTAGGAAAAATATTCGAATTCGGATTTTTTGCATAATCTTACTCAAAAAGGACTCCTTTTAACAAATTTGCATGTTGCCAGGACCAAAAGGTGGTCAAAAATTTTTTAAACGTTTTTTTTTTGTTTTTTTCCTAAAATTATTTTTTTTACATGGAAAAAAGTTTTTTTATGTTTTTTGGATCATTCCAAACAGAAAAGGTCTTTAATGACTTTTCTCTAAAAATGATAGTTTTTGACATATAAGCGATTAAAAATTGTAACATTGCGCAATTGGCCATTTTTAACCCTCAAAAACTATGTGAAAAACTGAAAATTTTAATGTTGCCAAGGTAGGTAGATATTCTCTAAAAATCGATTGATGAAATTCCGAAGAGTTTTTTGCAATACAATATTCAAAACTCCTTTGTTTTTTAATTGCTAATCAAGCGTGCGCGAAACTATTTTCCACCGACAGTATGGTGCAAATGAAAGGATTAAATTCGTTATTTCGTAAACCGGCGACTTTGAAGAAAAATCCCGAAATAGGTCGATTTTTATTTTTAAGTTGTGATATTGTGGCATATATGGTATACTAGTGACGTCATCCGTCTGGGCGTGATGACGTAATCGATGATTTTTTTAAATGAGAATAGGGGTCGTGTGCTAGCTCATTTGAAAGGTACTTCAATTCTCTATTCAGTAATATAAACATTTACATAATTATTTATACAGGGTGTCCAAAAATTTTTTATTAAAATAAATTATTTGACAAAAAAAGAAGTAGAAGGACACCCTGTATAAATAATTATGTAAATGTTTACATTACTGAATAGAGAATTGAAGAACCTTTCATGTGAGCTACCACACGACCCCTATTCTCATTTAAAAAAATCATCGATTACGTCATCACGCCCAGACGGATGACGTCACTAGTATACCATATATGCCACAATATCATAACTTAAAAATAAAAATCGACCTATTTCGGGATTTTTCTTCAAAATCGCCGGTTTACGAAATTCCTTTCATTTGCACCATACTGTCGGTGGAAAATAGTGTCGCGCACGCTTGATTAGCAATTAAAAAACAAAGGAGTTTTGAATATTGTATTGCAAAAAACTCTTCGGAATTTCATCAATCAATGTTTAAAGAATATCTACCTACCTTGGCAACATTAAAATTTTCAGTTTTTCACATAGTTTTTGAGGGTTAAAAATGGCCAATTTGCGCAATTTTACAATTTTTAATCGCTTATATGTCAAAAACTATCATTTTTAGAGAAAAGTCACTAAAGACCTTTTCTGTTTGGAATGATCCAAAAAACCTAAAAAAAGTTTTTTCCATGTAAAAAAATAATTTTAGGAAAAAACAAAAAAAAAACGTTTAAAAAATTTTTGACCACCTTTTGGTCCTGGCAACATGCAAATTTGTTAAAAGGAGTCCTTTTTGAGTAATATTGTACAAAAAATCCGAATTAGAATATTTTTCCTAGCGGATGCGCAGTGGCTTTCTGGACTAAAATATCTTGGCATGCACTTGGACCGCCATCTAACTTGGAAAAAACATATTTTTACCAAACGAAAACAGCTTGGACTTAAATTGAGAAATATGTATTGGCTCATTGGACGCAATTCCAATCTATCTCTGGATAACAAAATATTACTCTACAAGTCCATCCTCAAGCCCATATGGACCTATGGGATTCAGCTATGGGGCACTGCTAGCGTCTCCAATACAAACATCACAGAGATTTCAAAACAAGGTGATGCGTGCCATAGTCAATGTGCCATATAATATTGTATCTAACGAGGTGATTCAACACGGCATCCCCCTAGAATCCGTGAAAAAAGCCATACAACGTTTTAGTGTTAATTACTGTGAACGAGTGCTAGTGCATCCTAATGCGTTTGCCAGACAACTAAATGTGCGGGACGTCTTTAAAGTGCGTAGACTAAAACGGCAACTGCCGTCCGACTTGACCAACTGAATGTAATTAAGTGTATTTAGATTGATAAAATTTTAATTTTAGAATTGTAAAGAGGTTACTCACTGGAGTAACTTTCTACATGTCTGTATTTTTTTACCATAACAAATGCTTAATGCCCAATGGACAGATTGTTGTACTCAATGAAGTTAATAAAAAAAATGTCTTACCTAGTTGTTTTTCTTTTTGCCTGTTAATTTTGCCCCTAAAATTGCTCTCTCCATGGCTATTTGTGTCTTCATTATATTATCCATGTTTGCTTTGGTCAAGGACCATGTTTGGCATGCATGTGTGAGAATTGGGAGTATGCATTGATCCAACACTCTTGTTTTTAAGTATTGTTTAATTTTTTTTTATTCTTTAAAACCCATTTTAATTTCCCAAATTCTGCCCAGGCTAATCTGACCCTTCATTTTACCTCCGCTGTTTGGTTTTCCTTATTTATTTTTATTATCTGTCCCAAATATATATAATCATTAACCGCTTCTATTGTGGTTTCGTTTATGGTAGGGGAGCAAAGTATGCTAAATGTGCAGTCACTCGAGCGCTTTGGGGACCTATTGGGTTGTAAACAGTAGGTCCTAAAACCAAAAAAAGTTAAGTAAAATTTTCCATTTTAGTGGGCGCTTGCCATTTTTTAATTTAATTTTCCATTTCCAACAATGGTTTTTTCCGATTATAGCGACATCTATCCATAATTCGAAAAAATGTTTCGAATAAAAGTTACTTATTTTTACGTAAGGAATCCAAATCTGCAATAAAAAGTGAGGGTTCCTATTTAAGATTTTAAAGTAACCCCCCACCCCACATCCATGGGGCGTCGTGTTTGGTGCCTTTCGACAGATTTTTCAAAAATATTGAATAAGTGTATTTTACAGTTTTTCGATCTGATGTACATTTCGCGAAATATCACGGGATTCGTATTTAAAATATTAAATTTACCCCCCACCCCTCTCCGTGAGAAGTTGTGTTTGGTATCATTCGATAGATTTTTAAAAAATATTGAGCATGTATTTTTTAGTTTTTCCATCTGTCATTCATTTCGCGAAATATTCGGTTTTTTCTTGTGAAAATTTGGGGCTCACCCATTTCCTTACGCCCGGCTCAAATCGTCAGATTTTTGAAATATACACTCGTTTGCATGTACTTAACCTACCTTATCTTAATCTGACAATTTCGAGTTTTTTTAAGGGTAGATTTTTTTTTCGGGCCCCCCTTAACGAACTCCCCTGTGTTAAGAGCCAATATATAGTAGAGGTACATCTGCAGGGTACCAGGTTTCTCACCATATGCTAATCTGACGCGCTCGAGTGACTGCAAAAATCCCCGCTTGGGCTCCCCTACCATTAGTACTACGTCTCTATTATCTTGTGTGTTTGTCATTGTTTTTGTTTTGGTAAATTCATTTTTAGACCTATTTTTTCAGATTCATTTTTAGCATGGTTTGTAGTTCTTCCAAACTTGATGCTATTATTACTACATCGTTTGCATACCTTAGGTGGTTTAGTTTCTTTCCATTTATGTTTATTCCCATGTTTGTCTATCCCATTGCTTTGAAAACAATGTTTTAAAATGGAAATTAGCTGATTCGATTTAGTCATTCTTGAGATGTTATAAAAAAGATGAAAAAAAAAATAAAATGACGTTTATTAAACGTCATTCAACGTTTACATATCGAAACCGTACCCGACAGACTGCGTGACTTATCGCATTAGGATTTTATAAGATTAGATTTCGTTGAAATCAGTGCATTTTCTAGCTAAATCATATCCAAGTCAAACCTTTCTGAATCAGTTTTATCAAAAATTATAATCATGTATATTTTTTGTACCATTATTACCATTTAAAAACTGGCAATTGTCAAAAAAGAAATATCTTAGTTTTTTTAATGTATTTTTCTCTTGTGCCCTGTAAAATGATTCCATAAACAATGTCTAAATAGAAAACTACTCACATCCTACCGAAAACTTTAGCTATTACTCAAATCTGACTTACCTAGAACTAGCACGTGTATTATCCACATGATCCCGACCAGGTTTTTCATCATCGTATCGGAGCGTCATGTCCGCATGACGCGTATTTCAGATGCCTGAAACAAAACAAAACTTTTCAGCAAAAATGCGAAAAACTTTTCAAGGCGATATGGCGAAAGGAAAGTTTCAGCGATCAGTCAATAAAAGAAACGTTTTAGTAGGGGAGGTTTAGATCCGGATTAGCGGTTTGTAGAAAAAAACGTTAAAAGGGTTTTCGAAGAAAGAGAGGATTGTTCAAATCAAGTTTTTTTCGATTTAAATATGCGTGAATTTCGAACAGCAACTTTGGATTTTTATATTTTTCTTTTAAATTTAGTTACATATTTAAATATTAAAGTTAGTAAATTGCATAAGTAATATGTAGTGGAAATATTGAAGTAATAGAAGAAAACAAAATATTAATTATTACTGTAAGTTTCTGAGACAAACATTATCATTTAAAAAGAGAGATATAATAACTAAAAACGTTTAGAAGAATAATAATAATAAGAAACTAGTATAAAGAAATATTATTTAAACAGTAAAGAGTCAACAGGTCATGAATGAATAAATGAATCAAGAAATATAAATAATACGCAACCATATTGAGAAATAATTCACAAACTCTTAACAGGAAAAAATTAGGTAAAATTTTAAATAATGCAAGTAATACTCAGTAATCGCCTTATTAGGGTAAGAACAGAACAAGTGGGTCGAGGTGGAGGTGTAGGTCGCGGTGGATGTCGACAGCACATAGCAAGGAGGTCACCTGCGCTGTCAGTCGAGCTAGAACCACTATCAACTGAAGTAGTTAAATGAAATTTGAATGACAAAAAGACTGTGCTTCTGCGATGTTGTGTCAGTCAAGTGATGATAGTGATGAAATAAACAGTCAGCTGTAAATAATCAGATCGTCCATATTTCAAAAATTTACTAAATTTAATTACTTTAGAAGTTCAAAAATAAACTGAATACAAAAAAAGGATTATATAAGAAGTATCAACTCAGATAAGACAGGTAATGACAACTTGGCTTCAAACGGATCAATCACAGGGAAGCATCCTTGTAGGCCGCGCAGTAGACAACCATGTAAAACAAACTCATTTTATTTTTAAAAGCATCGATGTAAACCTCCTGGATGGAATCGCGCTAAACCTCCACCGCGATTTACCTGCTCTTTTCTCTTCAATTCACTACAATGTGTTTGTTTTACATGGATATCGACATCGACCTCGACCTCGACCTCTACCTCCACCTCCACCGCGACCCACTTGTTCTGTTCTTATCCTAAAGAAACAATGTGTTTTGGGAAATTCTAGATGGAAGAAGATCTGTAGGATGGCATAGAAAAACGTGAGGAGATGCAGTCAGAGAGGATATGGAGATAAATGGAGTAAGATAATGGAAAATAACGGCACAGGACCGACAAATATGACAAGCAATAGTAAACGCGACAAACATGAAGTGTTGTAACGCCATTGATGATGATCAAATAAAGCAAACTAGCGATGGAGAAAATGAAGTGAGAGATAAAAGATAATACAAGAAATGAATGAAACATATCAGAGACGAAAATTCAAATAAAATACATTCTTTATAATTTTCGATTTCAAATTACTTCCTTGTTCTCCTAGCAATCTCTACACAGCATATTCATCAGCCCCTCAATTTTCGATGCACCTTTTCCATATTTTGCTGTAGTAATGTTATATATGAGGCAGCCGCTCTAATTATATTACACTGAGCTCACACATTATATTCAGGCCATCCAATATTTTTATATCCAGTTCCTCTTCATCATCATCATCATTCTCTTTGCCTTATCCCTATGCGGGGTCGGCTTCCCTAATTGCATTTCTCCACACAATTCTATCTTGGGCCATATCAATGTTAATCCCTTTTACCAACATATCCTGCCTTATCGTCTCCCCCCATGTCTTCTTTAGTCTTCCTCTCCGCATCTAGGTCTGAAACCTTTCTTCTCGTTTGACACTGATTTGTAAAATGCTCGACTATTTGACTGTTGTCTATTCCTTTCCATTTGTTCATATTGCTGTTGTTCGTATTTACTTTTTTCTCTCTGATAGGATAGATACTTCCCTATGTTAAGAGCCAATATATGGTAGAGTTACATCTGCAGGGTACCAGGTTTCTCTCCATATGATAATCTGACTCGTTCGAGTAACTGCAAAAATCCCCGCTCGGGCTCCACTGCCATAAACGTATTAGAGATATGAGAAACTTTTTTGTCTTAAATGTTTTAATACAACGATGCAGAGACATAAATGAAGATGTATATGCATGTTTTTTTGATTATCGAAAAGCACTTGATTGTGTTAATTATGAAAAGATGATCGAAATTCTGAGAACAACTGGAATTGACTAAGAAGACTTGCAAATTATCTTAGAACTATATTAGCACCAAACGATAATATGTAATTGAAATAAACCACATAACATCCGAAGATATAGACGAATTCGACGGGAAGTGGGACAAGGTTGCGTCTTACACCAGCTATTTTTAATCTGTATTCGGATCTATATTCAGAGAAACAATCGACGGTCCAGGGTAGACCTGATGATGCCGTAGTAATAGATAGATATCAACGCACAAGAACTAATAAATTTGGTAGTTTGTTATAGCGAAACATTTGGTATAATTCGTATTTTCAAAGATACTAATAAAAGTACATTTGTACGCCAAGTGATATATAATAGAAAAAATAATTTCCATCAAATATTTGGTAGCAAATAGGTGTCATCAGCCAAAATTTATGTATGCAGAATTTTGTTTAAATTCCGTATACATAGAAGATTTAACGCATTTACGCATGCCTTCCCCATTGAAAAGCAATAATGGAAATGGAACTAGCTCCTCGTTCGTAGCAAGAAAGTTTTTAAGTTTCTCTTCAGATTCTTTTGCAGTACACATAATACCGGTCGCAATTGTAGAATATTTTGGAAAAATATACGAAAAACACGTGGTGTAGATGAATAGTATTTTGTGACGCTGCTGGGGCGCGAATGCTATTGATTTTACAGAAAAATTATGAACACATACTTAAATTATAGGAAATTTTTTCTGTCTTCATTTTGTACATAAATGTTTTTTTGAAAATGTGAAAAGTCGGAAAGGAGATATTGACAAAAAACTGTTAATAGCCCGCGAGTAGTCCCGCGGTGAGATGGAATCTCAATTTTTATCCTTTTTCGCGATAACTTGATGAAAAATTTTGCAAATTTGAAAAAATTTCGTAAGTGCTTCGAGGAAGGGTGTAGTAATGCGTAGGATTTTTTTTCTTCTTCTTCTTTTTGTGGAATTTATGGCTTTGGGGAGAGCCAATTAGGTTTAACCCGCGATAGTCGCGCCGTTAGATAGAATCTCACATTTCATCCTTTTTCGTAATACAGTAAAACCTGTCAGTAACGGCCACTAAAAATGAAAGAACTGTTGGCCGATATAGAAAGGTGGCCGCTATTGCCACTTTTTGTAGTCTACATATAATTGGTTTGGGAAATTTTTAAACTGGCCGAGGTGGCCGATGTTGGCAGGTGGCCGTTAACACAGGTTTTACTGTACAGTAAAATTTGTCAGTAACGGCCACTAAAAATGAAAGAACTATTGGCCGATATAGAAAGGTGGACGGTATTGCCAGTTTTTGTAGTCTACATAATATAATTGGTTTGGGAAATTTTTAAACTGGCCGTTAGGACAGGTGGCCGATGTTGGAAGGTGGCCGTTAAGACAGGTTTTTTTAATAAAATTGTTAGAAATATATATTTTTCATATAAAAAGTAGATAAAAATAGTACAAAATAAAAATTTGTTTTAAATTCGTATTTTGAGTTAGAATCTCACACGCGACTATCGACGTTACAGAAGTGAGCGCGACTACTCCCAGGTTAGGCGCCGTTTTTTTTCGATATGGCAACGCGAGCGGCGGAGATACGAGTAGTGCAGCAGTCACTGAAGGTTTTCACCTCCGATTCCGTTGAACCTTCATCGATTTTTATGAAAATTAATGAATAATTAGATGATACCTCATCTAACCTATCTGAAATAAAGGTGTCGTAACGCCAACTTGCGCTTTTACCCTGGGGGTGGATGCCACCCCTTCTCGGTGGTGAAAATTATTTTATTAAAAATAATACAAGTGGATAGAGTGACAAATTCTAAGGAAAATTTGTTATACAAAGTTATTAATATAAATCAATACTTTTTGAGTTATTACAGATAAAATATTTTATTTTTTTCGTAAGAAAATGCATGTTTTAAAGCTGTTTTTCACTTATAACTCAAAAACTATAAGCTTTGACAAAAAGGTATTATTGCCAAAATTGAAGAAAATAAGAAATTCAATACACTCCTCACTTAAAGAACAAAAGTAATGTTAATCAAAGTGAGTTATGGGTAATTGAATGTATATTTTTTTCTACCTACTACTCAAATCTAAATAAACAAGGTTAACTAACGGGAAAACCATGCATTTTATAAAATATACCTTCTAAACACTTATCAAAGAAATTTATAATACCTATTAAGGAGCTCCAGAGGAAGTTAATAGCATCAAAATTAAGCAAGTTATGATGAAAATAAGAGAACCCTATCGAATTTTTTTAGGAAAAACTGAAAAATAGAACATATGCCATTTACACAAAATCTAAAATTTATAGTAATCCTTAGTAGAATTTCTTTATATTAGCATAAGTAATTATTTCAACAATTCTGACTGATTTAGAAGGCATATTTAAAAAAGTTATAAAAAAAATTTTCATATGCTTTTGAAAATAACTCCAAAAATACTCAATCAAAAAATACTCAATACACGTGAAAAATGACAAATCATCAAATTTTAGTTTTTTGTGTATGAAATATTTTACCTTTTTTACAATTTCTGTAGGGTAAAAAAATAACCGAAATAGAAACGTTTAAAATTTAAATTTTGCTGCGAAAACCATGTAACCAGGGCCATTCAACCTTTTATTTTTAAAAAAGTAAGTGGTGCAAATGATTAAATTCAGCAAGGTTTAATATTCCTTAGAATTAACTTTCAAATAGTTTTTAGATGAATCTAATATCGTAAGAGTTAATGGAGTTATTAAAAAACAACATTTTTTGGAAATATATTTAAAAGATAAATTTTGAAAACGTTTGGAGCACAACTTTTTTAACATTTTTGGTGCAAAAATTTTAATGCTATCAACTTGTTCGAGGGCTTATTTGATAGATATTTTTAAGCACTTTGACAAATGTTTAATAAGTTTATGTTATAAAATGCATCATTTTCCCGTTATTTCAGCTTGAATACTGAGATTTGGGTACTCGCCGAAAAAAATATACATTCAATTACCTATAACTCACTGTAACGTTAAAAGGTTTTTCTAGTAAGTTAGACCAGTAAGGATCTGTTTTTAGGTGGACGTGAGAGGTGGCATTCAGATTTTTGCGGATAAAGTAAGGTGATAACTTCATTAATAATAATTAATTTATGCTCCTTCTTAAATGAAGGGTGTCGGGAGAAAATCATGGATGTCACCAAGAAATGATTTTGAGAAAAACGAATTTTAAAGTTATAAGACTATTTACGACAAAAAAAAAATGTGTTGGGAGGTATTAAAGATAAACGTAATGATAGAAAAATTGTTTTTAAGAAAATAAAAAATTTAGTCGCGTAATGTCCACTTTTTAAAGAAGAAAAGAATGGATGTCACCAAGTACAGGCGTTTAGTCACAGGATTATTCCTGTTTTGTTTTTACTTTTTTGTTAAAAAACAAAATAAAACATTTTAGTTAAAAAATCCTATTTTTTTATTATTTTCTTCATAACCTCGTACATCCTTCCCTTTTTTTCTTTTTTACATCACTCTTTTCACTATTAGCCATTCTAAGATAATATTATATTGAACTCACACTAAACAATACTGTACAGTTTTCGCAGTTATAAAACAATCTGCTGCTCTGTTGTTATGATTTGTAAACAAACTAACGACTAACCTATCTAAATACGTGTGTATTACAAATCAACCGAAAAATATACATTTTACTACGCAGCGTGCCGTCGTGGCAAGTGATATTGCTTGGGTGACAATCATTGTTTTCACCCAATTATGCGTGGACAAATATCGTTTTCTCCCGACATGGTCAATTTAAAAAGCTTAAAATCTGTGAACATTCGATGTTTTCTACCTATTTGAAGGAATGATGTGATAGTATTCGTTAAAATCTAGAGAATGACGTATTTACCTAAATATCACCCAATTGACATCAAATATGACTTCAAATATGCCCGGAACATTAATAAAAAAAATAAAATATTTAAAAATTTCAAAAAATTTCGTTTTTTTTTTCTACTTTTTTTGCTTATATCTTTAAAACGATTCATTTTGGAACAAAGTCGTATAGGAGTAAAACAAAGATAATTGAATTTTCTATCAGATGCGATTGGTTGAAAATGTCTTAATTTATCACCCTTGCTGCAAAATAGCAATAAATATAAAATAAGAGGGCAAAACAAGCCTGTCCTGATTCAATGATTTTCCATCACTTAGGTTACATTTGGAACCTTCCTAATTCGCTTAGAAAATTGTTGTAATGTGCTAAAATCGTACACCAAATTTCATTAAAATTGACTTACTAGATTTTGAATAATAATTATGCAATCTAAACTTTTTTTTAAAAATAAATTTTTTTTAAAATATTGCACAACAATAACTAGAACATACAAAGATTTGTCAATTTTTTTACATATAAAGAAGCACTCCACCTATCTAATGTACTTTACAGAATTGAAATCGGATTGTTTAAGCAGCCTCAGCAATGTTTTAAAATTATAAACAATTTTTTGGCTTATAAACAAATTAGTCCTATGGACAGGAGGGGGCTACGGGCTCCTTTATTTAGATGGACTTACCCAAGATTTTTATGTATTTTTGACCCGTAGAACACTTTTTTTTTGGTAACAGTTGATCCGGATATCGATAAGATTGTTATAAACAAAGAACGTGAGGAATTACATAACATCGATTTTTTGCAAAATAAAACATTTTTTGTATTTCTTGGGTAATTCTAAGCAAAAAATGTTCTTGCAAGTTTTTACGTAGGATGCATAGTTTTCGAGATAAACGCAGTGAAACTTTCAAAAATTCGAAAAATTGAAATTTTGAACGCGAATAACTTTTGATTAAAAAATAAAATAGCAATTATGCTGACAGAATTTCAAAGTCTACTAAGTCAAATTATACCGGTTTTAATTATTTGCATTTCGAAAAATTAATTTTTTTATTATTAAACAAAGCTATTTGTTTATAAGCCAAAAAATTGTTTATAAGTTTAAAACATTGCTGAGACCTCTTAAATAATCCGATTTTAATTCTGTAAAGTGTATTAGATAGGTAGAGCACCTTTTTATATGTAAAAAAATTAGGCAACTTCTAAATGGTCTACTTTTTGTTCAGAAAGATTTTAAAAAATTTGAACTTTTTTAAAAACATTTAGATTGCAAATTTATTATACAAAATCAATTAGGTCGATTTTAATGAAATTTGGTACACGGTTAAAGTATGTTAAAACAAATTTTCTAAGCGAATTGTTAAGGTTCTAAGTGCCACCAAAGTGGTTAAAAACATTGAATAGCAACAGGCGTATTTTGCCCCCTTATTTTGTATTTATTGCTATATTGCAGAAAAGGTAATAGGTTAAGACATTTTTTACCAGTTGTATATCATACAAAATTCAATTATCTTTATTTTATTTCTGTACGACCTTGTTCCAAAACGAATCGTTTTAAAGTTATAAGCAAAGAAAGCAGAAAAAAAATCGACGTTTTCGAAATTTTTAAATATTTTATTTTTTTTAATAATGTTCCGGGCATAGTTGAGAAGGAGCATAAGTCAATTATTATTAGTGAAGGTGTCACCTAACTTTATCTGCAAAAATCCGAATGCCACCTCTCACATCCGAAAATAGACGTTTCTTCACAGAGCCTTACTGGTCTAAGTAGTTTATTTCGTTTTTTATTAGCTTTAATTTTGACCATAATAAGTCTTTTGTAAAAACTTATAAATTTTGAGTTATTTGCGAAAAATCTGTTAAAAACATGCATTTTCTTCACGAAAAATTAAAATCTTTGATCTCTAATAACTCAAAAATTTTGATTAATATTAATTACTTTTTATAACAAATTTTGCTTAGAATTTGTCCCTTTAGCGAATTATGGGGTTATTCTTAACGAAATAGAAGGGGTGGCATCCACCCCCAGGGTAAAAGCGCAAGTTGACACCATGTCACCTTTGTTCCTTGAGATATCCTCTAACCACTCACCAATGTTCATGCAAGTCAATGGAGGTTCAACTAAATCGGAGGTAATAGCGCATATCCACCTTCAGTAACTCTATTAGATGTGGCAAAGTTAAAATTCGAAAAGAGCATACCGAAATCCATAAAATTACCAATTTTCAAAACTCTTGGAAAACTTTACAGGCAAATCCCTTTTTTAACAGATGACTGAACTACATTGTCATATCCAGAAATATGTAAAGATTCCCTTTAATTTTTTTTGTAAGCAATAGAAAGATTTAGCCACTCGACTAAAAAGATCCTTTTACAATCGGACACTCAAGATCAGTGAACAAGACGGAGTGGTCTAAATTCGGTCTTTCAGCTGGTGTTACTCGGTTTCTTTACGAAGTAGGATTTTCGGAAGCCGATAATTGAAGAATCGGCCACAGAAGCCTGTTTCTCCGGATTCTTAAGAATTTTTATGGGCGGACTTGGTCTGAATTTATCGCTACGAAAGAATGCGATCCAACAACTCATTGGGGAACAAGTAGGAAATTGCATCGGTCGATAGATAGAAATTAAGTGTAAAAAGGTTTATGTACTCATTATTATACGACGAGGATTTTCGGGAAAGTAGGACACGCTGTGAAAAATTTGCTAGCCAAATAGGTTTTTAATTATTTTTAAAAGAAATATTTTAGCCATAAATTTAACATCTAAGTAAAACCTGCTTTTGTAGTTGGTATAATTTTAATTAAGAATTAAAATTGAAAAAGTCCAGATGGAAAGTGTTCAGAATGTTTTCGGAACTATCGCTCCAACTTCAGAGAACTTATTTTACTTGGTAAATAGGTCCAGAACCAAACAGTTGTTGGATTTAATAAATATCGAATTTACATTATAATATTGTAAAAATCAAACTTAAAGTCGATGCAACTGGTTAACTATCCGGGAACATAAGAGATATCGCTACTCGAAGATCATTAACAAACATATACGTATTGATATATTAGTTCTTCTTCTTCTTTTTGTATAGATATGACTCTGTCTGTTTTTCAATGCGCCTCTAGTAAGGTGTCGTTGCATCGTTTTCGTGGTCTTCCCACTGATCGTCTTCCTATTAGCGAACCGTCTCTTGCTGTCCTGACTATCCTATTTGTTGTCATTCGGCTTATGTGGTTAATCCATTCTATTCTTCTCTTTCTTACCCAGTTATTAATGTTATACACCTTGCATCTCCGTCGTGTATCTGTACTTCTAGCTCTGTCCCATAGAGTCTTACGGAGTCAGAGGAGTTTTCTTCTCCGTTATTTCGAGCAATCTTTTTGTTCTCTCTGTGTCGGGTCGTATTTCTGCCGCGTATGTCATTATTGGTCTGATGACAGTTTTGTAAATTCTGCGTTTCATTTCTTTGCCGATATTTTTATTTTTCCATATTGTGTCATTCAGGCAACCTGCGGCTCTGTTTGCTCTATTCACTTTATCTTCCACTTCTGTTTCGAGCCTTCCGTAGCTAGATAGTGTGATGCCTAAGTATTTAAACTCCATCACTTGTTCTACTATCTTACCTTCCAGCTCCAATTTACATCTTATTGGATATGCTGTTATAACTATGCATTTTGTCTTTTGTGAGGAAATTATCATGTTAAATTTTCTGGCGATTATGTTGAATTGGTGCAGCATACGTTGTAAATCATCTTCACTTTGAGAGATTAGTATTACATCGTCCGCATAGCAGATTATTTTAAGTTATTTTTCTCCCATTTGGTATCCTTTTTTAGTTCTTACTTTTTTTATTATATTTTGTCCATGATCAGGTTGAACAATAAAGGACTCAAGGAATCCCTCTGTCTTATCTCATTGCCGGCTTCAATTGGGTCAGTTAATTCATCGTCCACTTTTACTTTTATTGTGTTGGTCTGGTAGATGTTTTCGATCGTTTTAATTATTATTACTAGAGGTACCTCTCTCTAGTATAACAAATGGATAACGTCCAGATATATACAGAGAGAGTCTGTAAAGTGGAATAAATTCAATATCTCAAATACTAATTGTTTTTTTGGAAAATGCTCAGACCCGTCGATTAGTATTTCAAATTGTCCTTTTTGACATTCAATAAAAATGTATACAGGGTGTACCAATTTACAGATATGACGTCATCGTCGATTTTCTTAAATGGCAACACTGTCATTTTGATAGCTAATTTGATAGGGTTTGTAAAGTTATACATAACTGCAAAATATCAAATTTTTATTCTCTACCATTTACAAGATAATAGAAAATAACAAAGTTATATCTGTAATTTGGAATATATTCAATAATTAAAATACTAACTGTTTTTTTGAAAAATGCTCAGACCCGTCGATTAGTATATCAAATTGTCATTTTTGACATATAATAATAATGTATACAGGGTGTCCCAATTTAGAGATATGACGTCATCGTTGATTTTCTTAAATGGCAACACTATCATTTTGATAGCTATTTTGATAGCGTGTGTAAAGTTATACACATCTGAAAAATTTCAAAATTTTATTCCCTACCATTTACAAGATAATAAAAAATAACAAAGTTATGAAGAACAAGAAGTAATCAAATAATAATTGAATTTATTTATTTCAATTAAGCAAATGCTCATAACGTTGCTCATTGACAATTTGACAATAATTGAGGGCAACATTATGAGTTTTTGCTTAATTTATTGAAATAATTAAATTCAATTATTAGTTGATTACTTCTTTTTCATAACTTTGTTATTTTTTATTATCATCTAAATGGTAGAGAATACAAATTTGAAATTTTGCAGTTGTGTATAACTTTACACACCCTATCAAAATAGCTATCAAAACGACAGTGTTGCCATTTAAGAAAATCAACGATGACGTCATATCTCTAAATTGGGACACCCTGTATACATTGTTATTATATGTCAAAAAGGACAATTTGCTATACTAATCGACGGGTCTGAGCATTTTTCAAAAAAACAGTTAGTATTTTAATTATTGAATATATTCCAAATTACAGATATAACTTTGTTATTTTCTATTATCTTGTAAATGGTAGAGAATAAAAATTTGATATTTTGCAGTTATGTATAACTTTACAAACCCTATCAAATTAGCTATCAAAATGACAGTGTTGCCATTTAAGAAAATCGACGATGACGTCATATCTCTAAATTGGGACATCCTGTATACATTATTATTGAATGTCAAAAAGGACAATTTGAAATACTAATCGACGGGTCTGAGCATTTTCCAAAAAAACAATTAGTATTTGTTGAGATATTGAATTTATTCCACTTTACAGACTCTCTCTGTATATAATGGTATATTAGTTGGCAGACAAAAGTAAACCAATACGTACATGTTAATACTATTCGAATAGGGATATCTTATGTTCCTGGATAGTTATCCAGTTTCATCGGTTTTAAGTAATTTTATTTTTTACAATTTTATAATATAGATTTCGTATTAAATCTAACTAGGCGAATCAACTAACCACTAAAAAGCCCAAACCCTAGGAATTTTGTGCAGTAAGATGAATCGTCATGCAACTTTTTGCATTCGATTCGAGAGAATGTCAGGAAATTTTGTGAACTAAGTTGATTTCCGGGAGATGAAAATTGCATTTTGTGCATAAGAAAAATGCATTTTCAAAGTACATCTCGCAGAGACACCCCGTATAAATAGTTACGTTATTGTTTATATTGCTGAATAGAGAATTGAGTTACCTTTCAAATGAGCTATAACAACCCCTACTCTCATTAAAAAAATCATCGATTACGTCATCACGCCCAAAAAGTCCTAATTTAAAAATAAAAATCGACCTGTCTGAGAATTTCTCTTCAAAACTTTCCCATTCTCGAGATAATGAATTTATGCAATCGCAAACGTCCTCACTGTATATGTTTTACACACACAGAATAATTATAACAAGAATAAAAAACCGCTAAACGCCTTAAAAATGAGTGGCGCATACAATATTCCAGATACAAAAGATCTGATATGAATGTTACGTGGCACAAAAATGTATTTTCATTTTAATGTAAAACAAAATTCTAGTTTTATTTTACAAGATTTTCCATAATATTTGCTAAATTTGAAGTAAACGCGCCACAAAAGAGTAACTTTGATACAGTTTGAATTTTGAAAATCTTTTGTGGCGCATTTACTTCAAATTTAGCAAATATTTTGGAAAAATCTTTTAAAATAAAACTAGAATTTTGTTTTACATCAAAATGAACATACATTTTCGCGCCACGTAATATTCATATCAGATATTTTGTAGCTGGAATATTATATGCGCCACTCATTTTTAAGGCGTGTAGCGGGTTTTTATTCTTGTATCAGGAGTTTTTCAAAGTTATTTTTAAATTAAATGTATGAAGTTGAATGCAATGTTCTTCTATTACTCGTTAAGCTTTATAGATGGTCACCTTTGTTGCATTATCTCCCAAATGATGTAGTGTCCATCGAATGTATACTAGATTTGTTTCTATTTGAAATAGATTGAAAAAAAAAAATTGAGATGACTGGTAAATGAAGTCCAATTGCCCGTTGCCAGATCAAATTTAGCGTCGTAATCACTACAACTACATAAACCATTTCGGGAATAATCGTTAATTGGATTATACTTTTGTAGCTAAATAACTTCTAAAAGGCTTAACCGATTTTGATCAGTAAACATGAGTTTGAAACATATTTACCAGTAGTATTTGACGGATCTAAGGTCAAGTATGATAACTGAAGCTACTACAGGAATTATTGAGCTTGAGAGACCGTTTTTCCCGTAGAAAATAGATTTGATCATATTTATGAAGCCTATAACTTAAAACTTCGAATTTTTCCGAATAACACGTATACACCGTTAGCTTCGTCTAGAGTCCTTCTTTAAACGCTCAGTTATTGGCGCAATTCGTAGGTTGAAATTTTGAGTAATTGTCGAAAAACCAAAATTTTCAAAGTATAGTTTTTCAGTTTTTCGGCTATACTGAGCCGTGTGTATGTCTGATACTGACGGTTTAGACAACATTTGAAAACTTAACACTATTGATTTGGTGTACTTGTGGTTCTCCTGTCTCTTCTTGATCCGAAGATATATACCCCAAAAAATATGCCGCTTTGTACCTACCAAGTCCTCTAGCTGGCTTATGAGTGGTCAAAAATCACAAACTACACCGGTTCTAAATCGGCCCTGACCCCCTCTTCAAACACAGAAAGAAAAATTCAAATCGGTTTAACTTTTAAACACACATACATACATATCCACAAACATTTTCCCGATTTTAAATAAAAATTTTGAGTCATACTTCTGAGCTCGGTAACTTTTGAATGGTATAACCGATTTTCAAAATTAGACATGCGTTGGAAAGGTAATGATCAGTTCTATTAGAAGCCGTAAAGGTCGGACTTAAATTTTTAAAGTTTTTGGAAGTTTTGGGGACGAGAACGAAAAACAGACCCTAAATAGAAAGGGCCGTAACATCCACACTCTTGGACCAAAATGGATGGTTGACATATGAATGGGTGAGTCTTTTCCTGAACTTTAGGATGGGACTTGTCCCATCTTTCAAATCAGTCAGATTTAGAAAATCGAAAATTTCGTGTATATATAGGGTGAGGCAGATAAAGGGCCTATTAGAAATATCTCGAGAACTAAAGGTAACTGAATTATGAAAATTGGAATAATGGGGTTTTGAAGACTGATATATTTAATGAATATATTTTCATCCACTTGGTACTTCCGGTTATACCGGAAGTTGCTTATAACTTCGTTTTTTTAAATGGGACACCCTGTATATTTTGACATTTTTCGATTCTCCTCGATTTCTTCTTTCTTAAAATATAATGTTCTGTAACATTGTACAGGGTAGGTTAAAAGATATTTACGTTTTCTTATTAATTTCGTAGCAATATTCACACCCTGTAGGATTGTAGTAGTTTGACATAATAAACTCTATTTATATTCAAATGATTTTCAATATAGTCTACTATTGTTAGCAATTATTAGTATAGCTAAATTTTTAATTTTAGTATACAGGGTGGGTCTAAACTCGGAATAAGTATTGAGTTTTCTTAAATGGAACACCCTATATTTTAGTATTGTAATGAAATGATATTTCATGGTACTTTTTTATTTCTTAAGCATTCCCTATACCTAACTGCTTTAATTTGTGCTAAATTGTTAATCGCACCAATAATCTTAACTTCGATGGTATTTTGACAGTTCAACCATTATTGGCAATTTTAAGTAACAGTCTAGATTAATATGTATTTATTTCCAAAAAATTATTTGTGATTGAATATTTTCACGGCCAACCTAATACAATTTCACATATTTTGTGTTGCAATTAATGTTTTGCTTGAATCACCAATAACTCACAAATTAAAGCAGTTAGGTATAGGGAGTGCTTAAGTTATTAAAATGTACCATAAAACAACATTTTATTACAATACTAAAATACAGGGTGTTCAATTTAAGAAAACTCAGAAAATACTCATTCCGTGTTTCGACCAACCCTGTATACTAAAACGAAAAATTTAGCTATACTAATAATTGTTAACAATAGAAGACTATATTAGAAATCATTTGAACATAAATTGAATTTATTATGTCAAACTACTACAAGCCTACAGGGTGTGAATGTTGCTACGAAATTAATAAGAAAACGTAATTATCTTTTAACCTACCCTGTATAATATTACAAAACCTTATATTTAAAGAAAGAAGAAATCGAGGAGAATCCAAAAATATAAAAATATACAGGGTGTCCCATTTAAAAAAACGAAGTTACAATCAACTTCCAGTATAACCGGAAGTAGCAAAAAGACCAAAATATTTTAATTAAATAGTTCACACTTCAAAACCCCTGTATAACAATTTTCATGATTTTCTTACCTTTAGTTCCCGAGATATTTCTAATAGGCCCTTTATCTGCCTCACCCTGTATAGTGTCGCGTGTAGGGGGGTGTTGGTGTGCGCCACTGGCGAGAACTGCCGTTCTCTGGTAATATAATGCATCTCAGGGTATAAAAACATGCACCCTCAAATCTTTTCAACCAAAGCTGGCTGTTACCTACAATCAACAAAGGCGAGCTCATACTTAGAACCTAAACTTCTTAAATTTGAATTTTGATAGATCACCTCACTACATACAGCATAATATCAACAATGAAATTATTCCATTCTATACTTCACACAATTTACAGATATTAATAGTATTTTCTTATTCTATTAATTAATCTCCTGAAATATATGCAACCAACCATGTATTCAAATACAATAGTTTTTTACTAAACATAATATTACTCCATTAAAATACCATTCGTTTTTAAATACTTTTAGACAATTTCAACAACATTCATTCATCATAATATAACAACTTTACTAAATTTAATTTTTCCACTCAGTTAATTTTGAAAAACAGTTTATGACGTCACATATAATGTATGAGCAGACTTTTGCTTTTAATTTCAGTTTGTACTAATGAATGTATTACAACTTACTAACCTTTATTTACAAATTAGAACTCACAAAAAACTTTTTAATACCTGTATATTTCAATATACCAATTAAAATTAAATCTGTTTGTTAAAAATTTTTCGGATGACAGATGAAAAATCCACCTACCTTCCTTTGACATCTCGTCATACATTTCTGGCACCAAACTGTCTAATAACTAGTTAGTCGTTAACCTCTCACTAGAACAGAAGTACCCTGTGCAATTTTCGAGTAAGGATGAAATACGTTCACATCTGATCTTTAAAATCTTAAGAAATCGACTACTTTTTAATATAAAATGTAACAATAATGTAATTTAGATGTTTTTACACCTATTGAAGTGGCTAGTTAAAATTACATGTACACTGGACGTAAGTAACCACATTTTCTTATTTTTTTTTCAACTGTCAAAATTTCAACCTTTTGCTTTTTAATCTTAGTGGTTCACTTATTTCCAGGTTTACACTGATGATGGTCAGTTTGACCGAAAACGTTTTGTACTTCCACTCCCTTGTGGATAAATTTTAAGAATTTTAATTATCCTACATACAACAGAAGTGTTTACTTCATTCCACGTTGTTAAAATTTTATTAATATTTATTTAAAAATTGTTTTAAGAATAGGCACACAAAAGAAAATATCGAATTAAAAGAGCAGATGTAACTTTTTTCGCTAACAACAACGTATAACAAGAATCAAATCAGCAGCATCCACTTTCTGTAACAATTAAAATTATTTCCCGTGCAATAACATCAAAACAAGTTAAAATGTTGTTAGAGAATAAAATCCAATTATAAACAAACAAGTTCCAACTTACATTAGGAGAATATTGGTTTTCCAGTCGAAACATTACGGAAAATGAAGTGGGAGCTGGTTTTAATTACAGCTATGGAAAAGTGCATTAAACAAATACGTAATGTAAATGCAGAACTCTTGTTATTAGAAGAGAGAAACGTTATAAGTATTATCTTAAAAGTGTGTTAATTAAAAAGAGTATGAGTGTCTCTGTAAAAATTCAAACTTTTAGATTGACACTTTTGATGAGACTTTTTCATTAAATTTTGATAAAAGAAGTTTTTTCTAAAAAAGAACCATGTTCTTTTGTGTGATAATGATACGAATAGGGGCGGAAAGTACTCAAAATAATGCGGTTAATAGAATATTGATGAAAAGCATAGCGTATCTAAACTGCATAGATCTAATCATATTATTTTCTTCTATCATAAATCAAATAGGTATGCCTAGAATATTATTAGATATTAAGAAAAGTAAACATACTGATCATGATCAATCGTGTTTTAAGAGGCAACATCAGGCCAACGTAGAATATAGACATATATAATTTCTAATAACTTTTACAACTAATGGTATCAAATTACAAATAATCGGTACAATCATACTGTTGAGTAATTGCCAAAAGAAGGTTATACAGTGCTAGTCAAAAGTCCGTACACCCTCGTTTTTTTTGACCGGTTATACCTATAATAGTGAAATTTGGAGGGAGGAAATAAACGGACGTAAGCTTCTTAACTAGTCATGACAGGTGACGTAATAGTGATAGATGACTTTACAGGCGCCACTGTGACAGATAATTTTAAATGGGACCTTATGGCAAGTGATACCTCGTTTGAAAGGTATTGAAAATACCTATTCAGTCATACTAATTTTGTTTGAGTTTAAGCTAATTAATTGATTAGTTGACTTACCTGTTAAGGAAGGACAATCATAATTGTCCTATCTTACATTTCGAACATTTGTACTAATAGTAGTGGCATTTTCTGGCCGCTGATCACAGTTTAAAGAAGAAGAATAAGAAAAAAGAAGATATTAGACTTCTTGACACGTGACGTGCGCACATCACTGTTTTTTTTTTTTTTTTTATTTATTTATTTATTTTGATCGCACAAAAACGGGTGGGTTCGAAAGAATCAAAGGGAGGGAGCGTACAAATGTTCGAAATGTAGGATAGGACAATTAGGATTGTCCTTCCTTAACAGGTAAGTCAACCAATCAATTAATTGTCCTTCACATTACATTTCGAACATTTGTACTAATGGTAGGCTGTTGAAAGATTTAGCAATATTGTGCGATAATTAAACAAAACTACATTGCAATCCAAAAATCGATACTTAACATTTTTTTTATTAGGAACTTTACAAAAAGAGAGAGAATATATTAGAACAATTAAGAGTAATGTTTGTAAATAATAAGAAAATTAATGTTCTTATGTAATAATAATAACATAAACATATAATTACAAACGTATAACAAACAATAAACAAGCGCACAAGCATACATGGACTAAACAGACAATATAGTTTTTGCAAAGAGTCCGTAATCTTTTGCTAGAGGTTTATTATAAAAAATATTAAATACTTGAAAATTTTCTGTCCATCCCGCTGTCTCTCTAATAGTTTCTATATTTAATCCAGCCCTAGCTCCTGCTGACGTAAAAGCTTGTCTAACACTATACCCTTTAAAAATATTGGTGTCTATGTTACATAATTTTAAAACATCTTTTAGCCATCTACTCAAAGTCTGCGTAGATGCTGCTTTATATGTTTTTTTTTATTGTTATAAACAACTTGTCCTCTGATTGAGGACGAATGTTTTTAGAAATCTCTAAATAGTGACATAAAGTCGATGCTACACACAACTGTGGTTTTTCTTTAACATAGAGAAATCTTAAAATAGGTTGATTTTTATTTTTTGAAGAAGTCTTTATCCTATCTGGTATCAAAATCGCAATTTTATCTTGATCCATGAAAATATTTTGAATTTTTATTAGGGATAGGGTTTGCAACCTGTGAGCTGTAGTCAGAGCAATCAACATTACAAGTTTGTAAGTAAGTTCTTTCAAGGAAAGACCTGTGAGAGGAAATAATGTTTCTAAATAAAATAATACTGGTTGAAGGTCCGAAGTAAATTGATATTTGGGCAATGAAGGTTTGAGATTATAATATATACCTTTGTAAAATTTTTTAAATATGTTTTTATGATTTGCTGGTATATCTATTGAATGTTTATAGAGCTATATGTATAATCCTGATCTACGATATATTTAATAAAATTAATAATATTTGATAATTCATAAGCAAAAGGGTCCATATTTTTTTCTATACTATACCTCCACCATCTCTTGAAAACTGTTTCATATAAATTTAGTGTTTTTGTTGTAATAGATGCAATCATAATTGCGATGGAATGCTCAGGAACACCTTTTCTTAAAAACGATTGCCTGACAAACATGCGATAACCAGGGTAAGATGTTGGTGTCCCGGATATGGGAGCCTAAAAGGGTTCAAAATTAAATTTTTATCAGGTTCTAAAATTATCCTTTTGCCTGATATCAGTTTATTAAAGGTTGGTCACCAAGGCTGATTTGGCCATTCTGCTACTGCCACAATTCCTACTGCTTTGTTGCATATGATTTTTTCTAAAACTCTTGGAATAATGGCAAAAGGTGGAGTGGAAAAGCATAAAATTTTAATCCATGCCAATTTAGAGTGAAGGCATCAACTTTCTCCGATTCGGGGTCAGGTTTCCAAGATACATACCTTGCACATTTTTTGTTAAGCTATGTGGCAAACAAATCGATTTCTGGAATATGAAGCTGCTTAAAAATTATATTAACACAATTATCACTTAAAGAATACTCTGTTCCTATTTTCAAAGATCTTGACTCTGAATCAGCAATAATATTTTCTTTTGTACTGATATAAGATGCAAATATTTTTAAATTTCTATTTTCACAGTATTGCCAAATTTCTCTGCAAATGATGTTAAGATTTTAGTATTGCACACTCCCCATCTTGTTAATACAAGATACAGCTGTTGTGTTATCTATTCTTAGCAAAATATTACAATTCCTATATTCCTTGGAAAAGTATTTCAAGTCATTATATGCTGCCAATAACTCAAGTACATTTATATGTAGTTCTCGCTGTTCATAACTCCAAAAACCATGAGTTTTATTATCATTGCAGCATGTTCCCCATGCTAAAAGAGATGCATCACAAAATATTTCAAGTACATAATTAGATTCTTTTATATTTTGTTCACTAATTGGTATGTTATGTAACCACCAATTGAAATCGTTGTACAAGTATTTAGGTATGGTCATTTTTGTTTGTTAAAACTATTAGTTTTAGAAAGAGCAAGCCACTTTTCTTTTTCTAAATTTTTTAAGTATAATTTTCCATATTTAACTGAAAGACAAACTGCTACCAACTGACCGATTAAAGCTGCAAATGATCTTATCATATATGTACTTTTATTTTTGATGGTCTGAATACTATTAATTATTTTTTTTTTTTGTCAGCAGGTGCAAAATATATCATTTTATGAGAATCAAACGTAAAACCAAGAAAAGTTATAATTTGTGTGGGTGAAAGTATACTTTTTTTTTATTTATAGTATATCCCAGGCGGAAAAACATGGAATAAGTTTCAACAATATTTTCTTTAAATTCTAAATATGATTTTGAAATCAGTAAAATGTTAACTAAAAAAATGACAGAAGTAAAGCCTCTTGTTCTTAAATTGTTTAAGGCTGGTTTTAAGGTTTTCGTAAATATAAAAGGCGAAATATTCAAACCAAATGGTAAGCTGTTGAAATGATATAGAATATTCTTGTACTCAAATTTTAAATATTTTTTTTTAATTTTCATGAAGAGGAACAGCAAAATAGGCATCTTGTAAATCTACTTTTGCCATAACACAACCCTTGAAAATGAGCTTGAGAACTGACTTATCTTCCAACTTAAAATGTGGGACTTCTATAAAGCAATTTAACTGTTTTAAATTTAAAACAAATCTATGAATTCCGTCCTTTTGGGCACTAGAAAATATGAAGAAAGGAATTGCTCTCTTGTATGTGAAGAAGGAGAAATAGCTCCTTTATCAAGTAATTGCTTTATAGCTAAATCATACGACTCATTTTGGTCTATGAAAAACTTTTGGTGCTCTCTCTTGAGACGGTGTTGTTTTAAATAAAATATTAAAACCTTGGACCCAACTTAAAACTTTGTTGTCTGAGGTAATCTTTTTTCGGTTTTTAAAATAATTAGCCACATTTCCTGCAGATTTTTTATTTACCTTTAGTATGACCTCCTGGTTGTTCTGGTTGGGTTTTGGTGCTGTTGTCTGCTCGACTGTTTCTATCTCGATGTTGGTTGAGGATGATTTGGGTACTGGCTTTGTCGAAATCTTGGTCTGTTCGAGGCTGGATTGAAGTTTAAACTCTGCTGATTGAAGTTGTTAGATTCTGGAAGAACTCTTGTTGGATGTTGAGTGGAAAAAACAGCTTGGCGTTGTGGCGCGGTCTTCGGATAAAAAGTGGCTTTTTGGGGCTTCATTATAGAGCTGACTTGAAAAGGTGCTGATCTTGTATCTTTGCTTTCTTTCACCATTTCAATCAAATTCTCCCCAAATAAATATTTATCTATAGGTTGCTCGTCTAATAATTTTTTAAATTTTAAATTTAATGAAGAACTGAGCAAAAATCTTCTGTGCAAGGACATCTTATAAAGCACTTCTATATTGAAGTTTATGGAATTGGTAATTGTTTCGATATTCCTTTTTTTCGTTTAATCCTAATTCGACCTCTATATAAAGGACATAATACTTGCAGCTAAAATTGTTTGCATAGTTTGCAAGTATTTATCTTCCCTAATTTTATTTTTATCTTTTATGGCAGATAAAATCTCAGAATTCAACTGAGGTGAGCAAAGTCTTTCGCAGTTTGTAGCAGGTAAGAATTTTTCTGTAAGTTTACCCACAATACTTTTGTCTAAGCCCTTGGAAAGAGAATAGTTTAGCCTTTTTGCTACATCTGGCAACATTTCAGAAGCATTAAGGTTAGTTTTTAATGGGTCTTCCCCAAAGTTAATCATATTTAAAGAAATAGATTCTTTTTGTGTAGGTACCTATTCAATGAAAAAAATCTTCTGTCTGCTGTTGCGACTCCTCAATAAGTGCTGCTGATTGTAGCAGGTTGCTGGTAGCTGGTTGTTGCAAAATCTTCAATTATGCTCAAATTGCATTGGATGTTATTTTCTGTATTATTTAGTTAAACTGACGGGCTATGCACCTCCACAATGGTTTCTGTAATATTATTTTTAATATTTTGACAAAACCAAACAAAAATTTAGTGTAAGTAAACTTGCTACGCTTGAAAAGTGAAATCAAGGTCAAATGTACAAAAAATATTTAAATAAATATTATGTATTCTATTTTAAATTTATGGGCTATTATAAAATACCTCTGAGAAATAGGAGCATCTCAAATAAATCATAAAGATTTTCTGGGCTATTAAAAAATACCCGCTCCCCTAGTATTATTGTTTGAAGACAAGCCAAACACAAATTTTGTGTCAGTAACTTGCTATTCTTGTGATGTAAATTCGAAGTAAAATGTGTAAAATTAGTTAAATAAAAATATATTCCATTCTATACTTCTGGGCTACTATAAAGTGCCTCTGAGAAATAATAGAAGCAGGTCAAATAATCATAAAGATTTTCTGGGCAACTTAAAAGTACCCTCTGATTTATTGTTATATCCTTAATTATTTAGTCTGTATTATTTTGAGCTACCTTAAGGCACCCTTATTGAGACAAACAATATAATTTTTCTTTGCAAAATGTGACGTTTTTGCATGCCATTTATGTTAACCCATTTTCTACGAAATAAACATTAATAGGAAAATCAGTGCAGTCCGGCAACATACTGCCTGTTTTATATTCGAACAGGAAGATGGCGAAAAAACAGGTATTATGGCAACAGAAAAATATATTGATAACAACAAAATAAAAGACTCCATGTTTGAATTTTATTCAAATTGTCACTTTGTAAATAATTAATAAATATAGCTCTATTTATTCACGCTAAATTTAATTTAACTAACATAAGAAAATAAAAAAAAAATATCATATAAATACCTGAGTCATTTTCATCCATTTTCTCTCTCAACCTTACCAATTTCTGTTGCAACTCTTCATATTTCCGCCGCTTTCGGGATAAACAATCACTCTTTGATGACCTTTTTGGCATTTTAAACGCTTTTTAACAATTTTCATAAAATTATTTCGAACACGCGTGTGATCAGCCGCGCACAGAGAAAAAACAGTGATGTGCGCACGTCACGTGTCAAGAAGTCTAATATCTTCTTTTTTCTTAATCTTCTTCTTTAAACTGTGATCAGCGGCCAGAAAATGCCACTACTATTAGTACAAATGTTCGAAATGTAATGTGAAGGACAATTTGGATGAATAAATGAAATAAATATAAAATTGCAGTTTCGCATTTAATTAATAAAAATTCAAAATTCCGCCTATAATTATTTGCCAAAAAGGTTGACGTTGACGTAAAAGCTACTAGAGAATTGAAAAACGTCAACTTTTTTGACAGAAGAAAAACAGGCTGACATTTGAATTTTTATTAATTAAGCGAAGCTACAATATTATTGATTATCGGTTAGGCGAATGGATCCAGTAATCCGCAGTCATTTTTTTTCAACCACACACACACACACACACACAATATTATTGATTAATTATTTATATGGGAAATAGGCCACAATTAAAATGAAAAAAATAATTTTATTACCGTTTCGACGCCCAAATCGGGTGCCGTTGTCAAAATACAAAATATTACTAAAATAAACAAAAGTGTTGTTGCTAAGCAAAAAAATTCTTCTAATAATTTATTTAATCTCACTCATTTATATTGGAAATTCAGACATATATTATACATTTTAAAGTAGAAGACTTTAAAATGATATTGCCGATATTTATGAGTTGCGTTCCTGGAACGACTTACTGAAAGATAGTTCATTCGATTACATGAAATCAACCCCAACTCAAGAATATCCGTCATAAAAAATTATAGCATGTGATCTGTCTTTAAAAAGACAACCAAAGGCAACGACAGTAAAATTCTCGCGTTAGAGACTTCATAGTAAATCACAAGGGAAAACCAGGAGAAAAACCCTGTGATACTATCCCGACATCGTAAGTATTTGGTCTTACATTAATTTACTCTCAAAAAATTATACCAAATTCTGACTTGTAACATGTTTAAATTATAAATAATATTAATAATACTAGATATATAAGTAATACTAAAATATAAAATATGTACTAGCTCGATATTATTGACTTACTAATCTTGGTATTTTCTTTCTATTGACTTCCTCTTTCAGTATGGGTAACCACATCCTACTGCATTCTACCGAGGAATTTGCGACACAATTGGTTTCATTTAGCATAATTAGAGCCGCTTCTTTGATTTTTCTCTTTTTACTATCTGATTCTTTCAGGACTATACTTGAATCTCTCCACTGAACTCTATGTTCATGATCCCATGCGTGTTGACATATTTGAGATCTCTCAAATTCTCTATTTTTAATATAAGATTGGTATTCACTTATTCTAACGTCTAATGGTCTTGATGTCTCACCTAAATAAAATTGTTCGCATTCACAAGGTATTTTATAAATGCAATTCTTTGTTCTTTCTTTCTTTTGAATGTTGTTGAAATGTTGAATTTATTTCCTATTGTTTTAAGTTTCTCGGATAGTCCTTTTATATATGGTATTGATATTTTCCTCGTATTATTTTTTGTAAATGTTGTAGGATTCCGTTCTGAGTTGTTCTGTTCCATTCGATCCAATCTTGACAATTCCTTATTTATAAACGATAAAGGATAATCATTTTTTAATAAAACAGATGTTAACAATTGTTCTTCTTCTAAAAATTAATTTTCCTTAGAACAAGTAATTTTGGTTTTATCATATAAGGATTTAATGATTCCCTTTTTAATGTTGATGTTGTGATTTGACTTGTAATTGAGATATCTGTTGGTGTGTGTTGGTTTTCTATACACTTGAGTCTCATATCCAATATCCTTCTTTGAGATTAAAACATCGAGGAAAGGCAAAGTGTTATTGTATTCCTTTTCCATTGTAAATTTTATTGTCTCTTCTTGATCGTTTATAATATTCAGGAATGTATCCAACAATTCTGATCTATGAGGCCATATTAAAAACACATAATCTACATATCTCCACCATACTGTGGGTTTTAAATTTTGTTTAGAAATGATATTAGTTTCGAAATCCTCCATAAATATATTAGTCAATAATGGAGATAAAGAAGAGCCAATTGCTAGACCAACATTTTGTTTATAGAATTCATTATTTAGTTGAAAATAGGTATTATTAGTACATAATGTCAATAACTCCATTACAGCTGATACATTTAGTCTTGTCCTAGTTGTCAATGTATTATCATTTTCTAATTTCGATTTAATTATGTCTAATGGCACATTTGTAAATAAACTGTTTATGTCAAAACTTACTAAAATATTATTTGGATTAAATTCAATATTTTTGATAATTTGTTTAAAAAATGTTTTGTATTTTTTATAAATGTGTCATTTGCAAATGGTTTTATAATATTTAATAAAAATTTTGATAGTTCACTACAAGGAGAATTGATGGTACTACAAATGGGTCTAAGTGGAATATTCGCTTTATGAATTTTCGGTACTTCATAAAAATGTGGTGTCTTACTGTAATGAGGTGTCATTAATTTTCTTTGATAGTACGTTAGATCATCTTTAAATTTGAATAAAGTTCTACAGATTTTGTTTTCCAGTGTATTCGTTGGATCCTTCGTTAATTTGGTATAAGGTCCATTTTTAATTAGATCTGTAATTTTGTCCTCATATTGTATTTTATCCATTATTATAGTTGCATTTCGTTTATCAGCTGGTAAGATTGTTATGGAGTCATCATTTTTTAAAGTTTTGAAAGCTTTTATTTCCATTTTTCAGAACAGCGAAACCATTTTAAACTTTTTTAGTTTTAGGACCTACTCTTCACAACCCCTCTTCAATAGGTCCCCAAAGCGCTCTAGTATCTGCAAATTTAGCATACTTTCCTCCCCTACTATTATTCTCCCACTATTTAAAATAAACAGTACTGAAATGAATATTGAAATATTTACAATTTTATGTATTTGGTATACATGATAAATATTACCTTGCAAACATTATTAACGACGACGCGCGACGTTCCGATAAACCAGATGTTAAAGATGTCCTCAGGTACGAAAACGGTCTTTAATTCTAGTCCGCAATTCCGGAATGTCAGACGGTGAATGGGTCTACCTCCTTTAGCATCCCACATAATATGTGCGCATGAGGTGGCGCTACATCTGGTGAGTCCCAATCTCCCAAAATTATCTCGAGGTATTCTAAGAGGCTACCTAGCTGTGTAACAAGTTGCCCCGTCCTGCTAAAACCATTGTTTATTATAAGTTAAGACCGTTTTTGCGACATTTTCCGTATGACCGAAAATAGTACTTCACGATATTTTTTTTACTGTCGTTCAGTCGCACGGAGGTAGTTTCTTTGGTTGTTTGATACATTATATTTATTTACACTTTGGGGATGTTTAAAGTAGGTGCATATATTTTATATTATGATGTCTCAGATTGATAGTGAAATATTAATAACCTAAATTGAAGCGAGACCTGTTCATTGGGGCAAAACAATAAAAATATATAAAGATAGAAACTTGACGAGAAATGCGTAAAATGGTGTATACCGTGCACTTAACAGCGCACGAATTAATTTGAATTAATTAATTTGACGAATTAGGTGATAAAGAAAAAAACCGGTTCCTCTTATTTCTCTTTCTTCGACGATAAAGTAAACACAACGCTATAATTTGATTTCGCTCCATATAAAATATACCTTTTATTCTACGAAATTATATTTAGTTTTATAGGGTAAACAACTCGGTGAAAACTGGAGTAGGGCTGCGGTTAGTCCTTGTGTGAAATTATCTAAAAACAACATTTAAAACAAGGGGAACAACATTTAAAAATTAATGGATGACAGAGTTTCTTTTAAATTCTGTACATGAAAAACATAGATTGTAATATTGTTCTGAAGCTGTTTCCTTGCGGAATTTTTATAATAAACTAGTATAAATGGGAAATAAGCCACAATTTAACTAAAAAAATTAATTTGACTAACGTTTCGATGCCCAAATCGGATGTCGAAACGTTAATAATATCATTTTTTTAGTTCAATTTTGGCTTATTTCCCATTTAGAATAGTTTATTACATAGATTGTATAAGCTAATTAGATGAGCTAATCCAAGATACTACAAATAACTTAGTAGAACAACGATTATAAAAACAAATTAAGGCTTTTAATTAAAAACAAGAAATAATAACTGACAAAATAGAAATTGCAAATGAATTAAATGCGCATTACAGTACATTAGGATAAAAGTATGGACAAAAAATACCCATGTGTAATGATACATCGTAATGATACATATCAGACATCGTATCATGTACCTACCTCAGCCACAAAATGTAAATAAAAATAATATACCACACAACACAGCAAAATATCTTCGTGCGACTCAATTCTTATTGTGTGTGACAAGGATAGGTGCGTCAAAACTACCGCACGAGAAAACCCTCGCACGTTCAAAATTACTATAATGTGAAATAGCACATACGCATTTCAGTACTGTTTATTTAGGGCTTACAATACCGAGCCAAAATCTCAATACCGGTATTTGGTATTTAGAATTTCAAATACCGGGATCCCGGTATTAAAACCGGTATTATGAATAAAAAATATACGCGTTATATTTATACTATCCTCAGTTGTTATATCGACTTGTTAAATTAACTTGTTAAATAAACCTATTAAATTTTGTTTTGAAATGAGTAGATGTTGTTTAAAACATTCCTAGAGAGTAGGAATAGATAGATACAAAAAATGTGCAAATAGAAAAACTATATATTTGGTTCTAGGATAAATTTTGCATATAATAGGATAGTACTTTTACTCATGAAATTTGCTATTTGTAAATTAATTTAACTTTAAAGTATATTAATACAAAGATTAACTTACCGTGACAAATATTTTATATGGATTACTCTGTATTTAGACTGCTATATATTTTCAATTATTATTCATAATTCAGAAAATAAGTGAGCCTAATTTATACACCACAATACACAAAAAATGAAAAATAGATCTGAAAATGTAAAAACAATTCTGATTAATAAATCTTTCGGCTTATTTATAAAATAAAGTAGTCTAATTTTAAATATTTAAGAATTTTTGAACTCAATTTTAAGAACTCAATTTATATCTGGATGCCGCTTATGAAAAAAAAGTTGATTAATAGCAAGCTGAAAATTTGTTAATAGCTTAAGGGTGTCTAGTCGGATAAACTTTGATATATGGGAACACTGGAACAGGGGCAGATTTAAATGTGCAACAGGTTAAAAATTTGGAACGGTCAGACCACGAAAACGGCACATTTATTTTGTCCGACAGAACAGACTTAAACTCTCCGAACAGAGATTAAACTCTCATGCAAAAATCAGACTTTTATTTATCACCTGTCACAATTCCTCTCATTTGACATATTCTACATGTTTCACTCATTAAAACGCCCATTTGGTTATAAATAGCAGTCTGATTTTTGCATGAGAGTTTAATCTCTGTTCGGACAGTTTAAGTCTGTTCTGTCGGACAAAATACATGTGCCGTTTTCGTGGTCTGACCGTTCCAAATTTTTAACCTGTTCCACAATGAAAACTTCCCCTGTTCCAGTGTTCCCATATATCAAAGTTTGTCTGACTAGACACCCTTAAGCTATTAACAAATTTTCAGCTGGCTATTAATCAACTTTTTTTTTCATACGCGGGATCCAGACCTAAAGCTGATATGTATCATCGTTCGCCTTAAATTAACGACATTCACGCTTTTAGAAAGCGACATACATACTTGACTTGTATGTGTAATGAATGTGTTTAATAAATATTTTTTACAATGATATTTGATATTGGTAGTTTATCTTTAAAAATAATTTCCTGTAATAGCAAAAAATATCTTAGAAGAAAGTTTATTGTGCATCAATTCCATTTTTATAAATTAAGCTAATACCGAAATACCGGTATTTTTCTTATAAATACCGGTATCAAATACCGGAAAATATCGTCTTACAATACCGGAATCCCGGTATTGTAAGCCCTATGTTTATTCTGCCGCTTACCGTATATTATAATAGCTGAGTCCTCCGTAATTCATACAAACAAAATGTATCTTAATACTTTTTCTTCATGTTAACTTTTATCCTTTTTCGAAGAATGTGGCCACAATTTAAAATATCCAGATCCTAATAACTCTCGTTCTAGAATCTTGAAAATCCACCTAGAGCATACAGAATGTCATAACTATAACAGCGAAACCAATTTAAATACCTTAAAAGCGAGTTCTCGAAGCTAAGGTTATATTACTTTGGATATAAACGTAAAACTGTAGTCGAAAATGCATAAATTCCATTCGTAGGAAGAGTTCTCAAACCCGCTTTTCGCCTCGTAATAAATTCTACAAAAATCCCGACATCAAAATTCCCAACAAACCAGATAAACACGTAGATCCCTCAATTATACCGCTTGTGAAATTTCGTTTTTGTCAAAAAACAGGTTCGGAGGGTGAGACCGAAAGTGCCTATCGACGTGTTTGGATAAGTATTTGTAATGGTTTAAATGTATTATGGAATAAAGTATCTACCGAATTTGTTAACCACATTAGGTTCATCACGCAGATATGGAAATATACATATTATAGCCCGATCAAGGAACACAAAACTTTACTAAAACCTCCCAAAAATAAAGGAAGGATAAAAATTTGGAAATAGGTAGTTGAAATTATCTATTATTATACATATAAGAAAAAGTTTACAATTCTACATCCCCTCCATTTTACAAAAATGGAGGGGAATACATCCTTCTCGAGGGTGAAAAATATAGAGGAAAGTCGCCAATTATGGAATACCATTTTGTTTTGAGGATATAAAATAATACCTTTATGGAAATGAAAACAATTTAATTTTATGACACATCAGTCATACATTTTTATGTAGTAATTAAAAGCCTTCTATTAAATATTTTAATTAACAAAAAAAATCGAACAAAAAAACAAAATCCCAAATGAGTAACCAAATATGAAATAGGTACCCATATATGGAATATAGACATAAACCAACATATCAATAACAAAAATAGACATAAACATCTGATATCAAATGAATTTAAATAAGAAAATTGTGAAATATGAAAGAAGTAGCTTAATTCACTTGCAGACATCACAGATCCATGTATGAAACTCTGGACCAGCACAATCATAATGAGCCCACTTACACTTAATCTGATATTCCATAATTAGGCACCAACGACTGTCCGTATTTGGATTTGTACATTAGTTCAAACTAGTATCAACATCTTTTCAAGTCGTAATGTTTTAATTACAGAAAGTCATAAAATATCAAAATAAAGGTACTATTAATATACACAATAGCATAACAAGACTGTATTCATGCATAATAACCAATAATACCCGTTGAATATATTTACCTCTGAAATTTTCTGCGAGACGATCAAACAAAACGCGCCTGTCAGACACGTATCGTTCGCGCATCTGACACAGAGGTGTGAATACGATAATAAAGAGAGCGACTGAATTAGAAGATGGTCTTGTAGTGCGCTTCCTATTTATATTTTCGGAGAAATCAAGGAATTCCATATTAGGGCACTATTCCATATTTGGTTACTTTCCTCTACATTCAAAATAAGTCCGAAATTGGATAAAATTACTAATTCTAAGCAACTTTTGTTCTTCAGAGTCTTTTTACTAAATCAATACTTGTCTAGTTATTTGCGAGTGAATATATTCATTTTTAACAAAAAAAAAACATGTTTTTGGACGGTTTATCGTAAATAACTCAAAAAGTAAATATTTTATCGAGAAGAATATTCTCAGGAAAAATATAGATTATAAAAAAGTGAAAAAATGATGTAAGCATGAAGTCTGTAGACTCAGTAGAAGCAACAAATAAAAAGTAGGTTCTTCTTCGTCCAATTCCAAATCGAAAATTTTAACGTGAAATAACCAAAAAACAAAGCACTTTTTGGGGAAACTCATTACAATTTTTTTAAAATGTTTTAAAAAAGGTTTATTTTTGTTTTTTAAAAAACCCCTAACATCAAAAGTAAGTGAATTACGCCCAAAATATTGTTATCCCTTTCATTTTTTGGTAAAACGAATCTGGAAAATCACCCCGTAATTACCAGCCCAAATAAAATTAATCGTTACCGCTTCACAGGTCACTTTGCTTATATGTATTCTTTGTTGTATGATCTGTAAGTTTCATCGGTTCAAAGTGCTTATTTTTGAAAAAACTGTATTTAAAACGGCTTGAATGAATCACTAATCAGGAGTGTATGAAAATTTTGAACAGCCATAACATAACCAATGTTTGTCTAACAGGAAAAGAAAATATCCGAAATATTCAGAAAAGCAAAACGTATTTTCTTACGTACGATATTTTCTTAATACTTTACAAACCGATTTTATTTTAAAAAAATGTGTTGAATAGACGATCAAAGACCACATCCAAAACTATACTATAAAAAAATGTACAGGGTGCTATTAAAAAGATTAAAGTTAGGGGTTGTAACTAAGGTATGAATATTTAGAGGGTGATTTTCCCTGCCATATTAAAGTGTATTACAAATAGAATATGTAGATCAGTTTTTGTCCCATTCAAAAATCTCTATTCGTTTAAGAGATATAGCCTGCATAAATTAGTCTGTGACACCCTGAAAGGGAAGCAGAGTTATTGTTAAAAAACGAAATATATTTTTCTAGTGATAATGTTTGAAAATTACAGAGCGCCTTAGTTTTGATGTTTATGTTTAGTACATGCAGTGTCTGCTTTTTATTTACATATCGGGCAACAAAAGTCTCAATTTTGCTGATTGGGGATAGACAGAAGTGAATGGCACATTGGTACCTAACAAAATGACGGATATTCCTGCACCAGAAGAACTACTTAAAATGATATCTTGCAATTGAAAAAAAGGATGTGGCTCAACTTGTGGGTGTCGCAAACTTGGATTATATTGCAATCAATCTTGCGGTTCCTGCTCTAATGATAGCTGCTAAAATTGTCCTTCTGTCGACTAAGAAAAAAAGGAAGTTGATGCAGAAGAAATAGACGAATTTGAAAGTTGAAGTTAAATTATTGATATATTATATTTTAAAAATCATATTAATTTTATACTTAGTTTAATGTTGTAAAATAAATATTTTTCATTATCATCAAAATGTGAAGTTTAAAAAGTTTAATCTCCCTCATAGTCCATTCTTTCACGGTTTTTGCTCTGAATTTTAAAGAACCGCTTCGATTGACGTGAAATTTGGCATACATATAGCTTATATGTCAAAGAAAAAAGTGATATTGTGCGGATGTGTGCTTTTGCCCTGGGGGTGACTTTCACCCCCTCTTGGGGGTGAAAAAATATATGTCCAAACTAAGTCCGGAAATGGGTAAACTGACTAATTTTAAGTAACTTTTGATCTATGGAGCTTTTTCGCCAAGTCACCACTTTTCGAGTTATTTGCAAGTGAATATGTTCATTTTTCAACAAAATAACCATATTTTTAGACGGTTTTTCGTAAATAACTCAAAAAGTAAGTACTTTGTCGAAAAAAACTTTCTTAGCAAAAATATAGCCTATAAAAAAGTTAAAAAAATGGTGTACGCGTTAGCTCTCTAGATCTCGTAGAACCAGAGTTATAGCCAATGAAAAATAGATTCATATTCACCGAATTTCAAATAGAATATTTCGACGTGAAATATCCAAAAAATTAAGCACTTTTTGAGGAAACCCATAACTTGGGGATAACTTTTTTAAAGTGTTTGAAAAAAGCTTTATTTCTGTTTTTACAAAAAGTTTATAGCTTTAAATTTAAGCTAGTTACGCTTAAAATAAAGTTGGTCCCTTTTGTTTTTGCAAAAAAAAAATCGGGAAGACCACCCCCTAATTAGCAACTTAAATTAAATTAATCGTTACCGCTCCACAAATTATTTTACTTATGTTATGTTTATATGGTCTGTAAGTTTGATCGATTCAAAGTGCTTATTTTTGAAAAAATTTGGTTTCAAAATAAAATTTTTAAAAATTTAAATTTTGAAAAATATGCTTTTTTTTCAAAATAACTTAAAAATTGTTAGAGATACCAAAAATCCCGGAAAACAAAAAAGTCAGATTTGCTTTTCTGAATGTATTTTTTTGTTTTTCTGTTAGACAAAAATTGATTAAGATTTGGTGTTTCTAAATTGGCATACATTCGTGATCAGTGACTCGTTCAACCCCTTTTAACTACAGCCCTTTTAATAATAAGGACTTTGAACCGATGAAACTTACAGATCATATAACACAATATATACACGAGTTAAGAAACTTGTGAAGTCGTAACGATTAAGCTCATTTAAGATACTAATTAGGGGGTGATTTTCTCGATTTTTTTACCAAAACCAAAGGGGACTAACTTAGTTTTGAGCGTAACTTGAACTTAATTTTGATGCTAGAAATTTTTTTTATAAAACAAAAATGAAGATTTTTTTAAACACTTTAAATAAATTGTAATGAGTTTTCCCCAAAATATGCTTCATTTTTGGTTATTTCACGTTAAAGTATTCCATTTGGAATTTGACGAATATGAACCTATTTTTCATTAGCTATAACTCTGCTTCTGCTAGGTGTAGAGACGTGATATATACACCATTTTTTTAAATTTTTTACAGGCTATATTTTTGCTAAGAATGTTTTTTCGACAAAATACTTACTATTTGAGTTATTTGCGAAAAACCGTCTAAAAGTGTGGTTATTTTGTTGAAAAAATGAACATATTCACTGGCAAATAACTCGAAAAGTATTGACTTCGTGAAAAAACTCTATAGAACAAAAGTTACTTAAAATTAGCCAGTTTATCCATTTCCTGACTTTCTTTGGACGAATATTACCCCCAGGGCAAAAGCACATATCGGCACAATATCACTTTTTTTCTTTGACTTGTTAGCTATGGGTATGCCAAATTTCATGTCAATCCAAGCGGCTCTTTAAAATTTAGAGGTTTTGCAATATTTTACCGTTAAAGAAGGGACTATCAAACGTAAATTTTTATGGGATACAAATTTTATAAATATATTATATCATAAGCAACAATTAATTTTCATTTTCTTAACGAACTCCATTACTTCAAGCTTTCAAGAAAATTTTTTCCCTAATTTTTATGTTTTTTAAGAGGTAGTTTTTAGGGGTTGAATCACTAAAATCATTACTTGAATCTTGAATTGAATTGAATTGAATCACTTGAATCATTAAAAACTTGTATGTATCGGATTTTTTATATTTAAATAATATATAGTTTTCTATTTAAGATCGAAAATAAAATGATTTCATAATCTCAGCCATTTTTTTAATAACTGGATGAGGGGTAGTTTTTAATGGGAGTTACATATAAATATATCCAACTATTAGTTACATTGTAAAAAAAACAACAAAAATTTAACATGTTTAAACATATTAATGTCGATACCTGCTTCCATTTATTAATTTTTAATTTTTTCCTCAGTTTCAATCTTAGGGGTGGTTTTTGGTGGATGAATTATTAAAAAAATTAAGTGTCATATTTCTTGTGCTTAAAGGAAAAAAATTCTCCTATTACGATCGAAAATATAAAAATGTCTTGTTTCTTGACCATATTTTGAAATAATGTTTGTATGAGGGGTTGTTTTTAGGGGTTGTGAGCTGTAAAATATCAAAATTTTAAAGTCATGATTTAAAAAAAAATCAACATTTAACGTATTTAAACATAATTATAGCCCATTTACCCCTTTAAATAATTAGTTTTCAATTTATTGGAGTAAGGGGTAGTTTTCACCTCTTAAAAAAAGCATACTTTGCAACCAAGTCAGGTTTGAAGAGAAGAGGAAAATGAACTTAATTCCAAATTTTCAAGAAACTCGATGTAGGCAATTAGAATTGCGAGGTTTAGATCCATTTTAAGTTTGAATGATTGTACCAGAAGTTAAAGAAGTTGATTTTAATCAACCAAATACGAGTACTTTCGGGGGAACCCAGATGAATAATAAAAGTGTTAGTGAAAATATCACGAAAAGTACGTTGGCTCCGGCTCTCACTTCTAGTGGTATTCAAATAACCACTGCTCAAAATTGCACATTTAATGTTAATATCTATAAATAATTGCCCAACTACAAATTAAACATATTTAGGATGCCATTATGAAAATACAGTTATAGTGTAATTGTGTTAGTATAAAATGAAAAAATTACTTTTATTTGAGGAAGGTGGAAAATCATATGTATAGCATGAGAGCCTTTTCCTCCTTTGAATGATTACTGCCCTCTGCTACGCTTCGGGCAGTAAACTTCATTCTCGGGGGAAAAGTAGTACGTTGTTCTCTTGTTTTACAAATAGCTGTTATTTACTAGATTTACTCTAATAATCTCATTTAGTCCCCGCTCTCCCTCTCTTCTGATATTCCTCTTTTTTAGTTCAAATAAGTTTACTCGATTTAATCAACCGTCTTTGCTTTACACTCGCTGTTTTAATTTCATTTTATAAAACGTACGTGAGTCCAATAAACATGATACTTCGTCCAGATTCAATCTACTTGAGCCAACATCGTCAAAGTTTGACTAATAAAACCTGCAGCAGGAGATACCGATAACCTTTAATTTAACTAACCAAGTTTACCGGTCACAGGGGATTGTTCTGGCCAATAAGGGTAATTTAATACTTGATAAATTTCTAAACGACACTGATTCGTATGTACCTTCGGTATTAACGCTGAAGAGCAATCTGTCCCGAGAGAAGTTTAAATGCTATGAGAAGACTTGGGTGTCCATCAATTAGTTTTAAATCTTGTTAAGGGCACGTTCACATGAGAAGCGCTTAAAGCGCGTCGAACTCTCGCTAGAATTATGTGCGTTTCAGTTTGAATTTTTGTAAATTTATTAACAAGCTAGTAATGATAATAGGCCTGGATCCCGCGTACCAAAAAAAGTTGATTAATAGCAAGCTGAAAATTTGTTAATAGCTTAACGGTGTCTAGTCGGACAAACATTGATGTACGGGAACACTGGAATAGGGGAAGTTTTAATTGTGGAACAGTTTAAAAATTTGAACCGTCAGATTACGAAAACGTCCCATGTATTTTGTCGGACAGAACATCCAATTGATTTGTTACCCTTTCATTAAACTCTCATGCAAAAATCAGACTGCTGGTACTAACCAACATGATTCCTGTCATTTGACATGTTCTTCGTGTTCCACTCATTAAAATGCCCAGTTGGTGATAAACACCAGTCTGATTTTTGCATGAGAGTTTAATTAAATGGTAACAAATCAATAATAGGAAGTTCTGTCCGACAAAATACATGGAATGTTTTCGTAGTCTGACGTTCCACATTTTTAACCTGTTGCACAATTAAAACTTAAAACTTTCCCTGTTCAATTGTTCCCATACAATAAAGTTTGTTCGACTAGACACTGTTAAGCTATTAAAAAATTTTCAGCTTGCTAATAATCAACGTTTTTTTTTGGACGCGGGATCCAGGTTTATAATAATAGTTATTAAGGTACCAAGGGTATTATAAGGATAATAACGCTTGAGGTCAATGGTGTATATACCGAGGTCCTATGCCCCGAGGTATATAGGTTGACCGAAAGCGTTATTATCTATAATACTCGCGGTGCCTACAACGTTTAATGTCCGAATAAATTCTTCTTTATATGCAAAAAAATTGAATGAATTTTGAATTAATTAGTTTTTCAAATAAGTACATTTAACAGCAATAGTCGTAACGTAATTGTGGTACTTAACAATAGTTTTACTTAGGTTTTTATTTGTCAACTTGACAGTATTTAACTAGTTATTTAAATTTAATGCCAAAGGGCGTTCTCTTTCAAAATAACGCTCTAGGGCGTTATATTATCATATTTAACTGACTTCGAAATCATGTCATTATTTGTCAAATAATATACCAGTCGGACATTAAATATATAAAATCAGTAACCAATATAACGTATTTATTTACAAAGTAGGTAAGAAACTGCAGTTCAATAAAATTAAATGATTAACATTAACCTTAAGTTAAATTTAAATATTTTAAAATAATCAGACTGTTTATATACGGTCCTTGTCCTTAAACAGTGTATTTAGCCTAGTTTAAAGTAGGTATTACAATATATACCAAATTTAAAAGTTAAGAGGAAAGGCGCAAATTGTCGCCTGTAAAAATTTTCAATGTGTTTTAAATGTATTTATTTTTTTCGAATCCTGAGAAAACTATTAAGTATTTTTGAAAATTTTTAAAGCAGAATGAAAGATTATGTTGTTACCGAAGGCAGAAATAGAATAAATAAAAAGTTTCTTTTTAATGAAATATTTGCAATCAGAAATCAAATAAATTTTCTCTTTTGCTTTCACCCTTGTAACTTATTGAAATAAACATTATAGAAGTTTTCAGGGACTTTCGGCCCTCAGTAATATTGTAATCTTTTACTCTGCGTTTGAATTTTTTAAAAATATTTATTAGTGTAATCAGGATTCTAAAAAAATGAATACGTTTAACACATTGAACATTTGACAGGCGACATTTTGCGCCTATGCCCTTAATAAAGTTAATAAAAATTAGGTCATAATTTGGAAACAAATAAATAGATTTTTAAAACTATTAATTATATCAATGTCAATCTTGGTTGAAAATGTACATCCACAGTTTGTTCTGTATCAATATCAACAGCATCTTCAATTTGCCAGTATTTCAATGCTTTCTCTATTATGTAACTATTGCACTATTATATAAAACCAACGGTAAAACAGAACAAGCTGTTGTTATTCTTTGAACAAAAAGTAACCTGCTTTGAAATCCACATATTCAAATGGAAAATTTTTTCTTCAAAGTACCAAATGTTCTTTCGGTAACAATTCTTGAAGCAATTTGTGATTGATTATTATACAACACTTCAGCTACTGTCTGTGGATTCTGCATTTTAGGTAGTTGAGGAATGATTACAGTGGAATTTGGATATTACGGCCTCGGTAGTTACGTCATCTCGGTTGTAACGTCAATTTTTAATAGGTCCGGCCAAAACCTATTCGATAACATTATTAAAAACCCGGTTTTATCGGCTAAAAATAAAATAATTCTCGTCTATAGCGTCATAAAATTTTACAGGCAGTTGTCATTTTTTTATTTTATGAAGGATAAATTGCAATGTGTTTCCGGTTTGCAAATTTTATTTTTCGGAAAGGGTTGTGCAGAAGAAAATAATTGACTTTTTTCAGCGTTAGAGAACTTTTTCATAAAATGTAAGTTTTATATACATAATAGGTTTTATTTCTTATTTTTTTATCCTAAATGCAGCAATAATGATGTAATAAAATTTTGCCTGGTTTAAATCTCATTTTTTCTACCTCTTGTATAACGTCACTGTGATATAGCGTCATTTTTTTACTGGATCCTTCAATGACGCTATAAGCAAGTTCCACTGTATCATCTTTCCCCTAATAATACATTGTCCAGAAATTCCCTTTTTATACTCCTAAAAGTATTTTGTGTTACCTAAAAGTAACAACTCCTAAAATAGCTATTATTTCTATTTGCTCTTGTATTTTTCTAATTTTGATATTGTAAGAGGATTATTATGGATTATCATCTGTAAATGACAATAGTTATTTATGTACCAAGTCAGTAAAGTGACTATTTATCAAACGAGTCTGATATTACGAGAAAAGCGAGCGTAGCGAGCGAGGCGAGTAACAGACGAGTTCGATAAGGAGTCTTTACTGACGTGGTGCGTACAAAATTGTATCGCCAACATATATTTTTTAAATTTAATGTCGTCCGAACCACTGGAGTTGTAAACGACAACAATGGAAAATACATATTAAAAATAAAAAGAGATTGTAATATTAAGTAAATACATATGTATACTAACAAAAAGTATACCTGAAAAATTTGTGATACAATTAAATGTCTTTTATTCCTATTTCCGTTAAAACTGTATGATATTGTTGATATTTGTATTGTCTCCAACGAAGTGTCAACACTGTCAGTGTTGACAGTTCGTTGATTGTCTCTAAGAAGCTCAGATATGTCCCTGGGAAGGTTGAGTTTACTTCTCGTTTGCTAGTATATTTGACAATCGGTTAAGATGTGTTTTATTGATATAATATTTGCCAACATAATTTGATATTGGTTTTAACACTTACTTGCAATTTACAATTTAAGAACTTTTTAAATTTTAGACTTCATAATAATTTCATGACAGTGATGACAGATAACTTGCAAGATGCGAGATGGCCGCTTTCGATTTTTAATCGATAGTTATCAATATTGAATAATTACTTAATCGGTAAAGTTTTAATTTATTTTATATGAATATAATTACAAAATACTACAGAATTTCACTTTTTGACATAAATTTAATTGATAATATCGCAAATTGTGTACAATATTTTTAATTAGTAAAGTAAATAAATTGTAAGTCTAGTCAAATACTCGCCATTCGATTACTGTCATCGACCACTTACACTCAATCTCGGTTAATTTGATTAATCGCGGCAGGTAAAGTAAAATTCTTCTTTCAGTACAATAAAGTGTTACTTTACTGCCGCAAATGAGGGCCAATGAGTAAAATAATGAACGGCTTTAGTGACGGTTGGCGATAAAATAACTAAATTCAACGTTTCACTATTTGCAATGATATTATTTTAATTTTTATCTATTATCTAGGACCTTATTATAGGTAATAAAAAATAGAATCTTATACGTTACTTTATATTATACAAAAATATTTAATGTCAGTTGTTAAAATAAAAGATTCCTTAAAATGTTAGGGATGTAGTATATTTGTACTTTAGGAGAGGATCCTGTAATAAAGGCACTTTATCTTACGGTTGCATTACTCTCTATTTGAGAAAATCCTAAAAAAATACTCAATTGAGAAAATCCTAAATAAATCTATCTGCATCAAACCGCTCGGCCGTCAGAATGGTAACACAGAATACCAATGATCTGAAAGCGCCCATTGACGAGCGTTTCATTAAAACGCGCGTTAGCATGTGAACGGCCATACTGTATGTAAAATGTATTACTTGTCATCGCGCGTTAAGCGCTTGTAAGAAGTTATACTTCTATTATATGATTTCTTAAAAATAAATATACTTTAAACAGTTTGTTTCAATTTTTTTTAAACACCAACCAAATTTGGCGTTACCGCTTTAAAAAAAAATAAAAAAAAGTATAGGATTGCTCCGGATTCGAACTCAAGACCTCTCGATCTCTGGCCGAATGCTATACCAAATACCTACGAGGACTGTGTCTGTATTGGTTCGGACGTACCTAATGATAATTCACGGTAACAAACAGACAAGTATAATAAATATACAATAAAATGTTTTAATAATACTCATCTTACTCCTGAGGAAGACAAATCCAAAGACACAAAAATTATAATAAATATATTTACTAAAAACACTAACATATTCTTTTCGCACCTTTTCTTGTACTGATATATTTATATACTTCGTCTAATTTACTAACCGTTGCACGTCATCCGCGCCATAGCCTGTGACGTCGCATGATACCAACACGAAATATTTGGCGGTAGGTGTGTTCTTTTTTAGAATCATTTTGCCGAGTACACTGGAATTACAGCCACTAGACATATTTAATTATATACGCGTAGAAATAATATTTGAAGTTTTCTATTAATGTTAACCTAAAGAAATACACAATAATATGTTTCATTTAATTTGTATAAATGGATTATATAGCGTTTTTATGAAGCACATTTGTTAGGAACACACTGTAACTGTAGTCGAAAGAAGGTGATATTTGAGAATAAATTGGTAACATTTATTTAACAGTTGCGGTGATTACACTTCATATTTGTTTATATTCTTTGTTATAAGTATCTGTTCTATTATATTTATTGTTTTTATTATTTACTTTACTATAAAAAGATCCTCTACTATAAAAATATAAATTTCATCTAATTTTATCACGACTTGGAATAATCCAGGTATCTGACAACTTTTTTAGTTGTTATTGTAGACATATACAAAGAAACCTATCGGCTTCTCCCAAGAGTTCGGAGCCGTTTTTTAACAATTATTAATAATGCAGTGCAAAAACGCTTGCACTGCAAATCTTAAAAGATTATAACTTAATTCTTGTTCTCTATTTCTTAAGTTTTTATTTATAGGTATGGATCCCGCGTATGAAAAAAAAGTTGATTAATAGCAAGCTGAAAATGTGTTAATAGCTTAAGGGTGTCTAGTCGGACAAACTTGGATATATGTGAACACTGGAGCAGGGGAAGTTTTAATTGTGGAACAGGTTAAAAATTTGGAACGGTCACACCACGAAAACGGCACATTTATTTTGTCCGACAGAACAGACTTAAACTCTCCGAACAGAGATTAAACTCTCATGCAAAAATCAGACTGTTATTTATCATCTGTCACAATTCCTGTCATTTAACATATTCTACATGTTCCACTCATTAAAACGCCCATTTGGTGATAAATAGCACTCTGATTTTTGCATGAGAGTTTAATCTCTGTTCGAAGAGTTTAAGTCTGTTTTGTCGGACAAAATACATGTGCCGTTTTCGTGGTCTGACCGTTCCAAATTTTTAACCTGTTCCACAATTAAAACTTCTCATGTTCCAGTGTTCCCATATATCCAAGTTTGTCCGACTAGACTCCCTTAAGCTATTAACAAATTTTCAGCTTGCTATTAATCAACTTTTTTTTCATACGCGGGATCCAGACCTATTATTTACATTGAATATTAATTTGTTTTGTTGTATAATCCACGTTTACAATAATTATGTGATCTATTTGATTTAAAATGGATTCAGGATTTTTTTTATACTTTGGCAACTATGTCAACTTAGATCTCTGGCGTAGATAATGACGTGCAACGCTAAGTAAACTAGACGGACTGTACATAACTTGAAAGATTTAGCAACTAAACGCCATACTGTCTGTGTGCGCATGCGCGCAGTATTATGAAATTTTACTCTCAATCGAGCCTAAAGAAGTATAACTTCAAAAATGTTGTATGTATTACAAGCGCAAAGTGACATTATTGCTTTCGAGTAATTACCGCTCTCCGCTATGCATCGAGGGTAACTCTTAGTCTCAAGCAATAATGTATCACTTTTCGCTCTTAATACATAAATAACTATTAATGTATCATATTACCCCATATACGAATTTGAATATGTTTGTATCAATTAATATAAGACGAACTAAAGCTCATTAAATTAGAAGCAACATTGTAGAAATTTATATATGAATAAGACATCTTCTGTATATAAGAAAAGTCAGTGATTTATACAACAAAAATTTTCCAGGCAACAAAGTTTTGAAAAATTTCGAAATTTCCGGAGAGAGCTGGATTACGAATGTATTATTCAAAACCAGAAAAAAGGTATAATGTTTTTTCTTTAAAAGTAAATTTATGTTCTTGTTTTGTAATATCTTCAAATTTTCAGAAACTTTAAAGAGATTTCTAAGTTTTTATAATAGTCTAAGATATGATATAAGGTCGACCTGCACCGATCTTTTTAATGGATAAAAATTATTTGATATGTAATTTAGTATGTTAAAAATTATAAAAAACAAGGGGAGTCTGATATGATTTTGCCCTCACTATAATTAATTAAGAGATGAGAAATCCCAGATCTAAACAATAAATCTGAAAAGTCTCGTGGAACCACTTTTTAGAAACATTCTTAATCTCTGCCGTTTACAATTTATAAGACAAGGAGACGACGGATAAAGGAGACGAAAAGGACAATATGCTACACATTAGGGTGTCCCGTCTTTGCATAAAATTTTTTTTGAGCTACACTATCGCAGGAGGTATCCAAATTTGCGTAATTTTACAGAGATTATGAAAAATGTAAAATAAATACGATAGCATGTCACCTTCAGGGCTCTACTAGACTTTAAAGTTTTGTAGATTTTACGTTTGTACAGACCTAAATCATATACTTCAAATAATACACAAATTTAATTTAAAAGATATTTTATTATTAAAATTAATGAAAAAGGTTTAAAACAACTTAACAAACAAAATAGATCCTATATTTGATGACAAAAACTTAAAATTTAAACTTATTTTTGTGTCCAAAATTTGGCATTTCTGCCCGAGACTGCAACCTGGTTCTAATAAAGCTATCTCTAGAAGTGGCATCAGTTACATTCTGCGAGGCCTCTGTAATCAGTTTAACACATCTTTCCACAGATTGTGTGTGGCAGGGAAAGTCAAAAACATCCAAGCTTTTATCTTTTACCATGATCTGAAGGTCCTCAGTAGAAATATGCCGAAGAACCGGCGGTATTGACCGGCGGGTAACCTGACATTCGTGCCACATAATAATATCGTTGTAATCTTTAGCAGAGAAGTTAATTTTTGGTGTTTTAAATATTCTGCGTTTATCGCTACTTTCAGTATCTATTTGTTATTCTTCGCCATGCCAGCTCCCTAATGTGATCTCTATCATCAAACAACATACTCACAAGTAGGTTTTCTGGGTGGGCAAAAAAGGCATTTCTTTCGATAACGGTATCCACAACAGATCTTAGATTTTCAGGTAGAAATCGAGAGAACATATTTAGTTGAAAAATATCCTTCGCTCCATCCTTAAAAGACGCTTTTTGCTTAATTCTGAACCACATCGAAGCATATACTTTAACAACATAGTTTACAAGCAACTGTAAATTTGCTGATGGATTAAGCGTACTTACATAAAGTCTGAGTAGACGATTAGCAGTAGTAAGCCATCTGGAGTGCGCCATTTTTCCAGGATGACGGTTTGCCAATTCAGGAACTGGTTAATACTGCTTGACATATTTCATATAGATATTTTTGATCGGTAGTTAATTCATTGACCACGTTTTTTGGCAAGTCAGGCAAATTACCATTCACAGCAGAAAAAGTCACGGTCGGTTTATTTTTATAAGCAACTAACTGTTAGGACCCGAAGTAGAACCATCTATGGTCATGAACAAGTGACGAAACGGTAACTCATTGGCATGAAGTATAAAAACGCACCCTTGTAACGGTCTCCCCAAATACTCCTCTAAATATTGAATCACACCACCCTTCCAGCCAATATTAGTTGCAGTTCCATCACATCCAACGCAAATTACATCATCTAAATTCAAACTTTGACCCTCGAAAAAAGTTGTGATCGAAGTAAAAATTCCATTTGCAGTGCCACGACTAGGCGTTGTATGTCCCAAAAAAATTGATCCGGGTTCTGATAACAATGAGATGTGTTCTTCCAAAATCTCTTTGCGATGGTAACAATTCCCTATTTTTTCATTTATCAGGGTCTTTTCCTTTCGACCATCAAAGTAAACTGCTATTTACAACAATACCTGCAACATATTTTGAAGCATTTCTTCGGGATTTACATACAGCTCTGTGGATTTTTTTCAATCTATTTTTATCAATAACCATTGTCAGATCTTCGGTAGAAACCAAATCCACGTCAACCAAAACGGCAGAAGCAACAGCAGCAAGAGATCGCATCGATAAACCGTATCTATCACTGACTTTAGCAACTGTTGGCAACGGCAACATATTTCTATTAAACATGGAAGTCGACGGTGTCCCTGTTGAGAAAGAGTCAGGCACTGTTTCTTCATCACAATTTACTGATATAGAATCGGTCGTTTGAGTAGCACACAACTTTTTTGTTGCCCTCATTGATTCTTCTATTTTTCTCTGCTGTTGTTTCATGAATCTGGCAGTTTCTTTCTTATCAACACCGCATTTAACCATTTTCCTCTCATTTCTTTGATCCAACAGAAAGTCTCTATCATTGATGGGAACTTTTTTATGTTTTAAACATGAACAAGATTGAATAGAAATACATTTACAAGCAGCAACGTCGAAAAGCTTTTTAGCTGACTTTATAAAATACTTCACTTTGCTTTCAAAACTGTTATTTCGTTTGCTTTTGAGGTGTCTTTTCAAACTGAGGTACTTTTCGAAATAATATTTTAGTAACTGAATAATCCGTTCCTTAGTTACGATTGGAATCGAAGCTTTTGTCCAAATATTAATAACTTCTTCAGAAACAATGCCATATATTTCTGAATTGGATGGATCCTTTCTATTATACTTTAATTTTAGATCGTTCTTCACAAACAAAATACATTTCATAACATCTCTTATAGTTGCTAGCTGTCGATCGTCAAGTTCTTTGTAAGGTTCCATTATAGAACAAGTAGTCTCACTACGCCTAGAACTCATGATTTAAAACACACAAAATCAGCTTTTGACACTAAAACAAATGAAACTGTAGTGATGTGATGTTTGATGTTGAACGTCGAACGACGTGTCGACCACCCCGAGCCACATTCTCCTTCTACTCGTCTTTCTCCTACCATCAAAGCAGACCTGACCTAACCAAACTTCACAGAATTCTCTAAACTTTAACGGAACGTAAAATTTGGTGTACGGTTTTAGCACATTACAAAAATTTTCTAAGCGAATTAGGAAGGTTCCAAGTGTAACAAAAGTGATGGAAAATCATTGAATAAGGACAGGCTTGTTTTGCCACCTTATTTTATATTTATTGCTATTTTGAAGCAAGAGTGATAAATTAAGACATTTTTAACCAATCGCATCTGATAGAAAATTTAATTATCTTTGTTTTATTCCTATACGACTTTGTTCTAAAATGAATAGTTTTTAAGTTATAAAAAAAACGTAGAAAAAAAAACGAAATTTTTTGAAATTTTTAAATATTTTATTTTCTTTTATTAATGTTCCGGGCATATTTGAGAAGGAGCATAATTCAATTATTATTAACGAAGTTATCACCTAACTTTATCCGCAACAATCTAAATGCCACCTCTCACATCCACCTAAAAACAGATCCTTACTGGTCTATTAAGAAATGTATAAGCAACATATCAAAAAGTTCTACTCGAGAAGTGGGTACTTCATTTTTTATTAAACAAATGAACTACGGAACTAGATGTTTTTTTAAATAACTCCGAAAATATAAATTTTAGAAAAGAACTGACTTGACCATTGAAAAATTCAGAAAATTTTACAAAAAAACCTTATATAAGGAATTTTCTAAAATTAAATCTGTACCTTCTATAATTTTTAATTTATAACGCTAAAGTCACCCTTCTCACAAACATTGGGGCACTGTAAACTAACGTACGGCGAAGTGCACGGTTGAGATATTTTAATGTAATTCTTTAACTAATTATTGATCAAATAAAATTTTACAAATTGTACATGAAAGAAGAATAATTAAGCTATCTTATGGTCATAACAGAAATAAATAAAATATATGGGAATAAGTACGGTGTGGGCGGAAAATGAGCCTTACATGAATTTTGTTAAAAATGATTTAAAAATGTGTAACAAATACAATGTTTCTTATAAAACTCTTAATTTTGCACAACTTACCTTTAAAGCATCTTGCTAAATGATGCTTCATTCAAAAAACAAAACTCAAAAATTTAATTCAAATGATATGACGTCTCAAAAATTGTAATTTTTGAAATCTTCGTAGGTTTATAGAATTACCTCCATTTTAAGACGGTATTACTCAAGTTTGAACAGATCTATTACAGTTTTATAATGCTTTTTAAAATCTTGGGATGTAATCTTTAAAATTCACTTAATTATTTTACTTAAGAAATGAAATAAACTATTTCTTTTTAAGAAAATTAAGAAAGATAACAAAAATGTAATACAATAACTGAAAATTATGCTAAACCAGCTAAAAAAATGTTTATACAAAGTGATTAAAACTTTTTTCTGTAAAACTTACCTAAAATACATTTAATAATAAGCTTCATCAATAATAAATGTTCAGCAAAAAAATTTTTTTAGCTCATACAGTATGTCTGCGTAACTTAAAACCTATTGATAACTTTTTTATTATCAGTTTTACGAAAAAAAGTTATTCTTTATAAAATACTTTGAATCGTATATAATCTAAGATGCAATCATCAAATCTCAAATTTAATTAATGTTATACGAGGTATGTCAAAAAATATTAATTTCACTCAAGAGTAAAGTACCTTTACATTTCACAATATCGAAAATTGTTATTAAGGAAAGTTGTTTGGAATTCAAAAATTTGTTTTAGTGTTCAATTACATCCTTCTAATTAAAATATTGTGAATAATAAAGGCACTTAAATCTAAAGAAACATTCATATTTTTTACATACCTCGTATAAAATTAAAAAAGTTTAATATCTGATGATTGTATCTTAGATTTTAGATCAGGGAGAGCATTTTATGAAGAAAAACTTTTCTCGTAGAAGTGATAATAAAATAGTTACCATAATTGTAATAAAATGATTATGAGTATGAGTATCCGTAATTTGAGAAAAAATTGATTTTTTTTTTCGATGAGAATGATGTAATTGTATATCTAGACATAGTTTCTAATTTCAAACAACTTTTCATAATAGCATTTTTTGATATTCTGGAATATAAAGGTACTTTACTCTTAAACGAAATTAATATTTTTGACATAACTCGTATAAAATTGATAAAATTTGATATCGGATGGTTGAGTTTTAGATTTTTGACTATCCAGAGCATTTTATTAAGAATAACTTTTTTCGTAAAATTGATAATAAAAAAGTTTTCCATGTGGTTCCTAGCTACGCAGACACACTGTATAAGAGCTTCTGTATAAGAATTTTTAAATTGCAATGCCATATTCGGATTCAGCATAATAAAAGCAAAATAGAAACATATTTGATCAAAGTAAAATAATGAATTTATCGATATTTTTAAAATTATTTATACAAAGCAATTGTTATTTTTTAAACAATTAGCGGCCAAATCTGCCAGTAGAACTTTTTACTTTAACATGTATATTAACTAACAAAAACAGGTTTAGAAAAATATAAGCTTGTTTGAATTTTTCCGAAAGAATGCATGTTTTCGTTCTAATTGCACTCCCCTATAGACAAGGAGAAAACGGTGGGATCGTTAGAAAAAATATTCCCATGAGATTTTTTTGCATAAACACATTAGTGAGACATCCCAGAATAAGGTTCAAGAAGTCGCCCACGTGAAAAGTGGGCCAATTGTTTTTTAACAATTTTTTTTTAATCAAATTACAGAAATCAATATTTCGGGCCCGTACAAATTTTTGTTACGTTTTTTGGACTTTTCTGGACAAAAAAGGTCGCTTGTAATTTTTCTCTAAAGTTGATCGTTTTCAAGTTATAAACAATTTAATATTGAAAAAAACGAAAAATGGCGATTTTCAAGGCTTAATAAATTGGTTAAAAGATATTATTATGAAAGTCAGAAAGTGACTAAATCAAAGTTTAAAGCCCCCGCTACATGATCCCCAAGATCCTGAAGAAATTTTTGTCATAATTTTATTACTAAGCTGTTATTTTTAAGTAATAATAATAAGCACCAGCACTTATTTGGCGGCCGTGAGTGCGAGAGAGATGCCATTCTGGCAGTCCAATGGGGCATCTTACTCGCACTCACATTTACAGCCGCGTCAATACGCTCTTACGGCTTATTGTTAATAATTAAAAATAACAGCTTAATAATAAATTAATGACACAAATTTCTTCAGGATCATCTAGGGGGGGGGGGGGGCTTTAAACTTTGATTTAGTCACTTTCTGACTTTTATAATAATAATTTTTAACCGAGTTATTAAGTCTTAGAAATGGCAATTTTTGCGTTTTTCAAATTTTAAATTGCTTATAACTCGAAAATCATCAACTTTAGAGAAAAATTACAGGAGACCTTTTTTATCCAGAATGGTCTAAAAAACCTAAAAAAAAATTATCCAGACCAAAAATAATAAGTTTTGCAATTTGATTAAAAAAAATCGTTAAAAAAAATTTGGACCACTTTTCTCGTGGGTGATTTCTTGAACTTTCTGGGGTGTATTACAAATGTGATTATGCAAAAAAATCTCATGGGAATATTTTTCCAACGAACCCGCCGTTTTCGCCTTATCTACTAGTTGTTTTTATGTTTATTCAATAGCAAACTTTATACAGGGTGTTTCATTAATAATTGTCCATATAGTAATTGGAGAAACCTTAGCACAAAATACGAAGATCTAACCTAAAACACTTAAATAAAATGTTGTTCCTTACTGAGTTACAGGGTGTTTTATCTAAAAATTTAAAAACTATTTTTGCTCAGCATTTTAAAACTATTCGACGTATCCTTTTCAAACTTGGCAGAAAGTGCTACTACAAGACACCCTACCAAATTATGATAAACAAACGTTTCTAGCTACTACCAGAGACGTACGACAGGGGATGATGAATGGTTGACCTTTCTCAAATTCTACGCCACTGGAGGAATTACTATTTTAGTGCCATATTTCGATTCTAAAATACTTTCTACGTAAATAATATACTCTACATTGGTAACGATAAAGTCATTAGTTTTCGAGATATTTGAAGTTAAATATGACACGACACAGTTATTATGATTATGATTCATATGATTAAGATTTAAAAACTATTTGTACCCAGTACTTTAAAGCTATTTGGCGTATCCTTATCATACTTGGCAGACAGTGTAGGTACTTTACACCCTACTAAATTAAGATAAATAAACGTTTCTAGCTACTACCAGAGGCGTACGATAGGGGATAGTGACTGGTTGATCCTTCCCAAATTCTACGCCACTGACAAAATTGCTATTTTAGTGTAATTTTTTGATTTTGTAATACTTTTTATGTAAATAATATACTCTTTATTCGTAACGATAAAATGATTAGTTTTCGAGATATTTGAAATTAAAAATGAAGCGACACAATACACTGACCAAAATAACCGTGTCGTTTCATTTTTAACTTCAAATATCTCGAAAACTAATGACTTTATCGTTACAAATGAAGAGTCTATTATTTCATAGAAAGTATTGGAGAATCCAAAAATTGAAATAAAATAGCAATTTTGCCAGTGGTGTAGAATTTGGAAAGGGTCAACCATTCACTATCCCCCTTCCTACGCCTCTGGTAATAGCCATAAACGCGTGTTTAACATAATTTAGTAGTTTGTATAGAACCTAAACTTCTTGCCAAGTATGAAAAGGATACGTTAAATAGTTTTAAAATGCTGACCAAAAGAGTTTTTAAATTTTTAGATAAAACACCCTGTAACTCGGTAAGAAACCACATTTGATTTAAGTGTTTTAGGTTAAATCTTCGTATTTTCTGCTAAGGTTTCTCCAGTTACTATATGGACAATTATTAATGAAACACCCTGTATAATATGTATATGAAAAAATGTTTGGCCGACAAATATATTGGACATTTAAATAAGTCCTACAAGTAGAACATGTCAAATGACAGGACTTATATTGGTGGTAAATAGCAGTCTGATTTTTGCATGAGAATTTAATGAAAGGGTAACAAATCAATTTAAAGTTCTGTCCTACAAAATACATGGGATGTTTTCGTAGTCTGACATTCGAAACCTGTAACCTGTTCCACAATTAAAACTTCCCCAGTGTTCCGTTGGTTAAGCTATTAATAAATTTTCAGCTTCCTATTAATAAACTTTTTTTGGTGCGCGTGATCCATGCCTATTATTATAGTACACCATTGTACTTATCCTCAATATAAAACCAAAAATAATGAACAAAAACTTATTTTGCACATTGTATAAATATAGAAAATTGATCCCTAAAATGTGCTTTCAACGTTAGCTCAAAAATAAATATAATTTTCGACTCGTGAAAAACATAAATCCCTTGAAACCAACTCTCTAAAACATTAACATTGTGACTTCTAGTCCATTAGTAGGTAGAAAGGGCATAGAAGCGGAGCGAAATTTGAGTTCGGAACATTTTCATTAAGTGCAGTGTTTGTTAATCCGTTAAAAACGTTTTAAACGGATACTTTAAACTAACGGGAAAAATCATGAGGTTCGAGGGAAAAGTTAAATAAAAATGGTGCATTAGAACAAGCTATGTGGAGTGGTGATATTGTTACTTTTTAAATCCTTTCGATAGAGAGCATTTTTTACATTGTTTTGAAGTAAATATTAATTGCAGAGTGCCGTCAGAATAAATTATATTTTAATATCTACATTTTTAAATACTGCCACAGTTAAAAATAGTTAAAAATTGTATATTCGATGAGTGAAATAATTACAGTTGAGTCCCTGAATCTTTACCCGTGCATCATCATTTGAAGCATACGAAATAAGTCGATGATAATTCGGAAATTGAAATTTACTAGACGCAACAGCAAGTACTGCTACTTGCTGTTGCGTTAAGTAAATTTCAATTTCGACTTATCATCGACTTATTTCGTATGCTTAAAACGATGACGCACGGGTAAAGATTCAGGGACTTAACTGTATTTTTGTATTAAGAGCGAAAAGTGATACATTATTGCTTGAGAATAATAGTTACCACGAGGTAATTATTTGAAAGTAATAATGTCACTTTGCGCTTGTAATACATACAACATTTTTTCTACAATCACTTAATAAAATGAAACTATTTTTAAATCTTTAACTTTATTGTAACTATTTTATATCTGGTGCAGGTAAATAGGGAGAAGTGTACTTTTGATATCTGTCATTATTCATATCTGTCATTTTTATATCTGTCATTATAATGTCATAATATTAACTTTTATATCTTTCAGTTTGAATGTTCAATGTGTTTGTACGGTTGCTACGGACGGCGTGCGGTAATCAAACTTTAGCGCTCTAGAGAGCAGGGGTTCCCAACCGGTGGTACGCTTACCACTGGTGGTACGCGTCGCATGGGTGAAACAAGCGATTAGGATGGGCCTTTCTCTCTGGCACTGGCGGAAGTGCTAGTGAGTCTTTTCACCCCAGTACAAGTTTTCACCCGTCTCTTCAAACTAGTTCAAACTGAGGTCAGAACTTTTAATGCTTTTAATTGAAAAAAAATAATGACATGAAAAAATGTTCAGTGATGAAGAATGGTTATCAAGATTGGCATATCTAGCTGACATTTGTGATAGACTCAACACGCTGAACATGGGTCTTCAGGGAGCAAACCAATGAACTGTCAATACGATTGACAGTTCGTTGGAGCAAACACAACACCCTTCACAGCCAATGAGAAAATAAACTCCTTCAAGAAAAATTTGGATATTTTATGTTATCAAATACAGGGGAAGGATATCTCTGCATTTCCTACGCTGTCATCATTTTTTGACGAAAACAAAATATCTCAAATACCACATGTGGTTACTGATATACTTATTCTTCACTTGGAATCTCTTCAAGAAGAAAGTTTTAAGTTTTAATATTTATAAATATTTCTCTGAAGATTATTCCCAACTTGAGTGGATCAGAAATCCTTTTGCAGGAAACCCACAAATGAGTTGGAATTACAGGATTTACAGGAAACATTCACCGATTTCACAGAAGACAAAGAGAAATCCCTAATTGACATCTGCATGAAATAAAACAAGCCAATGGACATATTATTTCTGATAGCAAATAATATGTTTCTAGCCTTGGGGTGGGCTTCCTTCCATTCCATAACCACCCCCCCGCCGGTGTTGTTTGGAAAATCTTCAGAATATATCAGGTGGTACGCAGTTGCTAGAAGGTTGGGAACCCCTTCTCTAGAGTGATAAAGTGACGGTACTCAGTAGTGATGTTGATTATAGTTACTTTCGAGTATTCGTTAAAAATCTTTACTTTTGTATAAAGTAATCATTTACAGTATTCGTTACTTTGATAACTTTGATTACTTTGATTACTTTTGTTACTTTTGTATTTGAATACCGGTAATCATATCGAGAATCGCATTTCTCAGTACATATTTTGTATTTCTATAGTCGATTCGCTAAACTCAGACGCAACTGGCTAGATATTTTAGTCGATATTTTTTTTTGTTTTTTGCCAATTTTGAAAAAATTGGCAAAATTACTAAATATTTAGTGATTATTAACTATTTAAAAATTATTTTTTGCCAATTTTGCTAAAATTGGCAAAATTACCGACTAAAATATCTAGAAAGTTGCGTCTGAGTTTAGCGAAGAGACTATATTAGTAGGTATATAAAATCCGATATAACAACTACCTTCACCGATCTGTAAGGGATAAAAATGATTTGATATGTAAAATAGGAGATGGTTGAATGCTCTAATATATGAAATTTATTATGTTAAAAATGATAGAAAAACAAAACACGACTTTCTTATAAATTCTACTAAACTTTTTTCGGCCCGTGCAGATATCTATGTATTAGGATTTTAGATGTAGATTTAGAAAAGCATCATACCAAGGCCACATACTGAGAAACAATAAGTACCAATATGCTCAACTATTAGTGAAAGGAAAGATCGAGAGAAAGAGAGACATATGAAGGAAAAGACTATCGTGACTAAGCATCATCTGACAATGAACAGGGTTAAATTTTGAACAGCTGATAAGAACAGGCGAAGACAGACAACAGTTTGCAATTGTAGTAGCCAACATCCATTGAGAAGAAAGCACTTTAAGAAGAATATATAATGAAACAACAAAATAAATAAAAACAGTGTCATGCATGTAAAATTAAAGTTTTTGATTAGGTATAGTGTAGAAACATTATCATTTCCACATTTTTTCCGGCCTAAATTGGTCGGTTTCAATTACAAAATCGTAGTAGTGGTTTTGATCTTTTCATAAGTTTGCTTATAGCAGAAAAAATTCTTTCGACATTTGCTATTGGCTGACGAATGAGGAATAAAGCCGGTTAAACACAAAAGTTGTTACTTAGTTTTGAACATTGGTATTCCATCTCCTAATTTTAAATTTTGAACGTCTATCCAACGGTACAGATTTATCTGAAAAGGAGCTATGCTCTTTAACCAAATTTGGAAATAAAATTGTTATTTCGGATATTGAAGCAATTAATTTTGATAACGAGAAAATTTTTTAATTTTCTTTAATTATCTCGAAATACTAAGATTTCAAAAATGAATAACCATTTTCAATGTCGTTGCAACACGAAACTACAGCCGCGCGATATTCTAGTCCAATCAGAGAGTGCCGCAAGCACCTCTACCGGTTTCGAAACTTATTAGTCTTTCATCAGGAGGCACATATGCTGCTCTCCCCGATCCAACCAAAACAAACCCCGGCGTGCAGTCACGGATCGCAACAAACGAAATGGCATAGATGCCCTAGCGGCAACTGCTATCAAAAGTCTGTCTAGTGGCATATAAAGCAACATAATGCTACTCTACATCCCACCAGAATGAAAACAATGGGAACCTTCTCTGGTTACACCTCCGCGGCTTCTACAATTTGCAAGCCATACGCAAATACGAGTGCCATTGCGGCACTCTCTGATTGGACTAGAATATCGCGCGGCTGTATTTTCGTGTTGCAACGACATTGAAAATGGTTATTCATTTTTGATTTACTTTACTCTGTTTGGAGTACAAAGGGAACTATTCTCGTTGGAACTTTAACGCGCTGAGCAGATGGGACGTGAATTATATATTGTAAAATTCCCTCATCTTCCTTAGTCTCGGCATCCGTATGGCTTGCAAATTGTAGAAGCCTCGGAGGTATAACCAGAGAAGGTTCCCATTGTTTTCATTCTGGTGGGATGTAGAGTAGCATTATGTTGCTTTATATGCCATTAGACAGACTTTTGATAGCAGTTGCCGCTAGGGCATCTATGCCATTTCGTTTGTTGCGATCCGTGACTGCACGCCGGGGTTTGTTTTGGTTGGATCGGGGAGAGCCGCACATGTACCTCCTGATGAGAGACTAATAAGTTTCGAAACCGGTAGAGGTGCTTGCGGCACTCTCTGATTGGACTAGAATATCGCGCGGCTGTAGTTTCGTGTTGCAACGATATTGAAAATGGTTATTCATTTTTGATTTACTTTACTCTGTTTGGAGTACAAAGGGAACTATTCTCATTGGAACTTTACCGCGCTGAGCAGATGGGACGTGAATTATATATTGTAAAATTCCCTCATCTTCCTTAGTCTCGGCATCCGTATGGCTTGCAAATTGTAGAAGCCTTGGAGGTGTAACCAGAGACGGTTCCCATTGTTTTCATTCTGGTGAGATGTAGAGTAGCATTATGTTGCTTTATATGCCATTAGACAGACTTTTGATAGCAGTTGCCACTAGGGCACCTATGTCATTTCGTTTGTTGCGATCCGTGACTGCACGCCGGGGTTTGTTTTGGTTGGATCGGGGAGAGCAGCATATGTGCCTCCTGATGAGAGACTAATAACTTTCGAAACCGGTAGAGGTGCTTGCGGTACTCTCTGATTGGACTAGAATATCGCGCGGTTGTAGTTTCGTGTTGCCACGACATTGAAAATGTTTATTCATTTTTGATTTACTTTACTCTGTTTGGAGTACAAAGGGAACTATTCTCGTTGGAACTTTACCGCGCTGAGCAGATGGGACGTGAATTATATATTGTAAAATTCCCTCATCTTCCTTAGTCTCGGCATCCGTATGGCTTGCAAATTGTAGAAGCTTCGGAGGTGTAACCAGAGAAGGTTCCCATTGTTTTCATTCTGGTGGGATGTAGAGTAGCATTATGTTGCTTTATATGCCATTAGAGAGACTTTTGATAGCAGTTGACGCTAGGGCATCTATGCCATTTCGTTTGTTGCGATCCGTGACTGCACGCCGGGGTTTGTTTTGGTTGGATCGGGGAGAGCAGCACATGTGCCTCCTGATGAGAGACTAATAAGTTTCGAAACCGGTAGAGTTGCTTGCGGCACTCTCTGATTGGACTAGAATATCGCGCGGCTGTAGTTTCGTGTTGCAACGATATTGAAAATGGTTATTTATTTTTGATTTACTTTACTCTGTTTGGAGTACAAAGGGAACTATTCTCATTGGAACTTTACCGCGCTGAGCAGATGGGACGTGAATTATATATTGTAAAATCCCCTCAACTTCCTTAGTCTCGGCATCCGTATGGCTTGCAAATTGTAGAAGCCTTGGAGGTGTAACCAGAGACGGTTCTCATTGTTTTCATTCTGGTGGGATGTAGAGTAGCATTATGTTGCTTTATATGCCATTAGACAGACTAAGAGTTCAGTATAAATAATGAAGTTAAAAAGAGCAAAATAAGTTAAATTCTGCTGTTTTAAGATTTTTGAATAATATTCAATTACATATTATGTATACCTAATTTTTTATTTAGTTTGTAAATAGTTCAGGGTGGTTCGGGTACATTAGTCCCAAAATATTTAAAGTGGTCATTATAAAATTATCTGCTGAACATCTGTGGCAAGGGTGGCATCTGTAATCTGAATCTGTGCCCTCTGCATACCGATAACACTCGTTTTCGCTCGTGGAATACCGTGGAAAAGTTTTCCGTCAACACCAAATTGTTCCATATGGTTCACATATTGTTCAGTAAAAAGTTACACCATTTTGAGCGTCCGGTTTGGGGGGAGATGAGGAAAAGTCGGAAAATTAGTAGTTTTTTACGTTTTTCGTCAATATTTCCAAAACTATGCTTTAGTAAAAACAATGTTCTATACAAAAATGTTCTACGTGAAATTTAAAACAAAAAAGGTCCTATACATAATTGTTATAAAATCAACGGTTCCCGAGTTACAGAGGGTAAAAGTGGAGGTTTTCGATACTCTTTATATTATTTGGTCAATTTATAGAAATTTTCTTTAACAGGATTGTGTTTTGTAAATAAAATTTGCTATTTCAGTGGCCGATGACATGTTAGTGATAAGCCCTTGAAGAAACGTCAACGTCACCACCCAAAATCATCATCAATTGCCCAGATAATATAAAAAGTATCGAAAACCTCCACTTTTCACCCTCTGTAACTCTGGAACCGTTGATTTTGTAACAAATACGTATAGGATCTTTTTTCTTTTAAATATTATGTAGAACATTTTTATATAGACCATTGTTTACGCTAAAGCATGGTTTTAGAAGTATTGACGAAAAACATACAAACAACTACTAATTTACCGACTTCTCCCCCATCTCCCCCCCAAACCAATACAAACACAATATGTGGATCATATAGAACAATTTGGTGTTGGAGGAAAACTTTTACTTTAGATGTCTGGGTTAGGCCTTTTTTGAACCAATTATACTATACTACCTCCGTAACTTTGGAACCGTTCATTTTAGAAGGATTATGCATAGGACCTTTTTTATTGCAAATTTATTGTAGAACATGTTTGTATAGAAAGTTGTTCATGGTAAACCGCATAGTTTTAGAAATAATCACGAAAAACCTAAAAAACTACGAATTTACCGATTTCTCCCCTCCCCCCCCAAACCCGACCCTCAAAATGGTGTGACTTTTTTCTGAACATTATGTGGACCATATAGAACAATTTGGTGTTGGAGGATAACTTTCACTTTGGATGTCTGGGTTATGCCATTATTTGGATCAATTATATCATACTACATACTGTATATCTATATGTACAGTTGCGGCCTTTGAATAGTTTGCATTCTTAAATATCTAGTAGACCATTTTTTAAATTTTTGCCTGGTATAAATGCACATTTTACGTCAAAATGACGTTACCAGTGGCGGACCTAGAATAGGTTGATTAAAATTAAAAATCCAAATAAAAGACATTTTTTACATTATAATTATTAAATTATGTTAGACTTTAATGTTAATTAAAGTATAAATGTTTATTGCTTATCTACAAATCCTTATCAACAAATTAATGTACTATTTTTTAAAGAAAATTATTAATGTTCATACTATTAATAAAGTTCAAACGGGTATATTTAATACAAACAAAAATAAAGTAATTAAAGAAATTCTAAGCAGAAATTTGTTTTGAAGTCTATGAGTTTAAGCTTTAAAAAAAATGAGACTTTGTAAAGCTGATTTGCATGCGCGGAAGCCGAGTTACGATCGAAAAAGCTTCAAAAAAATACTTATTTCCCAATTTGAATTATGCATTATGCACTAATTTTACATTATCTTGAATTATAATTGTTGGATTTACGTTGCCATTTCCTTTGTTTTCTATTTAGGAACAAATTTTATTTGAAATTTTTTATATCTCTTTTAGTTTATGAGCTACAGCCTTATAAACAATTGATAAACTGTTTATAACAATTTTTTGACCACGCGGATCGAAATCCACCCTCGAAATTCGTAATCAGCAGCCAAAAATCCATAAGAAACCGTTGAGTTTGCCCATCAGAATTAAAACGGCCTCGGTGACCTCTATTTGGCCCCTAGACTAATATATACAGAGTGGGCCAAACAAAATAGTCCACCTCGATATTTGGCAGTATTTATTAGATTTTAAGGAAATAAAAAATCAGGTCAATTTCTGATCTAAGGGCGACACATTTTTACGATACATACATCTGTCATTTGGCAACCCCTTCCCTTCCACTTCCCCCACCCCTTATTTTTAAATATTAAATAGGGGTCGTGTGCTAGCTCATTTGAAAGGTTATTCTATTCTCTATTCAGTAGAATCAACATTAACATAATTATTTATATAGGGGGTCCAAGAAAAAAATATTTTAATTAAATTAATTGACACAAAAAGAAGAATGTATGTAATTTTTTAATGTAAAATACATTCTACTGCTGTCACAAAACAGAAAAAAATGTTTTTGATAAATGGACATTGCTTTTCGCTTAATTTCAATGTTCAAACTGCCACCCATCTGCCTATTGGTAGGTTGAATATTGAATTTAACCAACAAATAATGTTTATTTATCAAATAAACATTTTTTTCTGTTTTCTGTCAGCAGTAGAATGTATTCTGAGTCAAATAAATTACATACATTCTTCTTTTTTGTCAATTAGTTTAATTCAAAATAATTTTTCTTGGACACCCTGTGTGAATGATTATGTCAATATTAATATTACTGAATAGAGAATTGAATAACCTTTCAAATGAGCTATCACACGACCATTATTTCCTAATAAAACATAAGGGTTGGGGGAAGTGGAAGGGAGGGGGTTGACAAATGACAGATATATGTACTATAAAAATGTGCCCCCCTTAGATCAAAAATTGACCTTTTTTTTATTTCCTTAAAATCTGGTAAATACTGCCAAATATCGAGGCGGACCCTTTTCTCTGGCCCACTCTGTATAAACTGCTCGTCAAAAGTTAGGGATATAGAAAATTCTGCTGATTTTCATATTTGATTTTTTCGCGAACAGACGGATTCCGCTATTTTTTTTATTTTAGCCTTTTCTTTAGTATTTACACGGTTGTGCAAAGGTTTACTCAAACTTATTTTTTGTACTTATACCGGGTGGAAGAAAAAAAAAAGAGTGTGTGTACTTGTGTACGCACGTAAGAAGTTATACTTCTTTGTCGTCATAAAAAACAGTTTTTTTATATACCTCATACAAAATCGGTAATATTTGCTATAAGATGGTTATATTTTAGGGTTTAGAATATTCAGAACTTTCTATGACTTTTCTTTCGTAAAATTAATAACAAAAGTTATCATAATTGAAATAACAGAAAATAATGTTGATTATATATGTTGAGAAAAATTTTTAATTTTTTTTTCAATTAGAAGGATGTAATTCCATATTAGAATATAGTTCTATTTCCAATTAACTGTTCATAATAACAATGTTCAATATTGTAAAAATAAAGCTACTTTTCTCTTGAGTGACATTCATATTTTTTTGACATACCCTGTGTAATACCCATAAAAATTTACTATCTGATGGTTGAATCAGAGATTCTAGATATTGCAGAACCTTTTATGTAGAACAACTATTTTTCGTAAAATGAATAATAAAAAAGTTTTCCATATTATGGTTCCAACTTACAGGGACATACTGTATATTATGACAAAAATATTTTTAAATCTGTAGGCAAGTCAAAAGTGTAAACTCAACCTTAATTTAACAAGAGTTATAGTCGGTTCGCTAAACTCACGACACAACTGGCTAGTGTTTTTAGTAGATATTTTTTTTGTTTTTGGCCAATTTTGTGAAAATTGGCAAAATTACTAACTATTTAGTAATTATTTTCTTGTCAATTTTACAAAATTGGCAAAATTACTTACTAAATTCACTAGACATTTGTAGTAACACTGGTGGTACTCATTATTTTCTTTTAAAATATCATACAATATACAGGGTGTAACAAAAATACAGGTCATAAATTAAATCACATATTCTGCGACCAAAAATAGTTCGACTGAACCTAACTTACCTTAGTACAAATGTTCACATAAAAATAGTTACAGCCCTTTGAAGTTACAAAATAAAAATGGATTTTTTCCAATATATCGAAAACTGTTTGTGGTTTCTTATTGAAAACGGATATGTGGCATCCTTATGACAGGAATATCTTAAAATAAAATTATAGTGAAATTTGTGCACACCATAAAAATTTTATGGAGGTTTTGTTCCCTTAAACCCCCCCAAACTTTTGTGTACGTTCCAATTAAATTATCATTGTGGCACCATTAGTTAATAACAATATTTCTAAAACTTTTTTGCCTCTTAGTACTTTTTCGAAAAGCTAGTTTTTGTCGAGATATTTTGAATATTTGTCAAATCCACCATATATTTGTATACTGTTACGTACTGGTAATAATACGAAAAATTATTTATAAATAATTACAGTTTGAGGTATATTTTGAACCGTATTAGAAAAGAAGCCACATCTCGATAAAAGATGCCTTATCGGAAAAATACTAAGAGGCAAAAAGTTTCAAAAACACTCTGTTTAACTAATGTAACCGCAATAATAGTTTAGTTGTAACGTACACAAACATTTGGGAGGTTTAAAGGCACAAAACCCCCATAAAATTTTTACGTAAACATATTAAAAAAGAAGCCGCATCTCGATTGAAAATGATTTATCGAAAAATTACTAAGAGGCAAAAAACTTTTAAAAACATTGTGTTTAACTAATGGTACCACAATAAGAATTTAATTGGAACGTACATAAAAGTTTGGGGAGTTTAAGGGAACAAAACCCCCATAATATTTTTATGGGGTGCACAAATTTCACTATAATTTCTTTTAAAGATGTACCTACCATAACAATGCCATATGTCACTTTTCATTAAAAAATCTCTAATAGTTTTCGATATATCGGAAAAAATCGATTTTCATTTTGTAACTTCAAAGGGCTGTAACTTTTTTTGTGTGCCTATTTGTACTAAGGTAAGTTAGGTTCAATCGAACTATTTTTGGTCCCAGAATATGTGGTTTAATTTATGACCTGTATTTTTGTTACAGCCTGTATTATTTACAAAAGTATATACAAATCCGGTATAATATCCCTACTTTATAGCATTTTCAATATCTTCCGTAAGTCCAAACGGTGAGCTTAAATTTTTTTTCCAATGCATCCAACTTTCTTTGAAGCGAAGCTGAATTGTTCAAATATAAAAAAACTCTCCTGCGGTGTTGTCCGTATGAGATGATATGCCAGTCTCTAATGCATCATTGTCCTCTATGTTTACTTTTAGATTTATCTGTATAGCCTACAAAAAAAATTAATCCAATTTAAATTTTAGATCACAACTACAACTGATATGAATAACATTGTAACTCCACTTATAATGTTTTTCAACTATTGCTTAAATGATATCTACAAAGGACAACTTTCATTTTGATCTAAAAACTTTTATCCTATCTTATGTACCTTAATATAAAGTTTTTTAATAAAATAACCTCATTGTAAGTGCAAATTTTGAATCACTCAGTGGAAAAACTTTGTAACCAATGTTACAATACTATAAATTTCTATTATTGATGAATATTTTTATAAGCACATTGTAACATCTATATAATTTACGAGTGAACTAACTTCCACTGTTATATCTGATGTTCACAGTGGATTACATGTTCAAGAAGCATCAACAGCGAAAACCCCTTCCTGCATCAAAGGCATTAGTTTATTATTAGATACGTCTCCTAAGTAAAAATTCCCAAAGAAGAAAAATCTTGGAAAGGAGAGACAAAGAGATCCAAGTGTTTTCAAAATTAATATTTTGAAGAAACTGAGGAACTCTGACCAAGAATACACTAGAAAAACTGTAAAATTAACGTAAATGAGAGAATCGGGACCTCGATGTAACGATAAATGTAACATTAAATGTAAATCGAAATTATATAAAAAAAGAATGACTCAGTTCATTTAATAATTTTTGGGCAATAGCTGATCATTATAAACAGAGTGATTTATGTAGAGTTTGTAGAGCATACTTATGCAGATATAGTCCGTCCGCTATAACTTTTCTCATACGGAACGAATCATTTTCAATCAAACTAAATCAAAACATAAATTGAAACGAACGTCGATGTGTATATACATTTTGTATACTGTATACTATATACTACACACATCGGCATACGTTTCACTTTCTGTTTTGACTTAATTTGATTGAAAATGAATCGCACCGCATGGGAAAAGTTATAGCGGACGGACTATTCTCAACCAATAGTGAAAAGTTAAATGAGTCCACGTAAAACTGGTAAATATGAATATAATTTGCAGTTAGCAGAACACTGACACCAATTTTGTAAGAAACATTTTTGATACTTTACCAGATAATATATGGTTAACTACGCTATTCAAAAAAAGTGGCATTGCAGCTCGACTTAAATCAGAACCATTAATGCTAACAACAATGTGATACATGAAAGCGAAAAGCTGAGGAAAAGTTATAAAATATGGATTAAGCAAATTGTAGCTGGAGCATCACATGAGCTAATGGTTTATTGCATATAAGGAGACAGTCTGTTACCAACGCACTGTACTTAGCTGAGAATATTTTTTAACAAAAAATCAAAATATTAAATTATTCTTCATTATTTATTTTTTAGTTGTTATATCCACTTGAAAAAGCATAAGATAAATGTGTTTATTGGTTTTACTCACTCTCAATTTACTTCTTACTTCTTCTTCTTTTCCAATCTCCTCGTTCTTTCAACATCATGTTACCTATGCACTTTTTTGAGGCTTGCGTACCATTTCCTGTGATGGAACATGATCAGGATGATTTTCGTCCTCTAAATAAGCTGGTTCGTCTAAAATTAATAGATTTATGTAAAATATTGTTATGTGAATGTATGAGATAGCCACTTTACACGATGCAAGTAATTGCGCAATTTCTTGCAGCAATTGAAATTGCATCGTGTCACACGAGAATTGCACAGAAAAGGTGCAATTACTTGCAGCAACTACTTGCTGCAAGAAGTTGCAGCTAAATAGAACATGTTCATGCAATTCTTTCTGCAATTGTTATATATAACACATATTATAATTTTCTCAATAATCTAACTTTTTTAATCTAATATCTGATAACTCTACTCAAAAAATCACATTTAATTTATAAAAACAACATAACCTAAAATTTATGGTTAGGTCAACGTTTCTGTCTATTTCATATCAGCTTCTGTAATTACTTGTACCCTGTAATCATTTTATTGCAGAAATCTAGTTGCAAGTTGCAACTGATTGCAGAAGTTTTTGCTGCAAGAACTTGTGCTATAAATTTCGCAATTATTTGCAATATGTAAAGTGGCTCAAATGTAGGAACAAAATTTGTTTAACTTATTTTCAAAACACTTACCTGTAATCATTGACAGTAATAAAAGACTCCAAGTACTGGATCCTCCGAGTCTTTAGTTTTGAATAAGTGAGATCGTAAAATCGTCCCGGTTGATTGATGTTTATCCACAGTTCTCTAGTGTAGAGAATCTCTACACTACCTCTACGAGCCAATAGGTTTTTATCAGTAATTTTGCGATTGAAAATCGCACTCACACAGTTTGGGCTTCCACAATGACATGCAACAAGCATGTTAATAAGTCCAAAAATATAATATGAAAACTATTTAAAAAGTCAGTATAACAATCACTCTATATTTATCAATCAAGGACATAACCAAACCGTCCCCAAACCACAGCCCACAGCTGCGCTACAGCTGCCATATTGGATAATTTTTGACATGTCATTTGAACATCCAATCAGAACAAAGTTATAATGCGCGTATGCGCCTGGCCGATGCGTATGAGCCTGGTTTTAACATTAAAAATTCACCCTCAACGCGCGTAAAGAAGTATAACTTCAAAAATGTGTTTTTCTTGTGTTAAGTTTGAGACACCCTGTAGGGAGAACGAGGTACAAATAATATTGTAGTCTTATGTTTCGTGAACATGCTGTTGTTTGAATGTCCCAGATATCTTTAGAAACAAAAAAAAAATAGACCGTTTTGTAATTTAACATGTGTTTTAACCGAAACAAAAGTTTGAGACACCTTGTAGGAAGAAAAAGGCACAAAGGTGAGTATACCTTGATATTATGTTGTAGTCTCATATTTTTGGAATATTTTATTTTTTAATTTCTCTGATATCTTTAATAACAAAGAAACTAGACCGTCTTACTCTTTAATATGTTTTTCTATGTTTCACATGTGTGATATGACGCATGTCGTCAGTTAAAACACATATTAAAGAGTAATATCGTCTAGTTTCTTTGTTATTAAAGATATCAGAGAAATTAAAAAAAGTAAATATTCACAAAATATGAGACTACAATAAAATATCCAGGTATACTCACCTTTGTGCCTTTTTCTCCCTACAAGGTGTCTCAAACTTTTGTTTAGGTTAAAACACATGTTAAATTACAAAACCTTCTATTTTTTTATTTCTAAAGATATCAGGGACATTCAAAAAACAAAATGTTTACAAAACATAAGACTACAATACGATTTCGATATATACTCCCATGTGTACCTCGTCCTCCCTACAGGGCGTCTCAAACTTGACATAAGAAAAACATGTCTTTCTTCCACCCGGTATAAGTACAAAAAAAGTTTTAGTAAACCTTTGCATAACTGTGTAAATACTAGAGAAAAGTCTAAAATAATAAAAAAAAATTAGCGGAATCCGTTAATCTGTTCACGAAAAAATCTACTATAAAAATTAAGCAGAATTTTCTATATCCCTAACTTTTGACGAGCAGTTTATATGTTACCGTAAAAACCCGATTTCAGTTAAAACCCGAATTTATTAGGAAAAACTAGTTTTAACTATGGGCTTTAGAAAATTCTAGTTTTAACTAGTGAAAACTAGAACTATCAAATATTTTCAGTTAATTCTAGTTGACACTAAACATAATTCAGTCAAAACTAGTTTTTAGTAAACTTTTCAGCAATTTACAGATTCAAATAAAAATCAGTAAATAATTTGCTACCGCGGCTGTTTGCAAATAATTTTTCTAAAACGTAAAATACTTGACAAGATCATAAACGTAAAAAATGCCAGTCCTTTTGAATACGTTTTTGTGCTTTTGTCTTGCATCCAGGCTGCTAACATTTTCTCGTTAGCTCGCTCGACTGAACTTTGACTCTTGCTGTGCCTTGGTTTTCTATGAACTAATTTTGCCTCAGGTCAATATGATATTACCTCATTTAAAACTGCATTAACGAACTCACGGCCATTATTGGACATGGTGCGCCAAAAGTCAAGAATATATCCGTCAATTAATAAGCAACTTCTGCCGCCCTCTTGCTTTGTAAGGGTCTCAATAAAACAAATTTTATTAAATGGTTTTGATAACCCATATTAAACTTATAGCCGTGATCCTCTTGTGATTGCATATCGATCAAATCTACCTAACAGTGACTATTCATTTCTGAATGCAATATAGGCTTCGACACGAGACCATTCTTCCGTTAGCAGGTTTCATACATTGATATAAGATTATTTAACATATCAATTGTTATATTTACGTATTTTGTAGCGGTTTCAGTCTTCAACATATCTCAACCTCCATGACCCATAGAAACGTGGGCTGCTTCAATTATGTCAAAAATGTCTTCAGCGGGTACATAATTTTTGATGGGTTCAGTTATAGAAGCCCCAATTTCTTTATTTCGCCAACTTCAACAATTCTAAAGCGTTTTGAAGTTTTCTCGGCAGACAATTATTCCGCATCTTGTACTTCGGCCATTAACTTATTGTACAAGCTTTTGGTTGCAACATTGTAGTGACTTTCTTTCTTCTCACTCTGTTCCTTCTGTAAAATATTTTCCAATAAACGTTATTTTCACGTTCTAATATATCTTGCTCTCAACTTGATCTTCAAAATTATCACTCACGATGAATAATACACAGTAGTGTAATATAACCAATAAAAACGATGCGGAAAAATCAACAGTTGCACACACTAGTTAGTTACCAACCAGCCGCCTTCGTCACTAAGGCCGTCCGCACATGGGTCGATCGAAGACACGTCTCGAAGTTCGCGTGGCTTGTTCGTCTTGCACGAACCCTGCGGCACAAGCGATTGTTCTCCGTACACTTATCGATTCAGTTTGCTCACATCTTCCAACCAGGAAGAACGCATTTTTTATATATCAACCAAAACGACTATTTCGATCTGTAAAAAGTACGGTATTGTTACATTTTTAGTATAATTTGTATAAAACGAGCATTTATAATTATTGATGGTATTGTTCTACTTCCCCAACGAATATATTTTCACAAAGCTACTAGCACTACAATTAACGAACCGATCATTCACCGACCTTAACCCGGCACCTGCCACGTGGGGTGCTACCAGCACCCCATAACACATTTTTATCAAATATTTGGTATTTCAAGTTTGGTAACCGTGCTGTGCGACATTAGTAGCTTTCTATAATATTATATAGCATAGATGTGTTGGCGTTTGAAGTGGTTATTTAGTGTCATTCTGAACTTGTAGCTCTAAAGTCGAATTGGGGTGTCATCATCTGGCAATTTAAGTTTTAAATTTTTTTTTGTATTTTTGATAAACAGGTCAAATTTACATTTTTTTATTGAAATAACTGATTTAAATTATTAATATAGACTCTATACTCACTAAATCTTAATTTGTTTAGATATTTTACTTGACTTCATTTGTTATGACTTGGTACTTACTAATTTGCTTATAACACCTTTTTCATTTTATTTTTTAAATTTTATAACATATTAGTGGCTAACAAGTTAATAAAACATGTTTTTTTTATATTCTTATGTTACTCAACACATTATTTTGTTTTTTAAACAAGTAGATCACAGAAAATTTTTAAGGGGTGCTGTGAGCACTCCACGTGGAAGTTGACGCCTTGTAAAGCCACGTGGTAGGTGCCGGGTTGTGAAAACTAAAATCAACAAAAAACGATGGAAACAAATAAAAAAACTTCCCTCCATGACTGTAAACGTGCGTCTCACTCGAACTTTCTCGTGCGCTACCGATCGCAAAAGACGAGAGTCGCACAAGACGAGAAGATTGGCAATCCTAAAAGGTCCGTGTACGGAGCACAATGCCACAGCGAATGAACTCGAGTGGCGGGGAGAGATCTACGCGACTGGAATCGAGTCGATTACTTCGAGCGTGGCCCCATGTGCGGACGGCCTAACACTATCCCCAACAAGCCAAATCGTAATGTTTGTCTCTTCTCGCAACGATTTTAACTAGTATTCGCTAGTAATTCCAGTACAAACTAATTTGAACTAGTATAAACTATTCTAAATGAAACGTGTTCGGGATTTTTAGCTTTAACTGAATTTAGCAGTCAAATCTAGTTTTGACTAGTTAAAACTAGAATTGTCTAAGGCGCATAGTTAAAACTAGTTTTTCCTAGCAAATTCGGGTTTTAACTGAAATCGGGTTTTAACGGTAACTTATACAATATGTTAAATTTTAGTTATAGACCAGGGCGCATCTGTAAAAATATTAGTACATTTGGACGTTGAGAGGTGACTCAAATTTTTTTGCAGAAATTGCTTGAAAATAAATCAAATGATAATATTTGAGTTATCCTCCCTCTCAAAAAGGTCCGGAACATTGTTTAAATAATCAAAATGTCAAAAAATTAAGGAAAAATTCGATTCTTTTCTTCGTTTTCTGATTATAACTTTAAAAGTATTCATTTCCGAGAAAAGTTGTACTGACATAAAAGTTGCGTATATAAATTTCCTACAATATAGAATTGGTTAAAAATTTAAAAAATAGTCACCCTTGTTACAAAATAGCAATGATCGCGAAAAAACCATACAAAAACAAGTATTCGCATTTTACGTTTTTAAACCATTTATGCTACACTTAGGACCTTCATATTTCACCCAGAAAAACTTTATGATACAGTTAAATAATACGATAAATTTCATTAAGATCGGTTCAATAGATTATGCAAAATAAATTTCGCAATCCAGCTTTCGCAAAAAAATGCATTTTTTCAAAATGTTACAGGACTAAAAATAAAGCAAATAGCAAGTTGAATTTTTTTTTGCTTATAGAAATGTACTGTACCTTTCATTTGCAGTTTTCCAGAATTAAAACCGATTAACACCACGGCGTCAGGATTTTTTTTAAATAAACATTAATTATTGGTGCTACGCGCAGGACAGGGGATAGTTTGCTCTGATTGGTCATTCCAATGACCTTTGATAATGATTGATACATTTTAAGTTTTATTACATTTCGATGTATATAAATAAATTTGTTTATTGCAAAATAAAAACACATACTATATCCTTTGAAATAACACTTTTATTAGCAAAAACTTTCTTTGTTCATATATTTTAACTTAGAGAATAAAAGTTTATTATTTTTAAATATATGCAATTGTTTAAACAATATTTCACAAACAATAATAAAATTAGTTTGATTTTTGTGGAATTAAAATATTAAAATACAACAAAATATAGAGTAAGAAAATAATATATTAGATAAATATTGGAAGAAATTTTGGTGGAAATCAACTTGTGTGAATCGAACACCGCTGTCCTGCGCGTAGCACCAAAAATTATTGTTTACTTAAAAATTTCCTGACGCCGCGGTAATTAATCGATTTTAATTTTTCAAATTGCAAATTAAAGGTACGGTACACTTTTATAAGCAAAAAAAATTTCAACTTGCTATCTGTTTTATTTTCGGTCCTGTAATATTTTGAAAAAATGAATTTTTTTTGCGAAATTTATTTTGCAAAATCTATTGAACCGATCTTAATGAAATTTACAGTATTGTTTTACTGTATCATAAAGTTTTTCTGGGTGAAATATGAAGGTCCTTAGTGTAGCATAAATGGTTGAAAAACGTAAAATGCCAATACTTGATTTTGTATGTTTTTTTTTCGCAATTATTGCTATTTTGCAACTAGGGTGACAATTTTTTAAATTTTTAACCAATTCTATATTGTAGGAAATTTAATTACGCAACTTTTATGTTAGTACAACTTTTCTCGGAAATGAATACTTTTAAAGTTATAATAAAAAAACGAAGAATAAAATCGAATTTTTCCTTCATTTTTTGCCATTTTGATTATTTAAACAATGTTCCGGACCTTTTTGAGAGGGAGGATAACTCAAATATTATTATTTGATTTATTTTCAAGCAACTTCTGTAAAAAAATTTGAGTCACCTCTCAACGTCCATCTCAAAACAGATGCGCCCTGGACTATTACTTAAAAATGGTTAAATGCATATTTCATTGTTTCTAGTTACATAAGCAAAATACAGCTATTAATTATTGGGCAACTTATTACCTTTTTAACTTCCAAATCGGGAGCCGAGGTAAACCTATTTTGACAAATTTTCCTCTTTTATGAATACGCTAAATTTTAGCTTTATTTATATTTTGAGAGAAATGTTTTTGCTTGTTACCGACCCAAATTCTAACTATTCAAAAGAAATACTTCAAAGAAGAGAAAAACTTCGGGACTTGGCTCTTTCAGTAAACTCACTTTCACATGCGAACCGCTTTAATTGTCTGCACCTTTGTGAAAATAAAAGTACAAGAATAAAAACAAAGAGAGCGAAGAGGATGGAAGGTATCTTCATTCTTCAACTCATTACCTTTTCCCTGAGCCGGTAATAATTAATTTGCTACTACACGCAAAAAGACCCACGAGTATCTGGCGTGAGGGTTTTCGACCCGGAAAGGTTACGGCACGATTTTTAATATTAATTACAGGGCACTAAGTGTAGGCAATTTCTAGTTCAACAAAAAAATACTCCCAAATTTATTAAACATGCTATCTGTCAAAGCCAATTTATCAAGTCGTGTTGGAGACCGGTGTAAAGTTTTCGCGGTTCAGATACCATAGTATGCATTATTCGTGATGGTTCGTCTGAAACTACGGTATACATTATTGTCGCATTCCATTTAGTACATGTGGTGAGACCGCCCCCGTCCGAAAAAATTTCTAATTCGGTTTCTTTGTGGATTCCTATTCAAAAATATCTCCTTTAAACAAATCTGAAGGGTGCCGGTCGGAATTTTTGAGCAGAAATTCTTTAAACAATGTTTTTAAACAAATACAAAAGATCACCTTTTTTTTGACCCGAAGATTATTTTTTACGGTTTCTTGGGTAATTCTAAACAAGAAAAGTTTCTTGTGATTTTTCTCAAAAATAGATAGTTTTCGAGTTATAGGCGATTTAAAATCTGAAAAATGCAAAAATACGCATTTTCAAGGCTTAAAAACTCATTTTTAAATTAGTATTTCGGAGGTTGCCAAGTACTTGAATTTTAGTCTACCATTCGTTTTCAGGATTTTGCATACTGCTCGGGTCTAACTTAAATTTACACCGTTGTTATTTAATTGTTAATTGTGCGTGTTCATCCGATTTTTTTGCCGGTGCGGCGCGCACTCTTTCCAAAAATCTCCTATTTTCCTCTGAACAATATATTTTTTAGATTTTTCGGGACATTCTAAATAAAATAGGTTTCTTGTCATTTTTCTCAGAAGGTAATGGTTTTAAAGTTATAAGCGATTTAAAGCGGATTTTCGGATTTTAAATCGCTTATAACTTTAAAACTATTAACTTTTGAGAAAAATGACAAGAAACCGGCAAAAAAATCGGACGGACACGCATAATTAACAATTAAATAACAACGGTATAAGTTGAAGTTGGACCCGATCAATCTGCCGAATCTTGAAAATGAATGTTTAAACTATAATTCAAGTACTTGGCAACCTCAAAAATACTAATTTAAATATGACTTTTTAAGCCTTAAAAATGCGTATTTTCGCATTTTTCGGATTTTAAATCGCCTATAACTCGAAAACTAACAACTTTTGAGAAAAGTCATAAGATACCTTTATTGTTTCTAATGACGCAAAAACTGAAAAAAAAATGTTGGGTTCAAAAAAAGGTGATCTTTTGTATTTGTTTAAAAATATTGTTTAAACAATTTCTACCCAAAAATTCCGCCCGGCACCCTTCAGATTTGTTTAAAGGGGACATTTTTGAATAGTAATACACAAAGAAACCAAATCAGAATTTTTTTCAGACGGGAGCGGGCTCACCACACGGACAAAATTCATAGTCCAGGAACCGAAGCTTTTCACCTCGCAATTTTTACAGAATTGATCGATTTGCTTGAAAATTTGAGAATAGTTAGTGCAGGGGCGTAGCTACCGCCGTATCAGCCGTATCAATTATACGGGGCCCCCGACATTCAAGGGCCCCATCGCGGCATGTCGAAACAAAATTCCATTTGCAAAGATTGAACTAAATATTCTACAAGTATTTCACTATTAAAACTCTTTGAAACAGTGTATGTTGTTTGGATATCAACATTTTGGTGTAGTGGATTCTTTATATATTATAGGTACCTATATAAATCATATTTACCTATTATCTATTCTCTGCCCCATAACAACAGAGCTTTATTGTTTTCAAGGTATCTCTCATTGTCAATTTCGCTGGCTGTGTGTGAGTTATTGTATAATGTATATTGAAGAATGCCGAATTGCAATTTTTGTAATCGCTTTATCTTTGAATATTTGAAAAAGTATGTATTGTTCGGGTATATTATGTATGTTCGTATAATCTGTTCTTTATCTATAATTGTATTTATGTATATCTACATTTCTCCAAGAAATTAACGTACCACCTTAAAAATTGGTCATTGTTTATGTCTCATATTTCCTAAACCTGTTTTCCGATTTAAGTGACTTTTTAAATGTCATATTTTTGAACATTATCGTTTAATAGGGCTTTTCATCAATTGTCATTTCTTACGAGCTTCTTTCATGTGTCACATAATATTAATATATCTACGTCGTACGTTATTGGTGTATACCAATGATACAAACCAAAGACGTATGACGTAGATATATTAATATTATGTGACACATGACAGAAGCTCGAAACAAATGACTGTGAATGAAAAGCCCTATAATATTGTTGCTATTGTCCTTTTCATGATCATTTTCAGTGCGTAACTAATGATAGGAAAAAGGGTAAGTCCGTGATAATACACATTTATGACATTTATTCTAATATGACATTTTAGTTAAATCTGACAGTTGTCACATTTTATTTTTAATTTGGAATAAAAACAAATCAAATGCGTTTCTTGCATTTATAAAATGGTATTTTCTTTGATTTGTATAGTCTTATAAATTATACAGATTATATTTGTAATATTATTATCTAATTAAAAAAAATTATTTTTTTATTATGGCGCCATCTATCGACAACTAGAATAATCACCGAACTAGAATAATTACCAAAGTAATCAACGACGTGCCTTTTTTTCTGTCATATACAATTTAATACGTTAGAAAGAAATCGAAAAACTGTGACGCACTGAAAGATGATCATGAGAAATAGAATAGACAGGTAAATTGTTATTGTATACCGGGTGTACCAATCAAAAAGTAATTTTTCCTCAAATTCATCACACCCTGTGGAATATTCTTGCATTTATAAAATACTGAAATTAAAAACCCAACTATAGCCTCATGTGTTCTTAACATTCTATTTTTCGATTCATTCGCTTATGTTGGATAGTAAAAAAGTTATGTAATACTTTAACAACTCGCCTTATTTTTCATCGATACAGGGTGTTTTTAAATAAGTATGGCAAACTTTAAGGGCTAATTCTGCATGAAAAAATAATGACAGTTTGCTTTATGAACGTATTATTATCCAGATTTAGCCATACGGCTCACACTCCCTCTAAGGGGAAAATTGACTCATCCCAGATACCTACGGTATCAAAAGGATTGAGCTCTGGTGGGACTCTTTCCGTGTTATCGAGCCCTAGGTGACTTGGAATGCAGGTGTATCTCCCAAAAATTTTCGTACACTTCTGGCCGTCGCAAGTAGTACAGCTTTCTGCATGGTCTTATAAAGATGTTCATTGAGACCCAGCTTTTTTATGCTTTCGAGGAGGGTCTTCGGAATGACTCCAGTAGTAGATATAACAATAGGTATCGTCTGGGTACTTTGCATTCTCCATTGTCTCCGTATTTGAATTTCCAGATCTCTATACTTGGCGAACTTTTCAGTAAATTTACTACGTAGATTATTGTTGTTAGGTATCGCCACATCAATTAGTGTTGTTTGTCTTGTTAATTTATTAACTAGTACGAGATCTGGTCTATTATGTGCCACTGTTTGGTCTGTGAGCACACTGCGGTTCCAGTATAGCTTGTAGTTGCCATCCTCAAGCATACTCTCAGGAACGTATTGATAATATGGGAGATTGTCCGTTTGGAGAAGTCCCAACTTGTTAGCTATCTCTTGATGAATGATTTTTCCCACTGCGTCATGCCGTTCCTTATATTCAGTTGCAGCAAATGCCTGGCAGCCCCCTGTAATATGTTGGATGGTTTCTTGGGCTTGACATCCATATCGGCATCTGTCGTTTTGAACCTGAGGGTCTTTGACGATATATTTCAGGTAATTTCTGGTTGGTATAACCTGATCCTGAATGGCCAGTAATGAACCCTCCGTTTCAGGGAACATCTTTCCTGATGTCAACCAATAGTTCGACGCTGTATTGTCGACATAGTCTTGGCTGACCTCATTGGGATGTCGCCCGTGCAGAGGTTTACCCATCCAGGCGCGCAGTTTTTCGTCCTTAGTAAGGTGGTTTAAGCGCATTTCTGGTTCCCTCAGTTTGATCGGTGTTGTGTCATCTACTGCGCAAATTGCGCGGTGTAGAGTAGATGTCTCAGCCTGCATCTGAAAATAAGTTCTTAAATTAGCAATTTGTTTATCTAATTGCTCACCTATATCCATAAGTCCTCTTCCTCCTAAATACCGGGGCAATGTCGTTCGTTCTACTGCACTTTTAGGGTGGTGTTTTTGTGCCTTTGTGAGGTGTGTTCGTACTTTTCGCTGAAGATTTTCTATATCCGTTTTTGTCCACTTAACAATACCAAATGAATAGCCAAGCGCGGAACAAGCGTAGGTGTTTAGTGCCTTAAACAAATTTTTACTGTTAAGCTGTGAACGAAGCAGCTGTTTTACCCTTCTTGTAAACTCAGCAGTTATCTCAGTTTTCATTTGCTTATGGTCAATTTTCCGCGCCTGCTTTACTCCAAGATATTTGTACATATCGTTGTCGCCCATAGCCTCGATGTTCTGGCCATTTTGCATATGGAATCCACCGGGCTGTACCTTTCCTCTGACTATATTCAAAACACGGCACTTGTTTAGACCGAACTGCATACTAATATCATTAGAGAATGTTTCTACAGTTTTTAGCATCTCTTCCAGGTGTTCTCGAGTGGAAGCCATTAATTTCAAATCATCCATATACAACAGATGATTGAGCTTCGCTACCACAGTATTATTGCTTTTAATGCTAAAACCTGAGTCAGTGGAGTTTAATAGCTGGGAAAGGGGGTTCAAAGCTAAACAGAACCACAATGGACTCAACGAGTCTCCTTGAAATAGGCCCCGGTTGATTGCGATATTTTCGGTTTCGATATTTTTTCACCAGGTATTTGGAGGTGAATTTTAGTCTTCCAATCTCTCATTATATGCCTTAAAAAGGTCACTATGTTATCATCGACTTTGTATATTTTCAATATATCTATTAGCCATTCATGCGGTACTGAATCAAAGGCCTTTTTATAGTCAATAAAAGCAGTAAAAAGGTTCCTTTTTTTAGTGAATGTCTGGTTAGAAATGACTGAGTCGATGATAAGCTGTTCTTTGCAACCCATGGAACCCTTAGCGCATCCTTTCTGTTGAGGCTCTATGATATTGTTTAGAGCACAATGTTGGTAGATACGCCGGGTTACACAGGATGTGACCAATTTATACAAAGTTGGAAGACAAGTAATTGGGCGGTACTTGGATGGATCTTGGGTGTTATTTTGATCCTTGGGTATTAAATAAGTAGTTCCATGAGTTAGAAATGATGGTATTATTATTATTATTATTATTATTATTATTATACATAAACACGGGCAGAGGAACAAGTCCCTATTATGCCCAAAAACAAAGAAATTACATAAGTAACCTACTAGTAAATACAATAAAAAAAAACAACAACAACAAAAAAAAGATACAATTTGGGTTTACATAAAAAAATATTTTAACTATAATAGAAAACTGTCAAGTCTGTTTTTAAATGTGTTGGTAGAGGGGGCTGAGACAATGTTATCATCCAGGTTATTCCAAATATCGAAAACTCTATTTGGTAAAAAATTCTGTCTTGGTCTCGTACAAAAGTTCTCTTTTTTCAGTTTAAATTGGTGACCTCTAAGGCGTTCATCTTGATTGATTGTAAAAATTTCGTCGAGATTTCCGAAATTAAATTGTAATATTTTAAATGTGGTTATTAAGTCGCCGCGTTGTCGGCGAAGTCCAAAAGAAGTTAGGTGGACCATACTGAGCCTTTCTTCATAGGAAGGTCTTCTCAGTCCCAATGGAATTCGAGTGGCTTTTCTTTGGACGTTTTCCAAAAATTCGTATGTCCGAGATAGGTGGTGTTGACATTTTTCTTACAAACATATGATTTATTTATTACTCTAAAACCGGTTAATATATGCAAATGAAATTTGGTGGGTTTTTACAGAATTTCATGTTTACCATTGGCGCACACATGGGTCATATTAACCGTATGTGCGCCAATGATGAATATTAAATTCATAATTGTATATCAAAAACGCACAATAACTACCTCCTAAAACATACCAAATTTTATTTGCATATTTTAACCGGTTTTAGGACAATAAATAAATCGTCAGATTGTAAGAAAAATTTTAATAACCCTATCTCGGAGACGAAGCATTTGCACACTAGCAGGTTTATAAAGCAAACGCAAACTGTCATTATTTTTTCATGCAGAATTACCCCTTGCAGAATTACCTCCAGAATTTGCCATACTTATTTTAAAGCACTCTGTATTGACGAAAATCAAGGCTAGTTGTTAAAGTACCTAACCTTTTTATTATCCAACATAAGAATTAATGAACCAAAAGCGAATGAATAAAACAACAGAATGTTGGCTATAATAGCCTAATAAAATAAAAAAAATCAAAATGTAATTCCGTACTAAATACAGGTTGAAACTAAATTTTTATCAAATTTTCTCTCTCTCTATCTTGTCGTTTCCCCATTACTGAGGGATCGTGATTTCCCCCAATATTCCTAACAATGTTTCTCCATTGGTCTCTATCTTCAGCCGCTCTAAGAGCTTCGCAGAATGAGTTTCCAGCTGAATTTTTTATTTGGTCGGGGTCGGACCATCTTGTTGGTGATCGTCCTCTTGATCTTCTCCCGGAACGTTTCCAGAAACAATTAATTTCTTCAAACTGTCGTCACCTCTGTGAACCACGTGACCAAAGAATTGCAGAATTCATTGCAAACGTATTGTGGACAGCCTTTTATCAAAGTTTAGGTGAATACAAAAGATATTTTCAAGAGGATCACTGTTTAAATAATTAAAAAGGGGTCATTTTTGCACAATATTTATTTTTTCACTTCTCTGCAGTAATTCACGCTTTTATGAAGGTCTATACGATTTTTTTTCTACAAAGTTGAAGAATAAAGCTTTCACTTAAGATTTACTAAATTAAATTTGACCCCTATTTATTTAAATAACTACATATATTCAAAACTTAACACAAGTAAAATATGCACCATAAAATATTTTGTTTTATACAAGAAGTTCATGTTACCAGTATAAAGCAGAAAAAAAATTGGTCGAAAAATATTTAACAATTTATGAGATATTGAATTTTTTATCCTCAGCGACGTTATTTAAAAAAGAAGTAATAAACAAATTAGAACAATTTTTAAATGCCATTTTAGAGGGGAGTTTAATTAAAATTTGTATAATAAGTAGATCTTTTGCAGGTTTAAAATCTTTTAAAAGGGTTAAAAGGGTTTTATAAGGTTCAAAAACGCGGCAACAACCGCGTTTTTGCAATTGAAAATATAGTGACATTTAATAAACAAATTCAATATTTCATAAATTATTAAATATTTTTCGACCAATTTTTTTGCTTAATATTGGAAAATAGCGCAACTTTTCCTATAAAACAAAATATTTTATAGTGCTTATTTAAATCGCAAATACTATTTTTTGCAAATTTGATTTTAAAATTTAATATACAATTCTTTAAATAAATAGGGAGTCAAATTGAATTTAGTAAGTCTTAGGTGAAAGACTTACCCTTCAGCTTTGCAGAAAAATATTCTAAACACCTTCATTAAAACGTGAATTACCTCGGCAGTTAAAAAAGTAAATAATATGGTGCAAAAATTACCCCTTTTTAATTATTTAAACAATGATCCCCTTATATGATTTGGATACTTTCTTGAAAATATCTTTTGTACTCACCTAAAGTTTGATAAAAAATTTGTTCCACTCGGTACGAATTTACATTTTGATTTACATGTAGTGTAATTTTATTTTACTACTAGACTATAATTATGTAGTCGGGTTTTAATTTCAGCATTTTACAAATGCTAAAATATTCTACAGGGTAACGCGAACTTTGAGAGAAAAAATCACAGTTTGATTGGCACACCCTGTACATAATGAAAATTTATCTGTCTAGCAATATTATTATTACAATGACATTGTTAAAAAATAAGGCTATAACACATTAAAAAATCACTTAAATCATACAACAGGTTCAGGAAATTCGAGACATCAAAAATGACCAATTTTTAGGTGGTACATACATACGTTAATTTCTTAGAGAAGTGTATTTGCCTGTTGCTCGCCGTTACACCATAACAACAGAGCTTCTTTGTTTAAGCTCATTTGCAAAGCCCATTCATCCTTGGATTGAAAAAGCTGAATCAGTTTTCAAACAATGAGTCTCGACAATTCAAATCTATTTTTCGACTTTGGTTAATTAAAATTTATTAGGTTTATTATTATTATCTATATTTGGGTGTTTTGTGTGTTTTGTTTTATTTCATTATCTTTTATTTTGTACTAATATTGACGATTTATGTAATTTCGGTAAACTGTATTTGTTTTTGTTTTTCTTCCGACTTTTTGTAATCTTTGTCTATAAAATTGTAAAATTTTCAGTGACAATAAAGCATATTTCTATTCGATTCTATACAAGCGTTTTTGCTTCTTTTGCCTCGGGGAGAAGGGCCCCGCGACAAACTTTGATATGGGGCCCCCGTGGGGCTAGCTACGCCACTGAGTTAGTGGATAGTCCAAAGATCAAAATCTATATGATGCCCAATGGCGCTTTAATCATGGGGGTGGTTGCATCCCATCTCGATGGTGGAATTTTTTTTATAGTTTGACAGCAAAAAATGATACAAATATTCATTCTAAGCAAAAAATGTTCTATACATTCTTTTTTTTGGTAAATTTAATAGTTTTCGATTTATTCGCTATCCAAACTGTTAGTTTTATATCGAAAAAATCAATGTTTTTTCGATGGTACCCTCATTTACGATTCACTCTATTTTTGCCGTAGAAAAAATTGTTGCAAACCAAGTTCTTGGGAATTAAATAGCCTACAATTTCATGTTTAAAGAGTTTTTCGTATCTCTGATGCTAATCTTTATATTCTGAAGAAAATGGCATTTTTTACCAAACTACAAAAATTCGTTATTGGCTTTTAACTCCAGTTTTTTTTAACCTAATCATTCTAAGCCAGTCAAACTTCTAGAATCTGTTAATAATACCTAAATACCGAAGAATGAATAAGGCCAATGACTAAAACATCGCTAACTTACATTATTAGGCTTCCAATTAGATTTCTCTTTTTTCCAAAAAATATATTGATTTTTTAACCGTAACTTTTTTATTTTTTATCTTAGAGAGTTTGGTAAAAAAGAATTTTGTAGGTTCTTACAGGATCTATAAGTCTGTTAATATTAAATCTTTTTAGAATCCTCAGTCGCAAAAAGAGGAGACTTTGAAAGGGTTGGTAAAGGTGGTTTTTGCATTTTATTACAAGTTTTAATATTGTCAATTGCTTACCCAATTTTTGCCGTCGAAACAATGTTTGCAAACCTGGTTCTTGGGAATTAAATAGGCTACAATTTCATATTTAAACATTTTTTCGTATCTCTGGTGCTAATCTTACTGTTCTGAAGAAAAGGCCATTTTTTTTAAACTACAAAAATTCGTTATTCGCTTTAACTCCGTCTTTTTTAACTAATCATTCTAAGCCGGTCAAACTTCTAGAACCTATTAATAATACATAATTAAAGAAGACTTAATAATGCCAATCACTAATTTTAAATAGGGTGGTGATTAGGAGGTTGCTTCCGATCACTTTGTCGCTGAAAGAAAAATAGGGACTGACATTCTTTTCATTATAAGTCACTTAATTTTTGAGCTAGAGCCTTTCTTTTTATTTCTTGAGATAGATGTTTTTAAATATTTTAAATTAGTTTGAACAAGTTATCCTCGAAAAATGCATAATTTTCCCGTCTTTTGACTCCGAAACTACAATATTTAGCATTTGACGAAGAAAAGCTAAATATAATAAAGTGTAGCTCGACTACTATTAGACTTCAGATAATTAAAAAAAAAACTGTTTTTTTTATTTTTTAAAAGGTACATTTTTGTTAGGTAAAGTTGTTTTGATAAAAATAAAACTTTTAGAGTTATTTGCAGAAAACTTATTAAACATTAATTTTTTCGATATAAAACTAACACTTTCGATAGCGAATAAATCGAAAACTATTAATTTTACCAAAAAAATGTATAGAACGTTTTTTTGCTTAGAATGAATGTTTTTACCAACTTTTTCCGTCAAAATATAATAAAAAATTTCCACCCCCGAGATGGGGTGGCAACCACCCTCATGGTAAAAGCGCCTTTCTGCATCATAATATAGATTTTGATCCTTGGAGTATCCACTGTATATTCTCAAATTTTCAAGCAAATCAATCCACTCTGTAAAAATTACGAGGTTTTGTCTTATTTTAAGCTTCATTACTTGGACTATCAGGAGATGCAAAAGTGACGAAGCGGTTTTGCAACTATTGGGAATTCGTTCTCTGAATGCGGTGCTATAGTCGAGGAAATGAAGCTGAAAAAATGGCAAAACCTCGCAATTTTTTCATCCAGCATCGATTTGTACAAAAATTTGGGATTAGGCTCACTACACCCTCTAGTTCATTTTCTATATTGAGCCGTTGCACATAGGGGTATTTAAACGATCTAGCCGGTCAAAAGTCCATTTTTCAAAACTCAAAGCGGTAGAAAAAAACCGAATACTCGTGAAGTTAAATAAATAGAGAACACAAGGCGAACTTTTCCGTTGTGTAATAAGTTGCACCAGTGCCGTAGCTTTAGTCGGAATTTGACCTTGTCGCTACAGGTGTATGTATCTTTCTCAGCTGTTTGGTGCAAGTGCAAGTGCAAGTAATAAAAAAAATATCAAGTGTTCGTTGTTAAAAAAATACAGTTATGGATCTAGAACAAGCAGGGAAGAACACATACTTTTCATGTACTTATTGTTTTATTTGTTGATGTATTAATAATATTTTGGATGTTTGAAAACGGGGTTTAAATATTTTAAAGTTTCGACCACATTTTAACACATCAAAAGGTTTTTGTTATACTTTAGGGTGAGATCCGGTTGTTGTATTTTTTTTAATTGGAAGATATGAATTTGTACATCATAATAATTATCAAATCAGCCGCCCATATTCGCACTTTCTTGACTTATGGGCAAAAAATCATGAAAGAAGGAAATTACACATATTTAAATTAAAAATTTAGATTACGTTTACGTGAGATAACGTTAAGATAACTTAAAACCATAAAATTATCCAAAAATGTATCGCAAATTCCTTCAAATGGAATTTGCGATGCAATGACATAAATTTGAGAATTGGCATAATTATTATGGTTTTAAGTTATTTTTCGGGTGTAACTACAATGCTATTATGCTAAAAATGATGGTGTATCGCAGATTTAAAATGCGTTTATCTCGAAAACGGTTGAGTTTAGGGAGATGAAAAAAGTATACCTTTTTTAAGTAAAACTAATAGGAGAATAAAAATTTTAATGTCAAAATTATACAGAGTGAGGGATAAAAAAAAATTGAACGTAATAAATTAGTGCTGAAAGGCGTATGTGGCGCCCTCTGGGCAGTACATAATTTTTGGTAAGGAATTTAGTTTTCTCGACCCAAAAAACCCCTATATACCAAATTTCATGTTGTTATCTCATTCCTGTCAGGAAATATTCAATAATAAATAAAAAAAAAGTTTAACTTTGACACCCTGTATCTCGGTTATTATAAACTTTGTACTAAGGTGAGTTAGCTTAAATCGGTCTATTTTAACCTCAGGAACCTGAGGTTAAGCTATGGCCCATTCTTTACCAAACACCCTGTATATGTAGTAGAATATGGGTCACTAAAACGAGACAGACGCACTGCGCATGCGCCGGCACAGTCCCAGACAATGTCGGTAAGCATTGGATCTGCATTACCGGCCAACACGTAACTTAGCATGGTTCAAAACCTAGAACCTAATATTTTTTAATATATTCCGGGACTGCGCGGCTAATAAAAATTAAAAAAGGAAGTACAAGGTAGTGTGACGTCATAACGTCATATATGACGTCATAAAGTCAGATATGGTTTCGGTCTTGACTAAAAGGTTCTGAACCATGCTAAGTTACGTGTTGTCCGGTAATGCAGATCCAATGCTTACCGACATTGTCTGGGACTGTACCGGCGCATGCGCAGTGCGTCTGTCTCGTTTTAGTGACTCATATTCTACTTATATATATGTTGTAAAACACTCTATATAGCTTAATTCAATTAGGAAATCATTTTAGAATAATAAAATCGAAAGAAATAATTATGACCGCCTAGATTGGCAAAATACCCCTATGTGCGTTGTACGCTTTTGGTTTTTTAAGGGTGAAAACTACCCCTAATTGTAAAAAATTATAAAATAACATTTTAAACTTTAATATTCTCAACATGTGGTTCGTATTAGTTACATAATAATTGTTTTATGCTTTAAGACTATCATAATACTTCAACCCTTAAAAGCCCCCTTGTTGGAGCTATATATAAAAAATTTACTTACCTTAAAGAATAATTTCGGCTTGCATCGATTTACTTAAAAATTTGGGATTAGGATTATCTCACCCCGTACTTCATATTCTATATCATGCTTAAGGGTGTCGATTATTTTTAGGGGTGTCAACTACCCCTTATTTTCAAAAATTATATAAAAACATTGTAAACTTTAATATGGGTAAAATTTGGTTTTGACTATTTAAATAATGATGGTTTTATGCTTTAGATGTAATATCATAATATTTCAACCCTTAAAAACCACCCCTAATGACATTACAGTTTTTATAAGTAGATATTTTAATAGATCTATACAGAAAAAAAAGTGGAATTAAAGAATTACAAAAACATTTATTTACACAAAAATACGAATTTACAAATATGTACAAATTCAAATACAAATAGTTTTTTAGTCACCTTTCAGTATACGACCCGGTTCTGTGGTATTATACATACATTGAAAACTATCCATAAGCGGACTATCCGAATTTTTCAAAAAAAAATTGTTTTATAGTCATAGCTTCTTCAATTTTTGGCGATAAAAAGTTTTTTCAAAAATTACTTTGTAGGATTTTTGAAGAGTTTTAAGACTGTGTAAACTAAATTCCGTAAGATCCCTTAGTTTTTAATTAGGGTGGGTTTAAAGGGCTCGAATAAGGGGGTGTTTGCTCGTAAATAGAGGTTTTAAACAGCTATATCTCGCTAACTGTTCACTGTAATGAAAATATATGCACAAGGGAATTTTAGGTATTAAAAAAGCTACAATTCAGTATTTTATCATTTTTTTCGAGTCTCCAGTATTTTCGGAGATATTTTGAAATAAAAGGTGAAAAGTGGGAAATACCAAAAAACTAGTTTTTCTTTAAACTCCAATGTTTCTAAAATTAGGCCTTATAAATAGGTGAAACTCCTTGGGTGTATTGATAATACAAATATAAAAAGGAATTTCAGAAAGGCGACGACCAATTTTTAATTAGGGGGGTAGTTAGGGGGTTGTTTTCACTGATTTTTTCATAGAGAAAAGCAGGTACCAACTTTTTTTGATCATAAGTTGCTTAATTTTCAGGCTAGAAACTTTTTATTATTATTTTGTGAAAGGACTATTTGTATACTTAAAAAAAGGTTATTTAAGTTTTCCTCGAAAAATTCAAAGTTTTTCCGTTATTTTACTTTGAATATTTCAAATTATGCATTTGACGAAAAAAGCTAAGTTTTAACATGCCGTATCTCGGTTTGTATTGGTCTTCAAGATATTACAGAAAAAGAATTTGGTTTGTGTTACTAAAAGATACTATTTTGGTATCTACAGTTTTTTTGATTAAATGCATATTTTTCGAGGTATTCTTAAAAAACCCTCTAAAAAAGTCGATTTTTTAATCGAAAAACTGTTACTTTCAAGCGCGAATAACTCGAAAATTATTAGTTTTCTGAAGAAAATGTAAAAAATCATTTTTTTCTTAGAATTACTTTTTACATGGATTTACATGGTTAAATTGTAATAAAAAATTCCCGCCCCCGAGATGGGGCGGCAACCACCCCCAAGGTTTTAGCGTACAGCGGTATGATATAGAAAATGATTCTTGGACTATTCCCTACCTTCTATGAAAATTTCAAGTAAATCCATGCTGGACGAAAAAGTTGCGAGCCAAAATGCTTCATTTCCTCGACTAGTACTTGCGGAACGTGTTACGGAACGGCCGCCATTACAGTAAGGTCATTTTAATTCCGTTGCGTCCGTCCAACGTATGCTACTTTTGTGAATTTGTCAATAGACTTATTGACAGATAGCGTCAAGTACTAATTATCAATTGGAAAATAGCGCAGACGGTAAACAATCCATAGAATGATTTTGAAGTAAAAAACAATTTATTGCCCAGAGGAGAGTATATTATAACCTAACATATAACAGAAAGTGATACGCTCTACGCTCTCACGAATTTAGAGAGCGGAGCGTTCACAAGACAAAACACAACTGTTACCGCTCCATCGGGAATTGCTCCCTTACTTTTACGTCTCCTAACATTACCAAAGGAAATGCGGAAACATTTGATCTTTCACTGATGCCTTTTCTCGAGTATTTGTCGTATTTGTAATCCTCAAGTGCTCCAGTATCGGTCGATTTCTTTTGGACTAAAATGTAGATATAAGTGGATGGCCGTAGCTCAACGGCAAGGTACTGGTTTCATCAGCCATAGTGCACGAGTTTTGAATCTCGGCATGAAAATTACATTTTCATTTCTAAAAACGATTCAAGCCATTCACCTTCAGAGGGTACGTTAAGTCGTCGCCCCCTCCCCCCTGGGCTTGGGCTGGTGTACATTGACACTAGTTACTTGAAAGAGGGTTAAAGATGGAATTATCGCCGGTACAATCCGAAAGGATCTTCCCGGCAAAAATGCCATACAATCCAGATTTAACCATACAGCTCTCACTCCCTCTAAGGAAAAATTGACTCATCCCAGATACCTACAGTATCAAAAGGATGGAGCTCTGATGAGACTCTTTCTGTATTATGGAGCCCTAGGTGACTTGATATGCAGGAGTATCCCAAAAATTTTCGTACACATCTGGCCGTCGAGAGTAGTACAGCTTTCTGCATAGTATTATAAAGATGTTCCTTTATACCCAGCTTTTTTATGTTTTCGAGGAGGTTCTTCGGAATGATTCCAGTGGTATACATACATAATAACCGATATTGTCTGGATACTGTGCATTCTCCGTTGTCTTCGTATTTGAATTTCCAGATCTCTGTACTTGGCGATCTTTTCAGTAAATTTAGTAGGTAGATTATTGTTGATTGATATCGCCACATCAATTTAGTGTTGTTTGTCTGTAAATTTATTAACCAGTACGAGATCTGATCTATTATGTGCCACTGTTTGATCTGTGAGTACAGTGCGGTCTCAGTGTAGCTTGTAGTTGTCTTGTCATTCTTCAACACACTCTCAGGAACGTATTGATAATATGGGAGATGGTCCGTTTGGAGAAGTCCCAGATTGATAGCAGTCTCTTGGTAAATGATCTTTCCTACTGAGTCATGCCGTTCCTTGTATTCAGTTGCAGCAAATGCCTGGCAGCTCCCTGTAAGATGTTGTATGGTTCCTTGGACTTGACATCCATATCGGCATTTATCGTTTTGGACTTGAGGATCTTTGACAATATATTTCAGGTAGTTTTGGTTGGTATAACCTGATCCTGAATGGCTAGTAGCGAACCTTTTGTTTCAGGGAACAGCTTTCCTGATGTCAACCAATAGTTCGACGCTATATTGTCGACATAATCTTGGCTGACCTCATTGGGATGTCGCCCGTGCAAAGGTATACCCATCCAGTTGCGCATTTTTTCGTCCTTTGTAAGGTGGTTTATAGTCCTGTCGCCAGTGGGGGTACAAGGGCCTCCTTAATTCAGATGGACTTACCCAAGTTTTTTTATATATTTTACCCGTAGAACACGAATTTTTTTGGGGTAACAGTCGATCCGGATGTCGATAAGATTGTTATAAACCAAGAACTTGAGGAATCACATAACAGAGATTTTTCGCAAAACAAAACATTTTTTTTATTTTTTGGGTCATTCTAAGCAAAAAATGTTTTTACAAGTTTTTTCGTAGGATGCATAGTTTTCGACATAAACACGGTTGAACTTTAAAAAAATCGAAAAATTGCATATTTTGAACCCGAATAACTTGTGAATGAAAAATATAATAGCAATTCTGCTTACCGCATTTGAAAGTTCAAGTCGAAATTCTATCGGAAAGAGATACGAAAAAAAGATACGGCACAAAAATGTAAGGTTTTCTTGGACATTTTTTTTTATTTTTCATTATTGTATCTCTTATCGTTTTCAAGTTACATATAGAAAAAGGAAGATTTTTAAGAAAATTTAAAAATGCGTTCTATAAATTGATCTTATTGTTTTTTTCAAAAACCATTAATTTTAAACCCGTCCAACTTTTTGAACATAGAAATAGCACTATAATAAAATGTATTGTAGCAGTAAAATGATGCATTAAAATTCTGGTGGATGAGGGGTTAAATTAAATGTACTTCTCATTTTTTCTTAAAATACATTAGTCATCAAGTTTTTTTGCAGCATATCTCGCTTAGTTTATATTTAATCGACCTTTAATATTGCTCATTTTAAAGGTCTTTTTAAGTACTACAAAAGGTGTTGGTAGCATTATACACTATGCACCTAAAATCGACCTTCTCTCTGTTATTTCAAGTTGAATACACCGATTTGAGCATGCACCAAAAAACAAACTATTTTCACCTACCATATCCCTTTTTGTATTATAACTAAAAGATCTATGAAAGAACTGATCTCTTTGTTTTTCTATAAGCTACAAATATGTTTTATATAGTGTTTTTAGTTAGATGCATAGTTTTTAAGGTATTCGCAAAAAACCATTCGAAAAGGAGTCACGTTTCAATGAAAATGGCCAATTTTCAACCACGAATAACTCAAAAAGTATCGAGAGTTCTCTAACCAATTCCGTGATTATTTTAATCAAGACATTTTCCACCCCCCCCCCCCCAGAAGGGGTGGCAACCACCCCCAAAATAAAAGCACACATCGGCATAGGGTAGACTTTGAAATAGGAGATAAGTAGAGGTTATTCCCAAAATTTCATAAAAATCCATGCAGTAGGATAGATTCGGAAGTAATATCCTATTCTTGTTCCCATTGACTGGCGTATAGTTGGAGTACACAAATTGGTTATAAATATACAGTGAGGACGTTTGAGTTAGAATAAATTCATTATCTCGAGAATGGGTGAATTTGGAGAAAAATCCTGAGACAGGTCGATTTTTATTTTTAAATTATAACTTTTGGCATATATATCATACTAGTGACGTCATTCGTCTGGCCGTGATGACCTAATCGATGATTTTTTTTTAAATGAGAATAGGGATTGTGTGATAGCTCATTTGAAAGGTTATATAATTCTCTGTTCAGTAATATAAATGTTAACATAACTATTTATACAGGGTACCCAAAAAAATTAATTTATCATTTAACATTTTATCACAAAATCAGTTCGGCTTTTTAAATAATAAATGCACCACCGATGCCATGTTTTCTGTACTACATGAGGTATATCAAGCACTGAACAATAATCTTTGCACTGCCACCGTTTTTTGTGACTATGCCAAAGCTTTTGATTGTGTAAATCACAACATTTTGATAAAAAAACTAAATTTCTACGGAATTAGAGGCATTTCTTTAGATTGGTTCCAATCTTACTTGGAAGATAGGAAACAACTGGTTAGAGCAAATGATAAAGACTCTAGTCTCAAAAACATTGTATGTGGGGTACCTCAAGGTTCAGTATTGGGTTCTCTACTTTTCCGTATCTTTATTAATGACATCACTAATTTAAAAATCGATGGAAAAATCTTTATTTTTGCTGATGATACCAGTATCACTTGGAGCAACTCAAATGTTGCAACTCTTCATGCTACTATAACTTCTGATCTACTTACAATAAAAACCTGGTCTGACTCAAATTTACTCTCGGTTAACGTAGATAAAACAGTAGTATTGTCTTATAAAGGAGCTCTTCAACCTTTACCTATTAATAACAGCCAGATCAGTACCGTTGATTCTGTAAAATTTCTTGGTATTTTTTTAGACAGCAACCTTAAATGGTCCCTCCATATCGATTTGTTACGAAAGAAACTCTCTTCAGCTTGCTATGCTATAAGATCTGTTTCGAATGAACTCAATTTAGCATCTTCCAAAATAACATATTTTTCTTTGTTCGAGTCACATCTTCGTTATGGTCTTCCTTTTTGGGGTTCTGGTACAGCTGCCCAATTCGATGTTATTTTCAAATTACAAAAAAGAGCAATAAGATATCTGTTTGGCCTCAGAAGAAAAACACATTGCAGAAGTTATTTCAAAGATCACGGAATTTTAACCCTTCCATCTGTGTATATTTTAGAAACTGTTTGCTTAATTCGTAAACATCTACATGTCTTTCCACCAAGACCTAATCATGACTACTTCACGAGAAATTCTACGTTTGACGTCTATTTGCCGACCCCGTCCTCGGAGTTAGTAAAGAAATCGATATTATATTCCGCAAAAAAAAATGTACAACCATCTCCCCCTATAACTAAAATCGGCACCATCTTTCCACAAATTCCGTAAACTGACAAAAGCCTACCTGTCTGAAAGACCATATTATTCAGTAGAAGATTTTTTTAGTCAATAACTAAGAAATTACAGTACCCTTTGCACAAGTAGTATTTTTATTATTTTTTTTATCTATATTTGGGTGTCATATGCAGTAGCTTAACTTTTTAACTTTTTAACTTTTAAACCTTTTTTATTAATTATTAGGTACACTATGCATTTGCAATTTATTTAAATTTTTGCAATTGATTATTTCTGTTTTAACTTCATTATTATTATTATTATTATTTAAATATATTGACGATTTATGTAATTTTAGTAAATTGGATTGTTACTGTTTTGTTTTTTTTTTTGACTATTTATAAGCTTTGCCGATAAAATTGTAAAATTTTTCATGGCAATAAAGCATATTTCTATTCTATTCTATTCTATTCATCGTGTTGCTCTGTTGTGTTGTATTTGAAGAGCATTTCAATAATAACATAATTTCAATTATAGTTTAAATTTTGTTTGACTATATTGCACCTTTCCAGTCTTTAAAATCCTTTATGGTTATAGTATTAGTTAATCATCCAGAAATTTTACCAATATAACTAATATTACGTTCTTTGCTGGATCCACATGAACGAGTACTACTTATTATATCGTTACTAAATCATAAAAATATGTTGGAAGCATTAACTTCCATTATAAGAAGGCGCGAGCAGACACTAAAGTGTTCTTTCCAAAACATTATTCTCCCGCGAATTGTTCGCCCTAACAATATTTCCTTTAAATAAAAGATGAACAAACAGAAAAGGCCGCCGATGTTCTCTCGTGAAAATAAATAAAGGTTGAGAGGTATGAAGGTGTCCGACGGTCGTAGGGTAAGGCGGAGAAATGGGCAAATGTGGCGAGGATATTATTAAATTAAACGGTTAAAAATGTATTTACTGTTGATTTAGGCTCGATATTTTGATAAATATTTAAATGGGTTTACGCTACAGGAGTGAACTTGAATTCCGAAAAAGTTTTTAGAAAAAACTTACAGAAAATTAGGAATAATTACAGTTTTCAACATTAAACAATGTGTTCATTGCGTACTTAAACTTTACTTTTTATAAGAGACTACGGTGTAGATGGTATTGTACTTGAAATGATGAAATTCCTAGGGTTTAAGAGAAAAGAAAGATTTTTGAAAATCCTACATTAAAAAGTAATAATATCAAAAAAAATAAATGGGAAGCGTAGGTACATATTATAATTACCAATATATAAAAACCGGGACTGTATCGACCCAGAAAACTACAGAGGTATGTATTAGGGTGAGTCGAAAAACAATAATGTTTCATTTTTTAATCGCTATACCGCGGAAAACTTGCCTTTGGGGTAGATATATAAGTAAAATGCAAAGTACAATAAAGTTATATATTGAACCCCCAGCTAGCGCAACATACTTAAAATTTAGATTTTTTCAGAAATCAAGACATTTTTCAATTATTTTTACAATCTTTAGCCAACAATATTTAAACGTGCTATAGTGAAAACTGTTTAGTTAATAGTTTAAAAAATAGGAAATAAATTTGAAACAGACAATATCTTTTAATTTGGGGTAGCGCAAATAGTCCGTTCTTTAACGGTAAAATATTGCAAAACCTCTAAATTTTAAAGAACCGCTTAGATTGACATGAAATTTGGCACACATAGCTAACAAGTCAAAGAAAAAAAGTGATATTGTGCCGATATGTGCTTTTGATCTGGGGTGAAAAAATATTTGTCCAAAAAAGTCAGGAAATGGATAAACTGGCTAATTTTAAGTAACTTTTGTTCTATAGAGTTTTTTCACTAAGTCAATACTTTTCGAGTTGGCAGTGAATATGTTCATTTTTTCAACAAAATAACCACGCTTTTAGACGGTTTTTCGCAAATAACTCAAATAGTAAGTATTTTATCGAAAAAATATTCTTATCAAAAATATAGCCTGTAAAAAATTTAATTTAAAAAAATGGTGTATATATCACGTCTCTACACCAAGTAGAAGCAGCGTTATAGCTAATGAAAGATAGGTTCATATTCGTCAAATTCCAAATGGAATACTTTAACGTGAAATAACCAAAAATGAAGCACGTTTCGGGGAAAACTCATTTCAACTTATTTAAAGTGTTTAAAGAAAGCTTCATTTTTGTTTTACAAAAAACATTTCTAGCATCAAGATTAAACAAGTTACGCTCAAAATAAAGTTAGTCCCTTTTGATTTTGGTAAAAAAATCGAGAAATTCACCCCCTAATTAGTATCTTAAATGAACTTAATCGTTACGACTTCACATATTTTTGGCTTGTGTGTATACTGTTTATATGATCTGTAAGTTTCATTGGTTCAAAGTCCTTATTTTTAAAAGGGCTGTAGTTAAAAGGGGTTTAACGAGTCACTGGTCACGAATGTATGCAAATTTAGAAACACCAAATCTTGATAAATTTTTGTCTAAGAGAAAAACAAAAAAATACATGATATTCAGAAAAGCAAATCTGACTTTTTTTGTGTTTCGAGATTTTTGGTATCTCTGACAATTTTTAAGTTATTTTGAAAAAAAGCATATTTTTCAAAATTTTAATTTTTAAAAATTTTACTTTGAAACGAAATTTTTTCAAAAATAAGCACTTTGAATCGATGAAACTTACAGATCATATAAACACAACATAAGTAAAATAATTTGTGGAGCGGTAACGATTAATTTCATTTAAGTTGCTAAATTATGGGGCGGTCTTCCCGATTTTTTTTTTGCAAAAACAAAAGGGACCAACTTTATTTTGAGCGTAACTTGCTTAAATTTAATGCTAGAAACTTTTTGTAAAAAGAGAAATAAATATTTTTTAAACACTTTAAAAAAAGGTATAATGGGTTTTTCCCAAATAGTGCTTAATTTTTTGGATATTTCACGTCAAAATATTCTATTTGAAATTTGGTGAATATAAATCTATTTTTCATTGGCTATAACTCTGGTTCTACGAGATCCAGAGACCTAACGTGTATACCGTTTTTTTACATTTTTATAGGCTATATTTGTACTAAGAACGTTTTTTTCGACAAAATACTTACTTTTTGAGTTATTTGCGAAAAACCGTCTAAAAATGTGGTTATTTTGTTGAAAAATGAACATATTCACTCGCAAATAACTCGAAAAGTGTTGACTTGGCGAAAAAGCTCTATAGAACAAAAGTGACTTCAAATTAGTCAGTTTACCCATTTCCGGACTTATTTTGGACATATATTTTTTCACCCCCAAAAGGGGGTGAAAGTCACCGCCAGGGCAAAAGCACACATCGGCACAATATCACTTTTTTTCTTTGACATGTGAGCTATACGTGTGCCAAATTTCATGTCAATCCAAGCGGTTCTTTAAAATTTAGAGCAAAAACCGTGAAGGAATGGAATAAAAATACTAAAAAATTGTTAAAATTCACATATTATTAGCACCTTAAAAGAAGGTGTGGTCTAGTATGTTTATTGGGTGTTAGTAGCAGAATCCATTTTTTGTTCTTTTACTTTACACCCGATTTAATTGGAATAGAATTATTATAGTGTGTTTAAAGTTATAAAGGATAAAATAAAACAACTTATAATTTTAATAAAATGTTTAATTGTACCAAAAAAGAAACCAAATTGTAGCCAAACAATGTCAACAAATTAAATAAAATTTTGACTTTAGGAAGAGTCTTTTACTCATTATTTCTGAGTGGGTACGTTGATGCTGCCCTTTCTGTCGAAGCTCTGGATGCTACGGCAGATCTTATGAAACCATCTCGTTCCTAACCACTAGGAGGACTAGTTAATCGCAATATTTTGAGTATCTTCTAGACATAAGTTGTGCGATAAAGTCAGGCAACTGCCCTGTGGACTTATCTGTTCGAGAACCAGGTCCACTTTCCCACTCTCGATGGTTGACTACAGCTAACAGAGTTTTGAGACTGTATGTAAGTGTGGAAACGTCTGCAGTTGAACATAGATTGTTAGTATCCTTCATTTTTAAATCATACATGCCTGTATGGTTCCAAATAAAGTACAGCAAATACATAACAAATGGACCTGAACACGTTTTTGAGGCTATCAAATCAACCAGATTTCTACCAGAGAATTTGATTAAAGTTGATCCTGTAATCGAAAGAAATGCATTTTTCCCACCCAGAAAATTTGCTACTGAGGATGATAGTGGATGAAAGGAAAAACAAAGAGAATTAGGATTCCGAAGAATAATCAAAGCAAGGATGTTAGCTACAGAAACAGAAACAGTTAGGGTTTTTCGACCTCAAAAAATCACCTTTCATGCGACTGACTCTACTGAATTATTTGATTGGAACACCACTGAAATTACACCACCATCACTGTTACGGAGAGTCTCTGATAATGAAGTTTGGGCTAAAATCACTGCTGGTGAAACAGCCGAGGATTGGAAATTTGGAAAATTTCCATGTCATGCTCAAGCCGTGGAACGCTGCGTCAAGTTAATGACTGAAGCATCTAAAAAAGTCGTCGGTGCTAAGTAATGAGATGGTTTCATAAAATCTGCCATAGCATCCAGACCTTCGATGCCAAAGTTTGACAGCAAGCGCAGCTTCAACGTACCCACTCAGAAATAGTGAGTAAAAGACTCTTTCTAAAGTCAAAATTTCATTTAATTTGTTGACATTGTTTGGCTATAATTTGGTTTCTTTTTTGTTTCAATTAAACATGTTATTAAAATTATAAGTTGTTTTATTTATATCCTTTATAACTTTAAACACACTATAATAATTCCATTCCAATTAAATGGAGTGTAAAGTAAAAGAACAAAAAATGGATTGTCCTAATAACACCCAACACAACATACTAGACCACACCTTCTTTTAAGGTGCTAATATGTGAATGGGCCTAGCCGGGTAAGATGGTGAAAAGTGCCCCCAGCTCGATTTAAATTCCATATAGGCCAATTTTTAGCACATATAGAGGAACTCACTTTCTGAAATTTTTAGCCCCCTAGGTGGTCACGTGACCCCCCTAGAGCCTAATTAGGCTTTTTATGTTTTTATTTTTTATCTCAGGCGCATCAAGAGCTAGCCAAAAACTTTATTAAAAAAAGTTGTAAGTTCCAAAAATATCTATAAGAAAAAATTTTTCTTAAATTTTTTGGCGGGAAATTCGAATTTTTAGAACAATTTTAAACTTTTAAATGAGTCTGAAAAAAAAACTAAGACACTCGTTTTTACGAAAATTAATTATGATGTGTATTTTTGCACAATCTTTCACCCTGAATTTTTTCAGACTTTTAAAATTGGTGAAACGTACCTTTAAAAATAAAAAACCGCATTTTTTCAGTTTTTTTTTCGTATTTTGAAACAATTTTATACATATTTTTCAAAAAAGGTAACACTGTCACTAGAATAGGTAAAAAACTGAAAAATAATTGGGGTTTGCTTTATAAAAATTTTTTGTAAAGCCATCCATTTTCAAAATACAGGGCGTTGAAGAAAACATAATTTTACACATTTTTTACGATTTTGCTGAAACTACTGGCAACATTGTAATAAAACTTGGCGGGATTTAAGAGCTGGTTATTGTGCATATTTTGACATACAATTAATGATTTGATATTCATCATTGGCTCGCATAGGGGTAATGGTCTGAACTTTTTAAAGAATAAAGATAGTACGCCACTGACATATTTCAAATTAACAATCGTTTTTTAATTTCTCGTTCAATTTGTGACAAAAAATGTATCTTCTTATTTTTTCATACGACGCGCCATTTTTATTCAAAAAATAAAAGATCTTAACCCTTACAAAGTATTCGAACTTCTAGTAGTTTCTACATCTACATACATAATAAACTCCATACATCCATTATCAAAATTAATTCGAATACTTTGGAAGCGTTAAGATATTTTATTTTTTGCAGCAAAACAGCGCGTCGTATGAAAAAATGAGAAGATAGATTTTTTATTGCAAATTGAACGAGGAATTCAAAAATGATTGTTAATTTGAAATATGTCAGTGGCGTACTATATTTTTTTCTTTGAAAAGTTCAGACCATTACCCCTATGCGCGCCAGTGATGAATATTAAATCCTTAGTTGTATGTCAAAACATGCACAATAACTACCTCTTAAAACCCGCCAAGTTTTATTACAATGTTGCCAGTAGTTTCGGCAAAATCGTAAAAAATATGTAAAATTTTGTTTTCTTCAACGCCCTGTATCTTGAAAATGGATGGCGTTACAAAAAATTTTTATGAAGCAAATCCCAATTATTTTTCAGTTTTTTACCTATTCTAGTGACGGTGTTAAATTTTTTGAAAAATATGTATAAAATTGTATCAAGAAAACGAAAAAAAAACCGAAAAAATGCGGTTTTTTATTTTTAAAGGTACGTTTCACCAATTTTAAAAATCTGAAAAAAATCAGGGTGAAAGATTGTGCAAAAATACACATTATAATTAATTTTCGTAAAAACGAGTGTCTTAGTTTTTTTTTCAGATTTATTTAAAAGTTTAAAATTGTTCTAAAAATTCGAATTTCCCGCCAAAAAAATAAAAAAAAAATTTCATATAGATCTTTTTAAAACTTACAACTTTTTTAAATAAAGTTTTGGCTAGCTCTTAATGCGGCTGAGATAAAAAATAAAAACATAAAAAGCCTAATTAGGCTCTAGGGGGGTCACGTGACCACCTAGGGGGCTAAAAATTTCAGAAAGTTAGTTCCTCTATATGTGCTAAAAAGTAGCCTATATGGAATTTAGATTGGGTTGGGGGCACTTTTCACCATCTTACCCGGCTAGGCCCTTTAACAATTTTTGAGTATTTTGCGCTACCGCAAATTAAAAGATATTGTCTGTTTCAAATTTATTTCTTATTTTTTAAACTACTAACTAAACAGTTTTCACTATAGCACGTTCAAATGTTATTGGCTAAAGATTGTAAAAATACCCCAAAAGCAAGTTTTCCGCGGTATAGCGATTAAAAAATAAAACATTATTTTTTGTCGACCCACCCTAGTATGTATTTGTCTATCACGAATAAGCCTTAAGATCTATAGACGAACATTTAAGAAAAGATTAAAGGCAAGAATATCACATATATTACACGATGTAGAACTGGTAAGTTAGCCAATGAGAACACACATGACAAATATTATAGAAAGGAATCTAGAAACAATAAGGGAATAATAATCTTGACATTAATAATCTTAATAGTCCATTGAAGTATTTCATTTAAGGTTGCATTTCTTAAAGCAGTCAATTTTATTTCTTTTAATGTGTAGGGGGGTTCAGTAGAAGCTTAAGTTCAAGTTTTTGGCGTCGCCGCCCTTGTCCCCCGGCCGCCATCTTTGAAAGGGTGCAAAGGGCTTTCGCGCTGTATCTCCTGAACTAGCAACAATACATACAATTTATTTACACATAACGTGTAGCAAATTAAATTTTCAACATTTCTTTATCCATTACTTTTTATCGTCAAGTGACCATCAAAAAAGTTATAAACAAAAATAAGAGAAAATTTTGTAAGAAGTTTCCTTTTGGAGGTTATAACTTTTTTTCTGTTCATTTTACAATAAAATAACATTTAAGCGATTTTATAGAGAATTTTTTATCGAACAATTTGAACTATAAAGTTGTTTAATTTTATTTATTAATCTAGGTTTTACAGCGCTCCAAACTTGACCAGATTCTCGAATTCTCATAGGAATTCAATAAAAACAAAACCTTGGGCTTACTTTTCTATCTATGTATGTACATCTAAATTTATTTATTATGATTTTAACAGTCCTATACTATTATTAAGCTATTTCTAACCCTTTTCCCGGCCACCAATGAGGTAGAGTCCGGAGGAGCGTTTTTTTGTGTGGTATCCCCAATAGGCCTAATCCTATAATATTATTTATGATTTTGAAGAAGATCTATCATAGTTATTATTTTTCATTTTTTCGATGGTCCAGGCTGTGAGTCAAGATCTGAATCAGTATCCGAGGTGAATTTTTGTGGTATAATGAGAGTTAGAGTTTGCGTCATTGTCGGTAATTCATCTACCCATTAATTTTCTTCAATAATAATTAATGTTGATATGTCCACGATGTTGCTGCAACTTTCACCGCCACAATTGAGGCACACTGATCAACATTTGAGGTCTGCTTTTCGGCAACCACATGCACTTCCAGTTTCCATTTAATCTTCTAAAGAGGAATTGTATAAGCTCGGGGGTACTGGAGACTTGGAAGTTTAAATTGGTATCCAAAATTTTCCATGTTTTTTCCGGCCCCAATTTTCTGGATCACAATGTTTACCGAGTCATGACTGAATCTGGTGACACACTAGAAATCTGTGGAAATGGGCTGCATCTTGTATTAGAGGAAGTGAGAAGAGATTAAATGCATTTTTGTCACTGTTTTAGCGAATCGTTTGTATCTTAGGGTTTCCAGAGAATTTATTTTCGCCATATAAAGAGACGAAAAATGTTCGCCGACAAAAGGGAGTAAAGATGGCTCGACTTTCCCACTGACAAATCATTTTCCCTAGCAGTTTCTTACAAATAAAATATCCACCACTCATGATGCGCTCTTACAAAAAACACAAAACGCTTATCTAATCACAAACATATAAATTTTACCCACAAGACTCAATAGTATTATCTATAAAACTCAAAATACTTTTCACAATTTTTAATACGACTGCACGTGGCCAAATAGGTAGCACCACTGTAAGAATAAGTAAGTAGAGGGAAACCGACTGCTGTGCCACCTAGGATAAATTATAGTAATAAAAGTAATAGCAGTCCGGCACGGAAGAAAAATGACGTAACTGAAAATTTTTATGAATTCCTGTTTATTGCTCAATTAAATTCTAAAACACTATGTAAAGATGATACAAAAAGGTCGAACTATAAAAATGTGCTGGGCCACTATAGGGTAGTTGCGTCGCTACTGAAATGCGCGCTATGTTACACCTTGTTTCAGATTCATAATGACGTAACTGTAGATAGGGTTGAAAATGGGGCGATTAAGGTAATGACATTCGAACCAATGTCGATGAAAATAAAAGCCATCGTTGTCAAAAAACAAACGCCATACCGATGCTCCTGGACGATTACTCTTCATTTAATCCAAATTTTAAATACTTAAAAATCGTTTATTGCTCTTCCGAAGAATTTTGCTGTTTGCGGTTGCGCCATTCTTCTTCTGGACTGGCGAATTTGTCCTCAAACAACTTTTTGGGCATTTTCTATATATGCTTATGGTTCTAAGTTTTATAGTGGGGAGAAAGGTCAAAAATAGATTAATAATAGCATAGGAATGGTAAATTCATAATAAATTGTATGAATAAAAAAATATTAAGATGGAAAAGTAAGCCTAACGTTTTGTTTTTATTGTATCCCTATGAGCATTCGAGAATCTGGTCAAGTTTGGAGCGCTGTAAAACCTACATAGACAAATAGAATTAAACACCTTTATAGTGTAAATTGATGGCGGAAAAACCCTCTACAAAATTGTTAAAATATTATTTTATTTAAAAATAAACTGAAAAAAAGTTATTACCTCCAAAAGGAAACTTGTTAAAAAAGTTTTACTTACATTTGTTTATATCTTTTTGTTGGTCACTTGACGATAAAAATTAATAAAAACAAAATTGTATAAAATTTAATTTGCTACATTTTATGTTTAATTAGATTTTCCGTATGGTTGGCAGTTTACGAGATATTATAGTGCGAAACCGCTTTGCACCCCTTTTCTAAGATGGCGGCCGGGGGACAAGGGTGACGACCCCAAAAACTTGAACTTAAGCTTCTACTGATCCCCCTACATGGGATGGATATATGGATGGATGTATGGATTACAAAAAATATAATCTATCGACTCGATCATATGCTTGTCCCAAATCTACAAACAAAACATGCAGAGGAACTTTGCCTTCATAACAAGTTGTCTGTATCTCCAAGGCGAACATTTGGTATAAATGAAGCCGGTCTCGTACTCATGTAGGATTCTTTCCATATAGGAATAGTGTCTATATAGTAAGGCTAATACCTCTATAATTGTCAGACTTCAGTGTGTCTCCTTTTTATGCAGCGGGCATAAGCATGCTTCATACCAATTAGTTGGCATTATTTCATTTTTCCATGAATTGTCAACTAGAAAGATCTTATTAAGACAAGCAATAATAGGTTATAATTTCAAATTTTCGATATATTTTGGAATGAATCATCTTCGTTAGGCACGTTCCTATGGTCCAATAATATGTTGTTTAACGAACATTTTATTAAATGAACCGTAAACTCTACGATACAGCATCTGGAATCACTGTATAATTTGCAAACAAAGCACCTGCTATAAATTATTTCTATCGCAAATATTGCACAGAATAATAAAAAGAACCACCAATGCTCTATGGAGTTGTAATTTCAGAATTATTATTAAACAATTTTTATTTGGAAAACGTGATTTAAATGATAATTCAATTTGGAATTAATACGATAGATATTTAACGGGATACTAAATCTCTCTTTTTTAATGTAGGTACAAATGGAAATTCGAAATTTGTCAGCGGATAATTGTTATTAAATTTATTTAGTTTCGCGTATTTACTGAATGGTATAAATAGTTATATTTATGAACATAAATTCGTTTAATTGTGATTAGTGGTTCCTGAGATACAACCGGTCAAATTTGACCGGTATTTACGGCAAAGATATAAACAATAGGATCATGATTTTTAAACCATCACCTTTTTATTTTTGTCCTGTTTCTCCACACCAATTTTAATATCTTTAAAATACTCATAACATATATTCTTATAATAAAAACTATCGATATTACGAGTGAAAATTGGCAAAAATAGCAAAATTCCAATCAAAAATTAGGTTGGAGAAAATGTAATTTTAAAGTTCAAAATCGGTATACATTAAAAAAAAGCATTTTCTCGGCTTCCCATCGAGCAATTTTCTTCATTCTTTTTTTGTTCCCAAGTAACTAGAGTAGAGCCATCTAACTAACGCATTATTATATGTTAAAGTTGCTTTTGTTTTGTTATAATAAATTAATTTATTTATAAGAAAAGAAAACTACATATTTTTTCCAGTTGTAAACTTTTTTTAGATAAACACTACAAGTGTGCGTTCTAACGTTAAAAATATAAATATTCTTATTTGAAAGCTGTATAATTATTTAAACAATCTTTATTTAAACAAATTAAAAAAATTTGTTATAGTTAATAAATTAATTTATTATAACAAAACAAAAGCAACTTTGACATTTAATAATGCGTTAGTTAGATGACTCTACTCGAGTTACTTGGGAACAAAAAAAAGAATAAAGAAAATTGCTTCACGTGAAGCCGAGAAAATGCAATTTTTTAATATATACCGATTTTGAACTTTGAGATTACATTTTCTCCAACCTAATTTTTGATTGGAATTTTGCTATTTTTGGCAATTCTCACTCGTAATATCGATAGTTTTTATTATAAGAATATATGTTATGAGTATTTTAATGATATAAAAATTGGTGTGGAGAAAGAGGACAAAAATAAAAAGGTGATGGTTCGAAAATTATGATCCTATTGTTTATATCTTTGCTGTAAATGCCGGTCAACTTTGACCGGTCGTATCTCAGGAACCACTCATTACAATTAAACGTTTTTTCTTTTAGAATAAACGTTTTGCCATTTTTACTCGGCAATCGTTTTTTTAGATTATAATGACATCTATCCATAATTCGAAAAAATGTCTCGAATAAAAGTTACTTATCTTTACATAAGAAATCCAAATCTGCAATAAAAAATGGGGGCTCCTACTTAAGATTTTGAAGTAACCCTCCACCCCACCTCGGTAGGGGGTCGGGTTTGGTGTCATTCGATAGATTTTTGAAAAATATTGAATAAGCGTATTTTTCAGTTTTTCGATATGATGTTCATTTCGCGAAATTTTGCGGGATTCGTATTTAAAATTTTAAATTTATTCCCCACCTCATTCAATAGATTTTTGAAAAATATTGAGCACCTATTTGTTAGTTTTTCTATCTGTCATTCATTTCACCGTAATTAAATTCTGCATAGAGACGTGTTTTTCCCGATTTACTTCGACGAAAATTTTCTCTCCGGAAAATGCGGGTTTTTGCAACAAAATCTTTAATTTTCAACTAAAATTTTAGGTGAGTAATTGTTTATCAATACTTAAATAACTTGGTAATATAAAAGCTCGTTTCGTGTGGATTATAATTCCAGAAGCCGATGGAAATTTATTTAAAAGTTTAGCAACAATTGAATTGTTAATTAAAAATTTACGGTCGCCATAATAACCACAATAATTACGGTGCATAAGAATACCTATGATTTTTGTATAAAAAGACACTATACCTATCTAAAAGTTACCATGGCTTAATTCGGCAACTAAGATCAGATACCGTAGCAAAAAAAAAAAAAACAAAATGCCAAATATACAAAACCTTAATAAGACCTGTACTCACATACGACTCAGAAACCTGGACACTCACTAAAAGAGAGGAAACATTGCTAGCCACCTTTGAAAGAAAAATCTTGCGACACATATATAAGGGCACAAAATAAAACGGAATTTGGGGAAGAAGGTACAACTTTGAACTATACAAAATATACCAGGATCCGGATATCATAACATTCATTAAAATAGGACCGCTGCGTTGGATGGGACATGTAGAAAGAATGGAATTAGGCGAAATGCCAAACAAAATATTCAAACAGATACCAGTAGGAAAAATAACAAGAGGAAGACCGAAACTGAGATATTTAGAACAAAAAGAAAATGATATATTAACCTTAAAAATAAAAAACTGGAGAAAAAAAGCACGAAACAGATCAGAATGGAGAAGAATCCTGGAACAGGCCAAAACCCAGAAAGGGTTGTCGAGCCAGTGATGATGAATTTGATACCTATCTAATGTATCTTGTAGAATTGAAATTGGATCTTCTAGGCAGCCTCAGGGATATCTAAAAATTATCAACAATTTTTTGGCTTATAAACAAATAGAATATCTCGGGAAATATTAAATTAAATCATGAAAAGGGTATTGAAAAAAAAAGTGGCAGGACGCTTCTTTTAAAAGCAAAAACGTGTAATTGTGATGAGTAGTTCCTGAGGTACAACCGGTCAAACTTGACCTGAAGTTACGGTAAAGATATAAACAATAGAATCATAATTTATAAACCATCACCTGTTTTTTTCTGTCCTCTTTCTCGATACCAATTTTCATATATTTAAAATACTCATAACATATTATATAGTTTACCTCTCCAGGGCCTAGAAGTCCCATGGCTTGATTTATTATTCCTGTTCAATCTCTCCTATTTGCTGCTTTATTTTTCCAATTTGTGATTTTCGGTTCTTCTATGTCTTTTTCAACATCTTTCTTCCATCTGGTTTTTGGTCTACCTTTCTTCTTCGTTCCTCCTATTCCTCCCGTTAATATTCTTTTGGGAAGTCTCGTGTTTGGCATCCTTTGAATATGTCCCAGCCATCTCAGTCTTTGTGATTTTATGATCTCTACTATGTTTGGTTCACCATACATCCTCCCCAGTTCTACATTTGGTCTTCTTATCCACATTCCATTCCATATCTTTCCGCCAAATATTTTCCTTAAAATTTTTTTCCCACACTTTTTCTTTGCCACACTTTAAGCATGACATGCTCGGATTTGTTCATCGTCCATGTTTCACTGGCATACATTACTATAGGTCTTATCACTGTCTTGTACATTCTTATCTTAGCCCCTCTAGATATGTTCTTATTTCTTAATAAGTTGTTTAGAGCAAAGATACAACGGTTACCAGCCATAATTCCCGCTTGGATTTCTTCTTTCATATTTGGTCTCTTAGTGAATGTCGCTCCTAGATATTGGAATCTCTCTACTTCTTCGAATGTATATATTTTTGCCTCTGTGTTTATTGTCAGATGTTGTCCTTGTGTGTATTCTCGTTCTTTACATTCAATATATTTAGTCTTTTCTTCGTTTATGTATATTCCTTTCTTTCTTTCTATCGCCTCTAGTCTTGTTAGTATTTCTTTTAATTCTTGTTTTCGTTGGTATACAAGTCCTGTTCTGTTAATTTCGGCTTCTCTGATTGATGACCATTTCAAGAAGGATACTGAACAACAATGATGACAGTGTGTCTCCTTATCGTACCCCTTCACCGACCTTAACTTATCTGTTTTCTTTCCATTTATTTTAACCCTGTTATCTCTTTCTCTGAGTGTCACTTTTACCATCTTTATTAATTTTTCGCTAATTCCAATTTCCCATAGTGCTTTGTATATTTATTTTCGTTTAACTCTGTCAAAAGCTTGTTTAAAGTCGATGAAAAGGGCCATTGTAGATTTCCCGTATTCGTAGCTTTCCGCTTGTATCTCACGCAGCAGGAAAATTTGATCCACCATGCTGCGTCCTCTTCTGAATCCATATTGATATTCTCCTATGTCATTAATTATCTTTTGTGTTATCTTGTCTTTTATATGTACTGCCAGTATTTTATGTGCAACGTTTAGAAGGGCTATTCCCCTGTAATTTTGGTATAAACATTTGTCACCTGTTTTGTGAAATGGACACAGTGTGGCTTCAGTCCATTCTTTTGGTATTTGTTCTTGTTCCCAAATTTCTTTTATCAGCTTTTCCAAATGCCTAATTAGTACTGGCCCTCCATATTTAAACATTTCAGCTGTTACTTAATCTTTACCTTTTTTTTTTTTTGACCGAGGGGAACGCTCATAGCTGACTAGGGAAGATGTCCCTAGTACTGTTGGACTCGACAGGAGAGGAGAACACGCTAGGATGCGCAAACCACGTGTGGTCCATGCATCCCGCGTGCCCCCCATAACCAGCCGCCTACCAACTAAAACCACCCCTTCTTCGACCCGGGATATCCCTGGACGGGCTCTGTAGAGAGCGATACATGGGGATATCCCAAGCTGCCTGTGAATGAAGATGTCAGAAGATTCGTTGCCATACCCCCACCTGAAAGCGGTAGGAGATGGGGAAACAAGATCTCACCTACTCTGGTGAGTAGGCGGTTGAATTCATGTTTTCTCTTCCCCCTACCTAAGCGCGGCGGGGGAGAGGTGGTGTCTTCCTGCAGCTCTCTCTAATCCTATTGGGATCGGTACCCTTGCAGGAAGAGATCAAAAAGAACAGTTGAGAAGGCGTCCCTTGATGATGTAAGGGTCGCCTTTTTTTTTTTTTTTTTTTTTTTCACTGGGTTTACCTAAGCCCTGTGCACAGGGGCGTTATCTACCTGTATGTATCATACTTACCTTTGTCAAAAATTATGAAATTATTTAGAATTTTTTTTTTTTATTTTTATTATTTTTTTTAAATTTTTTTTTTTTCCCCCTTTTTTTACCCGTTCTGCTGTTCCTGTCGTTCGAGGACAGCTTTCTGTTTTAGCATTCCCGTTACTGTGTCAATGAGATATTCAAAATCCGCCCTACTTACCATGGCGCGTTGTAAAATATTTCCGGCGTTAATGTCGTGCCCGAACCTACCGCGCAGCCTGGCTTGCTCGCGAGCGAAAACGCCGCACCGAAAGACACAGTGCTCTGCGTCCTCCCTCACCGAGCAGGCCCGGCACAGATCATCCTCGGACTTCCCGATTCTGTGGGTGAATGCCCGGAAGGACCCGTGCCCGGTCAGGAATTGCGTGAAGAAATAGTTCGTCCTCTTGAACTTACAGGTGTACCATGACTCCACATTTGAAATCAGTTTTTTGGTCCATTGGGCCTTGGTGTTTTCCGCCTCCCATTCTGCCTGCCACTCCGTCAACAGCCGTTGACGAGCCGTTGCCCTTACCTCTGGCAAGAGGCCGTGTCGGTTTTCGTACATGTATACTCTCTCCTTGGCAAGGAGGTGAATGGGGGGGGGGCGCCCGCAATGACCTGTAGAGCCACGGTGGACGTGGTCTTGTATGCACTAACCACGTTAAGCAGAGGTTTTCTCTGTGCCTTAGTTAACATATCTACATATTTACGGTGACGTAGAACCCCGACCCAGACTGGCACACCGTAGAGAAGGGTAGACTGTACGACGTGCAAGTACAGTCTTCTCCGGGCGCTGCTTGGCCCTCCGATATTGGGTGTTATTTTTCGGAGGGCTGCACTTTGCGCCTCGACCTTCCCTACCACCTTTGTGAGGTGTTTGATGTAACGCAGTCCCTTGTCGAGGTCCACGCCAAGATATTTGGCACAGAGACTCGGAGAGACCCTGTCGTTTCCAAACTGGAAAGACAGGTCCGGAATCTCTCTTGGTCCCTTCAGTATGACCACCTCCGTTTTTGCACCTGCAAGTTCAAGGTCGTTTGCCCGCATCCAGGCATCCACCCGCTTAAAGCATTTCTCGGCCCTGCCAACGACATCCCAGTAGTAATCGTTGGCTATGACAATCGCCAAGTCGTCCGCGTATGCGACCGCGGTGCAGTCGCGACCGAATCGTATATTAAGCACCTCGTCATACAGGATGTTCCACAGCGTTGGGCCCAGTACAGACCCCTGTGGAACACCCGCCGTCAGCTTTATCTCCCCACCCGTGAACGCTACGAGTCTGTTGGACAGGTAACTCTTCACTATGTTTATGAGGTAACTCGACAGATTGAGGGCCTCCATCCTACGGACTATATGTCCCCAATTTGCCGAGTTAAATGCGTTCTTGACATCGAACATAATGGACACCACTACTCTCCTCCGGGTGGCCCCCACCCCGTCCGTTATGAACTTAACAGCGTCAACCGCCGATCTGGCTCTCCTGAATCCAAATTGCCTATCAGAGATGGCGTTGGCGGCATCCAATTCCGCTTGTAGGCGGTTTTTAACTATGTTCTCATAGAGTTTGCCTAGACTATCAAGGAGACAGATCGGTCGGTAGGCACTGGCCTCTTCCGGATTCTTTCCGGGTTTCGGAATCAATGTGAGGCGAGCCTTTTTCAAAACGTCCGGAAAGGACTGGGTCCTGAGGAGACCAGTTAGCATCCCTCTGACTAGCTCCGGCTGCGCAGCCACCAAGATCTTCACGGCCTCCGGCGGAACACGGTCCGGTCCCGGCGACTTCCCAACCTTGATCGCGTCCACAGCTACGGCGAGTTCCATGGGAGTGACGGCTTCCGGGTGCTCGCACTCGGCGGGACTTAATCTTTACCTAGGCTCTTGTTTTTCTTTAGTTTCTCTATTATTTCTTTTATTTCTTTTTCATTAGGCGGTCTTTCCTGTATTTTTCCTTGATCGATATTTTCATTCGGTTCTTCTTCTTCTGCATATTCTGTTGTGTGAATTTCATTTAGAAGCACTTCGAAGTATTCTCTCCATCTGTTCAGTATTTCTGCGTCGCTTACTATATTCCTTCCATTTTCACTTTTGTAGTGTACAGTGTACAGGTTTTCTTTGGTACCCTTTTCTCATTTTTTACTCCTTGATATGTTTCTGATTTTTCCATTTTTATAGTTTTCTTCTATACATTTCAATTTATCTTCGTTGTACTTTCATTTCTTTGCTCTTATGATTCTTTTAGTTCGTTTTCTTTGTTCGTTGTATTTTATCTCCATCTCTCGTGTTTTCACTTGCATAATTTTGAGTCTTAACTTATTTCTTTCATCCAGTTCTATTTTACATTCTTCATCAAACCATTCTTTGTACCTATCCATCTTTTATATTACTATTACTGGCTTGCGCTGCTTTGGTCATACATACTTTTATTTGCGTCCATTTTTGTTCGATGTTTCCATTTTCTGTAATATTTTCCAGTTCTCTAGTGACTAGTCTTTCATATTTAATTTGTTCTTCTTCTAACAGTAGTCTAATAGGTTTAGTTACTTTGTACCTTTTTTCTGTTGGTTTCTAAGAACTGGTATAACCTGTTTCAGTTGTATTCCGACTATAAAGTGATCTGTGTCTGAATCTGGTCCTATATATGTTCTTAGTTTCTTTATACATTTTTCCATGTCTTTTTCGACGAGCACATTATGATCTATTTGGTTTATGGTTTTCCCATCTAGTGATCTCCATGTTCCTTGGTTTATTCTTTTGTGCTGAAAGTAGGTGCTCATAACGATCATGTTTCTTTTTTTTTTGCAAAATCTATTAAGAAGTGACCATTTTCATTCGTTGTTTCATGCAGAATATATTTTCCTATGGTGGGTGTGTATATTTCTTCTTTCCCTATTTTTGCATTAGCATCGCCTAGTACTATTTTTTTTATCGTATTTGGGAATATTTTCGAATACTGTATCTATTTGACTGTAAAAGTCTTCCTTTATGTCTATGTTTTTCTCTTGAGTCGGTGCATGCATGTTTCTAAATGTTATTTTTTGGTATTTTCCTCTTATTCTTAGTATGCATATTCTCTCTGATAGTGGTTTAAAGTCAACCATTAGATCTTTCAGCTTTTTGTTTACTACAAATTCCTGTGCCTAACATTCTATTTTCGCCTCCGCTGTTGAAAAATAAATAGTCATTTATTTCCATTGAGTTTTGGCCTAGTTGTTTCATTTCTTGTAGTGCTACTATTTCGAATTTATACTTTTTGCATTCATGTACTAGGTGTTTCAGTTTTCCTTCTTCGTATGTTCCTCTTACATTCCATGTTCCCACTAATATATGTTCGTTTATGGGCTTATGTTCATTAATAATCTGTAAATTTTTTCTATTTCGTGTATCTTTACTTTGCCATGCCGTCTCCGTTATTTCAGTCTGCTTTAGTTGTATTGCTAGCTTTTTGGTTGTATATTTTTCTCTTTTATGAGTTGTTGTTGGCTGTTATTCTATGTCCATATTTCACTATTGATGATTGATTAGCTTTTGACATCCTATTTTCACATTTTTTCCATTATGCCTCTCTACCATAGCCTTGCTTCTAATTTCTTTCTGGATAATTCTTTCTTCTTTTGACATATCATCATTAATATAGATTCTTTCGTCCTTTTTGATTTTTAATTTACTTTTATTTCTCATTACTTTTATTTTGTTTTTCACGCTGTTAAGTTCCCCTACGACAGTATTTTCTCCTATTTTCCTTACTCCATTTACATCTACTGAAACTTATAGCTCTTTTTCCATAAAATTCTCCATAGCCCCTCGTAAAACCTTCTGATCATTTGTATCAATTTTTATTTCTTGTATTATTACATTTTTCCTCTTTCTTTCTTCTTCCAATTTCTGTATTTTTTCATTTGCTATACTAATTTATTTTTCTAATTGACCTATTTGTTTTATTTATTTCTCGCAGATTTTTTATTTCATCTTTGTAGCCGCTTTGTTGATCTTTCAGTTCTTTTTTTTTCATCCTTTAGTTGTGTGTGTAATTTCGTCTCCAGATCTATATTGTTTTATTTTATATCTTTTATATACATTGTTAATTCCCTCATCATTTTCATCATTTGTTCCATTCCACTTATGTTTTCTTCATCTGTTTTTTGTTGTGTTCTAGCTGTTATTTTTAATTTTTTGCTGGGGTGGTCCTCCTCTTCCCTTTTCCTTTTCATTTCATCAGTTAATTTTCTATCTGAACTCATTGTTCTTAATTCTTAATCATTTTTCGTGCTAGAGTCATTGTCACTGCGTCACGGGTGAAGTTTCGTGGATCACTCTACTCACAGTTCAAATTCCCACCCACACCCGCGCTGACCGTAACTAATTTTCCAGCACTTTTATTCCTAGGTAAAAATCAAAATCCGGCCCTGATTATCTGTTTATAATAAAATTAATTATATTATAATAAAGTTTTCTTGTTACAGCTGATTCTATTTATTATTATGCTTTATTTTCCTGTAGAAATACACCATTCACAATAATATTATATTGTTTTGTTTCCACCTACTGTAAAACCTGCTTTGTTTATATTCGATATCACACAAGTTTTTATCACTTTACACAAGAATTTAATTCCTTATGTTTTGGGATTACCTTTTTCGGATTTTTTTCACTGTTTAATTAGTTAATTATTTAGGTTGTTCATTTATGCACCTACATTATATTGATCAATAGTATAACACGATTGTTTTATTGCTATATCTTCCCGAGAATCGAGTTAAGATACGAGCTAAACACGTGTGTTCTGTTCGCTAGTCAACGACCGAATCCCTCACATATCGAATCCGACTCATAACATATATTATTATAATAAAAACTATCGATATTACGAGTGAAAATTGCTAAAAATAGCAAAATTCCAATCAAAAATTAGGTTGGAGAAAATGGAACCTCAAAGTTCAAAATGCATTTTCTCGGCTTCCCATTTCCTTCATTCTTTTTTTGTTCCCAAGTAACTCGAGTAGAGCCCTCTAACTAACGTATTGTTAAATGTCAAAGTTGCTTTTGTTTCGTTATAATAGATTAATTTATTTATAAGGAAAGAAAACTACATCTTTTCCAGTTGTACACTTTTTTTAGATAAACTTACTACAAGTGTACCTTTTAACGTTAAAAATACAAATATTCTCATTTGAAAGCTGTATAATTATTTAAACAATCTTTATTTAAACAAATTAAAAATTTTTGTTATAATAAATAAATTTATTTATTATAACAAAACAAAAGCAACTTTATTAATACGTTAGTTAGATGGCTCTACTCGAGTTACGAGATGGCTCGAGTGGGAACAAAATAAGAATGAAAAAATGGCTCCATGGGAAGCCGAGAAAATGCATTTTTTCAACGTATATTGATTTTGAACTTTGGGATTTCATTTTCTCCAACCTAATTTTGATTGGAATTTTGCTATACTTGGCAATTTTCACTCGTAATATCGATAGTTTTTATTATAATAATATATGTTATGAGTATTTTAAAGATATGAAAATTGGTGTGAGTAAAGAGGACTAAAATAAAAAGGTGATGGTTAAAAAATTATGATCCTATTGTTTATATATTTGCCGTAAATGCCGGTCAACTTTGACCGGTTGTATCTCAGGAACCACTCATCACAATTAAACGTTTTTAAAACAAGCGTCCAGCCGCTTTATTTCCAATACCGTTTTCATAATTTAATTTAGTTTAATATTTCCCGAGATGTTATATTTGTTTATAAGCCACAATATTGTTTATAATTTTAAAATATTTCTGATGCCGCTTAAATAGTCCAATATCAATTTTGTAAAGTGCATTAGGTAGGTATAGTGTCTTTTATACAAAAATCATAGTTATGCATCATAATTATTGTGGTTATTATAGCGACCGTAAATTTTTAATTACCAATTCAATTGTTGCTAAGCTGTTTATTCAATTTCCATCGGCTTCTGGAATTACAATCTATACGAAAAAGATTTTATATTACCAAGTTATTTAATTATTGATAAACAAGTACTTACCTAAAATTTTAGTTGAATATTAAATATTTTGTTCGAAAACCCCGCATTTTCCGGGGAAAATTTTCGTCTAAGTAAATCGGGAAAACATATCACAATGCAGAATTTAATAACGGTGTATTTTTATTTGGGTGTTTTTGGTGTAAAGTTAAATGCTTTGAAGTTATAAAGCAAAAATTGAAAAAACACGATTTTCGGGTGCCATTTTTTTTTATAAAAAAAGTAGCACACTATCTGCGGACTTTGCATACCAACATTATTAATATAGAATCACAAGATTTGATTCCAGCAATAAAATTGCTGGTAAATAACTTTTCCTTGTATTTTGATAATTAGCCCACAGTATTTCAGTAAGTATATCTTTTACATTACAAAATGAGTGTCTAATAATTTTCTCTTTCAAAATGTTTAATAATTAGTACCCGCACTTATTAGTAAGTAATTAATTTTTTAATTTCAATACTCTATATTATGATTTGGCACTGCCTTTGAAAAGAAAACAATAAATATTTAAAATGTAGTGGTCGGGATTTTTTACTTATGCGAGGATTGTGGGATGTCGGAATTTTGGCATGTCGAGATTTTGGTATGTCGGGATTTTAGCGTGTCGGGATTCTGGCATGTCGGGATTTTGACTGTCGGGATTTTGGGTGCCACCCCGTCTGTCCAGCGTGTTGGTGATCTGCCTCTGCCTGCTTCTCTTGTTTATGCGAGGTCTCCATTCTAACAGCATTTTTTGTAGCGAGACAGGTGGACAAAAAGAATACAAATGTAACATTAAACAAAAGTATTAATTTACCTCATTTTATCTAAATTCCATAAATTATACAGGATGATTGATTAGTGGGGTAAAGCTTAATAGATCCGCTATAGTAATAGATAGCAATAAAAGTTAATAACACAAATTGTAGCCAACTTTAAGCTTCACATTTTAAAATTAATTAGAATGTTACAGGGTGTTCAATAACATCGTGGCAGACCAAACTTTTGTTTGCTTAAATGGAACACACTATATTTTATCTTATATTCGAAATCTTCTTAACCTCCCCATTACAAAAATATAAATATCTGTTATGTTATACTGGGTATTTACAAAGTTAAAACTAATTTTCTATGAAAATCGTAACAAGTTAAGCTCCCTGTATAAATAAAAATAAGCACAATGGCAATGGTTTATTGGTGCAATATTTTTTTGTTGATTATGAAAATTTTTAAGAATGGTTGATATTGCTAATTTTCTGTATATCGAATACAGGGTGAGTCAAAACGCAAGTACATTATTTTCTCAGTAATTTTAAATGGATTTCATCTCATCCCTTGTTGTTGGAGACATTTTATAAACCTTTATTCTTAACGTAACCAAAAACCATTAGTCCAGTTTAGTAAATTTTGGTGATCTGGGTGGCCACACTACTGGTCCATGGAAAAATGAAAATATCTCGAAAACTAATATATTTAGACATAGGGAATATTGTATACATACTAAAGTACGATAATGTTACTTTTCAATAGTGATATAAAATATAGGGTGTTCCATTTAAAATTACTGAGAAAATAATGTACTTGCGTTTGGACTCACCCTGTATTCGATATAAAGAAAATTAGCAATGTCAATCATTTTTAAAAATTTTGACAATAAATAAAAAATATGGAATCCATAAACCATTGCTGTTGTGCTTATTTTTATTTATACAGGGAGCTGAACTTGTTACGATTTTCATAGAAAATTGGCTATAACTTTGTAAATACCCTGTATAACATAACAGACCTTTATATTTTTGTAATGGGGACGGTAAGAAGATTTCTAATATAAGATAAAATATAGTGTGTTCCATTTTAAAAAACCATAAGTTTGGTCTGCCACGATGTTATCGAACAGCCTGTAACATTCTAATTAATTTTAAAATGTGAAGCTTAAAGTTGGCTACAATTTTCTTTATTAACTTTTATTGCTATCTATTACTGTAGCGGATCTATTGAGCTTTACCCCACTAATCAATCACCCTGTAGACATTTTATACAGTGCGTCCATAAAGTAACGCATAAATTCATTATTTCGTAAACCAGCGACATTAATGGAAAATCCTGAACGGGTCGATTTTTATTTTTAGATTCAGATTTTTTGGCATGATTTTTTTAAATGAGAATTGGGGTCATGTGATAGCTCATTTGAAAGGGTATTCACTTCTCTATTCACCAATATAAACATTAACCTAATTATTTATACAAGGTGTTCAAAAAAACATTTTTTTAATTAAAATAATTGAGACAAAAAGAAGAATGTACGTAATTTATTTAATTCAAAATACGTTTTACTGTTGTCAGAAAACAGGAAAAAAATTTTTATTTGAGAAATAAATATTGTTTTTTGCTTAAATTCAATATTGAAGCTGTCATCCACCTGTCGCTTGGCAGTTTGAACATTTCGTTTAAGCGTAAATCAATGTTTATTTGTCAAATAAAATTTTGTTCTTTTTACTGACAGTAGTAAAATGTATTTTAAATTGAATAATTACATTATATTCTTCTTTTTGTCTCACTTATTTTAATTAAAAAAATGTTTTTTGCACACTGCATAAATAATTATATTATTGTTTATATTATTAGATAGAGAATTGAATACCCTTTTAAAGGAGCTATCATTTAACCCCTATTCTCATTTAAAAAATCATCGATTACGTCATCACGCCCAGATGGATGACATCACTAGTATGATATATATGCCAAAAATCCGTAATTTAAAAATAAAAATCGACCTGTTTCGGGAATTTTTCTTAAGGTAACCGGTTTACGAAATAACGAATTTATGCGTTACTTTATGGACGCACTGTATAACGTAGATCATTCTGATAGACCTGATATTGTTCATTCGATCACTAATAAAATCACTACCAAAAAGTTCAATCTACTTAATTACTGCACGTTTATTTACTTATAAAAAGTACAGTAATTGTTCCTGTTTTTAAAAAACAAGCAATAAAATCTGTGCATGCGATATAACGTTCGACGAAAAAAAGGAGGGCCTGCACGAATAGTTCATTTCTATTCTTTTTAATTAGTCCTATGCAAATGAGAGGACGCAATAACTCACGTGTACCGGGATTAAACGTACCTGTACAAGTGGCCTACGTTATTATCCGAGCTTCCTACATTTGTTTTTTTTTTTATTATTTTGAGTAGTATGGTTGTAACAAAAAAGCTGGACGCCCATTAAAAATATGCTAGGATTATATAAATATTTCTGATTATACTGTAATCGTTGCTGTTTGTTTTAGAGCGTATATTTAAATGAATAATGAAATATTTGAACATTTAAAGGACAAAAGAAATTTGTTAAAGGCAAATTAATATTAAATTAATAGGAGCCTTCTATGTTACAATTAATGTAAACATTAATTAAACCGGGAGATATTAACAGAAGTTCAACCACGATTTTCTATGTCCTGCCCTTTGCAATACTGGAAGGTTAGAGAAGGTACTTAAAATTTGTGGAAAAATCCACGGGTTTCCTGTGACATTTTCCTGTAAAACTAGATTTTCCCTGAAAAAAAAAATTGGGAGTTGCGATGTATTTTTAAGTCCTGCCATATCCATAGAATAACAGGATACTATCTATTTTATGAAGAAAATTTTTTGGGCAAGACGGTTGCAAAAGGACTAAGGGAGTATACAGATATACAAACATGTAATGAAAATAATGAAATTTTCATAATTTTCTAAGTCCTGCCAACTTAATAAATTAATCATATTTATTTCAAAATGACCAAAAAAAAATGTTGGCATGACGTCACCTAATGTTTAACTGCACTTGTTTCTTGGAAAATTCTGTATAAAATTTTCACTCTGGTTCCGTGATTTTCTAAGTCATAAAATAAATTTTGTTATAAAATAAATAATTTCAGTAGACATTATTCAAAATGGCAGGATGTTTAGTTACACCTTTTTTACTATATATAGTTAAAACATTTGTAAGAAAATTCGTGGAAAATTACACGATTTTCAAAGTCATGCCATTTCGCACATATCTCAAGAAGGTTAACATAAATCTATTTCCAAAGAGGCAGGATGATTGTATAGTTATTTCGTTTAAAAAATTAAATTGTGTGTCTGTAAAATTATTTAAGGGTGTTATACAAACCTATCATATCACCACAATTTTCTGAGGCATACCATGTCGAGTATGCTTAAAAAACACTAATCTAAAACCGTTTCAAACTTGGCAGGATAACCGGAAAGATGAATAATACAAAAAATTAATTTGTATATCATTAAAATAATCGTATCCTATTAAATATTATTTTCCTGAATAATGTCTCGGAATTTTTACACACTTTTCAAATCTAATAGCAAACTGTAACACCTTTATTTTAAGTGATTAGATCATATTTTTATCTAAGTAAACGCAATAAAAGTAAATAAACAATTTTTACAATTTATTGGTTATAGTAGGGAATTTACCTACCAATTATATTATACAGGGTGTCCAGAAGTTCTCATAACAAACGAAAACCTGAGATTCCTCAGATAATTTTAAGAAAATTTAACTCAATTCACCAAGTACAAAAATGCTTCCGTGGAAAGCTGGAGCTCTTTAAAGATGGCGTCTTGTAATTCATCATCGTCATAATTCAACCCGGATCTATCCACTGCCGGATATAGGTCTCCCTCAGTCTTCTTCATGCATTTCTGTCCTGTGCTGTCTGCATCAAGTTTCTGTCGATCCGTTTGATGTCATCAGACCATCTGGTTGGCGGACGACCTCTACTTCGATATGCTTTGTCTAGAAGAAGCATATCGAAGTCTTGTAATTAGTTTCTTTAAAATATCTGCATAACGCTTTTATTTGGAAAAACGAAAACTGGTACACTTATTTATCTTCCAGAGGTCAATTGTCAAATGTCAATTATCAATTGTCAATTTTTAGTACCGGTCATAGGGGACCGTTTTGGGTACGGAAACGGATATTTTATCGAGTAACTTTTCTGTCTAACTTTTAAGCATTTCTGACACTGGATTATTGAATTCTGGGATAGTTTTGCTATTTCGTTTTTTCTATATTTTCTGGGATGCAACTTTTTGCATTGTGTTGAGGATAACATCAGGAAAATGTGTACAATATAAAAATGGGTGGAAATTGCATTTTAGTGCATAACATGCATCCAAAAGTGCATAAACCTGTCAAAATCAGTATATTAAGGGCAAAATTTTGTTATTTGGAAGTTGGGAGGTTTATGGAGGTTTATGGAGTTACGAATACGCAAGCAGAACCGACCTCCGAATCACCTAGTGGCCAGAGTTGCTGCTAAGGCACGTCATCTGGAGTTTCGTGGGATATCGGCAATAAATTAAAGAAAACAGATTATTCGAGGGTTTTTGGGATGGCCGAACACGAATATGACATTACAACCGACCCTCGGAGCACCTGGTGCCCAGGGTGACTGATCTCGAATTTAGAGAGAGTTTTTGGAGGTCGATTCTGATGGCGTATTCATGTTCAGCAACCACAAAACTCCTCGAGTAATCTACTTGCATCACTTTAGTGTCTGAAAGCCTCGAAATTTAAGAATTTGGCGTGTATATTAGTCACCCCGAGAACTCGGTAAAGATCTGTTCTAATGTGACATTCTTGTTCAGAAACCCCAAAATCCACCTGAGTAATCTGTCTGTATCAATTTACTGCCGAAATTAATATATAAATATGGTATAGAAAATGCTTAACAAATAAAAAGGTGCCATAAAATATCATTTTATTATAATACTAAAATACAGGGTGTCCCATTTAAGAAAACTCAGAAAATACTCATTCCGAGTTTCAACCAACACCGTATACTAAAATTAAACATTTTGGTATACTATTGATAACTGACAATAGTAGACTATATTAAAAATCGTTTAAACATAAATTAATAGAAGTTTGGATATCGAATCACTAACAATATGTATAGGGTGTGAATGTTCCTACAAAATTAACAAAAAAACTTAATTATATTTTAAACTACCTCGTATAATATTTTAAAACACTATATTTTTTAAAGAGAACATCGAGTAGAATCCAAAAATGTAAAAATATACAGGGTATTCCATTTAAAAAAACATAAATTTGTGTCACCCTGTGAAAACGTGTAGCCCTGTATATTAGAAAATACTGTTAAATCATAGTCCTATCTGTGGCCCATGCTCTACGTAAATAACTTTTTTCGTATATCTTACGATAAACGAGTAATTGAACTTTATCACACTAATGCCCCACCCTGTATACAAAATAACCATAAAACCATCCTGCCTCTTTGTAAATAGACTTATATTAAGATTCTTGAAACATGTGCAAAATGGCATGACTCAGAAAATCGTTGACTTTTTCACGAATTCTCTTACAAATCTAGGACTCCTGCCATCTTACAAGAACCGTTTAACCTTCCTGTCGAGTACCGAAAAGATATTGATTGTATTTGAGTATTTTAACTTTTTAAAGGCAGGAATAAGAAAATCACGGAATCAGAGTGAAAATTTTCCGCAGAATTTTCCAAGGGACAAGTATACTTAAACATTAGGAGACGTCATGCCAATATTTTTTTTTTGATCATTTTGAAATAAATATGTTTAGTTTATTTAGTTGGCAGGACCTAGAAAATCATGAAAATTTCATTATTTTCCTTACATGTTACATATACAGTGCGTCCATAAAGTAACGCATAAATTTATTATTTCGTAAACCGGCGACTTTAAAGAAAAATCCCGAAACAGGTCGATTTTTATTTTTAATTTCCGAATTTTTGGAATATATATCATACTAGTGACGTCATCCATCTGGGCGTGATGACGTAGTCGATGATTTTTTTAAATGAGAATATGGGTCATGTGATAGCTCATTTGAAAGGGTATTCAATTCTCTATTCACTAATGTAAACATTAACATAATTATTTATACAAGGTGTTTAAAAAAAAACATTTTTTAAATTAAAATAATTGAGACAAAAAGAAGAATGTATGTAATTTATCTAATTCAAAATACGTTTTAATGTTGTCAGAAAACAGGAAAAAATGTTTTTTTGACAAATAAATATTGTTTTTCGGTTAAATTCAAAGTTAAAGCTGCCACCCACCTGCCTCTTGCCAGTTTGAACATTTCGTTTAAGCGAAAATCAGTGTTTATTCGTCAAATCAATTTTTTTTTCTGTTTTCTGACAGTAGAAAAACGCATTTGGAATTAAATAAATTACATACATTCTTCTTTCTGTTTCAATTATTTTAATTAAAAAAATATTTTTTTGCACACCCTGTATAAATAATTATGTTAATGTTTACATTAGTGAATAGAGAATTGAATACCCTTTCAAATGAGCTATCATATGACCCTTATTCTCATTTAAAAAAATCATCGATTACGTCATCACGCCCAGATGGATGACGTCACTAGTATTATATATATGCCAAAAAATCGGAAATTAAAAATAAAAATCGACCTGTTTCGGGATTTTTCGCGAAAGTCGCCGGTTTATGAAATAATGAATTTATGCGTTACTTTATGGACTCACTGTATACTCCGTTACCCCGTTTGCAACCCTCCTGCCCAAAAAATGTTCTTCATAAAATCGATAGTATCCTGTCTATCTACGGATATGGCAGGACTTAGAAATTCATCGCAAAACCATATTTTTATTTTTTGGGAAAATCTAATTTTTACAGGAAAATGTCACAGGAAATTTGTGGATGTTTCCACAGATTGTAAGTACATCGTCTACCCTTCCAGTATTGCAAAAGGCAGGACTTAGAAAATCGTGGCTGAACTTCTGTATAATATCTCCCGGTCTAAATGTAACATGTCGTCTCTTAGCTATCAACACCGCATAAGTCATTTTTACCAACTTTACAGGAGACGAAAAAAAGTACTTTTTGAAACACCGCCTAAGTAAAAAAAATACCGTTAGTAAACACCGCTTAAGTAATTTTATTATCATTTCTTTCTATATTAATAAGCGTAAATGAATAAACATTACTTTATTATATAGCTTACCTCTTAATTCTGTAAAAACTTCTTGGATACTAGACTTTTCAGCAGTAAAATTCACGTACAAACATAATAATCACAGAGCGACTTGTGCGGTGTTGACCATGATACAGGTGTTGACGACTTGCGCGGTGTCACTACTTTTTGAATTACGGCATCTGATTGACTGAAATCTAAATCATGTGACACATGGTTAGATGCGCAATGAGCAGATCTATCCAATGGTATTAAAATCTAAAAACCATTAATTTTCGACTTGAGCGGTGTTGTAATAGTCTAAGAGCTAGAGGCGAGAAATCATCGTCATAAGTAATATGGAGTTTGGCATGTGAAATGTGTCTATTGTATGTTGATAATTATGATCCCTTTCAGGCTGACACCTCAGTGGATACAGGGAGTAGCAATAAGGGATGAAAGTGGAAAGTTAACGGAGTCATTAAAGGTTTTCAACTCCTATTTTGTTAAACCTCCATCGATTTACATGAAAATTGGTGAGTAGTTAGAGCATACCTCAAGAAATAAAACTGATATGGTGCCAACGTGCGCTTTTACCCTGAGGGTCGATGCCACCCCTTCTCAGAGGTGAAAACTATTTTATTAAAAATAACCCCACTAATCGATAGAGGGACAAATTTTAAGCAAAATTTATTACCCCTAATTATTAAAATAAATCAATACATTTTGAGTTATTAAAGATCAAAAATTTGAATTTTTCGTGAAATAAATGCATGATGTTAAGCGGTTTTTCGTAAATAATTCAAAAACTGTAAGTTTTATCAAAATAGTTATGATTACCAAAATTTAAGATAATAAAAAATAAAAGAGATTTCTTATTCGAAAAACCTTTGAGAATTAATAAAAAGTGAGTTATAGGTGATGGAATGTATATTTTTTTTTTTTCGGCTAGTACCCACATCTATGTATTCAAGCTCAAATAACGGGAAAACGGTGCATTTTATAAAATATATTTACTGAACACTTGTCAAAGTACTTAGAAATATGTATCAAATGAGCTCCCGGAAAAGTTGATACCATTAACCATTATGCTACAAACATTTTTCAAAGTTTAGGCTCCAAAAATTTGGAGCTTAATTATTATATCGATACATTTTTGGCAAAGTAACGTAAGTGACATTTTTGAAAATCATGTTTTTCCATTAAACTAATGCTATTATTGTTCCGAAGGCACTGCCAAAGTGTAGTAAGCCTATACATATATTATGTTTAAAGTAATTCTAGGCTTACTACACTTTGGCAGTACCTTCTAAACAATAATAGTGTTAGTTTAATGGAAAAACATGATTTTCGCCAAAAATGTCACTTACGTTACTTTGCCAAAAATGTATCGATATTATTTATATAAGTTTTTAAAATTGTTTTAAGACATTTATATAAAATATAGCAAAAATGTGTTTGAATATTATGTCAAATGTGCTCATTATTGGACACCCTCAGTTTCTGTACATATTCAGATTATACAGGGGCGGTTCTAGACAAAAAAAGTGGGGGCAAGGGAACACAACCGGTGAATAAACAAGATAACGTGCCTTTTTAACGAAAATTATAGTACAAAAGTACTGTAGAAACTGTAGGGCGGGCAGCTGCCCCCCTGCCCCTGGCTAGAACCGCCACTAAGTTTATATCGATAAAAAAAATTCAATTAAATATCGAAATAACATAAAAATAATATTTAAGTAACATACATATTATTTCAAAAATATCTGTGCTCTGTGCGTAAAGAGAGTTAAGTCCTAAAACACTGTTTTGAGATAAACGCGTTTAAAGTTTGCAATCGTCTGTTCGAGTTATACTTTTGGAGTTTTTACAATAACGTATCCCTAAAAAGTTTTCTAAATAATTTTGATCAATTAAATATTTATTTCTCTCAATAGAATAGTCAATAAATAATATAAAAAAACCATATAGGTATTATAAAAAAAATAATAAACTTTTTCTTACATGGACTTAACACAATTTGCACAAATATCATGAACTTAACACGCTTAAGACCAAAGTAACAGGTTTTAATAAAAATAGAAAAATACAAAAACGCAAGATAAAAACTTCTGTTTATTTATCATAAACCGAGTAAGTAATAATACTAAGCAAGTAAAATAATACCAAAAATAAAGAAAACCTAATACCGGGTGTCCATTTATATTTTCCCCCATTTTAACTACCTATAACTTCTAAACGGCTCAAGATAGAAACATGCAGTTTTCGCTGAAATGTTTATTTTACTAAAAGTTTTGTATGAATCGATTGAGTTTTTTATATCGCTTTCAATTACGAAAATAAAAATGGCGGATTTTTGAAAAAAAACTTTGTTGACTTTTTTTTAATAGAACACCCAGTATTTTTTTTTTGTAAATTGAAAGAACGATCATTCACCTATCCAGCGATATAAAGTTTTTTAAAATCGGTTGTCAAATCACTGAGTAATTAATTTTTAAAGTGAGAGGTGCAGCGTAGATATCACATACCTAAATAACATGTAACTAAGCAAAATGATATTATGTTGTGATTTTCACATTGCATCTCTCATTTTAAAAATTAATTTCTCAGTCATTTGACAACCGATTTTAAAAAAAAATTATATCGCTGGATAGGTAAATGACCATTTTTTCAAGTTGCAAAAAAATATACTGGCTATTTTAATAAAAAAAAGTCAACAACGTTTTTTTTCAAAAATCCGCCATTTTTTATTTAAAAGCGATATGAAAAATGGCTATTTACCTAAAAAATTGAAAAAAACGATCATTTACCTATCTAGCGATATAAAAATTTTCAAAATCGGTTGTCAATTGACTGAGCAATTAATTTTTAAAATGAGAGATGCAATGTGGAAATCACATAACATAATATCAATTTGCTTAGTTAGAGAGTTGCACCTCTCATTTTAAAAATTAATTACTCAGTCATTTGACAAGCGATTTTGAAAAACTTTATATCGTTGGATAGGTGAATGACCTTTCTTTCAATTTACAAAAAAATATACTGGATGTTCTATTAAAAAAAATTCAACAAAGTTTTTTTCAAAAATCCGCCACTTTTTTTCGTAATTGAAAGCGATATAAAAAATTTGATCCATTCAGACAAAACTTTTACTAAAATAAAATATTTTAGCGAAAACCGCATATTTCTATCTTGAGCCGTTTAGAAGTTATAGGCAGTTAAAATGGGGGAAAATATAAATGGACACCCGGTATAAAGGAAAACAAAATAATATTTTTTTTATTATTTAGTATTTACATTTTTTCTCTTCTTCTTGCCAGTTTGCTTCGTTAATTTATTTTCTTGGGAAACTGTCATTTTTTTCGTGGGTTTCACATTTACCTTCTTTTTTTTTGTCAACTGGTTGTACTATCTCTTCATTTTCTTCATCAGGAATGTCATCAGGGTAGGTATCCTCTGCTTCATTTGAGGTAATTAAGTCTTTATAGAATTGGTGATATACTGGTGAAATGTATGGAAGCAGGTCGAGGAGGTAATTTTTTTTCTTCTTAGATATAGGAATTTTTCCTGGGTAACGCAAACTAGGGTCCATTTTGCTAATGTTTTCTTTGCCTTTTCTTTTGAAACTAATGCATTGAAATGGTTGATTACGGTCTAAGGAATTCTTATAGTAAATTATTCCAGGGTCGTTTCTGACAAACTTCAGCCACTGTAAAATATAAAATTTTTCGAACTTTACCCGACAAAAAATCATGTTTTACTCAGGAGGAAAGTTGCATTTCCCCCTCTGTACTATTTCAAGCAAAAAAAGATTAGTGTTAAGCAATAACTATTACCTATGATGCAGTGTTGTCGTGTCAATGCTGATGACGTAGTGTTAATAGGAAATAGTGAAAAGAGACTTAGAACAAAAACTGGAACAGTGGAGACAAGCTCTGGAGGAAAAGTTTTAAAACAGTAGGGCAAAGACAGAGTATTTGGAGTATTTGAGAGAAATATATGAAGACGCATGCAGCAGAATTAGGGCTGGATGAATGAGGTGGAAGAAAGCAAGTGGTGTGTTGTGTGACAGAAAGTTCCAAAGAAGCTCAAGGGAAAATTCTATAAAACAGTCATAAGACCGGTTATGATGTAGGTACAGAATTGAATGTTGGCAGTGAATAAGAAAAAGGAACAACGAATTCATGTGACGGAAATGAGAATTCTTAGATGGATGAGAGGTGTGACAAAAAAGGAGAAAATTAGAAATGAGTATATTAGGGGAAGTCTAGGTGTGGCACCAATTGATGCCAAAATGAAAGAGCATAGTTTAAGATGGTTTGGTCATGTTCAATGTCGAGACGTTAATCACCCAATACAAAGAATAGCTGAAGTGCAGATTCTTGGGATTCTTGGAAGGAGTAGGAGAGGAAGACCAAAGAAGACTTGGGGGGGAGACGATAAGGTTCTAACATACAGATAGTGCATTACCTCATTTCGACCATTTTTGGACTTAACTCACTCTACGCACAGAGCACAGATATATTACTTCATATAAACTGTAAAAGAATTGAAATATCAAATAAATAAATATTACTTATTAATTTTAATGTAAGTAATGTTAAATGGCAGGTTACAAATTTTTGGTGCTGTCTACCCAATGATTTATGTATTATGTATATTATATTGTATAATATACAGTGTGTCTAGTTAAGTTGGACACATATATTACGGGACACTTTTTTATTTTTAATTTTACGAAATAAAGTTATAATTCAAAAAGTTCTGCATCGTCTAAAACCTACGATTCAATCATCAGATAGCAAATTTTATCTATATTATAGGAGGTATTTTAAAAAATATGAATTTCGCTCAAGATTAAAGTACCTTTTTTTTCACACTGTTGTAAATTATTGTTACTACGAAAAATTGTTTGGAATTAAAAACTGTGTTCTAATATATGCAATAGTTGTTATTATTATAATTAAATAATTAATAATTATTATAATAATGAAACTATTATCTACATTCTTCTAATAAAAAGAAAATATTTAATTTTTTTCTCAAATTAGAGATACCTACCAATCATCATTTTCATTTATAACTCTTTTATTATTAATTTTACGAACAAAAATTATTCTTCATAAAAAGATCTGCACGGTCTAAGATCCAAGATGCAATCATAAACATAAGATTATATAAAATTGTATCGATTTTAGTCGATGTGTAAAAAATGTGAATTTCGCTCAAGAAATTCGCTCAGTAAGGTGCCTTTATAGCTCACAATATTTAAATAGTAGGATATAATTGCACATTAAACATAATTTTTACTTCTAAACAACTTTTCATAATAGCAATTTTCCATATTAGGAATTTAAATACATAAAAAACAAAGTTTTCGTTATAATAATGATCGCATTTTTAACTTGTTATATTTAAATTGTAATAAATCGAACTTGATAATAAATTATAATAATAACTTCATTCCCGAAATTCCTTTAAAAATTATTCTGTTAACAAATTTCAAAATAAATATATAAATAGCGTATGTTTTAATTTTCACTTTTTCCTAAAAACTCGAAAGGGTTCTCTTATTTCCATCATCACTTGCTTAGCTTTGATGTTATAAACTTCATCTGGAGCTCACTTGATAGGTATTCTTGAGTACTTTGACAAGTGTTCAGTAAATATATTTTATAAAATGCACCGTTTTCTCGTTATTTGAGCTTGAACACTTAGATTTGGGTACTAGCCGAAAAAAATATACATTCCATCACCTATAACTCACTTTTTATTAATTCTCAAAGGTTTTTCGAATAATAAATCTCGTTTATTTTTTATTATCTTCAATTTTGGTAATCATAACTATTTTGATAAAACTTACAGTTTTTGAATTATTCACGAAAAACCTCTTTACATCATGCATTTATGTCACGAAAAATTCAAATCTTTGATCTTTAATAACTCAAAAAGTATTGATTTATTTTAATAATTAAAAGTAACAAATTTTGCTTAAAATTTGTCCCTCTATCGATTAATGGGGTTATTTTTAATAAAATAGTTTTCACTCCCGAGAAGGGGTGGCATCCACCCCCAGGGTAAAAACGCACGTTGGCACCATATCAGTTTTGTTTCTTGAGTTATGCTCTAACTACTCACCAATTTTCATGCAAATCGATGGAGGTTTAACAAAATAGAAGGTGAAAACATTTAATGACTGCACCAACTTTCCCCTTTCATCCCTTATTGCTACTTCCTGTATCCACTGAGGTGTCAGCCTGAAAGGAGTCATAGTTATCAATATACAATAGACACATTTCACATGCCAAACTCCATATTACTTATGACGATGATTTCTCGCCTCTAGCTCTCCGTCTATAAGCTAAGGGACGATGTGTAATTTGTGTTTAAGTTTAATTTCAAACTTCTCAATATATTTCTCATATTTTCAAATTTTATTTACCCGTTGTCGTCACAGTAGGCACGGCCAATTTTCGTCGATTAACTGGTTCCGTTAATAGATCGAAATAAATTATTTAAACAATTTTATTCGGAGCTTTAGTTGTTCAGTCTGTGTTAGCTGCTCAAAGGCGATTGTAAGTACTTATTTCCAGCTTCGTTTTTTCCTTCATTAAGGTAATTTTTTGCCTTTCGTTTTCCTTTAGAAAAATCGTTAGAAAAATCAGGTTAATGCGTGTGGCCTATCTTTTGAGGCTGAATTAAAGCTTAAGTTGCCTAATCCTCTGGATGTTACGATGAATGTAGTCTAAGATAAACCCTTATTATTAAGGTACTAGTACACTTTAGAAGACCAAAAATAATTCTTTTTTTCAAGAATTTTTTTCTCAGAACCTTTATTAGAAATGAACATAAGACTTTTTACATCTTAATATCTAACTCTTAGAGAGCACAAAAAATATATCTTTTTTCATTTATGCACGTACACTAATATTGTAGAGGGCGCAATATTCGAGGTTTCGAAAAATAATGGCGGACAGTTAATCTCAGGATTGGGATATCTGAAACAAAAAAATCGTACTGCATTAGAAAAAGGAAGGTTTCTTACGTGACAATTTACCACAATTTGACCAAAAAATAAAAAATAAGTATTTTTTACTCCTGAAAAACTGAAGAAAAACGGGCGATTTTTCCACAAAAATTTTTCAAATTTCCGTAAAATCTTTTTTTTTGCGGAATTTTTCACTAACGGTGGTAAATTGTCACGTAAGAGACCTTCCTTTTTCAAATGCCGTACGATTTTTTTAGTTTCAGAGATTTCAATCCTGAGATTAACTGGCCGCCATCGGAACTACTTTTTTTCGAGGCCTCGACTTTGGCGCCCTCTACAATATTAGTGAACGTGCATGAATGAAAAAACATCTATTTTTTGTATTCTCTAAGAGTTACATATGACTATGTAAAAAGTTTTATGTTCATGTCTAATAAAGGTTCTGAGAAAAAAAATCTTGAAAACATGCTTATTTTTGGTCTTCTAAAGTGTACTAGTTAAGGATTTCTAGATGGGCTGTTAAGTTGCCAAATATTAGTATTTCATACTAATATATTTTTCTGGACTACCTGGTACAGGTATCTAAAACTTTTCATTGTTCTGGATCTCAGATTTTTGGTTTGGTTTATTCCCGGCGTCCCTATATCGAGAAGGTCGTTCTGTAGGATTTGGGTTATTAGGATGAATATGGATTCAATGGTCTAGTTCCGGAGTGAGCACGTTTTTATGATTGGACGAGTTCACATTTTTTTTGTTTGGAGTATGGCTATATCAAAGTTAAGTACATAGTGTTTTAATCTTAAGAACTATTTGGGAATTTAATTTGAATTCAATTACAAATCCTTTTAAATATTTATATCTGTTCTGCGCCCGAGATGCGCTAAGCATAATGATACATTTTTCATATTAAGTTATTTTTTTTAGTAGGTATCGGGTGACCAGGCAAGAAATTATCCGATATTTTTTTTCCTGGTCATTAACAATCGATTCAAAGGTTCAAGATATATTTATTTGTAACGAACAACCTAGTAACCTAGTAATTAACTTCGTTGATATAGAGAGATTTGTAAATTTTGAATTAAATTATTTGATATGGTATTTTTTTGTAAATTTTGATTGATCCTTCAGGAATTTATATAAAATAAAATAGGATTTATTTTCTTCCAATAAACATATTCTTAGGTTTATCTACAGGGTGAGTCATGAGGAACTGTACATACTCCTACCTCGTATAGAGGCCCCTATAGGGAATAACAAATGACCATTAAAAAGTGTCTGCTCCCATTGTTTAATAATATACAGGGCGAGTTTCGCATTTTGACAGAAATTTATATTCGTCATAATATTTGAACGGTCAGATCGATGTGTCTCTATTTTGGTCAATCATTACACTATTACCACCTAATCAACTGATTTATTCAAACTAGAAAAAAATCAGGTCCGGCTTTAAAAAATTAGTTCATTTGTGTCTTAGAAAAAATTTCACCCTGTATACGTTTTTTGAAAACTCTAATATTAATTTTACAGACTAGTGTTTACAAGAATTCTTGTCTTGACAACAACTTCTTGTCTTGTCTTGAGAAAAAATCAAGAAATTTTAGAAAATCTTTTCTTGACGTTTTCTTGACATTTTATATCTTGTCTTGACTCAAGAAATTTCAATATCTTGAAATTTCTTGATTACCCGGTTTGGTGATTCCCCGGCGACCTTTTTATTGCGTTGCATGCTAACATGGCCACTGGAGGGAGTCCCGATCGAAAATCTAAATAAATGCAAAATATTAGATAAAGAATGGGTTCTGACCAGTAAATTTTGTCAGTATTTGAGAAGCTTTAAAACACTTTCTTCAATACTCGAAGGCTCGAAGGGGAAAAATATTGCACACTCCCATTGGTGGTAATCAGAGTAAACTTACTTTTAGACAAACTGGAAATATTGGGCTCATTAACTTGATAATTAAATTGGTAGAGGCACTACCGACGAGTAATTAATTTACTTCATTAAAGCTGCGATAGATAAAATATTGAAACACTATAACAAAACTAATTGGATATACTGTATAGTTCTTATTTTGGATTCTCGGCATAAAGTAGAGACATTTTCCTCTTCATCTTGGAGAAAGCTTCTACAATCAGGGGCAGTACAAAAATTTGAGGAAATATTTAAAGCTTACTATTTCAATAAATCTCAGAATGATCTACAGAATCCAATACCAGAGCACTTAGTCTGAAAAAAGAAGAAACGAATTTGATTTAGGTACTACTTACCTATTTAAGAACGCTGACAATGATAACTTACAATCTTGGAAGTATGAAATTGAAACATACATAAATGAGCCTAGGTCAGAATATACTGGTCTGATAATATACTTGATTGGTGGGGAAGACACGAAAATATCTACCCGTCATTATCGAAAATGGCCAAGGATTTTCTCGGAAAGCCAGCAACATCTGTACCTGCGTAAATGCTATTTTCAAGAGCATCTTTAACAATAACAAAGCCAAGAAATCGCTTTTGACGTCGTTTTTCCATCGTGTAGGTCGTCTACCTCTAGTTATTCTGCCTGCTCGTGGTCTCCACACTGTAATTTTGTGGGTCCATCTTCCGTCCTTAATAATAAGCAATGTTGCCGATTTTATCACTTTATTAACTGTCGTATATCTAATTAACAAATAAACGCCCTGTATACAGCCAAGTACCCAGCGTTGTCATAATGTAATATAAGTATTTGAACGATATTTTCTAAATTCTAGCTAATCAATTTTGTTTAAAATGTTTTAAAATGTTCAAATATTATATTATATTACATAAAACATTCACAAAATACAGAATAAATATAAAAAATAATTACTGCTCGTCAACGTCCGTTGCTTATTTACTATTTCTAAAACTTCCACGTAGATAATTAGTAAAAGTGCGCGCCTCACTTCCTAATTAAACAAGAACTGACGTGGTTTGCAAGTTGACACAACGTAAATAAAACAAAATGCACTGTATTCATCATGAAATAATAAATTATATACAGAGAACTTAGGCAATTTGTTGCAAGTGATATTTGTTACCATACGGTTAAACTGGACACTAATGGGTTAAATTATTTTATATGTATTACTATAGGAAGTTTTGTCTGACAACAGTTGTTACATTTTTAATAAATTGTTAAAAATTTAAAAAATACCATAAATCCAATGTTGAATAAACGCAAATTAAAAAAAATTACAGCATCTAACAATTTTTATAGTATATTATTATATTGACGTACGTATTATAAATATACAGAATAAACATTGGAAATATTTTAGGTATTGAATTTTATTACTTAGTTTTTATTTGAGTAGCTTATTAAAATTTCTTATATAGTTTCTGAAAATTTTCAGTAGTAATTGCATAAGAGCTCTAAAATTATTGAATTTTTCCCGAGTGACACTTTGAGAGTTTTAATTTCACGACCCGAAGGGGAGTGAAATTATGTCAAAGTGTCACGAGGGAAACAATTCGATAATAATTTTAGAGATCGAGTGCAATTTGCTGCGATTATTTTATGAATGAAACTGTTCAAAACCAAAATTTTATTGTAATTTATTTATGTAAGTACAAATTAGTACAACTAAACACACAGTTGTTATAAATATTTGACGGTACCTAGAAAGTCATCACTTTTATAATTTTTAAAACAATAATTGTCATTAATATCCTTCTTAGCAACGAAGGGCTTCTGACGTAATATACTTGACGACGGGATATTATCAAATTTATCAGTTTAATTTTTATTTCTGTAACTTTCTATTGGTCAGAATCTCCTATGAATGAAATAATCAGTAGTAATTGCACAAGAGCTCTAAAATTATCGAATTTTTCCCGAGTGACACCTTGACAGTTTTAATTTCACGACCCGAAGGGGAGTGAAATTATGTCAAAGTGTCACGAGGGCAAAAATTCGATAATAATTTTAGAGATCGAGTGCAATTTGTTGCGATTATTTCATGAATAAAACTGTTCAAAACCAAAATTTTATTGTAATTTATTTATGTAAGTACAAATTAGTACAATTAAACACACATTAGTTGTTATAAATATTTGATGGTTGAAAGTCATCACTTTTATCATTTTTAAAACATTATTATAGTCATACAAGGGCATCTGACGTAATATACTTGAAGACGGGATATTATCCAAAATTATCAGTTTAATTTTTATTTCTGTAGTTTTCTATTGGTCAGAATCTCCTATGAATAAAATAATCTAGTAAATTTGGGTATAAGGCGAAGTTATCAACAGATTTTTATATTTATTTGTGCATTTTTTGAGCACTGTGGATTTGAATTCTCATTAATTCTAACTTTAGCACATTGGATTGTTGATTCTAGATTAACAATATATTCTGAAGTATAAACCTGCTTTATTGAGCGAAATTTATATTTTTTAACATACATCATATACAGTTGATAAAATTTGTTATGTGATGGTTGCATGTTATAATTTAGACAATGCAGAGCTTTTTATTAAGGATAACTTTTTTTCGTAAAATGGATAATAAATAAAGAGTTATCATAATTAATGTAATAAATTGAAAATAATTATCGGTAATTTAAGAAAAATTCTCATTTTTTTTCAATTAGAAGCATGTAATTGCATATTAGAACATAGTTTTTAATTACAAACAACTTTTCATAATAACAATATTCAGTATTGTAAAAAATAAAGGTACTTTATCCTTGAGCGAAATTCATATTTGATGACATACGTACCTTATTATAATATTAATAAAGTTTTATATTTGATGGTTTTATTTTTGACCATGCAGAACTTTTTATGATCTACTTTTTTTTGAAAAATTGATAATAAAGGAAGTTGCCATTTGTTTCCAACTTTTTGAGACATACTGTATAACTAAACTTACCTATATGGAAAACAATATTTATTTTTAATCAATTTATTCATCAGTAGGTACATAAAAATTAAAAAAAAAAACAATTAGTCCAGTCGGGTTAGACGAATAACAGGCCTAACCTTGCATTAGGAGCTGCCCCAAATTTTATTTTTTTAATTTTTAGAGGGGGTCAATAGTAGTGTAAATTTAAAATCTCGACTGAATTTCGCCATTGCGTTAGCCACCATCTTGATTTTAAACGAGAACCGTTTTTGCTCAATATCTCCGCCATTTTCAACTTAACACCAAAACACTTTCAACACCATAATAACCAAAATTGTTGAAAAATGTTATTTTCTATCATTTCTATTTTTACAATTTTTTCGTGCCATCGATATGTTCCGAGTTATAGCGGAAAATAATGACAGTTATATATAAATAGAGCATAATTATTGAATTATCTCGTTTATTGTTAGTTTTACGACAAAAATGTTCCTATACAAAAATAGAGAGAATTGAATTCTACACAATTTTAGTTTCTTTAATTTTTTTGCTGAAGTTAATATTTAAGGTAGTATGTATGCAATATTGGCGTGAGCGTAAGACCCGATTGATTTTGTAGCAATTGTTTTTGTTCAATATCTACGCCATTTTCAACGTAAATTGTTCCAAATATGATTTCCTACAATTTCTTTTTAACAATTTTTTTCATGCAGTTGATATTTTCCGAGTTAAGTGGGAAAATAGTAAAAAGTGGTGGGGGAGCATAATTACCGAATTGAATCTTTTTTCCGAGCTGCCCCAAATTTTATAATTCTATCCTTTAGGGGAGATCAATAGTAGTATAAATTTAAAATCTGGACTGAATTCCGCGGTTGCATTAGCCGCCATATTGATTTTAAAGGAGAACCGTTGTTGCTTAATATCTCCGCCATTTTCAATTTTGCGACAGAAACGGTAGGAACTAAAATTGTTGGAAACGCAATTTTCTACAATCTCTTTTCAACAATTTTTTTATGCGATCAATATTCTCCGAGTTAAGGAGGAAAATAGTGGAAGCTGAGGGGAAGCATAGTTATTGAATTGTCTCATTTATTATTAACTTTACGACATAATTGTACATAAACAAAAATAAAGAGAATTATATTTTATACAATTTTTGAAACTTCCAATGAAACACCAACCAAACTCAGTACATAAAAGACATAAATAATAACTTATATGCATTATTCGTCTTCTTGTAGTGCCTATCCGTTTCGGATGTTGGCGACCATCATGGCAATCTGCACTTTGCACACTGCTGCTCTGAAAATATTTGTAGTGGTTGTGTTGAACCATGTTCGTAGATTTTTCAGCCAGGAAATCCTTCGCCTTCCTGGTCCTCGCTTTCCCTCTACTTTTCCCTGCAAGACCAGTTGCAGCAGTCCATATCTCTCACTGTTCCTCATGATGTGACCGAGGTATTCGATTTTGAGCATTTTGAGCCGTGGTTACTTTTCAGCGAATTTGCCTTACTCTATTTTTTTAAATTTTCTAATTCGTGACAGCAGAGGTTTTTGACACAATTCCCTGTGTTACGCCTACCACTGCAGCTGTGTCCCTTTGAGACATTCCTTGCTCCAAAAGACCAATAATATTTCCCATTTACACGTCTGATATCCGTTAGTTATTTAGTTAGTTCAACTCCAACTAAAACGAACAGTAAAAGTTGATTTGAAAAATTTAATTCAACTTTTACTAGTTGAAGTAGACTCTTCCTAGATCGATTCAGTAAATGTGTAAAAATGAAAAAAAAATTAAGTCACGGGGGAATATTCACCGTAAAGAAAATGTATGCATAGGTTAATTTTAGCTAGTAAAAAATCTACAATTTATTACTCTGTCATTTTTTTCGTGTCTCCAGTATTTTCGGAAATATTTTGAAGAAAATGTGAAAAATACGAAATTACAAAAAATCATTTTATCTGTAGACTCCAATTTTTCTAAATTTTAAATAGGTCAAACTTATTGGATGTATTGATAACACATATATAAAGAGAATTACAGAAGAGTAAAGATCAATTTTAAAGGAGAGTAGGTATGGGGGTTGTTTTCACTGATTTTTTCGTAGAAAAAAGTAGGAACCGACCTTATTTCGATCATAAGTCGCTCAATTTTTATGCTAGACACTTTTTTGAAAGGTCTAATTGTAGAATTGAAAAAAGATTCTGTAAGTTTTTCTCGAAAAATGCAAATTTTCCCGTTATTTGGCATTGAATATTTCAAATTATGCATTTGACGAAAAATGCGAACCTTTAACATGCAGTATCTCAGTTTGTATTGGTCGTAGAAAAATTATAAAAACGATTTTGTTCGTGTTTCTAAAAGACACAATTTTGAAAGCTATAGTTTTTTGATTAAATGTATATTTTTCGAGTTATTCTCAAAAAAACCCTTTAAAAAAGTCCCTAAAACTCTCAAGGTTTTAGCGTACAGCGGCATGACATAGAAAATTATCCTTGGGCTATTCCCTATCTTTCGTGAAAATTTCAAGTAAACCCATGCTGGATGAAAAAATTGCTAGCCAAAATGCTTAATTTCCTGGCCTAATGTCCAGTAACATTAAATTTCTATTAGAATAATTGGTTGTTTGTGTGAATCAACTTTTACTAAATGGCATTAGGAAGAGTATACTTTTTCTAGTTGGAGTCTACTTTTACTAGTAAATGTTGAATAAAAATCTTCATTTTATATTTTTAATCAACTTTTACTAAAACCAGCCGTTTGAGTTGACTCGAACTAGGAATAGTCAACTCCAACTGGATAATCAACTTGAACTGTAACATACTTGTTTAGAAAGGTTTCTTCGGTAAGGCTACGGCCAGACAAGCGACAATTTACAGCGCTGTAAGAGCAGTAAAATGAAGCGGGAAAAATAGGACCCACGGTGAGTATAGTGGATGGCCAGACTGAGCTGTAAAATATCGCGCAGCATTTTACTGCTCTTACAGAGCTGTAAATTGTCGCTTGTCTGACCGTAGCCATAGTACAATAAAACGTATGCATAACCGCCAGCAGTAATTAAATATAGCATTATAGTAATTAATAGTGAGAATAGAATCTTGGGATATCACCGCATTATTTACATGAATCCTCCTTGATTAATTCGAAAGACCCGTTTCACTCCCATAATCCTATTAAGTACATCCCTGTTTACAAATTGAATATTAATAGGTGTGTTTGTAATAGAAATTAATACATAATGCACCATCCGATTGTCTGAGCATGTTCGCCATTGATCACGTAGGAGGAGTATGATTGGACACTATATTTCCCTTTTAGCTCTGACCGGATGCACTTTCAACGGCTCATGGGCAATTAACCCACTTACGCTCCTTAATCCCAAACAAAACAACAGCTGTGTTGGATCATATCGCCTGGACATGATTTTAGGATCGCATAATATTGTTGGGATAGTTAAGGGTGAACTCACCAACACATGGCTAATAACATGCATATATTTTCAATTATATTTGCATTTTACATAGGAACATTCGTATACGTCGATATACATACCCTTAATTGTTAAATGTTGTGTTTATAATTCAATTAGTGTTAGTGTTTAATGGAAGTCATAATATTATTCTGAACTCGCCACTATAGGGTCTATAATTTTATACACTCAGAAACTTACAGCAGTCAAAAAATATAAAAGTGAAATTTTACCATACCTATTTGATAAAAAAAAACAATATGAAATATAACAATGAATTGGTGCCCTCAAGGGGGTGTATTGTCAACATCATTATGAAACAAAGTTGTCGTTGACCTGATTCATGGGCTAAGTGCCCAGGGTTTCGCAGATGATATTGTAACAGTGACTAGGGAAAATTTTCCAGTACTTCTGCGGATTTGATTGGATAGGCCCTTCAATACAAAAACTGAATACTGAATAGTTCTATGGAGGTCATATTCGTCCATTGTCCTAGGTTTTTAAGCCAAGAGTTGCGTCTTCTTCCTGGTCTGCTTTTGCTGTTGATTTTGTTGGAGCAGTTGGTACGTTTGATTTCTTACGATGTGACCAACCGATGGGCGGGTCACGTGCTAAGATCAAGTGAGGAAAGACTTCTGAACGCCATATTCTGGGAAAGGCCCGATGGAAAAAAAGGTCAGTTGGTCGCCCAAGAAAGAGATGGAAGGATGCAGTAGCCAGTGATCTACGCAAAATGGGAGTACAGCAATGGAAAATAGTTGCTCAGGACCGACAACAATGGAGGGAAATAGTAAACGCGGCCAAGACTCACATATAGTTGTAGAGCCAAATGATGATGATGATGTGACCAAAATATTGTGTCTTCCGTTCTTTTATTATAAGCACAAGATCTCTTGTTCATCCTCCGCAAGTTCCGCATTTGTCGAATGGCTTATGTAGGATGTTCTGAGTATTTACGATAGTACCAGAGTTCGAATGCTTGTATTCTTTTTTGTGTTGCTTCTGTCATTGTCCAGGCTTCAACACCATGTAGCAAAATGGAGAAAACTTAGTACTTAAGTATTGTAGTTTTCAAAATGAGATACCCAGCTGGCGGTTGCATATAACTTTTTGCATTTTGTATAAAACACTGTGAGTGCCTTTTCCAGGCGTGTTCTTATCTCTAGTGGGTGGTCCACAAGTTTCATCAAGGTTACTTTCAAGGCACGTTATTATTGTTACTCTCTCCAGATCTCTACCGTCGACCTTCACCCGACCTGAATCATTGACCTTCACCCTTCTGTTTTGGTGCTTGCTGATGACCATCGTTTCTGTCTTCTTTGTACTCAATTTCATTCCAAATTCTCGACAGGCTGTCGTTACGCGGTCCATTAGGCGTTGCAGTGCTTCAGCATTATCTGCCAGAATGACCGTGTCATCAGCATATCGCAGGTTATTTATATATTGCCCGTTTATAATTATTATACCATCCAAGGTGTCTTCCAAAGCTTTCTTAAATATCTTCTCAGAGTAAATGTTGAACATCAAAGGTGACAGGACACATCCCCGTCTAGAGGACTGAGTGAGCTGGAATTATTTAAAGAGATTATATATATTGTTTTGATTTTACTTATTGATATCTACTTTGATTGGGCTAGCTCAAATTAATAAATTTTTCTCAGGGTTTTACATTATCAAATCGCAGAAATGCAAAACCAATACTCAGAAAAAACTCATGGAAAAATGAAAATAAAAATAAAATATAACCGTATATTAAAGAAAAATTAATTATACCAAAGAATAGAAACACAAATTTTTAATAATAGAATACAAAAAAAAACAGACAATATATGAAATGCTTGTGCAAAATAATGAAAACAATTCTGAAAAATACCGCAAATTATTTTGAAATCGAAATTACCCAGTATGAATACAAATTGAATTATAACTAGTAAACAAAAGTCAATTTAAAAATTCACGAAAAGGTTTATGTGAAAGTTGATGTCCTATTTCACTGGAGTCTTTACGTATAGGTCGATGCAACCAAAGAAAACCAAAAGCGTGGCAAACAGAGACTATTTACGGAGATAATAATGTATATGTTTGGATACCTTGGTACAGCTATTTTCACTTGACATTGAATTTACTTTTGACTTTTAAAAATAACATTTGACTTTGTACTTTTTATATACGGGTGCCTATAAGGCTTTTTTATTAACGAAGACCGACACTCTTGTTACTTATTCTTCAACAGTACCTTCTATTTCAGCTCTCTAAAACACACTCCTCTCGTTCTTTTCTTGTCAAAAAAAAAATTATCTTTTTTTGACATCCTTCAATCTATCTCCTCCCTTCAGTTCCATTGGTCCAAACAAATATCCTTACTACGTCATATATCAACGCCTCCAAACGCTTTTGCCGCTAATTGTTCGTAGAAACACTGTCTATTGAATGTAACCGCACTGTTAACATGATAAACGCATTTGTCCAAATTTCATAGAATTATTTTAACATTATGAAAAAGAAAAACTTATATCTTACAATACAATACTGGGTAATTGAAATCGTTATCTATTTTACAGGGTGAATGAAAAAATTAAATATTAAAAAAAATTATTTTAACGTAATATAAATTATCATACAATTAGATAATTAGATTTTCTTCTTTTTCCTCTCTGCTTTTCTTTATCTATGACAACTTCCCCGACCTTGGGTATGAACAAAAATCGAGATTGAAAAGAAAAGAATTTTTTTCAGACCCAAATTACTCGAGTAAACTGTACATAAATTCCAATTACGGGCTCCTAGATAAATACTTATGCCCCCATTACTTTGTTTAATAATGACTACTAGATTTATGTGTTGTGAATGACATCTTTCTATTATTTCATTCCTCAACCTGTTATCTATTTCTTGACCTACATATTTTCTATAATTACACGGATTAGAGTATATCTTCGAGTGGAAATTATATAAGTTTTTCCTTTTGATTGTGTGTTCGTATTTTGTCGCTACTCTATTTTCAGTTTTGATTTCTCCCGCATGTTCTGCGAATAATTTTTTTAAGTTATGCGTCATTTCTTCTTCACAGACTATTATTGATGTCTCTTCTTTCTTTTCGCAATTCCTTGATTTTATACACATATTGAACTCAACTTCGTTCTCATTCTCCTCCGATTCTTCTTCTCCAAAAGCTACAGTTTCTTCCTCATCCTTTATTTCAAATTCTTTTTTTGTCATGTTTGTACACACGATTTTCGGCGCAGTACTGACATTTAAATTTTCTTCTTCCTCTTCTTTCTCTTCAGGTCCTACAATTGTGTCCACCTGTGTCGGCGTTACACTTCTATTTCTTCTCCTCCTCTTCTTCCCCTCTTTTCTTTCATCGGTGTACATCGTTTGCGATGCCACACTTCTCATTTTATTAGACTTAAAATTTGTTGTTAAAACATTTACTTCATTTCCTGTGTCCTCTTCTTCCTTGTCCTCTTTATTTTCATCTTGCTTGCTAGTCATTGATGTACACACCTTATTCGGCGCTGTACTATCTTCCTGCTCATCTTCTTTTTCCTTTAAACCTTCCTCCAGTATGTCCTCTCCAAATTTTATATAGTTGTTTGCAAAATTAATTTCCGTTCCATACTTATCCAATTCATCCATTCCAATGACAATATAAGGACCTTCCATGTGCTCAATTATAAAACAATTTATCAAATATTCTATATTTTTTAAATTTCAATGTCAAACCAATAGCCTCATTCGTAGTCGAAATCTTTTTTGAATTAGCACTCACTAACCTTATTCGAGAAATATTATACTTTTGAGAATTTAGCCCTAAATCCTTTATCAATTGTTTATTAACTAATGATACCTCTGAACCATTGTCCAAAAGGATATCCAACTTTTTATTTTTAATATACCCCTGTACCATAACCAAATTATTGCGCCCGTATTCAATCTTTTTTTCGCTAAAGTGATAAATTCCCTAGGGTGAGTATATATTCCTGAATTTGATTTTATCCCTGTTTTTAGTGAGTGCTCTCCCGAAAAGATGGCCCTGCTCTATTGCTTTCTACTTCCACATTGTCTATTTCTTGGTGTCCTTGTTCACCTTCTCCTTCTCTGATTAAACTTAGGTTGTTTATTTCTCTGTTTCGTTCTCTTCCTTGTCCATTGTGGTTGTTATATTGGTTTCCTCTGTTAAAATTTTCCCTTCCTGTATTTGGCTGATATGGTTGACTGTTATAATTTTTCCCATTGTTTTGAGATCTATTTTGCTGATATCCATTTCTATTCTGCTCATATCTATTTTGATGAAAATTGTTTGTATATCTTTGTCCTTCGTTATCCCTATATCCATTGTATCGGTATGTATTTTCATTATGAGACGGTCTGTAGTTGTGTATTCGGTTTGTTTGGTTGTTCCCATTGTTTTCCGTTTGCCTACGTGTCCTTCTTTCTTTTCTTCGAGCCTCTCTTACAACTAAGAACTGGCATAAACTGTCCATGTCCCTATATCCTTGCAAGGTGACATAGTCTTCCATTGTATTGTCAAAATGTCTTGCTATCAATTCAACTAGCTGTTCTTCCGAATAATTATAATTTAAATATTGCCCACTGGCGTATACTTGCAATGCATATTTCTCTTCGGATTTTCCTAGTTTCTCATCATATTTCCCATTTTGTAGTTCACTATTCACGACCATCTGTTTCTCTTTTCCCCAATAATATTTCAAAAATTTTCTTTCAAATTCTTCCCAATCTTGCAACTCATTTTGCTTACTCTCGAACCATAATGCTGCTCCATCCTTAAAATGATTCCTTATCATATCCTTAGCCTCTTCAAACTCTTCATATCCTTGTTTTTTATTTTTAAGCATCCTAATAAACGGGACTGGGTGCTGTTTCTTTATATCCCCGCCAAATTGGACCTTATTTTCTGCTCCATTGCATATTACTTGTCTTCTTTCTCCAGTATTATGTTGTGTTTTTACTTCCAATAGTTTCTTATCTATTTTTTTTAAATCTATCCTCTATTTTCTCGTCTCTATCTTCTACATGTTTTTCCAAATTCTGTAGTTTCTTCGTATGTTTTTTTAAATTTTGGCTAATTTCCTTTGTTTTCTGCTCTATTTCATGTTTCATCTGTTTTAAATACATTTGTACATCCTCTTTATGCTGTTCTAGTCTCTGCTCCATTTGTTTAAAATCTAGATCTTGTCGTTTACTGTTTTCGTCTATACTTTTTTTATTTTTTCTGCTTGTCTTCTACTGTTTTCTTCTTGTCTTTGACTGTTATCATTTAATTTTTTATTTATTGCTGTGCTGTACTGTGCTACTCTCCTTGATTGTTGTTTCTGTAATACTAATTTCTTCGTCTACATTTTCTATTCCTTCCTCGCTATAACGTTCTTCTGTTTCCTTTTGTTTTTTGTTGAGTCTTGTCTCCATTTTCTTTCCTTTTTCTGGACTTAACAATGTGAAATTACAAACCAACCGAACTATTATTTTTGCCTATTCCCCAAGAATGTTGATCAAATAAAAATATCTGGTTATGTAAAAAATTTTTCCAAGATTATTCAAAGCGAAAAAGGTTTGAATAATAAAAATCAAAAATACTTTGTCGAAATTTGGCAGAGAGAAAAATTTGAAAAATCCTGTAAGAAATTATATATTTTCCAGTACACTTTGTCTCGGTATTGGTGTTTCTGCTTTTGCCTCACACGCTTGGGCGACAATATTGTTTTGATTCTACTTATTGATATCTACTTTGATTGGTCTAGCTCAAATTATTAAATTTTTCTCAGGGTTTTACATCATCCAATCGCAGAAATGCAAAACCAATACTCAGAAAAAACTCATGGAAAAATAAAAATAAAATAAAATAAAAATATAACCGTATATTAAAGAAAAATTAATTATACCAAAGAATTGAAACACAAATTTTTAATAATAGAATACAAAAAAAAACAGACAATCTGTGAAATGCTTGTGCAAAATAATGAAAACAATTCTGAAAAATACCGCAAATTATTTTGAAATCGAAATTACCCAGTATGAATACAAATTGAATTATAACTAGTAAACAAAAGTCAATTTAAAAATCACGAAAAGGTTTATGTGAAAGTTTATGTCCTATTTCACTGGAGTCTTCACGTATAGGTCGATGCAACCAAAGAAAACCAAAAGCGTGGCAAACAGAGACTATTTACGGAGATAATAATGTATATGTTTGGATACCTTGGTACAGCTATTTTCACTTGGCATTGAATTTACTTTTGACTCTTAAAAATAACATTTGACTTTGTACTTTTTATATACGGGTGCCTATAAGGCTTTTTTATTAACGAAGACCGACACTCTTGTTACTTATTCTTCAACAGTACCTTCTATTTCAGCTCTCTAAAACACACTCCTCTCGTTCTTTTCTTGTCAAAAAAAAATCACCTTTTTTGACATCCTTCAATCTATTTCCTCCCTTCAGTTCCATTGGTCCAAACAAATATCCTTACTACGTCATTATATCAACGCCTCCAAACGCTTTTGCCGCTAATTGTTCGTAGAAACACTGTCTATTGAATGTAACCGCACTGTTAACATGATAAACGCATTTGTCCAAAATTCATAGAATTATTTTAACATTATGAAAAAGAAAAACTTATATCTTACAATACAATACTGGGTAATTGAAATCGTTATCTATTTTACAGGGTGAATGAAAAAATTGAATATTAAAAAAATTATTTTAACGTAATATAAATTATCATACAATTAGATAATTAGATTTTCTTCTTTTTCCTCTCTGCTTTTCTTTATCTATGACAATATATATAATCGGTTCATAACGTTCTACAACGTCTTCCGATTCCCAATCGCCACTGCTCTCGATCGTAGCACATGTCTTCGTTCAAGCCTCTTTCTCTGATTTCCCTATGGATTCCTTCTATCCAGCTTTTCCTAGGTCTTCCTCTTTTCCGCCGTCCTTTTGGTGCCCATCGTAGCACTTGCTTGGGTAATCTGTCGTCTTCCATACTTGTACGTGGCCAAACCATCTTAGTTGCTTTGTTTTTATATCGTCCATTATTGTATGCTTTACATCCATTATCTCCAATATTCTTGTATTTCTGATTTTTTGTATTCTTGATATACCAGCAGATCTTCTCCAGAAGTCCATTTCAGTTGTTCTGAGCATATTTTCGGATTTTTCTTTAAGTGGCCAAACTTCGCTGCTGTATGTTATAATGCTCTTAACAATGCTGTTATAGATGTTATGTTTATTTTCTTTGGAGATACTTTGGTCCCATAGGATTTTGTTCAATAATGCGATAGCTTTCCTTCCTTGTGTGCACCTTTCTTGTATATTCTTGTCCAACGTTCCATCTTGTGTAATTTTAAGACCCAAGTATTTATATTCCTGACAGTGATTAATAGTTATTTCATTTTCCAGCGCTAGATCCTGCTGTATACCTCCAACGCACATATATTCCGTTTTCTTGGTATTCACTTCTAAACCCCAGTTCCGGTACTCTTCTATGATTTTTCGGGTCATATATTCAATATCGTGATAATCCTGGGCCATAATAATCTGATCATCCGCAAAACATAGAGTGTATAACATGTTATCATCATTTAGCAGTATACCCATATTCTTACATTTCCTTTTCCAGGATTTCAAAACTTGCTCTAAATATATTTTAAATAGTGTCGGCAATAGACAGCAGCCCTGTTTAAGACTCTTATTCACTTCAAATCCTGACGAGATTTCCTTGCCTAGCTTAACTTTTGCTATATTATGTTGGTATAGATTTTTTACAGCTTTAATGAAGTTCAGACTAATGTTAGTTTTTTCGAGGGCTTCCCAAAGTTTACTTTGTGGTACAGTATCGTATACTTTTTTTAAGTCTATGTATATTAATTGCAGTTCTTGATTGTAGGCTATTTGCTTGTCTATTAACTGTGTTACACAATATAGGTGGTCAGTGGTGGATCTGCCAGCGCGGAAACCGGCTTGCTCTTCGGCCTCTAAGTGTTTGTATTCGTCTTCTATTTTATTTTTGATAATTTTTCCGTAAACTTATCGCACATATTTTTACTGCCTTTCATGTGTATTGTAGAAATTACAGACAATTGACATTCTTTTGGTATGACTTTGCCATTCATACATCTATTAAATAGATCTCTTAGGTATTCATAAAGGGTGTTGCTACCATATTTGAGCAGTTCTGGTGCTATGTCGCCAGGCCCTGACGCTTTTCTATTTTTTAGGGATCTGCATGCATTTCGTACTTCTTCCAGTCTTAACCGAATCGGTGAGCCAGTGACAATTACATTGAAACTTTCGTTTTTAAAAAAATCTTCTCTATTTTCTACTAGTAACTGCTTGAAATAGCCATCCCACTTTTCCAGAGTAATCGGTGTTATTATATCCCTTTTGGCATCTGTTCTCAACGTTTTAAGGAATTTCCAGCTCTCTGTGTTTCTTGTCCCCCCTATATAGGCGTTAAGTTGATTGCATTTTTTTGTCCGCGTTTCGTTTTTCTTCTGTGTAATTTTTTTCCGCACTCTTGCTTGTGCTTCTTTGTGCATTTAAAGAGATACTGGAAAGAATTAATGAGGTAAAATATGTAGGGATAAAATTGTATTTTAAACTAATTTGGAGCACTCATATTAACAATATAATCAACAGGGATAAGCGACTCTTCTGGAACTGCAGACGAGTTGTAGGTAACACCTGGGGATTGAAACCAAAAGTAACCTGTTAATTATGCACAGTGATCGACCGACAGTTACTTATGGTTCAGCACTTTGGTGTAGAAAGATGATTTTGAAATCGGTTAAGACTTCCCTCACCATCGTACAAAGACAAGCGCTTCTAAATATTACAGAAACCTTGAATAGTACAGGAACGGCTTCGTTAGATTAGATGATCTATCATAGGTCTCCCTCCGCTGGAATTGTATATTTCGGTGGTAGCCATTATGACCATCCTGGGACTTAAAAAACAACTCTTGGAGGCCGAATTATGTTTTAAGTAGCCACAGAAACACTACTGGGACTTTACTTGAGGAATCCATCGTTATGATGAACTCAGATATGATGGCACCAGAACTAATCTTCATTGAGAAGATTAACACAATGATACCATCTAGAGAACAAAAAGTTCCAAATATGAATGGGGATTTAATATGGTTCACTAATGAATCTAAAACTGGCCATGGTACTGTATCAGGAGTCTTTGGGCAAACATGCAACTATAATAAATCTTACAGATTAGGACATTGCCGTTTAAGAAACCACATATAAAACTAGGTAAGGCGAATGAACCATGGTGCAGAAAGTGCGAAGTGGAAGAAGAGACTGCCATATAAAAACTATGCTATATAATAATGCTATATAATAATATATATAATGTGCTAAGTAATGTAAGATAAGAATTAGAGTGCTTACAGCTTAGGACATTTTTGTGTTGCATAAAGTGCGAAATGGAAGAAGATACTGACATATAAATACTATGCCATTGTAATGTGCTAAGTGATGTTAGGCAGGAATTAGACTGAGGTTTGAATCAGAAGAGATCCTAAATCTACCAATAAGAAAACTTTTGGCCTTCGTTAATAAGGGAAGAAAGAAAAAATATTGTAATATTTAATGCCCTGTTATAATGCCCTTGTTTCAGATGAGCACCGTAGTTAACAGTTTGACTCTTATGTGTATCATACATAATATACAACAGGTACTCTCCCTGAGCCTATGTGTATGAATTTGATACACAAGAGTAGAACACAGGAGTTAAAGTATAGACAAGCCTCATAATTCCGAAATTATTAAATAAATGAATGGATTGAAAAGAAAAGTACTTTAAAAGTGTGTAAATCATTTAATTCCTACTGACCGTTTTCGGTTGAAAAAGTCATCTTCAGAGTTATACTACAATGTAATAATATAAGGAAGTATTAAATGGAACAATGTTTTCAGTGACGTAAAATGTTTAAAAATACCACTGCAAGAGAGGGATATCAACGATGGAATACCCGTAAGGCCTGAATTTGCCTGGCCTGAATCATGTTTGTTGAGGAAATAGTTCTACATCTAATTTATTGTTTCTGAATGCGGCTAACAAAGAAGCGTTCATCTAATTATACAGGTGACATATCATTCATATCAAATATTATTATATTATATCAGCTACACTGAGAGAACAATTTCTTTTCTCCTAAGACAACGATTTCTTTGAGCAATATTTCTTAAAAGTTAACATATCCTATTAACTTAAACATACCGGTTCACATATAAAGAAACGAGTTTTTTAAACACAACTCAATAATTTCTTACAGATAATTTCTTCAATGCTAAGAAATGCATTAATGGTTACATTTAATTTTCTTATCCTAAAGTTTTTATTTCTTAAATTGAAAACTAAAAATATTTTGCAGTATAAGAAATATAATGTTAAGTTAATCCATATTTATATTTGTGAACAAGAAATTTTCTTGCAATCAAATAAATATTTTAAACCACAAGAAATAATTCTTCAGAAATACCCTCTGTAGTAACTGTGGTTATAAAATAAAAACTTTGTCATTAATGCCGAAATGTTACTTGCAAAGAGATTTTCTTCCACAAAAGAATTGCGCAGATTAACTATTTATGATTTAGTCGTCAGTGTTTGTCAAGATGGCGTGATATGTTCATGTTCATATAGATGGATGTTGGATTTATTGGTGTACTTTAAAAATTAACGGATATTTTGAAGGTACGTACATATATAGGTATTAAATAAAAGTAAATTGAGTAATTTAAGATGTAATAATAATATTGTTGCGTATCCGAATGGTTAAAAAAGAAACATAATAGTATCTTTATATGCTTTTTAGGTAGGTATAATGATGGACGACTCTGAAATAAAGGAGCTTATTATTCTCACTGGGAAATATGCCACAATTTAAAGCTGGGACAGAATGATATAATATATAGCTTCAGAACAATATTAAGAAAGGAGTTATTAACCAACTGCGGGGCCTTCCAGAAATGGTAGAACTTCATCATACATGTAAGTACCTTTTTAAAAATGTATATACTTATGTATCAACTATAATAGGTTTCTTGAATGTATCGTCTTCTATAAAAATATACAATACTACGCTATATCAAACATGGCGCGTGCAACGCTGAGGATTTTTTCTGTTAATTTATTTGAGATAAAGAAATCAGTTAGTCTAAAAGAAATATATGTTTATGGAAAAGAAATGTTATTGCCGAAAACCGTGAATTAGTTAATATGTATTAAATGACTTAGATGTAAACTAATAATACTTTCACGTAATAAAATTACTTAATGATTAGGTATGCTGTCTCTTTTAGATTATAAAAATTAAGAAAATTATATATTATTATGTCTGCTTCAATGTTTTACATTGGTTGTATTTTCCCTCTTGTTTTAACTAAACAATGTTTATTGTGTGACTTAATATTATACAGAAAAATAATTAATATTTCATTAACAAAAAGAAAAAAATAAACAAAGATGTGTAGGTTAAATAATGCCATGTTTGAACTAAATACGATTGATTATTATTAGTATTAATAGTTCTTATGTGGGGCCGTGTATTTGTTTTTTTTTGTATTTCCTAAATTTGTCAAAATAAATATCTATATCTTTATAAAAAAAATTTTATTAAAGTAAGTTTACTCTTTCTTCATAACGATTTTGTTTTAGTGAATTGCTAATATACAAAGTGCTATTAACAAAAGAAGGAAAATTTGAGGAAGTTGGACTTGCCTCTCCATCCTTTTATTGTTGTGTAGAAGCCAGTGGTTTAAGAGTGGAGAAAATATTCGTATGTAATAATAACGTTTTATATCTTGTTTTATTAATAAATAATGATTTTACCTTAACACAATGATTTATTTCGCCGTATGTAATATCACTTTATTTTCAAGAAATATTAACTTAACTCTAAATATATGGTCCAAGAGCTGTGAGACATTTTTGAGTAGGTATTTTAGGCAACCTGAAAATTTTTCAGGTGACTCTTCTATAATAGCCTAATACAAAAATGCCGGTCTGGCTGGAGGGTAGCGGTTATTTTCCCCAAAAATCCCCCCAAAAGTTAAAAAAAAGGGTAAAAATTGTTATTGCAAAAAATATCATTGACGTGACTTTAAAGTAAATTTAAATATTCAAATATAAAGAAAATAAACAGGCCAGGCGATTTGAGGGCGATTTTAACTCTGCAAGATACTTGCATGGGCGCCCCAGGATTATTTTCGGGGGATGCATCTGAACTTTAGAAGATTTCATCTGAATCTGTACATACTATTAACGAGTATAAAATATACAAATATACACGCAAAGCTATGTACATTCCTTCCGGACAGGGAAGTATAATGATTATTTTGACAGGGTATTTTTTAATATTAAAAATAAATATTCTAAAAAAGACAGGTTTTTTTTTGGTGAAATTTTCCAGCTGCCATGTGATCAAACAAATTACGCGTACATATAAATAAAAAGCGCTATAGGTAAGCAGCAGTGTGAGACAGAGCGTATACCGATAGCTGTTTGTGTCCTCTGTTGTACCTGAGCGAGTTCGTTCGCTCGAGAAAAATCACGTGACCTGGCGATCCCATGTTGTTGTGCCTCGAAACGTTAGAGTAATTGTTATATATTATAGTTTTTTAAGTAACTTTTTCTTAATTAAAGGAAAATAATACGTACTATGCAATAGATTTTGCAAATATGATAGAAAAAGACAGATTTATTATTATCAATATATAGGTAGAAAAGTATAAAAGTATAAACTAAATTAATTCTGTGTCCGAATCTTGTACTTCATCTTCAAACTCCTCATCTGAGCTTAAATATTCACTGTCTTCTTCTTCGTCAGACTCCCCTCGAGACTCAGATTCCTCTTCTTCATGATCTGTAAATAGTTGTAATATGTATTTAGAATTAATTAAAAATTAATTAGCGATAATTTAATTGAATTACTACGTATTCTCTGTCCTTTTATACGGAGTCGAAGCCTGGACAATCACGGGCGCATCTGAAGAAAGACTTGCCATTGTTGACATGTGCTGTTATTGAATAATGTAAAAAATATCATGAACACAACACGTAACAAACACGGAAACATTAAGAAAGATGAAAAAGGCAAAAGAAATACTCAACACTATAAAGGAAAGAAAAGTAAGCCAAAATAAATATTCATTCTCTTCTTCTTCGTCAGACTCCCCTCGAGACTCAGATTCCTCTTCTACCTGATCTGTAAATATTTGTAAATATGTATTTAGAATTAATTAAAAAATAATTAGTGATTAATTAATTGAGTTGCTACGTATTATTACTTATATAACTAATACTTAATACTTTCTCTTATATTATAAATTACATCACGTTTTTTATTTCTTAGTATATGACCAAAGTAGCTCATTTTTCTTTCCTTCATAGTGTTGAGTATTTGTTTTGCCTTTTTTTATATTTCTTAAGGGGGGATATTTCATACTTTCAACAATACTTTATGAAATTTTCAAAATAATCGGAGTAAAATTATCAGAGACACAGGGTGTTGAATATCCCTATCTTCGACTCGCGTTGCCGCGGCTTCGCGCCAGCACGCTTGAGCGTAGTGAGAAACGTTAAACAACTGTTCGCCTTCTCTTTTGTAGATTACTCCGCAATTTAAAAAACATATTCCAATGTTCATAAATTTACGATTTGGCAGACAAATCAGAAGATGAAGATGCAGTTGTCAAAAGTTAAAACGCATTTTTCTCAAAACTGCTTTTTCAAATGCGGTGGACATTGTAACTGAAAAACTACTCGACCGATCTACCTGAAATTTTGCATAGATTTTCTTTAGACATTTCGTGAGGTAATAACGTTGAGATATTTTTCATTTTTTGCTTATTTTTTGTTCAACAATATTATATCTAAATATAGTACTGTGTTTTAACCTACGTAACATGTCTGTTTACCCTATCACTATCCCAACAAACCAATTAGCATAATTTGGACGTACTAATATGACAACAACTAAGTTGCAACGCAATCCTTGTAACGGCATGTAAGTAGATTAGAACAATATTACTATCTCTTTTATTATTACTACTTTGAATTTGGAAGCATATTTAAGTCAGTTTATGTTTATTTTGTTTTTTAATGGTTAAAAATTTTAATTTCAACAAATTCAAACTGTATGCACCCATTTGCACATACATGACTATGAGCATTTTTACTCATAGGTTTGACTTTGTATATACCAATATTCTGAAATGTCAACAGTTGCAAACCTTTATGTCAAAAAATTTTATAAAAATTTTTTTAAATTTGGCTTTCTATTAACATCTCTTCAATCAGACACTGGTCTAACACAAGTTTTCTCTTATTGTAGCATTTAACTACTTGTAACGCCGACCTGAAGATGATCTGTATATTGTAGAGATCGAAACCGGTCGTCAAAGTATAATTAAATGATTGTGAGTAAGTCTGTGTTTCATTACTATATTTAATATGGACTCACATATGCAACCCATTCAATATTTGAATATTATATCTGTTGGTTTTCACAAAATTTTTATCAAAAATTTAGTATTTTTGACTTCTGAGTATCCCAAAAATTCAAAAATCGCTAAAAATAAAAAAACTCGACGTTGTTACCTCGTGAAACTCATAAGCTAATTAAATATTTTTGAATTTTTTGTTTCGTATGATCCAGTGATGAGTCCAGTGATGTCCTCCGCAAAATTCATTATTTTTGAGCTGCCTGCCAAAATTTGTCGCCCATGGCTTATTTTTCAATATTTTGGATTTAATTTTTTCTTAAATATTCTTTGAATTGTACTTAATATGTTTATTTAATTCAAAAATAAAATAATTCTACCATAGCTTCGAAAAAAATCACAAAAATGTGCTTGGTATGTTGATTTCAAATCATACCCACCCCTTAATGTTTCCGTGTTTGTTACGTGTTGCGTCCATGATATTTTTTACATTATTCGATAACACCACATCTCGACAATGGCAAGTCTATCTTCAGATGCGACCGTGATTGTCCAGGCTTCGACTCCCTATAAAAGGAGAGAGAATACGTAGCAACTCAATTAATTTTTCAGTAATTAATTCTTATTTAATTCTAAATACATATTACAACTATTTACAGATCATATAGAAGATGAATCTGAGTCTCGAGGGGAGTCTGACGAAGAAGAAGACAGTGAATATTTAAGCTCAGATGAGGAGTTTGAAGAAGAAGTACAAGATTCGGACACAGAATTAATTTAGTTTACACTTTTATACTTTTCTACCTACATCTTTATAATAATAAATCTGTCTTTTTCTATCATATTTGCAAAATCTATTGTATAGTACGTATTATTTTCCTTTAATTAAGAAAAAGTTACTTAAAAAACTATAATATATAATAATTACTCTGACGTTTCGAGGCACAACAATATGGGATCGCCAGGTCACGTGATTTTTCTCGAGCGAACGGACTCGCCCAGGTACAACAGAGGACGCAAACAGCTATCGGTATACGCTCTTTCTCACACTCCTGTTTACCTATAGCGCTTTTCATTTATATGCACGCGTAATTTGTTCGATCACATGGCAGTTGGAAAATTTCACCAAAAAAAAACCTGTCTTTTTTAGAATATTTATTTTTAAAATTAAAAAATACCCTGTCAAAATAACAATTGCACCTCCCTGTGCGGAAGGAATGTACATAGCTTTGCATGTATAGTTGTATATTTTATACTCGTTAGTAGTATGTACAGATTCAGATGAAATCTTCTGAAGTTCAGATTCATCCCCTGAAAATAATCCTGGGGCGCCCATGCAAGTATCTTGCAGAGTTAAAATCGCCCTCAAATCGCCTGGCCTGTTTATTTTCTTTATATTTGAATATTTAAATTTACTTTAAAGTCACGTCAATGATATTTTTTGTAATAATAATTTTTACCCTTTTTTTAAATTTGGTGGGGATTTTTGGGGAAAATAACCGCTACCCTCCAGCCAGACCGGCATTTTTGTATTAGGCTATCACAGAAGAGTCACCTGAAAAATTTTCAGGTTGCCTAAAATACCTACTCAAAAATGTCTCACAGCTCTTATACTAATACGTTTATCTCTGCGAAATAATATATTTCTTAACATTAAATAAATTAATTTTTAATAGTAAAATAATAATATTCCTTACTAAGAAATATTATTGCTCAGAAAGAATAGTTTTCTAATGTGTAGAAAATATATTTTTATGACTAATAAAATTAATTAACATCAAGTGTAATTTCTTTCTGATAAATGGGTTTGAAGTTTGCCAGAAAGTGATAGTTCAATCATGTTTAAGATATATTTCTTTGGCTATAGTAGAATTTATTTGAAATATTTTAGAAAATTATATCTTACATACAAAGATATATTTCTTAGGCAATATGCCAAGTCGATATTTCTTAAATATTAATAAAGTTTCTTTATTTCAAGAATTTTTTTCTCTCGGTGTACCAGTTTTGTTTGCGCCACACTTTTAGAATCTGGTAGGTAGACCTAAATTTTTGTTAAATATTTTCTCGTTTTTCGTCCGAATTATTTTACCTCTTCTATTAGGACTTCACGTAACCCAAATAATTTTCCATTTTTCATTACGTCCATACCCTTTATGAGCTCAGGTTATAAATGCTTTTCGCAACAAAGTTGTTTCCTGGTCTGGCTATTTTTAATTTTATATGACTTACATCGGTAGTTTGCTTTGCATTCAGCAGAAGTTGGTGTGCTATAGAGAGCTTTTTTATCAAGTATTTAGGTATAATCACATCAATAACATTCTGGTATGAGACAAAAAATATTGTTATTAAAGAATGGTTCGTGCACTTCCCAAATGTTAAATCCGACAAAAAAGGCTCTGTTTTACAGCACCCATTACAAATTGACAAAGTACTGGATCAAACTTATAATGGACCATTTAACATTCAATATGGTAGTGTCATTAAATAAGGTAAAATGTTCTTCGCGAATCTCTCAAACTGTTCTGTTTTTTTTTTCAATACGACCAAATGTATACAGGGTAGCGAGAAAGTATGGAAACACGATAATTTCTCGGAAACCGCTAAAACGATTTTTATAGATTTTGGTGGGTAAGGGTCTTTTAATGCGGCCGATATTATAGTGGTAATTACATTGTTGTCAAATCTTCCGTTTTTCTGGAAATCTAATGAACTTTCTTATTTTAAATAGAAAACCCTGTAAATTTTTCTTACGTTTTGAATTCCTTAAGAAATACTGATTATTTTTTATGTTATATTCCCTATACATATTTGCCGTAGTTTCAGAGTTATTACCACATTTATTAAAAAAAAATTAAACAAATTATAAAAATTATTTTTTTTCGGCGCGAGTAGATATTATGTTAGGTTCTTTGGATCATTGTGAACAAAAAAGGTTTTTCGTCATTTTCTTCTAAAGTTAATCGTTTCCGAGTTATAAACAATTTAATACTGAGAAAAAAATCGAAAAATGACGATCTTCTAGGTTCAAAAATACAAGTAAAAAATATCATCTTTGAAACTAAGAAGAGCCTAAATTTAAGTACAAACATTATTGCATTAAATAACGATAAGTGATTTGGTCTTATTTCATATTAAAACATTTTTTTTTAGTTGTTAATGCAGCCCGATCGCCCGTCTTCTCATATGCGATTCATTAACAATTACAAAAAACAATGTTTTAGAATAAAACGTGCCAAAGATTCTTATAGTGAGCTGATAGAAGAAAGTTTGAACTTGAATTTAGGTACCCCGTTATTTCAAAAATTATTTTTTTCTTGCGTTTTTGAACCTTAAAAATCGTCATTTTTCAATTTTTTTCATTTTTAAATTGTTTATAACTCGGAAAAAATTAACTTTAAAGGAAAATTACAAAAAACCTTTTTTGTTCCCAATGATCCAAAGAACCTAAAAATAATGTCTACCCGGGCCAAACAAATTTATTTTTATATTTTATTTAAATTTGTTTTTTTTTATAAATGTAGCAATAACTCCGAAATTACGGCATTTAGGTATAGGGAATATAACACGAAAAATAATCAGCACTTCTTAAGGAATTCAAAACGTGAAAATTATACAGGATGTTCCATTTAAAATAAGAAAGTTCATTAGATTTCCAGACAAACGGAAGATTTGACAACAATTTAATTACCACTATAATGTCGGCAGCATTAAAAGACCCTTACCCACCAAAACCTATAAAAATCGTTCTAGCGGTTTCCGAGAAATTACCGTGATTCCATACATTCTCGCTACCCTGTATACTATACACTATACACCTTAAATACTCATATTGAATGTGTATCTAACAAAATTAATTTCGATACTAATAGAAAATAAAACGTTCAAATTGGGATAGTGCAAGCAGTAAAGAACCATAAGAAAGATTTGTTAAAGGTGATTGTTAAAAATCAAACTCGAAATTGGCACCAAGAAACCATTATTGGCCGAGACATTTTACTGTATTGGAGTTTCTGCAATATTTACAGAGCCCACTAGCCTGGTTACATTTCTTTGAACAAAAATTGGAGACATCAATATAACCATGACAAAAATGTCGAAATATAAAATAAAATAATATGGTCATAAAAATTAGAGTTTGATATTAATATGAGAGTATATTTAATATTAAACTGAGTACTTGCTATTCCAGGATAATAGTATATAACAAAATATATGAAAATAAAATTTGTAATTTTTTATTTGACCTATGTTCGACACAACTTTCGATCTGAAAGTTCAAAGTACTTTTTTAATTACATTTTCCATTTTGTATCAGTATTACCATAATACACTGAAAAATAAGTATTTCACTTAATATTCAATCCTTTAATTGGCGGATTTAATGTTAAAATCCTATACCAACAAAGGGGCCCAATAACCCGTCGAAAACGACGGTTTATCAGTTCAGTTTCATGACTATATCGCTTAGATTATGGTAATTATTTCCAAAATCTTAATACCCGTGGTGCGTTTATGAAGGTATCATTCGGAAATAAATTCGTAACTGTAAATATATCAGCAGCGTACGGAGTTAGTTTCTTGTTTAATGTAAAAGTGTAGAAATTATCTTTTTTATGTAATTCATATCTAGTGAGAATAAACTACACTTGTAAGATCAACTGAACTAAAAGTCAAACAATAATTAGGAATGTTCGTAACAGATTAAATGACATCAAAACCCACCGGTACAAACTTGACGGCACACAAATTCAACAAATTTTTCCTCATATATTAGTTTTTTCGCTATCGTCAAGTTTAGGAGGAAAGCGCTGTTGCCAAATGAAAAACCTATATGGATTTACCAAAGCAGCTAATGGCTACACTGTTTCTCTTTATTTTTAAGAGTGTGAAATCAAGATAACTGACTCTACTATAAGTGTCAAACTGGCATTTCTCTATAGAAAGTTATGTATGATTTTTGTTTGTCTATTTTTTTCCAGCAACATTTCTTAAAATTAACATAAACTGTTGTTAAAATATAAACTAAGTAAATAAAATATAATTTAAAAACATTAATTTGACATTATACTTAACCTCCAATATTATGACAGACGTCAGTTACCATTTACAATCTCACCAATATAATAATGACGTCATATATAAACTCGTCACTAATTCTAGCCAATGAAATGCTCGCTGTAATAGAAATGACATGTCAAAAAAATCTGATTATTCCCTATATATTTTTTTAAATTTTGAATATGGCAACAAGGGGAAAATTACGTGCATTCCTTATTGTTTGAAAAATATTAAAATTAACACAATAAAAATGATAATGACTTATAAACTTTTTTTAAAGTTTTAAGTAATAATTTTTTTGTCATTTTTCTTTTCTCTTTGTTTCTATTCATTTAATATTATAGGTACTTACAACTACTATGAAGCAGAATCTCATATTACCTGTAACAAAAAATACCATTAAGTAAAGAACGCATGATATACATACGCACAAGAAAACATAATAATACGCAAAACATAATCTAATAATAATAATAGTTATTTATGTACCAAGTCAGTAAAGTGACTCTTTATCGAACGAGTCTGATATTATAAGCCGAGTTCGATAAAGTGTGTACTGACGTAGTGCATACAAAATTTTATCGCCACTCATAAAAAACATTAACACTTACTTAATTACATCCTTCTAATGAAAAAAGAGTGTGTGTACTTAAGTCCTTATAATAGTCTAAGTATGTCAATAACCAATAATATTAAACAAAAAAGTTTTCCTTACGGGGGATTCGAACCAACTCCTGACACGTCCGTAACTAGATACACATACCGCTAGCCTACGCAACCACTTGCTAGACACGGCCGATATTAGGTATAAAAAGAACAAATAGGCAAGTAAAAAATGTAAAGAAAATAATTGACATCAAATTAATGAAAAGACATTATACATAAATCATGGTAGATTCAAGGATATGAAAAAGAACTTTACGTACAATATAATATGTAATAGTAATTTTATTTTTGTTGAATTACCTTCATCATTAAAATTAATCGTTATCAGGTGCATTTAATAAGAAATTTAACACTTCTTCTTGCGGTAGGGTTTTTGATATTTTGGGAATGTAATTCCTTCCTTTTTGTTTCAAAAAAGCTGTAAGTTTTTTATAATTGCTTATATCTATGTCTTTATTTGTGGTCAAAGTTGCCTTTAAGCAATAGGACCACATAGTCGATGGAGAATATTCTTTAGGTAATTCAGAGAAATATGCTAGTAAAACACTTTCACTATAATTTGTAATACAATATACAATTTTTTTCACGCCATGCTTCAAATATGTTATATTGCCTACTATTGTATTTTTCGATGGATTTTGCTGGGAGAAGCTCTGAAACTGCCTCTAACGATTTCTTGCGTATTTCAGGTGGCGTTCATGTAATTTCTTCCATTTCCAAAGCAGCACTACTGTACTATAATTTGATATTCGTTTTAACACTTTTATTACAATAAATAAAATTTTCAATTTAAATTTTTTAAATATGACAGAGATGACAGGTGACTTCTGCATGCCGCTTTCGATTTTTAATCGATAGATAGTTATCAATATTGAATAATTACTAAATCGGTAAAATTTGAATTAATTTTATATGAATATAATTGCAAAATACTACAGAATTTCACTTTTTGGCATAAATTTAATTAATAATAACGTAAATTGTGTACAATATTTTCAATAATTAAAGTAAATAAATTTTAAGTTCACTCAAATAAATAATCGATTACTGCCATCGACCACTTACATTCAATCTTGGTTAATTTGATTAATCGTGGCAGGTAAAGTAAAATTCTTCTTTCAGTACAATAAAGTGTTACTTTACTGCCGCAAATGGCGTCAAATAAATACAATAATGAATGACTTTGGTGACGGTTGGCGATAAAATTATATTTTTCTATTCTCATATATATCAATTATGATTTTACTACCCGTATCATAATGAACTTCATTATGATACAGATTTTCATTACGATACAGATTTTTAACCAATAGAATCGCGATATGGCATTCGCGATGAAGGTGGCACACGCGCAGTGACCAATGGCGAGTTAAGTACATACGCTTTGACAGTTCTCAATATTTAAACAAACTGACAAACTACTTAATTTGTTTGCGTTACAAAATTATTTAAAAAAAACACAAACACAAAATACAACATTTTGTGAAAACAATTATTATTAAAACCTACTTAGTTATTAATTATTAAAATTATTAATTATTAAAAACTACTTTTGTATGTAAAGGTAACACTCTAACAAATAAAGAACGAAAAATAATTTATCAGTAAAAAATTTTACAAAAAAAAACATGAACATAAAATACATTTTTGAAAAAATTAAAAGCTACTTTAATAAAAATTTTAAATATTTAATTACATAAGTTGTTTAAAATGACCTCCTAACACATTTATGCATGCCTAAAAACAGTGATTGAATGAGTTGCTTACACTACGAAACATGTGTAAACTAACACTTCGAAATACACTTTGTATTTTATTTTTTGTCATCTCATCTCTTGTTGTTTGAGGCATTTTATAACCTTCATTATTAAAGTAACCACAAAAGAATCGGTCCAGTTTATTAAGTTCTGGTGATTTGGGTGGCCACGCTACTGATCCATGAAAAAATGAAAATATCTCGAAAACTAATAAATTTAAACATAGGAAATGTTGTATACAAATTAAAGTACGGTAATGGTAATTTCGATAGTGATATAAAATACAGGGTGTTCTATTTTAGAATTACTGAGAAAATAATGTACTTAGGTTTTGCCTCACCCTGCATTCAATATAAAAAAAATTAGCAATATCAATTATTTATGAAAATTTCGAAAATAAATAAAAAAAATATGGCATCAATAAACCATTGCCATTGTGCTTATTTTTATTTATATAGGAAGTTGAACTTGTTACGATTTTGGTTATAACTTTGTAAATACTTTGTATAATATACCAAACCCTCATATTTTTGTAATGGAGAAGTTAAAAAGATTTCGAACATAAAATACAATACAGGGTAATCCATTTAAAAAAAAAAACATAAGTTTGGTCTGCCACTATGTTATCGAACACCCTGTAACATTCTAACTAATTTTGAAATGTGAAGCTCAAAGTTGGCTACAATTTTTGTTATTAACTTTTATCGCTATCTATTACTATAACGAATCTACGGACCTCTACCCCACTAATAAATCACCCAGTATGGTAGAGGTACATTTATATGGTAAGGTTTCTCCCCATGGCCTCGATTTTTGACCCTTCGCTTCGTTATCGAACGTGTTCGCTACGTATACTAAACAGATACGAAGCGAATACGTTCGATAACGAAGCGAAGGATCAAAAATTGAGGCCCATGTAATTTTCTGACGCGCTCGAGTAACTGCAAAAATCCCCGCTTGGGCTCCCCTACCATTTGCATTATTTGTTTGGCATTATTTCTGGAGCTTTAAGAATATGCTCTGTTTTCGTTGTTTGGTTTATTTGTCTGCGACATGTTGTCATGCCAATCTAAGTTAAAATCTCGAAAATATTCCAGTTAGTTTAAGGGGAAACAGTAGCGATCAACAGGTAGCGAAAACGCGTTCCAAGATTGCGGCTGTAATTTTGAATATTTTTTCGAGATATTTGGCACACGTATTCGTAATATAATAAAGAATGGCGGTACAGAGCCCAATTTGAAAAATATATTAATATGTGGAAATTACTCTGTAATTAAATACAATATTAAAAAATGAGCCTGTACCGCCATTAAGAAGAACAAAAAAATACACTTTCTTCAAATAAACTTTTTTACCCGATGCCTAGATTTTGTGTCATTTTGGAAATACTACTGAAATAAAAAATTTTAGTAGTTCCAAAATGACACAAAATCTAGGCATCGGATAAAAAAGTTTATTTGAAGAAAGTGTATTTTTTTGTTCTTCTTAATGGCGGCATAAGCTCGTTTTTTAATATTGTATTTAATTACAGAGTATTTTCCACATATTAAAATATTTTTCAAATTGGGCTCTGTACCGCCATTCTTTATTATATTACGAATACGTATGCCAAATATCTCGAAAAATATTCAAATTACAGCCGCAATCTTGGAACGCGTTTTTGCTATCTGTTGATCGCTACTGTTTCCTCTTAATTCCTCTTGTTGTTTTTCCACGTATTAACATATATTTAAATATATATAACCTAATATTTCATAAACCTTTTTATACCTTGTAAACGCCGTCGAACGTAAACAAATAGCTTACAGGTAAAAGAACACTGGATTCATGTATCCTTCACCTCCCCGAGTATGATACGTTCCGTTTTAACCATACCAGATGCGCTGATGCTTCGGGGTTAGCGAATTTTCCAACCCGGGGAAAATCAAATAAGGAAAAATACATGTCAACGATGGATTCAAATCCAGTTTCCGTCTTAAAAGGCAAACGCCTGTCTGGTTTCGCTTACACCATCGGAAAAACGAATAGTCAAAGAGCCAAGCATTTATAGAAATCTTGGTTAATAATGTTCTCTTCAGTTTAAAAGTGAAAAGATCTTAAAAAATTCTAAAATTGTTTTCTTGTGATATGTTCAATTATTTAAGTATAATGTTTTGCCGTTTCAATTTCCACTCCGGAAATAGTTCTCAAAAATAAAATCTAAAAAATGTAACTATCTTTCTTTCTTTCTCCCCTTCCTTATACCCTTTCAGGTGTCGGATTTGGGTTAAGTTTAGTTACATATTCACCCATCTCTTCCATTCTTTTCTGTCTTGTGCTATTAGTTTCATTTCTTCTAGCGTTTTCTGTTTAATTTTTCCTGCTTCTACTATTTGCTGTATCCATTTTTCCTCGGTCTGCCCTTTTTCTTTTTTGTAATATTCCTTGTTTCGTGAACTTTCCTTGTTAGTGTACTAGGTTTTATTCTCATTAGATGTCCATACCAGTTTAATTGTCTCTTTATTATTTTATTCATTATTGGTTCCTGTTTAGTTATCCCTCTTATTACCTCATTTCTTATTCTATCCCATTTGGTCTTTCCGGCTATAGCTCGTAGATGTCTCATCTCAATTGCATTTATCCTACTATTATGCTTTTTCTGTAAAGTCCAATTTTTGCTCGTATACAGTATCGTCGGTATCACAATTGTATTATATATTTTAATTTTTGTTTCCTGGGACAATTCTTTTTTCCTCAGAACTGGCGCTAGTGCGTAGTACAGTATGTTTGATTTTTTGGTTCTGTTTGTTATTTCGAGGTGTATTTTCCCATCGTTGGTAATTATACTTCCAAGATAATCATATGCGGTAACTATTTCCAGTTGAGTATTTTTGCATTTTATATTTACTTCATTTTCTTCCTTTTCGCCGATGACCATTATTTTACTTTTCTCGATGTTTATTTCCATTTTCAATTTCTCTATTTCTTCTGTCCATATGTTTATAAGTTTTTGCATTTTTGTCACGAAATCTGCTATAAGGACTATATCATCCGGATACAAGAAGGCTTTTATTTTTATTGGCTGTAGTCTTTGGTATCCTATTGTTGTCTGTGTTTGGTTCGTTCTTCTCCAGTATTTCTAGTCAATTCATTCATGACTATTATGAACAGTAGCGGACTAAGACTGTCTCCTTGTTTGATACCTCTTTCCCAATTGAATTATTCAGATCTTTCTCCTGCTATCTGTACATGCCCTTTTACTACTCTGTATATACTTTTAATTATTTTTATTAGTGTAATTGGTACTTTCATGTTCTGCAAGCATTTCCATATAATTTTTCTTTCTACAGAGTCGAATGCTACCCTTAGATCTATGAACGCTAGAATGAGCTTCCCCCGAGTCAATACTTCTTTCTATTATATTTCTAATGATGTAAATGTTATCGTTTGTCTGTCTTTCTGGTCTAAACGCTGCTTGTTCCTCTCCCAGTTCTTTTTCTACCTCTTGTCTTAGCCTCTTCTCTACTATTTTCGTGTATATTTTAAAACATACCGATGATAAACATATTGATCTATAATTTTCGCAGTTGACGTGTTCTCCCTTTTTGTATATTGGCACTATAAGGTTACTTTGCCAGTCTTTTGGGATTTGCTGCTTTTCCCATGCCTCTTTGTATATTTTCAACAACCAGTTTATCCCTTCTTCTCCCACGTACTTGACCATTTCCGGGTCTATGTCGTCATCCCCTCCAGCGTTACCTATTTTTTTTATGTTTGATACTTCCTGTATTACTTCTTCTCTACGTATTTGCTCTATTTCTTTGTTCTCGTTATCAAATCTCGTTATATAAAATATAACGAATCTAAAAAAATTCTGGGAAGGTACATATGATCTGATTTTTTATTCATGTGTTAAAACAAATGATATTTTGCTCTCGATCTTATGGACTATAATGCCGTCCTAAGCCAAAAAGACGTATCTCAATATTTTAAGTTTTTGAGTTATTGCGATTTATCGGTTTTTTATTAGGAGCACTCGTATTTATTTAATTTTTGATTTTTTTTTCTTTAGTTATTTGTAGAAATGTGTATGAGTAATAAACAACTTTGAAGTTTTATTTGTTTAGAAAGTGATTTTTCGTAAAAAATGAGATTCGTCTATTCCACTTAGGATTTTAGTACAAATTTTAGATACGTCAAGAAGGATATTGCATTTTGCTAATACAGTGGAACCCCGATAAGTCGGCCCCCGACAACCCGGAACTCCGGCTAACCCGGACCGATTTTTATCAGACAAACATTTCAACAATAAATATGTATTGCTGTTACAAAATCTCGTGAACCTAATTCATTCATTTGGTGACGTCAATATACGAACGAAACGATTGATGAATCCGACATTACTGAAAATATCAGGGTGCAGATGGGACCCTGTCGTGCAATTCGCAGCAAATAAAATAGTCGTATGTTTTTGGCTTCATTTTATTTCGGTTATACATACGCATTTTCAAGGTTCACGAGGTTTTGTACCAACTCTATGTAATATAATATTTGAGAGATAATGGAACCGGATTGAACTACATATACCAGAGTAAAAATTACTCATGGTACACCACATTCATTGTCGAAAACAACAGGCACCTGTATTATCTTTTATTTTTTTGAAACTGTCTGTGTTAGCATTGTTTAGAAAAGACTATTAAAATTATTTTTTTAACAATGGTCTTAGTCATCACTGTTATTAAATAACATAACATCAGAGACGGTATTGTGTGTAGTAAAGTCGTATTATTGTTCGCTTCCGTTTTGTAATCGTTCGTAAATTTATTCAGATTTTGTGTTTGCGTGTCTTTTGTCTATAAGGGCAACAAAACGTAAAAATATTGTAGTGACAATGGGAAAGAAACTAGAAGCATTAAGTAGAATTGATAAAGGTGAATCTTGCAGCATTATATTATGGTGTCGGTACATCTACAGTATCGGACTGGAAGAAAAATAGAACTAAAATCGAAGAATTTTTTTTCAAAATGATAACAAAAGACAGTTTAATCGGTGCAAAGCTAATAAAGCTAAGAATGAGACTTTTGACGACGCTTTGTATGTGTGGTTTTGTGTGGAATGCGAACGTGGTTTACCAGTGTCTGTGTGACAATTATAACGGAGTTTATCTGTAAGCATACCATATTTTATTAATTTTTACCATTTTCTCCGGCTAACCCGGATTTTAGATAACCCGGATCGGCCGCGGTCCCAATTAATCCGAGTTAACGGGGTTCCACTGTATTATGATTATTATATATTTGCTAATATTGCAAAATAAATTGACAGCTTTATTACATACTTTTTAAACAAAGGTTTATTGAAAGTTAATAAGTTTAACATATCAGCTTACAAAAAAATGCTAACATTTTAGTTTGAGTCATCGTGTTGGGAAACTGGAAGGTCTTTCCAAAACTGAAACCTGTTGTTCTTCATTATTGCACCGAGGTTTTTTATTATTAACTCTTTCTTTTTAGATGAACTTCCAAGGACTTTTTGTTGTTTTTTTGGCGGGGCAGTATTTTATTTTTTGTAATTTTGGCAGTAAGAAAATCAAGTGCAATTTTGGACCATCGAAGTCATTTTGGTATGTCATAATGGGAACCCCTTTGGACAGATATTTAGACTATTTCATTTAGATATGGCCGGGGGTTAATTTTACTAAGTTTATATTGCGAGGTGTAATCCTCCCAAAGAACTAATGTTGTAACCATATTGGCAGAACTTCAGTTTGCCGTGCGGATTGTTTTACGGCTTGAACAAAATCTGCGTATAGTTTGTTGTCCATCTTTTTCATTGACAGTTCAACTTTGTGATGAAACGAATCTGCGGCCATAAATGTATGGCGGGGCTCGAAATATTTTATAATAATTTAATTAGCAATAATTTCATGAGAATTAACAATGTAGAGCAAAAAGGAAAAAATGACCAATTCTTATTTTGCGCAGAGCAATTATCAAGCCATAATGTTATTTTAACAGCGTCTCTCTTCACAAGGAAAAATGTGCTTAATTCATCTTTACTGCGTTTAAACAAGGCGTCATATTAAACAGCGGTAAACGTTTTGTCATTCTTTTTTTTTGCCAATTGGTACAAAGCTCTCATTGTAAATTGTTAGTCTGTTTGTGAAAATTGCAGTTTTAAATGTTTCCAGTTTTGGCAGCATAATAACTTTTTCAAGGTCTGCGCAGTACCTATATAATCTTACCTGGTTCTTCTGGTTGACTATCGTCATCTCTGTAATTTTCACGCGAGTTTGTTCCTCTGTCTATATGTTTTTCCAACTGTTACAATTATCATGGGTTTCATCAAGATTAACTTTTGTGTGACTTTTATCATGTATTGTAGAGAAAACTCTTCACAACTCTCACATTCTTCATGTCTAAGATTTGCTAGCGAAATACTCATTTTCTTAGCTACTACACGGTTTTCATAAGAAATTTTTATATTGATTAATTTAATTAGAAAATCCTGATGTATTGCTGCAAAAGTAAGGTCACTCGGAAGGTAAAGACATTGGGGTACATGCTCTCTCCGATAGTGTGAGCTAGTTGGGTTGTAAGAATTAATATGATTACGAATCACTTCATCGTCTATTTTATTGTGAGATTGCTTCGTGCATCTTAAGTCAGCCACAGGTACTACATATTTATTAGCATTACGTAATGATGTATGGATAACTTTGTCACTTTGTTTATTAAAGTGGAGAGTTGTCAAAGAAAAAACCTTGCATACATTTCCAGATGTTCCTTTTTCATTTTTAAGCGTATAGTTATACGTATTATTTCTTTGATAACCGAGATCACATATTGAAGTAGTTCTCTGTTTCACAAGTTTTGATGAAACATGATGTAAAATAAAATATTTTCTGTCTTTATTATTTGAAACTTTCCAAAATTCATTGTTCAAAAATTTTCTTCTCTCTTCTGATATCTTCAACAGACATTTTTTTAAACAATCTTTTTCACAACCTTCTTTAACGCTGTGCTTTTTCGCAAGTGATTCATGCTTAGTTGTTTTCTGGAATTTACTGATAATTCAAACTTCTTTCTTTTTCGAACTGTTACCTTTTTAGAGTATTGAACGACAAGTGCGGTATTATTTACTTCAGTTCCGTCGGGTTCAACAAAATCGTCAGAATCCGTAACAGGCTCGCCTTGAATAGGTTCATGCATCAATTATTGCGGCTCGGCTCTTCCCTGATTTGATCACATAATTCAGTCACTGTTTACAAATTTGAGAATAAGTAGTGGATAATCCAAGGATCAAAATCTATATGATTCCGAAAGGCGCTTTTACCATTAAGTGGTGGTTGCCACCCCATCTCGGGGGTGAAATTTTTTTATTATATTTTGACCGCAAAAGTTGATAAAATCATTCATTCTAAGCAAAAACTGTTCTATACATTTTTTTGATATAATTAATAGTTTTCGATTTATTCGCTATCGAAAGTGTTAGTTTTGTATAGAAAAAAGCAATGTTTTTCGATACTACGATTCACTCAATTTTTGCCGTAGAAAATGTTCTTTCAAACCAAGTTCTTGGAAATTAAATAACCTACAATTTTATATCGAAACATTTTTTCGTATCTCTGACGCTAATCTTTCTATTCTGAAGAAAATGGCATTTTTTACCAAACTACAAAAATTCGTTATTCGTTTTTAACTCCAGTTTTTTAAAAACTAATTATTCTAAGCCAGTTAAACTTCTAGACTCTAGTATTTATAATACATAAGTAAATAAGAATGAGTAAGGCCAATGACCAAAAACACCGGTAACTTACATTATTATGCTTCCAATTGGATTTCTCCTCTTTTTTTAAATATATTGATTTTTAACCGTAACTTTTTTATTTTTATCTTAGAAAGTTTGATAAAAATATCATTTTGTAGGTTTTTACAAGGTCTATAAGCCTATTTATATTAAATCTTTTTAAAATCCTCAATCGCAAAAAGATGTGACTTTGAAAGGGTTGGTAAAGGTGGTTTTTGCATGTTATTACAAGTTTTAGTTGTCAATAGCTCACTCAATTTTTGCCATAGAAAAAATTTTTGTAAACCAAGTTCTTGGAAATTAAATAAGCTACAATGTCATATTTAAACATTTTTTTGTATCTCTGATGTTAATTTTGCTATTCTGAAGGAGAGGGCATTTTTTTCCAAATTACAAAAATTCGTTACTCGTTTTTAACACCATTTTTTTAAAACTAATCATTCCAAGCCGGTCAAACTTCTAGAACCTATTAATAATACTTAAGTAAAAAGACCAAATGAGGTTAATGACTAATTTTAATTAGGGTGGTGATTAGATGGTTGCTTGCGATCACCTTTACGCTGAAAAAAATGGGGACTGACATTCTTTTCATTATAAGTCACTTAATTTTTAAGCTAGTGACTTTTTTTTATTTCTGGTGATAGATATGTTTTAGTGATTTAAATTAGGTTGAACAAGTTTTCTTCGAAAAATGCATAGTTTTTCCGTCTTTTGACTTTGGAACTAAAATATTTAGCATTTTTACGAAAAAGAGCCAACGTATAATAAAATATAGCTTGATTACTATTGGTGCTAATGGTAGGGGAGCAAAGTATGCTAAATGTGCAGTCACTCGAGCGTTATGGGGACCTATTGGGTTGTGAAGAGTAGGTCTTAAAACCAAAAAAAGTTAAGTAAAGTTTTCCATTTTAGCGGGCGCTTGCCATTTTTAAATTTAATTTTCCATTTCCAACAATCGTTTTTTCCGATTATAACGCCATCTATCCATAATTCGAAAAAATGTTTCGAATAAAAGTTACTTATTTTTACGTAAGGAATCCAAATCTGCAATAAAAAATGGGGGCTCCTATTTAAGATTTTAAAGTAACCCCCCTCCCCACCTCCGTGGGGGGTGGTGTTTGGTGCCATTAGATATATTTTTTAAAAATATTGAATAAGTGTATTTTACAGTTTTTCGATCTGATGTTCATTTCGCGAAATATCGCGGGAGTCGTATTTAAAATAATAAATTTACCCCCCACCCCTCTCCCTGGTAAGTCGTGTTTGGTATCATTCGATAGATTTTTAAAAAATATTGAGTAAGTATTTTTTAGTTTTTCGATCTGTCATTCATTTCGCGAAATATTCGCTTTTTTCTTGTGAAACTTTGGGACTCACCCATTTCCTTACGTCCGGCTCAAATCGTCAGATTTTTGAAATATATACTCTTTTGCATGTACTTAACGTACCGTATCTTAATCTGACAATTTCGAGTTTTTTTAAGGATAGATTTTTTTTTTCGGGCCCCCCTTAACGAACTCCCCTGTGTTAAGAGCCAATATATGGTAGAGGTACATCTGCAGGGTACCAGGTTTCTCACCATATGATAATCTGACGCGCTCGAGTAACTGCAAAAATCCCCGCTTGGGCTCCCCTACCATAAAGAAAATTTAAAAAATTAGTTGTGTTTATTTTTTCAAAAGATACATTTTTGTATCTTAACGAAAACTTTTAAGTTATTAGCAGAAAACTTATTAAAAACATTTATTTTTTCGATATAAAACTAATACTTTCGATAGCGAATAAATCGAAAACTATCAATTTTATCAAAAAAAATGTATAGAACATTTTTTGCTTAGAATGAACGTTTTTACCAACTTTTGCGATTATAAAGTATAACAAAAAATGTCCACCCCCGAGATGGGGTGGCAACCACCCCCATGGTAAAAGCGCCTTTCGGCATCATATAGATTTTGATCCATGGACTATCCACTACTTATCCTCAAATTTTCAAGCAAATCGATCCATTCTGTAAAAATTGCGAGGTTTTGTCCTATTTTAAGCTTCATTACTTGGACTAATTATCAAATATTTAAATTCAATAATACACATTGCTTAAATTAATTCATTTAATTAAATTAAAATTTAATTCTTTTCATAGTTTTGTTGTGTTTTATTCATGATTTTTCTTCGTTGAGTAGGATGAGGGCTGATTCTTTGACTTTTCTCTTTTTCATGTCTGTTTTTTTTTACCATTATTGATACATTTTTGTATTGATGCAAGAAGACCCAGGATATGGGTCAAACAAACATACTAAACTAAACAAACCTACAGAACACCAACCCATACCAACGGATATTTAAATTTCCATTCCAACACAACATAAAAACTAAGATGGAAATTGTCAAATCCCTATATGAGAGAGCCCGAAATACCTGCTTCAATGAAAATGCATTCCAGGAAGAAAAACCCGCTACCAAAGGTTTTGACAAAAAAGAATGTGTTTGTATTTTGTACGCACGTAAAAAGTTATACTCCTATTATTATAATTTCAAAGAAATAAATATAATTCGCAGTTTATTTGTATTTTATTTAAATACTAAACTAACTTTAATACTTACCTAACACTTTCAAAAAGTTTTTATTAAAACAACACCAAAAATTTTAAAAAAATATATAAATCGTCCGGGATTTGAACCGGGGACCTCTCGATCTCTGGTCCAATGCTCTACCAACGAAGCTATCAAGCTCCGTGTAGGTGACGTCTCGGATATAATTACAGATTACGGTGACAAATAAATCAAGTGAAGGATGAAAATGTTCTAATAGATACTTTATTATCTTACTCTCGAGGAAGACATATCCAAAACACAAAAATTATAACAAATAATACATTTACTAAAAACACTAATATATTCTTTCAATGTCTTATTTGCGCTGATAAATACATAACTTGAAAGATTAGCAACGAACTACATACTGTCTGTGTGCGCATGCGCCCAGAATAATAAAATTTCAACCTCGCGCCTAAAGAAGTATAACTGCAAAAACGACTACCAGTTGTCATTTATAAACAAGGAATTCCACAAGATTGAAGATAAGAAACAACAAAACAATAACAATACTCCAGAGTCACTCACATGAAGACTTCAAAGATGTCAACAATAACATATATTATAAAATAGGCTTTGTTGTTGCCTTTTATCTTGTAGTTAGGGAGATCACCTGATCTGTCACCTAATGAATTTTTCTTATGGGGATACGTCAAATCATTTTATGGTCATGACAGAGCTACTACTCGGGAAGAACTTAAATCAAAATTGAATGTATGTTCCAAAATACCATGGTCCAATATAAGCATGTTCCCTAACATGCTTGCCAATGTACGGTAAATTTTTTGTGACCTTATGGGCTACTGCTTTGCTCAGGAGGGAGGATTTCTTCTTCTTCCTCAGCCTGATTGCATCCACTTCTAGACAAACGTCTCCCCATGAGTTCTCCATTCTTGTCGGTTTTGTGCTATTTGGTGCCAGTTTTCCCCATTTTTGCTTTGATGTCGTCTAAACATCGTTTTTGTTGTCTTCCTCTTGTACGACTATGCTCGCGTGGTCTCAAATGTACAATGGCTTTCGTGCACCTTTCGATGTTTTGTCTTGCCACGTGTCTTGCCCAGTTCCACTTCATTTGCGCAATTCTTCCAATTATATCTTCCCCCCTTCGTCCTGATTCGCACGTCTTTATTTCGTATATGTTCACTCAGAGATACTACTAACATAGCTCGTTCGATCGTCATCTGTGACGTTCTCAATCCATTGGCTAATACCTCTGTAAGTGTCATAGTCTCCATTCTATAGGTCATAACTGGTAGAATACAACTGTTGACTACCCTTTTCTTTAGATTATTGGTATCTTTTTGTTTTTCAACACATCACTGAGTCTTCCTACCGCTGCGCTGCCCAAGTCATTTGGATTATTCTAGTTATATCTGCCGTTTGATTCTGTTTGCCTAGTTTGATCATGAGATCTAGGTATATACATATGTACTCTTCGACACTTTTGATCTCACTTCCCTTTAAGTCGATTGTAATATCTTAAGTTGTCATCACTAAAGCTCGGATTTATAGGAAACAAAAATTGAAGAAAAAGGCGCCAATATAGGCAAAGATTTTTATTAAAAAAGGCAGGAATATTAACATTTAGGCAAAATATAGGCAATAAAGGAATATAACTTATTATTTATAACCACTTAAAATTTTATCATTAATAGAAACAACTAAATGTTTTTCAATATTTTCGGTCTTAAAACTATGTCTTCAATCACTTAAAATTAATTTGTACATTGAAAACGAACGTTCGACATCGACAGATGTAATTGGAGCATATTTCAGAGCGGATAATAAATCTGGCATAATTTGTAATTCCTCGGAAAATGTCCCATTCAAAACTCTAGCAACATTAGATAAAAACGAAAAACCTTCATTCTTGTCGAAAACATATTTCATTTTTTTTTTAATTAATTGACCGTTACTTCCAGGTGACGATTTAATTTTCGTCTTTAAATTATCTATTAATTTTACTGACTCACATAAATTTATCTCTTGTTTTTCTAATAAGGTAATTGTGGTTACTATTAATTTATAATTGTCATTGATATAAGCGAGTTCCTGTTTCAATTTGTGATTTTTTAATATTTTTTTTGCTTCTCGAATGGCTTCGGAAATATCATCATCAAATTCTGACATAACTAATTCTATTTCATTGCAGTGTTCAAAGTAAAAAAAACTGCTTCGAGCCAGGTTCCCCACCTTGTAATTACTGGTTTAGGTGGCAAAGGGACACCGGGAAGTCTTTCTTTATATATTTGCACTCTCAACGGAGCCTTTACAAAAACTTTTTTCATAAAATTTATAAAATTATTTACCAACGGAAACAGATTTCTTATTTCTTCAGCAACTCTATTTACCCCGTGGGCTACACAAGTGCAATGAATTAAATAGGATAAAAAATCTTTAAATTAACAGCAGCTTTTAACATATATGCCGCAGCATCTGAAAGCATTAAAACTATTTTATTCGCTGGTATAGGGTTGGGTAAAAAGAGGTTTGTTAAACTATCTTGTATAAATCGACTTATTGTTAAATTGTTTGTTTTTTCCAATTCTTTAACGGCAACTAAATAAGGTTTTCTCGCAAAGTTTTCGTTCAAAATTCCAATCATTAAATTAGCTATATACCTGCCGCATACATCTGTCGTTTCATCCACGATAATATACAAAAAATTGCCTTCTAACTCCCGCTTAATTTTTGAAATACATTCCACATAACATTTTTCCACAGTATGTTTTCTCAATGTACTCTCGTCCGGTAAGGATTTATTAAGATATTTTTCGAAAAAGCATTTAAAACTAGGGTTATTAACTTTATATAGAGGAATGTTGGATGCAATCATCATCTGGCATAAATCAAATTTAAATGCGTCTTTCTCCTTTTTTTTGAACTGCCTAAACTATCCCGCAGAGGTACTTGGGCTAACTTAGAGGAATTTAATTTTTCCAAATTACGTTTATGAAGTGGGGTTCCACAATGCTGGTCAATAAAGTACTTTTTTCTACTTGAAATCTGAGAATTTAAAAGAAAATAATTAGAATCCTAAAACCGCTTTAGAATTTAGTTATATTGTGGGACGAGCAAAGAAGAGAAAAAATAAAACTTACCGATTTGCCGCATGGTTTACAAAATGCCGCATGGAGAAAGTTCCGAATAAGGTGCGATCCATAGCCTTAATTTAGATGTCATCTTTTCACACAAATGTCTAAAACGTTTTAAAACGTGTTCTTTGCTTTTCGGTATACGCAACAAAACTAAACTAGGATATAGCAATTTGTGACTAAACTCTGATACAGTAACCGACTGTACAACTGATAATAAACTAATAAAGCTTAGGGATTTCCAAATAGTTAACCCTCAAGCCTCGATCAGGTACATTTTCCTAGAAATCTGTTATATAAACAAACCATTGGTATTTTATTATTGACCCAAAATTTTATTATAGAATGGTTTAGTAATAGAATAATATCATGGGTAGTACCATGAAATTTTAAAAAAGGCACAAATAGGCGGAATTTACGAAAAAAGGCAAAAAGTGCAAAAAAACAATTATAATAGGCAAAATAGGCAAAAAAGGCATTTTGCCTATAATCCGAGCTTTAGTCATCACTTTTGTTTTATATAAGTTCATTTTTAAACCGACTTTTTCAGATTCTTATTTAAGCTCCTTTAGCATGTAGATTAGTTCTCCTGTATTGTTAATCTTAGATGACCTAAAAATCTACGAGGAGGACTAAGTTTATTAAAATAATATACAGTACACATATTTTAAAATACCTACAAATTTTTAAAGTGTCATTAATAATTTTCCTTCACGCCTATTGTGAAGTTACAATACTGTTATTCTGCTTTAAAATAACTTTATTAAAACACCAACAATATTACAATAATTAATAACTTTTACAACTTTAACACAATGACAACTATAATTTTCAACTACAATATTCTATAAACAGTCAATAGAAAACTTGCTCATTTTTTTTTACATAATAACGTTCAGTTTCGTTTAAAAATAAGATTTCCAAAATTTCACGGTTTCAACTTCCGATTCGAGAAGAAACCAGAAGAAGAAGAATATATTTAAATCATTTCAAATGATCAAAAACACTTGTGACGTCACATCATTGTATTTTTTTACTGACGTTTATAATGTCTCATTTAAAATTATATACAATTTTGTTTACTTTGTTGGTGCGGAGTGTTAAAATATAATCATAGTCCAGGTCGCATCTGTTTTGAGATGGACGTTGAGAGGTGACTCAAATTTTTTTGCAGAAATTGCTTGAAAATAACTCAAATAATAATATTTGAGTTATCCTCCCACTCAAAAAGGTCCGGAACATTGTTTAAATAGTCAAAATGTCAAAATATGAAGTAAAAATTCAATTTTTTTCTTCGTTTTTTGATTATAACTTTAAAAGTATTCATTTTCGAGAAAAGTTGTACTAACATAAAAGTTGCTTAATTAAATTTCCTACAACAGAGAATTGGTTAAAAATTTAAAAAATAGTCACCCTAATTGCAAAATAGCCATAATTGCGAAAAAAACCATACAAAAACAAATATTCGCATTTTATGTTTTTCAACCATTTATGCTACACTTATGACCTTTATATTTCACCCAAAAAAACTTTATGATACAGTAAAACAATACTGTAAATTTCATTAAGATCGGTTCAATAGATTTTGCAAAATAAAGTTTGCAATCCAGCTTTCGCAAAAAAAATCATTTTTTCAAAATGTTACAGGACTGAAAATAAAGCAGATAGCAAGTTGAATTTTTTTTGCTTATAGAAGTGTACTGTACCTTTCATTTGCAATTTTCAAAATTAAAATCGATTAATTACCACGGCGTCAGAAAATTTTTGAAATAAACAATAATTTTTGGTGCTACGCGCAGGACAGCGGTGTTCGATTCACACAAGTTGATTTCCACCAAAATTTCTTCCAAACTTTATCTAATATATTATTTTCTTACTCTATATTTTGTTGTATTTTAATATTTTAATTCCATAAAAATCAAACTAATTTTATTATTGTTTGTGAAATATTATTTAAACAATTGCGTATGTTTAAAAATAATAAACTTTTATTATTTAAGTTAAAATATATTAACAAAGAAAGTTTTTGCTAATAAAAGTGTTATTTCAAAGGATAGAGTATGTGTTTTTATTTTGCAATAAACAATTTATTTATTTATATCGAAATGTAATAAAAATTAAAATGTATCAATCATTATCAAAGGTCATTGGAATGCCCAATCAAAACAAACTATCCGCTGTCCTGCGCGTAGCACCAATAATTATTGTTTATTTAAAAAGAATTCTGACGCCGTGGTGTTAATCGATTTTAATTTTGCAAAATTGCAAATGAAAGGTACAGTACACTTCTATATGCAAAAAAATTTTCAACTTGCTATCTGCTTTATTTTCAGTCCTGTAACATTTTGAAAAAATGATTTTTTTTTTACGAAAGCTGGATTGCAAAATTTTGTTTGCAAAATCTATTGAACCGATCTTAATGAAATATAAAGTATTGTTTTACTGTATCATATAGTTTTTCAGGGTGAAATATGAAGGTCCTAAGTGTAGCATAAATGGTTGAAAAACGTATAATGTGAATACTTGGTTTTTGTATGCTTTTTTCACAATTATTGCTATTTTGCAACAAGGGTGACTATTTTTTAAATTTTTAACTAATTCTATATTGTAGAAAATTTAATTACGCAACTTTTATGTCAGTACAACTTTTCTCGAAAATGAATACTTTTAAAGTTATAATCAAAAAACCAAGAAAAATATCGAATTTTTCCTTAAATTTTTGACATTTTGATTATTTAAACAATGTTCCGGACCTTTTTGAGAGGGAGGATAACTCAAATATTATTATTTGATTTATTTTCAAGCAATTTCTGCAAAAAAATTTGAGTCACCTCTCAACGTCCAAATGTACTAATATTTTTACAGATGCGCCCTGGTCTATCATACGACGTCACGACGCGTTTTTGGATAGCTGCTATAATTTGAATTTATAATCGTCTTTAGGGGTCAAACGAAAGACAAAAACAACTTCATGAAGAGAAGTATCCATATTTCACAAATGTGGTCTCGAGGTAACAAAGTACAAAAAACTCGAAGAAGTACTACAAAATTTCAATACTTTCGAGTTTTTTGTACTTTGTTAAAAACAACTTCTTTTTCTTTGATATTATATTATATTTTAAATTGTTCTGTTGTGATTCATAACATCTTTTTCGAAAGTAAAATTTTATGCAAGTTCTCTATTCTCTACTGGTGAAGTCACTGAAGGTGGATATGAGCTCTTACCTCCGATTTAGTTTAACCCCCATCGATTTGCATAAAAATTGGTGAGTGGTTAGAGGATATCTCAAGGAACAAAGGTGACATGGTGCTAACTTGCGCTGTTACCCTAGAGGTGGATGCCACCCTTTCTCGGGGGTGAAAATTATTTTATTAAAAATATTACCATCTTAATGTATTACTAAAAATTACACCATTATGTTATTAAAAAAAAATTAATAAAAAATAACACCATAATAGTGAACTTGCACAATTTTTTTTTACAGAATAATGTTCAGTTTTGTTTAAAAATGAGATTTCCAAAATTTCACGCATCAAAAATTCGTAATAACTTTTATTAGAAACACAAATTTATAGTCTTCCGCGGTATATTCTTCTTCTCGTTCTTTAGTTTATTGGACTCCACCTCCTTGGGTATTTGGCCAGCTCATCGGCGCGGAATAAGCTTGGATGTTTTTTCCAAAAGATGTTATTGGTTTTTTAAAATTTATCGTTTTTTCAAAATTATGTATTTTAAACCGGTCAAAATTCTTGAAATCATTACTTACGCTAATATGAAGAAATTTTTGTAAGGATTACTATAAATTTTAATTTTTGTGGAAATGCTTTATTTTTCACTTTTTCCTAAAAAATTCGAAAGAATTATTTTATTTTCATCATAACTTGCTTAATTATGATGCTATTAACTTCTTCTGGAGCTCAGTTGATAGGTTTTCCGAATTGCTTTGACAAGTACTGAGAAGGTATATTTTATAAAATGCATCGTTTTCCCGTTATTTAAGCTTGAATACTTAGATTTGAGTACTCGTCGCAAAAAATATACATTCAATTACTCATAACTCACTTTGAATTAACATTAGTTTAGTTCCTTAAGTGAGGACCTTATTCAGTTTCTTATTATCTTCAATTTTGGTAAATACATTTTTTTGTAAAAGCTTATAGTTTTTGAGTTATAAGTGAAAAACAGCTTTAAAACATGCATATTTTTTACGAAAAAATAAAATCTTTGATCTTTAATAACTCAAAATGTATTGATTTATATTAATAACTTTATATAACAAATTTTGCTAAGAATTTACCCCTCTATCAATTTGTGGTATTATTTTTAATATAATAATTTTCATCTCCGAGAAGGAATGGCATCCACCCCCAGGGTAAAAGAACAAGTAGGCATCACGTCACCTTTGTTCCTTGAGGTATCTTCTCACTACACACCAATTTTCATGAAAATCGATGAAGGTTTAACGAAATCGGAGGTGAAAACCTTCAGTGACTGCACTACATATATGTTTATATACATTTTCTGGCGTCCGGAACGTCAGAAAATGTATATAAATATATTTCCTGGGTTATTCCATGACATCTTTATTTATTTATTAAGCTCAACAGGTCATGTATGCCTAGGACTAAAAGGTTCACATGACATCTTAAACAGGTATCCTTAATACTTATTTTACGTCAAAGAACTTATTCTATGTAGAATGGTTTTTCTGATAGGTGAAAGAATATTAAAACAAATTAAATCCGTAGCACTGTGATGATTTTTACAAATACTTGACGTGCAGTTAACTCAATTTTAACAAATGTTTATTAGTCTAATGCTTTACTTTTGAGAACTGTTTACTTCTCGTCATAAAAGTAAACAGTGCAACAAGTGAAGGAAAAATGACTGTATTGGCTTAAGTGTATTTTCAAGCGTGGCGGATTCTGAATATTCATGTGCATTGATACACATACATATGCGAATTTTGTCAAAGTAAAAAATGAGATCTCTTAGTAATTATCATTTGACCGTATCTCTGAAGATGGATTTTTAAGCTGAAAGCGCTCAGACGGATTAATAAATTTTACAAACTTTAAAAATACTTTTCTTTTCCCAGTCATTTAGCCAAAAATAATAGAAACATTTTCTGAAATAGCCTATATCGAAGACGACAATATTTTATTAAAGCATTGAGTACGTACTTAACATCAGATAATGTCAATATAATAATGAAGCATTCTGTATATACGTTTGTTTCGTCTTACATTAAGTTAATTTTTATATCCATATTTTCTTGGTGCTTACTCATTTATCAGTTATCTAGAATCTAGGACATAGTTACAGAGGAGAAAGATACAAGTTTCTACTATTCATAATGGAAGGGAAAGTGTAAGGAAGAAGAAGAGGTCCAGGAAGAAGAAAATGCTCCTAGCTGAAGAAAGTAAGAGACTGGAGAGGCATGGACACACATTCGATACTAAGAACAGCTCAAGATAGAGAGAAACAGAGGAAGAAGAAAATGCTCCTGGATGAAGAATGTAAGAGACTGAGCAACCTTCAGTAATGGAGAAGGCATTTTAAGCAGAAGAATACTATTTTATGATTTTTACTGATGGTAAAGTGATTTATCATTTTTAGAGCTTATTTGATAGACTTTTAAATGAAGATGATTTCGTTTTACAGAATCCTGTTGAAGCATTATTGACATATTTGCGATTTCTTTTTAAAAAACCTGTTTCATATAAAGCGATGTTTTTCTTTCAGTGTAATGTACATAGGTAATTGCCGTCTTCAGTTTCGCTTTTCAAAGAAGTACAAATACTCGATTATACAGACGACGTAATATTGACAGCGTAAGCTGAAGACAGTCTGTACAGTTTAGTCCACAGGTTTAACATAAGAGCAAAAATATTCAATATGAAAATTTCATCTTAGAAAACTAAAACAATAGTAAAAGTCTAAGTTTTTCAACCTAATAAAAATATTTGTAAAATAAAATATTTTATTAAAAGATTTTTAATTGAAAAACTTTTTGGACCATTTTCCTGGTGACAACCTCCATGGCTTCTAAAAATTGCAAGCCAGATGGATGATGCAGTGAAGACAAGAGGGAATTCTAAAAAGTTGCAATTCACAACCCCGTCTACAGCTTGGTAAAGGTCCAACGGAAAATGGACCTAGTTACTCTATAGAAGTAATACGAATATAAAATAAAAATGTATACCATTTTTATTCAGTTGCAATGCGAAGCCAAAACTGTCTTAATTTTTACTTAGGTTAGAGAGCGCAACCAGCACTCTTATCGACGATTTCACCTCTTGTTAGAGGCTCTTCACAGAATGCATAGGCTGCTATCTCTTCTCCAGGTAAAAGTTTTCGACATTTATTAGTTCCCCCAATGCAACTGACGTGAAGGTAGCAGTATATTTTTTATTTTTATTCGGTTAAAAAACTTAGACTTTCATTTAGCAAATGCCGCTACGCACCTACTACCTTCACGTCAGTTGCAATGGGGGACTAATAAATGTCGAAAATTTTTACCTGGAGTAGAGATAGCAGCCTATGCATTCTCTGAAGAGCCTCTAACAAGAGGTGAAATCGTCGATAAGAGTGCTGGTTGCGCTCTCTAACCTAAGCAAAAATTAAGACAGTTTTGGCTTCGCATTGCAACTGAATAAAAATGGTATACATTTTTATTTTAAAACTATAGTATTCAGTAAAGAACCTTCTTCTTTTTGCAGTACCGTCTCCTATCGGAGGTTGTCTACCATCACAGCAATCTTAACTTTTTTGGCTGCAGCTTTGAACAACTGTATTGAACTGCATCCATACCACTCCCTTAAATTTCGCAACCAGGAAATCCTCCTACGTTCCACATTTCTCTTTCCCGAGATTTTTCCTTGGATTATGAGTCTAAGCAGAGAGTACTTTTCTCCTCTCATTATGTGGTCTAGGTACTCCAGTTTTTTCGTTTGTATGGTTTTTATGACTTCGCATTCCTTCCCCATCTTCAGCAAAACATCTTGATTTGTTACTCTTTCTGTCCAGGGTATTTTCCACATTCTTCTGTAACACCACATCTCGAATGCCTCAATGTTTTTGATGTTTATTTTTTTCAGATTCCAAGCTTCCATGCCGTATAGCAGAACGGAGAAAACATAGCACCTTAACATTCTCGTTCTTAAGTTTATATTTATGTTCCGGCTGCATAGGAACTTTTTCATTTTGACAAACGATTGTCTCGCTATCTCAATTCGCCTCTTGATTTCTCTTGTCTGGTTATTAGTATTAAGTGAAACAAACCCCTAAATATTTGTAGGACGTAACTCTTTCAACTGGCTGATTATTTATGGTTAAATTATTCGTATTGGTGTATAGCTTCTTTGTAACAATCATAAATTTAGTCTTTTTGATGTTCAGTAAAGAACCAATCAGGTATAAAGTAGAAATTGATGGCAACAGTGTTTAACAAGTAATGGAAATACAATACATTGGAATTACATTGTACAGCTATGGTAACCTGGACAAAGAAGTGAGAAATCAAGTACAAAAAATAGACTCTTAGGATGCCTTAACACTATATGGGGAAACCGATATATTGAGATGAAGTCAAGAATTTATAAAGACACTGTAAGAAACAAGACCTGATACAGCCACAACACAAAGACTACTGGAAATGGCAGAGATGAGAGTACTGAGAAGAATTACAGGAAATACGCTGAGAGATCGAAAGAGGAGTGAAGACATTAGAAGAACATGTAACGTACAGTGTATAATCGAATGGACACTAAAGAGAAAAAATAATGGAATAACCACTTAAGCAGAATGGGGGAGACACGTGTTGTTAAAATAGCAGGAGATACATCACCAATCGGTAGAAGAAGTATCGGCCGTCCGCGCAAAGAATGGAGTAACAACCTTTCATAGAGGTATAAATCCGCCAATATACAAGCAGAATTGCTTGAAAAGAGGAATAAGAAGAAGAAGAAGATATTTCGCTTTTAATACCGATATGGTTGATATAATGTAAATACATTAATTTCGATAGAGATATTTGATAGTGTCATAGCCATACATGATTTAGAGTGGCGGCTCGTGGCTTTAGGGACAGGGTCGGCAAGGTTTTGTCTCCTCAGATTGCCATCCAATTAAAAGACTTCAATTTCATAGAAGATTTTTGTTATTTTTTATTTTTTTTATTTTCTGTTTTTTTTTTGTTTTTTTCCTATAAATTTAGAACCTAAACCTGTTTATAAATTAAGTCTATTTAGTCTATGACGTTTCGAAATAGCAAAATGGGTTATAACGTCATTGTAAAATTTATTATTGCTTTATTATTTTAAAAGTTTTTTCTATTGACATTTGAAATTTGAGACAAGTTTGACATTCTCTCTTGTTTCATGGTGTTTCGACAATACGTTTTGACTCAGAGAACCCGTTCATTTGAGGCAGAATTTGCCCACATTTGAGCACAATAATTTATTAATTTCGGGAACAGTTTGTTGTACCTAATTAATTGCAGTATTTAAAATTATACATGTTTCGTAACTTATCCCACCTTCCGAAAATATTTGGATCAGCTTATAAACCTGTTAATCCATTTTCTTTTATTTTATTTGATTAAAGAATGATGGATAATTTTTAATAAACTTGTCTAATAGATATTTTGAAAATTCTTTGGCGTAACTTTTAAATTTTGAATCGTCAAAGAGGTCAATGAATTCTGTCACTCATGTAACAGTGAGTAAATAATACACTGGGGTGCAAAATTAACTGGACACCTTAAAAATGGGTCATTTTTGATGTCTCGAATTTCCTAAACCTGTTGTTCGATTTAAGTGATTTTTTAATATATTATAGCCTTATTCTGTAGCAATATCGCTGTAACAGTATTGTTGCTAAACAGTTAAATTTTCATTGTATACCGGGTGTATCAATCAAACTGTATTTTTTTCTCAAAGTTTGCATCACCTTGTGGAATATTCTAGCGTTTATAAAATACTGACATTAAAATCCAACTATAGCCTCATGTTTTATCAACATTTTGTTTTTTGATTTATTCGCTTATGCTGGATAATAAAAAAGTTAGGTACTTTAACAACTAGCCATGTTTTTCATCAATACAGCGTGTTTTTAAAGAATAATTGGCAAACTTTAAGGGGTAATTCTGCATGAAAAAATAATGACAGTTTGCTTTATCAACGATATTTCTGCAAATGCTTCGTTTCCGAGATAGGGTGTGTTGAATTTTTCTTACAAACTGACGATTTATTTATTGCTTTAAAACCGGTTGAGGTATGCAAATGAAATTTGGTGGGTTTTAAGAAGTAGTTATTGCACATTTTTTGACATACAATTAAGAATTTAATATTCACCATTGGCGCGCATACGGGTAATATGAGAGCTTATATTACCCGTATGCGCGTCAATGGTGAATATTAAATTCTTACTTGTATGTCAAAAAATGTACAATAACTACGTCTTAACACCCACCAAATTTCATTTGCATATCTCAACTGGTTTTCAAGCAATAAATAAATCGTCAGTTTGTAAGAAAAATTTCAACACCCTCTATCTCAGAAATGAAGCATTTACATAAGTTTATAAAGCAAACTGTCATTATTATTTCATGTAGAATTACCCCTTAAAGTTTGTCGCACTTATTTAGAAACACCCTGTATTGATAAAGAACATGGCTAGTTGTTAAATTTCCTAACTTTTTTATGGTCCTACTTAAGCGAATGAATAAAAAAACAGAATGTTGAAAATACATAAGGCTATAGTTGGGTTTTAATTTGAGTATTTTATAAATGCTAGAATATTCCACAGGGTGATGCGAAGTTTAAGAAAAAGCATAGTTTCATTGGTACACCCGGTATGCAATGAAAATTTATCTGTTTAGCCACAATATTCTTATAACGATATTGATAAAGAATAAGGCTACAACATATGAAAAAATCACTTAAATCGGACAACAGGTTTAGGAAATTCTAGACATCAAAAATGACCCATTTTTAAAGTGTCCGGTTAATTTTGCACCCCAGTGTAGTTTTGCCTGGTGCAATAGTTTTAACTTTTGCCTGGAGACCATACAATTCACCGGACTTCACACCGCCGTCATAAATTTGCCGTAACAATTTATTTTTGATATCAAAAAATTTTAATATGTCCTTTAAGACACCAAAAATATATTCTGTCTTATAGCTTCTACTCACGTCTGAAAACCTAAAAACCTCTCATAAATATTAGACGTAACGCGTATCAAAGAACAATTGATACTTGTGAATGACATGTTACTTCTATCAGTAGTTTCGTCTACTTCTCCCAAAAAGCATCAAAATGTAACTACTAATTGATTCTTTCATTCTGTGCTGTTTTAGGTGCGCCGCTAAATGTCTTCGAGTCAGAAAGTAAATTAGAAAATTTGTTAAACATTTTTATTTGTTCTCTATAATTAACTTAATGTAACGAATCCTCCGATTCATCCTGTCACCTAAATGGTAATTCCTAACAACTTCAAAAAATACAATATCAATCATTAAACGACGTAAAACTACCTATTTAACCTATTTTATAATTTTATCCCGGACGTGATAGCAAGGTACGTGGCTGTACGTGCCTTGCTACAGTTTGCAGATCACCGCTCGGCAGATTGATATATGTCGTACTTGCCATTCAAATAGTACGGGAAATGTATAATTGGTTGCCTATCGGCTAATATTCCATAGCTTCTCCTTACAAGCAAATTTTCAATCTGGAAACGGCTTGCCGAGCCGGGCTTTATAATAAGAATTCACACAATCTCAATCGGATGCATGGCTACAGGATCATTTTTGAAAAGCCTCTTAAGCATAGCGTACAGGGATCGATCGAATTCTTTTAAAAACAATGAATAAAATTTAGTCTGTATCATCTCACAGATATTTTTTTTATTTCACAGAAACGAATATCATTAACTCTGATTAAATTAAGTATTTAACCCGCCGTTACACGCGTCTTCTATTGTGACGTGGTTGCACGCGTATGAGCGTTGCCCTCACCTACATAAATTCGACTTATTTCGAGGAAGAATGAATGTCAACATGTATAAATATAAAATGGGTTGTACTTACATATTATAGAAAGTCTCATAAACCAATTTTTTTATTAATTTAACAAAACAAAAGTAAAAATAATATACATAGATCAAAAGCAAGTTTTCTTAATTTTCAATTTCAGCAAGCCACTGAAGAAATTAACGTTCTTTACGCGAATTCATTTTACTAAAAATACAAATTAAAATTAACAACTGTTCTGAAGCTATTTCTGTGTGGTATTTATGTAATTAACTATTAATATTTTGTGTTTTGATAACGACGTCCGAGGTGGAATTCGAAACGTCAATAAAATCAATTTTTCAAGTTAAATTGTGGCTTATTTCCCAATAAGAATAGGTAAATTTAAAAATGGGTTCTTAACCAGCGGCGCACTTAGAATTTTCCTTTGGGGGGAGAGGGGTTAGCTTGGGCACCGAAAGTTTTTTGTATTATTTGTGAAAGACAAGTTACATTTTCCTACATTCTTTTATATATATTTCTATATGCTCTGGGTGGGATTTTAACCCCCAAACACCCCGCTCGGTGTGCCACTGTTCCCAACCTAATCCAAACAATAATATTTTAACTAAACCTACCTAAATATTAAATAAAAACCTAAAAGTTTCTTTGAGATAACAGAAACGTGATTTCACCGTGATTGCACGCGCAGTGAGGAATTCCCTCACTTGAAGAGGGATGTCTCTTCTTTCAACTATCACACAGCACACTAACCGCCTGAAATATTCTATAACTTTTTCATACCATCTCATGAACCATGCTAAAGGCATTCCTGGGTGCTTAAGGTTATCGTATTAGTTTACACAATTTCATTGGTTATAAACAAATATGGTGAGGGATTCCCTCATAGCGCGTGTAATGGCGGGTTAAAAAAATCAATAATGTGTCCATAAATGTGTGGGTCGGCACTGCCGACCCTGCCGACCCTGACTAGCCGTCACTGATGATTTATTTAAACTCGCTATACCAACTAGAATTTTTATGTTTATAACGCTATTTTATTCATTGAATTTCCAACAGTAAAACAGAATACGGAAATTAAAAAAGTATATAAAAGGATGATAGGTTAAATAAAATATTTTCATCCCTTAAGTTTTTTATTGATATATTTTAAAGCCTCCGATTTAATATCACAATACAAACCGCTTTTACGTATTCATTTCGCATACAAAAAGACTTCACAAAATGCTCAAGTAACCTTTGAAAATATTGAAAAAAATTTATATATGTATATCTTACCCTTACATATTCAATAAATCCGAACCTAAGCTTCACAATAAGATATCTTTGATTTTCCAACCGTATAGATGCGGCCATGATCCAAGAGCTGGCGAATTCATTCGGCATTTTTAATACTATTTTAATAATATTATTTGTTCTTATTTTTATATATACTTTCATATTTTGTTTTGTTACGTTTTAATTGTTTTATGAGATCGTGTATGTATGGCTCTAATTCGATTCTAGTCGATTTTTGATATTATTACCGTAAATACTATACTTTTTAATAATATTTTTCTACGACCGTTTAATAACATGCCCATTATTCACCATTTTTGAATAGATAATAACACTCATTACTTTACCCGTGAGTAATAATTCATTACTCACCGATCGTTACTCAGGGGCTGAAGTTAGGTTCGAGTAGTTCATGCAACTTTTAATAATATTTAACCTTCCGATGACCAACATTTTTTTGTTACACGGATGACCAAGGGGGGGAGGAATGACCCCAGGTCAAAAATGTCAAAAATGACAATTAACAATTAATTAAATTAAAATGAATTTTTTTATGGCATGGACTTTATGTCATTCAGCCAGTCACAACATGAGTATTAGTGTCATGTGTAGTGTGTATGTTGAGTAAGTGTCTTGTTACTTTGCAAAGTCGACGTCATTAGCGTAAAACTACTTGGAATTACACATAATAGACGCTATTTTACTAAACATCAACTTCAGAATATATTTTTTATTCGTAAAATATGGGGAATTTTTTTTTATTTCAAAATATGAGGATATCTAGAATGATATTAAAGTCAAATAAAAAAATAATGAGTTAAAAATTGAAAATACTTTTGAATTTATTAAAGAAAAACATACGCGGTGGTCACAATTTCCCCCGCTTGGTCATCCGAAGGTTAAATTGAAAATACAATTACTTAAACTTCTTTATTTAATACAATAATCGTTGTAACTTACATCAATAATAAATAACTTCGAAAACTTTTTAAAGGATTTTTAAGTAACAATGGGTTAGTATATTTTTTACATTTATACCTTGTTTATTATGAGTTTTGACGTTTTCCTATTATTTTTAGTGACAGTGACATTAGCGCACTTGGTTTGTGTTTATAGGAATTTATAACTTTTACGCCAGGTTCCACTAACGTGATCTAAATAGAATCTTACGTATATTTTGCTTAGTCAAAAAAATTTCTTAGTTGAAATTTGCGTTCCACCTTACAAGGTTTACTTAACTTAACCAAGAAAAAACTTAAATGATCAGAGATACCAAATAGGCCATTCCAATATGCTGTCAAATTTAAATCAATCTAACAGCGGGGAGGCAAACATAAATGTTATTCTATCAGTTCTTAATGTATTTTAGATCATTTTAGTTGCGGTTTGTTGTGTAAATTTATTTATGGCTAAGATCAGCACTGGATAAACACCATTAAAAAGATAAGATACTAAAGTTTTTTTTTGTTTGCTCGTTTTGGTTTGAAATACTTGACCACGTAATTACTCGTAATTACTGTCACTAGCTCATAATAATGAAAAGACCTTCTCCAATGATATAAAAAACTTATACTGAAATGATGGCATCTCCTGAGGTAAAATGTGCCGAAAGTAAAATGAACCTCCGTTCGGATTGCCGGGTGACGACTATCTCAGGGGGAACACCATTGCAGGTTAGAAAAATCAGGATAGGGTCGTGAAATCTTAGTAGTCTTACAGGTAAGAGTCTGGAATTAGTGGATGCGCTCAAACGAAGAAGAGTTCAAATTGCTTGTATTCAAGAAACTAGGTGGAAATGACAAAGGGCGAAAGAACTAGGTGAGGGATACAAATTGTGGTATGTAGGGAGTAGTAACACTAGAAATGGAGTTGGTATAATTGCTGATAGTAAAATGAAAGATAACGTAGTAGAAGTTGTAAGAACGAGTGATAGAATGATGTCAGTGAAATTTGTAATTGATAAAGAGGTATTGAATGTTGTGTGTGAGTATGCTCCCCAAACAGGTCTGGGTGAGAATGAAAGAAGAGCTTTCTATGATCAATTAGGAGACGTACTAAGTGATATTCCAGCAAAGGAGAAAGTTATAATAGGAGGTGATTTAAATGCACATGTGGGCCAAACCAAGACAGGATATGAAACAATACATGAGGGATTAGGCTTTGGAACTAGAAATGAAGCTGGAGATGACATGCTTGAATTAGCAACAGCATTGGATATGGCGATTGTTAACACATTCTTTAAAAAGAGAGAAACTCAACTTATTACCTCCAAAAGTGGACAACATCAATCCCAAATAGACTACTTCATGATAAGGAAAGAAGACATACGTGAATGCAATGACTGCAAGGTAATAGTTAGTGAGACAGTAAGCCAACATCATAAGCTGCTTGTTCTGGTCATCGAAGTAAAAAGCGAAACTAAACAAAAATATCGGAGAGGACCACACAAAATCAAGTGGTGGCTGCTGAAAGATGAGAAAGAAGGTCTATTCAGGAGAAGAATAGTAGAAAAAATATGTTGGAACATAAAAGGAAGCCCTAATACAATTTGGGGAAAAACGGCCAGTAGTATTAGAGAGACTGCTATTGAAATACTTGGGAAAAGGTCAGGAAAAAAGTTTGAGACTTGGTGGTGGTCAATCGAAGTACAAGGAAAAATAAAAGAGAAGAGAAACTTATATAAAAAGTGGCAAGAAACCAGATCCGACACAGATCTTCAAAACTATATGGTGGCGAAAAAGGAAGCGAAAGTAGCAGTAGCAAAAGCCAAAGCGGAAGCGTATTCAAACCTGTACGATCAACTTGATACCAGGGAAGGCGAAACGAAGATATAGTAAAACCTACCATATCCGGATCAATGTGGCGACAGACCGATCCGGATATGAAAAAATCCGGATATGATAAAATACGGATATCAAGACCACTTCTTTTATAGTCTCTGAAATGTTTTATCCTTCATACATTCCAGTAATCAACGCCGTCAATAACTTTCGTCGATAGACACGTTTTATAGATTCTATAATACCTGGATCTATAGGCTTACAGAGGGATGTCACATTTGGGGGCAAAAAGGACACTTTATTTCGCCATCTTTTAGTTCTTTGGGTCGGGATGATGTAACGGTCCACCCGTTATAATACCATTTTTAGCGCTTTAATTATTTTTAAAATTATTTTCTTTTGACCTCCCATTTAAATTCTTTAATTTCTCGTAAAGGACTTCTCATGTGACGTCACACTGTACGGAACATAGTTGAACCGTTCCTTGTCATTTAATTCGTGTTCGGTGAGAGTTTGACGTCTTCCTCGCTGAATGAGAGAGTAATGCTCTTTACTTGACTGTGAGCTGTGGTTCGAATCGGTTATACCAATGGCGGGTTGATAATTTCAACTATTTAAATCATTTTTGTTAATTTCCAAGTGAAAAGTTATCTGGAGCCTGGAGTATGTAAACATATGTGTAACTCAACACCTCATGGAATGTGGATAAGAATCAACCCGGTAAAATATTTAGTTTTTCATAATAATTTTTTTATATAGCCTGGTTTTTTTGTGATGGAACATTTGATATATTAGGTTCATTGTTAAATTTCTTAGTCAACTCATTATTTGGATTTTATGTAGATTATTTCGATTATTGAATATTCATTCAAAGAAAATTATATATTAATATATTTTTTGGTTAGACATAACCAAACATATGCAATTCTCAATTAATATTGGAAATAATTATCATTTCTCTGTAGGTTTTAAATTTATTGAACATCCAATATTTTTATAAATTCTATATATTTTTACAGATATTCCCTCAGATAAATCATATTCAAATTTCACATTCATCATTATTTGTTCATGTTTTCACACTCAAAATAGTTCAAGGTTACCTGAGATTAGTTTTTGTTCCATTTTAATGATCGGTTTTTCTATGTTAATGCTTCTAAAAAGTTTCCTCAATTATTTCTTCTTCCCTTTACTTTTTGCTAATGTCTAAAATGGGAAATAAAACTGGGGATGTTTTTAGCCATTTGGGAGAAACCATAAGATGAAGTCATAGCCCCTTCTTTGACCACCTAGGGAAACCACCACAGCCACAGTCAAGTCACCATTGGGAGTAAGTCATTTTTGGGAACAAGCTTTTTGGGAGCATTCCAGCTCCTTTTCGTCCTGCCACCTGGGCCTACGGAGGGCATGGGACCGCATCATCTTGATGCTCATTTCTGAGGATGCAGCAGCAACCTCTTTAGGAGTCGTTTGGGAACATTTAGTGTTGTGTTTTAAGTAACTATGGTTTTTATATATCAGACATTTATTTGATACATTATGTTTTTTAATTTTTTTTTTCAGATTTAGCATACCTTTGTTTTTATATGACATATTTGTATACTTTTATATTTGGTTCCCAAACTTTGTATCTACGGTAACTTCTTGTGCACAGGAATAAGCCTAGAGAAAATTAGGTTTTTAATACTTTATTATTGCTTTGATATTGGTTTATGTAATTTGGGTAAATTTATTTTGTAATATTACTTGCTTGTTTCCCAAATATTTTTTTGTTATTCGCTTTATTTCGATTGTTCGGTTAATTCGTCGTTACTTTATTTCATTGCATTTTCTCGGTTAATTTAGGTCATCGTTTCGGTATTAATTACTTCATTACTATCACTTTATTCATTTGTATATTTAATTTTATTTATTTATTATGGTATTTTCTCTTAGTGAGGCTTGGGCCTATTTATTTGTAGTATTTTCATCTTTGTCAGTTTCCTTTAGTTGTACGTAGCGGGCGTACTTTAACCATTTGGTAGAAGACTTATGTAATTTTGTACCCTATATGTTAGTGAGAGGTACTTATACCTGTAATTTTGTAACAGATAACATTATTGTTGTTATCTTAGAGACAACTTTTTGTATAACTTATGTCATTTTAGAGTCATATGATATACGCTTGTCTAACTCAGAGATTGTCCAAGATCTAGTAGTTATTTTTAATAAATATTTATTTATTTTGTATATCAATTATTTTATTACTCGTTTATGTTCATTATTACAGATTTAATATATTTAATATTTGACAGCAGTGTAAGATACCTGGGAAAATGATCGAAGATCATTTTCATGGCGCCCATGATTTGTTAGATTTATTTATCTTGTTCGTCTTTAGCAATTATCCATCTTCATTCAGTTTCAGTACATTATTCTTATTTTATTATTTCATCTTTTAGTCATCATTACTATCTATATAGAGCTACTGTTCTTCGACAGGCATGCAAACGAGCCGTATCCATCCTTGAGTGTCAAGTGGTTTTCTTGCATCTCTTGCTAGCCAACTCTATTCAGTTTGCTTCTGTCTCTTCCCACTTCTACTTCTATCCCTTCTAATCCCCCTTTCTTCAGTACTACTGCACTTTAGTAGTATTTTTTTTATTTTCCCTATTGCGGCTTCTCAACGTAGAAGTCACTTCACCCCTTTTCTTTACACACCCCACATTCTCTTCATTTTTATTCATATCTAGTACTTTTTTTCCCTTTCTTCTGTTGGAGTATATCTTTCTTTTTACTTTCACTCCAACAGAAGTTTTCTTCTTTTTGTTACACTGGTAACACTTTTGTTACACATTTTTATTCATATTTATTTAACTTTTTTTTCCTTACTTCTGTTGGAGTATATCTTTCTTTTTACTTTCACTCCAACAGAAGTTTTCTTATTTTTGTTACAGAGAGGATGCGTTATCTAACAACAGGACTGCCTTTCTCGGTAGATTTCGGTAGATGCATGCAGCAGAACCGTCCGGATATGGGGAGGTCCGGATATGACAAGTCCGGATATGGCAGGTTGTACTGTATATAAAATAGCCAAACAGAGAGCAAAGAAAGCAAAAGATTTTAATCAGATTAGATGTATGCGAGATGAAAATAATAAAATACTAGTTCACGAAAGGGATGTCAAAAACAGATGGAGAAAGTATTTTGACAGCTTATTAAATGAAGAATTTGACAGACAGCCTGTAGAGTCAACGGAGACAGTAGCAGCAATAGTCACCAAAATAACCAACAAAGAAGTGACTCAAGCGCTTCAAAAAATAAAGAAAGGAAAAGCGGTAGGACCAGATGATATTCCTGGGGAAGTATGGAGAGCATTGGGAGAGACAGGAACAAGGTGGCTAGCAGGTCTATTTAATAGAATTATGGAAGTTGGACAAATGCCAGACAAATGGAGAAGCAGTATACTGGTACCTGTTTACAAAAACAAGGGAGATTTACAACAATGTACAAACTACAGGGCTATAAAACTGCTTAGCCACACCATGAAAATATGCGAAAGAGTAATTGATAGACGAATACGTGAAGAGACCGAATTATCCGGGAATCAATTTGGCTTTATGCAGGGTAGATCAACAACAGATGCAATTTTCATTATAAGGAAGTTTATGGAAAAATACAGGAGTAAAGAAAGAAATGCTCATATGGTATACATTGATCTTGAGAAAGCATATGATAGAGTTCCTCGAGAGATTCTGTGGTGGGCACTCAATAAGAAAGGAGTTCCTGGTGAATATGTAAAGATTGTGAGGGATATGTATGAGGGAGTAACGACTAGTGTTAGGACAGGTGTGGGAGAGACTGATAAATTTCATGTGAAAGTAGGATTGCACCAATGCTCTGTGCTTAGTCCGTATTTATTCTCATTAGTTTTGGACCAGATAATAGCGAAACTACAGGGTAACATTCCATGGTGCTTAATGTATGCTGATGATGTCGTGTTAGTAGGAAATAGTGAAAGAGACTTGGAACAAAAACTGGAACAGTGGAGACAAGCTCTGGAGAAAAAATGTTTAAAACTTAGTAGGACAAAAACAGAGTATTTGGAATGTTCATTTAAAGATAGAGCTACTATAAATAAAAAGGTATCTTTGGATGGTGAAATGATTGTGAAAAGCAATAGTTTTAAGTACCTAGGATCGGTATTACAGAGTAATGGAGAAATGGATGGAGATGCATGCAGTAGAATTAGGGCTGGATGGATGAAGTGGAAGGAAACGAGTGGTGTGTTGTGTGACAGAAAGATTCCAATGAAGCTGAAGGGAAAATTTTATAAAACAGACATAAAACCGGCTATGATGTACGGAACTGAATGTTACGCAGTGAAAAAGAAAGAGGAGCAACAAATGCATGTGGCGCAACAAATGAGTATATTAGGGGAAGTCTAGGTGTGGCACCAATTGATGCCAAAATGGGAGAGCATAGGTTAAGATGGTTTGGTCATGTTCAACGTCGAGACGTTAATCACCCAATACGAAGAATAGCTGAAGTGCAGATTCCTGGAAGGAGTAGGAGAGGAAGACCAAAAAAGACCTGGGGGGAGACGATAAGGCATTACATGTTGTTAAAGGGGATTAACATTGATATGACCCAAGATAGAATTGTGTGGAGAAATGCAATTAGGGAAGCTGACCCCGCATATGGATAAGGAAAAGAGAATGATGATGATGATACTGTCACTAGCTCAGGGAGGTGATGTATAGTGTCTGTGTTGAGTAAATGTCGACTTTTATTTGTCGTTATAAAGAGACGCTTATTGAATCCGAATGTCTGCGGTCCTTCAAGTGAGTACCGATACCACAAGGATAGGAATTACTTGAGAATAAAGTTCGAGACTGATATATTTTCAAAGCTTTTTACCTATCTAAAAATATAATATATTTAAAGATTTTTAAATTAAGCCACTCAATATAAGTGTATTCTTTTTCATTTAGCGGTACTGCTACACGACGTCTGATATACATTATATTCTCAAAAGTAACCTTTCAATTTCTTGATTGCCCTAAGTATTTCCCAAAACTCTCTTAAACTTTTGTTTTCACATTACCATTCTCTAGCATCAACTTTTAATTCTATTTTCCAACACGCCCCCGATAAAACCCAAAAACAAACAACCGCTCTGCCTCGCTCATATAATCGTAATATTTTAGTTCATATGCAACGGCTATTACAATAAAGCCGAAACCTAAATACCCAAAAAAGGATCAAGCTATACTAGCTTGTAATTTTCTAATAATACATTAATTACAATTGTCACACAAAATGGGATTACTGTTACCATTAGGTAAGTCAAGTATGTCCTAGAATGTGCTAGATGAAGTCTGGTAACAACAACTTGTTTAGATCTGTTGGTAATTCGATATTTTCATGGTTTTACAGATATTTTCATTTCGATGAGTTTTGAAGGTGAACTGTTCCACTGGTTTTGCCACAAATTTTCGATTTTTACTTTAACAAATGATATTAAATCTTTTACCACTATATGTGTCACTTCACTCGCTATTTCATTGCTTTTTGATTGTTGGGCTATGCCGCTATGCGTTACTGTCACTAGCTCAGGGACTAATGTGTAGTTCGTGTGCTGAGTAAATGTCTTGTTACTTTACTAAAGTTGACTTCTTTGTCTTTAAAAGAGACGCTTATTGAATTCGAACATTTGCGGTTCCTCAGGTGAGTACGGATCCCATAAGGATAGGAATTATTTGAGAATAAAATTCGAGACAGATATATTTTCAAATCTACTTACCCGTCTTCAAATATATTAAAAATATTTTAAAAGCTTTTTGACTAAACCCACTCGATATAAGTATACTTCCTTTTAATTTAGCGGGAGTGTTTCTCGACATCTGGTATATTCTATTGTCGAAAGTAACTGTTTAATTTCTTGATTGCCCTAAGTATTTCTCAAAACTCCTCAACTTTTTTTTATACATTACTATTCTCTAGTATCCACTTTTAATTCTATTTTTCAACACGCCGATGAAACCCAAAAATAACCACTCCGACTCGCTCAATCCGTTCAGAGTTGTGAATATGTATTAAGGCCGCTTGATCTCGCTGCTTATTGCGTTTCTCTACACGCTTCACACTCAGTCTACACTTTCGAATCAGACCTTTTATTAGTTGAACTTTCCAAAACCCAAATGTCACACTTAATTAAAGATGATTCATTAGATACGAGTGGGGCTCATACCACGCTTTTAACCAGATTGGAGTTTCAATTCGCATTCTGCATGTAACTCGTGTGTCGAATGTATGGATTGACGTAAGAGGCTGTTATATTCTGTATCACATAAGCTATTATAATTAATACAATCTATTGTGTTTCCTGGTAACAGTTTGGATATTTCGAAAACGGGATTTTGGTGAATAATAGAGAAACTAATTGAATTCTCTAGTTTATTTGGTTTTGTTTATTTAGGTAGCGATCAGAATAACAGCCACACTATTGTGTCAATTTTTTATGAAATATCTATAGTCAAGCTATTCATAATTGCGGCTAATTGTTTACTGTTTTATTACAAGATTTTTAAATTGCAAGTTAAAAATCTTCTAGTAATATTTTTAATATTTTTCAAAAATAATTAATGTTGCTATTAGGATTGAAAATTTTACCTTTCAATTGCCAGATGACGCTAGTCACCTAATCCATACACGTCAGTTGCAATGTGGGGATAAACTTTCATGGTTGGTCACTTCGAGAATGGAGCAGCAGGCCTACGCCTCTCCGATGATGACTCCAATAAGAGTCGAAAATCGTCGATTCAGAGTGCTGGACTGCCCTCCGTATTCTAAGTGAAAAATAAGATTGTTTTGCCTTCTCATTGCAACTGAATAAAAATGGTATACATTTTTATTTTTATATTATAGTCAATATAAATATATATTTTTTTCAATTCAATTCGAAGTTTTGATTCCGGAGAAATAAACACTTCTATTGGGACTAATTTCTGGTAACGCCTATTCGTGGTTTCTATTACTTGAAACCCAAACGAACGATGAATTAAAGAAGACAGGGGTAAGTCTAAAAATTGCACTTTACTACCTGTCTATTCATCATTGCCAAATTTCAACCAAATCTTGGCCCCGATACTCAGTTTGGAGTAAAACTAATATAAAAGAATTAACAGTAAAACGAAAATGAAAGGCATTTATGACAGAGAGTCCAACTCTGTGCCCATTGAACTGGCAAGTACCTAGTTTTTTCGAGCAGGGAAGCATGGTGCCCTTTAAGCAAGTAGTTAATTTAATCTTGTAACCTCGACTGGTAGTCACCATATTTTTACAAAATTTAAAAAGTAAACCATGTATTATGAAGTTACCACTTTAAATAGTGTGTTGTTACAACTACTTAGCGGAATGCACTGAAGATGTTCTGAATTAGAACGAAAACGTTTTGCACGACATTTTATAAAGTTTTTTAATAAACAATTGTATACCAGTATACAACTTGAAGTTTTTACTTCTGTGTGAGTTTTTTAATCTATGGTATACAGCCAACTATTGGGATTTTCCCATTGATTTCATCTAAGACTCTCAATTTTTTACGGGCTATTATAAGACCCATTAACCAAATTTAATATAAACTTTGTAATCTGATGTCAATACAGTTCAATTCTAATAACCCTTTGTGGTTGAAGCCAATTGTAAATAAAAAAACCTTTTGTTTCCAAATGCAACTTGATATTATTTTATTTTTAAATAAATGGGCTGAATTTGTGTAAGTCCATACTAAGTAGAGTTTTTTTCAAATGGAATGGCGGAAATTTTTAGGAACAGTAAAGCCCCACCAAACAAAGCAGTAGCGTCCCAAAAAATCATAACTTATTATTTAAATCAAATTGTTAAATATAGATACACACTATGTATTAAACAATGATATTAGATTATATTTGGCAATATTGTTTCACATACATATACAGAGTGAGTCTGTAATTTGGAATAAATTCAATATGTCAAATACTAATTGTTTTTTTGAAAATTGTTCAGATCCGTCGATAAGTATTTTAAATTGTCCTTTTTGCCATATAGTAAAAATGTATACAGGGTGTCCCAATTTAGAGATATGACGTCATCGTTTATTTTCTTAAATGGCAACACTGTTATTTTGGTAGCCATTTTAATAGGGTGTGTACAGTTATACATAACTGCAAAATATCAAAGTTTTATTTCCTATCATTTACAAGATAATATAAACCAGATTAATAACACACACTTTAAGTGCAGGCAGTTTTAGAGCAAACCTAAAAAGGTTTCTTAAATGAAGACTTTTAAAGACATTTTACAATATTAAATGATTCTTTAAACCCGTATACTTCATATAGGCCAACAAATTTTTACATATGTTATGAATGATAGATAGATACCTATTTTTACCCATAAAATAATAAAAAGTACTTGGTTATTTCGGAATGTCAAGGTACAAAAACACTTGCGCACCCAACTTTATTGATATATAATGGTCTAAGTTTTCAGTCTAATGGCATATAAAGCAACATAATGCTACTCTACATCCCACCAGAAAGAAAACAATGGGAACCTTCTCTGGTTACACCTTCGAGGCTTCTACAATTTGCAAGCCATACGGATGCCGAGACTAAGGAAGATGAGGGAATTTTACAATATATAATTCACGTCCCATCTGCTCAGCGCGGTAAAGTTCCAACGAGAATAGTTCCCTTTGTACTCCAAACAGAGTAAAGTAAATCAAAAATGAATAACCATTTTCAATGTCGTTGCAACACGAAACTACAGCCGCGCGATATTCTAGTCCAATCAGAGAGTGCCGCAAGCACCTCTACCGGTTTCGAAACTTATTAGTCTCTCATTAGGAGGCACATATGCTGCTCTCACCGATCCAACCAAAACAAACCCCGGCGTGCAGTCACAGATCGCAACGGACGAAATGGCATAGATGCCCTAGCGGCAACTGCTATCAAAAGTACAAGTTTTCAGTCTAATGGCATATAAAGCAACATAATGCTACTCTACATCCCACCAGAAAGAAAACAATGGGAACCTTCTTTGGTTACAACTCCGAGGCTTCTACAATTTGCAAGTCATACGGATGCCGAGACTAAGGAAGATGAGGGAATTTTACAATATATAATTCACGTCCCATCTGCTCAGCGCGGTAAAGTTCCAACGAGAATAGTTCCCTTTGTACTCCAAACAGAGTAAAGTAAATCAAAAATGAGTAACTATTTTCAATGTCGTTGCAACACGAAACTACAGCCGCGCGATATTCTAGTCCAATCAGAGAGTGCCGCAAGCACCTCTACCGGTTTCGAAACTTATTAGTCTCTCATCAGGAGGCACATATGCTGCTCTCCCAGATCCAACCAAAACAAACCCCGGCGTGCAGTCACGGATCGCAACGAACGAAATGGCATAGATGCCCTAGCGGAAACTACTATCAAAAGTCTAAGTTTTCAGTCTAATGGCATATAAAGCAACATAATGCTACTCTACATCCCACCAGAAAGAAAACAATGGGAACCTTCTCTGGTTACACCTCCAAGGCTTCTACAATTTGCAAGCCATACGGATGCCGAGACTAAGGAAGAAGACCTCATCTTCCTTAGTCTCGGCATCCGTATGGCTTGCAAATTGTAGAAGCCTCGGAGGTGTAACCAGAGAAGGTTCCCATTGTTTTCTTTCTGGTGGGATGTAGAGTAGCATTATGTTGCTTTATATGCCATTAGACTGAAAACTTAGACTTTTGATAGCAGTTGCCGCTAGGGCATCTATGCCATTTCGTTCGTTGCGATCCGTGACTGCACGCCGGGGTTTGTTTTGGTTGGATCGGGGAGAGCAGCATATGTGCCTCCTGATGAGAGACTAATAAGTTTCGAAACCGGTAGAGGTGCTTGCGGCACTCTTCTGATTGGACTAGAATATCGCGCGGCTGTAGTTTCGTGTTGCAACGACATCGAAAATGGTTATTCATTTTTTTTTATTGATAATGTTAACAAAAATAGTTCTAAATAACTCACGCGCCCTAAAATTTCTGAATGTTGGCGATTAAAAAATAATAATGAAAAAATTTAAATCCGAAAAATATTAATTTGAAAGAAAAATAACTTTGAAAGACGAAGTAGTTTTCAATCCTAATAGTAAATTATTAATATTGAAAATATTAAAAATATTACTAAAAGATTTTTAAATTGAAAACTTATTGGTACACTTTCCTGGTGACACCACCAAGACTTCTACAATTTGCAAGTCAAATGGATGCTGCAGTGAAGACGAGAGGGAAGGAATTCTACACTATGCAATTCACATCCCCCGTCTGCAGCTGGTAAAGTTCCAACGGAACAATAAACCTAGTTACTCTACGGAGTAATACGACTATAAAATAAAAATATATGCCATTTTTATTCAGTTGCAATGCGAAGGCAAAACAATCTTACTTTTCAATTAGAATACGGAGTGCAGTCCAGTCCCTTGAACCGCGATTTTCGGCTCTTATTGGAGCCTTCATCGGAAGGAACGTAGGCACTAGGATGAAGTCTCCAATAAGAGCCGAAAATCGCGGTTCAAGGGACTGGACTGCACTCCGTATTCTAATTGAAAAGTAAGATTGTTTTGCCTTCGCGTTGCAACTGAATAAAAATGGTATATATTTTTATTTTATAGTCGTATTACTCCGTAGAGTAACTAGGTTCATTTTTCCGTTGGAACTTTACCAGCTGCAGACGGGGGATGTGAATTGCATAGTGTAGAATTCCTTCCTTCTCGTCTTCACTGCAGCATCCATTTGACTTGCAAATTGTAGAAGTCTTGGCGGTGTCACCAGGAAAGTGTACCAATAAGTTTTCAATTTAAAAATCTTTTAGTAATATTTTTAATATTTTCAATATTAATAATTTACTATTAGGATTGAAAACTACTTCGTCTTTCAAAGCCAGATGGCGCTAGCCACCTACTATCATCACTTCAGTTGCAATGGGTGGGAAAACCTCTCGATGCGAATCAGTTAAAATATGGAGAACAGTGCCTACGTTCCTTCCGATGAAGGCTCCAATAAGAGCCGAAAATCGCGGTTCAAGGGACTGGACTGCACTCCGTATTCTAATTGAAAAGTAAGATTGTTTTGCCTTCGCATTGCCACTGAATAAAAATGGTATATATTTTTATAAAAATAATTTTATCTACAATTTTAATGTTTGAATGTTAAAATAAATCGAATTTGTCTTTAAGTCGCTTATTTATAATTTTTATGTAAGCTTTATATTGTAATCTATCATGGCTTTCAGCATCTCCAGAAAGCAATATGGCTGAAATCCTAATAAAACTCTTTAGTCTATCGACAGAGAATTGTTAAGAACAAATGGTTTTATTTTATACCTGAAATAGTTTTAAGGCATATGTTTTACTGACATAATAGTCTTGAGATCAAGTACAGTAAAACCTGTGTTAACGGCCACCTGCCAACATCGGCCACCTGTCCTAACGGCCAGTTTAAAAATTTCCCAAACCAATTATATGTAGACTACAAAAACTGGCAATAGCGACCACCTTTCTATATCGACCAATAGTTCTTTCATTTTTAGTGGCCGTTACTGACAGGTTTTACTGTAGTTTTATTAATAGGTTTTATTAGTCATATTAGGAGAATCTTTAAAACTGCAATAAAACTAAAAGTTCATAAACTAGAATCTAATAAAACCAAACAGTCCGGAAGTTCTTCATAAAACTGATTAATTTTAAAGTGAACTGAGAATAAACCATTTTAAAACTACAATAAGACAAATTATCTATTAAGATTAGTTAATCTTATTTGATAACCTTATTAGATACTTCAAAACTAGTGACAAATGTTTAACAGTTTTAAAGTTCTGGCAGTATATCTACAAGGTAACTTTAAAACCATTATTTTCTTATTTACCACAATAAAACCTTTATAAATCTTAAATATAACTAAAATGTTTTTATTGTGGTACTTGGGTGGTACGAAGAAATCCACTCTGAACTTTATATGGACAATGTCGCATGAATTAGCTTTCCAACAGTAAAATTTTCGTTTTAATGTAGAAAATTTTTGTATAGAATATTGTTCACGCTAAACCGCTTAGATTTAGAAATATTGACGAAAAACTTAAAAAACTACTAATTTACCGACTTCTCCCCTCCATTTTCCCCAAACCCGACGCTCAAAATGGTGTCAATTTTTACTGAACAATATGTGGACCATATAGAACAATTTGGTGTTGGGGGAAAACTTTTATTTTGGATGACGGGGGCCTTTTTTGGACCAAATTATACTATACGACCTCCGTAACTTTGGAACCGTTAGTTTTATGAGGATTATGCATCGGACCTTATTTGTTTAAAATCTAACGTAGAATATTTTTGTATATAACATTGTTCACGCTAAACCGCATAGTTTTTTTCAAACCCCACGCTCAAAATGGTGTAACTTTTGACTGAACAATATGTGGACCATATAGAACAGTTTGGTGTTGAAGGATAACTTTCACTTTGGATGTCTGGGTTGGTTGCAATTACGTTTCAATTTACGGGTTGCAATTACGTTATTTTTTCACGCAATAAAAATTACGTTTTTAATTAACTAATGTTTGATGATTCGATTTCCTCTGCGGAAATCGTCCTCAAAAGAAAAATGATTTCTGGAGTGAATACCGAATCGTCAAACATTAGTTAAGTAAAATAGTTATTTATGATACAGTTCGTGAAGTACTACTGATGAACTTTCACTTTGGATGTCTGGGTTGCAATTACGTTTCAATTTACGGGTTGAAATTACGTTATTTTTTCACGCAATAAAAATTACGTTTTTAATTAACTAATGTTTGATGTTTCGATTTCCTCTATGGAAATAGTTCTCAAAAGAAAAACGATTTCTGGAGTGAATACCGAATCGTCAAACATTAGTTAAGTAAAATAGTTATTTATGATACATTTCCTGAAGTATGCTTTTTGCGAACGCACGCAATGTTTAGAGCAAGAGCGACAATGGAACGAGTGCTATACATCGCGTAAGTTCGCAAAAAGTACTTCACGCACAGTTTCATACAATATTATATCTTATATATACAAGGATATTTGATTATATGAAAGTGTGTCAAAAACAGTGCGAAAAAGTAAATCCCATTTAAAATACATTGTTACTTCAGGCACACTTTAAACCTTTCACGCACTGCTATCTATAATGACAGTTTTCACAAACTAAAAACTTATACATAATACGACATAGAGTAGATAAATGTAATTTTCATTACATCGGTAATCGTGACTCAATCACATAGAAGCATAAAACTTAAAGGCATTTATTAATATATTATTCTCGGATAATCAATTTTATAGAAACTTTTACGGAAAAATAAACGTAACACAAATACAAACAAGACAGTAGACAGAAAAGTCCCATTTTAAAATCTGCTTGAAAAATAGGTCCCTTGTGGCTGCAAGGACTTTGATGTATACATCGGAACAGGATGATATGATACGTGAGATAGCAACTGTTTCCATAAATTGCGCCACCCTCCGACAGCTGAATTTTTTTATTTTGTATGTATATTTTTTATCTCTTGTAAATTATTTACATTTTGTCATACGATGAACAATAAATAAGTTATTTCTTGGCAAAATACAAAGGAAAAAATAATTTCTAATATTTATACACAGCGAGTTTTATCTCACGCTCTGAATACCTTAATTATGTCGGAAATGTCTCTTACGATTTTCATAATTCTAGTGTGTAATCATTAATCATCTTGTAATTCGGTCGTTATTCAGGTGGTACTACATTGTTTTCAGACCTTCAGTTTTCCTCAATATAATTAAATTTCTTATTTCAAATGGATCACCCTGTATATTTGTGTAGTCTGAAGTCTTTTGAAATACTGATTATTTTTCATGAAATGTCCACTATACCTAAATGCCATAATTTCGGAATTATTGCTTACATATCTTCGCCGAAGTTAAAATAATGCATTTACATAAATAAACTCGTTTGATTTAAATAATTTTCAATAACTTGTACCGTAATAATTTCATTACCAAGGTCTACTGTCAATAAATTAATAAAAAGTTTACCGAAACTTGTGCAGTAGTAGACCATTCATCAGCGGTAAAAAACTGTAAAACTGTCATCTAAAGTTTTGTTTTCAGCTAGTGAAGTTATTCTCTGTCCTGATTTGCATAAATATTGTACCGAACCAGTCAAATAATACTTATCATAATGTAAGTTTTGAACTTATATTATGATAAGTATATTTAATAATTTTATAGGCCAATTCAACAAAACTATAAACGAGAAAACTATGGAATTTCAGGTGTCCGGTTACTTTTGCGGGTTAGTGTAGTTTCATATGCACCAAATAAAGGGAAGGTTCCAAATAAACACTTACATTTAACTTAACATGACTAATATTAACTCAGCGGAGACTTTAATGCTATAATAGGTAAAGAACCTAGCCTATTTATACCCCACAATAGGTTAACATAGCCTCCACAATATTTCCAACGGCAATGGCTTAAGACTCACAGAAACTGCAGCAGCTAATAATATGCTAACAAAGTGGACTATGTTTTTGCATAAAGACATTCATAAGCAAACCAGGGTCTCAAACGACCATATTACGCAAAACCAAATTGACCACATCATTGTAGATGCCCGACATGGGAACAACATCATAGACGTAAGAAGCCTCAGAGGAATAGACGGAGACACAGATCATTACTTAGTCAGAGCAAAAGTCAAATCCAGAATATCTAACCACAAATACAATAAAACAACAATGAACCCACAATGGAACATAAACGAAGTGCAGAATACAGAGAAACAACAAAAATATATAGAACAACTTGAACAAATCTTGAACTCTGAAACAGTTTACAATGATATAGAAGAGGTGTGGGAAACGGCTGCCGAAATAATAACCAAGACAGCCGACAAGATCTTTGGAAGGAGTAGGCAGAAGAGGGCAAAAACTTGGTATGACGAGGAATGTCGGAAATAGCTGCAAAAAAGGCAAACAGTAAGAAAGACATAGATATAACTACAAACAAACAAAAGTAAAAAGTAATACAACAACTGCCGAAAAGAAACAAGAATAATAATCCGCACAAAGAAAACAAACTATGACCAACAAAAATATGAAGCTATGGAGAGAGACCGACCCAATCCAGGCTCCTAGGCGAGGCAATAAAGCACTAAAATCGGCCTTACCTTCGAAAAAAAAACGACAAGACGGATTTTAATAATTCGTTTTGCATTCGATTCGTGAATGCGCCAGGAAACTACGTGACCCCGAGCCATGATAATATAATATTGAATAATTGCACACAAAAAATTCATTCAGACAATAAAGAAATTCAGAAATCGTCAATTATCAGCGGAAATGAGTTCAATTTTGTTATTCTGAGGTTTTTGGGGTCGCTGAAAACGAATATGACGTCGTAAGTTATCTCCGGAGTATACGTTGTCCAGGGTACCTACTGTTTACCTCGTCATTAAAATTCAATAAAAAATTAGTCAAAAATCATTACTCGGGAGTTTTAGGGTCACTAACGACCAATATGGCATCGGAAGTGATCTACGGAGTACCTGGTGCCCAGGGTACCTACTGTTTACCTCGGCTTGTGGAGTTTTCGGCAAGAAAATTATTTAAAAATTAGTAAAAATTTTGGGAGTTTTTTGGGGTTCCTAACGACGAATGGACACGCGCCAACTCATGACAAACTTTTTCAAATCAAAATGTACACCGGCCAATTCGTAACTTTTTTACTACCTGACTCTCCCAACTCGCAACTTTATACAGGTGAATTCGAAACCATTGTTTAATTCTAATACCGCAGGTAGATAAGTTAAAATGTAAGAAATAAATTTGAAGAGTAACGGATTAAGCCAACACGGTGCATATAGCATATTATGTAAGCGAATGGTTCTTGGTTTGCTTAAAACATGTTGTGTATTATATGTACCTATAAAGTAATAACAAAAATTAAATTCTCTTAATAAAATAATTGAAACAATATGATATGTATATACCAGGGCGGATCTGTAAAAAAACGTCTATTTGCGGATGTGCGAGGTGGCATTCGGATTTTTGCAGATAAAGTTAGGTGACAACTTCAATAATAATAATTGACTTATGCTCCTTCTCAAATATGCCCGGAACATTAATAAAAAAATTAAAATATTTAAAAATTTCGAAAAACATTAATTTTTTTATTTTTCTTTGCTTATAACTTTAAAACGATTCATTTTGGAGCAAAGTCGTAGGGAAATAAAATAAAGATAGTTGAATTTTGTATGATATACGACTAGTTAAAAATGTCTTAAATTATTACCCTTTCTGTAAAATAGCAATAAATACAAAATAAGGGGGCAAAATAAGCCACTTTTTATTCAGTGTTTTTCAACAACTTCGGTTGCACTTAGAACCTTCGTAATTCGCATAGAAGATCCTTATAACATACTTAAATCGTCCACCAAATTTGATTAAAATCGACCTGATAGATTTTGCATAATAATTTTGCAATCTAAACGTTTTTAAAAAAGTTCAAATTTTTGAACAAAAAGTAGCCCATTTAGAAGTTTGCTAATTTTTTCACATATAAAGAGGTTCTCTACCTATCTAATACACTTTACAGAATTAAAATCGGATTATTTAAGCGGCCTGAGCACTGTTTTAAAGTTATAAACAATTTTTTGGCTTATAAACAAATACAGTGAGGACGTTTGAGTTGAAATAAATTCATTTTCTGGAGAATGGGCGTCTCTGGAGATAAATCCCGAAATAGGTCGATTTTTATTTTTAAATTCTAATTTTTTGGTATACATATCATACTAGTGACGTCATCCATCTTGATGGATGACGTCACTATCGTGACGTGATGACGCAATCGATGATTTTTTTTAAATGAGAATAGAGGCCGTGTGTAGAGCTCATTTGACAGGCTATTCAATTTTGTATTCACTGATATAAAGATTAACATAATTATTTATACAGGGTGCCCAAAAAAAATTTTTTGAATTAATTTAATTAAGACAAAATAGCTATTTGTATAACAAGGGAGGAAAGTGCTAGTTTCCTCCCGAGAATGAAGTTTCGGGAATGAATTCGGGAATGAATTCAAGGGAGGAAAAAGCACTTTACTCCCATGTTATACATATGGGTTTTCCACCTTCCTCAAATTTATGTTTCTTTATTTTACTTAATTTATTTATGTAACTAACCAACAAAATTTATTAAAACTAAAATTAACAAGTAGGTACCATATAACTGTCAACTGTCAAATATAAGTCAAATTATTAATGTAAACATTTTTAAATCAAAATAACAATGTACTGTTGTTTACCACTCTGTAAAATGCAGGGTGTTTTATAAATAAACGTTAAAATGTATACTTACGTAATAAAAAATAGATATTGTGCAGAGTGTCAATAAGTTATATTTCATGAATGAAATACCATGACGTCACCCCCGGAATACCATGACGTCACAATTTTGCTCCCCACAATCAGGTCCGGAAAAGTTTACTTTCGGTAGAGGTAGGTGGAAATAGTTATTTTCCTAACCAGTGCGGAAAGTGATACTTTCACGCACGAGACTGCCGTTGACCCGAACGATGCGATAGCGGAGTTCGGGCAAGCAGTCGAGTGCGGGAAAGACACTTTACGCATAAGTTAGGAACAATATTTTTTCTAGGGCCATACGTTTGGAAAAAATCCACAAAAAATAGAGTTATATCAATTTTTGTTTATAAGTGAAAATACACAAATTAATTATTTGACAAGGTTGACGACGATTCAAAACCATTGTACTTGTCCACTGATCTGACCTTTAAATATTATGTCAAAATAATTTTATTTCAACGAATTATCAATGGTAATTGCACAAGAGCTCGAAAATTATTGAATTTTTCCCGAGTGATACTTTGACAGTTTTAATTTCACGAGCCGAAGGCGAGCGAAATTATGTCGAAGTGTCACGAGGGCAAAACTTCTATATTAATTTTAGGGATCGAGTGCAATTTGTTGCGATTATTTCATGAATGAAACTGTTTAAAACCAAAATTTTATTGTAATTTATTTATGTAAGTACAAATTACTACAATTAAACACACAGTTATTATAAGTATTTGACGGTTGAAAGTCATCATTTTTATCATTTTTAAAACATTAATTGTCATTAATGTCACTGAATGTATTTTTTTCATAGCAACGAAGGGCATCTGACGTAATATACTTGACGACGGGAAATTATCAAAAATTATCAGTTTAATTTGTATTTCTGTAGCTTTCTATTGGTCAGAATCTCCTATTAATGAAATAATTGCGCTAATTTCATTAAAACATGAACACAATAAGATAAATTTGAAATATATTAGTAAATAATATCTGAATATTAGTTTATTGCATGTATTATAATATATTACAATGCCATATTACAAGGTATTTTACTTTCCCGCACGCCATGCGGAAAAATTTACGTTCACGCACGCCGTGCGGGAAAGTGCAACTTTCGGAAACGAAATACGTGCGTGAAAGTGGCTCTTTTAGCACGGCCGTAGAAAAAAGAATGTAGGTAATCTATTTAATGCAAAATACATTTTACTGCAGTCAGAAAACAGAAAAAAATGTGAATTTGAAAAATAAACATTGCTTTTCCCTTAAATTAAATGTTAAAACTGCTAAGAGGCTGATGGGTGGCAACTAATATTGAATTAAATGAAAAACAATAGTTGTTTATCAAATAAAACATTTTTTTTTCTGTTTTAGGACAACAGTAAAATGTATTTCGAATTAAATAAATTATATACCTACATTCTTCTTTTGTCTCAATTTAATTAAAAAAAATTTATTTCGACTTTCTCATGTAACTAGTCCAAGAGACAATACACATAAATGATGAATAACTTTTACACCACCTTCAAAGAGGGTAATTTATAAAAGTACATACCTGAAATACCAGTATTAGTTTATCAATATCGTTAGTAACTATTTACTAACGAAAAGAAAGTTACAAATTTACCGGTACTTGATGGGTTACCGAAAAATTATCTGCGCGGCAGGGTTACCAGTTGGCCTGTAATTAGGATGGGGGACTAAAATAGTTACGAATTCACCGGGACCCCGACGAATATGACATCGGAAGTGATCTCCGGAAAATCTGGTGGCCTCGTCTTCTCTGGAGTTTTCGGCAAAAATTATTCAAAAATCAATACTCGGGAGTCTTTGGGTCGCTGACGATGAATATGACATAGGTAGTGATCTACGGAATACCTGGTACCCAGTGTATCTGCTCTTTACATCGTTTTCTGGAGTTTTCGGCAAATTCTTCTAAAGATGAGTCAATATTCATTACTCGGGGGGTTTTTGTGGTCTCTGACGACGAATATGACATCGTAAGTAATCTCCGGAGTACCTGATGCCCAGGGTACCTACTGTTTACCTCGTCTTCCGGAGTTTTCGGCAAATTCATTAAAAAATTAGTCAAAAATCATTAGTCACGAGATAATCAGTAGGTACCCTGGGCACCAGGTATTCTGAAGATCACTTATTCATATTTGTCATATTTGTCGTCAACGACCAAGAACCCCCTGAGTAATGATTTTTGACTAATTTTTTAATGAATTTTCCGAAAACTCCCGAAGACGAGGTAAACAGTAGGTACCCTGGGTGCCAGGTATTCCTGAGATCACTTCCGATGTCATATTCGTGGTTAGCGGCCCCAAAAACCCCCGAGTAATAATTTTTGACTAATGTTTTAATAAATTTTTGACGAAAACTCCTCAAGAAGAGGTAAACAGCAGGTACCATGGGCACCAGATACTCCGTAAATCACTTCCGATGTCATATATATCGTTAGTAACCAGTGGCGGCTGGTGACTCAAAAATTTGGTAGTTCTGCAGTATTTTTTGGTTTTTTTTAATTCAATATCTTTTAATCGTTGTATTTTACAACGAGGCTTTTAGTTTGATATTTTACACCATATATTTATTCATTATATATCTATTAAAAAATAATAAAAACTTACCGATTTTCTTCTTTTCAAATTGAAGATAAATCCAATTATATCAAAAATAGCAATGGTACATTATGGCACACTAGTAATTGTTTTATAGTTTATGTTTTAGTAGAATTTTATCGATAAATACGCGAAACTAAGGAATGCAAACGAAAAAACACTACAAACAAAATCGCCACAACAATAATTGCATTATAGGGTCTTACGAACTAACTACACACAGAGCCAAATATATATTTTTTTTATAAATAAGCTCGATTCGTCGTTTTTTTTTTAAAGCAAACTTGTCTATAACTTTTTCATTAAAGTTTGGTATTTCTTTTATAAGTGTTTTTTCTACTGACAACATGGTTAATGCTACAAGTCGGTCTTCAGTCATGGAATTTCTCAAGAATGTTTTAATCCGTTTTAAACTCGAAAAGCACCTTTCAGTACTCATGGGCACTGTAATTAGAATTTGAAGCAGTTTTACAGTTTCTTGAAAAGGCTCTGTTAAATTATTTTCAATTAAAAATTTTAAAAAAGGTATTGCCCCATTAATGTCTCTACAGTCTCTTCTAAAATAAATAACAGATAATTCAGTCTTCAAGCGCTCCCTATCTAAATTTGGATATGACGCGCAAGTCAGGCTTAAATTATCATCTGGGAAATTAGCACAATAATTATCAAATTGCTCAGGATAAAGCAATGAAGTTGCAAGTATGTGATTTTTAAAAGCAAATCTATCATTTGCACAATTTATGATTATATCACAAACTTCGATAGATGCTCTCCGATGATCTACTGGACTGTTATCCTTCCGTAACCTTTTAGTTGGTAATGGTTCAACGCATAAACTAGAACCTTGGTCAATGGTATCATCTATTGAATTTCTAACTGAATTCATGTATCTTTCGAAATCTGTCACCTTTTTATTGATTTCCAAAGGATCCGTTTTAGTCTTTTGAAGGGCATTATACAAAACGTCTACTTGTGGCATTATGCGATGGAAAAATGTTAACCAAAAAACAAAATTTTGATCCACTAGTATTCTTCGAATGGAAGACGCTGAACTACAGACAGCTGCCTTATCAAACGATTCTTCTATTTCTTCCATACATTCGATAAAAGAAGATCGATGTTCAAACACAACATTAACAGTTCGAATATTGAAGTTCCAGCGAGTTGGAGCGCCATGAGGAATTTTCTTTTGGACGATTTTATCTAAAACTGCCACTCGTTGTGGCGAATTTTTAAAAAAGGTAGGGATTTCATTTAAATTTCCAAAAAAAAGTCTAACTTGAGAGTTTTCGGAACAAGCCTTAGATATTATTAAATTTAATTGATGCGCGTAACAGTGTACAAAATGAGCAAATGGATATTTTTCTTTGATTCTGGCTTGAACTCCTGCGTGCTGTCCACACATGACCGCTGCCCCATCATAACTCTGAGCAATTAGTTTATTATTTGAGTTTTCCAGGATAGGATCCAAAACACTGAAAATGTTTTTGCTTAAAGTATCTGCATTTAATTTTGAAGGTACCAAATATGTCCAAAATCGTTCTACCGGTGCTCCATTTCGACAATATCTAAATACTACAACCATTTGTGATTTTGCTGAAATGTCTGTAGTCTCGTCGGCCATGACAGCTAGATATGGAGATTCCCGAATTTCCTCCAAAATTTTATCCTGGCATAATTCCAACATGCAGTCCAAAATATCATTTTGAATTTCTTTAGAAATGCCCTTAAAAACCGTCGATTCTTCCAAGTGTTGTGCTATAGTTCTATCCAATTCAGCAGTAAAATTTATGAGGCCGCGAAAAATTGCAGGATTGTCGGATGTTTGTGTCTCGTCGTGTCCCCGAAGCGCCAAATCGAAAACACTACAAAATTTTATGCAGTCTATAATTTTTGAGAGAACATACCTATTTTTTGTTACAGCTTCATTAAATTTTTGAATATTTATCCAGTATGCAGAATCTAACTGTTCTTTAATATTCACGGAGCCTAATAAAGCATATTCCATTTGATTGTGCAAATGATGCTTAGAAGTTTCGTGCTTTTTTATTTTATCACTTAAATGTACTAAGTCTGTTACACCAACTTGCGTCCATGACTTATCACCTCCAAAGAGTACACAAGGAAAACAGAAAAGAGCGTTTTTTCTGTTGCAGCCACATATCCAACTATTTCTCGTATAAATATCGCAATTAAATTGTCGTTTGTAATTTTTCCCTCGGCTTGATCCTTCTTTTTCGATTTTAATATCCGGCAAAGGACGTCCTTTGCATTTTAATTCTAGTTTTTCGTCATAAGAATATTTAAAGAATCTCTTAACATTAATCAAATTATAAATAACATCCATCCTGAACAGCACTTTTATTCTCATATACTTAATATAAATACCGAATTACGTGCAGGACAACTTATTTTAACAGTCGTCGCGTCGAGATCACCGATTATTTAAAATTACAATAAACGTAGGTTTGTACACACTAGTTCGAACTGCGACAAATGCAGCTCAAATATTGCTTGCAGTCGTCGCCTGAAAAGTGTAGGCGTGGGTTGAGCGGGTGTTATCGGGGATATGTTTAACAGTTCACAGCTCGGAGTAGCACCGGTCCGGTCAAATAAGTGGGACTTGCTACCATGAGATGCGACGGACGACAGATTAAAATAAAGGCGGCCATGCACGAAAACCATCTAAATGAATTTAGATTTTATAAGTAGTGATATTTTTTATTTAATTTTCAAAGTAATTTTGTTTGGATTATTTTGGTGGTTCTGCAGCTCCGCAGCACTTATATACCAACCGCCACTGTTAGTGACCCTAAAAACTAAGTAATGATTTTTGACTAATTTTTTTAATGAATTTTAATGACGAGGTAAACAGTAGGTACCCTGGGCAGCAGGTAATCCGGAGATCACTTATGACGTCATATTGGTTTTCAGCGCCCCAAAAACCCCAGAGTAACAAAATTGAGCTCATTTCGGCCGATAATTGATGAGTTCTGATTTTTTTATTTTCTGTTTGAGATGCACTTTAAGAATGCATTTTTTGTATGCAGTTTTTTAATATTATATCATGGCTCGGGATGATAAAGCTTCCTGGAGTATGCACAAATCCAATCCAAAAAGAATTGTTAAGATCAGTTTTGTCGTTTTTTCTTTTCGGAGGTTCAGTGCTTTATTGCTTCGACTATCTAGAGAATTCTATAAAGCAATTTCCACTGAGAAAAGAGGACATAGAACCAATTCTATCCCTACACTGACAGACAATCAAGACCATATGATAATCGACGATAAAGAACTAACTGAAGAATGGAAAGGGTATTTCAGGGACGTTCTAAACATCATACAGGAAAAATAGCACAAGGAAGAGACATATACCACGGCGGACATGCCTGTCAAAAATCCCCCTTTTAAGGAAATCCAAAAGGCCTTAAATAAGCTGAAAAATCAAAAAACGCCGGGTACGGACGAGATACTAGCAGAATTTCTGAAAAATGGTAGAGACTCACTACGTAGCCCAATCCACCAGTTATTAACACAAATATAATTAGAAGAAAGTCTACCAGCAAGATGGAAGAAAAACACCATAGTGCTCATCTACAAAAAATGGGACAAAACAAAATGAGCAAATTATAGAGGAATTTCACTCCTAAACACGGCATATAAAATCCTCTGAAACATCAGTCTTAGTTGACTAACTCCTTATGCTGAAAATGTCGCAAGAGAATATCAAGCCGGTTTTAGGGCAAATAGATCAACAATAGATTAACTATTCACGCTGAGACAGCTTCTAGAAAATAGATGGGAGCATAACAGACCCATACACAATCTCTTCATAGACTTTCGACAGGCATATGATAGCGTAGAAAGAAGCCAAGCATGGAATGCCATGGCAAAGTTCTCAATACCAAAGAAACTCATTCATATGACCAAAGTCTATGTAGAGGGTGGAATATCTGAAGTACGTGTAAATAATAGACTGTCTGGCAGCTCTGAAGTCAACAGTAGACTGAATCAGGGTGATGCGTTATCTCCAGTACTTTTTAACCTTGTATTAAAGAAAGCCATGAGGTCAGCCAAAATAAAAAGAAAACTGCTATTGGTTCAAGGTCCCAAGCTATTACTAGCATACGCAGATGACATTGATCTCGTTGGAGACTCCATCCTATCCATAAAAGACATTTTTAACAAAGGAGCAACAAGTGAAGTAGAGCTGAAGATTAATGAAGAGAAGAAGAAATATATGTGTATAAATATAACGACACGAAGAGACAGGATAGGACAAAATGTGATGGTCAACACTTTCAAGTTCGAAAGAGTACAACGTTTTAAGTACAACGTTTTAAGCTGACAACGATGTTACTGCAGAAAATAAAAGATATAATCCAATCACAAAATCGCTGTCTATTCACACTGGATAAGCTTATCAAATCAAAAAATCTTACAAGAAGTCCCAAGATCAAAATCTATAAATCCATCATCAGACCTGTACTAACATATGGATGCGAAACGTGGACCATGACCAAAGCAAACGAAGAAAAGCTCAGACGTTTTGAACGAAAAATATTTTCGGACCTCACCACGACATTAACACAAACCGGTATAGGATCAGAACCAATATCGAATTAAAAGCACTCTACAATAACATCGATATTGTCCAAGAAATTAAATCACAGCGACTAAAATGGGCAGGTCACGTATACAGACGCCTTGAGACTGGTATGGGAGGAGATTACTGCAGGCAAAAGCCCACTGGGACGTCCCAGAATGCGATGGAGAGATGACATCCAAGCAGATCTCCGGAAAATGAACATTCCATTTGATACTAGGTTGATGGAAGACCGAACAAATTGGAAAAAAGTTGTACAGAACCCACCCAGGGTTGTTGCGCTGCGTGATGATGAATATAAAACAATATCTTATAGGCCCGGATCCCGCGTACCAAAAAAAGTTTATTAATAGCAAGCTGAAAATTTGTTAATAGCTTAACGGTGTCTAGTCGGACAAACTTTGATGTACGGGAACACTGGAACGGGGTAAGTTTTAATTGTGGAACAGGTTACAAATTTTAAAGGTCATATTACGAAAAAGTCCCATGTATTTTGTCGGACAGACTTCCAATTGATTTCTTACTCTTTCACTAAACTCTCATGCAAAAATCAGACTGCTATTGACCACCAACAAATTTCCTGTCATTTGACATGTTCTACGTGTCGGACTTAATAAAATGCCCAACATATTTGTCGCACAAACATTTTTTCACATAAGCCGAATGACAACAAATAGAGTAGTAAGGACGGCGAGAGACGGTTCCCCAATAGGAAGACGATCAGTGGGAAGACCACGAAAAAGATGGAATGACAAATTACTGGAGGCACATTGAAAAAAAGACAGAGTAATGTCTATATAAAAAGAAGAAGAAGAGAAGAAGAAGAAGAAGAACAACATTTTTTCATATATTATATTATAAAATAGAAAGTTTTCTATTGAATAAACTTAAAGACAACCTGCTAGTTTTCACAATCATCTACATCCACAGCTATTCCACAAGTAAAATCACGTTCCACAATAAAAACTTCCTGTTTCAGTGTTCCCATAGATAACAATTTGTCCGACTAGACACCGTTAAGCTATTAACAAATTTTATTTCCTCGCAATACGGGAGATATATAACATCTTTAATTATAATCCTTAAGTATAATTATACTCAAAGGATACTTTTATATTTCTTACTATTCATCTGATAAATCTAAAAATCTTAATTTCAAACTAATGCCTAGTAAATCTTCATCTTAAAATCAACTTTATTTAAAAAACTTTATTTATGAAATTTTTTTTTTGAAAGACTAATACCATTATGTACTTCTATATACAGAGAAGGGCTAAATTATGGAATAAATTAATTTTCTCTAAAATGGACGACTTTGGAGAAAAATCCCGAAACAGGTCGATTTTGATTTTTAAATTACAATTTTTTGGCATATATTTCATACTAGTGACGTCATTCATCTGGGCGTGATGACGTAATCGATGCTTTTTTAAATGAGAATAGGTGCCGTGTGGCACCTCATTTGAAAGGGTGTTCAATTCTCTATTCAATAATATAAACATTAATATCATTATTTATACAGGGTGGCCAAAAAATAAATTTTTGAATTAAATTAATTGACGAAAAAAGAAGAATGTATGCAATTTATTTAACTCAAAATACATTCTATCACTTTCAGAAAATAGGACATAATGTTTATTTGGCAAATAAACATTGCTTTTCGCTTAAATTAAATGTTCAAACTGCCAAGTGGTAGGTGGGAGGCTGTTTGTGATTTAATTTAAGCGAAAAGAAATGTTTATTTGTGAAATAAGCATTTTTTTCTATTTACTGACAGCAATACAATGTATTTTTAGTTAAATAAATTACAAACATTCTTCTTTTTGCGTCAATTAATTTAATTCAAAAATTATTTTTTTGGTCACCCTCTATAAATAATGATATTATTATTTATATTACTGAATAGGGAATTGAACACGGTTTCAAATGAGGTGCCACACGACCCCTATTCCCATTTAAAAAAATCATTGATTACGTCATCACGCCCAGATGGATGACGTCACTAGTATGAAATATATGCAAAAAAATTGTAATTTAAAAATAAAAATCGACCTGTTTCGCGATTTTTCTCCAAAGTGATCCATTTTAGATAAAATTAATTTATTCCATAATTTAGCCCCTCTCTGTATCTAGTATATATCTATTAGAGAGCAAAGGCAAAATAAATATATACATATATGTACCGGGTGTCCCAATAAGAATGGCTCTCGGCCATATCTCAGAAACGGTTTATAGTACAGCTTTGGGAAAAAAAAATTATAACAAAAGTTACCTCGAGAAAAGCCTGGAAATTATTTTCATATTTGTAAGTCCACCGCTAGAGGGCGTAATTGAATGTCAAAAATTTAAAAATCAAAATTTTACAAAATTTACATAATGAAAGGGCACTGAAAATCCAATCATCGTATTCTTCGCAAAATTCTGCGAATATTTGATTTCACAAGTGTAACTATACCTTTGCAAATAAGAGGTGGGGGTGAGTGGGAACGTTGTTATGAAAAATGGCTGTAAGTTCGGTTCTGCTTAATCGATTTTTGCAAACTTGGTCTCGTTGAAAACAGATCTTTTTCGTTAATGTAATAGTTATAATTACGAAACAGTCTAATAAGTAATATGCCAGCTAGGGGGCGCTATTTTATGTTTTTCAGAAATCTAGTTTTCTTTCTTCTTCTTCTTCAGGTGCCATCTCCGCTACGGAGGTTGGCAATCATCATAGCTATTTTAATTTTTGAGGCAGTAGCTCTAAATAGTTGTTTCGAGCTGCATCAAAACCACTCTCTCAGGTTCTTCAACCATGAAATTCGTCTTCTTCCGATGCTTCTTCTGCCGTCTATCTTTCCCTGCATTATGAGTCGTAGGATACCATACTTCTCGCCCCGCATCACATGTCCGAGATACTGTAGCTTCTTTTCTTTAATTGTAAGTTCAACTTCCTTTTCTTTACCTATTCTTCTCAGTACTTCATTGTTTGTAACTCTATCTACCCAGGAAACCCTCATAATTTTTCTATAGGTCCACATTTCAAAGGCGTTAAGTCGTCTCATTGTCTCTACATTTAACGTCCATGATTCCACTCCATAGTATAGAACACTGTAGACGTAACATTTAGTTTTCTTTGGAAAATATTAAATACAAGTATGCACTTTTAAACTTGTATTACAAAATTAGACCAAATTATCAACAGAATATCGAAAACCGCATGTCGATACCTTTTTTCTATCTCGAGATATCTTAAGAAACGTGTTAATTTTTAAACATAACTGATGATGTCTCCTGTAAACGAAGTTACGGAAATCAAAGTGGAAACAAGTAGTGTGTTGTGGAAAAAAATTAAAGCGTGACACTTGCGGAATGCCGACCGAAGTAAATACTTATTATAGATTCGATTATATTCGTTTGATTCAATTAGATTCCATTCGATTAGATTTAATTTTATTTAATATATATTATTATATCTATTTAATATAAATATATAATATATACCTAATTTAATACATAATATTATATACTAGTGATTTTACCCGTTAAAATTAGGATTAATAATATATAAAGACACATAAAGCTTTAAATTATTATTTTTCTTAATAATGTAACCGATATTTTTTAATTTAAAAATTTAATTACTGATGAAGTATAGTAAATACTTCGTGTAAATAATCGTAAATAATGCATGGAAGAGTTCATTTATTTTTAGATACTCTCATTAAAGGGGAGGCCGTTATACCATTGACTTTTTTAAATCTGTTGATTACATTATTCCTTTCAACCTACTTATCCTCAAATTGTATTTTTAAACACCCTACTCATTTTATATAATAATAATTAAATTCACTATCAAATTTGAAGTAAAACTTCTTTTGAAAGTTTGTTAATTCTAAAATTAATGGGTAAAATCACTAGTACAGTTTGTCAAACGTAGCAAAAGTTTAAAAATTTCGGCGATTGTAAGATTTTCAAACTCTTTCCTACGTTTGACAAACCATATATATTATGTATTAAATTGGGTATATTTTAAATATATTACATTATAAGCATAATTATAATAAATAAAATGAAATCCAATTAAATGGAATCGAATTGAATCGAACCGAATATAATTGAATCTATGAGAAATATTCACTTCTGTCGGCACTCCGCAAGTGTCCTGCTCTAATTTGTTTCCATAACACACTACCTGTTTTCACTTTGATATCCTAACTTCGTTTACCGGTGACATTATTAGTTTGTTTACAATTTATACGTTTCTTAAGATATCTCGAGATAGAAAAAAGGTATCGACATGCGGTTTTCAATATTCTGTTGGTATTTTGGTCTAATTTTGTAATACAGGGTTAAAAGTGCATACTTGTATTTAATATTTTCCAAAGAAAACTAGATTTCTGAAAAACATAAAATAGCGCCCCCTAGCTGGAATATTACTTACTAGGCTGTTTTGTAATTATAACTCTTACATTAACGAAAAAGATCTGTTTTCAACGAGACCAAGTTTGCAAAAATCGATTAATCAGAACAGGACTTACAGCCATTTTTCATAACAAGGTTCCCACTCACCCCCACCTCTTATTTGCAAAGGTAGAGTTACACTTGTGAAATCAAATATTCGCAGAATTTTTCGAAGAATACGATGATTGGATTTTCAGTGCCCTTTCATTATGTAAATTTTGTAAAATTTTGATTTTTAAATTTTTGATATTCAATTACGCCCTCTAGCGGTCGACTTACAAATATGAAAATAATTTCCAGGCTTTTCTAGAGGCAACTTTTGTTACAAATTTTTTTTCCCAAAGCTGTACTATAAACGGTTCCTGAGATATGGCCGAGAGCCATTCTTATTGGGACACCCGGTACATGCGTTTAATATAATTATAGCAAAATGATTTATAATCAAATCAAATATAATAAGCGAGTGATGTATTATATGACATAAAAAATCAATGAAACCAAAATATAAATTCTACAAGTAAAGGTAGATATAAGATTAACGACGATATACATCATCGAATGCTGGCAGATTAAAAATTTTTTAACTCGATTTTATTTACAATGTGTTATCAATCATACCACTAAGTGAATTTCGTGTAAATTTTTTATATCAAGAAATATCCTTTTACAATATAGTTAACAGCCTAAATTAATCATGTATATCTGTCTAATAAGTCTGAAGGCTTAAAATATTTCAAACATTGAAACATTTCGTACCCTTGTTGATCTGCCCCCCCCCCCCCACTTGCAAAAATTAAAAAACAAATAGCGCTGATTTATGAGCTATTTATGAGCTTTCATATTCCGCAAATTAAGAATTTTGAGATCGTTACACTGGGCAGTAATTTAATATTTAATGTTGGGCTGAGAGCTCCTCCCCCCCCCCCCTTCTACATAAAAATAGAGATATTAAATCAATCTTTGCGATAGATTTTTGAGCTCATCACCTTAACCTTCAAACAACCATTTAATTGATTTAACTCAAGAAAACAATGTTGCCAAAAATTAAAATATATCGTATTGTGGATATAATTTATTAAGCGTCTAAATTCTAAGTATAACCTCTAAAAATACTCACATTTCTATTATTGAGCTACAACCCCTTCGCAAGAAAACCTCCCCATCTTCCCGGCTTAAGAAGGAATTGTATTTAAAATTAATATAATTAATTATTTTTGCGACTACATTATCATTGTCTAATTAACTGTTTTCTATGGGAAATAAGCCACAATTTTACTAAAAGAATGAATTTATTAATGTTTCTAAGCCAAATCGGGTTTCGTTGTCAAAATACAAAATATTTCTAAAATAAACAAAAATGTTGTTGCTAAGTAAAAAAAATCTTCTAATAATTTATTTAATCTGACTCATTTATATTGGCAATTCAGACGTATATTATACATTTTAAAGTAGAAGACTTTAAAATGCTATCGCCAATATTTTTATGAGTTGCGTTCCTGGGATGACTTTACTAAAAGATAGTTCATTCGATTACATGAAATCAATCTCAACTCAAGAATATCCGTCGCAAAAAAATCATAGCATGTGATCTGTCTTTAAAAAGACAACCAAATGCAACGATGACAGTAAAATTCTCGCGTTAGAGATTTCATAGTAAATCACGAGGGAAAACCAGGAAAAAACCTCGTGATACTATCCCGACATCGTAAGTATTTGGTCTTACATTTAATTTACTTTCAAGAAACTAATATCAAATTCTGACTTTAATATGTTTAAAGTATAAATAATATTAATAACACATAGTATTGTGTTTCAATTTATCAATCAAAGATAGAATAAAATTTTTAATTTTTTTAATATAACGCGGGCACATAAATTTGATACACCCTGTATATTGATTTGTAAATATTTATTAGAAGTTAGCTTTCAACGCAAAGTGGTTTCTCCTTAATGAATTTTTCCATGAAGAATATTAAGAACATTTTTGTAAATAAAAGTGAAGTGAAAGTTATTTAGGATTAGTATTTTAAACCGATTGTTTATTACGGGAAATATAGAAGCCATAGGTAATTAGTTCTTAGAAAATTAAGGTAAAGAAAGTTTGAAATTTTGATCTTTTTGTTTAACACCGAGTAAATTTTGTAGAATTTTCCGAAAGTAATTAGTATGATGGTAGAAATATTTTTGAAAGTATGAGTGGGTGTTTCGAATGAAAAAAAGAAGGGGAAGAAGAAATGTCTCTGATTGGTTTGGCAATTTGGAATGGGAAGGAGAGAAGGTTGAATTTTCAGATAGTTTTGGAAAGAGGGAGGATTGTGTTACCGGCAGCCCAGAGGAGCAGTCAAAAGTTTTCGTAAGTAGTTCAGAAGCAAGTACTAGTGGTTGTGTTTGATAGGTGAGAGTAGCTGAAAAGTGGAACGAGAGACAAATCAAATCGAGAAGAAATACCTCTTTGATTCTGTTAAGTCCAAGAGAGTAAGTTACAAGAATTATCGTTATTAAAATTATTTGTGACACCAAGTAAAAAAGATACTTGGATCTCAGGAGATTATTGTTGAGAGAAAGAGAGGAGAGAGATTTGGAGTTTATTGAACGAGTCCTGGTCAAAGGAAGCCTGGCTGTTTTGGAGAAATAGTTGCTGGTATCCTGCTGGATTGTTTGCTGAGAACGGAGAGGGCTTTGCTTGGTAGCCTAACATAATCAACAAGGAGGAGCTGTTTGGGTCAAGAGGAGACATAATTGTGTGTGAATCAAAAAGGTCAGTCAATAACCTATTAGATAGATTTTTTTTATAATCAGAAGTTAATTTTTTTACGTAAAAGCATATGAATTTAAGATTCCAACATTTCAAAAATTTAATAGGAAGTATAAGTAATTTTACGAATACCAAATTTGTTTGTTTAGCTGGGTTTATTAATGGTATCAAGAACAAAGCGATAAATATTTGTTTGAATTAGATTAATTTATATGGTAAAAGTTTCTTTTGGACAGTTATGCCCACAGAATTTAATTGATAAATTTACAGAACATAGCTTCCGATAATAAAGGTAATTGTATGTTTTTATTTATGATTTTTCTATTTATTTCCTGTTCCTATTTTATCCCGATAAGGATCAACTAAGAGATACTGAAACCACGAGAGAAGATAAGTATAACATAAGATAATTTAGACATTTTTTTATATTATAAAAAGGCACCCTGAGATTCTTTCTTAATTTTTATGTATGATTTGCGTTAATTAAATAATTGATCAAGTAAATAATAATTAATATAAAAGTAATAGAAAGCAGATCACAACAATAGATATACAATAAGTAATACTAAAATATAAAATTTGTACTTACTCGATATGTTATTGACTTACTAATCGTGGTATTTTCTTTCTATTGACTTCCTCTTTCAGTATGGGTAACCACATCCTACTACATTCTTTTTTTTTCGTCTTTAAAGAGGGGGGGTCTGGAATCTTCAAAAGACACCTCAGTCCAGAACGCCGCCTGACTGACCTTAGTGCAGGATTCATTCTTCGTAGTACCAGCGATAGTTCCCGAGGTGCTTTAAAACGCTCTCTCGTCGCCGAGGGTACGCCGAATGCCTACCTGCTAAACCAGACCCTCCTCTGTCATCCAGCGCTCCGAAAACGGAATGGCCGCTGCAAGGTCGACATCGCTTCCGAAGCACTTTACCTTCATTTATCCACAGACTGTAAGCAAGGAGGCCCTTCATTTTCCCCGTTCCCCCTTTTTTTTTTGGTCCCAAGATTGGGTTTGTTTTTTTTTTTTTTTTTTTTTTTTTATTATCCTACTACATTCTACATTCTACCAATTCCCTCGTGATTTACTATGAAATCTCTAACGCAAGAATTTTACTGTCATCGTTGCATTTGGTTGTCTTTTTAAAGACAGATCACATGCTATGATTTTTTGCGACGGATATTCTTGAGTTGGGATTGATTTCATGTAATCGAATGAACTATCTTTTAGTAAAGTCGTCCCAGGAACGCAACTCATAAATATTGGCGATATCATTTTAAAGTCTTCTACTTTAAAATGTATAATATACGTCTGAATTGGCAATATAAATGAGTCAGGTTAAATAAATTATTAGAAGAATTCTTTTACTTAGCAACAACACTTTTGTTTATTTTAGAAGTATTTTGTATTTTGACAACGAAACCCGATTTGGGCTTCGAAACGTTAATAAATTCATTTTTTTAGTAAAATTGTGGCTTATTTCCCATAGAAAATAGTTAATTATAAAAATGCCACAAGTAAATAGCTTCAGAACAACATCATTTTCTAAAGTATGAGCTCACAAAATACGCGCATTTCGATTATTGAATTGCAATTTCTTTTGTATAGTGCAGTCACTGAAAGTAAAAATCAACTATTATCTTCGACCTCGATGAACCTTCAACGATTTTCACGAAAATTGATGAGTGGTTACTGAATACCTCAAGAAACAAACGTCACATGGTACCAACTTGCTCTTTTTACCTGGGGGTGGATGCCACTCCTTTTCGGGGATGAAAATTACTTTATTAAGAACAACCACACAAATCGATAGAAAGACAAATTCTAAGCAAAATTTGTAATATAAATTTATTAAAATAAATCAATAATTTTTTAGTTACTAAAGATCAAAAATTTTTGTTTTCGCGAAGATAATTTTCTACTTAGAGGAGGATACTAAAGATGTAACATCTAAGAATTATTATATGCATCTTGATACTTAAAAATAAGTTGCAGAGATAAGTTGCTAAGACTGGTTTTGTTAAAGAGCTTTTTCAAAGATAAAATGGCTTTTTCAATAAGAGTTTTTATTTTTATTTAATCTTCAATTTTGGTAAAACTTTTTTGTGAAAACTTACAGTTTTTGAGTTATTTATGAAAAATCGCTTTAAAATATGCATTTTTCACCAAAATTAAAATCTTTGATTTTTAGTAACTCAAAAAGTATTGATTTATTTTAATAACTGTATAAAACAAAATTTGCTTAGAATTTGTCTCTCTATCGATTTATGGGATCATTTTTAATATGAAAAATGTAAATAGAAAAAAAGTAATTTTCACATCCTAAAAGGGGTGACATCCACCCCAGGGGAAAAAGCAAGTTGCATAATGTCACGTGTGTTTCTTGAGCTTTTCTCTATCCACTCAGCAATTTTCATGAAAATCGACGGAGGTTCACCGAAGTCGAATGTAATAGTTGACTTTACTTTCAGTTACTGCACTATACAAAATAAATTGCAATTCAATAATCGAAATACGCGTAGCTTGCGAACTCATAAATTAGTAAACGATATAGTCTTAAAATAAGTAATTATAATAATTTTAAGTACAATTCTATCTTAAACCGGGAATATGGGGAAAGTTTCCTGTGAAGGGGTTGTCGCTAAACAATCGAAATGTGCGTATTTTTAAGTTTATTCTTAGAATATTTACGCTATATGAATTATATCCTCAATACGATATATTTTAATTATTGGCAACATTTTTTCAATATTAAATTCCTGTCCAGTGTAACGAGGTCAAAATTTTTAATTTGTGGAATTTAAAAGCTCATAAATAGCTGGTAAATCAGCGCCATTTTTTTTTAATTTTTGCAAGTGGGAGGGACCAGCTTAACAGGGGTACATTTCGTCGCGTCAGAATAACACGGTTCTATTTGCCACTTTTGACTGAGATTTTTATGTAACGTGGTTCTATTTCATGTTCTTCACCTTAGTATGATACTAGCACCGACATCTATAAACAGGTGGCCGAAATACGTATTTTACAAGGCTTTTACTCCTTCGAAAGTATGTTCTATGTTCCAACCGTAAGATCTTCAGGTTCTGCTACTTGATCAGTGGCGGCTCGTCAGAGGAGTCAAGGGAGGCTCAGCCTCCCCATAAATTTTTTACACACTCTATACTGTTTTGTTTATCATGAATCGCGAAAACAACAATTACTCTCACTATTATACAACGTGTAAATTCCAGATTATCACTAATTATCCATACGTACGGAGCATTAGCATTAGAACGCATGATCGCGTCTCAGTTTTATTATAAATATTATTGTAGGCAGGACCCTGGGTTATCCCGAGATGCACGAACGGAGCCGAGAAGCCCAGCATTCTCCGTTGCTAATGCTCCGTGCAGCGCAGCAGGCGTTTAAGGAGACCCGGTCTCCTAACAGTGGCATCTACGGCGCCATCACACGCTGCCCGGAGATATACCAAGGGAGGCAGAGTAACTTCTCAGCTCCGTTGGGTGGGTGGGTGCGTCTGGGGACAACGAATTTTAGGGTCCTGACTAAAAATAATGAAAAATCCAAAAGTGCGAATTTTGTTATGAAATTTGGTATGTGGGGTTATAATAATATTTGGAAAAACTTGCTCAAATAACTTTTTCCGATATCTCTAACTCAAAGCAAAATATCGGTAATTTATCGTGTTTTTGAATTCGCAGTAGGCCGCGTTTAGAATTAAAAAAAAATCAGTTGAGTATCTTAAAAAATTTGAAGCTTCATTATGTATGGACTGCAAAACTTCAAATCTGTATTTATTTTGATATGCATAGGTATCTATTTACAAATAAATGGAATTGTTAACAAATAAACGACACAAACTTTGGTATTAAACTTTTATTAGTAGACTAACTATTTTTAAAATGATATGATATCATGAAATTATGAATTAGGATGATATTATGAAATGTAAATAAAAAATGGTCAGAAGATGGGGCTTTAAATTACATTTTTTGGCGCATTTTTTTGCTAGTGCAAATTTGTCTAGATATTTTACAGTTAGGTATAGCCTCCCCTATTGTAAAAATCACGAGCCGCCACTGTACTTGATTATTATTTGTGACCTTCATATATTTAGTTTTACTGCTGTTAACGTTTAGTCCCATTTTTTTTTGTTGCTGCTTCCGATGCCTTGAATGATTGAACCACGTCCGCCTTTCTTCTTGCTATCACATCAATGTCATCTGCATACACTGGTATTTGTACACTCCTATTATTAATGGCCCCTCTTGTTGTTATTCCAGATTCTCTAATAGCTTTCTCTAGGGCAATGTTGAATAGAAGGCACGATATGCTATCTCCCTGTCGAAATCCTGTTTGTGTCTGGAAAGTTCTTGATATTTCATTCTGCACTCTAACCGCTAACCTTACACTCGACTGTTGAGAGGGTTGCTTTCACTAACCTCACTAAGTGTACTGGGATATTCAATTCTACCCTGGCTTTGTATAATGCGTTTCTATCTATACTGTCATAGGCAAATATAAAATCTACAAACAAATGGTGAGTATTAATTCCATACTCATATGTTTTTCCAAAGCTTGTCTTAGATGAAATATTTGACGGATAGTAGAGTTTTTTTTGCGAAACCTATGGTAGGGGAGCCCAAGCGGGGATTTTTGCAGTTACTCGAGCGCGTCAGATTAGCATATGGGAGAAACCTGGTACCCTTCGGATGTACCTCTACCATATATTGGCTCTTAACACAGGGGAGTTCGTTAAGGGGACCCGAAAAAAAAACCATCCTAAAAAAAACTCGAAATTATCAGATTAAGATGAGGTAAGTTAAGTACATGCAAAAGAGTGTAAATTTCAAAGATCTGACGATTTAAGCGGGGCGTAAGGGAATGGGTGAGTCATAAAGTTTCACAAGAAAAAAGCAAATATTTCGCGAAATGAATGACAGATCGAAAAGCTAAAAAATATGTGCTCAATATTTTTTAAAAATCTATCGAATGATACCAAAGACGACTTCCCACGGAGAGGGGTGGGGGTAAATTTAATATTTTAAATGCGAATCCCGCGATATTTCGTGAAATGAACATCAAATCGAAAAACTGTAAAATACACTTATTCAATATTTTTGAAAAATCTATCGAATGGCACCAAACGCGACCCCCACGGAAGTGAGGTGGAGGGTTACTTTAAAATCTTAAATAGGAGCCCCATTTTTTATTGGGGTTACGTAAAAATAAGTAACTTTTATTCGAAACATTTTTTAGAATAATGGATAGATGGCGTTATAGTCGGAAAAAATGATTGTTTGAAATGGAAAATTAAATTAAAAAATGGCAAGAGCCCACTAAAAAGAAAAACATTACTTAACTTTTTTTGGTTTTAGGACCTACTCTTCACAACCCAATATGTCCCCATAACGCTCGAGTGACTGCACATTTAGCATACTTTGCTCCCCTACTATTACACTGGTATATGAATATACCCCGACAGTCGATCGTAAAAAATGTAGGCCAGTATTTTATAGGTCACGTTTAGCCGAGTAATGCCTCTGTAGTTATCACAAATTGTTTTAACTTCTTTCTTGTAAATAGGTACAATTATACCTACGTTCCAGTCTTCTAGTAGTTTCACCTGCAACCAAATCAGTTCTACTAGCCTATATACAGGGTGTTAGTCAATAAGTATGAAAAGTTTTAAGGGCCAATTTTACATGAAAAATAATGCCGGTTTGCTTTATAAACATATGTCCGCAAATGCTTCGTTTCCGAGATACGGGGTGTTGAAATTTCTATTTCAAACTGCCAATTTATTTATTGCTCCAAGACCACTTGAGCTATGAAAATAAAATTTGGTGAGTTTTAGGAAGAAGTTATTGCGCATTTTTGACATACAATTAAGAATTTTGTATTGATCATTGGCGCGCATACGGGTAATGGTCCGAATTTTTTTTGAAGAAAATAGTAGTACGCCACTGAGATATTTCAAAATAAAAATTATTTTTAAATTTCGAGTTTAATTTTTAGTAAAAGACCTTTCTTGCCTTTTTTTTATATGGTGCACCATTTTTATGCAGAAAAATAGAACATCTTGGGGCGTATTTTTCATTTCTTAATACATTATTATCAAGAACTATCCAATATAATAATACTAAACTAGAACAACGACAGAAAATATTACTAATAAGATTTCAACAAGGTGCAAAGCTGCAAGAAATGTTTAAAATGATCTCCTTTACAGGTAACGGAAGAATTTTATATTCATCATTGTCGCGGGTATGGGTAATGGTCTGAATTTTTTTAAGAAAAAAATAGTACGCCACTGAGATATGTCAAATTAAAAATTATTTTTGCTTTCCTCGTTCAATTTACGACAAGAAATCTTTGAGTTAGTTTCCATATGCATAGAAACTTAGTTCAAATACTCTGTAAACGTTAAGATGTTTGAATGATATGAAAAAAAGTCAAGAAAGATATTTTGTCATAGATTGAACCAGCAATTCAAAAATGATTTTTAATTTGACATATCGCAGAGGCGTACTATTTTTCTCTTAAAAAAATTCAGACCATTACCCGTACGCGCGCCAATAATGAATATAAAATTCTTTTGTAACCTCTAAAGGAGGTCATTTTTAACATTTGTTGTAGCTCTGCATCTAGTTAAAAATTTATTAGTAATATTTTCTGTTATTGTTCCAGTTTAGTATTATTAGATTGGATATTTCTTGATAATGTATTAAAAAATGAAAAATACGCGTCAAAACGTTTTATTTTTTTGCATAAAAACGGTGCACAATATCAAAAAAAAAGGCAAGAAAGGTTTTTTATCTCAAATTATACGTGGAATTTAAAAATAAATTTTAATTCGAAATATATCAGTGGCGTACTATTTTTCTATTTTTTTCTTTAAAAAAATTCAGACAATTACCCGTAGGCGCGCCAATGATGAATACAAAATTCTTAATTGCATGTCAAAAAATGCGAAATAACTACCTTCTAAAACTAACAAAACTTCATTTTCATAGCTCAACTGGTCTTAGAGCAATAAATAAATTTGCAGTTTGAAATAAAAATTTCAACACCCCGTATCTCGGAAACGAAGCATTTGCGGACATATGTGTATCGAGCAAACCGGCATTATTTTCTCATGTAGAATTAGGCCTTAAAATTTTTCATACTGTAGAGGTCAGATTTTTTGCGCCATGTTTAAAAATCCAAAAGTTATGGTTTGTTCAACAGTAAATGGTTTAGTTCAATTAGTGCGGTCGTAAATAATCCAGGATGTTTGTAGTGGTAACTAATTAAAATCAACCATTTACTGTTAAACATACCATAAGCCATCTCATCGAGGAGCTTTGTGGTCTTTCAATTTTTGTATTGCTTTGATGACTTTTTCCTCTGTTGGAATGTTATTTTTCTCTATTTCGTCGTCCATGTCTTCGAGCTATATTTCTGCTTCTTGCAACCTCATCTCCCTTCTTATATTTAGTCAACCCTCAAAATTTTCTGCTCACCTTTCTAGTATCTCTTCCCGATTACCAAATTTCTCCTGATCTGTTTCTAACTATTAATAGTTTAGGTTTAAATCCCTTTCTGGTCTGGTTAGTCTTCTTGTAGAATGTTCTCGTTTCCATTTGACTGTTATACTTCTTTAGTTCTTTCAGTTGGTTTTCTATATCCTCCTTTTTCATTCTTTTCAGTATTCGTTTTTCGTCTCGTCTCAGCTGCCTATACTTTTCTTCTACTTGTCTCGTTCTTCGTGCTTGGAGCCTTGCATATGCTTGATTTTTTTCTTTGTGTTGCTTGTGGACATTCCTCATCGTACCAGTTAGATCTTATTTTTTCACGCTTTTGCCTCCCAATCACCTCAGTTGCTACCTCTTCCAATATGGTTCTACACCACTTCCAATAGTTATCAATATCTTCAACTATTTCACCTACACAGTCCTTTAGCTTGCTTTCCAGACTTTCTTCGAATTTATTGGCTACCACGTGATTTTTTAACGCTTCTACGTACGCTTCTACGCTTCTTTTTAACAAAATATTAAAAGAAAAAAAATTCCAAACAACTGGAAGGAATCCGTAACCATTATCCTACACAAGAAAGGGGACAAAGCAGATATAAAAAACTACCGTCCTATAACACTCCTCAATGTAATGTATAAACTCCTAACAAAAATTTTAACCAATAAATTGACGACAAAATTCGACGGATACCAGTCGAAAGAACAAGCTGGTTTTAGAAAGGAATTTAGCACAAGTGACCATTTTTCAAGTATGAAAATCCTTATAGAACGAGCAAATGAATACCACATTCCTCTATATATAGCGTTTGATTTCTAAAAGGCTTTTGACAGTGTCGAACACTGGGCAGTGAAAAGTTCCTTGATTACCAGCAGAATTGACCACATATGTACAGACCTAATAGCCAATAGTTATATATAAAGAAGCCACAACAACAAATAAAGTATACGAAGGAACACAATCAATTCAAATAAATACAGGCGTAAGACAGGGTTAAACAATATCACCGAAACTTTTCAATCAGGCTCTGCAAGATATCTTTAATAGATTAGAATGGGAAGAAAAAAGTATAAAAATTTGTGGACAACGCATGAACCACCTAAGGTACGCCGATGACATCGTATTGATAACCGATAAAAAAGAAGAATTGTTTGGAATGATGTAAGAAATGGACATAGAAGCCGGAAAGATAACCCTTAATATGAATTACAGCAAGACCAAAATCATAATCATAAGACATCACAATGAGGATCGGAAAAGATGAAAAAGAACAAGATCACGATTATATACAGGGTGTTAGTAAATAAGTATGTAAAACTTTAAGGCGTAATTCTACATGAAAAAATATTGACAGTTTGCTCTATAAACGTATGTCCGCAAATGCTTCGTTTCCGAGATACGGGGTGTTAAAATTTTTATTTTAAACTGCGATTGTTTTTATTTCTCTAACAAATAAAAAAGGCTATTATAAAATGCGTTTGAGCTATGGAAATTAAATTTGGTGAGTTTTAAGACCTATCTCTATTCCACGTTTAATTTATGATAACTAACCTTTCTTTTTTTTTTCACATGGTGCGCCATTTTTATGCAAAAAAATAAAACATCTTCGTACGTACTTTTCATTTCTTAACACATTATCAAGAACTTTTCCATATAATATTAATAATACCAAAGTAGAACAGGAACAGAAAATATTATCTACTAAGAAAATTGTAACTAAGTGCAAAGCTACAACAAATGTTCAAAATTACCTCCTTAAAAGGTGACAGAATAATTTTATACAGGTAGTGATCTAAATTTTTAAAGAAAAAAAAATAGTACGCCACTGAGATACGTAAAATTAAAAATCATTTAAGAATTCCTCGTTCAATTTACGACAAGAAACCATTCTTGCTTTGTTTTAAATGCAGCGCCGTTTTTATGCAAAAAAAAATAAAACATATTATTACTTACAAATTACTCGAGGTAAATTCCATGTGCATAGAAAGTCATTTCAAATAATACTTTGTAAACGTGAAATATTTTATTTTTTTGCATAAAAACAGCGCCTCATATAAAAAAAAGACAAAGAATACTTTTTGTCGTAAATTGAACGAGGAATTCAAAAATGATTTTTAATTTGACATATCTCAGTGGCGTACTATTTATTTTTTTCTTTAAAATATTCAGACCATTACCCGTACGAGCGCCAATGGTGAATATAAAATTACTCTGTCACCTTTAAAGGAGGTAATTTTGAACGTGTGTTTTAGCCTTTCACATAGCTAAAATCCTTTTAAAAATATTTTCTGTTATTGCTCTAGTTTGGTATTATTATATTGGAGAGTTCTTGAGTTCTTAAGAAATGAAAAATACGTGCGAATATGTTTTTTTTTCAAAAAAAAAACGGTGTACAATATAAAAAAAGACAAGAAAGGTCCTTTATCATAAATTAAACGTGAAATACAAAAATAATTTTTAATTTAAAATATTTCAGTGGCGTACTATTTTTTTCCTTTAAAAAAATTCAGATCATTACCCGTAGGCGCGCCAATGATGAATACAGAATTGTTATTTGTATGTCAAAAAATTCGCAATAACTACCTCTTAAAACGCACCAAATTTAATTTTCATAGCTCAAACCGTCTTAAAGCAATAAAAAAATTCGCAGTTTGAAATAAAAATTTCAACACCCTGTATCTCGGAAACGAAGCATTTATAGTATGGTATAGTTAGACCCAAACCCAGACATCCAAAGTGAAAGTTATCCTCCAACACCAAATTGTTCTATATGGTCCACATAATGTTCAGAAAAAAGTCACACCATTTTGAGAGTCGAGTTTGGGGGGAGAGGGGGGAGAAATCTGCAAATTCGTAATTTTTTAAGTTTTTCGTCAATATTTCTAAAACTAAGCGGTTTAGCATGAACAACCTTCTACACAAAATTGTTCTAAATTAAATTTGAAATAAAAAAGGCCCTATGCACAAACCTTCTAAAATGAACGGTTCCAAAGTTATGGAGGTAGTATAGTATAATTGGTCCAAAAAAAGGCCTAACCCAGACATCGAAAGTAAAAGTTTTCCTTCAACACCAAATTGTTCTATATGGTCCACATATTGTTCAGTAAAAAGTTACACCATTTTGAGCGTCCGGTTTGGGGGGAGATGGGGGAGAAAATAGTTTTTTTTTAACTTTTTCGTCAATATTTCTAAAACTATGCTTTAGCGTAAGGAATGTTCTATAGAAAAATATTCTACATGAAATTTAAAACAAAAAAGGTTCTATACATAATCGTTATAAAATCAACGGTTCCAGAGTTACGGAGGGTGAAATGTGAACAATTTGGTGTTAGAGGATAACTTTCACTTTGGATGTCTGGGTTTTTGGTATAGTTATATCATAAATATTGCCCAAAAAATATAAAAAGTATCGAAAACCTCGACTTTCACCCTCCGTAACTCTGGAACCGTTGATTTTATAACAATTATGTATACAACATTTTTTGTTTCAAATTTCATGTAGAACATTTTTGTCTATACCGTTGTTTACGCTAAAGCATAGTTTTAGAAATATTGACGAAAAACCTAAAACAACTACGAATTTACCGGCTTCTCTCCTATCTCCCTCCCAAACCGGACGTTCAAAATGGTGTAACTTTTTAATGAACAATATGTGTACCATATAGAACATTTTGGTGTCGGAGGAAAACTTTTACTTTGGATGTTTGGGTTAGGCCTTTTTTTGGACCAGTTATACTATACTACCTCCGTAACTTTGGAACCATTCATTTTAGAAAGATGCTGTATAGGGCCTTTTTTATTTCAAATTTAATGTAGAACAATTTTGTATAGAAAGTTGTTCATGGTAAACCGCATAGTTTTAGAAATATTGGCGAAAAACTTAAAAAACTACGAATTTACCGGTTTCTCCCCCCTCTCCCCCCCAAACCCGACGCTCAAAATGGTGTGACTTTTTTCTGGACATTGTGTGGACCATATAGAACAATTTGGTGTTGAAGGATAACTTTCACTTTGGATGTCTGGGTTATGCCATCTTTTGGATCAACTATACTATACTATTACGGACATGAGTTTATAAAGCAAACTGTCTTTATTTTTTTATGTAGAATTACCCCTTAAAGCTTTTCATACTTATTTACTAACACTCTGTGTATCTGGGTCAAATTATAAAACTTAACAAAGAAAACCAAACAGCAGAGATCAAAAGACGAGTTAGACTGGCATGGGCGGCATTTGGAAAACTAAGCTACATCCTTAAAAGCAAAAGATATCCACAACATCCACAACATGGACAAGATCATAAAAACGCAAAGAACAATGAAAAGGCAAATGTTGCACACAAGACTAATGGAAAGAAGACAAACGAGTGGATAAGAGAGAAAACCAAAGTTAGGGATGTAAGACAAGAAATTGCAAAGTTGAAATGGAGATTTGCCGGACACATTATAAGACAAAAAGAAGACCGATGGAACAAAATTCTCATAAATTGGAGACCGTGGGGATATAAACGAAGCAGAGGAAGGCCACAAATGAGATGGGCAGTTGATGTCAAGAAGAACGTGGGCTCTAGGTGGATAACTGGGCTCTAGGTGGATAACTGTAGACTGTAGCGACAGACAGAGAAGAATGGAAAAGGATTGGGGAGGCCTATGTCCAAAGATGGGCCGAAGAAGTCTAATTAGATAGATAGATAGACGTTAAACCCTTACTCTTTAACTCATCTATCTTTCTTTGCATTGGAGATTCTAGCTCTTACTTTCGTTTGGACTAGGTAGTGGTCATAGTCTCTGTCATATGTCGCTGAAATATCTAGTATCTTTATCGCTAAAGTCTAGTATGTCGCTGAAATATCGTGCGTCGACCACTACGTGGTCGATTTGATTTATTGTATTCAATGGATATACTTGTGCATTGTGCATAAATCATGGGCTGGCTACTAGTCGAGGAAATGAAGCTGAAAAAATGGCAAAACCTCGCAATTTTTTCGTCCAGCATCGATTTGCACAAAAATTTGGGATTAGGCTCATTTCACCCTCTAGTTCATTTTCTATATTGATCCGTTGTACGCTTTTGGTTTTTTAAGGGTGAAAACTACCCCTAATTTTAAAAAATTATAAAACAACATTTTAAACTTTAATATGGTCAACATTTGTTTCTAATTAGTTACATAATAAGTGTTTTATGCTTTAAGATATACTATCATAAAATTTCAACCCTTAAAACCACCCTTCTTGGAGCTATATATAAAAAATCACTTATCCTAAAAGAATAATTTCGGCTTGCATCGATCTACATAAAAATTTGGGATTATTATCATCTCACCCTGTACTTCATATTCTATAACATGCTCAAGGGCGTCGATTATTTTTAGGGGTGTAAACTACCCTTATTGTCAAAAATTATATAAAAACGTTGTAAACTTTAATATGGGTAAAATTTGGTTTTGATTGGCTAAAAATAATGATTGGTTACCTGTAATGAAAATATATGTACAACATAATTTTAGTTATGAAAAAGTCTTTAATTTAGTAGTCTATCATTTTTTTCGTATCTCCAGCATTTTCGGAGATATTTTGAATTAAAAGGTGAAAAATACGAAATTGCAAAAAATCAATTTTCCTTTAAACTCCAATTTTTCAAAAATTAGGGCCATTAAATAGGTCAAGCTTCTTGGCTGGATTGACAATACAAATATACAAGGAATTACAGAAAGGTGAAGACCAGTTTTTAATTAGTAGGGTAGTTAGGGGGATATTTTCACCGATTTTTTCGTAGAGAAAAGCAGGTACCGACTTTTTTTATTCATAAGTCGCTCTATTTTCATGTTAGAAATTTTTTATTATTATTCTTTGAAAGATTTGATTGTGTGCTTGAAAAAAGATAATTTAAGTTTTCTTCGAAAAATGAAAAGGTTTCCCGTTATTTGGCTTTGAATATTTCAGATTATGCATTTGACGAAAAAAGCTAACCTTTAACAAGCCGTATCTCGGTTTATGTTAGTCATAAGGATATTATAGAAAAAGAATTTAGTTTGTGTTACTAAAAGGTACAATTTTGATATTTGCAGTTTTTTTGATTAAATGCATATTTTTCGAGGTATTCTCAAAAAACTCTCTAAAAAAGTCGATTTTTTCGACGAAAAACTGTTACTTTCAAGCGCGAATAACTCAAAAAATATTAGTTTTACGAAGAAAATGTAAACAACATTTTTTTCTTAGAATTAGTTTTTACATTGATCTACATGGTTAGAGCGGCATGATATAGAAAACGATTCTTGGGCTATTCCCTACCTTCTGTGAAAATTTCAAGTAAATCCATGCTGGACGAAAAAATTGCGAGCCAAAATGCTTCATTTCCTCGACTATACGACCATATATTTGTTAATAATAATCCATTATATTTTGTCGATTATGTCTATCTTTGTGTACTTCAAATAATGTTCAAGCTATTGTTGTTCTACATTTACATAGAATGGCGTTTAGTAAACAAAGAAGATTTTTCTGAATTTAATCTTACCATATTTATTTTCCTGATCATATATTATCTGTAAATAACGGTCATGTAAGTGATACCCACTATCCATTAATATCTCTTAAACAAAATTCTCTAGTTTATGCAAGTGTCAAATATTTAAAACATGTATAATATATAGAAAGTAAGTACATCCCTTTACGTTGACACTTTGCTTATATAATATTCATACATTCTATCGAACGTCCATATCCTTCGGTTTAGAGGATACTTTCCTGTAGGATAAAATTTTACATCCGTCAGATATTGGTCCGCTGTGTGAGACAAAGTATATCTACAATGTAAAGTTGAGATTATGCATTGGGGATAAGATTTATTAGAATTCGTGGAATTTATAGAGCTGACGCTTACATAAAGTAAACTATATAAAAATTTAAACAAAATAAGGATTTAAATTTGCATCCCGTTGTAAAATAGTTTAAATTTAATTATATTTATTAAACATAAATAATTTTATATAAAATAAATAACTGTAAATTAAAAGCAGTTACGATTTCATTCTGTTTCAGGGACAACCACCATCAGATTAAGTATGATTCTCCCTTTTGGGATCGTCATAATAGAGAGTGTCCCGAGAAGATTAGTCATAAATTATACCACATATCTTGGGGTCAAAATTAGTTTGATTGAACCTAACTTACCTTAACAAATGTGCTCATAAAAAAAGTTACAGCCCTTTGAAGTTACAAAATGAAAATCGATTTTTTTAATATATCGAAACCAATTAGAGATTTTTTATACAAAAAGGACATGGGGCATTCTTATGATAGGCACATCTTATAACAAAATTATAGTGAAATTGTCCACCCCATAAAAATTTTATGGGGTTTTGTTCCTTTAAACCCCCCAAACTTTTGTATACGTTCTAACTGATTCATTATTGTGGTACCATTAGTTAAACACAACGTTTCTAAAACTTTTTTGTCTCTTGGTATTTTTTAGATAAGTCAGTTTTTATCGGGATGCGGCTTCATTTTTAATATGTTTACATAAAAATTTTATGGGGGTTTTGTTCCTTTAAACCCCCCAAATGTTTGTGTACGTTCCAATTAAACTATTATTGTGGTACCATTAGGTATACACAGTATTTTTAAAACTTTTTTGCCTCTTAGTCTTTTTTTGATAAGTCACCTTTTATCAAGATGTGGCTTCTTTTTCAAAACATACCGAATAATGTAAATTATAAATAAATTTTCAGATTATTAAACAGCTCTCTATAATCGTATCTAACCATATACAAATATGTGGTGGATTCGACAAATATTCAAAATATCTCGATAAACACTGGCTTATCGAAAAAGTACTAAGAGGCAAAAAAAGTCTTAAAAATATCATTGTGTTTAACAACAATGTGCAACAATAATAATTTAATTGGAACGTACACAAAAGTTTGGGAGGGTTAAAGGGAACAAAACCCCCATAAAATTTTTATGGGGTGCACAAATTTCACTTTAATTTTTTTTAAGATGTTGCTACTATAAGAATGCCACATGTCAATTTTCAATAAAAAATCTCTAAGAGTTTTCGATATATGAAAAAAAAATCGATTTTCAGTTTGTAATTTCAAGGGCTGTAACCTTTTATGTGTGCACTATTGTATATTTTTTCTATTGGCGATAGGATAAGACCATGCGGCCAGAAACAAAGTAAGTAGTACATAATATAAACATAATACAAACAAAACAATTATACATTATATAAACACAACATAAATAAACATAATATTATATCTTATGAAAATTATCTAAATAGTAATCTAAGTTAAGGTTATCGTCTGACCGACCATTTTGTTAAGAATAGTTATATCTTAATAAACATTTTGGGATAAGAACAAGGGTTACACTTTTCTCATCCAAGGGTTTTTCTTATAATTTTTTATTAATTATTGATTACCTGCATACTAGGGTGGAGCGAAAAATCTCGAATTTTCAAAAATTTACTTTAGCAGTTAGCACTATATGTCAAAAGTTGCCTATACAGTAGTAGATGTTTACCAATTTTTTTCAAAATTTTTTGACCTTGAAATTATGCCCCGCCGTGACCTTAAAAAAAATTTTCACATTTTTTATACAAGATTGCACTATCAGCTAATCTATTTTTAGGCACTAGTAGATCATTCATGCTTTTTTTTTGGTTCATTTTGACCACTCCTTCATTCCCCGCATTAACTTAAGAATATTTAATTTTTTTAGTTTTAGACCAATATGCAGCTCTCAGCTAGTTTTATAAACTACCCAGAACACACCACGTGGAGGTGGCTGCATTTCGTGTTCCACCACCCCTACTCGCCCTCCAACCACCCTATTTTAATTATTATTTTTAATTTTCTATTTTATAACAACTCGTTATTCCGCCTTATAATGCCGTTTGGTTTCAAATATTGGCATTATATTGCGATCTTTTAAACGTGATCTTTTAAACACTTAAAGATGCTTCTGACACAACTTTAACACATCTCTCAACGGCTTGAGTGTGACAAGGTAAATCAAAAGTTAATTGAGAGATAAGTGAGTTTTTATCGATTGCATTTTTCAGCTATTCGTCACTTAAATGTTGGGTTAATGTTGACTCACTAATAACTTGCTCTTGCCAAAAAATAAGGTCAACATAGTCCGTCGCCAAAAAGTTTATTTTAGGGACCTGAAACTTTCTTATTTTAATTTCTTCCCCGCTGCAAACTTCTTTGCTCATATTCGGCGCATAGCTAGCTCTCGAATATGTCGCCTTTCATCAGTTATCATTGCAACCAATAAACTTTCAGGGTGGGCGAAAAATGCATTTCTTTGTATAGTTGTATCAACAATTTCTCTTAAATCTTTCTTTAAATATCGGCTCAAATATATACTTTTCCATAAATTGAACGGCGCATCTTTTATTTTTGGTATGGTTTTAACAGTAAACCACATTGGGGCATATACCTTATTAATAAAAGTTGCGATTTTTATTAGGTTTTCTGATGGATTCAATGTGCTTACATAGAGCCTTAAAATTCTGTTGGCAGTGGTAAGCCATCTCGCATGAGATAATTTACCAGGATTCTTGGAAGCAAGACTGGCAGGAAATTCACCTGTACTTACAGCGGTGCTTATATCGAAGAGGAACTTTTGATCGGTACTTAGTTGTTCTCTATCTACTTCGGGCAGTTCACTTTTAATAGGTTTATAATTTATTACTGGTAACTGGTCGCAAATTGCTAAGCTCTTTCCGATGGGTCCCGAGAATCCCCTAGGACCAGACGTGGTTCCATCTAACTTTTCAATTAAATGCCTCAGAGGAAGTTCGTTAGAATGTAATTGGCAGACAATCCAATGCAAATGTCTACCGAGTTCTTTTTCCAAAAGACACATGACACCACCGAGGTTACCTGTATTTATTACAGTTCCATCGCAACCTATTGCTAGTATATCGGATCTATTAATATTAAACTCTGTTAAAAACATACATATCGCATTCTTAATGTTTTCAGCTGACCCACTTAATGGCGAAACGTGTCCTAAATAACCTGATCCCGGTTCGTAAATAATTGAAACATGTTCTTCTGTAACCATTGTTCGTTTACTAATACCACCGTCTGCTTGAACCATTGTCATCGTCTTATCCTTTCTACCGTCGAAGTAAAGGCCCTTAATAGTTAAATCCCTAACATTTTCCATTTCCTGTAAATCTAGTCGCATCTTTTTCCTTTCCCTCCTTACTTTGCTTCTATCGATAATTATCGCCGCCTCCATAGTACACTTTATTTCTCCCTTGACCTCTTTATTTATATTTACATCATGCAATAATGCAGAAGCAATTGCTGCGGCTGGCCGGTCTGCGATTCCATACCTATCACAAGCTCTTGCAAAAGTCGGCAGGTTAATTCTTGTTTGCGATGTTGATGGCGTGGGTTGAATATCTTCCTCCAAATTTTAAAGAACTGCTTCTTTTTCTTTAGGCATCACTTTTGGAATTTTTTTTTCAAACTCAACTTGTTTCTCTCGCATAGATTCCTTAGATTTTCTTAACATTTTCTTATTAAGCTTGTCAGTTGTTAATCGGTCTAGGGATCCTATAGCCATGACTCGTGTAGTTCGCTGGTCCAAAAGAAATGGCCTTTCTAATAGCGGTACTTTGTGTGATATGTCGCAGACACATTCTTCAAACGATTTGCATTTGCAATATGCTATGTCAAACAAATAAGAAGCATTTTGCCTAAAAGATGCCACTTTATTTTTAAAACTTTCGGTTTCTTTGCGAGCGTGTGAATAAGACTTAAGGATGTTGTTTAGCTTTTCGTGCACCTTTTTATTTGATTGGTAATTGTAACATGATGAACTGTAGGAATAGAGGCTTTTTCCATATTTCCTCCAACGTCGTCGCAATTTCGTCATAGATTTCACCAACCTTTGGTTTGTATTGTCCTTCACTTTGTTTCTTTTGTCTTATAAAATTATAATATTGAAGCACTTGTTCCCGAGAGGGCAACATTGTTCCTCCCAAATTTAAATCAATCGAAGGCCCAATTAGTTTTACTTCGCGTCGTCATTATTTACTACGAAGTAAATCCACGACAACTATTATTTGAGTAACTTAATTTAAAGTATTCTTTATTCTCGTACAAAAACACAACACGCACTACGTAGCAGAACTTACTTAAGCGACAAATAACCAAGAACTGAACTGTGGTTGATTGAGATCGACTAGACCGAGAGCCGAGACCGCGCCGAGAGTCTGCGCTCTCAACCGACGTGACGCGATAATATGCGATGCTGACAAAAGTAGCAATGAGTTAAAAAAACGAGCTGAAGGTCAAATCGATGTTTTATTTACTGACAATTATGCATTTTTTTTAAACAAATTTTTTTCTAGTAAATAAAGAGAATTGGATTTTTCTAATGTTAAGAAGCCATAAAATGACCAATGTTGTAACAAGTTTTGGCGCGTAACTTTTTTTAGGATCATGGCGGGGAATGAAAAAATGTTATAATATATATTTTTTTTAATTGTAGATTATCTACAGAAGTAAAAGCAACTTTTAGTAGTTAATGCTATTTATAAAAAAAAAATTATTTTTAATTTTTTGGGCCTGCGGCGGGGAATGAAGAAATTTTTTTTTTAATTTTTAAAAAATTTACAGGTCATCTACTACATCAAAGGCAACTTTTGCTAAATAGTGCTAATCAAATTTCAAAAAATTTTTTTTTCACTCCACCCTACTGCATACTCACCCCACACGGTAAGGCAGGCATGTAGGAAATCAAAAGGAAAGACATTTAAGGTTACAAGCCTAATCTAGTCTTCTATAACTTAATTTTACAGTCATATAGGAAAAACGAAATAAAATCAAAAATACGTTTATCACTCAGAGCCAAAAGATACATAACATTATAGGGACCGTAAACGTTTAAATTTCTTAAATTATTTGTAAGAATGTCCGACTGATGTGTGTACTTCTTACAATTAAAAAATATATGATCTAAGTCAGCCGTTTCATTGCAAATATCACAAAAATTGTTATTAATTATTTTTATTTTGTATAAATGTGCCAGGCAGCAAGCATGTCCAAACTTCATCCGAGATATGGTTGTTATGGAACTTCTCGGATAGTCGTAATTTTTAAACCAGTAATTTTTTCGAATATCGGGTTCTAGCAATGTATATCTTGTGCCTTTTGTCAAAATGAAATGTTTGTATTGTTTAGACCATTTTTTACATAAATTAGCCTTAGCAATATTTATTCTCTAATCTAATGTTAATAAGGGTGTAACATCTTCTCCCAACTTTAGCCGCTTTATCAACTTGTTCATTGAATGTGATACCTGAGTGTGCTTTTACCCACACAAAAATAAGTTTTCTAGTTTTTTGCATTTGGGAGAGCAAAGTTTTTATTTTGGCTATGTAAGGATGACTACATGCGGACTATTGTATATAGGTAAGTGAGGTTCAATCAACCTATTTTTGACCCCAGAATCTGTGGTATAATTTATGACCAATCTTTTCGGGACACCTTGTATAACGGCCTGTGGTCTGCTCTGAGCCAAAACGAAAACCAACTGTCTAGTAAAGCAAACTTACAGAAACTAGTTTGCAGTAGACGCAGTAGTGACATCTATTTAACACAACGAGAAGTCTAAAGTACCGAAGATCTAAAACTTCTAACTGGGAACCAAAATTCTGGGGACAACCTAAAGCCGGGCCTTCTACAATTTAAAAAGCAAACGCAAGGTAAATGAATAGACTAGGGAGAATCGAAAATGTGCATTCCACAACCCGTCAATTTATAGTACTCAATTCCTAGTACTCAAAATGTGCAAAATGTAAGTAAAACTAAGAAAATTAAAGACATTTAAGATGTCATTCTGTTTCAGACACAACCACCATCCGGTTACGTAGTTTTACCATCTTGGGATCGTCATAATGGCCTGTTAGCCCGATCAGGGAACACAAAATTTTACGAAAACCTGCAAAAAAATAAAGGAAGGATGAAAACTGTAACGATATAATACCTCGACAAGCGATGAGCTGCCTTACCAGAGACGACCGTAGGAGTGTCAGCGTTGGCGCATAGCACCACTGGGGGAAACCGAAGGAGAGGGTATCGAGAGCATATTTAAGGCGAGCTAGGAGAATGAGAAAATCAGTCATGGCTAACGAATTGAACTAACCATGGCTCAACAGCTGCTGCTCGCGTATTGAACGAGCATTAGCTGGCTTGGCAATAGATGCACCGTATGTGAGGTGGGACTATGCCTAGGCGGACGCCACAGCAGTGACGTGGAGTCTTGCCATGACCGTTATCGCAGTGTGCGGTAGTAGCGAGGAATGATCTTTGGATCGGAATATAGGGCTATGTTGATTTAACGTACAGAGATTGTTATTGTATTTAAATAAAATGTTTATCCTATTATTTTAATGTTGCTATTATGATCGGATAACTGTAAGAAAGTTTAATATTATTTTTCCTTTGCAGAAGACGGAATTATATTTTATTTTATTTGTTTTAAACTGTATATAATTATCTTTAATATATTTACTTTATTTTTAACTTGTGTTTTACTGAGTGTGTCGTCTTGAAAGGACTACCCGTTACAATGGCGCACGAGCAAAAATTAGAATATACGTAAGTAAACGTCGTTACTAATTACCCGGAAAATACCAAAAATGCCGACAGATAAAGACACAGACTCACTAACAGGTCCACGTTGTGGATATATAAATAGAACCCGTTCAAAGATGATTAAGCTTCTTTGTTTTCAGATTCTTAAGGAACCGAAAATGAACGAAACCGATAATGATCCGAAAATGAACGTCGCCAATGCATCGAGCAGGAAGGATGCGACCATCTGCTGTAGAAAAGCCTTGGCATACTGTCCCAATGAAGTTGAGGGATTCACGCCCAAGATCTACAGAAGGAAGCACCTTCTCGCCAGTCATCCGAAACCAATTTACGAATCACCGAAAAGACGACATTGTTGATGGAACCGTCAAAGATGAAACCAGCAAGAACATTGTGACCATCTGCTGTAGAAAAACCTTGGTAAACTGTCCCAATGGATTTGAGGGGACTACGAACAAGATCTACAGAAGGAAACATCTTCTTGACAATCATCCCAGACCAGTTTGCGAAAAGAAAACCACCGACAGAAAGTACATGCCTTAAGAGTAAACCGTCGCAGATGCAGCCAGCAGGAAGAATGTGACCATTTGCTGTAGAAAAGCCTTGGCACACTGTCCCAATGGATATGAGGGGACCACGCCCAAGATCTACACAGGGATGCATCTTCTTGACAGCCATCCAGGACCAGTTACGAAGTAAGGAAGAACCAACCAAGACCACACCGTTGATGAATCCAAGCCGTGTTGCACACACGGCACAAAAAAAATGTATGCTACATTTTTCTTGTTTTCCAACGAGAAGGGGGTGTAACGATATGATACCTTGACAAGCGATGAGCTGCATTACCAGAGACGACCGGAGGAGTGTCAGCGTTGGCGCATAGCACCACTGGGGGAAACCGAAGGAAAGGGCATCGAGAGCATATTTAAGGCGAGCTAGGAGAATGAGAAAATCAGTCATGGCTAGCGAATTGAACTAACCATGGCTCAACATCTGCTGCTCGCGTATTGAACGAGCATTAGCTGGCTTGGCAATAGATGCACCGTATGTGAGGTGGGACTATGCCTAGGCGGACGCCACAGTAGTGACGTGGAGTCTTGCTATGACCGTTATCGCAGTGTGCGGTAGTAGCGGGGAATGATCTCTGGATCGGAATATAGGGCTATGTTGATTTAACGTAGAGAGATTGTTATTTTATATAAATAAACTGTTTATCGTATTATTTTAATATTGCTATTATGATCGGATAACTGTAAGAAAGTTTAATATTGTTTTTCCTTTGCAGAAGACGAAATTATATTTTATTTATTTGTTTTAAACTGTATATAATTATCTTTAATATATTTACTTTATTTTTACTTGTGTTTTACTGAGTCTGTCGTCTTGAAAGGAATACCCGTTACAAAACTTGGGAGTAGGTAGTTGAAATTGTCTATTATTATATAAGAAAAAGTTTACAATTCTACATCCTCTCCATTTTACAAAAATTGGAAATACCGGGTGGAAAATATTTTCTCAGGGGTGAAAAAATATACGTTCAAAATAGGCCCGGAATTGGATAATATGACTAATTCTAAGCAAATTTTGTTCTATAGAGTTTTTTCACTAAGTCAATATTTTTCGAGTTATTTGCGAGTGAATATGTTCATTTTTAGCAAAAATAAACATGTTTTTGGACGGTTTTTCGCAGATAACTCAAAAAGTAAGTATTCTAGCGAAAAAATATTCGTAGTAAAAATATAGCTTAAAAAAAATTGAAAAAAATAGTGTACGCGTAAGGTCTGCAGCCCCAGTAGAAGCAGAGTTGTAGCTAATGAAAAGTAGGTACTTCTTCGTCAAATTCCAAATCGAATATTTCAATGTGAAATAATAGAAAAACAGAGCATTTTTCGGGGAAAATTCATTACAACTTTTTTAAAGTGTTTAAAAATAGGTTTATTTTTGTTTTTTAAAAAAACTTCTAACAATAAAAATAAGTGAGTTACGCTCAAAATATTGTTGGTCTCTTTTACTTTTTGGTACAAAAATTGCGAAAATCACCCCCTAACTAGCTTCCCAAATAAAATTAATTGTTACCGCTTCACAAGTTACTTTACTTATCTATTGTTTATATTATCTATAAGTTTTATTGATTCAAAGTGCTAAAAAAAAAAATTGGGTTTAAAATAAAACATTTCTTTTAATTTGAAAAAAAAATGGAATTATTCATGAAATTAACTTAAAAATTATTAGTAATACCAAAAATCTTAAGGTAATAAAATGTACGTTTTGCTTTTCTGATTATTTTTGCTGTCTTGTTTTCTTCTCAGACAAAAATTGGTTATGCTATGGCTGTTCAAAACTTGCCTAAACTCGTGATTAGTTACTCGTTCAAGCCATTTTAACTACAGCTTTTTCAAAATAAGCACTTTGAACCGATGAAACTTACAGATCATATAAATAATACATAAGTAAAGTAACTTGTGAAGTGGTAATGATAAAATTTATTTGTGATGTTAATTAGAAAGTGATTTTCGCGATTTTGTTACCAAAAAATAAAATGAACCAACAATATTTTGAGCGCAACTCACTTAATTTTAATGTAACAAGTTTTTTTAGAAACAAAAATAAATCTTTTTTTGAACACTTTAAAAAAGTTGAAATGAATTTTCCCCGAAAAGTTTTTGAGTTATTTCACAGTGAAATATTCGACTTGGAATTTGATGAAGGAGAACCTACTTTTCATTAGCTACAACTCTGCTTCTGCTGGGTCTACATACCTCAAGGATACACCATTTTCTTCAGTTTTTTATAAGCTATATTTTTGCTAAGAATATTTTTGTCGCTGAAATACTTACTTTTTGAGTTATCTCCGAAAAACCGCCCAAAAACATGTTTTTTTCTGTTAAAAATGAACATATTCACTTGCAAATAACTCGAAAAGTATTGACTGGAGGAAAAAACTCTATAGAACAAAAGTTGCTTAGAATTAGTCATTTTACCCAATTCCGGACTTATTTTGAATGTAAATTTTTTACCTTCCAGAGACAACTTCAACTACCTATTCCCAAATTTTCATCCTTTCTTTATTTTTTTGGGGTCAGATTGTTGTTTGATCGGACTGTGAAGCCTGCTCTGAACAAAAACGAAAATCAATTGTCTACTGAGCAACATTACACTAAAAAATTTTGTTAGTGGATGCTGTAGAGAGATCTATTTAAAACAACAAGGCTTGTAAAGAACAGAAGATCTAAAACTTCTACTAATGTGGGAACTAAAATTTTGGTGACTACCTAAATCCGTGTCTTCTACAATTTACAAGGCAAACTGACGATAAAGGAATAGACTGAGAAGAATCTAAAATAATATGCATTCCACATTGCTTCAATTTATCTAGGTAAAAGTCCAACGAATTTTCATTCCTGGTACTAAAAATATGAGTAAAACGAAGAAAATGAAAGACCTGTCTTTCGTTTCAACTGTTTTATATTTCTTAGTTTTACTCAAATTTTTAAAACATTCCATAGTCTGTCCCACCTTGACTTTACAGTATAGGGAGCATAGGCAATGCAGTCCTAATGAAAGTTTTTAGTGCGGTGATGCCGATTTTATCAAAAATAATTTGTAATCGAACATTAAATAGATTAAATGAAAACTGTTTTAGAAAGACAATCTACAAAATTTTAGGAATCATATGCATAATAACTATAGTATATCAAATAAACTAAAACGCATACGAATCCTAAAATTGTAGATTGTCATTTTAAAACAGTTTTAATTTAATGTTTCTAATGTAAGATTACAAACTCTTTTTGATAAAATCGGTATCATCGCGCTAAAAACTCTCATTGCCTATATTCCCTCTACTGTAAAGTCAAGGTGGGACGGACTATAGGAATCAAAATTCGTTGGATATTTACCTACATAAATTAATATTTTGTGAAATGCAGATTTTGGATTCCCCCTAATATATTCATTTATCGTCTGTTTTCCTTATAACTAATTGTAAAAGGCACGGATTTAGGTTGTCATCAAAATTATGGTTCCAACGTTAGAAATTTTTGATCTTCGGTACTTTAGACTTCTCGGTGTTTTAAACAAATCTAGCTCATTTAAATAATAGTAATGACTTTCTACCAAATTCTTTATTATTTCTCTAAAAGCATTTCTTCTTCTTCTTCAGCCCTAAATAATCCGACTTTGGACATATGCCTCCCCTAATTCAATCCAGTGTTTTCTATTTTGCGCCAATTGTTTCCAGTTGTGTCCTCCAATCGTCTTTGTCATCAGCCCATCTCATTTGTGGCGTTCCTCTGCTTCTTCCCAACCATGGTCTCCATTGTTGTATTTCATGATTCCATCTTTTATACTTCAGTCGGGCATTGTGCCCTGCGAAGCTCCATTTTAATTTGACAGCATGTTCTCCTCCTGCTAAAAGCATTATATTAACTTAATTCCTACTGTTACTTTTATTAACTTACCGCAATTTATATCATTGACGCACTAAATTTAACACACTTACTAAAATTTCCCCCCTTTGTACCATCCATTTCGTATCTTAGGTGCACGAATTGTGTATATATTTCAAGGATAGTCCAGTCCATCTATAACATATCCTCATACTCTGAGATCTGAACTCAGATTAATATGCTTGTTCAGATTACACTATCAAATTATAGTTCTGTAAATTTTGTAGTGGCCGTATATTCACATTGGATGAACCATGTACTGGACAGCTAGCTCTCCGTTACAGTTAAACCGGATAACGTGAAGAAAGTCCATGAAATACTTCTGGCTGATGGTTAAATGAAGGTGCGTGGATTGACAGAGTCTATAATAATTGATGGACTCAAACAGGGTGATGCGTAATCTCCACTACTTTTTAACTTTGTATTAGAGAAAGCCATGAGGTAGTCTGAAATAAAAACAGAACTGCTATCGGTTCAAGGTCCCAAGTTGTTACTAGCATACGCGGCTGACATTATTCTCGTACGAGACTCTATCCTGTCCACAGAAGCCATTTTCAACAAGGTGGAAGGAGCAACAAGCGAAGTAGGGCTGAGGATTAATGAAGAGAAGACGAAATATATGTATATAAATAAAACGACACGAAGAGATAGGATAGGACAAAATGTGTCGGTCAACACCTTCAATAATTTTGAAAGAGTATAACGTTTTAAGTATCTAGGGGCCCTAATCACAGCTGACAATGATGTTACTGAAGAACTAAAAGACAGAATCCAGTCGGCAAATCGCTGTCTATTCGCACTGGATAAGCTTATAAAATCAAAAAATCTTACAAGAAAATCCAAGATTAAAACCTATAAACTCATCGTCAGACCTGTACTAACATATGGATGCGAAACGTGGACCATGACCAAATCAATTAAAGAGAAGCTCAGACGTTTTGAACTAAAAGTAGGTACTTCGAAAAATTTTCGAACCTCACCACGACATTAACACAAACCAGTATAGTATCAGAAGCAACAGAATTAAAAGCACTCTACATGATATTGTCCTAGAAATTAAATCACAGCGACTAAGATGGGCAAGCCACGTGCACAGACTTCATAACGAGAAACTTGTAAGATTGGTATGGGAGGAGATTCCTACAGACAAAAGATCACTCGGACGTCCCAGTATGCGATGGAGAGATAACATCCAAGCAAATCTCCGAAAAATGAACATTCCATTTGACCCTAGGTTGATGGAAGACCGAACAAATTGGAAGGAAGTTGTACAGTTAGCCAGGACCCACCCAGAATTGTAGCGCTACGTGATGATGATAACAATTGATAAATAGCATACTGGTTATACTTGGAACGAAGTTTTAAATTTAAAATAATTATCCTGCCGATGGGTACCGAATTTGCTGACCATTTCTAAAAAGATGATCGTGTGACCGGTTCTCAGCAGTATATGGTCCCTATAAAAAGGAAACTGATGGACCTTATAGAGAAGAAAATAAATTATAAAGAAAATCCGTCGGACGTTTTAACGTCGATTGGTAAGATTTGAAGAAACCTGGATCAACTGCTACATACCAGAGAACAGAATGAACTTACAGCCGTGGACTGAAACCGGCAAGATTGCTCCAAACCGGCCAGTAGTAGCTTAATGGATCGGAAAGTTTATACCCGCTGCATTTTAGGAATACAAAGGCATAATTTTAATTAACTATCTTGAATAAGATACAACTATCAATAGCTAGTTATATTGTGCATTTTTCGACAACCCAGTAAAAAACTGCCCCATATAATATGCAAAGTTAGTTCAGAGAAATAAGGAAAAAATATCCTCTTGGTGACACAACCCTTCCAGGCCGAAACAAAATTTTTTGGGCAGTATGGACATCTATATTAATAACCTATATGTTTCCTGCAGCCGATTTTGATGACATACATAGTTATAAACAAATGAAGATCAAAAAACGGTAAATTTTCGCTTTTTTCGTCTATAACCAAAAAGTTAAGCATTTTAATCAAATTTGAGAGTAAGAAACTCATAAATCTTATAAAAAACTTCAATATGGCGTTCGCTGAATATATCTATCCGTATTGGTTGCTTATAAAATTGCAAAATATTTCATAAATTGTGAGTTTTTATAAATATTCATAACTTATGTAAAAATTAACTTAGAACGTTCTTATTACACGGAATGCTGAGACTTCTGGTGCTTAAATCATACCCCAAATTTCAAAGCAATTGGTCAAATAGTTTAAAAGTATTTAATTTGTTTATCCCAAATTATTTTATTTGCAACGCTATTAGTCAGAAAATGATGAAGTTACACTAATACTTTGGATAGTTTTTGAAAGAAGAAGATTTATAATATTAATTTAATTAAAAAAATGACAAAAAATAATTCTAAATACTGCAAAATTATTTTGCAAATATATTATGTGAATTAAAAAAGGGGGGGCTAACTTCGTCCCTAATTGTCCTAGGACAATTGTTTTTCTTTCAAAACGTGTATAAAAATTCAGTCTTTCCAAATATGAAAAAATAATTTTTCTACGGGTAACGGTTAAAAAGTTATTCTAATTGTTTATAAGTAAGCGAAAAATCGACCTGTTTTTGCAAAATAATTTTACACTGTTTAAAATTGTTTTTGTCATTTTTTTATTATGTCAATAGTATAAATGTTCTTCTTCCATAAACAGTCAGAAGTCTTATCCTAAAGAGTTTAAAAAAGAATGTGTGTGTACTTTGTACGCACGTAAGAAGTTATACTTCTATTATATGATTATATGATTATAAACGAAATTAATATACTTTTTATTTATATTTTATTTAAATATTAAATTAATTTATACTTACTACTTCTCAAACATTTTTATTAAAACAGTGCCAAAAATTAAAATAATAAAAAAATAAAACACACACAAACACATTAAAAATGCCACAAATGATTTCTGAACATTAATTGTCGGAAAATTTTTTAACTAAATACGTATTTTCTGAAAATAAAATTATATAATAAATATACTTACAATCATAAAATGTATAAAAAAAATAAAAAAATAAAAGTTTCTATTGGGATTCGAACCAACTTACCACGCGGCTGGTATTTGCGTTGTATTGGGATTCACTCGCATTAAAACTTCGCCATAGAGACAGCTTGTCATTATGTGCGAAGATCGTCTAACTAAACAGATTAACCTTTTGACATTTTTAACTTATGTAAATCAAATTATTTTGATTTTGAATTGAAATGATTTAGAATTGAAAAAATACAACAAAACATAGAGTAAGAAAACAATATATTAGGTGAATATTGATAGACATTTTGATGGTAATCAAATTATGTAAATAAAAGTATTACATACTACTTATGTATTTTGGTAGGTTCAAGGTAGGTATCGGAGCCCGTATAACGACTAATAAATTTCGCAATCACTTGCGTCGTGCAAAGTGGCTATGTTCAAATATCATAACAAAATTTGATCAACTATTTATAAAACACTTACCAGTGAAAGATTCTTTAGCTTTGAATAAGCGAGATCTGCGGCAGGCATACTAGTCACAGTTTGATGAGCTTTCACATTGGCATGCAACAATCATCTCTTCTATGTAAATAAGTCCAAAAATATAATATGAAAACTATTTAAAAAGGCAGTATAACCATTAACTAACTTTTTGTTTGTTGTTTCTCTTCCTACAAATTTTAAAACGCAACAAGCATACATTATAACCAAACCACAGTCCCACAGCTGCCATATTGGATAATTTTTGTCATGTCATTTGAACATCCAATCAGAACAAAGTTATAATGCGCATGCGCCCGGTCGCTAGGTTTTACCATATAAAATTTCACCGTCATTACGCCCGTAAAGAAGTATAACTTCAAAAACGTTTTAGAAGAGTTTTAAAGTTTAAAAATTAAATAACTTTTAAACTATTTGACCAATTGCTTTGAAATTTAAAATATAATTTAAGCACCAGAAGTCTCAGCAATTCATGTAATGAGAAGGATCTAAGTTAATTTTTACATAAGTTATGAATATTTATAAAAACTCAAAATTTATGATTTATTTTGCAATTTTCTAAGCAACCAAGAAGGATAGACATATTCAGTGAACGCCATATTGAAATTGTTTAGACGATTTATGAGTTTCTGACTTTCAAATTTGTTTAAAATGCATAACTTTTTGGTTATAGACGAAAAAAGCGAAAATTTACCGTTTTTTGATCTTCATTTGTTTATAACTATGTATATCATCAAAATCGGCTGCAGGAAACATAAAGGTTATTAATATAGATGTCCATACTACTAAAAAATTTGGTTTCGGCCTAGAGGGGGATGTGTCACGAGAAAAATCTTATTTCTCTTGACTAAGTGTTGTTACTCCAAGACAACCAACAGTGTTTCTCCAACAGTAAGTTGGACTTCGAATTGTTTTCTTATCAATCCGACTATTATGCCGATTTGGCCCTCTTTAATTCTTATCAGCAAGGGTGTGTTAGCAAGGGGTTGTTCGCAAATTTGAAGAGATGACTCGTAAATAGAGAGTTGAACTCGAACAAATAGATAATTGATGAAACAATTGCCTATTGTACAGAGTTTCCAGATTCGTATTATTTGGACGGCATAAAGAAGTTGTAAAATCGCTGGAATCGTTACATTAAGCTAAAAGGAGACTATGCTGAATAAAACTAACGAATTTTCTGGAAAACACTGTTATTCAATTAAAAGGTGGTTAATAAACCCACCACCTAGTATTCTTTTCACACCTCTAGTATTTCTGTTATATTTGTCTTTATTTGGATATATTTGTGATGCAGCAGACTACCCTGATATAATCCCAAAAGCCGCTATAGTGGTATAAAACGCGAGACTATTAATATATTATTAAGGAAAGACAGCTTTAGTTTATATTAGATTCGGGGCCACCACTATCGGCTGTCCATGGTTTCTGCTTTTAAGCATCTCCCGAGCTGCCTGTGGTGTATCCCGAAACGAACTGAATCCAAGATGTCGAAGTATGCATATAAATAAAATATTAAATGCGCACGGACGCGTTAGCGACATCTATCTGGACACAGAGAAAATTTTCTATAAGTCGGAGTGCAGAATCCTTGGTAACTATCGGTTGCATGAGCTTTTTATAAATTTATAAAGACACAGACCTATAAATAGCGGACATGAGAGAGCCTACAATCACTAGTTTACAACCAATTTGCGACTGGAATGCGAAATGCTGTTTTTTGTTAATTTTTGCTCTCTGAATATGAATATGATAATAAAAAATTCCTAACACCTAAGATTTTTGAGTTATGATTTTTTCAAAAATAAATGAGTTACGATTTTTGAGTTAGGAGTATTTTACTAAACTTTTTTTAAAACAGTAATTTGTAATATGTATATGTATATTGGTGAGTGATGTTATCAAATTAACGTTATTCCTAACAATTATGCTTCAGTTGACAACACTGGGATATCTAATATCTACGAATAACACATTACCATTTAAATAAAGAATAAACCAAAGGTAATCCAATCAGTAAACCAACCCATTTAAACTTATATAGTTCTAAACCGTTTTAACGACTGTTACTTCTGCATAACAAAAGTGTCTGGGTTTCCAAGGAAAGACAAGCATAAAATTTAATATCCAGATATTATCTCAGCAATAAAACCGGTTTTCCATGGAGAAGATTTACCAGTTTCAAGACCCCCGGCAAATTGGGAAGAAGATTTGGAAATGTATGGCGATAAAAGTAAACCCGATGATGTATAAGAAAATAATGATTCTTATTTTCCCGAAAGCGACGAAAAAGCACCTTATTGCATCCAACAAGCCGAATTACATGATTTAGTTCGAGACCTTCACTTGTCCAAAGGACATGCTTAACTCTTAGTTCCACATTACAATAATGAACTTTATTTTAAATGGAATTTACTAGCCAGTAAAACTTATAATTCTTAGGAACCGTAACCAGGAGCTATCCTAGTTTTTTACTATGCAGAATAAAATGTGTGTTTGTGTTAATCCACATAGTGTTATGGGAAAATTGGGATATGCAAAAAATTGTATACAAAAGACTTACTATGGTTTTTGTTTCTGGTTCTGAACTTATGTGTATATAGTATAAAAATTTTTATAATAAACAGCAGTATTTGATGCATTCTATAACTCAACATCTAACATTTCACCTGACAAGACAATGTATGCGTGGACCCCTAGCAGAAATGCACGGCACCTTAAGAAGAAGATAACTTAAAACCTATACGTGGTGGAAAATTTTAATGTTTGAATTCGCATTCAGGACGCTTTAAACTTCCCGGTACAGCCATTTTAACATCAGTCGCATTTTTTTTTTGTTTTTTTGTTGACTAGTGAATCGAGGAAATGAAGCATTTTGGCTCGCAATTTTTTCGTCCAGCAAGGATTTACTTGAAATTTTCACAGAAGGTAGGGAATAGTAGAAGGATCATTTTCTATATCATGCAGCTGTATGCTAAAACCTTGGGGGTGGTTGCCACCCCATCTCGGAGGCAGGAATTTTTTATTATATTTTAACCATGTAAATCGATTTAAAAAGTAATACTAAGAAAAAAATATTTTTTACATTTTCTTCGTAAAACTAATATTTTACGAGTTATTCGCGCTTGAATGTAACAGTTTTTCGATGAAAAAAATCGACATTTTTGGAGGGTTTTTTGAGAATACCTAGAAAAATATGCATTTAATAAAAAAAATTTTAGATATCAAAATTATATCTTTCAGTAACACAAACCAAATTCTTTTTTTGTAATATCTTTAAGACCAATACAAACCAAGACAGCATGTTAAAATTATCCTTTTTCGTCAAATGCATAATTTGCAATATTCAAGGTTAAATAACTGAAAAACTTTGCATTTTTCGAGGAAAACTTAAATAATCTTTTTGCAAGCATACAGTTAGGCCTCTCAAATAATAATAATAAAAAGTTTCTACCCTGAAAATTAAGCGACTTATGATCAAAAAAAGGTCGGTATATACCTGCTTTTCTCTATGAAAAAATCAGTGAAAACAACCCCCTAACTACCCTCCTAATTAAAAATTGGTCTTCACCTTTCTGTAATTCCTTTTATATTTGTATTATCAATACACCCAAGAAGATTGACCTATTTAAAAGTTCTAATTTTTGAAAAATTGGAGTTTAAACAAAAATTAATTTTTTGGAATTTCCCATTTTTCACATTTTACTTCAAAATATCTCCGAAAATACTGACGATACGAAAAAAATGATGGACTACAAAATTGTAGATTTTTAATAACTAAAATTTCTTTTTGCATAGATTTTCATTACAGTGAACAGTTAGCGAGATATAGCTGTTTAAAATCTCTATTTACGAGCAAACACCCGCTTATTCGAGCCTTTTAAACCCACCCTAATTAAAAACTAAGGGATCTTACGAAATCTTATAACTCTTTAAAAATCCTACAAAGTCATTTTTGAAAAAACTTTTTATCGCCAAAAATGAAGGAGCTATGTTTATAAAACGAATTTTTTTTTAGAAAAATTCGGATAGTCCGCTTATGGATAATTTTCAATGTAGGTATGTATAATACCACAGAACCGGTTCGTATACTGGAAGATGATTAAAAAACCATTTGCATTTGTATTTGTACATATTTGTAAATTCGTATTTTTGTGTAAATAAATGTTTTTGTAATTCTTTAATTCTACTTTTTTTTCTCTATAGGTCTATTAAAGTATCTACTTAGAAAAACTGTATTGTTATTAAGGGTAGTTTTTAAGGGTTGAATCATTATGATATTATATCCTAAAGTATAAAACAATTTTTATATAATTTTTGACAGTAAGGGGTAGTTTACACCCCTAAAAATAATCAACGCCCTTAAGCATGATATAGAATATGAAGTACAGGGTGAGATGATCCTAATCTCAAATTTTTATGTAAATCGATGCAAGCCGAATTATTAAATTATTCTTTTAGGATAAGTAAACTTTTTATATATAGCTCCAACAAGGTTGGTTGAAGGGTTGAAATATTATGATAGTATATCTTAAAGCATAAAACAATCATTAAGTAACTAATAAGAACCAAATGTTGACAATATTAAAGTTTAAAATAATTTTTTACAATTAGGGGTAGTTTTCACCCTTAAAAAACCAAAAGCGTATAACGGCTCAATATAAAAAATGAACTGGAGGGTGTAATGAGCCTAATCCCAAAATTTTGTTCAAATCGATGCTGGACGAAAAAATTGCGAGGTTTTGCCATTTTTTCAGCTTCATTTCCTCGAGTAATACACTCATCACCTGTCCGCTTATCAAGATAAAAATTCCAACAGAATTCTGCATCCTTATTACTTAGATATGAGTAAAATAAAATAAGGGAAGACAGCTTTAGATTTAATTCGATTCGGAGCCATCGTTATCGGCTGACCATGGTTTCTGCTTTTCAGCGTCTTCAGAGCCGCTTGTGGCGTTTCCCGAAGAGAACTGAATCCAAGCTGTTGAAGTATACGTATAAATAAAATAGTAAATGCGTACGGACGCGTTAGCGACATCTATCTGGACACAGAAAATTCTCTATAAATCGGAGTCCAGAATACTTGGTAACTATCTGTTGTATTATATTATTATTGGCTAGGTTTGTCTCTTAGTTCTTTGAGTTCTTTTCATTTCTCTTAGGTTTCTTACTTTATTCCAGAGACTTCTATTGTTGTCTCTAAAATTTTGTTTTGTTTCTCTATAATTAAATCAAAACCAATGCATTACTATGCTCTTTAATTAAATGTGTGATAGCCGAAATATACTAAGGCTAATTCATTAATTCTACATTGGATTCGTATTTCTCTGATCCGATCAGTGCCGGTTTATCTACTGGGCGCTTGAGGCGGGCGCCCAGGGGCCGTTCCTTTTAATTATAAAATAATTTACATATTCTCCGAAAAAAATCTCATACGCAAATACGCCAATACACTGCAAACGCCTTTGTTCTATTGTTACATCTCTTCACGCCTATACATAGTGCCGTAGCCTAGCCCCACAGGGGCCCCGTGTCAGTGTTTGTGGCGGAGCCCTTTTCCAAAAACTACAGAAAGTTGTCAGATTTCGCCATGTCATTGATTAAAAACTACCCAGGTAGTGGGTAATAACTGTGTAGGTTATTAATCAATGGCAATGTCTCGAATTGTATCCAAAATAATTGCACAAACGGAGTTTTTTTAGTTTCTAATAATTTCATTTTGAATTATGGGGCTTAAATAATAATTTATTTCACTTTTCGGCTTTAAAATAAGTTCTTTTAAAATAGGAACAAAAAAAGTCATTTAAAATAGTTAAACGAAAGACAAAAATAGATATACCTAAATCTAATTTATAGATAAAGAATAAATTATTCTCGAAAATGCCAATACCCAAACAATAGGTACACACTCTTTCAAAATTAAAAAGTAAAGTGATTACAAAAATTGCAATTTGGCATTATACAGTGGCCTCTAAGGCTAGCACTCCACTTGCGATTTGTAGTCGCAGTGACACAAAAATCGCTGTCGCAGAAAATCTAGAGTCTAGAAAATTAGTCGCTGTTTTCAGAATCGTGAATTGAATGCTACAAGGATGTAGCATCAGATTTTAGATGTTTTTTTAAATCTAGAGATAAAGAAGAAGTCAAGACGTCAATTAATGCTTTATGCGAGAAACTGGAGAAACATAAAAACGATGTTGATGAAACCAAAAAGAACTTGCATAATGAAATTACCCATGTTGTAACGTTATGCCAAAATTTGAATAAACATCATAAAATTTATGAAAAATTTAATTCTTCCAGGATGTAAAAGCAACTTTTCCCAATATTTTAACTTTTTACTGCAAATTTATTTGACGATACCAATTTCTAATGCGTCAGGCAACCTTTTTTTTTCGGCTTTAAAAAGAATAAAAACATATTTTCAAGGTCAAATTTGGGTCAAGAAAACCTAGACGCATTATCACTATTGTATATAGAGAATGAAGAACTGGATAAACTAAATTGTGATAATATTATATGGCAGTTTGCGAATGCCAAGTAAAGAAAAAAGTGATCTAATTTTTGTCTTTATGTATTTTTTAGAATATGTTTTTTTGCTTGTCATGTGTTGTTTTGTGGAACTTTCTGTTTTTTATTTATGTTTTTAAATGTATTATTTAGATTATTTTTTACGTTTGCTATTCTTCTTGCTTGTTTAAAAAAAAATACTTTATGGATTTTACAATAAACCTTTATAGTTAATACATGTGTTTTCTTGTTAAAAACTGAAACGAATAGCAATGAACGGGGCCCCTAAACCTCCAGCGCCAAGGGCCCGAAATTAGGTTAAACCGGCACTGGATCCGATCCGAACCGGCCGCGGCGCGCCGGTTTGAAAACAAACTCATGGTATTAAATGGCTACACCTAGATTGGATCCGTATTTTTTCGATCCGATATCGGGCGATTGGTAGGAGAAGCTATCTGTGAATACATACCACAGTGTTACTGCTCTCAGTATATTTAAGGAATTAATACTAACTCTTGTTAAATTAAGGTTAAGTTTACACTTTTGTGACTTGCCTACAGATTTAAAAATATTTTTGTAATAATATACAGTATGTCCCTGTAAGTTGGAACCATAATATGGAAAACTTTTATATTATTCATTTTATGAAAAATAGTTGTTCTATATAAAAGGTTCTGCAATATCTAGAATCTAAGATTCAACCATCAGATAGCAAATTTTATGGATATTATCCAGGGTATGCAAAAAATATGAATTTCGCTCAAGACAAAAGTAGCTTTATTTTTCAAAATATTGAAAATTGTGATTATGAAAAGTAAATTGGAATTAGAACTATATTCTAATATGCAATTACAGTAAAGAGTCGATAATCTGAACCCTGGTAATCCGAACGTTCGCTAATGCGAACGCAAAAAAATAAATATAAAATTAAAAAATATGATCGACGACCGAATTTTTGGATTTAATATGACAATCATACCTATTCTGTAACTCATTTCGATGATAGAAGTCAGTAAAATCGAATAGAAGTGACCAAGTCGAATAGAAATAGTCCAAATCCGTATTCCATAACTACTTCGGAATCTCTACAATCGTAATGTGAATAGAAATCACTTCGACAGCATTTACCCTGTCGAGATGAGATTCCGATTATCGGAATTGTGGTTGACGCAAGCGCATTTTGTTTTGTTTTGACGTTTATATTTTATATATAAAAATAATTAATTACATACTACTTATTTATAATTATTTATAGTATTTGTACCTTTTTTTAGCTGCTTAATTTTTAGTCTGTGGTGTTATTTGTTTAGAGAACTATATATATTTCATTTAGACATGTTGTACGAGTATGAATAATTGGACCTAACCTTATTTATTTGCTACTTGGCGTCTGAATGTTTCCCATTCACATTGTTGCCATATTTTGTTCGTATATTTCTTGTACAATTGCAATCAATGGTATAATGCACAAGAATAGCTTGATAAATAAATATTATACCAGTATACTTGTATATTTATCAGTCAACGCTCATAGCCTGAACAAATTATAGAAAAGATGCCATTTTTGGGAAAAGTTGTTTAGCAGTTATTTCAACTGAAATCGAATCTTAAAGATTGCATATTATTAGTAATATCAATTTTAAATAATTTATTAATAATAATGAATTAATAACATCAATTTAAATATCTTTGATTTAAAAGCATTTATACTTCTTATCTTCACTTATCTTTTTTATTTATCAGTTTATCTTCTTTTTTATATCAATTTTAATTAACTTTAATTTAAAACCATTTATCCTCTTTTAAGCTTTTTGCATCCAGTATTTACACGAATATTTTATTTACTTCTCAAAACTTTGAGGATAGTATGAAGAAAGTATGAAAACATTGAGGAAATGGCAACGGTGTCATATCTCAAGTAACAAAATAGGTCACAGAACACAATTTCGCTGGTTACTGCGCGGCTGCCACCTCCTCAGAACCGCGTGAAATAGAAGTCAGAGATTCCGATTACGATATGAGTTACAGAATACCGATCCAAACACAAAAATGACGCGATAGATATCAAACATTCCGATTTTGGGTAATTACGATTCGACTTGGTCATTTCTATTCGATTTGTTAAAAGTTACAGAATAGGGCTGAATATGGGCAAAATATGACCGCGGATTTTTGTTTTGTTTATGCAGAAATACATATGTACAATATATTTGTTTATTATGCAGGTGTTTTATTCCTTGTAACTAAAACGTATGTACTGTTATTATCTGCTTCTTATTAATTTTATATTAATTATTATTTATTTGATTAATTATTTAATTGTCGCAAATCATACATAAAAAATGAATAAAAAATCTCAGGGTGCCTTTTTATAATATCAAGAAAATGTCTAAATTATCTTACGTTATACTTATCTTCTCTCGTGGGTTCAGTATCTCTTAGTTGATCCTAATCGGGATAAAATAGGGAAAAGAAATAAAGCAAAATATAAAATAAACATACATAATTGTCTTTTATTTATCAAAATCTATACTCTAAAAATCTATCAAATCTAAAACCTATGGACACAAATGTCCGAATGAAATTTCTACCATTTAAATTTATTCTAGTTAAAAAAAAACAATTTATCGGTTTGTTCCCGATGACTTTGGTACAACAAAATAAAACCAAATAATGTATTCACAAGATTAGCTATACTCCCTATTTACTTTCTGAAATATTGGAATTTTAATTCCTACGCTTTTTACTCAAAATTTTAGTTTCCGAACATAAAAATATCTTTCACATAAGTTGACTGACCTTTTGCTTCACTCACTCTGATGTCTTCTCGTGACCCAAAACAGCTCTCCCTCCTTGACTATGTTAAAGGCTACTCATCAAAGCTCTCTCCGCTCTCCAGATTCAAAACTATCAGCATACCAGCACCAATTCTCCAACGAGCCAAAGCCTCTTTTGACCAGTACTCGATTCACACAAACTCCAAAATTTCTCTGCTCTCCTTCTCACAATAATACAGAACCAAAGAGGTATTTCGTCTCAATTTGATCTGTCTCTCGTTCCACTTTTCAGCACTATTCTCCACTATCAAACAACCACTGGTACTTGCTAACCACTTATCCACGAAAACGTCGAACTGCTCCTCAGCGATGCCAATAACATACCCCATTCTTTTTCAAATTCACTCAACATTCAAACCACTTTTCCCCTTCCAAATTGCCAAGAATGAGAAACATTTCTCTTTTCCATTCGACAAACAAACAGTCATTTTCAAAATTATTCCGACCATCCTAATTACTTTCGGGGAACCCTACAACATTTAATCGGGTTGAAACAAAGATATTAAAATTCCAAACTTTCTTTTAAACCATTTTTCTATAAAATGATAATTACCTCTACCTGTAGATTCTATAGTTCCCGTAATAAACAATCTTTTTCCATTTTAAAACTAAATACATCGTCCTTTTCACTTTAATTATTCACAAAAGTCTTTAATGGTTCATCGGAGAGCTCATTAAAAGAGAAATCCACTTATATCCAAACTAAATTCTAATAAATATTTACAGCTCAATATACAGGGTGTATCAAATTTATGTGCCCGCGTTATTTAAAAAAAATTTAATTTAATTTTCATTTTGCCTTTGATTGATAAATTGAAAACACAATAACATCCCCGCCTTGTTTTGAGATAAAATCATTTTTAATCAGTGCAAAAAATTATTTTCTCTCGACAACAAACTTTTCTCTTGTTATCATATTATTCTAATCTAATTCTCTTATCCTACCTTAAATGTTATGCATTTGTCTTTATTCGTGGTATTTGTACACATCATGGATATTGTAAACTCCTCGTATCTTTTCTGAATCCACATGCCTCAGAACATAACTGTTTATTACATTTTCATTGTGCACGATGTATGGACCCTCGAAAATAGGCATTAGTTTTGCGCAAACGTCCCCAGTGAGATTTGATACTCGTAATGCCCTTACAAGCACCTTTTCTCCCTTCTGAAAAGTCACTGGACGTCGTCTTACTAATATTTCGTTTAACGAAAATACACCTTCCTCTTGTGACAAGATATTTAGTCCCACCTGAAAAACAATTCCTTCCATTTTTCCAGTGTCTTCATCACGTGTGAGAGCGTCGGCTATAATGTTGTCTTTTCCTTTTATGTATCGAAACTCAAAATCATACTCCTGCAGCAACAAAATTCCTCGATGTATACGATTGTTAACCAGTCGATTTTCCATGATATGCACTAAAGCTGCATGATCTGTTTCAATTGTAAATTTTGCTCCCAATAGATAAAACCTTAACTTATTTACACAAAAAAGTACGCTAGCAAACTCTAATTCAGTCACACTGTATTTTCTTTAGTGTGTTTTTGTCACCCGGGAAATAAAACAAATTGACACTTCCTGATTGTTTTGTATCTGCGACAAAACTCCCGCGAATTTTTGGATGGACGCATCAGTTCGTAATATGAAAGGTAAATTGTACATGGGATGATATACGGAGAGTCACATCTCTCTATGATTTGATTTTCTAACATTTCATTGATTTCTCCTTTCACCTCCTGTCAGTACTTATATGGGATGGGGTAAGTTTTCGATCGAAAATTTCCTAAGTCTTTCACCTCAAATGAATGTTCATACTTTTTGGCTACTCTGTTTTCTTCATTTATTAAATTTTCATACTCCCTCAATATTTCACGCAGTTCCTTCTCCTTTTCTTCTCCACATATCAATTTTATTTTTTTCTCCTCCGATTCTTTACACATGTTTATTGTGCAGATAATATATACTGCAGATATACTGCAGATATTTTAATAGATGCAGTTCTTCTTCGTCTCGAGTTGATTCAATTCAGTCTACTTGCCCTTGTCCATTTCCAGAATGTTAGGTTCTTCTTCTTTTCCATCTGTGATTTTAATCGTGTTATTTTTGAAATCTATCACCACATGTTTTTTGACAATTCATCCACTCCTACGATCATATCATGCATCATGTTTGGCATTATAACACATTGTAGTGCATAAAATTTCTTCCCCAATCGAACCCTTATTCGTATTCCTTCATTTATTGTGGCCAAAGTCCGTTTATTTGCGCCCACTAAATTTACCCGGGGAATTTTGTAAACCAAATTCGTCAAATCAACCTCTTCTATTAATTTCCTGTTAATCAAAGTAATTTCTGAACCAGTATCAATCATAATTTTAATCGGTTTCTCATTGATATAACCATCTACAAATTTTAAATTAGATCCACTTCCTTTATCATTATTTCCTGCTAATTTAATAAATTCCTTCGGGTGACAAAAAATTCCTGTTTGTTCTTTTGTTTTTGGTGAGCGCTTTCGTGAAAAGACGCTTGCTGTTCTTCTTCGCTTCTTCTTCCGTCGCTTTGTCTCTCATCCTCATTCTCATATATTTGCGTGTTGTTTACTGCTCTTCTGTTTTCTCTTTGTCTGTCGGACCCGTATCGGTTTCCACGATTTTCCTGTTCATTCCTTCTATTATCATTTCTGTCCTCTTGATTTGAGCGGGTGTTATTTCTATTCTGGTTTTCTCGATATCTGTCTTCGTTCCATTGCCGATTTCTTTGTTCATAGTTTCCTCTTCCGTTGTCTCTATTTTCGTTTTCTCTTTTTGTATAATCTCTCCTAAAGTTCTGTCTTCTATCTCTATAGTCTCGATTTTCGCGTTGTCTATAATTATCTTGCGATCTTCTTATTTCTCTTTCTCTCACTTTTGCTTCTCGTATTTGCAAGAATTGGCACAAACTGTCGATATCTTTGTAGTTTTGTAGAGTTATGTGATCTTCTAAGGTATCTTCAAAATGTCTAGCTATCAGTTCTACTAGCTGTTCGGATGAATAATTGTACTGTAGATGTTTTGCATTATTATATAATTGTAGTGCATATGTTTTCTCTGAAATACCCATTCTATCATGGTACCTCCCATTTTGCAATTCCTTGTTTATTTCTAGCTCTTGTATTTTTCCCCAGAAATAACTCAGGAACTTTTGTTCAAATTTAAACCAATTGTCCAATTCTTCTTCCTTGCTATCGAACCATAAACTTGCCTCATCTTTAAGATGGTTCCTTATCGTTTCTTTTGCTGTTTCAAAATTGCCGATGTATTTTACTTTCTTCTTTAAATTGTTTATGAAAATTACTCGGTGTAATTTTTTTAAATCCCCGCCAAATCTTATTTTCACATCCTCTGTACTATGGATAATCGTTTCTCTTCTTTCTCCGACATTCTGTTGCGTCCTGTTTTCGGTGATTTGTTTTTCTATTTCTGTGATTCTTTTTTCCACTTCTTCTCTGTCTACATGAATAGCATTTTCCAACTTATTTTCCAAATTTTCTAGTTCCTTTTTTTGGCAATTTGTTAACTCCTCCATTTTACTTTGAATTTTCATTTCTTGTTCTTTCATGTGGTCCTTCATTCTTATTTCTTGTTCTTGCATGTGATCTTTAATTTTCATTTCATACTTTCCTATGCGTTCCTCCATTTTCTTGTTGTTCTCTTCTATTGCTTGTTTCATTTTTTGTTGTGTTTCATCAATTTTTTGATCCAATTTTTGTTGTGTTTCATCCATTTTTTGATCCACTTTATCCATTTTCTTTGATATTTCTTCCTGATTTTTATCCAGTTTTTGTTGTGATTCATCCATTTTATCCAGTTTTTGTGACTGGAGTTGCATTAGTTGTAATAATTTATCTATTCCTGATAATTCTTGTTGTTCTGATGCCATGATTGTTGTTTCGAAAATGTCTTCTTGTTCTATATGTTCTTCTTGTTCCAAATGTTCTTCTTGTTTTTTGTTTTTTTTTGCTTTTGCTTCTGGTTGTTATCGACATGTAGTTAATTTTTATCCCCGCCTAATATGAAATTCGAAAATACCTTGTATGCTGTCGAGACGAAAATTTTTCTCTCCCCAAATATAATCAATTTATCCCACAAATTTTTAAATACTTCAAAATTCAAATCAATCAAAAATAAAATAAATATGCAAAAACTGTACCTAGATAAAAAAATTAACTCCAAACAATATATTTCATAAACTTTAAATATATCAACTTTTTCCGACGGGCAAATAAATTTTTCTTCAACTTTTTTTCCGTTTACTATTCCCTTCAATTCACAACCAGAGATACTTTAGTGCTCCACGTTGGGCGCCATGTTGTTATGATCTGCTTCTTATTAATTTTATATTAATTATTATTTATTTGATTAATTATCTAATTGTCGCAAATGATATATAAAAAATGAATATAAAATCTCAGGGCGCCTTTTTATAATATCAAGAAAATGTCTAAATTATCTTACGTTATACTTATCTTCTCTCGTGGGTTCAATATCTCTTAGTTGATCCTAATCGGGATAAAATAGGGAAAAGAAATAAAGCAAAATATAAAATAAACATACAGAATTGTCTTTTATTTATCAAAATCGATACTCTAAAAATCTATCAAATCTAAAACCTGTGGACACAGATGTCCGAATGAAATTTGTACCATTTAAATTTATTCTAGTTAAAAAAAAACATTTTATCGGTTTGTTCCCGATGACTTTGGTACAACAAAATAAACAAAACCAAATTATGTATTCGCAAGATTAGCTATACTCCCTATTTACTTTCTGAAATATTGGAATTTTAATTCCTACGCTTTTTACTCAAAATTTTAGTTTCCGAACATAAAAATATCTTTCACATAAGTTGACTGACCTTTTGCTTCACTCACTCTGATGTCATCTCGTGACCCAAAACAGCTCTCCCTCCTTGACTATGTTAAAGGCTACTCATCAAAGCCCTCTCCGCTCTCCAGCTTTAAAACTATCAGCATACCAGCACCAATTCTCCAACGAGCCAAAGCCTGTTTTGACCAGTACTCGATTCACACAAACTCCAAAATTTCTCTGCTCTCCTTCTCACAATAATACAGAACCAAAGAGGTATTTCGTCTCAATTTGATCTGTCTCTCGTTCCACTTTTCAGCACTATTCTCCATTATCAAACAACTACTGGTACTTGCTAACCACTTATCCACGAAAACGTCGAACTGCTCCTCAGCGATGCCAATAACATACCCCATTCTTTTTCAAATTCACTCAACATTCAAACCACTTTCCTCTTCCAAATTGCCAAGAATCAGAAACATTTCTCTTTTCTATTCGACAAACAAACAGTCATTTTCAAAATTATTCCGACCATCCTAATTACTTTCGGGGAACCCTACAACATTTAACCCGCCGTTACACGCGTCTTCTATTGTGTCGTGGTTGCACGCGTATGAGCGTCGCCCTCACCTACATAAATTCGACTTATTTCGAGAAAGAATGAATGTCAACATGTATAAATATAAAATGGGTTGTACTCACATATTATAGAAAGACTCGTAAACCAATTTTTTTTATTAATTTAACAAAACAAAAGTAAAAATAATATAGATCAAAAGCAAGTTTTCTTAATTTTCAATTTCAGCAAGCCACTGAAGATATTAACGTTCTTTACGCGAATTCATTTTACTAAAAATACAAATTAAAATTAACAACTGTTCTGAAGCTATTTCTTTGTGGCATTTATGTAATTAACTATTAATATTTTGTATTTTGATAACGACGTCCGAGGTGGAATTCGAAACGTCAATAAAATTAATTTTTCAAGTTAAATTGTGGCTTATTTCTAAATTAGAATAGGTAAATTTAAAAATGGGTTCTTAACCAGTGGCGCACCTAGAATTTTCCTCTGGGGGGGAGGGGGGTTTGCTTGGACACCGAAAGTTTTTTGTATTATTTGTGAAAGACAAGTTACATTTTCCTACCTTCTTTTATATATATTTCTATATGGTCTGGGTGGGATTTTAACCCCAAACCCCCCCTCAGTGTGCCACTGTTCCTAACCTAATCCAAACAATAATATTTTAATTAAACCTACCTAAATATTAAATAAAAACCTAAAAGTTTCTTTGAGATAACAGAAACGTGATTTCACCGTGATTGCACGCGCAGTGAGGAATTCCCTCACTTGAAGAGGGATGTCTCTTCTTTCAACTATCACACAGCACACTGACCGCCTGAAATATTCTATAACTTTTTCATACCCTCTCATGAACCATGCTAAAGTCATTCCTGGGTGCTTAAGATTATCGTATTAGTTTACACAATTTCATTGCTTATAAACAAATATGGTGAGGGATTCCCTCATAGCGCGTGTAATGGCGAGTTAATCGGGTTGAAACAAAGATATTAAAATTCCAAACTTCCTTTTAAACCATTTTTCTAGAAAATGATAATCACCTCTACCTGTAGATTCTATAGTTCCCGTAATAAACAATCTTTTTCCATTTTAAAACTAAATACATCGTCCTTTTCACTTTAATTATTCACAAAAGTCTTTAATGGTTCATCGGAAAGCTCATTGAAAGAGAAATCCACTTACATCCAAACTAAATTCTAATAAATATTTACAGCTCAATATACAGGGTGTATCAAATTTATGTGCCCGCGTTATTTAAAAAAAATTTAATTTATTTTTCATTTTGCCTTTGATTGATAAATTGAAAACACAATAGTACATATGTACATATGTATTATGATTATGAGCTTTGTATGTATTTTGAATATATGTTCGATAATCCGAACAATTTGATAATCCGAACTACCCTTGTACCAATTAGTTCGGAATATCGACGCTCTACTGTACATCTTTCTAATTGAAAAAAAAAATGAAAATTTTTCTCAAAATAGTAGTCCTGTCGCCAGGGGGGGTACAACGGCCTCGTTAATTCAGATGGACTTACCCAAGTTTTTTTTATGTATTTTGACCCGTAGAAAACGAATTTTTTGGGTAACAGTTGATCCGGATGTCGATAAGATTGTTATAGACCAAGAACTTGAGGAATCAAATAACAGCGATTTTTGGCAAAACAAAACAATATTTTGTATTTTTTGGGTCATTTTAAGCAAAAAATATTTCTACAAGTTTTTTAGTAGGATGCAGAGTTTTCGAGATAAACGCGGTTGAACTTTCAAAAAATCGAAAAACTGCAATTTTTAAACCCGAATAACTTTTGATTAAAAAATAAAATAGCAATTCTGCTAAGCGCCTTTGAAAGTTCAAGTCAAATTATGTCGGTTTTGATTATTTGCATTGCTAAAAATTTATTGTGTTATTGTTAAACAAAGCTACAAACAACTAGTGCGTGAGTGATGTTTCTATGATTTCTCATTTAAAATCGAACGAGTAGGTAGAATAGGTACTAGTGCAATCAAGACTATTTCTACGTTACATGCGTTAAAACGCATGTAAAAGCACGGGAAACCCTACGTGTTTATAGCTTTGTTAAACAATAAAAAAATAAATTTTTACCAATGCAAATAATTAAAACCGATATAATTTGACTTAAACTTTCAAATGCGGTAAGCAGACTTGCTATTTTATTTTTTAATCAAAAGTTATTCGGGTTCAAAAATTGCAGTTTTTCGATTTTTTTAAAGTTCAACCGCGTTTATCTCGAAAACTGTGCATCCTACGAAAAAACTTGTAGAAATATTTTTTACTTAAAATGGCCCAAAAAATACAAAATATTGTTTTGTTTTGCCAAAAATCGCTGTTATTTGATTCCTCAAGTTCTTGGTCTATAACAATCTTATCGACATCCGGATCAACTGTTACCCAAAAAATTCGTGTTCTACGGGTCAAAATACATAAAAAAACCTTGAGTAAGTCCATCTGAATTAACGAGGCCGTTGCACCCCCCCTGGCGACAGGACTATAGATAACCAACATTATTTTCTGTTATTTCAATTATAATAACTTTTGTTTTTAATTTTACGAAAAAAAAAAAGTTATTCTTTAAAGAATGTTCTGCATGGTCTAAAACCTAAAATACAACCATCTAATATCAAATTTTATCAATTTTGTATCAGGTATGTAAAAAAACTATTTTTTCATGACGACAAAGAAGTATAACTTCTTACGTGCGTACATAAGTACACACACTCTTTTTAATCCGACGTCGGATTGGATCGGATCGGAGAAATAATAGTCGAGGAAATAAAGCTGAAAAATGGCAAAACCTCGCAATTTTTTCGTCCAGCATCGATTTGTAAAAAAAATTTGGGTTTAGGCTCATTACACCCTCTAGTTCATTTTCTATATCGAGCCGTTGTATGCTTTTGGTTTTTTAAGGCTGAAAACTACCCCTAATTGTAAAAAATTATAAAATAACATTTTAAACTTTAATATTGTCAACATTTGGTTCTTATTAATTACATAATGATTGTTTTATGCTTTAAGATATATTATCATAATATTTCAACCCTTAAAACCACCCTTGTTGGAGCTATATAAAAAAATTTACTTATCCTAAAAGAATAATTTCCGCTTGCATCGATTTACATAAAAATTTGGGATTAGGAGCATCTCACGCTGTACTTCATATTCTTTATCATCCTTAAGGGCGTTGATTATTTTTAGGGGTGTAAACTACCCCCTATTTTCAAAAATTATATAAAAACATTGTAAACTTTAATATGGGTAAAATTTGGTCTTGATTGGTTAAATACAGATTGTTCTATACTTTAGGATATAATATAATATTTCAACCCTTAAAAATCACCCTTAATAACATTACAGATTTTATAAGTAGATATTTTAATAGATCTATACAGAAAAAAAAGTAGAATTAAAGAATTACAAAAACGTTTATTTACACAAAAATACGAATTTACAAATATGTACAAATACAAATACAAATAGTTTTTTAGTCATCTTCCAGTATAGGAACCCGTTCTGTGGTATTATACATATATTGAAAATTATCCATAAGCGGACTATCCGAATTTTTCGAAAAAAAAAATCGTTTTATAAACATAGCTCCTTCATTTTTGGGGATAAAAAGTTTTTTAAAAAATGACTTTGTATGATTTTTGAAGAGTTATAAGACTGTATAATTCCGTAAGATTCCTTAGTTTTAATTAGGGTGGGTTTAAAGGGCTCGAATAAGGGGGTGTTTTCTCGTAAATAGAGGTTTTAAACTGCTATATCTCGCTAAGTGTTCACTGTAATAAAAATATATGCACAAACAAACTTTAGCTATTAAAAAAGCTACAATTTAGTAATTAATCATTTTTTTCGTATCTTCAGTATTTTCGGAGATATTTTGAAGTGAAAAGTGAACAATGGGAAATTCCAAAAAATAAATTTTTGTTTAAACTCCAATTTTTCTAAAATTAGGCCTTTTAAATAGGTCAAACGTCTTGGGTGTATTGATATTATAAATATAAAAGGAATTACAGAAAGGTGAAGACCAATTTTTAATTAGGATGGTAGTTAGGGGGTTGTTTTCACTGATTTTTTCATAGAGAAAAGCAGATACCGACTTTTTTTGATCATAAGTCGCTTAATTTTCAGGCTACAAACTTTTTATTATTATTTTTTGAAAGGGCTAACAGTATACTTAAAAAAAGATTATTTAAATTTTCCTCGAAAAATGCAAAGTTTTTCCGTTATTTTACTTTTAATATTTGAAATTATGCATTTGACGAAAAAAGCTAACTTTAACATGCCGTATCTCGGTTTGTATTGGTCTTATAGATATTACAGAAAAATAATTTCGTTTGTGTTACTAAAAGATACAATTTTGATATCTACAGTTTTTTTATTAAATGCATATTTTTCGAGGTATTCTCAAAAAACCCTCTAAAAAAGTCGATTTTTTCATCGAAAAACTGTTATTTTCAAGCGCGAATAACTCGAAAAATATTAGTTTTACGAAAAAAATGTGAAACACATTTTTTTCTTAGAATTACGTTTTACATCGATTTACATAGTTAAAATGTAATAAAAAATTCCCGCCCCCAAGATGGGGTGGCAACCACCCCCAAGGTTTTAACGTACAGCGGCATGATATAGAAAATGATTCTTGGACTATTCCCTACCTTCTGTGAGAATTTCAAGTAAATCCATGCTGGACGAAACAATTGCGAGCCAAAATGCTTCATTTCCTCGACTATAAGGATGTAGGTGTAGCCTTACTTAACAGTTTAAACATACATTTTGTCAACAACTCTGTCTAAAAAACCAAATTACTGGATCCCACTTAATGACGGTGCTTATACTTTAAAGTAATTAGTATTTAGAAAGAAGAAAGATACACGAAAATAGTTCAACCTAATCACTAAGGGATTTTTAGGGTAGCAGTCAATGAAGTCAGAATAATCATGCTAGTATCCAACATTGGTAACGTAAAGGTAATACATAAAAGATCACAATAAGTATATTTTTTGCTGCCTTTAGTGGCATCCTTTCCAAATACGTATCAGTCTCGCCAAAATAACTTAATTGATTTTACTGCTTTTGAGCTATTTTTATAGAATAAGAGATCTCTCTAATATACAAGATATAGATCGGTGGGTGAGACAGAGACGACGAGAGTGGAATCAGCATGTGATGAGAACGGACAGCGAGAGAATAACCCGCATAGCCAGGGATTCGAAGCCAACAGGCAAGAGACCAATAGGAAGGCCCTTTAAAAGGTGGCGAGATAGCTGGCAGTCAACATCACAGTTACGAATACAAGCTCAAAATCGGTTAAGAGCAGGCCAAGAGCCCTAATATAAAAGGAAGAAGAAAAAGATGATCTATTTTATAATAACTAAATGAGACATAACAGTAAAGTAGCAATTTTCGAGCAAACTTGTGTCCAAATTGGCGTCCCATACGTATATATACCATTACGACGACTTGTATGTACATATGAAATATTACGCCTTTGTCTAGAATTACTTTGATACACCATTGTTTGCAGAGCTGTTTGAAACTTCCCAACTGGTTAATCCTACTATTTGGCGGTATTGTAATTAAATCTAACAAGTAAAACTACTTCTGAGAATATTGCGATCTCAGACAAAGACGAAATAAGAGGATTAAGTGATGCAAAATTCAAGAAATTATTTAAGAGTGTAATTAATTAAGCAAAACATAAAGTTTGGGTTTTAGCCAAAACGAAAATACAGCTTAAAGAGATACAATGTTAAATTATGGTTTCATTCAGCTTTCAGTTTGCCTGCAATTTATATTTGTTCCAATTACTTGTTGATATACATGGCTAGTAAGAAAGTTTGCAGATCGACTCCCTGTATTCGAGTAACCCTTCATCTGTACCTACGTACATACAGTTCACATTTTACACAAATTTAAGTACAGTATCCGCCAAAAAAACAGTACCGAAAATAAAAAAATATATCTATGAATTAATTTTTACAGTAGATATTTTCAAAATGTGCACCATGGCGTTGCAAATATGCTTCATAATGTTTCTGAAGATCATTAAACATGCAAAAGTGGTTGCTGCAAATGTTGAAAATAAGATATTATTCTTTGCCGCATTTTCCGGATTTTCCGAGCAAAATATGGAATTCTTCATCATACCCCAAATGTAGGCATCATCTGGAAATCCGGTGAATGAGGTGGATACTCGAAATCTGTGCGACAGGAAATGAGGCGCCCAGAGCAACAGTGGCCTAAACTCAAAAACGAAGTTTTGAGTTAAATGCAATCTTTGCATTCGTATTTCCATTGTGCTTTTGGGATTGCGCTACAAATTATTTAGCGCGATTTAGCCAAATTAAGAGGTAGGTTCAGTGGCGTAACAAACTCCGTGGGGGCCCCCCTGCAGAATTAAAAATGGGGCCCCCTTTAAAAAATTACTAAATTCAACATGTGTAACAAATACCTATATTTGTTAAAGTCCAGTAAATGAACGTAAAATATGGCGATACCGTGTAATTTTCAGTGTCACCACCGAAGTGATCAACTCACGACTTCTCGAGTTATTTATGAGTAAAAATGTTTATTGTTCCACAAAAAACCACGTTGTTAGGCGATTTTTCGAAAATAGTTCAAAGAGTAAGTATTTGATCGAACAAAATATTGTTAGCAAAAATGTATCTAGCTTATAAAAAAATGAAACAAAAATTAAGTCTATCGACCCAGTAAAAGAAAAGTTGTAGCTCACGAAAAGTTTTTCTTATTCGTCAAAGTCCAAATTGAATATTTAAACGTGAAATAACCAAAAAATGAAATACCTTTCGGAGAAACTCATTAGAACTTTTTTAAAGTGTTTAAAAGCAGCTTTATTTTTTACAAAAGTTTCTAGCATCAAAACTAAGCCAGTTACGCTTAAAATACAGTTAGTCCCATTTTTTGTTAAAAAAATTGTGAAAATCCCCCCCTATTTAGCACCCCAAACGAAACTAATCATTATCCGTGTTACAAATTACTTAACTTTTTTATATGACCTGTAAGTTTCACCGGTTCAAAGTGCTTATTTTTAAAAGGGTTCTAGTTGAAAGGGCTTGAACGAGTCACTATTCACGAGTATATGCAAATTTTAAACAGCCATATCTTAACCAATTTTTGTCTTACAGAAAAACAAAATAAAGCTTAAGTATTTATAAAAGCAAGACCTACATTTCTTTACTCTTTGAGATTTTTCGTATCACTAATACTTACTTTTAAGTTATTTTTAAAAAAAGGCATTTTCCCAAAATAAAAAAACTTTTTTTACTATGAAACCAAATTTTTTTCAAAAATAAGAACTTCGAACTGGTCAAACTTACAGATCATATAAACAATAAATATTTAAAGTAAAATGTAAAGCGCTAACGATAAATTTTTTTTTGTGCGAAATAGGGGCAGATTTTTACGATTATTTTTACCAAAAAAAGGATCAACTTTATTTGAGCGTAACTCGTATAGTTTTGGTGCTAGAAACTTTAATAAAAAAATAAAAATAAAGCTTTTTTGAAACATTTAAAAAAAGTTTTAATTAGTTTTTCCCGAAAAGGGCTTTATTGTTTGGTTATTCCAGGTTGAAATATTCGATTTGGAATTGGACGAATAAGAATAATTTTTCATGAGCTTCAACTGTGCTTTTACTGTGTCGACAGACTTCATGAATAAGTACGCCATTTTTTTGTACCTTACAACAATATTTTTGCTACAAATATTTTTCGATATCTAATATATAATTCGATAAATACTTATTTTTGAGTTATTTGTGAAAAACCCGTCTGAAAACGTTGTTTTTTTTGTTAAAAAATTAACATTTTCATTCGCAAATGACTTGAAAAGTATTAACATAGATAAAGAAACTCTATAGAACAAAAGTTGCTTTACTAGTCAATTTATGCATTTCCGGACTAAACGTACCTATGTTTTTCACCCCAAGGAGGGGTGTCACCCCCTCCTTGGGGTCCAACTTTGAAGTGGAGTGTACTAGAACCTAAATCCAAATTGTCCAGCAAATACGTCCTTCGCGACGTTGATAATTTCACTCCAAAACTGTCATTTACTGAAACTTCATTTTCAATACTGCACTGCTTAAAAAAAGTATGTATGCAAATAATATAACAACACATTTTTACATATTATATTAGACGGCAAGATGGGGACCCCATAAGCTTTGGTAAGCTTAGGGCGTGGGGGCCTCTGTTACGCCTCTGGATAATTGTATCGAAATACTAAACGTAGGTAAAGATTAAAGAGAAAACCCATTTCTAGATTGAGAAATATTGTTCTAAAATTAGGCAAATTGTATTTCTCAAATCTTTCAATAGTCACGTATAAAGCATTATAGTTTATTGTCGTCACCATAAAAGTTCGTGAGACCGGAAAGGAGTACGTTTCTAGATATGAGATGATCCACTTGCTGAATACGCCTATTTAGAAATTTACGTTTTTAAATTCAAACACACAAAGTAAAATCATATACCTATAACAGATTTTTACATAATATCAGACGACAAGATGGGGCCCCTGATTGATTTGGGCCCCCCGCAAACTTCACGCTGCGGGGGCCTCTGTTACGCCCCTGGGTAGGTTGTGTAGGCCCCTGTTAATCCGAAGATTTAATATTGCTGCATTTATTAATATATTAATCTAAAAATGCTTAATTTGTGGCTTGGACCACTGTTGGTCTAAGCGCCTCAAATTATTCTGTTACCAAAAGGTTCACGGAGCAAATTTATGGAGCATTCGTCTGTAAAGCTTACTGCGCCATCCTGTTGAAGCCATCGCTTACGGATTCTTGACTTACGCACACGACAAAAGGTCTTTAAAGCTCTGACAAAGGGTGTCACAATATGTCTGTACCTCTTTTGATTGACAGTAACTGGCTGCTGATTCTTGTCTCCAGCAAAATAAGGAACAATTATCCGATGGCCAGACACAGCAACCCAAATAGTTGCTCGAGCACTGTGGAGAGGCTTTTCTGCAATGGCACCAGGACGTTCAAACCCAAGCAATCGATTTGTTTGTCGGTTAATGTTACCGTTGAGGTGAATGTTATAGCAGTCCTACGAAAGGTCGCTATTTGTATAACATTAACACGTCAGATGCCAGTAAAACGTTGATGGAAAATAAAATTTGACAATATGTTTATAGGGCATAAGAAGATGTGACGTGTTATGCACTTTGGAGAACATTTTTTTCCACGGTAGCTCAAGTCTCCAGAGATCTAGAGGTGTGGATTTTTAAAGAATGTTAATAGGATACTCTTATTAGCTTAGAAATAAAAATAATAGAAAAATCAAAGTAAGACTGTCAAATAAAAAAATTAAATATTGGGCGCCACTGGTTACCTTATGGGAACCAAAAATATACAAAAAATAGAAATATTAGAAGAAAGATAGCTAAATCAAAATAAAACAAAAAAATAATCAAAAAAAAAATATATATAAAATACTTTTATATGAAAACAAATATGGTGTGAAAACAAATATATCGTGACCTACCTTATCTACTCTATATGGGTGATTCGCCCAAATAGACGGCAATTTCGAGGTAGAGAAATTTAATTTAAAACATGGTTTAGAATTAGTTCATTTTTAAATATTTTTTTATAAAATGAGCTATTCAACTTACCTATGATACCAGCAGAGATCATTCTTAAATATTTTCCGAAAAACGGAAATGTGACTTCGGAGTTGACTAAGTGTCCACGGTGTTGACGTAATTCTCTTTTAATTAAAATTTATGATCGTAACAATTAAATAAAAATTGGTATGTAATAAAACTATGCAAAACACTTCCATTTTGATATGAACTACTACAGAAAAACATGAAAAATAGGTAAAATATCAATTGCGTCGGAGTTGATTTAGACCAGCCTTCGTGTTGACAAAACTTTCCAATCTGCTTTTGAACACAATCTTGGCATTTCCTTTCTATACATTCTTCTTTCTTTTCTGCGCAACATAATGATTTGTTATCCGCTTCCACACATGAGCTCCATGTTTTCACATAATGTGCATACATAGACAGATGTCTCTTATCAATATTAGAGAAAACTACCCAAAATGGTATATTCTTACAGAAATAAGCAAAGCTGCATAAAATATTACTGTCTTTCATAAAATCTTTATTTAACGATTTTGGGGGTTTTCGCCTTCATTTTTCTGTCGTACTCCAGTGTATACGAGCCATTTTCTATAAAAAGAAGATAATATTACCAGACCGACCGAAACATCTTGAGAGCTTACCCAGTAACCCTTTTCCTATATCAGACTAAATTTAAATTGTATTTTTTTAGTTTAAGAATGACCACTCACACACTTTCAACAACTCCGAGGCACGAGTGGGCTTCGGAGTTGATGGCTTCGGTGTTGATGATTTCATACATTTTTAAATCTTCTTTCTACAAATATTAAAAATAATTCTGCTTTATTTATAGGGTGTCAAAAAACTTTATAGCGCATACTTAAAAGAAAAACATATTAAAAAAATTAGCAAAATTAAGTTTTTAGGAAGGCTTCGATGTTGACTGTATAAAAACAAACGCTTAGCTTAAGACAACTTAAAAAATTTTCTATCGCTTAACGATATCATGTTCGTCCACTTTCTTCCACAATTTGGGTTAGACTGAAGCGTTCCTCTCTTGTCAAGCTGCCTGCCATACAGTATAGTGCAGTTTGGCCTAAATTTTCATATATTTTCATGAAGCCTCGGTGTTGATGCAGAAAGTTGGTTACAGTTTTTAGTAGTAGATTTTTATGATTTAATTTTAAAAATGAAAGTTATTAATTTGACAGTTTTAAATTACATTGGGTTTTTAATTAATTATTGATAAAATAATCTGCACTTTTGTAGCTTTTCAGTGTGTAATACTATAAAACAGATCAAAAAACAAGGTGGGTTACAGCCTCGGAGTTGATATTTTGACATTAAAATTGCATAAAATGCTGGTAAAAATACTTTATTTTAAATTAATGTTAAGTGGCGTACATTCATCTATTGTATAACTTAACTTTGGCAACGTAATTTGAAACACAGTATGTAAAGGACTTAAGAAAAAAGCGAGTTACACAATATGCCGCTTATTTTGGCGAACCACCCATATATACTTAGCCAATTCTTTATTGTTCTTACGATATAAGAGAGAAGGGAAAAAAATAATAAATTTGTATTTTAAAAATCAAACATTATTTATTAGAACAAAAAATGAATTTACGAATCCGTGATCTTACGGTGTTACAAACTGAGATCGAGATTACCAAACAAAAAAAAAATGAAAGAAAATTCTACATAACAAAAAATAATACCTTGTACAATCATCGTCCTGTTTCTTCTTGGTGGTTGTTAAGACCAAAGCGCGATTTCACTTCACTAATGTCACTTTATTAATTATTGATACAGCAACAGTACATAACTGATGAAACCATAGTTCATAGAAAAATCTTTATAGAAAAATTCAGCATTGTATGCATTCTGCATTCTCAAAAACCAATTAGTTCTACTTGAACAAAAATATTAAAAGTGATTTGTTTTGTAGTTCATTAAACGGAATAAAAAAATATAAAAATGGAAGCAAACTTCATGCTTTAACTAGGGTGTTGAATCTAGTAACACAAAACGAAAACTTTTTCTGCATAATTCCTGGATCTGACTGCATGTAAAAAACTGATGCCAAAAGTGGTAAACAATATCGACAATAGCCTAACAATAGCTAAAATTGCCGGAGTTCACGTACTCTGTCCGCCAATTTGTGCCGAGCTGAGCCAAACTCTCAGAGCTTTAGTCACTCGGCCGGAGAAATTTGTAAATATATTTTAACTTTACTTTAAACTAACTGTAACTCAAAACTAAACTTCACTTGATGACGGCCGTAACAGAACTGAACTTGATGACGGACCTAACAGACCTGAACTTGATGACGGACCTAATAGAACTAACTCAACTCTCCTCCGACTCTAACCTCGACCAGATTCCTCAACCAAAACGCCCTTCCCAAAATCATCACACGATCTTTCCCATCGACAATCCAACGACCAACTACAGATTCAAAACATTCAATCAATCAAATCTGAACCAATAAGAAGTTGCAAATCACGCCTCCGGTTGAACTCCCTGGCGTCACCAGAAACAGCTCATCCAATCAATCTAGAGAATACGCAAACAGATTCCAATACTTCGTACCGCCTATTCTTCTCATGAAAAATGCTTAAGTCAGCTATAATAACACTTGGAGCTTATCAAACTTTGGAGCTCTTATCGCCGAACCACTTATGCTAAAATTCAGACTTTATGTCGGTAAAAACAATTTACTGAAAGATTTATGACTCTAATTTCTTTGATGGCAAGCTTACCAGCAAACGAAACTGAGACACTCATAAACAGCTACGTCACATTCTGCGTAGAAACAGATTATACATTCGACGTTCGTGAGAATCAAGAATGAATTACGTAATACGAAAGATCTGTGAAAAACTTACGATGCTTTGATAAACAAATATGAATTTAACGAATCTAACATACAGTGCGTAGCGAAAGTCAGTGATTAGAAAATACTAATGTCTTTTGCACCCGTTCAATGTGACTTTCGTGAGAAAACCATAAGTTTCTTAAAAAATCGGGATCATCAGACACTAAGCTCAGCACGCGTCCACAGTAAATTTCTCTTTCATGTTTATCCGCAACATTTATTAAAATTGTCCTATTTGAGTTCGGTATGGAAAGCCGTCAATAGATTTGAACATTTGAAGTGTAGATGTTTCACTTATATTCAATTTACGTGCAGTTACAAGACTTCTTTGCAGAGAGTGGATGCGTTGGTTAAACACTCGCCCTTCATTAGGATTGGTACAAACTGTTCTTCGACGACCTGAAGAGCATTTACGTTGACATAATACACTACCAATGCGACGCAATTTCTCAACAACCGCTAGCATTACAGCTTTACTAGAGGACGCCTTGTTAAAATGTTGATATCTTTCTGGCACTTGTTTTAGACATGGGTTATTATTTCGTCCAACATCGTATGAGCGGAAATAATGTTCTAATAAAAAAATCTTTTCTTCGGTAGAAAGGACCATAATGACAAATATTTTAACCGTAATGTAATGTCAAGTTGACAACTAATGACAAATGTGTGCCAAATATGATAAATACAACTTCACAGCCCTCTTAATTTCGGTATGATTATTTAAAGGCTACACAAACTAAAGTTAATACTCCAATCCACAGTCATTTTCTCGTAGATTTCTGAGAACCACGTTAGATTTCCTTGAAAATTTGGATTTAGGTAGTAATTATAACCTTTGTAAAAATCTACCCTATGCTAAACTGAGCTTTTTCAGTGGGAATAAAAACAACCCCATCTAGGGGAGTAATTCTGAGTAAATTTTATTTTATAAATTTTTTTGCAAAATTGACACTTTCCAAAATATTTGCGATTAAAAATATGCATTTTTCGTTGAAAAACTTACGTCTTATAAGCGTGTCTCATGAATAACTTAAAAAAAATTTAATGTTAAAGAAAACATCATTAGGAACAAAATTGTAGCTAATAAAAAACAAAGGGATTCGCGTCTGAAAGACCTATGTAAACCCAATAACGACTGAGTTATTGCTCTTTAAAGGATGGTAATTTTCGCAGAACATCGAAATGGAGAACTTTTAATCTCAAATAACTCGAACGTGGTGCAATTTTTTGGGAAAACTTAGGAGATACCTTCTAACGTTCATTAAAATATCTTTCGAATAAGTTTAGATAAAATTTTTTTACATAAGAACTGACTTTTTTCTTTTTGAAATGTAAAAATTAAACACTCGTCCTTACAATCCTAATAGCAATGCATAGCTTTCCACTTGAAATAAAGTTTATGTAGGTATACAATCCATGTGATTTAACCGGTTTGGAATGCTTAGTTTAGAAACAATAATTGAATAAATCGAAAATGACATTTTTAAAATTTAAAAAAAGTGAATTTTTCATACATAAATCTAAAACTATTTATAATATGAAAAAATATTTCAAATATTAATTGTAGAAGTTCTTTTAGTAAAAATTTAGATTTTTTTTAACATGAATACTTTTACTTTTGTTTAAGAAGAATGCACTATTTTATTAATGTCATTTTCGATTTAATCAACTATTTTTTCTAAACTAGGCAGTCCAAACCAGTCGAATCACATGGATTGTAATAATTATACATAAATAAAGTTAATTATTTCAAGTGGGAAGCTATTCATGTGTATTATGATTGCAACGACGAGGGTTTAATTTTTACACTTCAAAAAGAAAAAAGCAGAGAACGACTTTATTTTCGTCGTAAGTCAGTCAGTTCTTATGCAAAAAACTTTTATCAGAGCTGATTTGAAGGATTTTTTAATGGACTTTAAAATATGTCTCTTAAGTTTTCCCAAAAAATTGCACCACATTCGAGTTATTTGAGATTGAAGGTTCTCCATTTCTTCGAAAACGACCATCTTTAAAGAGCAATAACTCAGTCTATATTGGGTTTACCTAGGTCTTTCCGACGCAAATCTCTTTGTTTTTTTTTATTAGCTACAATTTTATTCCTAATAATTTTTTCTATAAAATTAAATTTTTTAAGTTATTCATGAGACACGCCTATAAAACGTAAGTTTTTTCAATGAAAAATGCATAGTTTCAATCGCAAATAAATTGAAAAGTGTCAATTATCGATTTCCATAGTTATTTTGATTAGAAAATTTTCATCCCCCAGATGGGGTTGTTTTCACCCCCAGGACAAAAGCGCAGTTCGACATAGGGTGGATTTTGAAGAAAAGTGTCAACAGAGCTTAAACTCAAATTTTCATTAAAATCGGTACAGTTTTTTACCGCTGATGAGTGGTCTATAAAGGGCAAAGTGTTTTTTTAATGAAAAAAATTGAATATTATAATTTAATAAAATTTTAGCTATGCAATGTAAATGTGTTGATTATGGCATGCTCGTAGATAAGTTGCCATCCATATCGATATCTAACAACTTCCCTCTATCTGCTTACCTTTAATAGGATATTTGGGTTACAGGCTCCCATTCGACACCACATTTGTCACTCTATACGTTTTAATAACGGAGGAGCTGTGTTCACGGACAGCCGGACGGACGGACAGACAGGCATGAGACCGGAACAATATATTTGTTCTCGTCTTGCTAAAGCGCTTCAAATAAGATATTTCTTATATTATTTCGGTGACTTTAAAATAGTACTTTCGGTTGCAACACTAAAAACGGAAGTCAAATCTCAAATTTGTCACCTTTAATACTTTGGGTTATAATCTTTTACTCGACACCTCATTTGTCATTCTATCTCATCTAATGGGAGGAGTTGTATTTACGGACGGACAAACATAGATAATTCATAGTTTTCACATTTTTTTAAAATAAGTGAAAACAAACACATTTGTAAAATGTGTGAAAACAAAAACATAAGAGCAATTCCAAACGATTTCGCCGAGTTTTGTGGACGAGATCCTCGGATTTGTACCAAATTTTAGTATGTTATTGTACCTTATAAAAAAATATTCTCCTGAGAATTTTATAGCCCTCTAATTCTCATAGGGCCTGAGATAGGGTCTGAATATTATTGTGCAGAAAATAATAACGATACAGCAATTCTGTGAAAACAACATGAAGGAAGAATAGTCATATTTTTAACGCATTTAAAAAAATCGTCAAAAAGTCATTTTTATCACTTAGAAAACATTTTACTAAAAAAGAGTCATTTTTGGCTTATGAACAATTTGAATAACTTTGTTAATATTGACTGTATACTAAAACTAAAATGGAATTTGAAAAACTGATATTTTTATACGAATTTTCAAAGAAAAACTTTTCGCTTAGGTTAATTACAGTCAAAGTTAGCCACTTTTTATTTAGTTGACGGCTACTTTGTTTACAATAATTATTAAGCAACCTAACTAGAGGCATTTTGAAGTTGAAGATATTTAGGTTATTTGTAAAAGTTTGAGTAAACTTTGAACCTCAACAGAGTGGTTAATAAAGCTTTAAAAATGGCGTCCGAACGGAATTAATTCGTGGTCGGTGGAGGGGAATTACTAAAATAAGTGCACTCAAAAAATGAAACTGATTCTGCAAACATATGCTGCGATTAATATCGCTGGAACTTGTTGATGGATTTTGATCATAATTTTTTTAATTTGTAGGTACTCGGAGTAGTATGGTAACTAACACTGTTACAGGAGAATTTGATGTATATAGAAGTAACTGCGAATTAAATAATAAAAGTGGCCAACTTTGAACCTAATTAACCCAGGCAAAATGTTTTTTTTTTGAAAATTCGTATAGAAATACCAGCTTTTGAAATCCTAAAGTAGATTTACTCTATAGTCAATATTACAGTTATTCAAATTGTTTAGAAGCCAAAAATGACTCTATTTTACTAAACTTTTTTCGGGGTGATAAAAACGACTTTTAAATGATTTTTTTTCGATACTTTAAAAATATAACTGTTATTCTTGCATGTGGTTTCCACAGAATTGCTATGTCATTATTATTTTCTGAACAATGACATTGCGAAAAAAAGCTCTTTGCGATAAACAAAATGAATAAAATTTAAACTAATTGACGAATCGTCTTAAAATCTCTTGTGCATTATATGGAATGTTTGTCTCAACTTTTCGTGCAATATGAAAGTCTTAAGGCCATTTTCGCAAAAGTTATAGCACATTTTTCATTTTTGAAATTTTAGTCTTATTTTGCACTTTCCGAAACAAAAAAGGATCGGGCGAAAATTCAAAAGGTGCCATTTTAAACCTCGGCTCATCTGCAAAAAGAAGAATATTATAAATAAGATATTTAATTACCCTATTTTTACCTGTAGAAATATAAACGAAAAAACTGCCATTTTTGACCCTTATTTGTTAATAAACCAAGTTTTTCGCCCGAAATGTGACGGGAATTTTTGTATTTATAATGTATTGGGTATATAGTACTAAAAAAATCCATTTGCAACCTGGCTGCTCAAGTGTCCCGACAAAAACCTTATTTCTCTGGACTATATCCCTATAGAGTATAGAGATTACCGAATATTTCTAGAAGGTTATTTTGATTGTAGACTTACCACCTCCCTTGTGGATTAATCTATATTGTCGGATCAACCATATTTGGCATTGTTCGAGGACCAACAGTACCATTACCTAACTTTCCACGGTCACCAACATAGCGGCAGTTTTTGCCTTCTTCCCAACATACTTCCACATGCTTTGTATTTTGTAGTACCTGCGAGGATCACCCTTGAATTGAATTTTTATTTTTGTTTATGTGGTACATAACTACCAAAGATCTTGATGTCTGATAAATTAAATGGGTGTACTGTTGTAATGTAATGATAATGATGTACTAACTGCTGCACAAGAATTTTTCTGTGTTTTGTAATCACTTTTGTACTGCGTTATTCTTTTTCCAACCACTGCGATGTTTGCCATATATACTGCCTATTACACTCGAGACAAGAAAGTTGATAAATGAGATTGAAACTTCTGTACTCTGGGTATAGAGATTTTGAAGAAAAGAATGACGAAATATGGGGAAGATAGGAGAAAAGAGATTTAATACCAAAAAGAAGAGGGGCCTAGCTCAGAAGGAAAAAATCAAAACGGCAGAGAGACACTAAATCTCAAATGAGTATTCGGGCTAGCTTCAATACACCGAGTATTGGCTTTAGAGATATAAAAAAAATTGATAATGAAATGATAGTAACTAGGAAGAAAATGAGACCTGTTAATACAAAAACTTAATATAACCAGGTAGGACAACTGGAGATAGATCGAGATAAATGGACCGATAAAGAGAGAAGGAAATGGGCGCCAACTCGGACAGCTCAACTTCTGGGGCACAGTATTTGAAAGCTCACTCTACTTTACTGTAGCGAAACAAAAAACCTAAGTTTTGGGTCCAGAATTTGAACAGCTCGAGATTTTTGAAGTAACGAACGACAGGAACTAAATGACACTGGAAACAACCACCTGAAATACAAAAATAATAAATACTAACCTTGTCTTGCTATTTTATATAATAGTGATACAGACTGAAATAAAACATCAACATTTCTAATAACAAATATATTGACAATAACTATATTATATATATTAACAATGTAACATATAACTCGAAACACAATAACTGAGGTAGTGGGTGGTGTAACGGTCAAACAGGACCAAAAAGCCACTAACATGCAATGAATCACTACACACTGCGCTAAGTAAAGGTATTAATAGAAAATCCAAAGCAAAAGTCCGTTGGAATAGCAAAAAGGTCTATATAAATGAGCTGGTGAGTGACTCTTTATATTCTATACAAAAAATACCTACTAGACGTATTCCCTATTTAAAATTCGCGACAAAATTTTACCCCCGATTCCCTATCAAATTTTAAGCTACAATTATTTATAATTATTATTAAACGAGACCTGATTTTATTTATTTAAACAAAAAAACTATTACTTATATTGACTCAAAAAAATAACGACCAAAACCCTATCTATCACGAAAAAATATGTACCTATTGTAGTTTACTTGCTCGTATGCATACGAAAAGTTTACACTGTAGCAAATATATTATATAGTGATCAAAAGTATAATATATTATATTATAGTGACCAAAAGTATATGAAAGGTTAACAAACTTATTTTATCACAGCCCCTATTAAAAAGTTGAAGTCCAGATAGGAATGCATTTCCTCTTGGCACAATAAAGCTGGTGGGATGCTGTGGTGAATAAGTCCTACTGTAAGGTCCTGGGTGAAGTAAAAATCAAGTATGGTGTATGATCCAACAAAAAAAAAACAACCCACTCTAGGGGTAAACCATCCCACAGTGGCTAGCAATCCAACTGGTACATATTTAGATAGGTCAGTACGACGTAAAGTGACGTTACGTGACAAAATGACTAAATGGCTATGTGTCTAAATACGTGACGGAATCTAAAATAAAGTTTGTCAAATTTAGTTATTATGTATTTCAATAACGGTAGCAGCACATATTAAACAGGCCCAAACAGAAACATCAAATACTAGGTTAGATATCTTGTCATGTCAAAATTTCTGAGGCTAATTTCAATGACATGAACTTGCGCGTCGAATGGACATGCGCAGAAGACAGAAGGCTGTATGATATTCGTTAAAACCTTTTTATAAATATTACCTTATAAAAAAATGAAAGAAGAAGCCTAATGATCAAGTATAAAATAGATTGGAATTTAGGTTTGACAGTATAAAAACTTGACCTTCTATGTTCTTTGCAAATATTTAAAGGATATTATGAGCTATAATTTGGAATTTAAATTATTTCTTAATCAAAATTAATAACAACAGATAACGAACAGAATCTCTAGGATGGTGTATTGGATTTTATGACGACGAAATAATGAGAAATATATCAATATACTTACTTGAGCAAGCAACACATCGGCGGTATTATAATCTCTTTTCTTTCATGTGAATAAGTCTCCAGATAGATCTACTTTGATTTATTGTTCTTAGCACAGGTTATTGGCTGATGTTCGATGGCCTTTTAGTTAGATTTTATTTCCATATTTGCTCAAACTCCGTCACTTAAATAATGGCGATGTGTTGCCTAATTGCGAGCTCGTGACCAACTAAGGCTCAAATCGAGAAAATCGATTCGTGTAGATCCGATAAAAATCATGCGCGCTGCTTTCATCTCGCCTCGCTGATAATGTAGGCAACCGGGTGATTTCCATAGGTGTCTCCAAAATAAATTTCTTGAGAAGTATCTTTAATGGAATTTTAATGAAATTAAATTAATTAGTGGTGTAACCGCTACAAGATAACTCTGATTTTGAAGCGCTGTCTAGTCTTTAAGCTTCGAATAAGGTATAACTGAATATGCTGTTATATTTCAATATTTTGATTTTGAGAATTGTGCTCAGCAGCTACTTATTTTAAGTAGGTACTTTTGTGAAACTTCTTTGTTATAACTTGAATCGACGTATCTAAAATTTTCACTGTTCTAAATTAAATCATTCCCTAATTGTCGATGAGATTTTTCGTAATTCCACTTCCAGATTTCATTTTCGTTTCAACCAAACAAGTCACGAACCTGTCCACACTCCCGACGGTATAAAACATTATGAAGAGGAGCTACGATGCAGGCATTATAACTTTACAAGTAATTGCAGCGACATGCACTGCGGCGGCGAGAAGGGTTGTGTCGACGTAGGTCATGCCAGTTCAACGAATGAGTCGATCTACGGAAATGAGAAAAACTCGGATTGCTGCATTAACTTTTAGTACTCATCTTAGAAATAAATTTTATTGTACTTGAAACGGAACATTTTTCGTTGTGAATAAAATGCCGAGAACTTTTCTTTAGCGTCGCTTTCTAAATAATTTCACGTAGAATCGACCAAAAGATGCAAAGATTGCAATAATTCAATGACTATAAAAACTGAAAGTGATTTTGTTAAACGCAGTATACATTATTAGTCTATTGAAATGTTACATTTAGAATTGCATTTCTTAGAGGAGTCAATTTTATTTTTTTAATGTGTAGGGGGGTTCAGTAGAAGCTTAAGTTAAAATTTTTGGGGTCGCCGCCCTTGACCCCGGCCGCCATCTTGGAAAGAGTGGTGCAAAGGGGTTTCGCGCTTTATCTCCTAAACTAGCAACCATACAGAAAATTTAATTACACATAAAATGTAGTAAATTAAATTTTCTATAATTTTAGATCTACCACTTTTTATCATCACGTGACCAACAAAAAAGTTATAAACAAAAATATGAAAAAACTTTGTAAGAAGTTTCCTTTTGGAGGTTATAACTTTTTTTTCGCTCATTTTACAATAAAATAACGTCATAGCGATTTTATAGAAAATTTTTTAAGGAACAATTTCCACTATAAAGTTGTTTAATTTTATTTATTTATCTAGGTTTGACCAGATTCTCGAATTGTCATAGGAATACAATAAAAACAAAACCTTGGGTTTACTTTTTTCTATCTATATATTTATTTATTATGATTTTAACATTCATATGCTATTAAAAAGCTGTTTTTGACCCTTTTCCTGACCACCTATGAGGTCTGGAGTCTGGAGGCGCGTTTTTTGTGTGGTATCCCCAATAGACCTAATCCATGTACAATTTCTAGACAAAATAATATTATTTATTATTAAATGTTAAAAAATATCTATCATATTTATTATTTTTTAATTTTTTTCGATGGTCCAGGCTGCGAGTCAAGATATGAATCAGTATCCGGGGTGAATTTTTGTGGTATAATGAGAGTTACAGTTGGCGTCATTGTCGGTAATTCATCTACCAATTCATTTTGTTCAATAATTAATGTTGATATGTCCACGATGTTGGTGCAACTTTCACCACCGCAATAGAGGCACACTAAATAAGTTAAGTAGAGGTGGACCGACTGCTGTGCCACCTAGGATAAATTATAATACTAAAAGTAATAGCACGCAGATATTCACTCCGGTACGGAAGAAAAATGACGTCACTGCAAATTTTGTCAATTCCTGTTTATTGCGCAATTAACTTCTAAAATACTATGTAAAGATGATACAAAAAGACCGAACTGTAAAAATGTGCTGAGCCACTATAGGGTAGTTCCGTTGTTACAGAAATACTTGCTATGTTAGACCTTGTTTCAGATGTATAATGACGCAACTGTGGATAGGGTTGAAAATGGGGCGATGAAATTAAGATAATGAAATTCGAACCAATATCGATGAAAATAAAAGCCATCGTTGTCAAAAAATAAACGCCATACCGATGCTCCTGGACGATTACTCTTCATTTAATCCTTATTTTAAATATTTAAAAACGGTTTTTTTTGCTCTTCTGAAGAATTTTTCATTTTTTTGTTGCATCATTTTTCTTCTGAACCGGCGAATTTGTCCTCAAATAACTTCTTGGGCCTTTTCTATATATGCTTAGGGTTCTAAGTTTTATATTGGGGAGAAAGGTCAAAAATAGATTAATAATAGCATAGGAATGTTGAAATCATAATAAATTGTACGAATAAAATAATATTAAGATAGAAAAGTAAGCCTAACGTTTTGTTTTTATTGTATCCCTATGAGCATTCGAGAATCTGGTCAAGTTTGGAGCGCTGTAGAACCTAGATAAATAAATAGAATTTACCACCAATATAGTGAAAATTGTTAGCTGAAAAACCCTCTACAAAATTGCTGTAATGTTATTTTATTGTAAAATGAACTGAAAAAAAGTTATAACTTTGAAAAGGAAACTTGTTAAACAATTTTTACTTATTATTGTTTATATCTTTTTTGTTGGTCACTTGACGATAAAACGTAATAAAAACAAAATTGTATAAAATTTAATTTTCTACATTTTATGTTTTATTAAATTTTCTGTACCGTTGTTAGTTTACAAGATATAGCGCTAAACCCCTTTGCACCCTTTTCCAAAATGGTGGCCGGGGTACAACGGTGGTGACCCCAAAAACTTGAACTTAAGCTTCTGCTGATCCCCCCTACACATTAAAAAAATAAAATTGACTCCTCTAACCAATGCAAGGTATGGCCTAAAAAATGAAACATTTCAATGGACTAGTCCATTCTTCTTCAAGTGCCATCTTCGTTCCGAAGGTTGGCGATCATCAGGGCTATACGTATTTTTGAAACTGCTGACCGAAACAATTCGTTGTTGTTACAGCTATACCATTCCCGTAGATTCTTTAGCCGTAGATCCTTACTTCTAACTAGTCCATTAAAATGTTACATTTATATCATTCCCGTAGATTCTTTAGACGTAGATTACCAGAGAGCTAGAAGACAATGGGTTAACATGGAAAGAAGTGAAAGCCCTGGCCAGAAACAGAGATGAATGGAGGGGGACTGTAGAGGCCCTATGTTCCAAATGGAATCAAGAGGAGTAAAGTAAGTAAGTAAGTAGATTCCCCTTCTAACTAGTCCATTAAAATGTTACATTTAGAGTTGCATTTCTTAGAGGAGTCAATTTTATTTTTTTAATGTGTAGGGGGGTTCAGTAGAAACTTCAGTTCAAGTTTTTGGGGTCGCCATCCTTGTCCCCCGGCCGCCATCTTGGAAAAAGGGGTGCAAAGGGATTTCGCGCTGTATCTCCTAAACTAGCCACCATGCAGAAAATTTAAATTTACATAAAATGTAGGAAATTCAATTTTTTGTAAAAGCAACCAACGGCACAAATTCAACTTTGAAGTGGAGGGTTAGTAGAACCTAAATCCAAATTTTTATGCAATTCGGCCCCTGGAAATTAAACTCCAAAACGGTCATTTATTGGGCTAATGTTATTATTAAGCCCTTTTGACCTTTTTGATTTTTGACCCTTTTCCCGGCCACCTATGAGGTAGAGTCTGGAGGCGCGTTTTTTGTGTGGTATCCCCAATAGGCCTAATCCACGGACAATTTCTACACAAAACAACATTATTTATTATTATATGTTGAAAAAGGTCTCTCATGATTATTATTTTTTCACTTTTTTCGATGATCCAGGCTGCGAGTCAAGATCTGAATCAGTATCCGAGGTGAATTTTTGCTGCAACTTCCACCACCACAATAGAGGCACACTGCTGAACATTTGAGCCCTGCGTTTTGGCAGCCACGTGCACTTCCAGTTCCCATTGCATCTGCTAAATATGAATTTCATGAGCTCGGGGGTATTGGAGGTTTGGAAGTTTGGATTGGTATCCAAAATTTTCCATGCTGTTTCTAGCCCCAATGTTCTAGATCACAATTTTTACCGCGCCATGACTGAATCTGGTGATACAGTCGGAGTCTGTGGAAACGAGCTGAATCTTGTGTTGGAGGAAGTGAGAAGAGATTAAATGCATTTTTTGTCACTGTTTTAGCGAATCGTTTGTATCTCAGGGTTTTCAGAGGATAGTCTTTATTTCCGCCATATAAAAAGACGAAAAACGTTCGCCGACAACAGTGAGTAAAGGTGGCGCGACTTTGCCACTGACAAATAATTTTCCCTAGAGGTTTCTTACAAATAAAATAACCACCACTCATGATGTACCCTTACAAAAAACACAAAAGACTTATCTAATCATAAAAATAAAAATTTTACCCACAAGACTCTCAGTAGTATTATCTATAAAACTCAAAATATTTTCACAATTTTTAATACGACTGCACGTGGCCAAATAGGTAACACAACTGTAAGAATAAGTTAAGTAGAGGGGGACCGACTGCTGTGCCACCTAGGATAAATTATAATAATAAAAGTAATAGCAGCAAGATATTCAGTCCGGTACGGAAGAAAAATCACGTAACTGCAAATTTTGTCAATTCCTGTTTCTTGCGCAGTTAACTTCTAAAATACTATGTAAATATGTGCTGAGCCACTTTAGGGTAGTTGCGTCGTTACTGAAAGACGTGCTATGTTAGACCTTGTTTCAGGTGCATAATGACACAACTGTAGATAGGGTGAAAAATGGGGCGACAGGGAAAAAATAGATTAAAAAAAGCATAGAAATGTTAAAATCATAATAAATTGGGTGAATAAAAAATATATATAGATAGAAAAGTAAGCCTAACGTTTTGTTTTTATTGTATCTCTATGAGCATTCGAGAATCTGGTCAAGTTTGGAGCTCTGTAAAACCTAGATAAATAAATAGAATTACCCTCTACAAAATTGCTATGATGTTATTTTACTGTAAAATGAACTGAAAAAAGTTATAACCTCCAAAAAGAAACTTGTTAAAAAAATTTTACTTATTTTTGTTTATATCTTTTTTGTTGGTCACTTGACGATAAAAAGTAGTACAAACAAAATTGTAGAAAATTTAATTTGCAACATTTTATGTTTTACTAGATTTTCCGTAGGGTTGGTAGTTTACGAGATATAGCGCGAAATCCCTTTGCTCCCCTTTTCCAAGATGGCGGCCGGGGGACAAGGGTGGCGACCCCAAAAACCTGAACTTAAGCTTCTTCGGATCCCCCCTACACATTTAAAAATTAAAATAGACTCCTCTAACAAATGCACGGTATGGCCTAAAAAATGAAACATTTCAATGGACTAATAGGGAATAGCTATTTGTATAACAAGGGAGGAAAGTGCTACTTTTCCTCCCGAGAATGAAGTTTACTGCCCGACGCGTAGCGGAGGGCAGTAATCATTCAAGGGAGGAAAAGGCACTTTACTCCCATGTTATACATATGGTTTTTCCACCTTCCTCAAATAACAAGTAATTTTTTCATTTTTACTTAATTTATTTATGCAACTAACCAAAAAATGTATTAGAACTAAAACTAACAAGTAGGTACAACATAACTGTCAACTGTCAAATATAAGTCAAATTATTAATGTAAACATTGTTAAATCAAACTAACAATTTACTGTTTTTACCATTCTGCAAAATACAGGGTGTTTTATAAATAAACGTTAAAATGTATAGATACTTACGTAATAGAAATTAGATATTGTACAGGGCGTCAATAAGTTATATTTCATAAATGAAATACCATGACGTCACTTTTACTTTTCCTCCCTAGGGAGGAAAAATATTTTCCTCCCTAGGGAGGAAAAGTACAACTTTGCCCTCTACAATCAGGTCCGGAAAAGTATACTTTCGGTAGAGGTAGGTGGAAAAAAAATTTTTAAGCGGTTTTGGTCGTTTTCGCCTCACTGTGTGTCGTGCAAATACCACTATACTCTGGGCTAATTAGCAAAATACAAAGAAAAGTTATTTACCAGCAATTTTATTGCTGGAATCGAATCTTATTATTATATGTATTAATAATATAGGTATGCAAAGTCCGCAGATAGTGTGCTACTTTTTTTATAAACAAAATGGCGCCCGAAAATCGTGTTTTTTCAATTTTTGCTTTATAACTCCAAATATTTTAACTTTACACCAAAAACACTCAAATAAAAATTCATCGCAATTAAATTCTGCATAGAGACGTGTTTTTTCCGATTTACTTCGACGAAAACTTTCCCCGGAAAAAGCTGGTTTTTCCAACAGAATCTTTAATTTTCAACTAAACTTTTAGATAAGTAATTGTTAATCAATAATTAAATATCTTGGTAATGTAAAAGCCCTTTTCGTATAGATTATAATTCCAGAAGCCGATGGAAATTGAATGAACAGTTTATCAACAATTGAATTGTTAATTATAAATTTACGGTCACTATAATAACGACAATAATTATGATGCATAAGAATAGCTATGATTTTTTCATAAAAAGACACTATACCTATTTAATGTACTTTACAGAATTAAAATTTAACTATTGAAGCGGTCTCAGGAATATTTTAAAATTATAAACAATTGTTTGGCTTATAAACAAATAGAATATCTCGGGAAATATTAAACTAAATTAAATTGTAAAGACGTTATTCGAAAAACAGCGGCAGGACGCTTCTTTTAAAAGAAAAAACGTTTAATTGTGATGAGTGGTTCCTGAGATACAACCGGTCAAAGTTGACCGGAATTTACGGCAAATATAGAAAAAATAGGATAATAATTTTCAAACCATTACCTTTTTATTTTTGTTCTATTTCTCCACACCAATTTTCATATTTTTAGAATACTCATAAGATATATTATTGTAATAAAAATTATCGATAATACGTGTGAAAATTGCCAAAAATAGCAAAATTCCAATCAAAAATTAAGTTGGAGAAAATGTAACCCTCAAAGTTCAAAATCGGTATACGTTAAAAAAAATGCATTTTCTCGGCTTCCTGTGGAGCAATTTCCTTCATTCTTTTTTTGTTCCCTAATCACTCGAGTAGAGCCATCGAACTAACGTATTATTAAATGTCAAACTTGCTTTTGTTTTGTTATAATAGATTAATTTATTTATAAGAACAGAAAACTACATATGTTTTTCCAGTTGTAGGCTTTTTTTAGATAAACTTACTACAGGGGTACGTTTTAAAGTTAAAAACATAAATATTCTCATTTAAAAGCTGTATAATTATTTAAACAATTTTAATTTAAACAAATTAAAATCTTGTGTTATAATAAATAAATAAATTTATTATAACAAAACAAAAGCAAGTTTGACATTTAATAATGCGTTAGTTCGATGGCTCTACTCGAGTTACTTAGGAACAAAAAAAGAATGAAGGAAATTGTTCCATTGGAAGCCGAGAAAATGCATTTTTTAACGTATACCGATTTTGAACTTTGAGGGTTACATTTTCTCCAACCTAATTTTTGATTGGAATTTTGCTATTTTTGGCAATTTTCACACGTATTATCGATAGTTTTTATTATAATAATATATGTTATGAGTATTTTAAGGATATGAAAATTGGTGTGGAGAAAGAGGACAAAAATAAAAAGGTGATGGTTTAAATATTATGATCCTATTGTTTATAATTTTGCCGTTAATTCCGGTCAACTTTGACCGGTTATATCTCAGGAACTACTCATCATAATTAAACGTTTTTTCTTTCAAAAGAAGTGTCCTGCCGCTGCTGTTCGAATACCGTTTTTACAATTTAATTTAGTTTAATATTTCCCGAGATATTTTATTTGTTTATAAGCCAAAAAATTCTTTATAATTTTAAAATACTCCTGATGCCGCTTAAATACTCCAATTTCAATTCTGTAAAGTACATTAGATAGGTATAGTGTCTTTTTATGAAAATGTCATAGTTATTCTTATGCATCATAATTATTGTCGTTATTATAGCGACCGTAAATTTGTAATTAACAATTCAATTGTTGCTAAACTGTTCATTCAATTTCCATCGACTTCTGGAATTATAATCTATACGAAAAGAGCTTTTACATTACCAAGGTATTTAATTATTGATTAACAATTACTTATCTAAAAGTTTAGTTAAAAATTAAAGATTATGTTGGAAAACCCCGCTTTTTCCGGGGAAAGTTTTCGTCGAAGTAAATCGGAAAAAACACGCCTCTATGCAGAATTTAATTGCGGTGAATTTTTATTTGAGTGTTTTTGGTGTAAAGTTAAAATCTTTGGAGTTATAGAGCAAAAATTGAAAAAAAACACGATTTTCGGGCGCCATTTTGTTTATAAAAAAAGTAGCACACTATCTGCGGACTTTGCATACCTATATTATTAATATATAAAATCATAAGTTTCGATTCCAACAATAAAATTTCTGGTAAATAACTTTTCCCAAAAATGGCCTATTCTCCGATAATCAGCCCAGACTACTAGTAATCACTGCTCTTTGACTTTTTTACTTTGTGTGCATAACTTCAAATAAACGTTTTACAACGAATGTTTTAAAATGACTTCAAAATACTACCATACAAAGGACTATACTGTTTTCTAACGGATTTCGGTGACTTGTCATAATGCTTTCCGCTGATATACCGGTGTTTGTATTTTTCACCGTCTCTAATACTTTAATCGCAAAAGTGTTTTATTTTTTAAACAACTTTCCAAATCTCCGATGCCCAATTATTTTTATCAGTTGCAGCACGGTCCGCAGAATCGATATCATGCATTTTCCATCCCGGACAACCTAATCCATTCCTGGCAGCTAGCGATAAATCTGCATCAACAGTCGTATCAAAACGAAACCTGGATTTAGCATAGCGTTTATTCCATTTCTACTTGACACACCGCGAAAATAATACGGAATTACAGCAACTTGACGTGATGAGAAGTTTGGAAGTGCATGTTGGCGTGCCTGAGGAAGAGGATAAACCTCTAGAGAGAGAAAGAGTAATAGATAATCGGCTTGTTTGTTGCATGTTCAAATTATTAAATCGACAGTTAAAGTCGATTATGTTAGTTATGTCTATTAGCAATTTTGAATTTAAAATCAGATTAGTGTTTAAGAGAATCTGAATTTGGTAGATTCAATTTTAAATATTAATATTACTGATTCTTAAAGTGCAGTCAGAATATAGCTCTTGTTAAATTTCTCATAATATTGTGCCGAAATTGTTTTTTGTATTATTTCAGCATTTTATATCTCGCAATTTAAACTCTGATACTTGCAAATTTATAATAGTTTATCTAAACTCTCATCCTAGTTTAAGCATTTTTTGTATTAACGTCTAAGGTTTTTACAATCTGTTTTACAATGAAAACAATAAGTAAGTAAAATTGTTTTCCACCTACCTCTACCGAAAGTATACTTTTCCGGACCTGATTGTAGGGAGCAAAGTTGTACTTTTCCTCCCTAGGGAGGAAAATATTTTTCCTCCCTAGGGAGGAAAAGTAAAAGTGACGTCTTGGTACTTCATTTATGAAATATAACTTATTGACGCCCTGTACAATATCTAATTTCTATTACGTAAGTATCTATACATTTTAACGTTTATTTATAAAACACCCTGCATTTTGCAGAATGGTAAAAAACAGTAAATTGTTATTTTGATTTAACAATGTTTACATTATTAATTTGACTTATATTTGACAGTTGACAGTTATATTGTACCTACTTGTTAGTTTTAGTTCTAATAAATTTTGTTGGTTAGTTACATAAATAAATTAAGTAAAAATGAAAAATGACTTGTTATTAATTTGAGGAAGGTGGAAAAACCATATGTATAACATGGGAGTAAAGTGCCTTTTCCTCCCTTGAATGATTACTGCCCTCCGCTACGCGTCGGGCAGTAAACTTCATTCTCGGGAGGAAAAGTAGCACTTTCCTCCCTTGTTATACAAATAGCTATTTCCACCTACCTCTACCGAAAGTATACTTTTCCGGACCTGATTGTAGGGAGCAACGTTATACTTTTCCTCCCTAGGGAGGAAAAGTAAAAGTGACGTCATGGTATTTCATTCATGAAATATAACTTATTGACGCCCTGTACAATATCTATTTTCTATTACGTAAGTATTTATACATTTCAACGTTTATTTAAAAACACTCTGTATTTTGCAGAATGGTAAAAAACAGTAAATTGTTATTCTGATTTAACAATGTTTACATTAATAATTTGACTTATATTTGACAGTTGACAGTTATATTGTACCTACTTGTTAATTTTAGTTCTAATAAATTTTGTTGGTTAGTTACATAAATAAATTAAGTAAAAATGAAAAAATGACTTGTTATTTGAGGAAGGTGGAAAAACCATATGTATAACATGGGAGTAAAGTGCCTTTTCCTCCCTTGAATGATTACTGCCCTCCGCTACGCGTCGGGCAGTAAACTTCATTCTCGGGAGGAAAAGTAGCACTTTCTTCCCTTGTTATACAAATAGCTATTGTCTTTACAATGACAGAGAGCTGTAAGGTCAAGTGACAAGGCATCACGACACACATTGGCTTGTTTACTGGTGTGATGCGCACATACACTGATACGCAAGCACTTAAACTAAAAACGGCACATACCACAATGGCTGGATACTTTTGAAGACGTAGCCTTCAACACAAGAGTCCACTGCTGAAGGCTCTGTCAGGATCGGTTAGGTAGGTAGGTCCAAGGAATCATATTTCTTCAATCTCTTCGCTTGTTGGTTGTTGAGAAGATTATGAGTCAGGGTTTTAGGATGCACCCGCAACCTATTTTGATATTTCATATACTGTTAGTACCTGAAGATCTCTATATATTTCATCATTCTGGATATATAAAGGGACATTAGCAATAATTGTTCTCAGAGTTTTGGATTGAAATTTTGTATTTTTGTAATACTCGATTTGCCACCTGATCCCCAGAGCTGCAAACCATATGTACAAATGAGTATTATTATTTTGTATATCACCAGCTTGTTGTCGAACGATAGGTGCGAGTTTTTTTCCAACATCCAGTAAAGTTTTTTGTATAGAATTCCCAGTTATAGTCTTTTCGTCCATAAAAAATGTTTGTTCCAAGTTAGGCGTTTGTCAAAGTGAATACCTAAATATTTTACGACATCCTTTTATGGTAAAGGATGTTCACTGAAGTTAACTTGTGGACTTGCACTTGCACCTCTTCTTAAAGTGAATGTAATGTTTATGGATTTTGAGGGGTTTACTTTAATTCTCCAGAGTTTGAGCCATTCATCTGTTTTTTCAGATGTAGTTGCAGTCCGTCTGATGCTATTATTGGCTTACCATGAGAGGCCAGGAAAGCAGTATCGTCTGCAAATGTTTGAAGCGTTAAGTTATTGCTTGTTGGTAAGTTAGCCATATATATAGACAGTTGTTTACACCGGGGCAAAGTCCCTAAGAGCTGGAACAACTCTAAAGTAATCTTATTACACAAGAAAGGTAATAATCGAAAGTTGGAAAACTACAGGCCTATCAGTCTACTGTCACACCTGTCTAAAATATTCACCAAAGTCATGAACATCCGACTAACAAGGAAATTAGATGAATACCAACCATATGAACAGGCAGGTTTTAGAAAAGGCTATTCAACTTCCTCTCACCTGTTAACCACAAAAATATTAGTAGCAAAATGTAACAAATAAAAGTTTCCAGTTTTCATAGTATTTGTAGACTACGAAAAAGCTTTCGACACCATAGAACACACGGCCGTAATAAACTCAATGCAAAATTGTAGAATAGGCAGCTTAACTTACTAAAAATAAAAGAAACTATGAACCAAGCTTCAGGTACAAAGTACCTACATAAAAATGACTTAACGAACCCTGTACCATTAAACAGAAGAGCCAAACAGGGAGACACTCGATCACCCAAACTGTTCACTTTAGTTTTGGAGGACGTTTTTAAAAACCTAACTTGGAACTATAAGGGAATAAACATCAATGGCAGCTACCTCAGTAATACTCGATTTGCGGATGACGTAATCCTGATAGCTATTGACCTACAAGAACTGCAAACCATGCTTTTAGAACTACATACCGAATCTTCTAAAATAGGACTGAAATTGAATTTAAACAAAACAAAAGTCAGGCACTCCGAAGAAACCGTGACAATAATAAACGACAAAATTCTGTATGTCACACTTTGTCAAGAGCTTGAGAGGAATCTAAAAGGCTGCAGTACAGTATTGCCTAATTTCGAAACTAGTTCTTATTGTTGTGTATTTTCGGTGAACTTGTTCCATTGTACCAATTTGGTTACGAAATCTGAATTGATGGTCAGGTGTGAGACTCTTTCAGTCCAATATTGGTTTGATATTTTTTCTTAACAAAAGTTTTTCAAACACCTTAGAGATGACTGAGAGTAAACTAATCGGTCGGTATGAGATGGCATCTTTTGGATCTTTACCAGATTTTTGAATGAGTATAATCGGTGCCACATTCCACTGCAAAGGGAAGTAATGCAGACGTAACACAGGAGTAAAGATCATAGTGATTATTATGTAGCAATTATTGGTTCGTTCCTGAAGAAACTTACTCGTTATGAAGTCGAATCCCGGCGCCGTATTAGGCTGTATGCTTTTTGTCATGAGGATCTTTCAGTGCGTCACAGTTTTTCGATTTCTTTCTAACGGATTAAATTGCATGTGACAGAAAAAAACGCACGTCGATGATTACATTTCGTCGGTGACCTTTATAACATTTATTCTAGTTGTCAATAGATGGCGCCATAATCGAAAAAAAAATATTTACGAATTATATAATATATCTACGAATATAATCTGTTCAATTTATAAGACTATACAAATCAAAGAAAATACCATTTTATAAATGCAATAAACAAAATTGATTTGATTTTATGCCAAATTGCAAATAAATTGTGACAACTGTCAGATTTAACTAAAATGTCATGTCACTAAAATGTATATTATCACGGACTTACCTTTTTTTCTATCATTTGTGACGCACTGAAAAATACTCATGTAAAGAAGCATACCTCATTTTTTATTATATGTTTACTTCTTTAATATTAAACTTGGAGATTGTCAGTTCTATTTGATATGGAACCTCAAGAAATAATGAAATGGTTCTTCTTGTTCTACTTGTATGGAGGTAGTCAGGTACTGCGTTTTCAATTATTTGTATTTCTCTTTTAAGTGGCAAGTTCGTTGCTAGCGATAAATCCGTATTAACAGTCGTATAAAAACGAAACCTGGATTTAGCATAGCGTTTATTCCATTTCAACTTGACACACCGCGAAAATATTACGGAATTACAGCAACTTGACGTGACGAGAAGTTTGGAAGTGCATGTTGGCGTGCCTGAGGAAGAGGATAAGCCTCTAGAGAGAGAAAGAGTAATAGATAATCGGCTTGTTTGTTGCATGTTCAAATTATTAAATCGGCAGTTAAAGTTTACATGTCTATTACTTACCAATGTTGAATTGAAAATCAGATTAGTGTAAGAGAATCTGAATTTGGTAGATTCAATTTTAAATGCATTTAAATTATTGATATAATATTGCTGATTTCTAAATAGACCAGTAAGGATTTGCGAAAAAACGTCTATTTTTGGGTGTGAGAGGTGGCATTCGGATTTTTGCAGATAAAGTTAGGTGACACCTTCAGTAATAATAATTGACTTATGCTCCTTCTCAAATATGTCCGGAACATTAATAAAAAAATTAAAATATTTAAAAATTTCGAAAAACATCGATTTTTTTCTGCTTTCTTTGCTTATAACTTTAAAACGATTCGTTTTGGAACAAAGTCGTACAGAAATAAAATAAAGATAATTGAATTTTGTATGATATACGACTGGTAAAAATGTCTTAAGGTATTACCTTTTCTGCAATATAGCAATAAATACAAAATAAGGGGGCAAAATAAGTCTGTTGTTATTCAATATTTTTTAACCACTTTGGTGGCACTAAGAACCTTAGTAATTCGCTTAGGAAATTCTTTGTGACATACTTAAATCGTGTACCAAATTTCATTAAAATCGACCTAATACATTTTGCATAATAAATTTGCAATCTAAATGTTTTCAAAAAAGTTCAAATTTTTTAAAATCTTTCTGAACAAAAAGTAGACCATTTAGAAGTTGGCTAATTTTTTTACATATAAAGACTACCTATCTAATACACTTTACAGAATTAAAATCGGATTATTTAAGGGGCCCCAGCAATGTTTTAAATTTATAAAAAAAATTTTGGCTTATAAACAAATAGCTTTGTTTAATAATAAAAAAATTAATTTTTAGCAATGCAAATAATTAAAACCGGTATAATTTGACCTAAACTTTCAAATGCTGTCAGCAGAATTGCTATTTTATTTTTTAATCAAACGTTATTCACGTTCAGAAATTGCAATTTCTCGATTTTTTGAAAGTTCCACCGCGTTTATCTCGAAAACTATGCATCCTACGAAAAAACTTGTTTGCTTTTTTTTGCTTAGAAAACATTTTTTGCTTAGAATTACCCAAGAAATACAAAAAAATGTTCTATTTTGCGAAAAATCGATTTTATGTAATTCCTCAAGATCTTTGTTTATAACAATCTTATCGACATCCGGATCAACTGTTACCTAAAAAATTCGTGTTCTACGGGTCAAAATACATAAAAAACTTGGGTAAGTCCATCTAAATAAAGGAGCCGGTAGCACCCCCTCCTGGCCACAATTTGTTTATAAGCCAAAAAATTGTTTATAACTTTAATACATTGCTGAGGCTGCTTAAATAATCCGATTTCAATTCTGTAAAGTGCATTAAATAGATGGAGTACTTCTTTATATGTAAAAAAATTGACAAATCTTTGTATGTTCTAGTTTTTGTTGTGCAAGATTTTAAAACATTTTAATTTAAAAAAAAAAGTTTAGATTGCAAAATTATTATGCAAAATTTAGTAAGTCAATTTTATTAAAATTTGGTGTACGGTTTTAGCACATTACAAAAATTTTATAAGCGAATTAGGAAGGTTCCAAGTGTAACCTAAGTGATAGAAAATCATTGAATAGAGACAGGCTTGTTTTGCCCCCTTATTTTAAATTTATTGCTATTTTGAAGCAAGGGTGATAAATTAAGACATTTTTAACCAATCGCATCTGATAGAAAATTTAATTATCTTTGTTTTATTTCTATAGGACTTTGTTCTAAAATGAACAGTTTTTAAGTTATAAGCAAAAAAATTAGAAAAAAAAACGAAATTTTTTGAAATTTTTAAATATTTTATTTTATTTATTAATGTTCCGGGCATATTTGAGAAGGAGCATAAATCAATTATTATTAAAGAAGTTATCACCTAACTTTATCCGCAAAGATCTGAATGCCACCTCTGACATCCACCTAAAAACAGATCCTTACTGGTCTAAAATTGCAGCTAAGATATAGCTTGTTAAATTTCTCATAATATTGTTCTGAAATTGTTTTCTTGGTACTTAAAACTTTCTTTACCTACTTTATCTAAACTCTCATTATAGTGCATAAAGAAGCATAAAAAATTTAATTCTTAATAGAACTTGTTTATCTTTCTTTCCGTACTCTACTGTAGTGTAAGAGACACTCAGGCTGAGTACAAAATTAAACATGGAAGACCAACGAATGTCTTCTAATTGTTTACCACTCAAGTGGTTAGCGTACAAAGGTACCATATACTTTGATGGTCATGAACGAAAACAATCTAATTATATGTGTTTTGTGCTTTGCGCTATACGAAATGTGTAAAAGATTTAAATCTTATCGTAAAAGCTTACTATCGCTTTGATGTATTAAAAAGCCAGCACATATATTATGGTGTAAATTGCTCATCCTTCCGTGTTTGAATTGATAATTAACAGAGTAGATAGGCAAAGCGGTTTCTGGCGCAACCCCTAAATCGCAACCCTTAAATATTAATAAATGCCAAACGGCTTAACGTAGGATGACGTGTGACGTATCGTTGGAAAGGGGATGAAAAAGGGGGTTGAACTCAGTATGTGGCGTGCGCATCGGAATATGCCAAAAGGGCATTACGTCATATCTTCTTTTCTATTGGTCCGATTTTGACGTAAGAGGGCTCGTCGGAACGGGGAGGGGGTAACGAACACATAAAAAAGATGGCGGCAGTGCCAAAACGGCATTACAGCATATCTTCTTTTCTATTGGTCTGATTTTGACGTAAGAGGGCTCGTCGGAACGGGGAGGGGGTAACGAACACATAAAAAAGATGGCGGCAGTGCCAAAAGGGCATTACAGCATATCTTTGTTGCTATTGGTCCGATTATGACGTATGGAGTGTCAAATGAAAGCGGCGGCGACACAGAAGCCAACTGTCAATTCTTCTTCTGTCAACGTTCAATATTAACTGTCAATTCTTCTTCTTTTCCGTATAGTGCCTAACAGAACGTGACATTTGACGTATGACGTGACAAACGAAATAAATAAGAAGAAGAATTGACAGCATCATGACAAACTAAAAGAAGAGGAAGAATTGACAGCAACATGACAAACTGAAAAGAAGAAGTTGACATGACAAACGAAAAGAAGAAGAATTGACAGCAACATGACAACTAACAGAAGAAGTGACAATGGCTTAACAAAATGAAGAAGAATTGACAAACCGGAAAGAAGAAGAAGAATTGACGGCTGCGGAAAAGAAAAAGAGTTGACATGACAAACGAAAAGAAGAAGAAGAATTGACAGCAACATGACAACTAAAAGAAGAAGTGACAATGTCTTAACAAAATGAAGAAGAATTGACAAACCGGAAAGAAGAAGAATTGACGGCTGCGGAAAAGAAGAAGAAGAAGAAGGTGACGTGACAAACGAAAAGAAGAAGTGACGATGGCTCGACCCAAAGTAGAATTAACAAACCGAAAAGAAGAAGAATTGATAGCAACAAGACAAACGAAAAGAAGAAGAAGAAGTAACAATGGCACAGCACAATGAAGAATTGACAAACCGGAAAACAGAAGAAGAAGTGACACACCGAAAAGAAGAAGAATTGACAGATGGCTTGACACAAAGAAGAAGAAGAAATTAAATACGAGTTTATTATTCATAAAATTCACATCTAATACTAAGTATTAAATAGAATTTCATTAGTCACACAAAACGAATGTGTCAGCGGAAGCAAGGCACATTCCCAATCTCATATTACACCTGTAACATGATATTGCAATAGTAAGAATGTAGGGCAATGACCGCAAAAAAGCAACGATTATATTTTTTGCAACATCGCCAGAAACACCTTGCAAATTTTACACGACTCGTTAAAACGGAAATTAAAACTGCAACTTATATAAATAATATTCACATGTCTAATATTGCATTTTAACCTGATATTGCAAAATAAATAAGAATGTATAATATGGCAATGACCGCAAAAAAAAAAGCATCAATTATATTTTTTAGTATACGATTTCATTATTATGACACAGCACATTCTACCCGACGCGTTAATAACGGAAATCAAAACCGCAAACTCTAGCAATAATATGCACATGCCGTTTCAAAGAATCCTGCAAGTACATACATGTAAATTTTAATGCGTCATCAGATTAACCTACTATATAAATAGAAATCGGGGGATAGCCAGTTCATTGAGTTTCCGACAGGCATAAAGTACACCAATTGTGTCCGAACCACAGTTTCTGAACGTGTCGCTAGTTAGTTCGCAGTGCAGTGATAAATACTGAATCAAGGTAAGCTATCTTTGTTGTTCATATTAAATATTTTTTTCTGTATGTATTTATTGTGTACTTGTGTTTCATGTCTTAAATATTTTTTAAATAAGTTCTTGTGCTAGTATTATGTACTTGTGGTTCTTTTATCTATGTTTAAAATAATTACGTGCAAAAAAAATTCACGTCTACTCTGCTTTAATAATTGTGGACTATTTCTATTTCTCTCTCCCCAATTTTCTTTTGCCGACCTTCTATATACTTGTGTTTCTTTTATCTATGTAGTTTTAAAATAATTACGTGCAAAGAATTTCCCTTCTCCTCTTCTTTAATAATTTGTGGATTACTGTTTTCTATTTCTCTGTGTTCCCAATTCTTTGTCGGTCTTCACAATTCACAATTTCTTATTTTTACACGATCACATTATTTTGTGAATGTAAATTATCGATTTTTGTTTTTTAATGTCTCTGTTTTTGTTACGTACTTCTGTGGATTTTGTTTTCTCTAAACTATTATTTATAGGAAAATAGTAAGATTTGTGCATGTTTTCTAGCAATTGTTTCTTATTGTTTTAGATGGATTTAACAAAAATAAATGCCGTTTCTTTGGTTGCAGACCGTAAACCAATAATTAAATTAAACGAACTACCAATAAACGAGCCACAAAAAGTAATAGACGCCAAGCTGGTGAAAAATAAATTTGGCCAAGTAGTTTTGCTGGAACTGGAGGAGAACGTTGTGTTCCTGCCAAATAGAGTCACAAACGTATATACTCCATTCATCTCTGACTTTGCAACTAAGAAGTATTCCATTATATTTCGAGGACTGATCGATACCGGATACCACCGCCCATCAGCAAAATTTGAGATAATAGACAACTAGCTATTAGAATAAAGGAAAAAGGGTAAGTGATCTTGTTCTTTCTTGTATCTTTTGTGTTTGAGTAGCCATGCAACATAAACAAGTGATCAAACAGTCTGATGATTTGCTTTACATTATTAAAACGCTTCGTAAAATAATGTTTGACAAATTCACTGATAGGGACCGTAAAGTGTGGACAAGACGTGTAAATAGTCAAATTTGGAGATGCAATAAAGTTATTAAAAACAATAAGCTACCCATTGGAACAGTTAGAAAATTGCAAACTAACATAGGTCATTTTAAGCATTTTAGACAAATTATTTTAAATTTCAATAATAAACATGTTGGGATGGGGTTTAGTTCAAAATTACGCAATAGAGTTAAATGGGAAAATGTTATGTCGTGTTTTGCCAGTCGAATTAAAACCGGTGTAATAGTAAATTTAACTCATAAGGACATTGGCCAATTTTTAGAGGATGCTTATACTGTTTTTAGCAACAAAATTAAAATTATTTTGAAAACACATAGAATACTTAAAGTCAATACTGCATTTTGCGGGGAGTTCATTAAAAAATCAAGTGATAGTGAAAGTGTAGATTTAAAATATTTTAATACGAAAAATGCTATTATAGATACATCGACCGATTTACATCTTTGGTTTCGTGAAAATGTTAAAGATAAAATTTATACAAAGCTGTCCGAATTTGCAGAAAAAGATTCAGGAGCCGCGCTGTCTAAAGTAATTTCATTAGAGGTTAATATTAATAGAGTGGACATAGGAAACGGTTCGTCCTTCATTGACTTGCCAAAAGAGATTAGTAATAAAAAGGCTTGTATCAATGTTCGTAATTTTGATCAAGCATGCTTTTATTGGTCAATAGTTAGTGCTTTGTATCCTGCTAACAAAGATGCTCAAAGAGTATCCAAATATCCACATTATTCTACTATTTTTCAAACGGACAAATTAGAAAGCCCAATGCCATTAAATCAAATTTCAAAATTCGAAAAACTAAACGCCATATCAGTCAATGTTTTCGTATTAGAATTAAATATAGTTAAGGACAAACAATTTTACGAAGTAGTACCTGCCAGACTGACACCAACAAAGTTGGAAAAGCATGTTAATTTGCTTCTTGTGCAAGATAAATATTTTCCAAAATTAAATGATTACGATGCTCCTCCAGAAGATGACGATCAGACGGAAATACGTTTTCATTATTGTTGGATTAAAGATTTGGGAAAATTAGTACAGTCACAAGTGAATAAGAGCAAAAGTAAAAAATATATTTGCGATCGTTGTTTAAACCACTTTAGCAGTGAAATCAAACTAGCAGAGCATGAAGAAATGTGTTCGGATATGAATAAATGCAAAATGACTGTTCCTAAATATGATCATGTGGGTTTTCGCAATTTTACGTACAAACAAACAACTCCGTTTATAGTTTATGCCGATTTTGAATGCCAATTACATAATTTTACGGATTCCAATGTCAAATTGAGTAAAACAGCAAAATATCAGAAACATGTACCTTTTAGTGCAGGTTATTATTTTAAATGTGCTTACGATGACAGTTTATCTTATTTTAAGAGCTATAGAGGTGAAAATTGCATGGAGTGGTTTGCAAAAGAAATGGCTGAAATTTCCAAATTTGTAAATTCCAAGTTGAAAACAATTATACCTATAGCCGAAAAGACTAATACAAATGGAGCGACTGTTTGTCATATTTGTGAGAAACGCTTTTTGGCTACAGATACAATTGTAGTAGATCACAACCATTTTACCGGAGAGGTACGTGGATTTGCACACCAAGCATGTAATTTGAACTTTAAAAAATTATTTGTTGTTCCCGTGGTTTTTCACAATTTTGGTGGTTACGATTCGCATTTTATGATTATTGATTTATGCAAACATGGGCACTTGAGTCTACTTCCAATTAATAAAGAAAAATATATTTCATTTACATTACACTCTGACGAACATCAAATTAAATTACGATTTATTGATTCACTAAGATTTATGGGAGCTTCACTCGACGAATTAGCATCAATTTTAGACACATCGGAAAAGAAGATTTTAAAACGAGAATTTAGTAATTTAGATGATGATACATTCAATTTGTTAACTTGTAAAGGAGTATTTTGTTACGATTATATCGATAGCGTGGAAAAATTAGATGAAACTTCTTTACCCAACATTAGGCATTTTTATAATAAGCTAAATAATGAATATATTAGTGAAGAGAAGTATGCTCATGCGCAGAATGTTTGGAATAAATTTAATTGTAAAAATTTGGGTGAATACAGCGATTTGTATTTGAAAACAGATATTCTGCTGCTGGCTGATGTGTTTGAGCAGTTTCGACAAAAATGTCGAGACACGTATAAACTAGATCCTGCTTGGTATTATACCATGCCAGGATACACGTGGGATTGTATGCTGAGATACACAAAATGTAAATTAGAATTGCTAAAAGATGTGGATATGATTTTGTTCATGGAAAAAGCCATAAGAGGCGGAATATCTGTTTGCAGCAACAGGTATTCGGAGGCCAACAACAAATACATGTCGACGTATGACCCCACACAACCCTCTAAATACATCATGTATTTAGACGTGAATAATCTGTATGGCTGGGCCATGAGTGAGGCTTTACCAATAGGAGGATTCAAATGGATTGAAGATGGTACCAAATTTGGTGTTGCATCAAAATCCACTAATCTTCCCGAAGGTCATATTGATATTATGTCAATACCAAATGATGCGAAAGAGGGCTATTTTTTCCAAGTTGACTTGGAGTATCCACGCGAATTGCATGATAAACACAAAGATTTTCCATTTGCTGCCGAACACCGCATTCCGCCCGGTTCAAAATTGCCAAAGTTAATACCAACCTTATATCACAAAACAAAATATATTATTCATTATAGAAATCTTAAACAGGCATTAGAGAACGGTTTAATTTTAACAAAGATACACAGAGTGTTGAAATTTAAACAATCTGCGTGGCTGCGACCATATATTGAGTTAAATACCAACTTACGAACAGCAGCCACAAGTAGCTTCGAAAAAAATCTCTTTAAATTAATGAATAATGCTGTGTTCGGTAAGACAATGGAGAACATAAGACGTCATCGTATCGTAAAATTATGTAAAAAATGGCATGGAAGGTACGGAGCTAAAAATTTGATTGCAAGTAGTCGATTTCATAGTCGAACGATCTTTCATGAGAATTTGGTGGCTATCGAACTGAAAAAATCAGAAGTATGCTTTAATAAACCCCTGTATATAGGCGCAGCAATCCTTGATATATCCAAATTATGTATGTACGATTTTCATTATAACTTTATGCTTCCAACGATGGGAGAAGAAAACTGTTCATTGCTGTACATGGACACAGACAGCTTTATTTATGAACTGCAATGTTCAGATGCATATAGAGAGGTTTTAAAAGCATATCCAAGCAAATTCGATACCTCCGACTACGCCGAAAATAACCCATATGACATAGAACGATTAAATAAAAAAATCCCTGGATTAATGAAGGATGAGGCAAATGGGAAAATAATTACACATTTTATTGGGCTAAGATCAAAAATGTACACATTTAAAATGCAAATAACAGACGTGGAGAGGGAAAAAGAAAGACAACGCCTGGAACGAAAACAACTAAACAAAGAGAGAATTGAAAGCGACGTAAGCAATTTGGGAATAACCAAAAAGGCAAAAGGAGTGAAATATAATGTCGTTCGAAATAAAATTACGTACGAAGACTATGAAAAATGTCTTAAAGAATTCAAAATTCAAAACGCAAGCCAAAGATGTATTCGGTCATATCAACATTCAGTATTTAGCATCGAACAATCCAAAACGGCTCTAAGTCCTTATGACGACAAGCGGTACTTAATACCAAAATCATTTAATACGCTTCCGTGGGGGCATTATAATACATAAAACGGCAGTGTCATCACTAAACATTTATTTGTTGTTGTTGTTGCAGAAATACAGCAAAAGAAAAGATGGTAACAACATTACGCACACAATCTATAAAAACTATTTGTGAAAATATCTTGAACATAACTGAATTTGTTGAGATGTCACCACTGCCGTGGAGCCTTACTGTAGAAATTTGTAATAATTATAGTATTTATCGCTTTCGAAAATTATATGAAACTGATTATTTGCATAAAATACAAATATGTGATCAAATAGATTTTGAACAAACAAAACGTGAAAACGAAGCAGAAAGAAATCATCTTTGTGAGTCAAATTATTATAAAGAGAAAGAACTTAATATGTATTGTGTTTGTTTTTCTGCATTTGTAGCAGATGCTATTGCTTTAAACTTTTGTTTTAGCTGTTTCAAACTTTTCCGAAACGTACTTAAATCAAAAAATAAATGTTATGGTTATGAACAGGTTCTTAATTGGAATGAATATCATGAATATGAAATAAAATATTTGTATGATTTAACAGATAATTGGTGTCAAAATTCGTTTGATCACGTCTTGTTTGATACAACTTGGTCCTTTCAATGTAGATGCTCAATGCATAAATAATTTTCTTCTTTTTGCGCAGTATATGGTTACTTAAAAAAAAAAGAAAAGATCACTTATCGCAAAGTTTTTGTAAATTGTATATAAAAAATATTATCCATTGTATAATGTAATTTTTATTAATAAAATTGTTTAATCTTAATTTTTGTTTGTTTTATTTATATTAGGTAAAAATAAAAGACAACATATTTATTAATATTATTTATTCACAACTATCCAAATCATTTACAACTTTATTGCTATAATACCATACATATTCATTCAAAGCTTGACTTAACAAAGTATCTGGAGAAATTTCACAAAACGCAGTTAAAGCGTGAAGTCGACTATATAAACTGTTACTCTTATGACAATTTTGCTGAATAAAGTATACAACATTTCTATAATACGAAAAAAACTGTAAATTGTCCAATAACGACACTCGTTGAGACACTAAATCAATGTTTGCTCTCAGGATCTGGCTTACATCATCTTCACATAAATAATATTCGATTCCGTGTTTCTCGATAGTCAGGAACTTTACATTTTCCATTACCAATTGTCTTAGTTTGCAGAAATCACCACACTCAAATTCGATTGGATCATACTCATCGGCATAGGTCGGCAAAGGTGGTATGAAAAATTCTTCCATAATTTGTATAAACATCTCAATTAGGGTAGTCCACTCGAATGTGTTTAAACTGATTCTTGTAAATTTACCATGTTGGTACAGAATAATGGATGGAGAAAACTGTCGAGCTGGAGATAGGCCAATTTTTATGTGAAAACATCCTATTGGATAGGTAGTTTCCAATAAATAATATGGTTCATCTTTGGCAGCTTCTTCATATTTTTCCAGTACTCGATCTAATTCAGCGTCGTAGATAATTGTCTCTTCACTTTCGTATCCGCTATCTTGAGAAGTCATAGTACTGCTGTTGCAACTGAATACACAAGTCGGTTGGAGAAACTCAAACTGAATGTGACGGATGGTTGCTGAGAGAATTTATACTTTTTCAATCCCCCACTCTTTGCGTGTAATTGTCAGCATTTTCTAAAAAATGTATGTCTACGCGGCGTATCGAAATATAGATCCTTAAACTACATCTGAACTAGTAATCCAGCTGTTGTGTTTGCTATCCAATCCTAACCATTTAACATACATTTTATTGCCTTTTCGTCTAAGTACTTTTTCAACCAAGTAAATGTCGGGATTTTTTGTTTTCTGTAATTCTTCTTCGTAAAACCCGCCGCTAATCGGTGTACCTTGCATGTCTTCGAGCAAATACGTTATAGGATTCGTTATCTTAACTTGTACAATTCTAAATAATTCTGTAGTCCAATTGGGCGTGTAGGCCTTTTCAAAGAAATGTTTTGCCTTTGATATACGTACAATGTCGCCAACTTTAAATCTCCGTGGACCGGCAATCTTTAAATGACTATAATTTTTGTTTAAAATGGCTTTTTCATTGGATTTGTTGACATGAGATGGCTTGTATCCTGTTTTACTGTGCTTTGTATTGTTGTATTCCTCAGTGACTGTAGGTAGTGCATCTAGCCATTTGTATGATCCATGTAAACTAAAATACTTGTACAACTTTGCTTTCAACGTTCTAATAACTCTTTCACAAATGGCAGCCTTCTTAACCGTGTATGTGCTGTAATGATTAATTTCGTGTTTTTTCATTAAATTTTGAAATTTTCTGTTGTAAAATTCGGTTCCCTGATCAGATTGTAGGTTTTTCGGAACTCTTTGAGTACGGGCGAGAATATCCGAAAATGCGCGAGTAATTTCCTCACCTGTTTTGTTCTTTAGAGGACGTGTCCAAACAAATTTTGAAAAACAATCAATTACAACTAGTATTAGTTTGTAATTTTTATTTTGGTGCGCATAAGGACGCATTTCAGCCAAATCCATCTGCCACAAGTCATCGATTCCTTTGATTATTGTTCGTCGACGAGGATAGTTTTTTCGTGATGGTTTATGCAACTCATACACCACCTGTTCCTTTTCTTTAGACATTTTTATAAACGACTTTCAATTGCTGTTAGGCGGGTATCTATATTCATCGAATGAAGGTTGTCTACTACATCCTGTAATGCCGCGTTCATTTCTTTTATCTTCTTTTCCATCTTCATATCGTATATCGCATGATGTGCAATGGTTTCTGCAGCCGATTTTATATTCTTATCCGTATCCTTTTTTAGTGTATTCAAATCATCTTTGAATATTTTTTGCAACTTTTGCTCGAGAAGTGGAACTGTGGTTTTATGAAGCTCTTTTCTTACTTCGTTTAGTTCCATGGTTAAATTCTTTATATCATTAGTTTTTTGCTGCAACAACTTATTTACATTATTCTCCGTGTCCTTTTTTAGTGTATTCAAATCATTTTTCATTATTTTCTGCAACTTCTGCTCGAGAAGTGGAACTGTAGTTTTATGAAGCTCTTCTCTTACTTCATTTAGTCCGATGGCTAAACCTTCTATCTCCCCAGTTTTTTGCTGCAACAACTCACCATGTGTTTGAATTAATGGTGACTGTATGTTACGCAACTCATTTATTTGTGCATCGACGTATTTTTTCGTTGCAGCATCACCATTTTCTGATGGATCCTTGACATTGCAAATTTTCACATTTTCGGCATTAATATTTCCGTCAGAAGTATGTGGAAATGTAACTCGCGTCACCTTTTGAGCGCTACCACCACCACCACGAGAATGATGACCGAATTTGTCGACACTCATAATGGAAATGATATTGTCATTCCCAGTTACTCTATTATATTAGCTTCTTTTAGTTCATTGATGATGGCTACAATTTCGTTGTCGAGAGATGTGTTGCCGGCGTCTTTCGAAGCCACCAAGAGTTGAAGACGATCCACCAATTCATTTGGGTCGTCCCAGTAAATATATTCCCTAGGCAAATCATTGTATGTCAAATGCGTAGGTAATCCAGAACCGACATCTCCTCTACTAGTTTCTGTATGACGACGTTGAGGTATTAATGATGGAAGATTAGGTTTAATAATTTCCTTCCACTTGTAGCCGTGGGTTCCCTTTAGTGTACCATCCCGTCTTTTATGAGCGCCGGTTATATCCAACAATGAAATATAGTCTTTAACGTCTTCTTCTTTAAAATGATCAGGGTCTTTGTAAAATATTAACTCATATAGTCCACGTGTCCCTTTAACATATTTTCCTTTCGTTACAATCCTACCATCCCGAGTGAAATTAATATCAGTGGAACCAAGTGCCCATTTTGCCGTTTTGCTATCATAGGTTGGACCGTATACCTTATCTATTTGATCTGAAGATATCCCGTGATTTATCACGTAAGGTTGAATTAGAGAATGATATTGGTCTAGGTAATCTTGAAATACTTGTTCGGATACTTCATCTTGCGATTGGTTTGTTTCTATGTTATCTTCGTATTCTTCATCTTCTTTATCGTTGTTTTCAAACACATCTCCATCACTTATAAATGATAATGGTGGTGTAGGATTTTCCTCTCTATCTGGCTCTTTTTTTAGTCCTACTTGTTCCTTTTTCACCTCTTCTTCTTCTTTTTTAACTTGTCTAAACTTGTTATCGATAGCATGATGCAACGTTTTTGATGATTGCGCAATATTCTTGAGTGGTTTCGAGATTGGTTTAAAAAGTTTATTTAGTGACTCATCTTGTTCTGTCTTGCCTAATTTCAATGCCAAATATTTTTTGCGAATTGATCTAGCCAATTCGGCAACTTTCTTCTTGCGCATGGCAATGGCGACCGCATCATAAGACATTTTGTTGACAACTAAACAATACATCAACTTACAATTTTATATATTTATCAAATCCTTTGCGGTATCGGCCATTGTTAAGGGGAAAATCTTTCATAATGACCAAAGTACCATAGCGGTCTGTCGTCCAACATTCTGAACACATTTTTTTAAATTCATCAAACGACATGTCTGGCGATACGTGTTCATCAAATATATGCTTCAAATTTATCTCGTCCTGCTTGAATAATACAATCATGTTACAATTGTCTCTTATTAGCTGCTTCGGTATTTTTGAATATGTTTGACATAAATAAGCGGCATCGATATTTTTATGTCTGCACATGGAATAATACTCGCGAATCTTCTGTTGACCATCACATGCAACATCGTCAAATAAAAAAATTGAGTTTGGTTGTGCTTCATCTGGACTGATAATTTCTTCATTGTCTTTGAATGGAAAGTACCCAACACCTTTGACTTGGGCTATTACATCTTGCAGTAGTTGGTATTTCGGTTGAAAAAGGGATTTCGAATAAACATAGACATTTTTGAATTTGGCGCCATTCGGATTAAATAATAGTGATAGCATGACATTCGTTTTTCCGCACCCACTTGGACCGCAAATAATGGCTCTAAATGAGTTTGGTAGCAATTTACCATGTTTACTGACTGTCACTTTCTGGACAATGTCCAGATTATCAATTGGCAACGTCTGCTCTTGTTGAACGATCTTCATCGTGTGGCAAGTGTAGTACATAAGTACGGCAATATATTATAGATGTCATCACTTGCATGGCATCAGTCCAATGTTGGTCGTCGAAGGAGGAGGTCTCGTGAACTCTTTAATTAATAAACTGCCATTTGAGCTACATATTCCTGGCGGTTATCAGTACTGTGGACGTAAGTAACTTTGCGACAATTTTGTTGTGTTTTATAAGTAAAAAAAAAAATACGTTCTTTATAGCTGGAACAAAACTACAAAAACGTCTTGCACGTGGAGATCCAGGTATTAATCCATTAGACGCAGCTTGTAAACAACACGATATCGCTTACTCGCAGCATTCATCTCTCGAAGAACGTCACAAGGCCGATAAAGAATTGGAAAATAGAGCCTGGGAGCGATTCAAGTCGAAAGACGCTAGCTTTGGTGAAAAAACTGCTGCCTTACTTGTAACCGGTGGAATGAAGACGAAAAGAAAATTGGGAATGGGATGTCAGTTACGTCGTGGAAGAAAGGGGCGTTACTCTTTCAATCGCGATGTTGTCTCAAAAATTGCAAAGTCCATGAAGAGAGGAGCATCGTTACACGATACTGCTTTGACTGCTGTACGAATTGCAAAATCCATAATCAAAAGACTTGGCGGCCGAAAAGAAATTGATGTTCCTCGCGTACTACCACTAAAATCTGGAGGTTTCCTACCCCTCATACCTCTCTTTGCTGGTCTTTCGGCACTGGGGGCTTTAGCAGGAGGTGCTGCGGGGGTGGCAAAAACTGTGGTCGACGCAAAAAATGCCCAAAAGAAATTGGAGGAGGATATACGTCATAATAAGGCAATGGAACATATCGGTTCGGGTCTGTACCTACGTAAGAAACCCAGAGGCGGATTCGGCTTGTATTTGAAAAAAAACTTCCAATAAAGCTGCCCAATCGTCCGCTGTACGACTTGGACATTGCACATTACGCGAAAATACTTAACATACCACATTTTCGAGGAGTTTTCATGAATGACGCTCTGCCTAGAGACGGTCCTCGACAACGAGAATGTGCAATAGTTAACTTGGATGTGTCCGCGCATAACGGAACACATTGGGTAGCATATAGAAAGATAAACAACGACGTGGAATATTTCGATTCATTTGGTAATTTGAAGCCGACCAAAGAACTTGTGAAATATCTGGGTGCACGTGCCAGAATTTTCTACAATAATCACCAGTATCAAACTTACAATCAAATCGTTTGTGGACATTTATGCTTAAAATTTTTATATAATGGACAGTAGTAGATTGCTTATGTCCCATATGTTTCGCGAAAAATGTTTTACGGAATATAGTGAAGAAGAACTAAAACACATACCGCTAGAGTATATTATACGGACTGTTAGACCTTCAGAATTGTTAAGTATATGGCATAAATTACCTGGGGAATATCGAGGAGAATTTAACTTGCAGATACTACTTCCGTGCTTCGTACATTACAACAGACCAGATTGGAGGACTCACTGGGATGGACCACCCGATTCTCAAGCATCTTGTCATTTATGTAAACTTGCTTTAGAACAAATAAAAAATATGTGAAAAAAAATTGGTGTTTATTCAACTATATATATAAACCTATTAATCTATCGACTTGAATCAGTCATCATGTCGCAGTTGTTGAGAGTAGTTAGCACCACTTATACATTTTCATTTCAACCACCCACACCAATCGTGTTGGATCCGAAAAAAGATTACGAAATAGCTCTTCGTGCCTTCCATTCCTACAACAGTATACCGAACATTGAAAATAACAAGTTTTATTACTGCAATGACAAAAACAAATGGCAAAACTTTGCTTTTCCCGATGGATGTTATGAAATTGCCGATATTGAAGAATACATACAAAAGAAACTGGGTGCTGACAATGAGCTTAAACCAGAATCGATATTTAGTCTAAAACCTAACCACAACACGTTGCAGTGTCAAATATTTAGCAAATATAGGATTTCGTTTAAGCAACCTGATAGCCTTGGTACAGTATTGGGATTTTCTCCGGCAATACTCAATCCTGGACGGATACATACTTCGAATCTACCTGTTAGGATTATTAAAGTATCTAGCATACGCTTTGAATGTAACATTAGTACTGGAGCCTTCGACGGTAACAGACCTGCTCATACGATCTACGAATTTGTCATACAATCAAATCCTGGGTACGCAATTGACGAAACTCCTCACAATTTGTTGTATTTACCCGTTGTGCCGCAGCGTGAACTTACCAATATCACTGTCTTGGCTCTCGATCAAGAAGGACGACCTGTAAACTTTAGAGGAGAAGAGAGCACATTGGTGCTGGAACTTAGATCAAGAGGGAAATGGGACTAGTAATAAGGTCATCTACTGCTCAAAGGACACCATTAGTTGTGCAGCCGTCCAAGCGACAACATCGTATTAAAAGAACACCATTAGTTGTGCAACCGTCCAAGCGACAATATCGTATTAAAAGAACACCATTAGTTGTGTCGAAGCGGAAACCTCTTACGTTCGCAAAAAAATTGTTTTTACAATCACTTGGTTTTAAACTAAAAAATGACAACAATGTATGGAAAACGAGCTCGTTCAAACGACAGCAGCGTAATGCCTCCAATATTCGATATTTATCGTAAGCCAATGTTTGATGAGTCGATTCGAAAGGCCGAATACCGAACTTATGCACCATTCATCAAATCATTCAACTGTAATGATATTGTAGAATTTAGCATTAATCAAGTTGACTCGTTTTTTGCAATGAGCGAAACCTTGTTGTGCATTAAAGGATCACTCGTCGATAAAGAAGGATCTGGCGTAGTCAAACTAGCCAACAATGTGGGTGCTTTTCTTTTCGATTCGTGTACGTACAGCGAAAGCGCACGGGAGATGGAAACAGTGCGGGATCCTGGTATCGTAAGTGCTGTACGTGCCATGACGTGTTACAATCAAGAAGATTCCCATTATATGGTTATGGCGGGTTGGAATTACCCTAATGATCCCATTCTACACGATGCAGATAATTCATTCAACATACAGATACCTCTTAAGCATATTTTTAACATTTTCAACGATTATCCAATGATTACGTGTGGTCGTCAAACAATAAGACTAGTTCGAGCTCGAAACGACAACGATTGTTTAATTATTACTGATGAAACTACAAAAGCAAAGATTAACATCACCAACATTGAACTCAGAGTGAAGCACATATTTCCAAATGACGAAATTAAACTAGAACTAATGAAGTCCATTCAACAAGATCAACCTATAGTTATTCCATTTAGAAAGTGGGAATTGCACGAATTGCCTACCATTACCAAAGGTGCTAGGCGTGAAGTTTGGGCCGTCAAAACTAGCACATCAGTTGAAAGACCACGTTATGTCATTGTTTTCTTTCAAACAGGCAAACGTAACACGATTACAGCTGATCCTACCTTATTTGACAATGTTAGCATCCAAAGTATTAGATTATCCTTAAATGGAGAATATTGGCCAAACGAGAGAATGCAGTTGGATTTCAGCAAAACTGACTACAACGAGGCCTATTTCAACTATACCGAATTTTATCCCAGCTACGTACATTCCCACCAAAAGCGACCTCTACTCGATTTCTCAGCTTTCAAGAATCGTGCATTGTTCGTCATCGACTGTTCAAAACAAGAAGAAAGCATGAAAGCATCCACTGTTGACGTAAAACTAGATATTGAAGCACATAATGGTTTTCCCGAAAATACCAAGGCCTACTGCATTATAATTCACGACTGCGTAATGGAGTACTACCCACTTACCGAAATTGTAAAAAGTCTAAATTAGACGCATAAAGTGTCAGTAGTACAAGAGCAGTCATCATGAGAGTAGCATTCGTAGATATTCAGGGATTCGCTGTGGACGGGTGGTTTGTTCCCAAAGAACTTACCATCGAAATAGGTTTTAAACGAAGTCATTACATCTTTTTACCTCCGAAACCATTCAATGCGCTAAGTAATGATGATAAGAAGACAGCATCATACGTGGAGAAAAAACTGCTTGGCATTCGATATTCTGATGGAGCAGTAGAATTGTCCAAAATAAATGAAATACTAGAAACCAAGTTGTTGTATGCAGCCGATTACATATACGTTCGAGGAGAACAAAAAGCAGAATTTTTAAGCAAGAAATGTCACATTTTTGGAGTTTTTCCCCTTATTATTGATGTTTGCAAGTTTGATGGCACGCCTCTTGCTACTGGAAACGTTGGTCCTGCTACAAACCCCTGTCACGCCGTTGGACTATTTTCGTGTACAGAAAGAAATGTGGATCGTCTACGTCACTGGTTTTCTTATACAATATTACCATTGTAATTTTTCTATGTATAAATAAATATTTTTAGAGAGAGATTTTTGCTTTTTTATTTAAACACCTTATTTACTGATCAAGTCTTATATTACATGAAGATTCAAATTTTCTCTTTACAATTTCAAACATAATTTTTAAAATTAAGATAAATATAGATGCTAATATTACACAAGACATTGCAAAGACATTGTCTATTTCACTTTTCACATACTCGCTGGTGTTGTTGCTGGCACCCATGGTGTAGGCTGAATACGTCTCAATGGATATGTAGCTTGTGGTAGTTTTCTAAAAGCGTAAAGACCTTGCTGCTGCTGCTGTAAATTCAACTCTTCAGGCTTCCACGTTTTGTCCTCAATATGCAAACTATCGAAATGTCTTTTAATTTGTTTTATATCCTCATATGATTTAATATCTTTATTTAACTGATTAAGTTTAGTTTGAAATTCCATAACCCTATGTATGTACTCGGTGGGATTCATATCAGTACTGAACATGCTCAGTGTCACAATGTCTCATAAATGTCACGTTCTGCGTCAAATGTCGGACGGAAAACTGAACAATGTCACATATCTACGTCAAATGTCACGTTCTGCGTCGAATGTCAGCGCTTTGCCACGTCACACATAAATGTCACGTCATACGTCAAATCTCACGTTCTGTTAGGCACTATACGGAAAAGAAGAAGAACTGACAGTTAATATTGAACGTTGACAGAAGAAGAATTGACAGTTGGCTTTTCCACGCAATCGTTGACATAAGATTTAACGGACGAAAAAAGAAGAAGAAGAATTGACAAACGAAAAGAAGAAGAAGAATTGACAGTTGGCTTCTGTGTCGCCACCGCTTTCATTTGACACCCCATACGTCAAAATCGGACCAATAGCAACGAAGATATGCTGTAATGCCGTTTTGGCACTGCCGCCATCTTTGTTTTTTTGTTCGTTACCCCCTCCCCGTTCCGACGAGCCCTCTTACGTCAAAATCGGACCAATAGAAACGAAGATATGACGTAATGCCCTTTTGGCACTGCCGCCATCTTTTTTATGTGTTCGTTACCCCCTCCCCGTTCCGACGAGCCCTCTTACGTCAAAATCGGACCAATAGAAAAGAAGATATGACGTAATGCCCTTTTGGCATATTCCGATGCGCACGCCACATACTGAGTTCAACCCCCTTTTTCATCCCCTTTCCAACGATACGTCACACGTCATCCTACGTTAAGCCGTTTGGCATTTATTAATATTTAAGGGTTGCGATTTAGGGGTTGCGCCAGAAACCGCTTTGCCTATCTACTTAACAGAGTGTTATGACGTCATTTTATTTCACGGGACAAATGGGAAAGACCGAAAGCGCTATTATTAAATGGTTTTTGTTCATGACTGTGACCATCAAAGTACATGATATCTTTGTACGCTAACCACTTAATAGTCCATGTGGTGAGACCGCTCCCGTCTGAAAACATTTCTGATTCGGTTTCTTTGTGGATTCCTATTCAAAAATGTACCCTTTAAACAAATCTGGACGGTGACGGCCGGAATTTTTGGGCAGAAATTGTTTAAACAATTTTTTTAAACAAATACAAAAGATCACCTTTTTTGACCCAAAGAACATTTTTTTAGGTTTTTGGGTCATTCTAAACAATAAAGGTATCTCGTGATTTTTCTGAAAAGTTGATAGTTTTCGACTTGTAGGCGATTTAAAATCTGAAAAATTGGAAAATACGCATTTTCAAGGCTTAAAAACTCATATTTAAATTAGTATTTTTGAGGTTGCCAAGTACTTGAATTGTAGTCTTAACATTCATTTTCAAGATTCTGCACTTTTTCCAAAAATCTCTTATTTTCGTCCGACAAATATATTTTTTAGATTTGTCGGGAGACTCTAAATAAAATAGGGTTCTTGTCATTTTTCTCAAAAGTTGATATTTTTAAAGTTATAAGCGATTTAAAATCCGAAAATGCGCTTTCAATCGCTTATAACTTTAAAACTATTAACTTTTGAGAAAAATGGCAAGAAATCTATTTTATTTAGAATGTCCCGAAAAATGTAAAAAATATATTTTTCGGAGGAAGGTAGAAGACTTTTGGAAATAGTGCGAGATTGCACCGGCAAAAAAATCGGATCGACACGCCTAATTAACAATTAAAAACTACGGTGCAAATTGTGTAAACTACAATTCAAGTACTTGACAACCTCGAAAATACTAAAAATGAGTTTTTAAGCCTTGAAAACGCCTATTTTCGCATTTTTAAGATTTTAATTTGCCTATAACTCGAAAACTATCAATTTTTGAGAAAAATTACAAGATACAATTCTTGTTTAGAATGACACAAAAAACCTAAAAAAATATTCTTCTGGTCAAAAAAAAGGTGATCTTCTGTATTTGTTTAAAAAATTTGTTTAAACAATTTCTGCCCAAAAATTCCGACCGGCATTCTTCAGATTTGTGTAAAGGAGATATTTTTGAATAGAAATCCACAAAGAAACCGAATCAGAAATTTGTTCGAGCCGGAGCGGTCTCACCACATGGACTATAAAGTGGGAAACAATTAGGAGACATTCGTTGGCCTTCCGTGTTTTATCTTGAATTCAGACGAGTGTCCGATGAGGCAATATGATATCAAAGCTATGTACAAACTACAGGTAAAAAAACTACTTAGTCATAAAATGAAATTGAAGAGGTGGATTCCAAAAGGTCTTAAGTCATTTTTTTTGACATTTTGAGGTGTTAGTTGGATCTGATTATAGAACATCATTTCTTACATTAGAAAAACAATCCATGCCATAAAAGCTTAAGTCAAGTATACTATACAGATTACAAATCAGTAATGTTTTTCAAAAGTGCTTTAGTCATGCCTTTTTCTATGCAGTTGTCTCCCACATAAATTCTCCAAAAGTGAATTTTCTCATTATTATGATGGAGTAATTGATATGGTGTATTCCACGAATATACATATTATGACTGTTTTGGATTATCCCGACAACGAATATTTTAGTGTGAAACATAAGAAGTACGAAAGTATTTTGCTCTAATAATTACCTCAATAACCAACAATATAATTCGTGGAATTGTGTATAGACGGGTACGTGAAGAAACCGAAATATCCGATAATCAATTTGGCTTTATGCAGAGAAGGTCAACAACAAATGCAATTGTCATTATAAGGCAGTTGAGTGAAAACTGTGGGAATAAAGAAACAAACGCTCAAAGGAATCCCAGGTGAATATGTAAGGATTGTGATAGATATGTATGATGGAGTAACAACAGCCAGGGTTGGGACGTGTGGAAGAGACTGATACACTTCATGTGAAAGTAGGATTGCACCAAGGCTTGATCCAAGGCCAAAGTCTTTTTTGGATCAAATAATAGCGAAACTACAGAGTAACATTCCGTGGTGCTTAATGAATGGTGCATGATGTACTGTTAGTAGGAAATAGTGAAAGCGAACAAAAGCTGGAACAGTGGAGACAAGCTCTTGAGGAAAAAGGTTTTAAAGTTAGTAGGACAAAAACAGAGTATTTGGAATGTTCTTTTAAATATTGAGTTACTACATATACAATGATATTTTTGGATGATGAAATTATTGTGAAAAGTAATAGTTTGAAGTAACTAGGATAGAGTAGTGGGGAAATAGATGGAGATGATGGCAGTAGTATAAGGTTGGATGGATGAAGTGGAAGGAGACGAGTGGTGTGTTGTATGACAGAAAAATTCCAATGAGGCTTAAGGGAAAATTCTACATATAAAATAGCCGTAAGGCCGGCTATGATGGTATGGAACTAAATGTTGGGTAAGTAAAAATAAAGAGGAACAACGAATGCGTGTGACTGAAATGACTCAGATGGATGAATGGAGTGCCAATCAAAAAATAAAATTAAAAATGGGTATATTAGGGGAAGTCTAGGGGTGGCACCAATTGATTCCAAAATGAGGGAGCATAGGTTAAGATGGTCTGGTCTTGTTTAACGTCAAGACGTTAATCATCCAATACGGAGAATTGCTAAACTGCGGATTCATGGAAGAAGTAGGAGAGGATGAAAAAAAAAAGATCTGGGGAGACCCTTAGGCAGGACATGTTGATAAAATGGATTGATGTTGCTACGGCTCAAAATAGAAACTTATGGAGAAATACAGTTGGGAAGCCGACCCCGAATAGAGATAAACGTAAATAGAGCGATGATATATTGTATATTGTAAAAACTTACCCAGAATTATCTCTAAGAACTGTGTCAAATATTTGCATTACCTGAAAAATAACAAGTTCCGATTAGAAAAATGGTTTCTCATATTACGGCAGTCAATGAGGGTATTTTGCTCCGAATTCCCTCCTACTACATCGATTTACTTGATATTTTCACAGTAAGTAGAGAATAGCTCAAGAAACAAAGTCTACCCTATGCCGATGTGCGCTTTTATCTTTTTAACAAAAAAACTACATAACATATTTCTGTAGATTATAAGAAAACAAAGAGATTCGTTCCTTCAAAAATCTTCTAGTTAAAATACAAAGAGGGATATGGTAGGTAAGAAGAGTTTAATTTTTTGGTGCATGCTCAAATAGGTGTATTCAACTTGAAATAACAGAGAAACTGTCGATTTTAGGTGTATAATAATACTAATAACTTTTGTAGTGCTTGAAAAGACCTTTAAAATGATCAATACTAAATGTCGATTACCCGTTGTCCTAGGTGAACGACAAACGCGACAACGCGACACGACGCGACGCGACGCGAAAATATCAAGTAATGGTTGTATTTGTGTATGGCCTACGTTTTCGGGTTAATCAGTCTACGACAAGACGCGACGAAGTGCGAACTTGATTTGTTCGCGACGAGACACGACACAGTGTGACACCCCATTGCTTTTTTCAATTCAAATTATGCTACGCAATAGTTTATTAAATAAATAAAAACTAATAATAACTATATAGTACCAGTGTTTTTTTATTAACATACCTTAAAGTTAGTAACAGCCCCTCTTCAATAGAATTTGGTTTTTGAAAATTACTTATTGACAGTTATTGATAGCTCAGTTATTAATACTGAGTTTAACAGCTGCAATGATATAATCGAAAGTGAATAAGCCACAATACCCTTTAAACCAACGTGGATTATTTCATTAATTTCGGATATAAATGATTAAACTTTCCAAATTTACTCGTTCTAAATATATGACATTTGTTGTCTTTCTTTTTCGTTTATGGAATTTTTTAGCTAAGTATTTAAAATATGAATTTTCTAGTAACACTGCCGTATACTTGCCCACACTTAAGAATAGGAATGAATAATTGACATCGTCACGTTTGTCCTGGTTTGAGTGATGGAAAGCGACGCGATGCGACGCTACATAAGCCACACCTCGCGTGAATTACTGGTCGCATCGCATCGCAACGCATCGCATCGCGTCGCGTCGTTTTCCGTCGCTCACCTAGGACAACGGGTTACATTCAAACTAAGCGAGATATTCTGCAAAAAATTGAATACTAATGTATTTTAAGAAGAAATGAGAAGTACATTCAACCCCTCATCCGTCAGAATTTAAATACATCGTTTTCCTTTTACAATACTTTTTATTATAGTGTTATTTCTATGTTCAAAAAGTTGGACTGGATTAAAATGAATGGCTTCCTTTTCCTCCATGTAACTCGAAAAATATAAGAGATACGAAAAAAGATAGAACACTGAAATGTAGGGCTTTTTCAGATAAAAATTACCTTTTTTATTATTCATTACTGTATCTCTTATCATTTTCAAGTTACATGGAGAAAAAGGAAAATTTCTAAGAAAATTTAAAAATGCGCTCGATAATTTGATTTTTTTTTCAAAAAAAAATTCATTTTAAACCAGTCCAACTTTTTAAACATAGAAATAACACTATAATGAAAGGTATTGTAGAAGGAAAACGATGCATTTACATTTTGATGGATGGGGGTTAAAATTACTTCTAATCTTTTCTTAAAATACATTAGTTATCAATTTCGATTGCAGCATATCTCGCTTAGTTTTAATGTATTGGACCTTTAATATAGCTCATTTTAAAGCTTTTTCAAGCACAACAAAAGGTATTAGTAGCATTATACACCTAAAATAGACCGTCTCTCTGTTATTTCAAGTTGAATACACCATTTTAAGAATGTACCAAAAAACAACCTATTTTCACCTACCATATCTTTTTTTGTGTTATAACTAGAAGATTTAGGAAGGCAAGTGTCTCTTTGTGTATTTATAACCTACAAAAATATTTAATACAGGTTTTTTAGTTAGATGCACAGTTTCTAAGGTATTCGCGAAAAACCATTCGAAATAGCTATTTGTATAACAAGGGAGGAAAGTGCTACTTTTCCTCCCGAGAATGAAGTTTACTGCCCGACGCGTAGCGGAGGGCAGTAATCATTCAAGGGAGGAAAAGGCACTTTACTCCCATGTTATACATATGGTTTTTCCACCTTCCTCAAATAACAAGTCATTTTTTTATTTTTACTTAATTTATTTATGTAACTAACCAACAAAATTTATTAGAACTAAAACTAGCAAGTAGGTACAATATAACTGTCAACTGTCAAATATAAGTCAAATTATTAATGTAAACATTGTTAAATCAAAATAACAATTTACTGTTTTTTACCATTCTGCAAAATAATTCTGTTTTATAAATAAACGTTAAATGTATAGATACTTACGTAATAGAAAATAGATATTGTACAGGGCGTCAATAAGTTATATTTCATGAATGACGTCACTTTTACTTTTCCTCCCTAGGGAGGAAAAATATTTTCCTCCCTAGGGAGGAAAAGTACAACTTTGCTCCCTACAATCAGGTCCGGAAAAGTATACTTTCGGTAGAGGTAGGTGGAAAAAGTATTTTATGTTTCATTGAAAATGGCCAATTTTCAACCACGAATATCTCAAAAAGTATTGAGTTTAAAAAAAAATTATAGAACAGTTTTTTCTTATAATAAGGTTCTCTGGCGAATTCCGTGGTGATTTTAACCAAACAATTTTCCACCCCTAAGAAGGGGTGGGAACCACCCCCAAGATAAAAGCACACATCGGCAGAGGGTAGACTTTGAATTAGGAGATAAGCAGAGGCTAGGCCCAAAATTTCATTAAAATCCATGCAGTAGGATAGAATTCGGAGGTAATATCCTATTCTTGCTCCCACTGACCGGCGTATATTAATTTATGTTTAAGAGGATCGGTACGTATTTTCGGCTGCAATGCAATTCAAATGGGGATTCATTTTTTTCGAATCCTGAGAAAACTAATAAGTATTTTTGAAAAATTTAAACGCAGAATGAAAGATCACGTCATTAGCGAGGGCCGAAAGTCCCTGAGAACTTCTATAATGTTTATTTTAATAAGTTACAGGGGTGAAAAACTAAGAGAAAATTTAGTGTGATTTTTAATTTCAAATATATCATTCAAAATAAACTTTTTATTTATTGTAAGGGACTTTCGGCCCTCGCTAATAATTTAGTCTTTCATTCTGCGTTTAAATTTTTCAAAAATATTTATTAGTTTTTTCAGGATTCGAAAAAAATGAATACCATGTCCGTGGTAATATTTCCAAATCTATCTTTGTCATACAACGCACTCAGTCGAATAGAATATTGTCAGCATATTGTCAATCAGACACTGACAATCAGTGACAATTTTAAATATTTGACATTGCATCGGGAATATGTTGAGTTATTGATTAAATATTATTGAAATATAGTGTATTTGATAAATAATTGATTTAAGACGTGAACTTAATAAAAAGTTATTTATTGTGTATTATTTGTGGAAGATCCAAGCAGAGAATACATCAGGATAATATATTCTGTGATCCAAGTATTTTGTTGTTAAAGATGTTCAAAATTGTAAGCGTTCCATAACAATATATTATCAAAAAATCACTTTAACACTTTTCCTCTTTTCTTGATTGAGTATTAGTCTTTGTTGTACAAATAAATTATTACAATCACTGAATACATAGTTAGTGAAAAAATTATCACATTTATTAACTGGATTAATAATTTCCAATTATAAAAATAACAGTTATCCAAGAACATTCAAAACCCATCTGTTGAAATTAATAATGACATTTTCAAGTAGAATGACATTCTAGTAATGTTTACATATCCATACCAGTGTGAATTTTACTACGCGTAATTTTCCGTGTAAAGACAGAAAAATAGGGATACACGTAAAATATTTGCGAATTATGTACCCATAGCCTTTAGTTTCATAATAAAAATATCAGTAGTAGAACTAACCGATCATTTTAAATAACGCTTTCATAACGCTTACAAGTTCTGTTTTCACGTTAGAGTTGGCGACCTGTGACCAATGCAGAAAAGTGATACGTCTCCTGTAATAGGGTTTAGTCTTGTACCTTTACCTAATTTACTAAGAAAAGGTCATTTTTAATCAGCATAATACAGTAGTTAGAGCCACTTAATTTTTAATCAAATTGGAATTTACATAAATTACACTGAGGAACAATTTAAAAAAAAATCTGTTGGGTTAGATTCTTAAGCTATATTTATTTAGGCATGATGGTTTCAAAACTGTAATTAGTTTTTCTCTACCGTGTCAAGTTTTTTCTCTGCCCCACAATACAGCATATTCTAGGGAGCTCTCCTATTGGCTGACACTAACCTTGTAACAAGGTTAGTATTCACCCTCCGTTCCTATGGAAAATTGTATGCTCGGAATTTATGCCGTAACTATAAGATAAAGTAATATGTTTTTGATACTACTCTAGGTACTTTTTCAAGAAATTACTACTGATTATCGCTACTCGTTATTTAAAATAGTATGAAAAACTCTTATAAAGACGTTTATATTATCTTCTTGCTGCGAAATGCAACTTCGTAGTAATGATATCTCCTTTCTCTAGTAACAAAATGCGCGAAAGAACTTTTTTAGTAAACTGTTAGTAAAATTCAAAGATTTTATCTACCTTCTTGATTCGTATGGGGATAGTGCTGATATTTATAAACAATAACATGGAACTAAAAAGTTTTGGAATTACACTCTCCACCTATGCAAACCTGGAAAAGGAATTGAGAGATCAAGTACAAAAAGCAAAGGGGCTAGCCGGGTAAGATGATGAAAAGTGCCCCCAACTCGATCCGAATTCCATATAGGTCACCGTTTAGCATTAGCATATATAGTGAAACTAACTTTCTGAAATTTTTAGCCCCCTAGGTGGTCATGTGACCCACCTAGAGCCTAATTAGGGTTTTTATGTTTTTATTTTTTTATCTCAGCCGCATCGAGAACTAGCGAAAAACTTTAAATAAAAAAGTTGTAAGCTTTAAAAAGTTCTGTCCGAAATTTTTTTTTTTTAATTTTTGGCGGGAAATTTAAATTTTAGAACGATTTTAATATTTTAAATGGGTATAAAAAAATAACTAAGACATTCGTTTTCACGAAAAAAATATATAACGTGTATTTTTGCACAATGTTTCACCCTGAATTTTTTCAAATTTTTAAAATTGGTGCAACGCACCTTTAAAAATAAAAAACCGCATATTTCGGTTTTTTTTCGTTTTTTTGATACAATTTTATACATATTTTTCAAAAAAGGTAACATTGTCACTAGAATAGGTGAAAAACTGAAAAATAATTAGGGTTTGATTAATAAAAATTTTTTGTAACGCCATCCATTTTCAAGATACAGGGCGTTGAAGAAAACAAAATTTTACACATTTTTTACGATTTTGCCGAAACTACTGGCAACATTGTAATAAAACTTGGCGGGTTTTAAGAGGTAGTTATTGTGCATGTTTTGACATACAATTAAGTATTTGATATTCATCATTGGCGCGCATAGGGGTAATGGTCTAAATTTTTCAAAGAAAAAAAGATAGTACGCCACTGACATATTTCAAATTAACAATAATTTTTGAATTCCTCGTTCAATTTGCGATAAAAAAACTATCTTCTCATTTTTTTCATACGTTTTGCTGCAAAAAATAAAATATCTTAACGCTTCCAAAGTATTCGAATTAGTTTTTAGAATGGATGTACGAGTTTATGAAGATGTAGAAACTACTAGTACTAGATGTTCGAATACTTTGTAAGGGTTAAGATGTTTTATTTTTTGAATAAAAATGGCGCGTCGTATGAAAAAATGGGAAGAAAGATTTTTTGTCACAAATTGAACGAGGAATTCAAAAACGATTGTTAATTTGAAATATGTCAGTGGCGTACTAGTGTCTTTTGAATTTGAAAAGTTCAGACCATTACCCCTATGCGCGCCAATGATAAATATCAAATCCTTAATTGCATGTAAAAACATGCACAATAACTACCTCTTAAAACCCGCCAAGTTTTATTACAATGTTGCCAGTAGTTTCGGCAAAATCGTAAAAAATGTGTAAAATTTTGTTTTCTTCAACGCCCTGTATCTTGAAAATGGATGGCGTCACAAAAAATTTTTATTAAGCAAACCCCAATTATTTTTCAGCTTTTTACCTATTCTAGTGACGGTGTTGTGACGGTGTAGTGACGGTGACCCGAAAAAATGCGATTTTTTATTTTTAAAGGTGCGTTTCACCAATTTTAAAAATTTGAAAAAATTCAGGGTGAAACATTGTGCAAAAATACACGTTATATATTTTTTCGTGAAAACCAATGTCTTAGTTCTTATTTTATACTCATTTAAAATTTTAAAATCGTTCTAAAATTTAAATTTCCCGCCAAAAATTAAAAAAAAATTTCGGACAGAACTTTTTCGGTAGTTCTCGATGCGGCTGAGATAAAAAATAAAAACTTAAAACCCTAATTAGGCTCTAGGTGGGTCACATGACCACCTAGGGGGCTAAAAATTTCAGAAAGTTAGTTTCACTATATATGCTAAATGGTGACCTATATGGAATTCGAATCGAGTTGGGGGCACTTTTCATCATCTTACCCGGCTAGGCCCTTTACTAGCAGGATCTCTTAATAGCACTATGACGACACCGACATATTAACACTGAGATGAAGTAAAGAATTTATAAAGCCAGTGTAAGAGCAATTATTATGGCATATGGCATCAGAAACAAGACCCGACACAGCCACAATACAAAGACTACTGGAAACGCAGAGATGAGAGTACTGAGAATAATTACAGGAAATACGCTGAGATATCGAAAGGTGAGTGGAGGAATTAGAAGAAAATGTAACGTGCAGATGCACAAAATTCCAACAAACAAATTACCAATCGGCAAAATATTGGACTACCGCGCAAAATATGGATTGACAACCTTCCATAGAGATATCAACCAGTCAATGAACAAGCAAGTATGTATTTTTACTCGTCTTAAAACAAATGGATTATTGCACAAAAATGTTAAATTCGCATATTTTAAAAAATACAAACTTTTACAATTACTTCTTCTTCTTTTTTTTAGCCACATATAACTATATGTTTTTTCAATGTGCCTTTAGTAAGTTGTCGTTCAATCTTTTTCGTGGTCTTCCCACTGATCGTCTTTCTTTTGGGGAACCATCTATTTGTTGCCAATTGGTTTATGTGGTCATTCCACTCTACTCTTCTCTTGCTTGCCCAGTTATTAATGTTCTCCACCTTGCATCTCTATCATACATTTGCATCTCCGTCATATTTGTACTTCTAGCTCTGTCCCATAGTGTCTTTCCATCGATTTTTCCGAAGGGTTTTTATTTCTGCTGTTTCTAGGAATATAATTTGTCCCCTCTGTGTGAGGTCGTCTTTTTGCCGCGTACGTCGTTATTGGTTTGATGACTTCGGTTTGTAAATTCTGCCTTTCGTTTTTTTCCGATATTTTTATTTCTCCATATTGTTTCATTTGGGTCACCTACGGACCTATTTGCTCTACTCACTTGATCTTCCACTTCTGTTTCGAGCTTTCCAACTTTAATTTACGTCTTATTGGATTCGCTGATATAACCATGCATTTTGTTTTTTTTTTAGGGAAATTAACTTGTTCTGACGGGTATATTAAATTGGTTCAACATACGTTGTAAATTATCTTTACTTTGAGAGATTATTATTGCATCGTCTGCATAGCAGATTATTTTAAGTTGTTTTTTTTCCACTTGGTATCGTTTTTTTAGTTCTTACTTTATTTATTATTTCATGCATGATCAACTTGAACAATAAAATACTCAGAGAATCTCTCTGTCTTATCACATTGTCAGTTTCAATTAGGTCAGTTAGTTTATCTTCTACTTTTACTTTTATTGTGTTGCTCTGGCAACACCTTCTTATTTTACTGTAAGGAACCGTCTTTTACTCCGGAAACAATGACAAAGGCCACAGAAACAGAGTAGGTTAACTAAGAAACTCGCTGAAAAAGTAATAAATTTTGTCCCTCATTCTGACCGCATAATACTGATACAACTACAGGGAAAACCCATGAATATAAATATAATTCAGACTTACGCACCAACTGCTGATAAATCAAATTCTGGAATTGAGCGCTGGTACACAGAATTATTGGAAACCATCATTAAACTAGTTCAAAAAACTGAAATAAACATTATAATGGGAGACTTTAACGATTAAGTTGGGGATGAACCAGTGCCAGAAGTGGCTGGTAAATGGGGACTAGGTAAGAGAAATGACAGAGGCGACAGATTGATAGAATTCTGTCAGCAACATGAATATGTAATTACTAAAACCTGGTTTAAACTACCACCAAGAAGGTTATATACCTGGAAGTCCCCACAGAATAGAGAACATAACATCGTCCGCAACCAAATTGACTTTATTCTTGTCAATATAAGGTACCGAAACTCTTTCAAAAGCGTAAAAACTTTTCCTAGTGCTGACATTGGTTCCGATCATAATCCAGTAGTGGCGCAGATGGAGGTGCGATTAAAAATATGTAAACCACCACAAAAGAAGACTATTAGACGCATGATGAAAAAACCAAAAAGAAAACAGAAAAGCAGCTAAAAAACAAACTTAAAAAAATTACCAACAAAGAAGACAGAGCACAAGATATAGAACAAAACTGGGAGGAAATCAGACACGCCCTTGCAACGGAAACCGAAATGCTAACAGAACAACGACCACGAAAGCAAAGATGGATGACAGAGGAAATATTGGATTTAATGGATGAAAGATGAAAATGCAAAGAGCACAAAGCAATGTACAAAGCAATAAATAGAACCATTAAACAAAAAATAAAAATTGCAAAAGAAACATGGATAACGTAACAATGTGAAGAGATCGAAAACTTATATAAAAAACATGATGACTTCCATCTTCATAAAAAACTCAAGGAATTTACAGGCACGACATACTCACAAGGACCAAATAATCTAATCAACGCAGAAGGCAAACTGATTTCAAGCCCTGAATAACAAATTAACATGTGGGAAGACCATATAAAGGAACCCTTCTCTGACATCAGAGAATCTCCTACATTAAATAAAGAAAACGACGAAGGTCCTTCAATACTAAAGTCCGAATTGGAATATGCTCTACGTCAACTAAAAAATAACAAATCTGTAGGAAAAGATGAAATACCAGCTGAGCTATTGAAATTAATCAACGAGGAAAACTTAGACCTTCTTCTTGGACTATTTAATAATGTTTACAATACAGGGGCGATCCTTAAAACATGGGTTGAGTCCGTCTTCATACCACTGCCTAAAAAGAAGAACGCCAAATTATGTCCGGACTTCCGCCTTATAAGCCTATTAAATAAAATTCTGAAGCTTTTCTTGCGAATCATACAGAACAGAATATATAAAAGATATGACGAGGTCACCGGTCAAGAACAATTTTTCTTCAGAAAAGGTATAGGGACACGAGAAGCATTATTCTGTCTTCAAACTCTGGCACAAAGATGCAAAGATCAGCAAGCAGACCTTTTTGTCTGTTTTATAGATTTTGAGAAAGCGTTCGATAGGGTGAAGCACAAGACCTTAATAGAAAGATTGAATGACATCGGAGTCGACAAAAGAGATTCTAAAATTTTAGAGGATATTTATTGGAATCAGACAGCAATAATAAAGACCAATGTTAACACGTCGAGGCCAATTGAAATACAACGAGGTGTTAGACAGGGTTGTGTTATCACCCATACTGTTTAACGTCTACTCTGAGGTAATATTTGCGAACGCTTTATCGCACTCTTTAGAAGGAATCAGGATAAACGGTCAAAGAGTAAATAACATCCGCTATGCAGATGACACGGTATTAATGACTGATTCGGACCATAGTCTGCAGATACTGTTGGATAGGGTTACTAAGATTTGTGAAAAAATGGGGATGAAGTTGGATAGGGCTACTGAGAGTTGTGAAAAAATGGGGATGAAAATCATTACTGCGAAAACCAAAGTTAGGAAAATATCAAGGAACAAAAATTTACCTCTTCCAATATATGTGAAACACCAACAGCTTGAATACGTAAGCCAATACAAATATCTTGGTTGCTGGTTCAACAAAGAACTTGATTATAAACAAGACCATATATAGCGAGAATAGAGATAGCCCGCCAGGGGTTTATCAAAATGAAAAGCTTATTTTGTAACAGTAGCATTAGTATCAGCCGTAGATGTCGTTTTCTGCATCGCTATGTGTGGTCAATACTTTTGTATGGAACGGAAGCCTGGACACTCAACACAACACTGATGAACAAGTTAGAAGCCTTTGAACTCTGACTTTATAGAAGAATCTTGAAAATACCTTGGACAACCCACACCACCAACGAAGATGTTCTGAGGAGAATAGGTAAACTGCTGAAAATCATTTAAGTCAGAAAAGTTGGCTACCTGGGACACATAATGAGAAACGAAAAGTACCGCCTCGCGCAACTGATCATCTAGGGTAAGATTGAAGGAAAACGTGGTCCCGGTAGGCGCCAGATTTCATGGCTTAGAAATATCAGAGACTGGACCGGCCTTGACTCAACATCTTTGTTTAGAGCCGCATTGGACAGAGACAGATTTGCCAGTGTAGTCGCTAACCTCCACTAAAGGAGAAAGCACCACAAGAAGAAGAAATGTTGCGCTGGTAGATATTTTCAATCATTTTAATTAATTATTCCTAGAGGTACCTGTCTTGAGTACAACCAATAGATAACGTCTTTTAATTTTACCCTGTCAAAATCATTTCTAAGGTTCACGAAGCATAAATATGCCGTTTTTTTTTATTCTAACTATTTCTCCTCAACTTGTCTCATTATAAATATAACGTCGGTGCATGATCTTCCCGACCTAAAACCTTGTTGTTCTTTTGCTAATGTTATAATTAAAGCTCGGATTTATAGGCAACAAAAATTGAAGAAGAAGGTGCCTATATAGGCAAAGATTTTTATTAAAAAAGGCAGGAATATTAACATTTAGGCAAAATATAGGCAATAAAGGAATATAACTTATTATTTATAACCACTTAAAATTTTATCATTAATAGAAACAACTAAATGTTTTTCAATATTTTCGGTCTTAAAACTATGTCTTCGATCACTTAAAATTAATTTGTATATTGAAAACGAACATTCGACATCGACAGATGTAATTGGAGCATATTTCAAAGCGGATAATAAATCTGGCATAATTTGTAATTCCTCGAAAAATGTCCCATTCAAAACTTTAGCAACATTAGATAAAAACGAAAAACCTTCATTCTTGTCGAAAATATATTTCATTTTTTTTAATTAATTGACCGTTACTTCCAGGTGCCGATTTAATTTTCGTCTTTAAATTATCTATTAATTTTACTGACTCACATAAATTTATCTCTTGTTTTTCTAATAAGGTAATTGTGGTAACTATTAATTTATAATTGTCATTGATATAAGCGAGTTCTTGTTTCAATTTGGGATTTTTTAATATTTTTTTGCTTCTCGAATGGCTTCGGAAATATCATCATAAAATTCTGACATAACTAATTCTATTTCATTGCAGTGTTCAAAGTAAAAAAAACTGCTTTGAGCCAGGTTCCCCACCTTGTAATTACTGGTTTAGGTGGCAAAGGGACACCGGGAAGTCTTTCTTTATATATTTGCACCCTCAACGGAGCCTTTACAAAAACTTTTTTCATAAAATTTATAAAATTATTTACCAACGGAAACAGATTTCTTATTTCTTCAGCAATTCTATTTACCCCGTGGGCTACACAAGTGCAATGAATTAAATTAGGATAAAAAATCTTTAAATTAACAGCAGCTTTTAACATATATGCCGCAGCATCTGAAAGCATTAAAACTATTTTATTCACTGGTATAGGGTTGGGTAAAAAGAGGTTTGTTAAACTATCTTGTATAAATCGACTTATTGTTAAATTGTTTGTTTTTTCCAATTCTTTAACGGCAACTAAATAAGGTTTTCTCGCAAAGTTTTCGTTCGAAATTCCAATCATTAAATTAGCTATATACCTGCCGCATACATCTGTCGTTTCATCCACGATAATATACAAAAATTGCCCTCTAACTCCCGCTTAATTTTTGAAATACATTCCGCATAACATTTTTTCACAGTATGTTTTCTCTATGTACTCTCGTCCGGTAAGGATCTATTAAGATATTTTTCGAAAAAGCATTTAAAACTAGGGTTATTAACTTTACATAGAGGAATGTTGGATGCAATCATCATCTGGCATAAATCAAATTTAAATGCGTCTTCCTCCTTTTTTTGAACTGCTTAAACTATCCCGCAGAGATATTTGGGCTAACTTAGAGAAATTTAATTTTTCCAAATTACGTTTATGAAGTGGGGTTCCACAATGCTGGTCAATAAAGTACTTTTTTCTACTTAAAATCTGAGAATTAAAAAAAATAATTAGAATTCTAAAACCGCTTTAGAATTTAATTATGTTGTGGGACGAGAAAAAAAGAGAAAAAATAAAACTTACCGATTTACCGCATGGTTTACAAAATGCTCCATCTCCTTCTAGAGAAGGTTCCGAATAAGGTGCGATCCATAGCCTTAATTTAGATATCATATTTTCACACAAATGTCTAAAACGTTTTAAAACGTGTTTTTTGCTTTTCGGTATACGCAACAAAACTAAACTGGGATATAGCAATTTGTGACTAAACTCTGATACAGTAACCGACTGTACAACTGATAATAAACTAATAAAGCTTAGGGATTTCCAAATAGTAAACCCTCAAGTCTCGATCAGGTACATTTTCCTAGAAATCTGTTATATAAACAAACCATTGATATTTTATTATTGACCCAAAATTTTATTATAGAATGGTTTAGTAATAGAATAATATCATGGGTAGTACCATGAAATTTTAAAAAAGGCACAAATAGGCGGAATTTACGAAAAAAGGCAAAAAGTGCAAACAACAATTATAATAGGCAAAATAGGCAAAAATGGCATTTTGCTTATAATCCGAGCTTTAGTTATACAGTAAAACCTCGATATAACGGACTAATTGGGGGAACGGTGTGTCCGTTAAAGCAGAAAGTCGATTATATAAAAATAGGTTTAAAATAAATAAAAAAACTTGATTTTGTAAAATGTGCAAAACACAAATAAAATTCTATTAATTGTCTTCTGACATTCGTCGTAAAGTGACGTTGTTTGATATCAACGCGCTTTCTTTCGGTAATCCAGACTCAAAGCAGGCCTGCTTTGAAAAACGAATCAAGCTTTGTTTGCATTTTTGAAGTTTTCTTATTTTTTTATAATCAACTCTCTAAAATTACGAAATTGCGTATAATACAGTGAACTTCGTTATCTGACGAATAATCAAAATGTTATTAGATCGTAAAGATGCGATCTTACCTCTGAAAACTTCATTTTTGGCAACGTTGTTTTGTCTTCTTTGCTATCTTAACAACCACCCTCATTTTTTAGGTTAATAGGATAATATAACTTCATCTGCGATTTCACTTTCAGTCATGATATTATATCCAGAATCAACTTCAACTACTTCTAGCCATTGTAAAACATCTTTCTCAGCTACCTACTTATTCTCCGGCATTATTACGTATTGTCCTACAGAAATCAGGAATTTCCAACCCTTCTAAACCTATGTTTGCATCATGGCCATCAAACAAATTTTTCTTTTGCAAGGTACGCTGCCCTCGTGTATCTTCTGCATTATCTTCATCATTCAATACAACTATTACTTCATCTCAAAACTTTCTGCGAGATATTCGTTTGGTTTCCAAAATTGTTCCCTGATCCATTGGTTGAATAAGCGATGTTGTATTTTTTGGCAAAAACATACAGTTTAAGTTTGTAGGTAGGTTTGGGCGTTTGGGGTCCACACGGACCCGTTAGTATTCAATGTATCTTGGTATGTCAATCAATCAATCAATAAATAATCTTTATTTCATCTGACTTTTACAAGTATTGAAATGCGTCAAATACAATCTATCAGTAAAAAACTATAAGTACATAAAAACATTTAACATAAAAACACATAAAATATACACAAAAGCATACAAATTGTTAAAAAGATGCCTGCAAGTATTCCTCTAACGAATAGAAAGTGTTTACCAGAAGTAAGTCCTTAACTGTTCTCTTAAATACATAAATATTTGACTCTTTAACATAATTAGGCAATTTATTATACAAACCAATTCATGTTGGGTAAGGACCCCTGCCCACAACGGTCAAGTGGCGAGCAGGGGCCACCAAATCATTTCCGTAACGAAAATTGTAGCCACTCGTTAAGGAAACATCACTTCTGCTAATAAAATTGCATATATATGACTTTAAATAAACAACACAACTGAAAATGTACAGCAAAATTACAGTTAAAATATTTAATTGTTTAAAAACTGGTCTACAGGAATCCAAGCGCCTTCTAAACGTCATGGTACGAATATTTTTTTTTAAGAACAAGCACCTCATTAATTCGCGAACAATTTCCCCAACAAACCAAGCAATATTGCAAAATTGACTGTACATGAGCAAAACAGTAAAGTAAGATATCTAGGGAGACAAACTTGTTAAGTTGCCATAGAACATAACAGTGCACAGACAATCTTCCCACTACATAATCAACGTGAGAGCTCCAAGACAAATTAGAATCCAGGTAAACACCTAACAACCTAGTGGAGCGGCTATTTACCACTGACCCATTGTCAAGTTTTACTAATGGACTCATCTGCATAGTAGAAGGTGAAAAGGTTACCATATTGGTCTTTGATCCATTTAAAATTAGGGCATTATTTAAACAGTAATGAGTCATACTTTTTACAAGACAGTTTGCTTTTTGTACTACATGAAAAAAATTATTGGAATTTAGTGCAACTATGGTATCTTCAGCAAATTGAGTGACATAACAGCCTGATTGCTGTTCCATGCTTTCTACTCGAACGCTTATTGCATCAGAAAAATTATCTAATGGATTCCGAGCCAAACATGTTGAGCCATCGTTTATCAGTTGATTTAAATCATTGACAAAAATCAAAAATAAAAGAGGGCCAATGATACTTCCCTGTGGAACTCCGGAGAGGACACTTTCTTCTGAAGAAAATATTATATTCCCATTCACATTGACCTTAACCTTTTGAAACCTTTTCGATAAAAAGGTGTGGATCCACTTCAACGCAGTTCCTCTAACACCACTATGATAAAGTTTTTCCAGCAGTATTGGATGATTTATAGTTTCAAAAGCTCGTGCTAAGTCAAAAAACAAACAGATAACTTTATTACCCTTATCAAAGTTCGATAAAATATGATTGCACAGCGCTAGTAGTGCATCTTGCACACTTATACCTTCACGGAAACCAAATTGAGACTTTTCTCTAATGTTGTGCTTGTTAATATACGAGAGGAGACGTGTATGAAATGCCTTCTCATATATCTTTGAAAACACAGATAAAAGTGATAGGCCTCGATAGTTATCAAATTTTGATTTGTCACCTTTTTTATGTATAGGCACAACTAAAGCAGTATTTAGAATTTGAGGAAAAGTCCCTTCCTGAAATGAAAGGTTTACGAGAAATGTTAATTGTTTATATATGTTATGAGATACATGTGTTAACATAGAATACGGGATCTCATCCAGTCCAGCCGAGGATTTTTTGGAGATATCTTTAATTATACTTTTCATTTCTTCATCACTAACAGGATAAAGGAAAAGGGAGTGTATAGGCGAAGAAAGCTTCTTAGGATTATAGTCAGGTGAAGTTTGACTAATTAAGTTTTTTACGGAATTCGAAAAATGTTGACTGAAAGATTCTGCTATGTCATGAGGGTCATCCACAGAAATTCCCAAATTATTTTTAAATTTACTTGGGTATTTAGAAGAGTTTCGATTTTTACCTCCGACAGTGTTTCGATTTATGATGCGCCAAGCCTCAGCCGTACTATTCTGCGCATTTATCATTTTATTATTAAAATAAGTTTGCTTGGCTAACTTAACTTTTTATTCATGATTTTTTTTTAGAATGTTATACCATATTCTGAGCTCATGGCTTTCTGAATATTTTATAGATCTGGAAATGTCTCTAATAAAATCCCCCTCATTTATTAAATTAGAAGTCAACCAGCCCTTATTTTTAGACTGTTTAGAAAATCGTCTAGTATCTACCGATTGCAAAGGAAATGCTTTATCGAATAGTTCCATAATTTTTTCATAAAATATGCAAAACTTGTTATCCGAAGATAGATGTGAGTTTAGAAAGCACCAAGATTCCCTAGAGAGCAATTGATTAAAATAATTAATATTAAGAGTGCTATTAAAATCACGTTTATAAACAATGTTATCCCCCGAAAAAGAAGCATTCAAGTTGTATTCAACTTTCTGTAAAAAATGATCACTCACATCGGTATAAACAACAGAACAAGATAAAAAATTATTATTTACATTGCAGAAAATATTATCAATACAGTTTTAGAGTCATTATGTATTCTAGTATATTCAAAAATACATTGATTTAAACCATAAGAGGTAAAAACATTTTTTAATCTTAATGCATCTATATTGTGCACTTTTGGATGAAAATTTATATTGAAGTCACCACAGATGAAAATTATATTACTTTTGTTTAATATTTCTGATAACATTTCGTCCATTTTATTTATGAAGGTTTGTGTATCCTTTGATGATCTGTAAAAACAGCCAACAGTTATAATGTTATTTTGATATTCCAAATCAATCAAAGCATACTCAAATATTTTATCAATCTTAGCAAGCGAACAGTTTTTAATAGTATATGCACAACTAACATTTACAAATATTGCGACCCCTCCCCACCTGAGTCTGAGCGTTGGAAGAAATCGCTTAATACATAAGAGTCCAAGAACAAATTTAAAATTTCATGTTTATCACACCACACTTCACTAACACAAAACACTTCTGGGTAATTTAGAGACACCGTCAATTCCTCCAAATATTGAATTTTGTACCTCAAACTTCTAAAATTTAAGTGACAAACCATCAACTTTTGAGATTGATTTATCCTATTTGAGGTAAAGGCATCTTCTTCACTAAAAAACATCGCACATATGCACCTTGGGGCCATATGCTAGGGTCCATAGCTTTCTCAAAATGTTGGTTATAAATACTCACTTTAAAGGATGAATACTGGTCTGGAAACTTTGACTTCAGAGGGCTACTCATAGCCTTGGGAAAATGGTTCTGTATTAGTTTCAATAAATTTTCATTAGACATTGATGGGTCTAGCCTATAAACATGCAAGTCCGTATATTTAGGGACACCTTTAAATTGTACACCATTTATTTTTATATCTTCATTATTTCCAATCGTGACTTTTCTTCTGGACTTATTCCGAGAAACAGTTTGCCAATGACTCTCTTCCGACTCAGGTATTATATCTTGGTTTAAACTAATATACTTGTTACATTTTGCAGCAGTTTCAGCTTCTAAAATAGCACTGGAAGTTTGTTTTATAGTAATTTGAGATTTTTGAGAAACCTTGGCAACGCTGTTATGGTTTTCTGAATGAATATTTTGTAATTTGTTGCTTCGAGCAAATACTTGTTTATCCTCTGGTTTTTTATCTTCATTGATAAACATGAGATTTCCTTTTTTTATTGGGATATAAAAAGTTGATTTGGTCTGTTAATACCTTTATTTGTTGATGCAGACCGTTGATTATAAGGTCCTTTTGATTAATAATATAATTAAATATTTTTATATCTACCTTATTGTCAATCGATACCTACTGAATAGCATTTAGGAAATCATCGTCCAATTTAAGGTTAGACATATTCTCTAGTTCACAGCAAACAATGTCACTTTTATTTATGTATTTCACATGATTTAGAGCTTTTGCACAACCAGGATGATAAAAACTATTGCATTTTATACAAGTTAAAGCACTTACAACTTTTTTGGAGCACTTTAGACACATTTTATTTAATGCAGCATTTTCAACGTGTGTGCTGTATTCCGCCATGTTGCCTGTTGTGACAGGTTAAGCATGTACAATATTAATAGGACGTTTTTAATTTTTTTTACTTTTGACAATATTGTTTGTCCGTTATAACCGAAGTCCGTTATATCGAGGTTTTACTGTAATTTAATGTTTTATTGTTATAAATACTAGAAAATAAAAATAGCCGTTTCTATAACAGAACAAAAGGTATGAAAATAAAAGATATATAAAAAACGTATCTAACACCTCTTGTAATATATTTGAAATATTTTATATCGCCACCTCATTATTTAGTAATTAAGTTAATATTGCCACGACATTCCGTACATTTCCGCTGTTTTCCCTACACCACTATCGTCTTTGTTCTATTTCATAATGAATCCCAAGCTCGACAGAACTTCCAGCTCGAAAGAAAAACCAATAGGGAATTTAACTTCGGGTAAATACTGGTGCAAATGATGTGGAAAGTGAAGAAAGAGATTATGAAACGGAAATAAGCGGCGAAAGCCTCATTCCAGATGAAGTGGAAAATTATTTCAATTGTGTTATGTAAAGTGTTTGTGAAAGTTATGACCTTATGGCGAAAAACGGAAGTATCTACTGCGAGGATTTTATGTCGATCGAAGCGGTTTTTTGGTGTTGTGATGTTTTTCAACCAGCATTAGTTACGTTAGTTTGTTTTTATGAGTTCTGAACTAACGAGTAAAACTTTAAGTTGTCGCGTAAGGGAAACAACCCTTAAATTTATTAGTAAATTATAACAGAGCTTTAAATTATATATTATGTGCTTTCAGTAAGAATGTCAAGAAGGTCAATAAATACGGAGTATTATAATAGGGAACTTCATAAAATTTTAAATTCTAAAAAAATGTTATAAATCGCAACAGAACATATGTAATTTAAAATATATATAAAAAAAAAGTTGTTTTTGTCTTTTGTTTGATCCCTAAAGACGATTGAAATCGAGAAGAAATCCAAATTATAGCGGCCTGCTAAAAACGCGTCCTCATTGGTCGTGACGTCACATCATTATAAAGTTTAAACTCAGCGCCATTAATTTATTACGTTTTATATTCATTTTTGCACCATTGGTCATTTTTGACTGTTTACCGTGACAGATTTTACGTCAGTAGGTGACATTTACTAGCAACTCGACGGTAAGTAATCCAACTCGACGGTAAGTACTCCAACTCGACGGTAAGTAATTCACTTACCGGCGAGTTAAAAAATCACTTAATTTTATGGTACTTGGAAACTTATGGTACAATTTGTTGAATTATTTAATGAAATCCCACTTGTTTGGGCTGTGGTTTCACTTCTAACAGAAACTCCTGCAGAATCGCATACATTAGTAGTAACCAACATTTTTTCTCTTCAAATACGCGATCAAAGTTGAAAACTTGGAAATATCAATGCCATCATAAAGAAAAACGGTGGATTTAATCATTGAATATTCTGCCCAGAGGTTTCCAGGAGCTTTCAACTGCATATGTCTTTGAACGAACTATGCCAATAGAGTCTTTTCTTTGATTCTTAAATTCTTGCCTTCGCACCATTTTTTACAACTTTGGTAGGTATTTTGATAACGGATTTTGGATTTTTCGGGAATAATTACGGAACACCCTTCTTCCCAAGCCCGTTCAATTTCTTCAAATTCACTTTCGCTCATATTTTAATTTATAATAATCAAAATTGTACTTAAAATTATTGACAACTAAATAAAAACTCAATTCTCCATTGTTGTTATGCACCCTAGTTACTACCTACCAACCAAAGTATCTATCTTGATAAAATGAATGAAACTAGTCAATATGACGAAAATGTTTAATTTTATAATTTATAATGGTATCAATCGTGCAAAAAACGTTATAAGCATGTCGAACGTTAAGGGTAACCGATCTCAGACAATAATTGGAGTCGTCGCCCCGCTCCTCGTCCAAACAATTGTCTTCGATCGGTATAAAACCCTTACCGTTCTCCATACTTAATATACTATATTTTGTTATAATTATTTTATGGTGTATTGTAAATGTTTAGATAGTTGCTGTGAACTATATATATTTCATAATGTTTGAGTGATTTTGTTAAGATTTCTTTTAAGTGACCGAAGGGGGTTTTTCTAAAGGGCTGTCTGATAACTTACCCATTGTAAATATGTTTATGGTGGTCAGGTGGCCACATATTTTCAAAAGGATGAAAATGTTTCACAGAATTGATATTATCATATATTAAATTATTATTTTTATCTTTTACATCTATATACATTCTGTATTCAAAATTTCTATGTTGTTTTTGTTCAAAATACACTTGATTTATTTAAAAAACTATTAAGCAGACAACAAATATTACATTAACTTAACTACACCCGCTGGCGTATTTTCTACGCCAGATATAAGAATTCTACTGCAATTATATTTAAAAATTTAATTTTTAATCTTGTTTATGTATCTAATCTATCACTGGAATGTGCTTTACAATTGGTTTTAGTTTCGTTATAATCGGCGTTCTGAGAGGATCGTAATTTACAGTTTATTATTTGTTGTTTCCGGTGGTGGGCAATATACGCCACGATTATAGTAATATAAGTACATATTTCAATTGTTTTTTAGTTATTATGGCACAAAATATATTTTTTCTACGGCCGTGCTTAAACAGCCACTTTCTGGCACGCATTTCGTTTCCGAAAGTTGCACTTTCCCGCACGGCGTGCGTGAAAGTAAATTTTCCCGCACGTCGTGCGGGAAATTAGAATAACTTCTAATATGGCATTATAATATACTATAATACGTGCAATAAACTATATTTAAATATTATTTACTAATTTATTTCAAATGTATCTTATTGTGTTCAAGTTTGAATGAAATTAACGCAATAATTCGTTGAAATAAAATTATTTTGACATATTTAAAAGTCAAGTCAGTAGACAATTACAATGGTTTTAAATCGTCGTCATGGAAACCAATATTGCCGTCGTCATGGAAACCATTATATTGAAAATTTGGTTTTGACAACCTTGTCAAAGAATTAATTTGTGTATTTTCACTCCTAAATAAAAATTGACATGACTCTATTTTTTGTGCATTTTTTTCAAACGTACGGCCCTAGAAAAAATATTGTTCCTAACTCATGCGGAATTTGTCTTCCCCGCACTCGACTGCTTGCTCGAACTCCGCTAACTTCGCTTAGTTATTTTCCAAACTAGTGCGGAAAGTGATACTTTCACGCACGAGACTGCCGTTGACCCGAACGACGCGATAGCGGAGTTCGGGCAAGCAGTCGAGTGCGGCGAAGACACTTTCCGCATGAGTTAGGAACAATATTTTTTCTAGGGCCGTACGTTTGAAAAAAAGACACAGAAAATAGAGTTATAATAATTTTTATTTATGAGTGAAATGACACAAATTAATTTGAACTATTTATGATGGGAAATAAGCCACAATATTATTAAAAAATGATTTTTATTAACGTTTCGACGCCCAAATCGGGTGCCGTTGTCAAAATACAAAATACTACTAACATAAACAAAAATGTTGTTGCTTAGTAAATTAAGAAGAATTTTTTTTACTAAGCAACAACATTTTTGTTTACGTTAGTAGTATTTTGTATTTTGACAACGGCACCCGATTTGGGCGCCGAAACGTTAATAAAAATCATTTTTTAATAATATTGTGGCTTATTTCCCATTATAAATAGTTAAAATTACAAATTAATTCTTTGAAAAGGTTGTCAAAACCCACGGTTATTAGACTTTATTACGGTTGTCTTGTCCGACGGTGGTGGGGAGACTTATATTTTTGACTTTACGTCACAAGAGTTTACATTCCCATATTTTTAAATTATTTTCGATCATTGAATGTGTGTTATTGTGTATATATGTGTATTATTTGTGTTATTATGAAATAATAAGACAAATAGTACACATTTTATCTTATACCGGGTGGTGAATCGTAAAAAGGGCCATAGGAAACTCAATGTAAAATTCTAAATTGTTGAATTCCTGCTTCCCTAATTATTCTACATCAAAAGTCATGAGAGAATACTTGTAGAGAATTAAAATCTGTATTAAAATCAAAAGTTAAAATTGTTCTACGATTTAACTGCATTCCAAAATTTTGAAAAATATGATACATTTGCCACAATAGGTATGCGTGTAAAAGTAAGGCCACACGTTACTATTTAGCTGACAGTGCTCACACCATTGACTGAATTAAAAAATCTTTATTATTAATCCTTTCCCCGCAACTGAGGGTATCTTATCAACTGTATTGTTTTTAAACAATAAATGATAAAATAAAAATATTGACAGTTCAAAAATGTGAACAATATTGCATTTTGTGTGGCCTAAGTTTGGGCTGAAAACTAAAATGTATTACATTTTGACAAAATTTTGGAATATGTTTAATTACGTAGACCAATTTTAACAGTTATTTCCAATACAGATTTCAATCCTCTTCAAATAGTTTCTAATGTCTTTTGATGTAAAATAATTATTAGGGAAGCTGGAATTCAACAGTTCAGAATTTTACATTGAGTTAATACAAAATTTTGACGCATGTCAAATTTTTCAATGTGTTTTAATTGTATTCATTTTTTTCGAATCCTGAGAAAACTAATAAATATTTTTGAAAAATTTAAACTCAGAATGAAAGACTACATTATTACCGAGGGCTGAAAGTCCCTGAAAACTTCTATAATGTTTATTTTAATAAGTTACAGGGCTGAAAATAAAAGAGAAGTGTGATATTTAATTTCAAATATTTCATTCAATAGAATCTGCTTGTTTATTGTAAGGGGCTTTCCGCCCTCGGTAATAATGTAATCTTGCATCCTGCGTTTAAATTTTTCTAAAATACTTGGTTTTCTCAGGATTCGAAAAAAAGTCATATTACGATTCAAATGACAGTAAACTCTTGTGACGTAATCTCACCCTTAATGTTCATTGGTTAGTCGATTTAGGCAACCGTACTAATGTCTAAGAACCGTGGTCAAAACCAAACTTTCAATATAATGGGTTAACCACGAAGACGATATTGGTTTCCATGACGACGATTCCAAACCATTGTAATTGTCTACTGATCTGACTTTTAAATATTATGTCAAAATAATTTTATTTCATCGAATTATCAGAAAATTGCACAAGAGCTCTAAAATTATAGAATTTTTCCCGAGTGACACTTTGACAGTATTAATTTCACGAGCCGAAGGCGAGTGAAATTATGTCAAAGTGTCACGAGGGCAAACATTATTAATTTAAGAGATCGAGTGCAATTTGTTGCGATTATTTCATACATAAAATTGTTCAAAACCAAAATTTTATTGTAATTTATTTATGTAGGTACAAATTAGTACAATTAAACACACAGTTGTTATAAATATTTAGCGGTTGAAAGTCAGCACTTTTATATTTTTTAAAACATTAATTGTCATTAATTTCACTGAATATATTTTTTCATAGCAACGAAGGGCATCTGACGTAATATACTTGACGGCGGGAAATTATCAAAAATTATCAGTTTAATTTTGATTTATGTAGCTTTCTATTGGTCAGAATCTCCTATGAATGAAATAATCGAGCTAATTTCATTAAAACATGAACACAATAAGATAAATTTGAAATAAATTAGTAAATAATATCTAAATATTAGTTTATTGCATATACTATAATATATTAGAATGCCATATTACAAGGTATTTTACTTTCCGCACGCCGTGCGGGAAAGTGCCACTTTAGGAAACGAAATGCGTGCGTGAAAATAGCTCTTTTAGCACGGCCGTAGAAAAATAACTATTTCTTTATAAACAATACTCTTTCTCATGTAAAAAATCACATTAAAAAAAAAATTATTAGTAATTTTATTTATCATGAAATCAGATTCCAGTTATAGATCCCAATTGGCTTACTGAGAAGGACCTCCAAGTATTAGCTGATGCCGAATAAGGTTTATAACAAACAACTAAGTGTATTTCTTAAAAAAAATTAAACAAATCCGCTGTTATTAAGGGCCGGTTGACCACTATCAAATATTTAATTACTGTCACAACTGTCAATGTCAACTTTGGTTGGGTTGCTGAAAACATAATTTATTATAATTATGAGATTAGTTAATCAATTAACATAACAATTATTAACATAATTGATTAATTAATTTCATAATTGTAATCAATAAAATTGTTTTCAGCAACCCAATCAAAGTTGACATTGACAGTTGTGAAAGTAATTAAATATTTGATAATGATCATTTTTGATTAGCGTTCGAACAACCGGCCCTAAGTGTATTTTCTTGTGGCGTATAAAGTACGCCACGCGTGTAGTTATGGTATAATTTGTTGCGCGGGTAATATCGATTGGTAATAATATAATAAATATTTTATTGGGGGTTTCAATTGTTGCACTTTAACAGAATGGTATCAAACAACACTTTCATAGTATTTACTTTTATTTTCCATAGTAAAAACACACACAATCCAATACCATCTCTTTAAAAACTGTGTTAGACACCAAAGTAAACAAAGTTGTATGTAATTTTAAATGACACGTTAGAAATGTCATACAAAATATAATCATGTGCCGTCAAAAAGTTTCGTGCGCTTTTTAGATCGTTTGAAATCATTTAAATACACAGAAGATTTTAAATTTGTACTTCTAAGTTATTATGAGGTTTTGAGGCGTGGAATTTTGTAAATCTTATATTTAAACGAAATTGAACATTATTGTGTAAAAAAATGTGCAAGTTCCCTATTGATATTTCTAACAGAAGACCTGTTTTGTATTCTGTAGTGTGTTAAAGTGACATCGAAAAGTAATACAGGGTGTTTCGTTGGGAAACAGAAATACTTGAATGGTGAATAGATGTTATTAAAGTGGTTCCAGATATACTACATCTATTACCCCACTGATTTTATAACCGAGTCACAGAGTGTTTTATAAATTTTGTCCATTTGTTTCTGGATCTATAACTTTAGAACCACATTGTGTATTTTTTGTTTTTTTTTTTGTTTTTATATTTGGTACACATATTATGTCTCATTTAGAACCCAAACTACCCAACCACTAATCACAAGAAACATCCAGGTCCAGATTACCAATAAAATATAAAATCATTGTGACCTTGAAACAACGCCTGTATATTGAAGTTTTCAAAATCGGTTTGTTTGCATATTTAAAAAAATCACAAAAACTAAGATTATTGGTTCGCTTCAATTTTTTGGCCAGACAATTTAATGACTTTAATTTTGAAATTTTTAAGAACTCTGAGATTAAAAAGCAGGTATTATTAACTTTTAATAATAAGTAAAATTTAATAAAAAAATTTTGTCCTGCTAAAAGGTATATTAGTTTTAAAAGCCCCTATAGGGCTACAAACATAGAAACAAAACGTTTTCGCTCTGTAACAAGAGCATCATCAGTGTTACAAGAAACCTAAATAATTATGAATAATGACCTAATTAATTATTACCTACTAACCCACTTACCACGTGTGGGAGTCATATGTTGCCCTAAAGCCACATCCATAGTAATTATATCCATCCTTTGGATTTTACGATGTTTTTAATTATATAAGATTTTAGTCTATTTTTAAAAGGTTTTAACCTTAGTATTATTGGGTGGCTCATCATGTTCTTGTAACACTGATGATGCTCTTGTTACAGAGCGAAAACGTTTTGTTTCTATGTTTGTAGCCCAATAGGGGCTTTTTAAACTAATATACCTTTTACCAGGACAAAAATTTTTTATTAAATTTTACTTGTAATTAATGGTATACAGCCAGCTACAGGAAATTCTTCCTTGTGGATTTTTAATAATTAATTATTAAAGCCACTTACTAATAGCAAGAAAAATTCAGGTCCGGATTAACGAAATAACATAAAGTAATTGTGACCTTAAAACAACACCCTGTATATTAAAATTTCCAAATTTTAAAAATTTATAAACATTTTCAATTTCTTTGCAACACGAAAATTCAGCAGCCGCATAATACTCTGGTTAAATCGGAGGAAGAGTCTATACCGGTTTCGGAGGTCTTTTCCCCCTCATCAGTAGTCCCATATCCTCTTCTCTCCGATTTCTCCAGGTATCACGCTTTGGGCCTTTCCGAATTGTAAAGAAAGAAATGTCACGGATGAACTAGAGCCATCTACCGAAAAACAAAGTAAGTTATCAATCGAAGTAGCACAAAAAACGACAATAAATATCGTTCCCATACCACCAGATTATAACCAAAGAAAGTATTCCACCTGCTGTCAATCTGGTGGTATGGGAAACGATATTTATTGTCGTTTTATGTGCTACTTCGATTGATAACTTACTTTGTTTTTCCAAATTTTGTTTGCACATTTGACAAAAGGAACAAAATACTGAGTTTATAGCTTTGCTTTAATTTTTGTAATTATAATACATGCAATAAACTAATATTTAGATATTATTTACTAATTTATTTCAAATATATCTTATTGTCTTCATGTTTTAATGGAATTAACGCGAGAATTCGATGAAATAAAATAATTTTGACGTAATATTCGAAAGTCAAATCAGTAGACAATAACAGTGGTTTTGAATCGTCGTCATGGAAACCAAGATCGTCGTCACGCTAACCAATTATGCTGAAACTATTGGTTTTGAGAACCTTGTCAACAGTGGCGTAGCTGACAGGCCCGCAGGGCCCGCAAGGCGGGGGGCCCGGCGTTAGGAGGGGCCCCTTAAAGCCGTCAAACTTAATACTTCTACTTTATTTAAATTGAAGACCAAAACATATTTTCCTAATAAGCACCAAAATAGGGAATTTGGAAGGAAGTAATAAAGCAGGTAATTGACGTAACTCTTACTCTTTCCGGGTGCAATTTAGTTTCGTGGACAGGTTGGTAGTTTAGATGAAAGTGAATCCCAGAAAGTTAATAATTTCTGTCATTGGTTCTTCTATTAGCTAAATATGATCCTGTTTTAGCTAAATTAATCGATAAAAACATTTTTTATTGTTGCTTAATTTTATTAAGCACTTTAAAGTTACTCTCGTGAATTTAACATTAGAAAAATCTACTTATAACAATTGTTATAACACAAAATTATAACAATTATTTACATTGATATTTAGTTTCCCTAATCTCATCTGGAATCATTTCGGCTTCACTTTCACTGCTGATTTCCATTCCTTGGAATTGAAAAACGAAAAACTGAGCGAAAACACACACGAATCTTAAATGACAGGCGTTGTCATAATTTATTTTTTTTTTATTTTTTATTTATTTATTTATTTAGCGTATGGCTTAAGTATATCACAGAATATATTTAGATTTATGCATTATACAATGCATCACAAACAGATGTCCAATTTTTTTATATATTCGATTGACCCTTCGGTTGCCATTACAAAGTCTATAGGGTCGCCTGTGTATGCTCTGCGTGGGCAGTCCTGAACAATGTGACTGATCGTCTGTCTTGCAGCGCCGCAGTCACAAGAAGGCGAGGGGAGTTTACCCCATCTGTGGAGGGAGTCGGCGCATCTTCCACAGTTTGTTCGAATTCGATTAAGGGCTGCCCAAATCTTACGGGGACGTTCAAATTCGCCAGGTTTCCCTATGATGTCCGGTAGACTATGGTAATGCGGATCTGTCCTAGTTTCCCAATCTTCTCTCCATCGGGTATTTAAGTCAAAGTTGGATTGCTGCAGCGCTTGAGCAGATTGTAGAGGGAGTAACCTGGATCGGAGACGGTTTCCAAGAATATCGGGGATGTCGTTGTGGACTAGAAGCTGGCGACTGTCCATTATTTTGTTATATTCTTTAACCAATGCATGTTCGCGGCGTAGGTTGGGTGGTGCTATATTACTAAGGGTAGGTAGCCACATTGTAGGGGTGGGCTTAATTGTGCCTGTTATCATACGCATAGTACGGTTTAGTTGGGTGTCGACCAGGTGGGTATGCCTGCTATTTAGCCACACTGGAGCACAGTATTCTGCCACCGGATATATCAGGCCAAGAGCAGAGGATCTTAATGTTGATGCTGTGGACCCCCATGTAGTGCCGCAGAGTTTCTGTATTATATTGTTGCGTGTTTTCAATTTTGCTGCTGTTTTCGTCAGGTGTTCTCTGAATGTGAGCGTTCTGTCTAGAGTAACCCCAAGGTATTTCGGGTATTTATTGTGTTTTAACAGCTTGTTATTAAAATACACTCGCAATTCTCTGTTTGCCAACTTGTTGTTTAGATGAAAAGCTGATACTTCAGTTTTTGTAGTACTTGGCTGTAGTCTCCATTTCTTAAGGTATTCGCTGAGGATGGATAAGTCATTCGTGAGAGTGATTTCTGTAGTTTCTAAAGATTGGTGGCTTGTTGCAAGGGTCCAGTCGTCAGCATATCCAAACTTCCGAGATTCGGTTTCAGACATGTCAGCAATATAGAGGCTGAAAAGTAAAGGGGCAAGGACAGAACCCTGTGGAAGACCATTGTTAAGTTTCATCTGTCTACTCGTCTCCTTTCCCATTATAACCTGGAAGGCTCTGTTGGTCAGCATGTTGTCAATGAGGTTAATTATCTTTCTGCAGGGGATAATGCGGGCCAGTTTATATATTAATCCCTGTCTCCAAACAGTATCATATGCTGCTGTTAGATCTATAAATACTGTTGCTGTCTTTTGTTTCTTTTGAAAACTAGCTTCTATAAAAGTTGTTAATGAGAGCACTTGGTCCGTACAGCTTCGATGAGGGCGGAAGCCAGCTTGTTCAATGGGGACATTTTCTAGTATCCTGTGACTAATTCTGTTGAGGAGAAGCTTTTCTAATAGTTTATATACCATGCTGAGTAGAGCTATGGGGCGGTAGTTTTCTGGCTTATCGTTTGATTTGCCCGGTTTCGGAATTGCAATTATCTTTGTTCGCTTAAGTGAGAAAGGAATGTTACCTGACTGAAGTATATCATTAAAGAACATTGCAAGCCACTGTTTCGTGTATGCACCACTGTGTATCAAGAACTCTGGATGGATACCATCAAAGCCAGGTGCTTTACCTGATTTCATTTCTTTCAGCGCATGTGTGATTTCAGAAATAAGTATTCTTGCTGAATATTCGGAGTTCGTTCTGTTCATTTGTTTTAATGCCCTTAAGTCTCTTTTCACGTTGGTAGTATGTGTTCGATCTCGTGGAGCTCTGGATAGAGATACTATATGGGAGGCAACCTTGTTAGGAGACATTTTAGACTCTCTGGATTCCAGCTGGTTAGCTCCTCCAATTTTCCGCAACAAGGACCATGCCTGCAGGCTTGATTTTTTGAAGTCAAGGTTTTCGACAGTCTTTATCCATTTTTGGCGTCTAGCTGTATCGATGTTGTGTAAAAGCTCATCGGCTATTTCTCGGTCACCACTTTCGAGAAACTTCGTGTATAAGTCTTCGCATGTTTCAGTCCATCCAGGCACATATTCTTTGCGATACCCCCTAGGGATGGTTTTCTTGGCAGTGCTTATTACTGCGCCCACAAACCTCTCATAATGTTTGCTGGTTGGAGGGACCCAGCTCAAGGTTCGGTCTAGTTGTTCAGAGAACTTCTTCCAGTTTGCTTTTCTAAGATTCCACCTGGGTCGAGGATATGATCTAATTATTGGAATTGATATTCCGATGGTGATAAGCACCGGACGATGTTGAGTATGTGGGAAGTCTGCAAGGACACTTCTCGCAGTTGTTAGTGGTCTGTCATTGGTATCTTTTGAGACAAAACATAGGTCTGGGTTATATTCTTTTCTCCATGCAGCTGATTTAAATGTTCCTCTGTCTTTGGCATCAAAAACTAGGTATGTGTTTTGCTCTTCGGACCATTCTACTAGTGCCTCCCCATTTTCATCATTCGTGGTGTACTTCCACATTTCGTGGTGGCTGTTGAAGTCGCCGATGTATATAGTAGGATGTGGATGAGTCTTTAGCACTTCTGGGTTCCATGTAGTGGCTGGAGGTTTGTATATGTTAACTACGGTAATATCTCCAATCTTGGTGACTACTTCATGTATATTATTTTCATTGGAAGCAGAAAGTAGGAAACCATTTTCTATATTGCAGCGAATGTAGGTTGCGACGCCGTAATGTTTATCATAGGTGGCTCCCAGTAAATCGTAGCCAGGTATCTTTCCCCTTAAATCAAGCTGGACTTTGTCTTCAGTATGGGTCTCTTGTATGGCAACCAGGTCAATGTCGTTATCGTGTAGGAGTTTTTGCAACACTTGGCATTTTGCCTGGCTTATGCCCTCGATGTTAAGGTGACAGACTCGGATACACGGTCCGAGATCTCTAGTCAGTTGCTTCTGAGAAGAACCTTTATTTGTTCCCATCGTATGTTTACGTATAGATAAGATTTCTGTTTGTGATCTGTGATGTTGGCAGGATATTGTTTTTGTTTTTCGTTCGTCTGCCGCCAAATTTTTGCTAGTTCATTTAGCGTTACCCAGGGTGCACCACATGGAGGCGAACTAGCATTACACCCCGTTGTCATAATAAAATACAAAGTTGATGTTATTGTCAAAACCGTTACCTAGCTACCCAAAATCGTCCCGAAAGTAAAAAAAGCGTCCCGAAAGTGAAAAAATTAGTCCCGAAAGTGGTTACTTTCGGTACGAGTTGTGTAAAATGGTATTTTCGATTTAATAAATCATACCGAAAGTTTTGTTTTCGGGACGGCTGCAAAAAAAATAATTTACCTTCCAAATCAGAAGTTAAGTGCAAAAGGTCCTGTAAATGAAATTTTAAAATTTATAAAATCAAAGCACTTTTCCGTACACAACTGCAGAGGAAAGGGGGACAAGCAGTATGAGTGGTGTATATTCAGGTGTACAAAGGCGCATAACTGACATTGAAAAAACAGTTTTCTATGTTCATTGTGCATCCTATAATCTGAACCTAGTGTTGAATGCCGTTGCTGGAGTACATGAGTTGTTTTTTTACGATATAATTAAGAGATTTTATGTTTTTTTAGTGCAAGGATTAAAAGCTGGAATGTACTATTATGACTTTGGATTCATCTCGTTTGCCAACACGAAAAGGTTATGTGAAAACCGGTTGTTATCCAGACATGATGCTGTTATGGCTTTGCGTCGAGCTTTTCGACAAAGTAATGAAATCGTTAACAAAAATTTCATTGCTATCAAAAAACTATGAAAAATTAAAAGCTAGTGCATTATTAGAGCATATGAATAGTTTTGAATTGGCCGTTCACATTACTATTCAATCTAAAATACTTAACTGTATTCATCTAACATCAAAACTTTTGCAATCTGAAACAGCAGAGTTAACGGTCCTTCAAATTTTTAGCAGAAGCAGCAGGAGTAGCAGAATAGTGGGGATTTTACCGGAATTTAAACATAAATGGATAAAGCTTAAAAAAAAAGAATTTACTTATATTTTAGTAATTATATTGTTATTAGTTATCGTTATGTTTATAATAGGGGAACCCACAAAAATTGTCGCGGGGGACCCCCAATCTTCAGCTACGCCACTGCTTGTCAAAGATTTAATTTGTGTATGTATTTTCATATTAATTAAATTAATTGATTAAGATATGGTCATTTTTTAAAGATTCGTAGAAAAAATATTGTTCCTAACGCTTGCAGAAAGTCTCTTTTCCGCACTCGACCTGCAAACTGCAGTCGCGTGCAGAAAAGTATGACTTTCTGCACTTGTTAGGAAAATAACTATTGCGCCGAAAACTTAAGTACTTAACTAGGTAACCTCGATTTATTAGGTAATGATAAACCTAATAAATTTAGGTTATACCATCTCCCCAGAATTTTTAGAATAATCTTTTTTGAGAACGATTTTCAGAGTGGAAATCGAAACGTCAAATTGGTTAACTAAAAATGTAATTTTAATTACACCAAAAATTGTAGCTCGATCCCGTACAAACATAACACTGAAATTATACATGTCACAAGAAAATAGCTTTAGAACCTTGTGAAATGATCCCAGTTTAAAAAATACTTTTATCATTTAGTCCAAGTAATGAAGCTTAAAATAGGACAAAACCTCGCACTTTTTACAGAATGGATCGATTTGCTTGAAAATTTGAGGATAAGTAGTGGATAATCCAAGGATCAAAATCTATATGATGCCAAAAGGCGCTTTTACCATGGGGGTGGTTGCCACCCCATGTGGGGGGTGAACATTTTTTATTATATTTTGAGCGCAAAAGTTAGTAAAAACATTCATTCTAAGTAAAAAATGTTCTATACATTTTTTTGATAAAATTAATAGTTTTCTATTTATTCGCTATCGAAAATGTTAGTTTTATATTTAAAAAATTAATGTTTTTAATCAGTTTTCTGCAAATAACTCAAAAAGATTTTGTTTTATCAAAACAACTTTGCTTAACAAAAATGTACCTTTTGAAAAAATCAACAAAACCGTTTTTTTAAATTTTCTTTAAGACCAATAGTAATCGAGCTATACTTTATTATATGTTAGGTCTTCTTCGGCAAATGCTAAATATTGTAGTTTCAAAGTCAAAAGACGGGAAAACTATGCATTTTTCGAGGATCACTTCTTTAAACTAATTTGAAGTATTTAAAAATATCTATCTTCAGAAATAAAAAAAGTCTTTAGCTCAAAAATTTGGTGGCTTATAATGAAAAGAATGTCAGACCCTATATTTTTCAGCGAAAAAGTGATCGAAAGCAAACCCCTAATCACCAACCTTATTAAAATTAGTCATTGACCTTATTTCGTCTTCTTTACTTATGTATTATTAATAGGTTCTAGAAGTTTAACTGGTTTAGAATGATTAGTTTTAAAAAAAATGGAGTCAAAAGCAAATATCGAATTTTTGAAGTTTGGTAAAGAATTCTCTTTTCTTCAGAATAGAAAGATTATCATCGGAGCTACAAAAAAATAATATTTAAATATAAAATTGTAGCTTATTTAATTCCCAAGAAATTGGTTTGCAAAAATTTTCTCTACGGTAAAAATTAAGTGAGCTATTGACAATTAAAACTTGTAATAACATGCAAAAATCACCTTTACCAACCCTTTCAAAGTCACCACTTTTTGCGATTGAGGATTTTAAAAGGATTTGGTATTAATAGTCTTATAGATCTTGTAAAAACCTACAAAATTATTTTTTAACAAACTTTCTAAGATAAAAATTAAAAAGGTTACCGGTTAAAAATCAATATATTTTTTCAAAAAAAAAAAAAAGAAATCCAATTGGAAGCATAATAATGTAAGTTAGCTTTGCTTTTAGTCATTGGCCTTATTAGTTCTTCTTTATTTATGTATTATTAATAGATTTTAAAAGTTTGACTTGCTTAGAATGATTAGTTTTAAAAAAACTAGAGTTAAAAACGAATAACGACTTTTTGTAGTTTGGTAAAAAATGCCGTTTTCTTCAAAATAGAAAGATTAGCATCAGATATGCGAAAAATGTTTTTTATATGAAATTGTAGGTTATTTAATTCCCAAGAACTTGGTTTGAAAATATTTTTTCTATGGCAAAAATTGAGTGAATGGTAAATGAGTATATATCCAAAAACATTTCTTTTTTCTATATAAAACTAACACTTTCGATAGCGAATAAATCGAAAAGTATTAATTTTATTAAAAAAATGTATAGAACATTTTTTGCTTAGAATGAATGTTTTTATTAACTTTTGCAGTCAAAATATAATAAAAAATTTCCACCTCTAAGATGGGGTGGCAACCGACCCCATGGTAAAAGCGCCTTTCGGCATCATATAGATTTTGATCCTTGAACTATCCACTACTTATTTTCAAATTTTCAAGCAAATGGATCCATTCTGTAAAAATTGATAGGTGAAATGCTTCGGTTTCTGGACTAATTACAATTCTGCGTTAAATTTATGTGTTTGTTAGTACGTTACGACAATTCCCCAATGTGTGATTTTGTTAACCCTCTGTACTTGTCTGCAAATGACTCTGTCCATTTATTTCGAGTTCTCTGTCTGGATATAAGTTGCTCTTGGAGATTAAAAGCTTAGTTTTAATTTTATTTATTTTGATCCCCCATGTCAGCCTCTACTTCATGGGTACCATTTAGCAGAATCTAAACGCCTTCAAAGCGGTTTGATAGAATTACTTTATTTTTTATTTTTTTTCTATTCTCATACTATAATGTATCAATTATGATTTCACTACCTGTATCATAATGAACTTCATTATGATACAGATTTTTATTGCGATGCAGATTTGTATCCAATAGAATCGCGATATGGCATTCGCGATAATAATGGCACACGTGCAGTGCTACCAATGGCGAGTCAAATACATACGCTTTGACAGTTCTCAATATGTAAACAAACTGTAAAACTGACAAACTACTTAATTTGTTTGCGTTACAAAATTAATAAATTTGAATATCGCCGCTAGGCGGCTCGTTTCGTATCCCTCATACCCGCTTCATAATGACCATCATTAAATGCTAGTTGCATAATATAGGTACTATATTTATTTAGTAAAACTCGGGGAGGAATCTTGTGATTATTTATATTTGATCATTACTACGATCAATAATAATAATATTCAATAATTGATTCAATAATGATTCGATCAAGTTCGTTATATCTTAATTTAATACTACGCGAAACTTACCTAAGATCATATTCATCAACAATCCTTTTGATTGCTCTAATACATCATAACACTACTAACTAACGAGTACACTTTAGCCGCACTTTGCTCTGATTCGAGTTATTTGGGTTGCATTTCTCTGTCGGTAGAACAATTTTTTCTTTAATTCTGGACCGTGTTACGGGAGATTTCCCCTATTCCCCCTATATCCGCCACTGTTCAACAGTTTTCTAAAGATAAGGTGGAACTGCAGATATGCTGGTATTGGATAAGTGTGAACCATTCATGAAAACATGATAATTCTTATGTCAAACTAGCAGCACATGTTCTATCGCACTTCTTCAGTTTTCTGAGGACTTTTCGGAGGTTTTCTGAAGACTAAAATACGATGAATCTATTTATGACCACGAATTCATATGAAACACGCAAATATGCATGAAGAAAATGAGTCTGTCAGTAAAAGATATTTTCATTCACTTGATCGTGAATTAGTGCACTTAACACAAACCGAGTACCTGAATTAAGAAACTTCAGAAGGCCGTATAGTCTAAGAGCTAGAGCCGAAAAATCGTCGTCATAAATAATATGAAGTTTGGCATGTGAAATATGTCTATTGTATATTGATAATTATGACCCCTTTCAGGCTGACACCTCAGTGGATACAGGAAGTAGCAATAAGGGATGAAAGGGGAAAGTTAGTACAGTCATTAAAGGTTTTCACCTCTTATTTTGTTAAAACCTCCATCGATTTTCATGAAAATTGGTAACTAGTTAGAGCATACCCCAAGAAATAAAAATGATTTGGTGCCAACTTGCACTTTCAGCCTGGGGATGGATACCACCCCCTTCTCGGGGGGTAAAATTCACCTTCTCGGGGGTGAAAACTTTTTATTAATAATAACCCCACAAATTGATAGAGGCACAAATTGTAAGAAAAATTTGTTATAATGTGTTATTAAAATAAATCAATACTTTTTGAGTATTAAAGATCAAAGATTTGTCTTTTTAAGAGCAGATGCGTGAAGTTACGGATGATAAAAAGAACATATTAATTAATTGTAGGTTACTAAAATATTGTATTTATATTATTTCGATATTAAAAATTTAGCAAAAGTGTATTCGAGTATGTCAAATGTACCCATTATTGGACACCCCAGTTTCTGGACATATTTAGTTTATATTGACAGAAAAAATTCAGTTAAATGTCGAAATAATATTTTACTAACATACAATTAATTTTAATATGTTCTTTTTATCATCCGTAGCTTCACGCATATGCTCTTAAATAGACAAATATTTGATCTTCGATAACTCAAAAAGTATTGAAATAATGAATGGGTTGCATGTGTGAGTCCATACTAGTGTACTAAAGGAAATAGAGACGTTCTCACAAACAATTTATTTTACAACTGACGACTGATTTCTACATACATATTTATTACTACATATGTAGTTACCACTACATATAAATGCGTGCATGTGTGTGAGTGTGAGGGTTACACACCATACGCACGTACATGTGGGTATTTATGTGTATGCATAAATATGTGTACTTTGATATTGGCTTGATCATTAACTTTTGATTCAAACCAGACCACTTAACTAACTCTGGTTTTTTGTTGTTTGTAGCATTTTATTTTACTTTAACCGGGACCTGAAGATGATTTGCAAAGTGTAGATAGCAAAACCGGTCGTTAGTTGTAAAATAAATTGTTTGTGAGATCGGATCTCTTTTCTTTACTACACAAAAAGTATTGATTTATTTTAATAACACGATATAACATATTTTACTTAAAATTTGTCCCTCTATCGATTTGTGGGATTATTTTTAATAAAATTGTTTTCACCCGCAAGAAGAAGTGGTATTCACCAACAGGGTAAAAGTGCAAGTTGGCACCAAATCAGTTTGATTTCTGGAGGTATGCTCTAACTAGTCACCAATTTTCATGCAAATCGATGGAGGTTTAACAAAATAGGAGGTGAAAACCTTTAATGACTGTACTAACTTTCCCCTTTAATCCCTTATTGCTAGTTCCTGTATCCACTGAGGTGTCAGCCTGAAAGGGGTCATAATTTTCAATATACAATGGACATATTTCACAGGAAAAACTTCATATTACTTATGACGATGATTTTTCGGCTCTAGCTCTCCTTCTAGTAGCTCGAGAACAGTAGTTTTTCAGACCTAGGTGCCATATACCTTTTTAATATACACATTGAAAACTATCATTGACCGAAGTTTCGTTAAATTTGACCGGGACCACTTTTCCATAAGGAGTGTTGCGGGGTCCTTTAATCTGAGCGAAATTCATATTGTTTACATACCTCGAATAAGATTGATAAAATTTAATATCCCATGGTTATATATTAGCCTTAAAACCATTCAGAATGTTTTATGAAGACTTCTTTCGTTTTATGAAAACTTTTTTTATAAAACTAAAAATAAAAAAGATTTCCATATGTTGCCAACTTAAATAGACACGCTGAATGTTATAAGTCGGATAAGCTTATTTCGTCAGATATACTATTTCCAATTTTTATGTTATGAATTTGATTCTAACACAAATTTTTATTAACGTAAATATGCTTGTTACTAATTAATATATCTTTTAGTACCTTCATCAATTTTACATATTGGACTACAAATGATTGACTCCAAATCTAAATGAATATAAACGTAAAAAAGTCTTTCCTCAAATTACGACACATCTGCAATACGACTCTGGGCGCAAATAGTGCTGCTCTGGTCCTGCGTCCAGATTTAAAACCAAACTGAGTTTGTTCAAGATTTTCTTTCGCATTTGTGCCTGATTCTGTTATAAAGTATTCTTAAGAAAATGTTAAGGGAGTGGGTCATTAGGCTATAGCCTTAATCAGGTTAATAGCCTTAATAGCCTTAGGTCATTAGGCTTAAATTGCAGGGTTGTCGCGATCCCTACAAATAGTGACTGATTTCTTTGTAAGTAAAGAAGTGTTTGCTTAAATGAAACATTATTTGGCAAAATAATGACTATAAAAAATTGCAGTTGATTATTTAAAATTTTTAAATTTTATACACAGTATAAAACACTCTAGTAATTCCCCGCGATTAGCTTTGATCTACATTTGTAGATTGATTTGATTGGTATACCAATCAATATTCTGAGCGATTTCTTGCCTAGTGTTTTTAGGGTTTGCGATAAATGTAGATCAAAGCTAATCGCGGGGAATAACTAGAGTGTTTTATACTGCGTATAAAATTTAAAAATTTTAAATAATCAACTGCAATTTTTTATAGTCATTATTTTGCCAAATAATGTTTCATTTAAGCAAACACTTCTTTACTTACAAAGAAATCAGTCACTACTTGTAGGGATCGCGACAACCCTGCAATTTAAGCCACAAATTAATTTTTCATTTCTCCACTGATTTACGCGCAGCTCACGTCTATTGCTATTCTGGGAGTGCTGTACCATCAGTGGCAAACCAAAGCAGCGAGAAGGGTTCGTCTACTTCTACTTCCATATCAGGCTTTCATGGATGCGGCATTTGCAGGAAAAATAATTGTGGAGCAGACTTTCAAATCGCACTTTGTCCATTTTTGACATTTTTCAGGAAATGAGAAAAACTGCCACTCCGTTATTAATAAAGTTAAAAGAATCACACAAAATATGACAAATAGTTATTCATGAAACAGTTCGTGAAGTATGCTTTTTGCGATCGCACGCGATATTTAGAGCATGAGCGACAACGGAGCGAGTGCTATACATCGCGTAAGTTCGCAAAAAGTACTTCACGCACAGTTTCATACAATATTTTATCTACGATAAACAAATAAAAAAACTGTAACTCTTCTCCACTGGAATTCATTTATATTCTACAATTTTTAAAACTTTGACATTTAAAAATTCTAACTACAGTGGAACCTCGATAACTCGGAATAATCGGGACCGCGACCGATCCGGGTTATCGAAAATCCGAGATAGCCGGAGAATATGGTAAAAATTAATAAAATACGGTATACTTACAGATAAACTCCGTTAGAATTGAAATAACATGAAATATATTTATAAATATGCACAGTACCTACTCATTAAAATTACTTAAAAAAACACCAAACCCAAACCTAAGCAAATGGAAGCGAACAATACAAAACACACAATACTAAAGACCATTGTTTATAAAATAATTTTTTAAATAGTCTTTCCTAAACAATGCTGACAGTTTGAAATAAAAAGGAATAGATACTACAGACAGGTGGCTGTTGTTTCTGCGGCGTGTGCTATGAGTTATTTTTAATATCGTATAGTTCAAACACACATAAGTACACATTATCTCTCAAATATTATATTACATACATTTTTATTGTTGAAAGGTTTGTCTGATAACTAACTATTTTGATTGGAAATAAGCCACAATTAAATTGAAAAATACAAAATATTGAAAATCAAAATGTTTATCTGATGAAAATCGGTCCGGGTTAGCCGGACTTCCGGGTTATTGGGGGCCGACTTATCGGGGTTCCACTGTACTTTCAAACAACGAAACTGTCAAAACTTTTGTTGTAATTTATTGCTCGTATTGTCATCACCATGACAACGCTAAAGTTAAGGATATTTGATTATATATGAAAGTGTGTATTTGATTATATGTAAGCAGTGCGAAAAAGTAAGTCCCATTTAAAATACATTGTTGCTTCACGCACACTTTAAACCCTTCACGCACTGCTATCTATAATGACAGTTTTCACAAACTAAAAACTTATACATAATATGACATAGAGTAGATAAATGTACTTTTTTATTACCAATTTGGCCTGTTCATAAGTAGCAACAAACTTTATTAGTTTTTTCAAAAAAAAAATTTTGATTGAGATAACGCTATTTGATTTTCTTTAAAGGACAAAATGTAGTTTGATTCTAAATGATAAAAAATAGAAATATGAACAAAAGATGCATTTCTGCGTGTTTGGAAAGCAATAGAGAAAATTTAAAATAATCATATGGCATGGATGTCATTCTCCAGAAGGCAGCAACATTCTTCTTCATTTTCACATTGATCGCAGGTCTGATCTTTTTCAATTATATTTTCACGGTACTATCTTTCAAAATTGGATCTAACCACGTTAACTCTTGATCTAACGCCCATTCTTTGCCAGATAAACTAACTAAAAATTGTGACGAGCTATCCAGTTTTTTTCTTAACAGCATGCTTCATTGGCAATAGGGAACTTGCACCTAATTTTTTATTACATAATAATGTTTAGTTTTGTATAAAAATGAGATTTCCAAAATTTTACGCTTCAAAAACTCATAATAACTTAGAAGTACAAATTAAGTCTTCTTTATCTTAAAATGTTTCAAACGACCCGTGAGGTCACAGATTTTGGCTATGTGGTTCAGTTTATGGTTATATTTACGTATATTCTTCTTCTTCTTCTTTAGTTTATTGGCCTCCACCTACTTGGGTATTTAGTCAGATCGTCGTCGGGGAATAAAGGAAAAATATTTATATTCTAATAACATTTATCGTATGTCATTGTAATAAAATATACCAGTTTGTTGAGATTGCAGTTTGATATAGTTTTTGAAGGAAAGGAAAGAAGGTTTACTATTGAAAATAAAACCATTTTCTAAAAATACAAATTTTCTATGAATATTTCAAATGATCAAACACATTTGTAACGTCACATAACTGTATTTTCTACTGACGTTTATAATGTCTAATTTAAAATTATATATACAATTAGTGTAGAATGTAAACATACAACCCAGTGACGTCACGACGCGTTTTGGGGTGGCTGGTATAAGTTGAATTTTTAGTCGTCTTTGGGGGCCAAACGAAAGACAAACAAAACTTTTTTATTTTTGATACAGGTTCTAAATTATGTTCTGTTGTGATTTATACCATTTTTTTCGAATTTAAAATTTTATGCAAGTTCCCTATTCCGGCAGTATGTACTATGTTACTTTGACTGAAGTAAACTTAAAAACATTTTAGAAAAGTCAATATTTCTGTACAAAACTCTAAGAGTAAAATCAGAGTCTAGCTTGCGAACTTGTCCTTTCTTAAATCAGTCTTTTTTAGAAAGTCAGTCAACGCGGAACTTATTTCTACCACACCTCTTCCTGCTTTATGCCCAAGCCATTTATAAAAAACAAATGGTTTTTGTTAAAATATCTGTCACGCAAAATGCGAAATAAAGTCGTTACGTGGTAAAACAGCATTGCAAGACAAACGAGTCGCATTTTGTCCAAAATAGTGCTATTTGTTGGTCTCTCGGTAGTGGACAAAATGCGTTTTGTTTGTCTACTTGATTTTTGAAGCCAAAAATATACGTTAAATAGGACGCTTAGAATGTCTAAGAGTAAGTAACCTAATAAAGGATGTTTTGACGAATACAACGCCACATCTAAGTCATAATGTGAAAATATGGACAAAGTGCAATTTGAAAGTCTGCTCCTCAATTGTTAACCACTGGATAATATCCCCAAATACCAGTATCATTAGTATTAATATGTAATTAAAATTTAAATTTTCCATTCACTCACCTCACTCATTCATGTTACGTTCAAAAAAGTCCAAAATTAATTAAACTGATTAATTCTAAGCAACTTTTGTTCTATACAGCTTTTTGTAATATACTATTTTATTGGGAAATCAGCCACAATTTCAGTTAAACATGAAATTTATTGACGTTTCGACTTCCACAAAATCTTTGTTAATAATGTCCGTAATTAAAAGCTATTTCAATAATGGACTATTACTTATATGGCTTCCATTTATTTATTCAAATTTTTCCTCACATTTCCTTCCCCCAGTAATTTACGTTTGGTAGATGGCACTGGTAAGAACAGCTACCGATAAATATTCCATTTAGGACGGCCTGTGTGACGTTGAGGGTGAGGAGATAAACATCACAAAGGCCAAATACCAATAAATTCAACTTCACACCAGGCACACACTCTCAGATTGAATAATTAATATGGCTTAGCGCCATATTGCTAATGCTATGCTTCTCTCGTAAACGGACGACCGAAGTCAACCATGTTAGAACAGTCCTTTAAGTTTTAAGTTGCCGATGGCGCGAAGCTGCTCTGGCCTAATGGCTGCAGAAATTTACCTGAGCTATCGTCAGCTAATTATTTATTTAATATTTGTTTAAGCCTTGACGAATATGTAAAATCAAATTATATTCGTGTTTCCTCTTTAATACGTTGGAGCAATTGGGGTTTTTCTATGTAGAAGCAGCTTTTAAATGAATTTTTGAATAAAATTTTTTATACGAAAGAACATGAATTCAAATCGAAATTGAACAATAAATATTTGCCTTCTTACATACACTCATCTCGCATCGGCACGACAAGTTGGCACCCTTTGCATTTTTGATGAAGATGTCGAAACAGAGTTTATTTTTTATTGTAACTTTTACCGATGATTGGCATCCTCTGATAGATGGTGTTACGGTATGTTTTAGAAAGAGCATGCGCACGAAAATTTTTTATTTAAATCGAACTATACAAACTTACAAATTAATACAAAATAGAAGGGGAGACAAGTATGCTAAATTTGCAATTATTCTAGCTCGTTGGGGACCTATTGGGTTGTGAAAATTAGGTCCTAAAACCAAAAAAAGTTAAGTTAAGTTTTACATTTTGGTGGGGACTTTCCATTTTTTAATTTAATTTTCCATTTCCAACAATCGTTTTTTCCGATTATAGCGCCATCTATCCATAATTTGAAAAATGCCTCAAATAAAATTTACTTATTTTTACGTGAGGAATCCAATAATTGCAAGAAAAAATGCAGGCTGCTATATTATTTAAAATTTTAAAATAATCCCCCACCCCACCTCCGTGTTTGGTCGTGTTTAATGTCATTCGATAGATTTTAAAAAATATTGAACACGTATCTTTCAGTTTTTTGATCTGATGTTTATTTCGCGAAATATCGCCGGGTTCCTATTTAAAATTTTAAAGTTACACCCACACCACTCCGTGGGGTCGTGTTTGGTATCATTCGATAGATTTTTTAAAAATATTGGACACGTATTTTTCAGTTTTTCGATCTGACATTTATTTCGCATAATATTCGCTTTTTTTTTGTGGAATTTTGTGATTCGCCAATTTCCTTACGCCCCGCTCAAATCGTCAGATTTTTTAAATACACGGTTCTACATGTACTTAACTTACCTTATCGTAATCTGACCACTTCTAAGGATATATTTTTTTTTTCGGACACCACTTAACGAACTCCACTGTATTAAGAGTTCATATATTATAGTAGGGGTACATTTCCAGGATATACGGTTTATTCCCATCTTCTTTTCTGACGCGCTCGAGTTACTGCAAAAATCCCGCTTGGGTCCCTTGCCAAAAAAATTAAATAACAAATTGGTAGGTGCCAACTCATTTGCTTCAGTGTTATAAAGAGGTGCATTTTATATTGCTTATACTATGACATTTTTGTTTATTGATGCCAAAAGTATTATTGTGCTTGTTTCAATTCTTAGCAATTTAAAGATCTCTGCGAGTGCAGAAGTTGTTGCATCTATTGTTGCTCTTATTTAGGACGAAAAAAGTCAAGTTTATAGCTAACAGATACGGAGCTTCACGCAGTACAGTGCAACGTGTAATTTCTTGTTTTATAGATAGAGGAGCTTATACGGGAAGTTCTGGAACAGGCAGTGCCCCCGCTACCATATGTGCAAAATGTGCAATGCACACGGGCGCTATCCTTTAGGGGCGCCAAAACCCGGGGTCAAAAATTGCAAAAAAGGCAAAGAAACAAAAATTAATTTTAAAATAAAAGTTGAGAAATTAAATAGGATTCAGTTTAAACACACACTAAATTTGATTAGTGTATCATCCAGTTACTGCCGATTCCCATTTGCGAGAACATGTCAGAAGTCAGGCATTTTAATTTATTTTTTTAATCTTTTATTCTGTTTGTTTCATTTTGATATTTTAGCCTACTAATAATAGTCCATTTACTCACGGTTTTTGTTGTAAATTTTAAAGAACCGCTTGGATTGACATACAATTTGTCTACACATAGCTAACAAGAAAAGAAATGATACCTACTGTGCCGATGATTGCTTTTACTCTGGGGGTAAAAGGGGTATTCTCAGGGGAATACGCCCGAGAATACCTGAAGGTATTCTCGGGGGTGAGAAAACAGTCGTTCAAAGTAAGTCCGGAATTGGATAAACTGACTAATTCTAAGCACCTTTTGTTATATAGAGATTTTCACTAAGTCAATTCTTTTCGAGTTATTTGCGAGTGAGTATGTTCATTTTTCAACAAAAAACCCCGTTTATCTACTCTATGTCATATATTATGTATCAGTTTTTAGTTTGTGAAAACTGCCATTATAGATAGCAGTGCATGAAGGGTTTAAAGTGTGCGTGAAGTGACAATGTATTTTAAATGGGATTAAAATTTACTTTTTCGCACTGTTTTTGACACACTTTCATATAATCAAATATCCTTTCGCGTTGTCATGGTGATGACATATTGAGCAATAAATTACAACAAAAATTTTGACAGTTTTGTGGTTTGAAAGAAATTAGAATTTTTAAATGTCAAAGTTCTAAAAATTGTAGAATAGAAATGAATTCCAGTGACGAAGAGTTAAAGTTTTTTTATTTGTCTATCGTAGATAAAATATTGTATGAAACTGTGCGTGAAGTACTTTTTGCGAACTTACGCGATGTATAGCACTCGCACCGTTGTCGCTCGTGCTGTAAACATCGCGTGCGTTCGTAAAAAGCATACTTCACGAACTGTTTCATAAATAACTATTTTAGACGGTTTCTCGCAATTAAAAACTAATTATTTTATCGAAAAAATACTCTTAGCAAAAATATAGCTTACAAGAAAGTGAAAAAAATAATTTATATATGAAGTCCGCAAAACCCAATAGAAAGCAGAGTTGTAGCTAGGTTCTTATTCGTCAAATTCCAAATAAAATATTTCAACGTGAAATAACCAAAAATTAAGCACTTTTCGGGGAAAACTCATTACAACTTCTTTAAAATGTTTAAAAAAAGCTTTATTTATATGATCTGTAGGTTTCATCGGTTTAAAGTGCTCATTTTTGAAAAAAAATTGGTTTTAAAGTAATTTTTATTCAATCTTGAAAAAAATTCTTTTTCCAAATAACTTTCAAATTAATTAGTGATACCAAAAATCTCAAGCAGTAAAAACATGTAGATTTTGCTTTTCTGAATATTTTGGATGTTTTGTTTTCCTGTAAGACAAAAATTAGAAGATATGTTCAAATTTTGCATACACTCATGTTTAGTGACTCGTTCAGCCCTTTCGCCCTTTTAAATACAGCCTTTTCAAAAATAATCACTTTGAACCGATGAAACTTCAGATCATATAAACAATACATAAGTAAAGTAACTTGTGGTGAAGCGGTAACGATTAATTTCATTTGGGATGCTAATTAGGGGGTGGTTTTCATGATTTTTTTACCAAAAAAAGGGACACATTATTTTTTACTTTTTATTTATCTCTCTGATAAGCGCTTGATTTTTTGGTTATTTTACGTTGAAATATTTGATTTGTAATTTGACGAATGTGAACCTCCTTTTCATCAGCTACAACTCTGCTTCTACTGGGTCTGCAGACTTCATATATAGGTACTTTCACCATTTTTTTTCACTTTTTTATAAGCTATATTTTTTTTGATAAAATACTTACTTTTTGAGTTATTTGCGAAAATCCGTCTAAAAACTTATTTTTTTTTTGTTGAAAAATGAACATAAATTTACTTGCAAATAACTATTGAAAACGAAACTAACGAAAACTATTGAGGAGTATTGACAGAGAAAAATCTTTATAGAAGAAAAGTTATTTAAAATTAGTCATTTTTTCCAATTCCGGACTTTTTTGAACGTATGTCTTTTCACCCCCGAGAAGGGGTGAAACTCACATGCTAAAGTTTAGTTTTCTGGTTTATTTCAAGTACCTACCTACCTTCAAAAAATAAATAAAAAACATGATTCAAAATGCCTTAAGTGGCGCCAAAATCCTTTTTTGCACACAGGCGCCAGTACCCCTTACGGGGGCACTGGGAACAGGTCCCAGAGAAAAACTACTCATCGGGACGACCGGTATATAGTGTCCTTAGAGTGTCTAAGAAATTATAACTATTTATCTGCTGTTGTGTTCAAAAACAGTCTTCAACATGTCAGTAACTTAAATATTAGTTAACCGTTAGAAAATTGTTAAATGAGGCTAATCTGAATGTTTGAAGATCCACTACAAGACCCGAGCTTTCCTAGTGAGCACCGCGATTAGAATGCAGACGACTGGATAAAAATGTGATGTTTAACAACGGGTTGAGATTTTGTTTACGTTCACTGGTTGATCGTGGAACAGTCTGGAGAAGAAATGTTGGAACGATATGTCGAATCACTTTTAGTCCTAGAGTAATGAACTATTTTAAATGGGAAATAAGCCACAATTTTACAATTTATTAACGTTTCGACGCCCAAGTCGGGTGTCGTTGTCAAAATACCAAATAATGTAAGTTTTAACTATAATATTATATTATATATTTTAATAACTCCTAGAGTAAGTTCTCAAAAGAGTTCAGCTTTACTAGAATGACTTAGATCTAAAAGTAGTATTTTGAACAGTGATAATGGGTTTATTAAACTACAATTTACAAAAATCATCGATTACAAAACCGTCGAAAACAACAGAAACATGAGAGTTCTGAGATCAAAATGAACAAAAAAAAACCAAAGATAACTAAAATTAATGACAGGAGAATACAGCAACAGAAAAAAGTTAAATTAATAATGTAATACAAAGAATCTATAAGAATTTGTACACATCCACCATACGAAACTCCAGAACAGATTAAAGAACTATTCTAAACGTCGTCGCGTCGGCTGAGGACCTCTCCCAAAAATATCTCATTCAGAAATCGGGCATGACATATAACATATTATTAAAAACAAAAAAGCGAAAGTCGAATAACGCCCAAAATTAGAGACAACATTATGATAGACACCGCTGGGGCCCAAAATCCCGACAGCCAAAATCCCGACGGCCAAAACACCGACACGCCAGAATCCCCACACGCCAGAATCCCGACATGCAACAATCCTCGCATAAGTAAAAATTCCGACCACTACATTTTGAATATATATTGTTTCCTTTTCAAATGCAATACCAAATCATATTATAGAGTATTGAAATTGAAAAATTATTACTTACTAATAAGTGCGGGTACTAATTATTATGTATTTTAAAAGAAAAAATTATTTAAACACTATTTTATAATATAAAAGCTATACCTACTTACTGAAATGGAAGGTGGAAAGTGTCATGATAATATCTATTATATGAAAGTAAACTTGAATTCAGGATTCGATTATATGTACCGGGTGTCCCAATAAGAATGGCTCTCGGCCATATCTCAGGAACCGTTTGTAGTAGAGCTTTGAAGTAAAAAATTTTATAACAAAAGTTGCCTCAGGAAAAGCCTAGAAATTATTTTCATAATTGTGGGTCCACCGCTAGAGGGCGTAATTGAATATCAAAAATTAAAAAATCAAAATTTTACAAAATGTTCCTAATGAAGGGGCATTGAAAATCCGGTCATTGTATTTTTCATATAATTCTGCGCATATTTGATTTCGCAAGTTTAGGTCCACCTTTGCAAATAAGGGGTGGGGGTGAGTGGGAACCTTGTTATGAAAAAATGGCTGTAAGTCCGGTTCTGTTAAATCAAATCTTGCAAATTTGGTCTTGTTGAAAACAGATCTTTTTCGTCAATGTAAGAGTTATGATTTCGAACCAACCTACTAAGTAATATGTCAGCTATAAGGCGTTATTTAATTTTTTTCAGAAATCTAGTTTTCTTTGGAAAATATTAAATACAAGTATGCATTTTTAATCATACATTATAAAATTAGATTAAATTACCAATGGAATAGCGAAAACCGCATTTCGATACCTTTTTTCTATACAAAACGTGTAAATTTAAAAACATAACTACTGTCACCGGTAAACGAAGTTAAGGAAAAGTAGTGTACTATGATAAAAACAAAGAAACATTTTCCAGATGTCAACGTATATAATAGGGCTTTTCAACGCTTCTCATTTGTTTCGAGCCTCGGTCATATCTCGTATACCTATTAATATTATCACGGATTATACGACATATGACAGAGGCTCGAAACAAATGAGAAGCGTTGAAAAGCCCTTTTAATTAAAACAACAAAAAAATAAAAATAACTATTTAGTGTTAGTGACGACATAAATGTTCAAATTGTTGCAAATAATTTTCGTTGCAAGCATTTACTCTTTCAGATTGAACAGCGGTCTCAATTTCTGCTCTTGAAATGCTTTCGTATTCTCTGTATAATGTTTTCTCGAGTAGTGTAGTGTATTGTAAAAGCTTGCTTCAAAAATGATGGACAATAATTTGAATATTTAGATCGTAACTAGGTAGTTGTTTTTATTTCTTTGTTATATTTTATAGTGTTGTTTGTCTTTATATTATCGTTTAATTAATTATATTTTTATACGTTGACATCTGGAAAATATTTCTTTGTTTTTTCCATAGCACACTAGTTTTCATTAAATTAGTTTACCGGTGACAGCAACAGTTATGTTTAAAATTTACACGTTTCTTAAGATATCTTGAGATAGAAAAAAGGTATCGACATGCGGTTTTCGCTATTCTATTGCTAATTTAATCTAACTTTATAATATAGGATTAAAAAGGCATACATACTTGTATTTAATATTTTCCAAAGAAAGCTAGATTTCTGAAAAAAATTAAATAACGCGTCCCAGCTGACTTATTACTTATTAGGCTGGTTCGAAATTACAACTTTTGCATTAACGAAAAAGATCTGTCTTCAACAAGAACAATTTTGCAAAATTTGATTTAGCAGGACCGGATTTACAGCCCTTTTTTCATAACAAGGTTCCCACTCACCCCACCTCTTATTTGCAAAGGTAGACTTAAACTTGTGAGATCAAATATGCGCAGAATTTTATGAAGAATACGATGATCGGATTTCCAGTACACCTTCATTAGGAAAATTTTGTAAAATTTAGATATTTTAATTTGTGATATTCAATTACGCCCTCTAGCGGTGGACCCACAATTATGAAAATAATTTCCAGGCTTTTCCTGAGGTAACAGTTGTTATAAAGTTTTTTACTTCAAAGCTCTACTATAAACGGTTCCTGAGATATGGCCGAGAGCCATTCTTATTGGGACACCCGGTATACATAATATATTATTGGACTATACAGGGTGTAACAAAAATACAGGTCATAAATTTAATCACATATTCTGGGACCAAAAATAGTTCGATTGAACCTAACTTACTTTAGTACAAATGTGCCCATAAAAAAGTTATAGCCCCTTGAAGTTACAAAATGAAAATCGATCTTTTCCAATATATAGAAAACTATTTGAGGTTTCTTATTAAAAATGGACACGTGGCATTCTTATAGCAGTAGTATCTGAAGAAAAAATTATAGTGAAATTTGGACACCCCGTAAAAATTTTATGGGGGTTTTGTTCTTTTAAACCCCCCCAAACTTTTGTGTACGTTCCAATTTAATTATTATTGTAGTACCATTAGTTAAACACAATGTTTTAAAAACTTTTTTGCCTCTTAGTATGTTTTCGAAAAGTTAGTTTTTATCGAGATATTTTTAGTGCGGCAGATTCGTGCAATATATTATAAGAATTGCACATTTAATGATACAAGCGTATAATTTGGTCCACATATACTGCACAAATAAAGGTTCAAATTTAGATATGAGGCCATCTCAGATTTTCCTTTTACAAAAATGGCGGTCATTCAAAATGGGCGACTATACATATATGACTAATAGCACGATATCTTTTGATTTCAATTTGAAGTCCGATTTCAACCAAATTTGGTACGTAGGTTCGTTTTGTGATTTACAAGATCGATGCTATAAATTGGAAGAATCGTTTTACCAGAAGTTTTGTTTTTCCTGGTTTTTTATGTAAAACTATTTTATATTATGTAAATAATTTATTTTCAATTTTTTCACCCTGTATATATTAATTTTTCAAAATGGTAATACCACTATTGAACAGAGCGTGAGAATATGTTTTAGGAAATATTTTGAACTTTGTAGTTATGTTAATTATAATTACCATTTAATAAATGCATAACGTATCTTCACATGTACCTATATGTGGCAGATTCGTGCAAATATTATAAGAATTATTGTACATTTAATGGTAGAGTCATATAATTTGGACAACATATACTACACATACAAAAGTTCAAATTTAGATAGGCCATCTCAGATTTTGCCTTTTACAAAAATGGCGAGCATTCAAAATGGCGGCTATACATATGTGACTAATAGCATGATAACTTTTGAACGAAAAGTCCGATTTTAGCCAAATTTGATACCAAGTTTCTTTTTTTGATGAATAAGATCGAGGTCTTGAACCGGAAGAATCGGTTTACCAGAAGTTGTGTTTTTACTGTTTTTTATGTAAAAATATGTTGTTGTTTTTTTTAATTCTTTCACCCTGTATATATTAATTTTTCAAAAAGGTAATACCGCCATTGAAAATAGTGTAAAAATATTTTTTAGGAAAGATTTTGAACTTTTTAGTTATGTTAATTACCATTTAATAAATGCATAACTTATATTCACATGTACCTATGTGCGGTAGATTCATTTTGAATGCCTGCCATTTTTGTAAAAGACGAAATCTGAGATGGCCTCATATCTAAATTTGAATCTTTGTATGTGTAGTGTGTGTGGTCCAAATTATATGCTTTTACCATTAAATGTACAATAATTCTTATATTATTTGCACGAATGCGCCGCACATAGGTTCATAGGTACATGTTAAGATACGTTATGCATTTATTAATTGGTAATTAATATAACTAAAGAGTGCAAAATATTTCCTAGAAAATATTTTTACGCTCTTTTCAACGTCGGTATTAACTTTTTGAAAAATTAATATATACAGGGTGAAAGAATTGGTAAAAAAACAACATGTTTTTGCATAAAAATCAGGAAAACACAACTTCTGGTAAATCGATTCTTCCGGTTCAAGACCTTTGTCTAACACATCAAAATAAGAATCTATATAACAAATTTGGTTGAAATCGGACTTTTCGTTCAAAAGTTATCGTGCTATAAGTCACATATGTATAGTCGCCATTTTGCATGCCCGCCATTTTTGTAAAAGGTAAAAACTGAGATGGCCTTATATCTAAATTTGAACCTTGATGTGTGTAGTATATGTGGTCCAAATTATATGTTTCTACCATTAAATGCACAATAATTCTTATAATTTTTGCACGAATTTGCCACACATAGGTACTTGTGATGATACGATATGTATTTATTAAATGATAATTAACATAACTAAAAAGTTCAAAATATTTTCTACAAAATATTTTTACGCTCCTTTCAATTGCGGTATTACCTTTTTGAAAAATTAATATATACAGAGGGAAAAAATTGAAAAAAAAAACATATTTTTACATAAACAACCAGTAAAAACACAACTTCTGGTAAACGGATTCTTCCAGTTCACCATATCCCTCTTGTAAATCAAAAAGAAAACCTATATACCAAATTTGGTTGAAATCGGACTTTTTGTTCAAAAGTTATGGTACTATTAAACACATAAGTATAGCCGCCATTTTGAACGCCCGCCATTTTTGTAAAAGACAAAATATGAGATGGCCTCATATCTAAATTTGAACCTTTATATGTGTGGTATATGTGGTGTAAAATATATGCTTGTATCATTAAATGTGCAATTGTTTCACATATCAGCCGCACTATTTGAATATTTGTCAAATCCACCACATATTTGTATAAGGTTAAGTACGATTATGGAGACTTGGTAAAAATATGAAAACTTATTTATGATTTACATTTTTAGGTATATTTTGAACCAGATTAAAAAAGAAGCCACATCTCGATAAAAGGTAACTTATCGAAAAAATACAAAGAGTTTAATGGGAACGTACACAAACATTTGGGGGGTTTAAACGAACAAAACCCCCATAATTTTTTTATGTAAACATATTAAAAAAGAAGCCGCATCTCGATAAAAACTGCCTTATCGAAAAAACATTAAGAGGCAAAAAAGTTTTGAAAATATTGAATTTAACTAACGGTACCACAATAATAATTTAATTGGCACGTACACAAAAGTTTTGGGGGGGGGGTTAGCGGAACAAAACCCAATAAAATTTTTAGGGGGTGCACAAATTTTACTAAAATTTTTCTTTAAAATATTCCTGGCATAAGAATGCCACATGTCTATTTTTAATAAAAAATCTGTAATAGTTTTCGATATATTCGAGAAAATCGATTTTCATTTTGTAACTTCAAAGGGCTATACCTTTTTATGTGCATATTTGTACTAAGGTAAGTTAGGTTCATTCGAACTATTTTTGTTCCTAGAAAATGTACCTACTTTAATTTATGACCTGTTTTTTTGTTACACCCTGTATATTGGCAAAAAAAAAATAACTTAATTCATATACCCATGTTAGAAATTTTATTTAGAAAATTAGTTCATATTAAACGGTAAATACTTTTGTTTAGTAACAAAAAATAAAAAACAGATGGCCATAAACAAAAAACAAGAAATAAATGTAATTATGTATATGTTAAAAACAAACTTATCAAACCTGTCGGGATTCTGGCCTGTCGGGATTTTGGCCTGTCGGGATTCTGGCGTGTCGGGATTTTGGCCGTCGGGATTGTGGCTGTCGGGATTTTGGCTGTCGGGATTTTGGGGTAGAGCCGATAGATACAAATCTTGCTGAATAAGTGCCTAACATTACGCAAAAACTTGATTTAGATCAATCGGTTGAGCAGGCGGGATTTAGAAAAAGTAAAAGTTTGGTACTATCGATCACTTGCAAACCATCAGATTACTGATTTAAAAAACCACAGAATATAATGTAATCTTATATATTATGGTATTTATTAACTTCCATTACGTTTTCAATATTATTGAGACTTGGTACTTTTTGCCAGCCCTGATGGGGGCTTTTGTTTTTCATGAAAGCTATCTGTTATAAACTGGTCATACTGCAGCCACTTGGCTTATTGTACATTTTCGATTCCTTCATAACTCATTTCAAAAAGTATTTGTCACCTGCGATCTAATGCTTCGCAACCAAGCAAGATATAGATGACTGTTTCAGGTTCTCTGCTATAGAGTATACAGCTGCAGTCTCCATGAAACAGTCCCGTTATATTCAGGTCTACCTTATCATGTATAGTAAGGAAGCCTGTTATGACTCAGCTTTGATTCCTCCTTTTTTCAGCAGTACTTCAGTCCTATTAGCACATGTCCGTTCAATACATATTTGGCCAGAATACAGGCTTTCTTGCTGTCACGGACCCACTTTTGGTACTCCCACGACCAGCTCCGGACCGAAGTATTTTGTAGCTGATGCTCTTCTGGTAAGTGCATCAACTATTTCACTTCCGTATTTTTTCCGTTGCAACCCATGTCAGTGCAACACTATTATTTTGTGCCGATCTAACGAGTTCTGGCTGGTGGGTTCCATTTCAACACTAGCTTAGAATCCACCTAGGTGATTATAAGTACACACTATGTGCAGTTCTTGATCCACTTCAGTTGGAAAGCCCTATATATATATATATATATATATATATATATATATATATATATATATATATATATATATATATATATATATAATTCATGCCTTATATGTGGAACTATATTCTTCTAGTGACATATAAATGTTTATACCGCTACCAAATGTTCCTATATCTGATACTTCTGTAGTTTTAGACTCTTCTGTATACCAGGTATAACCCAGTAGTCGGGTCAAGTCTTTCCTCTACCTTATCTCTCTCGTAGGGTCACATTTGGAAAGGTAAATCCTGAAAGATGTTTTGATAGACCCACAATACACAAGACGAACAGTTACATTTAAACACGAACAGAATATGAAGTTTAAAAACATTTACGAACAGACTACATTCTACAAAAAAAGGTTGTTTGTACATTTCACCAAAGTTGTTTACCTTAGTATTGGAAAATTAGATACCCGAATTATTGGGATGAAAAAAGTTGAAACATTGATGCTGTACGTCTGAGTTGTTTGAGGTACGCAGATAATAGTATTATTTCGTATAGGTAGATATGCAGGAACAATTAAAATACTTAAATGAGTAGTCAAATAAAATATGTCCCAAAATGTAACTTCAAAAAAACAAAATTATGAGCAATCTACAAAATAGTATCATTATTGGCAACGTCAGTCTTGAAAATGTAGATCACTATTTATACTAGCGAGGCTCAGGTGGCAATGGGTCAAGCATATTGCTCGAGATAAACATGAAAATGGAAAATAACAAACCGAGGAGCAAAAGCGAACTGGAGAAGCGTGTATATACGAAGTCTTTAAACCCAGTAGGTCATGAAATGTAGGTTCTTATTCGTCAAATTCCAAATCGAATATTTTAACGTGAAATAACTAGAAATGAATCAATTTTCGCGAAAAAGTCATCACAACTTTTTTAATATAGGTTTGTTCCAACACGAAGAAGAACCGTCAAAGGTTTTGCTATTGTGAATATTTTGGACTTTTTGTTTTCCTGAAGACAAAAATTGGTTATAAGATAAATATGTCTGTTAAAATTTTGCATACACTCGTGATTGGTGACTCGTTTAAGCCCATTTGACTACAGCCTTTTCAAAAATAGGCACTTTGAACCAACGAATCTTACATATTTTATAATACAAACAATAAGTAAAGTAATTTCTGAAGCGGTAATATCATTTCGGATGCTAATTAGAAAGTGATTTTCACGACTTTTTTACCAACCAAAAAAAGATACCAACATTATTTTGATCGAAATTTACTTACTTTTGATTTTAGAAACTTAAAAAAAAAACAATAGAATATTAAAACAGTAAATTATTATTTATTATCCTATCGTTTTTCATACTCACATGATCGATCACTTTACGCCAGCCGTTTTTATAAATAATGAAACTCAAAAATTTTCTACATCCAAAATTCCAGTCATAATTAGAAACCTTATGATTAAAAACCTCATTAATATTGGAAAACTAACATAGCTTTTAAAAAATGAACATTGGAATAAAATTTATATCAACAAAATAGATTCTGAAATTGCATAATATGATACATTTATAAATAAGTTAAATAATTACATACAAACCTCTAGGGAGATAAAAAAGCTTAAAAATATATCAAAAAAAAAACCTTGGATAACGGTGGGGTTGATATCTTTTATCAAACGACGAGATTTTCTTACAAAAAATTAGTGTATATATAGTGTCTTGATATCCTTACCACTATTGTCTATATCTAGAATTTAATTTCATTTTTTAAGAATTACCCACCTCTATAAATTACAGGCTGAATGATGACGGTTCAATATACACGAGTATCGAGCCTATTGTATTGGGATTATTTTTATGGCCGTATAAAACTTGCAATGCTTATTTACAAGTTTGTAGTTTCCTACATCTTGTTCATGAATCTTGTTAATGTACAAGTGTTTGAGTTATCACGTATAGGCAGACCCTGTCGGTTCTATCTATCTAATCAGCCCTAAACATCCGTCCTTGGATATAGGCCTCCTCTTCCTTCTTCCATGCCTCTCTATCTTGGGCAATTTGCATCCATTTTGACCCAGTGTGTTTCTTCAGGTCATCTGACCATCGTATCTGTGGCCTTCCCCTTTTTCGTTTGTGGTTCCATGGTCTCCAATGTATTACCATCTTAGTCCATCTTTCATCCTTCTGCCGTAGGGTGTGTCCGGCGAACTTCCATTTAAGCTTTGCTACTTGAGTAGAGACGTCTTTCACTTTTGTTTTGTTACGGATCCATTCGTTTCTTTTCCTGTCTGATAATTTAATGTTCAGCATTTGTCTTTCCATGGCTCTTTCTGTCTTTGCTATTTTTTCCATATTCTCTTTTGTAAACGTCCATGTCTGAGAGCCATATATTAAAACAGGGAGTATACATTGATTGAAGACTTTTTTTGTTTTTAGGTATTGCGGGTATTTTCTGTTCTTTAGAATATAAGACAGTTTTCTGAATGATGCCCAGGCCAACCTTATTCTTCTCTTTATTTCTTCGGTCTGATTTTCTTTATTTAATCTAGTGATTTGTCCTAGATATATATATTCTTTTACTTGTTCTATTCTTGTTTTTGCCACTGTAATTACTAGATCTTCTTGTTGATTGGTCATGGTTTTTGTTTTACTGTAATTCATCTTCAGTCCTATCTTTGTCGATTCTCTATCTAGTTCTTCCATCATTTTTTGTAATTCTTCACTTCTTTCTGCTATTAATACAATATCATCAGCATATCGTAAGTGATTCAGATATTGCCCGTTTATGTTTATACCCAAACCATCCCAGTGCAGTTGTTTGAACACATCTTCTAGCGCTTGGTTGAATAGTTTGGGCGAGACGGTATCTCCTTGTCTTACTCCTCGGTTTATTTTAATAGGCTCCGTTTGTTTCATTAGCTTGATAGTTGTTGTTGCATTATCATATATATTTGTAATTAAGTCGGTATATCTGTAGTCTATTCTGCTGTTTTGTAGGGAATTCTTTACTGCCCAGTGTTCCACACTATCAAATGCTTTTTCGAAGTCAATAAATGCCATGTATAGCGGGATCTGATATTCGTTATCTTTTTCGATTAATATCTTCATCGTTAAAAGGTGGTCACTTGTACTGAAGCTTTTTCTAAATCCGGCTTGTTCTCTTGCCTGGTATCCATCTAATTTAGTTGTTAATCTGTTTGTTAATATCTTGGTTAATAGTTTGTACATCACATTTAGTAAAGTTATGGGTCTGTAATTCTTTAGATGCTTTTTATCTCCTTTCTTAAATAGTAACAATGTTACTGCTTCGTTCCAAGTGTTGGGTATTTGTTTTGTCATTAATATTTTATTCATAAGTGTGTACAAAACTTCTCTAGTTGTTTTCCCACCATTTTTTAGCATTTCTACAGTTATCCCGTCTTTTCCTGGCGATTTATTATTCTTCATCTCCTTGAGTGCTCTTTTTATCTCATTCTTACTGATTTCTGGTTGTAAGTCGGAATTGACATTTTTTATTTTTATTTGTAATTGCTTAAGGATTTCTTGTGTTGGTTTCTGTTTTGTATTGTAGAGGTTTTTATAATATTCTTGTGTTATTTGTACAATTTCTTCTATATTATTGGTCTCTATGCCTTCTTTGTTCTTAATTACGTATTTTTTTATGGGAAATAAGCCACAATTTTGCTAAAAAATGAATTTATTAACGTTTCGAAGCCCAAATCGGGTTTCGTTGTCAAAATACAAAATACTATTAAAATAAAACAAACATGTTGCTAAGTAAAAAAATTCTTCTAATAATTTATTTAATCTGACTCATTTATATTGGCAATTCAGACGTATATTATACATTTTAAAGTAGATATAAATTCATTTTTTAGTAAAATTGTGGCTTATTTCCCATAAAAAAATACGTAATTATAAAAATGCCACAAGGAAATAGCTTCAGAACAACATTCTTTGTTCTTTATACTATTAATCTGTATGCTTCCAAGCTGTGGTTTTAAGCACTTCATATTTTTATTTTGTTCAATGGTTTTTTCTATTTTTTCTTCCTGTACTCTCCTTTGACTTTCCTTGATGTTCCTTCTGATAGCTTTGTTTACCTCTTTGTAATCTACTGTGTTTCTCTTATCTTGTTCTATTAATGTTTTTCTTTTGCTCATGAGGTTTTTTGTTTCCTGGGATATAAAGTTTTCCTTTTTTATTCTTGTTTTTGCTACCTCTTTTCCCGCCTTTGCTAATGTATCGGTTAATAGATGATTTATTTCATCGATATTTTTGTTTTCCAAATCTCTAGTGGCCGGTATACTTTCCCTTATTTTTTGTTTATATTCCTGTTTTGCTTTCTTAAGTTTTCCCATATCTAGTTTCGATCTATTTTCCATTTTCTTTTTTGTTTCGAATTGGCTATTAATGCTGAGTTTGGCTCTGACAAGTCTATGATCACTACCGGTTAAGAAACGATTCAGCACTGTAACATCTTTGATGATGGCTTTTTCTGTTGTAAGGATGTAATCTATTTCGTTTTTAGTATTGCCGTTGGGACTTATCCATGTCCATTTTCTTTGCGGTTTTTTGTTAAAAAACGAGTTCATAGCAAAAAGTTGTGTTTCTTCCAAGTAGTTCATTAATGTATGTCCTCTATTATTTCTTTCGCCGTATCCATATTGCCCTATTCTGTGTTCGTCTTCGTCTATTCTTACCCCTAATTTGGCATTGAAGTCTCCAATTATTAGCGTCAATTTAGTTTTCTTTTCTTCCACAGCGAGTGTTATTTCTTCGTAGAAGTTTTCAATATCTTCATCTTTATATGTGCTTGCTGGTGCGTATACCTGTATAATTTTAAACGACGTTCTTTTTAATTTAAGCATAATGTAGGCTACTCTGTCTGATATACCCTTGGTGGATTGTATGTATCTAACGATTCTCTTGTTTATTATAAAACCAACTCCGTTGTTGGTGTTATCTTCATTACCTTTGTAGTACAGCATGTTTCCCGAGTTTAATAGTATTTTTTGTTCTCCTTTTCTTCTTATCTCTGACAGACCGATGACATCCCATTGTATATGAGTTAGTTCTTCTTCTAATTCGTGGAGTTTAGTGTCTTCATTCATGGATCTGATGTTATATGTACCTACGTTTAGTTTAGTCGAATGTTTGCCTCCCCCAGAATCCTTGAGGCGGACCGGTTTGTCGGTGTGGGACTGTGAGTTGTTATCTCTACCCACCTGGGGTAATATTCCGTTTGTTTTGTGATTCGACATGTTTTTCTTTGAAGAGGGTTTTTTGACATTAAAACGCCACGCTTGTCAGGCGGGTTGGCGAGTTTTCATTCAGCCGCCCATTCTGGGTCAGACGCTGTTGTCAGCCGCTCATTCTAAGTCAGACGCTGCGCTGTTTTGATTCCATACAAACCCTAAAATCAAGGGGTTGCCACGTCCGCCATCCATACCGTACCGAAGGTGTTCTTCTCCGCCATGGCTGCCGTTGTGGACTTCATCCGTAACCCTGGACAAGGGACCCTAAACAGATACTAGTTTCCCGGGTCAGGAAACCCCTGGAATATACGGAGGGCAGGGATTGATTCATTTTCCCTGGTAGGACTATCCAAAGGAGTTCCTATCCGCTACCCATGTCGGTTAGTCTTTACAAATGTTGAAACATGGGCTTTGGAAAGCAGGTAAAACGTGTAAAGAACCTTACAACAGGGTTCCCTGTATTTCAATAAATTTTGTTTTCAAATTTTTTGAGGAATAGGTATTCTTCGTTTTTATTTAGTACCTACACAAAAATTAAAATCTGTTAAGTAGTTACATTTCCTATGTGTGTACTTATGTAGTTCAAAATACCCCCATCAAATTAGAAACAACAGAAGCAAAAAGCGCATTAAAGCGGGCCACTGGCACTGGTCCAAACACCAAATTGCATGCTTACTTTAACCACTTCATTACTTGACAACAGTTTTTAAAAAAATATCAAATCGACTGTCGAACTTTTTTTCAGTTTAAAATTCAAGTTAAGGGTGCGATATTAACTTGTTTTTCACTTTTGTAACTTACTGACACTATCTGGTAGCGTATTAAATTCTTCAAAATTATTTTCAGTTAAAACTGGCCTAACGGAATCGTTGATCATTATCTTAGAAACGATGCGATTCGCTTGTGCACGTTCAAGAGCGACATATCATTTCGGCGGAGCGGAAAACTGGCAGAATTTATTCTGTTTTTGCGTGGTAAACGTCTTAAGGGCGGTATTTATGAGTTAGAAAAGGGTATGATATTCTTGTTTTTATCACGCCTGACAGGTGTCACGTTTGTTAACATGGACGTGCGCCTCGCGATCCAAACAAGGTTAGTGGAAGCTCTTGAAATGTAAGGGAAGAAGAACGAGACGATAAATTCTTAATATAAATGTTATTTTGTACGTAAATAACTTTATCGTTGCTTATATTTAAAAGACTTATTTAAGGATTTACCAGCAAGAAATGAATCTGCAAATAATACTGAGTCAATAAAAATTAGTAATTTTAAAAATGTAGAAAATATAAAAATTGAACATTTTTATAATTTATTGTCGTATGTTTTGTTGTTTACGTATTAAATACAAAATTTAACTGTTTATCTTTATCATGGTCTTAAAATTCTTGCGATGTAAATATATAACAAGAATAAAAAAACCGCTAAACGCCGTAAAAATGAGTGGCGCATACAATATTCCAGCTACAAAAGATCTGATATGAAAATTACGTGGCGCGAAAATGTATTTTCATTTTGATGCAAAACAAAATTGTAGTTTTATTTTAAAAGATTTTTCCATAATATTTGCTAAATTTGAAGTAAACGCACCACAAAAGAGTAAATTTGATACAGTTTGAATTTTGAAACTATTTTGTGGCGCGTTTACTTCAAATTTAGCAAATAATATGGAAAAATCTTTTAAACTAAAACCAGAATTTGGTTTTGCATCAAAATTAAAATACATTTTCGCGCCACATAATTTTCATATCAGTATGCCCAACTCATTTTTACGGCGTTTAGCGGTTTTTTATTCTTGTATCAGGAGTTTTTCAAGTTATATACAAATTAAATGTATGAAGTTGAACGCAATTTTTCTCGATTACACGTTAAGCTTTATAAATGGTCACCTTTGTCGCATTATCTCCCAAATGATCTAGTCTCCACCGAATGTACACTATATTTTTTTTCTAGTCGAAATAGATTAAATAAAAATATTGGGATGGCCGGTAAATGAACTCGAATTGCCCGTTGCAGATCAAATTTAGCGTCGTAACCACTACAACTACATAAACCATTTCGGGAATAATCGTTAATTGGATTATACTTTTGTAGCTTAATAACTTCTAAACGGCTTAACTGATTTTGATCACTAAACATGAGTTTGAAACGTATTGACAAGTAGTATCTGGTGCATCTGAAGTCAAGTATGAAAACTAAAGCTGTTACAGAAATTATTGAGCTTGAAAAACCGTTTTTCCCCATAGGAAATAGATTTGATCATACTTATGAAGCGTATAACTTAAAATTTCTAATTTTCTCGGATATGAGGTAAAAAACGTTAGATTCTCCTAGAGTCCTTCTACAAACGCTCAGTTATTGGCGCAATTCGTAGGTTGAAATTTTGAGTAATTGTCGAAAAACCAAAATTCTCAAAGTTTACTTTTTCAATTTTTCGGCTATACTGAGCCGTGTGTATATCTGAGCTTGATCGCTGAAACACCATTTTAAAGCTTAACTCAACCCTATTGATGTGGTGTATTTGCGATTTTCCTGTCTCTCCTTGAACCTAAGATATATACGCCCAAAAAATTTGCCAGTTTGTATCTACCTAGCCCTATAGCTGGCTTTTACGGGTAGTCAGAGGTCAAAAATTACACCGGTTCTGAATCGGCCCTCACACTCTCTTGAAACACATAAAAAAAAGATTCAGATCGGTGTAATTTTTCTACATACATACATACGTTAGGTTCATTGAATAGTTTACAGGCTTACGTATCTAGGAGCCGATTTTTTTAATTTTTACCTCGTTTAAACGCACCTTTTACGTCAAAGTGACGTTACCAGTGGTGTACCTAGAATAGGTTGATTAGAATTAAAAAACCTAAATATGATACTCGTAAATATATTTTACAAAACTTAACAAAATGGCAAGTATAGAAAGAAGTTTTTTGACTAAAATAGGTTATGGTCTCAATAACGAAAATAAGGAAGTCTGGTTTTAAAATAACCATTTTATTTTACATCTATTTTACATTAAATAATGACAAACGATGATAAATAATAAACAATAATTAATTTTTGGTGGAAGCCCCATTATTGAAATACAACTTTGCAGTCTTCTGTTCATAGATAGATAACACCAATTCCCTCATATTATAGTCACCAAACTCTTCACATGCCTGCTCAATTGCTTCCCATCTTATAAACTCGTACTCGGCCATTGCTATATGACTGAAATACTTTTTCATCGGTAAACCTAGGCCAAACCTTCTTCGTGTTTGGCAATTGCTGTTGCTTTTTGCGCATCATTTAAATGCATTCTAACATTTTGGAGGAATTTGGTATCGTTTTATTTTATTTTTCAACACTCGCGAAGCTTCTGACAAGCACTGACTGTTTAAAATTTTTTGACTTTGACATTTATCAAATTCGTACAACACTGCAATTTTACAGTATAACAATATAAAAATTAAGGTGTAAACTATTCAGTGGCCGTAACTGTACATACATATCCACAAACATTTTCCCCTTTTTAAATAAAAATTGAGTTCTAATTCTGAGCTCGGTAACTTTTGAACGGTATAACCAATTTTCAAAATTAAACATGCGTTGGAAAGGTAATGATCTATGCTACCAGAAGCCGCAAAGGTCGAACTTAAATTTTTGAAATTTTTGGGAGTTTTGGGGACGAGAACGAAAAATAGACTCTAAATGGGAAGGGCCGTAAAATCCACAGCCTTGGACCAAAATGGAGAAGTAATATATGGATGGACGAGTCTTTTCCTAAACTTTAAGATGGGATTTGGCTCAATTTTCAATTCAGTCAGATTTAGAAAATCGAAAATTTCGTGTATATATAGTGTCGCATGTAGGGGTGTTGTGCGCCACTGGCGAGAACTGCCGTTCTCTGGTAATTTTCAAAATTAGATGTGCGTTGGAAAGGTAATGATCAGTACTATCAGAAGCAGCAAAGGTCGAACTTATATTTTTGAAATTATTGGTAGTTTTGAGAACGAGAAAGAAAAACAGACCCTAAATAGGAATAGACGTAAAATTCACACCCTATGACCAAAATGAAATGTTCACTTATGGATGGGCGAGTCTTTTCCTAAACTTTAATTTTTTATTTCAGTCAGATTAAGAAAATCGAAAATTTCGTGTATATATAGTGTCGCATGTAGAGGGGTTGTGCGCCACTAGCGAGAATTGCCGTTTTCTGGGGTCGCCTTGGTCGCATTCTCTCCCAAATGATCTAGAACTTACGACAGCAGTGATAAGACAATCCGAGTTCATATCGCAGCCATCCTAATAATTATGTAATTATGGCCGGCAAATGAACTCGGATTGCCCAATCAAACTTAGCATTGTAACCACTACCAGTACATAAACTATGATTGATTAATAACATTGATTTTTTCGATATAAACTAACTTTCGATAACCAATAAATCGAAATCTATTAATTTTATCACAAAAATATAAAACATTTTTTGCTTACAATTAATGTTTTTACCAACATTTGCGGTCAAAATATAATAAAAAATTTCCACTCTCGAGATGGGGTGGCAACCACCCCATGGTAAAAGCGTCGTTCGGCATCATATATATTTTGATCCTTGGACTATCCACTACTTATTGTCAAATTTTCAATCAAATCGATCCATTCTGTAAAAATTGCGAAGTGAAAAGTTTCAGTCCCTGGACTAATTATACTTTTGGAGCTCTATAACTTATGAACGGCTGAACTGATAATGATTACTAAACATGAGTTTAAAACGTATTGACAAGTAGTATCTGATGCATCCAAGATCAAGGATGATAACTGAACGTATTACAGGAATTATTGAGCTTGAAAACGGTTTTTCCCATAAGAAATATATTTGATCATACTTATGAAGCATATAACTAAAAATTTGAATTTTCCCAGATATGAGATATACACCGTTCGACGCATCCTGAGTCCTCCTACAAACATTCAGTTACTGGCGCAATTCGTAGGTTGAAATTTTGAGTAATTGTCGAAAAACCAAAATTTTTCAAAGTTTATTTTTTCAATTTTTTGGCTATGGTGAGCAGTGTGTATGTCTCCGGTTCATCGCTTAAGCATCATTTGAAAGCTTAACTCAACCCTATTGATTTGTTGTTTTTGCGGTTTTCCTGTCTCTCCTTGAACCTAAGATATATACGCCCAAAAAATATGCTATTTTGTATTTACCTAGTCCTCTAGCTGGCTTACGGGTAGTCAAAAATTAGACCGGTTCTAAATCGGCCCTCACACCCTCTTGAAACACAGAAAAAAAATTCAGATCGGTGTAACTTTTCCACATACATACATACATACATACATACATATGGTTCATTCCACCAACATACGCCTGTTTTGGATTATCGCGACAACGAATATTTCAGTGTGCAACATAAGAAGTACGAAAGTAAATGGCTCTAATAATTATTCCAATAAACAGCAATGTAATTTGCAATTTATTTTCGTTCTTCATATTTTGCACAATAAAATATTCGTTGTCGAAATATTCCAACACAAGCGTATATTCGTGGAATAGGGTATACATACATACATACAAACATTTTCCCTTTTTTAAATAAAAATTGAGTCATATTTCTGCTCTCGATAACTTTTGAATGGTATAACCGATTTTCAAAATTAAGCATGCGTTGGAATGGTAATGATCTGTGCTATCAGAAGCCGCAAAGGTCGGGCTTAAGTTTTTGAAATTTTTGGGAGTTTTGGGGGCGAGAACGAAAAACAGACTCTAAATGGGAAGGGCCGTAAAATCCACACCCTTGGACCAAAATAGAGATGTAATATATGGATGGACGAGTCTTTTCCTATACTTTAAGATGGGATTTGGCCCAATTTTCAATTCAGTCAGGTTTAAAAAATCGAAAATTTTGTGTGTATATATAGTGTCGCTTGTAGGGGTGTTGTGCGCCACTGGTGAGAACTGCCGTTCTCTGTGGCTATATAGACTCTCTCGACGTAAATAGGTAGAAAATAGGAACCCTCCTGAACTTTGAAATTGGCCCACCCTTCACCCGTTGAGCCCTTGTCAGAACATGGTGGTTCAATCCTGTGCCAGATGGACAATTTTATGTAGAAATCCTTCCACCAATATCTTCATTTTGGTCTGCCCATGTTGTTGGAGATGTTTTTGAGACTTCATGTTTCAGCTGCTGTGTATGTAGGAATAGGAGAAATAAGCGCATTGACTAATATGAACTTAGTGTTCCTAGTTATTGTTCGGTTTTCTATATTTTAATTAGTTTATAGCTGTTGCGGTTCGGATTACTACTAGACTAGACTTGATTTCGGAGAAGCTATCGCCATTGTTGGTTATCATGGAGCCGAAGTATACAAATCTGTTTGTACTTTTTCGAAATCCGCCACTTGGCATATATACGGTAGATTACTGTTTGTCCTATCTACGATCGCTATTTTTATTTTTCCGTGTTTTGATTTGAAGTCCGAATTATTTGCTTATCCGGTTTAGCCATTCCACGAAGGTAGTCATTTCCATTTCGTTTGCTGCTAGTGTAAGCGCTGTTTCACATTATAAGAATTTAAACGTGCGAGGGTTAGAACGCACGACGACATTCCAATGGTGGCTCATGTAATCATATGGAGCATTTCTCATTAGACGGTGGTTGGAATGTTCGGTGAAGTCGCCGTGTTTATGCCGTCCCTCGCTTACAACAACCGTCTTTACGCACCCAGTAATATCGCGGACTTAATGCATCTTTTCATATGATACTGTCGTTCAGTCGCACGAAGGTAGTTTCCTTGGTTGTTTGGTACATTATTTTCATTTACACTTTGTGGCTGTGTGAAGTAGGTGCATTTATTTTATATTATGATGTCTCAGATTGATAGTGAAATATTAATAACACTAATTGAAGTGAGGCCTATTCTTTGGGACAAAACAATAGAAATATATAAAGATAGAAACTTAACGAGAAATGCTTGGAATGGTGTATGCCGTGCACTTAACAGTGAATTTGACGAATTAGGTGATAAAGAAAAAAACACATTTGGTAAGTACAGCAAAATTATGTATATGTTATTGATAACAACAATAATTAAAACTGCTAAGTATATTATAATAAACTTTATCTACTCTATGTCATATTATGTATAAGTTTTTAGTTTGTGAAAACTGTTATTACAGTCGAACCCGCTTATTAGAGTACCGGTTATAGGAATATCCCGGTTTATGGAATATAAATTCGAGGTCCCGAGACGTTTCTATTTATTCCTTAATAAATACATCGGTTTATTGGAATATGTTTTCGTACAATAATACCGCTTAATAACATAATTATTCATGTCACCGACTAAATTTTTACGTACAGTTTCCTAAAAATTTAAATATTGTCTGGTATTACGGTTTTTCGACAAAGGACTCAAAGGCCTGTCGTGCTATTATATTTTTAGGGTTTGTCAAGTAATAAATATTTATTGCTTGAGTACTTTTATGAGTACGAATTCAATGGTTCGCCGACACAAGTCATAAAATAATTTCATTTGTCTACAAATTTCTATACATATTGCCACCAAGTTGCCTGTATAACAGGCTGTTATAATAAATTTTTAGAAACAGCTAATCTGCCATCCTAACCGCTCGTAATGTTATCAGAGGTATTCTGGAGGGTCAATGCAATGGAAATTTTTGTAATTTTTATAATTTAGGGCAACAAAATAATTAGTAGTTTATGTAACAAAAAAAGTACAATTATGGATTATTTTTTCAAGACAAAATGAGTAACTAATTTATATAATATATTTTAATAAGAAAATATTTACATACATTTTATATTAATTCCTGTATGCATCCACATATATTATAATATACAGTTTTTAATGAAGAAGTAGCTAATAGTTACACTACTGTTATTATGTATGTATTATTGACATAAAAAGACCTAAAACCATATACATACATATACATATTAATATAGTATGGACTATTATTACGCATATCCGGTACACTTATTTCGGCTAGCGACCATGATCGGTTATTAGAATATCCCGGTTATGAGAATATTTTTGCTTGGCACGAAGGCTATTCCAATAAGCGGGTTCGACTGTATAGATAGCAGTGCGTGAAAAGTTTAAAGTGTGCGTGAAGTAACAATGTATTTTAAATAGGATTTACTTTTTCGCACAATTTCAATGGGTTTTTTGGCACACTTTCATATAATCAAATATCCTTAATTTTCGCGTTGTCACGGTGATGACAATATGAGCAATGACACAACAAAATTTTTGATAGTTTTGTGGTTTGAAAGTAGTTAGGATTTTTAAATGTCAAAGTTCTAAAAATTGTAGAATAGAAATGAATTCCAGTGACGAAGAGTTACAGTTTTTTTATTTGTTTATAGCGAACTTACGCGATGTATAGCACTCACTCTGTTATCGCTCGTGCTCTAGAAATCGCGTGCGTTCGCAAAAAGCATACTTCAAGAACTGTTTCACAAATAACTATTATTTTAAATAACTATTTTACATAGTTGCTTCCATCAATATGCGTGAATATAAAAATATATAAATTATATCTTTTTGCGTTAATAGGATGGACCAAATGAATTCGGTTCCTCTTATTTCTCTTCCTTCAACGATAAAGTAACAACAACGCTATGATTTGATTTCGCTCCATATAATATAAATATACCTTTTATTCTACGAAATTATATTTTTAGTTTTATAGGGTAAACGACTCGGTGAAGACTGGAGTAGGGCGGCGGTCACGTATTGTGTGAAATTATCTAAAAACAACATTTAAAACGAGTGGAACAACATTTAAAAGGTAGTGCATTACAGAGGGTATTTTAAATTCTGTACATGAAAAACATAGATTTTTATGTTGTTGTAAAGCTGCTTTCTTGTGGAATTCTTGTAATAAACTATTCTAAATGGAAAATAAGCCACAATTTAACTAAAAAAATAATTTTATTAACGTTTCGACGCCCAAATCGGATGTTTGGACGTCGACATAGATTTTATGAGCGAATTAGATGAGCTAATCTAAGTTTATTACATATAGATTGTATGAGCTAATTAGATGAGCTACTCCAAGATCCCACAAATAACTTAGTAGAACAGCGAATATAAAAACAAATTAAGACTTTTAATTAAAAACATAAGAAATAATAACTGACAAAATAGAAATTGCAAATGAATTAAATACGCATTACAGTATATTAGGACAAAAGTATGGACAAAAAATACCCATTTGTAATGATACATCGTAATGATACATATCAGACATCGTATCATGTACCTACCTCAGCCACAAAGTGTAAATAAAAATAATATATCAAACAACACAGCAAAATATCTTCGTGCGACTCAATTCTTATTGTGTAAAAAGGATAGGTGCGTCAAAACTACCGCACGAGAAAACCCTCGCACGTTCAAAATTCTTGTAATGTGAAACAGCCCTAAGTGTATTGCCGCGTCCGTTACTAATTCTTCTAACAACTATAGTAACTCCTCTACTTTTCTTGTTCTATAAAATATCTATGTCTACTTTTTTTATTTTGCAAGCATTTGCACTTGTTCACTTCGTGAACTTTAAAATTTTAGCTGAGTTTTTATCATATAGATTTCTTATTAGGTTAACTAGCTGGTTAAGGACTTCCATATATTCCATGCAAGATGCGCGCAAGATGGAAACTAATAAAGAAACAAAAACGTCAACACAAACTAGACATACAATTATTAAAAAATGACACCATACAACAGACAGTACATAAAGAATTAAACAAAAATTTAGGAAATGTTGACCATCCCAGAATTAGCGAGTCCGATGACATAAACGTCCTGTGGAAAACTATTAAAGAACAAATGAACAATGTAATAGAAAAACATCTAAAAGTATCACTCAGAAATTACAAACATTAATGGATAACTGAAGAGATTTTAAAATTAATGGACTAACGAAGAGAATCTAAAGGGAAAGATGACAAGGACGGAGAATAAAAAAGACTAAATAGAATAATTCGAAAAAAAAAATAACCGAAGCAAAAGGAAATGGATGGAAACAAAATGCGTCGAAATAGACGAACTGCAACAAAGAAACGATTTGTTTAATTTACATAAAAAGGTAGAATAATTTATATCGACTACAAAGAGAACAACTTTTCACACCATGCTAAACACGGATGACAAACTGCTAGAATCAACGGAAGATAAACTATAAGAATGGAAAAACTATATCAAAGTTCATTTTAACGGCATACCTACGAGAAGAACCAAGAAGATTGGAAAATAGCAAGGAAGGACCAGCAATTCTGAAATCTGAAATTATAAATGCAATCTATCAACTCAAAACAAATAAAAGCCCAGGTCCACATGTAATATACCCAGAAACGGTAACATTCATCAGCGAAGAAAATATCTGTTCTTTTATTCAATCGCATTTATTTATATTTGTCTTTTTTTTTCATATATTTGTCCTTTATTTGTCCTTTTATTCAATCCTTTAAATTGAATAGAGAGAACAACTTTTCACACCATGCTAAACACGGATGACAAACTGCTAGAATCAACGGAAGATAAACTAAAAGAATGGGAAAACTATATCAAAGTTCATTTTAACTTCATACCTACGAGAAGAACCAAGAAGATTGGAAAATAGCAAGGAAGGACCAGCAATTCTGAAATCTGAAATTATAAATGCAATTAATCAACTCAAAACAAATAAAAGCCCAGGTCCACATGAAATATACCTAGAAACGTTAAAATTAATCAGCGAAAAAAATATGGAAATATTTTTGTCCTTTTATTCAATCGCATTTTTGATACAGGAAAAGTCAGTAGAAAAGAGTCAATATTCATCCCACTACCAAAAAAGCCAAACCCACAACACTGCAAAGAGTTCGTCTGATAAGTTTCATGAGTCAGAAAAGTCCTATTAGAAGTCGTACATAATCGAATCTATAAAAAAATGCAAAACAATCATTAGTCCAATAAATGACCGTTTTGGAGTGTAATTTTCAGGGGCAACTCCGAATTGCATTAAAATTTGGATTTAGGTTCTACTTACCCTTCACTTCAAAGTTGAATTTGTCCCATTGGTTGATTTTACTTGGGGGGTGACAGTCACCCCTTCTCAGGGGGTGAAAAACGCGTATTTAAAATAAGCCCGGAAATGGATAAATTGGCCAATTATAAGCAACTTTAGCTCTATAAAGTTTTTACGTAACTCAATACTTTTCGCGTTATTCCGTTTTTTGCAAATAACTCAAAAAGTAAATATTTTATCGAAAAAAATATTCTAAGCAAAAGTGTATCTTATAAAAAAACAAAAAAAATGGTGTATCTAAAGTATATAAATTGAGAAAAAGCAAAGTTGTAGCTCATGAAAAATACGTTCTTATTCCTCTAATTCCAAATCGAATAAGTCAACGCGAAATCACCGAAAGTTAAGCACTTTTCGGGAAAAGCTTATTAGCATTTTTAAAATACCCAAAAAAAGATTTATTTTTGTTTTTTACAAAGGTTTCTAGCACCAAAAATAAACGAGTTACACTGAAAAAAAAAGTTTGCCCCTTTTTTTGGTAAAAAGAATTGTGAAAACCTCCTTCTATTTAGCACCCTAAATAAAATTAATCGTTACCGCTTTACCATTTATTTTAACTGTATATATATATTGTTTATATGATCTGTAAGTTTTGATGGGCGTGAAGTGCTTATTTTTGAAAAAAATTGGTTTTATAGTAAAACAAAATTTTCTAAAAATTTTTGAAAAATTTCCTTTTTTCAAAATAACTTAAAAAGTATTAGTGATAAGAAAAATCTTAAAGAGTAAAAAAATGTAGGTTTTGTTATTATAAATATGCTAGTTTTATTTTGTTTTTCCGCAAGACAAAAATTGGTTAAGATATGGCTGTTCAAAATTTGCATACACTCGTGATTAGTGACCCGTTCAAACTTTTTAACTATAACCCTTTCAAAAATAAGCACTTCAACCGGTGAGACTCACAGATCATATAAAAAATAGATAAGAAAGTAAATTGTTTGTAAAGCAATAGCGATTAATTTCATTTGAGGAGCTAAACACTGGGAGATTTGCATGATTTTTTTACAAAAAAAAAAGAGGGCCAACTTTATTTTGAGCGGAACTCGCTTATTTTTATTGCTAGAAACTTTTATGAACAATTCTAATAAAGCTTTTTATAAACACCTTAAAAAAGTTTAAATAGGTTTTTCCCGAAAAGTGCTTAATTTTTCCGTGATTTCACCTTGAAATATTCGATTTGGAATTAGACGCACAAGAACGTATTTTTTATGAGCTACAACTTTGTTTTTGCCTGATTGATAGACTTTACTGATAAACATTTTTTTTTTCAGTTTTTTATAAGCTACACTTTTGCTAAGGATATGTTTTTCGATCAAGTATTTACTTTTTGAGTTATATGCGAAAAACCGTCCGAAAACGTAGTTTTTTTTTGACTAAAAATAAACATTTTCAATCGAAAATAACTCGAAAAGTATTGACTTACGTAAAAAACTCTATAGAACAAAAGTTGCTTAAAATCAGTCAATTTATCCATTTCCGGTCTTATCTTGAATATATGTTTTTGAGAGAAATTTGATAGATCTCAAATATGTAAAGAGGCCTGCGAAAATGAAACAGATAGTAAGAAAAATCAAAGAATCAGCTCTAATTATGATAAATTAAACCAATTGCGTCTCAAATTCCTCAGCAGAATAAAGTAGGATCTGCTTACCCGTGTTAAAAGAGAAAAGTAATAGGAAGAAAATATCACTGTTAGTATCACTGTTAGTCAATAAATCATTTATTTTTTAAAATAACATACATATAGAATCAGTTTCTTGATAATATTCACAGTAAACTAAATATAAGACCAAATACACCATGTCGCAATACTACCATGAGATTTTTTCCTGGTTTTCTTCTCATGATTTACTATGGCATCACTAACAGGAGAATTTTACTCTCATCATTATTTCATTATGTTTAGTTGTCTTTTTAAAGGCAAATCACGTGCTATAATTTTTTTGAGGAGTTTTTTCAGTTAAAGTTTATTTCATATAATCGATTGAACTATCTTCCAATAAAGTCATCCCAGTAACCCATCTCAAAAATATTGAAAATATCATTCTAAAGTCATCTGTTTTAAGATACATAAAATGTGTCTGAATTGTCAATATAAATGAGTCAGATAAAATTAAATTACCAGTAGTAATTGCACAAGAGCTCTGAAATTATTGAATTTTTCCCGAGTGACACTTTGACAGTTTTAGTTAAAGTGTCACGAGAGCAAAAATTCTATTTTAATTTCAGAGATCGAGTGCAATTTTTTGCGATTATTTCATGAATAAAACTGTTCAAAATCAAACTTTTATTGTAATTTATTTATGTAAGTACAAATTAACACAGAGTTTTTATAAATATTTGACGATTGAAAGTCATCACTTTTATAATTTTTAAAACATTAATTGTCATTAATGTCACTGAATGTATTTTTTCGTAGCAACGAAGGGCATCTGACGTAATACACTTAACGACGGGATATTATCAAACATTTTCACTTTAATTTGCATTTCTGTAGCTTTCTATTGGTCAGAATCTCCTATGAATGAAATAATCAGTAGTAATCGCACAAGAGCTCTGAAATTATTGAATTTTTCCCGAGTGACACTTTGACAGTTTTAATTTATTATGTCAAAGTGTCACGAGAACAAAAATTCTATATTCATTTCAGAAGTCGAGTGCAATTTGTTGCGATTATTTCATGAATAAAACTGTTCAAAACCAAAATTTTGTTGTAATATATTTATGTAAATACCATTAAACACACAGTTTTTATAAATATTTGACGATTGAAAGTCATCACTTTCATAATTTTTAAAGCATTAATTGTCATTAATGTCACTGAATGTATTTTTTCGTAGCAACGAAGGGCATCTGGCGTAATATACGACAGGAGATTATCAAAAATTATCGATTTAATTCAGATTTCTGTAGCTTTCTATTGGTCAGAATCTCCTATGAATGAAATAATCAGTAGTAATTGCACAAGAGCTCTAAAATTATCGAATTTTTCCCTAGTGACACTTTGACAGTTTTAATTTCACTACCCGAAGGGTATGTATGCAAACTTTGAACAACCATATCTTACAAACTTTGGAACAGCCATATCTTAACCAATTTTTTGCCTTCCAAAAAAAAAAACAAAATGAAACTAGCATATTTATGTAGAATTGTAAATATTTTACCTTATATTTTTAAATTCCCCTGTATATATTTTTTCTTAATTATTATTACGAGCACGGATTAAAAGTCTCACATATATATGGACCTCCGTCGCGTCGGCCCAGATGGGTGGAACGAATTGGGATTACTACGGTAACTGGTGCGAAATACTTCTAACTTTGAGTCTTTAAGATATAATTAAGTAAGAATAACATTCGCAACTTTGAACCAATTTTAATAGTTTGGTTCTCAGGGCAAACCGGAAAAAGGAGATTAGATGCAAGAGAATTTTATTTAGCGAGGGTGCGAGAGGCAGTCGCTTTTGAGATTCTGAGGAAAGACGTTGTATTGGGCAATAATCGAAAAGACGCGCAGTTTAAGACGTACTTATATATTGACAAGCCGGACATAATATATTAAGTAGATAAACGCGATTATTTCACAGACATTTTCTTTTGTGAGAACTCGTAAAATTTTAGTCGCAATTACACAAACACTTTTACATTTTGTTAATTTAATAGTATCTATAATTTAGTTATCTATTTTATCAATTAAAACTGTTAAACATCACACGGAATTTTATTACGATTGTCTTAACGAATCATACATTTATAAAAGCAAAATCTACCTTTTTTTACTCCTTGAGATTTTTCGTATCGCTAATACTTTATAAGTTATTTTGAAAAAAGGGCATTTATCCAAAATTTTTAGAAACATTTGTTTTACTATAAAATCAACTTTTTCAACAATAAGCATTTTAAACCGGTAAAACTTACAGATCGTATAAACAATATACATACATATAAAGTAAACGGTAAAGCGGTAACGATTAATATTCTTTAGGGTGCTAAATAAGGGGAGATTTTCACGATTTTTTTACCAAAAAAGGGAGCCAACTTTATTTTGAGCGTAATTCGTTTAGTTTTGATGCTAGAAGCATTTATACAAACTAAAAACAAAGCATTTTTTAAACAAAAAAATTTTAATGAGTCTTTCTCGAAAATTACTTAGTTTTTTGTTTATTTCACGTTAAAATATTCGATTTGGAATTTGACGAATAACGTACTTTTCACGAGTCTACAACTTTACTTTTACTGGGTTTATAGACTTCATTAATACATCACGTTTTCGCTTTTCCGTAAGCTGCATTTTAGCTAAAATATTTTTTTCGATAAAATATTAAATTTTTTATTCATTGGGGAAAATTCAACTAAAAACGTGTTTTTTGGAGGAAATTTTCAATCGCAAATAACTCGAAAAGTATTGACTTAATTAAAAAACTGTGTAAAGCAAAAGATGTTTAGAATTAGTCAATTGGTCCATTTCGGAACTTATTTTAAACGCGCATTTTTTAACTTATAAAAGGGGTGACTGTCACCCCCCGAATAAAAGCTACTAACGACACAAGTTCAACTTTGAAGTGAAGGGTAAGTAGAACCTAAATCCAAATTTTAATGCAATTCGGAGTTGACTCTGAAAATTACACGTCAAAACGGTAATTTACTGGGCTATATCATGTTTATACGCCATTTATTGATGTAATAAATATAAATTTTTAGCTAACCAATGTTTGACATTTCGATTTTTATTCCGGAAATCGTTCTTAAAAACAGTTTATTTTAAAAAATTCTAGGAAGATGTGAATTCTGGAAACTTTTGTTACTCATCTTCCCAGAATTTTTTTAAATATCATTTTTTGGGAACAATTTCCAGCGTGGAAATCAAGACGTCAAACATTAGTTATTTAAAGATGTAATTCTCATTACACCAATAATAATTGTGGATTAATCCCATATAAACATGATCTTAAAATTGGTATATTAATGCATCCTGTTTATTTATTACCAATTCTTTGAAAACCACTTTTCTTAGAAACCAAACATTTATATAAGTAATTATACGTACTGACGTTATTAATAAAATTATATTTCATTTTTTGATGCATTTTAGATTAGACTATTAGAGCTAAGAATGGCCCTAACGCCCTATTTATAATTCTTGTTACGCTCTTTTGTGACCGTTAAATTTTCTATTGAAGTTTCCAGAAGGTAAGAAATTACAAAATAATGAAGATTTCTATACCCTCGTCACAAACTTGCTTTAGCGAGGTGACGAAAGGGAACGAACATATTTTAAGTCGTCGAATAAACTTCCTTCACTATACCAAAGCTAATAAGCTCTCGGAAGTAATTCTGGCCTTGTTTTGATACGAAAACTTCTACGGGAAATAATTTTAAAGTAGGACACATCCTAAACACCTAGCATTCCTTTTTCTTGTAAAATATGCCCCTGTTTGTAACTTGAATTTTGTAGGTTAAGCTTGGCAAGACGCTTGTTATTTTTGCTAGGGATACATTCTTAGCGGAAAACTGTGAATTTTACGCTAGTAGAGTTTTAAAAATGAAAGATAACGTCGAGAGTACACCTAGCTTGATGTTTTACCAAAAAAAACAAGTAAAGGTGTTCTAGAAATAATATTACATAATATAATGTAAAGATTAAGTGAATGTTCAGGTAACAAGTCTTGGTAATTGGTTGATCATATCCTCAGAAAAATAAGCATTCAAAGATAAACAGTGATAAAATTAAAATCGTGAAATTATTAACTACAGAGAGGCGAATACTTTCGAGAAACTTTAACCTTCTAGCAAGTGCCCATTGCGTAATAAAATCCTGTAACTGTCAAATTTAATCAAAACATATATCTAATCCCGTTTCTTGTTTAATAAATTTAACACCTCTCTCGAATTTTCCGAGAACGATCCAATCAATTATTTAAATCCAGAAATCAACCTGAAAAAATGTCATCGACCTTACAAAAACACTTCCATATCCATTTACAGATACTCTTCCTTGGAACAGATCATTCCTACATTTTTAATTACCTGTTGGCCTAGAACAAACACGAAACTCCGACCATTACAAAAATACCTCCTACCTTAAAAAAACACTTCCATGTCCAATTTAAGATACTCCTCCTTGGAACAGATCATTCCTACATTTCAACTTCTCTGTTGACCTAGAACAAACACGAAACTCCGAGAATTCTAATAAAGCAATGCTTTCCAAGAAAAATTATGCACAGATGCTTCCAAAAGTAAAATAGGCATTGGATGTTCTGTTACCACAGCACATAATACGTTGATATTCAATAATTAGAAGGCCAAAAGTCAAATTTCAAAAGTTACGTTAAAAATTCAAGACACCTCCCAGAGACACTTGATGGTTTGTCTTAACAAAAAATTACCATCCCCACTCCAGAACTATTCACCACGCACGTGTGGACGTGCGAATGCGCGCTTGTATTTCTTAGTGAATTTTTGTTCTATTGGCTTCGTATTCAACTTTTTAAAGATTTTTATATTTTGTAATATTCACCTTATGTTTCAAAGTGTTTGTGATGGAATCGAATAATTCAGGTAAGAATCAATATTTCTGGAAATATTTATGGAAAGTTTACTGTTATTTTATATTATTTTTAGAAAGTCAAAAATAAGCAATTTTCTAGTGACATTTATGTTTAATATTTATGTTTATAAAACATTTAGTTATATTGTCGCCTCCGATCGAGCAATACTATTTATTTTATACCATACTGTATATATGTGGCTAATTAATGGTGTACAATTTAGCTACGGATAGCTGCGGATGCCCGAAATACAGGGGTTTTAATTTTGCCAGAAAGGATGACGTCACAAAAATAAAAGTACCTACTTATTTGTTTTAATTGTAATAAGTTACGATTTTTTTGTTTTAAAGATCTGGTGTCTTTCCTCTGGCGTAAAAATAGTGATCCATAAATATTTGCGACCAAATGGAGCTATAAGATTTTCCTAATCTAGAGGAAAAATTAAAATATTTAGAAATTAACTTATTGACCTCTTATATCTGATAATTTAATCAAGTTAAAGCAATAGTCCAGAAAGCCAATGCGCATCCGCTAGGAAAAATATTCCGGCTAGGATTTTTTGCACAATCTTACTCAAAAAGAACTCCGTTTAACAAATTTGCATGTTTTCAGGACCAAAAGGTGGTCAAAAATTTTTTAAACGTTTTTTTTTTTGTTTTTTTCCTAAAATTATTTTTTTTGCAAGGAAAAAAGTTTTTTAGTTTTTCTGGACCATTCCAAACAGAAAAGGTCTTTAGTGACTTTTCTCTAAAAATGATATTTTTTGACATATAAGCGATTAAAAATTGAAAAATTGCGAAATTGGCCATTTTTAACTCTCAAAAACTATGTGAAAAACTGACAATTTGAATGTTGCCAAGGTAGGCAGATATTCTTTAAACATCGTTTGATGAAATCCCGAAGAGTTTTTTGCAATATAATATTCAAAACTCCTTTGTTTTTTAATTCCTAATCAAGCGTGCTCGACACTATTTTCTACCGACAGTATGGTGCAAATGAAAGGAATAAATTCGTTATTTCGTAAACCGGCGACTTTAAGGAAAAATCCCGAAACAGGTCGATTTTTATTTTTAAGTTACGATATTGTGGCATATATGGTATACTAGTTACGTCATCTATCTGGACGTGATGACGTAATCGATGATTTTTTAAATGAGAATAGGGCTCGTGTGCTCGCTCATTTGAAAGGTTCTTCAATTCTATATTCAGTAATATAAACCATTACATAATTTAAAAAATAAAAATGTATACCATTTTTATTCAGTTGCAATGCGAATCCAAAACCGTCTTAACTTTTACTTAGATTAGAGAGTGCAGCCAGCACTCTTATCGACGATTTCACCTCTTGTTAGAGGCTCTTCAGAGAATGCATAGGCTGTTTTCTCTACTCCAGGTAAAAACTTTTCGACATATTAGTCCCCAATTGCAACTGACGTGAAGGTAGTAGGTGCGTAGCGGCATCTGCTAAATGAAAGACTAAGTTTTTCAACCTAAAAAAATTTTTGTAAAATAAAATATATTTAAAAGATTTTTAATTGATAAACTTATTGGCCCATTTTCCTGGTGACACCTCCAAGGCTTCTACAATATGCAAGCCAGATGGATGCTGCAGTGAAGACAAAAGGGAAGGAATTCTACACTATGCAATTCACAACCCACGTCTGCAGCTTGGTAAAGTTCCAACGGAAAATGGACCTAGTTACTCTATAGGAGAAATACTAATATAAAATAAAAATGCATACAATTTTATTCAGTTGCAATGCGAAGCCAAAACCGTCTTAACTTTTACTTAGATTAGAGAGTGCAGCCAGCACTCTTATCTACGATTTCACCTCTTGTTAGAGGCTCTTCAGAGAATGCATAGGCTGCTTTCTCTACTCCAGGTAAAAATTTTTCGACAATTAGTCCCCCATTGCAACTGACGTGAAGGTAGTAGGTGCGTATTGTCTTCACTGCAGCATCCATCTGGCTTGCATATTGTAGAAGCCTTGGAGGTGTCACCAGGAAAATGGGCCAATAAGTTTTTCAATTAAAAATCTTTTAAAAATATTTTATTTGACAAATATTTTTATTAGGTTGAAAAACTTAGTCTTTAATTATATAATTATTTATACAGGGTGTCTAAAAAATTTTTATTAAATTAAATTATTTGATAAAAAAGAAGTAGATGGTATAAATCATTATGTAAATGTTTACATTGCTGAATAGAGAATTGAAGAACCTTTCAAATGAGCTACCACACGACCCCTATTCTCATTTAACAAAATCATCGATTACGTCATCACGCCCAGACGGATGATATCACTAGTATACCGTATATGCCACAATTTCATAACTTAAAAATAAAAATCCACCTGTTTTGGGATTTTTCCTTAAAGTCGCCGGTTTACGAAATAACTAATTTATTCCTTTCATTTGCACCATACTGTCGGTAGAAAATAGTGTCGCGCACGCTTGATTAGCAATTAAAAACCAAAGGAGTTTTGAATATTGTATTGCAAAAAACTTTTCGGGATTTCATCAATCGATATTTAAAGAATATCTACCTACCTTGGCAACATTCAAATTTTCAGTCTTTCACATAGTTTTTGAGGGTTAAAAATGGCCGATTTCGCAATTTTTCAATTTTTAATCGCTTATCAAGCTCAAGAAGATATGTCAAAACCTATCATTTTTAGAGAAAAGTCACTAAAGACCTTTTCTGTTTGGAATGATCCAAAAAACCCAAAAAAACTTTTTTCCATGCAAAAAAATAATTTTAGGAAAAAACAAAAAAAAAAAGTTTAAAAATTTTTGACCACTTTTTGGTCCTGGCAACATGCAAATTTGTTAAAAGGAGTCCTTTTTGAGTAATATTGTGTAAATATCCGAATCAGAATATTTTTCCTAGCGGATGCGCAGTGGCTTTCTGGACTACAAAGATTTCGAGATTTTAAAACGGCGATGATAGAGAAATGGTTAAAGATTCACGAAAAGATGCGATATTTCTATGTACAAACAATTAAAGATTGGTTAGATCGAACCTTTAAACTGGTAGAAAACAAATAAATGGAATCAGGTCGTCTTTCTAAATTATTTGGGGACTCCAGTGAAAGGATAAAAAGAAGAAAACAGAAGAAATACGTTCTTTGCTTAATGATGAAGTTAACGTTCATGCAGCACAGACATTACAGATTCGTGGAAAAAGGAATACTTTAAAAATACTAAAATAGATCTCAGAGATCCCAGCTAGTATGGGGAAATACAGAGTTGCATACAGCAAATTAAACTTCTTTTAACTTCTGACCCACTATTAACAATTTTAAGCAGTAAGAAACGTGTACAGAAAAAGGTCAAACCAGAATCATTTTTCTCTGAAACAATTCAAATGCTGTTACCTATCGGGTGACCAAAATACTGAGTTCGATATATCAGATACCGACTGAGGTATAAGTAAAAACCTAAATATTTTGTCTTTATTCTAAATTTTGATTTTTTTCTATGAAAAATAGAAGCAAATTTTTAAAAAACAATATTTTTCTTTGACTTATACCAATTTTACTAGAAATATGATGTAAAATAATTTTGGACGCATAAATCCATTAAATCGACGTATGTGCACAGTTGATAAGACAATAAAATCATTTTTATAACCATCCGAAGATTGGGAATTGGACATACCCGATACACACACGAATACTTAATGAAGTCCGAGCCGAAGCCTAATTGCCAAACCTCAGTAGGCGACGCAAAAAGATCAACATAAACTTAAGACAGCTATTAAAAATATTTTAAACTCATCCGATCAACTTCATCATCTAATTAGTTTCTTGAAAGACATTAAGTAATAAAACAAGTGAAGAAAAAAAGAGTGTAAAAAATGGATAGAGAGATAAAAAATAATCTGTTACGCTGATGACACCGTGTTAGTAGTAGAAAACGGCCTACAAAGATTACTGCACGAATTCAACATTAACTCAGAAGGAATAAACATGAAAATATCAGCCAAAAAAAAAAACAAAAAATTTAGTAATAGCTAAAGAACCAATAAGATACAAATTGGAGTTAGACATTGAAATTATACAACAAGTAATCACTTTCAAATACCTGGGAATTAACCAAAAGAATGGCCGGATGAATAAACGACAGAATTTTGAAAAACGAACACCTAAGACTGGAAACAAAGGTCCGAATATATGTCAGTTATTAAGCCAGTCACGACTTACACGACCGAAACAAGACCAGACACAAGTAAAACACAAAGACATCTCGAGACCAACGAAATGAAGATTTTAAGAAGGATTGCTGGAAAAGGACTATAGGACATGGTAAGAAGTGAGGAAATCAGACGCCTATGTGGGGTAGACAATATAAATACCTAGGTAAAGAACAGAAAATAAGAGTGGAATCAACACGTAAGCAGAATGAATGAAATATCTATGAATCACGGATGGTAAGAAGAGCCAGGACACGTTCCTATACAGATGATTGTATATCTAATCTTCTTCTAATGTCGCTACAACCATTTGTGAGTTTTGGCCTGCTTAAAAATGTTCTTCCATTGTGCCCTGTTGGACGCTTTCCATCGCCACTTCCTGATGTTCATTGTTTTAAGATCCCCCTCTATGTCGTCTATCCATCTTTTACGGTACCTTCCTCTTGTTCTATTTTCTTAAGAATTTGATATCCAATACAGTTGTCATAATTTTTATCTAGGTTTAGAAATTAACCTTAATAGTTGGTTAGTTTTATAAGTCCCCATTGTAATTAATTATTGTATATTTAATACAAGAATAAAAAACCGCCAAACGCCGTAAAAATGAGTGGCGCATACAATATTTCAGCTACAAAAGATCTGATATGAATATTACATGAATATTACGTGGCGCGAAAATGTATTTTCATTTTGATGCAAAATAAAATTTTAGTTTTATTTTAAAAGATTTTTCCATAATATTTGCTAAATTTGAAGTAAAACGCGCCACAAAAGGGTAACTTTGATACAGTTTGAATTTTAAACCACTTTTGTGGCGCGCTTACTTCAAATTTAGCAAATATTATGGAAAAATCGTTTAAAATAAAACTAAAATTTTATTTTGCATCAAAATAAAAATACAATTTTGCGCCACGTAATATTCATATCAGATCGTTTGTATAGTCGGTTCGCTAAACTCAGACACAACTGGCTAGTGATTTTATTAAGTAATTTTGCCAATTTGGTAAAATTGGCAAAAAAATCATTAATAAATAGGTAATAATTACTAAATAGTCAGTAATTTTGCCAATTTTTGTAAAATTGGCAAGAAACAAAAAAATTACCTACTAAAATCACTAGCCAGTTGTGTCTGAGTTTATCGAACCGACTATAGCTGGAATATTGTATGCGTCACTCATTTTTACGGCGTTTAGCGGTTTTTTACTCTTGTATCAGGAGTTTTTCAAAGTTTTTTATAAATTAAATGTATGAAGTTGAAGGCAATTTTTCTCGATTACACGTTAAGCTTTATAAATAGTAGCCGTTGTCGCATTATCTCCCAAATGATCTAGTGTCCATCGAATGTACATTAGATTTTTTTCTATTCGAAATAGATTAAAAAAAATTGGGATGGCCGGTTAATGAACTCAGATTGCCCGTTATCATATCAAATTTAGCGTCGTAACCACTACAACTACATAAACCATTTCGGGAATAATCGTTAATTCTATTATACTTTTGTAGCTTAATTACTTCTAAACGGCTTAACTGATTTTGATCACTAAACATGAATTTAAAACGTATTGACAAGAAGTATCTGATGGATCTAAGGTCCAGTATAATAACTGAAGCTATTACAGGAATTATTGAGCTTGAAAAACCGGTTTTTTCATAGGAAATAGATTTGATCATATTTATGAAGCCTATAACTTAAAAATTCGAATTTTCCCGGATATGAGGTTTACACCGTCAGATTCGTCTAGAGTCCTTCTACAAGCGCTCAGATATTGGCGCAATTCGTAGGTTGAAATTTTGAGCAATCGTCGAAAAAACAAAATTTTCAAAGTTTAGTTTTTCAGTTTTTCGGCGTCAGTGAGCCGTGTGTATGTCTGATCCTGACGGCTTAGGCACCATTTGAAAGCTTAACTCAACACTATTGATTTGGTGTATTTGCGGTTCTTCTATCTCCTCTTGAACCGAAGATATATACCCCCAAAAATATGCCGTTTTCTACCTACCAAGTCCTATAGTTGGCTTCTGGGTGGTCAAAAGTCACAAACTACACCGGTTCTGAATCGGTCCTGACCCCCTCTTCAAACACAGAGAAAAATTCAGATCGGTTTAACTTTTCCAGTCACATACATACATACATACATTATATCCACAAACATTTTCCCTTTTTTAAATAGGAATTGAGTCATATTTCTGAGCTCGTTAACTTTTGAATGGTATAACTGATTTTCAAAATTGTACATGCGTTGGAAAGGTAATGATCAGTACTATTAGAAGCCGCAAAGGCGGGACTTAAATTTTCGCAGTTTTTGGGAGTTTTGGGGACGAGAATGAAAAACAGGCCCTAAATAGGAAGGGCCGTAAAATCCACACCCTTGGACCAAAATGGATGGTTGATATATGAATGGGCGAGTCTTTTCCTGAACTTTAAGATCGGAGTTGGTACAATTTTCAATTCCGTCAGATTTGGAAAATCGAAAATTTCGTGTATATAATATAGTGTCGCCTGTAGGGGGGTGTGGGTGTGCGCGACTGGCGAAAACTGCCGTTATCTGGTAATTGTTTGTGTCAATGGTCATTGCAGCCGAACCACATAAATTTAAATAAAAAAAAAATAAAACACAGGAACACGTCACGACGAAAGAAGACTGGGAAGAACTATAAATACTAACAAACTATAAACCTGCTGCTACATGATGAGTGCTTTGTATTGTATGCATTTTTACTCTACAAGTCTCAGAATGTTTAAGCTCAATGGAATACATAAAAAACATCAATTTAAAAACTGCCAGCTTCAGATGTTAATACCGCATCGAAGTTATTTTGAGACAAGATTTAATTTAATTTAAATGAAAAATGGGTAAAAACAAAATGAGAAAAAAATCTGATCATACTACAGCGCAATTACAAAATATGCAAATAATATCCCAGAACCTTTTGTCGCAATGATCGAGTAAATGAAAAATAGTATGTACTGTTTTGAGAATGCTGTCAAGAATAGGACTCTGACTTCTCTTCACGAAAATGTTTTGCGATTTATTAAAGAATAGAAATCATCGACTTTCTAGAAGAAAATGTCCAATTTTGAAAGCCATGATAAATGGGAAATACGATATCGATATAACTAAAACTCTGTAGAATTCAAGGTAGCTAAGTAGCAAGTAGATAAGAAGTTCAAGATTGTTAAAGTGTTACAAGTTTTAATTTGAAAATAGTCCGAAACTTTAATATAATATACACACACCGGCAAAATTAAAGGAACACGTTAAAAATGGGATCTGTTTGATGCCTCGGATTTCCTAAACCAGTGGTCCGATTTGAGTGATTTTTCAGTATGTTATAGCCTTATTATTTTTAAGAATATCGGTGTAATAATATTGTTGCTAGACAGGTACATGTCATTTTTTATCGGGTGTAACCATCATACTGTGTTTTTTCCTTTAAGTTTGGAACACCCTGTAGAATATTGTAGCTTATGTAAAATTTTGAAATTAAAACTTAATTGTAGCCTTAGGCTTTCTTAATATTCTTTTTTTTTATTCATTTGCTTACGTTGGAAAGTAAAAAAATTAGGTACTTACATGCCATGTTCAAACTGTTACAAACATGCCATGTTACAAACAACTAGCCATGTTCTTCATCAATACAGGGTGTTTCTAATATAAACAGACCCGAATCTGGTCGTCGACTGTAACTACCGGTCTTCTGGTATCGAGGGTAAACCCTTGTAGGCAAATCAAGTTAGGTTTTTACTAGACGTAACGGAAAAGACGAGGTTTGACAGTTGAAATGTGTAGTATGAGATATTACAAAAAGACTACCATCTTTGGATTCATCAATTTTTTAGTGGAACATTTTTTAAATAAATAATCAAAACGTCAAACTTAGTTTTTTACTCATAACTTATAAACCTGTATATTTAGAAATTTGACGTTCACAGGTAACTTTCTCAGAAAAAAAGATACCTCGAATGAGATACGCTAAATAAAAATCGGTTAATAAACAAAAAAGTTATTGCGAAACGGATGACAAAATCACTGTTTTTGAATATAGTTAATAACAATTTTATTATTTGTTAAAATACGTTTTAATATACCCAAAATTGAGGGCACTATGGTGTTTGAAGGGTATGCAAAAATAGATCCAGATCTGTTAAATAGTTTTCGTAAAATTGAATTTGTTTATAAAAATTTTTGAAAAACGAGCCTATTTCTGAGGCTGGTCCAGTTAATATGGCTGAATGTATCTCAATAATCCGAGGCTCATTTCCTTCTAGATGTATACTAACAGCTTATGAAAAAAAAAGTAAAAAAAAATTACATATACGTACACAAAATTATTTGTTAATAAATACCAGTTTTTAAGCTTATAAACAATTACAATAATTTCGTAGAAATTAGATCAAATTAAATGGCAACAAAAAATAAGAAAAGCTTGTTAAAATACGCAACTTTCAAAAAAAAATTTTTGGTCCTACGGCCCTTGGGGTCTGAGATAGCCCCTTTTTTTTTTGAAAAAATCACTGTTACGTTAATTAACAACACTAAGAGCTGAAATTAACCAATCTTTTATAAGAAAAGTCAAAGTTTTTAACAAAGTTTTTAGTAAGAAAAAATGTTAAAAATTGTTTAAATAGGAGTGTTATAAACACAGAGTATTTTGCGTAAAATAGCGGGCGTAGTCGACTGACTGAATAGTGGGCGCGGTTGGCGACCGGCATGCGGCAGCTACTATTAAAATTACGTTATCCCGACCACAAAAATCCACTTTAAGGTGAATGACAAATTTTTGTCATTCCTTATGTTTTCGAGGTCTCTGAATCCGAATATGGAGTTATTTTTTTTTCTAGAATTAGTGGAACATGTTCAAAAATCAAATTTTATGCAAAAATGCGAAAAATCTATCTTGATGATTTTTCAATTTTAACTCACGATACTTTTGGTCACTGTAAATATTTCCTTTTGAAAATTTTACTGTGTTATCTTTGAAGCATTTAGATAACAATGAGATTTGTCCAAAATGACTCAACACGTTAAAAAAGAAGTTGTTAATTTTGAAACATTTTGTCGTCAGATTTCGTTAGTTTCATGTTTACTTAAAAAGTTGAGTGACAAACTTTTTAGTTTATAATTTTAATTAACAAAGAAATAAAATATAATTTATGAAGAAGTTTTCCAAAAAAATTGAATTTAAAATATGCAATAGGAAAAATGTTATGTGACTTTATAGACGAGCGGCACACCCCAAAAAAAGCTTATTTCTCGAGATACTGATACTAATTTTGGTCATACTTTATATTTTTGATGGTGCTCAAAACTAAAATTAGGGTTGTTTTGAATTTTACGTTGGGGAGCATTATCAAAATCGCAAATTTACCCTAAAAATAAAAAAAATCACGTTTTTTTGAGTTTAATTTGCTACAACTCTGTTCCATTGTAATATTTTTTTCTGATATTTTTATAGTATATATTTCTCACCTTTCTGAAGACAATGGGACCTGCTTCAATATTTCTGTCTTGCCACAAAGAAAGTTATAAATTATTTGAAGTAAAAGGTGCAGATTCTTGAATTGCAAAGTTTAATCGCAACAGTTGAGTAAAAAAATTTGAAATTTAGCTGTTTAATTAATTTTAAATTAAAATCTAGAGTACAGAGAACAAAATGTTTTATAGAAAAAAAAATGGTTTAACTTTTAATTTTAAGAAAAACGTGATTTCATCTTTTTTTTATTTTTAGGATAAAATTGCGATTTTGACAATGTTTCCCCATCTAAAATTCAAAATAAAACTCATTTTCGTTTTCAGCACCATAAAAAGTATAAAGTAAGACAAAAATTAGCCATTCACCACACCGTGGTTGATATCTCGAGAAATGAGCGTTTTTTTTTTTGGGGAGTACCACGTACCACTCGTCTATAAGGTCGCGTAACTTTTTTTCTGTTGCATATTTTGACTTTGTGGCCTCTTTATTGTTATTTTTTAAATTCATTTATTTAAAATATAATTTTACTAAATAAATGTGCAACATAATAATATTCATAAAATTCAAGTTTCTACCAAAATATATAAATATAATATTAAGCTTCAAATCCGGTATACTGTCAATGTTAAAAATGGGCTGCAACGGTCTAGCGCTGGTGAATGCTAGTCCGCGAATTTATTCTCATTCGGCTGCGCCCATCATTTTTGTTTTACGTTAGTCGGAACGCAAAATACTCTGTGTTTATAACACTCCTATTTAAACAATTTTTAACATTTTTTCTTTCAAAAAACTTTGCTAAAAACTTTGACTTTTCTTATAAAAGATTGGTTAATTTCAGATCTTAGTGTTGTTAATTAACGTAACAGTGATTTTTTCCAAAAAAAGGGGCTATCTCAGACCCCAAGGGTCGTAGGACCTAAAAATTTTTTTTAGAAGTTGTATTTTTTATTGCTATTTAATTTGATCTAATTTCTACGAAATAATTGTAATTGTTTATAAGCTTAAAAACTGCTATTTATTAACAAATAATTTTGTGTACGTACATGGAATTTTTTTTACTTTTTTTTTCATAGGGTATTAGTATACATCTTAACGAAGGAAATAAGCCTCGGATTATTGAGATACATTCAGCCATATTAACTGGACCAGCCTCAGAACTTAGCTCGTTTTTCAAAAAAATTTATAAACAAATTAAATTTTGCAAAAACTATTTAACAGATCTGGACCATTTTTTGCACACCATTCAAACACCATAGTGTCCTCAAGTTTAGGTATATATAAACATATTTTAATAAACAATAAAATTATTATTAACAATATTTAAAAACAGTGATTTTGTCGTCCGTTTTGCAATAACTTTTTTGTTTATTAACCGATTTTAATTTGGTGTATTTCATTCGATGTGTCTTTTTTTTCTGAAAAAGTTACCTGTAGACGTGAAATTTCTAAATAAACAAGTTTTTAAGTTATGAGCAAAAAACTAAGTTTGGCGTTTTGATTGTTTATTTAAAAAATGTTCCACTAAAAAATTGATGAATCCCAAGATGGTAGCCTTTTTGTAATATCTTATACTACACATTTCAACTGTCAAACCTAGTCTTTTCAATTATGTCGAAAAACGGCTTATTTTTTGCTAACTTGATTGGTCTATGAGACTGCGGACTGAGTCATAAGGAGGAGACGGGCGACAGTCCTCTGACTATAACCCTCTCGTAATTATGCAGTTACCTGAGTCGCCTTCACTGGTGAAGTATAATTTGAAAAAGCCACTTACTGCACTTAGAAGTTCACACTTAATTCAACGTTTGAAATCGACTCAAACGACCACCGACAAATTCATAGAGTAGGGGACTGCAATTAGAACGAAAGTATGCATTGTTTCGGAAAAATTCAAACAAGCTTATATTTTTCTAAAACTTTTTTTGTTAGTTTATATACTTGTTAAAGTAAAAAGTTCTACTCGCAGATTTGGCCGCTAATTGTTTATTAATTGTTTAAACAATAACAATTATTTTGTATAAATAATTTTAAAAATATCGTTAAATTCATCATTTTACTTTGATCAAATATGTTTCTATTTTGTTTTTGATTATGCTGAATCCGAATATGGCATTGCAATTTGAAAATTCTTATACAGAAGCTCTTATACAGTATGCCTGCGTAGCTAGGAACCACATGGAAAACTTTTTTATTATCAATTTTACGAAAAAAAGTTATTCTTCATAAAATGCTCTGGATAGTCAAAAATCTAAAACTCAACCAGCATATATCCAATTTTACCAACTTTATACGAGTTATGTCAAAACGATGAATTTCGTTAAAGAGTGAAGTACCTTTATATTCCAGAATATCAAAAAATGATATTGTGAAAAGTTGTTTGAAATTAAAAACTATGTTTAAATATACAATTACATCATTCTAATCAAAAAAATTGTTTTTCAATTTTTTTCTCAAATTACGGATACCTACTCATCATCATTTTATTACAATTCTGATAACTATTTTATTATCACTTTTACGAAAAAAAGTTATTCTTGATAAAATGCTCTCCCTAGTCTAAAATTTAAAATACAACCATCAGATATCCAATTTTTTTAATTTTATACGAGGTATGTAAAAAATATAAATTTTTCTTAAGAGTTAAGTGCCTCTATTATTCACAATATTTTAATTAGAAGGATGTTATTAAACACTAGAACAAATTTTTTAATTCCAAACAACTGTTCTTAATAAAAATTTTCGATATTGTGAAATGTAAAGATACTTTACTCTTGAATGAAATTCATATTTTTTGACATACCTCGTATAAAATTAATTAAATTTGATATTTGATGATTGCATTTTAGATTACATACGATGCAGAGTATTTTATAAGGAATAACTTTTTTTCGTAAAACTGATAATAAAAAAGTTATCAATAGGTTGCAAGTTACGCAGACATACTGTATAAGAGCTGAAAAAAAATTTTTTTGCTGAACATTTATTATTGTTAAAGCTTATTATTAAATGTTTTTTAGGTAAGTTTTACAGAAAAAAGTTTTGACCACTTTGTATAAACATTTTTTTAGCTGGTATTTTCGGTTTTTGTATTACATTTTTGGTATCTTCCTTAGTTTTCTCAAAAAGGAAAATAATTTAGTGCATTTTAAAGATTATACCCTAAGCATTAAAAAAGCACTTATAAAACTGTAATGAATCAGTTCAAACTTGAGTAATACCGTCTTAAAGTGGTGGTAATTCTATAAAACTACGAAGATTTCAAAAATTACATTTTTCGAGACGTCATATCATTTGAATTAAATTTTTGAGATATTTTTTGAATAAAACATCATTTAGTAATATTCTTGAAAGATCAGTTGTGCAAAATTGAGAGTTTTATAGGAAAAATTGTAATAAGTACAAATTTTTAAATCATTTTTAAACAAAATTCATGTAAGGCTCACTTTCCCCCCACACCGTACTTATGTCCACATATTTTGTTTCTTTCGATTATAATCAAAAAATAGCTCAATTATTTTTCTTTAATGTCCAATTTCTAAAATTTCATTTGACCGATCAGTTAAAGAATTACATTAAAATAACTCAACCGTGCACTTCGCCGTACGTTAGTTTACAGTGTGCCAATGTTTGTGAGAAGGGTGACTTAAGCGTTATAAATAAAAAATTATAGAAGATACAGATTTAATTTTAAAAAATTCTTTATATAAGGTTTTTTTTGTAAAATTTTCTGAATTTTACAATGGTCTCGTCAGTTTTTTTCTAAAGTTTATATTTTCGGACTTATTTAAAAAAACATCGAATTTCGCAGTTCATCTGTTTAATAAAAAATGAAGCATCCATTTCTCAAGTAGAACTTTTTGATATGTTGTTTATTAAACATTTCTTAATGAAATTACAAGAAGTTCTATCCCATTTGATTTTTTCCGAAGTGAAAATCAATATGCACTCCCCTAGAGGACAAATTGACATTTTACGTAGAACATGCCTGTTACAATGTTTGCTGCATTCCCTGTAGTGTAGGAAACAGAGATGGACACAAGTCCAGTTTTATTTTTTTTTCTGGTATATCAAGGGGTGTTTATTATGAGACTAAATTTTTCTTAAAAGATTTTGCCCCGGAACTCCCCTTTTCATCCCTTTAAAGGGGATAATTTGTTTGTGGTTTTTGCGAAACGTAGCCCTTCCTGTACGTTTTGCAAAAAATTTACTTAATAGTAAATTGAAGAGGACTATATTTCCTACTGTTTATTTCCCGACAGCATATGTCTATCACACAACGTTTAGTGGGGTGACTCTCCAAAGTGGAAAATATTTTAAAAAAAGATGTTTTTGAAAAAAAAATATTTTTCCCTAACTGTAATGAAAATCAAGAAAAAACCCTGCAATTAATCACAAATAAGTGGTTGATTTTTTGGTATAGGTTTCATTTAAGGGAAAGTGCCCGTTTTTTAATTACAGGGTATTACGTTTTAAAAAACCCCTTTTTATACCATCTGAACCGCTTATGCTAGAGTAAAAAACTTTCAGCGGTTACCCATGTGCAAGTATTATTTACAAATTTGTATAATAAACCCCCATATTTCCCCGGAACCAACCCAAAAAAATGGAGAATTAATAAAGAAAATATTCAAAAATTGATTTTGGTCCACCACTGTGGCTTTAGGGTGAAAGAAAGCAAAATACACATAGGTCACAATGTGTAGCAGACAGTGTGTTCTTTTATTTTCCGTAAGTACGTTATCAATAAAATGAATAGGTGACGAAAAAAAAAAACAAAAACTGGAGCCCGCCAAACCATTTCTGAGGTTTACGGCGCCACTGTGCCGTAACGGTTGCTTATACGAAATAAATGCATAGGACTTTATTTGTAGAGAAAATAGTGTCTTTAATATTCTGTATAAGTTTTTTTCAAAAAAATGCATAAGTAATGAGAAAATCGTAAAATCATGCTCGCCAAGGGATAGGGGTAGTCCGCAGGGATGTTGCAATCACTATATATATTTATGAAAAACCCTATTGATGGAGCATCTGCCCAAATGGGTCAAAAAGCAAAAAAAAATTTTTTTTCAATCCCCCATTTTATTTTTTTTTTTGTCTAAAGGGGTGGTATCAATAAATCGCTTTTGGTCTCTATGCATGGGTAATAAGAACGTGCACAAAATGATATATGAAGCATTTCAATAAAGGGCATGGTGTGTAAAGGATTCCAAGAAAGTCACTTTCTTTATTAATTCTCCTTTTTTTTGGGGTGGTTCCGGGGAAAATGGGGCTGCATTATACAAATTTGTAAATAACACCAGTACATGAATAATCGCTGAAAGTTTTTACTCTAGCATAAGCGAGTCAGATGGTTTAAAGTGTTTTTTAAAATAAAACACCCTGTAAATGAAAAATGGGCAATTGCTCTTAAATGAACCATATACCAAAAAATCAGCCTATTATTTGTTATTAATTGGCGCAGAGTTTCTTTTTGATTTCCATTACAGATAGGGAAAAAGATATTTTTTTAAACATCTTTTTAAATACTTGTCAATTTTGGGGGCGCGTCTCCCCCCGCTAAACGGTGGGTGATACACATATGCTGTCCGGAAGCAAATAGTAGGAAATATCGTCGTCTTTATTGCTATTTAATAAATTTTTTGCAAAACGTACAGGAAGGGCTACGTTTCGCAAAAACCACAATTTACCTCATTTAAAGGGATGAAAAGGGGGGTTCCGGGGCAAATTGTTTTAAGAAAAAGTTAGTCTCATAATAAGCACCCCTTGATGTACCAGAAAAAAAATAAAACCGGACTTGTGTCCATTTTGCGAGGTTCAACCCTGTTTCCTACACTATTATGCAATGCAGAAGTAGACAAATTTAACAACACGTTAACCATTTGCAAAAAAAAATTATTTTTTGGAAGCACTATAATAGACAATATTTTTTTGCATTAGTTGATTTATTTCAAAGAAAACTACGATTACGATACATAAACTACGATTCATTGAGTGAGTCAATTTTTTTGCTCGCATTAAATACGCTAATATAAACAGCAGGAAAAATAATATAAAAATGTTTCCGACAATATTATGTCAAACTAAAATGATCATAAATTTTATAGACTTTGTATATCACCCAATTATTCATAATAATTCGTCATTTTTTAAATTAAAGGAATATACAGTGTGTCCACGGATGGGGTGCCCAAGAGGAAAAACTTTTTTATTTTCAATTTTAGCGAAAAATGTCATTCCTGATAAAAAGTTTTGCTTGTTCTAAAACCCCTTAAAATGAAATGAAATTCAAGTTTTTCAAGTCCTGCTTAATTTTATAGCCAATTTTATGTAAATCCCTATAAATTTTTGAACTAAGATCGAAATTGTAACAATAATAACTCGGGAGAACAACCCTTTCGCTTCTCTGGATTATGAAGCCAGACTTTGTCGTTCTCCTTGAATCATCAAATTATTTATTAATTAAATAATTATTAATCCAATAATTTTAATAATGAAATTTGACACAAGTTAAATTCTTTATTGAACGCTTAACAGTGTCGAAAAAAATGACAATTCGCAAATTATTTATCGGAGTTTACAGTTACTAAGGTACATTGTGGCTTGGCAACACTAGATTATTGGTACGATTTCGAACTTAGTGCAAAAATTGATAGGGATTTACATAAAATTGGCTACAAAATTAAGCAGGATTTGAAAAACTTGAATTTTATTTCGTTTTATGGGGTTTTAGAACAAGCAAAACTTTTTATGAAGAATGACATTTTTCGCTAAAATTGAAAATAAAAAAGTTTTTCCTTTTGGGCACCCCAATCTTGTATATGTAGGTAGATAATATATGTTTAATGTATGAATGATGAGTGGTAGAAATTTATATGATACATTTGCGATAATTATTATGTCAAAATTTTCCCCAGCTCAGTGAATCAATTATAATAATATGCATCTTTAAAGACATTAAATCAACTAAGTACTAGTTTTTCCTCTTTTTGCCACTGCATTCAGCAATGTAACTAACTTTCCCGCTTCTGCTGTCCTATAAATATTCTACAATAAAGTGCCGGACTTATTTTAGTGTCGGGATGGTTGAGAAAACCCTTAAATTTTCAATTCTTGAGCTGCGAGCCAAGTATTAAAGTGTTAACACGCTTCTGATACCAAATCGACCCGTTGATTACAATTCTCGCTGTTTCCAAGCACAATTTCCCTCCTTCGTTCCCTTCGGCAAGTCCTAATGCTCGACTCTGCGCGGTTTTCTCGCTGATAGTCCGTGATCTAAATGCACAAAACTTTGTGTTTCGATGAAAGTGTGACTTTTGAAATATAAAGAATTATTTTAGAGATGTCATATTTTGGTTTAAGCATGTTGGCAAATATATACACTTAGACAAAAATTTTTCATATTTTATTTTGAATCTGTTTTTGAAGCCCATTTTTTCAAAATAAACATTGAAACGAAAAGTACTATAGACCAGGGGTCACCAATTATGTTCCCTGAGGGTCCGTTTCGAAAACCTAGGACACTTCCAAAGTCTGGATTTAATGCTACATGGTGTCTGGTTGTTTTGATTCGGTTTCTTTGCGGATTATTGTTAAAAAATATCCCTTATAAACAAATCAGAAAGGTTCCGGGAGAAAGGGCAACCCCCGTTAAGATAGGCAAAATGCCCTCACTCTCAGAATTCAATTTTTTTAATTTTTTTACGTTCTTTGCAATTAAAAAATGAGATAACGCGGTTTTTAGCTCGCCACCCCCTTACCCCTCCCCCCACAGCCAAAAACGTAGATTTTTAGATTTATTTTTTTTTAGTTGGGTTGCAATTGATTTAAAAATTTCAAAAAATTCACGCATATAGCTGAGGCTTTTACAAAACATGTCCATTTTTTATGGACCCTTAGGTCGAGTGTACATAACCTCAATTTTTTTTAAACTATTTTAAAACCTATAACTTTTCTTTGGAGGGGGCTGCAGGTCCAATTTTTTTGGATTGTATGTATTTTATCAAAAGCTATCTCTCTGATTTTTTTCAGATTTTTCCGTCTGGTGCGCCATCTTGAAAAATCCGGAAAACTGTTTTTTTAGGGGGTTTTTAGGGATTTTCTCCATTTTATAGACTGCTACATAGATCAACTCAAGGTTTTGTTAATAGATTATGTATAATTTGAAATAAATGAGTATTTTAGGATTATCAAAAATTGGGCAAAACCATATTTTTTTAAGTTATGTAAGGGTTTTTGCGGGCTTAATAATATTTTTTGAGATCGATACAGCCTGAATATTTTTTTTCATTTTTTTACGTTCTATGTGATTAAAAAATAAGACTAATCGCATTTTTAGCCCACCACCCCCTCCCCTGCCCCCACAAAAACGTCAATTTTTATATTTTTTTTTTTGTTCAAAGTTGCAATTAATTTAAAATTTTTATGAGGCTTCTACAAAACATATCTATTTGTTATAGACCCGTGTAGGTCGAGTGTACAATACATATAACTTCAAAATTCCTTTTTTATTTTTTTAAAACGTATTTTTGACTTCCAATTGATATTTTCTTAAAACGTCCAATGAATATTGTACATGTACATCTCTCTCTCGCGGACGGCCGCTTCAATACATGCTTAGCGCTCATTTTTAATTATTAAAATAATAGTTAGTAATAAAATAATGACAAAAATTTCTTTAGGCTATTGCAGGGGGGGGGGGCTTTAAACTTTGAGTTGGTCACTTTATGACTTTCATAATAATAATTTTTAATCGAGTTATTAAGCCTTGAAAATGGCCATTTTCGCGTATTTCAAATTTGAAATTGCATGTAACTTGACAACAGTCAATTTTATAGAAAAATCACAAGATACATTTTTTGCTCAGCTTGGTCCAGAGAAATCTAAAACAAATTTGTCCGAAGTGAAAAAATAGATTTTTTGAATTCGTTTAAAAAAATATTTAAACAATTTTCCGACCGCGGTACTGCCTGGCACCTTGTGGATTTGTTATAAGGACCTGTTTTTGAGTAAGTTTGTGCAAAAAAATTAATCGGAATAATTTACTTAACGGGACAAGCATACAGCGTGGACTATTTTTGCATTATGAGCCAAACGTAGATGGTTTGTACAATACACAAACACACAAAAAAAATTAGCAGCCATCGCCAAAAAAAGTTATACGTACCTATTAAAAAACAAAAAAAAATGAGGTTATAATATGATGTACACTCGACCTTCGGGTCCATAAAAATAGATGTTCTGTAAAAGCCTCAGCTGTGCGTGTGAATTTTTTGTAATTTATAATTTAATAATTACTATTCTAAATGCGAAATAAGCCACAATTTAACTAAAAAATGATTTTATTAACGTTTCGACGTCCACCACGGACGTCGTTGTCAAAATACAAAATATTAATAAAACAAAAATGTTGCTTGGTAAAAAAATCTTCTAATAATTTAATTTAATCTGACTTATTTATATAGATCGTCCCAAACCATTTTTTCAGTGCGTCACAGATTATCGAATTATCTCTATTGCATTACAGATGGAAAATAAAATCATTTTTTAGTTAAATTGTGGCTTATTTCCCATTTAGAATAGGTAATTACAAAAATGCCACAAAGAAATAGCTTCAGAACAACATTTATAATTTAATTGCAAACCAACTTAAAAAAAATTAAATCGAAAAATTGACATTTTTGGCTGTGGGTGAGGGGGAATAGGGGAAGTGGGCTAAAATTGCGGTGAGTTCCAATTTTTTAAAATCATATAGAACGTAAAAAAATTTAAAAAAATATTCAGGCTGTATCGACCTCAAAAACTAGAATTAAACCCGCAAAAATCCTTACCAAACTTTAAACAAACATGGTTTTTGGGGGGTTTAAAAGTGTTTCGCGCAATTTTTGAATATCCTAATATACTCAGTTATTTCAAATTATACATAATCTATTAACAAAACCTTGAGTTGATCTATGTTGCAGTCTATAAAATGGAGAAAATCCTCAAAACCCCCCTAAAAGAACAGTTTTCCGGATTTTTCAAGATGGTGCACCCGACGGAAAAATCTGAAAAAAATCAGGAAGATAGCTTTCGATAAAGTACACAAAATGCAAAAAAAATTGGACCTGCAGCCCCCTCCAAAAGAAAGTTATAGGTTTTAAAATATTTAAAAAAAATTTGAGGTCATGTACACACGACCTAAGGGTCGATAAAAAATGGACATGTTTTGTAAAAGCCTCATCTACAGGTGTAAATTTTTTGAAATTTTTAAATCAATTGCAACCTAACTAAAAAAAATTAAATCTAAAAATCTACGTTTTTGGCTGTGGGGAGAGGGGTAAAGGGGGGTGGCGAGCTAAAAATCCGCGTTATCTCATTTTTTAATTGCAAAGAACGTAAAAAAATTTAAAAAGTTGAATTCTGAGAGTGAGGGCATTTCGCCTATCTTAACGGGGGTACCCTTTATGGGTAGAAACAAATTTAAATCCTCAACTGTTTTGCTACCGAAAATATGTTTAAACAAAAAGATCATTAAAAGAATACTGGACGACCCACCCCACCAACGTAGAGGTATTGCGCCGAATAGGAAAACAAAAGGAAATCTCTTTAACAAGTAACGCTCGATTTCATAATAAAGTTAAAGTGGACTTTAAATTTTAAGTTGGTACCTTTATCAATGGAATTTTATAATTGAAATACACGCTAAAGTGAACTTTAGTTAATGTTCACTTTAAGTTGATTATGAAACCGAGTGTAAGAAACGGAAACATAAATATCTCGACCATATTATGAGACATGATAAATATCGTAAACTGCAGCTGATAATACAGAGTAAAGTAGAGAGCAAACGTGGACCCGGAAGAAGAAAACTTCAAAAAGTTACGCCAACGGTTTGGACTAACATCGATCGAGTTATTCAGAAACGCCGTAAACATAATTAAAATTGCTGTGATGATAACTAATATCTGCAACGAACAAGGCACATGAAGAAGACAAAGAATAATTAGAAATGAGATCTTTTTCTTACGGTGCCTATCCAGTCCGGATGTTGGCGATCAGCTTGGCTATCCTAACTTTGCTTGCTGCTATTCGGAATAGTTCAGTTACCGATGTATTGAACCAGTTTCTCAGGTTTTGAAACCAAGATATTCTTCTTCTTCCTGGCCCTCTCTTACCAAATGACTTACCCTGAAGAATGAGTTGCAGCAATCTCTGTTCATATCTTATATCATGGCCAAGATATTCTAGTTTGCGCTCTGATATGGTGTTAATAATTTCGCATTCCTTGCCCATTCTACGTAGGACCTCAACATTAGTCACACGATTCATCCACAAAATTCTGAAAATGTCCTTCGGAAATTGTCCATGCTTCTACTCCGTATAATAATGTAAAAATAAAAATGTATACCATTTGTATTCAGTTGCAATGCGAGGCCAAAGATGTTTTAATTTTCACTTAGATTAGAGAGCGCAACCAGCACTCTTATCGACGATTTCACCTCTTGTTAGAAGCTCTTCAGAGAGTGCATATGCATAGGCTGCTTTTCTCTAATCCAGTAAATTGTTCGACATATATTAGTCCACACTGCAACTGAGCTGAAATGGATTAGGTGACTAGCGTCATCTGGCAATTGAAAGATTAAGTTTTTCAATCCTGTGTGTGTGTGTGTGCTTGTTTTTGGCTTGGATGCAAGTCCATTTGCCACAGATTTTTTTTTATGACATAATTATCAAGATAATCATGTACTATAATAAAATAAATTCATATTATAAACATTTATAAATATATTAATGTGATATTCAAAGATCGGTGTGCTCAAAGCAATTGATTAGATAATTAATTAATTAATTAAATTTAATTTTAATGATGCACTTATGATTTAATCACACTATTTAATGCTCTAATCTCAGGGTTTTATATTCTCGTGCTTCAATATCTCCTTTGCTTTACATATGATAAATAAGGTCAAAGACTAACGGAATAAAACACATATATGGTACAAAAACATCTATTGAAATAAATTCACCCTCAAAATATCCTCTAAAAATAATATCTCCTATTCTGATTATTGAAATACTCCTACCACTATCTAAAGTACTTATTGAAATTTGCGTTATGAATAATTCTACAAAAAAAAATAAAACTGTCTCTCGGATGATGAGTTGTCCAAATTCTTGTCTCTGGTCGCCTACAATTTACTCTTAGCAGCCCCCTATGTAGTCAGCAATCTTGCAACAAACTATTGCAAGCCTATTGTCATCAATGACCCCCTACAGATGCACGTATCTTTCAAAAAACAATGCTAGCCTTTTCTCCTCTCAATAAACTGAATCTATTTCTCGTTCCGGCATGCAACGGTGACTCTTGGAATATAAGTAGAACAATATAACTTACAATGCTTTACGTGATGAGCCTCCGTCAGGACACTTATTTCAACAAACTCACAGCTATTCATTTATCTGCCTTACTACTTCAGGAGACTCTCAGAGATCACCACTATTCGACTTGACGATCATTTAACAACTATCATCTAGAATCACATTCGTTTAAAAGCCAGCACTAAACAGTAACGTTGAAAAAATTATTCTACCGTAAAATTAAATTATGTAAAAAATTATGAAAGTCCACTGACAACGATTCCAAAGAATTAAAATCCAAATTGTCAATGTCAGATTCAACACCAACTTTTCCTACCATTAGAAATTTCCTAAAACTAATTACATGCCAATCGGTTTTTAAGGAGATTACATTCATTTAAATTTCTAAATACAATTGTTCCCTAACCCGGTCTCATTGTCCAAACACATAACCACTTCCTTATCATACTAACTGTACAAAGAAAATACTTAATCCCTATTTAAATTTTGTTTACCTACGGCCATCCAAAGATAATTGACTTTCATTTCTTCGAAATGAATTTTGGTATATTTTTATTATATGTTTTAACTTTTCTAAAATATTAAGATCGAAACCATATTAATTCAAATTTTACATATCTTAACAACTCCCCGCCATTTGATTTGCCGAAAAACTCTGTTATTTATTTAAATGACACAAGTTTTTTTTAGGATCAAATTATTCCATTATGTTACCAAACTCTACTCATGATACTTATAAATGTCGTGAATGTTAAAAATACCCCGTATCTTGCCTGTCTCTATATGCGCTAATTCATAACTATTTACCCCATTTTCCGTATTGACCCTATATGGACCTTCAAATACCGGCATTAATTTAGCACAAATACCATTTTGTAAATTGGACACCCTTAGTGCCCTCACTAAAACTTTATCCCCTTTCTGGAATGTAACCGGCCTTCTTCTTCGGGTCCTCTCTTGCCTTTGGAGATATTTCTCTCCACTTCGTCTCAATCTTCGTTGAACCACCTCGATCACTTCTTCGTATTGTCTGGGGGCGGTGTCTTCCCACGGTCTCGTAGGCATTGTTCCTTTCATTACATATAAAGGCGTCTCCTTGGTAACCGTATTTGGTGCACAGTTCAAATACGTCTCTATTTCAAACACTTTTCTGTCCCAATGTCGATGATGTTCTTCCGCAGCAATTCTTAGAAATTTTGTGACTTCTTGTATAAAACGCTCTGATGGGTTGCTCTGTGGATGTCGGATGCTTACAAATTTTGTATTTATGCCTCTCTCTCTTAATTCCCCTTTAAAACGGTCGTTCCTAAAGTATGTTGCATTGTCCAACAAAATATTGTCTGGTCTTCCCACTGTTTCGATAAAATCGTCTATCTTCCGAAGTATTTCAGCTCCTTTCGTGGTTCTACATGGGTACAGTTTTAAATACTTTGAAAAAACATCCACCATAACTAATATGTGTTTATTCCTCTGTGTTGTTGTTATTAAATCGCTCAACATATCAATGGCGACAATATCCAGTTTCTTCCGAGCTATGACGTTTTTTGTGATGTTTTCGTTTTTGAAATTCTTACTTTTACACTTTTGGCATGTCTCGCAATTTCGAGTCATCTCTTTGGCTATTGTATAGTCCTTTCGACAAATGTAGTTCTCCCTGAACATAAGCCACACCTTCCTGCTTCCAATGTGTCCGTTGTCACAGTGTAATTTTGCTAAAACTTCTTTTGCCATCTGTTCCTTGATTACATATAGTTCTCTACCATCGACCCTCTTAAAATATAAGTTATCCTCTTGTTCGACCGTTTGCTTTTCTCTTTCATCCAGTTGTTCCTGATTTTCCCTGATCTGAGCCAAAGAAAATAAGCCTGCTTCTTCTCTCATTATGTTCATGCCAACGTGGAGAGTTTTGTGGTCCTCTTTGCGGAATTGTTCATCTCTCGTCAACGCATCAGCCAAGATATTGTCAGTTCCTTTGATATATTTAAATTCAAAATCATACTCTTGAAGTAAAAGAATGCCCCTATGAATTCTATTATTTACCAGCCTATTTTTCATTATATGTATCAAAGCTGCATGGTCTGTTTCAATGGTGAATTTTGCCCCTAGTAGGTAAAACCGTAATTTATTTACACAAAATAACACACTGGCGAACTCTAATTCAGTAACCCTGTACTTTCTCTCATATGTTTTGGTTACACGGGAGACAAAACAGATTGGCACCTCTACATCGTCTTGGATCTGTGATAACACCCCTGCGAATTTTGTTATGGAAGCATCGGTCCGGAGAATGAAAGGTTGATCATATCTTGGGTGGTGTACTCTTACAGCTGTGGAGAAAGCTCCTTTTAAATTTTTGAAAGCCATTTCTTGTTCCGTTCCCCATTTCCACCTAACATTTTTCTTAAGTAATGCTATCAACGGTATTTCTTTTGTGCTGATGTCTGGTATTAGTTTTTTGAAATAGTTTACCATTCCCAAAAATCCCCGCAATGTTTTTAAATTGGTTGGCCTAGCGTAGTTATTTATAATTTCGATTCTATCTTCTGCAAGACTAATCCCTTTTGTGTCTAATTTGAATCCTAAATACAGTATTTCCTTTTGGAAAAACTGACACTTTTTAATATTTAATTTCAATCCCGCTTGATCCAGTTCTTCTAGCACAGTGTGAATATGTCGTAGATGGCTTGTTATATCTGGTGAGAAAATTAATAAATCATCTATGTAATGTACAACAAATTCTCCGTGCCTATTTAAGATTGTGTTCAATGCGCGAACCAAAGCAGCGCATGCACTCTGTAGGCCAAATGGTACCACCCTAAATCGGTATACCACTCCGTCGATCGAAAAAGCGGTATAATTTCGACATTTCTCTGCCAAAGGTATTAACCAAAAACTATGTTTCAAATCGATTTTGGAAAAAATGTGTGACCCTGTGATTCGTCCAAATATGGCTTCGATGTTCAAAGGCGCTTCGTATTGCGCGATTGTGTGTGAATTAATGTTTCTTGCATCTAAACATAATCGCAAATCACCACTCGATTTTTTAACGCATACTATCGGGTTGATATATGGAGAGTCACATCTTTCTATCACCTTGTCTTCGATCATTTTTTCAATTTCCTGTCCGACGCTTTGCCTGTATTTATACGGGATTGGATATGTCTTGGATTTAAAATTTTCTAAGTTTTTAACTTTAAAAGAATGTTCATAATTTTTAGCCACTCGGCTTTCTTCATTAATCAAATCTCCATAATTTTCTAGAATCTTCTCTACTTCCTTTTCCATGTTTTCTCCACATTTTAATTTTCTTTCATCCTCATTTTGTTCGCATGTATTCACTGTCCATAATATTTCTTCATAAAATTCTGGATTCTCGTCCATTATTGCCATTTCTTCTCTGTCCTCATCCTTTATTTCTTCTTCTGTTTTTTTTTATCTTCAATTTCCATTTGGTATCCCGAGCACCATGTTTCTACTGCTTTCATTTCTCTTATGAGAACTTCCTTTTCTTCCTGCTTCCTTTCTGTTTTATCGTCGATTGCCGACAATTCTTCCGTACCTTCGATTTCCTGTCTTTCTCTTGTATCCACCTTGTTTTCCTTCTTTCTTTTTGAACTCTTCTTCTTTTTCTTCCTTCTTTTTTTTTGGTTGATTTTTTTCTTGTACTTTCTGTTATTCCTCTACAGTCATATTGATTTCTTTATGTTTTTCCTGTTCATTTATCTTTTCAACAATTATTTTCCTATCTATTTCCATTTCTTCTTCTATGTTGTCTGGTTCTGCTATGATTTCCAGTTTATTCTCCGAAAAATTTATGGTGATATGTTTTTCACTCAATTCATCAATTCCCGCTATCATATCATGGTTTAAATCTTCGATCACCACACATTGCATAATATAGTATTTGTCTCCCACTCTGATCCGCACTCCCAAACCTTCATTTACTGTCGTCAATTTTTTTTTGTTTGCACCCACTAAAGCAACCCTAGGAATTTTATACACAAATCTGTCCAAATTTAATTCTTTTACTAGTTTCTTATTGATTAACGATATCTCCGATCCAGAATCAATCAAAATTTTAATCGCTTTATGTTTTATAAATGCATCTAAGAATATTAAATTTGAATTAGAACTTTGTCTTTCATTTCCCGCCAACTGTATAAACTCTCTCGGATGACAAAATATACCGGAGAGTTGTTTATGTTTGTTCAGTGGATGCTTTATTGAAAAACCTTGTCTGGATTCATTGCATACATCTTCTTCCTCGTTTTCTATTGTTACATGATTCATCTCCCTTCTATTTTGTCGTTGGAAATTCTGATTGTTTCTACCGTCCCTTTGTTCGTTCGTATTCCTAGTCGGAGGATTTTGTGCATCTCTGTTTCTGTTGTGATTTTCATATGTTCTATTTTTTGCGTGATTCCTGTTATCATAATTTTGTTGTCTATTGTAATTTTGGTATTCTCTCGGCCTATCTTCGTTTGTTGATTGGGCATGTCGGTTTCTCTGGTCATAATTTGATTGATATCTTCTTGCCGGTCCATTATATTGTTCATGTTGTCTTCTGTTTCGCATTTCTCTTCTTTTTGCTTCCCTTACTTGAAGGAATTGGCACAAACTATCAATATCTTGATAGTTTCTCAAAATCACGTGGTCCTCCAGCGTTTCTTCGAAATGTCTGCTTATCATTTCTACCAGTTGTTCGGTAGAGTATTTGTAGTCTAGATATTTGGAATTGTTATATATCTGCAAAGCATATCTTTCTTCCGATATTCCCATTTTCTCGTGACATCTTCCATTCTGTAGCTCTTGGTTGATTTCCCTCTGTTTAACTTTCCCCCAGAAATAGTTGAGAAATTTATTTTCGAAATCTGTCCAATTTTCAAACTCATCTTCTTTACTTTCATACCATAACGCTGCTCCTTCTTTCAGATGGTTTCTAATTGTTTCTTTGCAGTCGTCAAAATATCTAATATGTTGCAATTTGGTTTTCAAATTTTTAACAAATGGTACTGGGTGTGTTTTTCTAATATCCCCTCCAAATTGTATTTTCGCGTCGCTTGTACCAAGGATAATCATTTCCCTTCTTTCTCCACAATTCTGTTGATTCTTGAGTTCCGCAATTTGTTTTTCGTTTTGCTTAAATTTTTCTTCTATTTCTCGCCTGTCTTCTTGTATTGCATTTTCAAATTTGCTTTCTAACTGTTCTAATTCCATCTTCTGCACAGTCTTAATATCCTTCATTTTAGTTTCTATTTCTTCTCGTTGCATCTTCAGTTTCCTTTCTGTTTCTTCTCTAACTTTTTCTAAACAGGCTTTCACTTCATTTTCATATTTTTCCAAACGCTTTTCCAATTTGCCATCATTCTCTTCCAATTTCTGTTCTATTCTCTGTGATATTTCTCTTTGTGTTTCTTCCATTTTTTGTTGTGTTATTTCCATGGCTCGTTTTGCTTCCTGTTGATTTTTCTCTATTTTTTGTTGTGTTTCTTCCATGGCTCGTTTTGATTCCTGTTGATTTTCTTGCATTGTCCTTTTTGTTTCCTGTTGATTTCTATCCATTTGTTGTGATTGGAGTTGCATCAGTTGCAATAGTTTCTCTATTCCTGTTAATTCCTCTTCTTTTCTCTCCATAATCGTTGTATCTCCTTCATTACCCAATCCTTCTTCAACAATTTTTTCCTCTTCTCTGTTATTCTCTCTGCTTTCTTGCATTTTGCTTTGCCTCCTTGTGGTCGACATGTTGTTTCTTTTTGTTACTGTTTTCTTTGTCCCCGCCAAATGTGAAATTTTACAACACTCTATAAATTGCAGAACACGACAAATATTTCTCCCCAAATTTAATAAATTTTCGCCACAAATATCAAATATGCAATCAGTAAATTTCAAAATAAATATCAAATGTACGATTGGTAAAAATATTAAATAATTCAATAGCAGTAAATATCAACTACCTACGATCAATCCATAAATCAAAAATATTTTTACACCTGGAAAAATTGTCAAATTATCTCTGGATCACCTGTAGTTATTCCTTATCTCTTTCCCTACCATCAAATGCAAAGCTGCGATATTTTTTAAGCCACCACGTTCTGGGCTCCAGTTAATGTGATATTCAAAGATTGGTGTGCTCAAAGCAATTGATTAGATAATTAATTAATTAATTAAATTTAATTTTAATGATGCACTTATGATTTAATCACACTATTTAATGCTCTAATCTCAGGGTTTTATATTCTCGTGCTTCAATATCTCCTTTGCTTTACATATGATAAATAAGGTCAAAGACTAACGGAATAAAACACATATATGGTACAAAAACATCTATTGAAATAAATTCACCCTCAAAATATCCTCTAAAAATAATATCTCCTATTCTGATTATTGAAATACTCCTACCACTATCTAAAGTACTTATTGAAATTTGCGTTATGAATAATTCTACAAAAAAAAATAAAACTGTCTCTCGGATGATGAGTTGTCCAAATTCTTGTCTCTGGTCGCCTACAATTTACTCTTAGCAGCCCCCTATGTAGTCAGCAATCTTGCAACAAACTATTGCAAGCCTATTGTCATCAATGACCCCCTACAGATGCACGTATCTTTCAAAAAACAATGCTAGCCTTTTCTCCTCTCAATAAACTGAATCTATTTCTCGTTCCGGCATGCAACGGTGACTCTTGGAATATAAGTAGAACAATATAACTTACAATGCTTTACGTGATGAGCCTCCGTCAGGACACTTATTTCAACAAACTCACAGCTATTCATTTATCTGCCTTACTACTTCAGGAGACTCTCAGAGATCACCACTATTCGACTTGACGATCATTTAACAACTATCATCTAGAATCACATTCGTTTAAAAGCCAGCACTAAACAGTAACGTTGAAAAAATTATTCTACCGTAAAATTAAATTATGTAAAAAATTATGAAAGTCCACTGACAACGATTCCAAAGAATTAAAATCCAAATTGTCAATGTCAGATTCAACACCAACTTTTCCTACCATTAGAAATTTCCTAAAACTAATTACATGCCAATCGGTTTTTAAGGAGATTACATTCATTTAAATTTCTAAATACAATTGTTCCCTAACCCGGTCTCATTGTCCAAACACATAACCACTTCCTTATCATACTAACTGTACAAAGAAAATACTTAATCCCTATTTAAATTTTGTTTACCTACGGCCATCCAAAGATAATTGACTTTCATTTCTTCGAAATGAATTTTGGTATATTTTTATTATATGTTTTAACTTTTCTAAAATATTAAGATCGAAACCATATTAATTCAAATTTTACATATCTTAACAATATATTATTACTTTTGAGAAAACTAACTAGCAGATTTAATATGTTCATATCAGTGGTACAGACAACATTATGGATATGGTAAGGTGGTAAATAATTCTTTTGAATAAGTGATTGTATTAGAATTTTTGTATTTAAGTTATAATTATTGCAATTAAAAAATATATGATTTAAGTCTCCAAAAGACCCACAGCTACATAATGCATTTTGTGTTATACCTAATTTGGATAAGTGAGCAGGAAATTTGCCATGGTTTGTTTTAATACGAAATAAGCAGGCGGAAAATAATTTAGAGTGTGTGTGCATTACTTTAAAATAAGAAGAACCTGGCAATTTTGGATGAATACTAAAGTATGGGTTGAATGATAAATTTGCTAGATTAATATATTGATTTTCCCATTGCGACTGGATGTTAAATTGTATAATATTTTTGTTATCTCTTTCAGTAATTATATTACAGAATTCTCCCTCTGTAATTGCAAGTTTAGCCAATTGATCAGCTTTTTCATTACCCATTATCCCTATATGTCCTTTTACCCAAACAAAAGTTACATCAATATTTTGAAGGTATCTTTTAATGTCGCATAATATTGGACATTTTAGCGTCTCGAATTTGGTACTTTGAATAGACATCAATGAAGATTGAGAATCTGATATAATAACTGCTTTTTCAATATTTTTTGATATTAACCAACTTATGGCTTTTTGAATAGCAAATAATTCTGCAGTGTATATACTGCTATGTTTTGGGAGCTGATACAATAATGATTGGTTGGCGGTTTGAATAAAAACGGCACAACCGACGCCATTTATCGTCCTAGATCCATCAGTGTAAAGAGTAGTTATGTCTTTGTCTACAAAATCTTCTAGTACGGAATTTAGTATTGCTTTGTTGATTTGTTTGGACTGTATACTTCGGTATTATGACTCTATGTTTTTTAATTAATTGCATATAATTTATGTTAAACATTGGTAGTTTTTTATAATTGCCGTAAGTAACGGAAAGGTGTTTGGTATCAATAACAGCTTCTGCTAGTGGTGGACTGTTTTTAATTTTCCAATATTTATTGGTTAGGTCTTCGATTGCTAATTTGTTTAACTTGTCTATCATTGTAGACTCCCGAGTTTTTAGTTTAATAATATACTTTTGGGCAAGCAGTTTTCTACGGAACTGTAATGGTTGTTCATTACATTCAGCTAATATAGCATTCACAGGTGTTGATTTCATTGCCCCCATACAAGTCCTAAGACATTTGTACTGGAGTCTATCAATATATAATAGATTTGTGTTACTCGCGGACCCGTAGAGACAACATCCGTAATCCATAATAGATCGTATATAGGCTCTGTAAAACATAACTGCAATATCTGGAGTGGCTCCCCATTTACAATTTGTGACATATCTTAATAAATTAAAACCTTTGTCACATTTACTTTTGACGTACTGTATATGTTTAGTCCATAATAATTTAGTATCTAGAATTATGCCCAAATATTTATATTCATTTACCACTGCTATGGTACGCCCACACAAGGCTAGGTTCCTCGGCGAGCGCAGCCTGTGCCTGGTAAAGAAGAGAACTGAGCATTTTTCTGTTGATAATGTCATACCAATATCGTCAGTCCACTTAATTGCAGTTTGCATCATGGTTTCCAAAGCCCCCACACAACCATCATAGGTTTGTTGGATGGAATATATACAGATATCATCCGCAAATTGAATGCAGTGAATTCCGTGAATTTTGTTAACCAAGGAGTGTATATCAGCTGAATATATATTAAAAAGTGTAGGACTTATTATAGAACCCTGAGGTATACCTTGATAGACAGTTCTGGGGCCATGTAATACGTTATTATGATCCCTAATGTAAATATTGCGCGAGTGATAAATCTGCACTATAGCATGAGAAGCATTATTACTGAGACCAATATATATCATTTTATTTTTTAGTAAATTTAAATCCACGGAGTCATATGCACCTTTTATATCAAGAAATAGACTAACTAAATATTTATTTTCTGAGAGTGTCATCTGAATATCATTAACTAAATGGGTAACTGCATCTAAACTACTACAACCCCTGCGAAAACCATATTGATTTTGCGGCAATAAGGCATTTCGTTCAATAAACCACTCAACACGTGTTTTGATCATTCTTTCAAAAGTTTTTGTTAGACAAGACATAAGGGATATAGGACGATAAGAAGGTGCCATATTCTTATCTTTTTTCGGTTTTAAAATGAGACAAATATTTATTTCTTTTAGTTGGTTAATATAATTTGCATTAACCCACCAATCATTATATATTTCCAACAAGATATTTTTAGCTTCACTCGATAGATTATTAATTATTTCGTACGTAATGAAATCTTTTCCAGGGGCCGTACTCGGCCCATTTTTTATTGCAGCTTCCAATTCTATGATATCAAACGGGTTTTCAATTTCATATATTCTTTGATCTGTATGAAAGTTATTAAGAATGTTCGGAGCAAGACTTGGAGATATTATATCGAAAATTTGATTGATAATGGATTCTGAAATAGGTGGTTTTTTTGAAAAAGAATTTTTATTTGAAATTTTTTTTGCAAAGGACCAAATTTTCGATATTGGTGTATTTTTATTCAATCCATTAACAAATTTTATCCAACTGCCCTGTTGTTTTGTCTTAAACAATCTTTTCGTCTTGGCCTGAACATGTTTAAGGTTGATGTAGTTATGAAAGTTTGACAATTGATTGTAATCAATCAATGCCGATTTTCGTTCTGAAACCATTCGGGTACATTCTCGTCCCACCAAATTGGTTTTTTGTGATTAATTACTTTGCAGGTACGAGATTTTATAGAATTAGAAGCTGCAATATTTATAGCATTTGTAAGTAATTCAAAATTATTATTTTGTTTTTTATCTTCCCTATTGCTTATTATATATTCATTTACCAGGTTTTGAAAAAGCTGCCAATCGGCAGTAGATTCAATCCATTTCCTAGTTAAGTTAGGAGAAGGAGAATGTTGGTCCCTACCTACAGAAATAACAATTGGAAAATGTAAGGTACCGAAATCATCATCTAATGGGTTCCATTCACATTGGCTTATTAAGCTTCCGGAGGCAAGTGTAAGGTCTATAGCTGATGGTCTTTCATTAGGACGACTTAGTTTAGTTGGCCTACCATCATTTAATATAGTTAATTTAGTCTCTTCGATTGCATCTGACAACTTGTTCCCTTGTGTACTGTTTAGTGCGGATCCCCAATTGGTGTGATGGGCATTGAAATCACCACATATTAATGCATCACCATGTAGTTGTGAAAATATTGATAACCAATCATTTGTAGTAGCCTTTACGTTAGGAGGTTTGTAAATACAAACCAGAGAAATTTTGAAAGTATTAAGTTTTATTCCGCAAAGTTCAATATCACTGTTATAATTTTTTATTAAATTTAACTCCGAAAAACATAAGTTGTCTTTAATAAGTATACCAACCCCTCCGTAACCATCTTGTCTATCCACATGAACAAAATTAAATCCACTAAGAGAAAAAGTTCTTTTCTTGGATAACCAAGTCTCAGTTAAAATAATAATATCAAATGATAAGCTAGAAGAGTTTAAGAAATATTGTAAGTTAGCTTTATTTTTAATAATTGAGTTACAATTCCATTGAAGTATATGTAACATTTTAACTATAGTTATCGTCTTCGCTATCACTAATTGATATTGAGTTTAATATGTATTTTACTTCGTTTTGTGTTTCATAAAACAATTGTTTATTTGGTACCGTCATTTCAAATTTTTTGAAAATATTTTCAAAGATTTTGGGTATTTCCGCTAAAATTCCTAGTTGAAGTTTTTCTTTATATTGTTGAAATTCGTCTCTATAAGGATTGGGTAAAATGGTTTTAGAAGTAGATGGTCGGGTAATTGCTTTAGGTGTGAAAGTAGGTGCATTTTTAACTTCTATGGGTGAGTTAGCTTTACGCTTTTTAGGAAAATGATGTACTGGCTTAGGTACCCAATTTTTAGCCGATGAATTACTATCCTCATTATGTTGAAGAGAAGGAAAATTTTCTTGATTGTTCAATAAATCGTATCTATTATTAAGTACTATTTTAGAATAAGTTGGATTTTTTTCTAGTGTTTCTGCTTCTTTGAAGGTTATATTTTTTTCTGACATTATTTTTTTAATATTGTGTTGAGTGTAATATTTTGGACACTTTTTTGAAATAGATTGATGTCCAGTTTTATTACAATGAATGCAGAATTCTACATTATTACATTGAAAATTCTCGTCACTATGCTCTTGGCTGCATCTCTTACATTTAAAGTTTGTACTCCTGCAGTACTTTGCCGTGTGTCCAAATCTAAAGCATTTGAAACACTGAACTACCGGATAAATATACGGCTCTAAAGTAAAACGAACCAAATTAATTTTTACTGTTTGCGGTAGGCTGTTTCCTAAAAAGTTAACTATAATCATTTGCCTAGGAACTAACTGTACTTCTTTATCTGAATCAATAATTTTGCGCTTCATTCTCTTTACTTCAACAACTTTCCTATCGCTTTCAATGTGTTCTAATAGATATTTTTCGTCAAAGAATGTATCCACTTGGCGTATAACGGCTCTTTTGTGGTTGAAAAAAAGAGGAATGTACGCTATTAATTTATTTGAATTTATTATTTCATGACCAATAATTGAATTAGCAACATTAAAACTTTTAAAAATAATTTTAACTTTGTCCTTCCCTACATTTTTAATATCTAAAACGTCATTTTTAAATGTATTATTATTAAACAGATAGAAACCCATTTTTACCGCTGACAAACGGTTTGTTTTTTCTTTTGGTTCTACAGTAACATAATAGGGACCAATATCATTTTCTGAATATTTGTTATCCAAATTATATTTACCTATGTCATTTTCCTCAATAATCATATCATCTGGGGGTTTATTACCCCCATCAGATGTAACGCTCATTGGAAAATAAATATATTAAAATCTCTTACCTTTATACAGTTTGTTAAAACTATAATCTAAATATACAACCTTAATCGTAAAAGTAATTACACTAAAAACTTATCACTAATTGCTATGCGGAGCAGGTATTCGATATGTTTACTGTTCAGATATCCGAACTAGAATGATTTTCAATCCTAATAGCAACATTAATAATATTGAAAAATATTAAAAATATTACTAAAAGATTTTTAAATTGAAAACTTATTGGTACATTTCCCTGGTGACACCTTCAAGGCTTCTACAATTTGCAAGCCAAATGGATGCTGCAGTGAAGACAAAAGGGAAGGAATTCTACACTATGCAATTCACAACCCCTGTCTGCAGCTTGGTAAAGTTCCAACGGGAAATACACGTAGTTACTCCATGGAGTAATACTACTATAAAATAAAAATGTATACCATTTTTATTCAGTTGCAGTGCGAGGCCAAAAATGTCTTAATTTTCACTTAGATTAGAGAGCGCAACCAGCACTCTTATCGACGATTTCACCTCTTGTTAGAAGCCCTTCAGAGAATGCATAAATTACTTTTCTCTAATCAAGTAAATTGTTCGACATAAATTAGTCCCACACTGCAACTGAGGTGAAATGGATTAGGTGACTAGCGTCATCTGGCAATTGAAAGATAAAGTTTTTTTCGATTGAAAGATAAACTTCCGTTGGAACTTACCAAGCTGCAGACGGGGGTTGTGAATTGTACAGTGTAGAATTCCTTTCCTTTTGTCTTCACTGCAGCATCCATTTGGCTTGCAAATTGTAGAAGCCTTGAAGGTGTCACCAGGGAAATGTACCAATAAGTTTTCAATTTAAAAATATTTTAGTAATATTTTTCAATATTATTAATGTTGCTATTAGGATTGAAAAACTTTCTTTCAATTGCCAGATGACGCTAGTCTCCTAATCCATTTCACCTCAGTTGTAGTGTGGGACTAATATTATGTCGAAAAATTTACTGGATTAGAGAAAAGCAACCTATGCATTCTCTGAAGAGCCTCTAACAAGAGGTGAAATCTTCGATAAGAGTGCTGGCTGCGCTCTCTAATCTAAGTGAAAATTAAGACATTTTTGGCCTCGCATTGCAACTGAATAAAAATGTTGTACATTTTTATTTTATAGTAGTATTACTCCGTGGAGTAACTAGGTGCATTTTCCGTTGGAACCTTACCAAGCTGCAGACGGGGGTTGTGAATTGCATAGTGTAGAATTCTTTCCCTTTTGTCTTCACTGCAGCATCCATTTGGCTTGCAAATTGTAGAAGCCTTTGAGGTGTTACCAGGGAAATGTACCAATAAGTTGTCAATTTAAAAATCTTTTAGTAATGTTTTTAATATTTTTCAATATTATTAATGTTGCTATTAGGATTGAAAATCTTAAGCCTTGAAGTTGTCACCAGGGAAATGTACCAATAAGTTTTCAATTTAAAAACCTTTTAGTAATATTTTTAACATTTTTCAATATTATTAATGTTGCTATTAGGATTGAAAAACTTTATCTCCTAATAATGTAAAAATTACACAACATTTGACTATAGAAATTTTGGTTCCAAGTGGTAAATCGTGACTTCTGAAAAGAGACTTCATCATTATGAACGGTTATCTCGCTTTCCCTATGCGTTGTTGAATTTCACTAGAGTGGTCCCATTGACTGTTTATGTTGGTATCAAGGTATGTGTAGCTGTCCACCCTGTCAATTGGTTGTTGATTAATAACCAAAAGCCGTGTATTTAATATATAGCGCTTACTGACTACAATTACTTTGTTTTTTCCGGATTGAGTCTATGTTCACTACTTATATCTGATATTCGCAAGATTACTCTTTTAAATCCATCTAGGCTATCTGCAAAAACTACTGCGTCGTCAGCATATCTAATGTTGTTTAGATCTATTATCTAATCCCGTTTCTTTCAAGATGGTTATGAGCTTATCAAGTTTAACTCCATCAAAAGCCTTTTTGTAGTCGATAAAACAAATACGTCAATATACGTAACAGTTGACATCTCTGAGCCTCTGGAATCTTGAACAGATGTCGAACGCCCTTATTGGAATAGCCTTCGTGCCAAGTAAGAGTATTCCTCTAACAGGGATATTCTAATAACCGATCATTAGTGGCTAGTAAAACCATTTCGGGAACTCAAATTTCTATTCCTTAAACCGGGATATTCCAATAGCCGGTATTCTAATAAGCGGGTTCGACTTTAGAGAAATTAAATGAAAATGTGAAATTTTGCGAGGAAAATTTTCCCCTGTTGATATTCCATCTGAAAAAAATATTTATTGTAGTGACGCTGTTTTTCAATTGACTTACCTATTTTAGATTTCTTATAAATACTATTCTTTAAAATAGAAACTCGATCTTCATAGGTACTTGTATTTCAGACAATTGCAAGTTTCTTTATGTGTTTGAAATAAATATTTGTGAGCAGGTAAAGAATTAAGAATTGTCGTCTGCAGTTACAATATAAAGTATTCATAAAAAAATATTTCATGAACGAACCTTTTGCACATATTAGCGTTGATTAAATACCTGCTACCTGAATACGCTATTAGTGACAATTTACCATTAGAAGGTAAATAATTTAGAACTATCGTCTATAGAATAAGTACGATCGAGAGAGTACTTGGCATCAACGTCGTCGTAAACTTTCGGACAACTAAAGTATTAGAACATACGTACGTGCTGCCGTCTACTCAAAGAATTGTTAAACGTTAGTTTATTCAAACGCCACCCAGTTAACTGCGGCGTGAACATACCCCCTTAAAGTTTTCCAGACCTTGTGTATACTTGACAACGTTCAGCTGGCTTCCATAATTGTAGGTATCCTTGTTCCATCTGTGAAAAGAACCCATTTCCCCATTAATGGGATCTTGCAAATTGCAACCGTTGGGTTTTGTGAAGTGAAACTTCAGAAGGCCGTTTTTGATTTAAATCAACCCTTTTAAGTGATCTAGTAACTGTTTTAATACCTTTGACATTAACTTCTCTTGTGATCAGTAATTCATTTTTGAAAGTGGGCCTATAAGTGTACGATTTCGCAGAGATTGAAGTCTCGAATATTGGTTCTCTTGGCGTTTTACCAGGTTGCCATCTGCATTCTCCATTCTTATTGTATTACTTTACTATACGAGAAACAGACGATTGATGAATATGGGATGAATGAATTGGGATACACAGCATCTCAGTAAACATCATATTAAAAATAAACCTTTTAATAATTAAATGCCCGTGGTAATGGTTGTTTTAATAAATACGATTAACCTAGTTTTTGCATCGATGCATGCTAGTATTTGATACAAGGTCGAGTTGCAATAATATTCAGTGGGTGTTTATTAACAGTCAGCACTTTGAATCACGGTCACCTCGGCTTACCAAAACAGTAAATAAACAATAACCGACTTTAATTATATTTTTACGAGAACAGATAAATTAATTAGCAGTTGAGATTCGACGGGGTAACATCGATTTCAAGTAAATAATATACCACCAGTTACTTTCTGTGATATATTTAACGTGTAAATAAATGTCTTAACAACGAACTATATTTACTACATCAACCCTCATAGTCGGGGTAACCACCCCTAAGTATCCAGGGTGGCTCAGAAGAGAGGAGCCACCATATGGCGATCCAAGACCAGGCGAGAACTCAGAACAAGCAGTCTAGGACGAGTATAGAAATGGATAAAAACGTCAATGTTCCGGCACCTCGACCACCCTAGACAACAGTGTGGTACCTACATGGAAATAATGGAGACATCAGGCCGACGCGGAGCTGAATGGAATGGAATGGAGACGGAACTACCATATGGAACATCGTGGGAAAATGCTATGGAACGTGCAGCGAGAACTTTTGGGTGATACGAACAAAGACGTTTAAAGTGGTAAGTCCATATTAGCTATTTTTATGGTATTTCCTGATTCGTATAAAGTATAAAGTAATATTAACGTAATTATAATTTAAGATGCACATTACCTTTTAAGTTTTACCTGTTTTTACTTAATTATTCTATTTTAATTTCCTTATGATACCAATATTTACCAAAATATACAGAATTTTTTTTAACCCTGATATTAGTTATTTGTAGGACGTAATGATACATTTTATTTGATACTGATTTTTATATCATTTTTTTTATATATTTACCAACATATTTTATCTTTGCTGATTTTTATCCATTTATTATTTGACTACTGATTTTTATTACATTTGTATTGGCTAAGCAGTAGACCCCTTTTTAATGGTGATTTATATTGAGTGATATACTGATTTTTTTTATGGCAATTTACTATATTTTTTACTATTTTTGACATAATATTTTTCATATATATTTACTATACCTCGTAAGACTGTCAAATTTATGCGTTCGTTACGGGTACAGGAATAAGAAAATTATGAATAAATGAGTAGCAACAAAGTTACTTGGGAAGATTTCATCAAAATAGTTGAGGAGATTACGCAAGAAGTAACAAGACAAAGTAGAAGGGTCTTGAAGAAGAAAGTACCTAAATCTAAGGATATACAAGAAGAAGTAACGACACAGCTAATTAAATTGTATAACAAATTCACACATTTAACGAAGAAAAATTGGGAAGCGGTATCGGACAAACAAAGAGAAGCGTGCAACAAATATTTCGGAAAAATAAGAGACAAAGTTATACGCTCATTTCAAGCTGTAAACTTAAGGACAGTAGTTCCAAGTTCAATACACCAACTAATCGACAAGGAAATAGAGGAAGAACAAAGCGACGAAGAAGTAGAAGAGGAAAAAAGTGACGAGGAAATAAAAGAGGGAAAAAGCGACATAAAACAAGAGATAAAAATATTAAACATGGCTCTGACAATCAACGAATTTTTGAATATTGCAAGCAAGGTATTGCCCAACGAGTTTGATGGAAGCGCAGGGAAACTACAACCATTTTTAGACGCATTAGAGTTACTTGGAAAAATAGCAGAAGGACATGAAGAAACAGCAATAACATTAATAAAAACAAGATTGACTAATAAGGCTAGAAATCTGATAACTACAGAGGATACGATCCCACTTATAGCAGCGGCACTGAAGAAGGAATTAAGAGGTGACAATCCGAAAACGATAATAGACAAGTTAGCAAAGAAAAGGCAAGGAAACAAAGATGCAGCAGTGTACGCATCCGAAGTAGAGGAATTAGCGGAACAGTTAAAGGTAGCATACATAGCGGAAGGAATGCCATTGGGGCTAGCGAAAAAATACACAACGGAAACAGTTGTAGCAACAATGAAGCGAAACGTTAATACGGATAGAGCAAAGTTAATACTGGAGGCAGGTAATTTCACAACACCGCAGGAAGTAGTATCTAAATTTTTATCGACTGATACGACAGAGGAGAACACACAGGGAAGAGTGTTCAATTATAGGACGAATTATGAAAATAGGAGAGGACAACAGCAATACCGAAGAGGATACCACAACAAATACGACAGAGGAAGAAGAAATAACTTCGGACAACGGAACGAAGGAGAAGAAACAGGAAACCAACGGAATTATTCCAACAGAAGATATAGACAATTCAACAACCAAACGTACAGAGGAAACCAGAGAGGAGGACGAAACAGAAACGTAAGGCTACTTGAGTTAGAAGACAGCCAAGAGGAACCAGAAAACCAGCAGTTGGGGTTTTGAATGAACGAAACAAGGAAAGTACACAGTCAGAAGTGGAATATAATATTTACAACTTCGACTTAAACCTAACGAATTTTGTACAAATGAAAACAGGAATCCTAGAAAACACAAATACCTTTATCATAGACACAGGAGCTGATATTTCAATTATGAAATGTTCACAAGATTTTATGAAGGAACATGTGAAACCAAACACAAAAGCGAAAATAAAAGGAGTAACTAAAGGAGAATTACAAACAATGGGAGAAGTTGAAACAACACTAGAAGTAAAAGGATCTCGATTTGAGCATATCTTTCAATTAGTGGAACCTAGCTTTCCTATTCCAACCGACGGAATCATTGGGAGAGACTTTATTTCAAATTTTCAATGCATACTAGACTATGCTAACCTTAAAATGCACATTAAAGAGGACAACGATTGTTACATTAGTACAAACATTTTGGATAATATAGATAATGACACGATAATAATACCGCCTAGATGTGAAATTTACAGAATCGTAAAAATTTTTCAAACGCTGAAGAACGACAGGATAGTGGAACAACAAGGAATACAACCAGGAATATTCATAGCGAGAGCAATTATTTCAAGTAATAATCCGTACATCAAAATTTTGAACACAACCTACGAAAGAGTAAAAGTAGAGACAAACGAAATCAAAACATTAGACATTAAATTATTCAACATATATAGACTGATCAACGACAGCAAGGATAGGAAAAAGGAATTACGGGAATCATTGAAGTTAGACATTCCAGAATACATACGCGATAAGTTAGTATCTTTATGTGAAGATTATTCAGATATATTCGCCCTAAGGCATGACATGCTAACATGTAACAACTTCTACGAGCAGAAACTGAGAGTTAAAGACCAAACTCCGGTATACATTAAAAACTATAGGACACCTCATGCACAAACAGAGGAATTAAACCGGCAAGTGCAAAAACTGAGAGACCAAGGAATAATAGAACCGTCTACATCAGAATACAACAGCCCAGTAGTACTGGTACCGAAAAAGGCGACAGATGGAAATAAAGCATGGAGATTATGCATAGATTTTAGACAACTGAACAAGAAAATAGTCACAGACAAATTTCCTTTACCAAGGATAGACTCGATACTAGATCAACTAGGAAGAGCAAAATGGTTTTCAGTTATAGACTTAATGTCAGGTTTTCACCAGATACCATTAGAAAAATCATCGAGAAAATACACATCGTTTAGCACAGAAAATGGAGCATTTCAATTTACCAGATTACCTTTTGGATTAAATGTAAGCCCAAATAGCTTTTCAAGGATGATGTCAATAGCATTTTCGGGATTAACACCAGACAAAGCATTTCTTTACATGGACGATATAGTAGTGATAGTAATATCTGAAAAACATCACCTAGACAACCTGAAAAAGACATTTGAGACATGTTGAAAATTCAATTTGAAACTTAACCCAGGAAAATGTCAATTTTTTAGAAGAGAAGTAACATATTTAGGACATGATCTTTCTCAGGAAGGAGTATCACCGGACAAAGCGAAATATGCAACGATTGAAAAATATCCGACACCTAAGACAGCGGAAGAAACAAAAAGATTCGTAGCATTTTGTAACTATTATAGACGTTTTATTCAAAATTTTGCTGAAATATGCAGACCACTCAACAGATTATCAAGAAAAGGAGTAGAATTTTTTTGGTCAGAAGAATGTGCAAAAGCATTCAATAAGCTTAAATCATCTCTGATGAAGCCACCGATCCTAAAATATCCAGATTTCAATAAACAATTCATCCTAACAACAGACGCATCCAACGAGAGTTGTTCAGCAATTTTAAGTCAAGATTATAACGGAATAGACCTACCTATAGCATACGCATCAAGAAGTTTTAATAAAGGAGAATGTAATAAACCTATAATCGTTAAGGAATTACTAGCGATTCATTGGGGAATTAATCATATCAAATGTTATTTATATGGAGCACCAACATTTTTAGTAAAAACGGATCATAAACCACTAACACATTTATTCGCAATGAAGGAACCAACTTCGAAACTTACAAGAATCAGATTAGATTTAGAGGAATACGATTTCGAAATAGAATACATAACAGGGAAAAATAACTATGCAGATAGTCTTTCAAGAATAACATTACATCAACTAAAGAACCTATACATAGACAATACCCATATATTAGCTATAACACGAGCTCAAGCAAGAGAAAATAAGAAGGAAGCAAGGCAAACGAAGGCAGAAAGTGAACTCGCACTACAGCCAGAAGCCCCCAAACAGACAGTAAGAAAGGTACTAAATAATTTAGAGGCGCATAGACTACCAATTTTGTCTTTTGGAGCAGAACTAATCTCACCAAGGCTGAGCATTAGGGTCAAAAACAAAATAAAGTGCAGCAAGAGCATAGCCACAGGATTCAATCATTTCGATTTAAACCAAATGTTGGCACAGCTTGATAAGCTGGCGGTAGAGAATGCAGTACGTAAAGTAAAAATATACGTAAACGATATTATTTTTAAAGTGTGCAAAATTGAGGAATTTATTAAACAAGGAAACAAAAAATTAAAGAATGTTGAAATATACATATGTGAAGTACCAGAAACAATAGAAGAAGACAAAGAAAAACACAGGCTAATAGAAGAATATCACAATCATCCGATGTTTGGAGGACACGTAGGAAATAACAGACTAATAAAGAAGCTAAAAGCAAGATTTAGATGGAAAAATTTGAAAAAAGACGTAAGAAAATACGTTAAACAATGTCATAAATGTCAAATTAATAAACCGAAAAAAAACATGTCGAAGAATTCGTGATATCGGACACTTCTTCCAAACCATGGGACATAATATACATAGATACGATAGGTCCATTCACTAAAAGTAACGAAGGTAATAGATACTGTATAACAATGTTATGTGAACTTACTAAATACGCGGTCAGCATACCCGTGTGCAATAAAGAAGCAGATACAATAGCCCGAGGAATTTTTGATCATTTCATACCAACATACGGACTCATGAAGCAAATAAGAACAGACCAAGGCACAGAATATAAAAATGCAGTAATGCAGGAATTAACAAAGCTATTAAAAATAGAGCACAACTTCTCAACGGCATACCATCCACAGTCCATTGGAAGTTGCGAAAAACTACACAGAACATTAAACGAGTACGTAAGAGCATTCATAGATGAAGACAGAGAAAATTGGGATGTGTGTTGCAGGATGTTCACATACTGCTACAATACAACCCCTAACGCGTATCATGGTTACACACCGTTTGAACTATTATATGGCAGGAAGGTTAACCTACCAGAAGACCTTACAGAGGAGGTTCAACCATGTTACAATATAGATGCTTACTACAATGAGTTACGTTACAAACTACAAAGCGCACACGAGAGAGCTAGAACCTTCTTACTAAAGCACAAAAAAGAGCGACAAGAAAAGAATAAGCTCAAAGCAACACCACAACAATTTAAAATAGGAGACCTAGTCCTGGTAAAAAGGGAAGAGAATGGTAAGTTTGATAGTCTTTATGTAGGCCCTTTCACAATAACAGAGGTAAATAATGTTAATTGTAAGATCAGATCGGAAAACAATAAAATCAAGGAAATACATAAGAATAGATTATATGCTTACAATCCGAGAACACCGTGAGTGACAAGTGAAACGGGAACAGTCTAGATAACGAACATTTTCACTTTTATTTTTTTGTATCTAATTAGTATTTATAGGAAAAATGTATATATTGTACTTCGTAAAACGCAGCAAGTAATTAGTGGTACTATTAGAAAAATTTTCTTCCTTTTCCGTAGTCAGAAAATTTTCGGGGGAAGGGGAAGATGAATTGGGATACACAGCATCTCAGTAAACATCATATTAAAAATAAACCTTTTAATAATTAAATGCCCGTGGTAATGGTTGTTTTAATAAATACGATTAACCTAGTTTTTGCATCGATGCATGCTAGTATTTGATACAAGGTCGAGTTGCAATAATATTCAGTGGGTGTTTATTAACAGTCAGCACTTTGAATCACGGTCACCTCGGCTTACCAAAACAGTAAATAAACAATAACCGACTTTAATTATATTTTTACGAGAACAGATAAATTAATTAGCAGTTGAGATTCGACGGGGTAACATCGATTTCAAGTAAATAATATACCACCAGTTACTTTCTGTGATATATTTAACGTGTAAATAAATGTCTTAACAACGAACTATATTTACTACATCAACCCTCATAGTCGGGGTAACCACCCCTAAGTATCCAGGGTGGCTCAGAAGGCGGGAGCCACCATACCCTATCCGCGCCATATCTTCTTATATATAATCTTCATTGGCTAAAGCTAAAGTAATGTGGATAACTTAAATGTGGCATATGGGATGTGCTCATTGAGTACGTAAACTTCGTAATAAAAAAATAAAACTCTCCAACTGATATATGCCAACTGACATTTCAATAGCAAGAAACAAAACAAGAATCATTGTTAGTCGTACATCTTCTAATGTTTAGGGTTTGGCTAGAGCGTGTTCATTCTTCAAAGTTTTTCGAAAGACTCAAAAGTGTTTTGATCGTTTTTAGTAAAAAGCTGCTTAGGGTATTTTTTGCAGTGGCATTATTTCTGAGTATTCTTTAATTTCTGATATTTTCTGTATACTTTAGATATTGATAGAAAACGTGATCATCTATACTAAAATCACAATCAAGATGTACTAGAAATAAACAAACCAAGACCCTTGAATATTACGTGGAACACACCCGAATCACGATTTAACAGGTATAAACTTTGTAAATCATGGTTTTGAATTTATACAATGTATATACATTATAAGTAATTATTTGGGAGTGCTCCTTGTGTCATTCAACGTGTCTTGGTTTGTTTATTTCTAGTGCATCTTTATTGTGATTTTAGTATATGTACTGTAAAGCTATTTTCTTATAGCAGTTAACTAGTTCTTTAAATAATTAATATAGTTGATTAAATTTTTTTGATATAATAGTTAATTTATTAAATTACTTCAATTAATTCCCATTAAGAGGATCGGTACGTTTTTTCGGCTGCAATGCTATTCAAATGGGGATTCACTTTTTTTCGAATCCTGAGAAAACTAATAGGTATTTTTAAAAAAATTAAACGCAGAATGAAAGATTACGTTATTAGCGAGGGCCGAAAGTCCCTGAGAACTTCTATAATGTTTATTTTAATAAGTTACAGGGGTGAAAAACTAAGAGAAAATTTAGTGTTATTTTTAATTTCAAATATCTCATTCAAACTTTTCATTTATTCTAAGGGACTTTCGGCCCTCGGTAATAATTTAGTCTTTCATTCTGCGTTTAGATTTTTCAAAAATATTTATTGGTTTTTTCAGGATTCGAAAAAAATGAACACAATGTCCTGGTAATATTTTCCAAATCTATCTTTGTCATACAACGCACTTAGTAGAATAGAATATTGTCAGTCAGACACTGACAATCAGTGACAATTTTAAATAATTATTTGACATGAATCGGGAATATTTTTAGTTGTTGATTAAATAATATTGATATACAGTGATGAGCGCACTAATAACTGGCAAAATAACGCAAAAGATTAAAAACATATTAAGTTGTGAAGTAAAAAGGAATGAACCTAGTGGAGGTGTTAAATTTATGGTAGTAACTTATAGATTGACATTATTGGGACCGTGCAAGTTCGGCAAAGCGACCTCTATTTCTACGCTCTGTACTTTTATTCGCACTTTTAATTATATTGGCCAATTATATTAGTCCTCGTTGCTGGATAATTGTCAAGACCATAGTCCAAAAAAATAATAAGAAGAAAAAAATAAGATGCAGGTTATGTTTAGCAAATGTAAACAATTGTATGTAGTAAATAAAATCCGTTATTAAAATGCAGTACTGCAAGCAAAATACAATTAATTAAATTTACCTTTATATAATAATTGCATATCATATCAATATTGTGGAGCAATATATAATTTTTCTGAGTCAATGACAGAAGGTATGAAATACACGTAAATTTGACAATTAGGGATTCCAATGAACTGTCAGTGGTGGCCGGTGGATGGCTAAACTGACATGGCCATAGACATAGTTAAGGGGGGTGGTCATGGCGTATCTAATGTTTACATTGAATATTGACAAATTTGTAAAGAATATCCTGTCTGGTTTTGTTTTTTTGTTAATTGTGTAGCGAAATTTGTGAAATTGTGATAGCAAATTAAATATGAAGTGGTTTAAACATTGGATACGCCTATGGATGACAGTTTCGCCATCCAGCAGCCATATTATATCACGTGATTTGGAATGCCTAATTTCAATTGACAATATGAATTATTTAAGATAGTTGCAATATTTCTCCGCGACTCGCGCACGGTCGTTTCTCGTTTCCCTTTCCAAGTACTTGCACACCGCGAATATTGATTGTTTCCCACCTTTAGACGTATCGAACGAATTTGAGAAATGCCACTGTCACAGTGACAGTTTTAGTTAAAATACTCCTCTGATACGTCTAAAGGTGGGAAACAATCAATATAATGTCAATTTATATGCTAATATTGCTAAATTTAACAACGAGGTGAACTTTATAAAAAGTTATTTATTGTGTATTATTTATGGAAGATAGAAGCAGAGAATGCATTAAGATATATTCTGTGATCCAAGTATTTTGTTGTTAAAGATGTTCAAAATAATTGTGAGCGTTCCATAGTAACAATATATTATTAAAAAATCACTTTAACACTTCTCCTCTTTTCGCGATTGAGTATTAGTTTTTGTTGTAGGTACATATAAATTATTACAATCACTGAATACATAGCTAGTGAAAAAATTATCAGTCGTAATTGCACAAGAGCTCTGAAATTATTGAATTTTTCCCGAGTGACATTTTGACAGTTTTAATTTCACGAGCCGAAGGCGAATGAAATTATGTCAAAGTGTCACGAGAGCAAAAATTCTATATTAATTTCAGAGGTCGAGTGCAATTTGTTGCGATTATTTCATGAATAAAACTGTTCAAAACCAAAATTTTATTGTAATTTATTTATGTAAGTACCATTAAACGCACAGTTTTTATAAATATTTGACGATTGAAAGTCATCACTTTTATAATTTTTAAAACATTAATTGTCATTAATGTCACTGAATGTATTTTTTCGTAGCAACGAAGGGCATCTGACGTAATATATACTTAACGACGGGAGATTATCAAAAATTATCGATTTAATTCAAATTTCTGTAGCTTTCTATTGGTCAGAATCTCCTATGAATGAAATAATCACATTTATTAACTGAATTAATAATTTGAAATTATACAAAAAATAACAGTTATCCAAGAACATTCAAAAGCCATCTCTTTAAGCTAGTTATGACATTGTCAAGTATAATGACATTCTAGTAATATGTACATATCCATACCAGTGTAAATTTTACTACACGTAATTTGCCATGTAAAGACAGAAAAGGTAGGGACAGTCGTAAAATATTTGCGAATTATGTACCCATAGCCTTAAGGGTAATAAATAACATCTATATATCGATGCCTCAGAAGCCAAATATTGCGATTTTTTTGCATTATGTATTCGAATTCTAGTACATATATTTCCTCCAAATCTGTTTTCTCACCTTCCAAGTTCAAGTTTTACTTTTTTTAACCAACTTGTCGATTTTATTGTTATCTTTTTTCAATAAATCAACACTCATTTATATTATTTTCTAATGTCTGCTAACTGGTTTGAAATATTCCATTTCCAGATCCTTTAATCAATAATAGGTATTATTGTCTTTATCGAATTCAAGTATCAATTTAAATTGTTTGTCTATCTGGGATTAAGCCACAATTGATTGTAATGAAAATTATATTTTATAATTGTTATTTTACCTTCGATTTCCACCACGGAAATGGTTTTCAAAAAAAGATGGTATTAAAATAGCTACGGTTATCGTTGTGGTATGAAGGTATAGGTGAGACCGGTATAACCTATACCGAATCTCAAAAATACACTACGAAAATGTACCCCTCACACCCATTTGTAGCAGTATGGCTTCTACTTACAGAAAACTGTCAATCTTCCCCTAATAGACAATAATACAACCTTTAGCACACAATAAAACATTTATAAAAAAGTCACTATATTTTCTGCAAAAACTAGCAGAAATAGATTACAATCCATTACCAGCCTCTTCACTAATGCGCCATTAGAGGAAACATTAAAAATAGTAACAGTTAAATCAGAGACGAATGATACATTGAAAAAAAAAATACCAAACTTAAAGTATCAGCAATAATGGAGCTACTATCACTTTGCTCAGCAAGTACTTTTCAACTTGATATAATTTTTATAAACAATATTTTAGATTAGCCATGGGCTCATCCTTATCTTCATTAGTTGCAGATATTTTCATGGATGGATGAATTATTGCTTATGCACAAAACATTGTGCATAAACATGACCATGACAACCCAAAGTATGGTGCAGATAAATATATGTAGATGATCTGTTCTCCATTTGGCCCATTTAAATTAAAAGCTTTAATTAGAGATATTTAATTAAGAGAATACGATATTTCAAAATTTATTTTTTAGTTACAACCAAGTTACTGTAAATCGTGCGAAAAAAGTAACAAATGAAATGAAAATGCAGTCCTATACTTCAGACTATAACGGCAAAAAAATCTAATATAAGGTAACGAAAAACGGAATTTTAAAGCGATGAAAAGAACAAAAAACTCCTGTGAAAAATTAATTTCATACCACTGAATTATATTTCGGTCTGGCATAACCGGATTGCCATATGAACGGTGGTGATGAGAGGAGTAAATGCGGATAAAAGGGATATATTCATGGATTTTCATCAACGCCGGTATTAACTTTGATCAAAAACGGGAAGTGGATGTAACAGCGAAAAAGAAGTGTACTCGATAAAATTTTGATTGTGCTTTTATTCAAGAAAAGAGTGAATAATTTGTTGGATATTGTTGGTAATTTTACATATAGGCTATTAATAAACATGGCTATTATTTGACACGCCGACTTCTACTTCTTTTCATATATTAGTCACTATTCCCTGTTTTGGTTCCTATTGTTTTCTTGAAAATACTACACTTATCCTTACCGACTATCTCTGTATTGAAAAATTTATTTTCTTCTCAACTATGTTTTATAGGCTTGTTCTCTGATTTAAGCTGTCTTTTTCTATATATTTACACTATCAAGTGCCATACATTCCAGTGTGTAAACTTTTAGCTACCACTTACTTGTAATTGAATACATACTGCCTCTCTAGCAAGTGTGAAAATTTTACCTATATTTGAGGCGTTTGAAATATGGTGCTACCGACGTATGTTGAGGGTCTCATATATACACCACACAACCGACAACTATTCTCCATAGGCTAAGAAAAGATAAAGAAATAATTATTAATACCGTAAAGAATAGAAAAATTGACTTACTTCGGCCACATTATGCGTAATGATAAATACCGACTTCTACAGTTGATTCTACAAGGCAATATTGAGGGCAAGAGCATTATTAGATGTAAGATCGCAGAGGGGAGCAGATGCATTAACAGACCACACACTAGTACAAGCAAAACTGAAAATCAGACTAACTGCCAAAAAGAAGCACAAATCACAAGGATAACAATAGGATCAGATACAACACGCAATGGCTTGAGAATGAAGAAACAAGAAAAAGATATCAGGAGGAATTCGGCAACAATATAGGAAGAAAAGAAATAGTTAACGAAAATATCGAAGAATCCTGGACAAACTAAAAACAGCTATCAAAGATACAGGCGAATACGTCATTGGCAAAAATCTCAGGAACAACAAACCATGGATTTCAAAGGATACTTGGGACAAGATTGTAAAAAGACTAGAAATTAAACAAAAAATATTAACAGCAAAGGAAGATAGAAAAAACGAACTAAAAGATGAATACAAGAGAAGAACATCGAAGTCAAGAAGAGTTCAAGAAAAGACAAAAGAGCATACTACGATAATTTAGCAACAGAAGCCGAACAATCTGCAGCAACTAATGATATGAGGAAACTTTATGAAAACACAAAGAAACTCGCCAGGAAATGGACACCACATAACACACATATTAGAGATAAAGATAATCAAATACTAAGAGCAGAAAAAGAAATAGCAAGACGATGGATGGAGTATTTCACCGACTTGTTTAACCACAATGTGAATTCATTAGAAAATATTGAGAAAGAAGAAAACCCGGAACCGTTATTTATTGATGTTTCCAACTTCAGTCGAGAGGAAATAATAGAGAGCATAAAACAACTCAGAAAGAGGAACGCAGCAGGTCCAGATGATATTGTAGGTGAGCTGTTTATAGTAAACACTGAAAAAATGCCAACTTCAGCCGAGAGGAAATAATAGAGAGCATAAAACAACTCAGAAAGAGGAACGCAGCAGGTCCAGATGATATTGTAGGTGAGCTGTTTATAGTAAACACTGAAAAAATGACATATTTACTGTATAAACTATTTGAAAATATATGGAGTCAAGAGAAAATTCCCAAAGAATGGACAGAAAGCATTATTATCACTATCCCGAAAAAGGCGACATATCAAAATCCGAGAACTGGAGACCTATAACCCTCTTATATGTTGCGAGTAAAATAATGACCCGTATCATGCTTAATAGAATGAAAAATAAAATAGACCTAAAATTAAGACCAAATCACAGAATAAATAACCATACAGAAGCGAAACTCTGCCGAAAACGGTAACATAATTTTCTTGCTCATGTGTCAACGGTGCAACCTGTGCAACTGGTGCAACCTCACTTTTGCGACTGACGTGACAGTTGTTTATAGTTAAATTTTATATTTATATATGTTTTATTTTATATTTTATAGTTAAATTTTATATTTCATATTTAATTAATAACTACTTGTCAAAAATATTACCTAATTTGAAATGGCCTATTCCTTAGAACATCAAGTTCTATTCTGTAACTGGTGCACAAGGTCAAATATTTCGGTCCCAACAAAATTAATGGAAACGACAGTCAGATTTGCTTCTGTGTGGTTATTTATTCTGTGACCAAATCAAGCTGGCTTCCGAGTAAATATAGTATAGTCATGTAGAGACCAGATCTGCACGCTCAGAATGATCATCGAGCAGTCAGTGGAATGGCAAAGTAAACTATGTCTAAACTTCATTGACTTTAGAAAGGCGTTCGATATGTTATATAAAGAAAAATTGTGGAAAATAGTAGAGAGTTATGGGATACCGGATAAATTTTTAAGAATGATGAAGTTGTTTTATGAAAACACCACAGCAAAAGTATTATACGACGGGAATTTAACAGAACAATTTGACATTAACAGCGGTGTAAAGCAGGGTTGTATACTGTCTCCCACTCTGTTTATTATTGTCATGGACTGGCTTATGAAAAAAAGCAGCAACGGTAAAACTGAGATACACTTGAATACCTTTGAACAATTAGAAGATCTTAAATACGCAGATGATGTATGCCTACTTTCAGCAAAGAGACAAAGCATGCAGAAAAAAGTGAGAAATTAGCCAAAGAAGGTAAAAAGTGGGTATGGCGATAAACATGCATAAAACTGAATTAATGAAGATTAACACACCGAAATAAATGGGCATACAAATAGAAAACCAAGAACTGAAATCAGTGGAAAGAGTTAATTACCTAGGAAGTATACTGAACACGACAGTAAGAGCAAAGGAGGATATCCAGACACGAAATGGCAAAGCACAGACAGCATACTGTATGTTAAATAATATATGGAAATCTAATGAGATAAAACTGGACATCAAAGTAAAAATCTTCAACAGTAATGTAAAGGCAGCACTATATTGTACGGATCACAAACTTGGAGAATAACAAAACACAACACTGGAAAGATTCAATCCTTCATCAAGAAATGCTTACGAAAAAATGTAAGAATATTTTGGCCCAACAGAATCATAAACTCAGACTTATGGAAAAAACGAAGCAAGAACCAATATTTAAAGAAATAAGAAAGAGAAGATGGAAATGGATGGGCAATACTCTGCGGAAACTAGATACAGACAACAAAACAAGCATTGGAATTCCAACCTCCAGGAAAACGGAAACGGGGAAGCCCGCTAAATACATGGAAGAAAATAATTGTTAAAGAAGCACAAAACGTCGGTCGGCCTAACCTGAAAAGAAGTTAGAGAAAAAGCACATGATTGGCAAACATTGAGAATGACAGTAGATGTCCTATGTTCCAGTGGGAACGAAGAGGATAAGTAATTAAGTAAAATAACAGAAAATTGACTTATTTCGGCCACATTATGCGAAATGATAAATACCAACTTCTACAGTTGATTCTACAAGGCTAAATTGAGGGCAAAAGAGGCCCTGGATGTAGACGTATATCCTGGCTGGCCAATCTTAGGAAGAGGACTCGTCTAACGTCAATTGCTCTATTTCGAGCTACTGTGAATAGAATAAGATGGGTCAATGTGGTCGCCAATATCTCTAGAAGATAGGCACCTTTAAAAGAAGAAGATCAAAGGAAGGTGTAAGTATTTTTTCGAATGATAAGTTAGAAATATTAGGAAGGGTGTTGCTAGTAGGTAAAATGTCATGGGATGGTTGTTCTGTATCTGATGAGTTGATTGATATCGAAGGGGTCATGGGAAGCTACACTGTCTTGGATATTGAGACATGACTCTGCAGTATGTCCAACTTATTTGCAAAGAAAGCATTCTAGTTTATCAGTTGATATAAATATTCTGTGAATTAAGTTATCAAAAGAAACTGTAGTCGATGTTTCCAGAGAAAAATATTAACTGCTAGATAAGATATAAGTAATGCGGCGGAAACTTAAAACATGAGCGTATTCATTATCAGGTGTTCCATCTTTATCCTAAGAAAGAGGACAGGTAAGTGTTAATCCTAGATCCTGGAGCGCTTTTTCAATTATGGCGTGAGGAATGGATGGGCTTACATTAGAAATTAATATCCTTTTGGTAGGCGAAACAATCCTGCGTACTGGAATATTTGATGAGTATTAAGAGGACTGTCAACTTGCGATGAAGAAGACAGGTATATAATTATATACAACCATGGGAGATTCTAGATGCCAAGTGTACGTTTTTGGGGGTAAAAACACTACATACTGATTAAATGTAATCAAATAGTACAGTATTGGGCAGATAAGGCATGAGGATCGCTTGATCTCGAGAAGGCACCGACAATGGAGGCAAGGTAGGCAATTTTGTAGAGGTAGCAGCTGCAATTTGGGAACAGAAATGTCATTTGTATTTTTGATATTATATCGTATAACGGAAGTTGATGGGTCGGAAATTTGTGTGTGAGGTGAGTTTAAAGTTGGGTTTGATATGTTGTTGTGATCCTGGTTACCAAAACCACGAACAACTAGTTTTATTAAGAAAAAAGGTAAATACAAGTAAAAATCAGCTTAGATTACAGTCAGCAACACAGTGATAGGCTTATTCATTTCTCAAACAAATATTAAATCAAATAATATTCACCTAACTTCCAGTAAGCAGTCAGATCATCGTACATTCCACTATAATGTGCTGTTTTACATTATAAGAAATTAAACGTGCGAGGGTTAGAACGCACGACAATATTCCAATGGTGGCTCATGTAATCATATGGGCTGTTTCACATTATATGAATTTGGAACGTGCGAGGGTTTTCTCATGCGATAGTTTTGATGCACTTGTCCTTTTCACACAATAATAATTGAGTCGCACGAAGATATTTTGCTGTGTTGTTTGGTATATTATTTTTATTTACACTATATTTTTATATAGAAATATATAAAGATAGAAACTTGACGAGAAATGCTTGGAATGGTGCATACCGTGCACTTAACGGTGAATTTGACGAATTAGGTGATAATGAAAAAAACACATTTGGTAAGCACAGCAAAACTAATTATATGTTACTGATAAAAACAGTAATTAAAACTGCTAAGTATATTATAGTAAACTTTATTTTACATTGCAATTAACGTTGAGTATAGAGGGTGTTCCATCAATATGTGTGAATATAAAAATCTATAAATAGTATCTTTTTGCGTTCATGGGATGGACCTAATGAACTCGGTTCCTGTTATTTCTCTTTCTTAGACGATAACGTAACCACAACGCTATAATGTGATTTCGCTCCATATAATATAAGTATACCTTCTACGAAATTATATTTAGTTTTATAGGGTAAGCAACTCGGAAGACTGGAGTAGGGCGGCCGTCGCGTCTTGCGTGAAATTATCTAAAAACAACATTTAAAACGAGGGAAACAACATTTAAAAACGAGTGGATGACGGAGGGTCTTTTAAATTCTGTACATGAAAAACATAGATTTTAATGTTGTTCTGAAGCTATTTTCTTGTGGAAATTTTGTAGTAAACTATTCTAAATGGAAAATAAGCCACAATTTAACTAAAAAATCATTTATTAACGTTTCGACGCATAAATCGGATTAAAAAAAGTTAACAAAATACTTTTTTAGTTAAATTGTGGCCTATTTCCCATTTAGAATAGTTTATTACATATCGCCTCTTTGCTTCAATAACGTGACAAGTCCAAAAACTCAATATTTTTTTTATTTGATAATTAAAACCGCCGTGTCAAACTTTATTTTCTCCAAAAATGCGGTATCTATTCAGTGAGTAATAGCAAATGTATGAGGAAAGGAAACAGCGGAACGGTGCTACATTGCGATATCACGTTATCTCTTTCTTCCGACTGCTTTGCTTCAAAAACGAGACAAGACAGTTGTCATTCCGCAAGCGAAGCCTAGTTTTTCGACAAAAAAGTGATATCACGACGATCTTACATTGTGATTGCAAAGGTATGTATTGTGATATGTTTATTTTAAAATAGTGTTGTTGAAAAATGTCCATGGAGTGTAAATTGGTATATACCTTCGTGTCACACTGTTGCTGAAAATATATAAACTTTGCTTTGTGTTATCTAAGGATACCACGTAGTACATGATAAAAGTTTTACCAGTACAAAAAACAAGTTCAAGTTACATTCTGATGTTTCGTGCTTCCAGAAAAAACAATATTTTTATGGGGAATATTTTTGAATATTACATTGTTCATACTAAAATAAATAACTAGTATGTACTTATTTTTTCAGATGGAATCGTGATCTAAGAGGATCCTTGAACTTGCAATGGCAACCGAGAAATCGAACATTCCCGTTCTAATGACTAGGACAGGTATGTAAGTTTTAGTTATCTACGAAGTATTTAGGCACCCATTAGACAATAGGTTTTGTTGTCATTCATCGCCGATTCTGGCTACGATTGACCGATAACTTGTGTAAAATTTAAATATCTGTGTTAGGTAGGGTATGCCTAACAGGTTTACGTATATGGCTGTTATTACTATTATTTTCTTGTTTTATTCGTATCTTCTATTATATAATATTATTAAATTTGACGTACCGTTTTTTAGATAATGGCACAACATAAAACATACAGAATGGAACTTCAAACATAGAGGACTCATTGTTAACAGAAGGAAAAGTTGACTTAACATTTCCTAACATAATATGTGAGAGAACTTCATGACATCCGCAATTACCTTTCATTGCTGAAATGCTGCTGGCTCTATTTTTTTAAGGCCGTCTCAATAGGCTGGTTATTAATTGCTAAAGTATTTTTAAAAAATAGTTTACACACTCTAGTCTTTACACCAGCAACAGGTAAAAAGAAAGCTTTATTATTGTCAAGAGAAGGTGCAACGTTCCCATCGGCATCCATTTTAACGTAACGATATTTTGGGACGACTACTGCAACACTCTTCACGATAAATGACCACTGTTTTCGATGTTTCCTAAATCCCAGTATTCTTTAAATAATTGCAAACGTCGCTCCTATCTATAGAGAAAGAAAATGATAAAAAAAAACAATACAATTCTGGTCGCAGTGTATGACTTGAAAGCAGTGTTCCAATGCCCCAAAAGGGAGATCTCGGTCTGCTACTATAAATCGACATTGAATATTTTTAATTCAACCTTATACAACATTCAGAATAACTGTTTGAAAGCTATGTTTGGGATGAGTCAAACGCCCATAGAGTTGTGAATGAAATCGGTACATGTGTTTACAAATACCTTAAGAAAGTTTCAGAAACAGTCAACAATTTGGACGTTGTGTTCTATTCTGATAATTGTGCAGGCCAGCAAAAAAATAAATTTATGACCTCTATGTATCTATACACAATAAAAACAATTGAAAATCTTAACTCAGTAACGCATAAATATTTGATAAAAGGGCACACCCAAAACGAGACAGATCCTGCTCATTCTCAAATTGAGAGAGAAATTAAACGTCAATTAAGATGCAGCCCTATGTAACGGCTCTAATTAACTTTTCTTTACTCAAAGATGAACATAATGAAACAGTAAAACTAGCAGGTTTAAAGGTGAATCAACTTAAAAAAAGCGAACCGATGCTATATTTTTTAAAAATTCATACGCTGACAAACAATTTAAGAAAGCAATAGTTATTAATAAAAAGAAAAAGAGCAAGAATTTGGAATTGAGAGATGCATACAGCGCAAAACCAGGTATACCCGATAATAAAAAAGCGGATCTCCTGGATTTGGTTAATAAAATCCTAATTCCAATATATCACAGGCCATTTTATGAATCGTTGTAGTTTTAAAAGTCACGTATTTTTGCTTGCTTTGACAAAGACAACATTTTAAGTGTTACATTTTCGTAAATTAATGAAATTAGTTCGTTTAGAATTTAAGCTTTTACGCATGATTAAATAACTTTAAGAAATAGTTTTAATTTAAGAATTATTCCAGTTTAATTTCGCCTTGTAATTCTAATATTGTTTGTTATAGTTACACTTTTTCAATAAAGAACATATTCTCAAATTTAAAATATTTTACTTCGACAACGTTTGTTTATTGTATAACCCAGTAACATAACAAAAATAATATCATCAACAACGTGACAAGTCAGTTTGTAACATTCATCTTATTACATTTTTGCAGGAAAAGTGTGACATATTATCACATTTTTTGTAAACATGCAAATTTTTCGCTAAATTTATTACATCATCAGGCCTATCGAACATTTTCAGAGACGTAAGTAGTTAACATTTATAGTTAATATTAGATGGACTATAAAAATGCATTGCTTTGGAGACAATAATTTTTTGTAAGTTAAAAAGGAGGCTCCTGTAAAATTGTACTTTTTAACTTAACACCTTATTGAAGCAAAGAGGCGATATATTGTATGAGCTAATCCAAGATTCCACAAATAACTTAGTAGAACAACGATTATAAAAACAAATTAAGACTTTCAATTAAAAACATAAGAAATAATAACTGACAAAATAGAAATTGCAAATGAATTAAATACGCATTACAGTACATTAGGACAAAAGTATGGACAAAAAATACCCATTTGTAATGATACACCGTAATGATACATATCACACATCGTATCATGTACCGACCTCAGCCACAAAGTTTAAATAAAACTAATATACCAAACAACACAGCAAAATATCTTCGTGCGACTCAATTCTTATTGTGTGAAAAGGACAAGTGCGTCAAAACTACCGCACGAGAAAACCCTCGCACGTTCAAAATTCTTATAATGTGAAACAGCACTAACATTTTAAACAATATGTTGATAACTCGTACTAATCCGCTAGTACCTAACGATCTGCACTCGATGAACGCCAAAACGTGAGTGGAAATACTTTATTTTCTATCGACTTCCTATCACCTCTCATTACATGCCCCAGATAGAAAAAATATCGGTGTTTGATAGTTTGTATCAGTTTACGTTCAGTATCAACTGTTCTTAGGACTGCTTTGTTTGTCACATTTCGAATATTCTACGAGATTCATTGATTTTAATTGAAGACACCATTTTCAGTACTGTATATTATTATGGGAATGTATAATATTATACCAAACGGAGTTTTAAGCTTAGGGGAATCTCGGTATATTTTTAAATTGAATTATTGCTGATCTTGCCATCTCTTTTTTTTATTTATATCACTATCTATTATTTTATTTATAGTGTTTTTTTTTGTCAACATTGACTTTTGGACCAAATACTGTTTTATTTATACTGTTTAGAAGTTTTAAATCTATCTGTGACTATGGCAATATCATCGGCATACCATAATATGCTGTTTATATGTGTTCCGGTTATTTTTATCCCTTTTATATAGTTTAGAATAGCTCTCTATAATTTCTCCTCTGTCTAGACAAATTCTATTATCGTTTACCCCGGCATAGAGAACAGCTGTCCTATCAGATATTTTTGTTTAGTTTTGCCTTTAGTATGCCTTCTTTCATTATCATGCAGTAGTCTATCTGGGATTGATGTTGTCCACTTTTGTGGGTAATAAGTTTAGTTTCTATCTTTTTAAAGAATGTGTTAACAATCGCCATATCCAATGCTGTTGCTAATTCAAGCATGTCATCTCCAGCTTCATGTCTAGTTGGAAAGCCTAATCCCCCATGTGTTGCTTCGTATCCTGCCTTGGCTTGGCCCACATGTGCATTGAAATCACCTCCTATTATAACTTTCCCCTCTGACGGAATATCATTCAGGACGTCTCCTAATGGGTCATAGAAAGCTCTTCTTTTATTCTCACCCAGACCTGTTTGAGGAGCATACACACACACAACATTCAATACCTCTTTATCAATTACAAATTTCACTGACATCATTATATCACTCGCTTAATATGTCAATGGATGTGACACAATAACCGCTCTGTTGAATTTTCTTTATGAATCAAGCCAAAGTATCGAAAACGAAACATTCATAATGAGGGGTCATAAAATTTTATCGATATGGCACGATTAGATAACCATTTAGGAATATGGTCATGTAGCAGTAAATAAAATATTTCAATATTGTAATTCGTAAATGCTTATTGAAATAATTCGGACATTGATTGCTGGAATTTTAGGTTTTTTGTTAACTTTTTTTAATATAATTTTTTTATTAAATATCGATTAAATATATTAAAACTACACCCTAGAACTATCTAATTTTTACACTCAAAACAAAAAATTAAACAATTATACAAAAATATGTATTAAAAAAATTATATTTTAATGTTTCGTTTTCGAACTTCGGTCATTAATGGGTTAAGTTATTAGTCCTGTCTTCAAGGGGGGTACAACGGCCTCCTTAATTCAGATGGACTTACTTAAGTTTTTTTATGTATTTAGACCCGTAGAACACGAATGTTTTGTTTTACTTATAGTCGGAGAGATAGAAGCGGATTTTGTGCGTGATAAGTAATATGGAAAAACTATACGGGGATATGTTGAATTGGTTGTGTACATCACTTTCACCAACGGCCGGAAACCAGAGTTGGGGCCGAGGGTAGTTATAAGGGGTCAAAGTCGCGGAATTTATTATTTTTTTTTATGACGCTTATAATCGAGATAGTGCACCAAAATTTGGAAATAAGTAGGTCATGACGTGACTAAGTAAAATCTCTAGGGGCGGAACGCTGCGTGGCCGACAAAGGGGTGGGGGTAGGGGTGAATATAAAAAATATAAAGGGTTTTTTGCGACGTTCTTGATTGAGATAGTAGACCAAAATTTGGGAATAAGTAGATCACGACATTATTAAGTAAAATCCCCAGAGCCGGAAACCAGAGTTGGGGATGAGCGTAGTTATAAGGGGTCAAAATCGCCATTTTTATTATTTTTTTTTGTGACGCTCATGATCGAGAGAGTACACCAAAATTTGGGAATAAGTAGGTCATGACGTAACTAAGTAAAATTTCCAGGGATGGCACTCTGCGTGGCCGACAAAGGGGTGGGGCAGGGATGAATACAAAAAATACAAGGGGTTTTTTGCGACGTTCGTGATTGACAGAGTGCACCATAATTTGGGAATAAGTAGACCAAGACATAACTAAGTAAAATCCTCAGAGCCGGAAGCCAGAGTTGGGCATGAGGGTAGTTATAAGGGGTCAAATTCGCCGTTTTAATTATTTTTTTTGTGACGCTGATGATCGAGATAGTGCACAAAAATTTGGGAATAAGTAGGTCATGAGGTAACTAAGTACAATCTCCAGGGGTGGAACGCTGCGTGGCCGATAAAGGGGTGGGAGTAGGTGTGAATATAAAAAATATAAGGGGTTTTTTGCGACGTGCTAGATTGAGATAGTGCACCAAAATTTGGGAATAAGTAGACCATGACTTAGCTAAGTAAAATCCCCAGAGCCGGAAACCAGAGTTGGGGATGAGGGTAGTTTTAAGGGGTCAAAGTCACAGTGTGTATTATTTTTTTTGTGACCCGGCACAACATTTGTCCCCCACGCAACGTTCCGCCCCTGGAGATTTTACTTAGTAATGTCATGATCTACTTATTCCCAAATTTTGGTGCACTATCTCGATCACGAACGGCAAAAAACCCCCATATATTTTTATACTCACCACAGCCTACCACCCCTTTGTACCCCAAGCAGCGTTCCGCCCCTGAAGATTTTACTTAGCTACGTCATAACCTACTTACTCCCGAATTTTGGTGCACTATCTCCATCATGAGCGCCACAAAAAAAAATAATAAAAACCGCGACTTTTATCCCTTATAACTACCCTCGTCCGCCACTCTGGTTTCCGTCTCTGGGGATATTACTTAGTTATGTCATGGTCTACTTATTTCCATATTTTGGTGCACTATCTCAATCACGAACGTCACCAAAAACCCCTTACATTTTTTTATATTCACCCCTGCCCCACCCCTTTGTCGACCACGCAGCGTTCCACTCCTGGAGATTCTACTTAGTTACGTCATGACTTACTTATTCCCAAATTTTGGCGAGCTATGTCGATCATGAGCGTCACAAAAAAAAAATAATAAAAAACGGAACTTTGGCCCCTTATAACTACCTTCCTTCCCCACTCTGGTTTCCGGCTCTGGGGATTTTAATTATTTATGTCATGGTCTACTTATACCCAAATTTTGGTGCACTATCTCAATCACGAACGTCGCAAAAAAACCCGTTATTTTTTTATATTCACCCCTACCCCCACGCCTTTGTCGGCCACGCAGCGTTGAGCCCCTAGATATTTCACTTAGGTACGTCATGACCTACTTATTCCCAAATTTTGGTGCACTATCTCGATCATGAGCGTCATAAAAAAAATAATAAAATCCGCGACTTTGACCCCTTATAACTACCCTCGGCCCCAACTCTGGTTTCCGGCCGTTGGTGAAAGTCATGTACACAACTAATTCAACATACCTCCGTATAGTTTTTTCATATTACTTATCACGCACAAAATCCGCTCCCAGCTCTTAGACTATTACTGTCACTTACTGTCACTTGCTGTTGCGTTTAGTAAATTTCAATTTTCGACTTATTATCGACTTATTTCGTACGCTTTAAATGATGACGCACGGGTAAAGATTCAGGGACTCAACTGTACGTAGAAATTGTCTGTATGCGCGCCTACTCGTTCCATTTCAAATGAGAAATGCATTGAAAACATAATTCAATCACTATGTGCTTATAGCTTTGTTTAACAATAAAAAAATTAATTTTTAGCAATGAAAGTAGTCAAAACCGATAGAATTTGACTTGAAGTTTTAAATTCGGTAAACAGAATTGTTATTTTATTTTTGAATCAAAAGTTATTCGGGTTCAAATATTGCAATTTTTCTATTTTTTGAAAGTTCAACCGCGTTTATGTCGAATACTATGCATCCTACGAAAAAACTTGTAAAAACATTTTTTGCTTAGAATAACCCAAAAAATACAAAAAAAAATGTTTTGTTTTGCAAAAAATGGCTGTTATGTGATTCCTCAAGTTCTTTGTTTATAATAATCTTATCGACATCCGGATCGACTGTTACCCAAAAAATTCGTGTTCTACGGGTCAAAATACATTAAAAAACTTGGGTAGGTCCATCTGAATTAAGGAGGCCGTTGTACCCCCACTGGCGACAGGACTATACCGACAAATAAGACAGGAGATTCTTCAGATAATTTTAAGACAATTTAACCCAATTCACCTAGTCCGAAAATGCTTCTTAAAGGAGCTAGAGCTCTTTGAAGATGGCGTCATGAAATTAGTTTTTCTTAAATACCTCCAGAACGTTTCTATTTAGAAAAACGAAAATTGGTATGCATATTACCTTTTCAGAGATGAATCGATTCCATCCATTGCAAATTTCTAGTACCGGTCATGGGCGTCAGTTTTGGGTATCTACCCAAAACGGACGCCTATGACCAGTACCAGAAATTCGCAATTAATGAAATCGATTTATCTCTGGAATATAAATAAATGTACCAGTTTTCGTCTTTCTAAACAGTTTTTTTTTAAATTTTTTTTTTAATTCAAAAAGCGAAAAATTTTCAAATCAATTTTTCTAGAAAACGGTGTGTCCTACCGATTTAAAACAAGAGTACCTTTTAGTACTAGAATACTTCACAATTTCATAATCCAGTGTCAGAAATGCATAAAAGTTAAAGCTAAAGAAGTTATGCGATAAAATAACTGTTGCCCTACCCAAAACGGACGCCTAGGACTGGTACTAGAAATTGACACTGGATGGGATCGATTTATCTCTGGAAGGTAAATACGTGTAACAATTTTCGTTTTTCTAACTAGAAGCGTTCTGGAGGTATTTAAGAAAAACTAATTACAAGACGCCATTTTCAAAGAGCTCTAGCTCCCTTAGGAAGCATTTTCGGACTAAGTGAATTGGGTTAAATTATCTAAAAATTATCTGAAGAGTCTCCTGTCTTCGTTTGTCGGTAGAGTTTCTGGACACCCTGTATAGACTCTCATGGTGCCTAAATAGTATGATAAAATTGATTCAAAAAATGACATAACCCAGACATCCAAAGTGAAAGTTATCCTTCAACACCAAATTGTTCTATATGGTCCATATAAAGTTCAGAAAAAATTCACACCTTTTTGAGCGTCGGGTTTGGGGGGGAGAGGGGGAGAAGTCGGTAAATTCGTAGTTTTTTACGTTTTTCGTCAATATTTCTAAAACTATGAGGTTTAGCATGAACAACATTATAAACAAAAATGTTCTACATTAAATTTGAAATAAAAAAGGTCCTATACATAATCCTTCTAAAATGAACGGTTCCAAAGTTACGGAGGTAGTATAGTATAATTGGTCCAAAAAAAAGGCCTAACCCAGACATCCAAAGTAAAAGTTTTCCCCAACACCAAATTGTTCTATATGGTCCACATATTGCTCAGTAAAAAGTTACACCATTTTAAGCGTCCGGTTTGGGGGGGAGAAGGGGAGAAGTCGGTAAATTAGTAGTTTCTTTACGTTTTTCTTCAATATTTCTTAAACTATGTTTAAGCGTAAACAATGTTCTATACAAAAACGTTCTACATACAATTTAAAACAAAATTGGTTCTATCCATAATTGTTATAAAATCAACGGTTCCAGAGTTACGGAGGGTGAAATGTGGAGGTTTTCGATACTTTTTATATTTTTTGGGCAATTGATGATGATTTTGGGTGGTACGGTTGTTATCCTGTTAAAGAAAATTTCTTTCAATCAGTAAAAATATTATAAATTGCTCAAAAAATATAAAACGTATCGAAAACCTCCACTTTTCGCCCTCCGTAACTCTGGAATCGTTGATTTTATAACAATTATGTATAGGACCTTTTTTGTTTTAAATTTGATGTAGAACATTTTTGTTTCGAACATTGTTTACGCTAAAGCATATTTTTAGAAATATTGACGAAAAACTTAAAAAAAACTACTAATTTACCGATTTCTCCCCCATCTCCCTCCCCCCAAACCGGACGCTCAAAATGTTGTAACGTTTTACTGAACAATATCTGGACCATATTGAACAATTTGGTGTTGGAGGAAAACTTTTAATTTTAATGTCTGGGTTAGACCTTTTTTAGACCAATTATACTATACTACCTCCCTAACTTTGGAACCGTTCATTTTAGAAGGATTATGCATAAAACCTTTTTTGTTTCAAATTTAATGTAGAACATTTTTGTATAGCAGATTGTTCATGCTAAACCGTATAGTTTTAGAAATATTGGCGAAAAACTTTAAAAACTACGAATTTACCGATTTCTCCCCCCTCTCTCCCTCAAACCCGACGCTCAAAATGGTGTGACTTTTTTCTGAACATTATGTGGACCATATAGAAAAATTTTGTGTTGGAAAATAACTTTCACTTTGGATGTCTGGGTTTGGATCTAGTTATACCATACTAAAAATGATTTGCAAATTTCACCTATCCCGGTGCTTAGTCTATTACTTAAAGTGCATAGATCTTGAAGTGCATACATTGATATGGTAGAAGTTTACTGATTTTTACAGACTTCTTTAGCCTTCTATGATAGTAGAGAACAGTAGATACCTACTCATTCTATTTTCGATAAGTTTATTTTCTGTTACAAAACAGCGATCATTAGCTTTGGATTAATTCTAGTCGTCTTTCGGCAGGTCAAGCCTTATGTGTAAAGTCAAATATTCAGTGTAATTAAAACCATTAATAACGGCCCTTAAACCACACACTTTTAATATACGACTAAAATTAATTCACCCCAGGAATAACTTGCGAGAAAATTATTCCTAAAATGGCCGGTCCAAATTTTCCGAACACCAAAATCCAACAATAAATCATGAATTAGGATTTGCATATATTTAAATTTCTGATGATTTCTTCTTCAATTTTTTAAAGGCGCTCCGAAAAGAATGTTAGGTAATTAGGTTATTCATTCACGGAGATTGTTATCGAAGTTTTGCAAATAACATGTAATTTTAGGTTCAACATTTTTAATGCCAGGGATTATTTTTTAATGACTTTAATTTCCAATCGTGTAGTAAGATTTTTAATCACGTTTTTGATTCTGTCCAATCAGATTATTAGGGGAGTGCAATTAAAACGAAAACATGGATTGTTTCGAAAAATTTCAAACAAGTTTATATTTTTCTAAAACTTTTTTTGTCAGTTTATATACATGTTAAAGTAAAAAGTTCTACTCGCAGATTTGGCCGCTAACTGTTTATTAATTGTTTAAACAATAACAATTTTTTTGTATAAATAATTTTAAAAATATCGATAAATTCATATTTTACTTTGATCAAATATGTTTCTATTTTGTTTTTGATTATGCTGAATCCGAATATGGCATTGTAATTTGAAAATTCTTATACAGAAGCTCTTATACAGTGTGTCTGCGTAGCTAGGAACCACATGAAAAACTTTTTTCTTATCAATTTTACGAAAAAAAGTTATTCTTCATAAAATGCTCTGGATAGTCGAAAATCTAAAACTCAACCATCAGATACCAAATTTTATCAATTTTATACGAGTTATGTCAAAAATATGAATTTCGTTAAAGAGTAAAGTACCTTTATATTCCAGAATATCAAAAAAATGCTATTATGAAAAGTTGTTTGAAATTAGAAACTATGTCTAAATATACAATTACATCATTCTAATCGAAAAAAAAAAAAAATGTTTTCTCAAATTACGGATACTCATCATCTTATTACAATTATGATAACTATTTTATTATCACTTTTACGAAAAAAGTTATTCTTCATAAAATACTCTCTCTGGTCTAAAATCTAAGATACAATCATCAGATATCAAACTTTTGTAATTTTATACGAGGTATGTAATAGTTATTTATGTACCAAGTCAGTAAAGTGACTCTTTATCGAACGAGTCTGATATTATGAGCCGAGCGAGCGTAGCGAGCAAGGCGAATAATAGACGAGTTCGATAAAGAGTCTTTACTGACGTAGTGCATACAAAATTTTATCGCCAATCATAAAAAACATTAACACTTACTTAACACTTACTTAATTATATCCTTCTAATGAAAAAAGAGTGTGTGTGTACTTAGTCCTTATAATAGTATAACTATGCCAATAACCATTAATATTAAACAAAAAAGTTTTCCTTCCGGGGGATTCGAACCAAGTACTGACACGTCCGTAGCTAGATACACATGCCGCTAGCCTACGCAACCACTTGCTAGGCATGGCCTATATTAGGTATAAAAAGAACAAATAGGCAAGTAAAAAATGTAAAAAAAAATAATTGCTATCAAATGAAAAGACATTATACATAAATCATGGTAGATTCAAGGATATGAAAAAGAACTTTACGTACAATATAATACGTAATAGTAATTTTATTTTTGTTAAATTACCTTCATCATTAAAAATAATCGTTATCAGGTGCATTTAATAAGAAATTTAGCACTTCTTCTTGCGTCAGGGTTTTTGATTTTTTGGGAATGTAATTCCTTCCTTTTTGTTTCAAAAAACTGTAAGTTTTTTATAATTGCTTATATCTATGTCTTTATTTGTGGTCAAAGTTGCCTTTAACATTAAATAATAGGACCACATAGCCGATAGAGAATATTCTTTAGGCAATTCAGAGAAATTTGCTAGTAAACACTTTCACTATAATTTTTTTTTTTTTTTTTGTTATGCTTTATTTAACAATCAGAATACATTAGCATCCTATAAGTTAAAGTGTTGGCTTGGGAGCTGGGCCCCTCATTGGCGTGAAGGGACTCCCTCCAATGAAGGAGTCCTAGATAGTCTTCATGTCAGCTGGCCATAATCTCTTCAACCTTCTGGCAATTGGAGCTTGTACTAGCGGCTGTAATACTGCGTTGGGGTGTGTTTCCATTTTCTCGTGGTGTTTGTTGTACCTATCTTTAATGACATCTGTGATGAATGGAACCTTCAGGTCTTCATGTAATGTTAAATTCGACACGAACCAAGGTGCATCTGTGATCATGCGTAGTATTTTTGACTGGCTCCTTTGGATGATAGCAATATTAGATTTGCTTGCACATCCCCAGACTTCGATACCATACATCCATATTGGTTTGATTATGGTGTTGTATATCAGCAGTTTATTTTCCAAACTTAGTTTTGATTTTCTACCTATCAACCAGTAGAGTTCTTTGACTTTCATGTCTATTTGTTTTCTCTTCTTTGTTATGTGCACTTTCCAAGTAAGTTTAGAGTCTAGATGTATGCCGAGGTATTTGGAAGAGTTGTTTTTAGCAATAATTTTGTTATTTATGTATAGTGATGGACACTGATCTTTTCTTGTAGTAAAGTTGACATGTACGGATTTAGCCTCATTTATCTTAATTTTCCATTTTTTTACCCAATTTTCTAGGTTTGCTAAGTCATTTTGTAGGATGTTGCAAGCTTCTACTGGATCTTGGTGAATTGCTAAGATGACGGTGTCATCCGCAAAGGTTCCTATGACAGTGTGTGGAGACGTAGGAATATCTGATGTGAATAATACATATAGAATGGGACCCAGGACACTGCCTTGCGGAACTCCGGCCTTGATTGGGAATTTTTGCGAATATTCATCATTCACTTTTACAAGAAACTGTCTGTCGTGAAGATATGATGCGAGCAGTCGATAGAAGGATAGTGGAAAGATTTTAGATATTTTGTATAAAAGTCCATCATGCCAAACCTTGTCAAAGGCTTGGCTAACATCCAAGAATACTGAGGGACAGTATTGTTTTTGTTCTATTGCTAAATTTATTGAATGTGTTATTCTGTGTATTTGCTGAACTGTTGAGTGGCCTTGTCGAAAACCAAATTGGTGTGATGGAATCCAAACCTCAGGGAGTACTTCCTTATTTATTCTTTGAAGTATGAGTCTTTCTAGTAGTTTTGACATAACTGGCAATAAGCTGATTGGCCGATAAGATGAAACTTCGTTTGGGTTTTTGCCTGCCTTCAGTATTAAAATTATTTCTGCTGTTTTGAGTTTCGTCGGCCAGTAGTTTAGTCTCAGGATAGCATTGAAAATGTACATCATGAGTATGACTCCTCTGCGTGGCAGTTCTTTTAACATTTTGGAGGTTATTTTATCGATCCCTGGAGATTTTCTTGGATTTAGGAAGTTAAGTTCATTTTGAACTTCCTTTACAGAAAGTTGTTTGGTTGCGGGTATGTTGTTTGGGATATTTGAGAGATGTCTAGCTATTTCGTCATCAACTACATCACAGTTCGGTGTGAATACATTGGATAAGTATGCACCAAATAGTGAAGCCTTTTCTTTATCGCTTCTTGCCCATGTAGCTGCAGGATTGCTGGAGTCACGTACAGGAGAATTCTGCATTTGAGGCTTGTTTTTGAATTTGCATGGTTTCCAGATGGAGTTATCACTTCGGTTAAGACCCTTCAAATATTCATTAAATGAACTTTCACGCAGTTCTTTAATTTTTGCTTTTAGTCGACTACTGGCTCGGTTGTACACTGTTCTGTCAACAGGGGCTTGCGTGCGTTGTAATCTAGCTCTTGCTTTTCGTTTTAGAGCTATGAGTTCCTTCACTTCTTTAGGTACAGAAATGTCTTTCTTTTGGATGGTGGGACGAGGAGTGGCTTGTTGTACTGATTCTATTAGGAGGTCATTAAAAGTTGTGATCGCCCCTTCGACTTCATTGGGCTCCTTTAGTCTGATGTCGAGTTTTACTTTTTCTTCAATTCTGGTACGATATTCTTCCCATTTGGTTTTCTTATTATGTAGTCTTGTGGGAGTTTTTCTATGTAACGCTGCTGTTCCTATTGAAGCTATTATCGGAGAGTGGTCAGAAGAAAGATCATAGCTTGGTATTACGTCTAAGTAAGGAGCTGGTAACCCATTTGTCACAAAAAAGTCAAGCAAGTCAGGAGTTTTAGCAGGATCAGTTGGCCAGTAAGTTGGAGTTCCTGTTGACAGGTATGCGTAATGCTTCTCTTGAATCACTGATGCCAATTCTCTACCTTTGGTTGTTGTAAGCCTAGACCCCCATAAAATGTGTTTGCTATTGTAATCACCGCCCGCAATAAATTTGGATCCTAGTGTATCGAAAAAATCACTGAAATGTTCCTTTTTTATGTTGTGTCGTGGTGGACAGTAGACGGCGGCAACTTTTAGATTATATGAGTCCATGCAGACGTTGACAGTTGTGGCTTGTAGAAAATTTTCAGCATATTTTGGCATTTCATGGTGCTTTATTGTGTTTTTTATTAGGATAGCAGTACCAGCATGTGCAGTGTTGTCTGGGTGATTGCTGTGATATGTTGTGTAATGTGGAATGTAAAAGTAGGATCTGTCAGTGAAGTGTGTTTCGCTGATGAGAAGCAGGTCTATGGAATTGTGTTTTAGAAATATTTCAACTTCTTGTTTGTGATGTAGAATGCCGTTGGCATTCCACAGTGCTATTCTAATGAACTTAATGAATTTTATTTATTAACGTAGTAAGCATATTCATCACCATGGTGTTTTGATGAATAAGTTGCTGAAACATGGCTTTGAATTCATCTAAGAATCTATGTAGCATATCTGTTGTGGTGTCACATTGATTTTGCTGAGTATAATTGTTGGATGCTACATTTGCATAGGTCACATTATTTCTTACCGGCGTTGTTGTTGGCTTGGTGGTAAGATTAGGATGGGCATTTGGGCAACCCTGACTGCTGACTGGCTGTACATTTTGCCTATTATTTTGATTATTAGGGCGTCTCATTATGTTGTGATAGTAGCTACAACCTTTATAGTTGGCTGTATGGGCACCTCCACAAAGTGCACATGTTGCTGGAGTGTTCCTTGTTTTTGTGCAGGTTGATGTACTATGGGCTCCCCCACACTTAACGCAGACAAAAGGTTTATAACAGTAACCCTTGGTGTGTCCATATTGTTGGCATCGCGTGCATTGAGCTGGTCCATAGTTAGGTTTTGGAGGTTCTACCTGTATGATTAAATTTTGCATTTTTTGTATTTTATATACGTCTTTGTTGTTTACCGCAGGCTCTAAATCCACAAAGAACAGATTAAGAGGCTCCTTAGTTCTTTTGTCCTTGGCATTGAGGATATTTCTGACTTGATGGCCTTTTGCGTTGAGTTCTTTCACTATTTCTTTTGTATCCATAGTGTGGTGAAGGTGTCTGATCACTACTCGGAATGCACGTTCTTCTTTGAGTTGGTATGTGTGGTGTACAATTTTTTTCTCACGCATATACGTTACTAGATGCCTGTAAGTCTCAACAGTATCACTAATTATTTTAATTGTATTATCTGCAAGTGTTTTTGTACTGTAGTGCACATCATCAATGGCATCTCTTAAACTTAGTATCATTTTCTGGTAATCTGTTACTCCGTACACAAATATTGGAGGAGGTTGTATAGTTTTAGCTTCGGTGATATCTATTTGTTGGTCTGTTTGACTCTCTTCTACAGTTTCTTCTACAGGAAGCTGACTATATCTATTGCTTATATCTATGTCGGAGTTTTGTGAGTTGCTTCTTCTGATCTTCCTTCTTTTTGTATTCGTTACTTGTTGCCATTCGTTCTCGTTGGCTGCGTGTTGTTCTAGCTCCTCATCGTCACTTGTAGAGGACAATCTGTGATAATATTTCTGACTGGTTGATGGTATATGTTGTGATTTTTGGATCATTGGTACCTGATGTATGTAATTTTGTTGATTAATTGGTACCTGCTGAGTGGAATTTGCTTGAGAAGCATCAAAATGTTGTTGAGATAAACAAGAATTATTATTATTCAATGCTGCTTGAGTTATTGGTTGAGAATTAATAAATTGTTGTACTTGCATATTTGTATCTGCTACACCCTGTATGTTGGTTTGCGAAACTGGCTGGCTAAAAGAATCTCCAGGTCCATTACTAGCTGGTAACACATTCATGTTTTTATTTCACTTAAATTAGCACTGGGTTCACAAACTCATTAAATTTCAATGTAAATGAAAATAAATATTTCATTAATTGTTTTTAAATTGTAGGTATCGGTTTTTAACAAAAATTCCGGTTCGAAATTTTTATCGTGGCGTACGTTGCTTGATGATTAAGGCAATACATCCGCACAGCACGAGAGGCGATTCGGTACTCTCACTATAATTTGTAATACAATTTTTTTCACGCCATGCTTCAAATATGTCATATTGCCTATTGTATTTTTCGATGGATTTTGCTGGGAGAAGCTCTGAAACTGCCTCTAACGATTTCTTGCGTATGTCAGGTGGCGTTCATGTAATTTCTTCCATTTCCAAAGCAGCACTACTGTACTATAATTTGATATTCGTTTTAACACTTTTATTATAATAAATACAATTTTCAATTTAAATTTTTTAAATATGACAATGATGACAGGTGACTTCTGCATGACGCTTCCGATTTTTAATCGATAGATAGTTATCAGTATTGAATAATTACTAAATCGGTAAAATTTTGATTAATTATACATACAGGGTGGGGCATTAGTGTGACAAAGTCCAATTACTCGTTTGTTGTAAGAGATAAGAAAAAAAGTTATTTGAGTAAAAGTTGGGGCACACATAGTATCATATTTTAAAAATATTTTCAAATATACAGGGGCGTCCGTATTGACAGGGTGACACAAATTTATGTTTTTTTAAATGGAATACCCTGTATATTTTTACATTTTTGGATTCTCCTGGATGTTTCCTTTCTTAAAATATATGGTTTTGTAATATTATACGAGGTAGTTTAAAAGTTAATTACGTCTTTTTGTTAATTTCGTAGCAAAATCTACACCCTGTAGAATTGTAGTGATTTGATATCAAATTTTCTATTTGCATTTAAACGATTTTTAGTATAGTCTACTACTGTTAATCATTAATAGTATAGCGAAATGTTTAATTTTAGTATACAGGGTGGGTCGAAACTCGGAATGAGTATTTTCTGAGTTTTCTTAAATGGAACACCCTGTATTTTAGTATTGTAATAAAATTATATTTTATGGTACTTTTTTATTTCTTAAGCATTCCCTATACCTAAGTGCTTTAATTTGTAAGTTATTCGTCATTCTTTAAGCAAACATTAATTGCAACAAAAATTACGTAAAATTTCATAGGTAGCCGTGAAAATATCCAATCAAAAGTAATTTTTCAAAAAAAAATACATAATAATCTAGCCTGATCCTTAATTTATTAATATTGGATGAAATATCCAAATACATTCGTAGTTAAGTTTGTTGGTACTTAAAATATGAATCAAACATACAAAATTCTGCCTAGTTGGCTATGACACAAAATTTGCTTAAACATTTGACATTACACTATTTATATAGTTCCAGTTGATTTGATACTATTGCTAATATTAATTTTTCTAATGAGGAACGGATTAAAATGGCTTTGTGCTAGGAGAGTATAACAAAAATAAGCTACTTGCAATAAAAATTTATCATCAGCAATTCCCTGATAGACGACAAGCAAAAAGAGAAACTTTTGAAAGTATACTAAAACGGTTTCAACAGACTAGATACTTAGATTGTAAGAACGATTGTACTAATATGCAGATCCTCAGTGACACTAAGGATTACATTTAATTGCTGTTTTCTTCACTTACAATTTTTATTCGAGCAGATTTATCATAATCTAAGTAATCAGTCCGTTGAAACCGTTCTAGTATATTTTTAATCGTTGCTCTTCTTAGTTGTCGTCTATCAGGGAATTTCTGATAAAAAATTCTTATTGCTAGTAGCACATTTTTGTTATATTCCACTAGCACCAAAATCTTATTAATCAGTTTCTCATAAGAAAAATACATATTACTAATGGTAACAAAGCAACTAGATCTATCAAAATAGTACAATATCAAATTTTTAAGGAAATTTAGTGTCATAGCCGACTAGGTAGAATATTGTATGTTGTTATTAATATTTTGCGCACCAACAACCTTAACTACGAATTTATTTGGATATTTCATCGAATAGTAATAAATTAAGGATTATACTAGATTATGATGTATTTTCTTTTCCAAAAATTATTTTTGATTAAATATTTTCACAGCCACCTAATACAATTTCACGTAATTTTTCTTACAATTAATGTTTGGCCTAAAGAATCACGCATAACTTACAAATTAAAGCACTTAGGTATAGGGAATGCTTAAGAAATAAAAAAGTACCATAAAATATCATTTCCTTACAATACTTAAATACAGGGTGTTCCATTTAAGAAAACTCAGAAAATACTCATTCCGAGTTTCGACCCACCCTGTATACTAAAATTAAACATTTCGCTATACTGTTAATGTTTAACAATACTGCCGTGTTAACTCAAAAGGGCGTAACTGCAATTTTTATTAAAAACGAGTTTGATGTCCCACGCGTTAGTTAGTAATCTTTTCTACAAATCTACCTGAGTTTCGTAGCCATATCTGCAATAAAACCGGATATATACTGCTTAAATTAATAGCCGTATCTGAATTTTCTACTAAAATGTTAGCTTTAAAAGCCGCAACTGTAAATGTTAACACAAAAAGCCGTAACCAAAAAGTTTTCGGCAGATACGGCCTATTCACTTAACATTTCAAGATATTATTATGTTGGTACGAAAAGTAGTAAACTGTCAATTTACTTTATTTCTAACCTTACTTTTTCGTGTTTTCATAGAATGTGTTTAGTTTGTTGTTCATAATAAATATGGATAATAATTTTGCAGAAACAACTAGTAAGTATATTTTCTACTAATTTATATAAAAAGTTAAACAAATACAAATTGTTACCTTGTACCTATGTGTCAAAGTATATATTTTTGGTTCTGAAGTTATTGTAAATTGATTATCTCGAAAATAAGGTTATGTCACTTTGGTTTTCACTTTCACACCAAATAGGTATTTATATTATGTATGTTCTATTAAAAACTATAAAAATAATTATTGCTTTGTCAAATTACTTGATGAAAAAATTTGTTTCAGCAGAATTTAGAGGACGAGGTAAAATGTTGGTGGACCTGGCTTTAAATTCCGCAGAAACAAATAACGAGCTGTCGAATATAGCTCAGTCAGATGTTGAATCTGACGTGTCTGATGACAGAGATAGAGACTACCTTCCTTCAACATCTTCCTCAAGTGAAGAATTTTGGGACACAGATAATAACGTTAGCGACCAAAATATACATATTATTAGCGCAATATCCTATTACAACCTGCTTCAACAACGAGCTCATCAGCTATTTCGGAATTAAATTTAAACAACTTATTGACAGATACGGAAGAACATCGTACTACCAATAATTATAACTATTTTAATAATTTAATTCACAGTATTATACAAAGCGCAATAGACAAATCAGAGAGCAAAAAATACACTAAAAAGGGACAGTTAAGAAAACGGAAAAAAATAGAAGCAAGTTTAAGTGAACGACGTTCAATAAAAATGCAAAAGTTAGTCAATAAACACAAAATATCTGGAAGCTGTTTGGCTACTTGCAAGAAAAATTGCAGTAATAAAGTTTCAACTCTTCGACGGCAAGATATAAATAGGCAGTTTTGGAATCTTTCCTCCGAGGAACAGAAAGCTTTTTATTCAAGTTCCATTTTAAAGATTCCCAAAAAAAGATGCGCAACTAGAAATTCAGATAGTTCTCGGCGCTCTTTTACATTTATCTACCAGTTAAAAGATGAAGAAGGAATACCTCAAAATATTTGTAAAGTATTTTATCTGACAACTTTAGGACATCATGAAAAAAATGATAAGCCAGTTAGAACAGCTTTAAAGAGTTCCCAATTATCGCTTAAACCTAACAAAGATAAACGAGGAGGCAGCTTAAAAAAATTTGACAGAGATTTAATCATTAGTCATATACAGTCCTTTAATCCTACGACATCGCATTATAGACGAGCACATGCTCCGAACCGTTTATACTTGCCTAGCGACATAACTATAAAACTAATGTATGAATCATTTAAAGCAAAGTACAATATTCAATGTTCGTATTATTTATATCGTCAAATCGTTAGTGAGCTTAATATTTCATTTGCAAAGCTTGGAAACGAAGAGTGTTTTACTTGTGAAAAATACGAGATTCATAAAAAAGAAAGCTCACACGTGTTAGATGACGGTCTAGTTTGTCCTGAATGCGAAACATATAAAAATCATCGAGAAAAATTTATAAAGGCCCGAGAGATGTACTACGCTGATTCCAGATCGTCGGGCGATTCTAGAGTTTATACAGCTGATCTGCAGAAGGTATGAATTTTATTTTGAATAATATCTGTTATATTTGACCTTACACAATTTTTTGTAGGTGATTATGCTCCCAAGATGCGATACTTTCAAAGAAATTATATTTACTCCTAGACTGATAGCCTTTAATGAGAGCTTTGTTCCAGTTGGTACTTCTAAAACTTCTACAGTTGCTGTTCTATGGCATGAAGCTATTTCTGGAAGAAAAAAGGCTGATATTGTTAGCACATTTTATGCATTTTTAAACAAAATTAGGGATTCCGAAGAAGTTGTTATTTGGCTGGATAATTGTTCCGGTCAGAACAAAAATTGGTGCTTGTACACATTTTTTGTGTATGCTGTAAGCTCATTAGAATTGAACATTAGGAAAATAACCCTAAGATATTTTGAGTCAGGTCATACATTTATGGCAGCTGACTCATTTCACCATAGAGTCGAGCAATCATTAAATCGAAAAGGTAAAGTTTATGACTTCGTTGATTTTGTAGATGCGGTTAAAACGTCAACACGTAATGTCGAAGTTATCGACATGGCTTTTAATGATTTTTACAACTGGAAAGACGAATCATCTCAATATAAAATAACAAGGTTGGTCCCTCGTCCGTACCTTCAACAAATGGTGGAAGTTCAGTTCATCAGAGGTTTCCATACATTTGGTTATAAAACTAGTTTTGAAGGAGAAATCATAAGTGCCAATTTTTTAAAGGCTAATATCCAAAAAAATGGCATTGCAAAACCACTCTCTATCTCTCAACCACGAGGTATTACCATGGAAAGAAAACAGAATATAATCACTAAAATTGGTCAAATAATGCCCCCAAATCGCATTGCATTTTGGAAAAATATTTTTGTCAGCGAAAATGTGGACACAATTGATGATTAATATAATATAATAACTAGTTCGGAGTAGAAAATTAAGTATTAATCATTAATATTTGTTTGACTGAGTATGATATTTTAGTTAGTCTGTATTATTGTTGTTTACTTTTTTAACTTTTCCTAATTATTAAGAATAACTTACGAAATTAATACATTAATATTGTAACGTTCATTTGTTTAATGCAATAAATATTTTCAAAAAATCATGTAGTTACGTTCTTAATTATATACCTCATGTTAAGTGAAAAAGGCGTATCTGTCAAAATCTGTCAAAAGTGTTGTTTTCCCAAGTTAATACTCTACCAAAATTTGTCACATGATAGTATAGACCTATTTGTTAACTTCTATATGGTACAAGTCACAACTTTTTAAAAAATCACGATTGCCTAATCAAAACCACTAAAACTGATTTTTCTCGCAAACTAGTTTAAAGCAGATACGCCCTTTTGAGTTAACACGGCAGAATAGTAGACTATATTAAAAATCGTTTGAACATAAAACAAAAATTTGATGTCAAATCACTAAAATTCTACAGGGTGTAGATTTTGCTACGAAATTAACAAAAAAACGTAATTAACTTTTAAACTACCTCGTATAATATTACAAAACCATATATTTTAACAAAGAAAACATCGAGGAAAATCCAAAAATGTAAAAATATACAGGGTGTTCCATTAAAAAAAACATAAGCTTGTGTCACCCTGTCAATACGGACGACCCTGTATATTTGAAAATATTTTTAAATTATGGTACTATGTGTGCCCCAACTTTTACCTAAATAACTTTTTTTCGTATCTCTTACGAGAAACGAGTAATTGGACTTTGTCACACTAATGCCCCACCCTGTATATGAATATAATTGCAAAATACTACAGAATTTCACTTTTTGGCATAAATTTAATTAATAATAACGTAAATTGTGTACAATATTTTCAATAATTAAAGTAAATAAATTTTAAGTTCACTCAAATAAATAATCGATTACTGCCATCGACCACCTACATTCAATCTCGGTTAATTTGATTAATCGCGGCAGGTAAAGTAAAATTCTTCTTTCAGTACAATAAAGTGTTACTTTACTGCCGCAAATGGCGGCAAATGAGTGCAATAATGAATGACTTTAGTGACGGTTGGCGATAAAAATTATTAATTTTTCTTAAGAGTTATTTGTCTTTATTATTCACAATATTTTAATTAGAAGGATGTAATTAAACACTAAAACAAATTTTTTAATTCCAAACAACTTTTCTTAATAGCAATTTTCGATATTGTGAAATGTAAAGATACTTTACTCTTGAGTGAAATTCATATTTTTTGACATACTTCGTATAACATTAATTAAATTTGATATTTGATGATTGCATCTTAGATTAAATACGATGCAGAGTATTTTATAAAGAATAACTTTTTTCGTAAAACTGATAATAAAAAAGTTATCAATAGGTTCCAAGTTACGCAGACATACCGTATAAGAGCTAAAAAAAAATTTTTGGTGAACATTTATTATTGTTGAAGCTTATTATTAAATGTATTTTAGGTAAGCTTTACAGAAAAAAGTTTTGATCACTTTGTATAAACATATTTTAGCTGGCAATTTACGGTTTTTGTATTACATTTTTGTTATCTTTCTTAATTTTCTTAAAAAGAAATAGTTTATTTCATTTCTAGAGTAAAATAATTCAGTGCATTTTAAAGATTACATCCTAAGCTTTAAAAAAGCACTTATTAAGCTGTAATAGATCTGTTCAAACTTGAGTAATACCGTCTTAAAATGATGGTAATTCTATAAAACAACGAACATTTTAAAAATTACAATTTTTGAGACGTCATATCATTTGAATTAAATTTTTGAATTTTTTTTGAATGAAACATCATTTAGTAAGATGCTTGAAAGGTAAGTTGTGCAAAATTGAGAGTTTTATAAGAAAAATTGTATTAGTTACACATTTTTAAATAATTTTTAAACAAAATTCATGTAAGGCTCATTTTCCGCCCACACCGTACTTATGCCCATAAATTTTATTTCTTTCTATTATAACCATAAGATAGCTTAGTTATTCTTCTTTTACGTTCAATCTGTTAAATTTTATTTGATCAATTAGTTTAAGAATAACATTAAAATAACTCAACCGTGCACTTCGCCGTACGTTAGTTTACAGTGCGCCAATGTTTGTGAGAAGGGTGACGTTAGCGTTATAAATAAAAAATTATAGAAGATACAGATTTAATTTTAGAAAATTCTTTATATAAGGTTTTTTGTAAAATTTTCTGAATTTTGCAATGGTTAAGTCAGTTTTTTTCTAAAATTTATAATTTCGGAGTTATTTAAAAAAAACATCAAATTTCGTAGTTCATTTGTTTAATAAAAAATGAAGCACCCATTTCTCGAGTAGAACTTTTTGATATGTTGTTTATTAAACATTTCTTAATGAAATTACAAAAAGTTCTTTCTTGTTTGATTTTTTCCGAAGGGAAAATCTATATGCACTCCCCTATATTATTATTATACCGGGAATAATCTACTTACCTACATGAATATACTGGGAATAAATGTTAAGTATTTTGTTTCTGTTTAATTTCAACGAGTTTCCTAGTTTTAACCACTATCATATTTAAGAAAATGAACCATAACTTTTAGTTCTGCATCTAATGTCAAATTGTCACGAGGACAATACAAGTCGGCAATTTTATTCGCTCGAGTGTACTTTGGTAAGATTATTTCATAAATAAAACTGTATTTATAAATAATTTTAGCTAATATTTTATTGATATCATCGTCTGAATGGATATCACTTTGACAATTTGAAAAACAATAATTGTGATAAATGACACTAATTGTTTGTATTATTTACAAAGAGTTGAATTTTGTGAGTAATTGTTTAAAAATAATCTGTCGAATATTACACAATAGTAAGAATAAATAATAAAATAATGCTCCAATTTGTTCCTAAAATTTGTTCCTATTCGGCCATAGTCACTCCAGCCTTGCAGGCTCTCGTCTATTGTCAGGTAATAAGTTTTCGAAAAATTGTCGCATTATTGTCACTCTCTTGTGATATTAATCTTGATTATTTCATTCATAGAGATCCCTGACCAATACAAACGTACAATAATAAAAATTACAGCGATTATTTCATTCATAGGAGATTCTGACCAATAGAAAGCTACAGAAATCTGAATTAAATCGATAATTTTTGATAATCTCCAATCGTTAAGCATATTACGTCAGATTCCCTTCGTTGCTACGAAAAAATACATTCAGTGACATTAATGACAATTAATGTTTTAAAAATTATAAAAGTGATGACTTTCAATCGTCAAATATTTATAAAAAAATGTGTGTTTAATGGTACTTACATAAATAAATTACAATAAAATTTTGGTTTTGAACAGTTTTATTCATGAAATAATCGCAACAAATTGCACTCGACCTCTAAAATTAATATAGAATTTTTGCTCTCGTGACACTTTGACATAATTTCACTCGCCTTCGGCTCGTGAAATTAAAACTGTCAAAGTGACACTCGGGAAAAATTCAATAATTTCAGAGCTCTTGTGCAATTACTACTGATTATTTCATTCATAGGAGATTCTGACCAATAGAAAGCTACAGAAATAAAAATTAAAGTGATAATTTTTGATAATATCCCATCAAGTATATTACGTCAGATGCCCTTCGTTGCTACGAAAAAATACATTTAGTGACATTAATGACAATTAATATTTTAAAAGGTATAAAAGTGATGACTTTCAACCGTCAAATATTTATAACAACTGTGTGATTATTTGTACTAATTTGTACTTACATAAATAAATTACAATATAATGTTGGTTTTGAACAGTTTTATTCATGAAATAGTCGCAGCAAATTGCACTCGATCTGTAAAATTATTATCGAATTTTTGCCCTCGTGACACTGACAAAATTTCACTCCCCTTCGGGTCGTGAAATTAAAACTGTCAAAGTGTCACTCGGGAAAAATTCGATAATTTTAGAGCTCTCGTGCAATTACTACTGATTATTTCATTCATAGAAGGTGGTGTCTAATAGAAAACTACAGAAATAAAAAATTACAGTTATTATTTTTTAATGATTTTAACTTATAATCGTATAGTAAGATTTTTGATCACATGTTTAATTCTGTCCAATCAGATTATTATTTTATCGGTAATTTTCTACTGTAGAAAATTACAGTAAGAATTTTTTTATATAGGTTGTTTCTGTTTAATTGCAATCATTTTCCTAGTTTTGACAACTGTCACATTTAAGAAAATATCCATAATATACTTTTAGTTCTGCATCTAATGTCAACTTGTCACGAGGAGAACACAAATAGGCAAATTTAAGCGCTCGATTTACTTCGGTAAGATTATTTTATGAATAAAACTGTATTTATCAATAAATTAACTAATATTTTATTATTATCATCATCTAAATATTTGCTAAACTGTGCTTTTCACGTTGACAAGTTGAAAAATATGTGTCACATTAATTGGGATTAATGGCACTGACTCTTTTTATCTAAGGACTTGAATTTTATATGTAAGTATTAAAAAATAATCTTACGAATATCACACGACAGTAAGAATAAGTAAGAAAATAATGCTTCATTTTTTCTCAAATTTGTTGTCATTGGGCAATAGCCACTCGAGCCCAGCGGGCTCTCGTGTCTATTGCCAGACAACAAATTTTCGACAAACTGTCGCATTATTGCCAATTTATTCTCACTCTCTTGTGATATTATACCCGATAATTTTTGATAATATCCCGTTGTCAAGCATTGCGTCAGATGCTCTTCGTTACTACGCAACAATGAACATTCAGTGACATTAATGACAATTAATGTTTTACAACTTGTCACAGAGAACACCAAGAAACAGATTTAGCAAATATTCAAGTGAAGATATTAACAAAATATTAGTTAAAATGATTTGAAAAGACAGTTTTATTCATGAAATAATCTCAGCGAATTACATTCGACCTCTAAAATTATTATCGACTTGTTGCTCTCATGACACTTTCGACATAATTTCATTCCCTTTCGGGTCGTGAAATTAAAACTGTCAAAGTGTCACTCGGGAAACAAATCGATAATTTTAGAGCTCTCGTGAAATTACTACTGATAATTTTTGATAATTTCCCGTCGTCAAGTATTTTACGTCAGATGCCATTCGTTGCTACGCAAAAATACATTCAGTGACATTAATGACAATAATTAATGTTTTACAACTTGTCACAGAGAACTGCAAAAAAGAGGTTTAGCAAATATTCAGGCGAAAATATTAATAAAATATTAAGTGGTAAAATGATTTAAAAGATTATTTCATTCATAGGAGATTCTGACCAATAGAAAGCTACAGACATGCAAATTAAGGTGATAATTTTTGATAATCTCCCGTCGTTAAGCATATTACGTCAGATGCCTTTCGTTGCTACGAAAAAATACATTTAGTGACATTAATGACAAATGTTTTAAAAATTATAAAAGTGATGACTTTCAACCGTCAAATACATATTTATAACAACCGTGTGTTTAATTTCACTAATTGGTACTTACATATATAAATTACAATAAAATTTTGGTTTTGAACAGTTTTATTCATGAAATAATCGCAACAAATTGCACTCGAACTCTAAAATTAATATAGAATTTTTGCCCTCGTGACACTTTGACATAATTTCACTCCCATACGGGAAGTGAAATTAAAACTATTAAAGTGTCACTCGGGATACAAATCGATAAATTTTTTATTCAGTCTAGTGGAATATCCGATTTAAAGTTATTTTGCAGTCGCTGGTGCGTATGCAGGCTTATCAATATATTCCATACTTGCTTTCAAGTACCAAACAATCGCATTAAAAGTGATAAAGGTAAAACCCCGATGCCAATACCAACATAGTGTTATCTTTTTATCCGAGGGAAAAGAGACAATGATAAAAATCCATTCATTAAATAAACACACTGTTTTGTAAGGGCAGTAGAGTCACTTTAACGTGAGAGGTCTGGATTTGATAACGACACCGGCCGAAACCAATTCAATAATTGTAAAAATGTCCTAGGCTCCGCATTGAGTGAGTAAGTCTGAATAAAAAGAGTATCTTATATACAGATGATACCATAAATTACATCCGACTACTCTGTATCGTTTTCAGATTTTCAAAAAGACTGAACTAACGTAGAACAAATTTCCACAGATAGGTGACCAAAGAAGTACGATTACATAAAAAGAATGTGTGTGTAATTTGTACGCACGTAAGAAGTTATAGTTCTATTATATTATTTCTTAAAAATAAATATACTTTAAACAGTTTGTTTTAATTTTTTTAAACACCAAATTAATTTTGTGCTTACCGCTTTCAAAAAAATAAAAAAAAAGTATAAGATTGCTCCGGATTCGAACTCAAGACCTCTCGATCTCTAGCCGAATGCTATACCAAATACGCTACGAGGACTTTGTCTGTATCGGTTCGGACGTACCTAATGACAATTCACGGTAACAAACAGACAAGGTGAAGTATAATAAATATACAATAAAATGTTTTAATAATACTCATCTTACTCCTGAGGAATACAAATCCAAAAACACAAAAATTATAATAAATATATTTACTAAAAACACTAATATATTCTTTTCACACCTTTTCTTGCACTGATATATTTATACCTACATAATTTGAAAGATTTAGCAACTAAACGCCATACTGTCTTTGTGCGCATGCGCGCAGTATTATGAAAGTTTACTCTCAATCGCGCCTAAAGTAGTATAACTTCAAAAACAAAAACCAAAAAAAATATGAAGATGTTTGTTATTGACGACACATAAAAAATAGAAAACAAAAAATAGACCGAAGAGTTATAAAATACAGGTATTTTGGTAATAGGATTTATCTATGCGGACGACACAATACTATAATATAATCTCTCAAGTGAAGATGATTTACAACGTATGCTAAATAAATTTAAATAACCGCTAGAAAATTCAACATGTTAATTTTCCCATAAAAGACCAAATATTATATTATGGTTATAACAGCAAATCTAATAAGATGTAAATTAGAGCTGGAATGTCAAATAATACAACAAGACATGGAGTTTAAATATCTAGTCATTATCTAGCTACGAAAGGCTCGAAACAGAAATGAAAGATAAAGTGAATAAATTAAACCGAGCAGCAGGTTGCCGAAATGAAACAATATGGAGAAATAAAAATATAGCAGAAAAGAAGTGAAAGGCAGAATTTACAAAAACAGTCATCAGACTAATAATCCCGACAAGTATCCCGAATAAAGTACGTGCCTCCTAGTGGCGGGATACGGGCAACAATACATTGGCTTATAGGGCAGTCCTTACAGTAGGGATCCTGGCCTGTACAGAAAAATGCAGGCGGGTGTGGGGTAATACTGCACTTTGGTTGTATTGGTGGTGTATTGGCTAAACGTGCAGGGCAGGGTATGGTGCTGATAGAAAAGGCATTCAGGCATCAAATATCCAAAAATCTTTTTAGGTCATAATAATGAAAAGACCTTCTCCAAACGCAATAAAAACTTATACTGAAATGATGGCATCTCCTGAGGTAAAATGTTCCGGAAGTAAAATGAGCCTCCGTTAGGATCTCCAGGTGAGGGCTATCTCAGGGGGAACACCATTACAGGTTAGAAAAATCAGTATAGAGTCTTGGAATCTTGGTAGTCTTACAGGTAAGAGTCTGGAGTTAGTGGATGCGCTCAAACGAAGAAGAGTTCAAATTGCTTGAATTCAAGAAACTAGGTGGAAAGGACAAAGGGCGAAAGAACTAGGTGATGGATATAAATTGTGGTATGTAGGGAGTAGTAACACTAGAAATGGAGTTGGTATAATTGCTGATAATGAAATGAAAGATATCGTAGTAGAAGTTGTAAGAACGAGTGATAGAATGATGTCAGTGAAATTTGTTATTGATAAAGAGTTATTGAATGTTGTGTGTGTATGCTCCTCAAACAGGTCTGGGTGAGAATGAAAGAAGAGCTTTCTATGACCAATTAGGAGACGTACTGAGTGATATTCCAGCAGAGGAGACAGTTATAATAGGAGGTGATTTCAATGCAAATGTGGGCCAAGCCAAGACATGATATGAAACAATACATGGGGGATAAGGCTTTGGAACTAGAAATGAAGCTGTAGATGACATGCTACAATAAACAACAGCATTGGATATGGCGATTGTTAACACATTCTTTAAAAAGAGAGAAACTCAACTTATTACCCACAAAAGTGGACAACATCAATCCAAGTAGACTACTTTGTGATAAGGAAAGAAGACATACGTGAATGCAAGGACTGCAAGGTAATAATTAGTGAGACAGTAAGCCAACAACATAAGCTGCTTGTTCTGGACATCGAAGTAAAAAGCGAAACTAAAGAAAAATATCGGAGAGGACCACAAAAAATCAAGTGGTGGATGCTAAAAGATGAGAATGAAAGTCTATTCAGGGAAAGAATAGTAGAAAAAATATGTTGGAACATGAAAGGAAGCCCTAACATAATTTGGAGAAAAATGGCCAATATTATTAGAGAGACGGCTATTGAAATACTTGGGAAAACGTCAGCAAAGAAGTTTGAGGATAAAGAGACTTGGTGGTAGTCAAGTGAAGTACAAGGAAAAATAAAAGGAAAGGGAAAATTATATAAAAAGTGGAAAGAAAGCAGATCGGACGTAGATCTTCAAAACTATATGGTCGCCAAAAAGGAAGCGAAAGTAGCAGTAGCAAAAGCTAAAGCAGAAGCGTATTCAAACCTATACGATCAACTTGATACCAGGGAAGGCGAAGCAAAGATATATAAAATAGCCAAACAGAGAGCAAAGAAAGCAAGAGATTTTAATCAGATTAGATGTATCCGAGATGAAAACAATAAAATACTAATTCACGAAAAGGATGTCAAAAAGAGATGGAGAAAGTATTTTGACAGTTTATTAAATGAAGAATTTGACGGACAGCCTGTGGAGTTAACGGAGACAGTAACAGCAATGGTTACCAGAATAACAAACGAGGAAATGGCTCAAGCGCTTCAAAAAATAAAGAAAGGAAAAGCAGTCGGACCAAAAGATATTCCTGGGGAAGTATGGAGAGCACTGGGAGAGACAGGAATAAGTTGGCTAGCAGGTCTATTTAATAGAATTATGGAAGTTGGACAAATGCCAGACGAATGGAGAAGCAGTATATTAGTACCTGTCTACAAAAACAAGGGAGACATACAATAATGCACAAACTACAGGGCTATAAAACTACTTAGCCACACCATGAAAATATGGGAGAGAGTAATTATTGATAGACGGATACGTGAAGAAACCGAAATATCCGATAATCAATTTGGCTTTATGCAGGGCAGATCAACAACAGATGCAATTTTCATTGTAAGACAACTGATGGAAAAATACAGGAATAAAGAGACCAACGTTCATATGGTATTCATTGATCTTGAGAAAGCATATGATAGAGTTCCTCGAGAGATTCTGTGGTGGGCACTCAATAAGAACGGAGTCCCTGGCGAATATGTAAAAATTGTGCGAGATATGTATGAGGGAGTAACGACTAGTGTTAGGACAGGTGTGGGAGAGACTGATAAAATTCAGGTGAAAGTAGGATTGCACCAAGGCTCGGTGCTTAGTCCTTATTTATTCTCATTAGTTTTGGACCAGATAACAGCGAAACTACAGGGTAGTATTCCATAGTGCCTAATGTATGCTGATTAGTGTTAATAGGAAATAGTGAAAGAGATTTAGAACAAAAACTGGAACAGTGGAGACAAGCTCTGGAGGAAAAAGGTTTAAAACTTAGTAGGACAAAAACAGAGTATTTGGAATGTTCATTTAAAGATGAAGTTACTACAAATAAAATGGTACCTTTGGATGGTGAAATGATTGTGAAAAGCAATAATTTTGAGTACCTAGGATCGGTATTCAAGAGTAATGGAGAAATAGATGGAGATGCATTCAGTAGAATTAGGACTGGATGGATGAAGTGGATAGAAGCGAGTGGTGTGTTGTGTGACAGAAAAATTCCAATGAAGCTGAAGGGAAAATTCTATAAAAGAGCCATAAGACCGGCTATGATGCACGGAACTGAATGTTGGGCAGTGAAAAAGAAAGAGGAACAACTAATGCATGTAGCGGAAATGAAAATGCTTAGATGGATGAGTGGAGTTACAAAGAAGGATAAAATTAGAAATGAGTATATTAGGGGAAGCCTAGGTGTGGCACCAATTGATGCCAAAATTAGAGAGCATAGGTTAAGATGGTTTGGTCATGTTCAACGTCGAAACGTTAATCACCCAATACGAAGAATAACTAAAGTGCAGATTCCTAAAAGGAGTAGGAGAGGAAGACCAAAGAAGACCTGGGGGGAGACGATAAGGCAGGACATGTTGGTAAAGGGGATTAACATTGCTATGACCCAAGATAGAGTTGTGTGGAGAAATGCAATTAGGGAAGCCGACCCCGCATAGGGATAAGGCAAAGAGAATGATGATGATGATGAGTCATCAGACTAATAATGACATACGCGGCAGAAACACGACCTTATACAGACAGAACAAAAAGAATGTTAGAGACAGCAGAGATGAAAACCTTTCGAAAAATCGACAGTAAGACAGTATGGGATAGAGCTAGAAGTGCAGATATACAACGGGGATACAAGGTGGACAACATTAATAACTGGGTAAAAACCAGAAGAGTAGAGTAGAACGATCACATAAGATAAATGACAAGAAATAGAGCAGTAAGGATGGCGAGAGACAGGAATCCAATAGGAAGATGGACAGTGGGAAGACCTAGAAAACGACAGAATGACAGCCTACTGGAGGCACATTGAAGAATCATTTTTACACAAAAAGAGGAAGAAGAAGGTATTTTGGTCGCGATATAAAAAATTACTAGTGACAACCAACAACAGATAAATAGAGAGAAAGTTTCATATATTTATTTGGAAGTTCTTCTTCTTCTACCTTCTTGTATGTAGGCTTTAAAGCCTGTTTTTTCTTCAATATTAGCCTGCTAAATTGTTTAAATTTTCCCACCATCTTTTTCTTGGTCAATACTTCTTGGTCCATTTTTTGACTTATCTCGTGCTTTTCGTACTATCCTATCCTCTGCCATTCTACTAATGTGTTCGTTCCACTCCTGTTTCCGTTTTGTCACCCATTCATTTATGTCTTCTACATTGCATGATCTTCTTGTTTTCGCTTCTCGCAATATCCAACAGACTTTTCCCTGATATTCGTCGCAGTATTGTCATCTCTCTTGTTTCTAGTAGTCGTCTCGTTTTAGATAATATGCCAGGTCTTGCCTCCGCCATGTATGTCAATATAGGTCTAATTGCTGCTTTATAGATTCTTGTTTTGTTTCTTGTCTTAGGTGTCTGTTCTTCCAGATTGTGTCATTAAGAGATCCCGCCGCTTTACTTGCTTTTAAACTTTGTTGTCGTACTTCCTCTTCAACATCCCCGTAACTGGTTATATGTATTCCCAGATATCTAAACCTTGGAAGCTGAATTAATAGATAGAAAAGAAGTCCCAGAAATTCAAAGAAGAATAATAAATGGAAACAAAGCTTTAATCCTGCCCATGTGTTCTGCTTTCCGAAAGTGTAGCTTGAAAACCAGGGTCTAAAACTAAAGTTTTAACGAAAGCTCTAAAGCGAGTCTGAATGAAAACGAAATCCAGCACTTCCCTCGGACCGACTAAATTATGCAGAGCCTTATATTGTCGACGAAAGAATGGATGTGAGTTTTGATATGACGGAGTTAGATATAGCGTTCATAAGCTTAAAGGATAATAAAGCACCTAGCACCGATAGGATACCGGCTGAGTTTTATAAAAATCTTTCTGCTACTAGCAAAGCAAAGTTATTAGTTGCTTTTAATGCAATGTTCAATCGAGCCTCGGTTCCGGATTCTTTCCGGGATGCAATAATTTTTCCTTTGCATAAGAAAGGTGCGACAGACGATGTAATGAATTACAGGGGAATAAGTTACCTGAACGCAGTAGCCAAGCTGTTTTCGTCTTTGTTATTGGGTAGAAAAAAAAGTGGGCAAGGTCAGGGATTTTACTGGAATACCAGGCAGGGTATAGAGAGGGATACTCTACAGTTGACCAACTATTTAACTTGACAAGCATAATTAAAATACGAAGAGGAAGGGGTTATAAGAGAACCTATGCTTTGTTTGTGGATTTCAGTAAAGCATTTGATACGATTGATCGACAAGCGCTGTATTACAAGCTTAGTTTTATGGGGTTGTCTTCCAAAATGCGGGAAATTATCAAATGCATTTTTACAGGAACACAATCTGCAGTTTGGGGAACGAATGGTACGTCACGTTGCGTTGGTTTGACTGTGAGATGGGAGTTAGACAAGGCTGCATTCTTAGTCCGCTGCTATTTGCATTATTTCTGAATTACTTACACGATTTTCTAGAAGGAGGCGTTGGTTTAAATGGATTTATCATAAGAATATTGCTGTATGCTGATGATATGGTAGTGATAGCAAGCAGCCCGAGAGTTTTACTAATTATGATCAATAAATTAGGGGAGTATTGCAGACTATGGAATTTGAAGATCAACATGGACAAGTCAAAAATTATGGTGTTTAGACAAGGAGGTGGAAAAATTAAAGAACAGTGGAAAATAAATGGAGAAGTGGTGGAAGTTGTTAATAATTATGGCTATTTGGAAGTGAAACTAACACCGCGGCTATCTTTTAGTTCCCACTTTATCGAAAAACGACGAGCGGCTAGAGTAGCTATAAACATGGCTTGGCGACAGGTCTTAGCTAAAACGAATCTTCCACTATCATCTAAGGTGCGTATTTATGAAGGAGTAGTCCGATCTATTCTGACTTATTGTGCTCAAGTTTGGGGATTGGCGGAATTTAAGGAAGTTGAGGGGGTAAGAAGGTTTTTTATAAAAAAAATTGTTGAATATTCCGAGTTACTGTCCAAACTATATGTTGGATTTAGAAACCAACATTGAGCATGTGTATCTATTTACGTTACGATGAGGTTGCATAAAAAATATGTCAAGAGAGTATGAGGAAGGACGTCTGCATAAATTTCTGCTTCAGGAAATGATAAGAGCTAACTGTGGTTGGAGAAGAGATTGGGAAAACTTGGAAGAGCGATGGGGAGTGGAATTTAACACATAGTGGGAAAATAGCAATTTTTGGGAGGATAAGTTGGAACAGGTGATAGGAGCCATTCGTGTTGGGATAAGGGAAAGAGCATTGGAGAGAGCAACTAGTTCAAATTTCTACAATCATTATAGAGAGTTAATGGGACTCGGCGTTGACATGGGTTATATGAGGGATGAGGTGAGTTTTAATGATATAAGGTGGATATTCAAGATTAGATGTGGAGTATTGTATCTCAATGATAGACCTGGTAGGTCTGATGATACGAAAAAGTGTGCTTTGTGTAATGAGAGGGAGGTGGAAGATATTTTGCATTTCATGGGACGATGTCCGATACTACGTGAATACAGAATGAAGTGGTTCAGAAAAAGCAGATTAGATAGGGAAGAATTGTTGGAACTTATGAAAGGTTTGGGTTGGAGGGAACTGGTTGGATATGCAAGGGATGCATGGAAGTATAGACACAATCTAGTATTGGAATATAACTATTAGACTCATGACATTCATGTATTGTGCCTCTTCACCAGTCCTTAACCGATTTTGAGCTTGTATTCACGACATTCTAATAGGTAAAATTTAATCTATACTTCTCAATTAATGAGTGACCTTTTATGATTTATTAAATCTTAATTAATATTTAATTTAATTGTGTTTATATGTTTATTTTAGTACATAATACTTTATAAAATTTCAATATGTATTCTGGTGCCTGGTGTAAGCTTATCCCAGCAAGGGAATTTCACTGGAAACTATGATAGTTATCATTTTTTTCATATTCATTAGTTATATTTTTTATTAATAATTGTTAATTTTATTGTTAGTTATAGAAAAAAAATGTTGATTTATATTTTGGCCAACCCCCCAGACGACCAATAGTCATGGGGGAAAATGTTTCATTAGGTGAGCTATTATGTTACTTTAAGCATTACTGTAGTTAAAAGCAATAAACATTTCTGATTCTGATTCTGATTCTCATTGTGAATGAAAACGAAGTATGGAGATCCAGGCATAAGCATGAAATCTAGTACCTGTACAAAGAAGCACCGATCTCAAAATTCAATAAATTTCAGAGACTTCGAGTGTCTGGTCATGTAGTGACAGAATATACCGACAGATTGCCAAAATGAGTTCTAGATAGTAAAATCCAAAGCACAAGCTAACAGCAGACGCGCAAAATTTGCTAGAAGTGAAAACTTGGAGAAGAGCAGTAGACCAGGGCGCACCTGTAAAAATATTAGTACATTTGGACGTTGAGAGGTGACTCATATTTTTTTGCAGAAATTGCTTGAAAATAACTCATATAATAATATTTGAGTTATTCTCCCATTCAAAAAGGTCCGGAACATTGTTTAAATAATCACAATGTCAAAAAATGAAGGAAAAATTTTATTGTTTCTTCGTTTTTTCGATTATAACTTTAAAGATATTTATTTTCGAGAAAAGTTGCACTAATATAAAAGATGCGTAATTAAATTTTATACAATATATGATTAGTTAAATATTTTAAAAATTGTCACCCTTGTTGCAAAATAGCAAGAATTGCGAAAAAAACATAAAAAAAAGAAGTATTCTCATTTTACGTTTTTCAACCATTTTATGCTAGGCCTAGTAACTTCATGTTTTACCTGGAAAAACCATATGACATATTAAAACAATACTGTGAATTTCATTAAGAGCGGTTTAATAGATTTTGCAAAATAAATTTTGAAATCCAGCTTTCGCAAAAAAAAATTCATTTCTTCAAAATGTTGCAGGACTGAAAATAAAGCAGACAGCAAGTTGCCATTTTTTACGTATAGAAGAATACTGTACCTTTCATTTGCAATTTACAAAATTAAAATCGGTTAACCATCACGGCGTCAGGAATTTTTTAAATAAATATTAATTTTTGGTGCTACGCGCAGGACAGCGGATAGTTTGCTCTGAATGGGCATTTCAATGACCTTTGATAATGATTGAGAAATTTTAATTTTTAGTACATTTCGATATAAACAAATAAATTTGTTTATTGCAAAATAAAAACACATTCTCTGTCCCTTGAAATAACACTTTTTTGGCAAAATCTTTCTTTGTTCATATATATTTTAACTTATAGAATAAAAGTTTATTACTTTTAAACATATGCAATTGTTAAAACAATATTTCACAGATAATCATCAAATTAGTTTCATTTTTGTGGAAATAAAGTATTAAAATACAACAAAATATAGAGTAAGAAAATAATATATTAGATAAAGATTAGAAGAAATTTTGGTGGAAATCAACTTGTGTGAATCGAACACCGCTGTCCGGCGCGTAGCATTAAAAATTACCGATTTTAATTTTGCAAATTGCAAATGAAAGGTAGAGTATTCTTCTATATGTAAAAAAATGTCAACTTGCTGTCTGCTTTATTTTCAGTTCTGCAACATTTTGAAAAAATGAATTTTTTTTGCGAAAGCGGGATTGCAAAATATTTTGGACCGATCTTAATCAAATTTACAATATTGTTGGACTATATCATAATGTTTTTTTTTGTGTAAAATATAAAGGTCCTAAATGTAGCATAAATGGGTGAAAAACGTAAAATGCGACTACTTGTTTTTTTATGGTTTTTTCGCTATTATTGCTATTTTGCAACAATGGTGACAATTCTTAAAATTTTTGACTAATCCTATATTGTAGGAAATTTATTCACGCAACTTTTCTAGGAAGTGAATACTTTGAAAGTTATAATCAAAAAACCAAGAAAAAAATCGAATTTTTCCGTCATTTTTTGACATTTTGATTATTTAAACAATGTTCAGACCTTTCTCAGTGAGAGTATAACTCAATTAATATTATATGAGTTAATTTCAAGCAATGTCGGCAAAAAAATATGAGTCACCTCTCAACGTCCATCTCAAAACAGATGCGCCCTGGACTACAGCGCTAGACTGGCAATGTTGAAGGAAGATATTGAAGGTAGCTAAGGCTCGATTTGGACTATAACGCCTTTTAAGAGAGAACTACGACAAACTGAAGAACATATTTAAAAGTTAAATTCTTACTAGAAGGACTTCAGCTGTAACGTATGAGTATGAAATTTTGAATATCGCCAAAATTAATGCAAATTAACTAAAAATATCATAAATGAAAACAGAAATGGCCACTAAGAAACTTTCAGACCATTACGCGTGACTTAAATAATACAGCTTTGAAAAATAAAAATTTCTGGAAGGGTATGTAGAATTCATAGTGTTCAGTAATTTGATAATTGTATAGTAGTCCACTTTCTCACGGCTTTTGCTGTAAATTTTAAAGAACCACTTGGACTGACATGGAATGTGGCATACACGTAGCTAACATGTCAAAGGAAAAAAGATATATTGTGCCGTTGAGTTTGACCCCTTCTCGGGGGTGAAAAAAATACGTTCAAATAAATCTGGAATTGGATTAACTGACTAGATCTAAGACACTTTTGTTCAATAGCATCTTTTCATTACATCAATACTTTTTAAGTTATTTGAGAGTGAATATATTTCCTTTTCAACAAAAAAAACACGTTTTTAGACGAAACATGTTTTTAGACGATGTTTCGTTAATAAATCAAAAAGTATTTTATCGAAGAAGACATTCTTAGCAAAAATATAGCTTATAAAAAAGTAAAAAAAAAGATACATGAAGTCTTAGACCTAGTAGAAGAAGAGTTGTAGCCTCTGCTAGCAAATAAAAAAAATTTTAGTTTTGAAAAATGCTTTTTTGAAAAATAACTTAATAATTATTAGTGATATGAAAAATCTCAAGGAGCTAAAAAATGTAGGATTTTCTTTTCTGAATTTGTTGGATTTTTTGATTTCCTGTAAGACAAAAATTGGTTAAGATGCGGCTGTTCAAAACTTGTAGACGCTCGTGATTAGTGACTCGTTTAAGCCGTTTTAACTAGAGTCTTGTCAAAATTAAGCACTTTCACCCTATGTAACTTGCAGATTATATAAACTATACATAAGTAAAGTAACTTGTGAAACGGTAGCGGGTAATTTCATTTGAGAACAACATTATTTGGACCGCAACTGATTACCTTTAATTTAAGAAACTTAAAAAAAGCAAAATAATTTTTTTTAAACACTATAAAAAGTCTTAATGAGTTTTCTCCTAAAAGTGCTTTATTTTTTGGTTATTTCACTTTGAAATATTCGATTTATAATTTGACGAATCGGAACCTAGTTTTCATTACCTACAACTTTGCTTTTACTGGGTCTATACAATTCACAAAAATACTTTCACTTTTTTATTGTGCTATGAATATTTTCTTCGATGAAATACTTACTTTTTGAGTTATTTACGAAAACTCGTCTAAAAAAGTGTGTTTTTTATTGAAAATTGAAAAGATTCACTCGCAAATATCTTGAAAAGTATTGACTTAGTGAAAAAACTCTATAAAACAAAAGTTGCTTAGAATTAGTCATTTTATCCAATTCCGAAATTCTGAACGTATTTCTTCATTTTTCAGGGCAAAAGCATACATCAGCATAATACCATTTTTTAATAATACCATAATACCAATCCAAGTGGTTCTTTAAAATTTGGAGGTATGCAATATGTTAACGTGAGTGAATGCATGTACTGTAGGGAATCTTTCACTTTTTTAACTTTCACTTTAATTTGATTTATCGAAAATTTCGTACAAGAAAATCAGTTTAAGAGATTCGATAGAAAATAAATAAATAAACTAGTTATACCTCTAACTAGTTTCAAAGGAAGTTTAGTTTTGAAATTTCACGTTTGCATTTACGAGTACGTAGTTAAAAATGTCATCAAATATTTCACAGTTGAGAAGTTGGCGAGTTGTGTCACTCCGAAACCATAATTAGCCATCCTAATTGAGGTAGTAGGTACGAACGACGTGAAAGTTTTCAGAGAGAGAGTTTCGGCATTGTTTTAGGTAGAATACACCGACACGAACAATTACACTGCAACAAAGTTATAGTTTTGATAAGAGAACTACTATTGTTCTAAAAATATTTGGATATAATTTGTTAGGCAAACTGGGTTAAATAGGGCAAATGATAGTTTTTGTTTTAGCACAATTGCATATTTTTTCTAAGATTTAAAACATCTTTAAATTGGTTAATTTATGGTAAAAAGTTATTCGGCTGGGGTTAACAGTTTAGAACGGAGATTATTTAAAAATACGCCACAAAAGCATAAGCATATAAACTTCAAAATGAAATTTAAGGAATACTGAATAATACTGAATACTGAATAATATTCCACTGCAATCTTTTCAGATCTATTGTAGTCGTCTAGCCCTGGATTATATTCTGTTGCCTGATCCTTTTTAAAAGGTCTAATAACTTTGAGACTGAACCTTATTTGTAGATTTTTGCAGGTGGCTTTTCATCAGCTTATGCAGGTTTTGCCAGGCTGTTACATAACGTCTGCTTTTATTGTGTATAAAAAAAAGAGCACTGCGGGCTCTCGTGTCTATTGCCAGGCAACAATTTTCGAAAAACTATAGCATTATTTTTAATTTATTTCAATAATATCTTGTTATATTAATGTTGATATTTTTTTTTGAAAAATTCCCGTCGTTAATATAGGCTATTGATTATGTAGTCTAGAAAGGAACCACAACGTTAATGGGGTTTATTGTTTCATATAGTCAATTTTCTTCTTTAAGTACCGTGCCCAAATTTTTAGGCGTGGGTAGCTTCCATAACAATTTGCCGATATCGTTCTCGATCTTGTGCGGCATGTAACAATTGATCTGCTGATAAGCCAGTCCATTGACGAAGGTTTCGGAGCCATGAATATTTCTTTCGACCAATTCCTCTTTTTCCGTCGATCTTTCCATTGAGTATTAACTGCAGCATCCTGTATCTGCTACCTCTCATTATATGCCCCAGATATTCAAGTTTTCTCTTTTTTATCATCTTCATTAAGTCACCTTCGCCTTGACCTACTCTGTTTAAGACTTCACTGTTTGAAATGCGTTGAACCCAAGATATTCTGAGCATTCTACGATACGACCACATCTCAAAGGCTTCTAATTTGTTCATCATGTTAACCTTCATGATCCAGGTTTCACATCCATATAGTAATACAGGATACACATAACATTTTAGGAACTTGATTCTTAGTTGTAAATTCAGCTGAGAGTTGCTCATAATAGATCTAAGTTTCATAAATGCTCCTCTTGCAATTTCTATACGAGTTTTAGTTTCTTCATCCGGATTTAGTGTCTCGTTTATCCAACATCCTAGGTATTTAAAATGGTTAACTTTTGTTATTGATTCATCACTGACAATTAGTTGCAGAGGGCCGACGTCTTGTTTACTAACCACAAGTAACTTTGTCTTTATTGCATTTATGTTAAGTCCGTTATTGGAGCATTCTCTAGTGACTCGATCAATAAGGAATTGAAGATCTTCGATATTTTCAGCCATGATCGCGGTATCGTCTGCATATCTGATGTTGTTAATAGTTTCTCCCCCGATTCGAACTCCACATTGTCCTTCCAAGGCTTCATTAAAAATTATTTCTGAGTATACGTTAAACAAAGTTGGGGATAACACACAATTCTGTCTGACACCTCTTTGAATGCAAATTTTGTCTGTTTCTTTGCCGTCTACCAGAATAGAAGCTTCTTGATTCCAATATAGATGTTGTAAAAGTCTCAGATCTTTATCATCTATTCCAATCATTTCTAGATATTCAAACCACCTATCATATTGAACTCTATCAAACGCCTTCTCAAAATTTATAAAGCAGACGTAAATTGGTTTCTGTACTTCCCATGATCGTTGAAGTAATGTTAACATTGAGAACAAAGCTTCCCTTGTTCCCAATCCTTCTCTGAAACCGAATTGTTTGTTTCCCATATAGTCAATGGACCTCTAAATATGAAAAAACCGCGAAGTGCTACCATTTAAAGGCGTGCAATTTTGAGAACGGGGTCAATTAGTCCCTAGGCACAAGGCGAATTAGGGTGAGTTCTATGCACTTTTGGTGCAAACACATCTACAGGAAAATTGTTCTAGGTTAAACGTACTATCGAAATATCACATTCTAAAGTAAAAAAAATTTTTTTTTACAAAAATATATTCAAAAGAAAAGCAAGAAAAAACACGAAAGATGGCAATTTTGTTTTTTGCCGCATAACTTTTTTCCACGGGGATATAGGTATAGGCATTGCTTCACAGAGAAAAAACTTCCATCCTTCCTCTTTAAAATGGCGTATGACAGAAGTCACTGTAATTTATAGTTTCCAAAATATGATTTTTCAAATTTTGACACTCACAGCGATTTTGGGACATTTTCCTTATTACTTCGCAAACATTGTTCTGTATTGTTCTGTATCAATTATTACCTTTCAAATGGTCTATTGTATAAGGTTGCATGACTATTTTTAAGCAAGATATAGTTTTTCAAAATTTTACACTTTTAATGATTTTTGGTATATTTTACGATCATTTTTAAATGTCTCATTATAAAGATAAAAAGATCAAGGCAGGTTTTGTTTATATTTGATTCAGAGTTGGACCACCATCTCCATATAGCTATTTCAGCATCCTTATGCCTCATCGGTGAAGCTCAGAGTAAACTTCGCGGTCTCATTATAACTTTTTTTATTGTATATTTAGGTACATATATTGTGTGTGCAATAAAAAAGAAAGCTTATTTTCTTTACTTTAAAATGGTGTATTGCAAAAAATTCATACAAGATATTCTTTTTCAAAGTGTGACATATACTCATGCGATAGGTCCCACTAAGTTGGAACCATATGGAAAACTTTGCTTTTTTATGGAAAACCGCGAAATATGGTGGAATTTGTATTTAAAATTTTAAATTTATCCCCCACCTCTCTCCGCGGGGGTCATGTTTGGTATCATTCGATAGATTTTTGAAAAATATTGAAAAAGTATTTTTTACTTTGTCGATCTAACGTTCATTTCGCGAATTATTCGCTTTTCTTTGTGAAACTTTTTAACTCGCCCAACGTCTTAGGCCCCGCTCAAATCCTAAGATTTTGGAAATATACACTATTTTGGATGTCCTTAACTTACCTTATCTTTATCTGACAATTTCGAGTATTTTTAAGGATAGATTTTTTTTCGGTCCCCCCTTAACGAACTCCTCTGTGTTAAGAGCTAATGTATGGTAGAGCTACATCTGCAGGGCACCAGGTTTTTCCCCATATGATAATCTGACGCGTTCGAGTAACTGCAAAAATCCCAGCTTGGGCTCCCCTACCATAAGTAGTGAGTCAGATTCGATTCGTTGCTATGCAAACTGAAAATTTATCCAGTGACATTAATTACAATTAATGTTTTACAATTTATCAAAGTGTAAGCCATGAGCAGGTTTAGCAAATATCCAGATGAAAATATCAATAAAATATTGGTTAAAATGATTTAAAAATACAGTTTTATTCATGAAATAATCTTACCGAGTTACACTGGAGATATTAGAATTACCGATTTGTATTACTTTCGTGACACTTTGACATAATTTAAATTAATACTGTCAAATGGTCAATCGGGATACAAATCGGTAATTTTAGTGCTCTTATGTAATTATACGAAGTTATAATTTTTTTTTGATAATTTCCCCTCGTCAGATGTGGTCAATATTGGTTAAAACGATTTAAAAATACAGTTTCATTCATGAAATAATCTTACCGAATTACACTCGAACTTTTAAAATTACCCATTTGTATTGACTTAGTGACAATTTGATATAATTTAATACTGTCATAAATTAAAACTGACACTTGGTCAGTCGGGATACAAATGGGTAATTTTAGCGCTCTTGTGTAATTACAAGTGATAGTAGGCAGAGCTTCAAATCTGGCAAAAAGAGGAGCAGATATACATTAATCTTTCTTAATGTGTTTATCAGGAAACGAAATAATTTTTTATCTTAATTTCTGACGTCAAAACAAACTCATGCATAATTACACGTTTCCTTTCTATCTCTTAACCTAACTTTATACCGTTCTTTACATTCGAATAGATGCGGTCGGAATCCTTTCGCCTTTCTCCATGAGTTTTCGCCTTGAAGATGTGGGATTGATAAATGAAACCTCAATACTATATGGTAATGTCGGATAGATAAAGTCAGTCGGATGGGGAAGGAGCTTGATCTCACCGAAACTAACTGGAGAAACTCGATCGACCGTCTTTATCGTTCCGACAAGATCGCCCATTAAGGGAAAGCGTAGGGGTTGTAATTAAATATTATTGTAATTACTATTTTTTGGCTAATCTCATTGTATCTCATTGTTTTACCAACCGATGTATACCCTGCTTAAAGAATTATTGTGGCTATTGCTGGAAGAATTCTTTTACGGGATTTTTGCACTCCCTTTTACGACTGAAAACGATTACGTTTTAGCAGCTTTTTTTTTCAGTGGCATACGCATATAAAAATCCCAAGGCGATAAATCGTGACTATAGGGTGGATGCTCGAATATCCTTTTCATCTCTTATGTTGTATATTTTCTTTCACTACTTTGAAAACATGAGGCTGATCATTCTCGTGCAGAATAATAACACCATGAGAAAGCTTATCTGGATATTCTCGTCTTATTGCTTAATGGCAAGATACTAATAACACCTAAATTCATCGCCAGTAATTATTGCCGAAACAAAGTCATTATTTTGTTTGTCTTTATTTCGTAAGATGTTGGAAAGGTAAACCCATACACAAGCTTGTTTGGTCCTTTGACCAAAGGTGAGGAAAGCATTGCGCAGAAATTTTACTGTAACCAAGTTTTGTCTTTGCCTTTCTCCATGAGTTTTCGCCTTGAAGATGTGGGATTGATAAATGAAACCTCAATACTATCGGTAATGTCGGATAGATAAAATCAGTCGGATGGGGACAGACATTGGTCTCACCGAAACTGACTGCAGAAACTCGATCGACCGTCTTTATCGTTCCGACAAGATCGCCCATTAAGGGAAAGCGTAGGGGTTGTAATTAAATATTATTGTAATTACTATTTTTTTAATTAAATAATGAAGATAGAAGATAGATAAAATAGAAATGAATTAGAATTTCTAGGGACTAGTACGAGGCTTGTACAATTGAAACTCATTCGTGTACCAGACAAAACTTATTGGTAAAAATATCTACAAATAATTACCGTTACAATGAAGGCACTTATCTGATTGTTTGGCCAACCGATGTATATGTTACGGTAAGTATGATTAATTGGAAATTATTAATAATTGCCGGTTACCATTTAATACAAACCGAATAGCTAGGTAATAGTTATTTATGTACCAAGTCAGTAAAGTGACTCTTTATCGAACGAGTCTGATATTACGAGCAGAGTGAGCGAAGCGAGCGAGGCGAGTCGAGGCGAGTAACAGACAGACTTTTCATTAGTGTTGCCCAAATGCAAGACCAAGACGAGACTTAGAGAGTCTTGGTCTTGCGACAGTACACCTGGTCTTGGTCTTGGTCTTGGTATTGCGCTCCAGGTCTTGGTCTTGGTCTTGGTCTTGCAGCAAGAGTCTTGCAAGTCTCGCAGTTGCCCATTAGCCTATTACATATCTTAGAACAACGTAACAGAGTAGGTCAATTTTAAGCTTCAATATCACAGCCATAGTAAAGATCAACCAAATTAATAACTATCTAAACAACTGACACCGGGTGGGGTTTGAACCTACGATCTAAGCGATCAGTGTCTATATTCCAGCTAACCAAAGTTTATACTTCCGTATTTTTTCGAGTATTTGCCATTGACAATGTGTGATTTGAAAAGAATTCAATTCAGTGACAGATGTGCACAATATGAAGGGTCAGAGGGAAAAAGGATGAATGTCAATTTTTGTCATTTTGAGGTTGTTGTGCAATCTGTTAGCTTAGAAAAAGTACTATCAACCTGTGAATGGACAAGGGAAAATAAATATGATAATCGTCTTAAAATCACGTCACAAGATTGGGCAAGGGGTAAAAACAATGAATATGTAACTTTGTTTTTCATTTTACCGAAAATGCTTGCAGATAGACATTCATCGTTCTTTCCCCTGGCCCTTCATATGTTAACGCCAGTTCTCATTTTGGTACCGAATACCAAACCGAGAATTATACACTTCTCCAAGAAATTAAGGCACCTCCTTAAAAATAGGTCATTTTTGATGTCTCGAATTTCCTAAACCTGTTTTCTGATTTAAGTGATTTTTTATTATTATATAGCCTTATTCGTTAACAATATCGCTGTAATAATATTGTTGCTAGAAGTTAAATTGTCGTTGTATAGGTACCCGATAACTTATCGGTACTAATGAGTGTTCCAATCAAACTGTGTTTTTTTCTCAAAGTTAGCTACGTCCTGTGGAATTTTCTAGCATTTATAAAATACTGAAATTAAAACCCAACTACAGTCTGATATTTTTTCATTTTGTTTTTTCATTCGCTAATGTTGGATAACAGTAAAGTTAAGTATTTTAACAACTAGCCATGTTTTTCATCAATACAGGGTATTTTTAAATAAGGATGGCAAATTTTAAGGGGTAATTCTAAACAAACGGGTCATGTTACCCGTATGCGCGCCAATGGTGAATATTAAATTCTTAATTGTATGTCAAAAATGCGTAATAACTACCTCATAAAACCCACCAAATTTCATTTGCATATCTCGACTGGTTTTAGAGCAATAAATAAATCGTCAGTTTCATCGTTTCGGAAACGATGCATTTGCGAACATACAGTTATAATGCAAACTGTCAAATTATTTTTCGTGCAGAATTACCCCTTAAAGTTTGCCATATTTATTTAAAAACACCCTGTATTGATGAATAACATGGCTAGTTAAAAAATTACCCAACTTTTTATTATCCAACATAAGCGAATGAATCAAAAAACAAAATGTTAAGAAAACCTGAGGCTATAGTTGGGTTTTAATTTCAATATTTTATAAATGCTAGAATATTCCACAGAGTGACGCGTCTTTGAGAAAAAAGAATACTTTGATTGGTACACCCGGTGTACAATGACAAATTTACATGTCTAGAAACAATATTATTACAGCGATATTTATACAGAATAAGGCTATATTATTATCAAACATTAAAATCAAATAAATAAAAAATCAAATTATCAACCACTTAAATCGAACAAGTTCAGGAAATTCGAGAGACCAAAAATGACCCGTTTCTTGAAATAGTGTGTATGTCAACCAAAGAGTAACAAAAGAACAACAGTTGATTGATAAAACAAATGACCAGTTTAATTTAACTACCTACAGAAAAAACAGCTATAAAGGTCCTTTTGTTTTCCATGTATTTCACTGTAAATATTTCTTTGTTGAATGCCTCGTAGACTAAATATTTGGGTATTTGGTTACACCGTATATTTAGCCGGCACGGTATTATCTGTCTCTAGTCTGTCTCCTTATCGTAATCACACTCAGCAGACAAAAAAATACATAATAGTCTTATTATTCTATACATCGATATAATTTGTGGTGTAGTCGTCTTTAAATTCCTAGAAAACTAATTAAGGAAAAAAATGAACTACATACTTATTAGGTGGTATATTTTTTATCAGCATATGACATATTTTTTAAAAATTTCGATACATTATAGGTCTGGATCCCGCGTATGAAAAAAAATTGATTAATAGCAAGCTGAAAATTTGTTAATAGCTTAATGGTGTCTAGTCGGATAAACTTTGATATATGGGAACACTGGAACAGGGGCAGTTGTAATTGTGGAACAGGTTAAAAATTTGGAACGGTCAGACCACGAAAACGGCACATTTATTTTGTCCGACTGAATAGACTTAAACTCTCCGAACAGAGATTAAACTCTCATGCAAAAATCAGACTGCTATTTACCACCTGTCATAATTCCTGTCATTTGACATATTCTACATGTTCCACTCATTAAAACGCCCATTTGGTGATAAATAGCCGTCTGATTTTTGCATGAGAGTTTAATCTCTGTTCGGAGAGTTTAAGTCTGTTCTGTTGGACAAACTACATGTGCCGTTTTCGTGGTCTGACCCTTCCAAATTTTTAACATGTTCTACAATTAAAGCTTCCCCTGTTCCAGTGTGCCCATGTATCAAAGTTTGTCCGACTAGACACCCTTAAGCTAGTAACAAATTTTCAACTTGCTATTAATCAACTTTTTTTCATACGCGGGATCCAGACCTATTAATTTATGAATGTAGGGCGGCTATTCTCAATACCTGGACAGTTAATTTCAGAGCGAAGAATGTATGTTTGTTTATGGTATTGTTGGTAAGGCGCATAAGTCCAATTTTACAAATTTTTTTGCTTCTCATAGAGTACCTACCTAAGAAATACCCGAACTAATATACTTCATAAAACGACCCTCAGTTCTAATTGCAAGATGCAAGAGTCTTGCAGGCTTAGCCCTGTTCTTGCTCAAATCTTGCACGGTAAGTCTTGGTCTTGGTCTTGCTCAAATTATGCGGTCTTGGTCTTGGTCTTGGTCTTGCTAAAACGCAAGAACAAGACCAAGACTGCAAGACCAAGACTGAGTTTGGGCAACACTACTTTTCATTAGCTACAACTCTGCTTATACTGGGTCTGCAGACTTCACGCGTACACCATTTTTTTTTTAATTTTTATAGGCTATATTTTTGCTAAGAAATTTTTTCGCTAGAGTACTTACTTTTTGAGTTATCTGCGAAAAACCGTCCATAAACATGTTTTTTTTTTTGTTAAAAATAAACATATTCACTCGCAAATAACTCGAAAAGTATTGACTTAGTGAAAAAACTCTATAGAACAAAAGTTGCTTAGACTTAGTCATTTTATCCAATTCCGGGCCTATTTTGAACGTAATTTTTTCACACACGAGAAAATATTTTTCACCCCGTATTTCCCAATTTTTGTAAAATGGAGGGGATGTAGAATTGTAAATTTTTTCTTCTATAATAATAGACAATTTTAACTACCTATTTCCAAATTTTCATCCTTCCTTTATTTTTTTGGAGGTTTTCGTAAAATTTTGTGTTCGCTGATCGGGCTAACTTTGAAAACCTCAGGCTCATCATTATCTTGCAGAATAATGACACCATATGAGAGCTTATATGGATATTTTCATCTTATTACTTGATCGCAAGATACTATACAATAATAATAACACCTACATAGATTCGTCCCCAGTAATTATTGCCGAAAAAAGTCATTACCGTTTTGCCTGTATTCCATGATATGTATGGTAAAAATAAACCAATACACAAGCTTGTTTAGTCCTTTGACAAATGGTGAACACTAGTGAACAGCCCATTCCGCAGAAACTTTTCTGCAACCCAGTTTTTGTACAACCCAATTTGCGTACGTTACTATGGACAGATATTGAAATTCGATAATTGTTTCTAACCAAGCCTTCCACACATGCCACATTAATATCTGTTGATGCATTACTCAGTGCACCTGGTCGCGGCTTATCATTCATCTCCTGTATGTTACTCTTAAATTTTCGACAGCATTTCTTGACAGTTGGATATGTAAAGCATGCGTATATATACACTACTACTTGTACTTGCATTCGCGTATGACTCTGTTACAAACCTTCAGCACACCAAAATTGAATCACTGCACCCTGATTATATTTGGACGAATTATTAATAACAAACGTCATTTACTCGTATAAGTTACATTACTTAATATCACAGTTAAATTTAATACAAATGATAGGAACTGAATGGATGTTTACAAAACATATTTATCTAACATTGCAGAACTTCAGTTGAGTGATTACAATTGCTTCCAAGACTAACCTGACCAAAGATAGGTTTCAATTGAACAAGAGAAGAGATACAAGAGCTGAATGAATATACCGGGTCAACGGCTCAAGATAGGAATATGCGGTTTTCGCTAAAATGTTTTATTTTAGTAAAAGTTTTCTTTGAATGGATTGAATTTTTCATATCGCTTTTAAATAAAAAATGGCGGATTGTTGAAGAAGAACGTTGCTGCCTTTTTTCATTGAAACATCCAGTATATTTTTTTGTAAACTGAAAGAACGGTCATTTACCTATCCAGCGATATAAATATTTTTAAAATCGGTTGTCAAATGAATGAGCCATTAATTTTTAAAATGAGAGATGCAGTGTGGAAATCACATAACATAATATCAATTTGCTTATTTATGTTATTTACTTATGTGATATACACGTTGCATCTCTCATTTTAAAAATTAATTACTCAGTCATTTGACAACCGATTTTAAAAAACGTCATATCGCTGTATTGGTGAATGACTGTTCTTTCAATTTACCAAAAATGTACTGGGTGTTCCATTTAAAAAAGTCAACAAAGTTTTTTCAAAATTCCGACATTTTTTTCGTAATTGAAAGCGATATAAAAAACTCAATCCATTCAGGCAAAACTTTTGCTAAAATAAAACATTTCAGCGAAAACCGTATATTTCTATCTTGAACCGTTTAGAAGTTATAGGCAATTAAAATGTGGTTAAAGTGAACAACCGGTATAAATCGGTCTTGTGTAGTATTGTTCAAACGTGTGTCAACATTCCATCCTGTATCAGATCTTAGATTATTGCTCTTCGTTTTTTTCATTGGTATGTGAAACATGTGATTTTCGCCTTTTGTGCTAAGTATCATCAATGTTGTTACTTAATGTTCTTTTCTGTGTTTAAACGTTGTCTTTAAAATACGACCGTTTCTGATTGCTGGTTGGTTGCTTCATTGTCTTTTGATATCATTTGTTGTGTCGCAGACCATTTTTAAAGCAAGTTAATTGTTTTAAATGATACTTTATTAATTTTTTTTATTTAGCTAGTGCCTGGACAACTAATGGCCATTGGCATGGTAGGTACGGTAATTTTGAACAGTTAGGTACCTAGTGTCATGTGTAGTGCGTGTGTTGAGTAAGTGTCTTGTTACTTTGCAAAGTCGACGTCATTGTCTTTGCAAAGAGACGCTAATTGCATCCGAACGTCTGCGGTCCCTCCGGTGAGTACCGATCCCACAAGGACAGAAACTATATTCATTTATTAATTTATAATAAATGAAAAATTTCTGACCCTGGTGAGATTCGAACCCACAACCTTTCTTACCACTTACACTTACACAGGCGTTCTTACCACTGAGCCACGGAGGGGGTTATTAAAATTTGAAGCGAGATATCTGGACAAATTCAAAAACGACATTTTATAATTTTTTTTTTTATTTAGCGGTTTACCAGAAGTTGTGTTTTTCCTGATTTTTTCTGTAAAAATATGTTGTTTCCTTTTCAATTCTTTCACCATGTATATATTAATTTTTCAAAAAGTTAATACCAGCATTAATAAGAGCGTAAAAATATTTTTTAGTAAATATTTTGAAATTTTTAGTTATGTTAATTACCATTTAATAAATGCATAACATATCTTCACATGTACAGTTGCGGTCATTAAATAGTTTACAGGATTACGTATCTAGGAGCCGATTTTTAAAATTTTTACCCCGTGTAAACGCACCTTTTACGTCAAAGTGACGTTACCAGTGGTGTACCTAGAATAGGTTGATTAAAATTAAAAAATCAAAATAATATAAATAATATATTTTACAAAATTTAACAAAATGAAAAGTATAGAAAGAAGTTTTTTTGAATAAACTTGATTATGGTCTTAATAACGAAAATAAGGAAGTCTGGTTTTAAAATACCCTTTTATTTTAAATCTGTTTTATATTAAATATTGATAAACACATCTTTGTTTGATTTTCCATATGCAAATATGGCTCACGTTTAAATCTGCTGCAACTTGCCTTAGTGACCAACCTTCTTAGAGTTTGGCAATTGCTCTTTCTTTTTGCGCATCACTCAAATGCATTCGAATCATTTTGGAGGAGTTTGATATCGTTTTATTTTATTTTTCAACACTTCTGAAATTTTGACAAACATTGACTTTTTCAAATTTTTTGACCTTGACATTTATCAAATTCGTACGACACTGCTATTTTTGCAGTATTACAATGTAAAAATTAAAGTGTAAACTATTCAGTGACCGTAACTGTACATATGTGCCGCAGATTCGTGCAAATATTATAAGAATTATTGTGCATTTAATGGTAGAAGCATATAATTTGGCCCACATATATTACACATATAAAGTTGAGGTCATCTCAGATTTTGCCTTTTACAAAAATGGCGGGCATTCAAAATGGGGACTATACGTATGTGACTAATAGCACGATAACTTTTGAACGAAAAGTCCGATTTCAATCAAAGGTACATAGGTTATTTTTTAACGTAAAAGATCAAGGTCTTAAACCGGAAGAATCGGTTTACCAGAAGTTTTATTTTCCAGATTTTTTATGTAAAAATATGTTGTTTATTTTTTCATTTCTTTCACCCGTATATATTAATGTATATATTAATTTTTTAAAAAGGTAATAACAACGTTGAAAAGAGCTTATAAATTTTATTTAGGAAATATTTTAATCTCTTTAGTTATGTTAATTACCAATTAATAAATGCATATCGTATCTACACATGTACCTATGAACCTATGTGCGGCAGATTCGTGCAAATAATATAGGAATTATTGTACATTTAATGGTAGAAGCATATAATTTGGACCACACAATCTACACATAAAAAGATTTAAATTTAGATATAAGGCCATCTGTGATGGTACACGACAACCCTCACGGAATTTTCCTAATTTATTTGTTATAAGAATAAGGTCAATATTATAGTTGCAATTTGTATAATTTATTACGACAGTAGCAAAGTTCAAAGTATTCAACTCATTCGCAAGACTGCAAACAAAGCACACGTCATTATTGAAATACGTATAGCATAACCATATATGGTAATACATATGGGCATTGTTTTTAATATAATAGATATAAGTGGGAAGGTCGAGTACCTGAGACATCGTTGTTGGATCAGTGTGTTCGCTGAACTCTGCTGGCGCGTAGTCAGGGGATATAGTTACCGAGATATGGGTCACCTTGACCTATCCTAACGATAATGTCGGTCGACGTAGTTGTAATTGTACCTTTAACCTTGTAAGAATAAAGTTATGTAAAAAGTTTAAGTTTGTTTGTTCGGGATAGTGTCTTCGTCCAGCAACCCCCAACATCACATGGCGACCCGTGCCTTAAGTTAAAGAATGGAGTTTTCTGGTTCGCATATAGATTGAGGTATGCAGCTCTACACGTAAGATGGGAAACAACCAGAATAAAGAAAAAGAGGAACAGATCTTCATAAACCAAGCAGGCAACAGCGGAGGTGTGACAGCTGAAACCGGCGAAAACGAGAAGCTATCAATCCCTGGAGTTTTGGGAATTGTATCGTTCAGCCTGGCCATAATCATCGTCGGATGACTACTGTATCGACGATGGAAGAAGCAGCTTCGACGCCACATCCGACAGGAAGTATCTAAATCAATGGAGATGCTGAGGTTAGACGCCCATAATCCAGGACCAAATGCATAGACACATGAACCCATATTCGTGAGTAATTTTTCTTTTTAATACAATACAGTTTAACTGCTTATGAAGTAAGTTTGATGACTATTTTTTTAATTTTCATATTGACATTTTTATTTTTTTTATTATATAATTACTCACTTACTTATTTACTGACACTTTAAATATTGACGGTTATCCAATATTATTGATCCTTTTATTTTACTTACATTTATGTTTTAGTATAATATTTTATATGTTATATTTTGTTATATTTGATAAACTTAACGGCAATGATAAGCTTTACGAAGTAATTGAGACTTCGAGACACTAGGCCATATACTATTGAGTAACGTAGTCAGGCCAAGCCGAATTTATGTTCGAGGAAAGATTTCAACGTATTCTGGAAGATATAACTATATTAAATAGGAATCTCACAAAAGACACTATAGAACGAAGGAAAAATAAGCTAATCACAGAGAAATGGGTGGAAAAACTCAGGACTATCACGGAACAGTTTAGGACGGTGCATAAAATATACAAAGGTGACAGCTGTAAGGCAGCAGAAGACAAATTCATTCATTCAGATCTTGTCTTTTACAAAAATGGTGGGCATTCAAAATGAATCTGCCACACATAGGTACATGTGAAGATACGTTATGCATTTATTAAATGGTAATTAACATAACTGAAAATTCAAAATATTTCCTAAAAAATATTTTTACTCTCTTTTCAATGGCGGTATTACCTTTTTGAAAAATTAATATATACAGGGTGAAAAAATTGAAAAAAAAAAACAACATACTTTTACATAAGAAAAAACAGTAAAAACACAACTTCTGGTAAACCGATTCTTCCGATTCACGACCTCGATCTTATTCATCAAAACAGGAACCTTCATGCCAAATTTGGCTGAAATTGGACTTTTCGTTCAAAACTTATCGTGGTGTGAGTCACATAATATGTATAGTCGCCATTTTGAATGCCCGCCATTTTTCAAAAAGGTAAACTCCCAGATGGCCTTATATCTAAATTTGAACTTTTATATGTGTAGTATATGTGGTCCAAATTATATGCTTCTACCATTAAATGCACAATAATTTTTATAATATTTGCACGAGTCTGCCTCACATAGGTACATGTGAAGATATGTTATGCATTTATTAAATGGTAATTAACATAGCTAAAAAGTTCAAAATATTTCCTAAAAATTATTTTTACGCTCTTTTCAATGGAGTTATTAACTTTTCGAAAAATTAATATACACAATACACAGGGTGAAAGAATTGAAAAAAAAAACAACATATTTTACATAAAAACCAGGAAAAACACAACTTTTGTTAAACCGATTCCTCCGGTTCAAGACCTTGATCTTATACATGAAAAAAAGAACCTATATACCAAATTTGGTTAAAATCGAACTTTTAGTTCCGAAGTTATCGTGCTATTAGTCACATATGTATAGTCGCCATTTTGACTGCCCGCCATTTTTGTAAAAGGCAAAATCTGAGACGGCCTCGTATCTAAATTTGAACCTTTATATGTGTAGCATATGTGGTCCAAAGTATATGTTTCTATCATTAAGTGCACAATTGTTTCACATATCGGCTGCACTAGTAAGTGTAAATAGAAAATGAGTGCAAATATATAGGGTTAGGCAGATAAAGGGCCTATTAGAAATATCTCGAGAAATAAAGGTAAGAGAATCATAAAAATTGGAATACAGGGGTTTTGTGGTATGAACTATTTAATGAAAATATTTTGGTCTCTTTGCTACTTCCGGTTATACCGGAAGTTGATTGTAACTTCGTTTTTTTAAATGGGACACCCTGTAAATTTTTACATTTTTGGATTCTGCTCGATGTCTTCTTTCTTAAAATATGAGGTTTTGTAATATTACACAGGGTAGTTTAAAAGATAATTACGGTTTTTTTTTTAATTTTGTAGCAAACTTCACACCCTGTAGAATTGTCCTGATTTGATATCAAAAACTCCGTTTATGTTCAAGTGATTTTTAACATAGTCTATTATTATTAAAAATTATTATTATAGCGAAATGTTTAATTTTAGTATACATGGTTGGTCGAAACTCGGAATGAGTATTATCTGAGTTTTCTTAAATGGAACACCCTGTATTTTAGTATTGTAGTGAAATGATATTTTATAGTACTTTTTTTATTTCTTAAGCATGCCCTATACCTAACGGCTTTAATTTGTATGGTATTCGTAGTTCTTAAAGCCAAACATTAATTGCAACAAAAATTACGTAAAATTTTATTAAGTTTGCCGTGAAAATAATCAATCATAAATAATTTTTTGAAAATAAGTACATGTTAATCCAGAATGATCCTTAATTTATTAATATTGCATAAGATACCAAAATGCCTACGTTGTTAAGATGTTGGTGCATAAAATATTAATTAAACCATACCATTAAACCATTTAAATAAAAACAAACCATATTCTACCCAGTTGGATATGGCTTTGACAATAAACGTGATTAAACATTAGACATTATATTATTTTTGTAGTTCCAGTTGCTTTGTTACCATTACTAATATAAATTTTTGTAATGGGGAACTGATTAGTAAAGTTTTTGTTTTAGGAGAGTATAACAAAAATGTACTACTAGCAATAAGAATTTCTCACCTGCATCTCCCTGATAGATGACAGCCAAGAAGAGAAACTTTTCAAAGTTTAGAAGAGAAACTTTTCAAAGTTTACTAGAATAGTTTCGACGTACTAGACACTTAGATTACGAGAACGTTCATACTAATATGCAGATTCTCAGTGACACTAACATTTAATTCATTTTAATCATTTAAAATAGTTTTTGTTCGATCAGATTTCTCGTAATCTAAACTTCCAGTTCGTCGAAACCGCTCTAGTAAATTTTGAAAAGTTTCTCTTTTTGGTTGTCATCTATCATGGAATTGCTGATCATAAATTCTTATTGCTAGTAGCACATTTTTATTTGTTATGCTCTCCTAAAACAAAAAAACATCTGAATCAGTTCCTCATTAGAAAAATGCATATTAGCAATGGTAGCAAAGCAACTGGAACTTCAAAAATAGTAGAATGTTTAAGCAAAGCAAATGTTTAAGCATATTTAGTGTCAAAGTCATAGCCAACTAAATAGAATATTGTATGTTTTTATTAATATTAAACACACCAACAATCTTAACCGCGTAGTTATTTTGATATATCAACCAGTATTAATAAATTAAGGGTCAGTCGAGATTAATATGTATTTATTTTTGAAAAATTATTTATGATTGAATATTTTCACGGCAAACCTAATAAAATTTCACGTAATTTTTGTTGCAATTAATGTTTGGCTTAAAGAACTACGAATAACTTACAAATTAAAGCATTAAGGTATAGGGAATGCTTAAGAAATAAAAAAGTACTATAAAATATCATTTCATTACAATACTAAGACGGAAAAAGAGGAATTGGTCGAAAGAAATATTCATGGCTCCGAAACCTTCGTCAATGGACTGGCTTATCAGCAGATCAATTGTTACATGCCGCACAAGATCGAGAACGAATTCGGCAAATTGCTATGGAAGCTACCCACGCCTAAAAATTTGGGCACGGTATTTAAAGAAGAAGACAATACTAAAATACAGGGTGTTCCATTTAAGAAAACTCAGATAATACTCATTCCGAGTTTCGACCAACCCTGTAAACTAAAATTAAACATTTCGTTATATGAATAATTTTTAATAATAAAAGACTATATCAAAAATCACTTGAACATAAATGGAGTTTTTGATATCAAACCAGTACAATTCTACAGGGTGTGAAGTTTGCTACAAAATTTATAAAAAATCGTAATTATCTTTTAAACTACCCTGTATAATATTACAAAATATAATATTTTAAGAAAGAACACATCAAGCAGAATCCAAAAATGTAAAAATATACAGGATGTGCCATTTGAAAAAACCAAGTTACAATCAACTTCCGGTATAACCGGAAGTAGCAAAGAGACCAAAATATTTTCATTAAATAGCTGATGCCTCAAAACCTCTGTATTTCAATTTTCATGATTCTCTTATCTTTAGTTCTCAAGATAATTCTAATAGGCCCTTTATCTGCCTCACCCTGTATACGCATTTTATTTTATTTTTTATGATTAGTGATCCAATTGATTTTTTTCGAATATCTCGGGAATCGGTCAATATCTAAATTGTTTTAAAGTAATAAATTTTATATTTTAGTATATAAGTACTCTTAGTATATAGGCATTCGTTCTATTGCAATTTGACAAATACATATAGTTCAGAAAGCCACTGCGCATCCGCTAGGAGAAATATTCTGATTCGGATGTTTTGCACAATCTTACTCAAAAAGGACTCCTTTTAACAAATTTGCATGTTGCCAGGACCAAAAGGTAGTCAAAAATTTTTTGAATGTTTTTTTTTGTTTTTTTTTTCCTAAGATTATTTTTTTTTTGCAAGGAAAATTTTTTTTTAGGTTTTTTGGATCATTCCAAATAGAAAAGGTCTTTTGTGACTTTTCTCTAAAAATGATAGTTTTTGACATATAAGCGATTAAAAATTGAAAACTCAAAAACTATGTGAAAAACTGAAAATTTGAATGTTGCCAAGGTAGGTAGATATTCTTTAAACATCGATCAGAATCATTTGTAGAGAAAAGTCACTAAAGACGTTTTCTGTTTGGAATGATCCAAAAAACCTAAAAAAACTTTTATCCATGCAAAAAAAAAATAATTTTAGGAAAGAAACAAAAAAAAACTTTTAAAAAATTTTTGACCCATGTTTGGTCCTGGCAACATGTAAATTTGTTAAAAGGGGTCCTTTTTGAGTAAGATTGTGCAAAAAATCCGAATCAGAATATTTTTCTAACGGATGCGCAGTGGCTTTCTGGACTAATAGTAGTATTTTATTTTTATCCATTTAATTATACTTACTTACTACAACTAATCTGAAGCAGAATCATATATTACCTGAAACAAAAAAATGCTATTTAGTTTTAAAGTAAAAGGCGCACGACATTAATACGCATAAGAAAATACATACGCATGTGTAGGTAAATGAAATTATGTACAGTCGCAAAAATTAAAGAATACCCATGAACGATCACATCAATCACTTATTTTGTATTTGCTATCTTTTTCTATAACAAACGTTTGTTATTTATAGAAAAAGAGACCAAATACAAAATAAGTGATTGATGTGATTGTTCATGGGTATTCTTTCATTTTTCCGACTCTACATGGTAGAACCAATATTAATTAATCAATATTTTCGACAATACGGCATAACAATATTGTTGGTCAAACTAATCAGTTTAATAAAGCATCATCCAATAAATCTGTAATACTAGGGGTTGTTGCGATATTTCGTCGTATTGATAGGATATGTCAACAAAACCTTTGAGTTTTCTTAGAACAGTTTTTGTCAATTATTGTAATATAGAAACAGATCCGGAACAAGGGCAATACAGGGAAATCACGTGCCCAAGGTGGCAGTTTTCAGGGAGAGGCAAAATATCGTATTTGGATCACAGCACAGACTGGGAAGAAACTGCAGCTGAATCACAAACGAAAAATAGAAAATTAAGCAATTAATTAAGCAATTAAAAAACAAGCTTATTTGCTGAAAAAATATCAAATGCAGGGCAAAATTTTCCAAAAATAAGAATTGCAGATTTTTTGTTAGTGGTGATATTTATATTAGGTCTGAGCTTATTGTATTATTTAACCATTAATCATTTTGGTTCCATGACATCTCGTAACGCGACAGTTCCTAACCGGACAGTTGGTAACGGACAACTCGTAAAAGCGACAGTTCGTAACGGGGACACTTGGTAACGGCGACAGTTCGTAACTATACAAACTCGTAACGGACAATTCGTAACCTCCAAATTGAATTATTCTGTTTATTGTTGTTAACGTGGATAATAACTGTCATTACAGTTATAAATGAAATTATGTTTATCAATTTAACGAATCAGTATCAGGATAAACATTTTTAAAGTATTTGATATTCGTGTTTCAGAATATAATAAAAGTAGTTAAACCAAGTATTAAAGTATTACTACCCATCCCTCTTATCAACTATAACCGTTGATTGAATGCCTCAAAGCTATTACCAATCACAAGGTTTATTATAATAACAGGTAATTTTATAACCTTTCCTTTACAAAATGTTTATTTAAAAACTTTGGAATGTCTAAAAACGGTTGTCAGATTAAAGATTTCAGGAATTAAGTACTTCATTGTTCCTTTGTATAGGTATATGCAAATTTAAGGAACAATAAGAGTGATAAAATTTTAAAAATAATGCTGAAAGTTTCTATGTATTTAACTATACATATTTGTTTGTGTTTAATAGTTATTTATGATATAAGTGTTAAAAGTACACGTTTAAGGCACGCATGTGAAAGTTTGCAGAATGAGCGATAGCGAGTTCTGCAATTCACATGAGTGCCTTAAAAATGTACTTTTTAACACATGATTTTTTCTACAAACGTAATTACAGGACAATATCTACAAAAACTTTTACTTGAACTTGACTGACATTCCATTTTTATATTTTTTTGACATTACCTCAAAATTGCCTATACGGTCAATACAAACTGCAGTGCCTTAAAAATATTTTTAAGCACTAGTGCCTTAAAGTAGTATTTTTAACGCTCGTATGGAGTGCTAAAAGTTGCATTTTTAACACGGTTGTAGAAAAAGACTTTTAAATATTGTAAAACACGAAATATAAAATGTGTTAAACATGTTTATCCGTACTAATTCGTTAAATTGATAAACATAATTTCAATTATAACTGTAGTAACAGTTAGTTTCCACGTTAACAAAAATAAACATAGTAGGGAGTTTTTGTTGCTACGTAACGTACGCATCTCCGTATACGTAAAGCAACTAACGTGTCGTAGAGGATGAATGTTAAAATAGGTAGTTTTTGTAACTGCCTTAACGTAACGTAAAGCAAATCGTAAAGTCATTTTTAAATTCCGTTGACATTCAAAAAAATAAAACAATGTTCACACAATATACAATTAATATACAAATGTAAAAAGATAAATGAATGATGAAATTGTATGGTTTTAATTGCTTCTATTTAAATATAAAAATATTATTTTTCCTTAGGTTAAATTTTTTTTATTTTTGTTTATACCTACTTTTTAGTTGTAAATTATTGTATACCTACATCAGAATTCCAGTAGGTATAATGTAAATAGTTTGGTAATATTTATTTGAAAATTTTACTGAAACTAGGTCATTTGTTTATATAGTTATTAATTGTGGTGATCACTGTATTTCTTAAATTAATACAAGATTTGTTTGTTTTGCTTTATTAATAGACATCTTAAAAACAATAAAATTTTAAATCTATTATGAAGTTCCAATTTCCAATTACAAACACAGAATAATTTTACTCAAATAGACTAAACCAATAACCAATATAACCTTAAAATGTTTATAAACGGGTAGTACGCTGATGAAATGTTCATTTGGTAGGTAATCGGGCAAGATCCTCGTGTGCATTCGGTGACTTTCGGCTCGATAGGGATGCGTATGAACCTAACGTACCAGCCCGTAACCTTAGGTAATGCGTATCTCGATACGGTAGTTCAACCATTAATGCGCAAGCGTATATGTCAAAAAGATGCGTTACGTTTACGTATTTGTGTGCACAAAAACTCCCTAATACTTCAAATTGGACGTTACGAATTTGTATAGTTAGGAACTGTCGCCGTTACCAAGTGTCGCCGTTACGAACTGTCGCTGTTACGAATTGTCCGTTATCAACTGTCCGGTTACGAACCGTCGCGTTACGAGGTCACGGTAAATTTTACTCTTACTATTGTAAACATATCAGCGGCCGTGAATAACCGATGAATATAAACTATGTAGTATGTTTCATATTATGTATAGATTTTAACAATGGTAATAATGTCCATTTTCTGTGGTGCATGGTCTAAAACTTAAAATACAACCAACAGTTATCAATTTTTTAAGTCGTATACGAGGTATGTCAAAAATATGAATTTTACTCAAGAGTAAAATAGCTTTGTTTTTCACAAGATTGAAAATTGTTATAATGGAAAGTTGTTTGAAATTGAGAACTATATTCTGATATGCAATTTCATCCTTCTAATAGAAAAAAAAATTGAATTTTTCTAACCAACATTATTTTCATTTATTCCAATTATGATAACTCTTTTATTATTAATTTTACGAAAAACCTTTATTCTTTATAACATATTCTGCATGGTCTATAACCTAAAATACAACCATCTTGTATCAAATTTTGTCAATTTTATACGAGGTATATAAAAAATATGAATTCGCTCAAAAGTACTTAAATAAAATACCGTTATTTTTCACAATATTGAAAATTGTGATTATGTAAAGTGGTTTAGAAATCAAAACCATGTTTCAGTATGTAATTACATCCTTCTTATTGAAATATTCTGAACTATAAAGTATTCTGTACTTTATTTTTGATCCAAAGTCAACTTTTTTGACACACCTCGTATAAAATTGATCAAATTTAATATTAGATTTAGGTTGTATTTAAGGTTTTTGACCATGCAGAACTTTTTACAAAGAATAACTTTTTTTCGTAAAATTAATAATAAAAGAGTTAATAATGTCGAAATAACTGAAAATAATGTTGGTTATCCATAATTGAAAAAAAAATCAAGCATTTTTTTTTTCAACTAAAAGGATGAAATTGCATACATATTAGAATATAGCTCTTATTTCCAAACAACTTTTCATTATAGCAATTTTCAATATTGTGAAAAATAAAGCTACTTTCATCATCCAGCCTCAAAAGTCCACTGCTGAACATAGGCCTCCTCCCCTCGTTTCCAACCCCATCTATCCTGCGCCGCCCTCATCCAGTTTTTATTTACCTTTCTTAAGTCGTCAGTCCATCTTGTAGGCGGTCGACCGACGCTTCTCTTGTCTTCTCTTGGCCTCCATTCCAATAACCTCTTCGTCCATCGCCCATCTGTCATTCTGGCTACGTGTCCTGCCCATCTCCACTTCAACCTGGCTATCCTCTCGATGACGTCAGTCACCTTTGTTCTTCTCCTGATTTCTTCGTTTCTGATTTTGTCTCGCAGAGTTATTCCTAACATTGACCGCTCCATTCTTCTCTGCGTGACTCTTAGTTTGGTAGCCGAGGCTTTAGTTAAGGTAAGTGTTTCTGATCCGTACGTCAAGACTGGGAGGACGCACTGATCGAATACCTTTCTCTTTAGACATGTGGGTAACTCACTTTTAAAAGTTTCTCTCAGTTTTCCAAATGCTGCCCACCCAAGACCGATTCTTCTCTTCAGCTCATGAGTCTGGTTATCCCTGCCAATCGTAATTTCATGTCCCAGGTATTTATATCTATCTACGAGTTCTATTTCCTTCCCACCAATACTGATGTTCTGGTTGGGTACCAAATTTGTCATTATTTTTGTTTTTGAGATGTTTATATTTAAACCAACATTTTCTGTAGCTACAACGAGTTCTTGTACCATCTCTCTTGCCATACCTAGATCCTCAGCTACTATGACTATATCATCGGCGAAACGTAAGTTGTTTAGGTATTCTCCATCTATTTTTATTCCCTTTGTCATCCAATCCAAACTCTTGAAAGCATGTTCTAAGACCGTATTAAAAAGTTTAGGTGACATTGGGTCTCCTTGTCTAACCCCCCGTTCTATTTTTATGCGATTACTGTTAGTATGTAATTTGACAGTGGTTGTTGCCTGTAAGTATATTTTGTGTAATAATTTTGTATACCTATAATCTAGCCTGCATTATTTAAGCGCCTGTAATATTTTGCTAAGTTCAACTGTATCAAAGGCTTTATGAAAATCGATAAAAACTAGAACTAGGGGTTTATTGTATTCCACTACTTTCTCTATCAGGGTTTTTATACTTTGTAGATGGTCATTTGTTCCGTAATTTTTTCGGAATCCTGCCTGTTCTCTTGGTTGATAAGTCTCTAACTTTCTTTCCATTCTCTTAACTATTATTCGCGTAAATAACTTATATAAATGGCTGAGGAGGCTAATCGGTCTGTAATTCTCTAAATTGGCTTTGTCTCCTGCTTTGTGTAATAGAATCATAGTAGCGTTGTTCCAGTCTGTTGGAATATTGGCGTTGTGAAGGCAGATATTGAAAAGTTGTTTAATTTTTTCAAGTAGTATATTTCCTCCAATTTTTAGTGCTTCTGATACTATTCCATCTTCACCTGGGGTTCGATTATTTTTCATTTTCTTCAGAGCCTCTTTGATTTCTGATTTTGTTATATCGGGCATTAAATCCGATCCTTGATTTAATACTTCAGTTTTTACTGTAATTGGAGGTTGCGCATTGTCATCTTTTTTTCTTGATTTGTATAACTCTGTGTAGAACTCTTCGACTATTGTTAATATTTCATCTCTGTTTGTAGTTTCTTTTCCAGTTCTGTTTCTTAGTTTGTTGATTTCTATTTTTCCTTTTTGTACGCTTACGTTCTTCAAAACTTTCATGTTCTTATTTTGCTCTATTGCTTGTTTTGTTTTTTCTACATTGTAGTTTCTTATGTCTTTTCTTATTGACTTTGTGATAGTCTTATTTATTTGATTTAGCGCTTCTTTGCTGGAACTTGTATCTCCTTTCATCTGTCGTCTTAGTTCTATAAGGGTTTTAGTAGGTTGACTTAGTTTTTCATCTTTTTGGTTTGTTGGACAGTATTTAGTTTGAGCCTGTTGTATTGTGGTGATTATTTGCTTGTTCAGTATATTAATGTCTGTTGTTGTTGTATCTTTCAATGTATCATTAATATATTTTTCGAACTCCTGAATATTAGTTGGTTTTACCCATTTCTTTGGGTGTTTCTTATTTATCATTTTGAGTCTTTCCTTTTCGATCGATATCGTTATTTTAGCTCTTACTAACCTGTGATCACTGCTTGTGCTGAACTGGTTTAACACATTTACGTCTTTAAATAATTCTTTTTTATTTGTTAAGAAATAGTCGATTTTGTTCCTTGTTTTTCCATCTGGACTTTCCCAGGTCCATCTTCTGTGTTTTTTCTTTTTAAAGAAGCTGTTCATTTGATAGAGATTGTTTTCCAAAAGAAAAGTTAACAGTTATTTGCCTCTATCATTTCTGCCTTCGCTTCCAAAATTTCCCAATATTATTTCAGAGGGGTCTACCTTGGTACCTATTTTGGCGTTGAAATCACCGCCTATTATTAAGAAGTGGCCAGGATTTTCCTTGATTGCACAGGATATTTGGTCGTAGAATATTTGGACTTCTTCATCTGAATGGCCTGTAGTAGGTGCGTATACTTGAATGAACTTTAGGATATATCTGGTGCTCATTTTGATGTTTAAGTAGACCACCCTTGTTGATATTTGGTTTATTGACACAATTCTGTTCGCAATTCTTTTGTGAACAAAGAAGCCGACTCCTCCGACTGTCGATTCCTCTTCTCCTTTGTAGTACCACAGATGGCCTGATGGGAGTGAGATAAGATTCTCTCCTTTTTTTCTAACTTCGCTGATACCCACAATATCCCAATTCACTTTTGAAAGTTCTTCCTCCATTTCTTCGAACCTTTCTTCGGTAGAGAGCCACCGAGCATTATATGTGGCGATGTTGAGGTTTATATTTTTGACGCACTTTGAATAGGGTTGGTTTACACTGGTCGGGTTTGTGGCATTTAAACACCGTGCTTGCCTTGCATGTTGGTGAGTATTCATATTTATTCCCACGAGTAGCTGGGGATCGTTGTCGATTCCTGTAGAGCCCCGCGTACAGGAACAAGGCTAATTTTCAATGGGATTTCTCCCGGTGTCCCAAGAGCATCGTTAGCGGCCGCGTGACGTGCGACCATTCAGTTTTTAGCACGATAGCTTCCACCTTAACTTACGGATTTTTTGCATCTGGTTTTCTCCATATTTTGTTGGGTAAGATGGGGAGGGAAAAAGGTGTATATGGGAAGAATCTGTAGTAGAAAGAAATATAGTGACCCGTCTGCCTTCGGAAACCTAATCGCCATTCGGGGTCGGAAAAAAACAAGAGTTAGCCAAGAGAGGCTGATAGAAAAGATTAAAGACATTTCACTCAAGACAAGTTGAAGAAGAGTAAAATGTGAAGGCCCTTATGATCCGCCAGGTGCGTTTCATAAGCGTATGAGTATTGGTACGCTTTGTGTTCCCGCTCATACTTCGGGGTGTTGACTACAGACTGTATGGCTCGTCCAGCATGCCATAGCATGGAGGATAAGGTTCACGTAATTTTTACAATGTAGACACCCTAAACTCCATGGTCTGACATATTAAAGCTACTTTACTCTTGAGTAAAATTCATATATTTTGACATACCTCGTATACGGCTTAAAAATGGATAAATGATGGCTGTATTTTAAGTTTTAGACAAATAGACAAGGCGAAAACGGCGGGTTCGAAGGGAAAAATATTCCCATGAGATTTTTTTGCATAATCACATTCGCGAGACATCCCAGAATAAGGTTAAAGAAGTCGCCCACGCGAAAAGTGGGCCAATTTTTTTAACAATTTTCAACGAAAACTTTTCGTTTATAAATTTGCAAAAGTCTGTGTGTTATTGCGTCGCCGCTCCTGCAATACTTAGAGCAAGTGTATCGATGGATTCTTATGTAGTTTTGCCTTCTGAATCCAAATCTGAAAACGGCATTTCGATACCTCTAACCGTCTTCGAGATAATCGACCTCAAACTCTAAAATGTGACGTCAGAATCCGGTTATCTCCTACCGACGCACTAAACGTCAGCTCAAATGGTTGATTAGGAAGTAGGCTACTTTTTTAAATCTCGATTTGTTAAACATAACATACAGTCGGAAAAATTAAAGAATACCCATGAACGAACATATAAAACACCCTGTATTTTCCTGTCGCCGTGTCACAAAGAAAATTGTCCAGTGCAAAACATGTAACAATAATTATTACATGTACTTGCGCTGGCCAATTTTTTTGTGTGACACGGTGACAGGAAAATACAGCGTGTTTTATATGTTCGTTCATGGGTATTCTTTCATTTTTCCTACTGTAGGTTATTTGTTATTTACATTTGAGTTTGACACTTCGTGAATATCAAACTAAATTTTAAATTAAGTATTAATAAAACATCAATGACATTTGATAGTGAATTTAATTATTATATAAAATAAATAAGATGTTCAAAAATACAATTTGAGTATAATTTTTTAAAAGCAATAAGTTATTAACAGCTCTAAAAAGGTTTATACCCGTACGCCCTCCCCTTTATGATAAATGGACTGTTCCATTTGCTACGAAATATGAAATTAAAATATACCTAGTCGGTTCGCTAAACTCGACACAACTGGTTAGTGATTTTAGTAGGTAATTTTTTTGTTTTTTGAGAATTTTGCCGAAATTGGCAAAATTATTAAATATTTAGTAATTATTAACTATTTAGAAATTATTTTTTTGTCGGCAAAATTATTGACTAAAATCACTAGCCAATTGTGTCTGAGTTTAGCGAACCGACAGTATATGAAATAATATTGTTTGGTATAAAAAATATGGTCTGATATGTGCAATTACATCCTTCTAATGGAAAAAAATATTTGAAGATTTTTCTCAAATTACGGATACTAACAACATTTTCATTTATAACTCTTTTATTTTTAATTTGACGAAGAAAAGTTATTCTTTATAAAAAGCTCTTCATGTTCTAAGATTTATGATGCAACCATCATATATAAAATTTTATTAATTTTATACGAGGTATATAAAAAATATGAAATTCGATCAAGAGTAAACTACCTTTATAGTTCATAACATTTAAATTATAATGATATAATTGCACATTAAAACATAATTATTAATTCTAACCTACTTTTCATAATAGCAATTTTCCATATTATGAATTAAAATACGTAAATATACAAAGTATTCGTTATGATAATGCTCGCATTTTCAACTTGTTTTTAATCAAATTGCAAGAATCAATATTTTTGGCTGGAACAATTTTTTCTTTAATTTTTTGGACCATTCTGGACAAAAAAGATCTCTTATAATTTTTCTCTAAAGTTGATCGTTTTCGACATATAAGCAATTTAAAATTGAAAAAAACGAAAAATGGCGAATTTCAAGGCTTAATAACTAGTTTAAAAGTTATTATTATGAAAGTCATATATGACAAAATCAAAGTTTAAAGCCCCCCCTACAAGATCCTGAAGAAATTTTTGTCATTATTTTATTACTAAGCTGTTATTTTTAAGTAACAATAATAAGCGCCATGCACGTGTGCGGCATCTGTAAATGCTGAGTGCGAGAGAGAAGCCATTCCAGCAGTCCAATTGTGCATCTTACTCTCACTCACATTTACAACCGCGTCAATACGATCTAACCGCTCATTGTTTTCTTCAGGATCATGTAACGGAGACTTTAAACTTTGATTTAGTCACTTTCTGACTTTCATAATGATAATTTTTAATTGAGTTATTAAGTCTTAAAAATGGATATTTTCGCGTTTTTCAAATTTTAAATTGCTTATAACTCGAAAAATATCAACTTTAGAGAAAAATTATAAGAGACCTTTTTTGTCCATAATGGTCCAAAAAATCTAAAAAAGTTAGTCCGGGCCAAAAATATTGTTTTTTACAATTCGATTAAAAAAATTGTTAAAAAAAAATTGGCCCACTTTTCACGTGGCCGACTTCTTGAACCTTATTCTGGGATGTCTCACGAATGTGATTATGCAAAAATATCTCATGTGAATATTTTTCCCATGAGATATTTTTGTGCTAAAAGCACAACTTTTTATAAAGAAAAGCTTTTTTTCATAAAACTAAGAAAAAAAAGTTTCCCATATGATGCCGACTTAATTGGATACACTGTATATCCATGTCAACAGTAGAAAAGAACTGTGACATAAAAAATCAGGAAAGTTGGCAATGTCGCATGTGACGTAACTTTATCCTTTTAGTCGGCTCTCTCTCGTTATCCGTACCCTATGATTAAAACACACCCTCGCCTTCTATGTAACGAAGCTTCGCTTCTAAGCGAGATGATAATAAGTTCCATTAATCACTTGAATCGAAGCCAACTACGTAAAGACAGTTTTCATTTTTCAAACAATCGAATCGGTAGTTGCAATAAAAGCGATAGCTGTATTCTGTTGTTTAGGATCGTGTCCGAGGATAAATTTCAGGAAAGTGTTGGAACTTTGCCCGGCATCTACCGATGACTTTTTATATTTGTGTGTAAATCAATGTATCTGCTATCGTAAATCTACATAAATGTATATTTGGCTGTTTTCTTAACATTGTAATATTCAATTTTTTGATGCTGAACTGTTTCAAAATACAGCTCCTACTGCTATAAATGTCAATATTGTTTATTTTTCTGTTCCTAGTCTCTGTTCTATTATGTCTTTCAGGATATCTATGTATTTTACCATCTCTCACTTTTCGTCCTTTTTCTTAAATTATTTAAGTAATACTTTGCCTTCTCTTTCTTTCTTTTAATTTAATGATCTAACCTAATTTCATAATTTTATAGTTTTTTTTGTAATATATCTGATTTACGTCATTGCTAAACTTTTTTAACTCTTTTTCTTTCTTTATGGTTTTTTTGCCTGTTTGTTATTATCCTTTTTCCATACTCATATCTTGCTTTATCTTTTATTGTGTGAATATACATTTTCCAAGAATCTTTTTTGTGTTTAATTGCCTGTTTAACTTCATTATTCCACTAACGTTTTCTTTTAATACAGTATGCGGCAAAACAAACAATACTTAAATGAATATTGAAATGCTTATGATTATTTATATATCTATTATACATGATATAGCCTTGCAAACATTATTCACGACGATGCACGTTCTCGATAAAACAGATGTTAAAGATGAGCTCTGGTCAGTGGCGGATCTACGGGGAGAAAAAATGAGAAAATTTCCAGTGGCGGATCTACGGGGAGAAAAAATGAGAAAATTTCCCCCCTAACAAGGTCCAAAATTAAAGTCCAGGAACGCAACTCATCAATATTGGCAATATCACTTTAAAGTCTTCTACTTTAAAATGTATAATACATGTCTGAATTATCGATATAAATGACTCAGAATAAATAAATTATTAGAAGAATTTTTTACTAAGATACAACGTTCATATATAATGTTAAAGAGGTAGGTAGATTAACTTTCTGACAGCATTATCACTTAGGTGTTTAAAATGTTCGGCTGTCGTTAGATCTTCGTCGGGTGCCTTGTTTTTCTTTGCGTCTTTTATTGCCTGCATAACTTCTTCGGTTAGAATATTTAGTTTTCCATTTGTATCTATTTGCGGGGACTCTTCGGTTCTCTGATCACTGACAGTGACTACCACTGTCATAGTGACAGTTTTAGTTGACATGCTCCTCTGATATGGGTAAAGGTCGGAAACTAATCAATATAATGTAAATTTATTGGTTAATATCGCTAAATTTCCCAACTCGATTAGTTTCATTTCTTTTTATCTCACAACTTAATACGTTTTTCATCTTTTGTGCTATTTTGCCGGTTAATGGCTCGCTCATCACTGTATATGTGTGCCGTTAAATAAATAAACGGTATAAGTTCATCATATTTTAGTGTCCGTGTAGACTAGAAATAAATTAAAATGAAGATTACAGTTTTAACACGTTCAGTGCCCATGGCGCACGAGTAGCGTCACGATGGTTTTATCAAAGGTACCGCTAACGCATAAGTTGCGTCAGTAGTACTGTGTTACTAAGGCTAAGGCTCCACGGGCGAGAAATTTACGCTAGCAGTAGCAGTAAAACCAACTTTAGCCCAATAAATGACAGTTTTGGAGTGTAATTTCCAGGAGCAACTCCGAATTGCATGAAAATTTTGATTTAGGTTCTACTTACCCTCCACTTCAAAGTTGAATTTGTGCCGTTGGTTGCTTTTACTTAAGGGGTGACATTTACCCCTTCCCGAGGGGTGAAAAACGCGTGTTTAAAATAAGGCCGGAAATGGATAGATTGACTTATTCTAAGCACTTTTTGTTCTATAAAGTTTTTTACGTAAGTCAATACTTTTTGAGTTATTCGCGATTTAAAATGTTGATTTTTCGACAAAAAAACTACGTTTTCAGACCGTTTTTCCCAAATAACTCAAAAAGTAAATATTTTATCGAAAAAAATATTTTTGGCAAAAGTGTAGCCTTTACAAAAACGAAAAAAATGGTTTACCAGTAAAGTCTACAAATTGAGTAGAAGCAAAGTTGTAGCTCATGAAAAATACGTTCTTATTCGTCTAATTCCAAATCGAATAATTCATCGCGAAATTACCGAAGAAGGAATCATTTTTCGGGAAAACCTTTTTAAAGTATCGAAAAAAAGCTTATTATTTGTTTTTTACAAAAGTTTACAGCATCAAAAATAAACGAGTTACACTGAAAAAAATAGTTGGCCCCTTTTTTTTTGGTAAAAAAAACATCGTGAAAACCTCCCTCTATTTAGCACCCTAAGTCAAATTAATCGTTCGACTTTACCATCTATTTTAACTGTACATGTATTATTTATATGATCTGTAAGTTTGATTGGATTGAAGTGCTTATTTTTGAAAACATTTGGTTTTAAATTAAAAAAAAATTTTTTTAATTTTTGAAAAATTTCATTTTTTCAAAATAACTTAAAAAGTATTAGTGATCAGAAAAATTTTAAAGAGTAAAAAAATGTAGGTTCTGCTATGATAAATATGCTAGTTTATTTTTTCTCCATAAGACAAAAATTGGTTAAGATATGGCTGTTCAAAATTTGCATACACTCGTGATTAGTGACCCATTCAAGTTTTCTCAATTATAACCCTTTCAAAAATAAACACTTTAAACCGGTGAGAGTGACAGATCATAACAAATAGATAGGTAAGTAAATTGTTAGTAAAGCGGTAGCGATTAATTTCATTTGGGGAGCTAAACACGGCGAGATTTTCATGATTTTTTACAAAAAAAAAGAGGGCCAACTTTATTTTGAGCGTAACTCGCTTATTTTTAATGCTAAAACTTTTATTAACAATTAAAACAAAGCTTTCTATAAACACTTTAAAAAAGTTTAAATGGGTTTTTCCCGAAAAGTGCTTAATTTTTCGGTGATTTCACCTTGAAATATTCGATTTGGAATTAGACGAAAACCGTCAGAAAACGTAGTTTTTTTGTCGAAAAATCAACATTTTCAATGGCAAATAACTCGAAAAGTATTAACTTACGTAAAAAACTCTATGGGACAAAAGTTGCTTAAAATCAGTCAGTTTATCCATTTCCGGTCTTATCTTGTACGTATGTTTTTTCACCCCCGAGAAGGGGTGACTGTCACCCCCCAAGTAAAAGCAACCAACGGCACAATTTCAACTTTGAAGTGGAGGGTAATTAGATCCTAAATCCAAATTTTCATGCAATTCGGAATTGCCCCTGAAAATTACACGGTATCGCCAAATTTCCCGTTTATTTACTGGGCTATTCCTATTCCGTTCCGCGGAACCTTAAGTTCGTTTTACGGCTACTGCTAGCGTAAATTTGTCGCCCGTGGAGCCTTAGGCTACGGCTCCACGGGCGGGAAATTGACGCTAGCAGTAGCAGTAAAATGAACTTAAGGTTCCGCAGAACGGAATGGGAATAGCCGAACTGAACCGACTACGCACAAGTCTTGTAGTCGGTACAGTTCGGCTATCCCTATTCCGTTCCACGGAACCTTAAGTTCATTTTACTGCTACTGCTAGCGTCAATTTCCCGCCCGTGGAGCCTTAGCCTTAGGCTAAGGCTCGTCGCGCTTGTTCAAGATGGGCACCGAACTATGCTGCTGTAGTAGACTATCCTGCTGTACTCCCGAACTGCGCTAGCGGTATAATGGGTGGCTATTATTATTATTATTAAGCGATTAACAGAATATGCGCTAGAGAGAATCTATTCAAAATTTCTAAAATAATTTATCAACTAACTACCACAACAAAATATATTGGCAAATACAGAAACGCAAATCAATAATATTCATATGGAAATATATCAAAATACCAATACCTTCAACATATTTGATAAACTTGGAATTATTTGCCCTCTGCAACAATACACAAGCACTCTACTATTACTAGAAAACACATGTGTATGGAGATGGAGATGAATAAAGGGATCTGTCATCGAAGCAGCGTTTGTTGCCGTATAAGAATATATTTTGTTCCACGCCATAAAATAGGGACGAAATATTGTATCTGATAAATTATGTCTCGTATTTCCTGTTGGGTAACTTTTTTTAAACTACTGGGCCAGTGGTTATCGCAGATCCCATCTAAAGACTTCATATAAATTTGGTTTCCTAGCTGAAAATCAAAAGTAGAACAAAAAGCAGTGCTTTATGGGCAATATTGTAAAGTTCGTTCAAAAATATAATATTCTAGTTTTATAATCTACTATAAACTTTAACGACCGCTTGTAAAAACTACTGTTAAGCGATTTTTTATGAATCGATAAATTGGGTATAAAGCATAACCCTATTTAGTTGAAATATTGCCAATATAAAGCCGGGATCCGATGGAGTGTGGAGTAACACTCTTCACCAGTTTACGTCGGCAAAAAAAATAGAAAATATATACTCGGGGCTTATTAGCAAAATTCATGGAAAAGTTATTTACCAGCAATTTTATTGCTGGAATCGAATTGTAAGATCCTATATAATAATAAAATAGGTATGCGAAGTCCGCAGATAGTGTGCTACTTTTTTTATAAACAAAATGGCGCTGACAAATCGTAATTTTTTTCAATTATTGCTCTATAACTCCGAAGATATTAACTTTACAACAAAAACACTCAAATAAAAATTCACCGCAATTAAATTTTGCATAGAGATATGTTTTTCCCGATTTGTTCCGACGAAAATTTTCCTCGAAAAATGTGGGTTTCCCCAACAAAATCTATAATTTTCAAATAAAGTTTTAGGTAAGTAATTATTAATCAATAATTAAATAACTTAGTAACATCAAAGCTTTCTTGGTATAGACTGTAATTCCAGAAGCCGGTGAAAATTAAACGAACATTTTAGCAACAAATCAATTGTTAATTAACAATTTACGATCGCAATAATAACCAAAATATTCATGATACATTGATCAAACTTATAAAGATTATAAAGATGAGATGCTTATTTAATATTTTATCGACAAAATATAAATTTTTTGCTTTTTGCATAACCTTTAAATTTTGAAAAAAAAAATAGTTATAATACTCTGGTCTAATTAGTAAAGTACAAAGAAAGGTTATTTATCAGCAATTTTATTGCTGGAATCGAATATTATGATCCTATACAATATTAATAATATAGGTATGCAAAGTCCACAGATAGTGTGCTACTTTTTTTATTAACAAAATGGCGCCCCCAAATCGTGGTTTTTTCAATTATTGGTCTATAACTCCGAAGATTTTAACTTTACACCAAAAACACTCAAATAAAAATTCACCTTAATTTAATTCTACATAGAGTCATGTTTTTCTTAATTTGCTCCGACGAAAATTATCCTCGGAATATGTGGGTTTTCCCAACAAAATCTCGAATTCTCAAATAAAATTTTTGGGCAAGTAATTATTTATCAATAATTACATAACTGGGTGAAATAAAAGCTTTCTTGGTATAGATTATAACTGCAGAAACCGGTGAAAATTAAACGAATCTTTTAGCAACAATTCAATTGTTAATTAACAATTTACAGTCGCAATAACAAATAAAAAAATCATGAGACATTGATCAAACTTAGCAAGATTATAAAGATGTGATGCCGATTTAATTATTTTTTGTACAAAATATAAATTTTTCATTTTTTTGCATAATCTTTAAATGTTTAAAAGAATAGTTATAAACAAATTAACATTTCTCAGAAATTGTTGATTATATTATAATTTTAAAAAATACTTAAAATGCGTATTTCAAAGGTCTTGAAAATAAAAGTTATGAAACGGCAAAATAAACATACGATTATTCCGTTGTTTATAATTTGTTTTAATTGTTTCAAAGCTTAAAAGTGAGTTTATGGTACAAACTAATTACTCTCAAAATATATCAAACATTAGTTCAATGGTTGTATTTTAATCAAAGATTAGAAATGTTTTTTTTTGTTGTAATTTTTAGCGCGAAAGTAGGCTTGATACAGAACCGGAGCTAAAATGTTCACTCGAAGCGACTGACACGCTTTAAACTCGCGCGAGTTGTGTATGTGGGCGGGTTATAATATATAATTTTATTTATTAACTACTGTACGTCGCGCGGCGGTCGTCGCTTCGAGTGAAAATTTTAGCTACGGTACTGTATTAGTCTACTTTCGCGCGTGTAAATTACAAAAAAAATATTTATAATCTTTAATTAAAATATAACCATTACACTAATAATCGATATTTTTGTAAGTAATGAGCTTGTACTTTAAACTCACTTTTACGCTTTGAGAGAATTAAACAAAATTATAAACAACGTAGTAATCGTACGTTTATTTTGTTGTTTCATAACTTTTTTGCAAATTGTTGCAAAAAAGTTTTAAAGCATTCATTTTCAAGATCTTTGAAAAACGCATTTTACCTATTTTTTAAAATTAGAATATAATAAAAACTTTCTGAGAAACGTTAATTTGTTTATAACTATTTTTTTTTAATAATTTGAAGATTATTCAAAAAAATTAAAAATTTAATTTTGTCGACAAAATATTAAATAGGCATCTCATCTTTATAAGATTTCAAACTTTGATCAGTGTATCATAATTATTTTGGTTATTATTGCGACCGTAAATTATTAATTAACCATTGAATTGTTGCTAAAATATTCTTTTAATTTTCACCGGCTTCTGATATATTCTATAATCTATACCAAGAAAACTTTTATGATACCGAATTATTTAATTATTGGTAGACTTATCTAAAATTTTATTTGAAATTTAAATATTTTTTTCGGAAAACCCGCATTTTCCGAAGAAAATTTTGTCGAAACAAATCGGGAAAACATGTCTTTATGCAGAATTTAATTTCGGTGAATTTTTATTAGGGTGTTTTTGGTGTAAAGTTAAAATGTTTGGAGTTATGGAGCAAAAATTGAAAAAACCACGATTTGGGGACGCCATTTTGTTAATAAAAAAAGTAGCACACTATCTGCGGACTTTGCATACCTATATTATTAATATATATCATCATAAGTTTCGATTCCAGCAACAAAATTGCTGGTAAATAACTTTTCACAAAAATGGCCTATTCTCAGATAGTGTTCTGGGGAACACATTTTTTGTTGAGTTAGATCTGACACTTGTTTTTCACTAATTTGTGGCGTCTGAATCTGAGAATATACTCAGATTTTTTCTATCACGTCAACTTTTTAAACTGAGGTGCCCATACTTCACTTTATGGGGTGCCCATGCTTTATCTTGATCGCCAAGTTTTACTTTAAAATAGGCAAAATATGCTTGTCTGACAAATGTACTGATGTTTGTCCTTTGACTGGGAACCGTAAAACTGTCACAAATATAACAAAACTAATGGGGCTGTTTTCGCACTTACGACGTGTAGTAGCAGAGGTAGCCATAAGGAAACGTTTCAATTCAAACACACTAAGTCGTTCTATACAATTCAGTAATAAAATACTAAATACTGCTAACCGATACAAAACGTTTCACCACAATATAACGGACGTAACTGAACAGGCAAGTCTAGACCAGTTGCAGTTATCATCACGTCATTCCCAGCACCTAGTCATCATCAGCACCCACATAGAAAACGAACGTGACGTGATAGAAGAAAACTAAAAACAGGTTTGAAACCAGCATGCCTAATTCTATAGAAAACAGCTAAAAAATCGAACTCAACAGAAATTGAGTTTCAAATTGTTCCCCAGTGAATCTGCCCAGACTAATTTAAGAGTGAAAAGAGCAAAGATCTTATACACATAGATTTGTCCAACTCGGAAAAATAGCGTAACGCGCAGCAGTTCGGGTCGGTGGTCTATCTATCTCCCTCTACCGGCGCTTAACTTTCTCTCTCTAGCATATGATGGCCGCCGCCTGTGTGTCACTGTCGTTCCGTTACTCCCACCTCTTGGTAGATACGCTCACACTCGCACGACAGACAAAGATAGCTAAACCACCGTACTTGATATCGACGTTACACCCCGATGCACTGAGTGGCATATCCCTAGCCAAGTATATTTTCTTTACATGTCTCTGGAAAAGAGAGGATAGTTGGGGCCCCACGTTACTGTGGAATTAATAAATACATATATACTTTTTGATAAATTCCGTCACACCATTCCGATGGAGTGTTTAAGGTACACCACCAGTGTTGGCGGTAGATTTTAGTAAGTTGGTTAATTCATACACTGATAAAATATCCAACACAGCGTTGTTAGATCACCATAATAACCATAGTTTTACCACAGTAAAATTACCACGGCACTGACCGTACCTGTCCTTATCCTACTTGGAATGACCCAGTTTATAAATTTTATTACATTATTGAAAAAAACTATAAGTACTATAATATGTTCCAAAAAAAAATCAAATGTGCTTGAATTTATTTTAAACTATTTTTATTATCTTTGTTTCTAAATTGTGTTTTAAATAAATCAGAAAATGTTAAATAAAAAGTTGGGCTATACAGTGATGAGCACGCTAATAACCGGCAAAATAACGTAAAAGATAGAAAACACAATACGTTGTGAAACAAAAAGAGATGAAACTAGTAGAGGTGGGAAAATATCGGTAGAAACCTATAATTTAATTTAAATTACATTACCTATCATTATCGAGACTTTCCATCTTTATACCTTAGCTAGTTGACTTCAGTCATATGTGTACGTAGGACGTTCTTCCTAACTTAGCATTATTAGGTTATGTATATCGTCTTCTTCTTTGGTTTATTGGCCTCTAACTACTTGTGTATTTCGCCAGCTCATCTTCTAGCCATAAAGATGTACATACCTTATTCACCTACAATTTGGAGTGGATATGGGACAAATTTAACAAAAGTAAAAACTTTTCTCGCTCAGGAATAACTACCAACCATTACACAATCTGATTTAATAAGCCACAATTCTAGTTTGAAATTAATTATATATTTGACATTTCTATTTCGGTATATGACGTTATTAGTCCAGAAACCGAAACATTTCACTTCGCAATTTTTACAGAATGGATCGATTTGATTGAAAATTTTAGAATTTACCACGGTAAAATTACCACGGCACTGACCGTACCTGTCCTTATCCTACTTGGAATGACCCAGTTTATAAATTTTATTACATTATTGAAAAAAACTATAAGTACTATAATATGTTCCAAAAAAAAATCAAATGTGCTTGAATTTATTTTAAACTATTTTATTATCTTTGTTTCTAAATTGTGTTTTAAATAAATCAGAAAATGTTAAATAAAAAGTTGGGCTATACAGTGATGAGCACGCTAATAACCGGCAAAATAACGTAAAAGATAGAAAACACAATACGTTGTGAAACAAAAAGAGATGAAACTAGTAGAGGTGGGAAAATATCGGTAGAAACCTATAATTTAATTTAAATTACATTACCTATCATTATCGAGACTTTCCATCTTTATACCTTAGCTAGTTGACTTCAGTCATATGTGTACGTAGGACGTTCTTCCTAACTTAGCATTATTAGGTTATGTATATCGTCTTCTTCTTTGGTTTATTGGCCTCTAACTACTTGTGTATTTCGCCAGCTCATCTTCTAGCCATAAAGATGTACATACCTTATTCACCTACAATTTGGAGTGGATATGGGACAAATTTAACAAAAGTAAAAACTTTTCTCGCTCAGGGATAACTACCAACCATTACACAATCTGATTTAATAAGCCACAATTTTAGTTTGAAATTAATTATATATTTGACATTTTAATTTCGGTATATGACGTTATTAGTCCAGAAACCGAAGCATTTCACTTCGCAATTTTTACAGAATGGATCGATTTGATTGAAAATTTTAGAATAAGTAGTGGAAAGTCCATGGATCACAATATATATGATGCCGAAAGGCGCTTTTACCATGGGGGTGGTTGTCACCCCATCACGTGGGTGGAATTTTTTTATTATATTTTGACCACAAAAGTTAATAAAACAGTCATCCTAAGCAAAAAATGTTCTATACATTTTTTTGATAAAATAATTAATAGTTATCGATTTATTCGCTATCGGAAGTGTTAGTTTTATATTGAAAAAAATCAATGTTTTTCGATAATACTCATTTACGATTCACTCAATTTTTGGCATAGAAAAAAATTTTTTTCTACGGCCGTGCTAAAAGAGCCACTTTCACGCACGCATTTCGTTTCCGAAAGTTGCACTTTTCCGAAAGTAAAATACCTTGTAACATGGCATTACAATATGTTATAATACATGCAATAAAGTAATATCTAGATATTATTTACTAATTCATTTCAAATATAGCTTCTGTGTTCATAGTCCATTATTTCACGGTTTTTGCTCTAAATTTTAAAGAACCGCGTAGATTGACATGAAATTTGGCATACATATAGCTTACATGTCAAAGAAAAAAAGTGATATTGTGCCGATGTGTGCTTTTGCCCTGGGGGTGACTTTCACCCCCTCTGGGGGGTGAAAAAATATATGTCCCAAATAAGTCCGGAAATGGGTAAACTGACTAATTTTAAGTACCTTTTGTTCCATAGAGCTTTTTCGCCAAGTCAACACTTTTCGAGTTATTTGCGAGTGAATATGTTCATTTTTCAACAAAATAACCACATTTTTAGAATGTTTTTCGCAAATAACTCAAAAAGTAAGTAGTTTGTCGAAAAAAACGTTCTTGTCAAAAATATAGCCTATAAAAAAGTAAACAAAAATGGTGTACGCGTTAGGTCTCTGTATCTCGTAGAACCAGAGTTATAGCCAATGAAAAATAGATTCATATTCACCAAATTTCAAATAGAATATTTCGACGTGAAATATCCAAAAAATTAAGCACTTTTTGGGGAAAACCCATTTTAACTTTTTTAAAGTGTTTAAAAAAGCTTTATTTCTGTTTTTACAAAAAGTTTCTAGCATTAAATTTAAGCAAGTTACGCCCAAAATAAAGTTGTTCCCTTTTGTTTTTGCAAAAAAAATCGGGAAGACCACCCTCTAATTAGCAACTTAAATGAAATTAATCGTTACCGCTCCATAAATTATTTCACTTATGTTGTGTTTATATGATCTGTAAGTTTCATCGGTTTAAAGTGCTTATTTTTGAAAAAATTTGGTTTCAAAATAAAATTTTTAAAAATTTAAATTTTGAAAAATATGCTTTTTTTCAAAATAACTTCAAAATTGTTAGAGATACCAAAAATCTCGAAAAACAAAAAGTCAGATTTGCTTTTTTGAATATCATGTATATTTTTATTTTTCTGCTAGACAAAAATTGATTAAGATTTGGTGTTTCTAAATTTGCATACATTCGTGATCAGTGACTCGTTCAACCCCTTTTAACTACAGCCCTTTCAATAATAAGGACTTTGAACTGATGAAACTTACAGACAATATAAACAATATATACACGAGTCAAGAAACTTGTGAAGTCGTAACGATTAAGTTCATTTACGATACTAATTAGGGGGTGATTTTCTGGATTTTTTTACCAAAAACAAAAGGGACTAACTTTATTTTGAGCGTAACTCGTTTAATTTTGATGCTAGAAATTTTTTTTATAAAACAAAAATGAAGCTTTTTTTATACACTTTAAATAAGTTGTAATGAGTTTTCCCCGAAATGTGCTTTATTTTTGGATATTTCACGTTAAAGTATTCCATTTGAAATTTGACGAATATGAACCTATTTTATATTAGCAATAACTCTGCTTCTACTAGGTGTAGAGACGTGATATATACACTACTTTTTTAAATTTTTTACAAGCTATATTTTTGCTAAGAATGTTTTTTCGACAAAATACTTACTATTTGAGTTATTTGCGAAAAACCGTCTAAAAGCGTGGTTATTTTGTTGAAAAAATGAACATATTTACTGCCAAATAACTCGAAAAGTATTGACTTAGTGAAAAAACTCTATAGAACAAAATTTACTTAAAATTAGCCAGTTTATCCATTTCCTGACTTTCTTTGGACGAATATTTGGGGGTGAACACCCCCAGGGCAAAAGCACATATCGGCACAATATCACTTTTTTTCTTTGACTTGTTAGCTATGTGTTTGCCAAATTTCATGTCAATCCAAGCGGTTCTTTAAAATTTAGAGGTTTTGCAATATTTTACCGTTAAAGAACGGACTATCAGGTTTTAATGAAATTAGCGCAATGATTCGATGAAATAAAATTATTTTGACATAATATTTAAAAGTCAGATCAGTAGAGTTACAATGGTTTTGAATCGTCGTCATGGAAACCAATATCGTCGTCGTGGTAACCCATTATATTGAAAGTTTGGTTTTGACAACCTTGTCAAAGAATTAATTTGTGTATTTTCACTTCTAAATAAAAATTGATGTAACTCTATTTTTTGTAGCTTTTTTCCAAACGTACGGCTCTAGAAAGAATATTGTTCCTAACTCATGCGGAAAGTGTCTTCCCCGCACTCGACTGCTTGCCTGAACTCCGCTATCGCGTCGTTCGGGTCAACGGCAGTCTCGTGCGTGAAAGTATCACTTTCCGCACTAGTTAGGAAACTAACTATTCAAACCAATTTCTATGGAATTAAATAACCTACAATTTCATATTTAATAGTTATTTATGATATTAGTGTTAAAACTACAACTTTAAGGCACGCATGTGAAGGTTTGCAGAATGAGCGAAGCGAGTTCTGCAATTTACATGAGTGCCTTAAAAATGTACTTTTAACACGCATATCATACAATATTTTTTCTACAAACCTACAAACGTTATAAACTTATAAAATACAATATTTTTGTTAATTGCTGAAACCATGAAACATATTTTATATGACCCGTAAAAGGTAGAACTGGTTGTCAACACTCGAGGGGAATGTCTAAAATTTATTAGCGAAAATATTATACAGTTACATAAACTTGTTTTTTCTACAAACGTCTTAAAAATGCAATAATACAGTTTAAATTAAATTTTAAAAAACCTTTTTCAAATTGCGCAAGTTGTACTATTAATAGGTATTAATGTTAATAAATGAAATACCTATAAATATTTTGACGTTTGATTTCAAAATTTGACATTTTCCTTTTAACTGCAGTGCCTTAAAAATTTTAAAGCATCCAGTGCTATAAAGTAACATTTTTAAGGCTTCTATGAAGTACTAAAATTTTCATTTTTAACACGTTTGTAGAAAAACATTTTTTCGTATCTCTGATGCTAATCTTTCTATTCTGAAGAAAATGGCATTTTTTACCAAACTACAAAAAATCGTTATTCGCTTTTGACTCCAGTTTTTTTTAAACTAATCATTATAAACCAGTCAAACTTCTAGAATATATTAATAATACATAAATAAAGAAGAATGAGTAAGGCCAACAGCTAAAAATACCGCTAACTTACATAATTTTGCTTACAATTTAATTTCTCCTTTTTTTTTCAAAAAAATATTTTGATTTTTTAACCGTAACTTTTTTATTTTTTATCTTAAAAAGTTTGGTAAAAAATAATTTTGTAAGTACTTACAAGATGTATAAATCTATTAATATTAAATCTTTTTAAAAGCCTCACTCACAAAAAGAGTTGACTTTGAAAAGGTTGGTAAAAGGGGGATGGCCCGTTTCGGCGCCGGCGATTCGGCGCCGGCGATTCGGCGTCGGCGTTTCGGCGCCTGCCGGTTCGGCGCCCGCCGATTCGGCGCCCGCCGATTCGGCGCCCGCTGATTCGGCGCCCGCCGATTCGGCGCCGGTTGATTCGACGACAGATACTTTGGCAAAGTGAGAGAGAAAAAAAATAGTTGTTATGTACGATAGTCAGAAATTTTCTTTAACAAAAAATGTAGAGTCAGGAGAACAATTTTCGACATTTTAATTTTAGAAGATGTAAAATAATTCACAAAAATAATATGTTTTATTTAATAATTTTATGCAAAAACCATTATTTTAATATTAAGAAATTTTTGATTAAACAAATACAAATGACTTTCATTCTATAATCTGCAATATAGGATTAGTAGTTTTAATAGGTACGTCAATTTCAGATGTCTGACACTAAGAAGTATTAAGTATTTTTTGAATAATAACAAATTTGTGCAGGGTCTATTAAACTTCTTAATCTTCTTAAAGAGACAGATTTTCGTAGAAACAGTGATAATAGTATTACTGGATAAGTAGAAAAATCATATTTGACCAGTTTAAAACGTACCCATAATTAAAAAACGATTAACTCTCTAAGGACTATGACGAAGCAGGGTTGGCAATCTTCTCAGTTATTCATTCAGTGCTGAAAGGTTATAGTGAAAGTTTAAAGTTGTGATTAAAAAAGAAGTTAACAAATTCGTAATGGAGAATCAAGTGAAGAGTAAACGAGGCGGAAGCAAATTTATTCACGATGGCTTTGCCTATGTATTTGACAAAGCTAGTAAAGCAGATAATACATTGAAATTTTACCGCTGCGAACAGAAAGACCGATGTAAGGCACGAATTCATGTTCAGAACAACGCTGTGATCAAGTTCTTAAATGATCATTCGCATGAGCCCACTCCTGCCAAAATTGAAGTCGATGCTGCCAAGACGAAAATAAAGCAGTTGTCCGAAAGTAGCCGAGAGCCAACTGTTCAAGTTATTAACCAATGCATTGATAACTTATCTCAAGCAGCCCAAGTATCAATTTCAGACCAGTGTGCTTTAAGGAAAATCGTGAGAAGAAAACGTCACGAAGTTCTTGCTCCACCTCCAGCTCCAGCGTCAGCGGTTGATCTTGTTCTACCAGAGCGTTACACCACCATTGATGCCCATGGAGAGAATGAACAATTCTTGCTCGCTGACAATGGTCCCAGAGAGGATAGAATTTTGATTTTTGGACGTCGCAGCAATCTTAAATTTCTAAAAAAGTAACGTAGGTATAATCTGGCGCCAAAACAGCCGACGTCGAATCGGCCGGCGCCGAACCGGCCGCGCCGAACCGGCGGCGCCGAATAGTACTAGACCCGGTAAAGGTAAAAGTGGTTTTTGCATGTTATCACAAGTTTTAATTGTCAATAGCTCACTCAATTTTTGCCGTAGAAAAATATTTTGCAAACCATGTTCTTGGGAATTAAATGGTCTACAACTTCATATTTAATAATTTTTTCGTATCTCTGACGCTAATCTTTCTATTCTGAAGAAAAATCTATTTTCTTTCAAAATACAAAAATTCGAATTCGCTTTTAACTCCATTTTTTTAAACTAATCATTCCAAGCCGGTGAAACTTCTAGAACCTCTTAATAATACATAAATAAAGAAGACCAAATAAGGTCAATGACTAGTTTTAATTAGGGTGGTGATTAGGACGTTGCTTCCGATTTTTAAATACTTTAAATTAGTTTGAACGAGTTTTCCTCGAAAAATTCAAAGTTTTCTCGTTTTTTGACTTTGAAACTACAATATTTAGTATTTGACGGAGAAGAGCCTGTGCACCTTGTGCCTAGGGACTAATTGACCCCTTTCTCAAAAAACGCACCCCTTTAAATGGTAGCACTCTACGGTTTTTTCATACTTAGAGGTTCATTGACCCTATGAATCAATAAAACCCCGTTAATGTTTTAGTTCCTTTTAGCTGTCTTATTTTGAACATAATCAATAGCCTATGTGTCCTTCCCCCTTTAATCAAAAATTGACTTAAAGCTGGAATTTTCAAAAATGTATTTCGTGACAATGCCTCTGTTTTCTTTTCAGCCGGCCATCCTCTATATAATATATTTACATTTATTATACATACAACAGATATACTTCAACTTCCTTCTCGTTATTTTGAGTAATTTAATTATTTGTCATGGAAATATTTTGTCTATTTTCTACCTGTTGATCTTATCTACTTATCATTTTTATAATGTTAGTTTTACTCTTCGATGCAATATTTTTAATAAATGAACTTTTCTGAAGTAAAGCACTAACTAGATATCGGAATGTGAATATCACATATTCAAGAGACGAGGCTTACATCTCGTTTAATCAATAGGAATGTTAGAATACATGTTATGCGTAGTCCGTGAAGTATGGAGCTATCGATGCATAGAGTACCGAATACAGTTGTAATAAACAGTGAAGAGGTCCTATGTATGTCGAATGATAAGGAGAGATACTTGTTATCCATAATTAGAAAATTGAAAAACGATCAGTACGACAACATAATAAAAAATGCAAATTAGTAAACTTTTTATCGTATAATCGAGGATAAACGTATACTAAATTTACAATCAAGATGCAGTAGAATTAAATAAACCAAGACACGCTAAATGCTACTAGGAGCACTCCCGAATCATAATTTACATTGTATAAACTTTGGAAATCATGATTTGGGATTTATAATGTATATACATTGTAGTAAATTATTATTCGGAAGTGCTCCTAGTAGCATTCAACGTATCTGGGTTTGTTTATTTCTACTGCATCTTGATTGTAAATTTAGTATAGAATTAGGAACTACTATTTTTAATTATTATGTTAATGAAATCATTCAAAAATTTAAAAACTTCTATTATATCTAAATAAATCTACTTTTCAATTTTTTTTAGTTTATGCCTTTTTAACTAAGCTTAAATTTGTTTTCGTGCTATCCTTAAACTAATCAAGATGCAAACACTTGTTTGCCTTGGAATTACAGGAGCACGCCAATGGCATCTATGAAGATTCTACTAGACCTACTTCCTGCGCACGTCGTTATAAGGAGGAAGGAAAGAATAGGATGCTATATACGACGTGAAAACCTGAACAACGTAACAATTAGATAAGAATATATTAAAATCACAAATCAAATCGGTGATACCGAATGGATGATGTCTATTGGCCATATAATACCCAGATATAGACCTAAAGTACCTTTCTATGTGGACAGCGGCTAGCCAGCGACATACCTTTGTATTTTAGACAGAGATGTATGCATTCTTTTATTTGCAAGAGATATTAACATAAGGGCTTTCGAACTGAATGGGTCAATATACATCTGGACAGATAGGCAAGCAGCTATGGTGGCTGTTAAAAACCTTATTAAGGTGTACTCTAGGCTAGTGATTAAATGCTGAGAACTCGACATGCTGGCACAACATAACAGTGCCACATTGGTAAGGCTTCCAGGTCATCCAGTAATACACGACAATAAAACAGCTGATGGACATGAGCAAAGATGATTAGCTACAAAATACTACTGACCCGAATCAAACTACATGTCGACTTCAACTTATTAGAATAATAATTATAAGCGAATGCCCCAAAATGAATCGTAACAAATACAATAATTGATTTTTTGTCTTTTTTGTAGTTAATATTTTAGGCAGTCCGATAAGTACTTAGCCTACAAAAAAAAGGAAAATTTTCGAAAAGTGGCAATTTATTTCTCTACATAGTCTCCTTTTAACTCGATACACTTGATCCAGCGATGCTCCAACTTCTTTAACTCGTCTGAAAAATACCTTTTCTCAAGGTCTGCAAAATAGGCTTCCGTGGCGGCGATGATCTCCTCATTCGACTTCAATTTCTGCCCAGCGAGTATCTTTTTCAAGTTTGGAAACAAATAGTAGTCGCACGCGGCCAAATCTGGAGAATACGGTGGATGGAGCAACAGTTCGTAGCCCAATTCGACCAATTTGGCCATGGCGACGGCGGAGGTGTGAGCCGGTGCGTTGTCATGGTGGAAGAGTACTTTGTTCTTTGCCAAATGGGTAGTTTTTTCTTCAATTCGGCGTCGAATCGGCCCAATAATTCGGCATAATAGGGTCCTGTGACCGTTTTGCCCTTCTCCAAGTAGTCGATGTAGATCCACTGGCGGATCCAGGGGGGTGTAATGGGGTCATGACCCCCCATAATTGTAAACCCATGTATTTTAAGGTTGGTAAGACTAAGTCACCTTGCATCAGAGATAGGTAATTAAATCACCCTCAAGACCCATGACCCCCCCCAAACAAAATTTCTGGATCCGCCACTGTGTAGATCACACCTTGCGAATCCCAGAAAATGCTGGCCATCACCTTTCTGGCCGATTGGACAGTCTTCTCCTTCTAGGGAGCAAGTTCGCCGGGTGCTGTTCACTCTTTCGACTGTTCCTTAGTTTCTGGTGTATACCAGTGAATCCATGTTTCGTCGACGGTTATGAAATGTCGTAAACACCCCTTTGGATTACACTTAAATAGCGTTAAATACTGCTTTGAAGTGGTCTCACGGTTGCGCTTATTGTTTGAAGTGAGCAAACGCGGCACCCATCGCGCCCACATCTTTCTCATGCCCAAAATATTTCATGCAGGATATGATCTATGCGGTCTTTTGAGATGCCTACTGTGTCAGCTATCTCGCGCACCTTCAGTCGGCGGTCTGCCAATACAAAATCGTGGATTTTTGTCACGTTATTTTCCGTGGTAGCCATTTTCGGGGCACCTACGCGTGGCTCATCAAAAACCGACGTTCGTCCACGTTGAAACTCATTAAACCAATTTTTGACAGTTGCCATCGAAAGAGAAGAGTCACCGTACACAGCATCCAAGCGCTCTTTGATTTCGCTGCGTGATTTCCCTTCCAAGAACAAGAATCGTGTCACCGACCGATATTGCTCTTTTTCCATTTTATTAAAATCCGCGGACACGCTGACTTTCACACACAATCACAACAATACTATAATTTTGATTTGGCTGAAGTTTTGACATTATCCGTCTACGTGAACGCATTAAATGACAGTACTTACACTTCATTTGCGATAGTGGCGCCATCGGGCGGAGAGGCTAAGTACTTATCGGACTGCCCTAGTATATACAGCTTGTATACTTAAGTTGGAAACATATCTTCTTCTTATAGTGCCTATTCCTTTCGAATATTGGCGATCATTCTGACTATAACTATTTTATTAACTGGTGCTTTAAATAGATTAGTTGTCGTTGTGGAGAACCATTTCCTCAGGTTCTTTAATCATGATATTCTTCTTCTCCCAAGTCCTCGCTTTCCAAATACTTTACCTTGAAGGATTACTTTCAGTAATCTGTATTTAGTGCCGTTTCTCATTATGTGTCCGAGATATTCTAACTTTCTCCTTTTAATGGTATACATCACCTCTCTTTCTTTGCCCACTCTTCGTAATACGGTCTCGTTGGTTATCTTGTCCGTCCATGATATCCTTAGGATTCGCCTGTATAGCCACATCTCGAAGATTTTAAGTTTTTTCTACATTACTTCAGTGAGTGTCCAGGATTCAACTCCGTAATACAATATTGAGAAGATATAACATCGTAGGAGCCTTATTTTTATCTCCAGATTAAGGTTGTGGCTTTTAAAGAGTTTGGTCATGTTATTGAATGCACTCCTAGCCTTCTCTATTCTACATTTTATTTCTTGTGAGTGATCCCATTGTTCGTTTACTATTGTTCCAATATAGTTATACTGTTTTGCTCGGTCCAATGGTGTATTATTGATAAGTCGTTGGGCGTCTCTAATTTTATTTTTGCTGATGATCATAAATTTAATTTAATTTTTGATATATTTACTTGAAGTCCAAATCTTTCACTTACTTCATTTACTTTGTTTATTAGTTGCTGTAAACTTTTCAAACTGTCTGCAAAAATAACGGTGTCGTCTGCATAGTAGATGTTGTTTAGGCGTTCTCCATTTGGAACTATTCCATGTTCGCAATTTTCCAAGTCTTCACTAAATATTTCCTCTGAATATAGGTTAAATAATATAGGTTAAAGTATACAACCTTGTCTAACACCTTGTAGAATCTGGATCTCTTCCGTTGGTTCACCTCCAAGAATCATTCTTATTGTGGCTGATTGTGGAAACATATGACAAACTTTTTTATTATTAATTTTACGAAAAAAAGTTATTCTTTATAAAAACTTCTGCATGGCCTAAAACCTAAGAGTCAACCATCAAATATTAAATTTTATCAATATTATAGGAGGTATGTCAAAAAATAATAATTTAGCTCAAGACTAAAGTACCTTTATTTTTCACAATATTGAAAATTCTTATATGTAGAGAAAAGTTAGTTAGAATTAAAAACTCTGGCCAAATATGCAATTATACGCTTGTAGTTGACAAAAAAATTTTGCTAATTTTTCTCAAATTATGGAAACCTAACATCGCATCGTTATTATTTATTACACATTTGATATAACTATTGTATTATTAATTTTACGAAAAAAAGTCATTCTTTATAAAAAGCTCTGTATGTTTGAACGCTTAAGATGCAACCATTTTATTAATTTTATACGAGGTATGTCAAAAAATATGAATTTCGCTCAAGAGTAAAGTACTTTTATTTTCACAATATTGAAAATTATTATTAAAAAAAGTTGTGTATGGAAATGTTTCCAATGGAAATATTGTAAAGAATTAAAGGTACTCTACTCGAAGAATATCTTTTTTCGTAAAATTAATAATAAACAAGCTGAAAATGCGAGCATTATCATAACGAAAACTTTGTTTATATACGTATTTAAATTCATAATATAGAAAATTGCTATTACGAAAAGCTGTTTAGAATTAAAAATTATGTTTTAATGTGTAAGTATATCATTCTAATTTAAATGTTATGAACTATAAAGATACTTTACTAGAAATTCATATTTTTTTACATATCTCGTATAAAATTAATAAAATTTGATTCATGATGGTTGCATCATAAATCTTAGACCAAGAAGAGATTTTTATGAAGAATAACTTTTCTTCGTCAAATTAAAAATACAAGAGTTATAAATGAAAATGATGTTGGTATCCATAATTTGAGAAAATTCGTCCAATATTTTTTTCCATTAGGAGGATGTAATTTCATATATCAGAACATACCTACTTTTTTATTCCAAACCACATTTTAAATAACAATTTTCCAATATTGTAAAATAAATAATACATACATGATAAAGATACTTTTTACTGATGAACTTTACTTGGATCTACAGACCGAGCGAGTCTCGTAAATTCCACGGCTTTGCGCCACGCTTCACGCAACCGTATTTGCGTACTTGTGTTTCGAGTTGTGGTCGTGAGCTGGTCGAGTGGAGTTATAATTTACCAAATTTAAATATAATCGTTTCTACTGATTCATTATTATTATAGTATAATATGTATTATTGCTTTCAAAATATACTCAAATAATTGTATTTTTATACATTTATTACACATATTATTTTATATAATAATTAAATTCACTATAAAATGTCATTTATATTTTATTAAGAGCTAAATAATTTAAAATTTAGTTTGACATTCACGAAGTGTCAAACTCAAATGTAAATAATAACATTTGCTTTGCTTAACAAATTCAGATTAAAAAAGTAGCCTACTTCCTAATCAGAGAAGATTTCAAGCTGACGTTTAGTGCGTGGTAGGAAATAACCGGATTGTGACGTCACATTTTAGATTTTGAGGTCGATTATCTCGAAGACGGTTAGAGATATCGAAATCCCGATTTCAGATTTGGATTTAGAAGACAAAACTACATAAGAATCCATCGATACATCTGCTCCAAGTATTGCAGGAGCGGCAACGCAATAACACACAGACTTTTGCAAATTTATAAACGAAAAGTTTTCGTTGAAAACTTACCAAATGTGAAATAAATAAAAGTGATTTTGCTTATCCATAATTTGAGAAAAAGATGCATTTTTTCCAATTAGAAGCGTGTAACTGCATATTAGAACATTACAGTTTTTACTAAACAACTTTTAGGAATCATAATTTTCAATATTACGAAAAATAAAGGTACTTTACTCTTTAGCGAAATTCATATTTTTTGGCATACCTCGTATAATATTGATAAAATTTGATATCTGATGGTCGAATCTTATGTTTTAGTTAGAGTTAGATCATGCAGAACTTTTCATGTATAACAAATTTTTTTCGTAAAATTAATAATAAAAAAGTTTTCAACTTAAGTAGACACGCTGTATAAGTATTTATCAAAATAACCGTGTCTTTTGCAATGCTTTATCGGGTCACAAAATGCGTGTGTTCATTTAACATTACTCTTCGTATAATTATTTATTTATGAAGGTCAATACCAAATGAATAATGACATCTCGGGTAAACCGCGTTCGATATAAGTCCAAAGTGTGCAACCAAAGAAAGCGACCGGAAAAAAGCCTGGATCCGAACACATCATAACCAATACTGTGGGGCTGCGATGTTAAAACATCTTTATTATTTTATAGAGCTTATATACGATCCATTATAGATTATGGTGCTACTCTCTACGGTTCTGATTCCAAAAACCTTTTAAGAAAAATTGACGTTTTCCAAAATTATGCCTTGAGAATCTGTTTAGGTGCTATGAGATCTACTCCTATACAACCAATACATGTTGAAGCTTCTGAGCCTCCTTTGGAGATTAGAAGAAATTTACTAAGCGAAAAATGGGTACTTAAAGCACACTCTACAAATTTCGAATTATTTTCCTGTATATGTTAACTTAACGAATCAGATCTTACTCACAAGTATTGGATTAAAAAACCGTCTCCGCCTTTATGTACTGCATTACAGAACAATCCTATTTTTTCAAAAGAATTAAACACAGTAGACAAAAACTTAGACCACTTTGTTCTCTTCCATAAAACTGATGTAATAATACCCACATACAACGAAAACAACATAATCAGCAACAATATCCTGAAATCTGCTTTGAACTGCTACAGTGATGCAACAGTTACATACACAGATGCATCTAAATCAAGAGAAGGGACTGGCTGTGCTTATTTTTTACCTTCAGGAGGTTTCGAATTCAAGTACAAACTTCCCAATGAGTTTTCAATTTTCTCTGCGGAATCATTGGCCATACTCGAAGCGTTGAAATATATTAAAAACTCTTATACTAAAAAAACGTTAATTCTTTCAGACTGTCTATCAGTTTTACAGAATATCAAAAATACTTTTTTGCCCAGAACATTTGGTAATTTTTACATATTTTTAATAAAGGATATGTTAAAGCATCTAGAAGACTCTGGCTTCAATATAAAATTTATTTGGATTAAGGCACATATTGGACTCAAAGATAATGAGTTTGTAGACTACTTAGCTAAATCCAGTATAACATCAGGCACTTTATTGTCATATTCTTTATGTGTATCAAATGTTATTACTATTTTTAAAAGAAACCAACTATCGATATGGAAAGATCAATGGAATTTTTACTGCTTAACAAACCCCACAAGATACACCACTTTAAAACCAGTGATTCCACAAAGTACCCGGTTTAAGAGTTTTAAAGCTCCATGTAGAATGTAGAATGTAGAATGTAGAAAATGGGGCGGCCAATAAAGCCTGATACACTGCGACCTTAGTAGATCTATTGTGTTTCCCCTTTCTTTTAAAGCACTTCATCTAGCTTAGTGAGACTTAACAGCCTTGATAGTGGCCTTTTCATGTAGCCTGGTGCTTCCGGTTTTTCCTCACCGAGTTCTAGAAACCGCACTCGTGCGAGACCTTCGCAATGACACAGAACGTGTAGAGCGGTTTCCTCTTCTTCCAGACAGAACCGACAGGTGTCCTCTTCTGTCAGGCCTATGAGACTCAAGTGTCTATTGAGTCTACAGTGTCCAGTCAGCAGACCCACTATCATTCTGACAGTGCTTCGACTGCGCGAAAGTAAGTCTGTTGTAAATTTAGCCGAATGTCCTTTGATGAACTGTTTGGCCTGCCTCTGTCCTGGGGAGTTGTTCCACCATTCAAGAGACCTCTGTTGCGCCCATTTTTGTATAGCTGCTCTTTTTATCGTATTTGCGATTCCAAAGACGGGTTCCGGACCAACCAGTGGCGTAGATGCGCCTTCTCGGGCCAATTCATCGGCCTTCTCGTTGCCACGATAACCCTTATGTCCCGGCACCCAGGCAAGTGTCAATCTGTTTCGACTTCCCACCTGAGAGAGGACACTCAAACAGTTCCATACCAGCCATGAATCGACCTGTACCGAACTGAGAGCCTTCAGAGCCGCTTGACTATCCGAATAGATAACGATAGAGTCCATGTAAAAGCTCCATGTAAATATATAACAACTATAAATCGACTACGTTTTGGGCATGCTTGCTATCCAAGTCATTTATATAAAATAAATGTGATTGAAGACGATATTTGCAAACATTGCGGAAAGCAGGGTGATCTTGATCATATCTTTTTTGAATGTACTAAGTTTCAACAGCATTCAAACTCTCTCTATAAAAATTTAATTAAACTTGATATGCATGCACCATTCAATATCCAGTCTCTGCTGGCTACAGGCTCACAACAAATATACAACATCATTATAGATTTCTTGTCAGATACACGCACGGTCCTATAAGATTTGTACGCGGCCATGATATTTTTTATGATGTAAGTTCAAATTTGCATCCTTTTTTATCATAAATATTGTATCAGGTTATCAGAGATCCATTTTTTTTTATTGTATTATTATTGTATTGTATTATTTATTGTATCACTATATTGTTTCTGTTTAATTTTGTATTAGGGATAGTATTGTATATTCTTTATTGCAACTGGCTGAATGACTAATATCTATGCCATTAAATAAAAAAAACGAATACTGTGAAAGTATACTAGGTAAAGCATATAGCCAAATGTATTGGACAGATGTGCATTAATATGGCTAAAATACTACATAACACAAGCAGAAATCAACTCAGAATCATGGCTCCCTTACTGGACATGGGCTAGTTAACCCTTTCGTTGCGGATCACTCGAAAGACATCTTTCAATTGAGGCTGACGATATATTAAAGTAAGTTATAAATATCTCCGTCAAGACGTCGTTGGTCCTTGAGTCAAAAAGCGAATGACGTCGTTTGACGTTTTGTGTACACTGTACACCTTACATCCTACACTGTTTCGGAAAGATTTTAGCGCCCTCTGTAAAGCCTCTTTTTGAACGAGGCCTTGATTCAAAAGGTGACTAAACATTCTTCTTAACAGAAAATGTTTTTGAATCCTCGTTCAGGTTCATTGCAGTTTTACTGACTACTTTACACTACTTTCTATTCATGTTCAGAAGTATGGTAGTAACGGGAACAAGTTCAATAGTTTTCGGATGATCTAGCCTGCTTTTTCGTGTATTTTTGGTCCATTCTTGTTCCACAAAAAGCTATACGATATGGTTAATGAAACCTAGGTGTTAACTGATAACCATAGTTTTTTCTAAATAACGCTCATCTTATCTTAATGATTATGACCGAGTATGAAGAGCCCTTCCACTCTATGGGCCGAGTATGATGGACTATCCATAAAAATCTTCTCAAATCTCACAGATAATGTGTTAGAACTCCTCGTCTCACTAATTAATGATTCCTTCGAAAATGGTAAATTTCCATAGTGCCTAAAGACAGCCATTATTATTCCTCTTCATAAAGGTGGCGAAAAATCTAATGCCTACAACTATAGACCTATTGTGGACTACCGGTACTCTCCAAAATTATTGAGAGGCTCATAAAAACCCGACTTGTGTCCTTTCTCTTTGATAACAATATTTTATCACAAAATCAGTTCGGCTTTTTAACTAATAAATGTACTACTGTACTACGAGGTTTACCAAGCACTAAACAATAATCTTTATACTGCCACTGTTTTCTGTGACTATGCCAAGGCTTTTGATTGTGTAAATCATGACATTTTGATTAAAAAACTAAATTTATATGTAATTCGAGGTATTTCTTTGAATTGGTTCAAATCTTACTTAGATAATAGGAAACAACTGGTTAGAGCAAATGATACTGACTTTAGTCTCAAAAACATTGTATTTGGAGTACCACAAGGTTTAGTATTGGGTCCTCTACTTTTCCTTATCTTTATAAATGACATCACTAATTTAAAAATCGATGGAAAAATTTTTCTTTTTGCTGCTGATACCAGTATCACTTGGAGCAACTCAACTATTGCAACTCTTCATGCAACTATAACTTCTGATTTTCTTACGATAAAAACCTGGTCTGACTCTAATTAACTCTTCTTTAACGTGGATAAAACGGTATCATTATCATATAAAGGTGCTCTTCAACCCCTGCTTGTGAATAACAGCCAGATCTCTACCGTTGATTCTGTAAAATTTCTTGGTATTCTTTTAGACAGCAACCTTAAATGGTCCCTTATATAACTTATATCGATTTGTTAAGTAAGAAACTCGCCTCAGCCTGCTATGCCATAAGATCTGTTTAGAAGGAACTCAATTTAGCATCTTCTAAAATAACATATTTTTCTTTGTTCGAGTCTCATCTTCGATATGGTCTTCCTTTTTGGGGGTCTAGTACAGCTGCCCAATTTGATGTTATTTTCAAATTACAAAAAAGAGCAATAAGATATCTGTTTGGCCTCAGCAGAACAACCCATTGCAGAAGTTACTTTAAATATCACGAAATTTTAACCCTTGCATCTTTGTATATTTTAGAAACTGTTTGCTTAATTCGTAAACACCTGCATGTCTTTCCAGCAAGGCCTCATCATGACTACTCCACCAGAAATTCAACTTTTGATGTCTATTTACCGATCCCGTCTTCTGAGTTAGTAAAGAAATCTATAAAATATATTCCGCAAAAAAACTATACAACCATCTCCCTTTACAACTTAAATCTGCAACATCTTTCCACAAGTTCCGTAAAATGACCAAAGCTCATTTATCTAAAAGACCATATTATTCAGTAGAAGAGTTTCTTAAGGACTAACTAAGAAATTACAGTAATGTTCAAGTAACTAAAGTATATTTATCTATATTTGGGTGTCACATACAGCAGCTTAAACTTATGCCAAGCCGCACACCAAAGAAACATGAAACGAAAAACATGAAACGTGAAACGAAAAACATGTCTCATGAAAAGAAAACACTGCTAAACAAATCTCAAAGTCCGCCTACCAATGAAACGAGTTTGATTCATGCTCATGACACATTTTTGTTTTCGGAGAGTTTCATAAATGGCCGGACATATATTTGTTTAGCAGTGGTTTATTTCCATGAAACGTAATTTACGTTTCATGTTTCTTTGACGTGCGGCCTGCCTATTAGTTCCTTTCTTTGTGTTTTATTATATGTTGTATGATCAATTTTGCAATTTATAGTAATTTTGCAATATATTGGTTTTGTTTCTTGCTTCACTTTTTTAACTTGTTTATATTTTTTTTATTGACGATTTATCTAATTTCAGAAGAAAATTGCATTTGTTATTGTTATATATTTTTTTGTGACTCTATGTTAATGGTAGGGGAGCCCAAGCGGGGATTTTTGCAGTTACTCGAGCGCGTCAGATTATCATATGAGGAGAAACGTGGTACTCTGCAGATGTACCTCTGCCATATATTGGCTCTTAACACAGGGGAGTTCGTTTAGGGGGGCCCGAAAAAAAAAATCTATCCTTAAAAATACTCGAAATTGTCAGATTAAGATAAGGTAAGTTAAATACATGCAAAACAGTGTATATTTAAAAAATCTGACGATTTGAGCGGGGCGTAAGGGAATTGGTGAGTCACAAAGTTTCACAAGAAAAAGGCGAATATTTCGCGAAATGAACGTCAGATCGAAAAACTAAAAACTACACGTTCAATATTTTTCAAAAATCTATCGATAGATACCAAACACGACCCCTCACAGAGAGGGGTGGGGGGTAAATTTTAAATTTTAAATACAAATCCCGCGATATTTAGCAAAATAAACATCAGATCGAAAAACTGCAAAATACACATATTTAATATTTTTAAAAAATATATCGAATGGTACCAAACGCGACCCCCCACGGAGATGGGGTGGGGGGATACTTTAAAATCTTAAATGGGAGCCCCCATTTTTTATTGCAGATTTGAATTCTCTGCATAAAAATAAGCAACTTTTATTCGAAACATTTTTTCGAATTATGGATAGATGGCGCTATATTCGGAAAAAACGATTATTGGAAATGGAAAATTAAATTAAAACATGGCAAGCGCCCGCTAAAATGGAAAATTTTACTTAACTTTTTTTTGTTTTAGGACCTAATAATCACAACCCAATAGGTCCCCAAAGCGCTCGAGTGACTGCACATTCAGCATACTTTGCTCCCCTACCATAATCTTTGTCCATAAAATTGTATAATTTTCAGTGACAATAAAGCATATTTCTATTCTATTCTATCTGTCAAGGTCTCATGGCTTTCAAATAAGACAATTCAATATGTTTGGTGTTTTATATTTTGTAAATTTTCCTAACCAGTCTGCCAATATAGCAACATTATACACTTAGCTCACAATCACATTAAATGGAAAATTCAAATCATTTGTATATTACTAAATGTTTAGAACAATCGTGAATGTTATGCCATTTGTTTTACAACAATGTAGAATAATCTCATTAAGCTGCATTATTGTTATCGATTCAACTCTGTGCATTTCTCTAATTATCAAAAAGTTCGCCAACGAATCGGCAACATGCCGCATTCCCATCATAATTCATAATACATATTTCCAGTCGAGGAATGCTCTAATGAACTGAATCCGACCAAATAACACAATAATTAGGTCTGCAACCCTACCAAGCGGAAGGGCCTCCGGGACGACACATAAATGAACTAGACCTTTTAACTCCTGCTCGCCTTATGGCGAGAAAGCCAACAAAAGTAATTTTTTGGCACGGTTAAGTTTGCGCTCCGCGGGGTGTCTGGAAGGTATTTAGAAATTAGATGGAGTCTTCTACACTGTTGCCGAGTTTGGTGTATATTAATTTGAATTTATGTCGCACGTTTTGTGGTCGAACTTAAAAGGAGGATAATGGAATATACGAAGGCAGCAGCTAAAGTAGTTTCTAAGGTCGAAGGTTAAAGTTACATTTTACCTTATGACACATTCAAAACATAGGTCGCACCCACGGTCCTTAGACATTTACTACGGTTGCCTACACCAATTAACCAATGAACATTAACTCTTATTTATTTATTTAGCGTATGGCTTAAGTATATCACAAAATATATTTAGATTTATGCATTATACAATGCATCACAAACAGATGTCCACTTTTTTTATATATTCGATTGACCCTTCGGTTGCCATTACAAAGTCTATAGGGTCGCCTGTGTATGCTCTGCGTGGGCAGTCCTGAACAATGTGACTGATCGTCTGTCTTGCAGCGCCGCAGTCACAAGAAGGCGAGGGGAGTTTACCCCATCTGTGGAGGGAGTCGGCGCATCTTCCACAGTTTGTTCGAATTCGATTAAGGGCTGCCCAAATCTTACGGGGACGTTCAAATTCGCCAGGTTTCCCTATGATGTCCGGTAGACTATGGTAATGCGGATCTGTCCTACTTTCCCAATCTTCTCTCCATCGGGTATTTAAGTCAAAGTTGGATTGCTGCAGCGCTTGAGCAGATTGTAGAGGGGGTAACCTGGATCGGAGACGGTTTCCAAGAATATCGGGGATGTCGTTGTGGACTAGAAGCTGGCGACTGTCCATTATTTTGTTATATTCTTTAACCAATGCATGTTCGCGGCGTAGGTTGGGTGGTGCTATATTACTAAGGGTAGGTAGCCACATTGTAGGGGTGGGCTTAATTGTGCCTGTTATCATACGCATAGTACGGTTTAGTTGGGTGTCGACCAGGTGGGTATGCCTGCTATTTAGCCACACTGGAGCACAGTATTCTGCCACCGGATATATCAGGCCAAGAGCAGAGGATCTTAATGTTGATGCTCTGGACCCCCATGTAGTGCCGCAGAGTTGCTGTATTATATTGTTGCGTGTTTTCAATTTTGCTGCTGTTTTCGTCAGGTGTTCTCTGAATGTGAGCGTTCTGTCTAGAGTAACCCCAAGGTATTTCGGGTATTTATTGTGTTTTAACAGCTTGTTATTAAAATACACTCGCAATTCTCTGTTTGCCAACTTGTTGTTTAGATGAAAAGCTGATACTTCAGTTTTTGTAGTACTTGGCTGTAGTCTCCATTTCTTAAGGTATTCGCTGAGGATGGATAAGTCATTCGTGAGAGTGATTTCTGTAGTTTCTAAAGATTGGTGGCTTGTTGCAAGGGTCCAGTCGTCAGCATATCCAAACTTCCGAGATTCGGTTTCAGGCATGTCAGCAATATAGAGGCTGAAAAGTAAAGGGGCAAGGACAGAACCCTGTGGAAGACCATTGTTAAGTTTCATCTGTCTACTCGTCTCCTTTCCCATTATAACCTGGAAGGCTCTGTTGGTCAGCATGTTGTCAATGAGGTTAATTATCTTTCTGCAGGGGATAATGCGGGCCAGTTTATATATTAATCCCTGTCTCCAAACAGTATCATATGCTGCTGTTAGATCTATAAATATTGTTGCTGTCTTTTGTTTCTTTTGAAAACTAGCTTATATAAAAGTTGTTAATGACAACACTTGGTCCGTACAGCTTCGATGAGTGCGGAAGCCAGCTTGTTCAATGGGGACATTTTCTAGTATCCTGTGACTAATTCTGTTGAGGAGAAGCTTTTCTAATAGTTTATATACCATGCTGAGTAGAGCTATGGGGCGGTAGTTTTCTGGCTTATCGTTTGATTTGCCCGGTTTCGGAATTGCAATTATCTTTGTTCGCTTAAGTGAGAAAGGAATGTTACCTGACTGAAGTATATCATTAAAGAACATTGCAAGCATTAACTCTTATCCGGGCAAGATGGGCCCGGCGGGCCCGAGACGCCAATTCTTTTATCATAAACTGATAAAAAAAATTTTATTGAATTTTATGCATCACTGAATTTGTTTAGAAGTGTGTTTCCTTAAACATAGTCATGAGCTATTCAAAATATTCATTATCATTTTTGAAATTATTGCGTCGAAAGAATTTTGTCACGTAAAGGGGCAATACGGGCCTGTCGGCCCTACTTTTATTTATACCTAAAGTCAAATTCTAAATCTTTGTTACAGAAGTTAATCTGGCAGTCAGGTAACGTTTTTGTGGATTATGTAAAAGACTTTTATGATTCCGGAAATCCAATAATAAAGTCTAAACGTGCAACAAACAATTTAAACATCTCTTTGATGTGAACATCAAAGAGATGCTTACAATAGGTGTTATATCTATTCTAAATGAATTGTAAAAACTGATAATGATTGTTGGAATGTAATAGTATTTTTAGGTAGGTACCTATACATGTTTTGAAATAAATAATGCATCTGCTATCAGTCGTTTGATACCGATGTTAGTGTCGACAACTACTAAGCTAGTAAAATTATACTGAATTACAGTGAAAGTAGATAGTTCGAATAAAATGTCCCGAAAACCATTATCAGCTGAAGAACTGCAAGATATTGCTAATAATTTATGGGATTCCGATGATGAAGAATCTCCTGAAGTAGTTGGCATTGAAAGTGACTCTGAAATTGAATATCATCTTTCGGAAGCAAGTGAAGAGGATGATCAGCAAGTAGTATTGAGTGATAATGAAGAAGAATGTGTAGCTACCAGTTTCCAGATTTCAGAGTGTGTAATTTTTGAAACTAAGGATGGAACTAACTGGAAGAGTCAACCACAACCGACAGGACGTATGCGATCCTGCGACATAATAAAAAGTAAACTGCACAAAGTAATGTTAGCCCCTGGTCAAAGTGTGGATGATCCTGTTGATTCCTTTTGTTTGTTTGTGGACGAAAAAATTGTGAACGAAATAGTGAAGTGTACAAATAAAGAAGCCGAAAAAGTCCTGGGGATTGAGAACTGGACATATTGCGACTCTACAGAGATATATGCATCTATTGGAATCCTACTAACTGCAGGGCACCTGAGTGTCAACAATCATAATGTAGATATACTTTGGAGTAAGTTTTATGGCCCTACTATATTTTCTCTTTTATACTCTTTTCTCAGAAGGGTTTTCACACAATAATGAAAGGCAACAACACCGTAATCTTTTTCCAGGGTGTGCGTAAATACCAATCCCTCTTTTCAAATAAAATGGCGTATTAGATTTACAAAAGATTTTATTTATTTATTTATTAAGTCTTCTTTGGCTCCAAATCTTTATTACTTGTAAATAAATATTTTTTCTACAAAAGTTTTTTTGCATTTCATTATTTTGTGCAAATCCTTCAGGTAGATCGCACCCTCGAGGTAGACCGCATAGGTACTATAGTAGCACCTTTTTTTAATCTAGAGAATTTAAATTTAACTTTAATAAAAAATCAAAAATGAATATTAGATATAATATATGGGTAAATATGAATAGTACATTAAAGAACAGTAGTGGGCCCAACGGACCCGAGTTGCCCGGTTACGTAAGTAAAATGTGTTGCCCGGATAAGGGTTAAGCCCGCGAGTACGTCACGATGTACAGCAATTTGAATCGTAATACGATTAATCGGTATCTTTATGTCTTTGATGTATGGGAAATACTATGTAGTTATGAAATAAAGATGTTTAGTGGATTTTAATACCTAATTATGGAAAACTGTTGATATTTGGGTGGTTTGGTACTTAAAATTGATCAGGACCGATTGTTCACATTTATCCAACGGTTAAGCAATACTTACGGCAATGTAGGACTTCAATTTCCATTCTAAACTGAAAATTTGTCGCTTATACTGAATAGAATATAAATATGCTTTATTGTCACTAAAAATTATACAATTTTATGGACAAAGCTTAACAAAGAGTCACAAAAAAATAACAATAACAAATACAATTTTCTGAAATTAGATAAATCGTCAACCTAAAAAAAATATACAGTTAAAACAGTGAAGCAGAAAACAAAACCAATATATTGCAAAATTAATATAAATTGCAAATTGAACATACATATAGTCCTGTCGCCAGGGGGGTACAACGGCCTCCTTAATTCAGATGGACTTACCCAAGTTTTTTTATGTATTTTGACCCGTAGAACATGAATTTTTTGAGTAACACTTGATCCGGATGTCGATAAGATTGTTAACAAAGAACTTGAGGAATTACATAACAGCGAGTTTTTGCAAAATAATACATTTTTTTGTATTTTTTGGGTGATTCTCAGCAAAAAATGGTTTTACAAGTTTTTTCGTAGGATGCATAGTTTTCGAGATAAACGCGGTTGGCCTTTCAAAAAATCAAAAAAGTGCAATTTTTGAACCCGAATAACTTTTGATTAAAAAATAATATAGCAATTCTGCTTACTGCGTTTGAAAGTTCAAGTCCAATTGTATCGGCTTTGATTATTTGCATTGCTAAAAATTAAGTTTTTGTTTGTTAAACAAAGCCATGAACACATAGTGTTTCCCGTGCCCAATGCATGACGATATGCGCGCCTACTCGTTTGATTTCAAATAAGAAATGCATTCAAAAAATCATTTAATCACTATGTGTTTAAAGCTTTGTTTAACAATAAAAACATTAATTTTTAGCAATGAAAGTAATCAAAACCGATTGAATTTGACTTGAACTTTCAAATGCGGTAGGCAGAATTGCTATTTTATTTTTTAATCAAAAGTTATTCGGGTTCAAAAATTACAATTTTTCGGTTTTTTGAAAGTTCAACCGCGTTTATGTCGAAAACTATGCATCCTACGAAAAAACTTGTAAAAATATTTTTTGCTTAGAATGACCCAAAAAATACAAAAAAATGTTTTGTTTTGCGAAAAATAGCTGTTATGTGATTCCTCAAGTTCTTTGTTTATAACAATCTTATCGCATCCGGATCGACGGTTACCCAAAGAATGCGTGTTCTGCGGGTCAAAATACATAAAAAAAAACTTGGGTAAGTCCATCTGAAATAAGGAGGCCGTTGTACCCCCACTGGCGACAGGACTATAGGAACTAGTAAGTTTAAGCTGCTGTATGTGACACCCAGATATAGATAAATATACTTTAGTAATTTATCCACTACTGTAATTTCTTAGTTAGTCATTAAGAAACTCTTCTACTGAATAGTATGGTCTTTTAGATTTTAGATAAATTTTTTTTTTATTTATTTAATGTTGTAATATTTACAATCTGTCCTCAACTGAGAACAATAGGTAAATTATTTGACAAAAATTGAAAATTTTGACCTGTAGAGGGAGATCCAGTGATCACCCTCTTTACATAAATTAAATTAAAACAAATTAAGATAAGTTTAGTTATCACAGATTATTCGAATCTTCTTGCTAGATCCACTACTTTGAATCTCTTCAGGCGTCGTACATCATTGTGGTCATCAGTAAGGTTGCTGGCTAACTCATTTGGATGAGATTCTAGTCTCTTGGAATATTTTTTGTAATATTCCGTTATTACTGTTTTTATGGATGGCACATTGAGGTCTTGCTCTATCACATAGTTTGGCACGTACCAAGGGGCATTCAGCATTGTTCTAAGGACTTTGTTCTGGAATCTCTGCAATATTTCTAGGTTAGTTTGACTGGCTGTCCCCCAAAGTTGGATACCATAGGTCCACACTGGTTTTAATATAGTTTTATATATCAGCAGTTTGTTTTCAAGTGATAGTTGAGATTTACGACCGATGATCCAGTACATTTCTCGAAATTTTATTCCTAGTTGTTTTCTTTTTGTAAAAATGTGTTTTTGCCAAGTTAATCTCCTATCAAGATGTATTCCTAGGTACTTGACAGTATCGGTTTGTGGGAGTTGAGTTTCATTTAGTGTTACAGATGGACATGTTTGTCTTCTCATGGTGAAGGTTACATGGATGGATTTACTCTCATTCGCCTTTATCTTCCATTTTTTAAGCCATATTTGTATATTATTAAGGTCTTTCTGAAGGGTTCTGGATGCTGTATTTGGATCATGGTGAGAGGCTAGTACAGCAGTGTCATCAGCAAAAGTTGCACACGTTGTTTTGTTACTTGTGGGTAGGTCAGCAGTGTAGAGCAAGTACAATATCGGTCCCAAGACACTTCCTTGTGGTACTCCGGCTTTTATTGGTCTTAGGCTTGTGTATTCATTATCCTGCTTGACTAGGAAATGTCGGTTGGAAATATAGCTTTTTAGGATTTGATAAAAAGGATGAGGAAGGTTTTTCTTTAGTTTAAAGAGCATACCAGCATGCCATACCTTGTCGAAGGCCTGACCAATGTCCAGGAATGCAGCAGAACAATACCTTTTATTTTCTAGATCACTTCTGATGTGTTTTACCAGTCTATGTACCTGTTCTATCGTTCCGTGTTGTGTTCTGAACCCAAATTGGTGTTGGGGAATTAGTTTCCTTTCTTCTATAACTGGGGATAATTGTTTAAGGAGAAGTTTTTCCAAAATTTTTGATAGAACAGGTAGCAGGCTTATTGGTCTGTATGAAGTCACCTGAGTTTTATTTTTCCCTGGCTTAGGTATGAGAATAATTTGAGCAACTTTCCATTGTTCTGGGTAGTAACCTAGCCTAAATATTGCATTAAATACTTGCGTTATCATTTTCAGCCCTTTGCATGTCAATTGCTGCAGTACTTTCCCGTTGATCAGGTCATACCCTGGAGCTTTTTTTGGACTGATTTCATGCTGGATCATATTTCTAACTTCTTTAGTGGTGATTTTTTGTATAGGTAAATCCATCTGGTAGGGCGATTCCAGGAAGTCATTTATTTCTTCCTCTGTGTCACCATCTTCCATGGGATGTGGCTGGAATACATTAGTGAGGTGATTTGCAAATGCTTCGGCTTTTTCCTTATTATTTCTACACCAGTTTCCCTCTTGGTTTCGTATTGGTGGTATTTGTTGTTTCGGGTGTTTGATTTTTCTCGTGGCCTTCCAAAGGGTATATTCACTATCTGCGTTTGCTGATAAACCTGTAAGATATTCTTGTATTTTGTTATTTTTGATATTATGCAATTGTAGTTTAATTTCCTTGGTGATTTTATTTAATTTCGCCTTGTTCTCATGTGTTCTTTTTCTTCGCCACTCTTCCTTTATTTTTCTCTTTCTAGCAATCATTTCCTTTATTACAGTTGGGCAATTCTCTTTCAATTCTGTTTGGTAGCAGTCAGGGGTAGCATACCAAGCAGCTTCTTGTATAGATTTCTGAAGATTTTCTACTGCTGCGTAGATGTCACTTTCTGTTTTCAATGGGATGTTTATGTCAATTAGTTCATCTAGTTTAGTCTTGAAAATGCTCCAGTCTGTTTTGTTACTGTATAGTGATGGTTGTTTAGTACTGTTTGTTATTTGTGCATACCATGTCGCGATTACGCTAGAGTGGTCAGAGGGTAGATCGTAACAAGATTCTACTTTTGCCAATTTAACATTAATTCCTTTAACAATATAAAAGTCGAGTAGATCAGGTATTTTTGCATTGTCGGTAGGCCAGTAAGTTGGTTCCCTTGTGGTGAGGTAATTTGCATTGGTCGCATTTATAGCTTTAAGAAGTTCTCTGCCTTTTGTGGTAATAATTCTGGATCCCCAGGTAGTATGCTTAGAATTAAAATCTCCTCCTGCTATAAATCTATTTCCTAATGTTTTAAAGAAATTTTCAAACTGTTCCGTTTTGTTATTGTGCTTTGGCGGACAGTATATAGCTGATACTGTTAGTGGGCCTAGTTGATCTTCCACAACAATGCTGGTGGCCTGTAGATAGTCGCATTCATGTTTTTGTATTTCGTAGTGCTTTAGTTTATTACTAACTATTATTGCAGTGCCTCCATGTGCTTTTTCGTTGGGATGTTGCGTATGATAAGTTGTAAATCGTGGAATATTGATGTGGTTTTTGGATGTAAAATGAGTTTCTGTAATCAGCATTATGTCAATTTTTTGTGTGTTAATAAATAGTTTTAATTCTTCTACATGTTGACTTAAGCCATTGGCGTTCCATAATACTAGCTTTAGTAACTGAGTCATTTCTGGTTGAGAATCATGGTCAGGAGGTTGAGCATAGTGCTCATTTGTTCCGTCAGTTTTTTTAACATGTCTTTCAGTTCTGACATGTCTGTGTGGTTATTAGTTTGATTTGGTATATGTTGTGTAGTAGTTTGGTTGGAGGCTTGCTGGTTAACTGCTTGCGTTGCTTGTGCGTATGTTATTCCAGGTTGCACATAGTTGACTGTTGTAGTTCTATCTTGGTTTGTCCTCGCGTTGTGTCGTCTCAAGTTAGGGAATTTAAGTTTTTGTAATTGTTTGTGAACTTCACACCCTCTATAATTTGCGGGGTGATTTTCACCACAGTTAGCACATTTAACATTACTATCTCTGGTTTTCCTTGGACATTCTTTAGTGTAATGAGGTTCTGCGCATTTGGCACAGCACGGTTGTTTATTGCAGAAGTTTTTTGTGTGGTTGTATTTTTGACATCTACTACATTGCGGAATTATTCTCTTGACATGCGGTGCTTCGAATTCTACTATGGAATGCATTACTTGTTTAATGTTATAGATGTCCTTGTTATTATCTTTTGTTTCTAGATCAATGTAGAACATAGGCAGCGATTTTTTAGTTTGGTTGTGTGGTATATTCCATATATTTATAACATTATGGTTTTTGGTTTTAAGATCTTCTTTTATCTCTTCTAAATTTGTCGTGGGGTGCATGCCTTTAAGAACCACTCGGTAGTGTCTTTCACTTTTAGGTTTATAAGTGTGGAAGTCCGTGTTTTTTGTTTTTAGAGCATTTATTATGGCGGTGTATGCTTTGTCTGATTTTGGTTGAATTTTTATTTGTTCGCTGTTGATAGCTTTAGTGATAAAATCATTTTCTGCTACTTGTTGCAATAGATCGATAAGAGGCTTGCAGATCTGCACGCCTGATACAAATATTGGAGGTGGTTTTGGTTTTGCATCTGTATTTTTAACTGTGTCTTCCAAATTGTCACTTTCATCTATTGAACTTAGTGCTTCAAATTGATTTTGTGTTGTTATAGGTTTACTTAACCAGTACTCACCAAGTTTTGTTTGTCTTTTGTTACTTCTAGGTATTTCTGGACTGCTTCTTAATCTTTTTCCGGTAACCTCATTCCATTGCTGTTCTTCAATACTGGCTGTTTGTTCATTTGTTTGGTTTATTTGTAGTGAATCATTAGGTTGTTGTGAACAAGTGGGAATTTGTATAGGATTTTGGATCATTGGAGCCATGGTTTTACATTTTGTTCATAATTTGGTTGGGAATAAAAGCCTGTTGAAAAGTTGTTCATGTTACCTGCTCGGTTGATACGCCACTGGAATCATTGCTGACGATAACTCGCTGCTAACAGCTTTCAATGAGCCAATGTTCTTTTACTTATTAACGTTAAAAATTAAAATGTTATTAATAAAATATAAACACTCGTAAAATCCGCAATAACTAATTGCTTTGTTTAAAAACTTTAAATACATTCACGAATTTTTAGACACAATCAAATAATTGTCTTGTTTTGTTGTCGTTTCGAATAACTCATTTTAGATAAATGGGCTTTTGTCATTTTACGGAACATGTGGAAAGATGTTGCAGATTTAAGTTGTAAAGGGAGATGGTTGTATAGTTTTTTTTTTGCGGAATATAATATAGATTTCTTTACTAACTCAAAAGACAGGATCGCTAAATAGACATCAAAAGTTGAATTTCTGGTGGAGTAGTCATGATGAGGCCTTGCTGGAAAGACATGCAGGTGTTTACGAATTAAGGAAAAAAGTTTCTAAAATATACAAAGATGGAAGGGTTAAAATTTCGTGATCTTTAAAATAAAAGGGTTAAAATTTCGTGATCTTTAAAATAACTTCTGCAATGGGTTGTTCTTCTGAGGCCAAACAGATATCTTATTACTCTTTTTTGTAATTTGAAAATATCATCAAATTGGGCAGCTGTAATAGAACCCCAAAAAAGGAAGAGCATATCGAAAATAAGACTTGAACAAAGAAAAATAAAATATGTTATTTTAGAATATGCTAAATTGAGTTCATTCGAAAGAGATCTTATAGCATAGCAAGCTGAAGATAGTTTCTTCCTTAACAAATCGATATGGAGGGACCATTTAAGGTTGCTGTCTAAAAAATACCGACAAGTTTCACAGATTCTTTTGGTGTCATAATTCTTTTAGTGCAAGTTTTAAACAGGACACAACACAAAAACATAGAGCCGATCTTATAAACACGTACAATACCACAATAAATTTAAATTAATGCTGTTTCATTTAAGCCACCATTTCACATTATTAACAAAACGTTTGTGTAGAAAAGTTTTTCGCACAAAATATCTAAACAGGTTCAAACAAGAAAAAACGTTATCGCTAAAGCATACAATATAATAAATTCAAACAAATTAAACAGCTTTGATCTAACCACCAAAAAAAATGCAAAAAATCTGAGTTTCCGGCTAATTTTACACCGCATTGTATTTTTATAATTCAAAGTTAGCAAATATATCTAACTTAAAACATAACTTTCTGTAATCGCTTAACTTGTAATAACCATTAACCGGATATTGTGGGTATCGACGATCCAATTAGGCGGATTTTCGCAGACACCGCGCCGACCATCACTAGGTCCAACACACCGTGTGGTCGGAAAATTTCAAATTCCCTGCTACCATATTTCCGGCTGAGGAATCTCGGAATGCCCTAATGAACTGGACTCGACCATATAACACAATAATTGGACGTCCTTCTATCCTCTTGTGGCGATTGAAAAGTATTAATGAGAACGTGTTGACGAATGACTCGACCTTTTTCTGGATCCGTGGAGATTGGATATATCAAGGATCAGCGGTTTGGATTCTGACCGGCAGAGGATTTAAGGGTTTGATGCATTGTGACAGATTTAAGTTGTTTTAATGTAGTGCTTAATAAAACAGTTAACTCGGGAAGGATTATCTATACAAGCCTCCAGAAAAATTATAAAGGAATTATAATTCTTCATGAATTGAAATATTATATTGTGCGTCAATTGAAGTTGAATATTAATTGCGTTCGCGGATACCTGTCGGATAAATTGTCAGAAAATCGTATGTACACTTTAACTCAAAGCAATACAGCACTGAACCTCCAAAAAAAAAAAAGACAAGACGGATCTTAATAATTCTTTTTGCATTCGATTCGTGAATGCGCCAGGAAACTTTGTGGCCAGGAGCCATGATATAATATTGAAAAACTACATACAAAAAATGCATTCTTAAAGTGAATCTCAAACAGACAATAAAAAAGATTCAGAACTCGTCAATTAACGGCCTAAATGAGTTAAATTTTGTTACTCGGGGGGTTTTGGGGTCGCTGAAAACGAATATGACATCAAAAGTGATATCCGGAGGACCTGGTACCTACTGTTTACCTCGTCTTGTGAAGTTTTTGGCAAATTCATTAAAAATTAGTCAAAAGTCATTACTCGGGGGGTTTTTTGGGCCGTTAACGACGAATATGACATCGGAAGTGATTTTCGAAGTACCTGGTGCCCAGAGTTCCTACTGTTTACCTCTCTTGTGGAGTTTTCGGCAAAAAATGTATTCAAAAATTAGTCAAAAATAATTACTCGGTGGTTTTTGGGTCGCTAACGACGAATATGACATCGGAAACGATCTCCGGAATACCTGGTGCCCAGGATACCTACTTCTTATGGAGTTTTCGACAATGTCATTAAAAAATTAGCCAAAAATCATTACTTGGGGGTTTTGGGTCGCTGACGACGAATATGACATCGGAAGTGCTGTAAGGAGTACTTCGTACCCAGGGTACCAACTGTTTACCTCGTTTTCTGGAGTTTTTGGCAAATTCATTAAAAAATTATTCAAAACTCATTACTTAGGGGTTTTTGGGGTCTCTGACGACGAATATGACATCGGAAGTGATCTCCGGTGTACCTGGTGCCCAGAATACCTACTTTTTATCTCGTGGCTAATGATCTTTTACTAATTTTTTAATTAATTTGCCGAAAACTCCAGAAATCGAGGTAAACAGTAGGTACCCTAAGTACCAGGTAATCCGTAGATCACTTCCGATGTCATATTCGTCGTCACCGACCCAAAAACCCCCGTAGTAATGATTTTTAGATTTAGAAAAAAAAGACGAGGTAAACAGTAGGCACCAGGTACTCCGGAAATCACTTCAGATGTCATATTCGTCGTTAGCGGCCCCAAAAACCCCCGAATAATGATTTTTGACTAATATTTTAATAAGTTTTTTGGCGAAAACTCTACAAGAGAGGTAAAAAGTAGGTACCCTGGGCACCAGATACTCCGAAAATCACTTCCGATGTCATACTCGTCGTTGGTGGCTTCAAAAATACCGGAGTAATGATCTTTGACTAGTTTTTAATGAATTTTCCGAAAACTTCGCAAGACGAGGGAAATAACAGGTACCCTGTGCATCATGTACTTCGGAGTAGTGATGTTGATTATATGTACTTTGAAGTATTCGTTACAAATCGTTACTTTTGTATAAAGTAATCATTTACAGTATTCGTTACTTTGATTACTATGATTACTTTTGTATTTGAGTACCGGTAATCATAATATGAGGTAATCATGATATTATCGAAAATCGTATTTCTCAGTAGGTAGGTAGGTATTTCGTATAGGTATTCCGATATAACAAATAATTATTAACAGTACTCGTTACTTTGATTACTATGATTATTTTGTTACTTTTGAATTTGAGTACCGGTAATCATATCGTCCTATTTCTCAATAGGTAGGTATTTTGTATGCCCCCCCCCCCTAAATGCCCTGGTCTAATTCTAATAAAATCAATGCAATACATACAAAATAAAGTTGTTGATCATACTGTAGAAACATTATCATTTCCACATTTTTCCGGTCAGTCTAGAAAGTAATCAATTGTACTGGTTGTAGATACAATAGTCGTTACTCGCTCTGATACGATTGGTACGAAGTAATCAGAGTAATCAAAGTAATCAAAATAGATACAATAGTCGTTACTCGCTCTGATACGATTGATACGAAGTAACGAAGTAATTAGAGTAATCAAAGTAACGATTTGTCTATCTGTTTATTAATCGTTACTTTAGGCATTCGAAAGTAACAAGTACTTTGTAACGAATAGTTACATTTTCAACATCACTACTCCGGAGATCACTTTTGACGTCATATTCGTTTTCAGCGACCCCAAAAACCCCCGAGTAACAAAATTGAACTCATTTGCGCCGATAATTGACGAGCTCTGAATTTTTCTTATTGTCTGTTTGAGATTCACTTTATTAATGCATTTTTTGTATGCAGTTTTTCAATATTATATCATGGCTCCGGGTCACAAAGTTTCCTGGCGCATTCACGAATCGAATGCAAAAAATAATTATTAAGTTCCGTCTTATCCTTTTTTTTTTTCGGAGGTAAGGCCGATTTTAGTGCTTTATTACTTCGTCTATTTAAAATAATATAAATAATATCGTTGATAGATAAAAAGGGTAACAAGTGTATTATAAGGATAATAACGCTTGAGGACAATGGTGTATAGACCGAGTGCCTTTGGCCCGAGGAATATACATTGACCGAAAGCGTTATTATTATAATACCCGTGGTGCCTTCATCGTTTAATGTCCGACTAAATTATCCTTTAGATGCAAAAAATTTGAATGAATTTTGAATTAATTAATTTTCAAAACCAGAAATAGTCGTAACGTAATTGTGGTAACCATAGTTTTACTTAGAGTTTTATTTGTCAACTTGACAGTATTTAACTCGTTATTTAAATTTAATAGGCCCTAGAGCGTTATTTTTCAATAATACGCCCTTGGGCGTTATATCGTTTTTAAGAGGCTACAGTAGCAATCAACAGGTAGCAACAAACGCGTTCCAAGATTGAGGCTGTAATTTAGAATATTTTGTCGGGATATTTGGCACACATATTCGTAATATAATAAAGAATGGCGGTACACAGCCCAAATTGAGAAATATTTTAATATGTGGAAATTACTCTGTAATTAAATACAATATTAAAAAAAAACGAGCCTGAACCGCCATTAAGAAGAACAAAAAAATAAACTTTCTTCAAATAAACTTTTTTATCCCATGCCTAGATTTTGTGTAATCTTGGAACTACTAAAATTTTTTATTTCTAACAAGAAATCGAACATATTATAACTAATAACTAATTAGGCAACATAGAGAAATTATCACTGTCATTTTGACAAACCTGCGTCAGATTTTCGTGAGATTTTCTCTAATCTGTTCTGTCATCTTTATCGATATCTGTTCAGTGCAGTAGTGTGTTAATTTAAGAATTCGTTATTGTTGTTTCATAGGAAAGTAGTTTTTATTGATAGTTAATTTATTATATTTTTGTTGTTGTTGTATAAGTTGTTGGCCTCTTTGAAAGAATAGAATGTTGTTAATTGTGAGTTTTAGTTATATGTAAGTAGGTAAGTGTATTTTACGTAAAAATATTTCAAATTCTAATGCGAGTATATAAAGTTTTAGGAAGATTTTTTATTCTAAAAATATTATCAATAGTTTAACAAAATGGGAAAAGTTAATCAAACGAAAAATAAAGTGATTCCTTCCAAGAAAAGTCTATTAAAAACCCTGCCAAAATTATGAGAACATCGAAATTGGAACCACCACAAATTTTAATAATGTAAGTACCTATGAGAAGTAATCTACTGTCGTCATAAATAAAAAAAAGTGTGAAAAGTTGTTTCCCATTAAAATAAAATTCGTAACAAATCTATGTTTAGGTACAGAAATCCTGACTACAGTACAAATGCCAATTTTTTTTAGGTAGATATTCATAGTCCTGTCGCCAGGGGGGTACAACGGCCTCCTTTATTTAGATATATTTATAGAGTGCCTTTGGCGCTCTATGAACTAAATAAAATAAGACGGCTCTCGTTTCGCTTCACAACGAAATTATTATTTATTATTATTATTTCGTGCAAATACCTATGTTAACATAAAATTTTCACCCACTTTGGTTTATTTTTATAAATGTTTATTTAATAATAACAAAATTGTTTTCTATTACTTCCATTTAGCGCGCCTATGAGTTAAATTGTCAAAATATTGTTACAACTTCTTTAAAATACTTTATTTTACTTCAATTACAATACAAACTCAATGACAACTATCAACTTTAAATACTCAATTACAACTGAACTATAGAATGTCAAACACATAATGTTTATATAGTTTTCTGACGTTCTAGATGTCACCAGACATTTCTGGGTTATTCCATGACATCCAGAATATTCTCGTACGTGACTACTTCTTCTTTCACGTCGAGGGACTCTTTCTATGTAGGAACAATCTACGGAACTGTCATAACACTGCCCCCTCCTTTATAGTTATTCGCCTCGAATAACTGGTCTATCAGGGTCTGGTTGAAGCCAACAGGGTGGATCAGTTCCATGATATGGGGCTAATCTCTCAATGTGAACTACCTTGGGTTTACTTCTCGCTGAAAACTGGATGCGGTAGACCAGATCATTTATTTTCTTTAAGACGGTGTACGGGCCTTCCCAGTTTCGTTGAAGTTTCGGACAAAGTCCTTTCTTGCGTGTGGGATTGTATAGCCATACTGGATCACCTCTTTCGAAAGTTGTCCCTGTAGCTTGCACATCGAACCTGGACTTGGCTTTATCACTTTGAAGCTTCAAACTTTTACGAGCAAATTCGTGGACTTTTTCCAGTTTTTCTCTTAAGCTTTCTAGGTACGTCAGGGATGAAGGTTCTTCTTCACAGGTAGGCAATTTTCCGAAAATAAGATCTTGAGGAAGCTTCATTTCTCTTCCGGTGATCATCATTGATGGAGAATAACCGGTTGCTTCATGTTCAGAACTTCTGTAGGCTAACAGGAATAGAGGTATTAGGGTATCGCAATCTTTTTGATTATCAGCAACAAACATTGAGAGGTATTGACAAATAGTTCTATTATGTCTTTCGATCATTCCGTCTGATTGTGGGTGGAGAGGCGTAGTTCGAGTTTTCTTAATACCCAAGATTTTCATTAATTCTTGCCATAATTCGGATTCAAAATTTCGTCCCTGATCAGAATGCAACTCTAAAGGAACTCCATGTCTTGATACGACGTGTGTTATGAATGCTTCTGCTACAGTCGTCGCTTCTTGATTAGGAAGAGGTGCAATTTCAGGCCATTTTGAAAAATAATCCATTGCAACCATTAAGTACTTGTTACCTCTCTCTGTCGTTGGAAGTGGACCGAGAATATCAACTGCAAGTCGTTCAAAAGGCTCTCCGGAAAGATATTGTGCCATTTTACCACGACTTCTTGTTCTAGGGCCTTTTCTACCGTTACATAAGTCGCATTTCTTACACCATTCTTCTACATCTCGGCGACAATTGATCCAATAAAATCTGTCTCGAACCCTGGCCAGTGTTCTTTTTACCCCAAAATGTCCTCCAGACAGGCTGCTATGAAGTTCTTCCAACACACTTTTAATGTGTGATTTTGGCAGTACCACCTGTTGAACTATACGTACTCCATCGGAACTTTCCCACTTCCGATATAACAAACCATTCGAAAGATGCAAGGATTCCCATTGAGCCCAGTACGCCTTTATAGTTCGACTGTATTTAGATATTTCCTGCCAAAGAGGTCTTACTCCATTTTTAAGCCAATCTCGTATAACTCTTAAGTCGTTATCTTTCTTTTGACTCTTCTTAATGTTTTCCAGAGAAATCTGGTCATTATCTTCTTGCTGTTCAACTGTGGTCATCCGCAGACTAACTTCTTCGGTTACATTCTCTTTTTGTGCTAGCTGACGTTGGTTTTGAACTTGTAATTCATTTAATGCATTTTGGTATTCTTGCAATTGTTTATTTAACACATTCTTCTCTTTCATCAGTTTTTGACATTTGTTTTCCAGATTGGACTGTGTAGTTTTTGCATTATTTTGAATTACCTTACACTCTTCTTGCAATATTGTCACCTGTTCTCTTAATCTTTCTATTTTATTTTTACTAATCGCTAGTTGTTCCTTCAAATGGCTAACTTCAAATTCCAGTGTATTTTCTTCCTTTCTATGGTCAGTTGTGGGAAATCTGTTTCTTAGTGACCATCTACCATCATTTCTAGTGAGACTTTGCGACAGGCTTCTGGATGTCGAACTAGGCGACCTTCTGATCTCATTCTTGTATTCTTCTTTTCGTGCTTGGGATCGGCTTCTGCAATTGGATTTTAGATGTCCCATTCTTCCGCAGTTAAAACATCTTCTGTTTTCATTTCGAGGTTTTTGTTGGATATTTTGTAGTAAGCTTAATATCTGGGATAAAACTAGTTGTTCATTATCTGTGGTAGTGACTTGCTTATTTTCTGTAAATCTTATTTCTTTTAATTGTGGAAGAGATCTAGAAATATTTTTCGCCGCTTCGTACTCCTGAGCTGAGATTAGTGCTTTATCTAGCGTTTTGTGGTGTTGTAATCGCAGAGCCTGTTGCATTTCGATATCATGCAGTCCATCTATGAAAGCCTGTATACCGATTTGTTCCAGAAAATCTCTTGGTGCCTGAGGATATGCCAAATGTAATAATCTTTTAATATCGGCTTCAAATTCTTGCAGGCTCTCATTATGTTTTTGATATCGAACTTTCAGCTGACTTTGAAAAACCTGCTTCAGATGTTGCTGGCCATACCTTGTCTCTAAAGCTTGAACAAGTGAGTCATAACTAGGTGAATCCTGAGGAAGAAATTGAAGGACGGTTGCTGCCTGACCTCGAAGCGACACCACCAAGGAAGCTGCCATTTCTCTTTCAGTCCAGCCATTTGCTTTAGCTGCAGCTTCAAATTGGAAACGATACGTTTCCCATGCTGTTTGGCCGTCGAAGGTGGGTGGTTTCAAAATTTTGCTCGTTCTGACGGTACCTGGATACACTATCGAAGATGAAGGGGCTGTTTGTTCAGAGTCGATATTAGTTACTGAAATATGTGATAATGAAGCTTGGGTATTAATTTTGGTTTGTAACTCAACTATTTGTCTTTCTAAATTAGATTTCAAATCGTTTTGTTGTTGCTCTAAATTAACTAAAGAATTTTGTTGCTGCTGTATTTTATTGACTAAAGACTTTTGTTTTTCATCTAATGTGTCTATTCTATTATTAAGTTGGCTTACCTCTAATTGAAAATTTTCATGAATTTGGGTTAAACTATTTATCATTTCTACCTCTGCTTTTCTACGCCTCTCCTCCTCTTCTTGTCTAAGCTTCTCCTTCGCCTCCCTACGCTTCTCCTTGTCCTCTTTCTCTTCTTGTCTACGCTTCTCTTCCTCTATATTTTCTTCTTGCCTACGTTTCTCTTCATCTGCTTTCATTTGTAAAAACCATTCTGGGGGTCCGGACTTATCCATTTCTTTCTTAAATTCTATTGATCTCGTATTAACCATTCAAAATGTAGTTATGTCTTCAATCCCACCGCTGTCACCAATGTTACAACTTCTTTAAAATACTTTATTTTACTTCAATTACAATACAAACTCAATGACAACTATCAACTTTAAATACTCAATTACAACTGAACTATAGAATGTCAAACACATAATGTTTATATAGTTTTCTGACGTTCTAGATGTCACCAGACATTTCTGGGTTATTCCATGACATCCAGAATATTCTCGTACGTGACTACTTCTTCTTTCACGTCGAGGGACTCTTTCTATGTAGGAACAATCTACGGAACTGTCATAACAATATTAATCTTACATAATGTCAAAGATTACCACTGTTGCCAAAGTTTCGCAGACCTTACGAAAAAAGGTATGATACTATCTCCCGAAGTTGCTACCTGTTGATCGCTACTGTTTGCTCTTAATAGACTCCGAAATAATGTCATTATTTGTCAAATAATAAACCAATCGGACATTAATAATATTAATTAAAAGTAAATATACCTTCTACATTGTATTGTATCTATTGAGGGAATTATTTATATTAGGCGAGGTGTTAACTCTGGAAGGATTATCTATACAAACCTCCACATACATTATAAAGAAGTTATAATTCTTAATGAAATGAAATATTATATTGTGCATCAATTGAAGTTGATTATTTAGTACGTCGTGCGTTCGCGGATACCTGTCGGCGACTAGTCTGATAAATTGTCAGAAAATCGCATAAATTCTCAGAGAATCGTATCATCATCATTCTCTTTGCCTTATCCCTATGCGGGGTCGGCTTCCCTAATTGCATTTCTCCACACAATTCTATCTTGGGTCATATCAATGTTAATCTCTTTTACCAACATGTCCTGCCTTATGGTCTCCCCCCAGGTCTTCTTTGGTCTTCCTCTCCTAGTCCTTCCAGGAATCTGCACTTCAGTTATTCTTCGTATTGGGTGATTAACGTCTCGACGTTGAACATGACCAAACCATCTTAACCTATGTTCTTTCATTTTGGCATCAATTGGTGCCACACCTAGACTTCCCCTAACATACTCATTTCTAATTTTATCTTTCTTTGTCACTCCACTCATCCATCTAAGCATTCTCATTTCCGCCACATGCATTCGTTGTTCCTCTTTCTTTTTCACTGCCCAACATTCAGTTCCGTGCATCATATCCGGTCTTATGGCTGTTTTATAGAATTTTCCCTTCAGCTTCATTGGAATTTTTCTGTCACACCACTCGCTTCTTTCCACTTCATCCATCCAGCCCTAATTCTACTGCATTCATCTATATCTATTTCTCCATTACTCTGTAATACCGATCCTAGGTACTTAAAACTATTACTTTTCACAATCATTTCAACATCCAAAAATACCATTTTATTTGTAGTAAATCTATCTTTAAATGAACATTCCAAATACTCTGTTTTTGTCCTACTAAGTTTTAAACCTTTTTCCTCCAGAGCTTGTCTCCACTGTTCCAGTTTTTGTTCTAAATCTCTTTCACTATTTCCTATTAACACTACATCATCAGCATACCTTAGGCACCATGGAATACTACCCTGTAGTTTCGCTGTTATCTGGTCCAAAACTAATGAGAATAAATAAGGACTAAGCACCGAGCCTTGGTGCAATCCTACTTTCACATGAAATTTATCAGTCTCTCCCACACCTGTCCTAACACTAGTTGTTACTCCCTCATACATATCTCTAACAATCTTTACATATTCGCCAGGGATTCCTTGCTTATTAAGTGCCCACCACAGAACCTCTCGAGGAACTCAATCATATGCTTTCTCAAGATCAATGAATACCATATGAACGTTGGTCTCTTTATTCCTGTATTTTTCCATCAGTTGCCTTACAATGAAAATTGCATCTGTTGTTGATCTGCTCTGCATAAAGCCAAATTGATTATAGGATATTTCGGTTTCTTCACGTATCCGTCTATCAATTACTCTCTCCCATATTTTCATGGTGTGGCTAAGTAGTTTTATAGCCCTGTAGTTTGTGCATTGTTGTATGTCTCCCTTGTTTTTGTAGACAGGTACTTAATTTACTGCTTCTCCATTCGTCTGGCATTTGTCCAACTTCCATAATTTTATTAAATAGACCTGCTAGCCAACTTGTTCCTGTCTCTCCCAATGCTCTCCATACTTCCCCAGGAATATCATCTGGTCCGACTGCTTTTCATTTCTTTATTTTTTGAAGCGCTTGAGCCACTTCCTCGTTTGTTATTCTGGTAACCATTGCTGTTACTGTTTCCGTTAACTCCACAGGCTGTCTGTCAAATTCTTCATTTAATAGACTGTCAAAATAATTTCTCAATCTCTTTTTGACATCCTTTTCGTGAATTAGTATTTTATTATTTTCATGTCGGATACATCCAATCTGATTAAAACCTCTTGCTTTCTTTGCTCTCTGTTTGGCTATTTTATATATCTTTGCTTCGCCTTCCCTGGTATCAAGTTGATCGTATAGGTTTGAATACGCTTCTGCTTTAGCTTTTGCTACTTCCACTTTCGCTTCCTTTTTGGCGACCATATAGTTTTGAAGATCTATGCCCGATCTGGTTTCTTGCCACTTTTTATATAATTTTCCCTACTCTTTTATTTTTCCTTGTACTTCATTTGACCACCACCAAGTCTCTTTATCCTCAAACTTCTCTCCTGACGTTTTCCCAAGTATTTCAATAGCCGTCTCTCTAATAATATTGGCCATTTTTCTCCAAATTGTATTAGGGCTTCCTTTCATGTTCCAATATATTTTTTTTACTATTCTTTCCCTGAATAGACCTTCCTTCTCATCTTTTAGCATCCACCATTTGATTTTTTGTGGTCCTCTCCGATATTTTTGTTTAGTTTCACTTTTTACTTCGATGTCCAGAACAAGCAGCTTATGTTGTTGGCTTACTATCTCACTATTACCTTGCAGTCCTTGCATTCACGTATGTCTTCTTTCCTTATCATAAAGATGATGTTGTCCACTTTTGTAGGTAATAAGTTGAGTTTCTCTCTTTTTAAAGAATGTGTTAACAGTCGTCATATCCAATGCTGTTGCTAATTCTAGCATGTCATCTCCAGCTTCATTTCTAGTTCCAAAACCTAATCCCCCATGCATTGTTTCATATCCTGTCTTGGCTTGGCCCACATGTGCATTGAAATCACCTCCTATTATAACTTTCTCCTCTACTGGAATATCATTCAGTACGTCTATTAATTGGTCATAGAAAGCTCTTCTTTCATTCTCACCCAGACCTGTTTGAGAAGCATACACACACAACATTCAATACCTCTTTATCAATTACAAATTTCACTGTCATCATTCTATCACTCGTTCTTACAACTTCTACTACGTTATCTTTGATTTCACTATTAGCAATTATACCAACTCCATTTCTGGTGTTACTACTCCCTACATACCACAATTTATATCCATCACCTAGTTCTTTCGCCCTTTGTCCTTTCCACCTAGTTTCTTGAATACAAGCAATTTGAACTCTTCTTCGTTTAAGCGCATCCACAAACTCCAGACTCTTACCTGTAAGACTACCAAGATTCCAAGACTCTATCCTGATTTTTCTAACCTGTAATGGTGTTCCCCCTGAGATAGCCCTCACCCGGAGATCCGAACGGAGGCTTATTTTACTTCCGGAACATTTTACCTCAGGAAATGCCATCATTTCAGTATGTCTTTATTGCATTTGGAGAAGGTCTTTTCATTATTATGGCCTGAAAAGATTTTTGGATATTTGATGCCTGAATGCCTTTTCTATCAGCACCATATCCTGCCCTGCACGTTTAGGCAATACACCTCCAATGCAACCAAAGTGCAATATTACCCCACACCCTCCTGCATTTTTCTGTATAGGCCAGGATCCCTACTGTACAGACTGCCCTATAAGCCAATGTATTGTTGCCCGTATCCCGCCACTAGGAGGCACGTACTTTATTCGGGATACTCTCAGAGAATCGTATGAACGCTTTAAAATAAAAGGTATACTATGGTAATTAATAGGTAATAGGTAAAAGGTAATTTAATAATTAGTTATTAATTATAATATTAATTAAAAGTAAATATACGTTGTATATTTATCTATTAACGGTATTATTTATATTGGGTGAGGTTAGGTGTTGCCAACGGTAAATTCTCAGTAGTAATTGCACAAGAGCTCTAAAATTATTGAATTTTTCCCGAGTGACACTTTGACAGTTTTAATTTCACGAGCCAAAGGCGCGTGAAATTATATCAAAGTGTCACGAGGGCAAAAATTCTATATTAATTTTAGAGATCGAGTGCAATTTGTTGCGATTATTTCATGAATAAAACTGTTCTACACCAAAATTTTATTGTAATTTATTTATATAAGTACAAATTAGTACAATTAAACACACAGTTGTTATATTAATTTGACGGTTGAAAGTCATCACTTTTACAATTTTTAAAACATTAATTGTCATTAATGTCACTGAATGTATTTTTTCGTAGCAACGAAGGGCATCTGACGTAATATACTTGACGACGGGAAATTATCAAAAATTATCGATTTAATTTAGATTTATGTAGCTTTCTATTGGTCAGAATCTCCTATGAATGAAATAATCCAGGGTATCCGCGAACGCACTTATTAATAACTACATATTATACGAAATATCTTAATGTTTTTAAAATTGTATAGTAAGATCGTGAGACGTTGTTCTATCTATAGGGTGGAAGGCACTTATGGAATAGTGTAATGTAAACTATTCATTGTACATTCTAAATAGTGCAGTCAATGAGGTTATTTCGCTCCGAATTCCATCCTACTCCATCAATTTACTTGATATTTTCACGGTAAGTAGGGAATAGCTTAATACACTAAGTCTACTCCATATCCTATGCCGCTTTTATCTTGGGGGGTGGTTCCACCCCTTCTAGGAGGTGAAAAATTGTTTGGTTAAAATAACCACGGAAGTGGATGGAGAACCTAATTCTATGCAATAACTGTTTTTTCTTTGCTTTTTTAATTACTCGTGGTTGAAAATTTGCCATTTTCATTGAAAAATGACACCTTCTCGGACGGTTTTTTGCGAATACCCTAAAAAGTGAGGAGGGTCTATGCAAAACCACACGTGTCCGTTAAAAGTAGTTTTGAGTTATTACACAAAAACTGTTTACATAGTAGCAATTGATATTTCATTTACTGAAAGTTTCAGTAGAAACACCTTAAGGGGCATTTATTCATAAAACATTTTAAAACATTTAATTTTTTTGAAAATAACTGAAAAAATACCATATATATTTTGGACATGTTCAATTTTGCTCGAACTCTATGGACATGTGTAGTTTTGGCCGGACCGACTAATGGACAAGTGATACTTTGAACAAAAATTTATTAACAAAAATACTATTTCTGTTAAATAACAAAAGAACATAATTATGCAGAGAGTCCCTTAGACTAAACAAGACAAAAGCAATAATTTACACATGTAACTTTCCACAATCAGTTTCCAAACATTCACATATCTCCTCTTCGTCGATGTCGATTTTTGTTGATTCTTCATCATTTTCTCTTTGGGGAGAATTACCATAAATAATGTTTTTAAAAAATGCAAGCTCCAGTAGTTCTTCCCATTTAATTTTCTTTTCGTCGTTATTGAATTGTTTTTCCATCAACTGCTGTATGTTTTGTTTCTTCTCTTTAGTAATTTCATTTCCAAGGGGTTGCTGTTTCAGTTTGAATTTTTTTTCAGCTTTGCCTCTTTTAACCATGGAAAGATATGGATTCAATTCGATTTCGTATCTATAAAATTCAGTTCCCCTGTTCTTGATAGTTATAGCGTTGTTTTTTGTCTTAAATTTTTTTAGTTCTATGCGTTTAAAGTTTTTTATGCCTGGAATTTTGTTGTAGAGGTCATCCGTAATGTTTTTTATATTGTATAAAAACCAGTCTTTTCCTAAAACATTAACTCTTCCAACATTACGATAAACTTCATTGTATTCTTCTACACTTGTGATCACATTTTTGCGTTTTAGAAACCTCTCTACTCTGCCAAATGCCCGGTCTGCTGGGAGGAAACTATGCCCTCGTACCGGAAAGTGTATTATTATATTTTGAATTGACGCAGGAGATTCTAGTAACCAGCAGGCCAAAACATGCATTACATACAAATTTTTGTTTTGGCCTGCGCAGCCATCACAAAATAATCGTATGGTTTCACAATCTGCTAGATTCAAAGAGCGCAGATGGTATAATAAGGCTGACCCAACCTCAGTTGAACCTCGTTTTGCTTGTGACTCATCCCATGTATAAAATGAAGAATGTCTGCTTTCCATATCTACACAACAAAATGCATAAAAGCTTATTTGCCGGAGATAAAGGCATCTTGGATAGGTGTTTTCGGAAGCGGATGGACCTGTTGCAAATCGAAAGCGAATGAAGTGCTTCTTGGGGGAGACTCTTTTGCTAATTTGTAGAATGCATTTGCGCGTAACTTATGAATTCTTAAGTCGGTCATTGTTTTTGTTTTATTCTCCCCTGTTTCTTTACTAATGGCATATTTCAAGTTCAGACAAGTACCACATACATCACATGCTGGTGACTTAAAACCAATATTAAAGTTACGATAGAACATATTCTTGAACATTGTAAGACTTACTTTGTATTCATTGCTTTGCGCATTGTTATACATTTGAAAAAATTTTTTGATACTTAAGTTATATGACATATAAATTCGTGAGGATTTCTTACGATTATAATGAGTTTCGTATGCCGGTAATGAAGCTATGAATTCTTTAACTTTGTCTCTTTTCTCAGCGCTTTTGCGTGATACTCTATCCCCACCGCGCTTTTCTTTAGGTATTTGTCCTGATTCTAGGAATTTTGCAACTGTGCGTATTCGACCAGCAGAAATATTGAAAGCAGCCATAAGAAATTTTTTACATACCGGAACAGTCTTATTTTTTGTACGGAAGTAATAAAAAATATGAAAGCTTTTAGGTTTAGCATTGCTTTTTTGGGTATTAACTCTTTCACGTCGCCTTTGAGGGGGCATACTGACATAAAATGGCACAACTTCTGGTCTTGGTCTATTTTACTGACATAACCCTACAATTTTTCTCTCTGTAGCTTAATCTCTTTTAAGGAAACTGAAGAACAATTTAACTTTTTGCTGTTGTGCATTGTGCATACAAGGACGTTTAAATTTTTTCATATGGGGATCTACATCCGCATACCTTAAAAAAAAAGAAACACTGATAATCGCTTATCGCTATGATAATAGCTATTTGTATAACAAGGGAAGAAAGTGCTACTTTTCCTCCCGAGAATGAAGTTTACTGCCCGACGCGTAGCGGAGGGCAGTAATCATTCAAGGGAGGAAAAGGCACTTTACTCCCATGTTATACATATGGTTTTTCCACCTTCCTCAAATAACAAGTCATTTTTTTATTTTTACTTAATTTATTTATGTAACTAACCAACAAAATTTATTAGAACTAAAACTAGCAAGTAGGTACAATATAACTGTCAACTGTCAAATATAAGTCAAATTATTAATGTAAACATTGTTAAATCAAAATAACAATTTACTGTTTTTTACCATTCTGCAAAATAATTCTGTTTTATAAATAAACGTTAAATGTATAGATACTTACGTAATAGAAAATAGATATTGTACAGGGCGTCAATAAGTTATATTTCATGAATGACGTCACTTTTACTTTTCCTCCCTAGGGAGGAAAAATATTTTCCTCCCTAGGGAGGAAAAGTACAACTTTGCTCCCTACAATCAGGTCCGGAAAAGTATACTTTCGGTAGAGGTAGGTGGAAAAAATAATTCCTACCTTCTAAACCTGGCTTCGTCGCGTGTTGATCTATTACTTTGCCGTTTTCTAGAACCAACGTTAATTAACCCCACAGACACATCCATATTCTAATAATAAAACTGATGATTTAAATTATTTAACGTAACAATAATATCTCACAGTCAAACCAGAAATTTAGAGTAACACTACTCACTGCTTGCTACTTATAATTTGTAGGTTAGGTAATACAGAAACCGCGCGGAGAAATCAGATGTTTAGGAAGGCAGGATTTAATACTGTCATATTAGGCTAATACTACCCTCTCTTAGTGAATATAAAAATATAAAGCAACTCGCAAATCCGCAATACAGAAAACTGTATTATGTGGACAAGTGCAGTTTTGTAGTAGTCAATAAATTAGTCGATATGTTTTTCCAAGGACATGAGTAGTTTTGTTCGAAATATTGAATGAAATTTTGCGTTTGGACAAGTGTTGTTTTGGATGACTTTTCGTATATTCCCATCTGTTTAGTATGCGACAAAATGAGTTTTGCTCAATTCTGACGCCATATTCGGATTTAGTTCAGGAAATTTATTGAGATTCAACTCCTAACTCACTTTAGATGTAATGTGGACATGTGTGGTTTTGCATAGACCCTCCTCAAGTATGCATCTAACGAAAAAACAATAGTTTTTTTGGTGCATGCTCAAATCGGTGTATTTAACTTGAAATAACAGAGAAACGGTCGATTTTAGGGGTACAATACTAATATTTTTGTAGTGCTTAAAAACGATCTTCAAAATTAGCACTGTTAAATGTCGATTAGGTACATTCAAACTAAGCAAAATATTGTGCAAAAAATTGATGACTAATGTATTTAAGAAAAAATAAGAAGTATATTTAACCACTCATCCACCAGAATTTAAATGCATCATTTTCCTTCCACAATACCTTTGATTATAGTATTACTTCTATGTTCAAACAGTTAGACTGGTTTAAAATGCATGGTTTTTGAAAAAAATAAGATCAAATTATAGAGCGTGTTTTTAAATTTTCTTAAAATTCTGCCTATCCATGTAACCCGAAAATGATACGAGATACGCAAAAATGATACAGTACAAGAATGTAGGGTTTTTTAATAAAATTTTTGTATTTTCCGTTACTGTAGCATAAAAATTGTCAGAGGTAGAAATTGTCCAAGGATGTAGGGCTGATTAGACAGATCAAAACTTTAAGTTAGATTGGTAACGCGAGTATCACCTTTATTGCGCCCTTTAACCTTTACCGTTTAAAAACTAAAAATTTTTAATAGATGTGGTGAATGTGATTTTATGGTCCTTGAAATATCCTATAAAATGGTCCGATGAATGAATACGGTATCTTTAACATGAACGGAGTTATTGTAAAAAAATCAAACAATTTTTTTTTTCAATTTTTGAGCATATATTAATATTCAAGCAGTTGAGAATGAAATCTCGGTCTACCGACTTAGAAGAAACAACGAAGCACTAAAAAGCCCAAAACCTAAGAATTTCGTGCAGTAAGATGAATCGTCATGCAACCTTTTGCATTCAATTCGAGAGAGTGTCAGGCAATTTTGTGAACTAAATTGATCTCCGGCAAAAAATTTTGTGCATGACAAAATGCATTTTCAAAGTGTATCTCGAAGAGATGGAAAATGAAAAATTTAGTACTTAGGAAATATTGACGGAGTCCAATGTTTATATTTGGGGGTTTTGGAGGTCAGTGAACACCAATTTCATGACGGCGATGGTCTCCAAGGTACCTGGTGCCCAGGGTAGTGCTCGTCGTCTGGGACGATCGAATAATTCGCGGGACTATCGAATAATTCGCGAAATGAAGATTGGATCAAAAAACTGAAAAATACATGTTTAAGATTTTTGAAAAATCTATCGAATGACACTAAATCCGACCCCCACTCCATCCCCTGGAGGTGGGGTGGGGGTAACTTTAAAATTTTAAACGGAAACGCCCATTTGTTATGACAGATTTGGATTGCTTACGTGAAAATAAGCCACTTTTACTCGAGAAATTTTTTAGAATTGTGGATAGATGGAGCTAGGATCGGAAAAAACGATTTTTCGTGGTAAATTATAGAAAGGGGCTAATATCTCGAGAAATACACTTCCAAATAAAAGACCAAAAAATACGTATTTAATATTTTTCAATATCCTATCGAATAACATCAAACACGACTCTCTACTCCACCCCCTGGAGGTGGGGTTGGGGTTAACTATAAAATATTAAATGGGAATCACCATGTTTTATTACAGATTTGGATTCCTAATTAAAAAATAAGTAATATTTATTAGAAATATTTTTTAGAATTGTTAATAGATGCGCTAATAAATAGTGTTTTTCCGATTATAGCGCCATCTATCCATAATTCGAAAAAATGTCTCGAATAAAGGTTACTTATTTTTACGCAAAGAATCAAAATCTGCAATAAAAAATGGGGGCTCCTATTTGAGATTTTAAAGTTACACCCCACCCCACCTCCAGGAGTTGGAGTGGAGGGTCATGTTTTATGCTATTCGATAGGTTCTTAAAAAATATAAAAGATGTATATTTTGGTTTTTATTTGGAAGTGTATATCTCGAGATATTAGACCGTTTCTATAATTTACCTATGGTATCACGAAAAAATCGTTTTTTCCGATTATTGCGCCATCTATCCACAACTCTAAAAAAATGTCTCGAATAAGGGTTGCTTACTTTTACGTAAACAATCCAAATCTGCAATAACAAATGGGGTTTCCATTTAAGATTTTAAAGTTACCCCCACCCCACCTCCAAGGGGTGGAGTAAGGTGGTCGTGTTTAGTGTCATTCGATAGATTTTTAAAAAATATTGAACACGTGTTTTTCAATTTTTCGATCCAATCTTCATTTCGCGGATGATTCGATCGTTCCGCAACTTATTCGGTCGTCCCAGGCGACGAGTTCCACCCTGGGCACCAGGTACCTCGGAGACCTCCAAAACCCCAAGTGTAAAAATTTAACTCATTTCCGTCAATATTTCCTGAGTCCTAAATTTTTTATTTTCCATCTCTTCGAGATGCACTTAAACATGCTTTTTCTCATGTGCAAAAATGTTTGCCGGAGATCAGTTTAGTTCACAAAATTGCCTGACACTCTCACGAATCGAATGCAAAAAGTTGCATGACGATTCATTTTATTTCCCAAAATTCCTAGGTTTAATGCTTCGTTGCCTCGTCTAACTAGTCACTTTTTACAGCTGCTGTTGAAAGGCACTGCTGTAAACTTGGCATTGCTCGTACCTACATTAGATGCTTTGGACAAGCACATTAGGAGAGTTTATTACCAAATTCAAATTTGTCTACGCGATAAAGCTCTCAATCCAATAATTGATTGGGGATGGGATAACGCTAATGGATATTTGCAACCATCAAAAATTTAATGCATAATTCACCTGCGCCGCTGGAATTGCTAGAAATAATTTTTTGCAAGCGCAAAAAAGGTTGCAAGCAAGGCGTCATGCACTTGAAGAAAGGCTTTTTTGTAACACTACATATGTGGAGGATTTGCACGTGCTAGCTGCTAACAGTGCTCACGACAGTGATGCAGATTAAAATTAATTATTGACATGGCTGTTTTTCTTTAAATTTCTCAAAAGTTTTCATATTTTTCTATAGGAGCATCTTTTGTATAAGTTTTATTATATTTTTTTCTGCAAAGAAATTTTTTTCTCTACTTGTATATTTTTCATCATGAGGAGGAATTTTAAGGGATGTAAAATTATTATAAAAAGATATTTTTATTGTAAATAACAAAAAAGTATCAATGTCATGTAAGTAAAGAGATAAATAAACATGTTCAAATGTATTTTTTATTTTATAAAGAAAGGGGTTACTTTTAAGGTATGAAAAATGAAAGAAAGGAAAATAACATTTACCCAGAATGCAGAATACCGATATAAAATTGTATTAAATTATATATTAAATGAACTAAAAATATTATCAAATCACTTTTTTACACATTTAATTATCAAATTTGGTGGTAAAGGGGTGGATTTCAAGAGTTAAATTATTTAGCCAATCAACAATAATGTCTTAATATATAAAAAGACCTTTATTTAACTTCATAAAACGCTATTGAAGCCTAAAAAGCACTTTAATTTACGTTAAAACTAGTTTTATTCAATTTTAGTAAAGGTAATAAGGGGTAGTTTTCACCCTAAAAAATGATAAGCGTATATCAGCATAGGGTAGACTTTGCATTAGGAGGCAAGTAAAGGCTATTCCCAAAATTTCATTAAAATCCATGTATAGTAGGATAGAATTCAGAGGTAATATCCTCTTTTTTTCTCATTGACTGGCGTAAAAGTGATTCCAGCAAGAAAAATAGACTCCTATGGAATATATGTGTTATAGTCAAAGCCCGAATTTCAGGCATTCCTAGGTTTGACTAGGCAATCCTCAGGTCTGACTGACGGCCTTAGTCAAAGCCCGAAATAAATTACAGTTTCGGCCTTTGACTAGTCAAACCTAGGAGAGACTAAGTTGGTCAGGCAAAGGTCGAAATTCAATTTTATGAAATCGGGGTTTGACTAGTCAAACTCCGATCAGCTATTAAAATGTCGTAATTTGTTATATTAGGTTTAATAAAACGTCATTTTTTTAATTTTAATATTTATTATTTTTATACGGTCGTAATTAAAATTAAAAAATTGCACAATACGTTAGACCTTTTACACTTACATAATTTTGAAGAGCATTTCTTATGGCAGTAGCATTTTATAAAGCCTTGTCCTCCAAATTTATAATCATTTGTACTAATTTCTCTTAGAGACAGCTCTTCGAAATTAAGTAAATTCTCTTTGCATTCTCTTATTTGATTTCTTGAAAAAAGTGTGTTTATTTTTCCTTATGTTGTACCAACTCTATATAAACCGTCAATTGTTTTATCGTCAATTGTGAAAAAAAATATTGCAATCTGAGAAAAAATTAATACATTAATAAATTAATTATAACAATCACCATAATACTAACAAAGCCTCTGGCCTCACTAGGAGAGGAAGAAAATTGTCAAACAATTCAGATTACTTCTTCAGATGTGGTTTGTTGTATTCGCCAAAAAGAGCTCTGACGCACATACGTGCATAATTTGTAGTCTGGTGGTACATGTTGTATAAGCCGACAGCACACTTGGTGCATACTATGAAGGTTTTGAAAGAAAAGTTACATGCATGCTTTGTGCACACACGGCAAAGATTAAAATAAATAAAGGAAAGACGATTGAAGGTCTTTATTCCCAGGCTAATGCTATGGAACAATTAAGTGAAAAAAAAATTCCACCAATTTCGATCGAAAAAACTGTAACAATACCGATCCCTAGCTTTGATATAGCCAAAGGAGATGCTCGAAATATTTTGGGTATCATACAAGATAAAACAATAATTGACGGTTTAAATAGAGTTGGTACGAAATACGAAACAACAAACTCACTTTTTCAAGAAATCAAATAAGAGAATTTTCTAAATTTCAAAATGTTTCAGACGTTAAACTGTCTCTAAGAGAAATTAGTACAAAATATTCTAAATTTGGATTACAAGGTTTTATAAAATGCTACTGCAATAAGAAATGCTCTTCAAAATTATGCAAGTGTAAAGATCTAACGTATTGTGCAACTCTAAATGCCATAATGTCTCAAAATGTGACAATAAATACTAATTTTTTTATTTTAATTACGACAATATAAAAATAATAAACATTAAAATAAAAAATGACGTTTTATTAAACCTAATTTAATAAATTACGACATTTTAAGCTAGATCGGGATTTGACTAGTCAAACCCCGATTTCATAAAATTAAATTTCGACCTTTGCCTGAACAACTTAGTCTCTCCTAGGTTTGACTAGTCAAAGGCGGAAACTGTAATTTATTTCGGGCTTTGACCAAGACCGTCAGTCAGACCTGAGGATTGCCTAGTCAAACCTAGGAGTGCCTGAAATTCGGGCTTTGACTATAACATATGTATTCAATTCAAAACGCCTGGACTACTTGTGATTAAATGATTTTTAAATAAACAGTTATTGGATTATGTACTTTAGAAAGGAACTACCACGTTAACGGGATTTTATTGTTTAATATGGTCAATGTACCTCTAAATATGAAAAAACCGCGGAGTGCTACCATTTAAAGGGTTGCGCTTTTGAGAAAGGGGTGAATTAGTCCCTAGGCACAGGAAGCACTTTTGGTACAAACACGTATATTAGATAAGACAAAGGAAGTTTTTTATGACAAATTAAACGTGGAATCTAAAAATGTTTTTTAATTTTACATATCTCAGTGACGTACTATTTTTTTTTTAATTCAGACCGCAGGCGCTCCAATGATACATAAAAATTCTTAGTTGTATGTCAAAAATGTGCAATAACTATCTCTTAAAACTCACCAAATTTCATTTTCATAGCGGAACCGGTTTTAGAGCAATAAATAAATTGGAAGTTTGAAATAAAAATTTCAACACCCCGGATCTTGGAAACGAAGCATTTGCGGACATACGTTTATATATCAAACTGTTATTTTTTTCACATAGAACTACAACTTTACAAAGTTTGTCATACTTATTTACTAACAACCTGTATACCTAAATGTACAAGAAAAAAAGTTATGAGAAATTTAAAAAATATCAAAAATCATTAAAAGTATAAAATTTTAAAAAGCCATATCTTGCTTAAAAATAGTCGTACAACCTTATACTATAGACCATTTTAAAGGTAATTTGCACATATTGGCTATAAAATGTACCATTGCATATACCTAGAATGCGTAGAAAAAAGGTACAGAACAATGTTTGCGAAATAATGGGGAAAATTGCCCAAAAATGCTGTGAGCGGCGAAATTTGAAAAATCATATTTCAGAAACTATAAATCCTAGATACTTTTACCAAACGTCATTTTTAATAGGAAGGATGGAAGTTTTTTTTCTGTAAAGCAATGCCTATAAATATACATCCCCGTGGAAAAAAGTTATGGGCCAAAAAAAAAATTGCTTTGTTTGATGTTTTTTCTATTTTTTCTTTGAATATATTTTTGTAAAAAAATATTTCTGACTTTAAAAGGTGATATTTTGATAGTAAATTTAACCTGGAATAATTTTTCTTTACACGTGTTAGTACCAAAAGTGCATATAACTCACTCTAATTCACCCTGTGCCTAGGAACTAATTCACCCCTTTCTTAAAAACGCACATCTTTAAATAGTACCACTCAGCGGTTTTTTCGTATTAAGAGGTCTATTGACCATATGAAAAAATAAAACCCAAATAACGTTGTGGTTCCTTTTAACTCTCTTATTTAGAACATAATCAATAGCCTATAATTCCACATTAACATTTTCGATAAATTTAAGTTAAACGCATTTATGTATTTTTCCAGCTGCCGTGTTTATCTTCCAAACAAATTTATTGAGCCGTTTGACAGCTTTTAGCGCATGTCCATATTTTCCGGCTTATCGCAGAAATATTATTGTAATAAAATTTCAGTTTAAACCTTTTATAAACGACCCATATACTACGGATCAAATATTGGACCGATATTTCATTAGCCAAAAATTTTAGCTCTGGCTTCTCGATATTTCACGAAGGATGTGTTTGCGCAAATTTTCGTATGTTTTTTACTTTCGGTAAGCAGATTATTTTTGAATCCAACTTTTCGACGGTTTAATTATTGAGATGAGCTATTGGGGAAAATAAAAACCATTTAATTATTTATTAATTCAAAACGTTAAGTAAAAATGATAAATATTAGTTCGGTAAGACAAAAATAATTGTACACACTTAAAAACAATATTTAATATTAATAATAAGGATAACTATATCGTTGTGGCATTTCGTAACCTCAAATTTTTCGATTTTAAAGTTATCCAGTAATTCATATTACTAATATTTTGTATTATAATTTCAGATTTAAGATTTTGATTTAGTGCAGCCGATATGTGAAACAATTGTGCATTTAATGATAGAAGCATATAGTTTGGACCACATATTCTACACATATAAACGTTCAAATTTAGATGGGAGGCCATCTCAGATTTTGCCTTTTACAAAAATGGCGGAGATTCAAAATGGCAACTATACATATAACTAATAGCACGATAACTTTTGAACGAGAATTCAGATTTCAACCAAATTTGGTATATAGGTTCTTTTTTAATGTATAAGATCGAGGTCTTGAACCAGAAGAATCGGTTTACCAGAAGTTGTGTTTTTTCTGGTTTTTATATAAAAATATGTTGTTCCTTGTCAAGTCCTTCACCCTGTATGTATTAATTTTTCAAAAAGTTAATACAGCTATTGAAAAGAGCGTAAAAATATTTTTAACTTTTTAGTTATGTTAATTACCATTTAATAAATGCAAAATGTATATTCACATGTACCTATATGCGGCAGATTCGTGCAAACATTATAAGAATTATTGTGCATTTAATGGTAGAAGCATATAATTTGGACCACATATACTATATATATAAAGGTTCAGATTTAGATACGATGCCATCTCAGTTTTTGTTCCTTTGACAAAAATGGCGGGCATTCAAAATGTCGACTATTCATATGTGACTAATAGCACGATAACTTTTGAACGGAACGTCAGATTTGATCCAAATTTGGTATGTAGGTTGTTTTTTTGATGAATAATACCGAGGTCTTAAACCGGAAGGATCGGTTTAAAATAATTTGTGTTTTTACTGTTTTTTTATGTAAAAATATGTTGTTTCTTTTTTAATTCTTTTACCCTGTATATATAAATTTTTCAAAAAGTAATACCGCCATTGAAAAGAGTGTAAATATATTTTTAGGAAATATTTTTAACTTTTCAGTTGTGTTAATTACCATTTAAAAAATGCATAACGTATGTTCACATGTACCTATGGGCGGCAGATTCATTTTGAATGCCCGCGATTTTTGTAAAAGACTAAATCTGAGATGGCCTCATATCTAAGTTTGAATCTTTGTATGTGTAGTATGTGTGGTCCAAATTATATGCTTCTATCATTAAATGCACAATAATTCTTATATTATTATTTGCACGAATCTGCTGCACATAGGTACCTACATGTGAAGATACGTTATGCATTTATTAAATGGTAATTAATATAACTAAAGAGTTCAAAATATTTCCTAAAAAATATTTTTACGTTTTTTTCAACGACGGTATTACCTTTTTAAGAAATTAGCATGTACAGGGTGAAAGAATTGACAGAGAAACAACATATTTTTAAATAAAAAAAAAACAGTAAAAACACAAATTCTGGTATACCGGTTCTTTCGGTTCAACACCTCGATATTATTCATTAAAAAAAGAACCTATATACCAAATTTGGGTTGAAATCTGTTATCTCGTTCAAAAGTTATCGTGCTATTAGTCACATATGTATAGTCGCCATTTTGAATGCCCGCCATTTTTGTAAAAGGAACAAAAACTGAAATGGCCTCGTATCTAAATTTAAACCTCTCTATGTGTAGTATATGTGGTCCAAATTATATGCTTCTACCATTAAATTCACAATAATTCTTATAATATTTGCACGAATCTGCCGCATATAGGTACATGTGAAGATAAGTTTTGCATTTATTAAATAGTAATATAATTAACATAACCAAAAAGTTCAAAATATTTCCCAAAAATTATTTTTACGCTTTTTTAATGGTCGTATTAACTTTTTGAAAAATTAATACATACATGGTGAAAGAATTGAGAAAAAAAACAACATATTTTTACATAAAAACCAGGAAAAACACAAATTTTGGTAAACCTATTCTTCCAGTTCAAGACCTCGATCTCATACATCAAAAATAGAACCTATATACCAAATTTGGTTGAAATCTGAAGTCTCGTTCAAAAGTTATCGTGCTATTAGTCACATATGTATAGTCGCGATTTTGAATCCCCTCTATTTTTGTAAAAGGCAAAATCTGAGATGGCCTCCTATCTAAATTTTTAACGTTTATATGTGTAGCATATGTGCTTCAAATTATATGCTTCTATCATTAAATGCACAATTCTTATAATATTTGCACAAATCTGCCGCACTAATTGGGAATACGCCACAATAATAGTTTGCTATTAAAATTATTTGACGTTCCGATTTCCTCTTCGAAAATCGGTATCAAAATACAAAACATTAATAAATTAAACAAATTTTTTGTTGTTGTTGGGTAAAAAATCTTCTAATAATTTAATTTTATCTGACTTATTCATATTGAACAGATATAATATTATTATGTGCAGTATGGTGCACATGAAAGGAATAAATTCGCTATTTCGTAAGCTAGTCCTGTCGCCAGGGGGGGTACAAAGGCCTCCTTAATTCAGATGGATTTACCCAAGTTTTTTATGTATTTTGTTTGACCCGTATAACACGCATTTTTTGGGTAACAGTTGATCCGGATGTCGATAAGATTGTTATAAACAAAGAACTTGAGGAATTACATAACAGCAATTTTTCGCAAAACGAAACTTTTTTTTATATTTTTTGGGTGATTCTCAGCAAAAAATGGTCTTACACGTTTTTTCGTAGGATGCATAGTTTTCGAGATAAACGCGGTTGAACTTTCATCCTACGAAATAACTTGTAAAAATATTTTTTGCTTAGAATGACAAAAAAAATACAAAAAAATGTTTTGTTTTGCGAAAAATCGCTGTTATGTGATTCCTTAAGTTCTTTCTTTATAACAATCTTATCGACATCCGGATCGACTGTTACCCAAAAAATTCGTGTTCTACGGGTCAAAATACATAAAAAAAGCTTGGGTAAGTCCATCTCAATTAAGGAGGACGTTGTACCCCGACTGGCGACAGGACTAAGTCGGCGACTTTAAGGAAAATTCTAAAAATTTTCGATTTTTATTTTTAAATTATGATTTTTTGACCTATATATCATACTAGTGACGTCATACATCCTGGCGTAATGACCTACTAATCGATTACTTTTTAAAATGAGAATAGGGATCGTGTGCTAGCTGATTTGAAAGGTTATTCAGCTAGCTATTCAGTAATATAAACATTAATATAATTATTTATATTCATAATTTAAATCAAAATACATTTCAGTGATGTCAGAAAACAAGAAAAAAAAATTATTTCACAAATAAACATAGCTATTCGCTTAAATTGAATGTTCAAACTGCCAAGAAGCAGGTGGGTGGCAGCTTGAACATTGAATTTAAGTGAAAACAATGTTTGTTTATAAAATAAACATTGTTTTCTCACAGCAGTAAAATGTATTTTGAAATAAATAAATTACATACATTCTTTTTTTTGTATCAATTAAAAATTTAATTCCAAAAAAATGTTTTGGACTCTCTGTATATATAATTATGTTAATATTTATACTACTCTGCCGTGCTAAGCCCAAAGGCGGTAACTGATTTTTTATCAAAAATGAGATTTTTGTATTTCTAGGTAGAACAGAGTATTTAGAATATATTTACAAAGTCTTTGGAGTTGTAGAAGCATTATATTTTAAATAAAATTGCAGTTTTGTTAGCGGTATCTACACTTTTCAATTAAAGTACTAAGCCATTTGGCGGCAAATGTTAAATACTATGGCGTTTTGACGGTATCTGCTACAGTTTCGCCCATATACTTTAGCATATTGCACTTACCGCTAATATACTTTCAGGAATGCCACGCCTAGATTTAGAAACCGCCAAATCGCCTTAGTATTACAAAGTAAATTCGGCATAACTTTACAGGGTTATATTATTGTTTTATTTAAAAAAGAATTGCGCAGAGTGTCGGTTTGGTGTGTTTTAACGAATTAAAAAGTGATTCTGTTTGAACAGAAAATAATAATTAATTGTTTATTACGTTTGTCCATTCCTAGCAAGAAAAGAATCCTTTACCTAAGTTTTGTACAAAAATTCTGGTTTTATCCCTTTATAAATTTTCTAAGAATTCGTCTGGTACCTGGTTAATGATACAAAAATTTGTTCATAAATAATTAATGATGTATTCAAAACTATGAATCAATTCGGTTAAATTTGTTTTTAAATCAGAGTTTTGTTGATAATATATCTGGATCTCGGAAGAAAACTACACTATGTCATTTTAAGCTACTTTTAAGTAGAGCAGTTTGAATATTTTAAAAATCTTATATATTCCATAATTAGGTATCGTTTTGGTCTGAAAGACAATTTGATCATATTTTAATCATAACATATAACTAGTTTGTACAATACAACTTATAAAATGTTAAAATTTGCCCTAATTAATGTAATTAATGGTATCTTACCTAATAAAATATTGCGAAATACCCAATCCCATTTTATTACTAATCGTATTCATCTAAAATTCTAAAATGAGATTAAAACTAACCTGCACTGCATATCGGTCGATGGGTCGATGGGTCGGTATCGACGATAATAAAGTTCTTAAAGCTCTATAAAAATATGTCGTAAAATAGGAAAGCTTTGTCGCTAAGAAACAAAATAAAAATATAATAGCTGAGAAAGTGAAAAGTATTCACAAAAGTTGGCCGAAAAATATGGTGTTGTAAAATTATGAGGCTATATTATAAAAAAAGATAAAAATGCGTTGAAAAATTCTTTAAAACCCTTAATATCAGATTTTTAACAATCTGAACAATCTGTTTTTTTCGTAGTATGTATACAGTTCCTAGCCAAATTATTAGACGCACTATAAAAGATTGTTTAAAAATGTTAATTATGAGGTAATACCATTGAAATACTAAATAGGTTTTTGTATGTACCAGATACATGGTATGTATGTTTGGTTGGTAAATAATAACATTTAATAACAGGTACTTTAATTGTTTCAATTTAATAAACTTTAATACACAGAAAAGCTTTTCATTTCATATCAATCACAACTGTAAACCATATACCGCTAATAGGCATAGTTTTATAGTAATTTTTGATAAAACGTTTTTGCGGTATCTACCTTTTTTTAAAAAAATTGTTTTAAAATATAATGTTTGGCTCTTTTAATAAACTGAGGCATATATCCATGCATAAAAACTATTATCTAGTCCATAAATCCCTAACGGGCCAAAATTTCGGCATTCAATTTTGAAATCGATTTTGCCACCATTTTGTCAAATGTTAGTTACCGCTTTTGGGCCCAGCACGGCAGTACTAATAAGAGATTTGAATAGCCTTTCAAATAAGCTAGCATTCCCATTAAAAAAATCATCGATTACGTCATCACCCCCGATGGATGACGACACTAGTATCTATGATATATAAAAATCATAATTTAAAAATAAAAATCGACTCTTTTCAGAATTTTTCCTGAAAGTCACCGGCTTACGAAATAACGAATTTATTCCTTTTATTTGCACTATACTGCACATTTTAAAGTAAATGGTTTTGAAATGATATTGCCCATATTTAGCGGTTGCATTCCTGGGACAACTTTACTGGAAGCTATTTTATTCGATTACATTAAATTAACTTTAACTTAAGAATATCTGTCAGAAAAATCATAGCATGTGATTTGTTAGACAACCACAAAAGACAACCACATGCAACGATGACAATAAAAATCTCGTGTTAGTGATTTTATAATAAATCACGAGGAAAAAATGATATTATCCCGAATGTGTAAGTATTTGGTTTTACATTTAATTTACTCTCAAAATTAATCCCAAACTCTGATCTTATATGTATTTTATTTTAATACATGAATGATGTATGCTTAGTTATTGTCTTACTAATCGTGGTTTTCTCGTTCTATTTATTTTCTTTTTTAATACGGGTAACCACATCCCACTGAATTCTGCCGAGGAATTGGCGACACAACTTGTTTTATTTAACATAATTGGAGTAGCTTCTTTGATTTTTCCCTTTTTGCCATCTGCTTCTCTCAGGACTATACTTGAATCTTGGCACTGAACTCTATTTTCATTGTCCCATGGGTATGTACATATTTGATATCTAACAAATTCTCTTTTTTTTTAATATAATATTTTGTTCACTTATTCAAAGTTTATTGGCCTAGATTTTTCACCTAAACATAAATGTTCGCATGCACAAGATATTTTATAAATACAATTCTTTGTTCTTTCTTGTTCATTTTTAGGTTTAGTTTTAGATAAAATAGATCTAAAGGTGTTTGTTGTTTTGACTATTGTTGAAGTATTGAATTTGTTTCCTATTGTTTTGAGTTTGTCGGATAGATATTTTCCCCGTGTTATTGCATGTGAATGTTATAGGGTCCCGTTATAAAAATTTCAGGGAATAATAATGTTTTTCTAGTTTTTATAGAAGCCATCAAGTATCGCGTATCGGAAAGTTATTAGTTTTTTCTACTTTATAATTTTTTTATTTCATTTGATTGCATTTTCTGTTATTCTATTTAGTATTTTCACTTTCATTGTTTCCATTATTTATAAGTATCGTCTACATAACGTAGTATTTTCGATTCCGCATTCCCATTTTTTGTAGTTATGCAGTCATTTGTCTTTTTGTACATCTTCAATTCATTGTAGAATCATGAAACTTGTACCATTCTATACAGGTCTAGTAGATGAGTATTGTGTACCTCTAGTGCCTCCCTCTAACAACGCCATTGTATGAAGGTATCCCTTGACTGGCCTAGTAAGAGTAAGATAACCTGTTATGATTATGAGCTGAGCTTTATTAAGTTCACAGAAGAGCTCACAGAAAATTGAGAACTTAATGTTGCCTTCAAATTTCCGCAGTTCTACCTTCAATGCTGTCTCTACTATTCCTTTTTGGTATATCTCAGTTCCTTGTTATTGTATTCAGTCGGTATGGTATCGCCCTAATAAGGTATAGTAATATTATAACTAAGAATTATTTAAAACTAATACTAAAATTCTCTAAGAAAACACAATTTCTTTAAAACTACTAAAAGTACAGAGTATTTTTTTATTTACATTTAGGTACGTGCTCGGCAACTAAGGCCACTCGCACGGGGGCGATTAGAAACAATATTACAGTGGTATAATAGAATTAATAAGTTTTCCTAATATAGTAGCATTAAGTTGTCACAATAATATCATATAAAAATGTTTATGATACAGCGATACTTTTTTAAAAAACTGAAGATTTTTGTTTATCTGGTTGGAGTCACTGAGTATTTCACATAGCTGCGGTTTGAGTTTTAGCTGTCGTCTTACTGTACTGAATTTATGACATTCGGTAAGATTGTGTTTGACTGTTAGGTAGTCCTAGCATGTTTGACAGTTAGGCCGGACATGTGATGCCATTAGGAAGCTGTGTGTTAGTTTGGTACGGCCTATACGGATTCTTCTTATAATTTTAAGGTCTTGTCTAGAAAGTCCGGTGGGTCTAGTGTATAAAGGCTTATATAATGACGACTGGATTGCACGGAATAAGGTATTTTAAAGAGCTCCAGTGGGTTTGCCATAATCAACTGGCGAATATGTACGCTTCTGTTTTCTTTGGTAATCTGAATATGCGTTGTTGACGTGGTATCTGTTGAGTCAGTTTTAGCATGTTGATCTGCGAGTTCATTGCCAGGTATACCAATGTGAGACAGAATCCATATGAAGGTGAGCTTAGCGTTTAATGTAGAAAGGTAGTGGTAACAGTGATGGATATTTTGAATAAGGGGATGATCGGTAAATAATTCCTGAATGCATAATAAGGAAGCTAAAGGGTCTGTACAAATGGCAACGTTTATGTTCGGGAGGTTAATGCGCTTAACAGCCTGTAAGATACTATACAGTGATAAGCGCACTAATAACCAGCAAAATAACGAAAAAGATGGAAAACATAATATTAAGTTTGAGATAAAAAGAGATGAACCTAGTGGAGGTGTTAAATTTAGCGATAATAACTTATAGATTGACATTATATTGATTGTTTCCCACCTTTAGACGAATCGAACGAATTTGAGAAATGGCACTGTCACAGTGACAGTTTTAGTGGACGTACTCCTCTAATACGTCTAAAGGTGGAAAACAATCAATATAATGTCAATTTATATGTTACTATCGCTAAATTTAACAACTCTACTAGTTTTATTTCTTTTTATCTCACAATTTAATATGTTTTCCATCTTTTGCGCTATTTTGCCGGTTATTAGCACGCTCATCACTGTATAATTCTCCAGTATGTACGCTACACAAGAGAGAAATAAAAGAAGCACAAATGAGATTGTTTTTAGTGGTGACTGAACAGCCAACGTCCAAGTCACTTTTGGAAGCATCGGTGTAAAAAATTTGATCAAAGAGGTTATTGTGTATTATTTCATAAAATGTCTTAATCATGAGTTCTCTAGGTGTTTCGTATTTATCGAATTTTGTTAAATAAATGTTAGTTTGAAGGGGCTGCATAATCCAAGGAGGAATTTGATGGACGGTGATGGGATATGTGAGAGTAAAGCTTATGTCGCTTTTTATTGTAGATAAAATAGAAAATATAGGATTTATTATTGAAGAGGGGGTGGTATAAGTTGCTGTAAATAATCGATACAATCGAATACAAAAGAAGGAAAAATAGACGAAGAGAAAACTATTTATTATTTGTGCTGTGATTAGATTCGACAACAGAGAGGATATCGGAGGAGGCACTTGTATACTCTTGTGTATCATCGGAGGTAGGCCGTTGTTTTAATTTTTTCGAGATTCTGGCGATATGGTTTTTTAGTGACCTTTCCTTAGTACCTGTGTATCTGTGATAAGTCTTTCAGAATACCATCTATATCTGAGAAGAATTTTTGGGCTTCTAGTAGGGGGTTGGGGCATCCAAAAGAGTTCTCAAGAAAAGTAATGAGTTGAGTGGAATTGGGTGTAAAATTACCCAAATTTTCTTTGTAGGCCGATTCTATATCGGAGGTACCATTAAGCCCCATTAAATAATTAGGTCGAGGATCAGATTTGGCCTTTTTTTGGCCTGTTGTGGTGGCATCATGAGTGTCGAAGAATCTTGAGAAGTTGATTGCTCCGGAGTAATGGAAGGAGACAGCATGGTAGGAGTATCAAGTGGACTGACAGTAGGGTGTCCTTTTTTGTCCTACTGTTAAAATGGGCTCAGTATTCGTTGGAGGAGGGATAGATAGGTCCGTAATGGTAGCCGAGGTAGGTGTGTCGTTAGCGGAGATGGACTCAATTTCTGAAGATGGAAGTTCTTTTGCTGAAGTTAGGGAGTCAGCTGAAAGTGAAGAATTGGTAGGAGCATTAGCTGAAATAAGTGTATGGTCTACTTCACTGGGGATTTTAGGGCAAGACTCCGCAGTATGTCCCGTAAGTTTACAAAGAAAACACTCCAATCTCTCGGTGGATAAAAATATTCTAGATGAATAATTTTCATGGTTTATTAGTAGTGAAGTTTGCACTTCAAATTCCTCCTTGTCGGGAATTACAAATGTAACCCTACGAAAACTCATGATATGTGCATATTGATCCTCCGTTGTTCCGCATTTTACAAAAGTAACAGCTGCGACTAGGTGTAAGCCAATATCTTTTAGGTGCTGTTCGATTAGTGAATGCGGGATGGAAGGACACACATTTGAAATGAGAATTCTTTTGGCCGGAGAAATAAGCCTGCGGATAGGTACGAGACGGTGGAATTAATTGTGACGTGAGAAGTAGTTTTCAGAAGTTGATGCATATCAACTTGATTAAGAAAATGCATATTCGATTATTCGATAATCGCTTTAATAAATTCAAATAAAACGGTATTTGGAATGGAGTGTATCACAATTGCTTGTTCCCGTTTCGGGAATGAAGGGGGAGGAGGCTTGAAGAGTGCGGCAGCGACATAAGATTTTCGGTTGGAATTGGAGTTGTTTGATGTAGATGTGGTTAGTTGAGAGTTGTTCATGATGTGTGTAGTCCTGGTTACCAAAACTACAACACAATATCAAGAGTACTTACAGGCCCTTTCGCAGATTGGAAAGGGGAAAAATATAAAGGAGCTCACCTGATTTCCTTGGATTTTCACTAATTTTATTCGAAATTAAACAAATATAATTAGATTTAACTTAGACTTTAAAAATAATAAACACATCAAAACCTCGTTTCCTTATCACATTGTGACTGAGAATAAAAAGACGATGAGGAAATTCGAAATTAATTAGCACTTCGCTTCGAGTTGTCAGCTTGTCGATGGCCAACACGTGGTACAGAGTATTTATAAAATATCTAATACATTATAATGTTCTGAAGCTGTTTTCTTGTGGTATATTAACACAATTTACAACTTTTTGAATGAATAAAAGAAGTGAAAAAATAGTACACCAAAGTGTGAAGGAAGTATTTATTTCTTTAGCTAAGCACTTTCGACAAAATTGTCTCATCATCAAAGCTAATGGCCAATAGAAAAAGTACCACTACTGAAGGCTATATGCGTGAACATCATATTTTATCTAGCTGCATTACAATATATAGTCATGTATGCTTGTGATTTTGTCCTCCGGAGAACCCCCAAACAGAAAAAAAGAATAAAATGCTACACAGACTTTACAAACTCTTTAAATCTCTTTCATGACGTGGGTGTATCACTTAACCATTACGGCCTATTGACACATAGTGCCACATAGTGGCACTCTATTGACTGATGACAATTTTGTCCAAAGCGCTTAGCTAAAGAATAAATGCTTCTTACACACTTTGGCATACTATTTTTTCACTTCCTTTATACAATTTTTTTTTTACTTTTCAATTTGGAACTCGTTCTCACAATACAGAATAAAATAATTTTGTTCGTGTTATTTGGTAAAAAAAATTTCTTACAATTATTTAATGTTATATGTCTCAATGATATTGACAATTATTCAAACGTGTATTATACTTTTAAAGTAGATGACTTTAAAATGATTAAATTAGAAAAGTATATTGTCAGAAAAATTATAGCATGTGACAGTAAAATTCTCCATTTATTGGTCCCTTAGCAAATAATTAGGAAAAATTTTAGGAAAAAGATCTGATGATAATATTCCAACATGGTAAGTATTTGGTCTTACACTTAATTTACTCTTAATATTCACACGAAAATCTCAGTTATATGGATGTTATTTTAAAACGTAAATGATATATCCTCGATATGGTATTGGCCTAATAATAGTGATATTTTCTTTCTATTGATTTCCCCTTTTAATATTGTTAACAAGATCCTACTGCACCCTGTCGAGGAATTTGCGACATAATTGGTTTCATTTTTCTCTTTTTGACATCTATTTATTTTAGGACTATACTTGAATTGTTCCAGTCAACGTTTATTTGCCCATGCGTGTTTAAAGATTTGAAGTCTATGAAATTATCTATTTTTGATATAAGTTAGATGTTCACTTAGTCTAATATTTAATTGTAATGTTCTTACATTTTACCTAAATAAAAACATTCGCATTTACAAGGTAATTTATAAACACAATTCTTTATTCTTTCTTGTTCATTTTTAGGTTTAGTTTTATTTAGTTTTAGATTAAATAATCAAATAAATCTCAATGTGTTTGTTGTTTTAAATGTTGTTGAAATGTTACGAAATAAACTTATATTATAGTAAAATTGCGGCTTTTAATATTCAGCGGATCTCTTTATTATACAAGAGATGTATTACATTGAACCCTTATCCGGGCAACACATTTTACTTACGTAACCGGGAAACTCGGGTCCATTGGACACACGACTGTTATTAAATATACTATTCATATATACCTACATATTTCTAATATTTTTTTTGATTTTTTATTGAAGTTAAATTTAAATTGTCTAGAGTCTAGTTTAAAAAAAATCAATATACACTAATCAATTATTTTTCTTTATTGCAATATTCACCAACTGTTTTAATTATTATAGAGTGATCGTTACACACATTTCTACTGCATATTTCGCAACTCTCTTTCTGTTTCCTGTACTTTTTTGTTGGATACATGTGACAACTTTTCTTTGTTAAAACTGTAAAATTTTCTAGTTTTAGCTTTTTATTATGTAGACTAACGTCTTGTAAGCATTTTTCAATACACTGTTCTGTTTCCTGATGTATCAAGTCCCCTTGATTTTCTTCTCAAAATTTGAGGCAACATTAGTTGTTCTGCTGTCGTTGTAAGAAAAATAATTTTCGCTGTCAATCTTTGTTTTCGATCCATTTTGGATGTAACTTTGTCCAAGTAATAAATAGCTACCCCAGCCACGTCTAATACATTTTTACATATAGGTACTTTTGAAACATTTGGGCTTATCGACATCACATTTTGTACTATTAGAATAGAGTTATTTATTTATTTATTTATTTATTTATTTATTAATAACAGATACAAACAGGTTTCCCTACTTACATGTATCCGTATCTACAATGACAACAGTTTAGTACAACATGCACATAATGTAATTTGGTAATAAGCGCTAATTTTCATTAAAAAAACTCTGGAGCTCCATAATTGATTATACAACTTATATAAAATAATTACTTAATTTAATATCTTTGGACGCAAAACTTAAACAAAAAACCTAATTAAATACAAAACAAGTTGTTACCATATACATATAATACCATAATTAAAAATAAAGAAAGCAATAATTATAAGTACTGATCAATCATTAACAAAATGAGGAGTTCCCAAATACATTAAACAACTAAATATTAGTATCTAAATTAGATTAAAATAAAAAAAAAACGTGTCTACCATAAAAAGTGGAAAGATAAATGAAGGTACCAAATCGTTTGTACTAGATACTACGCAGATAATGACCAAACCTCCATCTTGTCACGTTGCCACGTTTACCATTAAGTAGCTGATTTAAAGATCTTGGTGTGACGTAATATTTTTGATACCTCCGTCCTTAATAAAGATTTTGCCATCCCTGGACCATGCATTTTGTTTACCGTATTTTTGTTTTGCTGCATTCAGTAGCTGATATTGCGGCTTCGTAAGGTTTTCACTAATAAATATGTGGGTACCGTTCAACAACTTTTTTGAAATCAAAATTTCTTTCTTCTTTAGATATGATACCATTTCGAGTAAAACAATTCTTGGTTTATTATTATCAACCTCTCTCTTACCCAGTCGATACACATTATTGATATCATTTTCACTTAAGTTCTCGACTTTCATTGTTGAATGGATTAATTCTTTAACCACCCTAGGCAAATTCTCCTGTTCCTGTTCTGGTAACCCATATATTCTGAGAGTATTATTCCGTCTAACCTGCATAATACCATCCAAATAGGCTTCATTTTTTATAATCCTATTGTCATTACTAACAACCCTACTGTCAATTTTATCTACAGTAGTTTTTAGGCAAACCAATGTCTCATCAACTTTAATAAGCCTTTCATTAAGATCTTTAACAATTTTGCTGCATACCTTTTCAATTAGCATTTCCAACGTTCTATCATCGGGCAAAGATATGCTTCGGCTACGGGTTCCTTTATCCATTTTTCAAGATGTTCGTAGGTAGATACTAGATGATGTTTTTTCCAACACTGAATTATACCCACCTAAACTTTAGACACTTATGACGGTATAATGTGACTTAGTAACAATTTTTGTGAACATTAAATTAGTAATTTGATTCAAAATGTCGGAGCTCACTTTCAGACATTTACACGTGCATGCTGCGTTGCCACGTTATCTGGTTCTTTGTGTATATCACATCACAGTCAGCATTGTGATGCTTGGTAGATAGGACTAGGAAACTTTGTTGTTTTTTCCGAACGTAGGTAACAAGAGATGTTTTTAGAGTGAATCCGAAAATTTAAGATTTCTCTTAATGATTCTTGTTTGATAGAAATTCCTGAGCAACAAACCTATTATTTTTTTTACTGTGCCCACCAGAGTTAGTGAGTTTGCCAGTAATTGACGTACAAGAGCAAGATCAGTAAAATAGTTATCGCAAATCACATTCTTGTTGGCATTATAATAAGGCTCAACGAGTTGCTTTACAACTTGAGGTGCAAGGCCTTTTGCTATAATATGTATGTCTCAGCGTCACAGGTCCACCATATTCCCATGAAATATTTAGCTGGCTTTGAAGGTATATATTGTTTTAAAGGACACCTCCCTCGATACGAAACAAGTTGCTAATATACCGTTTTGTTTTTTCCTGGTAAATAGTATTTCTGAAAGTTTTGGTTGACTTTATTCCATACATCGCGCGCACATTCCTGCTAATCTATCGTTCGTTCTTCGTTAAGGCCTCGTGTCTTTATCGTCAAATCAAGCAAATCTTAGCAAATTTTTGAGCATTTTGTCCCCATGGTAGCATTAAATATAGGAGGCCCATAAAACATACTCCAAAGTACATTTGTAACAAATCTTTAGACTTTAGGTACATAACAAAAATAGGGTCCGACGGACCCGTGTTGCCACTTTGTAACAAAATTTTTTCGACGCAATAATTTTAAAAATGGTAATTGATATTTTGAAAAGCTCATGACTTTGTTAATGGAACCATACTTCTACATAAATTCATTAATACATAAAACTTAATAAAAATTGTTTGCCAGTTTATGATAAAATAAGTGGCGTCTAGGGTCCATCGGACCCACCTTACCCGGACAAGGGTTAAGTATTTATTTTAAAATTAGCTGTTGTTAATACTTTTGTTATTTTTCTTTCTTATTATAAAACTAACAGAAAATAGTATTTTTCTATGGATGCTATACAATGTGCCGCTTCTCTCACTACTGACATACATTCAAAACGAAACATTTCTCACGCAGTGAGAAAACTTAGCTGCGGTTAAAGATAGCCCTGATGGAATACAATGTTGCCTAATTTACTGTTCCGTTCCGTCACAAATCGTCTGTCATTCAAGTCAATCAAAAACAAATTTGTTTGGTTTTGTTTTCAAAATTGTTGAAGTTCTATTTTCTATTTGGTTCTATTTTTTAGTCATGAATTAAGTAGTATCGTGGGATATTTGAAGTTCTTGGGTACTGAAAATTCAAGAAGTTTTAGAAGGAAAACAAGTTTTAAACTCTGGTCATCTTATTTTGGCTGAAAAAATAGAGGAAATTTCTGAGCATATACCATCAAAATATATGGTTTATTCCTTCAGTAAAGTCCAATCCCCACGAAATTAAAGGAACCCTATCTTTCACAAATGGCATGAGCATTAGCCAAATGTTATGTCCTTGTAAAGCAGAAAATAGTGGAAAATGTAAACATGTCTCTACTCTTGTTAAATGTAAGTACCTATAAGGTATGTAAAGTTCCAAAAATAAATGCAATCATGAAAGGAATATTTTTGATTTTACATTGATATTGTTTTAGGGAAGATGGGAAATTAATGGAACATTCAGTACATGAGTTGAAAAAAATGTTAACAGATTGGCAAATGAAGACCATTTTTAATTGATCTAAACATTTATAGAGACAAAGTATATGGTTAATATAAAATATTACCTGCCTGAAGTAACTTGGTGTACAAATCAATAATAACCATAATTTTTATTCCCAGGGCCAGTGAGACACAATGTGCATTTCATTTCTAAATGTTCTAAGGAAAGATCTCGTAAGAATAATAGAACAGTAAGGATCTGTGAAAAAACGTCTATTTTTGGATGTGAGAGGTGGCATTCGGATTTTTGCAGATAAAGTTAGGTGACACCTTCAGTAATAATAATTGACTTATGCTCCTTCTCAAATATGCCCGGAACATTAATAAAAAAATTAAAATATTTAAAAATTTCGAAAAACGTCGATTTTTTTCTGCTTTCTTTGCTTATAACTTTAAAACGATTCGTTTTGGAACAAAGTCGTACTAAAAATTAAATAAAGATAATTGAATTTTGTATGATATGCGACTGGTCAAAAATGTCTTAGCGTATTACCTTTTCTGCAATATAGCAATAAATACAAAATAAGGGGGCAAAATACGCCTGTTGTTATTCAATGTTTTTAACCACTTTGGTGGCACTTAGAACCTTAGTAATTTACTTAGGAAATTTTCTGTAACATACTTAAACCGTGTACCAAATTTCATTAAAATCTACCTAATAGATTTTGCATAATAAATTTGCAATCTAAATGTTTTTAAAAAAGTTCAAATTTTTTAAAATCTTTCTGAACAAAAAGTAGACCATTTAGAAGTTGGCTAATTTTTTTACATATAAAGAGGTGCTCTACCTATCTAATACACTTTACAGAATTAAAATCGGATTATTTAAAAGGCCTCAGCAATGTTTTAAACTTATAAACAATTTTTTGGCTTATAAACAAATAGCTTTGTTTAATAATAGAAAATAATTTTTAGCAATGAAAATAATTAAATTCGGTATAATTTGACTTAAACTTTCAAATGCTGTCAGCAGAATTGCTATTTTGTTTTTTAATCAAAACTATTCGCGTTCAAAAATTTCAATTTTTCGATTTTTTGAAAGTTCCACTGCGTTTATCTCGAAAACTATGCATCCTACGAAAAAACTTGTAATATTTTTTGCTTAGAATTACCCAATAAATACAAAAAAAATGTTTTATTTTGCGAAAAATCGATGTTATGCAATTCCTCAAGTTCTTTGTTTATAACAATCTTCTCGACATCCGGATCAACTGCTATTCAAAAAAATCGTGTTCTACGGGTCAAAAAATACATGAAAATCTTGGGTAAGTCCATCTAAATAAAGGAGCGCGTAGCACCCCCTCCTGGCCACAGCACTAATTTGTTTATAAGCCAAAAAATTGTTTATAACTTTAAAACATTGCTGAGGCTGCTTAAATAATCCGATTTCAATTCTGTAAAGTGCATTAGATAGGTGGAATACTTATTTATATGTAAGAAAATTGACAAATCTTTGAATGTTCTAGTTTTTATTGTTTTTAATTTTTTAAAAAAAGTTTAGATTGCAAAATTATTATTCAACATCTAGTAAGTAAATTTTAATGAAATTTGGTGTACGGTTTTAGCACATTACAAAAATTTTCTAAGCGAATTAGGAAGATTCCAAGTGTAACCTAAGTGATGGAAAATCATTGAAAAAGGACAGGCTTGATTTGCCCCCTTATTTTATATTTATTGCTATTTTGCAGCAAGGGTGATAAACTAAGACGTTTTTAGCCAATCGCATCTGATAGAAAATTTAATTATCTTCGTTTTATTCTTATACGACTTTGTTCCAAAATAAATTGTTTTAAAGTTATAAACAAAAAAAGTAGAAAAAAATCGATGTTATTCGAAATTTTTAAATATTTGATTTTTTTTATTAATGTTCCGGGCATATTTGGGAAGGAGCATAAATCAATTATTATTAACGAAGTTATCACCTCACTTTATCCGCAAAAATCTGAATGCCACCTCTCACATCCACCTAAAAACAGATCCTTACTTGTCTATAAATAGATCTGTAAAATGAAGGTTAACCTAATCTGTTTAACCATCGAAATTGTTGTATTGTTATAAAAATAATAAATCTCTATTTCATATTATTTACACTACATACATTAGCCTGGAATTTCATTGTGTCTACATTAGTGGCCATAGTCACAAACCTACCCTAGTCAGAGGTACTGTCTTTCGCAGATGTAGTAATACCGGGTTTGATAAATTATTGCTAAATAAACTTTGTGAAAAGTAACTTTTCACAAAATAGACAGAGTTTCAATAGTGTTCACTGTACATACTTAAATCTTTTTTACATTCAGTGGTAATAACATATTATATTTTGTTTTGGTATTTAAATTTACCTAAATATTTATAGAAATATACTATACTAAATTTAAAATCAAGATGCAGTATAATAAATAAACAAACCAAGACACGTTAAATGCTACTATGAGCACTCCCGAATCATAACTTACAATGTATATACATTGTAAATCCCAAATCATGATTTCCACAGTTTATACACTGGAAATTATGATTCGGGAGTGCTCCTAATAGTAGCATTTTACTTGTCTTGGTTTGTTTATTTCTACTGCATCGTAATTTTAAATTTAGTGTAGATGTGGCCATCATAGGACTCTCACTAAACTTATAGATGCAATAAACTTATTGGTTTATTTTTATTTTAAATGTTATACTTCCAGTATTGTATGTAGTATCTAGTATTAAAATATATATTTTTAATTAAAAATATAAATATCTTATTTTTATAATGAACAACATTAAATTTACTTCTTGCGGGAGTAGAAAAAAAGTTATAGTAAATATTTTTAACCCGTTTAGCTTTTGACGATATTTGCCATATGTTTGTGTAAGACATGTTTAACGAGTAGTCTAAGGGCATATTATTATAATTTGTTATACAAAATAGACATAAAATTTTGAAGCTTTCAGCTTCACTTTCTCATTGTTTCAATATTAAATTCCACATTTAGACTCTCCACCATTTTCTCATAAAAAAGTATGTTCAGTTTTTACCCCAGGTAGACCGAAACAACCAAAAAATTGATGTTACTTAAGTTTTTAAATATTAAAAAAATGCATTTCATCAGATACACAAAACAAATGCAACTGATTATGTTCGGATAGTGGTGTCCCTCTAATTTTTATTCCTAAAAACTTTACTATTAAACCAAAGTTTTAGTTAAAAAACAAAATGTTTGCTTTCTGTGTTGAGTTACAAAAATAAGTTGAAATGCTATTTAATTTCGTAATATTTCCTGGTGATCCTCTGCCATACTAATTTTACATTGTTCTTACATGCAAGCATTTGTAAATTAATTTACCATTAAAGGCCGCCAAAGGTATATTCATCTTAAATTAGTGGTTGTAGTTTTGTATATTTTATTTTCATTTTGTATTATTTTTATTTTAGTTTTGTAATATTTTTAAGAACAAATAAAACAATTATAATTATTCTGAACTGTTGTTTCTTTATCGAACTTCTTTTTTTCTTAAAAAAGTATCAACAAATCCATATATTTAAATTCAATATAAATGTAAATTTTATAGATAGAATTTACATATAACAAGAATTTTTCATGAATATTCATTCAGATTATCTATTCTTCTTGTCTTTTTTCCTTATGCCTATTACGGTGTCGGATAATATTCCGATGTTTCTTTCACCCATTTTTCTACGCTTTTCTGTTTTTGGCTAGGCTTTTCATTTCTTCTTTCGTTTTCCCTCGTACATGTACTATATATATCCTCTATTTGATCCCTCCAATTCTTTCGGAGATGTCCTCTTCTCCTTTTTGTTGTGTTTCCCATTTCCAGAATTTTCCTGGCTATCCTTTCTGGTTTCATTCTTATGATATGTCCATATCATTCAAGTTGTTTATTTTGGATGTGATATAATATTGGCTATATTTCTGTTCTTCTTCATTTCTTATTCTACCCCATTTTGATTTTCCTGCAATCGTTCTTAAGTGTTTCATCTCCATTGCTTCTATTTTTGACTCATGTTTCTTCTGTATTGTCCAATTTTCACTTGCATAGGTTATTAATGGTCTTGTTATTGTATTATGCATCTTCCTTTTCACTTCCATTTGTATGTCTTTATGTCCTATATGGGTTTATTTAAGGTATAAAATATTAGTGTCGATTTGTTTCCTCTGTTTGCCATTTCAGCGTCTATTTTTCCTTCGTCAGTTATTATACTCCCTAGGTATTCTTAAGTTGATAGGTATTTTATTAATGTTATCTGATTGCACTTTATTTCTCTGTTGTTTAGGTCTCTCTTGTTATTTATTATTATTGTTTTGGTTATCTCTTAAGCTTTCATTTCATTTTTCTGTACACCTTATATTACTATTAGTCCATATCATGTATTCCTTTTTTTGTTCTTCACTTTTACTACATCCCTCGTGGCTCTAGGCATTTGAACACTTCAACAAAAAAAATTATAGACATCAATTTCAATCCCATTCTTTAATTAATGTATGGTATTATATTATATCATATCTCTGTTATTTTTGTAGTCAAAAAACCATCATACAAGCAAATATTTGCATACTATACATATAATAATTACATAAAATTGAACACATCTAAGATGAACGGAATTATCAATCAGTAGCCTCCGCCTCCATCCTCCATAAATACTCAAATGAGTCAAATTCAAATGACTGAAACTGAAAATACTATTTTTTAAAGTCTACTGACCTTGAGTGACTTATGAAATTTAAATTGCCCGCCAAAAGTGACATTTCTCTGAGCCAAAATTTGGCAACACTGTATTCCATCAGGGGTAACTTTAACCCCAGCTGAAAAGTTGGCCATTGCAGTGAGAAAAGTCGGCCATCGCCGTTTTTCCATTCACATGATCGCCGTTTCCATAGTAACATGCACAATACAAACACAATTATTTTTGTCAAACAAAATGTGTTGGAGCAAAACTTACCACCAAGAATTACCTTTTAAAACTGTTTAAATCTAACTGTGAATTATAACTTTAAATAAATAAAGTATAATATACATACTAAGAATATTAAATACCTGATATGTATTTTATGTCAATTTAGGCATATAATATACCTAAAAGCAACTAAATTATTTAATTTTGTAATTTGAACTCTTGACTAAAACGCATCCATAGAAAAAGTACAGTATACAACACGTGAGAAAATGACATATTCCTCCCTCGCTTGATTTGTGGCTGCGCTCGTGAGAAATATGTTTTTTTTTCTCTTGTTGTACAATATGCTATTCCCTCTGAATATTCTTTATTGAGAAATATTTTTAACTATAATAAATAATTATGTACTTATTTGCGATTAATAATGAGATATTATCAACAGTAATCTTGAAAAAGATAGAGATTCCCTTCTCATTTATATTTTTAAAGTTGTATTGCAATATTTTTAGCCTTTAAGTTAAAAACATACATTTGATTTTTCTTTGTCGAGCAGTGTATTGTAAATAGTAAGCCCTGCTCTTATGTATTTTTAGAGCATCTGCAACATAAAGCATACAAATCTAGATAATAACCGTTATTTTCCATTTCAGTGACTTTCAGCAGTCGTTAAAATTATCATTCTTTTGCGAAGTACATTTTGAGCATAGTTCTATTTCTATCTATGGTTCCTTAATTACCTCTACGATTGCAAAGATTGAGAATAATGCACGGAAAAAGCTTGAAAGGACACAATAAATTATTTTGTTGCTTGTTGGAAAAGAAGAATGGGGTTTTGTTTTTTGCTTATTGTCACATTTCTAAAAACTGCGCTTTTATATTTATAGTGGTATTGTCTTTTATAGTGTGTGTATAAAATATTTCAAGAGCTAGAATTTTATAAAAATTTTCTATTGCACATTGTTTCTTCATTCACAGCTTATTAAAAATGAAGTCTTTATCATTGATTTAAATACATACGGTCATAATTATGGAATGTTTTGTACTTTAACATGTACTTACACTTAGTCCATTTACTCACGGTTTTTGCTCCAAATTTTAAAGGATTGGATTGACATGAAATTTGGCATACATATAGCTAACATGGCTAAGAAATAAGTGATATTGTGCCGATGTGTACTTTTGCCCTGTGGGTGAGTTTCACCCCTTCTCAGGGATGAAAAAATATACGTTCAAAATAACTCCGGAAGTGGATAATCCGACTAATTCTAAGCAACTTTTGTTCTATCCGCTGTGATCTCGTAGGTAGAGGGGATACTTAAAAGGTCATGAGACCAGTAGTGACAAATCAATGAACTTTTGCTGGAAATTTGACATAAAAAAAGTAATTAATTTAAAACATTGAAATTAAAAACATTAATAGGAAAAAATATTATTTGGCAAAAGTTGTCGCATATATTTTTACCTTAAATATATTTACTTTTTAAATAATGAAATTTGTTTTTTTCACACTTTATAATATAATTTACCTATAAATCCAAGTGGCACCTACACGATAATTGTGAAAGTATCCGACGTAGGAAAGAAGGAAACTAATATTTAACGTCAAAATGTTAAGCAAAATCTTAAAAAAATTATCATAATGAATCATAAATTTTGTAGTTACTGATATTAGCCATCGATTTTCAATCTAATTACTTCTTTGTGTTTTAAATATTACACGATAAGAGTTAAATAATTAGTTTAAAATTTCCAGCCGAAGTTGCACTAGTAATCCGCTAGTTGAGTTGGCAATGCCAGTGAAGCTTACAGCGAATAGCGATTTTTAGCAAAGTTAATATTTTTGAGTTATAGTATGATACAATTGATCTAAAAGATGGCATAAACCAGACATCCAAAAGTGAAAGTTACCCTCCAACACCAAATTGTTCTATATGGCCCACATTATGTTCAGAAAAAAGTCACACCATTTTGAGCGTCGGGTTTTTGGGGAAAAGGGGGGAGAAATCAGTAAATTAGTAGTTCTTTTTACGTTTTTCGTCAATATTTCTAAAACTATGCGGTTTAGCATGAACAACCCTCTATACAAAAATGTTCTACATTAAATTTGAAATAAAAAAGGCTCTATGCATAATCCTTCTAAAATAAACGGTTCGAAAGTCACGGAGGTAGTATAGAATAATTGGTCCAAAAAAAAAGGCGTAACCCAGCCATCCACAGTAAAAGTTTCCCTTCAACACCAAATTGTTATATATGGTCCACATATTGTTCAGCAAAAAGTTACACCATTTTGAGCATCCGGTTTGGGGGGAGATGGGGGAGAAGTTGGTAAATTAGTAGTTTTTTTAAGTTTTTCGTCAATATTTCTAAAACTATGTTTTAGCGTAAACAATGTTCTATACAAAAATGTTCTACATACAATATAAAACAAAAAAGGTCCTATACATAATTTTTATATAATCAACGGTTCCAGAGTTACGGAGGGTGAAAAGTGGAGGTTTTCGATACTTTTTATATTTTTTCGGAAATTGATGATGATTTTGGGTGATGAGGTTGACATTTCTTTAAGGGCATATCACTAACATACCATCGTCCACTGAAATATCAAATTTTATTTACAAAACACAATCCTGTTAAATAAATTGCCCACAAAATATAAAAAGTATCGAAAACCTCCACTTTTCACCCTCCGTAACTCTGGAACCGTTGATTTTATAACAATTATGTATCGGGCATTTTTTGTTTTAAATTTCATGTAGAACATTTTTGTATAGAACATTGTTTACGCTAAAGCATAGTTTTAGAAATATTGACGAAAAACTTAAAAAAAATACTAATTTACCGACTTCTCCCGCATGTCCTCCCCAAACCGGGCGCTAAAAATGGTGTAACTTTTTACTGAACAATATGTGGACCACATAGAACAATTTGGTGTTGGAGGGAAACTTTAACTTTGGATATCTGGGTTAGGACTTTTTTTGGACCAATTATACTACATATACTACCTCCGTAACTTTGGAACCGTTCATTTTATTATTATAATTATATATCATTTAATATAATTATTATAATAAAGGATTATGCATAGGGCCTTTTTTATTTTAAATTTAATGTAGAACATTTTTGTATAGAAGGTTGTTCATGCTAAACCGCATAGTTTTACAAATATTGACGATAAACCTAAAAAAAATACAATGTACCGATTTCTCCCCCTCTCGCCCCCCCAAAGCCGACACTCAAAATGGTGTGACTTTTTTCTGAACATTATGTGGACCATACAGAACAATTTGGTGTTGAACAACCGACTAAAAGAACAAGTTTTTAGTCGGTTTTCCGCTAATAACTCAAAAAATAAGTATTGTATCGAAAAAACATTCTTAGCAAAAATATACCTTATAATCAAGTAAAAAAAGTGTAACTATGAGGTCTCTACATCCAGTAGCAGGAGACTTATACCCTATGAAAAATAGGATCATATTGGTCAAACTCCAAGTAGAAGATTTCAACGTGAAATAACCAAAAAATGAAGAACTTTTTTGGAAAAACTCATTACAACTTTTTTAAATTGTTTAAAAAATATTTATTTTTTGTCTTTTGTAAGTCTCTAGTATCAAAAGTAAGCAAGTACGCTGAAAATAAAGTCGGTCCCTTGTTTTAGTTTTTTATAATCTATATTTTTGCTAAGAATGTTCTTCGATAAAATAGTTACCTTTTGAGTTATTTGCGAAAATCCGTCTAAAAACCTATCTGAGTATAGAGACTATGTTTTCGTTGGAATTTTGCCACGTTGGATAGACGAGTAGTGAGATGCAAATTATAGATCTCCCCTTAGTCTTCTTTAATCTAACATTCGTTTGCTTTGAACGTAATAGAAACCACGAAGGCGTAACCAGAAACTTGGTCTCATTAAAAGTTTAATTTTTGTTTGAAAATAAAACTTTCAATTGTTTTAGGCCGATGTCGCTACGATATCCATTTCGAGTTATTTTGTCGTGATTCGATACTAGTAGGCTAGGTTAATTTTAGTTTGTTCAGAGATATACATACACTGTGGGCCGAAATAAAGGAGTACATTTTTTAGTTCAAACTAACTTTTTTGTTTTGTGGGCGATATAATTTCTTTTTGCAGGGCTATTAGCCTAACATGTCCTCAACATGACTGAAAATTTGGAAGCAAAAATAAAGTACAGGGTCGGACTTATAAAAAAAATTATGTAACGGCGCATTTGGGCTCGTTGCAAATGAAAACTGTCTTAGCTAAAATTGAACTGATATGCTCTTTTGGTAGGTTAACTATCCAGAACACTTCGGTAAAAAGGAAATTTTTCAAAGTTATCGAATTCGCAAGTTATCATTTTTTTATTAAATTAGGAAAATATAACATTTTAACAAATAACACATTTATGAAAAGAGTATAATAAAAAAAATAAAATAAAAATTTTATTTTGAATTCAGTTGCAATGCGAAGGCAAAACAATCTTACTTTTCAATTAGAATACGGAGCGCAGTCCAGTCCCTTGAATCGCGATTTTCGGCTCTTATTGGAGCCTCATCGGAAAGAACGTAGGCTTGTTCTCCATACCCCAATTGATCCGTACTGAGAGGTTCTCCCACCCATTGCAACTGAAGTGAAACTTCATCTGAAAACTTCATCTTTTACAGTATAATAATTTTAAAACTTGGACTAAAATATTATGAATGTGTCCACCATTATTGTTTACCACTTCTTGAAGTCGTCTGCGACATAAATTGATAGCCCCATTTATTACACCCTGTTCAAAATTGTTCCAAACAAACTGCATTCTTTCTTTGAGCTATTCGATAGTTTCAAATTGTTGTCCGTCATACAAATTTTGTTCGAAAATTCCCCAAATTGAATAGTCAACCGGATTTAATTATGTGCTGTTAGGTGGCCACATCTCAGGCTCAATATAGTCCGGGCAAATTTCATTCAAGAATATCCTTGTATTGTGGGAAGTGTGCGAAGGAACACCATCCTGCTGAAAAGTGTAATCATCACATACATCTTCATTTTCAGGTAATAGGTGCTGCAAGATTTGTTTTTTATGTTTCTGAAGTAAGTTTTACCCCGGTATCAACAAAAATCAGACTAGATTTTCCCAACATGGATACTGCAACAGAGACCGTCACACCTTTTGATAAATGACTTTTTTCAATTAAAAGATGTTCTAATGGAATTTCTCTCTTAAATTGTATGTCAAAATATACCCTATTATTTTGGGTATTTTTAGGACTCCCTAAATAAAATATTTCTTTATCTGAAATCCATATTTTTCTAATGTCTTCACAGGAGCTGAATCTTCTTAGTAGCAAATTACATTATTTCCAATCGTTTTTAAACTTTTTTAAATACTTTAAGATGGCAATCTTCTTTAATGGAAATCCAAGTTTCTTTGCGATTTTTCTTGTTCCAACAGATTGGCCAGGTTGCATATTTCCTAAAACAACCCTTACTCCTAGCAATATTTTCTTCACTTCTTGAGATTCGCTTCCTTCCTTCTCCACTTTTATGTTCAATACACCCATGGGTTTCCCTTAAATGTCTTATGACTTTCCTACCGTTCCAATATGCCAATTTTTCTCAGGAAATGCATTTACAATTTTTCTTGCACCATAATTATATTTTTCAAGGTAATATTGAATTATTAATATTTTCTCGTTTTTACTTAAAAGTGGGATTATGAACTGGCCAATTTACTTATTTAACTATAAATGTCAAACAAATTCCATGGCAACATAAGCAGTCATGGCTTACTAAGTAAAATTGACATATTATTAGAGCGTTTGAGATATTCTTAAGACATTTAACAAAAATTACTGCTTGTAATATGAGACAAAAACGATGGAAAAGATGTAATTTAGTGTTAAAAAGGTTTCGTTCTGGTGAAAATATTAGAAAAGTACTTAAATAAAATTTCCTAATTTAAGTAAAAAATGATATTTTACAAATTCAGAACTTTTTAAAAATTTATGGGGCGTGTTCTGAACTTGAACATTATTTAAATAAAAAAATTGTATTTTGCGAATCCGGTAATTTTGAAAAATTTCCTTTTTACTGAAGTGCTCTGAATAGTAAACCTACCAAAATAGCGTATTAGTTGAATTTTAGCTACGACAGTTTTTATTTGCAACGAGCTCAAATGCACCGTTACATAAATTTTTTTATAAGTCCGACCCTGTACGTTATTTTTGCTACCAAATTTACAGTCATGTTGAGGACATGTGGGGCTATTAGCCCTGCAAAAAGAAATTTAATCGCCCTGAAAAGAAAAAAGTTATTTTCAACTAAAAAATGTGCTCCTTTATTTCGGGCCACAGTGTATATACGATCTGTGATTATTTCTAATGAGAATGAAAATCATAAGATTGTTGACGTTCTTTGAACAAACTTAACTATAATACGCCTCTTGTTTTCGTTTCACGGCGAAATTATCTTATGAAACTTAAATTTTTGTCAAAAAATGTGCAATAACTACCGCATAAAACTCACCAAACTTCATTCTCGTACCTCAACCTATTTTACAGCAATGATTTGAACGTCAGTTTGTACGAAATATTTTAATACCCCGTATCTTGGAAACGCAGTATTAGTAGACATACGTTTATATAGCAACCTGTCAATATTTGTTTATGTAAAATCACCCTCTGAAATTTGTCGCACTTATTTACTAACATCCTGTGTAAAAAATACATAAATAGTCGTCCAACTCTTGTTAAAAAGTGAGTTTTTATTTTTTAGAATGCTCAAAGAGTTTTTATTGGTATTTAATAAATCTAGCAAAATGGTAAATAAAGACACTTGAATGTTTCGAGCGGCACTCCCAAATCATGATTTATAATGTATATACAGGGTAGCGAGAAAGTATGAAAACACGGTCATTTCTCGGAAACCGCTAAAACGATTTTTATAGGTTTTGGTGGGTAAGGGTTTTCTAATACGGCCAATATTATAGTGGCAATTACATTGTTGTCAAAGCTTACACTTTTCTGGAAATCTATTGAAGTTTCTTATTCTAAATGTATCACCCTGTATATTGTTTGCGTTTTAACGTCCTTAAAAAATACTGGTTATTTGATTATTTTTCATGTTATATTCTCTATACCTAAATACCATGATTTCGGAGTTATTGCTACATTTGTTAAAAAATAAAGGTTTAAACAAATTATAAAAATCAAATTTTTCGGCCCAGATAGACATTATTTTAGGTTTTTGGAAACATTGGAAACAAAAAAGGTGTTTTGTAATTTTCGTTAAAGTTAATCGTTTCCTAGTTATAAACAATTTCAAACTGAAAAAAAAAATCAAAAAATGACGGTTTTCTAGGTTCAAAAACACAAGTAAAATATATTATTTTTGAAAAAAACAAAGAGCCTAAATACAAGTTCAAACCTTATTTTATCAGCTACCGATAATTAGTTTGGGCTTATTGCATTTTAAAACACTCTTTTTTAGTTGTTAATGCAGCCCGATCGCCCATCCTCTCATATTATGCGCTTCACTTTGCAATTTTCGTTAAAGTTAATCGTTTCCTAGTTATAAATAATTTAAAGCTGAAAAATGACGGTTTTCTAGGTTCAAAAACACAAGTAAAAAATATTATTTTTGAAAAAACAAAGAGCCTAAATTCAAGTTCAAACCTTATTTTATCAGCTACCGATAATTGGGCCATGTTAAACAAAAAGCAACCAACCCTCAATTTGTAAATTAAGAGAAAATTAACTTTTTATGACTTTCTAAATATTTAATTTTCCGTCGTATTTTTTTAAACGATAACTTCACTAATCAATAGTTTAATTTTAGAGCAATTTTATCATAGTACTATCAAAATTATCCTAATAAGTTTTTACAAAAAAAATAGCCATATTGAGGGTTGGTTTCTTTTTGCTGTTGGAAATATATCTAATAAAATGCAATCTGCAAAATCCAACCAACCCACAAAATCCATGAATAAAACCGAATAATTTCAGTCAACTCTGTAATACCATACAGTAGAATTTCTACTATTAAACATAATATCAATACAAATAAAAAATATGCGATAATCAGTCAAAATAACAAACCATAATATTTAAAAAGTAAGATAAACATAGCCTTAATCCTAAAACTTACCATTTTCTGAAATTTCCCGAGCCGCTTTAATTATTTTAACAGTTCTTGATTTAAACATATTTTTCGCATTAAAGATTCAAAGATTTCTTCATAATATAATATATATAACACAACAAATTAATATTTTAATATTTAAGCACGAAGTAATATTGGTCAGTACCTACACGTAAAAACAAAAAGATGCAACATTCCAGGAACCGTAATCGGCATAACAATATCAACCCACTTGGCTGGTACTTTTCGACAGTGCAATGTAATAATATGTTCAGTCCAGTGATACACACAAACAATCCAAGAGGGTTGGTTGTCTTATGCGAAATCTTAAGAGAACTATTATTAAACAGAAATAATTTGGAGTAGTATTTTTCATGGTTTAATATTTAGAATGGCTTGGTTGCTTTTTACACAATGTAGAATACACATTTTTAAATCGATATGTGACATTACCTTGTTTTCCTCAAAAATGTGGGTTGGTTGCTTTTTGCATAACAAGGCCCAATTAATTTAGGCTTATTGCATTTTAAAACACTCTTTTCTAGCTTAATGCAGACCGATCGCCCATCCTCTCATATGCGCTTCATTAACAATTAAAAAACAATGTTTAAGAATAAAACGTGCCAAAAATTCTTAAAGGGAGCTGATAAAACAAGGCTTGAGCTTGAATTTAGGTGCTTCGTAATTTCAAAAATTATTTTTTTACGTGTGTTTTTGAATCTTGAAAATCATAAGTATTCGATTTTTTTTTTCAGTGTTATATTGTTTATAACTCGGGAACGATTAACTTTATAGAAAAATTACAAAATATCTTTTTTGTTCCCAATGATCCAAAGAACCTAAAATAATGTCTATCCGGACCGAAAAATTTTATTTTTATAATTTGTTTAAAAACATATGTTTTAATAAATGTAGCAATAACTCCGAAATTATGAAATTTAGGTATGGGAAATATAACATGAAAACTAATCAATATTTCTTAAGGATGTCAAAACGCAAAAAATATACAGGGTGTTCCATTTGAAATAAGAATATTCATTAGATTTCCAGATAAACGGAATATTTGACAACAATGTAATTACCACTATAATATCAGCCGTGTTAGAAAACCCTTATTTACCAAAATCTATAAAAATCGTTCCAGCGGTTTCCTAGAAATTACCGTGTTTCCATACTTTCCCGCTACCCTGTATAATATAATATACTGCGAGGCATAAGTTAGGGATATAGAAAATTATGTTCATTTTCATATTTGATTTTTTTGTGAACATATTAACGGATTCCGCTAATTTTTTTTACTATTTTAGGTTTTCCTTTGGTATTTATATACGTGTGCAAAGGTTTACTCAAACTTCTTTTTTGTACTCATACCAAGTGGAAGAAAGAAATGTTTTTCTTATGTGAACATTTTGTTTTGTTAATGTCCCTTATATCTTTAGAAACAAATAAAATAGACGGTTTTATTCTTGAACATGAGTTTTAACCGAAACAAAAGTTTGAGACACCCTGTAGCGAGCAAAAGGTGGGTATGCATCGCGATACTATGTTGTATTCTCGTACTTTCGTAACATTTTTTTAATGTCTGATATTTTTAATAACAAGCAAGCTACAATTACTATCTAATATGTATTTTAACTGACGACATGCGATACCTGAGGAGGCCATGTCTTATCATACCATTAAGATGAATGTATTTGCTATATCTAGTGCGAAAAGAACAGTGTAATTGAAAAAAAATATGTGTAATGTACCTCTCGCTATTTAAAGAGCCTTCACGTAGACACCAAATCCGTACTTACTCTCAAGGAAATTCCACCCCAAAACATCACAGAGCCTCCATTAAACAATCTCGTCTCTCTTATGTTGCGCCGTGCATACCGCTTACCAGGTCCACAAAAAACTGTTCTTTCTGTTCTAAAAGTTTTTTAATATTTTTTATTTTTATTTTTTACTTTAACAGTTAGAACTGTTATTTTTTATTGTTAATTTTTGTTTTGTTTCAGTTAAAACGCATGTTCAAGAATAAAACCATCTATTCTTTTTGTTACTAAAGATATCAGGGACATTATAAAAATGTTCACAAAATATAAAACTACAATACGATTCCAATGTATACTCACAATAATTGTACTTCCCTACAGGGTGTCTGTAACTTAACACAACAAAAACATTTCTTTTCTTCCACATGGTATAAGTACAAAAAATAAGTTTGAGTAAACCTTTGCACAACTATGTAAATACCAGAGAAAAATCTAAAATAATAAAAAGAATTAGCGGAATCCGTTAATCTGTTGCACGAAAAAATCAACTATGAAAATAAGCATAATTTTCTATATCCTTAACTTATACCTCGCATTGTACACTGTAAATCATAAATCATGATTTACAAAGTTTATACATTGTAAATGATGATTCGGAAGTATTCCCCGTAACATTTAACGTGTCTTGGTGTGTTTATTTCTAGTGCAACTTTACTGTGATTTTAGTAAGTATATTTAGCGTAGTACCATCAGTATTTCAAATAATTTTTCACTATTTTCATCCTTTGATAAAGCTATTATTTTTGTATCTTAAAGATTTTACTATACGAGAAATCGGCAATTGATACTTCTGCTTCACGTTTGCTTTCTGTCGTCATAAAACCAACAAAAGCAATCGATTCAAAACGGCCAATATGTTTTGCCGATTCGATTTCGACTGCGTCTATGGATACGCATACGCACTACAAAAAGTGTCACGTCCATATTTCCCGACTCCGTGTTTTTATCGTCCTTTCTCAACAGTGTAGTGCACAATAAAGAATAAAGGCGAAAGCAATATTTTTCAGTGATGTATTTACAACATAATCTTAGAGCTTTCCGGTCACTAGAAACGAAAATTTACGAGGTAATAACAACCGAAAGAAGACTAGCGAAGTGAGTAAAGTCGGAAAGCAAGAGCAGCCGTGAAAGAGCTAGTAAAATAATGAAATATTGTGCTCTATTTAGGTTAAAAATCAAAACTATAAACTAGTAAGGACAATAATGAACAATGGGATTTATGATATTAGATGAGAAACGATGATGATTTCAACCTGACATTGATTTAAAAGAATAGTATACTCGGCAAAGCGACCTCTATTTCTACGCTCTGTACTTTTTTTCGCACTTTTAATTATATTGGCCAATTATATTAGTCCTGGTTGCTGGATAATTGTCAAGGCCATAGTCCAAAAAAATAATAAGAAGAAAAAATAAGATGCAGGTTATGTTTATCAAACGTAAACAATTGTATGTAGTAAATAAAATCAGTTATTAAAATGCAGTATTGCAAGCAAAATACAATTAATTAAATTTACCTTTATATAATAATTGCATATCATATCAATATTGTGGAGCAATATATAATTTTTCTGAGTCAATGACAGAAGGTATGAAATATACGTAAATTTGACAATTTCAATTGACAATATGAATTATTTAAGATAGTTGCAATATTTCTCCGCGACTCGCGCACGGTCGTTTCTCGTTTCCCTTTCCAAGTACTTGCACACCGCGAATAGGAAAAGCCAAACAATAAAATTTGCACGTAATTTTTCCATTGTTGCCATATTCTAAATTTGAAAAAATACATAGGGAATACTCAGATTTTTTTGACATGGCATTCCTATTACATCTAGAATTACATTGTTTAGAATTAGTGAAGAATTTATAATTAGAGACTGGAAAATATGCACTAAAAAATGTCTAAAATATGCATGCAATATGCATTTTAAAACAAGCTGAATATGCACAATTAACATGCAAATATGCATTTATATATGCACTTATTTTTATATGAATAATTTTATGGTTTACGTTAAATACATAAATAAATAAAAAATAATAAAAATAAATAAATAGGTTTGAATTTAAACCAAATTGTATTATTATTTCTTAATATATTTTTTTAACTTCAGGTTTTGTGACAAATAAAACGGCAAAATATTTTATTTTGACCACAAGATAAATAAGAGTACAATAAAATAAATGTACATATTTTTATTGTTACAATATTGATTCATATTTTCTAAACTAATATTATAAAAAGAGTACAATAAAACAAATTTACATATTTTTATTGTTACAATAAATAATCATATATTGATTCATATTTTCTAAACTAATATTATGTCTTCTATCTGTTAATATTTGTTTATAGGCAGAAAAAGATCTCTCAACGTCACAAGATGTAATTGGGGCATATTTAAACTTTGCTATTAGAGACGGATCCATATTAATATTTTCATCGAAGTTTCCAAAATTGATTATATTATTTATTGAACGCAATAAAGTGAAACCCTCATTTTTGTTTAAAACGTCATCAAGTTTATCTTTAATTTTTACTCCAATTTCCCCATTCAGATTTGTTATTTTCTGTTTAACCGAATCAACAATAGACATACTATTGTGAAGACATAAATTTTGAGCCTCTAATTTTGTAATTGAACTTTCAATGATATCGAAATTCGATTTTATATACAACAATTGATTTTTAATAGACTTTTCTTTAAAAATATTTTGACAGTTATCAATAGCGGTACAAGTCGGATCAAAACTTGAAATAACGCTTTTGATGTCGTCGTAGTGTTCAGATAAAAATATAGCACTTTTAAGCCAAGTTCCCCATCTGGTTAATACTGGTTCTGGTGGTAAAGGAATATCGGGAAGCATCTCCCTATATACCTGTACACGTAGTGGTGCTTTCAGAAATACTTTTTTTACATTATTTATTAAGGTGTTTACATTGGGAAATTCAATTCTAACTTTCTCTGCAACTCTGTTTAGGCCGTGCGCCAAACATGTACAGTGAATTAAATTAGGGAAAAAGATTTTAAGATTGGATGCAGCTTTCATCATATATGAGGCGGCATCACTAAGCATTAATAATATTTTTTCAAATGGTACTTGATCAGGTAAAAAAAAATTTGTTAGGGATTCGTTAACAAATCTAGCTATTGTAGCATAGTTTGTTTTTTCCAAACATTTTACACTAATTAAGTATGAGTTTTTAAAATCGCCAGAGTCGTTAAGAACTCCAACAATTAGATTCGCAATTTGTCGACCCTTTGTATCCGTTGTTTCGTCGACGGAAATCCAAAGATAATCGGCTTTTAACTGATTTTTAATACTCGTCATCACATCTTTGTAACATGCACTGACATATTTTTTCCGAAGAGTTGAAGAACTTGGTATTTGAGCTGGTTTATCTTTAATCTTGCAATAAGTTTTTAAAAAGTTTTGACACGATTTATGTTCTAACTTGTGCAGAGGGATATTGCAGTTCAAAAAAAAATGGCATAAATCCTTTGCAAAGGTTTCTTGCCCAACTGACGTATTCTGAATCTGCAAACTGTTCTGTAGAATCTGCTGGCGAGGTTTATTATCATTTTTTGATAGCTTAGTTTGGTGAAGTGAAGTTTTTATGTGTTGAACTACTTGGAATTTCTTTTGACATGGAATCTGGAATATAATGATAATGATGTTTTAGATGTTTTCGTAAATAGATACCTACATTAAAATGATCAAACTTTTTAAACCTCCCCCAATTTTTTTTTATTTCTCAAAGTGAAATTGAAATCGTCAAACAATAAAGTACAGTCAGTGTACCGTAGTATACAGGGTGGGCCACTCTCAACACCTCGCTCTGTATAAGCCAAACCGTTGCGAACTTTAAAAAACAGTTTTTGAAGAAATGGGACGGTTTGTCATTTTAGAATAGACAGACACATAGATGTGCAAAGAAGTTTGATAAGTTTAAAAATCTATTGAAGTGGAGAACTTACCTTTTTATCACAAATGGTGCAAAACATACTTTCACTGTCGATAACTTTTAGATGATTGTTACTTCCAATCCAACTTCTGAGAAGACTTGATTTTTCCCTTGCTACTTTAGGCATTTTCACAATAATAATAAAATGATTTTTTTACACAGTATAGTCAATAACTTGCAATCACAAAAGTTGAATAATCGGCGATTGATTTAAGACTAACCATTCATAAAATAAAATAATCTATCCTACCCTTAAAACAGTGTTGCCAACTCGACCAATATAGTATTTGCCAAACCTCACAAGAATGATGGAATGATCAGTTCAACAGTAGGTATTCCATTATCAACTAATAAAAAATCCCTATAGCAAGCATAACCCAGTACAGATAAATTATTTGTTTTAAAAAATGCTGAAACATGATCCTGTAGTTAATAGTAATCTCATGGTCCACAGACATAAGTACTAATATAAACATTATTGAAGGCGAAGGGATTTGCTGATGTAGGTGTGTATGTGTGAATGGTTAAACATTTTTTGTTAGGAATCAGATTTGACTCACTGATATCAGTTTCAAGTTCCTGTGAGAGAGTTCCTAAGTTGTTTTAGTAATTGTAAGGCCAACATAAAAATTTGTTCTGAATTAGAAGATTTTCGATTTTTACTAAATAATTTTTATATTATTTAATATGCTAGAAAATATGCTATATGCTAAACAAGAAATAAATAAGCTAAACAACACAAAAATATGCCAAATCTAGCATAAAATAAGCTAAATTGGCAACGCTGCCTTAAAATTTCGTTTTGGTTGGTTTTCCCAGAATAATTCATAGTTGGCCGACACCAGCAGAAAGTACAGGTAATATTTGTAATGTTATTCAAAATATAATCGGTATTTACTTAGGTAATTTGTAAATTCTGAGAAGTCTATAAATCTTAAATATCCGGATAATGATACCTGCAGCTATAAATAACGCCCATTATGTTTATGGGTACAACAACAAAGGAGCTTAACAGCAAAATATTTACTTTCACATTTTATTTTAATGGATGTTGATGTTACTAATATATACCTTATTTTTAAATGGGGTAGAGTAAATTCCCATCAAAATATGCATTTATATGCTCTTAAATCTCCAAATATGCAAGGCATATGCATTTATGAAAAACATGAGAAATATGCAGCATATATATGCATATGCATTTTGCATATAATCCAGTCTTTATTTATAATAGTCCATTCATTAACGGTGAAATATTGCAAAACCTCTAAATTTTAAAGAACCGCTTGGATTGACATGAAATTTGGCATACGCATAGCTAATAAATCAAAGAAAAAAGTTATATTTTGCCGATATGTGCTTTTGTCCTGGGGGTGGTTTTCACCCCCTCTTGGGGGTGAAAAAATATTCGTCCAAAGAAAGTCAGGAAATGGATAAATTGGCTAATTTTAAGTAAATTTTGTTCTATAGAGTTTTTTCACTAAGTCAATACTTTTCGAGTTATTTGGCAGTGAATATGTTCATTTTTTCAACAAAATAACCACGCTTTTAGACGGTTTTTCGCAAATAACTCAAATAGTAAGTATTTTGTCGAAAAACCATTCTTAGCAAAAATATAGCCTATAAAAAATTTTAAAAAATGGTGTATATGTCACGTCTCTACACCTAGCAGAAGCAGAGTTATTGCTAATGAAAAATAGGTTCATATTCGTCAAATTCCAAATAGAATATTTTAACGTGAAATAACCAAAAATGAAGCACATTTCGGGGAAAACTCATTACAACTTATTTAAAGTGTTTAAAAAAAGCTTCATTTTTGTTTTATAAAAAAAATTTCTAGCATCAAAATTAAACAAGTAACGCTCAAAATAAAGTTAGTCCCTTTTGTTTTTGGTAAAAAAATCGAGAAAATCACCCCCTAATTAGTATCTTAAATGAACGTTACGACTTCACGAGTTTCTTGACTCGTGTATATATTGTTTATATGATCTGTAAGTTTCATCGGTTCAAAGTCCTTATTATTGAAAGGGCTGTTGTTAAAAGGGTTGAACGAGTCACTGATCACGAATGTATGCAAATTTAGAAACAGCAAATCTTAATAAATTTTTGTCCAACAGAAAAACAAGAAAATACATGATATTCAGAAAAGCAAATCTGACTTTTTTTGTTTTTCGAGATTTTTGGTATCTCTAACAATTATTAAGTTATTTTGAAAAAAAGCATATTTTTCAAAATTTAAATTTTTCAAAATTTTACATTGAAACCAAATTTTTTCAAAAATAAGCACTTTGAACCGATGAAACTTATAGATCATATAAACACAACATAAGTAAAATAATTTCTGGAGCGGTAGCGATTAATTTCATTTAAGTTGCTAATTAGAGGGTGGTCTTCCCGCTTTTTTTTTGCAAAAACAAAAGGGACCAGCTTTATTTTGAGCGTAACTTGCTTAAATTTAATGCTAGAAACTTTTTGTAAAAATAGAAATAAAGCTTTTTTTAAACACTTTAAAAAAGTTAAAATGAGTTTTTCCCAAAAAGTGTTTAATTTTTTGGATATTTCACGTCTAAATATTCTATTTGAAATTTGGTGAATATGAATCTATTTTTCATTGGATATAACTCCGGTTCTACGAGATCCAGAGACCTAACGCGTACACAATTGTTTTTACTTTTTTATAGGATATATTTTTGCTAAGAACGTTTTTTTCGACAAAATACTTACTTTTTGAGTTATTTGCGAAAAACCGTCTAAAAATGTGGTTATTTTGTTGAAAAATGAACATATTCACTCGCAAATAACTCGAAAAGTGTTGACTTGGCGAAAAAGCTCTATAGAACAAAAGTTACTTAAAATTAGTCAGTTTACCCATTTCCGGACTTATTTTGGACATATATTTTTTCACCACCGAGAGCGGGTGAAAGTCACCCCCAGGGCAAAAGCACACATCGGCACAATATCACTTTTTTTCTTTGACATGTAAGCTATACGTATGCCAAATTTCATGTCAATCCAAGCGGTTCTTTAAAATTTAGAGCAAAAACCGTGAAAGAAAGGACTATAATGACTTTGTATGAAGAAAGTCATTATCACATTTAATAAGATTGCAAATTGTAACTGACGTCTGTCATAATATTGGAGGTTAAGTATAATGTCAAAATATTGTTTTTAAATTATATTCTGGAAAGACGAAATACATATATATTATTGTTTTAATGCAATTCAATTAAAATATCAAACAATTTGAATCAAAATCTAATCGAGAAACTAAATTACTTAACACAATTTAATGTGTAGACAGTTTAATAGAACAGTTTATATTTTAACCAACTTCACATCAACAAACAAAAATCTTGCACAACTTTCGACATAACATTTGTAACGTCATACGTTATTGGTATATATATATACTATAGTTGATTTTTTAACCAAGAGGAGTAAACTAAAAAGACAGATTCACACCCAAGAAAGTTACTAGAAAAGTCACCAAATTCATCTTCTTTTTTCGATGATCATATCAGCTTTCGATGATAATCCATACATATTATATTATACTAACACATCGCTAAAGAGTTCTAAAAATAACTGTTTTTATATAAAAGTAGACTAAAAATCTAAAAATTAAAGGAATAATGCAAAGAACACAAAAAATCGCCGATATATTTAATTAACCTATAAAATGATACAGGTGCCAAAATTTCATAAATGTCATTAGTGTCAAAATTTAATAACAGTGGCCAGTGACAGTGACCTTGCCTGCGGTTGGACCAATTAGAAACAAGCATTACGGCGCGGTAAATTTGAATCACTCCTCTTGGTTAAAAAACAAACAATAATGACACAAACCAAAGACTTATAACGTAGATATCATAGACTTATATATATATATATATATATATATATATATATATATATATATATATATATATATATATATATATATATATATATATAAAAAGAAAGTCAAAGACAGTAACGGGTTACTGGTAAAACAAAGACAGTTGAAGGTAACCGGGAAAGACCCAATACTAAGGAAGCAATAAAAAACGGGTGCTTCTAAGTGAGTGTCTTTTATTAAAAGTCAAGCTTTCGCCACATAATTTTGGGCTTCATCAGAACTTGCTGGAATGGAAAAACATTCTTTACAATCATCATAAATTAAAGATGTTATTTTTTTTTAATCTTACCTAAATGTTGACACTATTTCTTAGTGCATAATAAAATTGATATGAAACCACACATTGTCACAAAAACAAACCAATCACATCTCCCAACTGGAGGAAAAATGGCAATCAAAGCCTTTATTAAGTATTAAAATTCATTTTTTAAATCACCATGTGGCCGGCATTTTTGACAAGTAATTGTTAATTAAGTCATGTGTCGTTTCGACTGTCAATTATCGAAACGCCACCTGTCTTAATCACTTCTTCTTTTTTCCAGCATAGGACATTAACTTTATTAAGTCACATATTAGACACTTTTTAAATTTCACACAAAATAATATAGAAATATAGGTCCCGTTCTATATAAACATATCATGTTAAATAAATTATGTGGTTTGTATTTAGTGTTGGATATAGCAGTCAACACTCCGATGAGATGTACGTGAAGTATGAGATACTTCATCTATCAACATCACTGACATACTTGTTCTTTAACAAAAGGTATGTAATACGTACATCTCATCGGAGTGTTGACTGCTATATCCAACACTAAATACAAACCACATAATTTATTTAACATGATATGTTTATATAGAACGGGACCTATATTTCTATATTATTTTGTGTGAAATTTAAAAAGTGTCTAATATGTGACTTAATAAAGTTAATGTCCTATGCTGGAAAAAAGAAGAAGTGATTAAGACAGGTGGCGTTTCGATAATTGACAGTCGAAACGACACATGACTTAATTAACAATTACTTGTCAAAAATGCCGGCCACATGGTGATTTAAAAAAAATTGAATTTTAATACTTAATAAAGGCTTTGATTGCCATTTTTCCTCCAGTTGGGAGATGTGATTGGTTTGTTTTTGTGACAATGTGTGGTTTCATATCAATTTTATTATGCACTAAGAAATAGTGTCAACATTTAGGTAAGATTAAAAAAAAATAACATCTTTAATTTATGATGATTGTAAAGAATGTTTTTCCATTCCAGCAAGTTCTGATGAAGCCCAAAATTATGTGGCGAAAGCTTGACTTTTAATAAAAGACACTCACTTAGAAGCACCCGTTTTTTATTGCTTCCTTAGTATTGGGTCGTTCCCGGTTACCTTCAACTGTCTTTATATATATATATATATATATATATATATATATATATATATGTATATATTATATATAATAAAAATATTTTTGGGGAATGCAGTCAATAAGTTTTTGGGCTATTCAGTGAAACACTTTGAACTTATTAGTCGAGCTTTCGAAAATTTTATTTTCTTTATCAAGACTATCTACAATAAAAATGTTTAAATTTAGATAAAACTCAAAAACAAAACTTAACTTACTGCTCGTGGTTACAAATTAATAATTATACAACTTATATAAAAACATGAAAATTTCTTAAAAGTAATATGTAAACGTAAAAGTTTTGATAGTATGTCAATTCGACATCACTCAAAAAAATGTCGTTGGACTACTATAATAATTCGATGGGTTGGGAAAGAAATTAATGACATAATTTGTTGTAATTTATGATAGAAGAAATAAAAAAATATATTTTAGGTAGAATTATTAGTAATATTTCAACAAATTTTAATAAGACAAAATGTTATTATAAATGATACTTAATTTATCAATGTCAGACCTCTTATTAATACAATTTGATTTTTTTTATCCAAATTCTCTTTTGCGTAAATTAATTTCCCTTTCTAAAATTGTGGTTTCTTGAAACATGAAAACATGATCATCATTAATCACATGTGTTTCACAAGTGTTTCACTGAATAGCCCAAAAATTTATGGACTGCATTCCCCAAAAAAATTTTTATTACAATTCCAACAGTCATTACATATTAACAATTATATATATATATATATATATATATATATATATATATATATATATATATATATATATATCATACACAGAGTGTCATTTAGAGCGATGTGATGACACCATCTTTTTTTTGGATTAGTGTTGTTTCACTCTTACGCATAGTAAAGCTGAGACAGTTGTCCTCCCCTTCCATGCCTATACTCAGACTTAATGTCATCTTAGGTTTCCCGATACAATGTGTTAGAAAGAGACGCCGCAAACCAGTCCATGAGATCTTGTCGTCATGAAGCGCGGAGGCTAGGCTCACTCTATGTTAATATGTCTACCTCTATGGTAGATATATTAATATTATGTGGCACATGACAGAAGCTCGAAACAAATGACAATAGATGAAAAGCCCTATAGGACAACATGAGTTTGACAATTTGATACTTATAGTATAGATAGTTATTTTTGTTTCACAGTCTTAAAGACAAAGAGAAACAGTATAGCCGGTAGCTGCTGTAGTAAATAAATCTACAGTGCGGTGGAATAAGTGCCCCCCCCTGTCAACTTGTTTATTTTAAGAATATAAGCAAAACGCTCGGACCGGTCGATTTTTAAACTAATCATAGTATATTATAGCATCAACGTTTCGAACTTTACGCGATCCCTCTACAGGTGACAGACATAGCTTTGATTTTTTTAAATGGGAAAGTACATCACGTAATATCTCACTTAATAGCTTTTGAAATACTGATTACAAAAATGTATAATACTTTAATCCTTTTTAAGAGCGTAGGCGCAAAATTTCTTTCGAATTATTTTTAAACGCATTTATTTTTTTTAATCCTGAGAAAACTAATAAGTATTTTTGAAAAATTTAAACGCAGAATGAAATATTACCGTGTTATCGAGGGTTGAAAGTCCCTGAGAACTTCTATATAGATTATTTTAATAAGTCACAGGGGTGAAAAAAAGAGAACATTAAGTCTTATGTTTAATTTCAAATATATCATTCAAAAGAAACGTTTTGTTTATTCTAAGGAACTTTCAGCTCTCAATAATAATAACGTAATATTTCATTCTGCGTTCAAATTTTTCAAAAATATTTATTAGTTTTCTCAGGATTTAAAAAAAAATAAATGTCTTTAAAAATAATTTGAACGAAATTTTGCGCCTACGCCCTTAAAAAGGATTAAAGTATTATACATTTTTAAAATCAGTATTTTACGAGCTTTTAAATGAGGTGTCACATGATGTACTTTCCCATTTAAAAAAATCAAAGTTATGGCTGTCACCTGAAGAGGGAGAGCGTAAAGTTCGAAACGTTGATGTTATAATATACTATGGTTAATTCCAAAATCGACCTGTCCGAGCGTTTTGCTGATGTTCTTAAAATAGACAAGTTAACAGGGGAGGTAACACTTATTCCACCGCACTGCACTGTATATATGTTTCTTATTCGGCAACTGCGCTTTCCTGCTAAACTTGACAGTAGGACAGTAGGGAAAAACCAATATGTATAGGAGGAAAAATATAATGAAATTGTTTGCCGTTAAGTTTGTACCAGTGGGTTATGATGTCATTAAATATATTGCATACAACGCCTAGTTGTTTGAGTTGTACTATACATAGGCATACCCCTATACGTCCGTACGTCTCCGGTTTGACCGAGACGATCCCGGTTTGACATCCCTGTTCCGGCGTCCCGGCCGGTTTTCATTAGCGTCCCGGTCAAACTTAAACAACACCGGCACTTAAACAACAGCGCAAATGCCATTGAAAGCTTGCGTTTTTAAAAAATGCCGAACCCGCAGAAAATGAACTTTAGATTGCTTCTAAAGAAGCTACTTTTGCATTATATTCCATTCCATTCCACCAATGCACAATTTAACTTTTAAATGATCTGATTGCTCCTCAACATTATTATCGAAGCTGTTTGAGCCCAAATTCGGATCTGCGCGTACCAAGTGCAAAACGATCATCACGGGAGTGATCGCACTTATCAAAAGAGATGAACTACACAACAACTAAAAGAATGCAATTTTGTGAGCATTTCACAAAACAATATTTGTGAACAAATAAATCAAAGGGACATGATGTTAAATTGGCACCGATAGTTGTTAGTGGTAGGGGAGCACAAGCGGGGATTTCGCAGTAACTCGAGCGCGTCAGATTATCATATAGGGAGAACCGTGGAACCTCTACCATATATTGGCTCTAAACACAGAGGAGTTCGTTAAGGGGGGCCGAAAAAAATCTATCCTCTGAAAAACTCGAAATCGTCACATGCAAAACAGAGTATATTTCAAAATTCTGACAATTTGGGCGGGGCATAAGGAAATGGGTGAGTCACAAAGTTTCACAAGAAAAAAGCGACCATTTCGCGAAATGAACGATCATCATCATTTTCTTTGCCTTATCCCTATGCGGGGTCGGCTTCCTTAATTGCATTTCTCCACACAATTCTATCTTGGGTCATATCAATTTTAATCCCCTTTACCAACATGTCCTGCCTTATCGCCTCCCCCAGGTCTTCTTTGGTCTTCCTCTCCCACTCCATCCAGGAATCTGCACTTCAGCTATTCTTCGTATTGGGTGATTAACGTCTCGACGTTGAACATGACCAAACCATCTTAACCTATGCTCTCTCATTTTGGCATCAATTGGTGCCACACCTAGACTTCCCGTAATATACTTATTCCTAATTTTATCCTTCTTTGTCACTCCACTCATCCATCTAAGCATTCTCATTTCCGCCACATGCATTCGTTGTTCCTCTTTCTTTTTCACTGCCCAACATTCAGTTCCGATGAAATCATCAGTTCATCAGCGAAATAAACGATAGATTTAAAAAATAAAAAATACTTTCTCAATATTTGTCAAAAATCTATCGAATGATACCAAACACAACTGTCCACGGAGACGGGTGGGGGTAAATTTAATATTTTAAATAGGAATCCCGCGATATTTCGAGAAAGGAACATCAGATCGAAAAACTGAAAAATACGCGTATTCAATATGTTGGAAAAATCTATCGAATGGCACCAAACACGACCCCCAACGGATGTAGGGTGGGGGGTTACTCTAAAAATTTAAATAGGGGCCCCATTTTTATTGCCGATTCGGATTCCTTACGTAAAAATAAGTAACTTTTATTTGAAACATTTTTTCGAATTATGGATAGATGGCGCTTAATCGGAAAAAACGATTGTGGGAAATGAAAAATTAAATTAAAAATGAAAGTCTCCACTAAAATGGAAAACTTTACTTAACTTTTTTTTGGTTTTAGAACCTACTCTTCACAAACCAATAGGTCCCCAAAGCGCTCGAGTGACTGCTTATTTAGCATACTTTCCTCCTCTACTATAGGTACTTTATACCTGAAGAAAATATATCTGTAATGTTAATCGATTTTCGATCTGTCATCGGAGAAACATCTGAAATCTTGGAAAATCACATAATGTCGATCATAAAATAATATGAAATAGAAAACAATGTTGCTGCTTTCTGTGGTGATAATTGAGGAGCAACTGAGCAAAACGTATTAAATACAAAATATATGATTTAGAGTTATCCACAAAAAAAATAATTAAATAAAAGGAAAAACAATAAAATCCTTTATAAAAGGTATATATTTAAAATTCCTAAACAGGGCTACATCACAGATCTAGTTTTCTATTGATTGACCAATCATCATCAGTGCTTACTTAAAATGAATATAACCTGGTAAAATAATGCAAAGATTTTGAAATTTTGACTACGATTAAGAAAACTTGGTGGTTAGCATGTAAACTTCACGTGAGTATAACCTACAACTTTTCTTAATCGTAGTCAAAATTTCAAAATCTTTGCATTATTTTACCAGGTTATATTCATTTTAGGTAAGCACTGATGATGTTTAGTCATCCAATCGAAAACTATTCCTGTGATGTACCCCTTTTTAGGGATTTTAAATATATACCTTTTATAAAGGATTTTATTGTTTTTTGTAGTACATGGTATACAGCCAACTACAGGAAAACTTTTTCCTTGTGGATTTTAAATTGAATTAAACCTAGTTAAAAGTAAATATTTTATTGACTATAGAAATTTTAAATAACATTATTTTTGACAGTAAGTTGGAGTTTTGTGTTCAGTTTCGAAGCTTTCAATTTTTAAAATTTTTATTTTGTTGGATTTATCTCAGTTTGCTTAAACATTGTGTAGATTTATAGCATTTTTCTTCAAATAAAGCTTCTCAAATATGTAGACCGATATCATTTTCTACACAATTACATTCGTTTTCAAATTCATCGCCTTCATTATCAATATCTTCTTAGTACATTCTTTCACGGTTTTTGCTCTACATTTTAAGAACCGCTTGAATTGACATGAAATTTGGCATACGCATAGGCATAGCCCACATGTCAAAGAAAAATAGTGATATTGTGCCAAGGTGTGCTTTTCCCTTGGAGGTGACTTTCACCCCCTCTTGGGGGTGAAGAAATATATGTCCAAAATAAGTCCGCAAATGGATAAACTGACTAATTTTAAGTAACTTTTGTTCTATAGAGCTTTTTCGCCAAGTCAACACTTTTCGAGTTATTTTCGAGTGAATATGTTCATTTTTCAAAAAAATATCCACATTTTTAGACGGTTTTTCGCAAATAACTCAAAAATTAAGTATTTTGCCGAAAAAAAACGTTCTCAGCAAAAATATATCCCTAAAGAAGTAAAAAAAAATTGTGTACGCGAGAGTTCTCTGGACCTCGTAGAACCAGAGTTATAGCCAATGAAAAATAGGTTCATATCCGCCAAATTTCAAATAGAATATTTCGACGTGAAATATCCAAAAAATTAGGCACTTTTTGGGGAAAACCTATTATATCTTTTCAAATTGTTTAAAAAAGCTTTATTTCTGTTTTTATAAAAAGTTTCTAGCATCAAATTTAAGCAAGTTACGCTCAAAATAAAGTTGGTCCCTTTTGGTTTGGCAAAAAAAAATCGGGAAGACCACCCCCTAATTAGCAACTTAAATGAAACTAATCGTTACCGCTCCACAAATTATTTTATGTTGTGTTCATATGATCTGTAAGTTTCATCGATTCAAAGTGCTTATTTTTGAAAAAATTTGGTTTCAAAGTAAAAGTTTCAAAAATTTTAATTTTGAAAAATATGCTTTTTTTCAAAATAATTTATAAATTGTTAGAGATACCAAATATCCCAAAAACAAAAAAAAGTCAGCATTGCTTTTCTGAATATCCTGTATTCTTCTGTTTTCCTGTAAGACAAAAATTGATTAAGATTTGGTGTTTCTAAATTTGCATACATCCGTGATCAGTATCTCGTTCAACCCCTTTTAACTACAGCCCTTTCAAAAATAAGGACTTTGAACCGATGAAACTTACAGATTATATAAACAATACATACATGAGTCAAGAAACTTGTAAAGTCGTAACGATTAAGTTCATTTGAGATACTAATTAGGAGGTGATTTTCCCGATTTTTTTAACAAAAAAAAAAGGACTAACTTTATTTTGAGCATAACTTGTTTACTTTTGATGCTAAAAATTTTTTTTATAAAACAAAAATGAAGCTTTTTTTAAACACTTTAAATAAGTTTTAATAAGTTTTCCCCGAAATGTGCTTCATTTTTGGTTATTTCACGTTAAAGTATTCCATTTGGAATTTGACGAATATGAACCTATTTTTCATTAGCTATAACTCTGCTTCTACTAAGTATAGATACGTGATATACAGGGTGTCCCAGACTAATTTAGCCACGCTATATCTCTTAAACGAATAGAGATTTTCGAATGGGATAAAAGTGATATATTCTACTTGAAATACACTTTGATATGGCGTACAAAAAAATCATCCCCTAAATATTGATCCCTTAGTTACAACCCCTAACTTTAATTTTTTTAATAGCACCCTGTATATTTTGTTATAATTTTGGATGTGTTCTTTTATCATCTATTCAACACATTTTTTGAAAATAAAATCGGTTCGTAAATAACCAAGAAACTATCAGTTTATTTTTGTTAATTGTGTGTCCCAGACTAATTTATCCAGGCTATATTTCTTAAACGAATAGAGATTTTCGAATGGGACAAGAACTGATCTATTCCATTGGTAATACACTTTCATATGGCGTAGAAAAAATTCATCCCCTAAATATTCATCCCTAACTTACAGGGTGCTATTAAAAAAATTAATGTTAGGGGTTGTAACTAAGGGATGAATATTTAGGGGATAATTTTTTTTCACGCCATATTAAAGTGTATTACAAATGTAATAGATCAGTTTTTGTCCCATTTGAAAATCTCTATTCGTTTAAGAAATATAGCCTGGATAAATTAATCTGGGACACATAATTAACAAAACTACACTGATATATTCTTGGTTATTTACGAACCGATTTTATTTTTAAAAAATGTGTTAAATATACGATAGAAGACCACATCGAAAACTATAAGAAAATATACAGGGTGCTATTAAAAAAATGAAGTTAGGGGTTGTAACTAAGGGATGAATATTTAGGGGATGACTTTTTTCTACGCCATATTCAAGTGTATTACAAGTAGAATAGACCACTTTTGTCCCATTCGAAAATCTCTATTCGTTTAAGAGATATAGCGTGGCTAAATTAGTCTGGGACACCCTGTATACACCACTTTTTTAAATTTTTTACAGGCTATATTTTTGTTAAGAATGTTTTTTCCAACAAAATACTTACTTTTTGAGTTATTTGCGAAAAACTGTCTAAAAGCGTGGTTATTTTGTTGAAAAAATGAACATATTCACTGACAAATAACACGGAAAATATTGACTTAATTAAAAAACTCTATGGAACAAAAGTTACTTACAATTAGTCAGTTTATCTGTTTCCTGACTTACTTTGGTCGTATATTTTTTCACCTCAAAGGGGGGGGGGACAACCCCAAGGGCAAAAGCACACATCAGCACAATATAACTTTACTTTCTTTCGTTGCCTTGTTAGCTATGTGTATGCAAAATTTCATGTCAATCCAAGCGGATCTTTAAAATTTAGAGGTTTGGCAATATTTTACTGTTAAAGAACGTACTATCTCGGTTTTCTAGAATGTCCGTTTACCATTTAATGTCTTCTTCTTCTTCCCAGTAAATATTTTTTCAAGGATTTATTGCAGTTTGGTTAAACATGATGGATTTACGAAAACTACAAAATGGAAACTTCTCAAATAACCGATAATTATAATAATACAGAGTAATAAAGTGTCATTTTCAGATAGCCATGAATTCTGATTCATTATGAGAGATACAAAAACAGACGATATATGATTACAACCTTAATTTCAGCATGGACAAGCCATGAAACCGTTACATAAGAATTATTATTTCTGAAATAAAAACAGTCATAATACCATCAACCAAAGAGGCCATTGACAAAATTACTTCTGTATAGAAAATAGCCAACGTCGTAATTAGTGCAGAAAAAGAATCTCGTCCGAACGACGCCATATCATCTCTATGTAGCAGATAAAATATAAGACGGTGTAATTATTTAACATGTAGGTTTTATTCTATAAATATAATAGAGCTCTATTTGTTTGTTTATATAAACAATCATAAAAATCATCGGTAAAAAATTTGAAAAAATCTTATTTAACGATTAAATTGCTTTTCTACCCTTTCATATATTACTAAATTTATTTTGTAGATATATTAGCAATATGAACTGAAAAAAGAAGAAAAATTACAAATGCATAAGAGGCCAATAAAGAAAAAAACAATTGAAAAAATCTTATACAGGTTGTTGAAGGTTATAAAAGAAAATATATGAGGGATAGCTGATGATAAATCCTTGAAGATGTAGGTACAGCGTATTTGTTTTTAAACAATCTTAAAAAGTAAAAAAACAGTTTTTGACCATAAAAAGTTTTTTATTCATTTTAGAAATGGTTAAAGTAAAAGTTAACTTAAAGTTAAATTAAAACACAAAAACAATTAAGTAATTGAGATAATTGCAAACACCCGTTCAGTACTTTATAAATGTTAATAAACTTGTGTTTCTCATAACGACATGTAATATAACAATTTCAAATTAGGGAAATTAATAAGTTATTGAAGTGTGCTAAATCTCGGCTAAATCGACCAAATGGTTTGAAAGTTATTTAATTGATTTATTATTTTATTTTAACAACTGTATTTGCCCAACCCAAACATTGACTCTATAAAGATCTTTTTTAAAAGGTACTTAGCAGATCGCAATCGAATCTTTAAGGATTTAGTTTTATGATATACTAAAAAATTTCAATAATTTATCAAAATTGTTATTAAAAAACCGTTTGAAAAAGAACTAACTTTTAAGCTCATAAACATTTATAAGCTTGTGCAATTGAAAAACACATTTGGTCAGGTTAGCCTTGGAAACAGTTACTGTATGTAATCACTTAATTGACGTTCTGAAATATTAGTTACGTTTGAATACGTCACACTGATCACTTCCTAACATTTATATTTCACTGCGATTTTGCGTATTGCGACTTTAAAATGGCGCTTGTTTTTAAAAATCCGTAAAAATGTAACCAGTTTGCAGTGATATAAATTTCAACCTGCATTCTACGGGCAGGGTCATATTAACATTTTTTTTAACCATATAAGAACCTTCACCCACAAGAACTCTTTAAACAGGGTATGCATCGGTTGGTGAAATAATGATATATGTGCCCACACTAGTACCTATAATAAATTTTGGTATTTTTATGTCATACACTTATAAGTAAAAATAACACTTTGCCAGTTAGTGCAGTCAGTGAAGGTGGTTATGAGTTATTACGAATTCTCGTTGAACCGTCATCGATTTTCATGAAAATTGGTGACTGGTTAGAGGATACCTCAAGAAACAAAAGTGATATTGTGCCAACTTGCGCCTTTTGCATTTTAGGGGTGAAATACGTTATTATTTTTTAATGGTAAAAATGTAGATCTCAGCGTTCTGGCGCAAGTAATCTCGATTAATTGAATAAAATAAATAATTATATTTTATCTACTCTATGTCATATTATGTAGAATAGAATAGAATAGAAATTTGCTTTATTGTCACTGAAAATTATACAATTTTATGGACAAAGCTTAACATAGAGTCACGAAAAAGATATACATAACAATAACAAATACAATTTTATAAAATTAGATAAATCGTCAATAAAAAATATAAACAAGTTAAAAAAGTGAAGTAAAAAAAACAAAAACCAATATATTGCAAAATTACTATAAATTGCAAAATTGGACATACAGCATAATATAATAAAACACAAACAAAGGAACTAATAAGTTTAAGCTGCTGTATGTGACACCCAAATATAGATAAATACACTTTAGTTACTTGTACATTACTGTGATTTCTTAGTTAGTCATTAAGAAACTCTTCTACTGAATAATATGGCCTTTTAGATAAATGAGCTTTTGTCATTTTACGGAACTTGAGAAAGGATGTTGCAGATTTGAGTTGTAAAGGGAGATGGTTGTATAGTTTTTTTGCGGAATATAGTATAGATTTCTTTACTAACTCAGAAGACGGGATTGGTAAATAGACATCAAAAGTTGAATTTCTGGTGGAGTAGTCATGATGAGGCCCTGCTGGAAAGACATGCATGTGTTTACGAATTAAGCAAACAGTTTCTAAAATATACAAAGGTGGAAGGGTTAAAATTTCGTGATCTTTAAAGTAACTTCTGCAATGGGTTGTTCTTCTGAGGCCAAAAAGATATCTTATTGCTCTTTTTTGTAATTTGAAAATAACATCAAATTGGGCAGCTGTACTAGACCCCCAAAAAGGAAGACCATATCGAAGATGAGACTCGAATAAAGAAAAATATGTTCTTTTAGAAGATGCTAAATTGAGTTCCTTCGAAACAGATCTTATGGCGTAGCAGGCTGAGGCGAGTTTCTTACTTAACAAATCGATATGAAGGGACCATTTGAGGTTGCTGTCTAAAAGAATACCAAGAAATTTTACGGAATCAACGGTAGAAATCTGGCTGCTATTCACAAGCAGGGGTTAAAGAGCACCTTTATATGATAATGCTACCGTTTTATCCACGTTAAAGGAGAGTAAATTAGAGTCAGACCAGGTTTTTATCGTAAGAAGATCAGAAGTTATAGTTGCATGAAGAGTTGCAATAGTTGAGTTGCTCCAAGTGATACTGGTATCATCAGCAAAAAGAAAAAGTTTTCCATCGATTTTTAAATTAGTGATGTCATTTTTAAAGACAAGGAAAAGTAGAGGACCCAATACTGAACCTTGTGGTACTCCACATACAATGTTTTTGAGACTAGAGTCAGTATCATTTGCTCTAACCAGTTGTTTCCTATTATCTAAGTAAGATTTGAACCAATTCAAAAAAAATACCTCGAATTCCATAGAAAGTAAGTTTCTTAATCAAAATGTTACGATTTACACAATCAAAAGCTTTGGAATAGTCACAGAAAACAGTGGCAGTATAAAGATTATTGTTTAGTGCTTGGTAAACCTCGTTAAGTACAGAAACATGGCATCAGTTGTACATTTATTAGTTAAGAAGCCGAACTGATTTTGTGATAAAATATTGTTATCAAAGAGAAAATACATAAGTCGGGTTTTTATGAGCCTCTCAATAATTTTGGCGAGTACCGGTAGTAGGGCAATAGGTCTATAGTTGCAGGCATTAGATTTTTCGCCACTTTTATCATCATCATTCTCTTTGCCTTATCCCTATGCGGGGTCGGCTTCCCTAATTGCATTTCTCCACACAATTCTGTCTTGGGTCATATCAATGTTAATCCCCTTTACCAACATGTCCTGCCTTATCGCCTCCCCCCAGGTCTTCTTTGGTCTTCCTCTCCTACTCCACTTTTCGCCACTTTTATGAAGAGGAATAATAATGGCTGTCTTTAGGCACTCTGGAAATTTACCGTTTTCAAAGGAATCATTAATTAGTGATACGAGGAGTTCTAACACATTATCTGTGAGATTTGAGAAGATTTTTATGGATAGTCCATCAGTACTACAAGATGATTTGCTTTTGATACTATTGATCGTTTGGATCAATTCAGATTTATAGATTGGTCTTATAAAGAATGAATTCGAGAAAATTTCTGAATTAGGGAGATAGGAAATGGGATCTTGTTGAGATTGAATAGTTAATGTTATATTTTTACTCACGTTCATGAAGTATTCGTTTAGATTTTCAGGGTTTGGAAGGGCAAATATTTGAGCTGCGTGGGTTTTATTTCGAAGATCGTTTATTATGGACCAAGTTTCTTTTGCAACACTTTTGGTGCTTCCCAGACGATTTTGATAGTAGGCTTTTTTAGCTGATTTGATGAGTTTTAGGTATGTGACTCTGTAATTGGTGATATATTGAGTGACAGAGACGTTGGTAGTAAATTTCTTGATATAAAGTAGTGAATGCATATTTTTTGCTGATACGCGTATATACCTTTGGTAGTCCAGGGTTTGCGACGTTTTGGCTTAATCGTAGTTAAAGGAAATGCCTTATTGAAGATACAGACAAGCTTCTCCAAAAAATCACTGAAATTATAGTCCACGTCCGTAGAAGGAAAATGCCAGTCAGAAGTTAAACATAAATTTTGGAATTTATGAAAATTCCGAGCGGAAAAAATCCTACCTAAACGTCGGGTTTTCGAGGAGGGTTTGCTGAAGATGTTAAATTTCGTATATACTGCTTCATGATCCGATAGTTCCGCATTAATAACTGTAGAGCAGACATCAAGGGGTGAGAAATCGGAGACAATATAATCAATTATGGTAGATGTAGTTTTTGTAATCCTTGTAGAATTAACGTGCATTGAGAGACCATATGATTCAAATATGTTGACCAAGAACATTTGGGTAGCACAAGCAGCAGCATAATTTATGTTGAAGTCTCCGCATAGAATTTTTCTGCGTTTGTGAGGCAAGTCATCTAACAAATTTAGCAGGTTCTGAAAAAATAGTTCCACGGAAGAGTCAGGTGATCTAAACATGCAAATAATGTAAAGATTAAGATTTTCATTAAAAACTAAGGAAAATTCAAAGAAGGCTTCATTTAACAAAAAGTCATATTTTGTTATCACAGAAAAATCATTGTTTGCAGAAAGAATTAGGGTGCCTCCATGAGCTGAGTTTGGACGATCATACCTAGCAATTGTGGTATATTTCTCTACAAAAAAGGCTCGTTGACTTCAAGCCAGTGTTCTGTAACAGCAACTATCTGGGGAAATCCTAATTCCTCTAGAAACAAAAATAATTCGTCAGTTTTATTTCTTACAGAACGAATATTAATCAGAACCATACTAAAGTTGTCATCACTAAAATTATTCGAGGTTTCTAGTTCCTCAGAACACGTCGTATTATTTAAAAATTTCGTCTTGGAGAGCTAGTGGAATAATAATTTCGGTGACATTCCCTTGATTTTTGCAGGTGAATAATTCTTTCCGAAGTGAGAAAAGACCTAAAAGCAGCAAGATCAGCGTCTACCTCATCTGCACCAATTCCATAAGCGTGGTTGAATTCTAGAAGAATTTTTCTTAGATCTTCACTCTTAAAATCGGAAGTCCTTCGGAAGCCAGAAACAGTTTAACACTTGTGTTTAGTGTTGCCCAAATGCAAGACCAAGACGAGACTTGGACAGTCTTGGTCTTGGTCTTGCACCAGTACACCTGGTCTTGGTCTTGGTCTTGGTATTGCACTCCCAGTCTTGGTCTTGGTCTTGGTCTTGCAGCAAGAGTCTTGCAAGTCTCGCAGTTACCCACTAGCATATTGCTATTTATTAATAAACAACTCACATTAGGTGGGTTTGAACCCACGATCTAAACTATCCTTGCCTATACTTTAACCAACTGGGCTATCTACCGTGTCCCACGGGAGTCAGTCTCTTTCTTAATAAACGTTTGCATTTAATAACCTGACATGTGCTAAAACATGATGAAAACACAAAAAATCAAACAAATGACATAAACTTATCTAGACTGTATTTTAAAGAACATTATCTGTCTAGAAAGGGATTGATGGACTCTCACATTAGGTATATGAAATGAAATGGAATAAAAGAGTTCTACAATTTGCCATTTATTCAAATAAAAAATTAAAAAAATACAAATTATATTACAGCACAGTACGCAATAGCTTTGACACTATTATTAGTTGAAAATTTTTGTTTGCTATTGGTTGAAAATTTTAAGATTGACTTTTTTTTAACAAGAATTAATACAAAGTAATACACGCAGTTTAATTATATAACATTTATACAGAGTGAGATTTATGTATGGAACCCCTCAAATATCTCGGAAACGACTTGAACGATTTTTATAGAAATTAGTGAATAAAGGTCTTCTAATGCGGCCGATATTATAGTGGTAATTACAGATTGTTACCAGATCTTGCGTTTTTTTGAAAATATAATGAACTTTAGTATTTCGAATAGAACACCCTGTATATTTTTGCATTTTGAACCATAATAACTACTAATTAATTTTCATGTAATATTTCCTATATACCGAAATGCCGTAATTTATATATTAGTTATTTCTATATTTATTTAAAAAAAAATTAAACAAATTATAAAAATCAATTGTTTCAGCCCTGGCAGACTTATTTTAGGTTCTTTGAATTATATGGAACAAAAAAAGGTCTTTTGTAGTTTTTGTCTAAAGTTATTCGTTTCCGAGTTATAAACAATTTAAAACTGAAAAAAAATCGAAAAATGACGATGTTCAAGGCTCAAAATCACAAGTAATAGCTATTTGTACAACAAGGGAGGAAAGTGCTACTTTTGCTCCCGAGAATGAAGTTTACTGCCCGATGCGTAGCGGAGGGCAGTAATCATCCAAGGGTGGAAAAGGCACTTTATTCCCATGTTATACATATGGTTTTCCCACCTTCCTCAAATAACAAGTCATTTTTTCATTTTTACTTAATTTATTTTATGTAACTAACCAACAAAATTTATTAGAACTAAATCGAACAAGTAGATACAATATAACTCTCAACTGTCAAATATAAGTCAAATTATTAATGTAAACATTGTTAAATCAAAATAACAATTTACTGTTTTTTACCATTCTGCAAAATACAGAGTGTTTTATATATAAATGTTAAAATGTATAGATACTTACGTAATAGAAAATAGATATTATACAGGGCGTCAATAAGTTATATTTCAGGAATGACATATGACGTTACTTTTACTTGTCCTCCCTAGGGAGGAAAAGTACAACTTTGCTCCCTACAATCAGGTCCGAAAAAGTATACTTTCGGTAGAGGTAGGTGAAAAAAAATATTATTTTCGAAATCTCGAAGTGTCTAAACTGAAGTTTATACTTTATTTATCAGTTGTCGATAAGTAATTTGTTTATTTCATTTTAAAAAACATTGTTTTTTAGTTTTTAATGCAGCCCGATCACCCATCCTCTCATAAGTTCTTCATTAACAATAAAAAAACAATGGCAAAATCACACATTGGCCAATATCTCTTTTTATATAATAATAAATATCTCTTTTTTTGAAATTTGAAGGTTTTTTATCATTTTACCGTGCGCCAATGGACTATACATGGTAGCCAGGCATTATCTTATCTAGTGCTTTTTCAGCAAAAAATTTTGTTGGGCCGATTGATCTAATATCTAATTGCACACCCTGCAAAAAGTAGGATGTTTAGTCTTTACGATATGGATAAGGAAAAACAATTGAGTCCGTAACAGTGAATATGGTATTCGTATTATATTTTTATCACCTTATAGGCGACATACTTCTTTAAAAGTTTCAATGCGATATTGTTATACACACAACACAAGAAGATTATTTTATGAAAGGTTGCTATTCTCAAAATCTAGACAATTGCTCAATTGTAATCAATTTCGGAGCGAAGGCGTCGTCTGATATTAGAAAAAAATGAAATATTTTATTTTTACATTGTATAATAATTTATTATGACCTCTGAGTACGTATCCAATAAATAAGTGTTCATATTTTTAATTCGGTATGTATGTTCATCGTATTGTTCATAATGCGGATAAATCCATTTTTCCAAATTTTTGTTACATATTTTTTTGTATCTCATAGTCTCTAAGCCTATACCCGAACTAATATACAGGGTGTAACAAAAATACAGGTCATAAATTAAATCACCTATTCTAGGACCAAAAATAGTTCTAATGAACCTAACTTACCTTAGTACAAATATGCATATAAAAAAGTTACAGCCCTTTGAAGTTACAAAATGAAAATCGATTTTTTCCAATATATCGAAAACTATTAGAGATTTTTTATTGAAAATGGACATGTGGCATTTTTATGGCAGGAATATCTTAAAGAAAAATTATAGTGAAATTTGTGCACCCCATAAAAATGTTATGGGGGTTTTATTCCCTTAAACCCACCCAAATTTTTTGTGTACGTTCCAATTAAATTATTATTGTGATACTATTAGTTAAATTCAATATTTTTAAAACTTTTTTGGTTCTTAGTATTTTTTCGACAAGGCAGTTTTTATCGAGTTGCGGCTTCTTTTCTAATATGTTTACGTACAGATTTTATGGGGGTTTTGTTCCTTTAAACCTCCCAAATGGTTGTGTACGTTCCAATTAAACTATTACTGCGATACCATTAGTTAAACACAGTGTTTTTAAAACGTTTTTGCTTCTGTGTATTTTTTCGATAAGGCACATTGTATCGAGATGTGACTTCTTTTTTATTATGGTTTAAAATATACCTAAATATGTAAATCGTAAATAAATTTTCCTATTATTATCAAGTCTCCATAATCGCACTTAACCATATCACAGATGAACATAATATATATATGTGGCCATATACAAATGTGTGGTGGATTTGACAAGTAATATGCAAAATATTTCGACAAATACTGACTTTTCGAAAAAGTACCAACAGGCAAAGAAGTTTTTAAAGCATTGTGTTTAACTAATGGTACTACAATAATATAATCAAATTGAAACGTACACAAAAGTTTGGGAAGGGTTTAAAGGAACCAAACCCCCATAAAATTTTTATCGGGTGTCTAAATTTCACTATAATTTTTTCTTAAGATACTACTGCTTTAAGAATGCCACATTCATTTTGTAACTTCAAAGGGCTGTAACTTTTTTTATGTGCACATTTGTACTAAGGTAAGTTAGGTTCAATCGAACTATTTTTGATCCCAAAATATGTGATTAAATTTATGACCTGTATTTTTGTTACACCCTGTATTATTCCATAAAACGACACTCAAACTGCAAGACGCAAGAGTCTCGCAGGCTTGGTCTTGTTCTTGCTCAAGTCTTGCACGGTCAGTCTTGGTCTTGGTCTTGCTAAAATAAGGCGGTCTTGGTCTTGGACTTGCTAAAACGCAAGAACAAGACCAAGACTGCAAGACCAAGACCGATTTTGGGCAACACTACTTGTGTTGGTATACCCATCATAAAATACTGATGCAGGTTGGTCGTGTAGAAAAGCAAGATGAAGTTTAATGGCCTTCAAGATATCCGATTCCCTTAATCTGGCTAAAAGATATCGACTATTCGAGTTATTGGTCAATCTAACTCTTGGTGGGGTCAAAGGATCCAGATTTATCGATGGTTCTAAAGTATCCTTCTTAATGAAATTAATATGAGAACGGAAAGGATCTGTAGATTTGCAAATTGCAATGGCCTGCTTGTCTGTCAGTATATTTGTGGTATCAACTTCATTCTTGTTGTTACTTTGAATGGTAATTGGATTTTCCAAGTTAACTGTGCTTCTGATGTTCTTCCGATTTATATTTGTCTCAGAAGAAGTCGTTGGTTCGGAGTATAAGGATTCTGTAGACCACTTAACGTTTACACCCGGTGGCCAAATTTCTTTATTAAATAATGAGTCAATAGATGTTTTAGACTTAATAGCTATTTTGAATGATTAGATAGTATCTGAGTTGGCATCTTTAAGGAGGGCGTAACATCTTATAAATTCCTTGATACCTAGCTTCTCTTTAATGTAATGAACTACTTGTATAGGTGTGTATATTGGGGTTAAGTTGCTAATGACGACAAAGTGACATTTATCTTCTGCAATTTTTGTTTTTTTGACTGTACTGGTTTCGAAATGCTGGGTGTCTTCAGTTTGGGTACTTGAAGTGGCATATACTATGTTTTTCTTCGATACCTCTTTCTTCGTTTGTATAGTAGATAGTTTGTTGAAAAGATTACATATTTGATTAGATATTTCACTGATATGTGAAGAGAGCCTCTCTAATCCCAACTTTATCTCAGATGAATTTGTATCTTGGACTTGTACCTTAATTGTGTCATTTGAACAGCCGAAAAAAACTGACGATATATTGAAAATATCTTGTTCCATCTGCCTTATGGATTTTAAAAGATATTCAGGATTTAACAAGTTATTTAATTTATGAATCTCGTCAATTTTTTTTGTAAGATAGTCTAATTTGCCGTTATTTTTTGCTAATAAATCATATGTCTCTATAAATAGAGGCCAATTTTCTGTGAGTTTTTTAGTAACTTGAAGTAAGGCGTCAAAGTTCTCTTGTGGTATTTGATTTTTTGTTAAATTTGTTACTTTTTCATTTAAACATCTGAGGCTAGGTGAATCACATAATGTACAGAAATATTTTAAATGGGCATTTTTTGGATCTAGTAGAGTTTTTGAGGTGGTTTTATTGAGACCAGAACACTTGAGACAAAATATCGTCTACAGTCCCCATGGCAACTTATCTTATATTTGTCGTATGTATAAGTTTTTAGTTTGTGAAAACTGTCATTATAATAGAAAGCAGTGCGTAAAGTGTTTAAAGTGTGCGTGAAGTAACAATGTATTTTAAATGGGACTTACTTTTTCTCACTGTTTTTGACACACTTTCATATAATCAAATATCCTTAACTTTCGCGTTGTTATGGTGATGACATAATGAGCAATAAATTACGACGTTTTGACAGTTTTGTGGTTTGAAAGAAGTTAGAATTTTTAAATGTCAAAGTTTTAAAAATTGTAAAATAGAAATAAATTCCAGTGACGAAGGGTTACCGTTTTTTTTTATTTGTTCATCATAGATAAAATATTGTATGAAACTGTGCGTGAAGTACTTTTTGAGAACTTACGCGATGTATAGCACTCGCTCCGTTGTCGCTCGTGCTCTTAACATCGTGTGCGTTCGCAAAAAGCATACTTCACGAACTGTGGTTTTAACTCAACTTCTTAAAACATCTGTGAATAAAGTTGTAATCGCTATAATGATTTCTACCTTTGGATAGTAGAAAAAACTTCACGAAAAAGAGGAGGATAATATACGGTATACAGTCAAAAGATTGGATGAAGAGTAAAATTAAGATGAGGTTTGACTATTAATATTGATAAAAGAAAATATCTGGTTGTGGAGGAAGCGATGAAAATAATCTAGTGTTAAACCACCGTTAAATTAAGAATATTGATTCATACAAATACCTTTATAAAACACAAATACAATTATTAAAAACGGTACTTAACCCAAATTTAAAAACGAATTGGCCAAAATAAACACGAAATAAAACCCATAAAAGCATACTTTCCAACATACAAGTTAAACAAGAAACAAAAATTAAAAAGTACAAGAGTATGGTAGGAAATATCGTGACTTATGGAGCTAAGATCTGTAAAATAACTAGATGTTTAAAAAATAAGTTACTTTCAACAGAAATGGCAGTCAACAGGGTTCGTATAGCCATGATGATTTCCAACCGTCGATAGAAGATGGAACTTAAGGAAGAAGAAGAACAGAAATGGACCTACTGACGCGGGACTCCACATATTATTTACAACAAATATGTACTTATATTACCTATCCGTTTATATCGGCCAAAGCTCGTAGTACTTAAATAGTAGACGAAATGACCATAGATATGTTGGATATTCGTTGTGGGTTTCTCTTTTGATTCCTTAAAGCTAATTAAAACATTTTTAAAACAATCTTTAATATACAGGGTGTTTCAAAAAAGGTAACACCTTCTCTAGTATAGGTTAAAAACTGAAAAATAATTGGGGTTTGCTTAGTAAAAAATTTTTGTAACGCCATACGCATCATTGGCGCGCTTAGAGGTTGGTGTGAATTTTTTAAAGAAAAAAAAATAGTAGTATACCGAGATATTTCAAATTAAAATCCATTTTTGAATTTCTCGTTTAATTTGGGATAAAAATTTCACCTTTCCTTTTTTTCCATACGATTCGCAGTTTTTATGCAAAAAAGAAACATCTTTGGTACATTCCATGTCAAATCACTCAGGCAAAAAATTTTGAATCTCCGATTTGTCTGAAAATTGGTATATAGCTTCTGCGGGACGTAAAAATAAGATATTTAAGGTCAAAAAATCTTCTTCTTCTTTTTTTCTTAAAATGTTATTTTATGCGATTTTACAGTGATTTCGTGTTTATTTAACCCGGCACCTGCCACGTGGGGTGCTACCAGCACCCCATAACACATTTTCATCAAATATTTGGTATTTCAAATTTGTTAACCGTCCTGTGCGTCATAGTAGCTTTCAATAATATTATATAGCTTAGATCTGTTTGTGTTTGAAGTGGTTATTTAGTGTCATTCTGAAATTGTAGCTCTAAATTCGAATTGGGGTGTCATCATCTGGCAGTAAATTTTTTTTATGTTTTTGATAAACAGGTCAGATTTACATTTTTTTATTGTAATAACTGATCTAAATTATTAATATATTCTCTATACTCAATAAATTTTAATTTTCTTAGATATTTTACATCACTTCATTTATTATGGGTTGGTACTTGCTAATTTGCTTATAACACCATTTTAATTTTATTTTTTAACTTTTATAATATATTAGTAGCTAATAAGTTAATAAAACATGTTTTTTTTATATTCTTGTGTAACTCAACACATTATTTTGTTTATAAACAAGTAGATCACAGAAAATTTTTAAGGGGTGCTGTGAGCACCCCACGTGGCAGTTGATGCCTTACAAAGCCACGTGGCAGGTGCCGGGTTAAACAAATTTGCATTTTCTGTCGTAAAGTATCAATGATAAAAATAATATTTTAATAGAAAGGACTCACAAATATCATTATATGGCATTATAACAAGTTATTTTGAATCAAAACAAGTTTTTGATCAAATTTTATAGTGTAAAAAACGTTAAAATACCGTTTTTTACATTTTCCTCCATTCCCAAAATACATCATCATTGATTTGGCTGAAAATTTGCCCACAGATAGCCAATAGATAGGACTTTAAGTGGTTAGAAGGATTTGAATTAAATTACAATACCAAAAAAGTTACGTGCAGTAATATCAGACTCAAAAGTATATATTAGTCCAATCGGGATAGCATTTGACCTTGAATGCCGAGCTGCCCAAAATTTTATTTTTATGATCTTTAGGGGAGTCAATAGTAGCCTAAATTTAAAATCACGAATGAATTCCTCCGTTACGTTAGCTGCCATCTTGACTTTAAAGGAGATTCTGTTTTGCTCAATATCTCCGCCATTTTTAACTTTTCGACAAAAATGGTAGGAACTGAAATTGTTCCAAATAAATCGTATTTACAATTACTAGAATTTCTTTTTAACAATGTTTGTCGTGAGGTCGATATTTTCGAGTTAATTTTACTTACAGTAGACGCCTATATTTTTGACTATAATATCGCATGTAACTTTTTTGGTATTGTAATATAATTCAAATCCTTCTCACTACTTAAAGTCCTATGTTTTGTCTATCTGTGGGCAAATTTTCAGCCAAATCGATTATGATGTATTTTGGGAATGGAGAAAAATGTTAAAAACGGTGTTTTAACGTTTTCTACACTATAAAATTTGATCAAAAGCTTGTTTTGAATCAAAATAACTTGTTATAATGCCATATAATGACATTTTTGAGTCCCTTCTATTAAAATATTATGTTTTCCATTGATACTTTAAGATAGAAAATGCAAATTTGTATAAATAAACACCAAATCACTGTAAAATCGCATAAAATAACATTTTGAGAAAAAAGAAGAAGAAGATTTTTGACGTTAAATATCTTATTTTTACGTCCCGCAGAAGCTATATACCAATTTTCAAACAAATCGGAGGTCCAAAATTTTTTTTTGCTCCCAAATTGAGTGATTTGAAATGGAATGACCCCTTTACTTTTACAAAGTATTCGAATTAATTTTCACTAGTAATACCACTAGAGGTCAAATTATTTCCGGAAATTTTTTTGAGATCACGAATATTTTGAAAATTTCCCGAGTCGCAGGCGAGGGAAATTTTCTAAAAATATTCATGATCAAAAAAAATTTCCGGATATTAATTTGACTTCGCGTGGTATTCGGTAAGAAAATTCCACACCAAATTTGCATTTGAAAATCCAAAGCTGCATGAACAGATTAATAGCGCGCCATATAGTCCTGTCGCCAGGGGGGGTACAACGGCCTCGTTAATTCAGATGGACTTACCCAAGTTTTTTTTATGTATTTTGACCCGTAGAACACGAATTTTTTGGGTAACAGTTGATCCGGATGTCGATAAGATTGTTATAGACCAAGAACTTGAGGAATCAAATAACAGCGATTTTTGGCAAAACAAAACAATATTTTGTATTTTTTGGGTCATTTTAAGCAAAAAATATTTCTACAAGTTTTTTAGTAGGATGCACAGTTTTCGAGATAAACGCGGTTGAACTTTCAAAAAATCGAAAAACTGCAATTTTTAAACCCGAATAACTTTTGATTAAAAAATAAAATAGCAATTCTGCTTAGCACCTTGGAAAGTTCAAGTCAAATTATGTCGGTTTTGATTATTTGCATTGCTAAAAATTTATTGTGTTATTGTTAAACAAAGCTACAAACAACTAGTGCGTGAGTGATGTTTCTATGATTTCTCATTTAAAATCGAACGAGTAGGTAGAATAGGTACTAGTGCAATCAAGACTATTTCTACGTTACATGCGTTAAAACGCATGTAAAAGCACGGGAAACCCTACGTGTTTATAGCTTTGTTAAACAATAAAAAAATAAATTTTTACCAATGCAAATAATCAAAACCGATATAATTTGACTTAAACTTTCAAATGCGGTAAGCAGACTTGCTATTTTATTTTTTAATCAAAAGTTATTCGGGTTCAAAAATTGCAATTTTTCGATTTTTTTAAAGTTCAACCGCGTTTATCTCGAAAACTGTGCATCCTACGAAAAAACTTGTAGAAATATTTTTTACTTAAAATGGCCCAAAAAATACAAAATATTGTTTTGTTTTGCCAGAAATCGCTGTTATTTGATTCCTCAAGTTCTTGGTCTATAACAATCTTATCGACATCCGGATCAACTGTTACCCAAAAAATTCGTGTTCTACGGGTCAAAATACATAAAAAAAACTTGAGTAAGTCCATCTGAATTAACGAGGCCGTTGTACCCCCCCTGGCGACAGGACTAATAGCTTTGTCAGCAATTATTTAGGCTTTCAAATTCGTAATTTCTACTCATTGTAGTTGCATGGGAATACCATTTCAAGATAGAAAATAGTATATTCTTCAATTTTACATAAGTTTTGAGTAACTACAAGTGATAGAAAATGAATCAAAACTAAATTATGTAAACAAATAAAAACCAGTCTGTCAAAAATGTTCTGTTATTGTAAACGTCAAAAAATTTCCACTATAATTCGCTGTTGGGTACCACACGAGCAAAAAATTTCCGATAAAATACCTCCGTTGCCATGGTGATCTGTCAAAATAACGTATTTTGATTGGTTCAAAATTACAGGTGTGGAATTTTCAGTACAATCATATAAAACTTAATTCGAATACCTACTTTGGAAGCGTTAAGATATTTTATTTTTTGCTTGAAAACGACCCGTCGTATAAAAATAGGAAACATAGATTTTTTGTAACAATTTGAACGAGGAATTTAAAAATGATTTTTAATTATAAATATCTCAGTAGCATACTAATTTTTCTTATTTAAAAAATTTAGATCATTACCCGTATGCGCGCCAATGGTTAAAGTAAAATTCTTATTTATTGTACTTCAAAAAATGCACAATACCCACCTCTTACTACCCACCAAATTTTATTGAAATGTTGCCAGTAGATTCGACAGAATCGTAAAAAATGTGTAAAATGTTTTTTATTCAACGCCATGTATCTTGAAAACGGATAGAGTTACAAAATTGTTTAACTAAGCAAACCCCAATTATTTTTCAGTTTTTTTACCTATCATAGAGATGGTGTTAGCTTTTTTTTAAACACCCTGTATATTGTAGACGCGTTCTTCTGCTTTTACATTTTTTACCGTATATCCTTGGCCTTTTCGCCTACGATGACAAACAATCCAGCACTAAAACTCACGAATGTTCATTTATCTCCCTGTCAAGAGAAGATTAAATTTATCAGGATATTATATATTTTGAGCTGGAGACGTTTTTTTTCTCTATATAATTCATCGAAAGCCAAAAGATGCTAATTTACTTTGTTACTCCCCAAGAGTAAGGACTAATAAGGGATCAGGCTTTATTTTTTGAGATAAGAGAGGCTGTGACTAATGAAGAATCCGGGAGGAGTTTGAAAGGATTTCGGGATTTGTGGAAAGGAAGTGGACGGTAATTTTTAATATAATGTTATAGTAGGGGAGGGAAGTATGCTAAATGTGCAGTCACTCGAGCGCTTTGGGGAATTATTGGGTTGTGAAGAGTAGGTTCTAAAACCAAAAAAAGGTAAGTAAAGTTTTCCATTTTAGTAGGGACTTTCAATTTTTATTTCAATATTATTATTTACTTCAAAAGCGTTTCTTAAAAACATTTTTTTCATATTTTTTACTTTTTACTCTTACACTTTTCAAACATTATAAAACAGTATAAAACATATGATGTACAAACATGAAAAGTAGTCGGAATCGGCAAAAATTTGAAACTTTATTGTTTATTTATGAAGCATAACGTAAAAAATTAACGTAAAAAGTGGAATTATGTATAGTTCATATAATTAGCTACAATCTGTAAAAGTTTCAAGTTTCTTCATTGTAAAAAACAAGAGAATTTCAGCATTTTCCGTTAAAATCGTTTTTTTTTTTATTTAAACAATTAATAAACAAATTTTTTATTGACAATTCGTGTACTGTTCCCGCGAAGGCATATGTCTGCAAATTTTTAGTAATTTGCATTGAAGAAAAGGCAGTCAAATTAACTTCCAAATATTTGACCCGAACGATTGAACTAAAGAAAAGTGTTTAATTAATTAATACGACAAAACGAATTCTAATGTTAATTGTAGCACAAAACGTCTCTACCGGTGGTTTTTCTAAGACTACGATAAAAACACGAATTTTTTGAATTCGAGTTTTGGTTGAAGTTTTGTTTCGTATCGTATTGAAATTTGACACGAATAAACGCCGATTTATATAATATAGACAAATTTATGAGCGGTAAAAATTTGAAGCTTTATTGTTTATTTATTAAGCATAACGTAAACAATTAACGTAAAAAGTGAAATTATATATAGTTCATATCATTAGATACAATCCGTAAAAGTTTCAAGTTTCTACATTGTAAAAAACAAGAGAATTTAAGCATTTTCAAGTAAAATCGTTTTTTTTATTTAAACAATTGAAAAAAAAATTATTGACTATTCGTGTATTGCTCCCGCGAATGCATATGTCTGCAAATTTTCATTCATTTGCATTGAAGAAAAGTCAGTCAAATTAACGTCTAAAGATTTGATGCAACCTATTGAAGTAAAGAAAAGCGTTTAAAAAGAAAGAAGATTACATACATAGGGTACTTTTTACAAGGAAAATAGCCCACTAATAGAAGAACAAAGATATACGGTAAGATATATGCGCAAAATTTGCTAAAGGACGAGAATACATAATTAAGCACCTTAAGAATAAGAATGATAAAACTGAATTAAAAATCGAATAGTTTAACGAAAAACATTATTGGTTATTAACGGTCAAACATTAACCAGTTTGTACCAAATGCTTCTCGTGCACTATAAATGTGTATTTTATGTTTTTGTTGCTTTTAACAAAACGGTCCTATTGATTGGAAAAAGCTTCTCTGTAAAATAAAACGGGATACTGCCGGTGTTATGTTCCCTAAAAGCTCTCAGATTAACTGTAAACTTGACAAATTGCTAAATTAACGCCTCAAATGATTAAAGAGAATGCCGTTCAGATTGACAATGAATTCGTTTTTAGTCAATTTGATACGTTCAGATAAAACGCTTCAAAGCTCAGATAAGAAGAAAAATGTTTGAACGGCTAAAAATACTAGGCGGTCGCATTAACAAAGTTCACAATCGTTTTTATTATGTTATCTTTGTGTTTTATGTAACAGTCATTTTCAAACTTTTTTTTATTTTTTATATGCCTTGTTTTCATGATATTGACAATTACTATTTTGGCGTATTTTTTTCGCAAGTTTAAAACGACAATGATTATGCTAGCGTTATCGCTATTATGCTTACGCAGGGCTGCTTTATCCATTAGGCAATATAGGCAGTTGCCTAGGGAGGCAAAATATGGGAGGGCGGCAAAAATACTGAACAAAAAATATTTGTATATAAAAATTAAAATCGAATAACATTTAAGTACATCGTACATCCATCAATGGAATATAAGTTGGCATTTCTAGAAAACAAATTGCATTTTCTTAACACTATTCATTTAAAAAGGACAGAAGTCGTAAATTTAGGGATTATTGGGCCGCCGGCATCGCAAAGGCGGCGGGTGCACTGTTCTATAATTTTTTTTAAACTGAATCCTTTTGGATTATTCGTGGTTGAAAATTGGCCATTTTCATTGAAAAATGTCGCCTTTTCGGACGGTTTTTTACGAATACCATGAAAATTGTGCATCTAACGAACAAAACTAAATAAAACATTTTTGTAGCTTATGAAAAATCAAAGAGATTCGTTCCTTCATAAGTCTTCTAGTCATAACATAGAAAGTGATATGGTAGGTGAAAAGAAATTTTTTTGTCCATGCTCAAATGGGTGTGTTCAACTTAATAACAGAGACATGGTCGATTTTAAGGGTATAATGCTATCAATATCTTTTATAAGTACTGTCTGAAAAGACCTTCTTTGCTTCTAGAATACCTTTTATTATAGTGTTATTTCTATGTTCAACAAGTTGGACGAATTTAAAATGTATTGTTGTTGAAAACATAAGATCAAGTTATAGAGAGCATTTTTATTTATTTTTTAATCTTCTTTTTCTCCATCTAACTCGAAAATGATAATGAGATACAGTAATGAAAGAAAAATAAAATTGTTATCTAAAAGAAAACCTACATTTTTGTAAGGTATTTTTTTACGTATCTCTTATCACTTTCGAGTTACCTGGAGAAAATGGAAGATTTTTAAGAAAATTTAAAAATGCGCTCTATAATTTGATCTAGTTCTTTTCAAAAACCAGTCATTTTAAACCCGTCCAACTTTTTGAATATAGAAATAACACTATAGTAGAAGGTATTCTAGAAGAAAAACTATGAATTTAAATTCTGGTGGATGAGGGTTTAAAAATACTTCTCATTTTTTCCTTAAAATACATTAGTCATAAGTTTTTTTGCACCATATTTCGCTTAGTTTGAATGTAACCGACATTAAACAGTTCTCGTTTTAAAGGTCTTTTCAAGCACTACAAAAGGTATTCGTAGCATAATACCGCTAAAATTTACAATTTCTCTGTTATTTTAAGTTGAATATACCGATTTGAGCATGCACAAAAAATCTTTTTTCACCTACCATCTCTTTGTTTATTAAAACTAGAAGATTTATGAAACAATGAATCTCTCTGATTTTTCATAAACTACAAAAATGTTTTATATAGTTTTTTCGTTAGATGCACAATTTTTATGGTATTCCCAAAAAAACAGTCTCCGAAAAGTGTCATTTTTCAATGAAAATGGCAAATTTTTAACCACGAAAACTCAAAAAGTATTGAGTTTTCAAAAAATTTATAAAACAGTTATTATAGAATTAGGTTCTCTGGCCACTTCTGCTGTTATTTTGATAAAAAAAAATTTCCACCCCCGAGAACGGATGGAAACCACCCCTAAGGTAAAAGCGTCATAGGATATAGCGTAGACTTTGTTTCTTGAGCTATTCCCTACTTACAGTGAAATTATCAGTAGTAATTGCACAAGAGCTCTAAAATTCTATATTAATTTTAGGATCGAGTGCAATTTGTTGCGATTATTTCATGAATAAAACTGTTCAAAACCAAAATATTATTGTAATTTAATTATGTAAGTACAATTAAACACACAGTTGTTATAAATATTTTACAGTTGAAAGTCATCACTTTTATAATTTTTAAAACATTAATTGTCATTAATGTCACTGAATGTATTTTTTCATAGCAACTAAGGGCATCTGACGTAATATACTTGACGACGGGAAATTATCAAAAAATAATCGATTTAATTTAGATTTCTGTAGCTCTCTATTGGTCAGAATCTCCTATGAATGAAATAATCAAGTAAATTGATGCAGTAGGATGGAATTCGGAGCCAAATACCCTCACTGACTGCACTAATACATACCTACATCATTCATACATAAATGCATTCACTTAAAGGTTCATTTGGATACCACAATAAAATCACCAATCACCAATAATTGACATATCTAAATATTTAAAGAAGAGTGGATTGAAAGATATTTTCCCTAATTTTGATATTGCTTTGCGCATTTATTTGTGCCTCCCAGTTGCCAACCAACGTGTCCGCTGAAAGGTCATTTTAGAAAATGTCAAGAATTTAAAATAGTCATGAAAATAATTTCCGATCAAGTATCACGCAAGAACGTCTTAAAAATTTGTCGATTTTGTCCATAGAAAGTGACGTAACAAAGGCGATAAATTATGAAGACACTATAGATGATTTTTCCAAAGAAAAATCAAGAAAGAAATTTGATGTGATCGAACTGGAATGATTATTTCATTCCTAGGATATTCTGACCAATAGAAAGCTACAGAAATCTGAATTAAATCGATAATTTTTGATAATCTCCCGTCGTTAAGTGTATTACGTCAGATGCCCTTCGTTGCTACGAAAAAATACATTCAGTGACATTAATGACAATTAATGTTTTAAAAATTATAAAAGTGATGACTTTCAATCGTCAAATATTTATAAAAACTATGTGTTTAATGGTACTTACATAAATAAATTACAATAAAATTTTGGTTTTGAACAGTTTTATTCATGAAATAATCGCAACAAATTGCACTCGACCTCTGAAATTAATATAGAATTTTTGCTCTCGTGACACTTTGACATAATTTCACTTGCCTTCGGCTCGTGAAATTAAAACTGTCAAAAGTGTCACTCGGGAAAAATTCAATAATTTCAGAGCTCTTGTGCAATTACTACTGATAATTTTTATGTATTCTTATTTAAATAAAAAAATCTGCTTGCAATTTTTTTTCGCAACAATGGTACATGCTTGAAGGGCGGCTACTAGAGAATTGCCTAGGGCGTCAATTGACCTGAACGCGGCCCTGTGCTTACGTTATGATTTCTGTGATCCAAATGATTTTATAACAACCTCAGCTAGCTGTTCTATCTTGCACTCTTTATTATTTGTAAGATATGATACTGGTTACCCCGAAGAATATGGCCTAGATATGAAATTCTTCGACATTTTGTGGTTGTAAAGAGTTCCAGAATAATATTAACAAAAAACTAAGTTTTCACTCTAATGGCATAAAAAACAACATAATGCTATTCTACATTCCACCAGAATGAAAACAATGGGAACCTTCTCTGGTTACACCTCCGAGGCTTCTACAATTTGCAAGCCATACGGATGCTGAGACTAAGGAAGATGGGGTAATTTTACAATTTATAATTCACGTCCCATCTGCTCAGCGCGGTAAAGTTCCAACGAGAGTTCCATTGTTTTCAGTCTGGTGGGATGTAGAGCAACATTATGTTATTTTCTATGCCATTAGAGTGAAAACTTAGTCTTTTGCTAGCAATTGCCGCTAGGGCATCTATGCCATTTCGTTCGTTGCAATCCGGGACTGCACGCCGGGGTTTGTTTTGGTTGGATCAGAGAGAGCAGCATATGTGCCTCCTCATGAGAGACTAATAAGTTTCGAAACCGGTAGAGGTGCTTGCTGCAATCTATGATTGGACTAAAATATGGTGCGGCTGTATTTTCGTTTGACAGTTTTTCTTCCCATAGTATCCGTTACATTCTTCGGTTCATTTAAATCTCTAGGACTTCTAACCGATTTTAGAGGCTACTTTTAGAGTCCAGATTTTAATGCTCTACGAGAGCCTTATATAACATTTTACCATCCTCTGTTGTAGCTTCAGGAGGTCGATATTATTGCAGTAGAGGGATTTCATTTCAATCAAGATTGAACAAGACAACTCACTTCTATGTCTTAGTTCCTTATCGGATTCCACTTTCTCTGTGATATATCTTCCCAAGTATTAAAAAAAAAATACTTTTTCAATAGCAAATTTATAACTACTTTCATGGAGGTATCAGCTTGCATCAGGATGTTAGTCCAGGGCGAATCTGTTTTGAGATGGACGTTGAGAGGTGACTCAAATTTTTTGACTCAAAAAATATAGCTGACGTCATCACGCCCAGATGGGTGACGTCACTAGTATGATACATATGCCAAAAAGTCGCAATATAAAACTAAAAATTTACCTGTTTCGGGATTTTTTTCCAAAATCGTCCTTTCTCGAGAATATTAATTTATTCTAACCTTTGCTTGCTAACTGTATAAAAATATGTAAAGAACAACCACATATTCTCAATTTTCAGTACAATTTTATTTCTGAGCAATTATCATTTAGAAACCTAGAATACAAACCAAAATTGAGTAAAAGGGCTACTAAATCCGGGAATAAAAAAATACAAGATGTATAGGAACTTCAAACCTTTAGCATAGAATGGATTACTTGGCATAACAACTTAAAAAATATAAAGATCTTGTTGCTGTGTGCTCCAGTAAAGCTACACCACAGCAATATTGCAGTTTTTATTTGAATTGTTCACACTCTCAACAAAATAAAATAATATAAACTATTTTATAGTTTGTAAATTTGTAATAAATAAATATAATACTATTTTATTTTATTTAAAATTATTTTATTTACTTCTTGTTAATATGTATAATTTGTGATATGTGAATTTTTAGATACTTGTTGGAGTAAAAAAATCACGTTTTAAGTAAAATCAATAAACTAATAATAATCTCTATATTTTGATATTTACTTATTAGTTACCATTTATAGGCACCTAATCAAAGACACATACATACTTTGTTGAAATATCATTGTATATACCACTTACAATGATCTTCACCTAAAATTCTTTAAAAAAGTGGTATTGTAACTCGACCTAAATCAGGACTAGTAATCAGGGCCGCGTTTAGGTCAATTGACGCCTTAGGCAATTTTCTAGCAGCCGCCCTTCAGGCATCTACCATTTTTGCGAAAAAAAAATTTGCAAGCAGATTTTTTTATTTAAATAAGAATACATAAAAATTGTCATTCCAGTTCGATCCCATCAGATTTCTTTCTTGATTTTTCTTTGGAAAAATCATCTATAAATTATTTTCATGACTATTTTAAATTCTTGACATTTTTGAAAATGACCTTTCAGCGGACACGTTGGTTGGCAACTGGGAGGCACAAATAAATGCGCAAAGCAATATCAAAATTAGGGAAAATATCTTTCAATCCACTATTCTTTAAATATTTAGATATGTCAATTATTGCTGATTGGTGATTTTATTGTGATATCCAAATGAACCTTTAAGTGAATGCATTCATGTATGAATGATGTAGGTATCTATTAGTGCAGTCAGTGAGGGTATTTGGCTCCGAATTCCATCCTACTGCATCAATTTACTTGTTATTTTCACTGTAAGTAGGGAATAGCTCAAGAAACAAAGTCTACGCTATATCCTATGACGCTTTTAACTTAGGGGTGGTTCCCACCCGTTCTCGGGGGTGGAAATTTTTTTTATCAAACTAACACCGGAAGTGGCCAGAGAACCTAATTCTAAGCAATACCTGTTTTATAAATTTTTTGAAAACTCAATACTTTTTGAGTTATTCGTGGTTAAAAATTTGCCATTTTCATTAAAAAATGACACTTTTCGGAGACTGTTTTTTTTTGGAATACCATAAACATTGTGCATCTAACGAAAAAAACTATATAAAACATGTTTGTAGTTTATGAAAAATCAGAGAGATTCATTTTTCATAAATCTTCTAGTTTTAATAAAAGAAGAGATGGTAGGTGAAAAAAAGATTTTTTTGGTGCATGCTCAAATCGGTGTTCAACTTAAAATAACAGAGAAATTGTCGATTTTATGTGTATAATGCTACAAATACCTTTTGTAGGGCTTGAAAAGATCTTTAAAACGAGAACTGTTAAAAGTCGGTTACATTCAAACTAAGCGAGATATGGTGCGAAAAACTTATGATTAATGTATTTTAAGGAAAAATGAGAAGTATATTTAACCCCTCATCCACCAGAATTTAAATGCATCGTTTTTCTTCTAGAATACCTTCTACTATAGTGTTATTTCTATATTCAAAAAGTTAAACGGTCGTCGAGTGTTAAAAGTTGGTGTGAACACAAGTTGATTTGCTCTCTGGTGAAAAAAGTTGTTTTAGTACGGAAGTAAACATTGGTTTTTGGTGAAATTTTCACAAAGTGTGTGGTGAATTCAACATTTCAACTGTAAGTCATCTTTTTGTTAATTTGATGCACGTAAGAGAGGAGATTTGCAATAATATTATACAGAACAATATTTTTTTAAGTTACAAATACAACATTGAATATAACAAAAACGTGTATAATTAAACATTAATGAATATTTAATTACTGAAAGCCATAAATAAATTAGCAAACAGAAGTACGGCCAAATATTCTGCGACGTTGCCGGCGTGTGCAAAATATCTGAGACCTTACCAAAACGTAATTAAAAATAAGAAGATAATAATAATAATAATTACTATTAGACACAGGTTACATTTTCCTATTTTTTGTGTATATTATAAGCTTTAAGTGAACTAAAAATATATTTTTCTCGCATTATATTGATAAAGATTTTCAGTCTAGAAAACAAACAACAAGACAAATAGATGAACAACGAAGAAAATAAAACAGAAGGAAAAAGACACAAACCGGAGCACGACAGCTCGATTGAAGAAGACAAAGAAGAGCAACATAAAAGCAAAAAAGCTCCAGACACGCGCATAAAAAAAGTAAGTACAATATTAACTGACATGGAGGAGATTAAGATATTGCTGAGCCAGATGAGGCAAGAAATTAAAGAAGATATTCTGGAAAGCAAAACAGAGATTAAAGATGAAATCAAGGATATGAAAAACGAACTGGAAGATATTAAGCAGAAGCTTAAGCAAAACAAAGCAGAAACAGAAAATTTAAAAAGAGAAGTAGAAAAAAAAAGAACAAAAATGGGAGAAAGAAAACGAAGAACTCAAAAAAGCGTTAACACTCATGGAGAATAGATTAGAGAAGATCGATAAAGAAAAAATACGCAATAAATTAATCATAACAGGAATTCAGGTAGATCTGGAAGATGAAGTTAGACTAAGAGAAAACATACAAAAAATGATGGAAACAGAGCTGCAACTGAAAATAGAATTTAAAAGTGCGTTTAAGATAGGATACAAGAAATGTATAATAGAAACGAAGAGCTGGGAAGACAAACAGAAAATACTGCAAGAAAAAGGTAAACTCAAATACAAAAGAGACTGTAGAGAAATATACATAGATGCAGCGCTGACGTTCAAGGAAGCAAAGATACAAAAAGAAATCAGAGACATAGCAAAACAACAGAGAAGCAAAGGAGCAAAAGTAAAAATCAGATACCAGAAATTAGAAATAAATGACAAAGTGCTAAAATGGAATGCAAGAGAAAATAAACTTATAGAAATTGAAAATGTCCCAAAAAACTAGACAAAAGAGAACGGATGGATGAAAAGGAAACAGACAATGCAAACGAAGAGGTAAATGAGTCACGGTATATTCAAAATAATAAGAAAAATACAAAAAAAAGGAAGGGAATTAAAAAAATGACAAAAAAAATTGGAACATGGAACGTCAGGACACTGCTAGAAGAAGGAAAAATAGAAGAGCTAGCGACACAGTTGAAACAATACAATATAGATATTGCAGGAATTCAAGAAACCAGGTGGGGGGGGACATGGAAAAATCGAAAAAGAAAATTATACAGTATGGTATGCTGGAGAAGAAAAACAAGGATCTGGAGGAACTGCTTTTATTGTGTTAGGGGAAATGAGGCATAAAGTTATGGAATTTAAACCCATAAGTCAAAGATTATCATACATAAGGGTAAACACAGTAAACAGCAAACCGAACAAGTTGTCCATAATAAATGTCTATGCACCCACAGAAAACAGTGATGACTTAATAAAACAACAGTTCTATGAAACACTAGAAGAAAATGCCGAAAAAATCCCGGGAGAAGATATATTAATTATTATAGGTGATTTCAACGCACAAATAGGTAAAGAAAAATGCTTTAGGGAGGTTGCAGGGGAAAACTCATTACATAGCACAACAAACAATAATGGAGAAAGATTATGTAATTTAGCAGCGGCATTAAACATGGACATAAGTAGCACGAGATATAAACACAAAAACATACACAAGATAACATGGATGAGACCAGGCAGTCTGGAGGGGAATCAAATAGACCATGTACTTATTAAAAAGTCACACAAACAGTCGATAAATGACGTGAGATCTCACAGAGGGGCAAACATCGATTCGGACCATATGCTAGTGATTGCAAAATGTAAAATAAAAACAACAAAGAATGAAAGACGAAAAGCACAGGGAAGATGGGACGTAGATAAATTGAAAGATAAAGGAGTAAAAAGAAGATTTGTAAAAGAAGTAAATGTAGAGATGCAGTTCAAGGAGGAACAAGAAATGGAGGAGCAGTGGAAAAAAATCAAACAAGGAATAAACACTGCAGCAGAGAAAGTAGTTGGAAAAATGCAAAAAGAAAGAAGAAACAATTGGTTTGACGAAGAGTGCAAACTAGCAGTGGACGAAAAGAATAAAACAAGATTGAAATGGCTAAGCACAGGTAAAGAAGAGGAACGAGAAAAATACCAAGATCAAAGGAAAAAGACAAAGAAATTGTTTAAATCAAAGAAAAATAAAAAAGTAGACGAAATTATGAACGAGATCGAAACAGAAAATAAGAGACACAATTCAAAACCACTGTACCAATACTTAAAGCTAGGTAGTAGAAAACGGACAGCTAATGTAGCCATAGAAGCAGAAACATGGCAGAAGTATTTCGAAGAAATGTATCAAGAAACGGATGTAGAAGAAGAAAGAGAAACAATAATGAACCCGGAACAAGGTGAAGAAGAAGAATTGACCTATACAGAAGTAAAAGATACAATATGCAAACTGAAAAACGGGAAAACAGCGGGAGACGACGGAATATGTGCAGAACTTATAAAATACGGGGGTGAAGCACTATACAGAAAGATTTATGAACTAATACAGAATATATGGAATAAGGAAACAATGCCCGAAGAATGGAAGAAAGGAATTATTGTGACAATCCCAAAACAAGGAGACCACAGGATATGTAAAAACTACCGAGCAATTAATTTACTGAATGTAACATATAAAGTACTGACTGGTATAATTAGAGACAGACTAACAATATACACAGAACAAAGCATAGGAGACTACCAGTACGGTTTCAGAAAAGAAAGATCCACGATAGATGCTATCCATACACTAAAACAAGCGATAGAGAAAACATACGAGTACGACGGAGAAGCACATATACTTTTTCTAGACTTTAAACAGGCTTTTGACAAACTAAGTAGAAGAAAAATGATCCAAGACTTACAAGAGAGCAAAATACCAAATAAAATTATAAGAGTGATAGAAATGACAATGCGAGATTCCCAAGCAACAATAGACACCGGAAGAGAGAGAACAGAAATAATAAAAATTAAAAATGGATTAAGACAAGGAGATGCGCTCTCAACTGTACTATTTATTCTATCATTAGATAAGATAATAAAAAAGTTGTCAAACGCAGGAACTATAAATAAAAATACAGTACAAATAATTGGATATGCGGACGATATAACCATAGTAGCAACAGATAAAAAGGCATTAAAGAAAACCTTTCAAGAAATAGAAAACGAATCCAAACTAAGAGGACTGGAAATAAATGAAAATAAAACAAAATACATGAATGTAAGTAAAAAAAAGAAGACGCAACTGACAGAAATGACAATAGACGCACACAGCTTCGAAGAGGTTGAAACATTCAAATATTTGGGAGTATTAGTCAACAGAAGAAATGAAAGTGTAGATATGAAAAGAAGAATTCAAGCAGGAAACAAAGCATTCTACAGAAATAAAAAAATTTTCAAAGATAAGAAGATAAGCCGGAATACAAAAATGAAAATCTACAAAACGACCATAAGACCAATAGTGCTATATGCTTTGGAGGCATTCACATTAACAGCAAGAGAAGAAGAGCAGCTGAAAGTTTTTGAGAGAAAAATTATGAGAAAAATTCTGGGACCAAAGAGGGAAAACGAAGAGGATGCAAGGCAATGGATGAACCACGAAATACAAGAATGGATGGGTCAAGAGAACATAGTAAGAGCAACAAAAGCACAGAGAATTAGATGGTATGGACACATAATGAGAAGAGAGAAGAACAATCCGTTAAGAGTTATAACCGAATGGATACCACCAGGTACAAGAACCAGAGGCAGGCCTAAACTCAGATGGAGACAACAAGTGGAAGAAGACTTAAGAAGTATGGAAATTAGAAATATAGGAAGCAAAATCAGAGAGAGAGAAGAATGGAGAAAGGTAGTGGAAACAGCGAAGTCACACCAGCAATTGTAAAACTAAAGTCAGAATGGGATGATCCCCCACAAAAAGGATCTTCAAGTGAAAACAGCTTCAGCTTCCTCGGGAGCGTACAGCTTGTATATATATATATATATATATATATATATATATAAACGGGTTTAAAATGAATGGTTTTTGAAAAGAATGAGATCAAATTATAGAGCGCATTTTTAAATTTTCTTAAAAATCTTTCTTTTTCCCAATGTAATTCGAAAGTGATCAAAAATACGTAAAAAAATACCTTAAAAAAATGTATATTTTCTTTTAGTTAACAATTTTATTTTTCTTTCATTACTGTATCTCATTATCATTTTCGAGTAACATGGAGAAAAAGGAAGATTTAAAAAAAAATTAAAAATGCTCTCTATAATTTGATCTTATTTGTTTTTTCAAAAACCATACATTTTAAACCCGTCCAACTTGTTGAACATAGAAATAACACTACAGTAGAAGGTATTGTAGAAGCAAAACGATGCATTTAAATCTGGTGAATGAGGGGTTAAAATATACATACTTCGCATTTTATCTTAAAATAAATTAGTCATCCTTTTTTGTTGCACCATATCTCGCTTAGTTTGAATGTAATCGAAATTTAACAGCGCGGTCGTTTTAAAGTTCTTTCCAGGCAGTGCTTACAAAAGATATTGATAGGATTATACCCTTAAAATCGACCATTTCTCTGTTATTAAGTTGAAGACACCCATTTGAGCATGCACAAAAAAAATTTCTTTTCACCTACCATATCTCTTTTTATGTTATTACTAGAAGACTTATGAAGGAACGAATCTCTTTGATTTTCCTGAGCTACAAAAATGTTTTATATAGTTTTTCGTTAGATGCATAATTTTTAAGGTATTCGCAAAAAACTGTCCGAAGGGGCGACATTTTTCAATGAAAATGGCAAATTTTCAACCACGAATAACCCAAAAGGATTCAGTTTAAAAAAATATAGAACAGTGCGCATAGATTTACGACTTCCGTCCTTTTTGAATGAATAGTGTTAAGAAAATGCAATTTGTTTTCTAGAAATGAATGCCCACTTATATTCCATTAATGTATGTAAGATGTATGTACTTAAATGTTATTCGATTTTAATTTCTATCTACAAATAATTTTTGTACAGTATTTTTGTACAAGGCAATTGCCTATATTGCCTAATGGATAAATCAGCCCTGCTAGTAATGTTAACAAAAATGTGATACGGTAAAGTGAAAAGCTGAGAAAAAGTTATAAAATATGGATTAAGAACATTACAAAAATATAAAAGCTGACGCAGTAAAAAAATAAAATGTGGAAATTTCTTTAAATCACTCTCCTGTAAATTAAGCAAAAGTGAGTTACAATGTTTTTCATATCAGGTGTCGAGATAGACTAATGTGAAATAATCGGAAAGGAATCTGATGCGAGCAGGACATGTGTGCTCATACCTTTTCGATCCCGCATACAGACGAGATTTTTGTAGCATAATCGGAACTAAATATGATCGGAAGGCCGCATGACAGGTGTGTTAAAGCCTTTAATATTGTATGCGGAGCTGATAAGAAAAGTTGTTCTGCTGTTTTATACGCTGCTAAAAAATGTTGTTTTATATGAATTCAAAAAGCCTATCTTAATATTTTAAACATTCTAATACACTATACAAAAAATATGGCAACGCTGTGACGTGCAACCAAATATTCTTCTCCACATACGTTACTAATCAACGACACAAGAACCGTGATAAAGCATTTTTTAAAAATAAACTCATACCGTCCTTTAATTTTTAAAATTTGCGCCGCCTTGAGAAGCACTGTAGATATTCCCTCCAGCCATATTCCCTCCATGTCAACCCTCCCAGCCAATAAGGCAGGAGCATTCAACACTAGAAAGTTAATAAGTTAAATCTGAACACAGCCAAAAGCAGAATAAATGCAAAAATCTCTTGTTAATCCATGCGAAATTGGACGTTGCTGTAGTAATTTTGATAAGTCCCTTGAGTAACGGGTTTCTATGTAATATGAACCAAAATTTCAGGAGATGTGACACGTAAACGTAGAATAACTCAAAAATGGATATTCCAACTTCTAACCAAGCGTGCCAATCAGTTTTTAATCACCTTTATAACGAGGTTCGCAGCTCGAATCACCTCCAACAAAAATTTCAATGAAATAATTCGATAAATCTCTTTACAAAGAAACTTCTCCCAATTTCCTGGAATCAGGGAATCGTTATTAAGCTCCGTCGTGGAAGAAATGATGTGCTATTTAAAATTCTTCTTATAAATTGCATTTAATGAGGTCGAAGTGATTTGCAACTCGATGGATATTTTTCGAAAACTTAAAACTGACATTCCGTGCGCTCGTTATAAAAACTGAGCCAGTCTCGAAGTTTTTGCAAAGTTTTATCATCGCTATATCAGAGTAAACTCATAGTTTTATTCGTCCTGGATGAAATTAAAAGTTGTTCTAACCGGAGAAGTTCTTTGAAAGCTTTGGTGTACGTGTGTGCTCGAAGCGGAAATAAAAAAACAATTAACGCCCATTTTAAGTCACTAGTGATTATTTAACTTTGATAATAAGAGAAGATCTAGTACGAGCGCTTGCAAATACGTTTTTTCTACAACCACTACTAAAAATGCACTTTTCTACATGTTAACAAAGTTGATACTTTCTCACAGTATAAGATACAAGCATAAAAAACCTCTAAACGCTGTAAAAATGAGTGGCGCATACAATATTCCAGCTACAAAAGATCTGATATGAATATTACGTGGCGCGAAAATATATTTTCATTTTGATGCAAAACAAAATTCTAGTTTAATATAATAAACGCGCCACAAAAGCGTTTCAAAATTCAAACTAAAGTTACTCTTTTGTGGCGCGTTTTACTTCAAATTTAGCAAATATTATGGAAAAATCTTTTAAAATAAAACTAGAATTTTGTTTTGCATCAAAATAAAAATACATTTTTGCGCCACGTAATATTCATATCAGATCTTTTGTAGCTGGAATATTGTATGCGCCACTCATTTTTTCGGCGTTTAGAGGTTTTTTTTTCTTCTATCAGGAGTTTTTCAAAGTTATTTATAAATTAAATGTATGAAGTTAAATGCAATGTTTCTCGATTACACGTTAAGCTTTATAAAAGTCGCCTTTGTCGCATTATCTCCCAAATGATCTAGTGTCCATCGAATGTACACTAGATTTTTTTCTATTCGAAATAGTTGATGGATTCGACCGTTACTTGATGGAAGTTCATTTTATCTAACAATAAAAAACTGAAAACGTTTGTTTTCTATACTTCCACAAAATTTATTATATCTAAGTGACTACAGCTGTTTCGGCGGAGTGCCTTTCTCAAGTAATATAGTTTACAATGTGTTTGCCTTTTTAATCTTCAACTGAAGAGGTTGAGGAGTGGGGAGCTGTTTGTCTCGAGTTGGTCATTCAGAATTATATCTGTATTTTTCAGTTTATTAATTTCCATAGATTCTAAAAAAGATAGCTTAAGGCCTTTATTTTGAATATGTAGAATTTTAAACTCTTCATTGAAAGAATGATTATGATCTAGAAGGTGAAGTGCGTATGTAGAAGTGTCTGTTTTTCTATTGTTGAATGCCCTTTTGTGTTCTGCTATCCGTTTGTCAAAAGTTCTGCCAGTTTGACCGATGTACGTTTTCGGACAGTCACCACAAGTTAGTTTGTACACACCACTCTGTAGTTGCTTTCTCTTTCGGCTTTTATTGTTCTTAATATATTTGCTTAAGTTGTTGTTAGTTCTGAAAGCTGGTGTTATTCCTTTCTTTTTTATGTATCTGGCTATTGTTGTTGTTATCTTGCCAGTATATGTGAGAGAGCAGAAGGTACTGGGTTCTTTCTGTGGTGGTGGATACACTAATTTCAGGGCTTTCTTATGGAGTTTTTGGTTTAAATTAGTGTATCCACCACCACAGAAAGAACCCAGTACCTTCTGCTCTCTCACATATACTGGCAAGATAACAACAACAATAGCCAGATACATAAAAAAGAAAGGAATAACACCAGCTTTCAGAACTAACAACAACTTAAGCAAATATATTAAGAACAATAAAAGCCGAAAGAGAAAGCAACTACAGAGTGGTGTGTACAAACTAACTTGTGGTGACTGTCCGAAAACGTACATCGGTCAAACTGGCAGAACTTTTGACAAACGGATAGCAGAACACAAAAGGGCATTCAACAATAGAAAAACAGACACTTCTACATACGCACTTTACCTTCTAGATCATAATCATTCTTTCAATGAAGAGTTTAAAATTCTACATATTCAAAATAAAGGCCTTAAGCTATCTTTTTTAGAATCTATGGAAATTAATAAACTGAAAAATACAGATATAATTCTGAATGACCAACTCGAGACAAACAGCTCCCCACTCCTCAACCTCTTCAGTTGAAGATTAAAAAGGCAAACACATTGTAAACTATATTACTTGAGAAAGGCACTCCGCCGAAACAGCTGTAGTCACTTAGATATAATAAATTTTGTGGAAGTATAGAAAACAAACGTTTTCAGTTTTTTATTGTTAGATATTCGAAATAGATTGAAAACAAATATTGAAATGGCTGATAAATGAACTCGAATTGCCCGTTGCCAGATCAAATTTAGCGTCGTAACCACTACATAACTACATAAACCATTTGGGGAATAATTGTTAATTGGATTATACTTTTGTAGCTTAATAACTGCTAAATGGTTTAACCGATTTTGATCACTAACATGAGTTTGAAACGTATTGATAAGTAGTATATGATGAATCTAAGGTCAAGTATGATAACTGAAGCTATTATAGGAGTTATTGAGCTTGAAAAACCGTTTTTCCCATAAGAAATAGATTTGATCATACTTATGAAGCCTATAACTTAAAAATTTGAATTTTCCCGGATATGAGGTATACACCGTTAGATTCTCCCCCAGAGTCCTTCTACAAACACTCAGTTATTGGCGTAATTCGTTGGTTGAAATTTTGAGTAATTGTCGAATAACCAAAATTTTCAAAGTTTACTTTTTCAGTTTTTCGGCTATAGTGAGCCATGCGTTTATCTGATCCTGGCGGCTTAAACACCATTTGAAATCTTAACTCAATACTATTGATCCGGTGTATTTGCGGTTTTCCTTTGTCTTCTTGAACCGAAGATATATACCCCAAAAAAATATGTCGTTTTGTAAGTACCAAGTCCTATAGCTGGCTTATGGGTGGTCAAAAGTCAGAAACTACATCGGTTCTGAATCGGCCCTGACCCCTTCTTCGAATACAGAAAAAAAAATTCAGATCGGTTTAACTTTTCCACATACATACTGTTGTGGAATTGTTTTTTTTTAAGGAAATTCAAAAAAATTAAATTTATATCAACGACCATGAAATGATAGTTTTTCGTCACCCTGTATATGGCCAATTTTGTTTAGAATTTCATTTTACTAGTAAACAAGTGTTTCGGAAAAATTAAAACGATTAGTGATAATTATTCGACGAAACTGACGGGACATTAACAAAACATTTCGGTGATTAGAAAGTGGAGAGAGCGTTGACGGGACAATAACGTTTTTAAGATCCTTCCGGGAAGGTTTTTTAGTGTGGGATACAAACGGTATTATTTTAGTTGTAAGAGCAGAAAGTAGAAAATAACTAATTATGATTTTCCTTGAATTTGACAAATTGGAAAAGTTATGTGGAAGAATATTATGTTTCTTAAGAAATAAATGGTTTGAGAAAGGTTGTTGTTGAGTGGACGAAAAATATGGGGAGAAGGGATAATGGATGTGAGAGTATGGATTTGAGAGAAAAATACAGACACTTTGTAATTGACATCGGAAGAAAGCAGTCGAGTTTTAAAAGTGTATAATCAGTGTAGAGTGGTGTGATCAGCCTTTGCGAGCAGAGTCAAGTTGAAACCAAATCGTCGACTGGTTGAAGAGTTAATTTTCCTGGTCCGAGGGAGATTCCTTTGTTTTGTCTAGAACGAGTAGCTGATTATTATCCGTTTGTGCACGAGATATTCGAGCAAGTCCTGTGTGTTTTTCTTGGAAGCAGTTTTGACGAGGGGGACTTTTTCACAACAACCAGAGAGTACGTGTTGAGAGAATCAAGGAGAGCGCAATCCAGAAAACGAGGGAGTGAAGAATAAAAGGTTAGTCAAATCATTTTTCTGAATGGAGAAAAGTTATTTATATCAAGACCATATTTGTTTACTTGTTTATTGAATAATTTTTTTTGTAACGCAGTTAGTCATTTCAAATTTGAGAAATCAATTCAAAAAAAGAAAAGTAAAATTCATTCAATTTAGTATGAGGAAATAAGAAATTAATTAAATAAATAATTTTGTCAAAACAAGGAGATATCAGAGTTCGAGTTTTAATTTATTAAGTTAGGAATTGTTGCAACAAAATTAAATTTTAATATTTTTGAATCATATGTACACGGCATTTGATAAAAACAATAGATTACATTTATATGAATTTGAGTGTTGTCAATTTCCCTGTTTCTACCCTGGAAGAAGTAAGCAACTAGAAATACTAGAATCCACAGATTACAGGTATTGTATCAAATACAAAATTAGCCCTGATAATAAAATTGACTGGAAAATTTAATTGGAATTTAGTTATATATTTACATAGGCAATAAATAAAATAATTGGATAATCAATCAAATTAAGAATTTGCTAATTAATCTAAATAAATAGAAAAGGTAGAGCATAACAATACATACATATCGACAAACATTTTCCCTTTTTTAAATAAAAATTGAGTCATATTTCTGAGCTCGGTAACTTTTAAATGGTATAACCGATTTTCAAAATTAGACATGCGTTAGAAAGATAATGATCAGTACTATCAGAAGCCGCAAAGGTTGGAGTTAAATTTTCGAAGTTTTTGGGAGTTTTGGGGACGAGAACGAAAAACAGACCCTAAATAGGAAGGGCCGTAAAATCCACACCCGTGGACCAAAATGGATGGTTGACATATGAGTTAGTGAGTCTTTTCCTGAACATTAAGATGGGAGTTGGCCCAATTTTTAATTCAGTCAGATTTAGAAAATCGAAAATTTCGTGTATATATAGTGTCGCGAGTAGGGGAGTGTGGATGTGCGCAACTCGCGAGAACTGCCGTTCTCTGGTAATATGACATTACTGTGCAAAAAGTGACATTTCTGTGCCGAAATTAGTATATTGTACAACAAGTGAGAAAAAAGACATATTTCTCACGTGCGCAGAAGTTTGTTGCGAGGGAATCAAGACAGGGAGAAATATGCCATTTTCTTATGTATTGAACACTGTACTTTTTTTTATAGATGCGGTTGTATCAAAAGTTCAAACTTCAAAATTAAATAATTAAGGTACTTTTAGGTATATTATATGCATGAATTGAAATAAAATATATGTACATGTAGGTATTTAATATTCTTAAAATATATAGTACCCTATTATTCCTGGTAATTCCTGGTAAGTTTTGCTTTAACACATTTATTTGACAACATTAATTGTGTTTGTATTGTGCATGTTACCATGGAAACGGCGATCATAATATGGAAGACCGTAGGAGAACCCGTGAGAAAAAATATTTCACACTGCAGTAGGGCTTTTCATTCACAGTCATTTGTTTCAACCTACTGTCATATGTTGAATAATCTGTATATAAATTCGTGTACACAGATGTTTTTTCAATCTATGACAGAAGTTCGAAACAAATGACAATCGATGAAAAGCCGTATGGCCGACTTTTCTCACTGCGTGAGGAATTGTTCGTTTTGAATATATGTAAGTAGTGAGAGAAATTGTATATTGTGTAGTATCGATGGAAAAAGTTCTTTTTTTTTTCTACAACCGCTATTCAAAATGCACTTTTCTGCACAGTTTTATGTTAAGAAAGTTGATATTTTCTCACAGTCTAAGATATCTGACATTAGTGTGCAGAAAAGTGACGTTTCTGTGCCGGAAAGTTCTTTTCTGCACAGTAGACTACCTCATTCTTAGTAACGGTATCTTTCTGTTGACATCTGTGATTAAAGTGTAGACAAATATATAACCTGTAAGACAATTATTATACTTAATTATGGAATATAAATTAAATTATGGATGTTACAACTGTTTTATTTTACAATTTTATTCTTAATAAATATTTTATAATTATCAATTAACCAATAAGGATTTAGCAATCTCATCAAGATACGTCGAATGAAGTAGGTTTGGTGTAAATCCGTGACTGCATTAATATTAACGTCAAATGTGACATTGTTTTGTAATAATTATTTAAAATAGTTTAAATTCAAACAAATTAAGGTAGTGCATTAATTTTTTAACTGATTTCTGTGTAATTTGTTTAGGTATAAGGAATTTAAATTGATTAGTATTCATTAAACACAGTTTAAAATTTATAATTTATTGTTATAATAAATTTTCGTTTGGAAATTTTGATTTTTAGTTTTAGCAAAATATGTGGTTGTAGAAAAAGTATAGTATGTAACACGTACAGAAAGATAATTTCTCACTCGTTTGAATTGCGGCACTCGCTTGCACTCGTACCGCTTTTCAAACTCGTGAGAAATTAGTACCTTTCTGCACTTGTTACACAATATACTATTTTCTACGAGCGTGCAAAAAAGTCTACTTTTCCGCACGCGTTTTAGTTTGGAAAGTTTTGCTTTTCCGCATTACTTTCCCGCACTGAATTTACATACACACTGTGCTTTTAATATAACTTATTATACTTACTTTATATTTTATTATGTTATATTTTAAGTACCTGTTTACTGATTTTTTGGGTAACAGATCAAGATTATTGACAAGGTCAAGAATAGGTGGGGGTAGTTCTTCGTCACGTAGTAATGCACGATAATGCAAGACCATGTTCACGAACTGTAACCGAATATTTACAACAGGTAAATCTTCGGACTTTGCATTGGCCATCGGATAGTCCAGATCTTAACCTGATCGAAAATTTGTGGGACATAATTGGCAGAAGACTAAGAAAGCGTTTGCCACCTCCTAGAACCTTACAAGAGGCAGAAACAGTAGCTCTCGAGATTTGGAATGATATTGATCAATACCAAATAGTATACCTCATTTGTAATATAAAAATACATATCCCTAATAAAGTACGTGCCTCCTAGTGGCGGGATACGGGCAACAATACATTGGATTATAGGGCAGTCCTTACAGTAGGGATCCTGGCCTATACAGAAAAATGCAGGCGGGTGTGGGGTAATACTGCACTTCGGTTACATTGTTGGTGTATTGGCTAAACGTGCAGGGTAGGGTATGGTGCTGATAGAAAAGGCATTCAGGCATAAAATATCCATCTTTTCAGGCCATAATAATGAAAAGACCTTCTCCAAACGCAATAAAAACTTATACTCTAATGATGGCATCTCCGGAGGTAAAATGTTCCGGAAGTAAAATGAGCCTCCGTTCGGATCTCCGGGTGAGGACTATCTCAGGAAGAACACCATTATAGGTTAGAAAAATCGGGATAGGGTCTTGGAATATTGGTAGTCTTACAGATAAGAGTCTGGAGTTAGTAGATGCGTTCAAACGAAGGAGAGTTCAAATTTCTTGTGTTCAAGAAACTAGGTGGAAAGGACAAAGGGCGAAAGAACTAGGGGATGGATATAAATTGTAGTGTGTAGGGAGTAGTAACACTAGAAATGGAGTTGGTATAATTGCTGATAGTGAAATGAAAGATAACGTAGTAGAAGTTGTAAAAACGAGTGATAGAATGATGTCAGTGAAATTTGTAATCGATAAAGAGGTATTGAATGTTGTGTGTGTGTATGCTCCTCAAACAGGTCTGGGTGAGAATGAAAGAAGAGCTTTCTATGACAAATTAGGAGACGTACTGAGTGATATTCCAGCAGAGGAGAAAGTTATAATAGAGGTGATTTCAATGCACATGTGGGCCAAGCCAAGACAGGATATGAAACAATACATGGGGGCTTAGGCTTTGGAACTAGAAATGAAGCTGGAGATGACATGCTATAATTAGCAACAGCATTGGATATGGCGATTGTTAACACATTCTTTAAAAAGAGAGAAACTCAACTTATTACCTACAAATATGGACAACATCAATCCCAAATAGACTATTTCATGATAAGGAAAGAAGACATACGTGAATGCAAGGACTGCAAGCTAATAGTTAGTGAGACAGTAAGCCAACAACATATGCTGCTTGTTCTGGACATCGAAGTAAAAAGAGAGACTAAACAAAAATATCGGGGAGGACCACAAAAAATCAAGTGGTGGATGCTAAAAGATGAGAAGTAAGGTCTATTCACGGAAAGAATAGTCGAAAAAATATGTTACAACATGAAAGGAAGCCCTAACAAAATTTGGAGAAAAATGGCCAATATTATTAGAGAGACGGCTATTGAAATACTTGGGAAAACGTCAGGAAAGAAGTTTGAGGATAAAGAGACTTGGTGGTGGTCAAATGAAGTACAGGGAAAAATAAAAGAGAAGAAAAAATTATATAAAATGTGGCAAGAAACCAGATCGGACATAGATCTTCAAAACTATATGGTCGCCAAAAAGGAAGTGAAAGTAGTAGAATAAAAATGAGGAAGTGGCTCAAGCGCTTAAAAAAATAAAGGAATGAAAAGCAGTCGGACCAGATGATATTCCTGGGGAAGTATGGAGAGCATTGGAAGAGACAGGAATAAGTTGGCTAGCAGGTCTACTTAATAGAATTATGGAAGTTGGACAAATGCCAGACGAATGGAGAAGCAGTATATTAGTACCTGTTTACAAAAACAAGGGAGACATACAACAATGCACAAACTACAGGGCTATAAAACTACTTAGCCACACCATGAAAATATGGGAGAGAGTAATTGATAGACGGATACGTGAAGAAACCGAAATATCCGATAATCAATTTTGTTTTATGCAGGGCAGATCAAAAACAGATGCAATTTTCATTGTAAGGCAACTGATGAAAAAATACAGGAATAAAGAGACCAGCGCTCATATGGTATTCATTGATCTTGAGAAAGCATATTATGATAGAGTTCCTCGAGAGATTCTGTGGTGGGCACTCAATAAGAAAGGAGTCCCTGGCGAATATGTAAAGATTGTTAGAGATATGTATGAGGGAGTAACGACTAGTGTTAGGACAGGTGTGGGAGAGACTGATAAATTTCAGGTGAAAGTAGGATTGCACCAAGGCTCGGTGCTTGCTTAGTCCTTATTTATTCTCATTAGTTTTGGAACAGATAACAGCAAAACTACAGGGTAGTATTCCATGGTGCCTAATGTATGCTGATGATGTAGTTTTAATAGGAAATAGTGAAAGAGACTTAGAACAAAAACTGGAACAGTGGAGACAAGCTCTGGAGGAAAAAGGTTTAAAACTTAGTAGGACAAAAACTGAGTATTTGGAATGTTCATTTAAAGATGGAGTTACTACAAATAAAATGGTATCTTTGGATGGTGAAATGATTGTGAAAAGCAATAGTTTTAAGTACCTAGGATCGGTATTACAGAGTAATGGAGAAATAGATGGAGATGCATGCAGTAGAATTAGGGCTAGATGGATAAAGTGGAAAGAAGCGAGTGGTGTGTTGTGTGACAGAAAAATTCCAATGAAGCTGAAGGGAAAATTCTATAAAACAGCCATAAGACCGGCTATGATGCACGGAACTGAATGTTGGGCAGTGGAAGAGAAAGAGAAACAACGAATTCATGTGGCGGAAATGAGAATGCTTAGATGGATGAGTGGAGTGACAAAGAAGGATAAAATTAGAAATGAGTATATTAGGGGAAGTCTAGGTGTGGCACCAATTGATGCCAAAATGAGAGAGCATAGGTCAAGATGGTTTGGTCATGTTCAACGTCGAGACGTTAATCACTCAATACGAAGAATACCTGAAGTGCAGATTGCTGGAAGGAGTAGGAGAGGAAGACCAAAGAAGACCTGGGGGGAGACGATAAGGCAGGACATGTTGGTAAAGGGGATTAACATTGATATGACCCAAGATAGAATTGTGTAGAGAAATGCAATTAGGGAAGCCGACCCCGCATAGGGATAAGGCAAAGAGAATGATGATGATGATTTGTAATATAAAAATACATATCTCTTTTATTATCGAACATAAGCGAATGAATAAAAAAACAAGATCTTAAGAAAGCCTAAGGCTACAATTGAGTTCTAATTCAAATATTTTTTGTATGCTAAAATAATACACAGGGTGTTCCGAACTTTAAGAAAAAACACAGTATGGTTTTTACACCCGGTATAAAATGACCTTTACCTGTATAGGAACAATAATATTACATCGATTTTCTTAAATAATAAGGCTATAACACACTAAACAATTCACTCAAATTGGACAACAGGTTTAGGAAATTTGAGATTTCTATATAATAAATAGAAATAATTCTTCTACTGTGCAGCCACACCATTGTCTAATATTACGCAGCCATGAAAGTTTGTTTCGACCAATCCATCTCTTTCCCTCCACTTTTCCTAGTATTATAAGGCGAAGCAGATGGTATTTAGGTCCTCTAATTATATGGCCGAAGTATTCTGTTTTTCTCCTCTTTATGATGCTTATGAGCAGACGTTCTGAATTCAGCATTTGAAGAACATCTTCATTGGAAGTGTGCGAAACCCACGATATCTTTAGGATTCGTCGATAGCACCACAATTCGAATGCTTCTATTTTGTTTAGCATTGTGGTTTTTAACGTCCATGTCTCACAACCATACAATAGGATAGACCACACATAACATTTCATGCTGAAAAATTAACAAATTAATGGTTAATAACATGTTTATTTATGTCCGTACTTTGATATTAGATATGTTTTGTTCCTTGGCTTTTCTCATTTTGACAGTGGTAAAATTAAAAATGAGGTCATGATTTGTTGAGTCTTTATTCGCAAGTAAATGAAAATGGTCACAAAAATAAACTCAATTTAATAAAAAAACACAAATATTTTTTATCTTTGAACTTCTAGAATGACCAATAGAGAGTCACAATTTTAGTCTGTCAAACATTCAGTGCAAATATCCCCCAGATGATCCTTGCATGCAAATTTGTCACATCTTTGGCATGCCGTTCTTATTGACATATTGCAAATTCGTGCACAAATACAACATCGTCCCACGTAATTTGTTGGAATATTAGGGGGAGGGGGTACGACTTCTTGAACTCCGAGCAGTACGCGAGCTCGTCGTCTATGTTCTCTTAGCAGGGAAGGTATAGTTGATCCGTATTTAATTTGCGGTTTGATAAGTTCCCATGCTAAGTTTTCAATGAAGTCTCCTTCTTGAAACTTTTTCATTTATGTTATTAGCTTTATATACACAGCAGGCTACATATTAGCTTTATATACACAACTAAAAACTGGAACGCGCTTAGTCGCGCGGTCTACGGTTGTATACCAGTGCTCTTTGAATAATGGTAAAAAAATCATGCAAACAGATCGACGGCGTTTAGCAAACTGAAGAGTAAGTTGGAGTTGGAAGTATGAGTGGCAGCTACTAAGCGGGATGGGGGCGTATGTGCAGTTTTCTGCAATTAGCGACCACTTAAAGGAGAGTGGTCTACGATTGTAAACCGCGCGACTAACGGAGAGTTAATTGCTATTAACAATGTTGTGTCGTACTGCAGTAGCACAATTAGAACTTATTTGTACGCTGATGATCTGATAATTGTAGCAAGAAATAAAAACATATCTGCTCATAAGCGTATCGCTACAGCTCTTAAGTCGATAGAATCATGGTCAAACAATATTGAAAAATAAGAAGAACCAGTGTGTTTTGTTTGTGACTGTAAAGTGACTGTGAAGCACATCTTGATTGACTGTCTAACATATGCTGTCGAAAGAGTACATCATCATCTTCCAAAAACATTATAACAACTATTAGCAGAATCTAAGTACACGGCGAATTTGGTAGAATTTCTAAAATCTATAAGCCTTTTTAATAAACTTTAACATAATACCTACATCAATAATATTATTAAAATGTATACTGTATAACGTAATTAATATTTTGTATCTGTTTATTATGTTATGTTTTTCTTTATCACTTTATCACTTTTTGTAATTTTTTTTTTCTATACCTACTTTGTTATGCTAATAACCCTAGTGGTTGAAGCAAAAATAAATAAAAAAAAATAAAAAAAGTATCTCTAAACAAGTTTTACAATATGATTTTGCTTTTCTTTAGTTTTTAATATTTTTAATCTCTTTAGGAAATATCTTATGCAATATATTCATCATACAACAATAACAGGATCGTATTTGCAACATAAATAACGCCGAAAAATAAGTAATCGAAAAACTACCTTTATTATCTGATACACAATCGTCGTTGGCTAGAAACAAAAAACAAAATCACATAAACAGTTTTATCACACACTCAATATCCCCAAAGTTTATTACGAACGTTGCCGTTGGTGCAAATTGATCTATATATTGCATTGTATTCCACAGAAAACATGTGAAAACAGCGAAATAAATCCTGAAGTTTGTGTGTTCGATCTGACCCAAAAACAAGCATTTAAATTAAATTAAAATGGTGTTAAATAATAGTTAGATCTATGAAAATAAATAAAAATAAAAACTTTAATGTTGTTTACTGGATTGAACAATTTATTTTGCCGGTACTTGCTTTCTATCTGGAAATACGTAATTAGTTTAGAAAGTCTTTAACAATTTGACTCTACTGTATAGCAATAGAAGATACTAAAATTGTAACTAATTTCATTGTAACTAACTAACTAAAAGCTCATACGAAAAAAAACTTCTGTCCAGATACTAGCAGAATTTTAACTTAAGAGTCTCAATCAGATAATACTGCAATTATTTTGTAACGGAACACATTGACACATACGAAAAAAGCCTTATTATCGGTAAGGCCCTTAATACACTAAGCGCCAAAATTAAGGCACCACCTTAAATTGGACATTTTTAATGTCTCATATTTCCTAAACCTATTGTCCGATTTTAGCGATTTTTTTAATAGGTTATAGCTTTATTTTTCATTAAATATCGGTGTAATAATATTGTTGCTAAACAGATAATTGTCATTGTATACCGGGTATAACAATGATAGTGTGTTTTTTCCTCAAAGTTTGGAACAACCTGTGGTATATTCTAGCGTATATAAAATATTGAAATTAAAACTCAACTGGAACCTTAGGTTATCATAACATTTTGCTTTTTGATTGATTTATGCAAATGAAATTTGGTAGGTTTTAAGAGGTAGTTATTTGGCATTTTTTGGCATACAATTAAGAATTTTATATTCACCATTGGCGTGCATACGGGTAATATGACCGGGTAATATGACCCGTATGCACGCCAATGGTGAATATAAAATTCTTAGTTGTACGTCAAAAAATGCGCAATTGTACGTCAAAAAATGCGCAATAACTACCACTTAAAACCCACTAAATTTCATTTGCATATCACAACCGGTTTTAGATCAATAAATAAATCGTCAGTATAAGAGCTTATAATACTAAGAGACTTATAATACTAAGAGCCTGGAATGAGGAACAAATCCCGGAAGAGTGGTGTCTTGGAATCGTTTGCCCGCTACACAAAAAGGGTGATCAATTGGAATGTAGAAACTATAGGGGAATAACCCTCCTTAATACAGCTTACAAAATATTTTCGAGCATCTTATATGGTCGCCTAAGTGCATATTCAGAGGAGCTTCTTGGAGAATATCAAAGTGGTTTTAGGCCTGGTCGATCAACAACAGACCAGATCTTTGTGCTAAGACAAATACTGGAAAAAACCAATGAATTCAATATCGACACATACCATCTTTTCGTAGATTTTAAATCGGCCTATGATAGTGTCCTAAGAAATAAATTGTATGAAGCCATGTATGAATTCCACATCCCTGACAAACTGATAAGATTGGTTAAGGCTACAATGCGTAAAGTCGTTTGCAAAGTCGAAATACAGGGCGAACAATCACAGGCGTTTGAAACGAATATTGGGCTGCGACAGGGAGATGCGCTGGCGTGTCTCCTCTTCAACATAGCTCTGGAAAAGGCGGTCAGAGATGTCCGAATAGACAACAGAGGAAATATTTTTAATAAATCATCCCAAATTTTGGCATATGCCGATGACGTGGACCTAGTTGCCCGCACAACACGCAAACTAGAAGAAATGTATACCACCTTCTCAAATGCCTCAAAAAATATGGGCCTGACAGTAAACGAGGAGAAAACTAAGATGGTGGCATCAACACCCAACAATAGAGCAATAAACATCGGTCACCAATTCTCTGTTGATAACTCTACCTTTGAAGTGGTGGACAAATTCACATACTTAGGCTCCCTGATCACCAAGGAAAACGTCATGACAGAAGAAATCAAGCGAAGGATAATCCTAGCGAACAAATGCTATTTTGGACTGAGTAGACATATGAGAAGCAGAAACTTAAGCCAAAAAACAAAAATAACCATATACAAAACCCTTATACAACCAGTGTTGACATATGGATCGGAGACATGGACCATATCCAAGGCAGATGAAAACCTTCTGCTTATATTTGAACGAAGGATCCTGAGAGGCATAATCGGTGGCATCTGTGAAAATGGTATTTTGAGGAGGAGGTACAACTACGAGGTATACCACAGATATAAACATATATTTGGTGGAAAAGACGTAGTATCTCTTATAAGAATAGGACGACTAAGATATGCAGGACATCTAGCAAGATCACAGCATAACAACCCACCTAGAAGAATCCGTATGTCACAACCTGCGGGAAGTAGAAATAGGGGTAGGCCAAAACTTAGATGGAAAGATGGTGTAGATGAGGATGGGAGAAAAATAGGCGCAGCAAACTGGCAACGGTTGGCAATGGATAGGACTGACTGGCGTAATAGACTTGGGAAGGTCGAGGCTCTTTCATAGGGCTGTAGCACCATTGATGATGATATCGGTAAGGCCCTTAATACACTAAGCGCCAAAATTAAGGCACCACCTTAAATTGGACATTTTTAATGTCTCATATCTCCTAAACCTATTGTCCGATTTTAGTGATTTTTTTAATAGGTTATAGCTTTATTTTTCAAGAATATCGATGTAATAATATTGTTGCTAAACAGATAAGTGTCATTATATACCGGGTGTAACAATGATAGTGTGTTTTTTCCTCAAAGTTTGGAATAACCTGTGGTATATTCTAGCGTATATAAAATATTGAAATTAAAACTCAACTGGAACCTTAGGTTATCATAACATTTTGCTTTTTGATTCATTCGCTTATGTTGGATAACAAAAAAGTTAGGTACTTTAACAACTAGCAACGTTTTTCATCAATACAGGGTGTTTCTAAATAAGTGCGACACACTTTAAGGGGTAATTCTCCATGAAAAATAATGACCGTTTGTTTTATAAACATATGTCCGCAAATGCTTCGTTTCCGAGATACGGAATGTGGAACTTTTTCGTACAAACTGACGATTTATTTATTGCTCTGAAACCGGTTGAGATATGCAAATGAAATTTGGTAGGTTTTAAGAGGTAGTTATTGGGCATTTTTTGGCATACAATTAAGAATTTTATATTCACCATTGGCGTGCATACGGGTAATATGACCGGGTAATATGACCCGTATGCACGCCAATGGTGAATATAAAATTCTTAGTTGTACATCAAAAAATGCGCAATTGTACGTCAAAAAATGAGCAATAACTACCTCTTAAAACCCACTAAATTTCATTTGCATATCACAACCGGTTTTAGATCAATAAATAAATCGTCACTTTGTAAGAAAAAATTTAACATCCTGTATCTAGGAAACGAAGCATTTGCGGAAACATGTTTATAAAGTAAACGGTCCATTATTTTTGAATGCAGAATTACCCCTCAAAGTTTGTCGCACTTATTTAGAAACACCTTTTTTTTTTTTTTTTTTTTTTTTTTTTTTTTTTTTTTTTTTCTTTTTTTTTTCGAGGTGGGAATCTTCTTAAGACCGTCTGGGAAGGTGTCCCAGGTGTGTCGGATTCGACCCGCCCTCTCTGTATCACGAGCCGCCTACCGACTAAACCCACCTCCTCTTTCTCCAGCCGACGGGTCTGGAACCGCTCTTAGCGAGCATATCTGACCCGTCGACCTTACTCATAGCTCCCCTCCGGCACTTCTAGCGTGCATTCCATGGATTGGTTGGCCGCTCGGCCGCCCTCCGCACACGCTCCGCACCAGACAGGCCGGTGAAGCGACCGCCTAGCTCAACCCGTGCGCGGATAGGTCGACCGGGGTGTCCCCAGCCCAGGATGGAACGAACCAGAGAATGTCAGTTGGCAGTTACGAGCAACTCCAGTCATTCATACTTTCATCTATCCACGCTGTCTCATCCACCTATTCATACTTTCTTTCATTTAACCCCAAACATTCCTTACTTTCATCTATGCACACTTACTCGTCCACCCATTCATTCTGACATTTAGATGGGACAGTCTGTGTAGGTTGGATGTAAAAGGTCCTTCCCCACTGACTGTCCCAAAACGATACAAAACATGGTATAACATACAAAGAAAGAACTAGAGTAAAAGGAGATGAAAAGAGAAAGTGGAGATAGAATTAGAGAAGAGAGAAGAAAGAGAAAAGAAAGAATAGGAAAGAAGCAAAAGAGAAAGGAAAAGTAAAGATAGAGAACATAAACAGGGAATAGAAAGATAAAATTGATCAAAAGACGAAAAAGAAAGAATAGGAAAGAAGCAAAAGAGAAAGGAAAAGTAAAGATAGAGAACATAAACAGGGAATAGAAAGATAAAATTGATCAAAAGACGATTACTTGTATAGATAAAATTAAGTAAATAAATAAATAAACTACAATAAAATAAATAAATAAATAAATAAATAAAACCATGTAAGAATAAAAATAGACAGTCAGTGTGGTTTGGATGTAAAGGGTCCTCCCCCCTCTGACTGCCCGCCACGACACAAACACATTTTTTAAATAAATAAATATAGTGGTCATCCCGTCTGCAGACGCCTCTCCTTCTCTTCCTTGTGTTTCATTGTCTTGGTGACAAAAGCAATGACCAGGTCGAAGTCTCTCTTGCTATTAATGGCTTTGTCCATTAGCTCGTGTGGCTCACCTAGAGGGGATCCCAGACCCAGCCGCAGCTCGGCACGCCCCGCATGGTACGCAGGGCACACGAACACGACATGCCGCGCGTCATCAACCACCCCACACTCGGGACACAGATCGTCAGCGGTCTTCCCTATACGGTGGGTATATTTTCTGAACGATCCATGCCCCGTCAAAAACTGTGTGAAGTAGTAGTTGACGCGCCGATGCCGACACCCGCACCACCTCACCACATCCGGGATCAAGGATCTCGTCCAGACCGCCTTCTCGACTTCGGCTGCCCATTCCCTCTGCCAAAACTCTATACTTCTCTTTCTTTCTAATGGTCCTGAACCTATTGCCCCGGTGCCCCGTTGGTACATTCGGACTCTCTCTCCAGCCAGGATGTGCACCGGCACAGAACCAGCCACCACCTGTAACGCAATGGTTGATACGGTTCTGTACGCGCTGCACACCCTGATCAGAGGTTTCCTTTGTGCCCTGAGAAGCATGTCTTTATATTTTTTCATCCGGAGGACCTCGTACCATACCGGGGCCCCGTATAATAGTATCGATAGAATGGATTGTAACATAACTGTTCTTTTCTGTGATCCTGGGCCCCCTATGTTTGGCATTAACTTGTTTAGTACCGAGGTCCTTTTTTCAGCCTTTCGACATGCTTCCTGAACGTGTTGTCCGAATGCTAGTCTATCGTCTAACGTGATGCCTAAGTATTTCACGGTCTTTTGGGGTCTTATTTCGGAGCCATTGTACTCGAATATTATGTTGTTTCTGTATCTCGGTCCCCTCAAGATTATCGCTTCAGTTTTCTCTACTGCAAGTTTTAAATCGTTTTCTTCTATCCATTCCGCGGTTCTCTTTATTGCTTGGTTTACTTTTTCTATTATGCCCCAATCGCCTTCGACTAGTAAGGCCAGATCGTCCGCGTATGCAATCGCTTTTACTCCTCTCTCTTTGTTTATTTCTAGTACCCCGTTATATAATATATTCCATAGTGAGGGTCCCAGGACTGACCCCTGGGGTACTCCCGCGGTCATTTTCATCTTCTTTTTCTTTGATATGCATACGGTTCTTTCAAATAGGTAGTCCTTTATTATGTTGGACAAATATTCCGGAGCTCCACATTCGACTATTCTGTCTACAATGAGGCCCCAGTTTGCTGAGTTAAAAGCGTTTTTTATGTCCAACAGAACAAGGACTACCCACCTTTTCTTGCTTGCCTTTGCCGAGTCCTTTATCCAGGTTGCGGCATCTACTGTCGATCTGCCTTTCCGGAATCCGTACTGTTGATTAGATAACGCTCTCTCATCTTCCAACACGCCCTCCAGTCTCCCCTTGATAAGTCTTTCGTAGAACTTACCAAGGCAGTCCAGGAGGCATATTGGCCGATAAGAGGCTGCCGAATCGGGGGGCTTCCCAGGCTTCAGGAGTAGAACTAAGTTCGCTTCCTTTAAGTCCCTGGGAAACTCTTGCTTCTGCAGTAGGTCATTACATATTCTTCTGATCAAACCTGGTTTCTCTGTTGCTATTATCTTGATTGCCTCTGGAGGCAGCCCGTCGGGGCCGGGAGCTTTCCCCTTCTTCATCTCCTGACCAGCGGTTTTAATTTCATCTTCCGTGAACTCCTCTACCATTGTTGGAAAAATCTTGACAAAGTTTTGGACTGTCTTCGTGGGGAAGAGGAGTTCAGCTGATTCCATCCGCTGGTCCTCGTCAAGTTTATATGGGGCCATTATTTTCAAGGACTTCATGGTAATTTTATATGCGTCGCCCCATATATCCTCATCTAAAGCTTTAATCAGGGTCTGCCACTTTTCTTTTTTACTTTGTTTTATTGTTTTGTTTAATTTTTTCTTCTGTTCTTTGTATATTTCATTGAGCTCGAGGTTGCCCTGGCTTCTCGTGTAATTCCTTCGAGCTCTGAGGCATTTCTCCCGTAGATCTTCAATTTCATCCGTCCACCAGTAGGGAGTTTTTTGGTTGTTTTTCCTTTTCACGGTGGCCAACTTTACTGCGCTCTTGAGTACTCCTCTCAGTTGGCCAAGGTCAGAAATCTCTTCCTCATTTATTTTTCTGACCTCCGATAGGTACGTATTTGTGTTAAAATATGTTTTAGTGTGTCCTATCGGCCGCCTTATTCCCCCTTTAACCTTTATTTCATATTTGATGTATCGGTGGTAGGTAAATAACTGATCGTCGAGAACATCCCAATCGTGGACTCTTCTTGATAGCCCCTCGCTTGCAAAAGTAACGTCAATATGTGTTTGACTGGCCCCCCTTACGAACGTAGGTTTATTATTATTTAGAACTTGGAGGCCAGTCTGGGCTATCCACTCATTCCAGAGTTCCCCCTTTTTGTCGTTTATGGGGGAACCCCACAACCTAGATTTTGCATTGATGTCCCCGGCGATCATAATTTCTTTTTCGTTCGCGGCGGTACTCATTATCTCATCTACTATGTCTTTGTATCTAGGTAGAGGGATGTTCGGAGACACGTAACATGCCAGGAGGCTGAAGTCCCTAAGTCTGATGAGGACATGATTTTCCCCCCTGACAATGGCACGAACTCCCACATCCCCATTCCTAATGAGCACCGCCACGTTTTGCTGGCTATCTTGTACCCACCCACCGACCGATGTAATTTTCTTATTTGGTTCGGGGACGATGAGCAGATCTATTTCTAGCTTGTAGGCTTTTGCGTGGACAAGATCGTGCGATCTGCGCGCTCTGCCCACGTTCACCTGCAGTATCCTTATACCAGGTTGATCCTTGAGGTCCGTTTAGGTTCAGTTCCCTGAGGTCTCGTCTGCAGCGGATTCGCATCCTATTATTAGGTTAAAATGTCTAAAAACTAAAGTGAATAAATAAACAGGTATAGATAAAATAAATAAATAAATAAAAGAAATAAAATGTATATAGATAAAATGTATATAAATAGAAATTTTCAATAAATAGTATATATAGATGAATAAATAAAATAAATAAAATTCAATAATTAAGTTAAATAAATAGAGTGTATAAATAAATTTTATTAAATTGAAATAGTGGTAAGCATAAGGTGTTTTCCGTGAAAGTTTGTGAGAGGTGGCCTCCTGTTTCGCAGGTGGGCTGTATAGGGGTCCATTTCTGTTCTCCAGGAAACCATCTCTCACCTTCTTACTTTTATTTTTTTCTTTATGCACCCTTTGGGGGTTCCCTTTCCCTTCCCCTACCATACACCCACGCCCGATAGGCTGGGCATTGCATGCGGTCCATGCGATGACCTTCTTCATTACAAGTGAGACAGAATGCAGTGTTACCACACTGCACTGCCGTATGCCCTGTTTTCATGCAGTTGTAGCAACACGCTACCCTGCTCTCCCCTTTACATTCAAATGTGCTATGCCCGTAATGGAGACATTTGTAGCACCTCATCGGGGTGTACCTCTCCATAATGGGACAGAACACCCAGCCTATCGCTATCGTAGTGTATCGTCTCAATTCCTCCGCTTTCGTAGGGCGCACGGCTATGGTTGCCACTTGTTCTCCGTGCTGGTTTGTTCGTAGCATTTTTATGTCTACCTCGTCCTGTGATATTCCGGTGTATGCTTGTATGGCTTCATGCAGGATTTTCACCGTGACCCCTGGGTCCAGACCAGTTATTGTGAAATAATTCTCTTTGCGCCTTACTGCCATACTAATACCGGACATCTTCGTGTCCATCTCCCTTTTTAGCTTTTCTGCAGCCCCCCTTCCTTTAAGCTTCACGAGGATGTCCCCCCCTTCGGTTTTTTTAAGTCTATCAACCTTCACTCCTATTTTTCCTATATTTATTTTCGCATTCATCTCCTTTAAGACGTCTGTATATGACTTGCTCCCGGTTTTAATTAGGAGGGCTTCCTCTTGCTCGTTTTTAACTTCTTTATCCATTTCTTTGCCTCGTATAATTATCTCCCACGTTATTTTTTCCCTCCTACCCACGAATTCCAGGGCCTTTCGTACCTTCTCTTTGTTTATTTCGTTATTAATTGCTACCCGTATTATTTCGGGCGGCTCCTTCCTCTCTTTAATTTGTTTTAGGGCCTTCTCCGCCACTTCATATATACCTTGATCCTTAATTTTTGCGACATAGGTATACCATTCTCTCCTTACAGTTGCCATGGAGCTTCTGTTCCCATTTTCTATGTACTCTACGTTTCCCTCTTGACAACCCTCTATGATTTCATGCACTTCTTCTCTGATAGTGCGTATTACGCTTTCTATTCCATCCTCTTTTATTTCATTTTTTGTTACTATCAGGCATTCTTTCTTAGCTATTGTTTCTTGCAAGCCCCCTTGTTCCCATTTTGTTTTTTCGTAGACTGTTTCCTCCCACCTCTTTTCATATATTTGGTTGAAGTCATTTATGTCCCCCCCTTTGTTTAATACTTCAATTATCTTCTCAGTCTCCTTTCTTTGCTTTTCTCGCTCTATTTTTATTTTGCATTGTTCGCATCTAATGCTCTCCTCCTCCGCTTGTGTCTTCTTACTTTGGTTTAGGCTAGTTTTGTTCTGATTATATATTTCCCCAATCAGATTTCTAGCTATTATTTTGTGTTCCCCCTGTATGGGACCTTTATTGTTTAATATTTCCAATACTTGTTTTAGCTTTCTCAGGATCCTTTCATTTTCTGTCTCCTCGGGGTATTCGGCGGTCTCTTCCCTCTTCTCTTTTTTGAATCTCTCATTTTCCTCTAGGCTATCCCCTTTTCTTTTTTTGGACTGTTGTATTGCTTCGTAATCCTCGTCGTCAAACAATAAGGCTTGAAGAATGCTATCTCCAGTTTTTTGCCAGTGTGTCTCCGTTTGCTCTTCTCTTTTATTTTCCTCTCCTTCAACTTCTATTGCTTCCGCCGAGGGTTCCCTCTCCTCTGCATCTTCTTCTTTCTCTTCCTCTTCTCTATTAGTTTCTTCTAGCATGTTGTCCAATAATGTCGAGTGTGTTATGGGACCCGACCTATTTATTTTTGGCTGATTCTGATGCCTCTTTAACATTTCTTCCTCAAACTTCTTTCGCTCCTCTATTTCTTCCGTTTTTTTGCCGTCGTGCGACAGTTCTTCCCCATTCTCGTTTTTGTTAGTCTTAGCTTCGTCCTGTTTCTTTTGCCTGTAGTCGTCCTCTTTTTTTTCCTGTTCCTTTGGTTTTTTTAATGGTTCCATACAAATCCCACGAGTTGGGACGTACTATACGTCAGACGCGGCAGTGCGCCCTTACCGCGTTAAGGCTGTGTTACTTCGGGAGGTCGCCAGGTATCCCGAAGGGATCGTTTGCGATGCTCTAACCCTCGCATCTCTCATATCTTTGGCACGATGCCTTCCACCGTGATAATGGGGATTATTTTATTGAGGTTTACTCCTCTAGGCTTTTTTTCACGGTTGCCTCCGGACGCAGTGGCAGTCTGTATTCGCAGGCTACTTGGAATTTCCGCGTAACTGCTGCCTCCCCTGTTACGCGGGATTGGGATGGGGATTTGTGTATATGGGATAAAGGTATTTAGGTGGGGTGAGACATTTCGGCCGCTCTTTATAAATGGGTTGGGATCATTCTAAGAATGAAAAAGGTGTTCGTCGAAAGTCGAAACTGGAGCCCCCGCAACGACGCAAAGCGCGATGCACGACGCAGACACCCCGGCGAAAGGCCCAGCCCCGACCCCGACAAAAACGTTTGTTGAAAGTGGCGATTAGAATTTGGGGATAGAGTAGCCTCCGGGAAGTTGGAATGTATAACTTACAACTGCTGAAGGCGAAGGCGCCGCAACTGTTCGCTTCAGTTGCCGCGCCTTTTAGCGTCCAGCGGCGGTGTCCGGCGACCACCCGGTGCACAGACGCTGGACGCTGGGACTGTGTTTGGTTTCACTGGTCGTGCTCCCCTCACAGAATTCAGGGACCAAGATCAATTACTCGGCCCTCCCACCAGCGTCGAGGAAAAAATACAGACCCAGGGAGAGATTTAGAAACACCCTGTATTGATGAAAAACGTTGCTAGTTGTTAAAGTACCTAACTTTTTTATTATCCAACATAAGCGAATGAATCAAAAAGCAAAATGTTATGATAACCTAAGGTTCCAGTTGAGTTTTAATTTCAATATTTTATATACGCTAGAATATCCCACAGGGTGTTCCAAACTTTGAGGAAAAAACACACTATCATTGTTACACCCGGTATACAATGACACTTATCTGTTTAGCAACAATATTATTACATCGATATTCCTGAAGAATTAAGCTATAAAATATTTAGAGAATCACTAAAATCGGACAACAGGTTTAGGAAATATCAGACATTAAACATGTCCCATTTTTAAGGTGGTGCGTTAATTTTGGCGCTTAGTGTAGATATGATTAGGGAGCAAACTCGACAATAAGCTATTATTTTATAAAGCATATTTATATGAAGTTTGTAATATGTAACCTTCTTTTATGAATCAGCGACAAAATCTCGCTTTATCTAAATTGGATCAAATACAATATGTGGGTGTTCTTATAAGTACTTATAAGTACTTATAAAGTATAGAGTAAGTATCACAAGAAAAATCTATTATCGTATAATACCTTCTTGTAGACGGCTTATGTCAAAATATTAGCAAAATCGGACTCTTATGGTTCCACTGGTACTCACCAGTCACCAAGAAACAGTCGATGCAGTTGACCTCACCTTGCGAATGATCTCCGAAGAAAGCGAATATTGTCGAATCGGTTGGAAAAGAGATGGCCACCATTTTCTAACATTAAGGTGTGATCTGTATAAATTAACATTTACGAAATAATGAATTTATTTCAAGACTAAGTTTTCACTCTAATGACATATAAAACAACATAATGCTATTCTACACCCCACCAGAATGAAAACAATGGGAACCTTCTCTGGTTACACCTCCGAGGCTTCTACAATATGCAAGCCATACGGATGCTGAGACTGAGGAAGATGAGGGAATTCTACAATTTACAATTCACGACCCATCTGCTCAGCGCGGTAAAGTTCCAACGAGCATGGTTCCCTTCGTACTCCAATCAGAGTAAATGTAAATCAAAAATAAATAGTGATTTTCAATTTCGTTGCAAAACGAAAATACAGCTGAACTTTACCGCGCTGAGCAGATGGGACGTGAATTGTTATTTATTTATTAAGCGCAACAGGCCTTGTAGGCCTAGGGCTAAAATGTTTACATTTCTGATTACATAAATAATATAATAAATAACTTAATATAACTTACATAACTTATAAAACTTATACATTTTATTTAATTACACTTCAGTCTTTTTATACACTCCTTCACCACCTCTCTCCATCTCCTCCTGTCGAATGCTAGTTCTTTCCATCTCTCAAAGTTACTTTTCTTCAAGTCTTCATACACACTGTCCTTCCATCTTTTCCTTGGCCTGCCTTTCCTCCTCTTTTGTATTGGTCTTCGTGAGAGTACCATTTTTGGCAATCGTTTACTTCCCATTCTCTCGACGTGCCCCAAGTATCGTATTCTCTGTGCTTTGATCGTCGTCGTGATCGTTGGCTCTTTATATAGTTCTTCCAATTCTTTATTGGTCCTTCTTCTCCACTGACCTTCTATTTTCACACCTCCATATATTGCTCTTTGCATTTTTCTCTCCCATCCTTCTAAAAGGTCTGTTTCTGACTTTTTGAGCACCCATGTGTCGCATGCGTATGTTACTGTAGGTCTGATAACAGTCTTATAAATTCTTATTTTGGTTTTTCTTGATACGTATTTGGATTTCAATACTGTGCGTAATGCTCCATATTTTTTATTTCCTTAGCTATTCTTGCCTTTATCTCCCCTTCTTCACGACCATTTTCATCTATTTTGGCTCCCAGGTAAATAATTTCTTTGGCTCTTTTGAACGAGTATGTTTTTTCTCCATCTATTTGTACGATGTTTTCTCTTTTTCTTTTTGGATCTCTCCCAATATCATATACTTTGTCTTTTCTTAATTTATTTTAAGTCCGAATTTTTGGCTTCTGTTATTATGTTTTTCATTAACTTTTGTAGTTCTTTTTTGCTTGTTGCTAATAGCGTCAGATCATCTGCAAATGCTATGCATTGGTGGCCGTTTTTAAATGTCGTTTCTTCCATGTTTATTCTGCTTTTCCTGATTGTTCCTTCCAATGTTAGATTGAATGCCGTTGTTGATAGTGGGTCTGCTTGTCGTAATCCTTCCTTGGTTTCAAACTTTTTGGATGTATACCCTTTCCAAGCTATTTCGTTTGTTGTGTTTTCCATCGTCATCTTTATCATCCTGACAATTTTACTTGGTATCCCCAATTCTTTCATCAGTTCGTACATCTGCTGTCTATTTACTGTGTCGTAAGCCTGCTTAAAGTCTATGAACAAAGCATATAGTACTGTTTTATGTTCGTAACAGGGAGTCTGTATTTCTTTTAAGGCAAATATTTGGTCAGTCGTTGATCTGTTGTTTCTAAAACCTGCCTGGTATTCTCCCAGTATTTTTTTCGAATATTGACTTAGCCTTTTTCTTATACTTTGTGCCAAGATTTTGTAAACTATTTCTATAAGTGCGATGCCTCTGTAGTTTTTGCATAGCATTCTATCACCTTTTTATGTATAGGGCATATCCTTGCTATGGTCCACTCTTCTGGCATTTTTTCTACATCCCATATTCTTTTTATCGGGTCATATAGCTCTCTCTGTAATCTTTTCCCTCCTGATTTTATCATTTCGGCCGATATTTCTGTTATTCCTGGGCTTTTGTTATTTTTCAAGCTCTTTATTTCGTTCTTTATTTCGTGTTCTGTGGGTATTTCTATTGCTATCTGATGATCTTCAATGTCATGGTTTGTTTCCTTTTGTACTTCGCTCTTATTTAGCAGTTCTGTGAAATTATTTTGCCAGTTTTCCATTATTTTTTCCGGCTCATTTAGCAACAGCCCTTTATCATCTCTCATATATGGGTTGTTTTTTTGATATCCTCTTTCCATTTTTTTTTGCTTCCTGGTAGAATGATCTTATTTCTTTTTTTTTTGAAATTTTTCTTCTATTTCTGTCAGTTTGTTCTCGTTGTATTTTCTCTTTTTGCTTCTACATTTTCTTTTCATGATTTTTCTCAATTCTCTGTATTCTTCTCTAGTGCTTTCTTCGTCATTTGTGAGATTTTTGAATCTTACCTTTCTTATTGCTTCTGCTATTTCTTGACATTCTTCATCATACCAATCGTTTGTTTTCTGTCTTCTTTTGGTTTTCGCTAGGATTGCTTTACTTGTCTTCAAGATTGCTTCTTTTATATTTTCCCATTGCTTGTCTGGGTTCGACGTTTTTTGTTCCCTAATTAGTCTGTTGGTTATTCCCTATTCATACTTCTTCTGTGTGTTGTTATCTTTTAGTAGTCCTATGTTGAATTGTTTTCCAATTTTTTCTTTTGTTTTATTGTTTTTCTTTATGTTATGCTCGATTTTGTATTCTGCTCTCACCAAGTAGTGGTAAAAGTTACAGTCCACCCCTCTCATGCTCTTTACATTTATTACATTGTTTGCATGTTTCTTCTCTATTAAAATTTGGTCTATCTGATTTCCTGTCTTTTTATCAGGGGAAATCCACGTTCCTTTATATATATCTTTTCGGCGAAATTGTGTGCTTCTTATCACCATTTGCCTTTCTGTTGCAAAGCCTATTATTCTTTGGCCATTATCGTTCGACACCTTATGCTTACTATATTTCCCTATTATGTGTTCGTATATATTCTCTCTTCCGAGTTTGGCGTTGCAGTCTCCCATTATTATTTTGATGTCAAACCCTGGTAATTTATCATATTATCTTTCCAATTGCTCGTAGAATTAATCTTTTTCTTCTTCCGTGACATCTTCAATCGGTGCCTGTACATTTATTATACTTATGTTTCGTTTGTCCCCTTTTAATCTTATTGTGCATAATCTATCTGATATTGGTTGGAATGACATCACTCCTTCCTTCCATTTTCGCTGTCTTATAAAACCTGTTCCTCACCTTCTGGTTTCTCCCCCGCTTTTAAAAAATACCACGTCTTCTATTTTTACTATTTCTGTCTCCAAGTGTTTTGTCTCTTGTAAAGCTATTATTTCTACATTATATCTTTTAATTTCTCTAATTAATTCTTTGAGTTTTCCTGTTTCGTATGTGCCTCTTACATTCCATGTAGCCAAGTTAACTTTAGTTTTCTTTTTGTTATTTTTGCTTATTGCCTTGTCCATTGCCTGCGTCGTTTCCGTCTTCTTTATCTCTGTTGCAAACTGTATCTTGTCATTTTTCGGCTTTTCTTTTTTATTGCTGTCTTGATTTGTCTTATTTCCATAGTTCGTAATCCTCTTCTTTGCATTTTTCGTCGTCATTTGTTTCCTTTCATTGCTATTGCTTAGTTTTTTGGTTTGGTTTCTACCACCAACGTTTGGTTCGTTCCATCCCAGCGACATATTTCATGATCGGCATATATTTTCTTATACCCTACTTTCACTTTTCTCCCTTCCTTTCTTAGTTCTTGCGCTTTTTGTCTGACACGTTTCTGTACAATTCTGTCGTTCTTTGATAGGTCATCGTTGATATAAACTAGACCATCTTCGCGATTTCTCAATTTGGTTTTGTTTCGCATGATTTTTCTTTATCTTCTTCCTTTTCAAGCTCAACCAAACAAACTTTTTCTCCTAACTTCAAAGCCTTCTCTATTTGTACATCTACTTCTAATTCTGTCTGCAGAAAATTTTTCATTGCATGTTTTAGGATATCTGGGCCATTTGTATCTATGTTCAAACCATGTATAATTATATTTTTCCACCTTTTTTGATTTTCTAAACTTTCAAGCCGTTCTTCTATTTGATAAACTGCCTGTTTTAGTTTCGTGTTTTCTTCCCTTAATGTTATATTCTCCTGTCGTAGCTCTCTTATTTCATCTCTATATTATTTCTGCTCTCTAAGCATCTCGCTAAGTTTTCTTGATTGTTCCTCGATTTTTAAAATTACTGCTGCCATCATTTCCATAATATTTTGTACATTATCCTCCATTTTTCCTTTCTGTAGGAGGGAGATCTGCTTATTTTTAGACTTTTGTTAAAAGCCCGTTCCAATGCTTCCTCTTTTCTCTTATTGTCGTTTTTGTCCGTCGTGGTACCGTCACTTTCAATTCGAAATAGCTCTTTGTATTTTTTATCTTCTCTGCTCATTACAACTGGTTCGTTTCACTGCGATAAAGGTCTCGTTCGGACTATCTCCTCAGAAACTTAACCTTTCTCAGCGTAACGTCTTACTTTTTTCTTTTTTTTTGATAAAATTATATTGAGCAGTATATACTATTTCGATCCCCCCTAGTTACAGGACTTGAAAAAATGAATAACCATTTTCAATTTCGTTGCAAACCGAAAATACAGCCGAACTTTACCGCGCTGAGCAGATGGGACGTGAATTGTAAATTGTAGGATTCCCTCATTTTCCTTAGTCTCAGCATCCGTATGGCTTGCATATTGTAGAAGCCTCGGAGGTGTAACCAGAGAAGGTTCCCATTATTTTCATTCTGGTGGGGTGTAGAATAGCATTATGTTGTTTTATATGCCATTAGAGTGTTTTATATTGCCGCTAGGGCATCTGTGCCATTTCGTTCGTTGCAATCCGGGACTGCACGCTGGGGTTTGTTTTGGTTGGATCAGGGAGAGCAGCATATGTGCCTCCTGATGAGAGACTAATAAGTTTCGAAACCGGTAGAGGTGCTTGTTGCACTCTCTGATTGGAGTAGAATATGGTTCGGCTGTATTTTCGTTTTGCAACGAAATTGAAAATGGTTATTCATTTTTGAATTCATTTCATTTGGCTTTGGCACACTATACAGGGGAACTTATCTGCATAATGTCTTGCTGTCACCGAACCATTTCCTTGCCATTCACTTAATTAAAAAATGAAGAAACGAGTAACCACAATCAATATTTCCGTAGTTGTTATTTTTACCCGCGACTAAGTGAACTTCAGAAAAACTGTACCTAATTGATATTTTTCAATTAAATTAACTCAAATAAAACTTTTGTTCATAATAGCTGTCAAACCATTGTCAAGATAGAGAAAACAACAATAATTTTTGTACTGGAATAATAATATAGCTTGACTTTTGAAAAAGTGACTGTATCTTCTACATTAATGATTTTAAAAACAAATACTACAAGACAAAAAGTTGTAAAATAGTTGTTTCATTTCATTGACGTCCCGGTTTTAATCCATATTATACTAAAAAAATCGATAAAAAAATTAATTTCGCTACTACCAATACATTATAAAAATTTTCAGTTTCAAAGCAATATTAAAAAATTCGGTTTTATTTTGTAACTTTTCTGGGTGCAATTTTGAATATAGATAAGCGAGGCCATTTAAATCCCTAAAAATCGTGGTATTATTTATTACCAATATTTTTGTGACACCCTGTATAAACATTAAATTTGTGGACCTTGGTACATACTATGTGGTGTTAGTAGGAAGTACAAAGCAAACAAACTTTTTTTCTTGGGTTTGTATGACTGCGGACCTTAGGGTCCATTCGCCCATCTAACCGATTTTGTTCACTTTTACATAAATTTCAACTACTTACTCTATTTAAACATATGTTTATTTTCCTTCCCTATTAATACATTACAATATTATATCCAGATTTAGCCATACGGCCCGCACTCACTCTAAGGGGAAAATTCACTCATCCCAGATACCTAGGGTATCAAAACGATTGAGCTCTAGTGGGACTCTTTCCGTGTTATCGATCCCTAGGTGACTTAGTACGCCGGAGTATCTCCAAAAAATTTTCGCACGCATCTGGAGGTCGAGACTAGCACAGCTTTCTGCATAGTCTTGTAAAGATGTTCATTTAGACCCAGCTTTTTGATGTTTTCTATGATATGAGGTTCTTTGGAATGGCTCCAGTAGTAGAAAGAATAATAGGTATTGTCTGGGTACTTTCCATTCTCCATTGTCTCCTTATTTGTATTTCGAGATCTCTATACTTGGCGATCTTTTCGTTGTGCTTAACACGCAGAATTATTGTTGTTAGGTATCGCCACCTCTATTAATGTTGTTTGCCTAGTAAGTTTATTAACTAGTATGAGATCCGGTCTATTGTGTGCCACTGTTACCGGACAGAGAATGGGCTCGTAGTGCACAAGAGAAAGCAAGTTGTTTTGAAGAGTATTTCTCTGAAGTATTTACTTCCAACCAAATGAATTCACCTGTGGAAGTAGACGTATTCTCATTTCTTCAAAGTCCATATCAAATGAGTTTGCCTATTCCGAAATTTAAATCGTCCGAAGTCATCTTAGCTATTAATAATTTAAACGATAGAAAATCTCCAGGGTACGACTTGATCAGTGGAAAAGTGTTGAAAGAATTACCTCTCAAATGCATAAAACTTATAACGTTTATATTCAATGCCATATTAAACTTAGATTACTATCCTAATCAATGAAAAGTGTATCAGATACTAACCATTCTAAAACCGGGGAAACCTCAAGAAGAAACTACATCGTACAGGCCAATCAGCCTCTTGCCAATTACGTCTAAAGTTTTCAAAAAACTATTAGTAAAAAAACTCGAACCCTGGATCAAAAATCTAATTCCAGGCCACTAGCTTGGATTCCGGCCCCATCACTCAAAAATCCAACAAGTTCACAGAGTGGTAAAACATATAAATGCTAATTTTGAGGCCAAAAGGTACTGTTCAGCGGCATTTCTTGACGTTAGGCTGGCATTTGACAAGGTATGGCATGAGTGCCTCCTATACAAGCTAAAAAGGACATTACCACACAGCTTTTACATTCTTCTTGAGTCATATTTGTCAGGTAGGTGTTATTTTATTAAATACCAAGATGCAATTTCCAAACTCTATTCTATCAAAGCTGGCATACCACAGGGTAGCGTGCTGGGATCTACCTTGAATCTCATGTTTACCGAAAATATACATCCAACTCTTCAGGAACCACTAGAGGAGAGACCACCTACAGAAGAAATGATGCTAGGAACATTTGCCGACGATACTGCAACCCTAGCCTCACACACTGACCCTATTTATGCCTCGCACCTCGTTCAAGCGTATCTAGACAGAATACAAGATTGGTTTTTGGAGTGGAAAATTAAAGTCAATGAAGGAAAATCTATTCATGTTACATTTACAACACGAAGAGGAACTTGTCCTCCTGTAACTCTAAACAATCACCAATTACCATCAGCCAACGAGGTAAAATATCTTGGTATTCATTTGAACAGAAGTCTCACATGGAGGAAACATATCTGGACCAAGAGAAAGCAACTAGGTCTCCAATTCAGAAATATGTATTGGTTAACGGGCCGTTCATCAAGACTATCTCTGGATAATAAATTGCTGCTCTATAAGGCAATACTTATGTCAACCTGAACATATGGGTTGGAACTATGGGGAACAGCCAGTCACTCCAACATCGAAATCATCCAACGCTTCCAATCAAAAACCCTCAGAACAATCACTAATGCACCTTGGTACATCAACAACAGAATTATTAATCGATACCTTAAAATGGATATGGTACAAGAAGTCATCACAAAACGTAGCGCTGCATACATTGCCAAGTTGGAGGATAATGAAAACCAGTTTACACTTAACCTCCTAGACAATTCCCAAGAACAGCGTAGGTTAAAAAAGTCCAAACCACGGGACTTACCATTTAGAGTAAACTTTTAAACTAATTAGTTAGTAGTTGTAAAATGTAATTATTTTCTACACAACTTTATAAAAATTGTACTTTGATTTTACCAGTGGGTAAAATCCTTCTTGTCCTTAGTAGTGGAGTCAATGAAGGTGGATATGAGTTATTACCTCAGATTTCGTTGAACCTCCATCGATTTTCATAAAAATTGGTGAGTGGTTAAAGGATACCTCAAGGAACAAAGGTGATGTAGTGCCAACTTGCGCTTTTTGCATTTTAGGGGTGAAATACACCCCTTTTTTAAAAATTATTTTTTAGATTTCTGAAAGTGCAGTCACTGTAAGTTTTCACTTCCTATTTTGTTGAACCTTCATAGATTTGATGAAAATCGGTAAGCAGTTAGAGAATACCTCAAGCAATAAAAGATATATGACACCAACTTGCGCTTTTGCATTTTGGGAGTGTAATACACCCCTACTTTTTAAATTGTAAAAAATGCAGATTTCCGCATTATGGCGCAAGTAATCTCGTTTAATTAAGAAAAATAAATATTTTTTTTATATTTATGTGCATGAATTACATTTTTTTTTAATTTTTCAAACCTTTTAGCAACCAAAAATCCGAAAATTAACAAGTCGAAAATCACGAAAACCTTATTCTTCTATATTTCTCAAAGTGTAGTCACTGAATGTTTTCACCCACGATTTCTTTGAACCTTCATCGTTTTTCATGAAAATTGTTGATTAGTTAGAGGATACTTCAGAAAACAAAAGTGATATGGCACCAAGTTGCGCTTTCTGCATTTTAGGGGTGAAATCCACCTTTTTTTTTTAATGGTAAAAATGCAGATTTCAGCATTCTGGCTCAAGCAATCTCGTTTAATTAAGTAAAATAAATATTTTTTTACATTTATGTGCATGATTTATAATTTTTATTAATTTTTTAAACCTTATAGCAACCAAAAATCAGAAAATTAGCAAATCGACAATCACGAAAAAAATTAATCTTTTATATTTCAAAAAGGCAGTCACTGAAGGTTTTCACCCCTGATTTCGTTAAACCTCCATCAATTTTCATGAAAATTGTTAAGTAGTTAGCGGATACCTCAAGAAACAAAAATGATGTGGTACCAACTTGCGCCTTTATCCTGGGGGTGGATGTTACCCCTTCTCATGGGTGAACACTATTTTATTAAAAATAACCCCATAATTAGATAGAGGAATAAATTCTAAGCAAACTTCCTTTTTAATTAATAAAATTATAATTTAATAAAATATTAGTGGTACAGTAAAACCTGACAATAACGGCCACTAAAAATAGAAAACAATTGGCCGTTATAGAAATGTGGCCGCTAATGCTAGGTTTCCTTTTCCACAAATACATAAAACATAATTGAAAATTTATTTATTTTAGTAATTAAAGCAAATCTAATTAAATATAATTCTACAAACAAACGGAACATACTAAAACTAAATTCAATTTACTACAATATAAAACAATATCTATACGAAAAAACAACTACAAGAAAAACAGAATTTTTGTTTGTTTTACATTTTTTAGATAAACGAAACATACTAAAACTAATTTAATATAGGTAATACATAATATAAAACAACATACTATAGCTACTAAGAAAAATACGCTTATCACTAAATTATCGTCGTGCTTCTATGCTATATTCAACAAAACCAACTTGGTAGGGCCTTTAATTAGATATCGCAAATCACTTTGGCTGATTTTGTCTGCATATATATTATGTTTGAGGAATCACTTTTTTTTTTGTTAGACTGGATATAGGACATTTCTCAAGTATGAATTCACATTCATGGTATATCGTTGCTATACAGGGATAATAATCTGTGCAATGTAATGGTACAGGCTACGTTAAATATGAAGTTAATGTGGAAGATATACACTGGTTATTCATTTCATTTTAATTTGATTGTTTTTTAATCGTTTACAATATTTAAAATAATTAAAGACATAAAGTTAGGGATTTCAAAAATAAATTCAGTTCTCACTGGCAGGGTGGGAAATAATAAAGTGCCATACAATAGCATTTCATTACAATGCTCATTACAGGCATTACAGGCTGCTCCGTTTGAGAAAACTCATACTCTCAAACTTTGAGAAAACACTCATTCAGTTTCGACCAACCCTGTATTAGCTAAAATTAAACGTTTTGCTAGATTAATAATTATTAACAATAATAGATTATATTAAAAATCACTTGAACATAAATTGATTTTCTGATGTCAAATCACTAAAATTATACAGGGGGTGAATATTGCTATGAAATTTGAAAATAAAAACGTAATTATCTTTTAAACTACTTCGTATAACATCACAAAACCTGATATTTTAAGAAATAAAACAGAGGAGAATCCAAAAATGTAAAAATTTACAGGGTGTTCCATTAAACAAAAGAAAATTTTGTTTCACCCTGTCAATATGGGTGGCCCTGTATATTTGGAAATGTATTTAAATTCTGATATTATCTATGCCCCAATCTCACCTAAATAAACTTTTTTCGTATCTCCTACAACAAACGACTAATTGGACTTCCCACAACCTGTATACATACAAAATCTCCGCTATAAAATTTTTTCAAAGAAAATGTTATTGGTTTTTTTAAAATAACTCCGTTAAATTTTGAAATATGAGATTTATCCAAAAACCATTACAAAGCTAAGTAAAAGTTCTATAACACAGTATTAAACAAAATTTTCTAAATCGTTTATTTTTTTTTAATACAAGGTGAAAGGGCCCCGGTTACATGGTTCTCGCAGTAAAATTTAGGTTTTAAATGTTTCTATCTCGGTTATTTTTTGTCGTAAAAAAATATTAAAAAAATAAAAAGCTTAAATAAAGTTAAAACTAAAATTTTGTTTTATACCATTTTTAAGTATATCGAGTATTTTTGGAGTCATTATCAAAAGAAAATGAAATTCACGAAAATTTGAAAAATTCTAATTTTTTGTAATCGTATTTTTTTTCAAAAATATGCATTCTAAACCGGTCAAAATTGTTAAAGTTATTACTCATGTTAAAATAAATAAAGTTTTAAATGGGTTACTATAAATTTTAATTTTTGTGGAAATGAAGTATGTTTCATTTTTCATTCTTCCCTAAAAAATCTGAAAGGGTGCTCTTTTTTCCATCATAACTTGCTTAATTTTGATGCTATCGACTTCTTATACAGGGTGAGTCATGAGGAACTGTACATACTCCTACCTCGTGTAGAGACTCCTAGGGGGAATAACAAATGACCATTAAAAAGTGTCTGCTCCCATTGTTTAATAATATACAGGGCGAGTTTCGCATTTTGACAGAAATTTTTATTCGTCATAATCTTTGAACGGTTAGGTCTATGTGTCTCTTATTTTGGCCAATCGTTACACTATTACCACCTAATCAACTAATTTATTCAAACTAGAAAAAAATCAGGTCCGGCTTTAAAAAAATTAGTTCGTTTGGGTCTTAGAAAAAATTTCACCCTGTATACGCTTTTTGAAAACTCTAATATGAATTTTTCAAATTAGACAAATAGGCAATTAAAATAGCATATTTATTTTTTTCCGCACACGAATACTTAATTTTTTATAAAAAAATCAAATTTCACTATGAATTAAAAGTTTCGTAAAGTGAACCATAGATTTAAAAAAAAATAACTTTTATTACAAAAATTATTTTTTTTTGCACAACTAAGTAATTTATGTTACCATCCAATCAACTGATTTATTCAAACTAGAGAAAAATCAGGTCCGGATTTAAAAAATTAGTTCGTTTTGGTCTTAGAAAAAATTTCACCCTGTATACGCTTTTTGAAAACTCTAATATGAATTTTACAAATAAGACAAATAGGCAATCAAAATGGCATATTTATTTTTTTCCCCACACGATAACTTAATTTTTTATTAAAAAATCAAATTTGTCAAAATGGGAATTTTAACCTAAAAATGAAAAAAAAATGAACTCACGGTTTAACTCGCTGCAACTCTGTTCCATTTTAATATTTTTTTTCTGAAATTTTTACAGCACATACCTCTTACCATTGTGAAGACTATGAAAATTGTTGTAGACTTTCAGTCCTCTTCTTGTAAAAGTAGCAAACTTGTAAATCGCAAAAATTAGGTGGAAAAATTTAAAATTTATCAATTTGATCATGTCTATGTTAAACTATAGAGTCCAAAAGAAGTGTTATGGGAAGTTTTAGATCTAGACGTGTTATAGAAAAAAAAATGGTAAAACTTTTAATTTTAACAAAAACGTTGTTTTTGTAAATTAATTTTTGTAAAAAAAGTTATTTTTTTTAAATCTATGCAAAAACTTTGCCAACATTTTTATGCATATTAAATTTGATTTTTTAATAAAAAAATAAGTAATCGTGTGGGGAAAAAATAAATATGCCATTTTAATTGCCTATTTGTCTTATTTGTAAAATTCATATTAGAGTTTTCAAAAAACGTATACAAGGTGAAATTTTTTCTAAGACCCAAACAAACTAATTTTTTAAATCCGGGCCTGATTTTTTTCTAGTTTGAATAAATCAGTTGATTGGGTGATAACATAAATTAAATATTTGTTCAAAAAAAATTCATTTTTGTAATAAAAGTTATTTTTTTTTTAATCTATGGTTCACTTTACCAAACTTTTAGTTATTCATAGTCAAATTTGATTTTTTTTATAAAAAATTAAGTAATCGTGTGGGGAAAAAATAAATATGCCATTTTAATTGACTATTTGTCTAATTTGTAAAAATCATATTAGAGTTTTCAAGAAGCGTATACAGGGTGAAATTTTTTCTAAAACCAAAACGAACTTATTTTTTAAATCCGGACCTGATTTTTTTCTTATTCGAATAAATCAGTTAATTGATGGTAACATAAATTAAATATTTGTTCAAAAAAAAATTAATTTTGGTAATAAAAGTTAATTTTGTTAAATCTATGGATCACTTTACCAAACTTTTAATTCATAATCAAATTTGATTTTTTTATAAAAAATTAAGCAATCGTGTGCGGAAAAAAATAAATATGTTATTTTAATGGCCTATTTGTCTTATTTGTAAAATTCATATTAGAGTTTTCAAAAAGCTTATACAGGGTGAAAGTTTTTCTAAGACCCAAACGAACTAATTTTTTTAAAGCTGGACCTGATTTTTTTCTAGTTTGAATAAATCAGTTTATTAGGTGGCAATAGTGTAACGATTGACCAAAATAAGAGACACATCGATCTGACCGTTCAAAAATTATGACGAATACAAATTTCTTTCAAAATACGAAACTCGCCCTGTATATTATTAAACAATGAGTGCAGACACTTTTTAATGGTCATTTGTTATTCCTCATAGGGGCCTCTATGCGAGGTAGGAGTATGTACAGTTCCTCATGACTCACCCTGTATAGCTTTTTGATAGTTACCTTTAAGTACTTTATTAAAATGTTTAATATCTATATTTAACAAAGTGCATCGTTTTCCTGTTATTTAAGCTTGAATACTAAGATTTGAGTACTCGCGGAAAAAAATATACATTCAATTGCATATAACTCACTTTGTATATGTAATAAAGGATTTTTCGAATAAGGAGCTTATTTATTTTTATATTATCTTCGATTTTGGTAATAACAACTTTTTTGAAGAAACTTATGGTTTTTGATAATCACAAGTTTTTGGTAATCACAAATCTTGAAGTAATACGGAGGATAGGAAGAGACCCAGAAATTTTATTAACGATAAAACGAAGAAAACTCGAGTATTTGGGTCACCTGATGAGAGGTCATAAATACGCATTACTTCAAAATATAATGCAAGGAAAAATAGAAGGAAAACGGAATCCAGGCCGTAGAAGAATGTCGTGGATGCGGAATTTGAGAGAGTGGTTTGGCTGCACCACTAATGAACTTTTTAGGTCAGCTGTAAACAAAGTCAGGGTAGCCTTGATGATTTCCAATCTCCGATAGGAGTGGCACAAGAAGAAGAAGAAGATGGTTTTTGAGTTATTTATGAAAAACTGCTTTAAACATGGATTTTTTTCAGGAAAAATCAAAACTTTTGATCTTTAATAACTCAAAAACTATTGATTTATTGAAATAACTTTATATAACAAATTTTACTTATAATTTGTTCCTCTATCGATTAGTGGTATTATTTTTAATAAAATCATTTCCACCCCCGAGAAGGGGTGGCATCCCCCCCCCCCCAGGGTAAAAGCGCAAGTTGGCACCATGTCACCTTTGTTTCTTGAGGTATCCTCTACATACTTACCAATTTTCATGAAAATCGATGGAGGTTCAACGAAATCGGAGGTGAAAACCTTTATTGACTCCACTATAGTCAATGTCCTTACTTTTGTTTATTGTTGACACTCATCAGTTTGCAAAATACTTTTAAATTAAATAAAAAACTCCCTGCCCCTGCTGCAGTCCATATTGCAAGGTAAAGTCAAAGGTAAGCGAGGACTAGGTCGAAGGAAAATATTATGGCTGCGGAATGTGAGAACATGGTTTAAGAAAATCTTAACGGAACTGTTTCGAGCCGCAGCAAGCAAGGTTATGATTGCCAATATGATTTCCAACATCCGAAACGGATAGGCACTAGAAGAAAAAGAAGATGAATGCTAACTTGGCTGTACCGTATTGATGACGACCAAATAATCAGAAATACATATTTACGGTTGCCTTCGATCTTACATACAGGTTTTGTTTTTTTTTCCTTGTTGAGAGATATGACGATACCTTCTATCTTCCTTTTACTATTCACTCGCACTAACTTTCATTACCTGTTGTAAATAGTTTATACTTTTTACGTTTGGCATACGTCTACGTCCTTTTCTCAGGTAGCTGTAGCTTATTCCGTGGATATGTTGTTGCTCTGGAATCTTCAGAGATGGTTATTACAAAGAAATGTCTTCATTTTCAGAAAAGTGGATTTAGTCATTGCTATTTTGCGTTTGCTTTATTTCTGTCCGCATCTTGTTGGTCCAAAAGTTTAGTCACAAAATGAAAATTGATATATTGGTTAATTTGTTTATGCAGTAATGCGCCATTGTAAAGAATCGAGGATTCCGTGCTAATGATTTCGCTTCGAATTTTAATGCAAATTACTAACTCTCGTTAGACTGCTACATTTACGGCAATATAGTCCGTTCTTTAACGGTAAAATATTGCAAAACCTCTAAATTTTAAAAAACCGCTTGGATTGACATGAAATTTGACATACACATAGCTAATAAGTCAAAGAAAAAAAGTGATATTGTGTTGATATGTGCTTTTGCCCTGGGGGTGGTTTTTACCCCCTCTTGGGGGTGAAAAAATATTCGTCAAAAGAAAGTCAGGAAATGGATAAACTGGCTAATTTTAAGTAACTTTTGTTCTATAGAGTTTTTTCACTAAGTCAATACTTTCCGAGTTATTTGGCAGTGAACATGTACATTTTTTCAACAAAATAACCACGCTTTTATACGTTTTTTCGCAAATAACTCAAATAGTAAGTACTTTGTCGAAAAAAGATTTTTAGCAAAAATATAGCCTGTAAAAAATTTAAAAAATAGTGTATATATTACGTCTCTACACCTAGTAGAAGCAGAGTCATAACTATTGAAAAATAGGTTCATATTCGCCAAATTCCAAATGGAATACTTTAACGTGAAATAACCCAGAAATGAAGCACATTTCGGGGAAAACTCATTACAACTTATTTAAAGTTTTTAAAAAAGCTTCATTTTTGTTATATAAAAAAAATTATAGCATCAAAATTAAACAAGTTACGCTCAAAATAAAGTTAGTCCCTCTTGGTTTTGGTAAAAAAATCGAGAACATCACCCCCTAATTAGTATCTTAAATGAACTTAATCGTTTGGACTTCACAAGTTTATTGACTCGTGTATATACTTTTTATATGATCTGTAAATTTCATCGGTTCAAAGTCTTTATTTTTGAAAGGGCTGTAGTTAAAAGGGGTTGAACGAGTCACTGATCACGAATGTATGCAAATTTAGAAACACCAAATCTCAATCAATTTTTGTCTAACAGAAAAACAAAAAAATACGTGATATTCAGAAAAGCAAATCTGACTTTTTTTGTTTTTCGAGATTTTTGGTATCTCTAACAATTTTCAAGCTATTTTGAAAAAAACATATTTTTCAAAATATAAATTTTTAAAAATTTTACTTTGAAACCAAATTTTTTCAAAATTAAACACTTTGAATCGATGAAACTTACAGATCATGTAAACACAACATAAGTAAAATAATTTGTGGAGCGGTAACGATTAATTTCATTTAAGTTGCTAATTAGGGGGTGGTCTTCCCGATTTTTTTTTTGCAAAAACAAAATGGACCAATTTTATTTTGAGCGTAACTTGCTTAAATTTAACGTTAGAAACTTTTTGTAAAAGCAGAAATTAAGCTTTTTTTAAATACTTTAAAAAAGTTATAATGGGTTTTCCCAAAATGTGCTTAATTTTTTGGATATTTCACGTCGAAATATTTTATTTGAAATTTGGTGAATATGAATCTATTTTTCATTGGCTATAACTGTGGTTCTACGAGATCCAGAGACCTAACGTGTACACCATTTTTTTTTTTACTTTTTTATAGGCTATATTTTTGCTAAGAACATTTTTTTCGACAAAATACTTACTTTTTGAGTTATTTGCGAAAAACCGTCTAAAAATGTAGTTATTTTGTTGAAAAATGAACATATTCACTCGCAAATAACTCGAAAAGTGTTGACTTAGCGAAAAAGCTCTATAGAACAAAAGTTACTTAAAATTAGTCAGTTTACCCATTGCCGGACTTAGTTTGGACATATATTTTTTCACCCCCAAAAGGGGGTGAAAGTCACCCCCAGGGCAAAAGCACACATCGGCACAATATCACTTTTTTTTTGCCATGTAAGCTATACGTATGCCAAATTTCATGTCAATCTAAGCGGTTCTTTAAAATTTAGAGCAAAAACCGTGAAAGAATGGACTAATAGAGAAAATTAATATTCAACCTATTAAAGTTAATTACTCTTCATATTTGTTATCGTAAAAACACCCTCTACAGCATCCATAATTTCTTGAAGCCCGTCCCTCGAAGTGACGACTCTGAACGTGCATAGCGCGTTCTCTTTCTCCAGATCCGTCATAGACTAATTAGATCTCGCGTCTAGCACACAGCCAAAGAGAAAAAGAAGAGAAAACAGAGAAGAACAAACATAGCTGTGTCAATTCTCTCTAACATTTCTAACGCAATTTTCAGAACAAACTCGATTTTGAGGCGAATATCAACAGGGAATTCGACGTCGCAGCAAACAAAAAACAAAATATTTTCTTGTTGGAGAGTTGGTTAAAGGAAATGGATGGACTTGCGTTGATAATGTGAATTTGTCTTTAGGCTTATTTGTAGCCGTTGTATGGAGAAAATGTAAAAATCGTTTACGGCATATTTATAAAAATAATTAAAAAAATATTTTAAAACATGAAATTTTGGTAAATATATTTTTTCCAAAACGAACAAATAAGTAATCTTAAAAAAAATTCCGTCGGATCAAAATAGGATCTTTATTTTCATGGCCAAGTAGATAGAATACAAGTACAATCCTTAAAGGGATTTTAAGCATAAAAAATTCTTCGTCAATTCATGCAATTTTAGTTAAAGCACAAGGATCCCTTTGGTTATTCGAAGACAATTTTTAGAAAATAAATGGTTTAAAAAATATAGAGCATGCGAGGCATTTGCGTTAAACAAAACTTATAAATCCTTACAGAAGAGTGGAGAGTTCCCCACCGAAAGACTGATACTTTCACTGATACCAATAAACATTGTAAATATATCAAAAAAGTAAGGGTCATTCCATTTCAAATCACTCAATTTTGGAGCAAAAAAAATTTTGGACCTCCGATTTGTCTGAAAACTGGTATATAGCTTCTGCGGGACGTACAAATAAGATATTTAAGGTCAAAAAAATCTTCTTCTTTTTTTCTCAAAATGTTATTTTATGCGATTTTACAGTGATTTGGTGTTTATTTATACAAATTTGCATTTTCTATCGTAAAGTATCAATGAAAAACATAATATTTTAATAGAAAGGACTCAAAAATATCATTATATGGCATTATAACAAGTTACTTTGATTCAAAACAAGCTTTTGCCCTGGGGCCGATGTGTGCTTTTGCCCTGGGGGTGAGTTTCACCCCATCTGGTAGGTGAAAAAATAAATGTCCAAGGCAAGTCTTGAAATGGATAAATTGACGAATTTTTAGCAACTTTTGTTCTATAGAGTTTTTTCACCAAATCAATACTTTTCGAATTATTTTCAAGTGAATATGTTCATTTTTCATCAAAATAACCACGTTTTTAGACGGTTCTTCGCAAATAACTCAAAACGTAAGCATTTTGCCGAAAAAAATATTCTTATCAAAACTGCCTATAAAAAAGTGAAAAAAAAAACGGTGTATATAGCAGAATTATAGCTAATGAAAAATAGGTTCATATTCGAAAAATTCCAAATAGAATAATTCAATGTGAAATATCCAAATAAGGAAGTATTCTTGGGGAAAACACATTACAACTTTTTTAAAGTGTTTAAAGAAAGATTTATTTCTGTTTATATAAAAAAATTCTAGCATCAAATGTAAGCAAGTTACGCTCAAAATAAAGTTGGTCCCTTTTGTGTTGGCAAAAAAGATCAGGAAGATTACCCCATAATTAGTAACTTAAAATTTAGAGGTTTTGCAATATTTTACCTTTAAAGAACGTACTATTCTAGATCTGTCCCATAGTCTTACCATAGATTTTTCGAAGATTTTTAATCTCGGCTGTTTCGAGCAATCTTTCTGTCCTCTCTGTGTCGGCTCGTGTTTCTGCCGCGTATGTCATTATTGGTCTGATGACTGTTTTGTAAATTCTGCCTTTCATTTCTTTCCCGATATTTTCATTTCTCTATATTGTGTCATTCAGGCAACCTGCACCTCTGTTTGCTCTATTCACTTGATCTTCCACTTCTGTTTCTAGCCTTCCTTAACTATATAGTGTGATGCCTAGGTATTTAAACTCCATCACTTGTTCTATTATCTGACCTTCCAGCTCCAATTTACATCTTATCGGATCTGCTGTTATAACCTTGCATTTTGACTATTTTGATGAAATTAACATGTTCAATTTTCTGGCGGTTATGTTAAATTGGTACAGCATACGTTGTAAATCATCTTCACTTTGAGAGATTAGTTTCATCGTCCGCATAGTAGATTATTTGAAGTTGTTTTTCTCCCATTTTATGTCCTTTTTTAGTTCTTACTTTTTTTATTATTTCGTCCATGATCAGGTTGAACAATAAAGGACTCAATAAATCCCCCTGTTTTCTCCCACTGCCGGCTTCAATTGGCCGGCTATTGATTTTAAAACAACTTATTTCAATTTGATTGTTAAATACTTAACGTCCATGATCAGGTTGAACAATAAAGGACTCAAGGAATCCCCTGCCTTATCCCATTGCCGGCTTCAATTAGCCGGCTATTGATTTTAAAACAACTTATTTCAATTTGTTTGTTAAATACTTTATTGTTTTATTTAATTGTTAGGTATTTGTTATTAAATTGCTTTAAAATAAGTATTGTTTGACTTCATGTGTTCGTTTTTTAAATTCGCACGAAATAAGAAATATCAGGTGATTCCATATAAGTTTGGGTGTGTGTATATCTAGGATAAAGTCTTACCATCTATCAATGTGATTTTAAAACTTCTAATATCTAATAGTATCGAAGTTTCGTTATTTCAATGAACCATATCAGATGACGGCTATATTCTCATTTTTTTTACAACAGAGGCCATCTGGACATCATTTGAAAGGTTATCAAAATCTGAGTATTCTTCTTCTTCTTATTTTTGTGTAGACATAACTTTGTCTGTTTTTCAATGTCGCTTTAGTAAGTGGTCATTCCATCGTTTTCATGCTCTTCCCACTGATCGTCTTCCTATTGGGAAACCGTCTATCGCCGTCCTTACCACGCTATTTATGGTCATTCGACTTATCTGGTTGCTCCATTCTACTCTTCTGTCTTTTACACAGTTATTAATGTTGTCCACCTTGCATCTGCGTCGTATATCTGCACTTTTACCTCTATACCATGGTGTCTTACCGTCCATTTTTCGAAGGGTTTTCATCTCTGCTGTTTCTAGCATTATTTTTTATCCTTTTCGTATCAGGTCGTCTTTCTGTAAGTTTTGTAAATTCTGCCTTTCACTGCTTTTCCAATATTTTAATTTCTCCATATCGTTTGATTTAGGCAACCTGCTGCTCTACTTGCTTTATTCAATTGATCTTCCACTGCTGGTTGGAGCTTTCCGTAGCTAGATAGTGCGATGCCCAGATATTTAAACTCCATAACTTGTTCTATTTTCTGACCCTCTAGCTCTAATTTAATACTTTTTAGATTTGCTGTTATAACCATAGATTTGGTCTTTTTTGGGAAAATTAACACGTTAAATTATCTAGCGGTTATATTAAATTGGTGCAGCATACGTTGTAAATCATCTTCACTTTGTGAGATTAGTATTGCGTCGTCTGCATAGCAGATTAGGTATTTTAAGTTGTTTTTCTCCAATTTGGTATTCTTTTTTTCTTCAAAATCTGATTGCAAAAATATATTACACCAATAATTTTTGCCTATTTATTAACTCATTAAATAGTAAGAGTTTTCCACTCTTACATTAATAAATTTTAATATAATGAAAACTCAAAATTTTAGTTTTTTAGATATTTAACATGTTCATCATTAGAGAGTTTTTAGATCCTCTACTTTTTGACGTGCGTTAAACGTAAAACGTTATACTTGTCATGCGCATTGAGTAGTAAATAAGGGATAACGTCTTTACTTAAAATAGTTTTTGAAACGTTTCAGAAAATACGCACACAGATTAACGTTAATTGACATTTGGCAAACTTAACCTATAAAACGGCAGTTGTGTGCTTAGATATATAATACACAAGATTGCGCGCTGCTATCTTAAAATGGGTGACGGTTGCGACAGAGATAATTGAGGTCGGTAGTCTCTTTTTAATTCAAGGGGAATATCGACGACGTGACTATCCCACTTTATCGAGTATTATATTTTGACAGTTCGAGCGGGTGGTGACGAGAAATGGTCTTTGGTTCAGGACGTGGATAATCGGGGTTCGAATCCCATACTAACTTTACTTTTTTATTTTTAATTTAATCAATATTGCGTTTATTAGATATTTTTACATCTGGAAAATGGACCTAAGTAAATCTAGCAGATAATAAATGTATGTATAGTAAGTTAATATTGGAATACATACTATAAATTAATATAGGTATTGTTAAATTATACTCAATAATAATTACCAATCAATATTAGCATTTTGTGGTTTCGATTTATTATAATCCTCACAATAATTATTAAAAACTTTCTACTGTAAACAAAATACGTTAACAGTAGAATTGTACTTTTATTTCTTTTGTAATAAAAATAATACAAAATATATTTAAATAGGTACTTATTCATCCTTTGTAAAATATTATATAATGTATAGGAAAAGTCATTCTTTCTACGGACAAATAAAATTATAACACGAACATTATATAAAAATTACAACATTTAGATATTTCTCACCGAAAAAAATAAAATCCACTTCACTATAAGTTCACTTATTCTTACAATATTAATTTGTGAACTGCATAGTAAAATAAAAGTCGTTCGCTATTAATATAAATTCGGCCTTATTCGAATGTTTGTTTTGCTTCTACCTTTTCAAAAAATGGTAACAATAGTTTCATAAATAAAAATAATGTCTAATTTTAATAAATCGATGGTATATTATGTTAATATTAATTATTGGTAATTTTTACGAATATTTAACAATTACTTTATACTATTCTACCAATAACTTAACTATTAAAAAAATAACATTGGCTTTATATTTTAAAAAATCTATACCTAGGTCTACACGGTTTTTTTATTTGCTATATATTTCTTTGCATAGAGTTACTTTAGAGATGTAATAATATCTAATAAACGCAATATTGATTAAACTAAAAATAAAAAATAAAGATTAGTATGGGATTCGAACCCCGATTATCCACGTCCAAAGACCAAAAACCACTTCTCGTCGCCACCCGTCGAACTGTCAAAATATTTAAATAATACTCGATAGAGTAGGATAGTGACGTCGTCGATACTCCCCTTGAATTAGAAAGAGACTACCGACCAAATAGGCTCATTTATCTCTGTCGCAATCGTCACCCATTCTAAGATGGCAGGGCGCAATCTAGTGTATTATATATCTATGGTTGTGTGCTATAACTTATTTTATTGAATTATTTGCCATAATGGAAGAAAATGTATTAAGACGTTCAACAAAGACAATTTACTACTTTAGGAACACAAAACATCCATCCTAAGTTTAATAAGACAATTCAGTCAAGTGTCAGATTTCTCAAGAAATGTGTAATTTAGAATTATTCTACCACGGTTGCCAAGCAGATTATATTCAATTATGTAATATGTATATTACCTGATAATTTTTAAGAAAAACATATTTTGATTACAATTTTATACATCGTTACTATATTTCTTTTTATTCTAGTTGTTTTTGGTTCAGCTCATATGACTTTTTTTTTTCGTTTTTTATGATTTAAATATATGACATTTGGCAATCTAACAAATACGTAATCCCTTAATAACGTGAACCTTATTTCTACCTAAATAAGGGGATACCTTATCCGCTAATAAAGTAATACGTTATTTTTGTGTTAATGCGCATGAGCAGAATAACGTACAACGTTTAACGTTGCTGAAATAAGGGGCTTAAAATATCTCTATTTATCTGTTGACAATAGTATAACTATTTTTTGTTTTTTTTCCAACATTCCGTAACATTTCTCTAATTATGTTTAATTAACATTTCTCTAATTATGTATGACGTAGATCAGCAAACTTTTATAGATTTGTCTGGTATACCTTAAACTGTAGGCAAATATAGAACAAAAATCTAATGGGATAATAAACGGTAATCTCGGTGGCCATTTTATGGGTCTACGTCGACCAAACTATAATGTGGGAAAAACTGTGTTTAAATAACTTAGGACCCTGCACGCTTAATGAAACCAAGCTCCGTAGTTAAAGTATCCTAACATGTGTAAACTGTATGTCAAGTTTGAACAAAAAATATTGGAAGACGTTAAAACAATGGGCTAAAATCATTTTAGAATATTTGTAATATAACACTGTGTATGTCGGTAAGGAGGAATATTTTATTTAGTGTTTTAGGTTATATCTTCGTATTTTGTGCTAAGGTTTGTCCAGATACTATATGGACAATTCTTAATGAGACACCCTGTATATAATTAAAATCTACACATTTGTTTGATGTTGGACTGATGTTAAATGATAACAAGTTCTGGGAAAAATAAACGTTCCCTATTTCATTTTCCTGCGATGACTTTTGCTATTTAACGGCCAGTAAAGGCAATTTCATATGATGAAAGTTTAATTTCCATTTCTGTGTTGCAGAGAATTATATTAAATAATAAACGACGAGTTTGCTGTGCTTTTTAGAGCACATAATAATATGCATGGCTTCCTTGTTAAATAATAATGTCAAAATTAAAAATTGTACCATTTTTACTCATGTATCAAACATTCATCTCATGCATTTTATTTACCTATTCCGTACAAACATACAGTAAAATGAACTGCATTATTTGCATATTATTTTAATACGTACAATGATAATATAATGCAGTACCAAAATAAAATATTTAAAATGTCGCAAAAATATTTTTCAAAATCCACTTTTTCTTCTGTTGTCTTTTGACATTTTCCATGTTACGTTAGAGAGCTTGATACATTTCCCGTAAGAGGTTTAACTTCGATAATAATTTATGACCACTGGCTAATTTAAGATAACAGGCCTAAAACAAACGTATATAGTCAAAAAAAAGTACTTTGTGTATTTTAATAATATTTTCTGGGTACGCACATGGCTGTAAAATGGGAAAGTAACTTGCATACCAGTTGCTGGGGTAAGCCAGTAACTGGTATTCACAAAACACATTGGCGAGTAATTGGCATGCCAAAACAGCAGGAGTAGATATTACGCATACCAGTAATCAGACATATTAAAGTACTAAAAAGTCATTTTTTAGTTATTGTACCGGGTGTCCACTTATATTTTCCCACATTTTAACTGCCTATAACTTATAAACGGCTCAAGATAGAAATATGCAGTTTTCGCTGAAATGTTTTATTTTAGTAAAAGTTTTGTCTGAATGGACTGAATTTTTTATATCGCTTTCAAATATGAAAAGAAAAATGGCGGATTTTTGAAAAAAAAATGTTGTTGACTTTTTTTAATGGAACACCCAGTATATTTTTGGGTAAATTGAAAGAAAGGTCATTCACCTATCCAACGATATAAAGTTTTTTAAAATCGGTTGTCAAATCACTGAGTAATTAATTTTTAAAATGAGAGGTGCAACGTGGATATCACATACCTAAATAACATAAATAAGCAAATTGATATTATGTTATGTGATTTCCACATTGCATCTCTCATTTTCAAAATTAATTGCTCAGTCACTTGACCACCGATTTTTAAAAAATTTATATCGTTGGATAGGGAAATGACCGTTTTTTCAAGTGTTTAGGTAAATGACAATTTTTTATGTCGCTTTTAAATAAAAAATGGCGGATTTTTGGAAAAAAAACGTTGTTGACTTTTTTATTGAAACACCCAGTATATTTTTTTGTAGCTTGAAAAACCGGTCATTTACCTATTCAGTGGTATTAAATTTTTTAAAATCGGTTGTCAAATGGCAGCAAATAATTTTTAAAATGAAATATGCAATGTGGAAATCACATAACATAATGTCATTTTGCTTAGTTATGTTATTTAGGTATGTGATATCCACGTTGCACCGCTCACTTTAAAAATTAATTACTCAGTGATTTGACAACCGATTTTGAAAAACTTTATACCGCTATATAGGTGAATGACCTTTATTTCAATTTACAAAAAAATATACTAGGTGTTCCATTAAAAAAAAGTCAACAATGTTTTTTTCAAAAATCCGTCATTTTTCTTTTCGTATTTGAAAGCGATATAAAAAATTCAATCTATTCAGACAAAACTTTTACTAAAACAAAACATTTCATCGAAAACCGCATATTTCTATCTTAAGCCGTTTAGAAGTTATAGGCAGTTAAAATGGGGGAAAATATAAGTGGACACCCGGTATTTCTTACAACAAAAATGGAAAGTATTCGGAGAGAGTTAAACATAAACTTAAAAATATAAAACTTCAAAAACTACTGACATGCCACTGGGCCCGGCGCAAATTGAACCTAAGCGGGACACAGCCTGCGTCGGCGGACTGCGTAGACCGTTCTGCGCATCCTACTATCAGTTCATGCGTTCGCAGGTCTCGCTTGCGAAGGTTTGTCATCGACGTACAGTTTTCTTGGGCCTTTTGACGCGTGCCTCACCGCCAGATGTTTATTTTTACGTGTTTTTGTTTGCGAGATGGAAGTATCTGAAATGAATACGGATGGTATTTATGATAAACGGCGATATATTTTACACTATCTTTATGAATAACATTTTATTGCTCTGTTGTATCAATCAGCACTACTCAACAAATTTTCGTTTATTAGTTTTATTATTTTATTGCAATAGTAGGAAATTTAATGGTAGGGGAGCCCAAGGGGGGTTTTTGTAGTTACTCGAGCGCGTCAGATTATCATATGGGGAGAAACCTGGTGCCCTGCAGATGTACCTCTACCATATATTGGCTCTTAACAAAGGGGAGTTCGTTAAGGGGGACCCGACAAAAATATATCATATAATATATATTATATGATAATAATATATTAAGTACATGCAAAAGAGTGTATATTTCAAAAATCTGATGATTTGAGCCAGGTGTAAGGAACTGGGTGAGTCCCAAAGTTTCACAAGAAAAAAGCGAATATCTCGCGAAATGAATGACAGATCAAAAAACTAAAAAATACGTGCTCAATATTTTTTTAAAATCTATCGAATGATACCAAACACGACTTCTCACGAAGAGAGGTGGGGGTAAATTTTATATTTTAAATACGAATCCCGCGATATTTCGCGAAATAAACATCAGATCGAAAAATGGTAAAATACACGTATTCAATATTTTTGAAAAATCTATCGAATGACACCAAACGCGACCCCCCACGGAGGTGGGGTGTGGGGTTACGTTAAAATCTTAAATAGGAGCCCCCATTTTTTATTGCAGATTTGGATTCCTTACGTGAAAATAAGTAACTTTTATTCGAAACATTTTTTCGAATTATGGATAGGTGGCGTTATAATAGGAAAAAACCATTGTTGGAAATGGAAAATTAAATTAAAAAATGGCAAGCGCCCACTAAAATGGGAAACTTTACTTAACTTTTTTTGGTTTTAGGACCTACTCTTCACAACCCAATAGGTCCCGATAACGCTCGAGTGACTGCACATTTGGCATACTTTGCTCCCCTACCATAATATATCTGATTAAAACAGTCAATTTATTACATGTTAATTATTTTTCATTTCTTGTGACGTATCTGATGTAGGTTTAGCCAATAAATTAAAGTTATGCGTTTACAAGAGCATATTATTTGAAAAATAAGGAGTACCATCATGTGGCATAATTGTAATCTCCTTTATACAGACAAAAAAATTGTTTAGTGTGTATTTCTTAAATCCACACAATCATTGGAAAATGATTCATGGTATTTAAGAATATCTGTTAATGACACTGTTATCGACAAAGTGGATCAATTTCAAACTTGTCATCATATTAGACTTTTGTTTATCGTTAAAAATTAAATGATGGTTGTGAATTGTATTTTTTGTGTTATTTAATTTTAATTTTAGCAAAATACATAATCAGCAAAAATCTTACTTAAAACATGAGAACCGTTTTTGGAATCACAATCAATGCAGTGTTTAACTTATGATTGTTATTATAAAGGTATGTATAAATAAAATACTCAGTGTAAGATATCTTTTTATGCACCCGCTTACGATCAAATTAGATGTTTTCGAAAGTCATACCGCTACGACTACTAGGGACGTGTAAGATATTTTTAAAACGTTACTAGTTACAAGTAAGGAACTACCGATTTTAAGTTGCCTACTCAATTCAGTACAAGGAACAGATACTACATCAGTATTTTATAATCAGTACCACTTAGAACCGGTATCAAAAGTAACCGTTACATGTCCGCACTGATTTTGCCCGTCTCTATTCGCCACGTCGATGGCCAACGGTTGGGCTGGCTCGTGTTCAATATGCGGCACGCTAGAAAAATAAATGCACGGGTCACCCGTCCCGCCGGCGCATGTTGTGACTCGCATAGGTTCAATTTGACCCGCTACTTACATGCATTCACACATGCCTGTGCACTCTCCAAGCGTGCGCAATGCATTAAACAGCACGCTACTGACACGAAAAATCAAATTCCTTGCGACTAGCAAGCATTCCAGAAACTGGCATGCTAGTAAACGTTCACACTTGCCAGTTTGGGTACAGTAATTGCTAATTACTGGTATGCCATTGTGCTAGTAACAAGAATGGGTATCCCCGGCTTTAATAAAAAATATATTTGGGGGTTGCGGATATAAACTTTTATAAGATCTCCGTAGATAATAGGTTACCTTCAGGGAAGCGACCCTGCCCACGCGAGCCATGCTTTGCTCTCAATTCTAGTTACCTATTTCCTATCCCTCTTGGATGAAGGGTAGCAGCGATTATTAGTACTACATCAAGGCGCAGAGGAAATTATCGTAGATCGGTTTGAAACTGGACTAACACAAGCATAATTGGAGCAGTTTTAATGGTTGCTGTATTGTGGTGCAGAAAGCAACAGGGAAACTACAGCACTATACATTCCCAAGAGAATTTCTCCCGATATAAACAAAATAGTAACAGAAAGTAAATATAGTATGTGTAATGACTCGAATCACTCTCAACGCCATCTTACATAATTTCGGGTCGGATGTGAAATATGCTATTGTGTGCCAAGGTGTGAGGGATCAGACATCTTAACCCGGGAGCAGTCGCGCCGTTACAAAAAAGAATGTGTGTACTTTGTACGCACGTAAGAAGTTATACTTCTATTATATGATTTCAACGAAATCAATATACTTTAAACAGTTTCTCTACTACTTTCCAAAAATTTTTATTAAAACAATACCATAAATTAAAAAAATAAAAGAATAAAACACACACAAACACATTGAAAAATGCCACAAATAATTTCTGAACAATAATTGTTGCCAAAAATTTTAATTAAATACGTATTTTCTGAAAAAAATTATATAATAATATACTTACAATCATAAAATCTATAAAAAAATGATATAACTTGCATTGGGCATGAACCTACTTCCCGTGTATTCCGCCGTAAGAGAATCGAAGCGATTTCAAACTGCACCATCTTCGCGTATACGTCATGTGGGAATATACACAAACTGAACAACTTTTTGACATTTTGTTTATATGAATTTTTATTAGTTTGATTTTTGTCGAATTAAAATACAACAATATATAGAGTAAGAAAACGATACATTAGATGAAAATTTGTTGAAAGTTTGTTCGTAATCAGATTATGTAAATTAAAGCATTGCCTACTAGGGGTATAGCATAGCAAGTACTAGGTAAGTACATTATTTTTTTTACATTTTCCAAATAGGTATGAAGATAATTTTTTATTGGAATACAACTGAAACGTTTAGAATTACGTACTTGTGGCTTTTCAAAACTGTTTAAAAAGTCACTATAATTATAAATTTGATTTTATTTATGTCCTCACAACAATAAAAACTAATATATTATACAACATTTTTGTTTACCGATAACCTCCATATTGAACAATTATTGACAGATCATTTCAACACCCAATCAGAGCCCGTATAAAGACTAATACCAAGCTGTCGGTGTGCGCATGCGCGCAGATCAATATAAATTCACCCTCAATCTCAATCGCGCCTAAAGAAGTATAACTTCAAAAATCTAACATTTTACCCTTTTTCGTGATAACTCGATGAACAATTTTGCAACATAATTTTCCACTCGTAAGTTACTCGAGGAAGGGTGTAGTAATGCCTAGGTTTATTTTTTTTAATCTTTTTCTTCTTCTTTTTGTGGAATTTATGGCTTTGGTGAGAACCAATTAGCATTAATAATTTTTAGAAATAATATTTCTAACCTAACAAGTAAATGAAAATGCTTTAAAAAAATTTGTTGTAAATTCGTATTTAAATTCGTGTTGTGAGATAAAATCTAACACGCGACTGTTGACGTGACAGAAGTGAGCGCGACTGTTCCCGCGTTAAAGGAACTGTGCGACTGAATCAAGACCTGAACCAAATTTAAGAAAGTGGCAAAGAATTGGAACATGGAACGTTCAGGCATTGATCCAAAACTCTGGAAACCTACAAATAATCGCAAAATAAATGACAAAACCACAATCTTTCGGCATTAAACAATTGCTGGCAACGTTGTCTAGTTTTCAGACTTAGATAATGAAAATACAAACGGAGTGACAATAAATATACCCTCCAAACTGAATGACTGTGTGATTGGATATGATACCGTCGAAGATAGAGTAATATCTATTAGAATGTGAATATCAACTACTAATACTATACACCTTATACAAATATAATATGCTCCTGCACACACCTGCACAAGATGAAGAAATTCTCGGGTTCTATGATCGTATAAAAAAAACTATTAGCGTTATTCCCAATCGTCAACTAGTCACAATACTAGGAGATTTTAACACCAAAGTAGGGTTATGTGACGAAAAAGGAGTGTTAGGATGTGACAGAGAAATGAGACCATGAGAGCCAGAGTGGCCTGATTTTAACATTACTTTACATAATCAAAGAAAATGATAAGAAGCTATCAATGTCCGATTATTTTAGTAATTGTATGTTGACCAATAATGATTCTTTGTCAACATAAAATTACTAAAACAATTGGACATTGTTAGCTTCTGATATTTTCTTTGATTATGTACAGTAATGCTAAAATCAGTTAGACCACTCTGGCTCTCATGGCCTCAAATATGAAGCGTGGCCGTCTTGTGGAATTCTGTGTAGAGCAGGATCATGCACTTACGAATATGTTTTCTCAGCACCACCCACGCAGATTGTACACATGACGTAGCCAAGATGGACGAAAAAGAAATGAAAAATGAATAAGATTCCATTCCAGTAGGATCGGGCTGTAAATCCTCAGCCATTAACTGTAAAACATACCCGGGCGCAGATTGTGGTAGTGAATATTATCTTAATGTTAAACATCCGACTTTGTTTTAAAGTCCTTAAACTCCTCAAAAATCAATAAATTCCAACAAGGCAGAAGAAACTATTTTATTTTATTAAGTAGATAGTTATCCTAAAAACACTTGGATCTATCCCAAAGACAAAATAATTGAGACTGCAAAAGACTGTACTACACCGGTTTTCACAAATCTTTAACCATAGATAACGGATGACACTTGAACTGTGATTAAACTAAAAAAAAAGAACATAAAATTAGATTTGAAACAAACGACAAATAAAGACAAAGGAATATGAAGGCCATGTCGCAGAGACAAAGAGGGTTACGTCTCTCAGATATGCAGAGAAATAGACTTGAGGCATGTTATGTTGACTTAGCTAGTAGTCATAAACTCTTTTTACATTTTAAGTAAAATATATAAAGGTTTTCAACTCACAATCCCGAAAGATAACAAAAAAACCAGTAATTGGACTTCGTAAGTCCTAGGTTTTCACCGAAAGTAATCTAAAGTAGAACCGGAAGTCGATATTTGAACGCTTCGTGTAACTTTGCGTCGATCGATATACGATTTTACTAATTTTGAGTCATTTTAATTAAACTTTGGGTCATCATTGTTTAAACAGAAATGACGTCAAAACAGGAATTAAAGATTAAAACTCAACTTTTCAATACGCTTCGATTGATGTGTTACATGTACTATTTCTGCGACTATACCGGTACTTCTGGTTAGACCTTTTTAAGCGAAAATGATATAAAAACCAACACCAAAATTTTTTCTCATCTTGCTAAGGCACGTCGAATGATATATCGCTTATACTATTTCTGTGACTTTAGAACAGTTCATACGGTTGAACTCTAAAACCGAAAATCTGATGTCAAATTTCTCATCTTTAATACCATCCTTGGGTTATAAGCTTTCATTCGACACCTCATTTGTCATTCTATCTGTATTAATAATGGAGGAGTTGTATTCGCGGACGTAAAGACAGATGAACAGACAGTCATGAAACCGGAAGTATATATTTGTTCTCTTCTTGCGAAGTAGCGTCGAATAATATATCACGTGAACTATTCCGGTGACTTTAAAACAGTACTTCTGGTCGCATTTCTAAAATCGGAAGTCGTAGGTCAAATTTGGCACATTTAGTACCATCCTTGGATTATAAGCTTCCATTCGACACCTCATTTATCATTCTACCTAGTATAATGACGGAGAAGTTATATTGGCAGACGGACGGACAGACGGACAGACAGCCTAGGTAAAATTTCTCACATTTAGTACCAACCTTGCATTATAAGCTTTCATTTGACACCTCATTTGTCATTCTTCCTGGTATAATGACGGTGGAGTTATATTCGCGGTCGGACGGACCGACGGACAGACAGTCTAGATCAAAGTTATCACCTTTAGTACCATACTTGGATTATATGCTTTCATTTGACACCTCATTTGTCGTTCTACTTGGTATAATGACAAAGAAATTATATTCGCGGTCGGACGGACCGACCGACGTACAGACAGCCTAGGTCAAATATCTGACCTTTAGTACCATCCTTGGATTATAAGCTTTCATTTGACACCTCATTTGTCATTCTACCTGGTATAATGACGGAGGAGTTATATTCGCGGTCGGACAGACCGACGGACAGACAGCCTTGGTCAAATATCTCACCTTTAGTACCATCCTTGGATTATAAGCTTTCATTTGACACCTCATTTGTCATTCTACCTGGTAAAATGACGGAGGAGTTATATTCGCGGTCGGACAGACCGACGGACAGCCAGCCTAGGTCAAATATCTCACCTTTAGTACCATCCTTGGATTATAAGCTTTTATTTGACACCTCATTTGTCATTCTACCTGGTAAAATGACAGAGGAGTTATATTCGCGGTCGGATGGACAGACAGACAGACAGCCTAGGTCAAATATCCCACCTTTAGTACCATCCTTGGATTACAAGCTTTCATTTAACACCTCATTTGTCATTCTACCTGGTATAATGACGGAGGAGTTATATTCGCGGTCGGACAGACCGACGGACAGACAGCCTAGGTCAAATATCTCACCTTTAGTACCATCCTTGGATTATAAGCTTTTATTTGACACCTCATTTGTCATTCTAGCTGGTATATTGACGGAGGAGTTGTGATTACAGACAGACGGACGGACAGACGGACGTGGATAATTCAAAGTTTTCACATTTTTTCAAAATTGGGTGAAAACAAAATAAAAAAGTGGTCATTATGAATATGGTCTTGTGGATGTAAGAAAAAAACTAATGACTGATGAAACTGGAAGTGACACATATAGTCGCAAAAATAGTACATGTGATATATTACTCGATGCATATTTATTGAAAAGTTGAGCTCGAATAATTAGTTCTAATTTTTATGTCATTTTCGGTTAAACATTTATATCAATCGACGCAAATTTACACGAACAGTTCAAATATCGACTTTCGATCACGTTGGTTGAAAACCTAGGCAGGACTTACGAAATCCAATTGCTTTTTATATTTTATATTTGTTTGTTGTGCATGAGTTCTAAAAATGTAAAATAGAATTTCACAGGCCTCATCGTCACATTAACATAGAATACTCTTTTTAAAACTTTAAAAACGAGTAAACCCTGTAGTTGGCTGTATACCTTCAATATAACAACGTGGAATGGAGCAAACACTTCTGTTGTATGTAGGCATATATGAATTTATTAAAAAATCCTTAAAATTTATCCACGAAGGAGTGGAAGTACAAAACGTTTTCGGTCAAACTGACCATCATCAGTGTAAACGTTCAATGTACAAGTAATTGAAACTAGCCACTTCAATAGGTGTATAAAAACCTCAAAAATACATTATTGTTACATTCTATAATGAAAAGTGGTCGACATTAAATCGATGTCTTAAGATTTAAAGATCAAATGTGAATGTATTTCATCTTTGCTCGAAAATTGCACAAGGTAAGTACTTGTGTTCAGGTGAGAGGTTACGAACCAACTGAACTCTTAAGACATCGACTTAATGTCGACCACTTTTCATTATAGAATGTAACAATGGGTGCGTTCGGACGACCATAGCGGCTGGCTGCCAGCAGAAATCGGCTGAGTGGTTGCATCCAGCCGTGATAGGGAAAGCTTAGTAAATCTCTCAGCGGCTGGCTTCCAGCGGTGACGTCTGACAGCTACTGCTGGCTCAGCTGTCCAGCCGCTGTGGTCGTCCGAACGCACCCAATAATGTATTTTCGAGGTTTTATACCTATTGAAGTGGCTAGTTTCAATTACTTGTACACTGGACGTTTACACTGATGATGGTCAGTTTGACCGAAAACGTTTTGTACTTCCACTCCTTCGTGGATAAATTTTAAGGATTTTTTAATAAATTCATATATGCCTACATACAACAGAAGTGTTTACTTCATTCCACGTTGTAATACTCTTTTTATTTTTTTTTTTAGTTATTTATTAACATACAATACTTTTGCGTTTAGTTTTATAAATAAAATTTAGATTTACAAATGTAAAGACTGAAATAGTTTTGTACACACTTATGACTACAGGTAAATAGGGAGAAGTGTACTTTTGAAGTGTGTAAATTAAATAATTCCTAGCTGAGCGTTTTCGGCTTATAAAGCCATCTTCAGAGCTATGGACAAAAGGTTCAAAATACCACTATCAAGAGAGATGGATCCCATGTACGATATAAAAATACTACTATTTCTTATGCAGTTTTTTTAATTGATGGAAAAAACCTTGTCTGACTGTTGAAAAATGCTCAACTTTGCTGTTGTTTTTGAAGTCGGAAAAGTTAAAAGCACCTATTACAAGCACAAAGGACTTTCACACGAAAAATTACATTACATTTAACGAATATTTGATCATGGCAAGGTCAAGAAACCTTACCATCTGAAGTCTACGGTGTCACCATGCAGAATGCAGATGCAGCATGCAGATTCTGCTCACTTGAGAAAGGCACTTCGCCGAAACAGCTGTAGTCACTTAGTTATAATAAATTTTGTGGAAGTATAGAAAACAAACGTTTTCAGTGTTTTATTGTTAGATAAAACTAGATATGTTAATTTGGTAGATTAATATTGCAACCCTACATGATTGTATGGTAGAAGGGATATGATTTTATTTTTAGTCAAATTGCAAAAATTAATATTTTTGTTCTGAACAAATGTTTTTTAGATTTTTTAGACCATTCTGGACAAAAAAGGTCTCTTGTAATTTTTCTCTAAGGTTGATGGTTTTCGAGTTATAAGCAATTTAAATTTGAAAACGCAAAAATGGCCATTTTTAATACTTAATAAATCGGTTAAAAATTATTATTATGAAAGTCAGAAAGTGACTAACTCAAAGTCTAACGCCCCCCTACATGATCCTGAAGAAATTTGTCTCATTAATTTATTACGAAGCTGTTATTTTTAATTATTAACAATAAGCCGTAAGAGCGTATTTACGCGGCTGTAAATGTGAGTGTGAGTAAGATGCCCCATTGGATTGCCGGAATGGCATCTCTCTCGCACTCATCATAGACGGCCGCCTAATACGTGCTGGCGCTCATTATTATTACTTAAAAATAACAGCTTAGTAATAAACTTATGGCAAAAATTTCTTCAGGATCTGGTAGGGGGTGCTTTAAGCTTTGATTTAGTCACTTTCTGTCTTTCATAATAATAAATTTTAACCATTTTATGAAGCCTTGAAAATCGCCATTTTTCGTTTTTTTCAATTTTAAATTGTTTATAACTCGAAAATGACCAACTTTAGAGAAAAATTACAAGAGACCTTTTTTTGTCCAGAATGGTCCAAAAAACTTAACAAAAACTTGTACGGGCCAAAAATATTGATTTTTGCAATTTGAATGAAAAAAAATTGTTAAAAAAAATTGGACCACTTTTCACGTGTGCGACTACTTGAACCTTATTCTGGGATGTCTCACGAATGTGATTATGCAAAAAAATCTCATGGGAATATTTTTTATAACGAACTCGCCGTTTTCGCCTTGTCTAATAAAAAATAGAAGTATTTTTATATCGTACATGGGATCCATCTCTCTTCATAGTGGTATTTTGAACCTTTTGACCATAGCTCTGAAGATGGCTTTATAAGCCGAAAGCGCTCAGCTAGTTTAATTTACACACTTTAAAAGTACACTTCTCCCTATTTACCTGTATATTTAGATTTGCTTTGTTATTTGTATTAAAAATTAATTCTTAACATTGGCTTAGTACCGTCCTGTTAACTATCGGAGGCCATAATGTAGACGCGGAAGTGACTCTGTTTATGCCTTTTTTCTATTGATTAATTTACGTACACGCGGTATATTTATTTTATATTCTGGGTGTTCAAATCTCTAATTTCAAAAGTAAAAATCTGCAAATTTCACCTGTCAAAATTTTAACTCACTTGAACCATTAGTTTTTCAGTTAATAAGTGGTTTAACTGACAGTACTTTTTCAATTTTATTTTGAGAAATCCTGAATTTAGTACGTTGATAAAACTTCCACAACGTGGAATGCAGCCTCCTTAGCAAAGAAAAATTAATACCCGTGTTGAGCTGCCCCCCCCCCCCACTTGCAAAAATTAAAAAACAAATAGCCCTGATTTATGAGCTATTTATGAGCTCTCATATTCCGCAAACTAAAAATTTTGAGCTCGTTCCACTGAGCAGGAATTTGATACTGTAGTGGGGGGGGCTGAGTCCACTTAAAAATAGGAATATTGAATTGGTTTTTGCGGCAGAATTACGAGCTATTTATGAGTTCTTGAAATTATGTAGTTTCGATTTTTGAGCTCATCCCCTTCACCCCCAAACAACCCTTTAATTGATTTAACTTAAGAAAAAAATGCTGAGAAAACTTAAAATATATCGTATTGCGGATATAATTCCTATAGCGTATATTATACTCTAAGAGTAAACTATTAAATCACGTGCATTTCGATCATTGAGCTACAACCCCTTCGCAAGAAAACCACCCAATCTTCCCGGCTTAAGAGAAAGTTGTACTTAAAATGCATTAAATTAATTATTTGGCGACTTCATATCATTTAATAATTTATAAGCTTCCAAATTACGCGCATTTAAATCAGTAAATTGCAATTTATTTTGTATAGTGCAGTCACTGAAAGTAAAAATCAACGATTACCTTCAATTTCGATGAACCTTCATCGATTTTCACCAAAATTGGTCAGTGGTTAGATTATACCTCAAGAAACAAAGGTAACATTGTACCACCTTGCGCCTTTACCCTGAGGGTGGAAATTCGCCCCTTCTCGGGGGTGAAAATTATTTTATAAAAAGTAACTGCACAAATCTATAAAAGAACAAATTATAAGCAAAATTTATTATATAAAGTAATTAAAATAAGTCAATACTTTTTAAGTTATTAAAGATCAAAAATTTTAATTATTCGTGAAAAAAATGCATGTTTTGAAGCGCTTTTTCATAAATCACTGAAAAACTGTAAGTTTTTACAAAAAAGTTAATAGTAGTTTTACTCGTATAGCTTATATTCTAAGAATAAACTCTTAAATCACGCGCCTTGAGATTATTGAGCTACAGCCCCTTCGCAAGAAAACCATCCCATATTCCCGGCTTAAGAGAGAGTTGTACTTAAAATAATTTATATTAATTATTTGGCGACTAGATATCGTTTAATATGATCTCACAAAATATACGCACCTCAATTATTGAATTGCCATTTTCTTTCTATAGTGCAGTCACTGAAGGTAAAAATCAACTATGACCTTCGATTTCGGTAAATCTCCATTCATTTTCACGAAAATTGGTGAGCGGAATTTGATGCTATCAACTTTTTCTGGAGCTCATTTTTGATAGGTATTTCTAAGTACTTTGACAAGTATTTAGTACCTAAGTGCTACAAAATGTATTTCTTTCGCGTTATTTAAGATTGAATCCTTAGATTTAAACAGTCGTAGAAAAAAATATACATTTAATTACCAATTACTTACTTTAAATTAACATTAAAGGGTTTTTCAAGTAAGCAATTTATTATATTTTTTATTTGCTTCAATTTTAGTGATGAACACTTTTTTGTAAAAACTTACAGTTTTTGAGTTATTTATGAAAAATCGCTTTAAAGCATGCATTTTCTTTCACACAAATTAAAATATTTGATCTTTAATAACTCAAAAAGTATTGATTTATTTTAATCACATTATATAACAAATTTTGCTTACAGTTTGTCCCTTTCTCGATTTGTGGGGTTATTTTTAATAAAGTAATTTTCACCCCCAAGAAGGGGTGACATATACCCCAGGTTAAAACCCCAAGTTGTTATTGTAAATTCGTGAAAATGAATGGAGATTTACCGAAATCGAAGGTTTACCTCATAAATTATTAAAAGATATGTAGTCGCCAAATAATTAATTTAAATTATTTTAAGTACAACTCTCTCTTAAGCCGGGAATATGGTATGGTTTTCTTGCGAAGGGGTTGTAGCTCTATAATCGAAAGGCGCGTGATTTAAGAGTTTATTCTTAGAATATAAACTATACGAATTAAACTACTATTAACTTTTTTGTAAAAACTTACAGTTTTTCAGTGGTTTACGAAAAACCGCTTCATAACATGCATTTTTTTCACGAATAATTAAAATCTTTGATCTTTAATAACTTAAAAAGTATTGACTTATTTTATTAACTTTAAATAATAAATTTTGCTTTTAATTTGTTCTTTTATTGATTTGTGCAGTTATTTTTAATAAAATAATTTTCACCCCCGAGAACGGGCGGTATCGACCCTCAGGGTAAAGGCGCAAGGTGGTACCATGTCACCTTTGTTTCTTGACGTATCCTCTAACAACTGCCCAATTTTCGTGAAAATCGATGAAGGTTCACCGAAATTGAAGGTAATCGTTGATTTTTTACCTTCAGTGACTGCACTATACAAAATAAATTGCAATTTACTGATCTAAATGCGCGTAATTTGGAAGCTTATAAATTATTCAATGATATGTAGTCGCCAAATAATTAGTTTAATGCATTTTAAGTACAACTTTCTCTTAAGCCGGGAAGATAGGGTGGTTTTCTTGCGAAGGGGTTGTAGCTCAATAATCGAAATGCACGTGATTTAATAGTTTATTCTTAGAGTATATAATCTATAGGAATTATATCCGCAATACGATATATTTTAAGTTTCCTCAGCATTTTTCTCTTAAGTTAAATCAATTAAAGGGTTGTTTGAGGGTGAAGGGGATGAGCTCAAAAATCGAAACTATATAATTTCAAGAGCTCATAAATAGCTCGTAATTCTGCCGCAAAAACCAATTCAATATTCCTATTTTTAAGTAGTGGGGGGCTGCCTCAGCCCCCCCCCCATTAATGTATCAAATTCCTGCTCAGTGGAATGAGCTCAAAATTTTTAGTTTGCGGAATATGAGAGCTCATAAATAGCTCATAAATCAGGGCTATTTGTTTTTTGATTTTTGCAAGTGGGGGGGGGGGCAGCTCAACACGGGTAAAATTAATCAAGAAATCACGAGGAAAGCCAAACTAAAAAACGGAAAAGCGCTGGGGTTGGATGTAATAATAAACGAAAATGCTTAAGTACGGTGAAGAAAATGTGAATGAGGAACTGCCTATTTTCTTCGAGAAAGTCACCTTATACAGAGCATTCATAAAGTGTGGAAACGGTCTATTATCTCATGACTTAATGATTTTCAGAGTTAAAGCTCTGACAGATTGATTTTTATTTTTAAATTATGATTTTTTGACGTATATCCCATAATAGTGCCGTCATCTAGTTTGGCGTGATGACGTCATCGATGATTTTTTTAAATAGGAATAGGGGTCGTTTGGTAGCTCATTTGAAAGATGATTCAATTCTCTATTCAGTAATATAAACATTAACATCATTACTTATAGCGGGTGGCCAAAAAAATAATTTTTGAATTAAATTAATTTCAAGCAAATCGATCCATTGTGTAAAAATTGCGAGGTTTTGTCCTATTTTAAGCTTCGTTACTTGGACTATTACTTATTGTTTCTGTATTATCTTTATAATCGAAATAACCCATTACGTTTCGCCACATATCTCAATTACACTCAAAGTCTACTATGTAATTACCATCGATATGTCTACTAAACTATCCGCTGTTAGACGCTAACCATTACTTTAGTTCCAACACAAATCCCTAATATGATTCGATTTTCAGAAGTTACACCACATTTCGATATACATCTTCGGGTTAGATCAATTTGAAGTTTGGCGTTGCGCTTCCTTAGTCCGTTAATGAAATAATTTCCTCTGTGGTTTTGGCGCAGCTGGGAATAATAATTTATTACAATTGAAAATGTAGAGGTTGGAAAACGTCATTAAAGTTAAAGCGTGTTCAAATAAATATAAAAGTACACGGTACTACTAATCTTGAATACATCAAGAATAATTAATCCAAATGTAAATGTAAAATATATGGTCATAATATAAAACAAAATACTTTTAATTACTTAATACTTTTTTAATTTCTACTGTTAGTCCAGAGAAATAAGGAAACACCTATAATAATAACCTATATGTTTCCTGCAGACGATTTTGATGATATCCATAGTTATAAACAAATGAAGATCACAAAACGGTAACTTTTCGCTTTTTTCGTCTATTACCAAAAAGTTAAACATTTTAAACAAATTTGAGAGTAATAAGCTCATAAATTTTATAAAAAAACTTCAATAGGGCGTTAGCTGAATATGTCTATCCTTATTGGTTGCTTAGAAAATTACAAAATAAATCATAAACTTTCAGTTTTTATAAATGTAAAAATTAACTTAGAACCTTCTTATTACACGGAATGCTGAGGACTTCTGGTGCTTAAATCATATCCTAAATTTCAAAGGAATTGGTCAAATAGTTTGTGTGTGTGTGTTTATGTTTTATTGGCACTGGTTTAAGCAACCAACTGGCCAGTCAATGTGTTTTGAATTCTCTCTTTTACAAAATATATGCTTAGTATCTAAATTTAAAACTATTAGTACTACTGTTTTTTTTTACTCTGTTTTTTTTTATTATTTTTTTTATTATATTTTTTAACATATTTTTTATTACATTTTTTATTTTTTTTTTTTAGTTTTTTTTTTTTGTATATTTTTTTATCGCGCTAAGACCTAAACCAGATTCAACCTCGCGGAGGTTTAGATCTTAGTAACTTTTTATTTTATTTAATTATTTTTTTTTTTTTTATTTTTTTTTTCTTTTTTTCTCAGAGCTTTAATTTTAAACAATTAACATGGTTGTACAAAATTTTATAAACATCTAGATTGTTTGATTGTAAAAGGTATATAAGATTAAAAGGAAATTGTACATTAATTTGAACTAGATTGGCAAAAAAGTTTGATATTTCAATAAAATGTAAAGGACATTCTAATAGCATATGTTGTAGATCAGCTAGCTCTCCACATAAACATTCATCATTATCTACAAGTCCTATTTCTCTTTTGTAGACTGGAGTCAGACAGTGATTACTTCTTATTCGACAAATAGTTTTGATAAAGCCTTTGTTGGAAACTTGATTAAACCATGTCTTGATGGGAAGTGTAGGCTGGATTTTTTTGTAATAATTTCCTTTGTCTGAATTATTGTATTGTTCCTGCCATTTCGTCCGTTTGATAGATCTCATAATAGAAATTATTTCTCCCATAGGAAGTTGATAAGTATGCAGAGTGGATTCCTTCGTTGTTGCTTTTTCAGCCAGATCATCTACTATTTCGTTGTTTTTTATACCAATGTGTGCTTTTATCCAACACAATATTATATTTTTGCCCGATTTCAAAGCTTCACTGTTCATTGCTATGATGTCACTGATGATATAATTTTCTGCAAAATTATGTACATTATATTTCAATGTCTTTACAATGCTTTGGCAGTCTGTAAATATAACATAATTGAGTTCTTTTTGATTAATACATATTTTGTATGCTTCTTTGATTGCAATGAGTTCAGCTGTGAAAATTGTCATTTTATCAGGTAATCTGTTGTTTATTTTTATACTTTTTTGTGGGTAATATATAGCATATCCAACTTTTCCTTCCATTTTTGAACCATCCGTATATAATTTCTGATAACTCCCCCAGTTTTTTTGTACACACTGAAGGTGGTCTATTTTAGTAAGGAAGTCTGTCGCACGAATATTACTTAAATGACAGTTAACTGGAGATAAATAATCTTCATAATTTAGCTTTCGAGACGAGCTTTGTTCAATTTGGTGTATGTCGCCAATGGAATTAGAAACGTTGAGGAAGCTTTCCACAACTAAAAGCAGTTTCTTTTTTTCCCAGTAATAATGAGTTAGGTATGAGGTGGTTAAATGAACAATTTTATTTAATAGCAGTTTATCGTTAACCGCTGTTTTAACTATAAATTTCTCACTTAGGTATTCCCTGCGTAATGAAAGTGGAGGTTCATTAAGCTCACATTCCATGACCAATATAGGTGTGCTACGAAGATAACCAGTGCATAACCTAAGTGCCTTATTTTTGATCCTCTCGATTTTTTGGAGTACAGAGTTTGATGCTGAGCCATAAAAAATAGATCCATAGTCTAAGATTGATCTTATCAAATTTCTGTATAGTAATATTGATATGTTTGGATCAGCTCCCCAGTTACTGACACTTACAGTCTTCATGATATTCATTGCATTTTCCATTCTTCGTAATATGTAATTTGTGTGTTCTTTCCAATTTAATTTGGAGTCTAAAAATACGCCAAGAAATTTTATTGAAGTTTTATAAGGAATACTAGTATTATCAAATTGTAGATGGCTTTGAGGAACATATCGTTTTTTAGTGAAGGTAACAATGGTTGATTTACTCTCTGATATTGTTAAGTTATTATCGGTAGCCCATTTTTTTATAATATTCAATGTCGATTTAAGGTAGTTATTACATCTATCTATTGACTTATTTTCTGCATATATCGCAACATCATCAGCGTACTGTAGGATTTTTATGTGTTGAGGAAGTTTAGTTTCTAAGTCAGCAGTATACAGTATATATAATATAGGACTTAGGATGCTACCCTGAGGTAGTCCCAAAGATGTGTATCGGGAGTTAGATTGATCTCCATTTAATCTAACGTGAACTGCTCGATTAATGTATAAGTTAATGATGTTCCATGTTACTATCTCGGGTATTCCTATTTCCAACATTTTCGCGTATAGTATGTGAAGATTAACGTTGTCGTAAGCCCCTTTTATATCTAAGAACAAAGCACTAACTGCTTTCTTATAAGTAAAGGAACTATAAATGTCTATTAAAAAGTGGCAGAGGCTATCTTGTGTGGATTTACCTTTTCTAAAACCAAACTGACTTCTTGGTAATAGGTCGTTCTTTTCTAGCCAAAATTCCAGACGGTTTTTAATGTCTCTTATATGTTTTTAGTATACAGGAAGCCAGACCGATTGGACGGTAAGAATCCCAATTCTTTGATGATTTTCCTGGTTTTAAAACCGGGATAATAGTGTAAACGTGCCAATCGTCAGGAATCTTTATGCGGCGCATCCAAATTTCATTATATATATTTAGTAGTGCAGCCTTACCAATTCTTGAAAGATTTGATAGCATCGAGTAATGGATATTATCGGCACCTGGTGCTGAATTTGAGTTTTTCTTCAACGCAAAGTTTAGTTCAGTGGCAGAAAATGGTTTGACTAGGAAACGGATTGGTTCTGGATAGTCGTACAGAGCATTTAGTTGTAAATCAGGAATTACTAATTCTGCAGACGGCGGTGTGATATTTTGATGGAACTCTTCTATCCACGAAGCTTCCGACAGAATAACAGGGACTTTGTTCTTTGTTTTTCTATTTTTTATTCGGTTAACTTTTGACCATACATCTTTAATAGGGACTGACCTATTTAGGGATCCGACATAATCTCTCCAGCTATTTCTTTTAGTTTGTTTAGTGATCTTCTTGACATGTGCATCATCTTTTTTATACTTAAGTAGGTTTTCATGGTTTGGATTTTCTTTGAATATACAAAAACTTTCCTGTCTTCTTCTGACTGCTTCTTCACATTCTAAATCCCACCAGTATTTTCCTCTGGAAGTCGGTTTTTTTATTTTAAATTTGGGGATGCAGTAGGATGCAGTTGTATTTATATTGTGCAAAATTTGTTCATAAGAATTTATATCTTTAAATTGAGAGAATACATCTTCCGAATACTGTTCATATAATTTCCAGTCGGCATTCTTTAAATTCCACTTTTGTGAATATGGATTATATGTATGAGTTGGTTGATCCTCTAACTCTACTCTTATAGGTGTATGGTCTGAACCAAATAGGTCTTGAAGTGTTTTCCAAGTGATCAGGTGGTTTAAGTCAGGAGTACAAATGGTCAGGTCTATTGCCGATTTCGAGAAGTTCCTAAAGAAAGTAGGAGAGCCATCATTTTTGAATATTAAATTATTATCGTCTATACAGTCCATCAAGATTTTACCTTTCATATCTGTTTGGTTGTCTAGGCCCCAGGCAATGTGGTGAGCATTAAGGTCACCTCCTATTATAAATGGTCTTTCTATAGATGTTATGAAATTGTTCCATTGTTGTAACAATAACTTGGTTCCTGGGGGAACATACATAGATATAAATGTGACAGTATATGACTTAAATTTTATTTTTATTGCTACTTTATTGACGTTTATTAAATCTACTTTCATGGTGACTTCCTCGTAATATAGGTTTGAATTTATTAAAATTGCTGAGCCACCGCCAACAGTTACTGAAAAGCGGTCGTCTCTGACAATATTGTACCCGTGAAAGTTATAATACTTTTCTGGTTTAAATCTAGTTTCTGATAATAATGCGATATCAACTTTCTGGTCTTCTAATAGGTGGATAAGGTTTTCTCTATTAGAGTTAGCCGATCTACAATTCCATTGACAAATTACCAATCTATTCATTATTATATAAGAGAGAACTTAAAACTGATTGAATTGAATTTACTAGAACTGATTTTTCTGGAATTTCAAAATTTTTGTGATTTATATTAGAGATAATACTTGTAACTATATTTGATATTAATTCTGTTAATTCTTTTGATGGTTCATGTATTTTAGATCCTTGTTCTGGATTAAATGTAGATTGATACGAAGAAGAGGTGATAATACCACCAGGTCTGTTGGACATGGGGTTTAACTTTATTATTTTTTGATGTTCCATTGTTACTTGGTCTGGTGAGGAAGAGATAGGTCGTTTGTATTTTGGTGGTTTTATTATTGTATATCTATTTGAAACTGAAGGTAGAGCGAACTGATTGGAAGATGTTTGAGACGTGGACAATTGAGTAAAGGAATATGAAGAGGATGGTGCATTAATATTTGGAGTTTGATGAGAATTTATTGAGGAATTATTGGCTGCTATAGATGCATAAGTTATCTTAGGAAAGAGTTTAATTGTTTCCTTAAAAGATAAGCTGTTTTCAGACATATAATGTTTTATTTTCTTTTGGCGATCAAATTCTGGGCATATCTCCCATTCATTAGTGAAGTGTTCACCTTCACAGGATAGACATTTTTTGTTAAACGATGATAAAGAACAAGAATCGGAAAGGTGAGATTCATGACACTTAAAACAGCGAGGATTACTTTTACACTGCTTACTCATGTGCCCATACCTATAGCAGTGGTAACAGATAATTACCTTTTGCTGGTATTTTTCAACAGTGTGTAAGACATGATTAATTACTACATACTTTGGTATATTCTCGCATTTAAAAGACACAATAACTGATTTTGTTGGATTAAATATTACTTTGTCATCTGCTACTATTTTTCTTGTTATTCGTTTCACATACTCAACCGAGAATTTGCAATGGTGATCAAATTCCTTTATTCTATTTTTAAGATATTCTTCCGATATATCTGAATCTATATCCCTTACTACACCTAGTTTAAACAATTGAAATTTTGGAATGTATGCTGTCAGATTTTTTTGAATAAGGAATTTGGAAGTAACTAAAGCATTTGCGCTACTATAATTTTTAAATGAGACCCTAACTCGGTTGCGTCCGATTGAGTCAATTTTTTTTATATAATTGTCAATTTCTGGATGTAACGTAAATAGGATCTCGCCTATTTTAACAGCGTTTAATTTTCCTGTAAAATTTAAACTGGAGTTTTCAATGAAAATGTAAAAAGGTCCTAAATCAATTTTTTCGTATAAATAAACAGGCCTGGTTTTTTCTGGTTGATCTGAGTTTACTAAAGTATTTTGTTTTTCATTAATATTGTTAAGATTAATACTACTACTTATCTTATTTTGAGGCTGGTTGGGTAGAAATCCATTTAAATCTTGTAAATCACAGCTACTATCCATCGAATTCTCAATATCAGGCGGTTCGCCTCCACTAGATGACTCCATAGAGGAGTTTTCAAGTAACGTTTAACTTATGAACACTTTCAAAATGTAAACTAAATAAGGAAAAGTTTAACAAAACTAAACAAACTAAATTAGAACGGTATAAATCAAATAATCCGCCAAAAATTAATATTTTTCGGAGAGATTTCCAAATTTTTGGTCAAATAGTTTAAAAGTTAATTTAGTTTGTTTTTCCCAAATTAATTTCAGTTAATTCAATTACATATTGCTCTTGAGCAAGTTAGGTATTTTGTTTTGTTTTGATTTATAGCTAAACCGCTTTGGGATGCTTCCTTACATAACTTCGCAAATTCTTCCTTTAAACTGTTCAGGTTTCTGATAATCAATGTTATGTCTTCAGCGTACATCCGTGTTAGTCCTGTCGCCAGGGGGGGTACAACGGCCTCCTGTATTCAGATGGACTTACCCAAGTTTTTTTTATGTATTTTGACCTGTAGAACACGAATTTTTTGGGTAACAGTTGATCCGGATGTCGATAAGATTGTTATAAACCAAGAAGTTGAGGAATCACATAACAGCGATTTCTCGCAAAACAAAACATTTTTTTGTATTTTTTGGGCGATTCTAACCAAAAAATGTTCCTACAAATTTTTTCGTAGGATGCATAGTTTTCGAGATAAACGCGGTTGAACTTTCAAAAAATCGAAAAATTGGAATTTTTGAACCCGAAAAACTTTTGATTAAAAAATAAAATAGCAATTCTGCTTACCGCATTTGAAAGTTCAAGTCAAATTATATCGGTTTTAATTATTTGTATTGCTAAAAATGTATTATGTTATTGTTAAAACAAAGCTATAAACACCTAGTGCTTGAGTGATGTTTCAATGATTTTTCATTTAAAATCGAACGAGTACGTAGAGGAGGTAAAAGTGCAAGCGGGGCTATTTCTAAGTAGCATGCATTAAAACGCATGTATTAGGCACGGGAAACACTATGTGTTTACAGCTTTTTTTAACAATCAAAAAATAAATTTTTAGCAATGCAAATATTCAAAACAGATATAATTTTACTTAAACTTTTAAAGGCGGTAAGCAGAATTGCTATTTTATTTTTTATTCAAACGTTATTCGGGTTCAAAAATTGCGATTTTTCGATTTTTTTAAAGTTCAACCGCATTTATCTCGAAAACTATGCATCCTACGAAAAAACTTATAGGAACATTTTTTGGTTAGAATGACCCAAAAAATACAAAAAAATGTTTTGTTTTGCGAGAAATCGCTGTTATGTAATTCCTCAACTTCTTTGTTTATAAGAATCTTATCGATATCCGGATCAACTGTTACCCAAAAAATTCGTGTTCTACGGGTCAAAATACATAAAAAAAACTTGGGTAAGTCCATCTGAATTAAGAAGGCCGTTGTACCCCCCCTGGCGACAGGACTATGTCGCTAGTTGCGACGTCGATATTTTAATAATTGTACCTTATATTTTGGTAGCACTTAGATATTGTTCCTTCTTTGGCAACATTAAATATTGACGTTAATAGAGTCTCCCTGTCGTACTCGAGTTAAAATATTTTCAAAATATGATAATTTATAATGGTGGGGGAACCCAAGAGGGGATTTTCGCAGTTACTCGAGCGCGTCAGATTATTACATGGGGAGAAACCTTGTACCCTGAAAATGTACCTCTACCATATATTGGCTCCTAATGCGGGGGAATTCGTTAAGGGGGGGCCGAAAAAAATCTATCCTTAGAAAAACTCGAAATCGTTAGATTAAGATAAGGTAAATTAAGTACATGCAAAACAGTGCATATTTCAAAAATTTGACAATTTGAGCGGCAGAAGTAAATCACAAAATCACAATAAAGTTTCACAAGTAAATAGCGAATATTTTGCGAAATGAATGACAAATCCAAAAACTAAAAAATACTTACTCAATATTTTTCAAAATTCTATGGAATGATACCAAACACTACTTCCGAAGGAGAGGAGGGGGGGGGGGGTAAATTTAATATTTAAATACGAATCCCTCAATATTTTGCGAAATGAACATCAGATCGAAAAACTGAAAAATACACTTATTCAAAATTTTTGAAAAATATATCGAATGGCACCAAACACGACCCCCCACGGAGGTGGGGTGGGGGTTACTTTAAAATCTTAAATGGGAGCCCCATTTTTTATTGCAGATTTGGATTCCTTACGTAAAAATAAGTAACTTTTATTCGAGACATTTTTTCGAATTATGGATAGATGGCGCTATAATCTAAAAAAAGATTGTTGGAAATGAAAATTAAATTAAAAATGGAAAGTCCCCACTAAAATGGAAAACTTTACTTAACTGTTTTTGGTTTTAGGACCTACTTTTCACAACCCAATAGGTCCCCAAAGCACTCGAGTGACTGCACATTTAGCATACTTTGCTCCCCTACCATAATGAGTGGTTGGATTTATATGTAACTTAGCATATAATGAGGTAGGAATTTTTTTCTCCGGTAGTATATTAAATATTATTTAAGTCTAAATTCTGTATATCTCATCCCTAGTGAGTTGTGGAATCCTTCAATTTCATGAAAATAATAAAATATCTACGTCACCAGGTAACATTTTTGCATCAAGGACTGTATTATTCCACCTCAAGATGTAATAAAATAACGAATTAACCACAGTTTGGGTACAAGAATGAGCATGAAAAGCTTTTTCGACGCAATAATTTTCTCTCTTTCGCTGTCATTTTCGTGTTGCCTTACATTCATTCGAAATGATATATTATATTCCGGGGAATTAGAGGCATTACTCGTTTCTTTTTTTAGACAATACGCAGTGCCGGAAACAGAGGCATTAGGCCCGCGACGAATAAAATTTTATGTCATCCCTCTCGGGTAACGCTTTCAAAATTTAATGCATGTGGAAATGAACGGCGGTTGGCTCTTTATGGATGGCACCTTAAAAAAACAATCAGTGGAATGGTTTTTTCAAAGGAATGTAGGCTTTTAGGACAATAACAATTATGCATTTTTATTATTTTGATGGAAGTTCGACGTAAATATAAATGTTCCGTTGGTGGTTAACGGAAACAATTAACTTAAATTAAAATAAGTGTAAAAACAACGAACAGTAATATATTTATTTATTTTTGGTTAAAGAAAGCGTGCTTATATTTCGTAAGAGGGTTTGTTATTGTTTGGGCCCAGCGAGGGTTGTATGGCCGACCGATGCCTGCTGGGGTTGTGTATCGACTGAGACTATTATGTCATCATGTCTGCGGTTCTACCATGTGGACCGAAAAGGTGATAAATTACTAAACCTGGCGTTTTAAAAGATGAGAGAACATTTCTGTAGTTTTTAAGAAGTTGACATAAAGAGCGTGGCCAATCTGGCAATTTGTGTTTCCCTGAAAAACACGTTAATTTTATACAATCTGGTTTTGTATTTTAGGAACGAAAACACATGTGACTTTAACATGAGACGTATTCTTTCGTTTTGAGAAAAGTTAATATTTAAGGTACTAGTACACTTTAGAAGACCAAAAATTGGCATTTTTTCAAGATTTTTTTCTCAGAACCTTTATTAAAAATGAACAAAAAACTTTTTACATATTAATATCTAACTATTAGAGAATACAAAAAATATGTCTTTTTTCATTTATGCACGTACACTAATATTGTACAGGGCGCCAAATTCGAGGCCTCGAAAAAAAGTAGTTCCGATGGCGGACAGTTAATCTCAGGATTGGGATCTCTGAAACAAAAAAATCGTACGGCATTTGAAAAAGGAAGGCTTCTTACGAGACAATTTACCACCGTTAGTAAAAAATTCCGCAAAAAAAGATTTTACGGAAATTTGAAAAATTTTTGTGAAAAAATCGTCTATTTTTCTTCAGTTTTTCGTGGTTAAAAAATATTTATTTTTTATTTTTTGGTCATATTGTGGTAAATTGAGACGTAAGAAACCTTCTTTTCTCAAATGCAGTACGATCTTTTTGTTTCAGATATCCCAATCCTGAGATTAACTGTCCGCCATCATTTTTCGAGGCCTTGACTTTTGCGCCCTCGACAATATTAATGTAAGTGCATAAATGAAAAATGACATATTTTTTGTACTCTCTAAGAGCTAGTATTAATATGTAAAAAGTTTTCATTTGTTCACCTTTATCAAAAATGTTCATTTTTGATAAAGGTTCTGAGACAAACATTCTTGAAAAAAATTATTATTTTTGGTCTTCTAAAGTGTACTAGTACCTTAAAATTAGCAATTAAAAAAAATAATAAATGAAGCGTGTCGCTTAAATATTATCAAATACCGTGAAATCAACAACTCGCAAAAAATTAAACAAGCCAAAGAATCCTGGCATGATAATTCATGTAAAGAAATAGGAGACCTAAAAAAACATGACAGTTTCAACCTCCAAAAGAAACTTAAAAATACCCCCGGAATCAGAACGAACTTAAAAACGCAGACGGAAAATGCGGAATCACCAACAGCAGTGAAAAGAAAGGGAGATACATCAGTGACCTTTTTGAGGATGTTTCTAAAGAAAATGCTCCACATACTACTTATGATAACCAATTAGACATAGATCCCAGTATACTGAAATCGGAAGTGACAAAAGCAATTCAGCAAGCCAAAAACAATAAAGGATCTGGACCAAATCAGATCCCTGGTGAACTACTTAAACTTTTGTAGAAGGAAAATATTACCTACTTAATAATTTTGTTTATCAAAATTTACAACGAAGGAAAAATAGCAGATGATTGGTTGGAGTCACTGCTGGTGTTGGTATAACATTACTAAAGAAAAGTAGGCCCACCAAATCGAGCGATTTTAAACTCTAATTAGAAATAGAAGACCTAAAAGAACATGACAATTTCAACCTCCACAAGAAAAAATACCCGCGGAATCAGAACGCAGACGGAAAATTTGAAATCACCAACAACAGTGAAAAGAAAAGGAGATACATCAGTGCATTTTTGAGGATGTTTCTCAAGAAAATGCTCCACATACTACTTGTGATAACCAATTAGACATAGATCCCAGTATACTGAAATCGGAAGTGACAAAAGCAATTCAGCAAGCCAAAAACAATAAAGGATCTGGAACAGATCAGATCCCTGGTGAACTACTTAAACTTTTGTACAAGGAAAATATTACCTACTTAACCATTATGTTTAACAAAATTTACAACGAAGGAAAAATACCAGATGATTGGTTGAAGTCACTGTTTATACCATTACCAAAGAAAGGTATGCCCACCAAATGGAGCGATTTTAAACTCTAATCAGTTTAATGAGTCACGCACTTAAGGTATCTTTACGAAATATAGGTACAGAACCCAGCATTCCTTCTGCGCGAAAGTAGAATGGTCGAATGGTAGAATTTAGAAATGGTCTAGAAGCTAGGGTGGCACTACCTACACTCTTACAATAAAATTGTGAGTTCCGAAAGAACGTTTATGCTTGTTTCATCGACTTCAAGAAGGCATTTGACTGGGTACAATACGATACACTTTTCGATTGACTGCGAGCAGAAGGACCTGACCACTATGATATAAGATTACTAAAATATTTATACTAACTACAATCAAGTAGCCTCTATCAAAATTGGAGATAGTCGTAGAGAAAAACTACCCATCAAACGTGGAGTACGACCGAGTTGTGTTTTGTCACCAAATCTTTTAAATCTGTACTCTGAATAAATCTGTAGGAAGGCTTTGGATGACAGACAAGAAAGAGTAACACTAGGCGGAGAAGTAATCAACAATATGAGATACGCTGACAATACAGCCATTTTTGCAGACAATTTACAAAATCTCCAGACATTAGTTAATCTAGTCGGTGATGCAAGTTATCGGAAAGGCCTTACAATAAACATTTCACAGACAAAGTTGATGGCAGTTGGAAAGATTAATATAGATCAAGGTCTACTTTCTCTTAACCTTCCGCCGGTAACGTGAATTCTTGTAAGATAGTTGGTAACGTCGGTCTGCCACACCGACTTTTTTAATAATGAATATTAGTCTAGGCGCCAGAGGGGTCACCGTGTCATATTCAATTCTGATGGACAAACTCAACGGTTTCTTATGGATTTTTGGGCTGATGATTACGAATTTCGAGGGGGGATTTCGATCCGAGTGGTCAAAAAATTGTTATAAACAATTTAATTGTTTATAAATTGCTTATAAGGCTCTGGCTCATAAACTAAAAGAGATGAAAAAATGTTTCAAATAAAATTTGTTCCTTAATAAAAAATCAAGAAAAAACCGTTTACTAAACTTAAATCTAACAATTATAACTCAAGATATTGTAAAATTAGTGCACAATGCAAATTGCAAATTGCAAAATAAGTATTTTTCGAAGCTTTATCGATCGTAACTCGGCTTCTGCGCATGCAAATGAGTCTTAGAAGGTGTCAATTTAAAGCTTAATTAACAGGCTTCCAAACAAAGCTTGTGAAATTACTTGATCTTCATTTGTTTTAAAGTTATACCCGTTTGAAATTACAATTGTCTTAAAAAAATTGTACATTCATTTGTTTATAAGGGTTTCAAGCAAATTTGAGCTATAAACGTTTATACTTTAATGAACAATAATGATAGAAAAACTCAAAAGGAACAATTTGAGGTTACGAAAATGTTCATAAGTTTATTTTTGGCCAAGATGTCGATATTTTAATGACGCGCGCTATGAGGCGCAAGATCGGCTCACCGCGTAAAGGTTCACGCGCTAACTTCTCGATGCAAATTATAATTTCTATGTATACATACGTTATCTTCATTTTTTATTTTTAAAGATCCTAATAAAATTTTATCATATAATTCTTATAATTAAATCATCATACTGTACCTCGTAACACCTTTCATTCTATTTACTTTGTCTTCTATTTTTTGCACTAAATGAGAAAAAAACATTAAAAACTAATATTTCAGAAGTATAACTAAAAAGTAAGTTGATATTATTTATTAGTACCATTTTTACAAACATTTTTTTTCATGCATCTGCAAATCTGCATAGAGATATACAGGGAATATCAGCTTTTTTACATCTGCATAAGTTCTTAGCCAAATTTTAACAGTTACATGGTGGTACAAGTCTGTTCTTGTAGGCAGTGAAACTAAAATTTTTGAGGCTTTAGAGTCTAATTATCTATATGATATCCATATAAAGTGGATCTAGTTCTTTTGCAGCATCATTAAGGCCCGTCAATTGTGTGTATGCCGCCACATCATAAATTCTCGTTTTATATGCAATGATGATGCTGCAAAAAAAACTCGATCCATTTTTATATGGATATCACATATTGGCTCATTTGCTTGCGTAGAAGCCGAGTTACGATCGATAAAGCTTCGAAAAATACTTATTTTGCAATTTGAAATTTGCATTGTGCACTAATTTTACAATATCTTGAGTTCTGATTGTCGGATTTAAGTTTAGTAAACGGTTCTTTCTTCGTTTTTTATTATGGAACAAATTTTATTTGAAACATTTTTTTTTCTATTTCTTTTAGTTTATGAGCCAGAGCATTATAAACAATTTATAAACAATTAAATTGTTTATAACAATTTTTTGACCACTCGGATCGAAATCCCCCCCTCGAAATTCGTAATCAGCAGCCAAAAATCCATAAGAAACCGTTGAGTTTGTCCATCAGAATTGAAAATGACACGGTGACCTCTATTTGGCGCCTATACTATATCTTAGGTTGTGATTTTCTGTTAATATTTTGATGTGACTAAATGTTTAACATAACTATATTTAAATAACAATACAGTAAGAAATGATCAATATTTATTTATATTCGGGAAAAAAACGCACATTAAAAAAATTGGCTTCTTTTAGACACTAACATAATTGATAAACAATTTACAAAAACATGTCAAGTTTTTGAATACAAAATATCAACAATCATATCGACAAGGGTTTAAACGTCACAAAAAAAATAAAATTATTCAACAAATGTCCAACACACACTGAAATTATTGTCCGTTTTTTTCCTCATTTTCTTATACACTCCACTGCACCGCACTGTACGGTTCTGGTTCGGAATTAGCAACAACTTCGCCAAAAAGTTGTTGCAACCTGACTTGTTTTCTTTCGTAATCAATATTCACATAGAACTCCTAAAATTAATATCTATTATTTAAACTGACTATGGACCAAAAACGACAAAAACTTACCGTTAAGTATAACACAAATGGTAACCTCGGTCTCTCACACCGTCAGGTCAAATAACATATGAACTATCCACACTTGGCCAGAGATTTTTCAAGACTGAATAGTAGGCCGGGCCGAAAAAGGGCAAAAAAAACTTTTTTGGGAAATTTTAAACGGGCTAGTAAAAAAAAGTTTTGTATGGTAGTCCTAATACTGTGTACCAAACATAGGCCGAATTAAAATATTTTTGACAGGGCCCCCGGGGGCCTAAAAATAAATATTTTTTTTTGCTTTATTTTTGGGGCGGGCTAGTGTCCAAAATATTAATATCGATGCTACTATCTCATTATAAAATTTTCATCATTATTTAAAAATATTTAACCAGCCCCCAGGACCAAAAATATAAAAGAGGGGTAAACAATTCATATTTATTTACTATTTTTGCGCTGTGAACTGTGCAGCTCTTTGCTTGAATCCACATTCGGCACGAAAGGTTGTTACATTGAACCATTATGGACATATTTAACATTATTTTGTATATTATTATTTATTTAACCCAGAACTCATCATGATGAGGTAGCTGCATGGCGAGTTCCACCCGCCTACTATGAGATGTATGTAATCTTCTGCATCGAAATTGATTTAGGGATTTGGGATACTATAAAACCGCAATTTTTATACCAGCCTTCCTATATTTTAAAATTTTTCTGACAGCAACCTCTCTAATACGTTAACGTGAATCTGTTAACATACAAATTTGAATGACATCCGGGTGTGCAAATTAAGCATTGTCTTGAATAACTTTATTGATAATTGATGAGACATTACTCGGAAAATCTCTCGAGGCCTATATTAATTTCCATAGATGCCTGGCACCATATTTTAAACTTGGCTGAGTTTTTATCTCAAACCTTGTACGAGAATATACTTGCCTTATAATACAAACTCAGCTAAAATCTTTAAGCTTTCACAAGGATCAGTTGTAGCTACATAAACTCTAAGAATGCGGTTCGCTGTCGTGAACCAACGTGTTTGTGCCATCTTCTCTGGAATTCTCTCTGCCAAACTTTGTGAACATATTCCATCTCAAATTATTATTATTATAATAATTGGAGAAAACTATATAATTATCTAGTTTGAATAAATACTGTTGATCTGGACTTAGATCATTTTCGTTTACAAGAGGCAGGATAGCTTCTATGGGTTTAAATTTAATAACATGCATTTTTTCGCAATTACAGGGAAGAGGGGATCCAATCAGCTCAGAATATGGATAGGGACCTTTTGTGCGGGCATCTAGTTTTTGCAGCAAATATCGCAAGGCAAGTTCAGTAGCGTCCAACGGGCATACATTCCACTGTAATGGTTTATGCACTCGCCTTTCTATAATTCCAATGATTCCACCTTCCAGCCGTATTGACATTTGTACCATCACATCGTATAACACTTAAACTGCTTAGATCTATATTATGGCTTTGTAAATAAAAATAGATATTCCTTCGACAATATCTATGACACGAGACTGGCTAATAGCCCCTAGCATTTTTTTAACAAAATAAAAATTCTTTAAGGGCCGGGGGGCCCGGCTAATTACTTTTTAAACCGGCCCAAATTTGATATAGGAATATATAAATAGTAGTTCCAACTTTTAGCCACTAGCCTTGTACAAGAATTTGAAAAAAAAAATTGACCAAAAAAAAATTTTAAGAGGGTTAATTATTTTTTAAACCGGCCCAAATTTGGTATAGCATTATATAAATACTAGTCACAACTTTTGGTAACTAGCCGTATAGAAAAAGTAGAAAAAAATTTTTTCGGCCCGGCCTACTGAATAGTGTGATGAGGATTTGAAAGCTACCTAGCCGCGCGGACAAAAAAATATGCGCGTTTGAGTTTTACCGCGAAAAATCCATTACGTCGGTGTCAGGGACCGTACGTTACCACTCGAGAGAGCAGATAGAACACCTTGGCAGATGGTTAAATGTAAATTGTGATTCTGATGAAGAGATAATAACCAGGATTGAAATATCACGTAAGGCTTTTATGAACTGGAAACCAATTTGATGTAACAAAAACCTCGATGAATAATCGAAAGAAGGTCCTGAAATGTTATGTGTTATCCTATTTGATGGTTGTGAGTCATGGACGTTAAAACCACAATTCTAAACAAATTAAAAGCATTCGAATTGTGGTGCTAACGAATGATGATTCTAAAGATATCGTTGGTTTTGCACATGTCCAATGAAGATATTATTCAACTGATGAATTCAGAACGTCTGTTTATAAACATCATAAAGCGTAGAAAAACAGAATACTTAAGCCATATAATTAGAGAACCTAAATACTATCTTCTTCGCCTTATAATACAAGGAAAAGAGATGGATTGGTCGAAAGAAACTTTCATGGACCATAAAACCAAAATAAATTATTGGACATCTCGTGTCCAACTTTTCGATTCGTTAGTTCAAAGCCTTGTTACGAACTGAGTGTCCGCTTAGGGAATAAGCTATTCTGACCAGTTGAAAAGAATACAAACACAAATAACGTTTTCTTTTAACTTTTACATGATAGTATCAATACACCTGAATATACGGTTAGATTGGAAACAGGAAAAGTCAAAGCATCGTTCACTATTTCCAAGCTCACTTTAAATTGGCTCATCAAGCCAATTTAACGGGATTTTCAAATCCCTTAAAAAATATTCGTACCCTGGTGCAACTTAGAACACATAATGGCTATATGTTAAAATACACCTATAATGGTATAACATATATCATATTCGACCATCGGAAATTTCTCCTATTTGCAATAGAAACAAGTTGGAACCTCTTGATCATTTACTATTTGAATGTCCCATTTACAGTTTAAGGAAGCCAGTTAATATGGTCCCTTTCACCAATTGTACCGACCTTACTGATTGTCTTAATGATGTCACTATATCTTCTGTAAAATCAATTTCTATATTTCTCTCTCTCTCTATCTCTCTCTCTCTCTCTCCCTCTCTCTCTCTCTCTCTTTCTCTCTCTCTCTCTCTAAGTAAGGCTTCCAGTAACTTAAACTAGAACAAAAAATAGCAACTGAGCAACACTCAATAAACTAAAAAATAAGCGGAAGCACCAGTGCACTGTAAAGTTAAGAGCAGCAAGCACAACTAAAAACTAGGTTCCAGAAACGCATAAATATATTATAAACCATTTTTATCTGAAATGTTTTCATTATTGATATCATTACTCTACATTTTATACGGGGTAAACCACAATAATGTTTTTGTCATCAAGTTTTAAAACCTATGATGAAATAAGTACGGTCAGATGGCTTAGCGGGCTGATGCACTCGATCGACAAGTCTAGCGGATTTACGATCGAGGTTCTATCTCCGGCCCGGTCATTGAAAAATAAAAAGGCCAACGTCGTAGTATAAAATTCTACAGAATCTACGACTTGGTCTGGAATAAGCTGGTGTCTGATCGGCCTATGGAGGAGCGATACGGCAAGGGATAAGGGCTTGCGTCTTGGTGATACTCCTCCATAGATCCCTACCGGAAGGGCGTTGACGCCTAATAACAGTATATATAATAATACTAATATAATAATAATGACGCCTAATAAATTATAAAAAAATAAATATAGCACCTGGATGTCATAAGAGACAATCCTGTATGTTATATTAGTTGATTATATTACACTATTAAATAATATTAAACAACAATAAATACGCTAAGCATCAAAATTAACGCACCACCTAAAAAATAGGACATTTTTGGTGTCTCGTATTTCCTAAATCTGTTGTCCGATTTTAGTGATATTTTTTTAGTATATTATAGCTTTATTCTTCAAGAATATCGATGTAATAATATTATTTCTAAACAGGTAAGTGTCATTGTATACCGGGTGTAACAATGATAGTGTGTTTTTTCCTCAAAGTTCCTCAATATTGAAATTAATATTTATTTCTTAACATTTTGCTTTTTGATTCATTCGTTTATGTGGGATAATAAAAAAGTTAGGTACTTTAACAACTAGCCATGTTATTCATCAATACAGGGTGTTTATAAATAAGTGCGACAAACTTTCAGGGGTAATTCTCCATGAAAAAATAATAAACGTTTGCTTTATAAACATATGTCCACAAATGCTTCGTTTCTGAGATACGGGATGTTGAATTTTTTCTTACAAACTGACGATTTATTTATGGCTTTAAAACCGGTTGAGAGATACAAATGAAACTTGGTAGATTTTAAGAGGTAGTTATTGCGTATTTTTTTACATGGAATTAAGAATTTTATATTCACCATTGGCGTGTATACATGATGTATCTAAAATGTTTATACCGGTATGCACGTCAATGGTGAATACAAAATTCTTAATTTTATGTCAAAAAATGCGCAATAACTGTCTCTTAAAATCTAGCAAATTTCATTTTCATATCTCAACCGGTTGTAGATCAATAAATAAATCGTCAGTTTGTAAGAAAAAATTCAACATTCCGTATCTCGGAAACGAAGCATTTGTGGACATATGTCTATAAAGCAAACGGTCATTATTTTTTCATGCAGAATTACCGCTGAAAGTTTGTCGCACTTATTTAGAAACACCGTGTATTGATGAAGAACATGGCTAGTTGTTAAAGTACCTAAAAAGAAAATGTTAAGAAAGTTTAAGGCTATAGATTAGTTTTAATTTCAATATTTTATATACGCTAGAATATTCCACAGAGTGTTCCAAACTTTGAGGAAAAACACACTATCGTTGTTAAACCCGGTATAAAATGACACTCTCAGTAGGAAAAATGAAAGAATACTCATGAACGAACATATAAAACACGCTGTATTTTCCTGTCACGGCGTCATACAAAAAATTGGCCAGTGCAAGTACATGTAATAATTATTGTTACATGTACAGCCGGTTCCTAAAAAAACGGATACGACTCTTAGTAAGATTTGATCATGTTGAGCAGTGTATTTGATTGATCTGACATTATATTGATTATGACAGACAAATAATAAAATAAACAAACAACAAACAACTGATTCATGAAAAAACTAATAAGTATTTTAGAAAAATTTAAACGCAGGATGAAAGATTACATTATTACCGAGGGCGGAAAGCCCCTTAGAATAAACAAGCAGTTTCTATTGAGTGAAATATTTGAAATTAAATATCACACTTTTTTTATTTTCAGCCTTGTAACTTATTAAAATAAATATTATAGAAGTTTTCAGGGACTTTCAGCCCTCGGTAATAATGTAGTCTTTCATTCTGAGTTTAAATTTTTCAAAAATATTTATTAGTTTTCTCAGGATTCGAAAAAAAATGAATAAAATTAAAATACATTGAGAATTTTGACATGCGTCACAATTTTGCATTAACTCAATGTAAAGTTTTAAACTGTTGAATTCCAGCTTCCCTAATTATTTGACATCAAAAGACATTAGAAACTATTTGTAGATGATTGAAATCTGTATTGAAAACAACTGTTAAAATTGTTCTACGTAATTAAACATATTCCAAAATTTTGTAAAAATGTAATACATTTCAGTTTTCAGCCCAAACTTAGGCCACACACAATGCGATAATGTTCACATTTTTGAACTGTCAATATTTTTATTTTATCATCTATTGTTTAAAAACAATACAGTTGATAAGATACCCTCAGTTGCGGAGAAAGTATTAATAATAAAGATTAATAATAAAGTCTAATAACCGTGGAACAGAATAAGCTATCTGACAAATTTTAAGATTTGGCAGTGACATTGACAGTATGTAAATATTAAGTATTTATCCTTCAAAATACACTGCTCAATTTTCTACAAAATACGCGTCAAGAGTCGTATCAGTTTTTTTTGGAACCAGGTGTACTTGCACTGGACAATTTTTTTTGTGACACGGTGACAGGAAAATACAGCGTGTTTTATATGTTCGTTCATGGGTATTCTTTCATTTTTCCGACTGTACCTGTTTAGCAATAATATTATTTCGTCGATATTTGTGAAGAATAAAGTTATAACATAATAAAAAAATCATTAAAATCGGACAACAGGTTTAGGCAATACGAGATATTAAAAATGTCCCATTTTTAAGGTGGTGCGTTAATTTTGATGCTTAGTGTATAATAATTTTACACTTTCTAAACTCAATGTTATAAAAGTGTAGTTTTTAAAATCAATTAAGTTGATTATACTGTACTATATTTTTTTTTATGGATTTTATCTCGCTTTTCTTTCGAAGTTATGAATTATTTAAAAAAGGTTACGTTTTCTTTGCATTTTTATTAGTTCTGACAATAATTATTACGAAAGATTAAACAATCACATAAATAGGCCTGGATCCCGCGTTCCAAAAAAAAGTTTATTAATAGCAAGCTGAAAATTTGTTAATAGCTAAACGGTGTCTAGTCGGACCAATTTTGATGTACGAGAACACTGGAACAAGGGAAGTTTTATTTGTGGAACCGGTTACAGGTTTCGAACGTTAGACTACAAAAACGTCCCATATATTTTGTCGGACAGAACTTTCAATTGATTATTAAACTCTTTCATTAAACTCCCATGCAAAAATCAGACTGCTATTTATCACCAACATTATTCCTGTCATTTGACATGTTCAACGGGTTCTTGACTTATTAAAATGCCCAACATATTTGTCGGACAAACATTTTTTTAATATTATATCAAGTTTGCTATTGAATAAGCTTAAAAACAACCTGCTAGTTTTCACAATCATAAACTTGACAGAATGACAAGTTCCACAATTAAAATCACGTTCCAAAATTAAAACTTTCCCTGTTCCAGTGTTCCCATATATAAAAGTGTGTCCGACTAGACACCGTTAAGCTATTAACAAATTTTCAGCTTGCTATTAATAAACTTTTTTCTGGTACGCGAGATTCAGGCCTAAAAAGGAACGGTTTAGTAAGTAAAAAACAACAAACCAATTTGTTAATATCGGATGGTGCCCACTCCATCTTGAACCATGGCTTCAATGCTTCTTGAGATTCCGCGAGTGAACGTTCGAATACCTCCTCGTTCATTTTTTTTCCATAATTGTGTCTATCCATTGAAGTTTTAAACTGATCTTGTTTTTTATTTATTTTTGCGTTGGAATTATCAACTAGCATGGTAAAATGAATTGGATGCTTTTTTGCGGCTTCAGTTGCGTCGTCATAGAAAAAATTGAGTCTTGAGGTATACGAGTACTATAATTTTTGTTATTAAGACAGAAAAAATAACCTATATCAATCAAGGAAACACGGCTAGATTAGCTTGTGAATAGTGTTGTGGTGAAAGATCGTCAAAAAGCTTGCACATATTAATAAAGTTTAAAGTAATATTAATTTATATATTAATCGACATCTCCCAGGCTTTTGATAGAGTATGGCATCGTGGACTGATCTTTAAATTAAAAAATATTCTATCAAGTAACTACTACATCATACTCAAATCATATATACTGATGTGATCTTGATTATTGATATGAGATAATATTCTTATGTGTTACTTAATTTAATCAATGTATTAATAATAATCTAATTAATTAACCAGATCACATATCAATATGTTTTCAATCTCAGGGCGAATTATAAATTAATTACTTACTTCCGTGGCTTCTAAATATTTCTTAATGGTTCCTAATCGGGATAGAAAAGAAAAGAGTAAAAAAAAATACACATATGGGTTACAATTATAATCAAAATATTTTTTATTTTATTTAAAAAGGCAATCAATGCTTAATATTTGCTATTTCTTATTATTTTTAAACATAACATTTACAAATGGGAATCTTATTTCCTTTTGGTTTTCAATTGAAAGTTTTTATTAACATTTAACTATTAGGAGTTATTAGGAACAACTCTATTTAAGTTTGATGAAGCTTTTCTGATATTATTGATTAGGTTATTCAATTTTTTATGTGGAATTTAATACGAAAAACCCATACATTCATGTCCAAACAAATGAGACTGACCTTTTCCTGGTGAACTGAAAATGTCCTCACACAAGACCCTTTCCTGCTATCCTTGGCTGCGATCAAACCTCGTCCTGGCTTCCAGTGATGTTCTCCTTTGAAAAACTAGCTCGAATAGCTCTCGTTCCTGCTTTTGTCGTGATGCTGTGTTCTACCTTTTTCGAAACTGCTATCAGCTACCGGGACACTCTGGGCTCAAGGAGGTTCTTTTACTCTCGACCTGGCCTACTTCTCGTTCCACGATATATACTCCACACTCACGGAACTACACCGGCTTTCTCACTCCTCGAACACTACCGTCTACTACTCGACTTCACTTCTCGACAGCTCAAAACATTCTGATCTCACTTTCTCATCCATTCCCCTACTTTCTAAATATCCCTTCCAGATTCACAAATCAATCTTCCACCACCAACTCTCATTCGTAATATTCCTCAAAACCAATTTTTAATCTTTCTAAATATGCTTAATGGATTTCAAAAGAAAATATTTAATTCCCATTCTAAAATACTTTCTAACTATTTACAAATTTTAATGACCTATTCTCTCTTTCAAATGAGTCTTATTTAGCATAGGCTAATGATCGAAACCTTCCGCGAAAAACGATAATGAACTATCATCTATTTCACTGAGTTTTATTTAGCATAGGCTAATGATCGACCTTCCGAGAAGAACGATAATGGTACGCGTCATTCACTTTGTTTATCTAAGCACATTGTTCCGAGTTTCGTACGCTTATTCTAATCACTTCTTAACCCGCCATTACACGCGCTATGAGGGAATCCCTCACCATATTTGTTTATAAGCAATGAAATTGTGTAAACTAATACGATAACCTTAAGCACCCAGGAATGCCTTTAGCATGGTTCATGAGAGGGTATGAAAAAGTTATAGAATATTTCAGGCGGTTAGTGTGCTGTGTGATAGTTGAAAGAAGAGACATCCCTCTTCAAGTGAGGGAATTTCTCACTGCGCGTGCAGTCACGGTGAAATCACGTTTCTGTTATCTCAAAGAAACTTTTAGGTTTTTATTTAATATTTAGGTAGGTTTAATTAAAATATTATTGTTTGGATTAGATTAGGAACAGTGGCACACCGAGGGGGGGTTTGGGGGTTAAAATCCCACCCAGAGCATATAGAAATATATTTAAAAGAAGGTAGGAAAATGTAACTTGTCTTTCACAAATAATATAAAAAACTTTCGGTGCCCAAGCAAACCCCCCTCCCCCAGAGGAAAATTCTAGGTGCGCCACTGGTTAAGAACCCATTTTTAAATTTACCTATTCTAATTGGGAAATATTCCACAATTTTACTTGAAAAATTGATTTTATTGACGTTTCGAATTCCACCTCGGACGTCGTTATCAAAATACAAAATATTAATAGTTAATTACATAAATGCCACAAAAAAATAGCTTCAGAACAGTTGTTAATTTTAATTTGTATTTTTAGTAAAATTAATTCGCGTAAAGAACGTTAATTTCTTCAGTGGCTTGCTGAAATTGAAAATTAAGGAAACTTGCTTTTGATCTATATTATTTTTACTTTTGTTTTATTAAATTAATAAAAAAATCGGTTTACGAGACTTTCTATAATATGTGAGTACAATCCATTTTACATTTACACATGTTGACATTCATTCTTTCTCGAAATAAGTCGAATTTATGTAGGTGAGGGCGACGCTCATACGCGTGCAACCACGTCACAATAGAAGACGCGTGTAACGGCGGGTTAAAATTAAATATAACAATTTGTTGTATACAGGTTGTTCTAAATTTATATGCCCGAGGTTGAGAAAATTAAAAATATTTTATATTAAAGTGAATTTTGTTTATAATTATCAAATTTTAATTTTTATATCAAATAGAAATATAACAAATCCCCGCCTTGTATTCGATAAAATTTATCTACATTTTTAAATAAATTTTCTCGAGGCAAAACCAACTCCCTGTATATTTCCTTACTTTAATCTACGTCTTATACCCCTTCTTCTTGTATTACTCTAATTAGTCCCACCTGTAGAGTAATTGTTTCCTTATTTTCAGTGTCCTCATCCCGTGTTAAAGCGTCGGCTATTATGTTGTCTTTTCCTTTTATATATCGGAACTCAAAATCATACTCCTGTAATAATAGAATGCCTCTATGTATTCTATTATTTACTAATCTATTCTTCATGATATGTACTAAAGCTGCATGGTCTGTTTCGATTGTGAATTTTGCTCCCAATAAGTAAAACCTCAATTTGTTTACGCAATATAGTACACTGGCAAACTCCAATTCTGTAACACTATATTTTCTCTCATGTGTTTTAGTCACTCGAGATATAAAACATATCGGCACTTCTTGGTCGTTTTGTATTTGAGACAAAACTCCTGCAAATTTTTGTATGGACGCATCAGTTCGGAGTATAAAAGGTAAATTGTAAATGGGGTGGTATATTTTCGTTCCTTTTGCGAATTCTCGTTTTAATGTTTTGAAAGCTTCCTCCTGTTCTTCTTTCCAATTCCATTTTATTCCTTTTTTAAGCAACTTTATCAGAGGGATTTCCTTTTGGCTCAAATCGGGAATCAGTTTTTTAAAATAATTAATCGTACCAAAAAAAACCTCTCAATGTTTTCAAATTCGTTGGTCTTGGGTATTCATCTATGAGCTTGACTCTGTCTTCGGCTAATCTTACTGTTTTGGTGTCCAATTGAAAACCCAAATAAATGACTTCTTTTTGAAAAAATTGACATTTTTCAATGTTTAATTTCAATCCCGCTGTGTCCAATTCTTCCAGAATTATTTCTATGTGTTTCAGATGACTCTGAGTATCTTGTGAAAAAATTAATAAATCATCGATATAATGAACTATGAAATCTTCGTGGCGATTCAAAATGGTATGTAGAGCTCGGACGAGTGCAGCACAAGCACTTTGCAATCCAAACGGCACTACCTTAAACCGGTAGACAATACCATCAATAGAAAAAGCGGTGTAGTTTCTACACTTTTCAGCTAACGGTATCAACCAAAAACTGTGTTTTAAGTCAATTTTCGAAAATATGTGTGACCCCGTGATTCTTCCAAAAATGGCCTCGATGTTTAGAGGTGATTCATATTGTGATACAGTGTGCTGGTTGATATTCCTGGCATCTAAACATAATCTCAATTCTCCACTGCTTTTCTTTACTATCACAATCGGGTTAACATACGGTGAATCACATCTTTCGATGATTTGATCTTCCAACATTTTATTTATTTCTTCTTTCACCTCTTGTCGATACTTGTATGGAATCGGGTAAGTCTTTGATCGAAAATTTCCCAAATTTTTCACCTCAAATGAATGTTCGTACTTTTTAGCCACTCTTTTTTCCTCATTGATCAAATTTTCGTATTTTCTTAACATCATCCGCAATTCTTTTTCTTTCCCTTCTCCACATATCAATTTTCTGTCTTTTTTCTCAGATTCTTCACACATGTTTACCGTGCATTCTGCATCCTCGTTTGCATATACCTCCTCTTCAAATACCACTGTTTCAATCATATTCTTTTCACTTTCATTTTTTAGCTTTATTTCTTCTTCTCCTGAGCCCGTCTCTTCTTTTGAGGAATCCCAGGTTTCCTTTGTTTCTGATACTCTCAAATTTTCTTCTTCTGGGCTCAACTCTTCTTTTGAGGAGCCACAGGTTTCATTTTCTTTTATCTTTTTATGACCTTTTCTCCTTTTTTTTTGTCCTTGCTTCGCTGCCAAATTCATTTCCACTGTTTGTTCTTTACCTGATTCGTCCGTATTTTGTTTCTCATGTTCCTTGTCCTGTTCTTTTTCTTTTTCTTCTGTTAGTTTCATCGTATTATTTTTAAAATATATCACTACATGTTTTTCTGCCAATTCGTCCACTCCTACTATCATGTCATGTGACATGTTTGGCATTATTACCCATTGTAGTGCATACATATTCTTGCCCAGTCGTACCATTACTCGTATGCCTTCATTTATAGTTGCCAATGTCCGTTTGTTTGCGCCCACTAAATTTACCCTAGGTATTTTATAAATTAAATTTGTTAAGTTAACTTCTTCTATTAGTTTTCTGTTGACCAATGTTATTTCAGATCCAGTGTCTATCATAATTTTAATTGGTTTCTCGTTGATAAATCCATCCACAAATTTTAAATTAACTCCATTTTTCTTTTCGTTGTTTCCTGCCAATTTAATAAACTCCTTGGGGTGACAAAAGATTCCTGTTTGATTTTTGGTTTTTAGTGAGCGCCGTCGTGAAAAGACGCCGGTTGCTCATCGTTGTTTATATTTTCGTCATAATGTCTCTCTCCGTCATATTCATCTGTCTGGGTATTATTTACTTCTCTTCTATTTTCTCTTGGTCTGTCGGATCTGTTTCGGTTTTCTCGATATCCCTGTTCATTTTGTCTACCATTATTTCTGTTTTCTTGATTTGAGCGTGTGGTGTTTCTATTCTGGTATTCTCGATTTCTGTCCTCATTCCATTGCCTATTTCTTTGTTCATAATTTCCTCTTCCGTTGTCTCTATTTTCGTTTTCCCTTCTGGGAGTAAAATCTCGTCTTGTATAGTCCCTCCTATTTTGATTTCTATCACTGTAATCTTGTGTTTCTCGGGGCCTGTAATCTTCTCGCGACCTTCTTGATTTTCTTTCTCTTAGACGTGATTCTCTTATTTGTAGGAATTGGCATAAACTATCTATGTCTTTGTAGTTTTGCAATGTGATATGATCTTCCAGCGTTTCTTCGAAATGTCTTGCAATCAGTTCGACTAATTGTTCCGATGAGTAATTATATTGTAAATGTTTTGCATTATTGTAAATTTGTAAAGCATATGTCCTTTCTGATACCCCCATCCTATCATTGTATTTCCCATTTTGCAATTCCTTGTTAATTTCCAATTGTTGGACTTTTCCCCAGAAATAATTCAAAAATTTTTGTTCAAATTGTTGCCAATTGCCGAATTCTTCTTCTTTACTATCGAACCATAGGCTTGCTTCATATTTGAGATGGTTTCTGATAGTTTCTTTTGCTGTTTCGAAATTTCCGATGTGCTGTATTTTCTTTTTTAGGCTATTTATGAACGGCACTGGGTGTAATCTTCTTACATCCCCGCCAAACCTTATCTTCACGTCATCTGTGCTATGTATAACCATTTCTCTTCTTTCTCCGACATTCTGTTGAGTATTGATTTCCGCAATCTTTCTTTCCACTTCTTCTATGTCTGCTTGAATAGCGTTTTGCAACTTGTTTTCCAAACTTTCCATTTCTTTTTTCTGGCAATTCGTTAACTCCTTCATTTTATTTTGAATTTTCATTTCTTGTTCTTTCATGTGGTCCTTCATTCTCATTTCTTGTTTTTGCATGTGATCTTTAATTTTCATTTCATACTTTTCTATGCGTTCCTCTATTTTCTTATTGTTCTCTTCTATCGCTTGTTTTGTTTCCTGTTGATTGTCATCCATTTTTTTCTCCACTTTATCCATTTTCTGTTCCATTTTTTGTTGTGATTCATCCATTTTTTTGATGTTTCTTCCTGATTTTCTTGCATTTTATCCATTGCCTGTTTTGTTTCCTCCTGATTTTTATCCATTGTCCTTTTTGCTTCATCCATTTTTTGATCCACTTTTCGTTGATTGTCATCCAGTTTTTGTGACTGGAGTTGCATCAGTTGTAATAGTTTATCTATTCCTGATAATTCTTGCTGTTCTGATGCCATGATTGTCGTGTCTAAAATATCTTCTTGGTCTGAATGTTCTTTTTGTTTTTTGTTGTCCTTGCTTTGGCTTCTTGTCACAGACATTTGTTTTCAAGAAGTATTATCCCCGCCAAATATGAAATTTTACTAGTTACCAAGACGACTTTTTTTTTTTTTTACCCAAATATTATAAATTGTCAATAAATATATCAAATGTAAATATCGTAAAAATAAAATATTAAATCAGTTATGTAAAATTTGTACCTAAAGAGATCTAAAATTTTATGTTATCAAATGTAAGTATCTCACTTTTTACCACAGGCATATAAATTTTCAAATACCGGCTTTACTCTTTCTATCCTTCAAATTTGCCACTAGAAATACTTTACAATGCTTTCCACGTTGGACGACAGTTGATGTGATCTTGATTATTGATATGACATAATATTCTTATATGTTACTTAATTTAATCAATGTATTAATAATAATCTAATTAATTAACCAGATCACATATCAATATGTTTTCAATCTCAGGGCGAATTATAAATTAATTACTTACTTCCGTGGCTTCTAAATATTTCTTAATGGTTCCTAATCGGGATAGAAAAGAAAAGAGTAAAAAAAATACACATATGGGTTACAATTATAATCAAAATATTTTTTATTTTATTTAAAAAGGCAATCAATGCTTAATATTTGCTATTTCTTATTATTCTTAAACATAACATTTACAAATGGGAATCTTATTTCCTTTTGGTTTTCAATTGAAAGTTTTTATTAACATTTAACTATTAGGAGTTATTAGGAACAACTATATTTAAGTTTGATGAAGCTTTTCTGATATTATTGATTATGTTATTCAATTTTTTATGTGGAATTTAATACGAAAAACCCATACATTCATGTCCAAACAAATGAGACTGACCTTTTCCTGGTGAACTGAAAATGTCCTCACACAAGACCCTTTCCTGCTATCCTTGGCTGCGATCAAACCTCGTCCTGGCTTCCAGTGATGTTCTCCTTTGAAAAACTAGCTCGAATAGCTCTCGTTCCTGCTTTTGTCGTGATGCTGTGTTCTACCTTTTTCGAAACTGCTATCAGCTACCGGGACACTCTGGGCTCAAGGAGGTTCTTTTACTCTCGACCTGGCCTACTTCTCGTTCCACGATAGATACTCCACACTCACGGAACTACACCGGCTTTCTCACTCCTCGAACACTACCGTCTACTACTCGACTTCACTTCTCGACAGCTCAAAACATTCTGATCTCACTTTCTCATCCATTCCCCTACTTTCTAAATATCCCTTCCAGATTCACAAATCAATCTTCCACCACCAACTCTCATTCGTAATATTCCTCAAAACCAATTTTTAATCTTTCTAAATATGCTTAATGGATTTCAAAAGAAAATATTTAATTCCCATTCTAAAATACTTTCTAACTATTTACAAATTTTAATGACCTATTCTCTCTTTCAAATGAGTCTTATTTAGCATAGGCTAATGATCGAAACCTTCCGCGAAAAACGATAATGAACTATCATCTATTTCACTGAGTTTTATTTAGCATAGGCTAATGATCGACCTTCCGACAAGAACGATAATGGTACGCGTCATTCACTTTGTTTATCTAAGCACATTGTTCCGAGTTTCGTACGCTTATTCTAATCACTTCTTAAAATTAAATATAACAATTTGTTGTATACAGGTTGTTCTAAATTTATATGCCCGAGGTTGAGAAAATTAAAAATATTTTATATTAAAGTGAATTTTGTTTATAATTATCAAATTTTAATTTTTATATCAAATAGAAATATAACAATACATACACCCAATCTTATATGGAATCACCATGTATTTTAAAGAAATATTTATTTTTTTTTTGAAAAAACTTGTTACTGTTGCGAAGAATAAAGGTTTTTATTGAAAATAAACAAATCGAGAAGACAATCAGATAGTACAGCTCGGTACAGTATAGGTTATTTGCTTAAGTTGCAAATTGAACGAAAATAAATAAACTAACTTCTGCGTCCAAAAACGAAAATATGCCTCATATGGGGTTATAGTACTTACAACGGGAAAAGATATTGGTCTTGTGGAGAAAGTAATGTTCTCAGAGGGACATAGCTGTAGAGCTATGCGTAACACAGGGCGTTCTGTCCAAAACCTATGCTAGGTAACAGGAACTAGTAAAGCTTAAAAATAAAGCAAGGGAAAATCGCCAAAAGGTAATATTGGCTCGCCATGATTGTTAAATTGTCCAACAAGCTGGAAAACTTCCAAACATTTCTCACCTGCAGCTCAAAAGGCAGTTTTTGGAAGCTAGAGGTGAAACTTTTTCAGTTGAACCGATGAGAAAAAGAGTTCGTGCCAAGAAGTATACAGCAGGAGACAGTTACGTTCACCACCAAAACTGGAACATTGGGAATTGACAAAATGTGCTATTTTCAGAAAAATCAGGATTGGTGTAAAATCAGATGACCCACGAAATCGTGTACTTACAGGTCAAAGAAGACAAGCAAGAACGAAAACTGTCAGATCTGTTCACACATATACAAGGGGAAGTATAATGTTCTGGAGAGGAATTGGGATCCGTAAAAAAACTCCTTTAATTTTCATCCAATCAACTTTAACTGCTCACACGTATGTTGATAACCTGCAGTTAGACTCTGGAGAGATGCAACAGAGAAAATTTAATTTTCATGCATGATAATGGACCTCCAGATACCATTAGAGTGGCTAGAGACATCATTGAAGCAGAAGGCATCTCTTGTTTGGAGTGGACTGCTTGCTCACCAGAGCTTAACCCTATAGAGTATTTGTGGGATATGCTTAAAAGAAAAAATAGAGGAAATCCACAAGGAAAGAAAATTTTTCCTGTAGTTGGCTGTATACCATCAATCACAAAAATTGGAATAAATCCTTTGTAAAAGGTATAAAATTTATTAAAACCCCTAAAAGTTGCCATAAAGTCATCGAAATGTAAACAACTCAATTTTTTGCATCCCACATGTTGGGAATTTAAATACCTTATCTTAGGGCATTATTCCTGTTGCCATTTGCCCATCACAAGGCATTTTAAGTAAATATGCATCTGTAAAGCATAAATTTTATATTTGAAGGGTTGTTACCCCTATATTTCTTTGGTGGCTCAGCTAGCATCCAGACTGTCTTACACTGATGATGATTTTGTAATAAAATCGAAAACGTTTTGTTCTGATGTAGCCCTTTAGGGATTTTAATAAATTTTATACCTTTTACAAAGGATTTATTCCAAAAAATAGAGCTCGCCGGGATAATCCACAAAACACCACACGGCTACTATAAGCTGCTTTTGAAGAATGGAGCAACCTACCAGAACAAAATGTTGAAATTTGATTAGGAGCGTGCCCACGCAAACTGAAGCTTGCATAGGACTAGAGGTGATAACACCGACTACCAATAAAACAAAACATAAAAACAATTTAAACAGTTAACAAAAATAAGTTTTACATTGAAATTTTTTATTCTATTAGTTTTAAAACAACTAATTTTAATTTGTTTGTTAAATACTTTATTGTTTTATTTAATTGTTACGTATTTGTTATTAAATTGCTTTAAAATAAATTATATTTGACTTCGTGTAATCGTTTTTTTAAATTCGTACGAAATAATAAGAAATATCGGATGATTCCATATAAGTTTGGGTGTATGTACATCCAATATAAGCTTCTCCGTTAGTCATGATAGCACTGAATCCACCATTTGTACCATTACTACTTTTCCTGATTTTCACAGCGGATTTACCACAAACACACAATACTACAATAATTGTAGCCTTTGCAGATGACATAGGTGTAGTATCATTTAGTGAGAATTCAGTAGATGCCTCTTCTCATCTCTAAGCCCACCTAAACCTACTCGCAGATTGGTACATTCAATGGAATATTAAAACCAATGAAAGAAAATCAGTACTAGTAACATTTACCACCCACAGGGAAATCTGTCCTCTACTCATACTTAACAATACACCCATCCCCGTCAGCACAGAAGTGAAATACCTTGGATTGCATATCGACCAAACGTTAACATGGAATAAACACATCCAAATAAAACGTAGTCAGTTGAATTTCAAGTTCAGACATTTTACTGGCTAAATCCAAATTGCCATTAAATAAGAAATCACTCCTATACAAAACCATATTAAAACCAATTTGGATGTAAAGTATCCATCTCTGCGGATGCGCTAAATTACCGGCGATACCATACAGCAATTTCAATGGAAACACCTTAGATTAATTAATGGCGCACCCTTGTATGTCTGTAATCTCACAATTCACAATGAACTGAATATTCCCTTTGTAAGAGATAAACTGTAGCTGGCAGCGACCAACCATAAAAGTCGAACAAGAAACCACGACAACGAACTGATTGAACATCTCTACCAGAATGGTCCAATAATTGACTCTAGCGAACGCGGCCATAAGATTTAATACAACAGTGAAATAAACCTATAAGGCGAAGCATCATTGAATGTTCCTCCTTCCTTGCTTAAAATTTCATTCAAATTTAGTTAAAACTCTTAAGAAGCTGATTGTAAATAAAAGTTCGTACGGAAAAAATTCAGTTTAAGTCTTTTGTTTGAAGCTACATTTGTAAATAAATAGAATACCCCAAGAAATTAACGCACCACCTTAAAAAATTTTCATTTTTGAGGCCTAGAAGTTTCTAAACCTGTTGTCCGATATAGTCCTGTCGCCAGGGGGGGTACAACGGCCTCCTTAATTCAGATGGACTTACCCAAGTTTTTTTATGTATTTTGACCCGTAGAACACGAATTTTTTGGGTAACAGTTGATCCGGATGTCGATAAGATTGTTATAAACAAAGAACTTGAGGAATTACATAGCAGCGATTTTTCGCAAAACAAAACTTTTTTTGTATTTTTTGGGTGATTCTCAGCAAAAAATTGTCTTACAAGTTTTTTCGTAGGATGCATAGTTTTCGAGATAAACGCGGTTGAACTTTCAAAAAATCTAAAAAGTGCAATTTTTGAACCGGAATAACTTTTGATTTAAAAACAAAATAACAATTCTGCTTACTGCATTTGAAAGTTCAAGTCAAATTACATCAGTTTTGATTATTTGCATTGCTAAAAATTAAGTTTTTATTTGTCAAACAAAGCTATAAACACATAGTGTTTCTCGTGCCAAATGCATGCGTTTTAATGTACGTAATATACGTAGAAAATCTGTATGCGCGCCTACTCGTTTGATTTCAAATTAGAAATGCATTGAAAACACCATTCAATCACTATGTGTTTATAGCTTTTTTTAACAATAAAAAAAATTATTTTTTAGCACTGAAAATAATCAAAGCCGATAGAATTTGACTTGAACTTTCAAATACAGTAAGCAAAATTGCTATTTTATTTTTCAATCAAAAGTTATTCGGGTTCAAAAATTGCAATTTTTCGATTTTTTAAAAGTTCAACCTCGTTTATGTCGAAAACTATGCATCCTACGAAAAAACTTGTAAAAACATTTTTTGCTTAGAATGACTCAAAATATACAAAAAAATGCTTTGTTTTGCGAAAAATCGCTGTTATGTGATTCCTCAAGTTCTTTGTTTATAACAATCTTATCGACAAAAAATTCGTGTTCTACGGGTCAAAATACATAAAGAAAACTTGGGTAACTCCATCTGAATTAAGGAGGCAGTTGTACCCCTACTGGCGACAGGACTAATAGAAGTGATTTTTTTAATATGTTATAGCCTTATTTTTAATAATATCGCTGTAATAATATTGTTGCTGGACAGGTAATTTGTCATTGTATACAGGGCGTACCAGTTGAACTGTGTTTTTTTTTCAAAATTCACCACACCCTGTAGAATATTCTCTTATTTATAAAATACTGAAATTAAAACCCGTCCATAGCCTTAGTTTTTTTAACATTCTGTTTTTTGATTCAATCGCTTATGTTGGATAATAAAAAAGTTAGGTAATTAAACAACTAGCTATGTGTGGGTAAAATCATCAATACAGGTTGAAAAAGAAATGACAGTTTGCTTTATACATTTATGTCCGCAAATGCTTCGTTTCCGTAATAGGGGGTGTTGAAATTTTTCTTACAAACTGACGCTTTATTTATTTCTCTAAAACCGGTTGAGATATGCAAATTAAATTTAGTGAGTTTTAATTTAGATTAACAATTAAGAATTTTATATTCATTATTGGCGCGCATACGGGTAATATGACCCGCATGCGCGCAATTGGAGAATATAAAATTTTTAATTGTATGTCAAGCAATGCGTAATAACTACGTCTCAAAACCTACCAAATTTCAATTGCATATCTTAACCGGTTTTAGGGCAATAAATAAATCGTCAGTTTGGAGGAAAAATTTCAACATTCCGTATCTCGGAAACGAAGAATTTGCGGACATATATGTTTATAAAGCAAACTGTCAATATTTTTCATGCAGAATTAACCCTTAGAGTTTGTCGCACTTATTTAGAAATACTCTGTACTTATGAAGAACATGGCTAGTTGTTAAAGTACCTAACTTTTTTATTATCCAACATAAGCGAATCAGTCAAAAAACAGAATGTTAAGAAAATCGGAGGATATAGTTGGGTTATAATTTCAGCATTTTATAAGCTAGAGTATTTTACAAGGTGTGGTTAACTTTGAGAAAAAAAGAATGTGTGTGTACTTTGTACGCACGTAAGAAGTTATATTTCTATTATATGATTTCTTAAAAATAAATATACTTTAAACAGTTTGTTTTAATTTTTTTTAAACACCAAACTAATTTTGTGTTCACCACTTTCAAAAAAATAAAAAAAAGTATAGGATAGCTCCGGATTCGAACTCAAGACCTCTCGATCTCTGTCCGAATGCTATACCAAATACGCTACGAGGACTGTGTCTATATCGGTTCGGACGTACCTAATGACAAATGACGGTAACAAACAGGCAAGGTGAAGTATAATAAATATACAATAAAATGTTTTACTAATACTCATCTTACTGCTGAGGAAGACAAATCCAAAGACACAAAAATTATAATACATATATTTACTAAAAACACTAATATTCTTTTCATACCTTTTCTTGCACTGATATATTTATAAATAACTTGAAAGATAGCAACTAAACGCCATACTGTCTGTATGCACATGCGCGCAGTATTATGAAATTTTACTCTCAATCTCGCCTAAAGAAGTATAACTTCAAAAATACAGCTTGACTGGTACACCCAGTATATAGTGACAATTTACCTGTCTAGCAACAATTTTATTACAGCGATATTGTTAAAGAATGAGAATATAAAATATTCAAAAATCACTTAAATCGGACAACATGTTTATCAAATTTCTCTGTTCCCAAGTTTCTTCGTTTGGGAACTAGGTCTTCTTCTCTACATGCTCACCGCTTTTAGGTAAGTGCTGTAGATAAAATAAATAGCTCTAAGACCTGTCTCCCCGGGGTATCCCCATGTTTCGTTTGCTGTTTCGTTCGCTATACCTCGGGTCGAAGAGGGGGTGGTTTTAGTTGGTAGGCGACCTGACAGGGACGTCCGAAGTAGGCCCTGTCACTTAGTTTGACACCTTGCCGTCGGCGTATGTCTCTGGTTTAGTTGAATCCAACAGTACTAGGGACACCTTCCCCAGTCTTTAAATATTTACGAATTTTTCCACCTCATTCAAAAAAAAAGGTTTAGGAAATTCGATACATCAAAAATGACCCATTTTTAAGGTAGTGCGTTAATTTTATGGATTAGTAAAGATAGTAACTTCAGTAAAATTAATTGTAGCACTAATTCTATTAATCCAATGACAATAACTATTCCTCAATTATCTTAATCCGCTCCTGTAGCACCGCGAAAATGATTGCGTGTCTGGAAGTGTAGATACATTAAAAGCATCAGGCCACTCTTTCCTGCTAAATAAACGATGTAAGCTATCGAGAAAATGTGGAATATAGCGTAGAGAGGTTCGTAAAAATAAAAACACTTCCTAAATATTTAGTGGAACTGAAAGTATGATAGTTATTTGGAAAACATTTACGTTAGAAGTACTGCTAGTCATGTATGTGTAGTAGCAGAAGGTCAATAATGTGAACAGTAAGTCTACAGTTCAATTGATTTAATTATGATCATCTACTCTAGGGAAATAATGCAAAAATATACCATGTTCGAAACACTTGACCAGCCAGGTTGCAAATGGGTTTTTTGCGTATTATACAGTGATGAGCGCGCTAATAACCAGCAAAATAGCGGAAAACATGGAAAACATAATACATTGTGAAACAAAAAGAGATGAAACTAGTGGAGGTGGAAACTATGTAATGTAATGTTAATTTTTATACGTTTATAGCAATAATTTCAATCTCCACTAGTTTCATCTCTTTTTGTTTCGCAATGTATTATGTTTTCCATCTTTTTGCCGGTTATTACCGCGCTTATCATTGTATATCTAATACATTATCAATACAAAAATGCCCGTCACAGTTCGGACGATAATTTTAGCTATTAACAAATAAGGGTCAAAAATGGCAGGTTTTTCGTTAAAATCGCTACAGGTAAAAACAGGTTAATTAAATGTCTTATTTAGAGTATTCATCTTTTAGCAGATAAGTAAAGATTTAAAATGGCAGTTTTTGAGTTTTGTTCCAATCGGGTCGCCCATTTTTTCCCAACTGTCATCAATAAGACTAACTTCACGAGTAACTTTGATACGAGAATTATAAAAAAATATGCATTGAAATACAGATCCCGTTATCTTTTGAGCGTTATAAAGTGAGTACAAAGACATACATATTTCTTTTTTTGTAATTACAGCTTCAACTTACCGTACACTTCTCGTAAACTCTGCCGATAAGTTAGAGTCGTGTTGAGGAAACCTGGCGTGCCCGGTGCGATCGTGTGTTGCTTCGGAAATTGCAAAATAAGACTAAAACTTCGAAAATCAAAAATTTACTATAGCTTTTGCGAAAATAAACTTAAGACTTAGATATTGCATGAAAAGTAGAGATAAACTAAAACAACAACAACAAAAACAACAGTCCATAATACACCAAAAATTTCAAGACGATTCGTCAATTAGTTTAAATTTTATTCAATTTGTTTATCCCACAGAGCTTTCTTTTGCTCAGAAAAAACGATAATGATACAGCGGTTTTGCGGATACCACATGAAAGAAAAAGACCTACATTATTATTATTTTTAATAAAAAATAAACAAAAGTCATTTTTACCATTAAAAAAAGATTTTAGTAAAGTCATTTTTGGCTTATAAATAATTTGAATAACTTTGTTAATATTAACTGTAGACCAAATCCACTTTGTTATTTGTAAAGCTGATATCTTTACACAAGTTATCACAAAAAAATCCGCCTAGATCAATTAAGGTACCACTTTTTTTATTTAATTCACAGCTACTTTGTTTATAACAATTAACCAACCTAACTAGCGCTATTTTGAATCTAGACATATATAAATTATGTGTTGAGTTTACTCAAGCTTTTGAGTAAATTTTGATCTTCAACAGAGCGGTTAATAAAGCTTTAAGAATGACGTCCTAACGAAATCGGTTCGGAGTCAGTGAAGGGGAAATTATTAAAATTCGTGCACCCAAAAAATAAAATTGATTCTTCAAACATATGATGCGATTAATATCTCCGGAGCTTGTTGATGGATTTTAATTATTATTTTTTAAATTTGTAACACCTCGTTTATCACTCAGGGGCATGAAAACTACATATATTGCGACCGATCCTCAGACCTACCAAATATACATATATAATTTCATAAAAATCGGCCAAGTGGAAAAATTGAATGGCTAATTTTGTTTCATACTCCTTTCGTATTATTTCGGAGGCATCGCTAAGATTTTGATTCTTGAATTATCCGAATATCTTTTTTCTTGTAAAAATTGTAAATAAGAACACTACTTTGAAGGTCAATTTAATAAAAAATATCAAACGCACTGAAATTAACAAAACAAAACAAAATTGACAACAAAACAAAACAATTCAATAGCGAGTATGTCTACCTCTCCCAGCAACGACTACTCGCAATCTGTTTGATATCGAATAAATAAGATGTGTTATCCTTGCCTGGAGAATAGCCCAGTATTCCTCTATCAGGGCCATAACTGTACCAAATTTTGTGGAGGCTTAGGATGATGGTGAATAGCTATTTTCAATTCATCCCATAAATGCTCGATATGATTGAGATCTGGGCTGCATGCGGGCCATTCTAATGTTATCAATCCAACCTCTATTTAAGATATTTATTTATGTTTATGAGTCAATCAGTGTTTTTATTTACAAAAATTGAGCATCACTTACAAGAAAAGAGATATTTGGATAATTTGAAAAACAAAATTTTAGTGATACCTCTGGGATAATACAAGAGGACCATGAAACAAAATCAGCCCTTTAACTTTTCCACAGATTTTTTAAAGTTAGGAGAAAATACAACGCATTCATTCAGCCCCATATAATGCCATTAAGTAAATTTTTTTTACCGGAGTAATAACAGACGATATCAATACATGTACCTACAAACTGATGCAAGAATCTTGAAAATCGTGGTATAAATAATAAAGTTATTATTAATTAATTATATAATAAAGTTGTCAAACTTAATCAAAAATTTTTAGTGGCGGATTTTTTGCCGGTAAGTGTATAATGATTTTATAATTTTCTTTTTGATATTTACGTTGTCGATTGAGTGGTAATCTATAAATCGGTTGATGTGGATTTGTTTTCTATATTTGTTGTAATTTTGGTTACACATCCCCAGGGCCGTCTTAACCCGGGGGTGCAAGGGGTGCGAAGCACCCGGGCGCCAAGTCCAAGGGGCGCAAGCCGAACTCTTGCTAGGCTGAAGCTTGCGCTTCTTGTCCTTAAAAAACTACAAATAACAAAATTATACAAGTGCACTTTCGGTTTTTTTTACAAAGGCATTAATGCTTACTACACCTACGATATGAAATGAAATATGAAACCCATTTAGATTAGGAGCAAAGTTCCGGTTCTGATGACAAAAGTATAATTATTGCGGATTAGCGGAGCTATGTATATAAAAGTGCCGCATTATTTAGTCGTTATTTTTTAAAGGTAGCGGTAGAATCTTTTATGATGGCCGAAGTTAGTCTAAATTTTTTACCGGTTACTGATACTACCGAATAAGGACTAGCAAATTATTCGTTAGAATTGTTTAGAATGTTTGAAATTAATGAATATTGATTTAGAAGATTTACGACGCCAAGAGTATGATAATGGTATAAATATCAGAGGAAAAAATATGGGCCTTCAAAAAAAATGTTTAGCTTTAGATTAATCCTGGTGCTCTTATGTTCCTTGTGCAGCTTACAGCCTTAATTTAGTGCTAAAATATGCTGTTAAATGCTCATTGGAAATAACAATTTGTTTTTTCAATTGTTCAAGAATTTATGTTTTTTTCTCCATCAACATTACGGTTGAATGTCATAATAAATTAGATACCCACTTTTACATTAAAACCGCTTTCAAATACGCGATGTGAGAGTAGAATTGACTTATTAAAAATAATTCATTTTAATATGGGGGAAATAACAACGTATTATCCTCAATTTTTGACAACAACAACTACGACAATGACACAGGAAACATCGCAAGCTTATTGATGACAAAATTAAAGAATTTTAAGTTTATCGGCTCTGTCGTGACAGGGTACAATATTTTTGCAAAGGTTTAATATTATTATCAAAAAAACTTTGCAAACGAGCGATATTATTATTTCCGAAGCTGTCAAGATGCTTGATCAAGTCAATAAAGATTTAGCCAATAACCAGAGGAGGATTTGAAGATTTGCTGTCCCTGGGCTATCCACAATTTGCCGCCCTCCCCTCCGCATCTTTTCTTTTTTTTACCAAAATTTGCCACCCCCTAAATTCTGCCGCCCTGGGCTATAGCCTATTCAGCCCATATGTAAATCTAGCCCTATCAATAACCACACTGACACTGCGTTTGAGCAGATATTATTAATTGACTCAGTATCAATTGCTAAAGAACTAGATTGCGAAACTAAATTTTCTGAAAGCCATGTCCACGAAAAATACCTCTCAATCTCAATTACGAGGCTGTAAACGAGCCACTTTTAGACTCGGAACAAAATTTTAAAGTTAACTTATTATTATTTATTGGACATTGTCATTGCAAAATTAGGTGAAAAATTTGAAATGTTGAGCAAACATAATTATAATTTTTCATTCCTGGAAAATGTATCGAGTTGGAGAAATTCCGAAGAAAACTTAAAAACAACGCAATGTTTAAATTGAAAAAAAAAACGAGCGCATGAAATGAGAATGAATTAGAATTTCTTACCAATATTTTTTATAAATAAAGACATATCCCCACTCGATATTATCAGTTATATGTATAGTCTAATAATTTACTCTGTGTTTTCCCAAATTTTCAAGGTGTCTAAGGATACATTTAACACTTCCAGTAACAGTAGCTGAAGATAAAAGTCATTTTTATAAACTTAAATTGATCAAAGCTTATCTGCACTCAACAATGGCCCACGACAGATTAACAAACCCGGCTTTAACCCGGTATAGAAAAACAAGTAAAAATAGATACTATCGTAGTAATAAAAACTTTTGCCAAATTAAAAGCTAGAAAAATTGACTTTGACAGGTGTTATAAAATTGATATTTTTTGAATACTGAAACCATGTTTTTTTTTAATATAGTTTAATTACTTTTAATTTTACCGTAACTATAACCTATATAATTTTATGACAAAAGGGGGCGCAAAGATGAGTATTGCACCCCGGCGCCGTGTGTGCTTAAGACGGCCCTGCACATCCCGTATCCTTTTTGTGATAAATACGTCCAGAAAAGGGAGTGAATCGTTGTTTTCTTTTTCCATTGCTAATTTAGTTGATTCTTCTTTACTGTTGATGTCCCTCAGAAATATAGTATCGATGATTCTGGTACGTGAGACCAAATAGAGATATCATCATCTACACCACACTGTAGGTTGTTTGTTTTCTTTTTGCATAATGTTTTGTTCCAAATCCTATGTGGATACATCTGCTAATAATGGAAATAAGGATGAGCTTATTAGTCTGGGTGCCAGAGGGGTCACCGTGTCCTTTTCAATTCTGATGGACAAACTCAACGGTTTTTTAGGGATTTTTGGCTGCTAATTACGAATTTTGAGGGTGGATTTTGATCCGAGTGGTCAAAAAAATTGTATAAACAATTTAATTGTTTATAAGGCTCTGGCTCATAAACTAAAAAGATACAAAAAATGTTTCAAATAAAATTTATTCCTTAATAACAAGCAAAGCAAAAACGGTTTACTAAACTTAAATCCAACAATTATAACTCAAGATATTGTAAAATTAGTGCACAATGCGAATTGCAAATTGCAAAATAAGTATTTTTCGATGCTTTATTGATCGTAGCTCGGCTTCGAAGCATGCAAATGAGCTCTAGAGGATCCCATTTTAAAACTTAATGGATAGGCTTCCACACAAAGTTTGTTAAATTACTTTGTCTTCATTTGTTTTCAAGTTATACCCGTTTGAAATCATAATTTTCTTAAAAAATTGTACATTAATTTGTTTATAATGGTTTCAAGCAAGTTTAAGCTATAAACATTTATACTCTAATTAAAAATAATGATATAAGGACTCAAAAGGAACAATTGAAACTTATGAAAATGTTCGTAAGTTTATTTTTGGCCAAGATATCGATATTTTAATGGCGCGCTATGAGGTGCAAGATCGGCTCACAGTCAAGTAATATCACGGTCAAGACACCGATCGACTGCTCTCGTGTTATACTATTATGCTCAGGATGCCTTGCATATTCTTAATAAATAATATTAACTTACTTTTCCGTTATATTTCTGAAATATTAGTTTTTAATGTTTTTTTCTCATTTAGTATAAAAAATGGAAGACAAAGTAAATAGAATGAAGGTTATACGAGGTACAATATGATGATTTAATTATAAGAATTATATGATAAAATTTTATTAGGATCTTCAAAAATTAAAAATGAAGATATCGTATATATACATAGAAATTATAATTTGCATCGAGATGTTAGCGCGTGAACCTTTACGCTGCGAGCTGATCTTGCGCCTCAGAGCGAGCTATTAAAATATCGATATATTGGCCAAAAATAAACTTACAAACATTTTCTGAAGGTCAAAATGTTCCTTTTGAGTTCTTCTATAATTATTATTAGTTAAAGTATAAATGTTTATAGCTCAAATTTGCTTGAAACCCTTATAAACAAATTAATGTACAATTTATTAACGAAAATTATAACTTCAAGCGGGTATAACTTTAAAACAAATGAAGATAAAGTAATTTAACAAACTTTGTTTGGAAGGCTATTAATTAAGCATTAAACTGAGACCTTTTAAGGTTCCTTTTCATCCGTAGAAGCTGGGTTTCGATGGATAAAGCTTCGAAAAATATTTATTTTGCAATTTTCAATTTGGATTGTGCACTAATTTTACAATATATTGAGTACTAATGGTTGAATTTAAGTTTAGTAAACGTTTTTTTCTTAGTTTTTTTATTAAGGAACAAATTTTATTTGAAACATTTTTTGTATCTCTTTCAGTTTATGAGCCAGAGCCTTATAAACAATTAAATTGTTTATAACAATTTTTTGACAACTCGGATCGAAATCCATCCTAGAAATTCGTAATCAGCAGCCAAAAATCTATAAGAAACCGTTGTTTGTCCATCAGAACTGAAAAGGACGCGGTGACTTCTATATGGCGCCTAGACTATATTATAGCTAATTGAAATTTTGTTTGTAAAAATGGGTGTTGTTAGCTCTATGATATTTCGGCAAACTCAATGTATCAATAATAAGATCATGACAAAGTAAGTCATCCTTCATGTCCGAAAAACAGAACCGCTAAACAAATTTATAAAATCAACTCCCTATTTTTTGCTATAATCTTTTCTAAAAACGATTTTCGGAGTGGAAATCGAAACGTCAACCAGCAATTAAAAATGTAATTTTTATTACAATCAATTGTGGCTTAATCCCACATAAATATAATATTTAACTATAGTTCTTCCACTATAACTTTTCCCATGCGTCACGATTCATTTTCAAACAAGTTGAATCAAAAAATAAAGTGAAACGTACGTCGATGTTACGAATAAATCGGAAACGGCTATTATAACCCGGTCTATATAGACATTTGAAATAACAAAAATTTCCGGAGAGCCAAATTTTGGTGGAGAGCTAGGGTATACCATAACAAATAAAGTATTAAAAGTCCCCATCGATCCCATGTGTGCAAAGAAAATTATTCGAAGTCAAAGGTCAAAATTTGAGATTTTTTTGATTTTTTTCGAAAACGGTAAGTTTTATCAAAAAAGAACCTTAAACCAAAGTTGTAGCCCTTAAAATTCTCTACAAAAATAGTTCTTACTATTTTTTTCCTAAGAGTTGCCATTCCTGAGATATATCGCGATTCTAAGAGTCACATTATACATGATATGCACACGTTTCCACCACACCACCTGTGAGCTAGTGTACTCGGCGCGTTTTTTTTATCTTGGTTTCCCCCGTAGGCCTACTCCACTAACTGTTTTGACAATTTTAGGATAATTTAAGTCATTATTAAGTCATTGGTCTCTTCATTAAAATCACAGGAGTCTTCCTCTGTTGTACTAAACTGGACATTTGAGCAAGACTGACCTTGACAGTTTGTACACGGTAGAGAACACAGCAACCCGACTTGTATACATCCAAATTTGGCACTATAACCTTTTTTGCAATTGCAAAAAATAGTGTTAAGGAGTTTCTCTTGAGCAGGTGGGAGTAAGGTTTTAATCGGTTCCAGAGTATTATCTATTAATTTCCAACCCCAGTCTTCTGGATTCAGTTTAATGCCTAGCCATGTTTGAACTTGATAATATACTCGATACAAATGTTGAAAAGCAGATGCTGATGTTGGAGAAAGACATGATAGTTGTACTTGTTTCTTGTTTCGCGTATTTTTTACAAAAGTTAAGTATCGGTATTTATCAAGACAACTAATTTTTTCTTGGAGCTCCATAAACCGCAAGAAGAAAGCGAATTCCTTCCGTAATTATTGTTTGCGGTGTTGAATCAAGTTCTGTAAAAACTTTACAGCAGTCAATCAAATCTTTTTTTTTTCGAATAATTTAAGTACTGATGTTTTGCCCCTTCTATACATTGCTGGCGTAGTGTCACAGCCGGTTATCGCATGTAAAAATAAAATGTACTTTTGGCATTTGGGATAAGCCGATAAACTTTTCGAAGGAGTCCTTGTAGTAAGCAGTACTAACAAATCAACATCTTCACCAACTACAATTTTGTTGCCTTAAATTTTTCAATCGCTGTCTCAATTATAAAGACATCTGCGTCATTTTCAGCTTATTTCACTTTAATATTCGCAGCTGTTAATTTGTCAGTTAACATGGACATGAAACGAAATTTATTATTAATGTTAGCGAAAAATTGTTTTTCATTCGCTGGAACTGTTATATTTTCATCAAGGATAATCTCGGAATCCGATGATGTTTTTGTAGTTCGACGACGTTATTCTGCAGCTTTAATATTCTTTGTCGAGTCACTGTCGCCGTCAAATACCACTGTCACTGTAAGCCCGTAATGTCTGCTAAATGGTACACGCTTGTAATAAGCACTTATATTCACTTGAACTGAACCTTTAGCACTAAAAGAAACAGATACTATGAACAAGAACTACGGACAATACTGTAGCCATTGTTTACAATAGACAATCTATTCTTTTTTAAACAATGGTATAGCCAAATGTTTTTCAAGGCCACGTAGATAGAGGAAATTCAGTTTGGGACTGATTATCTTTTGAAGAAATATTTTCAGATTAGTATAATATATTATATAAAAGAGACACAAATACGCATTTATACTTGTCTTAAGTGCCACATTATGCTATGTGCATATAATGTATAAAGTAACTTTTAAAATCGCGATATCTCAGGAATGGTAAATCTTAGGAAAAAAATTTTAAGGACAATTTTTGTAGAGAATGTTAAGATCTACAACTTTGGTTTGATGTTTTTTTTTTTTTTGATAAAACTTACCGTTCTTGAGAAAAATCCAAAAAATCTCAAATTTTGACCTTTGGCCCCGAATAAATTTTGTTGCACACATGGGATCGATGGGGACTTTTAAAACTTTATTTGTTATGGTTCTAGTTCTACACCAAAATTTGGCTTTCCGGCAATTTTTGTTATTTGCCAACTATTTTGATGTCTAATTTGACCGGATTAATTATCCCGTGAATGTATTTTATAAAGTTAAATTATTGACTTTAATTTCTTTTCAATATTGAAGAGATCGATGGACTCCATATTAAACAGCTTGAACATCATACAGACTATTACGAATATAAAGATAAATATACAACGGTAGTAAATAAATTTAAAAAAAGTCACAACAACAAAGTTACTATTATTAAGAAGATTTAATAGTACCTAAGGTTGAGAAATACAAAACTATCGAGTGAATTACAGAAAAAAAAAATAATATTTGTAATATATCAAACCTTTGGGGAACAGTATTACAAATGCAAATTTTTCATAAATTGAGTTATCAACACTACGATATTACTAATAATCGTCTTTATCTGGGGACCCAAAAGTCAGTATTGCAACTCTTCCTTTATTTAACTGAAATATTACATGTATTTTTTATAAATATAAAACCAAATAAACTTTATTGATAAATAAATAAATAAAACTTTATTGACTTATAAAACCAAATAAACAATAAATGCAAATAAACCAATAAAGTGTCACTGTCATTGAAAATTATAAACGTCATAAGCTATCAAAGACATTCCGTATTGTTCATCCTTGTTTAACTTATTGTGATTTCTATGGAAAAGCGGCTTAATTTTGCAATAGTAGTTTCTATGAGCTAAAAAGAGACCTAGTGTAATTAAAAGATCTAGTATAATTAAAGATACCTATAGTATAAAAAGTAATTCATGAATAATTTCATGCATGGGAAAAGATAGCGTGGAGGAAATATAACAAATAATATAATCACAAGCTATGGCACAATTAAAGAACAATAAGGCTCCGGACCCAGATGGAACACTTGCCGAAATGTTAAAGGAGGAGAGTGAAATTATTCTCGAAGAATTGAAAAGTCTTTTCAACGAATTCCTTCACAAAGGAGAAGTCCCAGATGATTTGAAAAAAAGCTTAACAATAATTCTCTTCAAAAAAGGAGACAGGGGAGATCTGAAGAACTATAGGCGAATTTCCCTGTTGTCCCAAATGTACAAACTGTTTATGAGAGTAATAACTAATAGGCTATCGTCGAAGCTTGATAGATATCAACCGGTAGAGCAACCAGGATTCCGAAAGGGTTACAGTACAGAGGATCATCTTCTTACAGTCAGAACGCTAATAGAGAAAGCCAATGAATATCACTTGAACTTATACATACATTGGCTTCGTTGATTATGAAAAGGAATTCGACTCCATAGAACTTTGGGCAATACAGAGAGCTATGAACAACTGCATGATAGATTCTCGATACAGAATACTCATACATAATATTTATAAGAAAGCTACAATGAAAATACAAATAGATGAGAAAACCAAAGCTATATCAATTAACAGAGGAGTTCGCCAGGGAGACGTTATTTCATCAAAGCTGTTCATACTGGGACTTGAAGACGTGTTCAAAGACATTAACTGGGTAGATAAAGGAATATATACTAATGAAAGAAAACTGAGTCATTTGAGATATGCTGACGATATTGTAATATTCTCTGCAAGTTTCGAAAGATTACAGACCATGATGACGCAACTATTTCAAGCTTTGGAAAAAGTAGGTCTTAAGATGAACTTGGAAAAAACAATAGTAATGACGAATACACCGAACATTACAAAAATAACGTTGAATGACATAGATTTAGAAACAGTAAGCGAATACATCTACCTGGGACAAATAATGAAAGTTAACAAAGAAAATCAAACTGCCGAAATTACTAGAAGAATAAGGTTAGCGTGGGCAGGATTTGAAAAACTGAGTTGGATCTTGAACAACACTAAAATAGAACAATATTTGAGAACCAGAGTTTACGATCAGTGTATCCTCCCTATACTTACGTATGGTTCACAGACGTAGACACTCACCAAGGCCAATATGGATAAAATAGTAAAGGCACAGAGAGCGATGGAAAGATCAATGCTCGGGGTGAGGCTCATAGACAAAAAAACAAATACATGGATTAGAAGCAAAACCAAAGTAAAAGACGCAGGAGAACATGCTGCCAAATTAAAATGGAGCTTGGCAGGACACAATGCCCGACTGAAGGATAAAAGATGGAATCACGAAATACAACAATGGAGACGTGGTTAGGAAGAAGTAGAGGAAGGCCACAAATGAGATGGGCCGATGACATAAAGAAGTTTGGAGGACACAACTGGAAACAGGTGGCGCAAAATAGACAACACTGGATTGAACTGGGGGAGGCCTATGTCCAAAGTTGGATTACTGAAGGCTGAAGAAAAAGAAGATTAATCATAAGTATTAATCCCAGAATACCACCGAATACCCAGTTTTTGACCAGGCGTATTTCTGAATATTTCGTTTCTTGATTGGCTCTAAAGGTTATATCTTTTAAGTATAAGTGTGTTAGCTGACTGTAGTAAATGAGTACTATCTTTTAATTTTTAGTAACAAGCATTGTGCCATATTTTATCAATTTTTTTCTGTACCTAGAAAATATACTTTTATTTAGTACATATCGCTGTGCATAGAATATCGCTGTAACTAACATTTTTGGCGATTTTGAGTTACAGTGTTCTTCTTGTATAACTTTTTATGCTCTATCTGCCAATATTATCGGTGTAACTGTAACTGCATTTATAAGAAAGATTCCGAATTGAGTAATACCGTATGTATAAAAAAAAAGGAATGTGTGTGTACTTTGTATGCACGTAAGAATTTATACTTCTATTATATGATTTAAACGAAATTAATATACTTTTTATTTATATTTTATTTAAATATTAAACATAAATGAAGGTAGATTAAATGTAAGGCCAAATACTTACGATGTCGGGATAGTATCACGAGATTTTTTCCTGGTTTTCCCTCGTGATTTACTATGGAATCTCTAACGCGAGAATTTTACTGTCATCGTTGCATTTGGTTGTCTTTTTAAACACAGATCACATGCTATGATTTTTTTGCGACAGATATTCTTGAGTTGGGATTGATTTCATGTAATCGAATGAACTATCTTTTAGTAAAGTCGTCCCAGGAACGCAACTCATAAATATTGGCGATATCATTTTAAAGTCTTCTACTTTAAAATGAATAATATACGTCTGAATTGCCAATATAAATGAGTCAGATTAAATAAATTATTAGAAGAATTTTTTTACTTAGCAACAACATGTTTGTTTTATTTTAATAGTATTTTGTATTTGGACAATGAAACCTGATTTGGGCTTCGAAACGTTAATAAATTCATTTTTTAGTAAAATTGTGGCTTATTTCCCATAAAAAATACGTAATTATAAAAATGCCACAAGGAAATAGCTTCAGAACAACAATATTAAACTAATTTATAATTACTACTTCTCAAACATTTTTATTAAAACAGTGCCAAAAATTAAAATAATAAAAGAATAAAACACACACAAACACAATAAAAATGCCACAAATGATTTCTGAGAATTAATTGTCGGAAATTTTTTTAACTAAATACGTATTTTCTGAAAATAAAATTATATAATAAATATACTTACAATCATAAAATGTATAAAAACAATAAAAAAATAAAAGTTTTTATTGGGATTCGAACCAGCTATCAGCACGGTTGGTATATTGGGGTTCATTCGCCTTAAACGCTTCGCCACGGAGCCAATGTGTCATTATGTGCGAAGATTGACTAACTAAACGGATTAAGCTTTTGACATTTTTGAATTAAATTAAATTATTTTGATTTTGAATTGAAATGATTTAGAATTGAAAAAATACAACAAAACATAGAGTAAGAAAACAATATATTAGGTGAACATTGATAGACATTTTGATGGTAAAAAAATATGTAAATAAAAGTATTACATACTATGTATTTTGGTAGGTTCAAATAGGTAGGTACCTATGATACATTTAAAATTATTACGTGCCTGTTGCTTTTATAAACTATTTAAATGTCACTACAATTATAAAATTTTTTGTTTCTGTCCTCACAACAATATAACTAATATATTATACATTTGTTTACCTTCATATTGAACAATTATTTATTGTTGACAGATCATTTCAACACCCAATCAGAGCCCGTATAATGACTAATACCATACTGTCGGTGTGCGCATGCGCGCAGATCAATATAAATTAACCATCAATATCAATCGCGCCTAAAGAAGTATAACTTCAAAAATATTTGAATTATTTGTAGAATAACAAAGTAACTACAGTTGTTACAATTTTATTCGCCGCACTGTTCCGATAATTTTGTGCAGTTAGATACTACACGTGTGTCAGATAAGAACATCGTAAGTGCAGTTACAAGATTATCCGATGACCTTTATATTTATAGCAAAAAGTGTAACTGCCACAATTGAAAAACCTACCCTCTAATCAAAAAAAGTTAGACTTTGTTCTAAAAGAGGAGTTCAAAATTTATATGATTACTTACTTCTCACACTGAAAAAATGTCACATGCATAAAAAACAGAAATCAAAGAAATTAGTATGTATCTATCTTTTTTTATCATTTCTGAAGAATATCATAAACGCTGGCATAACGTTATTCTTTTCAGGGGTCGATATAGCAGAAGCTCACAAATCTCTGAAATGGTGGAGGACCGTACCAATATGAGCGATACGGTTCATTCGCCAAAATTTACGGTCGTAGGCCCAATAAGCAGACAGGAAAACAGTCAAAACCACATAGTCGTAGGTCTGCTAACAGTTATTCGTCCGCTTCGACATTTACCCCACTCCCATAATTATATTAATCTAATCTGTAAGCCAGCTTGATCTAGCCTTGATCTACTAGAGCTGTCCACAATTACAATTCTGGTTCAACGGGTTTACATTATTTCTGTGGCTTGGTTCTAAAAGGGCCAATGTCAATATTTCACATTTTTGTACAGCTTTATTTAAAGTTTAATATTGTCAAAACAAAGCACAAAAAATTGACATTGGCTATTTTAACACACAGTTACATTAAGTGTGGCTTGGTGTTAAAATGGCCAAAGTCGATTTTGCGTTTTGATTTGCCAATATTAAATTTTAAATAAAGTTGTACAAAAAGTGAAATATTGACATTGGCTCTTTTAGAACCAAGCCACAGGTTTCTTAATTTTTAAGTGCTCTCAATTCCCTAGTTTATGATTTTAGTTACCATTATTGTCATTATCTTCCTCGTTAATTTTGTGCAAAATTATTCATATTAGATACTGTAAAATATTTTGTCCATCGTTATTGCCATTTTGTCCCATTTTTCTTATTTTAGCTTGTGATGCATCCAATCTTATTAAAATCATTTGCGGTCATTGCTCTATCTTTAGCTGTTTTATATATCGTTCTTTTACAATCCTGATATTCCTATCCTAAAATTATATAGATTTTTGCACCAGTTTTGCTTCTTTTTGTCACTTTTTGGCTCCTTTTTTGCGATTTTACACATTGTTCTTTTTTTATTTTTCCATGTACTTTTTTTCACGCTTTTTTAGGTATATCAATTTCAGTATCACTAGTAATACTAGCCATATTTTTAAAAATAATTGTATTTAGCATTTCATTTCATGCTCGAGCTCGTTTTCTTCTACAAATTTTGCTCTAAACAAACTTTATTTTGTCATCTTTAAACATCCACCATGTGGTTTTTTGTGGTTCTCTACAATATGATGGTTTCGTTTCTATTTTTGCTTAAATTTTTGTGAAAGTATCTTTTTTCTTAAAACCTAAGTCATAACCTAACTTATTTGAGAGTTATATCAAATTTTGTATGTATGAAAGTTACTTTCTCTTTTCTCAAAGAATTTATCATTAGCTGCTATATTTAGTGATAATTGTTGTCCACATTCCTTTGTGGTCTTTATGTAATTAGCTATTCTAATTGGGAAATAAGCCACAATTTAACTAGAAAGAATGATTTTATTGACGTTTCGACTGCCAACTCGGACGTCGTTATCAAAATACAAAATATTAATAAATAAAACAAAAATGTTGTTGCTTAGTAAAAAATCCTTATAATAATTTAATTTAATCTGACTCATTCATATCGGCAATTAACACATATATTATACATTTTAAAGTATAATAATAAGAATACTTTAAAATGATATTGCCAATATTTATAAGTTGCGTTCCTGGGACGACTTTATTGAAAGATAGTTCAGTCTATTACATGTAATCAACTTTAACTCTATTGTTAATTCCTCGGTAGAATGCATTAGGATGTAGTTACCCATAATAAAAAAGGAAGTCAATAGAAAAAAATACCACGAACAGTAAGTCATTAACATATCGAGGATAGTACATAATTTATATTTTAGTATTATTTATGTATCTATGTATTATTAATATTATTTATAATTTAAAATAACATACATATAAAGTCAGAATTTGGTGTTACTTTTGAGGGTAAACTAAATGTAAGATCAAATACTTACAATGCCGGGATAGTATCATGAGGTTTTTTCCAGGTTTTCCCTCGTGATTTACTATGGAATCACTAACACGAGAATTTTACTGTCACCATTACATGTGGTTGTCTTTTTAAAGACAGATTACAGGCTATGAATTTTGTGATGGATATTCTAGAGCTAAAGTTGATTTCATGTAATCGAGTGGACTATCTTTCAACAAAGTCGTCCCAGGAACGCAACTCAAAAGTATTGGCAATATCATGTAATGATATGATAGGTATATGTATATGTATAATAATGTATGTCTAAATTGCGGATATGAATGAGTCAGATTAAATTAAATTATTAGAAGAATTTTTAATAAGCAACAACAATTTATTAATGTTTTGTATTTTGATAACGACGTCCGAGGTGGAAATTGAAACTTCAATAAAATCAGATTTTCCAGTTAAATTGTGGTTTATTTCCCAATTAGAATAGTTAGTTTTATCATAATATATTCTCCAGTGTTATTTCTATATTTATAGCTTAGCCCTTGATATATCGCTGCATACCATCTCTTGCATTGACATACATGTGTATAAAAATACTCTTTACGTATGAACGGTGTATAACAGATAGCTTTCAGGAAAAAAATAGCGTATTCTATTGTCAAAGAAAATAGTAATTTCTGTTGATTTCGAAAATTTAAAATTGTAGACGCATATAAGAATTAAGAATGTGTAATATTGCATAATTATATTATACTTGTTCTTACCGGTAATGCAGTATAGTGCGCATATCTTACCTAAAACAAAAAAATGTGTTAATTTGGAATACATGTTTTATAACCCGAAATGAACTAAATGAACTAAAAATAAAATTTGTCAGAAATTGAAGTACGTACCCAGATCATTTAAAACAAAAAACACCGGAATAAATCGATTTGTAAATACAGCACCTATAGACCTGCAACTTATTGCATTGTGTTCAGCATGACGTCAGGAATAAAGTCTACAATATAGAAATGGGTGGAAATGCATTAATGCATTTACAGTACATAAATTGCATCCAAATGTGCATAAACACGTCAAAATAATAACCCATTAACCGCCAAGCAAAGCAATACTGCCATAATATGTAAGATATTTGATTAACTAGAGTAAAATAAATGTAAACATTCTTAAAAAAATGTTTTACACTTTGATAATGGCAGGTGTCACAACAACAAAATGGTTCGTTTTCGAATCTTTGGCGGGAATGAGATAGAAAAATTGAAATACACAATTTTATTTTTTGTGAAAAGTCTCAAAACATTTAGAGTGTAAATGGACCTGGCATTTTTGATAAACAAAAATAGTATGGTTATAACATTGCTGATACCTTCTTCAGCTTCTTTGTCAAAAACGAAATCGAAAGACCCTCTATCTTTTTTAGAAATTATTTTAGATATTTCCAGTATACACTTTCAAATCCTGTACCTCGCACAGTGCCAGTTGCATAAATTCGACAAAACGACATATTGTCTACAACGCTACACAATCTCCCTTATGTAGCCCCCTCCCCCCAGCCTCCCAGCCCTAGATTATAACAAAATTGAATACCAGAATACCCGTCTTTCTAAAGGTACGTATCCACTATGTTCGTAATATTGGACCACCGATGCACGGTCGTTGGCGCACTTTTGCACGGTCCAGGAGCGCCAACCATTCACTATGTCAACAAACCTCTTGCGCTCCGCGCTCCCTCCAACTGCTCCCATCAATACGGCATGCGCTCCTCTATATATAAACCGCCACCTATTGGACCGCTGAGGCGAAGCGCGCACTGTTGCTAGAGATGCATCAAGTCAAACTAGTTTGATTTTATTCAGCAAACTTGACTTGAAAACCAAACTTTTTTGGTAAAAAAGTTTGACTTGGCTTGATTTCGATATCTTTAGGTTTGACTTGAAATCAAACTTCTTCAAACAGTTTGAAGTTTGAATATCATATTAGGCAACGTGTTTATTTCCAATTCTCTCTGCTACTCCGCCAATGGCGGAAAAAATTTGAAAATCTGCCCGGGGGGGGGGGTAAAAATAATACATTAATATTTATCGTCGAACCGTTTTCTTCTTCTTCTTTTTTTTTCTCAAACTATCATTTTAACCGATTTTACAGTGATTTGGTGTTTATTTAAACAAATTTGCATTTTTTTATCGTAACAACGTTTTAATAGAAGGGACTCAAAAATGTGAATATTAGGCACTACAACAAGTTTTTTTATTTAAAACAATTTTTTGATCAAATTTTAGTGTAAAAAACATTAAAATACTGTTTTTTACATGTTCCTCCTTTCCCAAAATATAAGTTCTTCGATTTGGCTGAAAATTTGCCCACACATAGCCAAAACACAGGACTTTAAGTGGGTCGAAGAATTTATGTAGTTTTAAAATACAACAAAAGTTACATGCAATAATATCTGAGTCAATATTATACAGGGTGTCTGCGTAACTTGGAACCATATGGGAAACTTTTTTAATATCAATTTTACGAAAAAAAAGTCATTCTTTATAAAGTACTCTGCATAGTCTAAAACCTAAGATGCAATCATCAGATATCAAATTTTGTCAACAGTATACGAGGTAGGTCAAAAAATATGAATTTCGCTCAAGAGCAAACTACCTTTATATTTCAAAATATCAAAAAATTAATTATGAAAAGTTATTTGTAATTAAAAACCATATTGAAATATGCAATAACAGCTTTCTACTTGAAAAAAAAATTCTCTGAAATTTTCCTAAATTACCGATTCCGAACATAATTTTTATTTATTAGACATGTAATAACTCTTTTATTAATAATTTTAGGAAAAAAAGTTATTCTTCATAAAAATCTGTGTATGGTCTAAACCTCAAGATGCAACCATCAGTTATACAAGTTTGTTAATTTTATACGAGGTGTGTTAAATAATATGAATTTAGAAAGAATTTAGAAATAATATCTTCTTTTTAATTAAAATAACTTGTTATAATGCATGATAATGAATTTTTGAGTCCCTACTAGTAAAAAATTATTTTTCTATTGATATTTTACGATAAAAAATACAAATTTGTTTAGATAAATACCAAGTCATTGTAAAACCGCTTAAAATGGTATTTGAGAGAAAATAGGAAGAATTAAGCAGAAGCTATACACTAAGTTTCAGACAAATCTGAGATCCAAAAATTTTTGTCTGAGTTATTTGACCTGGAATGTACCTTGTTTATAATCTAATATATTATATTTAATAAAAAGTTTCACTTAAAAAAACTAACCAACAACCAGATTAGTACATTCAAGATATAAAGAACTTAGGAATTACTAAACGGGAGTTTTACAACTTGTTATATGAAGAAATGAATCTATACGGATAGTTTGACTTTCGAACCGGAATAAAGCACTTTGTTACTCCGAGTTCTCGTTAAGGGGAAAGGTGCAAAATGTCGCCTGTCAAAATTTTCAATGTGTTTTAAATGTAGATATTCATTTTTTTTTTCGAATCCTGTATTTTAAAAAAATTTAAACTCAGAATGGAAGATTACATTATTACCGAGGGCCGAAAGTCCCTTAGAATAAATAATATGTAAGTTTCTTTTGAATGAAATATTTTAATTAATAATCACAGTAAATTTTCCCTTTTATTTTTACTCTGTAACTTATTAAAATAAACATTATAGAAGTTTTCAGGGATTTTCGGCCCTCAGAAATAATGTAATCTTTAACGCTGCGTTTAAATTGTTCAAAAATATTTATTTGTTTTCTTAGGATTCGAAAAAAATAAATACATTTAAAACACATTGAATATTTTGACAGAGGAGATGTTACGCCTATGCCCTTAATGGTTGCCAAAAAAATACTATTTGGTTTATCAATGGACAATTCAAAATAAAAATCATTTTGAGTTTTTATGACTTTCTTTCATTAACAGAGGCATTTATCTTATCGAAATAAACATCTGGCATCAACCTGTAGTTTCCTAGAAAACACGACAATAGAAAAGTATTTCTAAAATTCAAAACTGACCATAGGGTTATTGGTTTTACAGGCTAAATACAAAATAATGTTATGTTTGGGTTTAAATTTTAAATAAATCAATATAGATGCATTAAGTTTTCTTAATTATCCTAAATAGCGGGTTTATTGGGTTTAATTTGTCTGTCTGTGGTTTAAATATCTTCTTCTTCTTTCTCGAAACTTCTTATGCCCCTCAGGGGCGTCGGAGGTTTTATTCATCCTCTATCCATATCTTCCATTTCTTGTGGTCCTTTGCTAACTCTTTCATTTGTTGATGTGTTTTTCCTTTTTCCTGTCCAATTTCTATAATCTGATCGATCCATCTCTTCCTTGGCCTCACTTTCCTTCTTTTACCATATCTTTTTGATTCCATCACCTGCTTTGGTAGTCTTCCCTGGTCCATTCTGTTAATGTGTCCATACCATTTTAATTTTCTTTTTTTTATATCTTGGTTATTATCGATTCCTGTTTCAGTTTTTGTCTAACATCTTCCTTTCTTATTCTGTCCAATTTCGTTTTTCCTGCTATTTTTCTAATCTGCTTCATCTCCGCTGCGTTTATTGTAGTGTCTATTTTTGCATTGTTTACCCATGTCTCACTTGCATATATTTATTAAAGTTGGTACAGAGATTGCGTTGTATACCTTCAGTTTTATTTCTTTATCTATTTCTTCCTTTCCAAATATTGTTTTATTTATGTATATATGTATGAGATTTCTTGATACATATATCTTTCCATCTTCAGATATTATTACTCCAAGTTATTCATTCAAACGTCGAGACTGTTTCTATTACCTATTTCGTTTTTGCACCTAAATATCATTTGGTTTATTTCTTCCTCTTTCTTTTGGGTTACTATCATGGTCTTTGTCTTCGTTTTCTTTACATTTACCTTTATTTTAAAATTTTCTATTTCCTCCACCCAGATATCGAATAATTCTTGCATTTTCTCTTTATTGTCTGCTATTATTACTAAGTCATCTGCATATACAGTGCGTCCATAAAGTAACGCATAAATTCATTATTTCGTAAACCGGCAACTTTAAAGAAAAATCCCAAAACAGGTCGATTTTTATTTTTAATATCCGATTTTTTGGTATATATATCATAGTAGTGACGTCATCCACCTGGGCGTGATGACGTAATCGATTATTTTTTTAAATGAGAATAGGGGTCATGTGATAGCTTATTTGAAAGGGTATTTAATTCTCTGTTCACTAATGTAAACATTAACATAATTATTTATACAGGGTGTTCAAAAAAATTTTTTTAATTAAAATAATTGAGACAAAAAGAAGAATGTATGTAATTTATTTAATTCAAAATGCGTTTTCTTACTGTCAGTAAACAGAAAAAAAATATTTGACAAATAAACATTGATTTTCGCTTGAACGAAATATTCAAACTACATAGCAAGAGTCAGGTGGGTGGCAGCTTTAACATTGAATTTAAGCAAAAAACAATATTTATTTGTCAAATAAACATTTGTTCTGTTTTCTGACAACATTTAAACGTATTTTGAATTAGATAAAGTACATATATTCTTCTTTTTGTCTTAATTATTTTAATAAAAAAAATGTTTTTTTGAACACTTTGTATAAATAATTATGTTAATGTTTATATTAGGGAATAGAGAATTAAATACCCTTTTAAATGAGCTACCACATGACCCCTATTCTCATTAAAAAAAATCAACTATTACGTCATCACGCCCAGATGGATGACGTCACTAGTATGATGTATATGCCAAAAAATCAGAAATTAAAAATAAAAATCGAACAGTTTCGGGATTTTTCTTTAAAGTCGCCGGTTTACGAAATAATGAATTTATGCGTTACTTTATGGACGCACTGTAGTAATCCCTCCATTCTCACTGGTACTAAATTCCTGTACCCTATTGTTGACTGTAATTGCCTTGACCTTCTTTTAGCGCTCTTCATTACTCTATTCATTACTAATATAAACAAAACTGGGCTGAGACTGTCCTCTTATACTTACTTGCACATACCTCCTATACTTACTAACATACGTTAAAACGAAATTGAAAAGTTGCAAAAAAATGCGTTAAACCTACTCTATTAAAAATATTATATTTTGTTGTTCCTTCATAAATTTTTGTTAAAGTAGACTAAATTACACTTGGTATGATAAAAAAACCATTCAAAGAATTCTTTGTTTTAATCTAGTAATAACACAAAAATATAAAGAAGTTATCGATAAAAGGAGACATGCAAGCAATTCTAAGCATACAACAATCACTTTCAAGAAATTTATTACCCTGTTTTGACTATAATCGCTTCCTATATCAAGTTACTTTTATATGGAACTCATTGTATTATTAAATTTCTTATCTTAATTGGCAACTAACATGTCTATCTCAACAAAAAAGTGTATCTACGAAATAAATAATATTTAAAACTTTTTCAAACTAGTTTGACAAACAGTTTGAATTTTCAAACCTGTACGATTGACCAGTTTGACTTGACTTGAATTATTTGTCGGAAGGATTGACTTGAGTTTGACTTGAAATTAAGTCAAACTCAAGTCAAGTTCAAACATTCAAGTCAAACTTGTGCAACTCTAACTGTTGCACGGTCCGAGAACACCAAACGTGTCCACTCTGTGTAGCAGTTGCAGGAGCTCGGACCGCAAGCATAGTGGATACGTGCTTTTACACATAATAAAGAAATACCCCAACAAATTACTGCCTGTGCATCATCTTGAACTTATTATTGATCAGACAGGATTATAAGTCGACTTCCGCCAATGGTTCGTTATCGAACCATTATTTTCAAACACGAGATTTGATGACTCTGCATTTTTTTTGTATTTTTATAACAATTGATGTACAAATAAGTTAAAAAAATTATGTTTTAATTTATTTGACCATAAAAGTGTTATGCCAATAAAATTACTACAGTAAAAATAAAGTTGTGTTGAAAGATGGAAAATGTCGGACATTTAGAAAATATTTTTGTGATGAAAACATGACTTTGGAAATTAAACAAAATTAAATTTAGTTACACTTATATCTTCTGGTTGCTTAAAAAATACAAAGATTAAAAAAAAATAACGAATTGTCAAAAAAAAATCTATAAAAAAATGGTGCGTTTTCGCACCTTTGGCGCTAAATGGGTTAAGGGCCAGATTTTGTTACTCGGGAGTTTTTGGGGTCGCTGATCTTCAATACCCCATCAGAACCGACACTCGGAGCTCCTGATGTCCACGGTTACTGTTAAGGCATGTCATCTTGAGTTTCGAAGGTTTTCAGCACTAAGTTGATGTAAACATATTACTCGGGGGGTTTTTGCCATAGATAACCTGTAGATTAGGTTACATAGCTATGGGCCGCTCTGTGCATCAGGTGTAACGCCGATATCAAGGACGTCATTGGTCAATATTCATTTTGAATGGTCTAGCCATCTTTGTCCGTCATATGAGCGGTATCGCTTAGTAAAAAGAGATAGATAGACCATCGAAGACTGCCGCGCGTTACGCTTTTTTGCTCAGTATGCCTTGTTTACGGTTAACACGTCTCTGGTTTTTGGAGTCGCTGAACATAAAAACGTCATCTACAGCTTCAAAGGATTTTCGGCACTAAATTAATGCAAACCGTTTACTCGGAAGTTTTTGGAGATGCTGAACAAGAGAATGCCATGATAACTGACCTCTCTGCCAAAGTCACTGTTAAGGCCCGTCATCTTCTTGCATTTCGAGGATTTTTGGTTTTCGGGCCTCAGTTTTGATGGCTTATTCATGATCAACTGACAATAAACAGCGAATAATAAAAGCGGAAGCAGCATACGTTAGAATGCGACACATTTTCTACAGTCGGGATATATCATTAAAAACGAGATACCGTCTGTTGAAATGCTACATATTCACAGTTCTGCTCTACAGAATTGAAGCGTGGACACTAACTGCTGCATCTATTAATCGGCTCGGAGCTTTTGAAATGTGGTGTTATAGGCGCATCTTACGTATATCCTGGGTTGACCGAATAACTAATGTGGAAGTCCTGCGTAGAATGGGAAAAGAGTGTGAAATTCTTATAACCATCAAAAAAAAATTAGAGACTAGGTTTTCAAGCCAATGGCATATAAAACAACATAATGTTATTCTACATCCTACCAGACTGAAAACAATGGGAACCTTCTCTGGTTACACCTCCGAGGCTTCTACAATTTGCAAGCCATTCGGATGCTGAGACTAAGGAAGTTGAGGGAATTCTACAATTTACAATTCACGTCACATCTGCTCAGCGCGGTAAAGTTCCAACGAGAATGGTTCCCTTAGTACTCCAATTAGAATAAATGTAAATCAAAAATGAATGATCATCATCATCATCAACCCGTACGCGTCCACTGCTGGACATAGGTCTCCCTCAGCTCTTTCCATCTTTCTCTGTTTTGTGCGGCTTGCATCCAATTGCCGACAATACGTTTCAGATCGTCAGCCCATCTGGTTGGTGGTCGTCCTCTGCTCCGTAGTGCTTCTTCTCGTGGCCTCCACTCGACATGAATAACCATTTTCAATTTCGTTGCAAAACGAAAATACAGCCGCATCATATTCTACTCCAATCAGAGAGTGCAGCAAGCACCTCTACCGGTTTCGAAACTTATTAGTCTCTCATCAGGAGGCACATATGCTGCTCTCTCTCTGATCCAACCAAAACAAACCCCGGCGTGCAGTTACGGATTGCAACGAACGAAATAGCATAGATGCCCTAGCGGCAACTGCTACAAAAGACTAAGTTTTCAATCCAATGGCATATAAAACAACATAATGTTATTCTACATCCCACCAGACTGAAAACAATGGGAACCTTCTCTGGTTACACCTCCGAGGTTTCTACAATTTGCAAGCCGTAACGGATGCTGAGACTAAGGAAGATGAGGGAATTTTACAATTTATAATTCACTTCCCATCTACTCAGCGAGGTAAAGTTCCAACGAGAATGGTTCCCTTCGTACTCCAATCAGAGTAAATGTAAAAAAATTAAAATATCTAGGACATGTAATGAGAATTCAAGAACGTTACGGCCTTCTCCAACTGATTCTCCAAGGGAATGTAAATGGTCAAAGCAGACCGGGAAGAAGACGCATTTTCTGGCTTCAGAATTTACAAAAGTGGTATAACACGACTACCACTGCACTGTTCCACGCTGCGGTAAACAAAGTCAAGATAGCCATGATGATCGCCAACATCCGGAACGAATAGACACTTTAAGAAGAAGAATATTCATGTTCATCAATACCAAAAATCCCCTAGTAATTTATTTTTATCAATTTAGTGTCGGAAAGGCTCTCAATTCCAGAAGATGGTGTGAATATCAGTCATCCTGGGCACTAGATGCTTCGAGGATCCCCCGAGTAATGTATTTGTATTAATTTAGTGCTGAAAACCCTCGAACTCCAGAAGATGACATAGGTACCTCAGCAATAACCCTGGGCACCAGGTGCTCTAGGAGTCATCGGTTCTGATGACGTATTCATGTTCAGCGAACCCAAAAAGCTCCTAGTAATCTGTTTTTTTTTTCATTCTAGACATTTTTCCTGACTTCATCCCAAACACAATTCAAAAAAGTCGATAGGTATTTAGTCTAGTAAAATAAAATTACATTACATGTAAATCAAAATGTAAATTCGTACAGGTTGAAACAAATTTTATATCAAAGTTTAGATGGGTACAAAAGATATTTTCAAGAAAGTATCCCAATCATACAAGGGGATCATTGTTTAAATAATTAAAAAGGGGTCACTTTTGCAAAAAAATACTTTTTTAACTGCTGAGGTCATTCAATTACTAATAAAGGTATATGGGATTTTTTTCTGCAAAGTTGAAGGGTAAGTCTTAAACGTAAGACTAACTAAATTAAATTTGACCCCCCATTTATTTAAATAATTGTATATAAAACTTTAAAAACAAATTTGCAAAAAATTATTTTTAGCGTTTTAAATAAGCACTATAAAATATCTTATTTTACAGACTAAGTGGCGCTATGTTATCCGTATTAAGCAAAAAAAATTGGTCCAAAAATATTTAATATTTTTTGAGATATTGAATTTGTTTATTAAATGTTACTCTATTTTCTATTGCAAAAACGCGGTTGTTGCCAAAGAAATATTCACCTTTGTGAAATCTTATTATTTTATTTTTATGTATATTTTCGATAAATGTACAGTATAATCCCGATTATCCGGGTGCGGATTATCCTTCGGATTACCCGTGCTATGATTTTCTATTACTCAAGTTGCGTTTTTGAGGTTTTATCAAAATAGCTCCATCGTAAATCACTTGACGGAAACTCTTTATGACGAAAGAGAGACTCATAATGAAAGATTTATTTTTTTCTGTTAATTTTTATGGTATGTACATATGTGTGTGCATACGTACATATATATTATACATAAGAAATACATGTTCGGATTATCCGTGCTTTTCAATTATCCGTGCCACCCTTCGGTCCCGAGGAGCACGGATAATCGGTGTTCTACTGTATTGATAAATGCAAATTTCAATTAAACTTCCCCCTAAAATGGCATTTGAGAATTATTCAAAGATTATAATTTGTTTTTTTTAATATCGTCGCGGGGATTAAATATTTTGAAATACTGTTTCGATAATTGGATTCCTGGGAATTTTTCACTAATTAACAAATTTTTTTGTAATTTTTTCCTCTTCTTTTTTTTTCTTGGAGTTATATTATTACGGGCCCTTTTAGGGTTAAGTTTCATTAAGAATGTCGAATCTCTAAGTTGTAGATTCCAGACACAAAAATATTAAGATTGGTCTAAAATCACTTAAATAAAATGTGGCAACTTACTGAGTTACAGGGTGTTTTATTTAAAATTTAAAAATAATTTTTACCAATTTCTTTCAAACTATTTGACGTATCCCTATCATACTTGGCAGAAAGTGTGTGTACTATACAGTCTACTAAATTGTGATAAATAAAAGTTTCTAGCTACTACCAGAGGCGTACAACAGGTGATAGTTAATGGTTGACCCTTCCCAAATTCTACGCCACTGAGGGAATTACTATTTTAAAGAAATTTTTCGATTCTCCAATACCTTCTATGTAAATAATATACTCTTTACTGGTAACGATAAGTCATTAGTTTTCGAGATATTGGACGTTAAAAATGAAACGGCATAGTTATTTTGATTCATGCATTTTAAACTTTCAATATCTCTCAAACTGATGACTTTATCAATACCAATAAAGTTATTTACATACAAATTATTGGAGAATCGAAAAATTTGGCTAAAATAGTAATTCACTCAGTGGCGTAGAATTTGGGAAGGGTCAATCATTTACTATCCCCAGTCGTACGCGTCTGGCACTAGCTAGAAACGTTTATTAATCACAATTTAGTAGGGTGTATAATAACCACACTTTCTGCCAAGAGGATACGTCAAATAGTTTTAAAGTACTCGGTAACAATAATTTTTAAATTTTTAAATAAAACACCCTGTAACTCAGTAACTAGCCACATTTTTATTAAGAGATTTTAGTTAAATCTTAATATTTTTAGGTCTAGAATCTACAACTCAGAGATTCGACATTCTTAATAAAATTTAACCCTAAAAGGGCCCGTAGTAATGTAACTCCAAGAAAAAAAAAGAAGAAAAAAGAAACGACAAAAAATTTTTGTCAATTAGTAAAAAATTCCCAGGAACCCAATTATCGAAACGACATTTCAAAATATTTAATCCCCGCGACGTTATTAAAAAAACAAATTATAAACAAATTTGAATAATTTTCAAATGCCATTTTAGGGGGGAGTTTAATTGAAATTTGAATTTATCAATATATTTATCAAAAATATACATAAAAATAAAAATAATGACATTTTAAGCAGGTGAATATTTCTTTGGCAACAACCGTGTTTTTGCAATTTAAAATATAGTAACATTTAATAAACAAATTCATTATCTCAAAAAATACTAAATATTTTTCGACCAATTTCTTTTGCTTAATACTGATAATATAGCGCAACTTAGTCTGTAAAATAAGATATTTTATTGTGCTTATTTAAAACGCTAAAAATAATTTTTTGCAAATTTGTTTTTAAAGTTTTATATACAATTATTTAAATAAATAGGGGGTCAAATTTAATTTAGTAGGTCTTATATGAAAGATTTACCCTTCACCTTTGCAGAAAAAATCCCATAGACCTTCATTAATAAGTGAATTACCTCAGCAGTTAAAAAATCCTTTTTTTGCAATAATGACCCCTTTTTTATTTTTTAAACAATGATCCCCTTGTACGATTTGGATACTTTCTTGAAAATGTCTTTTGTACCTACCTAAACTTTGATATAATAGCTATTTTTATAACAAGGGAGGAAAGTGTTACTTTTCCTCCCGAGAATGAAGTTTACTGCCCGACGCGTAGCGGAGGGCAGTAATCATTCAAGGGAGGAAAAGGCACTTTACTCCCACGTTATACATATGGTTTTTCCACCTTCCTCAAATTAATAACAAGTAATTTTTCATTTTTACTTAATTTATTTATGTAACTAACCAACAAAATTTATTAAAACTAAAACTAACAAGTAGGTACAATATAACTGTCAACTGTCAAATATCATCATCATCATCAATGGTGCTACAGCCCTATGAAAGAGCCTCGACCTTCCCAAGTCTACTACGCCAGTCAGTCCTATCCATTGCCAACCGTTGCCAGTTTGCTGCGCCTATTTTTCTCCCATCCTCATCTATATCATCTTTCCATCTAAGTTTTGGCCTACCCCTATTTCTACTTCCCACAGGTTGTGACATAAGGATTCTTCTAGGAGGGTTGTTATGCTGTGATCTTGCTAGATGTCCTGCATATCTTAGTTGTCCTATTCTTATAAGAGATACTACGTCTTTTCCACCAAATATATGTTTATATCTGTGGTATACCTCGTAGTTGTACCTCCTCCTCCAAATACCATTTTCACAGATTCCACCGAATATGCCTCTCAGGATCCTTCGTTCAAATATAAGCAGAAGGTTTTCATCTGCCTTGGAGATGGTCCAACTGTCAAATATAAGTCAAATTATTAATGTAAACATTGTTAAATCAAAATAACAATTTACTGTTTTTTACCATTCTGAAAAATACAGGGTGTTTTATAAATAAACGTTAAAATGTATAGATACTTACGTAATAGAAATTAGATATTGTACAGGGCGTCAATAAGTTATATTTCATAAATGAAATACCATGACGTCACTTTTACTTTTCCTCCCTAGGGAGGAAAAGTACAACTTTGCTCCCTACAATCAGGTCCGGAAAAGTATACTTTCGGTAAAGGTAGGTGGAAAAATTTGTTTTAACCTCTGCGAATTTACATTTTGACTTATTTTTTATTTTATTAGGCTACATACATACATACATAATCGGTTGCCTCTTTTACCATTAGGTGTCGAGGATTCCTCCTTTATACAATACTCTCTGCAAATTTACGCCACTTCTTCCTATCTGCTGCTAAAACTTTTGCTTCTTGCCACGATGTTCCTCTTTTCTTGAGTATTTCGTTTACACTAGTGTTCCAGCTTTTCCTTGGTCTGCCCCTCCTGCTTTTACCCACTGCTTTGGCCTCCCATGTCATTTTTACTTGTCTCTCACCACTCATTCTTATCATGTGTCCAGCCCATTTTAACTTCTTTTCTTCAACTTTTTCGTTGAGCGATTTTACCTGTAATTCATGTCTTATATCTTCGTTTCTTCTTTTGTCTAATCTTCTTGCTCCCACCACTTTATTAGGCTAATTGTATTTAAAAATCGATTTATTTTTCCTAAATGTCCTGGTATATAAATAAAATTAGTTATTTCTTTCATGATCGTAAAAGTAATGTTACCATTTTAGTTGCTAATTATCTTTTATTGAATTTTTAAATATGATTGATTCATGACAATCAGATGTCTATTGCCAAACATTGTCAGTTTATCGCAATAATTTTCCTAGCATCCAAATTCACATGGTCTTTCTTACGTTTTTCTGCTTCTTCCTTCTTGTAAGTAGGCTTTGAAACCTGTTTCTTCTTCAATATTAGCCTCCTAACAAGCGCGGATCTAACGGGGGTCAATGGAGTCAATTGCCCCCTCCTTGAGACCTCGCCTGGTGTCTACTGACACTTTTTTCTTTCTTTCTCATAACTCATAGTACCCTTCAGGGCGTTGGATTTCGGGTTCTGTCTCTTATCCATTTCTTCCAAGCGCTTCTATTGGTGGCCAGGTTCTTCATATCTCTTATACTCATGTGTCTCCTTTCACATATATCCTGGATCTAGTCCATCCATGGCTTCCTCGGCCTTCACATTTTTCTTTTGTTTCTCATTTTGGCTTCATGTACCTTCTTTGTTAGTCTCTTTTGCTACATTCGATGTATGTGGCCAAACCAGCTCAATTTTTTGTTTTCGATCTTCATCATTATTAGTTCTTTTTCCAGATCTTTTCTTATAGCTTCATTTCTGAATCTATCAAACATTGTATGACACTTTTTTTTTAAAAAGAGATAATTACGATTTAATAAAACCCCCGAATAAGAGCTGCTTTCAGAAGGATGTCCAAAGTATTATGTAACCTGACCTAAAATTCGCATTAAGGATCCCTCTACTTCGCTTCTTCGTGTTCTCGGTCTTACTGTATGGTGTCTATCTAGTCTTGGACTGTCAATAAAATCGATCTAAATCGCCTTCAGGCTTTCGAGGTGTGGTGCTGTAGAAGAATTTTAAGATTTTCTTGGATGGAGAAGATTCTAAACTCTAGAACGTCTCAGCACGACTACTGATATTATAAAAAGCATCAAGAAAAGAAAAGCTGGAGTATTTCGGCCATGTAATGAGAGGTCCCAAATATAAGTTGCTACAAAATATTATGTAAGTGAAAATAGCGGGCAAACGCATTCCAGAACGAAGAAGAACTTCATGGTTGATTTCTGATGGCAGTGAATAAAATTAAGAGAGCTATGATGGTAACCAACGTTCTGAAAGGACATGGTTCATGAAAACAGCCCAACCCGAAAAGGAATCCTGCGTACGCCAGTGACAAGAACATTTTTATTTCATTGCCCCCTCCTTACAAGGTTGCTGGATCCGCCGTTGCCTCCTAAATTATTTAAATTATCGCACCATTTTTTCTTGGTCTGCCAATACTTCTTCGTCCACTTGGTGACTTATCTCGTGCTATTCGTACTATCCTATCTATCCTATCCTCTGCCATTCTACTAATGTGTTCGTTCCACTCCTGTTTCCGTTTAGTCACCCATCCATTTATGTCTTCTACATTTCATGCTCTTCTTATGTTTTCGCTTCTCTCCCTATCCAACAGACTTTTCCCTGATATTCATCGAAGTATTTTCATCTCTGTTGTTTCTACTAGTCGTCTCGTTTTAGATGTGCCAGGTCTTGTCTCCGCCGTGTATGTCAATATACGTCTAACTGCTGCTTTATAGATTATTACTTTTGTGTCTTGCCTTAGGTGTTTTGTTCTTCCAGATTGTGCCATTTAGAGATTCGCTTTACTTGCTTTAAAGCTTTGTTGTCGGACTTCTTTTTCGTACCCAGGGCTGTCAAGAATTAGTCTGGAAGGGTTGTTCTTTTGTGATCGTGGTCGATAATATCTCATACAAAAGAAACTTGGTTTGGTTATTCTAGAGGACTTTCAGCCCTCGGTAATAATTTAATCTTTCAATATGGGTTTAAATTTTTTAAAAATACTTATTTAGTCCAGAAAGCCACTGCGCATCCGCTTGGAAAAATATTCTGATTCGGAATTTTTGCACAATCTTACTCAAAAAGGACTCCTTTTAACAAATTTGCATGTTGCCAGGACCAGAAGTTGGTCAAAAATTATTTAAACGTTTTTTTTTTGTTTTTTTCCTAAAATTATTTTTTTTTGCATGGAAAAGAGTTCTTTAGGTCTTTTGGATCATTCCAAACAGAAAAGGTCTTTAGTGACTTTTCTCTAAAAATGATATTTTTTGACATAAAGTGATTAAAAATTGAAAAACTGCGAAATCGGCCATTTTTAACCCTCAAAAACTATGTGAAAAACTGAAAATTTGAACGTTGTCAAGGTAGGTAGATATTCTTTAAACATCGATAGATGAAATCCAGAAGAGTTTTTTGCAATACAATATTCAAAACTCCTATATATATATATAATCTTTAGACCTTCTACCCTCTCGGGTGTAGGTATTAACGTGTGCTCTGTTAACAGTGCACAAATCTCTTCCATTGTTTCCTGTCCTGTGCCATCGCCTTTGCTTCGTTCCATGCTGTTCCTTTTTTGTCCAGAATCCTTGCCATCACTTCGTTCCATGTCTCTCTCGGTCTTCCTCTACTTCTTTTTCCCTGCACCTTCGTTTCCCATATCTTTTTAACTGGTACTTCTTTCTGTAGTCGTTGTAGATGACCCCACCAACTTAATTGTCTTTTTTCAACATACTCCATCATTGTCTCGATTTTCAGTTCTTCTCTTATGTAGTTATTTCTTACCCTATCCCTTCTAGTGACTCCTTGAACTCTGCGTAGATACCTCATTTCTGCTGCCTGTATCTTACTTTCCTGTTGTCTATTTAGTACCCAGGATTCACATCCGTATGTAAGTACTGGTCTGTATATAGCCTTAAATACCTTGATTTTCGTATGTTTCGATACTTCTTTCTTGTTAATAATTGTTTTTCCTATTGCGTGCTACAGTCTATTCACTTTATCAATTCTTTTGTTGATCTCAGCTCCCTGTCTACCTGTTTCTTCAATGGTTACTCCCAAGTACTCGAATGATTGTACCTGTCTAATCTCTATATCATCTACCTGGACGTGCACATCCTCTCTTTCTTTAGCTATTACCATTACCTTCGATTTCTCTTTGTTCATAGTCATACCATACTTTTTTAAAACTGTGTTCCATGTTTTTACGCTTCTTTGTAGCTCGTCTTCAGTCGCTGCTAAAATTACTACATCGTCGGCAAATGTACGATCTGCTATCTCCGTGCTTTTCAGATTTCTATACCCTATTTGTAATGGCCTGACTTTTGTTTTTGTTTCTTTTATTATTTCGTCCATAAAAGTAATAAATAGTAACGGGCTCAAGCTTCCCCCTTGTCTTACACCTTCAGTTGTTCTGAACTGGTCAGATATCATATTTTTACTTATCACACGGTTTCTAGTGTCTCTGTATATTGATTTAGTTACCTGTATAAGCTTCTCTGGTATGTTTCTGTTCTTCAGACTTTTCCATACTTTTGATCTAGGTACTTTGTCGAATGCTTTTTCCATATCAAGGAAACTGAGGTACGTTTTTTTCTTCCTAGATAATCTTTTATTTATTATATCGTTTAACGTAAAAATGTGATCTTGTGTACATCTACCAGGTCTAAAACCACTTTGCGATTCTTCTAAAGTTGGTTCTATTATTTTTCTCAGTCTACTCTCTAATATTAGCTCATAAACTTTCATCACTGTACTTAACAGAGTTATTCCTCTATAGTTATTGCAATTCTTGTTGTCACCCTTTTTATGTATAGGTACAATCAGACCAATCTCCAAGTCTGTAGGTATTTGCTCGTCTCTCCAAATCATTTGAAATAGTTCTAATAACTTTTGTAGTCCCATATCACCCATGTTTTTGATCATTTCCGCCGTAATTTGATCATGACCTGGTGCCTTTCCATTTTTTAGCTTCCTAATCGCTTCAGTTAGTTCATCCATTGTAATGTTTGGTATAAATTCAACTTCTTGTTCGCCAGTTCTTTCTTCATCTTCTTCACTTGTGCTGTGTGGTTCGTGTTGTAGTAGTTTCTGGAAATATTCTTTCCATCTTTTCATAATGCTCACTTCATCAGTCAGTAGATCTCCGTTCTGATCTTTTAGTGATGTTACTTCTTTATGTTTATTACCTCTTATTCCTTTTATGACCTTATAAAATAATTTCTGATTGCTTCTGCTATCGTGTTCTAATTTGTCTCCAAAATCTTTCCAGGACTTTTGTTTTGCTGCTACTACTATATTTTTAACTCTTTTCCGCTGCTCTCTATATTGTTTATAGTTTTCTTCTGTTCGGTTACCTAGATATTTTCTCCACATCTCCTTTTTCTTGCGCGTGTGTCTTCTGATTTCCTCTGTCCACCATGCTGTTAGTTTCTGTTTACTGTTGCTTTTGTGTATTCCACAAACTCTCTCTGCTGTTTTTATAATTGTGTCTTTGAATGTTTTCCACATTTGTTCCACTTGCAGGTTTTCCCAATTTTTCCCTCCTAATTCTTCGTTCAAAACATTTACATATTTTGTTCGCTAAAGTTTTGTGTCTCTGTATGATTTGATTGTTCTAAATTCTTTTGTTATTGCTCTTTCGTTGTGATCCTGTGTTACTTCGTCTTTTATTGTTGCCACAAGTAAATAATGATCACTACCTATCTCTGGACCGCGTCTTACTCTTACATCAGTGATTTTCCTTCTATTTTCTTTTTCTATCAACACATAGACTATTATGGATTTTTCACCTCTGCTAGGTTCTTCCCTTGTATACTTATGAATATATTTGTGTTCATAGAAGGTATTTGTGACGATTAAATTGTGTATTTGACAGTAGTCGAGTAGTCTCTTGCCATTATTATTTCTCTTTTTTCCCCATGTATTCCAATTACTGTCTTGTACTCATGATCTCTCTGCCCTACTCTCCCATTAAGGTCTCCCGCTACTAATATGGATCCTTTACTTCCTTCGGTCGCTATTGATAGTTCTTCCCAGAAAATCATCTTTTCGTTCTGCTCTTTCGTCTTCGTTCGGCCCATACGCCACTATTATACTTTTGTTTTGTTCATTGCATTTAAATTCAATTACCATTATTCTGTCGGATATGGCCTCCTACTTTTTTACAAACTTTCTGTTTCTGGAGTGTATGATGCATCCTACTCCTGATGCAGCTCTTTCGATTGTGTCGACCCCACTGTATAATAGCAAATGTCCATTCTCTAGCTCTATTTCTCCTTTGCCTTTCTTCTTAGTTTCTGTCAATGCAAGAAAATCTAAATTTGCCTTTTCAAATTCCATTTCTAGTTCCTTCTCTTTGTTATACAAAGTTTTGATGTTCCAGGTTCCTAGTTTAATAGTTTTTGTGTCTCTTTTGTTTTGTTCTTCTCTCTATTATTTTCCTTGTTATTAGTTGTCCTCTTTATTTGTTCCTTCGTAGTACTGGATGTTCCATGTCCTTGCCTGGTCGTCATCAACGTCTCTCCGTCCGATTCGCTAACTAGTTTTTTGAATGGATTGTTCTTGGGTATTTGTTGCGTATCTCAGGAGACCTTTCCGTTTTTCCCATCTCAGGTGACCTTTCGCTGTATGTTCTTCCTGATTTTGATCTTGCATTATATTCCCTATCGCTATCTGTTACGACTTGTTGCTCCTCTTGTTCATAACCTAAGCTCTCTGCTGTATAAATTTCATCATTTATGTACAATTTGTTGTATACTATATTTGCCTTATATCCTTTTTCTCTCGCTTCTTTCATCTGTTTTCGTAACATTCCTCTCTGAATCTGAATTTCTTTGGGGTAGTCTTCATCTATGAATATGTTAGTTTCCTTTAATTTATGAGTTGCCTTGATTATTTCCCTTTTTTTATTCCAATCTGTTAGCTCTATTAGCATCGGTCGTGTTTTATTTGCCGTTTTCTTTCCAATTCTTCTAATTTCACTTATATCCTTTTTTTCATCAAGTTCGATATCCAGTTTTTCTATAACTTTCTGGCTTTCCTTTTTCATAATGGATGTATCCTCATTTTCTGTTTCCCCAATCCCGAAGATTATTATTTTCTTTTTTCTTATTTCTCTTTCTAGGTCATTTATCCTGCTTTCTTGCATTTTCAGTTCTTTCTTTAGTTCTCTATTTTCTTCTTTGATTACCCGGCATTCTTTCTTAATATTTTCTACTTCCGACTGTAGGCTATCTATTTTCTTTTCCATCCTGATATATAATTGGGTTGGGAAATTGTTAAACTGGCTGTTAGGACAGGTGGCCGTTTTTGGCAGGTGACCGTTAACACAAGTTTTACTGTATGTGAAAAACTGAAAATTTGATTGTTGCCAAGGTAGGTAGATATTCTTTAAACATCGATTGAAGAAATTTCGAAGAGTTTTTTGGAATACAATATTCAAAACTCCTATGTTTTTTAATTGCTAATCAAGCGTGTGCGACACTATTTTCCACCGACAGTATGGTGCAAATAAAAGGAATAAATTCGTTATTTCGTATACCGGCGACTTTAAGGAAAAATCCGGAAACCGGTCGATTTTTATTTTTAAGTTGTGATATTTGGCATATATGGTATACTAATGACGTCATCCGTCTGGGCGTGATGACGTAATCGATGATTTTTTAAATGAGAATAGGGGTCGTGTGGTAGCTCACTTGAAAGGTTCCTAAATTTTCTATTCAGTAGTGTAAACATTTACATAATTATTTATACAGGGTATCCTTCTACTTCTTTTTTGTCAAATAATTTAATTTAATAAAAAATTTTTGGACACCCTGTATAAATAATTATGTAAATGTTTCTATTACTGAATAGATAATTGAAGAAACTTTCAAATGAACTAGCACACGACCCCTATTCTCATTTAAAAAATCATCGATTACGTCATCACCTACAGATGGATGATATCACTAGTATACCATATATGCCACAATATCATAATTTAAAAATAAAAATCGACCTCTTTCGTGATTTTTCGTTAAAGTCGCCGGTTTACGAAATAACGAATTTATTCCTTTCATTTGCACCATACTGTCGGTGGAAAATAGTGTCGCGCACGCTTGATTAGCAATTAAAAAACAAAGGAGTTGTGAATATTGTATTCCAAAAAACTCTTCGAAATTACTTCAATCGATGTTTAAAGAATATCTACCTACCTTGGCAACATTCAAATTTTCAGTTTTTCACATACAGTAAAACCTGTGTTAACGGTCACCTGCCAAAAACGGCCACCTGTCCTAACAGCCAGTTTAACAATTTCCCAACCCAATTATATGTAGACTACAGAAAATGGCAATAACGGCCACCTTTCTATATCGGCCAATAGTTCTTTCATTTTTAGTGGCCGTTACTGACAGGTTTTACTGTAGTTTTTGAGGGTTGAAAATGGCCGATTTCGCAATTTTTCAATTTTTAATCGCTTATAATATGTCAAAAACTTTTTTCAAGGTAAAAAATCATTTTTAGTGAAAAGTCACTAAAGACCTTTTCTGTTTGGAATGGTCCAAAAAAACTAAAAAAAACTTTTTCCATGAAAAAAAAAATAATTTAAGGAAAAAACAAAAAAAAACGTTTAAAAATTTTTTGACCACCTTTTGGTCCTGAAAACATGCAAATTTGTTAAAAGGAGTCCTTTTTGAGTAAGATTGTGCAAAAAAACCGAATCAAAATATTTTTCTAGCGGATGCGCAGTGGCTTTCTGGACTAATTAGTTTTCTCGGTATTCAAAAAACAAATGAATGCATTTAAAAAGCATTGAAGCGAAATTTTGCGTCTACGCCCTTAATCAGTTTTGGCTTAACCTTAGGTCTTTCTCACCCAGGGCTATAAAAGAATGATCTTGTGATCGTGCTCGATATCCTTTTATAATCTAAATTTAACCCTCACGCACAAGTTGTAGTCCATGTGACTAACAACTTCAGTGAGAAACTGGGTTTATTTATTATGTACTAGGTTGCTACAAATAAACTCTATTATTATTATTATCCAGATTTAGCCATACGGCTCACACTCCCTCTAAGGGGAAAATTGACTCATCCCAGATACCTACGGTATCAAAAGGATTGAGCTCTGGTGGGACTCTTTCCGTGTTATCGAGCCCTAGGTGACTTGGTATGCAGGTGTATCTCCCAAAAATTTTCGTACACATCTGGCCGTTGCGAGTAGTACAGCTTTCTGCATGGTCTTGTAAAGATGTTCATTTAGACCCAGCCTTTTTATGCTTTCGAGGAGGTTCTTCGGAATGACTCCAGTAGTAGATATAACAATAGGTATCGTCTGGGTACTTTGCATTCTCCATTGCCTTCGTATTTGAATTTCTAGATCTCTGTACTTGGCGATCTTTTCAGTGAATTTACTACGTAGATTATTGTTGTTAGGTATCGCCACATCAATTAGTGTTGTTTGTCTTGTTAATTTATTAACTAGTACGAGATCTGGTCTATTATGTGCCACTGTTTGGTCTGTGAGCACAGTGCGGTCCCAGTATAACTTGTAGTTGCCATCCTCAAGCATACTCTCAGGGACGTATTGATAATACGGGAGATGGTCCGTTTGGAGAAGTCCCAGCTTGATAGCTATCTCTTGATGAAGGATTTTTCCCACTGCGTCATGCCGTTCCTTGTATTCAGTTGCAGCAAATGCCTGGCAGCCCCCTGTAAGATATTGGATGGTTTCTTGGGCTTGACATCCATATCGGCATCTGTCGTTTTGAACCTGAGGGTCTTTGATGATATATTTCAGGTAGTTTCTGGTTGGTATAACCTGATCCTGAATGGCCAGTAATGAACCCTCCGTTTCAGGGAACATCTTTCCTGATGTCAACCAGTAGTTCGACGCTATATTGTCGACATAATCTTGGCTGACCTCATTGGGATGTCGCCCGTGCAAAGGTTTACCCATCCAGGCGCGCACTTTTTCGTCCTTAGTAAGGTGGTTTATGCGCAGTTCTGCTTCCCTCAGTTTGATCGGTGTTGTGTCATCTACTGCGCAGATAGCGCGATGTAGAGTAGATGTCTCAGCCTGCATCTGAAAATAAGTTCTTAAATTAGCAATTTGTTTATCTAATTGCTCACCTATATCCATAAGTCCTCTTCCTCCTAAATACCGGGGTAATGTCGTTCGTTCTACTGCACTTTTAGGGTGGTGTTTTTGTGCCTTTGTGAGGTGTGTTCGTACTTTTCGCTGAAGATTTTCTATATCCGTTTTTGTCCACTTAACAATACCAAATGAATAGCTAAGCGCGGAACAAGCGTAGGTGTTTAGTGCCTTAAACAAATTTTTACTGTTAAGCTGTGAACGAAGCAGCTGTTTTACCCTTCTTATAAACTCAGTAGTTATCTCAGTTTTCATTTGCTTATGGTCAATTTTCTGCGCCTGCTTTACTCCAAGATATTTGTACATATCGTTGTCGCCCATGGCCTCGATGTTCTGGCCATTTTGCATATCGAATCCGCCGGGCTGTACCTTTCCTCTGACTATATTCAAAACACGGCACTTGTCTAGACCGAACTGCATACTAATATCATTAGAAAATGTTTCTACAGTTTTTAGCATCTCTTCTAGGTGTTCTCGAGTGGAAGCCATTAATTTCAAATCATCCATATACAACAGATGATTGAGCTTCGCTACCACAGTATTATTGCTTTTAATGCTAAAACCTGAGTCAGTGGAGTTTAATAGTTGGGAAAGGGGGTTCAAAGCTAAACAGAACCACAATGGACTCAACGAGTCTCCTTGAAATAGGCCCCGGTTGATTGCGATATTTTCGGTTTCGATATTGTTTTCACCAGGTATTTGGAGGTGAATTTTAGTCTTCCAATCTCTCATTATATGCCTTAAAAAGGTCACTATGTTATCATCTACTTTGTATATTTTCAATATATCTATTAGCCATTCATGCGGTACTGAATCAAAGGCCTTTTTATAGTCAATAAAAGCAGTAAAAAGGTTCCTTTTTTTAGTGAATGCCTGGTTAGAAATGACTGAGTCGATGATAAGCTGTTCTTTGCAACCCATGGAACCCTTAGCGCATCCTTTCTGTTGAGGCTCTATGATATTGTTTAGAGCACAGTGTTGGTAGATACGCCGGGTTACACAGGATGTGACCAATTTATACAAAGTTGGAAGACAAGTAATTGGGCGGTACTAGGATGGATCTTGCGTGTTATTTTGATCCTTGGGTATTAAATAAGTAGTTCCCTGAGTTAGAAATGATGGTAATTCCTGCGGATTAGAAATAACATGATTAATTAATGTTGATAAGCACTCATGAATACTGCAAAATTTTAAAAGCCAGAAGTTCTGAACTCCGTCTGGTCCAGGAGATTTCCAGTTATGAAGCTCTTTGATGACATTTGAGACTTCTTCAGTCGTGAATGATTCGTAGTTAGCAGTGACGTAGTGGTGACAGTTGTGCGTCGTATCTTCTATCCAGCCATCATTGTTGTTAAAAGCAGCTGGTGTGGAAAGTTGATTTCCCCAAAACTCATGAATTTCTTCTTGGCTTGGGTAAGACTTGTCGACACTTTCTACGGTGGAATTGAGTTTTCGGTAGAACGCCTTCTCAGAGTTCTCAAAAAGTGCATTGTCACATTTTCGGCTGTTACTAACTTTATACCTTCTTAATCGTCCTGAATAGACGGAGAGTTTTTGTTTTAATGTATCCAGACACTGTTGGGCTGTGTTATTTCTGGATCGTATCTCGAGTGTCTTGCAGTGCTCCGCATTATTTCTTCAGCTCTTTTAATGACTTTTCTACTTGTAACACCTCTTATATATTCTGTGACTTGACCAATATCCCTACGCAGTAATTCAATTTTTCCGAGAAGTCTTTTTTCCCAGGGTGCAATTCTGTTACCAGTCCTTCCGTTATTAGTACCCCCGTCGTGTTCTGATCTTAACGCCCATTACATTGGCAATTGCTGTAGCTGCACAGTAGATTAGCATATGCAGATATTCCAATGTGTGGGCTTCTACGACATAATTGGGTAGGACTTCAGTATTCACAATTTGTAACAGGGCACCTAGTTTCTTACAAGAGTTTATTCGTGGTAGCGGTGGTCTGCTAAGTGGATTTGTTCCATTAAACTCCTGTACGGCACGAGCCATTTCGTTCTCTAGACTATCGCGCAACTCGTTGTTTTCCTGCTGTGTATTGTCAGGTTGAGTTTCTGGTATGGGAATCTCAGGAATCTGCTCATCAAGGATTTCATTAGGGACTTGATCTAAAACTAGCTCTTGGTTATTAATCTCCCGTTCGACTTCGCTTTTGATCGTATTGCTTCTAGTCTCTGGGATAAGGTTGTTTCTTACGATTACCCGGTATTGATCTGATACTCTTTGCTCCGATACTTGAATATCTGGGTACTCCCTGCAAAATTCAGCATACAGCTGTTGTCTGTAGCCGATCGTTTCTTGACCGAGGTTTGTCACCTTATAATAGAAGCGCAAAATGCTTTCGTTAATGGACACAGTCCATTTCATGCGCTGCCTCGGTCGTCCCGCTTGAGTGAGCGCCAGCTGATGTTCCGGCGCAGCACCTTCAGCGAGTGGAGCTCTTGCTGTTGTTTGGCTCGCTTGTGGTTGTTGTTCTTGTTGTTGGGCTGTAGCTGTTTGTGTGACAGGGGCCCGCCTCCTCAACACCCTGCCACCGACGTCCCGCATGCTGTCACGTCCAGCGTCGGCTCCAGATGTGCCCTGGCGATCCCCAGGCAGCGGCCCTAAACATAAACTATTAGTCTCCATTCTCATGGGTGTGCATTTTATACCTACTGCCAGGTGTCAGTTTTTGTTCCACGGCAAGTATTCCTGCTACTCTCTGGGTATTGGCGCTACGAATACCCAGAAAGCATCCCCCATTCGCAGGGGGCCGCGCCTGATAGAAGAACTGACATAAAACTCCCACAGGAGTGGGAGTTATTATTATTATTATAAAAAAAAAATTTAGCCATACGGCTCACACTCCCTCTAAGGGGAAAATTGACTCATCCCAGATACCTACGGTATCAAAAGGATTGAGCTCTGGTGGGACTCTTTCCGTGTTATCGAGCCCTAGGTGACTTGGAATGCAGGTGTATCTCCCAAAAATTTTCTTACACTTCTGGCCGTCGCAAGTAGTACAGCTTTCTGCATGGTCTTATAAATATGTTCATTGAGACCCAGCTTTTTTATGCTTTCGAGGAGGGTCTTCGGAATGACTCCAGTAGTAGACATAACAATAGGTTATTATTATTATTATTATTATTATTATCCTGTCGATACCCTCGAGAGTAAGATCTGTGAAAATTGTGGGGTTTCTCAGGAAATTTGAATTTTATTTTGTAAATAAAATCGCATGTGCTGCGATTACTTCCCCTCTTATGCAATTTTACAAATCGATAGAGAAGTATTAATTATATTGTTTTTAATTTTGCATAAGGACTTCTGGTACTCCAAGGGTGTTAATTATGACTAGGGTTTCACGCGGTATTTATACATCGATATTTAATCTAGGATGCATTGGCAAACCAACGAATATTTGATAGCAAACATCTAATCGCGTAATACAGTTTAAAATATAATAAGAGAAATGACACCTCTTTTAACACAAAAGTATGTACAAACTATAAAAAGAAATCCTTCATTTCCTTTTATTTATCATGTTCATGGTTCTATTCAAAGGCATCATCATCGCTGAAAGTTTCGCTGTAAAATCGGGTGGCGGTGTATTAGAAGGGCTAAACCAAAACAATTTTTTACATACCAGGCGTGCATCACAACAAATCAAACATAATTTTTAAAAACATTCTATTATATTTCATAAATATAAATTATTAAAGCAGAAAACCTATTATTTTTTTACGTTTCAAACCTAATGCAGCTACTTGTATAACTTTAGTTACCAAATCATTACGACAATAATAAAAGTGCAGTTGTTGCAGGACATGCGGGAAAAAGCCTTTGTCCCGTCCCAAGTCCCGTCCCGAGTTCCGTCCCGAAGAAAAATTGCTATCCCGTCCCGCGGCCCGTCTCGCAGGAAAAATTGCTGTCTCGTCCCGTTTCGCTCGTCATCACTTGTTATTACAACTTCTAATACGTTCCCTTTTAGTTATCTGTTAGTCATTATACCAACTCCATTACTAGTGTTCATCATCAAAAAGTACGCGTTCACTGCTGAACATAGGTCTCTTTCAGCTCTTTCCGTTTGTCTCTGTCTTGTGCAACTTGCATTCAGTTAGTGATACCACGTTTCAGGTCGTCATCCTTCTGGTTGGTGGACGTCCTCTGCTACCGGTGTCGCAAAATTGGTCGAGAACATTTGGTCGACAAACAGTTGCTCGAATGCACAATTCATCGAATGTACAATTCGTCGACGAACATTTGGTCGAATTGATTTTTCGTCGACAAAGATCCAATGGGAATAAAACATGGCGGAAACACGTCAATATATAAAGTTAGTTTCTTTGTACCATATCAAAAAAATTATTTTATAGATGGCCAGTCCTAGGCCTTGGATAAAGTGTGAGAGGAAGTTTATTCTTACGATTTCTTTACTTTTTTTATTGATATTGACTGATTATTGCAGTCTAAAACATTTATCATATTTAAATATTTAAATAACATATATTTAAACATATTTAAATATATGTTAAAAAAAAGTAATAATTTATCTGATGTTTATTAGTTTTTGTTTAGTTGCTGTTATTTGTTTATTAGAATTGTTTACAATTTGTAGTTTTCATAATTAGTAGTAGATTAGGGCTATTGTTAATTAGTCAAATAGAAAAAATTCTTAAAATAATAATATTGTAATAAACTACTGTAATCCCATCAGGAAACGACCTGGATTAGTCACAAGAGGCCAGGTCAATTGTATAGTACTATAAATAAATAAATAAATAAAAAAAAAGTCTAAAACATTGTTTTACTATAAGTTCTGGTGTACCTAGGTCTCCACATTCACAATATGCATCATCTTTTAAGTTAAATCTTTCCAAATATGTTGGGTACGGTCCATGTCCTGTTAAAAAGTGTACTAAACCTTGTTTTGGATTAAAATAATTTGGAATGTTTTCTAATATCGGTATAAAATTGTACAAACGTCTAGATTTTGTTGAATTTTCCCATTCATTTTGTCTTTTTCTATTTATTATTTCTTTTAATTCTCTTTTATTTCTTATATCTAATCCTATTATTTGTATTATTTTTTCATATTTTTCTTTTTTTTTAGCCATGTAATTATTGGCTAAAAAAAGAAAAATATGAAATAAGAAATAAAAGAGAATTAAAAGAAATAATAAATAGAAAAAGACAAAATGAATGGGAAAATTCAACAAAATCTAGACGTTTGTACAATTTTATACCGATATTAGAAAACATTCCAAATGATTTTAATCCAAAACAAGGTTTAGTCCACTTTTTAACAGGGCATGGACCGTACCCAACATATTTGGAAAGATTTAACTTAAAAGATGATGCATTGATACATTGTGAAAATACTATAGAAAATAAAGAACAATAGAGAAATGAGAAGAAGATTAGAAAGAATTGAAATAAGAGATATACTACAAAATGAAGAATATTTTGGAATATTAAACAATCTAACAGAAATAATATCTAAAAAACAACAATAAATCTATAATAATAAAAGAAGACAACAAATAATCCAACCCTGATGAAGTTGAGTAAGATAAAGTTAAAATAAATAAAATAAAATATAAATTAAAAAATAGATATTTACAATTATAATAATAATAATTCAATATAAAATAAATAAATAAAAATAATAATTCAATAAATAATTCATTAAATTAAAAAAAAAACTACCAACTCTCTTCTGAAAATAGAGGGACTGTCTTTATAACTTAGAAGGGAGTTGATAGTACCAAAAATATTTTAACAAATGTATATTGTTTATTTAAATTTGTTAAATGTATTTGTTAAATGTAATTAATAGATTATGGCAAATTATTAATTGTAAAAATAGATTTAGTAGTTTAGTAAAAAATGTAAAAATATAAAAAAATATCTGTAATCCCATCAGGAAAAAACGACCTGGATTAGTCACTAGAGGCCAGGTCATATGTATAAACAATAAATAAATAAAAAAAAAGTCTATAACATTGTACGGAAATGCTTCGATTCCCTAACAATTTATTAACCTCAGTATCTCGCATATTTCGTTTGTCCTCAAGTGCCCCCAAATTTGACTTGTTCGGAAATGCTCCGTTCGCAAGTGCGCCGACACCAAAAAGAAGAATGGTACAACATCACTAATTAAAATATCGGTTTATATTTGTCTACTCTCCCACCGCAGCCAATTTTTTTATTAAATTTAAAAATAATTAAGATTTAGCAAAAAATTAACAAAAGTTAAAAAAATATTAAATCAGATATATATAATACAATATTCCAGTTAACAAAATAAAAACCAATAATCCATCGTTTGTCACCATTAATCCCTTTACCCTAAAGATAAATAACAGTTTGTAGACAAAAAATCCATTCGAACAAATGTTCGTCGACAAATTGTACATTCGATGAATTGTGCATTCGACCAACTGTTTGTCGACCAAATGTTGTCGACTAATTTTCCGTCGATGAAGTGTTCTCGACCAACTTTCCTAGACCCCTCTGCTACGTAGTACATCTTGTCGTGGTCTGCACCCGACAAAACGTTTTGTCCATAGGTTGTCTGATAATCTGGCGACGTGTCCTACGATAGTCTGGTGTTTTTGTTCTACGACGTACTTCTTCGTTTGGGATTCTGTCTCTCAGAGAGACACCCAACATCTGACTTTCCATGCCCCTCAGAGTCACGCAAATCTTATTTACTACCTTTTTTGTGAGTGTTTATGTTTCAGCTCCATAAGTAAGTACACGTAAAGGCACGTATCTACTATGATCTCGAACCTGTTGCGCTCGCGCTCCTGCAACTGCTCCACATAGTGGATGCGTTCACGCTCCCGAACCGTGCATCATCGGTGTGCGCTTCGCCTCAGCACTCAAATCAATGGCGGTTTATATGTAAGTTGGAGCAGTTGCAAAGAGCGTGGAGCGCCAACAAAGTGGATACGTGCCTTAATACACACTAGTCAAAGATTTTCCTTTTGGGGCAAATGGGTAATTCCGAATTAACTACATACTTTAATTTATTAATTTACCCAGGCTAATCCTATGCGACGCGACGCGCGACTCTGAATAATTTTTAATTTTCGCAAGTCATGGAGATTAAATACTTCGAGCAGTTGCTTGTAACATTCTTTAATTATTGCTTTCCCAATTTTTCTCTTGAAGTGTACCATAACTAGAATTATTCTAAAGATAGGCGGAGGTCTATCTATCTATAAGCAAGGTTCCTACAGCATCTGCCGCTTCTCGCATTTCGACCGCCATCGTTTTCTGTCCATCCATTCGTCTTCTTTGATGGCTCTATCTTTCATGATGTGCCGTACATTTTCTTCCCAGGTAACTGAAGGTCTCCCCCTTCTTCTTCTTTGGTGTGGTATGTAATTCAAAGCTTTCTTTGGCCATCTATCTTAATTCATTCGTTTCACATGACCATACCACACTAGTTGTCTAGTTTCAATTCTATCTACAGTGGAATATACAGTAGGTGTCCTCCTTCTATGTTACGTTCCAAATTTGAAGTAGGAAGTCCCTCCTCTATTTTCAATAATTTAAACAATTCTTGACATGTTAAATCGGTTGCCTATCTTAATTATAATTGACATTATGATCAAGGTGGTGAAAATGAAACCTTAGTAATTTTTACATAGGGGTAATGCCTATCAAATTTTTCTGAAGTTAAGGGAAAATGTCCACTTTTGCTAAGAAACTAATTTAGATCGTTCTTCCTAGAGATATCTTGGAATATTTAGGATCACAAAATTTAAATGTTTGAATTTCGGTATTATTCGGTGACCTCCGTGTGTCAAGTTTGTTAAACGTTCCGGAACACAACGGAGAAAACGTGATTTTGGGTTGGATCGTGGTACCGAAAAGTTAGTGCTAGTTTAAAAAAAAAACGGCATTTTGTTTTTTGCTGCTGTTCCATGTGGGATCTGGTCTAGTACAAACTGTGTGGATGTGCAAGGGGGATTTGCCGCCTTCGTGGAAGGATTTTTGGAAATATCCACAACTTCGTTAAAAGCGGATTTAGCGTGCACGTGCCTATCCCAAAGTCGCATTTAAATCAAGAAATTAGCCTTTAATCACGAGTCCAATTTGGAATATTTTAAACCCCTAACCTGGCTAAAAAGGGTGAGTGCTAGAACATTTCGTTTTTTTAATTAATGAAAAAGTTGTAGTTATTTTTATCCCATCTCTAGAAGAAAGGTATTCATATTTTCATAAGTTGCCATACATTCAAAGTTATTGCAAAGTTTTTTTTACCTTTACAAGTTTTTCTAAATTATTGCCAAAAGGCAGATAAACAAATTGTTAAAATCAGTATCTTTATTTCCAAATAATTATTTTAATCATGTATGGTAATTAGTGTTTTCTTCAGGGTTCTTTTTTTGCTCCTGTCAGGCTGTAATTTCCAACTTGTTCAACATTTTAATACAAGTCTATGTACACCGGTACATCGTGTTTTTGGAGTCACTATCTACTTAAGTCGCAGTGGATTTACGAATGGTACTTTCAGATTGGAGGCACACTGTCCTATAACTAGGAAGTCACGCGGTGAAGTATATCTATTTGAATGAAAATTCGAGGTATGGATCGATATTTATTTTTGACGGAAGATTGAGAGCCGTCTATTTTTGTTATGGGATACCTATATAGTTTTTATTACATTATTTGCGGATTTTTTTGTCATTTTAAAATTTATACATAATTTACAAAGTACTTAAAGATTAATTGTGGTTTATTATGTTTAATAGTTACATATACTAGTTTAATATTTACACTTACTATATTTTTGTAAACTGCGTCTAAGGGGGGTTAAACGTTTGAAATAGATTCACTTTCTTTGTTTATATTATTTTCTGCGCACGCACTAGAGCTCTCGTGGTGTCCTTAATTAATTGGGTTAATTATTTTTTTTTGTTGGTATTGAACCACACACCCCTTAGCGTCCGGTACTTTTTTACACACCTTTTACCGTGCAATTAAATAGAAATAACATATGCATTTTTTTGTTAGGCAAGTAGAAGCCGCATTTTAATACCTTATTTCAGTCGATGGTAAAGTTAAACAAAATAAAATATTGTAATATGTAATTGTTATCAAATATCTTGGGAACATATTTATTAAAATTGAATAATTGCTAATCTCAGACAATTTCATTTATTTTTTTATTTATTCAGGTTGTATACTATACTTAGTATTTTGGTAGTAAACCTATTGGTAAGTTGGTGGTTTATTAAATAGTAACACGTAGGGAAGGCTGTGGGCCAATTTACCTGGCGCCCCTTATATAACTTCATATTTTGTGGACCGCACGACCATCTCCACTGTTTTGTCTAGACGCGAGCCATTCCCAGACTGTCACCGTATAGTAATTTTCTCTCGGGGTGTACGTCTGATTTATATGTGGTACATTTTGTAAGTTTTTTTATATAGATTCGGTTCAGTACGCCACATCTAATATCTTCATTCCTGATGTGATCTTTTTTAGATATACCACACGCTCTCCTTAGATGATCCATTTCTACTACTATTTTTTTTTCTATCTTTTTTTGTCATCTGCCAAACTTCTGCCCCATAAGTCATAATAGGCTCTATCAAGGTACGATAGATTGTCAATTTCGTTTTTTGTCTTATATCTTTAGACCACAGTAGAGAGCTTAGAATGTTTACCGCCTTTTTGCCCTGCTGCGTTCTCTTTTCGATGTCTCTTTTGGTAGTGCCTTTTTTAGATATTATAGATCCGAGATATTTATATTCATTACATCTTTTTGTGGTTCTAATTTCTAACTCTGGATATTCTTCATCATCCCCTATTTTAAGATACTCTGCCTTTGACATATTCATATTGAGGCCCAATTTTTCATATTTTTTCTTTAGTTTTCTAAACATGTAGTCCATGTCTTCCTCATCATTCGCTACGACTACCTGATCATCTGCAAAAAACAACTTTGTTAGACATTTACCACTGCCTATGTCTATTCCCATTCCGGATAAGTACTTGTTTCCTTCACTGCTCTAGCGATGAATAAATATATTTTAAATAAAGTCGGAGACAGAAAACATCCTTGTTTAAGCTTCTTTGATATAGGGAATGATTCAGATATAAAGTTTCCTTCTTTAACGACACTTCTTGCATTTTTGTATATATTTACGATAGCATCCACATACTCTCTACTGAGACCACTTCTTTGGTCTTCTCCTACTTATTTGACACTCTTTGAGCAGAGGTGTGATTTGTTTATAGAGGTTTAGCAATTTTACCTGCCACTGGGTCACCACACTACTTCGACGCCATTGTAAAGCCATTTAATAGCCACGTTGCGTTGGTGAGCGCCTTGTCTAAGGAAGCGTGATATAATTTTTTCCACCTACCTCTACCGAAAGTATACTTTTCCGGACCTGATTGTAGGGAGCAAAGTTGTACTTTTCCTCCCTAGGGAGGAAAATTAAAAGTGACGTCATGGTATTTCATTCATGAAATATAACTTATTGACGCCCTGTACAATATCTATTTTCTATTACGTAAGTATCTATACATTTTAACGTTTATTTATAAAACACCCTGTATTTTGCAGAATGGTAAAAAACAGTAAATTGTTATTTTAATTTAACAATGTTTACATTAATAATTTGACTTATAGTTGACAGTTGACAGTTATATTGCACCTACTTGCTAGTTCTAGTTTTAATAAATTCTGTTGGTGAGTTACATAAATAAATTAAGTAAAAATGAAAAAATGACTTGTTATTTGAGGAAGGTGGAAAAACCATATGTATAACATGGGAATAAAGTGCCTTTTGCTCCCTTGAATGATTACTGCCCTCCGCTACGCGTCGGGCAGTAAACTTCATTCTCGGGAGAAAATGTAGCACTTTCCTCCCTTGTTATACAAATAGCTACTACATTTTAATGTTGAAAAAAATACTAGTGTTACTTTTCCCTATATACTACACGTTGTATTATTAGCTTGATTTTTTTGCTCTTTGTCCTTGTGAGTTTGTCTCTTGGAATCAATTTGCACTCTCGCTTCTTTTAAGCACGAGACCTATCCCGTTTTTTCTAATCTGTAATGGTGTTCTCCTGAAATAGTCCTTACCCGGAAATTCGAACGGAGTTTGTGTTTGCTATCGGAACATTTCACCTCAGGAGATGCCATTATTTCAGTACAATGCTGTTGTAGGGTATGTTAGAGTATGTTGGGGCAATCCACAATAGGATGCATAGAAATTAGATATGTAGCGTACAATGAATAATAGAAAGAAATATAAAATATAAATACAAGAAAAATAAAAATAAATGAGTTCTAGTCATAGACCTGGATCCCGCGTACCAAAAAAAATTGATTAATAGCAAGCTGAAAATTTGTTAATGCCTTAACGGTGCCTAGTCGGACAAACTTTGATGTACGGGAACACTGGAACAGGGGACGTTTTAATTGTGGAACGTGATTTTAATTGTGGAACGTGTCATCCTGACAGGTTTATGATTGTGACAACTAGCAGGTTCTTTTTAAGTTTATTCAAGAGCAAACTTTATATATTATATGAAAAAATGTTTGCCCGACAAATATGTTGGGCATTTTAATAAGTCCGACACGTAGAACCTGTCAAACGACAGGACTGTGTGGTGGTAAATAGTAGTCTGATTTTAGCATGAGAGTTTAATGAAAGGGTAACAAATGAATTGGAAGTTGTGTCCGACAAAATACATGGGACGTTTTCGTAGTCTGACGTTCGAAACCTGTAACATATTCCACAATTAAAACTTCCCCTGTTCCAGTATTCCCGTACATCAAAATTTATCCGACAAGACACCGTTAAGCTATTAACAAATTTTCAGCTTGCTACTAATAAATTTTTTTTTGGTACGCGGGATCCAGGCTTATGAATTTTAATTAATAAAAACAGCAAAATTTACACAGTTTTAACAATTTATTAAAGGGGCAACGAAGTGAGACCAGCTAAGAAAAATAAAAAATAAAAGAAAGTACAGTATGCGGCAAAATAAACAGTACTGAAATAGATATTTAAATGTTTATGATTATTTATATATCTAGTATACATGATATGGCCTTGCAAACATTATTCACGACGACGCACGTTGCCGATAAGACAGATGTTAAAGATGCCCTTTGGTCAGTGGCTGATTTACGGGGAGGGAAAATCAGGAAATTTCCCCCCTAACAAGGTCCACAATTAAAGAAAAAAATTGTTGAAACATAAAAATATATTAGCTGATATGAAACTAAAACCACAGAAAGACAAATTCAACACAATAAATACGCTAGCTAGGAAAATTAAGGGAACTAGGCTCCACGGACGAGAAATTGACGCTAGCAGTAGCAGTAAAATGAAGAGTGATAAATGAAACCAACAGCGATAATACTGGGCGGCTCCACAATGCTGTAAACTATAGCTCAAGATCGGTAAAAGACGCGTCGTCAAGGTCATGTCGCAGATGGATAAGTCCAGACCTATTTTTACAGTAATTTTCAGGGGCGGGGGTAAATTGAGTCCCATAAATATATCTAAATTAAGAAGGGTCAAAATATTTAGATGGTCGAATTGAATCCCGGGCATCGTAATCCTTCTAATTACCTTTTAATAGCTTTTAATTTGTAAGTAGTTTATTGGTTATGTATTTATGATAATCAAATATAAAATGTAATACATACAGTGCGCTCGAATAAGTGTTTCCCACTTATTAACTTATTTATTTTTAGCACATAAGCAAAACACTGGGACAGGTCGATTTTTAAAATAATCATAGTATATTATAGCATCAATGTTTCGAACTTTACGAGATGCCTCTTCAGGTGACAGGCATAATTTTGATTTTTTTAAATGGGAAAGCACATCATGTGACGCCTCATTTAAAAGCTTTTGAAATACTGATTACAAAAATTGATAATACTTTAATCCTATTTGAGACCGTAGACGCAAAATTTTGATCGAAATATTTTTAAAAGCATTCATTTTTTTCAAATCCTGAGAAAACCGATAAGTATTTTGAAAAATTTAAACACAGAATGAAAGATTACATTAATACGGAGGGCTGAAAGTACTTAGAATAAACAAGAAGTTTCATTTGAATGATATATTTGAAATTAAGAATCAGACTATATTTTCTCTTTTTTTTACCCCTGTGACTTATTAAAATAAACATTATAGAAGTTCTCAGGGGCTTTTGACCCTCGATAATACTGTAATATTTAATTCTGCGTTTAAATTTTTCAAAAATTATTATTAGTCTTCTCAGGATTGGAAAAGAAATGAATGAATTTAAAAAGAATTCGATCGAAATTTTGCACCTACGCTTTCAAAAAGGAAAAAAGTATTATACATTTTTGTAATCAGCATTTCAAAAGCTTTTAAATGAGGTGTCACATGATGTACTTTCCCATTTAAAAAAATAAAATTTATGCCTGTCACCTGAAGAGGGATCGCGTAAAGTTCGAATCATTGATGATATAATATACTCTGATTATTTTAAAATTCGACCTGTCCGAGAGTTTTGCCTACATGCTAAAAATAAATAAGTTAATAAGGAAGGGTAACACTATATATAGAGCTCGATCTATCTGTATACGATACGGTTTGAATTGATTGCAAAAATGAATTATGTGAAAGTTGTTCTGAGTGAAAACGGAAAACAATTGATTGTGTTGAATGGCTTCAAATAGTTTCAAATTTTTGGATATTTTACAAAAGTGTGCCCATATAACTTTGATGTATAATGAAATTTCAGTTGTAACTATAGATACTCATTAAATAAATCAACAAATAGCTCAAAATTCCCAATATTTAATTTTGTTTTAAAATCTCAAGATATTATAGTTTTGTCCTTGAATATAAGGGTACAAAACCTACCAGTTTATACCTAAATTTTCTATAGGAATTTTCACGTCTAAAAATTCCTTTTGTTGTAACATTAACACGTGCCGACCTTTATTGCCGACCCTGCATGGAACCACTACAAATCAAGATGCGGCCAGATGCGGCGCTATGCTTCTTGTAAATTGTCGTTCTCGTGGAGCCAAGATTTTACAGCTGTGCTGCTGCCGTAATTTTCCCGCTCCTGCTAGCGTCAATTTCTCGCCCGTGGAGTAGTGTTGCCCAAATGCAAGACCAAGACGAGACTTAGATAGTCTTGGTCTTGGTCTTGCGCCAGTTCACCTGGTCTTGGTCTTGGTATTGCGCTCCCGGTCTTGGTCTTGGTCTTGGTCTTGCAGCAAGAGTCTTGCAAGTCTCACAGTTGCCCATTAGCATATTGCATATCTTGGAACAACGTAACAGAGTAGGTACATTTTAAGATTGAATATCATAGCCATAGGAAAAACCAACCAAATTAATAAATATCTGACACCGGGTGGGGTTTGAACTCACGGTGTAAGTGATCCGTGCCCATATTCTAACTAACTAAAGTTTATTAGAAACATGCATTTTTTAGTGTATTTGCAATTCACTATCTGTGATTTGAAAAGCATTCAATTCGGTGACAGATCTGCATAGTATGTTAATGCCAGTTCTAATTTTTATCCACTACGTTGGGTTGGACAGACCAGTATGGGTTTCAGATTTTATGGCACGTCAGCTGCTTCACAAGCAGAGTGAAACTTACTCTTCAATATCTCACTTGTTAGCCTTATACATAATGTAACGGTCACGTTACTAACTTAACTCTTTAATTATTTTTATAATTATTTTCCTTCGCTCTCCCATTTAAATTCTCTAATTCCTCGTATAGGACCACTGACGTGACGTCATACCTCGGTGATGGAACATACTCCACCTATCGAGAATTATTTCGCGTTCGGTGAGTTTGACGTCGTACTCTTGGAAGGAGAGACGAATGTTCATCACTTGACCTGTGGCTGTAGGTGAAGTTGGTTGCTACCATAGAATATTAGAATGGCGGTTGGTTTTTTATTTTATAACATCAGTGAAAAGAAAAAAATTACCACAAATGGTTTTCTACAGTAGGGTGGCATGTGGGTAGAACAACCCCTCTTGGAATCGGAATAGAAATCACCGGTAATAAAACCTTTTTATAATAATTTTTTTTGTTAGCCTTGAATATTACAATATTAGTCCCATTGTTAAAATTTCTTAGTCAACTCATTATTTGGATTTTATGTAGATTCGATTATTGAGTATTCATTCAAAGAAAATTATACATTAATATATTTTTTTTTGGTTAGACATAACCAAACATATGCAGTCCTCAAATTAATATTGGAAATAAGTATCATTTCTCTGTAGGTTTTTGAATATCCAATATTTTATAAATTCAATATTTTTACAGATATTTCCTTAAATTAATCATATTCAAATTACAAATTCCATGTCATTTGTTCATGTATTCACACTCAAAATAGTTCAAGGTTACTTGAGATTGGTTTTTGTTACATTTTTAATGGTCGGTTTTTCTATACTATTGCTTCTAAAAAGTTCCTCAATTATTTCTTCTTCCCTTTACTTTTTGCTCATGTTTGAAATGAGAAATAAAACTGGGAATATTTTTTTAGCCATTTTGGAGTAACCACATGGTGAACTCATAGCCCTTTGACACCTAGGGAAACCACTACAGCCACAGTCAAGTCACCTTGGGAATATGTCTAATTGGGAGCAAGCTATGGGAGCGTTCCAGCTCAATTTTCGTCTTGGCACCTGGGCCTACAGGAGTCATGGGGTCGCACCATCCTGGTGCATCATTTTCTAGGATGCAACCGTAACCTCGTTTGGGAACATTTAGTGAGGTGTTTTAGTAACTATTGGTTTTTTTTTATATTTCAGACTATCTGTTAAATACACTATGTTTTTTTTCCAGATTTAGGTTACCTCTGGTTTTTTTTTGACATATTTGTATATTAGATTATTTGGTTCCCAAACTTTGTATCTACGGTAACTTCTTGTGCACAGGAATAAGCCTAGAGAAAATTAGGTTTTTAATACTTTATTATTGCTTTGATATTGGTTTATGTAATTCGGGTAAATTTATTTTGTAATATTACTAGCTTGTTTCCCAAATATTTTACTGTTATTCGCTTTATTCCATTTGTTCGGTTAATTTAGGTCATCGTCGATATTTATCTCAACTTCATTTCTACTTTAGTCAATTGTATATTTAACTTTATTTATTCATTATTGTATTTTCCCTTAGTGAGGCTTGGGCCTATTTATTTGTATTATTTTCATCTTTGTCGGTTTCATTTAGTTGTACGTAGCAGGCGTACTATAACCATTTGGTAGAAGACTTATGTAATTTTGTACCCTATATATATATGTAAGAGGTATTTAAGTTTGTAACAGATAACATTATTGTTGTTATCTTTAAAATATATATAGCTTCTTGTCTAACTTGTGTCATTTTAGAGTTACATGATATACACTTTGTGTAACTCAGAGATTGTCAAAAAACTAGTAGTTATTTTTAATAAATATGTATTTATTTTGTATATCAATTATTTTATTATTTCTTTATGTTCATTATTACAGGTTTAATATATTTAATATTTGAAAGCAGTGTAAGATACCTGGGAAAATGATCGAAGATCATTTTCATGGCGCCCATGATTTGTTAGATTTATTTATTTTGTTCGTCTTTAGTCATTATTCATCTCCATTCATTTTCAGTACATTATTCTTATTTTATTATTTCATCTTTTAGTCATCATTACTATCTATATAGAGCTACTGTTCTTCGACAGGCATGCAAACGAGCCGTATCCATCCTTGAGTGTCAAGTTGCTCTCTTGCATCTATAGCTAGCCAACTCTATTCAGTTTGCCTCTGTCTCTTCCCACTTCTACTTCTATCCCTTCTTATTCCCCTTTCTTCAGTACTACTGCACTTTAGTAGTATTTTTTTATTTTTTCCTATTGCGGCCTCTCAACGTAGAAGCCACTGCCCCCTTTTCTTTACACACACCCCACATACACATTCTCTTCATTTTTATACCAGTTCTTTTCTATTTATTTTTTCCTTACTTCTGTTGGAGTATATCTTTCTTTTTACTTTCACTCCAACAGAAGTTTTCTTCTTTTTGTTACAATAAGGCTATATAGCCGTATTCTTTAACAATATCGCTGGAAAAAATTGTTGCTAGACAGGTAAAGTGTCATTGTATACCGGATACCGGGTATACCAATCAAACTGTGTTTTTTTCTCAAAGTTCGCATCATTTTGTGGAATATTCTAGCATATAAAATACTGAAATTAAAACCCAACTATAGTCTAATGTTTTCTTAACATTCTGTTTTTGATTCATTCGCTTATGTTGTATAACAAAAAAGTTAGGTATTTTATCAACTAGCCAAGTTTTTCATTAATACAGGGTGTTTTTAAATAAGTATGGCAAACTTTAAGGGGTAATTCTAAACAAACGAGTCATGTTAAAATGACGTATGCATGACTTTTACGTATGCATGCCAATGGTGAATATTAAATTCTTAATTGTATATCAAAAATGCGCAATAACTACCTCATAAAACTCACCAAATTTCATTTGCATATCTCAACCGGTTTTAGAGCAATAAATAAATCCTCAGTTTGTAAGAAAAATTTTAATACCCCTATTTCGGAAACGAAGCGTTTGCGGACATACACTCCTATTAGAGGTGAAACTCACAAAGTGCACTTTTTTGAGATTTTGACATTTTCATCAATTTGAACTCAATACGGTACTGTCCAGCTCTGAAGAAATCAACTGGGGCTCTATTCTAATTGCTGAGATAATTTATGGTATACTTCACTAAGTGCATTGTGAATTTCTTTTTCAAGGTAAAACTCATTAAAACTTCTTATTGCCCTTAGTGAATTTTTCCTTACAATCTGGAGTGCCGAATCGGTAATACATATTATTTAGTGATCTTTCAAACAATACATTATTAAACATAACTGTTTATTATTTTTTTGTTCATTATCTATTCGGCGATTGATTAAAGAAATGAGCTTAAATTATTTCTTTGTAGCAAATATTTTACATAATCTATTTTGCGATCAAGCAGGTGACTTATGTGTTATATTGTATTGTTGAAACTGTATATTATTCGTGTGCATTATCTGTTCGGCGATTGATTACAAAAATATGGGTTTAAATTTCTTTGTAACAGATAGCCTACGCTTTCATAATGGGTAACATTATCTATTTTATGGTTAAGCAGGCGACTTTTGTGGCTGTCGCCGAAAATAATGGCATTTATTTTCAAACAACGAAACTTATTGTTCATTTTTTTAAGAATAGACTGTTCTTTTTGATAGGTCGTTAGTAGTTGTAAGTCAGCAAAATTTTGTATAGGTACCTTTGTATGTATAAAATGGATGTTGATATTTTAACAGTAACATTACTTCTGTTTCTATCACATGTGATTTTCTATAGAGGCAACTGTTTTGTATAAACTTATTTATGTACTTAATAATTTATTTATTAACATTGTATTCATTACCTATTTCATTTTGAATCCCAACGCCATGATACTTTATGGAGATAAATTCATTAACTTCTCAATATCCAATAATTGTGTCCATGGAAAAACTCATCAAGTACAAAGTGTAGCTATTGAATTTTACCTCTAATAGGACATACCTATGTTTATAAATCAAATCAAACTGTCATTATTTTTCGTGCTGAATTACCCTGTAAGGTTACCATACTTATACAACATAAACGAATGAATTAAAAAACAGAATGTTAAGAAAATATGTATTTAAAAACACAGTTTGATTGGTACACTCGTACCAAAAACCTGGACAATTAAGTTCAGAGCAAAGAAATCGTCTGCTGTTAAAGATGTGCAAAATATTTTATTCTCCTATATACTCCCTAAAACGGCTTTCAGTTCTAACCGCAAGACGCCAGAGTCTTGCAGGCTTAGTCTTGTTCTTGCTTAAGTCTTGCATGCTAAGTCTTGGTCTTGGTCTTGCTAAAATTAGGCGGTCTTGGTCTTGGTCTTGCGAAAACGCAAGAACAAGACCAAGACTGTACGCAACACTACCGTGGAGCCGTACGCTAAATGCCTATAAGTTATTATTTGTCTTTTATGTAATCTGAGTTTATCTATTTTATATCTTTTGGTTGGTTTTTCATTGGAAGTCCCCCCTAAGGCAAATTTCTAGAGATCCTTCACTGCCTCTGGCGCGAAAAAATCTTTAATTCTAGTCCGTAATTCCGAAATGGCAGATGGTGGATCAGTCTGACTCCTTTAGAATTCTCGATATGTACGCATCTGGTGGCGTTAGTTCTGATGAGTGGCAACTTCCAAAATGATCGCGGAGTATTCGAAGGGATTCCCTGGCAGTTCGACAGGTCATCCCGTCCTGTTGAAACCATTATTGATTTTATGCTTGGACTGTTTTCCTGAGTTTTTCCGTATGACCGAAAATAGTACTACAAAACTGAGAACCATTCTGAAGCATCTAATATTATCACGATATTCACATACGTTGATGTTCGGAAACCACTCAGTACGTTTCGGCGCCTGACACATACAAATTGGAGGCATAATTTCAGTACTGTTTATTTTGCCGCATACCGTTAAATAACAACCTTTAAATATTAGCAGTATATTATTTTTCGAGATTCAAGACAGTGGTCTGGAAATGTTATTTTCTGCTCTTTCTTTTATCACTACTGCGGAGAGTATCAAAAGCGGTGCGGAAACGGTCGTAAACTATTATAGCTCACTGATGTTTTTTCTGTTTGCTTTTTACGTGCTATTTATTTTCGCGTCTACTCGGCTTTCCATCCTCATTGTTGCATAGTTTCAAATTCAACAAATTAAACACGCTAGTTAGGAAAATTGGGGGAACTTAGAGCAAAGATGCCCTACGTTAATTAAAAACAACAAAACCGTAAAAAAACAAAATACCAGCTGAGCTACTGAAGTTGATCAATGAGGAAAACTTAGACATTCTCCATGGCCCATTTAATCATATTTACAGTAGAGGAACGATCCCTAAAAGATTGGAATCCGTCTTTATACCACTGCCAAAAAAGAAAAACGCCAGATCATGCCAAGACTTCCGCTTTACAAGTCATTCTGAATTTTTTAAGAATATTCGGAAGTTTTTGTTGCGAATCATACAGCACAGAATATATAGAAGATATGACGAGGTCACCGGTCAAGAACAATTTGGCTTCAGGAAAGGCAGGAGGACACGAGAAAAAAAAACAATATTCTGTTTTCAAACTCTAGCACAAGAATGCAAAGATCAACACGCAGACCTTTTTGCCTGTTTTATAGATATTGAAAAGGCATTAGACCGGGTGCAGAACCTTGATAGAAAGATTGACCGACATCGGAGTCGAAAAAGAGATTATAAAATTATAGAAGCTATTTCTTGAAAGTTAAGGAAAATTGAAATACAAGGAGGTGTCAGAAAGTGTCGAGGTGTCGCACTCCTCAGAAAGTATCAGGGTAAACATATCATCAGGATAACATCAGACAACGAGTAAATAACATCTGCTATGCAAATGATTCTGTTTAATTGACAGATTCGGACCATAGTCTCTAGATACTGTAAAAGAGAGTCACTGAGAGTTATGAAAAAATGGGGATAACGATCAATACTGCGAAAACCAAAGTTACGAAAATGCCAAAGAACAAAAATTTACATCTTCTCATATGTCAGTCACCAAAAGCTCTAATATAGTCCGTCCGCTATAACTTTTCCCATGCGGTACGATTCGTTTTCAATCAAATTAAGTCAAAACATAAACTGACACGAACGTGGATGTGTATATACATTTTGTATACTGTATACTATATACTACACACATCCCCGTACGTTTCACTTTCTGTTTTGACTTAATTTGATTGAAAATGTATCGTACCGCATGGGAAAAGTTATAGCGGACGGACTATACGTAAACCAATACAAATATCTTGGCTGCTAGTTCAACAACCAACCTGATTATAAACAAGAGCGAGAATAGAGGTAGCCCGACAAGACTTTATCAAAATGAAAAGCTAATTTTGTAACAGTAGCGTTATTATCAGCCTTAGATGTCTTTTTCTGCATTGCTATGTATAATCAATAGTTTTGAATGGAACGGAGGCTTGGACGCTCAATATAACGCCGATAAATAAGTTAGAAGCCTGTGAACTCTGGTATTACAAAAGAACCTTGAAAATACCTTGAACAACCAACACCACCAACGAAAATGTTAAGGAGAATAAGTACAGATAGATAGCTGCTAAAAATCATCAAAGCTATAAAAGACAGCTACCTGGTACATAATCAGAAACGAAAATTACCCGTGTTGAGCTGCCCCCCCCCCACTTGCAAAAATTAAAAAACAAGTAGACCTGATTTATGAGCTATTTATGAGCTTTCATAATCCGCAAATTAAAATTTTTGAGCTCGTTACACTGAGCAGGAATTTAATATTTTAGTGGGGGGGCTGAGTCAGCCCCCCCACTACTTAAAAATAGGGATATTGAATCGATTTTTGCGGCAGAATTACGAGCTATTTATGAGCTCTTGAAATCATATAGTTACGATTTTTGAGCTCATCCCCTTCACCCCCAAACAACCCTTTAATTGATTTAACTTAAGAGAAACATGCTGAGAAAAATTAAAATATATCGAATCGCGGATATAATTTGTATAGGTTTTATATCCTAAGAATAAACTCTTAAATTACGCGCATTTCGATTATTGAGCTGCAACCCCTTCTCAAAAAAAGCACCCCTTCTTCCCGGCTTAAGAGAGAGTTGTACTTAAAATGCATTCAATTATTTATTTGGCAACTACATACCATTTAATAATTTATGGGCTTCCAAAATACGCGCATTTAGATCATTAAATTGCAATTCCTTTTATATAGTGCAGTCACTGAAGGTAAGAATAAACTATTGCCTTCAACTTCGGCGAACATTCTTCGATTTTCACGAAAATTGGTGAGTGATTAAAGGAAACCTAAGAAACAAAGGTGACATGGTGCCACCTTGCGCCTTTACCCTGAGGGTGGATGCCACCCCTTCTTGGGGGTGAAAATTATTTGATCAAAAATAACTTCAAAAATCGATAGAAGGAAAAATTATAAGCAAAATTTGTTATACAAAGTTATTAAAATAAGTCAATACTTTTTGAGTTATGAAAGATTAAAGATTTTAATTTATTCGTGAAAAAAATGCATGTTTTAAAGCGGTATTTCATAAATGACTGAAAAACTGTAAGTTTTTACAAAAAAGTTAATGGAAGATTAATTCGTATAGCTTATATTCTAAGCTCTTAGGAGCTCTTATGCTTAATTCGTATAGCTTATATTCTAGCTCTTATGGAGCTAGAACCCCTTCGCAAGACAACCACCCCATCTTCCCGGATTAAGGAATAATTTTACTTAAATATGAATTAGATGAGTTATTTAGCGACTACATATCGTTTAATAATTTATAAGCTCGCAAAATACACGCATTTCAATTACTGAATTGCAATTTTCTTTCTATAGTGCAGTCACTGAAGGTAAAAATCATCTATGATCTTCGATTTCGGTGAACCTCCATTCATTTTCACAAAAAATGGTGAGTAGGTAGAGGATACCTCAAGAAACAAAAGTAACATGGTACCAACTTGCGGTTTTAGCCTGGGGTAGATGTCACCCCTTCTCGGGGGTGAAAATTTCTTTATTAAAAATAACTACACAAATCGATAGAGGGACAAATTCTAAGCAAAATTTGTTTTATAACGTTATTAAAATAAATCAATACTTTTTGAGTTATTAAATATCAAATATTATAATTTTTGTGAAAAAAAATGCATGCTTTAAAGCGATTTTTCATAAATAACTCTAAAACTGTAAGTTTTTATAGCTAACGTTGTAGTTCCTTTCTTTAGTACATAATCAATAGCCTATTTTCAAGTAAGGAATTTATTACATTTTTTATTAGCTTCAATTTTAGTGATGAAAATTTTTTGGAAAAACTTACAGTTTTAGAGTTATTTATAAATAATCGCTTTAAAGCATGCTTTTTTTTTCGCAAAAATTTAAATATTTGATATTTAATAACTCAAAAAATATTGATTTATTTTAATAACGTTATATAACAAATTTTGCTTAGAATTTGCCCCCGAGAAGGGGTGACATCTACCACAGGCTAAAACCACAAGTTAGTACCATTTTACTTTTGTTTCTTGAGGTATCATCTATCCACTCATATTAAATTCCTGCTCAGTGTAACGAGCTCAAAAATTTTAATTTGCGGAATATGAAAGCTCATAAATATCTCATAAATCAGGGCTATTTGTTTTTTAATTTTTGCAAATGGGGGGGGGGGGCAGCTCAACACGGGTACGAAAATTACTGCCTCGTGCAACTGATTGCCCAGAAGAAGATTGAAGGAAAACGGTGTCCCGGTAGGAGCTAGATTCGATGGCTTAAAAATATCAGAGACTGGACCGGCTTTGATTCGATATCTTTGTTTAGAGCTGCATTGGACAGAGACAGATTTGCCAGCGTAGTCGCTAACCTCAACTAAATGAGACAACACCACACGAAGAAGAATGTAAATAAATTATTATTTATGTAAGTCAAAGTTTTCAACCTAATAGAAATATTAAAAATATTGAAAAATATTAAAAATATTCCTAAAAGACGTTTAATTGAAAACTTATTATACCATTTTCCAGGTAACACCTTCATGGTTTCTAAAAATTGAAAGCCAGATGGATGCTGAAGCAAAGAAGACAAGAGGGAATTCAAAAACTTACAATTCACGACCGCGTCTGTTCAGCTGGTAAATTCCAACAGAAAATAGACCTAGTTTCTCAAAGGAGTAAAACTAATATAAAATAAAATAAAAATGTATACCATTTTCAGTTGCAATGCGAAGGTAAAACTGTCTTATTTTTCACTTAGAACAGGGAGCGCAAACCAGCACTCTAAATCGACGATTTTCGACTCTATTTGGAGTCATCATCAGAGAGGCGTAGGTTTGCTGCTCTCTGCCACAAGTGACGAAATTCCGAGAGCCTATCGTCGCATTTCCACTGACGTTTATGGAGTAGGTGTCTAGCGACATCTGGCAATTAAAAGTCAAAGTTTTCCTAGAAGATATTTAATTGAAAACGTATTAAACCATTTTCCTGGTAACACCTCCATGGCTTCTAAACATTGCAAGCCAGATGGATGCTGAAGCGAAGAAGACAAGAGGGAATTCAAACACTTACAATTCACGACTCCGTCTGTTCAGCTGGTAAATTACAACAGAAAATGGACCTAGTTACTCAAAGGAATAAAACTAATATAAAATAAAATAAGAATGTATACCATTTTTATTCAGTTGCAATGCGAAGGAAAAACTGTCTTATTTTTCACATAGAACAGAGAGCGCAAACCAGCACTCTAAGTCGACGATTTTCGACTCTATTTGGAGTCATCACCATAGAGGCGTAGGTTTGCTGCTCTCTGCCTTAAGTGACGAAACTCCGAGAGCCTATCGCCGCATTTCAACTGACGTTTATGGAGTAGGTGTCTAGCGACATCTGGCAATTAAAAGTCAAGGTTTTCCTAAAAGATATTTAATTGAAAACGTATTAAACCATTTTCCTGGTAACACCTCCATGGATTCTAAACATTGCAAGCCAGATGGATGCTGAAGCGAAGAAGACAAGAGGGAATTCAAACACTTACAATTCACGACTCCGTCTGTTCAGCTGGTAAATTACAACAGAAAATGGACCTAGTTACTCAAAGGAGTAAAACTAATATAAAATAAAATAAAAATGTATACCATTTTTATTCAGTTGCAATGCGAAGGAAAAACTGTCTTATTTTTCACTTAGAACAGAGAGCGCAAACCAGCACTTTAAGTCGACGATTTTCGACTATATTTGGAGTCATCATCAGAGAGGCGTAGGTTTGCTGCTCTCTATCCCAAGTGACGAAACTCCGAGAGCCTTCAGTTGCTAGATGTCACTAGACACCTACTCCATAAACGTCAGTTGCAATGCGGGTATAAGCTCTCGTAGTTTCGTCACTTGGGGCATAGTGCCCCAATAGAGTCGAAAATCGTCGATTTAGAGTGCTGGTTTGCGCTCTCTGTTCTAAGTGAAAAATAATACAGTTTAGCCTTCGCATTGCAACTGAATAAAAATGGTATGCATTTCAATTTTATTTTATATTATTTATGTAGTTTGGGTTTTTTTATGTCTTTTGGTTGGTGTCTCATTAGAAGTTTCTCTCCCCTAATACGTCTAGATCCGCCACTGATATATATCCTAGATTACATAACATTGAAGTATGGAGGAAATTTATATCAGTCTCTATAAAACGAAATTTTAATTTCAAATCGTGCTCCGGATCTTTTGTAACATTCAGCCCTTGTTAATGTGCAAGTAGTAATAAAGAGCTTATTATTAATTTCCCGGTCAGACCCAGGCGTTAAATTTTATTGCGACTCGACGGACTTTGTTTTAATAAACGCTCAGGGAATCGTTCATACGTGAGGCCTCTTGTCTCTCTCTTAAATTTCATTCCGTTATTTCCTGTTCTCTATATACTTGATGGTCCTTTTGACGATCTTTTTCGGATGAAGGGTTTCGTTCCACTCAAATTGCAATTTTAAAGTTAATTGAATGGATAGGGATCCCTGTATCGATGAGTGGAAGAGTACAATGGCTCCAAATTGTTAAAGACACCCTTCACTGTTTCGAGAGATATTAGTGTGACAAAACAACAACAGTTATAAAGTATATGTAGTATTTTTTAAGATTATACAGTGTGAAAATTTGGGTTGAAAACCTCCAATTTCCTCCATTAGGTACCATTTAAGCACAAAACACTGAGACACATCGATTTTAAAATCTTTTTATATACTTGGGTTGGTTGGTGTCACGGACTCCGCAAATTTTGTAATCCATTTTAAAAATAGTTCTAGGGTACCTAGACACCTGAAATTTTCAGGATAGCTTAGAACTAGCTAACAATGCAATATTTTACTGCTATTATACAGGGTGATTAATAATTAGTGGGGTGAAGCTCCGTAGATCCGTTATAGTAATGTATAGCGATAAAACTTAATAACAAAAATTGTAGGGAACTTTGAGCTTCACATTACAAAATTAGTTAGAATGTTACAGGGTGTTCAATAACATAGTGGCAGACCAAACTTTTGTTTTTTAAATAGGACACCCTGTATTTTATTTTATATTCGAAATCTTCGTAACTTTTCGATTACGAAAATATAAAGGTTTGGTATGTTATACTGGGTATTTACAAAGTTATAACCAATTTTATATGAAAATCGTAACAAGTTTAACTACCTGTATAAATAAAAGCAAGCACAAGGTCAATGGTTTATTGACATCATATTTTTTATTTATTGTCAAAATTTTCTTAAATGGTTGTTTTGCTAATTTTCTTTATATTGAATACAGGGTGAGTCAAAACGCAAGTACATTATTTTCTCAGTAGTTTTAAATAGAACACCCTGTATTTTATATCATTATCGAAAAGTAACATTACCATACTATAATTTTTGTATAACATTCCCTGTGTAAATTTATTAGTTTTCTAGATATTTCCATTTTTCAGAGCAAAATTATTAATAATTACGGGTTTAAATCTTTCCAAATTTTAGGTAAGCCATGACTGAATAATTGTCTAAAACTTACAATTTACGATTACTGATGATCAATCTGTAATCAAAGTTGGCTACAATTTTTGTTATTAACTTTTATTACTATCTATTACTTATAACGGATCTACAAAGCTTTACCCCACTGACCAATCACACTGTATGGATAAATCGATTTTTTTTTTAATTTCAAACTATTTTAAAAATGTGATTAATGTAATGATAGTTTAAAGTACGTTAATAAATCGATATCTACAAATTGATGGTGCCTCAGTGACATTAGACTGCAGATCGAGAGGTCTCCAGTTGGAACCCGGCTGTTGTGTATCTTTTTTTAATTGTTTTAATAAATAATTAAAAGTTTATATACTTAAAATTATATATACCATTTTAAACAACCGTGGTATTATAAAAAATACTATTTTATACTACATAGTGTAATTTTTGGAATCATAATTATAAATAACAGTTAATACACCTACTAAAAATTCATATTTTATAAGTTAAATATTCTTTCCGAACATGTTGTGTCCTATATGTACAATAACAAAACCGTGATATTATAAAAAGTACTTTTTTGTTAGAGTGTAAATTTTGTAATTTTAAGCATGTTATCGTTAAATCGTTTATCACTAAATTATTTTATATTCTTTCCTATAAATAATAAAAAGGTTTTATTATAAAAAAAGTTCTTTTTTACAAAAGTGTAATTATTTAAATTTAGTTTTACTTTTATTATGAATAGGTAACCACTACTGTGATGACGGCATCATGAAGTCGTGATGACCCAGTCCATTTGTTTTTAAATAAAATCCTACTTTTTTTTCGTGAAAATTAAATATACAGAGTAATTTTAATTATAATTTATCAAATGTTGAATGGGTTGCATAATATGCGAGTTCATTTTGAATGAAGTAAAAAACAGACGTACTCGCAATCATTTAGGGCCAATTTCTCATATCGAGTTCAACTCCAGTATAACCTGAAATTTTTGGTGAACGTCAGTTTATTAAAGTCAAAATCGTCTTTCTCAATTCACGTTCAACCGATGGCAGTTTAAACTTGAACGATGCTTGAACGGTGGGATTTGGCCGTTAAAAGATTTCAGAACCCAGTTCAGATGATTTCATGGATTACGCATGCGTTGTATTAACCTTCGTCGGGCGGCATAGGTACAATTGTAACTTTTGAGTTTTTAAATTGTGATAACTTTTTTTGTTGAAGAGATAGAGACTTGAACTTTTGTGACATCTCCACATTGATCCAGTAGACTATGTGAGCAAAATATAACAAAGAAATCTTCATTCAGTTCCCAACAGGGGGCTTAAATTTTTCCTATCCCCATAAACGACGGCATAGGTATATTTGTACCTTGTACTTTTTTTTAATAAATGTTATAAAAAATCAATACATTTTGTACTTAAATGATAGTTTATTTGAACCAAAATTCAAAAATAAATGTTAGTGTGGATTTTCGCAACATACATGTCGTTTTAGACAGAGAATGACCGTCACACAAAGGTAGAAAACATGCTACACAACTTTTTCTCGTTTTAGGCTGTTTTTTCCATTCGTTTCGACAAACACGGTAACTTCAGGTTACTGAGGTAGATCCACAAATGCTGTGAGATACTTGAGGAGAAGTATCTACATCAGGACAAAGATCTTTAGAAAGATCCTTCAAAAACTTCTTCCGTTGGCCTTTTTTTAATGGATTGTGGTCTCGATATAATGTAGGATGCTAAGCCAGTGACGTCAATCATATAAAAAAAGGTCAAGTACCAACTCAATGTTCGACGCTTGAGCGTACATTCACCCAGCATTTTATCCATCGTATCAACCACCCTTTAGTTTTACTCTAATTCTTAATCATTTCAGGCTACTTGTTTTGTCAAACGCATGGACGAGAGTAACACTACTGCTTCGTTTTTCTTTAGCAAATAAGAAAATATGGTAGCATCATGATTGTATGTCAGATTTGTGTAAAAACAGCTCTTTTCTTGCTTGTTTTCATATTGGTAAGAAAAATCTCTATTTTTTTCTTAATGAGCCCACGAACATCATGTGACACGAATGAATTCTAGACTTTAGCGAGTTCAAAACTGGTAAAAAGTTATCTGTGGTAACCTTTCGCCCAGATCCTTTATAAGACGTAATCAGATCCAAAACTCTTTTGTTTGCCAACGAACTTGTCGGTAACCATATTCTGTTTTTCAATTATAAAGGTGCATTTGTATGGGATGAGGTGTTTGATGCATTAAAAACCCAAAATACCATGTTTAGTGTGTTTGGAAGATATAAATTGTGTACATTTTGTAGGTATGGCCTCTAAACGGAAACAACTGTTCATCTATGGTTATGCATTGGGATGGTTGGTAGTTTTGTTGCACATTTTTATTCAGCATTGTCCAGATATCTCGTATAAATGCAGGCTTATCAGTTTTTTTGCGTTAATAACTCGTATTTTCGTTGTCAAATCTTATAAATATTAGCATAGTCTTGAGATGATCACGAGACATAGCTGCACGTATGAGTGGCAGACTCCATATTCCCCATCTCACACAAATTTTCTTCATTGATTCTATTTATACCTCTTTTGTCGGCATTTTCGTAAACTATAGATGTAGAATCATTAATACTAATGATAATTTTCAGGTATAATATATTGACAAACACCAAACAAATAAATGTGGGTGAAATCTATGTTTCCATTTGAAATAAAATACGATGCTACTCTTCCTAGAATTTGTTTACGACCACTATTTCCAAAAGTTTATTCTTCTTCTTCTTCTTCCTCTTTATAAGCAATTCTGCTTGTTCATTGGCAAATTTATACCTCTATGGAAGGTTGTCACTCCATCTTGTGCGCGGGCGGCCGATACTTCTCCTACCGATTGGTGATTTATCTCGTGCTATTTTGACCACACGTGTCTCCCTATTCTGGTTATGTTGTTGTTCCATTCTTTTTTTCTATTTAGTGTCCATTCGTTTATACACTGTACGTTGCATTGTCTTCTAATATCTTCGCTCCTCTTTCGATCTCTCAGTGTATTTCCTGTAATCCTTCTCAGTACTCTCATCTCTGCCCTTTCCAGTAGTCTTTGTGTTGTGGCTGTATCGGGTCTTGTTTCTGATGCATATGTCATTATTGGTCCTACACTGGCTTTATAAATTCTTGACTTCATCTCAGTGTTAATATGTCTGTTTCGCCATATAGTGTTATTAAGACATCCTGCCAATTTATTTGCTTTTTGTACTTGATTTCTCACTTCTTTGTCTAGGTCTCCGTAACTTGACAATGTAACCAAAAGTTTATTGTTACAGTAATTTCAATAATTTACGATAGATAACAGGGATTACTTAAAAGCGGCTTCCAATCTTTGTTTGTAAATCCTTACAAGAACAAATTACCGAATATTATTATTTATTTATTGCAATATTAAACAATTTTTTACCAGTTATGCCAGCAATAAAATAGTTATTTTCTTAACAAATGCAGAAAGTCATTCTTTTCCGCACGCGACTGCAGTCTGCCGAACGACGCGAAGCGGGAGTTCGGCAAGCAGTCGAGTGCGGAAAAGAGACTTTCTGCAAGAGTTAGAAACAATATTTTTTCTAAGAGTCTTTAAAAAATTACCAAATCTTAATCAATTAATTTAATTAATATGATTATTTCATTCATAGGAGATTCTGACCAATAGAAAGCTACAGAAATCTAAACTAAATTGATAATTTTTGATAATTTCCCGTCGTCAAGTATAGTACGTCAGATGCCCTTCCTTGCTACGAAAAAATACATTCAGTGACATTAATTACAATTAATATTTTAAAAAATTATAAAAGTGATGACTTTCAACCGTCAATATTTATAACAACTGTGTGTTTAATTGTACTAATTTGTACTTACATAAATAAATTACAATAAAATTTTGGTTTTGAACAGTTTTATTCATGAAATAATCGCAACAAATTGCACTCGATCTCTAAAATTAATATAGAATTTTAGAGCTCTTGCGCAATTACTACTGAAAATATATACACAATTTAATTCTTTGCCAAGGTTGTCAAAACCAAAATTTCAATATAATTAGTTAGCATGACGACGATCTTGGTTTCCATGACGATGATTCAAAACCACCTTTATTGTCTACCGAGATATATTTGAAATAAATTAGTAAATAATATCTAAATATAAGTTTATTGCATGTATTATAATTACTTTAAGGCCATATTAACATATCTAAATTAACACGCGTGCAGAAAAGTAGAAACCGCGTGCGGAAAAGTAACACGTGTGCAGAAAAGTAACACGCGTGCGGAAAAGTGAAACTTTCTAAACTAAAATGCGTGCGCGAAAGTAGACATTTTTGCACGCTCGTAGAAAAATAGTATTACCTTAAAACTAACAAAGATTGCCTTTAGATTAAGGAATTTTTAAGAGAATATGTTATAGGTACAATTGTACCTATGCCGTCTGTTACCGGTGTAAAATTATGCCGCTCGACAAAGGATAACACGAAACGCTGTCATAATATAAAGATATCCTATTTTATTATATTAAGCCTAACGATAAACGATAACATTATTTTTGTTTTTATAACATTTAATTATAATTATTAAAATGACTATTTGACTATAAATACTTAAATTTAACTTTATTCAAAAACAGCATAAAAATGGTAGTACAAAATGGCGATAGCTTTTTACCTCTTGCCATCTATTGGCATTTCTCGAAAGCTGTAGAACGTGCACTGACATGAACGTGCAATGAGAAATGCACTCCAAACAAAACCGAAGTTCACCACTGAACTGCGGTCAACTGAGCCATAGATTAAGGCAGGTATGAGAAATCGACCCTTAGTGTTTAACTTCCGACCACCGGTTAGGCTCTCTACAATATGCAGACCATCATCAGGTCAACGGTTACAAGTAAACTAAATGATGCCGTTACAAGGAGTTATTTCTATATTCTTCAATAATATAATTTATGGCTCAAATTATGCTAATGGGAATTTGGTTGGATAGACGGACAATGTTGCATAGTTTAACAAGTATATGGACAACTTCTTGAGGGTAGAAAGAAAAGTGGCGAAAGACAGCCAACAAATCTGTGTTAGACATTTTGTTTGTGAAATGGAATAAAAGTGATGTCATATATTTAATTTTTAATAGGTAACGGTTTTAACGTTGTACTTATATTTATTAAAAGATTTCTATTTATTTATGTGTTAATGATTGTAAGAATGACAACGTTTGAATCAAAAGAGTTAATAACTGAAATAGGTGTTAACTCTGGGTATGCAATTTTAACCAGTTAAGTTGTAAGTTGAGATCTCAACCTATAAGATATTTGACATTTTCAATTTTTCCACAAATTTTCCAAATAAAAAACAACAATAAAACACGAAAATAGAAAACTAAAACAGTTAAACAAATGTAGTGCTCTTCAGCTAACTCCTATTATCACCCTTTTAATATTATTTATTTATGAACAGAACTCAATGTAGGTAACCCCACTTCTTTTACTTATTTTAACAGTTTAATAAGATTTCGTCTCTGTTTCAATTAATAAAGCAATTTCTCTTTTTCCCTTTCTTACTTTTAATTAACCTTCAACTGAGTCCAGATTTATCCATACGGCTCACACTCCCTCTAAGGGGAAAATTGAGCTCTGGTGGGACTCTTTCCATGTTATCGAGCCCTAGGTGACTTGGTATGCAGGTGTATCTCCCAAAAATTTTCGTACACTTCTATCCGTCGCGAGTAGTACAGCTTTCTGCAGGGTCTTATACAGATGTTCATTAAGACACAGCTTTTTTATGCTTTCGAGTAGGGTCTTCGGAATGACTCCAGTAGTAGACATAATAATCGGTATTGTCTGGGTACTTTGCATTGTCCATTGTCTCCGTATTTGAATTTCCAGATCTCTCTACTTGACGATCTTTTTAGTAAATTTAGTACGTAAATTATTGTTGTTAGGAATCGCCACATCAATGAGTGTTGTTTGTCTCGTTAATTTATTTACTAATACGAGATCTGGTCTATTATGTGCCACTGTTTGGTTTGTGAGGACAGCGCGGTCCCAGTATAGCTTATAGTTGTTATTCTCAAGCATACTCTCAGGAACGTATTGATAATATGGGAGATGGTCCGTTTGGAGAAGTCCCAGTTTGATAGATATGTCTTGATGAAGGATCTTTCCAACTGAGTCATGCCGTTCCTTGTATTCAGTTGCAGCAAATGCCTGGCAGCCCCCGGTAATATGTTGGATGGTTTCTTGGGCTTGACATTCATATCGGCATCTGTCGTTCTGAACTTGAGGGTCTTTGTCGATGTATTTCTGGTTGGTATAACCTGATCCTGAATGGCCAGTAATGAGCCTTCCGTTTCGGGGAACATCTTTCCTGATTTCAACCAGTAGTTCGACGCTATATTGTCGACATAATCTTGGCTGACCTCATTGGGATGTCGCCCGTGCAGAGGTTTACCCATCCAGGTGCGTACTTTTTTGTTCTTAGTAAGGTGGTTTATGCGCATTTCTGGTTCCCTCAGTTTGATCGGTGTTGTGTCATATAATGCGCAGATAGCGCGATGTAGAGTAGATGTCTCTCTGAAAATAAGTTTTCAAATTAGCAATTTGTTTATCCAATTGCTTACCTATTAAGTCCAACTGAGACTATTATTATTATTAATATTACTATTTCACTTATTTTCACCCGACTCCACAACTGAACCTATTAGTTTCTTTCTTTACTTTTCTTTTCTTTTCTTTTCTTTTCTTTTCTTTTCTTTTCTTTTCTTTTCTTTTCAGTTGTGGTTTTTCAGTTTCAGGTACCTACATTGATGTCAACTAAATCGCTTGGTGCTGATACAATCATTTAGTTGTTTTCTATTTTCTTCCTGTTTACGACCACTGCTCCTAACCTCAGAACATCTAGGAGCAATGACCTTTAACATTTTGGTTACAATTGCATAACCATAGTTATGACATCACTTTTTATTCTATTTCACAAACAAAATATTAAACACAGATTTGTTTGCTCTCTTTCGCCACTTTTCTTTCTACCCCCAAGGACTTGCCCATATACTTTTTAACCTATGCAACATTGTCCATCTATTCAATCAAATCCTCATTAGCATAATTTGGGCAATCTTCTTCTTCTTCTTGTAGTGCCTATCCGTTTCGGTTGTTGGAGACCATCATGGCAATCTGTACTCTGCACACTGCTGCTCTAAAAAGACTTGTGGTTGTTGTGTTAAACCATGTGCGTAGATTCTTCAGCCTGTAAATCCTTCGCCTTCTTGGTCCTTGTTTTTCCCTCCACTTTTCCTTTCAAGATTAGTTGCAGTAGTCCATATCTTTCGCTGTTTCTCATGATGTGACCGAGGTATTCAATTTTGGCTGCTTTTATTGTGGTTAACAGCTCTTTGTGGTTAACAATAATAATTTGGGCAATAAATCATATTATTGAAGGCTACAGAAATACTTGAAGACTCCTTGTAACGGCATAATTTAGTTTACTTGTAACCGTTAACCTGATGATGCTCTGCATATTGTAGAGAGCGAAACCGGTCGTCAGAAGATAAAGAATAAATGATTGCAAGTAGGTACGTCTGTTTTTTACTTCATTTAATATTAATCAATATTGCCGTAAAATTAGCAGTTCCTGTGAGTTAGTACATACTCCAAGGTGTTAAAATTCTTAACTTGAACAGGTACAAGAAATTAGTTTAAATTTTTAACAGCAGAAATAGAACTATTGGTTGAAATAAATATGTATAGGTACCATTTTTATTCAGTTGCAATGCGAAGGCAAAACTGTCTTATTTTTCACTTAGAACAGAGAGAGCAAACCAGCACCCTAAATCGACGATTTTCGACTCTACTTGGAGTCATCATCAGAGAGGCGTAGGCTTACTGCTCTCTGCCCCAAGTGACGAAACTCCGAAAGCTGATACTCGCATTGCAACTGACGTTTATGGAGTAAATGTCTAGCGACATCTGATAACTGAAAGTCAAAGTTTTCAACCTAATAGAAACATTAAAAATATTGAAAAATATTAAAAATATTCCTAAAAGATATTTAGTTGAAAACTTATTGGATCATTTTCCTGGTAACACCTCCATGGCTTCTAAAAATTGCAAACCAGGTGGATGCTGAAGCGAAGAAGACAAGAGGGAATTTAAAAACTTACAATTCACGACCCCGTCTGTTCAACTGGTAAATTCCAACGGAAAATGGACCTAGTTACTCAAATGAGTAAAACTAATATAAAATGAAATAAAAATGTATACCATTTTTATTCAGTTGCAATGCGAAGGCAAAAGTGTCTTATTTTTCACTTAAAACTATTGGTTATTTAAATAAAAAACAGTTTAAATAAGGTGCTCAAACTGAGATCTCCTCATTTCTTGGCAATGTAAATATTAGCTTGAATTCACGCGACACGTTTTCAAGAGTTTTATCTCAAATACGGTTAGTTTCAATGTTTATACAATATATTCAATTATTTACGTTACTTCATCGTGTGCGGACATGTCATTCATATAATTTCCATCGGTTTCCATCTTTGTTGGCGAGCCACAAATTATCGAGGGTACACCGATGAGGACGCTAAGTTTATCTTTATGTTATGAGGATATATCACCGCTAATTTGTTTTACAAGGTCCATGCTATTTTGCTACTATGTGTCATGTCCATTTTTTCCAGTGTTTCGAACCATGTTTTCCTTTCTGGCTTGACTCGTTTCTTGGCTAAAAGGGTCAGCTTAGTAGAGGATTTTCTACAACTCCTGGGAATAACTTTCCTAGATACATTTTTTTAACTCTACAAATTTTTCGTAATTTTCCACTTTTGGTAAGACGTAGCAGCGCAAAATTTAGCTTGTCTGCATACTTTTCCCAGTTTCTCTTTTTAAAATTCAATCTCCTTCTGAATAGGATGTCTGACAATTGGAAAGTTGTTGATACCAATTATTGATCTATGCTGAATGTTTGGTATCAGCCTTGTGTAAATCGATCTTTGTCGTCAGTGCTTGAAAAACAGACATCCGGGATACATCCGCTATTTTAAACTTTGCTCTGAAAAGACGATATGAGTTTAGGATCATGCATTAATGTGAGACCATTTGTTTCAGCCTATGTTTCTTCTGCGCATCCGAATCTGCATAGCCCCAGGGTAAACCGTGACTGTTAATGTTTCCTATTATAAGCTGATTGGATTGTGACTCGAAGTTAGGTAAGGTTGAAAATATAAATGGCTGGTTTGGGGGTTTATATATCGAGGTTATTATGCATTTTCCGATCTCAATGGATATTATCTCTGCCGTTTACATTCTTCCTTTTTCCCACAAATGAGACTTTGGTTTGAGTTCTCATAAATACCGCGCACCCAATATTATTGTGTGGTATCTTCGCAATCAGTTTCATATCTGAAATTTTCACTCTACAGGAAAAGTCAAACAATAAAGAATGCACGTATTTTTCCCCTTGTTGTCATATTCTAAATTTCACAAAATATATATAGGGCAGTCAATGAGGGTATTTGGCTCCAAATTCCATCCTACTACATCGACTGACTTGATATTTTCACAGTAAGTAGGGAATAGTTCAAGAAACAAAGCCTAACCTATGCCGATGTGCGCTTTTATTTTGGGGGGTGGTTCCCACCCCTTTTCGGGGGTGAAAAATGTTTTAAGCAAAAACTGTTCTATGATTATTTTTTAAATCTCAATACTTTTTGTGTTATTCGTGGTTGAAAATTGGCCATTTTCATTGAAAAATTACTCCTTTTCGGACGGATTTTTGCGAATACCTTAAAAACTATGCATCTAACAAAAAAACTATATAAAATATTTCTGTAGGTTATAAAAAAAAACAAAGAGGTTCGTTCCTTCTCAAATCTTTTAGTTAAAATACAAAGAGGGATATGGTAGGTAAAAAGAGTTTGTTTTTTTGCTGCAATCTCAAATCGGTGTATTCCAGTGGCGGATCCAGGGGGGGGCGATGGGGGCGATCGCCCCCCCCCCCCTCTCAACCCAAGTGATTTATTTTTTTTAATTATAATACAGTAAAACCTGTGTTACCGGCCACCTGCCAAAATCGGCCACCTGTACTAACGGCCAGTTTAAAAAATCCCCAAACCAATTATAAGTAGACTACAAAAACTGGCAATACCGGCCACCTTTCTATATCGGCAAATGGTTCTTTCATTTTTAGTGGCCGTTACTGACAGGTTTTACTGTATAAAGATTACAAAAACGTTCATTTATTTTTCAAATGGATAATTATACATGTTTTAAAATTACAATATTATATGAATTACTTACATATAAATATATTTTATTAATATGGGACTTGTCTAAAACGGGCCAGTGACGCCAGTGTATTCGGAAATGAGTAATTTATAATTCTTAGGTATACATTAAAAATTAAAAATGATTACAATAAGCATATTTAAACAAATATGGGCCATTCCACGAACATACGCCTGTTTTGGATTACTTCGACAACGAATATTTTAATGTGCAACATAAGAAGTACCAACAGAGTTGGTCTGTGCCCATTGAATTGGCAAGTACCTAGCATCTTCGAGCAGGGAACCATGGCACCCTTTTAGCATGTGTTCCACTTTATCTTTTAACATCGACTTGTAGTCATAACATTTTAACATATTACATTATGTAAACCATATATGATGATGTTAACACTATTTACAGTGTGCTAGTTTCAAAATACTCGGCAGGATGCACCGAAGATGTTCTGTTTAGAACGAAAACGTTCTGCATTCCATGACATTTTATAGTTTTAAATAAACGATTTTATACCAGAATACATCTCGAAGTTTTTACTTCTGTATTGGTTTGTTAATTAAATTTTAAACTTCATATGGGAAAGTACATCATGTGACACCTCATTTAAAAGCTTTTGAGATAGTGATTACAAAAATGTATAGGTAATATTTGTGCAAAATCTCGGTCCAATGCTTTTTAAATGCATTCATTTTTTTATAATCCTGAGAAAACTAATAAGTATTTTTAAAAAATTTAAACACAAAATGCAAGATTACATTATTACCGAGGGAGAAAGTCCCTGAAAACTTCTATACCTAATGTTTATTTTAATAAGTTACAGGGGTCAAAAAGAAGAGAAAATTGAGTATGATTTTTAATTTCAAATGCCTATATCATTCACAAGAAACCTTTTGTTTATTCTAATGGACTTTCGGCCCTCGGTAATAATGGTATTTTATTCTGCGTTTAAATTTTTCAAAAATTATCGTATTAGCTTTCTCAGGATTCGAAAAAAATGAATGTTTAAAAAGCATTTGACCAAAATTTTGCGCATGTAGGTATTATACATTTTTGTAATCAGTATTTCAAACGCTTTTCAATGAGGTGTCACATGACATGATGTACTTTCCCATTACGAAATACCATTAAAACTATTTCGACATGAATTTGTTTGCATTGAAAAAAGTAAAGTAGTTATTTTGATTTTTTGAAAATTACATTCGTTTAATTCATTATTACATTTCCGAAACTACTGTAAGTTGCTAACTTATAAAGTCTCATTTTGTAGGTTTTTTAAATTTTAATGATAATTCACTACATATTATATTTATTTTTTAAACGCTTTTACTTAGTTCAGTAGTTGGCGTCAAATCTTTAGACGTTAGTTTGAGTGCCTTTTCTCCAATGCAAATGAATGAAAATTTGCAGACATATGTATTAGCGGGAACAAAAAGAATAATCAATAAAAATTTTTTTTATGTTTCTTAATTGTTTAAATAAAAAAAAAACGATTTTAATGGAAAATGCTTAAATTCTCTTGTTTTTTACAATGTAAAAACTTGAAACTTTTACAAATTGTAGCTAATGATATGAACTATACATAATTTTACTTTTTACGTTAATTGTTTACGTTATGCTTCATAAATAAACAATTCAGTTTCAATTTTTTTGCCGATTCCGACTACTTTTCATGTTTGTACATCATATGTTTTATACATATATTTTAATAAACATGGCGATATATTTTATTGTTTGAAAAGTGTAAGACTAAAAAGTAAAAAATAAAAAAATATGAAAAATTTTTTTTAAGAAACGCTTTTCTTTAGTTACGAGTGGCCAAAATTAAAAGTATTATAAAAAAATCAACTAAAAACCAAAAAATAAAAAAATTGAAAAAATCAAACACATTCGTTAAAGAAAAGCGTGGGGCGAAAACCGTTTATTCGATGAAGACGCGCCATGCTTTTTATTGACGAATGTGTAAGATTTTTTAAATTTTTTTTATTTTTTGGTTTTAGTTGATTTCTTTTATAATACTTTTAATTTTGGTCACTTGTAACTAAAGAAAAGCGTTTCTTAAATTTTTTTTTTCATATTTTTTTATTAAATTTTTTATTCATTATCAATATGTTATTACAAATTAAGTACTTAGATAAAATGAAATGATTTAATTTTTGTATGAAAAATTAAAAATTTTTAAATATACTTTTGTATTATCTACATTTTTACGCCTACATGATTATTTTTATTATTATCCAGATTTAGCCATACTGTTCACACTCTCTCTAAGAGGAAAATTTACTCATCCCGATACCTGAGGTAACAAAAAGATTGAGCTCTGGTGTGACTTTTTACGTGTTATCGAGACCTAGGTGACGTGGTATGCTGGCTGGAGTATCTCCCAACAATTTTCATACACATCTGGCAGTCGAGAGTAATATGTACAGCTTTCTGCATGGTCTTATAAATATATTGATTTAGAGACTCAGCTTTTTTATGTTTTCGAGGAAGTTCTTCGGAATGAGTGCAGTAGTAGACATAATAATCGGTATTGTTAGGGTATTTTGCATTCTCCATTACCTGTACTACGTACTAACGGCCACTAAAAATGAAAGAACCATTGGCCGATATAGAAAGGTGGCCGGTATTTCCAGTTTTTGTAGTCTACGTATAATTGGTTTGGGGAATTTTTAAACTGGCCGTTAGTACAGGTGGCCGATTTTGGCAGGTGGCTGGTAACAGGTTTTACTGTATATAGAAATTTAGCCGATCGGCCCCCCCTCTTAATGATGCTGGATCCGCCGCTGGTGTATTCAACTTGAAATAACAGAGAAACTATCGATTTTAGGTGTATAATGATACTAATAACTTTTGTAGTGCTTAATAGATCTTTAAAATGAGCAATACTAGTTGTCGATTACATGCAAACTAAGCGAGATATTCTGCAAAAAAGTTAATGACTCATGTATTTTAAGAAGAAATGAGAAGTATATTCAACCCCTCATTCACCAGAATTTAAATACATCGTTTTTATTCTACAGTACTTTTTATTATAGTGTTATTTCTATGTTCAAACAAGTTGGGCTGGAATAAAATGAATGGTTTTTGAAAAAAATAAGATCAAATTATAGAGCGCATTTTTAAATTTTCTTAAAAATCTTTCTTTTCCTCCATGTAACTCGAAAAAGATAAGAGATAGGAAAAAAGGATACCATACAAAAATGTAGGGCTTTTTCAGGTAAAAAATTTCTTTTCATTTTTCATTACTGTATCTCTTATCATTTTCAAGTTACATGGAGAAAAAGAAGATTTAAGAAAAATTTAAAAATGCGCTCTATAATTTGATCTTATTTTTTTCAAAAACCATTCATTTTAATCCAGCCCAACTTGTGTGAACATAGAAATAATACTATAATAAAAGGTATTGTAGAAGGAAAACCATGTACAGTGGAACTTGGATATTACGGCTTCGGTAGTTACGTCATCTCGGTTGTAACGTCAATTTTTAATAGGTCCGGCCAAAACCTATTCGATAACATTATTAAAAACTCGGTTTTATCGGTTAAAATTAAGGTAACCCTCGTGTATAGCGTCATAAAATTTTACAGACGGTTGTCATTTTTTTATTTTATGAGGGATAAATTGCAATGGGTTTCCGGTTTGTAAACTTTATTTTTCGGAAAGGGTTGTGCAGAAGAATATAATTGACTTTATTCAACGTTAGAGAACTTTTTCATAAAATGTATATTTTATATACATAATAGGTTTTATTTCTTATTTTTTTATCCTAAATGCAGCAATAATGCTGTAATAAAATTTTGCCTCGTTAAAATCTCATTTTTTTCTACCTCTTTTATAACGTCACTCTGATATAGCGTCATTTTTTTACTGGACCCTTCAATGACGCTATAAGCAAGTTCCAATGTATTTACATTTTCGTGGATGAGGGTTAAAATTACTTCTCATTTTTTCTTAAAATACATTAGTTGTCAATTTTGTTTGCAGCATATCTCGCTTAGTTTAATGTAATGGACCTTTAATACAGCTCATTTTAAAGGTCTTTTCAAGCACTACAAAAGGTATAAGTAGCATTATACACCTAAAATCGACTGTTTCTCTGTTATTTCAAGTTGAATACACCAATTTGAGAATGTACCAAAAAACAAACTATCTTCACCTACCATATCTCTTTTTGTATTATAACTAGAAGATTTATGAAGGCAAATGCCTCTTTGTTTTTTATAACCACCAAAAATTTTTAATGTAGTTTTTTTAGTTAGATGCATAGTTTTTAAGGTATTTGCAAAAAACCCTTCGAAAAGGTATTATATTTCAATGAAAATGGTCAATTTTCAACCACGAATATCTCAAGAAGTATTGAGTTTTCAAAAAAAATTATAGAACAGTTTTTGCTTAGAATTAGGTTCTCTGGCGAATTCCGTGGTAATTGTAACCAAAAATTTTTCCACCCCTGAGAAGGGGTGGGAACCAACCCCAAGATAAAAGCACACATCGGCATAGGGTAGACTTTGAATTAGGAGATAATTAGAGGCTAGGCCCAAAATTTCATTAAAATCCATGCAGTAGGATAGAATTCGGAGGTAATATCCTATTCTTGCTCCCATTGACTGGCGTAACAGGGAATATTCAAATTTTTTGACACGCCTGACGTGCCATTCCTACTACAGCGAGCATTTCATTGGGTAGAATTAGTGACGAGTTTATATGCTATGGATATGGTAACTGACTTCTGTCATAATATTGTAGGTTAAATGTAATGTCAAATTATTGTTTTCAAATTAAATTTTATTTATGTAGTTTATTTTAACGACAGTTTATGTTTTAACCCCTTACCTTCTCTATCCTTGATTGGTCGATTAGGTTCGTAATAGTTTTGTTGTATGATAGGTTTAGTAAGGCGTTAATTTTAAGAAATGTTTCTGGCTAAATGGATACAGCTTCCAAAGTCCATAAAAGAAGAAGAAGAAAAAATTAACAAACACAAATCTTACATAACCTTCTACATTACAACATAACACATGACTCTGATACTTATATTACAGATATTTATCTTTGTTTCACACTCTTAAAAACAAAGAGAGACAATGTAGCGGGTAGCTGTTTTGGTAAATATACATTATTTTTTGAATTTGTTATTTGTTTGTAATCAAGTTTGTACTGGTGGGTTATGAAGTTTTTCAATCTATGATGTGCATTCCTAATGGTTTGACTTTCAGTTTAGCTGCAGGATTTCCTGGATGCACAATACTGGAAGTTAGATGGAGCTGAAAATATAAAGGGCTGGTTTGCGGTTTATATACCGTGGTTATTGTGCATTTTTGATCTCATTGGTTACTATCTCTATACTTTTACCTTCATTGTTTCCACAGATGAGACTATGAGACTATGGTTTGAGTTCTCACAAATACAGCGCTCCCATGCTTATTGTGTGGTAGCTCCGCAATCAGTTTCATACCTGAGATATTTGGTCTCTGTGATTCCCTGAATACACAATACCTCACACTTCTTGTTCTTGCAGAATTCTGATACAATTTCTTTCTTGGCTATAATGATGCCCTCAATATTATTATGCTTTCTACTGTCAATGTTGGTTCAGAAGAATTGATGTGACTTCGTGTTGGCCATCTAATTTGGTTTGGCCCGGTGCAATGATACATTCCATAATAAATACCTTCATACCGAGGCAGTTACCAAATCAGGCGTTTCTAAGACATATAAAAATGTAATCTTAAAAAATAAATTTAGCGCAATGATTAAACCCCGGAGTGCTAACAGTATTAGTTTTTCATATGTGCCTCATTTAATCTAAACGGCCTTTTAAACCGGTCGTGTTAACACAAACGTCGATAATGGGCACGAACAAATCCCACTCGATGACAGAAAGCAATTACCTTAAAAGGATGAAATGCATGGACAGAAATTATTAGCATAAAAATCATAAGTCTAATTTTTATGGAGGTAAATATCACTGGTGCCAAATATTTAGACGTTGATAGAGCAAATAATACCAAAACTGATCGCGCTATTTCAAATTAAATTTTGTAATACAAACAAACGGAGTTACTTCCTATTATGATAAGACCGTTCGTGATTATTCGACCAAAATATTTCCAAATCGATCGATTGGGAGTAGAGGCTTTCTATAATGGCCAACTAGATCGCCACACCTTACTCCTCTGGATGTATTCTTATGGGGATATATTAAATTAAAAGTATATGCCTCTCAAATCAATAATCTTAACAAACTGAAGGAAAGAATTCGCAGTGAAATTCATGTAATTCGACCTGAGACTTTTGAAAACGTGCTGTGTAAATTTAAACAACGGCTTATAGTGGAGTCAATGAAGGTTTTCACCTCCGATTTCGTTGAACCTCCATCGATTTTCATGAAAATTGGTAAGTATGTAGAGGATACCTCAAGAAACAAAGGTGACATGGTGCCAACTTGCGCTTTTACCCTGCGGGGGGTTGCCGCCCCTTCTCGGGGGTGGAAATTATTTTATTAAAAATAATACCACTAATCGATAGAGGGACAAATTAAAAGTAAAATTTGTTATATAAAGTTATTTCAATAAATCAATAGTTTTTGAGTTATTAAAGATCAAATGTTTTGATTTTTCCTGAAAAAAATCCATGTTTTAAAGCAGTTTTTCATAAATAACTTAAAAACCATAAGTTTCGTCAAAAAAGTTGTTATTACCAAAATCGAAGATAATATAAAAATAAATAAGCTTCTTATTCGAAAAAGCCTTTATTACATATACAAAGTGAGTTATATGCAATTGAATGTATATTTTTTTTTCCGCGAGTACTCAAATCTTAGTATTCAAGCTTAAATAACAGGAAAACGATGCACTTTGTTAAATATAGATATTAAACATTTTAATAAAGTACTTAAAGGTAACTATCAAAAAGCTATATAAGAAGTCGATAGCATCAAAATTAAGCAAGTTATGATGGAAATAAGAGAAACCTTTCAGACTTTTAGGGAAGAATGAAAAATGAAACATACGTCATTTCCACAAAAATTAAAATTTATAGTAACCCATTTAAAACTTTATTAATTTTAACATGAGTAATAACTTCAACAGTTTTGACCGGTTTAGAATGCATATTTTTGAAAAAAAAATACGATTAAAAAATTAGAATTTTTCAAATTTTCGTGAATTTCATTTTCTTTTGATAATAACTCCAAAAATACTCGATATACTTAAAAAATGGTAGAAAATAAAATTTTAGGTTTAGCTTTATTTAAGCTTTTTCTTTTTTTAATATTTTTTTACGACAAAAAATAACCGAGATAGAAACATTTAAAACCTAAATTTTACTGCGAGAACCATGTAACCGGGGCGCTTTCACCCTGTATTAAAAAAAAATAAAGGATCTAGAAAATTATGTTTAATATAGTATTATAGAACTTTTACTTAGCTTTGTAACGGTTTTTGGATAAATCTCATATTTCAAAATTTAACGGAGTTATTTTAAAAAAACCAATAACATTTTCTTTGAAAAAATTTTATAGCGGAGATTTTGTATGTATACAGGTTGTGGGAAGTCCAATTAGTCGTTTGTTTACATTTTAATTTAAATACATTTCCAAATATACAGGGTCACCCATATTGACAGGGTGAAACAAAATTATCTTTTGTTTAATGGAACACCCTGTATATTTTTACATTTTGGATTCTCCTCTATGTTTTATTTCTTAAAATATCAGGTTTTGTGATGTTATACGAAGTAGTTTAAAAGATAATTACGTTTTTATTTTCAAATTTCATAGCAATATTCACCCCCTGTATAATTGTAGTGATTTGACATCAGAAAATCAATTTATATTTTAGTGATTTTTAATATAATCTATTATTGTTAAAAATTATTAATCTAGCGAAACGTTTAATTTTAGCTAATACAGGGTTGGTCGAAACTGAATGAGTGTTTTCTCAAAGTTTTAGAGTATGAGTTTTCTCAAACGGAGGAGCCTGTAATGCCTGTAATGAGCATTGTAATGAACATGCTATTGTATGGCACTTTATTATTTCCCACCCTGCCAGTGAGAACTGAATTTATTTTTGAAATCCCTAACTTTATGTCTTTAATTATTTTAAATATTATAAACGATTAAAAAAGAATCAAATTAAATTGAAATGAATAACCAGTGTATATCTTCCACATTTACTTCATATTTAACGTAGCCTGTACCATAACATTGCACAGATTATTATCCCTGTATAGCAACGATATACCATGAATGTGAATTCATACTTGAGAAATGTCCTATATCAAGTCTCACAAAAAAAAAGGGATTCCTCAAACATAATATATATGCAGACAAAATCAGCCAAAGTGATTTGCGATATCTAAATAAAGGCCCTACCAAGTTGGTTTTGTTGAATATAGCATGGAAACACGACGATACTTTAGTGATAAGCGTATTTTTCGTAGTAGCTATAGTATGTTGTTTTATATTATGTATTACCTATATTAAATTAGTTTTAGTATGTTTCGTTTATCTAAAAAAATGTAAAACAAACAAAAATTCTGTTTTTCTTGTAGTTGTTTTTTCGTATAGATATTGTTTTGTATTGTAGTGAATTGAATTTAGTTTTAGTATGTTCCGTGTGTTTGTAAATTATATTTAATTAGATTTGCTTTAATTACTAAAATAAATAAATTTTCAATTATATTTTATGTATTTGTGGAAAAGGAAACCTAGCATTAGCGGCCACATTTCTATAACGGCCAATTGTTTTCTATTTTTAGTGGCCGTTATTGTCAGGTTTTACTGTACCAATAATATTTTATTAAATTATGAAATAGTATTTAAATAAAAAATTTATAAACTTGATAAAAGAAAGTTTGCTTAGAATTTACTCCTCTATCTAATTATGGGGTTATTTTTAATAAAATAGTGTTCACCCATGAGAAGGGGTAACATCCACCCCCAGGATAAAAGCGCAAGTTAATACCACATCATTTTTGTTTCTTGAGGTATCCTCTAACTACTTACCAATTTTCATGAAAATTTATGGAGGTTCAACGAAATCTGGGGTGAAAACCTTCAGTGACTGCCTTTTTGGAAAAATAAAAGATTAATTTTTTTGTGATTGTCGATTTGCTAATTTTCTGATTTTTGGTTGCTATAAGGTTTAAAAAATTAATAAAAATTATAAATCATGCACATAAATGTAAAAAATATTTACTTTACCTAATTAAACGAGATTGCTTGAGCCAGAATGCTGAAATCTGCATTTTTATCATTAAAAAAAAAGGTGGATTTCACCCCTAAAATGCAGAAAGCGCAACTTGGTGCCATATCACTTTTGTTTTTTGAAGTATCATGTACCTAATCAAAAATTTTCATGAAAATCGATGAAGGTTCAAAGAAATCGTGGGTGAAAACATTCAGTGACTACACTTTCAGAAATATAGAAGAATAAGGTTTTCGTGATTTTCGACTTGTTAATTTTCGGATTTTTGGTTGCTATAAGGTTTGAAAAATTAAAAAAAAATGTAATTGATGCACATAAATATAAAAAAATATTTATTTTTCTTAATTAAACGAGATTACTTGCGCCATAATGCGGAAGTCGGCATTTTTTACAATTTAAAAATTAGGGGTGTATTACACCCCTAAAACGCAAAAGTGCAAGTTGATGCTATATATCGTTTATTGCCTGAGGTATCCTCTAACTACTTACCGATTTTCATGAAAATCTATGAAGGTTCAACAAAATAGGAAGTGAAAACTTACAGTGACTGCACTTTCAGGAATCTAAAAAATAATTTTTAAAAGAGGGGTGTATTTTACCCCTAAAATGCAAAAAGCGCAAACTAACACTATGTCACCTTTGTTCCTTGAGGTATCCTTTAACCACTCACCAATTTTTATGAAAATCGATGGAGGTTCAACGAAATCTGAGGTAATAACTCATATCCACCTTCATTGACTCCACTATTATTAGTAAGAACTTAGGAGATCTCAATTTGTGCACCTTATTTAAACTGTTTTTTATTTAAATAACAGTACTTTGATTCCGCTGGTAAAAATTAAACACAGTTCCTTGAAACTGTCCAATACAACTAATTTTTTGAATTTTAATCCCTTGTATATCGTAAACTGATAACAATAGTAATACATACTGGCCATTTTAAAATTTAATTTTCTATTTTATGTTGAGAGTAAAATATAGGTGCCTATTTAAAAAAATTTAGAGAAAAAAATTTTTTTCGAACGTTCTGCGAAACTTTGGCAACAGTGGCAATATTGACATTTGTATAAGATTAATATATGTGACAATATACTCATAGGCGCGCTAAATGGAAGTAATAGAAAACAATTTTATTATTAGTAAATAAATATTTATAAAAATAAACCAAAATAAAATAAACCGAGCTCTACTTATAAGTTTTACTATAAACGTTTATATCAAATACCCTAGTTTAGTCCAAAGAAATGAACGACAGATTGAAGTTCGAAAATATTGTCGACAATGAATATTATATAACTACCTGAAAAAAGTAACATTTGTACTGTAGTCAGAATTTCTGCACCTAAATATAGATTTATTGCGAATTTCATTTTCGTGGGAAACAAATTTTCACACTTTTTTTTATTTATGACATTTATTTATGACATTTCATGAAATGAGTACCTTGGGTAAAAGCAGGGGTAATAATAGGCGGTTCAAGCGTAGCACTGGGCCTGTTACCTTTCTTGTATACCGTAGGCCCTAGATATAGCAGACTACCCTGCTATACTCCCAAAGCCACGTGAGCGGTATAAAACGGGAGACTATTATTATCCAGATTTAGCCATACGGCTCACACTCCCTATAAGGGGAAAATTGACTCATCCCAGATACCTACGGTATCAAAAGGATTGAGCTCTGGTGGGACTCTTTCCGTGTTATCGAGCCCTAGGTGACTTGGTATGCTGGAGTTTCTCCCAGAAATTTTCGTACGCATCTTGCCGTCGCGAGCAATACAGCTTTCTGCATGGTCTTATAAAGGTGTTCATTTAGACCCAGCTTTTTTATGCTTTCGAGGAGGGTCTTCGGAATGACTCCAGTGGTAGACATAATAATCGGTATCGTCTGGGTACTTCGCATTCTCCATTGCCTTCGTATTTGAATTTCCAGATCTCTGTACTTGGCGATCTTTTCAGTAAATTTACGGCGTAGATTATTGTTGTTAGGTATCGCCACATCAATTAGTGTTGTTTGTCTTGTTAATTTATTAACTAGTACGAGATCTGGTCTATTATGTGCCACTGTTTGGTCTGTGAGCACAGTGCGGTCCCAGTATAGCTTGTAGTTGCCATCCTCAAGCATACTCTCGGGGACGTATTGATAATACGGGAGATGGTCCGTTTGGAGAAGTCCCAGCTTGATAGCTATCTCTTGATGAAGGATTTTTCCCACTGCGTCATGCCGTTCCTTGTATTCAGTTGCAGCAAATGCCTGGCAGCCCCCTGTAAGATGTTGGATGGTTTCTTGGGCTTGACATCCATATCGGCATCTGTCGTTTTGAACCTGAGGGTCTTTGATGATATATTTCAGGTAATTTCTGGTTGGTATAACCTGATCCTGAATGGCCAGTAATGAACCCTCCGTTTCAGGGAACATCTTTCCTGACGTCAACCAGTAGTTCGACGCTATATTGTCGACATAATCTTGGCTGACCTCATTGGGATGTCGCCCGTGCAGAGGTTTACCCATCCAGGCGCGCACTTTTTCGTCCTTAGAAAGGTGGTTTATGCGCATTTCTGGTTCCCTCAGTTTGATCGGTGTTGTGTCATCTACTGCGCAAATAGCGCGATGTAGAGTAGATGACTCAGCCTGCATCTGAAAATAAGTCCTTAAATTAGCAATCTGTTTATCTAATTGCTCACCTATATCCATAAGACCTCTGCCTCCTAAATACCGCGGTAATGTCGTTCGTTCTACTGCACTTTTAGGGTGGTGTTTTTGTGCTTTTGTGAGGTGTGTTCGTACTTTCCGCTGAAGATGTTCTATATCCGTTTTTGTCCACTTAACAATACCAAATGAATAGCTAAGCGCGGAACAAGCGTAGGTGTTTAGTGCCTTAAACAAATTTTTACTGTTAAGCTGTGAACGAAGCAGCTGTTTTACCCTTCGTATAAACTCAGTAGTTATCTCTGTTTTCATTTGCTTATGGTCAATTTTCCGCGCCTGCTTTACTCCAAGATATTTGTACATATCGTTTTCGCCCATGGCCTCGATGTTCTTGCCATTTTGCATATCGAATCCACCGGGCTGTACCTTTCCTCTGACTATATTCAAAACACGGCACTTGTCTAGGCCGAAGTGCATGCTAATATCATTGGAAAAAGTTTCTACAGTTTTTAGCATCTCATCGAGTTGGTTTCGAGTGGAAGCCATTAATTTCAAATCATCCATATACAATAAATGATTAAGCTTCGCCACCACATTGTTGTTATTTTTGATGCTAAAACCTGCGTCTGTGGAGTTCAATAGCTGAGATAGTGGGTTCATAGCTAGACAGAACCACAGTGGACTCAACGAGTCTCCTTGAAACAGGCCCCGGGTGATTGCGATATTTTCAGTTTCGATGTTATTTTCACCAGGTATTTTAAGGTGAATTCTAGTCTTCCACTCAGTCATTATATGCTCTAAAAATGTCACTATATTATCATCGACTTTATATATTCTCAATATATCTATAAGCCATTCATGCGGCACTGAATCAAAGGCCTTCTTGTAATCAATGAAGGCAGTAAAAAGATTCCTCTTTTTGGAATATGCCTGGTTAGAAATGACTAAGTCGATGATGAGTTGTTCTTTGCAACCCATGGAACCCTTAGCGCATCCTTTCTGTTGAGGCTCTATGATATTATTCAGAGCACAGTGTTGGTAGATACGCCGGGCTACACAGGATGTGACCAATTTATACAAAGTTGGAAGACAAGTAATTGGGCGGTATTTGGCTGGATCTTGGGTGTTATTTTGATCCTTCGGAATTAAATAAGTGGTTCCCTGAGTTAGGAATGATGGTATATCCTGCGGATTAGAAATAACATGATTAATTAGTGTTGATAAGCATTCATGAACACCCCAAAACTTCTTGAACCAAAAGTTTTGAACTCCGTCTGGTCCAGGAGATTTCCAGTTATGAAGCTCTTTGATGGTATTTGAGACTTCTTCAGTAGTGAAGGGTTCGTAAAGGGTGGTAATGTAGTGTTGGCAGTTCTGTGTCGTATCTTCTATCCATCCAGCATTGTTGTTAAGAGCAGCTGGCGTGGAAAGTTGATTTCCCCAAAACTCATGAATTTCTTCTTGGCTTGGGTAAGTCTTATCGACACTTTCTACAGTGGAATTGAGTTTTCGATAGTTCAGAACTTTCAAAAAGAGCATTGTCGCTTTTGCGGTTGTTACTAACTTTGTACCTCCTTAGTCGTCCTGAATAAACAGAGAGCTTTTGTTTTAATGTATCCAGACACTGATGGGCTGTGTTGTTTTCTGGATCATATCTTGAGTGTCTTGCGGTAGTCAGCATTATTTCTTCAGCTTTTCTGATGACTTTTATACTTGTTACACCTCGTATGTATTCTGTGACTATACCAATATCCCTACGTAATAATTCGATCTTTCCGAGCAGTCTTTTTTCCCAGGGTGCAATTCTGTTACCAGTTCTTTCGTTGTTAGTAACCCGTCGCGTTCTGATCTTAACGCCCATTACATTAGCAATTGCTGTTGCTGCACAGTAGATTAGCATAGAAACGGGAGACTATTATTATTATTATTATTATTTATGACATTTCGCATAATTTTGGCACGGTTTTTATTGGACTTTTTCTTGGAAGGTTTGACTTTATTTTTCGTTTGATGATATATTTCCATTTTTTTAAACTATTGATAATATTTTTAGAATAAAAATCCTCCTAACACCGTATTAGACCAGGGCGCATCTGTAAAAATATTGGTGACTCATATTTTTTTAAAGAAATTGCTTGAAAAACTCATATAATAATATTTGAGTTATCCTCCCACTCAAAAAGGTCCGAAACATTGTTTAAATAATCAAAATGTCAAAAAATGAAGGAAAAATTCGATTTCCCTTGTTGCAAAATAGCAATAATTGCGAAAAACGATAAAAAAAACAAGTATTTGCATTTTACGTTTTTCAACAATTTGTGCTACATTTAGGACCTTAATATTTTACCAAAAAAAATTTATGATATAAGAAAACAATACTGTGAATCTCATTAAGGTCGGTTGAATAGATTTTGCAAAATAAATTTTGCAATCCAGCTTTCGCAAAAAAAATTAATTTTTTCAAAATCTTGCAGGAATGAATATAAAGCAGACAGCAAGTTTAATTTTTTTACATATAGAAGAATACGGTACCTTTTATATGCAATTTGCAAAATTAAAATTGGTTAACCACTACGGCGTCAGGAATGTTTATAAATGCACATTTTTTTTGGTGCTACGCGCAGGACAGCGGATAGTTTGCTCTGATTGGGCATTGACAAATTTTAATTTTTAGTACATTTCGATATAAATAAATAAATTTGTTTATTGCAAAATAAAAACACATATGCTCTGTCCTTTGAAATAACACTTTTTTGGCAAAAACTTTCTTTGTTCATATATTTTAAGTTAGAGAATAAAAGTTTGTTATTTTTAAACATTGGTCACAACTGTCTAAACAATATTTCACAAACAATAATCAAATTAGTTTGATTTTTGTGGAATTAAAATATTAAAATACAACAAAATATAGTGTAAGAAAATAATATATTAGATAAAGATTGGAAGAAATTTTGGTGGAAATCAACTTGTGTGAATAGCCCAGTAAATGAACGGGAAATTCGGCGATACCGTGTAATTTTCAGGGGCAACTCCGAATTGCATGAAAATTTGGATTTAGGTTCTATTTACCCTCCACTTCAAAGTTGAAATTGTGCCGTTGGTTGCTTTTACTTGGGCGGTGACAGTCACCCCTTCTCGGGGGTGAAAAAATATACGTTTAAGATAAGACCGAAAATGGATAAATTGACTGATTTTAAGCAACTTTTGTTCTATAGAGTTTTTTACGTAAGTCAATACTTTTCGAGTTATTTGCCATTGAAAATGTTGCTTTTTCGTCAAAAAAACTACGCTTTTAGACGGTTTTTCGCAAATAACTCAAAAGATAAATATTTTATCGATAAAAATAGTCTTCGCAAAAGTGTAGCTTATAAAAAACCCAAAAAAATGGTGTATCTTTAAAGTCTATCAACTAAACAAAAACAAAGTTGTAGCTCATGAAAAATACGTTCTTATTCGTCTAATTCCAAATCGAATGTTTCAAGGTGAAATCACTGAAAAATTAAGCACTTTTCGGGAAAACCCCATTTAAACTTTTTTAAAGTGTTTATAAAAAGCTTTTGTTTTAATTGTCAACAAAACTTTTAGCATTAAAAATAAGCGAGTTACGCTCAAAATAAAGTTGGTCCTCTTTTTTTTTTTGTTGTAAAAAATCATGAAAATCTCGCCGTGTTTAGCTCCCCAAATGAAATTAATCGCTACCGCTTTACAAACATTTTACTTACCTATCTATTTTTTATATGATCTGTCAGTCTCACCGGCTTAAAGTGTTTATTTTTGAAAGGGTTATAATTGAGAAAGCTTGAATGGGTCACTAATCACGAGTGTATGCAAATTTTGAACAGCCATATCTTAACCAATTTTTGTCTTACGGAGAAACAAAAGGAAACTAGCATATTTATAATAGCGAAACCTACATTTTTTTACTCTTTAAGATTTTTCTTATCACTAATACTTTTTAAGTTATTTTGAAAAAATGAAATTTTTGAAAAATTTTTACAAATTTTTTTTTAATATAAAACTAAATGTTTTCAAAAATAAGCACTTCAAACCAATCAAACTTACAGATCATATAAACAATACACATACAGTTAAAATAGATGTTAAAGCCAAGCGATTAATTTCATTTAGGGTGCCAACTTTTTTTTTCAGTGTCACTCGTTTATTTTTGATGCTGTAAACTTTTGTAAAAAAACAAAGAATAAGCTTTTTATGATACTTTAAAAATGTTAATAAGGTTTTCCCGAAAAACGCTTCTTTCTTCGGTGATTTCGCGTTGAATTATTCGATTTGGAATTAGACGAATAAGAGCGTATTTTTCATGAGTTACAACTTTGCTTCTACTCAATTTGTAGACTTTACTAGTACAATTTTTTTCGTTTTTTTATAATCTACACTTTTGCTAAAAATATTTTTTCGATAAAACATTTACTTTTTGAGTTATTTGGGAAAAACTGTCTGAAAACGTAGTTTTTTTGTCGAAAAATCAACATTTTAAATCGCGAATAACTCAAAAAGTATTGACGTACGTAAAAAACTTTATAGCACAGAAGATGCTTAAAATAAGTCAATTTATCCATTTCCGGCCTTATTTTAAACACTCATTTTTCACCCCCCGAGAAGGGGTAAATGTCACCCCCCCCCCCAAGGAAAGGCAACCAATGGCACAAATTCAACTTTGAAGTGGAGGGTAAGTAGAACCTAAATCCAAATTTTCATGCAATTCGGAGTTGCCCCTGGAAATTACACTCCAAAACGGTCATTTATTGGGCTAGAATCGAACACCGCTGTCCTGCGCGTAGCACCAAAAATTAATGTTTATTTAAAAAAATTCCTGACGCCGTGGTAGTTAATGGATTTTAATTTTAAAAATTTCAAATGAAAGGTACGGTATTCTACTATACGTAAAAAAAATTTGCTATCTGCTTTATTTTTAGTCATGCAACATTTTGAAAAAATGAATTCTCTTTGCGAAAGCTGGATTGCAAAATTTATTCTGCAAAATCTATTGCACCGATATTAATTAAATTTACAGTGTTGTTTTACTATAATATATAGTTTTTACGAGTAAAATATAAAGGTCCTTTGTGTAGCATAAATGGTTGAAAAACGGAAAATGCAAATACTATTTTGCAACAAGGGTGACCATTTTTAAAATCTATTACCAACCTATATTGTAGGAAATTTAATTACGCAACTTTTATATTAGTACAACTTTTCTCGAAAGTGAATACTTTGAAAGTTATAATCAAAAAACGAAGAAAATAATCGAATTTTTCCTTCATTTTTTGACATTTTGATTATTTAAACAATGTTCCGCACATTTTTGAGTGGGAGGATAACGCAATTATTATTATAGGAGTTAATTCCAAGAAATTTATGCAAAAAAATATGAGTCACCTCTCAACGTTCATCTCAAAACAGATGCGCCCTGGACTATATACTGGCATTAGTATTCGAAATATTTTTTGGTAAAATATACTTACCTAAAAGTAAAACTCACAATTAGCAATAATCTATTTTTTGAAATAGTCCAACAACTTAGTTCTATTACACAAACATATAATAAATTAATTATAAATGAACACTACTTCCCTGTGGATCAACACGAACGAATTCTTAAAATAATACACTATAGGTCTGGATCCGGCGTATGAAAAAAGTTGATTAATAGCAAGCTGAAAATTTGTTAATAGCTTAAGGGTGTCTAGTCGGACAAACTTTGATATATGGGAACACTGGAACAGGGGAAGTTTTAATTGTGGAACAGGTTAAAAATTTGGAACGGTCATACCACGAAAACTTCACATGTATTTTGTCCGACAAAACTTCCAATTGATTTGTTACCCTTTCATTAAACTCTCATGCAAAAATCAGACTGTTATTTATCACCTGTCATAATTCCTGTCATTTGACATTTTCTACGTGTTCCACTCATTGTAATGCCCGTTTGGTGATAAATAGTATAATAACGGGATAAGACAGGGAGATTCCCTGAGTCCTCTGGTGTTCAACCTGATCATGGACGAAATAATAAAAAAAGTAAGAACAAAAAAAAGATACCAAATGGGAGAAAAACGACTTAAAATAATCTGCTATACAGACGATGCAATACTAATCCCTCAAAGTGAAGATGATTTACAACGTATGCTGCACGAATTTAATATAACCGCTAGAAAATTTAACATGTTAATTTCCCCAAAAAAGACTACATGCATGGTTATAACAGCAGATCTAATAAGGTGTAAATTAGAGCTGGAGGGCCAAATAATAGAAGTTATGGATTTTAAATATCTAGGCAACACACTATGCAGCTACGGAAAGCTCGAAACAGAAGTGGAAGATCAGGTGAATAAAGCAAACCGAGCTGCAGGTTGCCTGAATGAAACAATATGGAGAAATAAAAACATCGGAAAAGAAGTGAAAGGCAGAATTTACAAAACAGTCACCAGACCAATAATAACATACGCGGCAGAAACACGACCTGATACAGAAAGGACAAAAAGAATGCTAGAAACAGCAGAGATGAAAACATTGCGAAAAATCGATGGTAAGCCGCTGTGGGATAGAGCTAGAAGTGCAGATATACGAAGGAGATGCTAGGTGGACAACATTAACTGGGTGAAAAGCAGAAGAGTAGAATGGAACGACCACATAAGCGGAATGACAACAAATAGAGTAGTAAGGACGGCGAGAGACGGTTCCCCAATAGGAACACGATCAGTGGGAAAACCACGAAAAAGATGGAATGACAACTTACTGGAGGCACATTAAAAAACAGACAGAGTAATGTCTATATAAAAAGAAGAAGAAGAAGAAGAAGAAGAAGAAGAAGAAGAAGAAGAAGAAGAAGAAGAGGAAGAAGTGCTAAATAGCAGCCTGATTTTTGCATGAGAGTTTAATGAAAGGGTAACAAATCAATTGGAAGTTCTGTCGGACAAAATACATGTGACGTTTTCGTGGTCAGACCGTTCCAAACTTTTAACCTGTTCCACAATTAAAACTTCCCCTGTTCCAGTGTTCCCATATATCAAAGTTTGTCCGACTAGACACCCTTAAGCTGTTAACCAATTTTCAGCTTGCTTTAATCAACTTTTTTTCATACGCGGGATCCAGACCTACTACTGCACTGAACAGATATCGATACAGATAACATAGCAGATATAGCCCAATAAATGACCGTTTTGGAGTGTAATTTCCAGGGGCAACTCCGAATTGCATGAAAATTTGGATTTAGGTTCTACTTACCCTCCACTTCAAAGTTGAATTTGTGCCGTTGGTTGCTTTTACTTGGGGGGTGACATTTACCCCTTCTCGGGGGTGAAAAACGCGTGTTTAAAATAAGGCCGGAAATGGATAAATTGACTTATTTTAAGCACCTTTTGTTCTATAAAGTTTTTTACGTAAGTCAATACTTTTCGAGTTAGTCGCGATGTAAAATGTTGATTTTTCGATAAAAAAACTACGTTTTCAGACCGTTTTTCCCCAAATAACTCAAAAAGTAAATATTTTATCGAAAAAAATATTTTTAGCAAAAGTGTAGCCTATAAAAAAACGAAAAAAATGGCGTACCAGTAAAGTCTACAAATTGAGTAGAAGCAAATTTGCAGCTCATGAAAAATACGCTTTTATTCGTCTAATTCCAAATCGAATATTTCAACGCGAAATCACCGAAGAAAGAAGCGTTTTTCGGGAAAACCTTATTAACATTTTTGAAGTATCGAAAAAAGCTTATTATTTGTTTTTTACAAAAGTTTACAGCATCAAAATAAACGAGTTACACTGAAAAAATATTGGCCCATTTTTTTGGTAAAAAAAATCGTGAAAACCTCCCTCTATTTAGCACCCTAAATGGAATTAATCATTTGGCTTTACCATCTATTTTAACTGTATGTGTATTGTTTATATGATCTGTAAGTTTCATTGGTTTGAAGTGCTTATTTTTGAAAACATTTGGTTTCATAATAAAAAAATTTTCTAAAAATTTTTAAAAAATTTCATTTTTTCAAAATAACGTAAAAAGTATTAGTGACAAGAAAAATCTTAAAGAGTAAAAAAATGTAGGATTTGCTATTATAAATAAATATGCTAGTTTCATTTTGTTTCTCCGTAAGACAAAAATTGGTTAAGATATGGCTGTTCAAAATTTGCATACACTCGTGATTAGTGACCCATTCAAGCTTTCTCAATTATAACCCTTTCAAAAATAAACACTTTAAACCGGTGAGACTGACAGATCATGTAAAAAATAGATAGGTAAGTAAATTGTTTGTAAAGCGGTAGCGATTAATTTCATTTGGGGGGCTAAACACGGCGAGATTTTCATGATTTTTTACAAAAAAAAAAGAGGGCCAACTTTATTTTGAGCGTAACTCGCTTATTTTTAATGCTAAAACTTTTGCTAACAATTAAAACAAAACTTTTTATAAACACTTTAAAAAAGTTTAAATGGGTTTTTCCCGAAAAGTGCTTAATTTTTCGTTGATTTCACCTTAAAATATTCGATTTGGAATTAGACGAATAAGAACGTATTTTTTATGAGCTACAACTTTGTTTTTATTTGATTGATAGACTTTACTGATACACCGTTTTTTGAGTTTTTTATAAGCCACACTTTTACTAAGGACATTTTTTTCGATAAAATATTTACTTTTTGAGTTATTTGCGAAAAACCGTCTGAAAACGTAGCTTTTTGTCGAAAAATCAACAGTTTTAATGGCAAATAACTCGAAAAGTATTGACTTACGTAAACAAACCCTATATAACAAAAGTTGCTTAAAAACAGTCAATTTATCCATTTCCGGTCTTAACTTGAACCTGTTTTTTCACCCCCGAGAACTGTCGCCCTCAAAGTAAAAGCAACCAACGGCACAATTTCAACTTTGAAGTGAAGGGTAAGTAGAACCTAAATACAAATTTTCATGCAATTCGGAGTTGCCCCTGAAAATTACACGGTATCGGCGAATTTCCCGTTCATTTACTGGGTTAATAAGAGAATCGGGCTATTACACTTACGAATCTAACGCTGATTTGTCAAAATGACAGTGACTATTTCTGTATGTTGCCTAATCAGTTATTAGTTATAACATATATGTTAGATTTCTTATTAGAGATAAAAAATTTTAGTAGTTTCAATGTGATTCAAAATCTAGGCATGGGATAAAAAAGTTTATTTGAAGAAAGTGTATTTTTTTCTTCTTCTTAATGGCGGTACAGGCTCGTTTTCTAATACTGTATTTAATTATAGAGTAATTTCCACATACTAACATATTTCTCAAATTGGGCTCTGTACCGCCATTCTTTACTACATTACGAATATGTGTGCCAAATATCTCGACAAAATAATAATATTCAAAATTAAAGCCGCAATCTTGGAACGCATTTTCCGTTTTGATGACGGGCTACTGTAGCCTCTTAATGAATAAAGCTATTACGACAGCATAGCTACGGTTATCCAAAATAAGAATCGGACAAAGTAAATACTTCAATGTAGTAGGAAAATTGTGAGCCAACAAATTACTTTTTCTACAAGTTGATATAAAATTCGAGTCAACCCCAAAGTATTAGATAGGATTACGAAAAATTAAACAATGGATGTTAAAAACTGAGAAATAGAGCGTAGTTTTATACTCGTAATTGAAGCTCGTTTGAGAAATGAGAATGCTTCAGTTAATGAGTGAAGTGATAAAAAGGATAAAAATATATTAAAGGAAATCTAGGTGTGGCATCAATCGATTTTACAATGAGAGAACATCGCTTTATAAGATTGGGGCTCTTATAACACCATAAGGACACTCAAAATAATCGCTGAGTGTCAAGTTCCTCGTAGAAGTATGCCAAGAAGGATATGATAGACGAGACATACTGGTGGTCTGCTAAGTAGCCTCCTTTGAAATCAAAAATTCATTTTTCCAGAATTTTTTTTAATTTTTTTCAGTATAGTCTCCATTTAGCACAATACAACAATTCCAGCGATTTTACAACTTCTTTATGCGATCCGAATAATACGACTATATACTGCGTTCCACGGTCACCTTTCAGTGCAGACTCTTATGAAGAACAGTGTTGCCAAGAGATATTAATATTTATATTAAATAAATTTTAAAGTCTTTTTACACCCCACTTGGTCTATTAATTTTTTTAGTATGTATAAGAAATCTTGTAAGCTGTCAAAGCAAAGGGAGTTTAGCTCGGTGGTAGCGCGTTTGACCGGAGATCGAGAGGTCCCTGGTTCGAATCCGTGTGTTATCTAACTTTTTTTTAGTATTGTTTTAATAAAGATTTTTGGAAAGTAGTAAGTAAAAATTAGTTTAATCTTTAAATACAAATAACTTGCTGAAAGTATATGTATTTCGTTGAAATAATATAACAGAAGTATAACTTCTTACGTGCGTACAAAATACACGTGTAAAACAGTATATTTTTAAGGCACTCATGTGATTTGCAGAATTCTCTTCGCTCATTCTCCAACTTTCACATGCGTGCCTTAAAATTGTACTTTTAACACTTATATCATAAATAACTATTAAATATAATATTATTCACAGGCTAATTATTATAATTAATATTTAAATTATATATCTTTAATATCGTATAAATATCTTTCATAGTACCTATCTATGAATTATTTAAAAATAATAAAACCCACAGATTTTCAAATCAAGATGTTTTGGACTTCTGAAATATTCTATTTAGACGGACTTTAAGTTCGTCTGCTTAAAACCGGCAACACTGTGCGGCAAGGTTCCATAAGTTTTATATTGGGATATGCTGCCCACACTGCAAAGTGACTGCGGAGCGCAGAATAGAAGGTCTGCAAAATAGGTATTGTTTCGTCAATTATCTCTTCGTTCGAGCTGAATTTTTTATTTACGAGCCATTTCTCCAGATTTGGGATCACAATAATCAGAGGGGGCCAAATCATGCGAATAAGCCGGATAAGAAAGAAATTAGAAGCCTAACTCATAAATTTTGAAACACTATTGTCATAACGCACTTATGAGCCGGTACATTATTTTGGAGAAGTAACACTTTTTTCTTCTGTATGTGTGGTCGTTTCTCATTGAATTTTTGCTTCAATTTGTCCAATAGTACACAGTCATGTGATAATTTTACCTTTTTAATGTCTTTTTCTTCTTACGGTGCCTATCCGTTCCGGATGTTGGCGATCAACATGGCTATCGTAACTTTGCTTGCTGCTATTGGGAATAATCCGGTTGTCGATTTATTGAACCACTTTCTCTGGTTTTGAAGCCAAGATATTCTTCTTCTCCCTTGTCCACTTTTTCCAAATATCTTGCCCTGAAGAATGAGTTGTAACAAGACATATCTCTGTTCATTCCTCATAACATGGCCAAGATGGCGCTCTAGCAGATTCTAGTTTACGCTCTTTGATGGTGTTACACGATTCACCAACGAAATTCTTAAAATGCGTCTGTAACACGATGAATGCCTTGAGTTTTCTTAAAGAAGCTTCAGAAAATGTCCAGGCCTTTCTTCTTCTTCTTCTTCTTCCTTCTTGTATGTAGGCTTTAAAACCTGTTTCTTCTTCAATATTAGCCTCCTAAATTGTTTAAATTATCGCACCATCTTTTTCTTGGTCTGCCAATACTTCTTCGTCCACTTGGTAACTTATCTCGTGCTATTCGTACTCTCCTGTCCTCTGCCATTCTGCTAATGTGTTCGTTCCACTCCTGTTTTCATTTTGTCACCCATCCATTTATGTCTTCTAAAATGCATGATCTTCTCATGTTTTCGTTTTTCTCCCTATCCAGCAGATTTTCCCTGATATTTGTCGAAGTATTTTCATCTCTGTTGTTTCTAGTAGTCGTCTCGTTTTAGATGTATCAGGTCTTGTCTCCGCCGTGTATGTCAACATAGGTCTAATTGCTGCTTTATAGATTCTTGCTTTTGTGTCTTGTCTTAGGTATTTATTCCTCCAGGTTGTGTCCTTAAGATATCCCGCCGCTTTACTTGCTTTAAAGCTTTGTTGTCGTACTTCCTCTTCAACATCTCCGTAACTGGTTATATCTATTCACAGATATCTAAACCTTGCTTCCTGCTTTAATATTTTCCCATCAGTTTCGATTTTACATCGTAGTGGGTATTTGGATGTTGTCATACATTTGGTTTTTTCTGTCGATATTATCATATTGTATTTCTTGGCTGTTGTATTGAATATGTGTGTTATTCTTTGGAGATCGTTTTCTGTCTCGGCGATTAATGAGACGTCGTCTGCATAACATAATATTTGGATTTCTTTGATCCCCATTCTGTAACCATGACCTTTACGTACTGCTTCTATTATTTCGTCCATTATTATATTAAAGAGAAGTGGGCTTAACGAGTCACTTTGTCTGACTCGGCTTTGTACTGGTATAAACTGTGTTAGTTTTCTATTTATCTTTGCCTGTATTCGATTATGGAAGTAGATGTTTTCGATGGTTTGTATAATTTTGATTAGTATGTTTGTTCTATACAGTAAGTGTAAGACGTCTTTGACTTGGATGCGATTGAAAGCCTTTGTCAGGTCTATAAAATATAGATATGCTGGTTAATTGTACTTGATGGCCTTTTCTGTGATTTGTCTCTACGTACAAATACGGCGTCTACGCAGGATCTTCCAGAACTGAATTCTTGTTGTTCATGTGATAAAGTTGTTAGTTTATTGACTTTGTTGGTTAGGACTTTTGTGATTAGATTAAGTGCGGTGTTCAGCAGATTTATACCTCTATAATTGTTAGGGTCTTCTTTGTCTCCTTTCTTGAACATTGGTATCATTATGCTGTTTCTCTATGCGTCTGGTATCTTACAGTGCAATAATAATTTTTGTAAAGTTTTGTTATCTCTAGGGTTATACTTTCTCCTCCGTATTTTATAAGCTCGTTGGTTATTCCGTCTTATCCTGGTGACTTTCTATTTTTGAGTGAAATTATGGCTATCTCTACTTCCTGAAAACTTATCTCTATTTCGTGTCTTAATTCAGGTACCTTATTGTGTTGATTATTATTTTCCTTTCCCTTCAACAGTTTCGTAAATTATCTGTCCCATCCGTTTGCTGGTATGTTATTATATTCCTTCAATTCTGCCATTTCTTTCATATAAGAATGGACTTTACTCCGTATAATAATAAATACATAGCATCTCATGATAGAGATTTTGGTACCAAGTGGTAAATCGTGACTTCGGAAAGAGACTTCATCATTATGAACGCTGATCTGGCTTTTCCTATTTTAAGTTTTATTTCACTAGAGTGGTCCCATTGGCTGTTTATGTTGGTACCAAGGTATGTGTAGCTATCCACTCTGTCAATTAGTTGTTGGTTAACCAAAAGTCGTGTATTTAATATTTCGTGCTTACTGACTACCGTGTAAGCTGTGTTTATTGTGGTTAAGAGCTCTTTTTTTCTATTTGTACTTTTCATAAGACGTCCTGATGTTGTTATAAAGATATCTTGAGGATTCGACGATAAAGCTAAATTTTTGAAAGACCCAATTTTCGTGCAGGTAGCGTCTGTGAGAATCCACGACTCAACTTCGTACAACAATATACGGAAGATATACCATCGTAGTAGCCTGATTTTCACGAGAATTGATAAATCATTATATTTTAATAGCTTAACAATTTTTTAAAATGGATATCTTACTTTCTCTATCCAACATTTAATATCTAAGGAATAGTCTCCATGTGCATTGACATTCGTATCAAGGTAGGTTTATGTTTTTACTCTTTCTATTCGTTGACTATTTTCACTGATTCGTCCAAATTGCTGTTCCTTTTTAGAGATCATCATACATTTTGATTTTTTTTGTTTAGTAATACAATTAAGAATATTTATATACCCAGCTTTAAATCAAGTATTCCTTTCCTCAAGTCTTCTCAGTTAATACTGATATTTCAGTAGCCTTATCTTTTTTATATACATACATATGTACGTATCTGAATATTTTTATCTTTTTTATTATTCCAAGATCAAATAATAAAAAAAATAATCAAACGTAAATGATTGAGATTTGGAGATGGAAAAATTCCCATTTCAAAATCGATGTTTCTTATATTATACACTAAACCAAACTTATATGGAACCACTATGTACTTGAAACCTGCAGCTTTTGGAAGCTATAGGTGTAAATATTTTAGTTGAAACGATAAGAAGGAGAGTTTCCGTGTCCAAGGATTATATAGCAGTAGGAAGTTACGGGATCCCGAGTTAACCAAGCAGCACGAGATTAAACACGTAAATTGGTGTCTTCAACACCAACTGGAACATTGGAAATTGAAAAAGTGTGCCATTTTCAAACGAAAGTAGAATGTGTAAAATCAGATGATTTGTGAGGAAAACAAGCAAGAACGGCAATATAAAAGAGGAAGGGTCATGTTTTGGGGAGAAATTATGATCAGTAAAAAAATCCTTTAATTTTCATCCAACCAACTTTAATAGCTCGCAGGTATGTTAGTTTGGTTCTATAACCTGTAGTTAGTCTCTGATAGATTCGATGGAAGAAAATTTAATTTAGCACTAATTCGCTTAAAATAATAAAAAATATCAGATGATTCCATATAAGTTTGGTTGATTGTACCTACATTGAGGATTCGCTTTGCAGTTTATTACTTTGTGCTTTTCCTTGTAGCTTTGGTTTCAAACTAATTTAAGTTATTTTCTTGTAAAACCTAGTTTTTCCGGACTAATTTATTCTAATCTAATTCTACTCAACACTGTTGGATTAAAACCCGACCTAGTTCCGTCTTCAAACTGTTTTCTTTAGCGACTTCGTTCACGTAAATTACATAAATCTCTATACCAGGTAGTGGTAATTAAACATCACGTGTCTTATCTCCATAACGTTTTAATCCACGCCGAGGAGCAGTTTTAATAATTTACTTGTTAAGTGTTGTTTACTTTGCGATATATCGTCATGTGAAACATCTCAGTATATGCGATATTCAAGTTTGTTGCCAAAACAGGATTAAAACTTTTTCCATTGCTGTTATCATCCTATGCTGTGGTGTGTAAATCAGATACTACTTGAGTTTATCACGTATTTGAAATTAGGGAAATCGCGGTATTTCAAGAATATATAACACATTGTTAAATGTAAAATATGAAAAACACATAGGCACCGTATAACAGAGGGAAACCAAGGTCACCAAGGTATGTTTCTGTATGAACAGTAGGGTGGGCCGAAAAAACTTTTTTTTTTATTTTAAAAGACGCTATAGCAAAAAAGGTGCGTTTTTATGTAAAAAAAATAATTAACAAAAAATTTACGTAAAAAAAAACTTTTTAGCCGGGCCCAGGGGCCCTTCAAGGGGCTATTTTTTTAATATTATTTTTTTAGGGGCGCTACTGAAAAAAACCATTGTTTTAACCTCCTTATTACCCAAAAAAAATATTATACAAAAAAAAAATATTTTAAGCCGGGCCCATGACGAATTTTCTAAGCTGATAATATCAGTCCGCCCTCTAATATGATCTGCCTATTATTTTAAGGTCGTTGAACTATGCGTAGTCGGACCAACGCCTTTGGTTTAAGGTGGTTTAAGTTTAATTTAGTTCCCTGCGAGTCTTTGTCTAATGCGGACTGTTGTTGCGGAGTGCAAATCGTTTAAAAGTAGTTGTTTTGACTGTTTTTGTGGACTTTTAGTTGTTTTTTGTACGTTTTTAGTGTTTTTGTGGACATATAAATTCTAATTGTGATTAGAACGTGACATAAAGTTATAATGCCAAACACTTTAGTAAAAACTCGTGCTAGTGCCACGTGCCCAATATTTGGCAATTCAAAAGACATTCTGCCAAATGCATCTCAGCTTCCGACGTACGAGGATGTGATGAAATGTTATTTGGAGGTTCGATTAGAGTTAAAAGGCGACGGTAGTAAGCAACCGCCAAGTGCTACAGTTGCCAAGATTGTTGCGAATAAAGTAGAGCATGTGTGGAAACGTGCTTCTCTACCTATAATAACTCATGAAAGAATAATTAAACTAATTTTGAATTATATTAAAAAATATCAAAACATTATTAAACCCATAAAAGGAAAAATTTCAAAGTTTTTGCAAGCTAAGTTAGATACGTTTCTAGGAGAGTCGAAAAAGCTTTTTGATATATCAACTTGTAAGTGTCTCGTTTTGGAAACTTGCTGTTGCGAAAAAAATAGGAAGATTCCGAAAATAGAATGGCCCTTCTTACAAGACCAAAGATCTGAGAGAAAAATGCAATTTGGAGGGATTGACCAACTTGTGACAAAACAGATACAAAAAAAAAAGAAGAAAGAAAATACAACATCTTGAAAAGAAAGAAAGAAACCGAAGAGCCAATTCCAAGTACAAGTGGCCTTACAAATGTAAATACTACTAGGCAATACATCATGAATATAAACCAAAGTTCTAATGAAAGTTCAAGCGAGGAGGAATACCAATGTCCAGTTTCAGCAAAACAAGAATCCCATCCTCAAGTATCAGTGTCGAAACCCAAACAGATGCGACTTAGCTTAGCCAACACTGCCAGAATAGCAGATCAGACTGGAACTTCTAACAGGGCTGTAGCTAAAATTGTTAATGCCGTGTTGGAAGACTTTAATCTAATTTCAACAAGTGAACAAACGAACGTAATAGATAAAAATAAAATAAGACGAGAATTACGTAAAAGTCGACAAAAACTACAACAAAATCAGGAAAACAAGACTATTGTAGGTCTATATTTTGATGGGCGAAAGGACCAAACTCTTTCTATGGTAAATAATAAAAAAAATCTTCAACAAGAAGAACACATTTCAATTATAAAAGAACCTGGTAGTATATATTTCGCACATATATCTACAAAAGGAGCTTCTACTGCAGTGAATATAAAAAATGAACTTTCAAAATGTTTAGATAATTATTAGACGGATATAAGTTTTTTGTCTCTAATCGGTTGCGATGGAACAAATGTAAATACGGGATGGAAGGGAGGCATAATTCGTCTTATGGAAACTCATATCGGAAGACCCCTTCAGTGGAGTATATGTCTCCTCCATACAAATGAATTGCCTTTACGTCATCTTCTTCAAAATTTAGATGGCGAAACCAAGGGACCTTATAGTTTTTCAGGGCCAGTGGGTTCCCAACTGAAAGACTGCCAACAAATGCCAGTAAAAGAATTTAAAATTATAGACACGGAGCTTCCAGAAGTAACAGCAGATATTCTAAGTACTGACCAACAATATCTGTACAACATTTGTTCTGCTATTAAAAATGGACATTTTTCTGAAAGTTTGGCAAATAAAGATCCTGGAAAGTTATCCCATGCTCGCTGGCTTACTACAGCCAACAGGATACTACGACTATATGTAGCCACCGAAAAACCCATATCAAACCTAGTTATTTTATCTGAATTTATTATGAAAGTTTATGCCCCTGTTTGGTTTAATGTTAAAACACGACCACTGATCTATGATGGAGCACGACATTTATGGAAAGCCATTAGTCTTTCCAGAACTTTTCCACCTAAAGTTACCAAAATAGTGAACAAAGTCTTTGCCGACAATGGATATTTTGCTCATCCTGAAAACTTACTCTTAGCTATGCTAACCGACCCAAGGCCTCATATAAAGGAATTGGCTGTAAGGAGGATAAAAAAATGCAGAATGCACCCAAGTAATGAAGTGAGAGTCTTTAGGGTACCTTTAATCAACTTAGCCGCTGAGGATTCCATAGATTTAATAGACTGGCAAAAAACAGTGATTTCAGAACCACCTTTGACAGTTTCTTTAAAAAATGAAGATTTAGATAATTTTTTAAAAGGCACATTTGTGTTTGATAAATTCCCATGTCACACTCAGGCAGTGGAACGCTGTGTGAAGTTAATGACTGAGGCCTCCACTAAAGTATGTGGCGATGAGTCCAGAGACGGATACGTTCGACTAAAGTTAGAAGGTCGACAAATGTTACCCATTTTCGATAACAAGTCGCAATATTTTGAAAAACGGAATGTCACCTAAATTTAAAAATATATGGGTGGCAGGGTCCCCAATTGGGAGGAACTCCAGGGGCAGATAGCATAGGATTAAGGGACGTGGTGGTCGGATGATTGCGAGAGACGGAAGCTGATGCGTGATGACGAGCGACTGAGAATCGAGCAAAAGAAGGACATCGGGGAGAAGTCATGCCCTAACGGGCGATTCCACCCTGATGCCCTAGTATGAGAGGGGTGGGGTTTAGCTGGTCCCGGCCACATCGGAGTTACGGAGGGCAGGGAGGTCCGATTTAGGGCCAAACTGGTCGACGTGACACTGATGAGGTTTCAGCTCAGGAACCCAGCACTGTTGGAAATGTTTACTTCCGACGTCTGTTTGCAGATTCCCCACCTAGTGATGAAAAAAAAAAAAAAAAAAAAAAAAAAAAAAGGTGCAGATACCTCCGCGTGGTGGGTTCTGGGTTGATTAGTATATTTTTATATAAAAAATTATACTAATCAAGCGAAAGACTGCACATTTATACAAATATGTTAATTTATGGTATATATTGAATTTTAAAAAATTTGTTTTGGTTCATGAGGCCGGTTAAAATGCTTTCTATTTTCTTTAATTTTTTTCTAGTAACATTACTGATTAAATAAAAAAGATTTTAAGGTAGCGCCCCTAATTTTTTTTGGAAAAAAAATTTTGACCCCTAAAGTGGCCCCTGGGCTCGGTTAAATATTTTTTTAAAAAATTCAAATTTTCTACCTGCATGAGTAATATCCATATGCACCTTTTCCAAACTAGCGCCCTTTATTTTTTGCGACTTTTAAAAAATTTGCCATTTTCGGCCCACCCTAATGAACAGCGTTGTTAAAGTACAAAATTAATAAAAGAAATTAACAAAGTAGAAAAAATAATATATTTAATTTATTGTAAATGAATATAATGAACGAAGAAATTATTTAAAAGAAGAGAACTTAAGTAGAAAATATTTACTATTCAGTTGAGGGTAAAGGAGTAAAATTCAAAATTTTGACGCATGTCAAAATTTTTAATGTGTTTTAAATGTATTCATTGTTTTCGAATCCTGAAAAAACTAATAAGTATTTTTGACAATTTTAAACGCAGAATTAAAGACTACTTTACTACCGAGGGCCGAAAGTTACTTAGAATAAATAACAAGTTTCTTTTGAATGAAATATTTGCAATTAAAAATCACACTAAATTTTCTCTTCCATTTTCACCCCTAAAACTTATTAAAATAAACATTATAGAAGCTTTCAAGGACTTTAGGCCTTCGGTAATAATGTATTCTTTCATTCTGTGTTTAAATTTTTCAAAAATATTTATTAGTTTTCTCAGGATTTGCAAAAAATAAAATACATTTAAAACACATTGAAAATTTTGACATGCGTGAATATGAATATGAATATGAATAGAGAATGCCATATAAAGTGATTGTTACCAAGCGGTTGCTGTACTTCTTCTTTATTAAATTTACCTTTAAAAATTGTCTTTTCCAAATTGAATTTGAGTGAGGTAAAGTGAACATATGTGCCATTGGAGAAAACTTTTAAAACAATAAATGTTAAATTACAGAGGGACGATATATTGACAACAAAAACCAAACTGAATGTGTTAGCTATCATAGAGTTACTAACATTATGCAATGATCTCCATAAATAAAATTTTGGATTAGCTTGGACTCATCCCATATAGCACACAACGTCTGATGGACGTCCATATAACGTACATTTAAAGTCCAAACGTCCATGGACCAAATCTGGACGTACTATGTACGCCCATTACGCGACGTCCATTGGACGTTTGATTTCAACGTACATTGGAGATCCATTTGTGGTCCATGGATATTTTACACAAAATGCGACTATTATTATGAGTAATTATATATAGCTTCTTGTTTTAATCAAAGCAATATTATTTGTAGAATACAAGAAGCTTCTAATAAATGTAGTCACATATTTTTTCATCATCGAATTAAAACACTGAACCACTAAAATTATTTTAATTAAACCTATATAATATTAGATGATGATAAAACGATGGTAAACTTTTTCAGAATAACGGAGCTACATCGTGCATCGGTAATTATAGAACTTACAATAATTAGACACTACCAATTTAAATCTTAAATGTGCATTTTGTAACTCTTAAATTTCCCGCCAAACTAAATGAGAATCTTCTTGACAACGTTGTCTCTCTTCACGCTATCGGTCGTAAAAGGTAGTACTAGGCAGGTACCTTTAGGGGATTATCGCTGTTAATTGTTGTGGAATACCGAAGGAGGATTTATTTATGATAATTCACAGAATGGCAATATACAACCGTACTAACTCTAAGTTCTAAGAAATAATGTTTGGAAGGAACAGATGTATGTATTCAAAAAATTATGGACACTAGATTGCTTTCTGAAAAGTGTCCTACAAAAATGTCCATCAGACGTATTCGAATGTACATCAGATGTACATTGAATGTACATAAAATATACACTGAAAGCTTCAACAACGTACACTGTACGTTTGTAGCGGACGTTCTGTGGACGTCCAATTTTGTAAACTCTGGACGTTCGTTGGACGTCCATCGGATGTCCATTGTACCTTAGCGGGACGTCCATTGGACGTTCCAATATACACAGATGTACGTCCATTGGATGTCCATAAAACGTACTTGTGCTATCTGGGATCCTTATCTGAATCTTTATACAAAAACAAGAAAAACAACCCACAGTATGGTGGAGACTTTTTTGATGATGTCTTCTTCATTTTATTTCATGGACCAGGGAAATTGAAACAAAAATTGAAGAAAAAGATCTTCTGTGTAAAAGTTATATTTATTTGAAAACCCCAATTAAGGGCCACATTAAAAACTAAATGAGAATCTTCTTGACAACGTTGTCGCTCTTCACGCTATCGGTCGTAAAAGGTAGTACTAGGCAGGTACTTTTAGGGGATTATCGCTGTTAATTGTTGTGGAATACCGAAGGAGGATTTATTTATGATAATTCACAGAATGGCAATATACAACCGTACTGACTCTAAGTTCTAAGAAATAATGTTTGGAAGGAACAGAACAGAAATGAAATAAACCTCTTTTAATGTGCATGCATCATAGGGCGCCATTATCTGAATTTTGTCTTTATTAAGTTATTACATACAATATAATTCATCCTGTGATATCTTTGTGTTTGCTGTTTATCGTTCAAGTGCAGTCGTGCATTCATGAAGTTCCTATAATAAAGTATACATAATAAAGTTATAATAAAGAGAAATAAAAAAGGTATTTTGTGTAATATTTTAAAGTATAAGTTTAGTATTATAGGAACTATTTCCTATACCCAAAGGCTTTTTGCTATGTATGTATTCAAAAAATTATGGACACTAGATTGCTTTCTGAAAAGTGTCCTACAACGTTAACGACAGAGAAATCAACTCAACCACCCACATGCTTGTGGTATAGTCATATGATGCTTTGAGGTATATCTTTTTTAAATTTCACCCATCGCCAGGGTTTAATATATAACACGCCAATGTACGGCTTTTAGTCGACATTTTAAGGGTTTTAACCCATGTATTTTTGGTGGCGTAGCATGTAGAGCTTGCTTAGAACACTGATGATGCTCTTTTTAGAGCGAAAACGTTCTGTTTTTTAATGTAGCACTCTATTGAGGTTTTCAAATAAATATACCTTTTACACAGAAGATCTTTTTCTTCAATTTTTGTAATTAATGGTATACAGCCAGCTACAGGAAATTTTTCCTTATGGATTTAAATTGAAACAATTCATGCTGGACATCGACAATAACCGGGTGAGACGGCCAATTGGCAAAATTTGAATTAAAGGCCGTTCGATGACGCTACATGTTCTGTCCGACGATAATTATTCATGTCCATGTCCAAGCAAAGTGCGTGTATCGCTTCGGCGCCAAATTGGTTAACAAAGTAATCAGAAAATAAAAACATTATCGTGTGATCACATAATTTTGTAATAGTTTCATTCCAAATGTTGGTGTGAGCGTATGGGCGAAAATTTAGTAGTTTTCTACATATAATTAGGTGAGTAGGATGCAGTGGCGGCTCGTGATTTTTTCAATAGGGGAGGCTATACCTAACTGTAAATTATCTAGACAAATTTGTACTAGCAAAAAAAATACGCCAAAAAAATCTAATTTAAGGCCCCATTTTTTGACCATTTCTTATTTACATTTTATAATATCATCATAATTCATAATTATTTCATAGTATCATATCATTTTAAAAATAGTTAGTATAATTTTAAAAGTGTATTACCAAAGTTTTAACAATTCTATCTCTCTAAGTAGACATGCATATCAAAATAAATTTAGATTTGAAGTTTTGCAGTTCATACAGGTTGAAGGTTTACATTTAAGATACTCAACTGATTTTTTTTTTAATTCTAAAAGCGGCTTACTCTGCGAATGCAAAAACACGTACTCTGGGCTAATTAGCAAAATACAAGGAAAAGTTATTTACCAGCAATTTTATTGCTGGAATCGAATTATAAGATCCTATATCGAGGGTTTAGTATCAAACAACGTTAACTACAAAAACATAAAGTGGCAGAAAATGCGAAAAACTGTTTTGAAACGTAATATCGACCAACAAATTTGTGATTACGGAGGCAAAATACACTACAATAGAAATCTGTAAATTTATATAGTATTATTATGGTTTCTTTGACATATTATAAAAAATATTAGAGGTCATTGTTATTTTACAGAGAAAAAAATAGAATTTTTTTCTAATAATGACCTGATAACGCTCTTTGATATTACCGATATATATTTTTTGTAACCGTTAACGTCGCACCTGATAATAATAGTTTTACTACAGGGTTAGTACCTACTAAAATATATTTTCCCTTTTTCAGGATATCCAGTTTGACTTTAACTTACATTCACTGATATTTCCAAAATTTTCACTAACTGCAGCTCTAACCCTGTATTATTAAAAATGTTATAAGTGTATTTAAATAAAAAACACTATTTTTCTAATAACATATTCTAATAACATACAAATATTAAACTTATGAAATTTCTAAATACTTATACCATCTTTAAACGTCTTCATCTTCTGAAACATTTTCATTATGACCATCACCCGTTCCTTGAAGATTCTAGTAAAAGAAGTGATATTGTTCTTTAATTTTTGCTCACAGAGTTCTACTAAACATTTTAACTTTTTATTATTAATCGTTAACGGTTTGTCATATTTTCTTCTTGGCACAAGTTTGTTAATTGAAAATGTTCGAAGTTGCCTTCTCTGTATTTTAAATATCGTAAAGTTGTCTGATTTAAAATTATATTTGAAATAACTGTGTGCAGTGTCTTATTTTATAATATGTATATTGTAGCCAAACTATGTTCAACCATTTGACAACATTTCCTTCAATTTCAGTTTTTTATTTTTAATCATTTGAATTTGAAGTTCTTTAAAATCCAAAATGTCTTCCTGATCTATTTCAGCTACTTCGTATTTTGATTTCTTTAAAGTCATTTTAATCACTGTACATATACTATCCCGATGGATCATAAATTTCAAAGCTTTTACTCGCGTTTTCAATGTGGGCATGGACCATATCACATTCAATTTGAGAATGTCCGGGCTCAAAAAATAACTGGTCGATTTTTGAAATATTTAGTGTTTCAACAGCAAACAGAAACATTGCGAAAAATTCAATTTCCATTTTTGCCCGAACAAGTTTCAGACATAAAAGCGAAGTCTTTCCCAGTAACTTCACTTTTCATTGTATTTGTAAGGCAAGAGGCTACCTCAGAAGATCCAAGACCCGCTAGTGCTTCGTGTCATACAAAGTTTTGTGCTACGACTGGACATTTTTCTGTTAAACACTGACAAAATCAAAATATTAAATAATTACGACAAATATATACGTAACCGGCAATAAGAAAATAACATATATGTTTTCTTTTAACTTCGGCAAAACTAAAAAATGTAATGAGTAATCAGATTATTGTAATCATGTAATGAGTAATCAGATGGAAGAATCGAACAACATCGAAAATAAACAAATGTATTTAGCTATCCAGTATCAAAATGACGTTTTTCAAACAAATACGAATTATAATAATGACGCTGTCTACAATTACAGCTTAATAAATTAGTGTCAATAAACGTTAACAGTCGATAACTGTTTTTGATGTATCGCGAAATTCACTGTGAAATAACGTTATCACCTCTTAGATATTTTTGACATGAACAATTTTCTCACAATTGGTAGTTAACGTTTAATGTATTTTGTAATCTGCTTCAGATAGAGATACAGGTTTTTGTTACTAAATGAAGTCGAAAACGGTGAACTCGATTATAGATATATCTCAATTTCACAAAAAATGTAGATAACGTTGTTTGACACTAAACCCTCGATATATTAATATTATAGGTATACAAAGTCCTCAGATAGTGTGCTACTTTTTTTATAAACAAAATGGCGCCCGAAAATCGTGTTTTTTTTTATTTTTGCTCTATAACTCCAAAGATTTTAACTTTAGACCAAAAACATTCAAATAAAAATTCACCACAATTAAATTCTGCATAGAGACGTGTTTTTTACGATTTACTTCGACGAACACTTTCCCCGGAAAAAGCCGGTTTTTCCAACAAAATCTTTAATTTTCAACTAAACTTTTTAGATAAGTAGTTGTTAATCAATAATTAAATAACTTGGTAACTTAAAAGCCCTTTCCGTATGTATTACAATTCCAGAAACCTATGAAAATTGAATGAACAGTTTAGCAACAATTAAAATGTAAATTAAAAATTTACGGTCGCTATAATAACGACAATAATTATGATGCATAAGAATAACTATGATTTTTTCATAAAAAGATACTATATCTATCCAATGCACTTTACAGAATTGAAAATGGACTATTTAAGCGGCTTCAGGAATATTTTAAATTTATAAACAATTTTTTGGCTTATAAACAAATAGAATATCTCGGGAAATATTAAACTAAATTAAATTATGAAAACGTTATTCGAAAGGCAGTAGTAGGATCCTTCTTTCAAAAGAAAAAACGTTTAATTATGATGAATGGTTCCTGAGATACGACCGGTCAAAGTTGACCAGAATTTACAGCAAAGATATAAACAACAGTATCATAATTTTTAAACCATCACCTTTTTATTTTTGTCCTCTTTCTCCATACCAGTTTTCATATCTTTAAAATCCTCATAACATATATTATTATAACAAAAACTATCGATAATACGTGAGAAAATTGCCAAAAATAGCAAAATTCCAATCAAAAATTGGGTTGGAGAAAATGTAACCCACAAAGTTCAAAATTGGTATACGTTAACAAAATGCATTTTCTCGGCTTCCCATGGAACAATTTCTTTCATTTTTTTTGTTCCCTAATAACTCGAGTTGATCCATCGAACTAACGCATTACTAAATGTCAAACTTGCTTCTGTTTTGTTATAATAGATTAATTTATTTATAAGAACAGAAAATTACATATTTTTTCCAGTTGTAGGCTTTTTTTAGATAAACTTACAACAAGTGTACCTTTTAAAGTTAAAAACATAAATATTCTCATTTGAAAGCTGTATAATTATTTAAACAATTTTTATTTAAACAAATTAAAATATTGTGTTATAATAAATAAATTAATTTATTAGAACAAAACAAAAGCAAGTTTGACATTTAATAATGCGTTAGTTCGATGGCTGTACTCGACTTACTTGGGAACAAAAAAAGGATGAAGGAGATTGCTCCATGGGAAGCCGAGAAAATGCATTTTTTTTTAACGTATACCGATTTTGTACTTTGAGGGTTACATTTTCTACAACCTAATTTTTGATTGGAATTTTGCTATTTTTGGCAATTTTCACACGTATTATCGATAGTTTTTATTATAATAATATATGTTATGAGGATTTTAGAGATATGAAAATTGGTGTGGAGAAAGAGGACAAAAACAAAAAGGTGACGGTTTAAAAACTATGATCTTATTGTTTATATCTTTGCCGTAAATTTTGGTCAACTTTGACCGGTTGTATCTCAGGAAACACTCGTCATAATTAAACGTTTTTTCTTTTAAAAGAAGCGTCCTGCCGCTGTCTTTCGAATACCGTTTTCACAATTTAATTTAGTTTAATTTTTCCTGAGATATTCTATTTGTTTATAAGCCAAAAAATTGTTTATAATTTTAAAATATTCCTGAGGCCGCTTAAATAGTCCAATTTCAATTCTGTAAAGTACGTTAGATAGGTATAGTGTATTTTTATGAAAAAATCATAGTTATTCTTACGCATCGTAATTATTGTCGTTATTATAGCGACCGTAATTGTTTAATTAACATTTCAATTGTTGCTAAACTGTTCATTCAATTTCCATCGGCTTCTGGAATTGTTATATATACGGAAAGGGCTTTTAGGTTACTAATAAAATTGCTGGTAAATAACTTTTCCCAAAAATGGCCTATTCTCCGATAATCAGCCCAGACTAACGGTAAATTACCGATATTTTGCTTTGCATTACAGATATCGGAAAAAGTTATTTAAACAAGTTGTTCCAAATATTATTCTAATCCCACATACCAAATTTCATCACAAAATTCGCACTTTTAGTTTTTTCATTATTTGTAGTCAGGATCCTAAAATCCGCAGAGGAGGCTGCTGGCCGAAAAATCTCACTTGCCCGATCTCACAGCCTCCTCTGCGATTTTAGGATCCCGACTACAAATAATGAAAAAACTAAAAGTGCGAATGTTGTGCTGAAATTTGGTATGTGGGGTTAGAATATTATTTGGAACAACTTGTTCAAATAACTTTTTGCGATATCTCTAACGCGAAGCAAAGTAAACAAAACAGTGTAGCGTGTGTAAAAAATTTATGGGGAGGCTAAGCCTCCCTTGGTTCCTCTGATCAGCCGCCACTGGTACGATGTTTATTAAGTGATCCTAACCTCTAAAAACCATTAAATGTATGGAGTAACTTTTGGTTATCACTAAGGAGCAGATTTATATGCGAGCAATTTTGATAAAATATGCGCATACATTTGCAGTAAAAAATTACGAAATATGCGCAAGATATGCACAATAATTTCAAAAAATGTGCATTTTAAGAAACCAAATATTTATCTACAATAAAATGAATGTATCGATTTTCCACTATCTTCTTGATTTTTTCTATGGTATCATTGTAAATTTGAGGTACGTAATTTTTTCTCAATGAACTTTCATCGGGAACACTTTTCTTGCAATATATTTACAAGAAACTTTTAAACATAGGATTTTCCCGTGTTTTTTAAATCCGAATGTTTATATTCATTGGATGAAGTCATCAACAATTGTCTACTGTTAATGGGTCACTGATCAAAACTACTTTCGGTTCGCTCATCTTCTTGCATTTTGACTTATGTAGTTCTGTCCCGACGTGTTGTATAACCGAAAATTTTCGCTAATATGGTATCTACGACAATAACACATACTTTTTCAAACTGTTTAAACTTAAAATGTTAAGGAATCAGCTAAATATTATTAATTAAAAAAAAGAGGAAGAAAGCAAATCTTAAACTCATCATTATATTACATGCTTTGTTCTGATCACGTTGCTACTCTATTAACTTCTCCCGAACACATTGCTACTGTTAAAAAGAGAACAAAAATGAAAACCAATCAAACAAAAAATACCAGTCAAGAAAAAAAAGTTAAAGGGAAAACAATATTTCGAAAAAGAAATCGTTCATCTTCATTAAGTTCTGATGCGCAGGAAAATACAGAAGTCCAATATGAAGATGATAGTGATGACGTCTCAGTGATCGATTAAACTGAATGTCGGGATGTGGCGAAAGTTGTAACAGCACCCGAAAAAGGGAAGATTGGTTGCGGTGCATAATATGCCAGATGTGGTTTTATGAAAATTGCTCCTCGTTTATAAACACTTGCCAAAAATGGCGGTAAAACAGCTTTAAAAAAAGTTAAATGAGTAACTATACGTGTCGGAGCCCATCAGTTATTGTAATGAGAATGTTCTATAATTTTCAATGTTTCTTGCTAAAAAAGTTTGTTATTTTTACGATTTACTCTTGATAGTTTCACGATAATCTGCGGCCAACTGTCCCTTGATGAATTGGCCATCTCACCCTACTGGCATGGGATAGATGGCCAAATATAATGTTTTCCTTAGGTGCATTAAAAGTATTTATCTACTCTATGTCATATTATGTACAAGTTTTTAGTTTGTGAACACTGTCATTATAGATAGCAGTGCGTAAAGGGTTTAACGTGTGCGTGAAGTAACAATGTATTTTAAATGGGATTTACTTTTTCGCACACTTTCAATGGGTTTTTTAGCACACTTTCATATAATCAAATATCCTTAACTTCCGCGTTGTCATGGTGATGACAATATAAGCAATGACTTACAACAAAATGTTTGACATTTTTGTGGTTTGAAAGTAGTTAGAATTATTATATAGGGGAAGGGGGGTATGATGGAGTAGCTAAGGAAAATAACAAAAATACAACATAATTACTACGTTTATTACTATTAGTAATTGATGTCACGTTACGTCATTAATCTAACTATGATTTGGTACAATCTTTGGAAAATCAACCTATCACATTTTTCAACAATTAGCCATTAATAAGAACATTATGAAAAACCATCTTGCCCCATACTATGGGGTATGATGGGGTAATGGAATTGGGGCATGATGGTGATGCTAATTAATTCTCACAAAACAAACAAAAATGTGTATTTGCTCCAAATCTTCATTGTCCACCCTAGCACAAGCATTGTGAGCTCAACATCCACAGATCTGGCAGCCTACCCAGGGTTCTGACGATGTCACTTTATCTATAGCTGTTTTCATAGCATCTCTCGACCACTCTCCTCTTTTTGTTTTTTTCTTGTAAGTACGTACCATGGTATTATCTAAAATAATAATCCAATGTTATTTATTAGGAAATTTAAATTAACCCAGACTTGCCACCAATGCCCCATTATACTCCGCATCCAATACCCCATCTTGCCTCAAAAGGTAACTTTAAACAAAAAAAAATTCACTAATTAAATTTTTAACGTATTCACACAAACAATATGGCCATTATCAAAATAAGAATACTAGTAAACAACGATAAAAAAGACATTAATGAGGTGATCATAATTACCTTAAAATAACGATGGTTGTTCTTGCACAAAATTAGATCAACGGATCGCTAAAACAGTTTTCCGTTTGTAAACAAAAAACGCGTGCACTCTTATTCACGGTTTCTCTTGCAGGGACCGTTAGTCGAATGACTCTTCCTATTGAGTTACTGCATGCTATTCACCAACGTGTAGTTTCTTGTTTGTGTGCGGTACCCCGTCTTACCTCGAGACCCCGTCATGCCCCCCATTCCCCTAAAACCGTGAACCACATTATTACCGAATGTCATCAGTTCAGTGTAGTAAGACAACAGCTCAAACTCAAACCGCAGCTATGTGACATTCTAAGTGATACCAACCAGTTAGACAGAGTTCTTCAGTTTTAAAAAAATATCATTGTATCATAAACTTTAATTTTTTTTATGACATAACTTGTTAATGCTCTTTAATTATACCTCTTGTAATCTTGTTTGTAATCGTCCCGTGCGAGTGGCCATAGTTGCCGAGCACGTTAATGTAAATAAAAAAAAAGAATGTAGTTAGGATTTTTAAATGTCAAAGTTCTAAAAATTGTAGAATAGGAATGTATTCCAGTGACTAAGAGTTTCATTTTTTTTTATTTGTTTTTCGTAGATAAAATATTGTATGAAACTGTGCGTGAAGTACTTTTTGCGAACTTACGCAATGTATAGCACTCGCTCCGTTGTCGCTCGTGCTCTAAAAATCGCGTGCGTTCGCAAAAAGCATACTTCACGAACTGTTTCATAAATAACTATTGTGTGTAACATTTTTTCTGTAATTTATTCACTTTACCCTCTGCTAAATTTCAGCAAGATCTACATATTCTATTTGTCTATCTCAAAGAGAGATTATTTAAATAAGTGTAGGTACTTGCGCAGTCACTCCAGGTATTTTGTAAATCGCAATCGATTGTTTCAAGCTTTATTTTTTTTAAGGTATATAAAAAAATCTTCAAAATTTTATTAAACTTGTTATTAATTAAACACAGATTGAAAAGGGGCCGACTTTTTAGCTTAAAAACATTTGTAAAACCTTTCACAATTTCACATACTTTTAAGTGTTTGAAATCTATCACACGCTTGTAAGTAGGCTCACTGAAAAGTTGGTGAAAAACACACTTTCCAAAAAAAACTTACCCTTCTACACTCACCGGCAAGAAAAACGAGCACTCCAGAAAATGGGTAGTTTTTGATATCTCGTATCTCCTAAACCTGTTGGCCAATTTAAGTAATTTTTTTAATATTTTATAGCATTATTCTTTAACAATACCGTTATAATAATATTGTTGATAGACACGTAAATTTTCATTGTATACCGGATGTACCAATCAAACTGGGTTTTTCTCAGTTTTCACAACACCCTGTGGAATATTTTAGCCTTCATCATACAGGGTGCATTATCAATACAGGGTGTTTCTAAATAAGAACGACAATATTTAAGGAGTAATTCTGCATAAAAAATAATGGCCGTTTGCTTGATAAACCTAGGTCCGCAAATGCTTCGTTTCCGAGATACAGGATTTTGAACTTTTTCTTACAAACTAACGCTTTATTTATTGCTGCAAAACCGGTGCAGGTATGCAAATGAAATTTGGTAGGTTTTAAGAGGTACTTATTGCGTATTTTTTGACCTACAATTAAAAATTTTATATTCACCATTGGCGTGCATGCGGGTAATGTGACCGGGTAATATGACCCGTATGCAGGCCAATGGTGAATATAAATTTTTAATTGTATGTCAAAAAATGCCGAATAACTACCTCTTAAAACCTACCAAATTTCATTTGCATATCTCAACCGGTTTTAGAGCAATAAATAAATCGTCAGTTTGTAAGACAAAATTGAACATCCCGTGTCTCGGAAGCGAAGAATTTGCGGACATCTATATATATAAAAGAAAGTCGAGGTTGTGTTAGTTACACCATTTATAACTCGAGAACGACTGAACAGATTTTTATGAAATTTTACATGTATATTCTAGCGGTCTGGGAATAGGATAATATGGAGTTTCATACCCGTACGTCATAAGGGGTGTTGCCCCCCCTGATATATTTTTTTAATTTTTGGAAAAACCGTTTTTTACTATTTTTATGAGATGTAGAAGCAAAAGATACATACAATCCTAAATTTTCAATTTTTTATCTCAGACCGTTATTTTTTAATAGCCATTTAAATATTTTACATCTATATATATAAAAGAAAGTCGAGGTTGTGTTAGTTACACCATTTATAACTCGAGAACGACTGAACAGATTTTTATGAAATTTTACATGTATATTCTAGCGGTCTGGGAATAGGATAATATGGAGTTTCATACCCGTACGTCATAAGGGGTGTTGCCCCCCCTGATATATTTTTTTAATTTTTGGAAAAACCGTTTTTTACTATTTTTATGAGATGTAGAAGCAAAAGATACATACAATCCTAAATTTTCAATTTTTTATCTCAGACCGTTATTTTTTAATAGCCATTTAAATATTTTACATCTATATATATAAAAGAAAGTCGAGGTTGTGTTAGTTACACCATTTATAACTCGAGAACGACTGAACAGATTTTTATGAAATTTTACATGTATATTCTAGCGGTCTGGGAATAGGATAATATGGAGTTTCATACCCGTACGTCATAAGGGGTGTTGCCCCCCCTGATATATTTTTTTAATTTTTGGAAAAACCGTTTTTTACTATTTTTATGAGATGTAGAAGCAAAAGATACATACAATCCTAAATTTTCAATTTTTTATCTCAGACCGTTATTTTTTAATAGCCATTTAAATATTTTACATCTATATATATAAAAGAAAGTCGAGGTTGTGTTAGTTACACCATTTATAACTCGAGAACGACTGAACAGATTTTTATGAAATTTTACATGTATATTCTAGCGGTCTGGGAATAGGATAATATGGAGTTTCATACCCGTACGTCATAAGGGGTGTTGCCCCCCCTGATATATTTTTTTAATTTTTGGAAAAACCGTTTTTTACTATTTTTATGAGATGTAGAAGCAAAAGATACATACAATCCTAAATTTTCAATTTTTTATCTCAGACCGTTATTTTTTAATAGCCATTTAAATATTTTACATCTATATATATAAAAGAAAGTCGAGGTTGTGTTAGTTACACCATTTATAACTCGATAACGACTGAACAGATTTTTATGAAATTTTACATGTATATTCTAGCGGTCTGGGAATAGGATAATATGGAGTTTCATACCCGTACGTCATAAGGGGTGTGGCCCCCCCTGATATATTTTTTTAATTTTTGGAAAAACCGTTTTTTACTATTTTTATGAGATGTAGAAGCAAAAGATACATACAATCCTAAATTTTCAATTTTTTATCTCAGACCGTTATTTTTTAATAGCCATTTAAATATTTTACATCTATATATATAAAAGAAAGTCGAGGTTGTGTTAGTTACACCATTTATAACTCGAGAACGACTGAACAGATTTTTATGAAATTTTACATGTATATTCTAGCGGTCTGGGAATAGGATAATATGGAGTTTCATACCCGTACGTCATAAGGGGTGTTGCCCCCCCTGATATATTTTTTTAATTTTTGGAAAAACCGTTTTTTACTATTTTTATGAGATGTAGAAGCAAAAGATACATACAATCCTAAATTTTCAATTTTTTATCTCAGACCGTTATTTTTTAATAGCCATTTAAATATTTTACATCTATATATATAAAAGAAAGTCGAGGTTGTGTTAGTTACACCATTTATAACTCGAGAACGACTGAACAGATTTTTATGAAATTTTACATGTATATTCTAGCGGTCTGGGAATAGGATAATATGGAGTTTCATACCCGTACGTCATAAGGGGTGTTGCCCCCCCTGATATATTTTTTTAATTTTTGGAAAAACCGTTTTTTACTATTTTTATGAGATGTAGAAGCAAAAGATACATACAATCCTAAATTTTCAATTTTTTATCTCAGACCGTTATTTTTTAATAGCCATTTAAATATTTTACATCTATATATATAAAAGAAAGTCGAGGTTGTGTTAGTTACACCATTTATAACTCGAGAACGACTGAACAGATTTTTATGAAATTTTACATGTATATTCTAGCGGTCTGGGAATAGGATAATATGGAGTTTCATACCCGTACGTCATAAGGGGTGTTGCCCCCCCTGATATATTTTTTTAATTTTTGGAAAAACCGTTTTTTACTATTTTTATGAGATGTAGAAGCAAAAGATACATACAATCCTAAATTTTCAATTTTTTATCTCAGACCGTTATTTTTTAATAGCCATTTAAATATTTTACATCTATATATATAAAAGAAAGTCGAGGTTGTGTTAGTTACACCATTTATAACTCGAGAACGACTGAACAGATTTTTATGAAATTTTACATGTATATTCTAGCGGTCTGGGAATAGGATAATATGGAGTTTCATACCCGTACGTCATAAGGGGTGTTGCCCCCCCTGATATATTTTTTTAATTTTTGGAAAAACCGTTTTTTACTATTTTTATGAGATGTAGAAGCAAAAGATACATACAATCCTAAATTTTCAATTTTTTATCTCAGACCGTTATTTTTTAATAGCCATTTAAATATTTTACATCTATATATATAAAAGAAAGTCGAGGTTGTGTTAGTTACACCATTTATAACTCGAGAACGACTGAACAGATTTTTATGAAATTTTACATGTATATTCTAGCGGTCTGGGAATAGGATAATATGGAGTTTCATACCCGTACGTCATAAGGGGTGTTGCCCCCCCTGATATATTTTTTTAATTTTTGGAAAAACCGTTTTTTACTATTTTTATGAGATGTAGAAGCAAAAGATACATACAATCCTAAATTTTCAATTTTTTATCTCAGACCGTTATTTTTTAATAGCCATTTAAATATTTTACATCTATATATATAAAAGAAAGTCGAGGTTGTGTTAGTTACACCATTTATAACTCGAGAACGACTGAACAGATTTTTATGAAATTTTACATGTATATTCTAGCGGTCTGGGAATAGGATAATATGGAGTTTCATACCCGTACGTCATAAGGGGTGTTGCCCCCCCTGATATATTTTTTTAATTTTTGGAAAAACCGTTTTTTACTATTTTTATGAGATGTAGAAGCAAAAGATACATACAATCCTAAATTTTCAATTTTTTATCTCAGACCGTTATTTTTTAATAGCCATTTAAATATTTTACATCTATATATATAAAAGAAAGTCGAGGTTGTGTTAGTTACACCATTTATAACTCGAGAACGACTGAACAGATTTTTATGAAATTTTACATGTATATTCTAGCGGTCTGGGAATAGGATAATATGGAGTTTCATACCCGTACGTCATAAGGGGTGTTGCCCCCCCTGATATATTTTTTTAATTTTTGGAAAAACCGTTTTTTACTATTTTTATGAGATGTAGAAGCAAAAGATACATACAATCCTAAATTTTCAATTTTTTATCTCAGACCGTTATTTTTTAATAGCCATTTAAATATTTTACATCTATATATATAAAAGAAAGTCGAGGTTGTGTTAGTTACACCATTTATAACTCGAGAACGACTGAACAGATTTTTATGAAATTTTACATGTATATTCTAGCGGTCTGGGAATAGGATAATATGGAGTTTCATACCCGTACGTCATAAGGGGTGTTGCCCCCCCTGATATATTTTTTTAATTTTTGGAAAAACCGTTTTTTACTATTTTTATGAGATGTAGAAGCAAAAGATACATACAATCCTAAATTTTCAATTTTTTATCTCAGACCGTTATTTTTTAATAGCCATTTAAATATTTTACATCTATATATATAAAAGAAAGTCGAGGTTGTGTTAGTTACACCATTTATAACTCGAGAACGACTGAACAGATTTTTATGAAATTTTACATGTATATTCTAGCGGTCTGGGAATAGGATAATATGGAGTTTCATACCCGTACGTCATAAGGGGTGTTGCCCCCCCTGATATATTTTTTTAATTTTTGGAAAAACCGTTTTTTACTATTTTTATGAGATGTAGAAGCAAAAGATACATACAATCCTAAATTTTCAATTTTTTATCTCAGACCGTTATTTTTTAATAGCCATTTAAATATTTTACATCTATATATATAAAAGAAAGTCGAGGTTGTGTTAGTTACACCATTTATAACTCGAGAACGACTGAACAGATTTTTATGAAATTTTACATGTATATTCTAGCGGTCTGGGAATAGGATAATATGGAGTTTCATACCCGTACGTCATAAGGGGTGTTGCCCCCCCTGATATATTTTTTTAATTTTTGGAAAAACCGTTTTTTACTATTTTTATGAGATGTAGAAGCAAAAGATACATACAATCCTAAATTTTCAATTTTTTATCTCAGACCGTTATTTTTTAATAGCCATTTAAATATTTTACATCTATATATATAAAAGAAAGTCGAGGTTGTGTTAGTTACACCATTTATAACTCGAGAACGACTGAACAGATTTTTATGAAATTTTACATGTATATTCTAGCGGTCTGGGAATAGGATAATATGGAGTTTCATACCCGTACGTCATAAGGGGTGTTGCCCCCCCTGATATATTTTTTTAATTTTTGGAAAAAACCGTTTTTTACTATTTTTATGAGATGTAGAAGCAAAAGATACATACAATCCTAAATTTTCAATTTTTTATCTCAGACCGTTATTTTTTAATAGCCATTTAAATATTTTACATCTATATATATAAAAGAAAGTCGAGGTTGTGTTAGTTACACCATTTATAACTCGAGAACGACTGAACAGATTTTTATGAAATTTTACATGTATATTCTAGCGGTCTGGGAATAGGATAATATGGAGTTTCATACCCGTACGTCATAAGGGGTGTTGCCCCCCCTGATATATTTTTTTAATTTTTGGAAAAACCGTTTTTTACTATTTTTATGAGATGTAGAAGCAAAAGATACATACAATCCTAAATTTTCAATTTTTTATCTCAGACCGTTATTTTTTAATAGCCATTTAAATATTTTACATCTATATATATAAAAGAAAGTCGAGGTTGTGTTAGTTACACCATTTATAACTCGAGAACGACTGAACAGATTTTTATGAAATTTTACATGTATATTCTAGCGGTCTGGGAATAGGATAATATGGAGTTTCATACCCGTACGTCATAAGGGGTGTTGCCCCCCCTGATATATTTTTTTAATTTTTGGAAAAACCGTTTTTTACTATTTTTATGAGATGTAGAAGCAAAAGATACATACAATCCTAAATTTTCAATTTTTTATCTCAGACCGTTATTTTTTAATAGCCATTTAAATATTTTACATCTATATATATAAAAGAAAGTCGAGGTTGTGTTAGTTACACCATTTATAACTCGAGAACGACTGAACAGATTTTTATGAAATTTTACATGTATATTCTAGCGGTCTGGGAATAGGATAATATGGAGTTTCATACCCGTACGTCATAAGGGGTGTTGCCCCCCCTGATATATTTTTTTAATTTTTGGAAAAACCGTTTTTTACTATTTTTATGAGATGTAGAAGCAAAAGATACATACAATCCTAAATTTTCAATTTTTTATCTCAGACCGTTATTTTTTAATAGCCATTTAAATATTTTACATCTATATATATAAAAGAAAGTCGAGGTTGTGTTAGTTACACCATTTATAACTCGAGAACGACTGAACAGATTTTTATGAAATTTTACATGTATATTCTAGCGGTCTGGGAATAGGATAATATGGAGTTTCATACCCGTACGTCATAAGGGGTGTTGCCCCCCCTGATATATTTTTTTAATTTTTGGAAAAACCGTTTTTTACTATTTTTATGAGATGTAGAAGCAAAAGATACATACAATCCTAAATTTTCAATTTTTTATCTCAGACCGTTATTTTTTAATAGCCATTTAAATATTTTACATCTATATATATAAAAGAAAGTCGAGGTTGTGTTAGTTACACCATTTATAACTCGAGAACGACTGAACAGATTTTTATGAAATTTTACATGTATATTCTAGCGGTCTGGGAATAGGATAATATGGAGTTTCATACCCGTACGTCATAAGGGGTGTTGCCCCCCCTGATATATTTTTTTAATTTTTGGAAAAACCGTTTTTTACTATTTTTATGAGATGTAGAAGCAAAAGATACATACAATCCTAAATTTTCAATTTTTTATCTCAGACCGTTATTTTTTAATAGCCATTTAAATATTTTACATCTATATATATAAAAGAAAGTCGAGGTTGTGTTAGTTACACCATTTATAACTCGAGAACGACTGAACAGATTTTTATGAAATTTTACATGTATATTCTAGCGGTCTGGGAATAGGATAATATGGAGTTTCATACCCGTACGTCATAAGGGGTGTTGCCCCCCCTGATATATTTTTTTAATTTTTGGAAAAACCGTTTTTTACTATTTTTATGAGATGTAGAAGCAAAAGATACATACAATCCTAAATTTTCAATTTTTTATCTCAGACCGTTATTTTTTAATAGCCATTTAAATATTTTACATCTATATATATAAAAGAAAGTCGAGGTTGTGTTAGTTACACCATTTATAACTCGAGAACGACTGAACAGATTTTTATGAAATTTTACATGTATATTCTAGCGGTCTGGGAATAGGATAATATGGAGTTTCATACCCGTACGTCATAAGGGGTGTTGCCCCCCCTGATATATTTTTTTAATTTTTGGAAAAACCGTTTTTTACTATTTTTATGAGATGTAGAAGCAAAAGATACATACAATCCTAAATTTTCAATTTTTTATCTCAGACCGTTATTTTTTAATAGCCATTTAAATATTTTACATCTATATATATAAAAGAAAGTCGAGGTTGTGTTAGTTACACCATTTATAACTCGAGAACGACTGAACAGATTTTTATGAAATTTTACATGTATATTCTAGCGGTCTGGGAATAGGATAATATGGAGTTTCATACCCGTACGTCATAAGGGGTGTTGCCCCCCCTGATATATTTTTTTAATTTTTGGAAAAACCGTTTTTTACTATTTTTATGAGATGTAGAAGCAAAAGATACATACAATCCTAAATTTTCAATTTTTTATCTCAGACCGTTATTTTTTAATAGCCATTTAAATATTTTACATCTATATATATAAAAGAAAGTCGAGGTTGTGTTAGTTACACCATTTATAACTCGAGAACGACTGAACAGATTTTTATGAAATTTTACATGTATATTCTAGCGGTCTGGGAATAGGATAATATGGAGTTTCATACCCGTACGTCATAAGGGGTGTTGCCCCCCCTGATATATTTTTTTAATTTTTGGAAAAACCGTTTTTTACTATTTTTATGAGATGTAGAAGCAAAAGATACATACAATCCTAAATTTTCAATTTTTTATCTCAGACCGTTATTTTTTAATAGCCATTTAAATATTTTACATCTATATATATAAAAGAAAGTCGAGGTTGTGTTAGTTACACCATTTATAACTCGAGAACGACTGAACAGATTTTTATGAAATTTTACATGTATATTCTAGCGGTCTGGGAATAGGATAATATGGAGTTTCATACCCGTACGTCATAAGGGGTGTTGCCCCCCCTGATATATTTTTTTAATTTTTGGAAAAACCGTTTTTTACTATTTTTATGAGATGTAGAAGCAAAAGATACATACAATCCTAAATTTTCAATTTTTTATCTCAGACCGTTATTTTTTAATAGCCATTTAAATATTTTACATCTATATATATAAAAGAAAGTCGAGGTTGTGTTAGTTACACCATTTATAACTCGAGAACGACTGAACAGATTTTTATGAAATTTTACATGTATATTCTAGCGGTCTGGGAATAGGATAATATGGAGTTTCATACCCGTACGTCATAAGGGGTGTTGCCCCCCCTGATATATTTTTTTAATTTTTGGAAAAACCGTTTTTTACTATTTTTATGAGATGTAGAAGCAAAAGATACATACAATCCTAAATTTTCAATTTTTTATCTCAGACCGTTATTTTTTAATAGCCATTTAAATATTTTACATCTATATATATAAAAGAAAGTCGAGGTTGTGTTAGTTACACCATTTATAACTCGAGAACGACTGAACAGATTTTTATGAAATTTTACATGTATATTCTAGCGGTCTGGGAATAGGATAATATGGAGTTTCATACCCGTACGTCATAAGGGGTGTTGCCCCCCCTGATATATTTTTTTAATTTTTGGAAAAACCGTTTTTTACTATTTTTATGAGATGTAGAAGCAAAAGATACATACAATCCTAAATTTTCAATTTTTTATCTCAGACCGTTATTTTTTAATAGCCATTTAAATATTTTACATCTATATATATAAAAGAAAGTCGAGGTTGTGTTAGTTACACCATTTATAACTCGAGAACGACTGAACAGATTTTTATGAAATTTTACATGTATATTCTAGCGGTCTGGGAATAGGATAATATGGAGTTTCATACCCGTACGTCATAAGGGGTGTTGCCCCCCCTGATATATTTTTTTAATTTTTGGAAAAACCGTTTTTTACTATTTTTATGAGATGTAGAAGCAAAAGATACATACAATCCTAAATTTTCAATTTTTTATCTCAGACCGTTATTTTTTAATAGCCATTTAAATATTTTACATCTATATATATAAAAGAAAGTCGAGGTTGTGTTAGTTACACCATTTATAACTCGAGAACGACTGAACAGATTTTTATGAAATTTTACATGTATATTCTAGCGGTCTGGGAATAGGATAATATGGAGTTTCATACCCGTACGTCATAAGGGGTGTTGCCCCCCCTGATATATTTTTTTAATTTTTGGAAAAACCGTTTTTTACTATTTTTATGAGATGTAGAAGCAAAAGATACATACAATCCTAAATTTTCAATTTTTTATCTCAGACCGTTATTTTTTAATAGCCATTTAAATATTTTACATCTATATATATAAAAGAAAGTCGAGGTTGTGTTAGTTACACCATTTATAACTCGAGAACGACTGAACAGATTTTTATGAAATTTTACATGTATATTCTAGCGGTCTGGGAATAGGATAATATGGAGTTTCATACCCGTACGTCATAAGGGGTGTTGCCCCCCCTGATATATTTTTTTAATTTTTGGAAAAACCGTTTTTTACTATTTTTATGAGATGTAGAAGCAAAAGATACATACAATCCTAAATTTTCAATTTTTTATCTCAGACCGTTATTTTTTAATAGCCATTTAAATATTTTACATCTATATATATAAAAGAAAGTCGAGGTTGTGTTAGTTACACCATTTATAACTCGAGAACGACTGAACAGATTTTTATGAAATTTTACATGTATATTCTAGCGGTCTGGGAATAGGATAATATGGAGTTTCATACCCGTACGTCATAAGGGGTGTTGCCCCCCCTGATATATTTTTTTAATTTTTGGAAAAACCGTTTTTTACTATTTTTATGAGATGTAGAAGCAAAAGATACATACAATCCTAAATTTTCAATTTTTTATCTCAGACCGTTATTTTTTAATAGCCATTTAAATATTTTACATCTATATATATAAAAGAAAGTCGAGGTTGTGTTAGTTACACCATTTATAACTCGAGAACGACTGAACAGATTTTTATGAAATTTTACATGTATATTCTAGCGGTCTGGGAATAGGATAATATGGAGTTTCATACCCGTACGTCATAAGGGGTGTTGCCCCCCCTGATATATTTTTTTAATTTTTGGAAAAAACCGTTTTTTACTATTTTTATGAGATGTAGAAGCAAAAGATACATACAATCCTAAATTTTCAATTTTTTATCTCAGACCGTTATTTTTTAATAGCCATTTAAATATTTTACATCTATATATATAAAGAAAGTCGAGGTTGTGTTAGTTACACCATTTATAACTCGAGAACGACTGAACAGATTTTTATGAAATTTTACATGTATATTCTAGCGGTCTGGGAATAGGATAATATGGAGTTTCATACCCGTACGTCATAAGGGGTGTTGCCCCCCCTGATATATTTTTTTAATTTTTGGAAAAACCGTTTTTTACTATTTTTATGAGATGTAGAAGCAAAAGATACATACAATCCTAAATTTTCAATTTTTTATCTCAGACCGTTATTTTTTAATAGCCATTTAAATATTTTACATCTATATATATAAAAGAAAGTCGAGGTTGTGTTAGTTACACCATTTATAACTCGAGAACGACTGAACAGATTTTTATGAAATTTTACATGTATATTCTAGCGGTCTGGGAATAGGATAATATGGAGTTTCATACCCGTACGTCATAAGGGGTGTTGCCCCCCCCTGATACATTTTTTTAATTTTTGGAAAAACCGTTTTTTACTATTTTTATGAGATGTAGAAGCAAAAGATACATACAATCCTAAATTTTCAATTTTTTATCTCAGACCGTTATTTTTTAATAGCCATTTAAATATTTTACATCTATATATATAAAAGAAAGTCGAGGTTGTGTTAGTTACACCATTTATAACTCGAGAACGACTGAACAGATTTTTATGAAATTTTACATGTATATTCTAGCGGTCTGGGAATAGGATAATATGGAGTTTCATACCCGTACGTCATAAGGGGTGTTGCCCCCCCTGATATATTTTTTTAATTTTTGGAAAAACCGTTTTTTACTATTTTTATGAGATGTAGAAGCAAAAGATACATACAATCCTAAATTTTCAATTTTTTATCTCAGACCGTTATTTTTTAATAGCCATTTAAATATTTTACATCTATATATATAAAAGAAAGTCGAGGTTGTGTTAGTTACACCATTTATAACTCGAGAACGACTGAACAGATTTTTATGAAATTTTACATGTATATTCTAGCGGTCTGGGAATAGGATAATATGGAGTTTCATACCCGTACGTCATAAGGGGTGTTGCCCCCCCTGATATATTTTTTTAATTTTTGGAAAAACCGTTTTTTACTATTTTTATGAGATGTAGAAGCAAAAGATACATACAATCCTAAATTTTCAATTTTTTATCTCAGACCGTTATTTTTTAATAGCCATTTAAATATTTTACATCTATATATATAAAAGAAAGTCGAGGTTGTGTTAGTTACACCATTTATAACTCGAGAACGACTGAACAGATTTTTATGAAATTTTACATGTATATTCTAGCGGTCTGGGAATAGGATAATATGGAGTTTCATACCCGTACGTCATAAGGGGTGTTGCCCCCCCTGATATATTTTTTTAATTTTTGGAAAAACCGTTTTTTACTATTTTTATGAGATGTAGAAGCAAAAGATACATACAATCCTAAATTTTCAATTTTTTATCTCAGACCGTTATTTTTTAATAGCCATTTAAATATTTTACATCTATATATATAAAAGAAAGTCGAGGTTGTGTTAGTTACACCATTTATAACTCGAGAACGACTGAACAGATTTTTATGAAATTTTACATGTATATTCTAGCGGTCTGGGAATAGGATAATATGGAGTTTCATACCCGTACGTCATAAGGGGTGTTGCCCCCCCTGATATATTTTTTTAATTTTTGGAAAAACCGTTTTTTACTATTTTTATGAGATGTAGAAGCAAAAGATACATACAATCCTAAATTTTCAATTTTTTATCTCAGACCGTTATTTTTTAATAGCCATTTAAATATTTTACATCTATATAAAAATTCGCCGGTCGCAGTGTTTGTTACCATACTCCTCCGAAACGACTTAACCGATTTTTATGAAATTTTGCAGGTATATTGGACTGTACTGGGAGTAGGTTGCTGTCTATATTTCATACCCGTATGTCATTAGGGGGTTGCCCATGACGCCGTAACTCTCACAATAATGACGTGAAAAATATGAAATTAAGTAGGTAGACTCCTTGCTGAATTCCGAGCAGAACCGTACTAAAATTTTTTGTCTAGCACAATCGGTGTCCGAAATACAATATCTCAAGCCGTAGGAATATTCTGAGGACAGAAGAAGAACGAGCGACAAATTTCATAGAAGAGAAGTGGCACAGTTTAACTTTGGGACTCAAATTGGGCAAAATATGAATTTTTTAATTTTGCGAAATTTTCAAAAAATATCTCTAAACGGAACCGTAAGCAGGAGAAAAATTCTGAGCACACGAAAAGAACAAGCAGCAAATTATAAAATTTTATTTAATTTTAATTCATTTTGTTTAATTTTATTTAGTTTAAGTATTTTATTTATTTTTGTTTATTTTATAAAATTTTATTTAATTTTAATTTCATTTTGTTTAATTTTATTTAGTTTAAGTATTTTATTTATTTTTGTTTATTTTATTTTATTTCATTATTAAATTTTATTTATTTTTATTAGACTATATTTTCTTTTATTTAATTTTATTATTATTTTTTAATTTATTTATTATTTTTATTTAATTCTTTTTTAACTTTATTTAATTGTATTTAAGTTAATATGATTTTATTTATTTGTATTTAATTTTATTCAGTTTTTTTTATTTTTATTTACGTTTATTCAATTTCATTTAATTTTAATTTACTTCATTTACTTTTTATTTAATTTTAATTGAATTTAATTTTATTTAATCAACACCTATAGACTTGGAATCTCCCCGAACCTAATAATAAATAGATGGTTGTTTTGAATGTAGATATAATAAAGCTGTTATATTCATTATAAGATAAACAAATTTAAGATTGTAACTGTTGCACTACAAACTTTATTTTGTTACTTCTAACTAAACTTTATTATTTCAAACATCATGTGTAATTAATTAAAAATAATAATAAAACCTCATTCACATCGAGCATTTTTGTTTGTTAATTACGAATTCCTTTTGTTAATTTTAAGTTTATTGTATACAACAGTTTGTTTTTATCTATTGAGGCAGTACGAAGTCTGCCGGGTCAGCTAGTAGGTTTATAAAGCAAAGGGTCATACCTTTTCATGTAGAATTACCCCTTAAAGTTTGTCGCACTTATTTAGAAACACCCTGTATTAATAAAGAACATTTCTAGTTGTTAAAGTCCTTAACTTTTTTATTATCCAACATAAGCGAATGAATAAAAGAAACAGAATGTTAAGAAAACCTGGGGCTATAGTTGGGATTTAATTTTAATATTTTATAAAGGCTAGAATATTCCACAGGGTGTTGTAAAAATTGAGAAAAAAACCCAGTTTGGTTGGTACACCCGGTATACAATGAAAATTTAACTGTGTAGAAACAATATTCTTACAACGATATTTTTACAGAACAAGGCTATAACATATTAAAAGAATTACTTAAATCGGACAACAGGTTTAGGAGATACGAGACATCAAAAATGACCCATTTTTTAGGGTGCCCGTTTTTCGTGCCGATGAGTGTATAATCAATAATAAGGAAAAGCTAAGATATTGCAATAGACAGTTTTCCTGTCCACTTTTCCGTTGGCGGTATTTTAAGATAACAAAATAACACACTAACTAAAAAAATTGGGTTATAAAATCTTCCCAGAATTTTTCAGATTTTCTTTCTGAGAACAATTTCCGGAGTGGAATTGGAAACGTCAAAACATTAGTTAATTAAAAATTTTAGTTTCATTAAAACAATAATTTGCGGCTGAATCCAATATAAACATCATAATACTTAAATTAAACATGCCACAAGCAAACAATTTCGGAACCTTGCTGTACATGACATCTTTAACCACAATGCGTCTCCTTCAAACGTTAATCTACAGCTAGATTCATACTAAGTAGTAAGTGTTAATTGAAATTATTTTACGATTGGTACGGTGAGTACAATACAGGTAAATACGGAAATCAATGCTAGTTAATTAGGTAGATTTTTCCAAAATAAATTATTTTTCTGAAAATTTGTGTGTCAAAAATCAAATGCCTACTAGTCTGGGCTGATTATCGGAGAATAGGCCATTTTTGGGAAAAGTTATTTACCAGCAATTTTAATTGCTGGAATCGAATCTTATGATTGTATATATTAATAATATAGGTATGCAAAGTCCACAGATAGTGTGCTACTTTTTTTATAAAAAAAAATGGCGCCCGAATATCGTGTTTTTTTCAATTTTTGCTCTATAACTTCAAAGATTTTAACTTTACACCAAATACACTCAAACAAAAATTCGATGAAAACTTTCTCCGGAAAAAGCGAGTATTTCCAACAAAATCTTTAATTTTCAACTAAACTTTTAGATAAGTAATTGTTAATCAATAATTAAATAACTTGGTAATGTAAAAGCCCTTTTCGTATAGATTATAATTCCAGAAGCCGATGGAAATTGAACGAAAAGTTTAGCAACAATTAAATTGTTAATTAAAAATTTACGGTCGCTATAATAACGACAATAATTATGATGCATAAGAATAACTATGATTTTTTCATAAAAAGACACTATACCTATCTAATGTACTTTACGGAATTGAAATTGGACTATTGAAGCGGCCTCAGCAATATTTTAAAATTATAAAGAATTTTTTGGCTTATAAACAAATAGAATATCTCGAGAAATAATAAACTAAATGACATTATAAAAACGGTATTCGCAAAGCAGTGGCAGGACGCTTCTTTTAAAAGAAAAAACGTTTAATTAAACTGAGTAGTTCCTGAGATACAACCGCTCAAAATTGACCGGAATTTACGGCAAAGATATAAACAATAGGATCATAATTTTCAAACCATCTCCTTTTTATTTTTGTCGCCTTTCTCCACACCAATTTTCATATCCTTAAAATACTCATAACATATATTATTATAATAAAAACTATCGATAATACGTGTGAAAATTGCCAAAAATAGCAAAAGTAAAAAAATTGGAGTATTAAGTAAATGCTTTAAAGAAGAAGTGCCGTCAGAAGAACAGTCAGCGTTGTAGAAGAACAACAAAAAACAAAAAATCGGCAACCAAATTCATGTTACAGGTACTGCTAGAAAATAAAAGCAAATACGTGCACACATTTGTTAATATGCAGTTTTCACACAAAACTCGTTCACAATGGAGTCGCAATGAAAAGGATTTAGCTCTGGCCATTTATTATAAGTCTCCTAGTTGTTACAAATTTTTAATTAGATACTTTATATTACCTTCAGTAAAAACAATTCAAACTTGGTTGCGTGTCATAAAATTAAGAACTGGTTTAAACACTTCCTTAATTGACAAGTTGAAGAAAAAAAGCAGAGACAATGGATGAGTTGGAAAAAATTTGTGTGTTAATGTTTGATGAAATTTCTTTGAAAAAAAAATTGGAGTACAATAAATTAGATGACATTATAGAAGGGTTTCAAGATTTAGGTGCTTTAGGAAGAACAAACAAACTTGCCAACACAGGTCTGGTTTTCATGATGCGCGGCTTGCTACATAACTGGAAGATTCCGATTTGCTATTTTCTTACAGGTGGTCCAATACATGGCGACAACTTAAAAAACATTGTAGTTGAAGTTGTTTCAAAATTACAAAATATTGGGTATATACCAAAAGTGTTAGTGTGTGATCAAGCATCTAATAATAGAGCTTTATTTAAGCTGTTAGGCGCATGTAAGGATCAGCCTGCAATAGAAATAGGAAATCAGAGGATTTTCACTGTTTTTGATACAGCCCACTTATTAAAAAGTCTAAGAAATAATTTTCTTAACAAAAAGTTGACTTTTTTTCCGATTCTAACCAGATATCGTGGCAAGATATTGAATACACATACAACATCGATAGAACCAATGTGAGAGCACGATGCGTGGTGAAAATAACAGACGTTCACATAAACCCTAATAATTTCCAAAAAATGCGTGTAAAATTAGCAGCCTAAATTTTCTCAAACTCAGTTGCCTCAGCAATATCAACAGCAAAATCTGTAGGCCAGTTACACACCAAAACGGCTCCTCATACTGCCGAATTTTTAAAAATTATAAATAATATTTTTGATGGTCTTAACAGCAAATATTGTAGTGATAGTAACCCAAACAGAAAGCCAATGTCAACTTTAAGCAAGTCAACTGAAAACTTAAAAGCAGGTTTAGAATATTTTAAAAAAATTAAAGTTTTTGAAAATCAGAAAGAGAGAAATAATATTCACTGTCTACACGGCTTTCAGTGGACAATTTTGTCAGTTTTATGTTTGTGGGAGGAACTTCAAAAATATAATGTGTCATATCTTTTAACATCTTTTCTGAACCAAGATCCTCTAGAAAAATTTTTCTCTATTGTGCGCAATCGGGGTGGTTACAATCCAACACCTAGTGTTAGTCAGTTAAGAATTGCCATTAAGCATAACACAAATATTAAACTAAAAATTGCTTTAGACAATGGAAATTGTGAAATAGCACAAACTGATAATTTAGATTTAACCCACGAAGTAACCAGCGTCGAAATATCTGACGAGCCCATTGAAACCCAAACAGTTCATGTAGAACAATCTTTAGACATGCAAAAGGAAAATAATGACAACCAAATTTTAAGCACGGAAAATTCCAGCAAATGTAGCATAACAAATTTAGAAACGTGTGCTGTTACATATGTCGCTGGTTATATTTACTATAAGATTATAAAGAACTTGAATTTTAGTAAATGCCAGGAAGACTTGCTAAAAGACAACAAAATTCTATTACAGAAACACGAATTAATGTTACTTTTCAGAGATTATGGCGCAAATGAAGAAATAAAGTTTCTTCAGAGACCATCAGATTTGTTTGTTACTATTACTACAATATTGTTAGAAAAGTTTCACAAGGCTTTTAATTTATTTAAAGTAGATAATGCAGTTTTTGAAAAAATTGAAACCTATGTGACTAACCATATTTTATTAACTACTAATTGGCTTGAAAGCTGCGAAGACCATAAAAGGAAAATTATAAAATTTTTGGTAAAAATCAAACTTTTTAAAACTTGTCAGTGGTATAACGTTAATGAAAGCAAACAGAAAACTAAAAGGGAAAAGATTCACAGAAAATTACTTATTTTCGATAAAAGTAAAGGTAACCAAACTTCAAAATGCAAAAATTCGACAAATAAACAGCAATAAATTCAACAAACTGACAGCCACAAAAGTAAACAAACCAGAAACGTCACAAATTGTATTTAAAATATGAAAACGTCTTTTTTTATACCTAGATCTTTTCAATGTACTGAGTTTAGTGCGTTCATAAAAATAACATGTGTTTTTACTTAATAACAGGCGGTAGCTGGTTTGTCTTTAGTTTCATGCGTGGAAGAGAATGATGCTAGATAAAAAGTATATGTTTTATCTCGCCAGGTATGAATGACGCACGGGTAAATAACCGTGGAGTTAACTGTATGTTAAACTACACTATTAGCTTTAGTCTCTATATACAGTAAATATTAACAAGTATTTTATAATATCAGGAAAACAATATCAGTATGTCTTAAACCTTGGAATCATATAGAAAACTTTTTTATTAAGTTTAGGGAAAAATGTATTATTGATAAAAACTTGCATGCATGGCTCAAAACTCAAAATAAAAGAATCAGATGTCAAATATTATGAGTCGTATACCAAGTTTGTTAAAAAATATTAATTCTTCTCAAGAGTCATATACCTTCATTTTTAAAGCACTTTTATATAAAAATTAACGTGGTTTTTAATTGTTCTCGACTTTTAATAATAATAAAATGTTTCAATATTGTCAACAATGAAAGTACTTCTTCAGAAAAAGAAATAATAAATATATATCTTTTTTTCCCAATATTTTAATTTTACAATCTTAGCACAGTATATATATGCCTCTATATAGAGGTTCCCTCTTTATACTGTGATCTTAGTTTGAAAAGAATTAACATTCAAATATACTTATTTACTTTGTTTTTAAATATGATCTAATTAGTGATGTTTTAAACTTTCTAATCCTGTCTGTTTAATCCAGCTTTTACCTATTTGTTCCTAGGCAAATGGCCTTCAACTATTTCTATGTTGGAAATTCCCTGTCACTTTATCAAGATATGTACTTACATTATTCATTTTGAACGTTGGGAATTTGTGGTATTTTTTCAAAGAAAGATAATAATCTATTGTATTTGGTACTCACCACTACTTTTTTTTTAAAACATCGATGTCTTAATTCCAGAAAGTCCTTAGATAATTTTTAAATGTAAAAAGTATGCGATCGAACAGTATATCATATTGATTTTAGTTCACCTCTGTACAATTTCTTATTTTGCACAGACTTCTATATTGCGTTTTCTAGATAAATTGTCAATTTTTTGTAGTACAATGTTACTATCAGAACAACATTTATATCCTCTTCTTCTTGTCGAAGTTCCTTCTCATATCGAAGGTTGGCCATCACTACAACAGCTATCCGTACCTTAATTGGCGCCTGCTTTGAAAAGATCTATTGAGCTGCAACTATACCACTCTCTTAAGTTTCTCAGTCAGGAAATTCTTCTTCTACCTATGGATTTTTTACCCTTAAGTTTACCTTGCATTATGAGCCTAATATCTCATATTTCGCACCTCTGGTAATTTGGCCTAAATCCAGCTTTCTTGTATTGATGTTCTTTATCACCTCGCAATCCTTTTGTAACATTGTAACCTTCTTAATACTTTTGCATTTGTAACTCGTTAGATCTAGGTATTTTCAAAATCCCTCTAGAGCACTACATCTCAAATGCTTCCAACTTATTTATATTGTCTACTTTTAGTGTCTAGCTTTCCATTCCATGTAACAAAGTCGAGAACACGTAGCATCTTAAGGCTCTTATCCTCAGCTCCAGAGGAAGATCTCGATTAACAAACATTTTTTTTCATTTTTATAAATGCTTGTCTTGCAATTTCAATGCGTGTCCTGATTTCTCTAATAGATACATTGGTCATCGTTTTTATTTACCCAGGTTCCTAGATATTTGTAGTTATTTTGTAAAAATTTATAGCTATATATTGGGTTTTATTTTCGGTAAATTAATAATGTAGATATTTGAATACTTCAACTATTGCGATTAATTTAGCTGTAATTATAGTAGTATTATTGTCAAGTTTTATAACATTTTTATTTATTTATTTAATTGGCATTGGTAAATGCCATACAACCAGCCACAACATGATACAATTTTCTAAATATAATCTTAACTATTATAAAACTACAGTAGAAAACTATACTTAATAGAAACCAATAATACCATTGAATCACGATTGGAATACATATAGGAAAGAAGAAAAGTAATTCTAAGCAAGTTAATACTTTTCGAGGTATTTGCGAGTAAATATGTTCATTTTTCAACAAAAAAAAACACTTTTTAGGTGGTTTTTTGCAAATAACTCAAAAAGTAAATATGTATTTTACCGAAAAAAGGTTTCCAGCAAAAATATAGCTTCTAAAAAAGAGAAAAAAATGGTGTATGTATGAACTCTCCAGACCCAGTAGAAGCAAAGTTGTAACTAATGAAAAATAGTTTCATATCTGTCAAATTTCAAAGCAAATATTTCAACGTGAAATAACCAAAAAAGTATACACTTTTTGGGGAAAACTCAGTACAACTTTTTTAAAGTGTTCAAAAAAATATTAATTTTTGTTTTTTAATAAGTTTCTAGCATAAAAAGTAAGTTACGCTCAAAATAAAGTTGGTCAAAGACCAACTCAAATAGAGACTATTAATATTTTTTAACAAACTTGGTATACGACTCATAATATTTGACATCTGATTCTTTTATTTTGAGTTTTGAGCCATGCATGCAAGTTTTTATCAATAATACATTTTTCCCTAAACTTAATAAAAAAGTTTTCTATATGATTCCAAGGTTTAAGACATACTGATATTGTTTTCCTGATATTATAAAATACTTGTTAATATTTACTGTATATAGAGACTAAAGCTAATAGTGTAGTTTAACATACAGTTAACTCCACGGTTATTTACCCGTGCGTCATTCATACCTGGCGAGATAAAACATATACTTTTTATCTAGCATCATTCTCTTCCACGCATGAAACTAAAGACAAACCAGCTACCGCCTGTTATTAAGTAAAAACACATGTTATTTTTATGAACGCACTAAACTCAGTACATTGAAAAGATCTAGGTATAAAAAAAGACGTTTTCATATTTTAAATACAATTTGTGACGTTTCTGGTTTGTTTACTTTTGTGGCTGTCAGTTTGTTGAATTTATTGCTGTTTATTTGTCGAATTTTTGCATTTTGAAGTTTGGTTACCTTTACTTTTATCGAAAATAAGTAATTTTCTGTGAATCTTTTCCCTTTTAGTTTTCTGTTTGCTTTCATTAACGTTATACCACTGACAAGTTTTAAAAAGTTTGATTTTTACCAAAAATTTTATAATTTTCCTTTTATGGTCTTCGCAGCTTTCAAGCCAATTAGTAGTTAATAAAATATGGTTAGTCACATAGGTTTCAATTTTTTCAAAAACTGCATTATCTACTTTAAATAAATTAAAAGCCTTGTGAAACTTTTCTAACAATATTGTAGTAATAGTAACAAACAAATCTGATGGTCTCTGAAGAAACTTTATTTCTTCATTTGCGCCATAATCTCTGAAAAGTAACATTAATTCGTGTTTCTGTAATAGAATTTTGTTGTCTTTTAGCAAGTCTTCCTGGCATTTACTAAAATTCAAGTTCTTTATAATCTTATAGTAAATATAACCAGCGACATATGTAACAGCACACGTTTCTAAATTTGTTATGCTACATTTGCTGGAATTTTCCGTGCTTAAAATTTGGTTGTCATTATTTTCCTTTTGCATGTCTAAAGATTGTTCTACATGAACTGTTTGGGTTTCAATGGGCTCGTCAGATATTTCGACGCTGGTTACTTCGTGGGTTAAATCTAAATTATCAGTTTGTGCTATTTCACAATTTCCATTGTCTAAAGCAATTTTTAGTTTAATATTTGTGTTATGCTTAATGGCAATTCTTAACTGACTAACACTAGGTGTTGGATTGTAACCACCCCGATTGCGCACAATAGAGAAAAATTTTTCTAGAGGATCTTGGTTCAGAAAAGATGTTAAAAGATATGACACATTATATTTTTGAAGTTCCTCCCACAAACATAAAACTGACAAAATTGTCCACTGAAAGCCGTGTAGACAGTGAATATTATTTCTCTCTTTCTGATTTTCAAAAACTTTAATTTTTTTAAAATATTCTAAACCTGCTTTTAAGTTTTCAGTTGACTTGCTTAAAGTTGACATTGGCTTTCTGTTTGGGTTACTATCACTACAATATTTGCTGTTAAGACCATCAAAAATATTATTTATAATTTTTAAAAATTCGGCAGTATGAGGAGCCGTTTTGGTGTGTAACTGGCCTACAGATTTTGCTGTTGATATTGCTGAGGCAACTGAGTTTGAGAAAATTTAGGCTGCTAATTTTACACGCATTTTTTGGAAATTATTAGGGTTTATGTGAACGTCTGTTATTTTCACCACGCATCGTGCTCTCACATTGGTTCTATCGATGTTGTATGTGTATTCAATATCTTGCCACGATATCTGGTTAGAATCGGAAAAAAAGTCAACTTTTTGTTAAGAAAATTATTTCTTAGACTTTTTAATAAGTGGGCTGTATCAAAAACAGTGAAAATCCTCTGATTTCCTATTTCTATTGCAGGCTGATCCTTACATGCGCCTAACAGCTTAAATAAAGCTCTATTATTAGATGCTTGATCACACACTAACACTTTTGGTATATACCCAATATTTTGTAATTTTGAAACAACTTCAACTACAATGTTTTTTAAGTTGTCGCCATGTATTGGACCACCTGTAAGAAAATAGCAAATCGGAATCTTCCAGTTATGTAGCAAGCCGCGCATCATGAAAACCAGACCTGTGTTGGCAAGTTTGTTTGTTCTTCCTAAAGCACCTAAATCTTGAAACCCTTCTATAATGTCATCTAATTTATTGTACTCCAATTTTTTTTTCAAAGAAATTTCATCAAACATTAACACACAAATTTTTTCCAACTCATCCATTGTCTCTGCTTTTTTTCTTCAACTTGTCAATTAAGGAAGTGTTTAAACCAGTTCTTAATTTTATGACACGCAACCAAGTTTGAATTGTTTTTACTGAAGGTAATATAAAGTATCTAATTAAAAATTTGTAACAACTAGGAGACTTATAATAAATGGCCAGAGCTAAATCCTTTTCATTGCGACTCCATTGTGAACGAGTTTTGTGTGAAAACTGCATATTAACAAATGTGTGCACGTATTTGCTTTTATTTTCTAGCAGTACCTGTAACATGAATTTGGTTGCCGATTTTTTGTTTTTTGTTGTTCTTCTACAACGCTGACTGTTCTTCTGACGGCACTTCTTCTTTAAAGCATTTACTTAATACTCCAATTTTTTTACTTTTGCTATTTTTGGCAATTTTCACACGTATTATCGATAGTTTTTATTATAATAATATATGTTATGAGTATTTTAAGGATATGAAAATTGGTGTGGAGAAAGGCGACAAAAATAAAAAGGAGATGGTTTGAAAATTATGATCCTATTGTTTATATCTTTGCCGTAAATTCCGGTCAATTTTGAGCGGTTGTATCTCAGGAACTACTCAGTTTAATTAAACGTTTTTTCTTTTAAAAGAAGCGTCCTGCCACTGCTTTGCGAATACCGTTTTTATAATGTCATTTAGTTTATTATTTCTCGAGATATTCTATTTGTTTATAAGCCAAAAAATTCTTTATAATTTTAAAATATTGCTGAGGCCGCTTCAATAGTCCAATTTCAATTCCGTAAAGTACATTAGATAGGTATAGTGTCTTTTTATGAAAAAATCATAGTTATTCTTATGCATCATAATTATTGTCGTTATTATAGCGACCGTAAATTTTTAATTAACAATTTAATTGTTGCTAAACTTTTCGTTCAATTTCCATCGGCTTCTGGAATTATAATCTATACGAAAAGGGCTTTTACATTACCAAGTTATTTAATTATTGATTAACAATTACTTATCTAAAAGTTTAGTTGAAAATTAAAGATTTTGTTGGAAATACTCGCTTTTTCCGGAGAAAGTTTTCATCGAATTTTTGTTTGAGTGTATTTGGTGTAAAGTTAAAATCTTTGAAGTTATAGAGCAAAAATTGAAAAAAACACGATATTCGGGCGCCATTTTTTTTTATAAAAAAAGTAGCACACTATCTGTGGACTTTGCATACCTATATTATTAATATATACAATCATAAGATTCGATTCCAGCAATTAAAATTGCTGGTAAATAACTTTTCCCAAAAATGGCCTATTCTCCGATAATCAGCCCAGACTAGTAGGCATTTGATTTTTGACACACAAATTTTCAGAAAAATAATTTATTTTGGAAAAATCTACCTAATTAACTAGCATTGATTTCCGTATTTACCTGTATTGTACTCACCGTACCAATCGTAAAATAATTTCAATTAACACTTACTACTTAGTATGAATCTAGCTGTAGATTAACGTTTGAAGGAGACGCATTGTGGTTAAAGATGTCATGTACAGCAAGGTTCCGAAATTGTTTGCTTGTGGCATGTTTAATTTAAGTATTATGATGTTTATATTGGATTCAGCCGCAAATTATTGTTTTAATGAAACTAAAATTTTTAATTAACTAATGTTTTGACGTTTCCAATTCCACTCCGGAAATTGTTCTCAGAAAGAAAATCTGAAAAATTCTGGGAAGATTTTATAACCCAATTTTTTTAGTTAGTGTGTTATTTTGTTATCTTAAAATACCGCCAACGGAAAAGTGGACAGGAAAACTGTCTATTGCAATATCTTAGCTTTTCCTTATTATTGATTATACACTCATCGGCACGAAAAACGGGCACCCTAAAAAATGGGTCATTTTTGATGTCTCGTATCTCCTAAACCTGTTGTCCGATTTAAGTAATTCTTTTAATATGTTATAGCCTTGTTCTGTAAAAATATCGTTGTAAGAATATTGTTTCTACACAGTTAAATTTTCATTGTATACCGGGTGTACCAACCAAACTGGGTTTTTTTCTCAATTTTTACAACACCCTGTGGAATATTCTAGCCTTTATAAAATATTAAAATTAAATCCCAACTATAGCCCCAGGTTTTCTTAACATTCTGTTTCTTTTATTCATTCGCTTATGTTGGATAATAAAAAAGTTAAGGACTTTAACAACTAGAAATGTTCTTTATTAATACAGGGTGTTTCTAAATAAGTGCGACAAACTTTAAGGGGTAATTCTACATGAAAAGGTATGACCCTTTGCTTTATAAACCTACTAGCTGACCCGGCAGACTTCGTACTGCCTCAATAGATAAAAACAAACTGTTGTATACAATAAACTTAAAATTAACAAAAGGAATTCGTAATTAACAAACAAAAATGCTCGATGTGAATGAGGTTTTATTATTATTTTTAATTAATTACACATGATGTTTGAAATAATAAAGTTTAGTTAGAAGTAACAAAATAAAGTTTGTAGTGCAACAGTTACAATCTTAAATTTGTTTATCTTATAATGAATATAACAGCTTTATTATATCTACATTCAAAACAACCATCTATTTATTATTAGGTTCGGGGAGATTCCAAGTCTATAGGTGTTGATTAAATAAAATTAAATTCAATTAAAATTAAATAAAAAGTAAATGAAGTAAATTAAAATTAAATGAAATTGAATAAACGTAAATAAAAATAAAAAAAACTGAATAAAATTAAATACAAATAAATAAAATCATATTAACTTAAATACAATTAAATAAAGTTAAAAAAGAATTAAATAAAAATAATAAATAAATTAAAAAATAATAATAAAATTAAATAAAAGAAAATATAGTCTAATAAAAATAAATAAAATTTAATAAAATGAAATAAAATAAAATAAACAAAAATAAATAAAATACTTAAACTAAATAAAATTAAACAAAATGAATTAAAATTAAATAAAATTTTATAAAATAAACAAAAATAAATAAAATACTTAAACTAAATAAAATTAAACAAAATGAATTAAAATTAAATAAAATTTTATAATTTGCTGCTTGTTCTTTTCGTGTGCTCAGAATTTTTCTCCTGCTTACGGTTCCGTTTAGAGATATTTTTTGAAAATTTCGCAAAATTAAAAAATTCATATTTTGCCCAATTTGAGTCCCAAAGTTAAACTGTGCCACTTCTCTTCTATGAAATTTGTCGCTCGTTCTTCTTCTGTCCTCAGAATATTCCTACGGCTTGAGATATTGTATTTCGGACACCGATTGTGCTAGACAAAAAATTTTAGTACGGTTCTGCTCGGAATTCAGCAAGGAGTCTACCTACTTAATTTCATATTTTTCACGTCATTATTGTGAGAGTTACGGCGTCATGGGCAACCCCCTAATGACATACGGGTATGAAATATAGACAGCAACCTACTCCCAGTACAGTCCAATATACCTGCAAAATTTCATAAAAATCGGTTAAGTCGTTTCGGAGGAGTATGGTAACAAACACTGCGACCGGCGAATTTTTATATAGATGTAAAATATTTAAATGGCTATTAAAAAATAACGGTCTGAGATAAAAAATTGAAAATTTAGGATTGTATGTATCTTTTGCTTCTACATCTCATAAAAATAGTAAAAAACGGTTTTTCCAAAAATTAAAAAAATATATCAGGGGGGGCAACACCCCTTATGACGTACGGGTATGAAACTCCATATTATCCTATTCCCAGACCGCTAGAATATACATGTAAAATTTCATAAAAATCTGTTCAGTCGTTCTCGAGTTATAAATGGTGTAACTAACACAACCTCGACTTTCTTTTATATATATAGATGTAAAATATTTAAATGGCTATTAAAAAATAACGGTCTGAGATAAAAAATTGAAAATTTAGGATTGTATGTATCTTTTGCTTCTACATCTCATAAAAATAGTAAAAAACGGTTTTTCCAAAAATTAAAAAAATATATCAGGGGGGGCAACACCCCTTATGACGTACGGGTATGAAACTCCATATTATCCTATTCCCAGACCGCTAGAATATACATGTAAAATTTCATAAAAATCTGTTCAGTCGTTCTCGAGTTATAAATGGTGTAACTAACACAACCTCGACTTTCTTTTATATATATAGATGTAAAATATTTAAATGGCTATTAAAAAATAACGGTCTGAGATAAAAAATTGAAAATTTAGGATTGTATGTATCTTTTGCTTCTACATCTCATAAAAATAGTAAAAAACGGTTTTTCCAAAAATTAAAAAAATATATCAGGGGGGGCAACACCCCTTATGACGTACGGGTATGAAACTCCATATTATCCTATTCCCAGACCGCTAGAATATACATGTAAAATTTCATAAAAATCTGTTCAGTCGTTCTCGAGTTATAAATGGTGTAACTAACACAACCTCGACTTTCTTTTATATATATAGATGTAAAATATTTAAATGGCTATTAAAAAATAACGGTCTGAGATAAAAAATTGAAAATTTAGGATTGTATGTATCTTTTGCTTCTACATCTCATAAAAATAGTAAAAAACGGTTTTTCCAAAAATTAAAAAAATATATCAGGGGGGGCAACACCCCTTATGACGTACGGGTATGAAACTCCATATTATCCTATTCCCAGACCGCTAGAATATACATGTAAAATTTCATAAAAATCTGTTCAGTCGTTCTCGAGTTATAAATGGTGTAACTAACACAACCTCGACTTTCTTTTATATATATAGATGTAAAATATTTAAATGGCTATTAAAAAATAACGGTCTGAGATAAAAAATTGAAAATTTAGGATTGTATGTATCTTTTGCTTCTACATCTCATAAAAATAGTAAAAAACGGTTTTTCCAAAAATTAAAAAAATATATCAGGGGGGGCAACACCCCTTATGACGTACGGGTATGAAACTCCATATTATCCTATTCCCAGACCGCTAGAATATACATGTAAAATTTCATAAAAATCTGTTCAGTCGTTCTCGAGTTATAAATGGTGTAACTAACACAACCTCGACTTTCTTTTATATATATAGATGTAAAATATTTAAATGGCTATTAAAAAATAACGGTCTGAGATAAAAAATTGAAAATTTAGGATTGTATGTATCTTTTGCTTCTACATCTCATAAAAATAGTAAAAAACGGTTTTTCCAAAAATTAAAAAAATATATCAGGGGGGGCAACACCCCTTATGACGTACGGGTATGAAACTCCATATTATCCTATTCCCAGACCGCTAGAATATACATGTAAAATTTCATAAAAATCTGTTCAGTCGTTCTCGAGTTATAAATGGTGTAACTAACACAACCTCGACTTTCTTTTATATATATAGATGTAAAATATTTAAATGGCTATTAAAAAATAACGGTCTGAGATAAAAAATTGAAAATTTAGGATTGTATGTATCTTTTGCTTCTACATCTCATAAAAATAGTAAAAAACGGTTTTTCCAAAAATTAAAAAAATATATCAGGGGGGGCAACACCCCTTATGACGTACGGGTATGAAACTCCATATTATCCTATTCCCAGACCGCTAGAATATACATGTAAAATTTCATAAAAATCTGTTCAGTCGTTCTCGAGTTATAAATGGTGTAACTAACACAACCTCGACTTTCTTTTATATATATAGATGTAAAATATTTAAATGGCTATTAAAAAATAACGGTCTGAGATAAAAAATTGAAAATTTAGGATTGTATGTATCTTTTGCTTCTACATCTCATAAAAATAGTAAAAAACGGTTTTTCCAAAAATTAAAAAAATATATCAGGGGGGGCAACACCCCTTATGACGTACGGGTATGAAACTCCATATTATCCTATTCCCAGACCGCTAGAATATACATGTAAAATTTCATAAAAATCTGTTCAGTCGTTCTCGAGTTATAAATGGTGTAACTAACACAACCTCGACTTTCTTTTATATATATAGATGTAAAATATTTAAATGGCTATTAAAAAATAACGGTCTGAGATAAAAAATTGAAAATTTAGGATTGTATGTATCTTTTGCTTCTACATCTCATAAAAATAGTAAAAAACGGTTTTTCCAAAAATTAAAAAAATATATCAGGGGGGGCAACACCCCTTATGACGTACGGGTATGAAACTCCATATTATCCTATTCCCAGACCGCTAGAATATACATGTAAAATTTCATAAAAATCTGTTCAGTCGTTCTCGAGTTATAAATGGTGTAACTAACACAACCTCGACTTTCTTTTATATATATAGATGTAAAATATTTAAATGGCTATTAAAAAATAACGGTCTGAGATAAAAAATTGAAAATTTAGGATTGTATGTATCTTTTGCTTCTACATCTCATAAAAATAGTAAAAAACGGTTTTTCCAAAAATTAAAAAAATATATCAGGGGGGGCAACACCCCTTATGACGTACGGGTATGAAACTCCATATTATCCTATTCCCAGACCGCTAGAATATACATGTAAAATTTCATAAAAATCTGTTCAGTCGTTCTCGAGTTATAAATGGTGTAACTAACACAACCTCGACTTTCTTTTATATATATAGATGTAAAATATTTAAATGGCTATTAAAAAATAACGGTCTGAGATAAAAAATTGAAAATTTAGGATTGTATGTATCTTTTGCTTCTACATCTCATAAAAATAGTAAAAAACGGTTTTTCCAAAAATTAAAAAAATATATCAGGGGGGGCAACACCCCTTATGACGTACGGGTATGAAACTCCATATTATCCTATTCCCAGACCGCTAGAATATACATGTAAAATTTCATAAAAATCTGTTCAGTCGTTCTCGAGTTATAAATGGTGTAACTAACACAACCTCGACTTTCTTTTATATATATAGATGTAAAATATTTAAATGGCTATTAAAAAATAACGGTCTGAGATAAAAAATTGAAAATTTAGGATTGTATGTATCTTTTGCTTCTACATCTCATAAAAATAGTAAAAAACGGTTTTTCCAAAAATTAAAAAAATATATCAGGGGGGGCAACACCCCTTATGACGTACGGGTATGAAACTCCATATTATCCTATTCCCAGACCGCTAGAATATACATGTAAAATTTCATAAAAATCTGTTCAGTCGTTCTCGAGTTATAAATGGTGTAACTAACACAACCTCGACTTTCTTTTATATATATAGATGTAAAATATTTAAATGGCTATTAAAAAATAACGGTCTGAGATAAAAAATTGAAAATTTAGGATTGTATGTATCTTTTGCTTCTACATCTCATAAAAATAGTAAAAAACGGTTTTTCCAAAAATTAAAAAAATATATCAGGGGGGGCAACACCCCTTATGACGTACGGGTATGAAACTCCATATTATCCTATTCCCAGACCGCTAGAATATACATGTAAAATTTCATAAAAATCTGTTCAGTCGTTCTCGAGTTATAAATGGTGTAACTAACACAACCTCGACTTTCTTTTATATATATAGATGTAAAATATTTAAATGGCTATTAAAAAATAACGGTCTGAGATAAAAAATTGAAAATTTAGGATTGTATGTATCTTTTGCTTCTACATCTCATAAAAATAGTAAAAAACGGTTTTTCCAAAAATTAAAAAAATATATCAGGGGGGGCAACACCCCTTATGACGTACGGGTATGAAACTCCATATTATCCTATTCCCAGACCGCTAGAATATACATGTAAAATTTCATAAAAATCTGTTCAGTCGTTCTCGAGTTATAAATGGTGTAACTAACACAACCTCGACTTTCTTTTATATATATAGATGTAAAATATTTAAATGGCTATTAAAAAATAACGGTCTGAGATAAAAAATTGAAAATTTAGGATTGTATGTATCTTTTGCTTCTACATCTCATAAAAATAGTAAAAAACGGTTTTTCCAAAAATTAAAAAAATATATCAGGGGGGGCAACACCCCTTATGACGTACGGGTATGAAACTCCATATTATCCTATTCCCAGACCGCTAGAATATACATGTAAAATTTCATAAAAATCTGTTCAGTCGTTCTCGAGTTATAAATGGTGTAACTAACACAACCTCGACTTTCTTTTATATATATAGATGTAAAATATTTAAATGGCTATTAAAAAATAACGGTCTGAGATAAAAAATTGAAAATTTAGGATTGTATGTATCTTTTGCTTCTACATCTCATAAAAATAGTAAAAAACGGTTTTTCCAAAAATTAAAAAAATATATCAGGGGGGGCAACACCCCTTATGACGTACGGGTATGAAACTCCATATTATCCTATTCCCAGACCGCTAGAATATACATGTAAAATTTCATAAAAATCTGTTCAGTCGTTCTCGAGTTATAAATGGTGTAACTAACACAACCTCGACTTTCTTTTATATATATAGATGTAAAATATTTAAATGGCTATTAAAAAATAACGGTCTGAGATAAAAAATTGAAAATTTAGGATTGTATGTATCTTTTGCTTCTACATCTCATAAAAATAGTAAAAAACGGTTTTTCCAAAAATTAAAAAAATATATCAGGGGGGGCAACACCCCTTATGACGTACGGGTATGAAACTCCATATTATCCTATTCCCAGACCGCTAGAATATACATGTAAAATTTCATAAAAATCTGTTCAGTCGTTCTCGAGTTATAAATGGTGTAACTAACACAACCTCGACTTTCTTTTATATATATAGATGTAAAATATTTAAATGGCTATTAAAAAATAACGGTCTGAGATAAAAAATTGAAAATTTAGGATTGTATGTATCTTTTGCTTCTACATCTCATAAAAATAGTAAAAAACGGTTTTTCCAAAAATTAAAAAAATATATCAGGGGGGGCAACACCCCTTATGACGTACGGGTATGAAACTCCATATTATCCTATTCCCAGACCGCTAGAATATACATGTAAAATTTCATAAAAATCTGTTCAGTCGTTCTCGAGTTATAAATGGTGTAACTAACACAACCTCGACTTTCTTTTATATATATAGATGTAAAATATTTAAATGGCTATTAAAAAATAACGGTCTGAGATAAAAAATTGAAAATTTAGGATTGTATGTATCTTTTGCTTCTACATCTCATAAAAATAGTAAAAAACGGTTTTTCCAAAAATTAAAAAAATATATCAGGGGGGGCAACACCCCTTATGACGTACGGGTATGAAACTCCATATTATCCTATTCCCAGACCGCTAGAATATACATGTAAAATTTCATAAAAATCTGTTCAGTCGTTCTCGAGTTATAAATGGTGTAACTAACACAACCTCGACTTTCTTTTATATATATAGATGTAAAATATTTAAATGGCTATTAAAAAATAACGGTCTGAGATAAAAAATTGAAAATTTAGGATTGTATGTATCTTTTGCTTCTACATCTCATAAAAATAGTAAAAAACGGTTTTTCCAAAAATTAAAAAAATATATCAGGGGGGGCAACACCCCTTATGACGTACGGGTATGAAACTCCATATTATCCTATTCCCAGACCGCTAGAATATACATGTAAAATTTCATAAAAATCTGTTCAGTCGTTCTCGAGTTATAAATGGTGTAACTAACACAACCTCGACTTTCTTTTATATATATAGATGTAAAATATTTAAATGGCTATTAAAAAATAACGGTCTGAGATAAAAAATTGAAAATTTAGGATTGTATGTATCTTTTGCTTCTACATCTCATAAAAATAGTAAAAAACGGTTTTTCCAAAAATTAAAAAAATATATCAGGGGGGGCAACACCCCTTATGACGTACGGGTATGAAACTCCATATTATCCTATTCCCAGACCGCTAGAATATACATGTAAAATTTCATAAAAATCTGTTCAGTCGTTCTCGAGTTATAAATGGTGTAACTAACACAACCTCGACTTTCTTTTATATATATAGATGTAAAATATTTAAATGGCTATTAAAAAATAACGGTCTGAGATAAAAAATTGAAAATTTAGGATTGTATGTATCTTTTGCTTCTACATCTCATAAAAATAGTAAAAAACGGTTTTTCCAAAAATTAAAAAAATATATCAGGGGGGGCAACACCCCTTATGACGTACGGGTATGAAACTCCATATTATCCTATTCCCAGACCGCTAGAATATACATGTAAAATTTCATAAAAATCTGTTCAGTCGTTCTCGAGTTATAAATGGTGTAACTAACACAACCTCGACTTTCTTTTATATATATAGATGTAAAATATTTAAATGGCTATTAAAAAATAACGGTCTGAGATAAAAAATTGAAAATTTAGGATTGTATGTATCTTTTGCTTCTACATCTCATAAAAATAGTAAAAAACGGTTTTTCCAAAAATTAAAAAAATATATCAGGGGGGGCAACACCCCTTATGACGTACGGGTATGAAACTCCATATTATCCTATTCCCAGACCGCTAGAATATACATGTAAAATTTCATAAAAATCTGTTCAGTCGTTCTCGAGTTATAAATGGTGTAACTAACACAACCTCGACTTTCTTTTATATATATAGATGTAAAATATTTAAATGGCTATTAAAAAATAACGGTCTGAGATAAAAAATTGAAAATTTAGGATTGTATGTATCTTTTGCTTCTACATCTCATAAAAATAGTAAAAAACGGTTTTTCCAAAAATTAAAAAAATATATCAGGGGGGGCAACACCCCTTATGACGTACGGGTATGAAACTCCATATTATCCTATTCCCAGACCGCTAGAATATACATGTAAAATTTCATAAAAATCTGTTCAGTCGTTCTCGAGTTATAAATGGTGTAACTAACACAACCTCGACTTTCTTTTATATATATAGATGTAAAATATTTAAATGGCTATTAAAAAATAACGGTCTGAGATAAAAAATTGAAAATTTAGGATTGTATGTATCTTTTGCTTCTACATCTCATAAAAATAGTAAAAAACGGTTTTTCCAAAAATTAAAAAAATATATCAGGGGGGGCAACACCCCTTATGACGTACGGGTATGAAACTCCATATTATCCTATTCCCAGACCGCTAGAATATACATGTAAAATTTCATAAAAATCTGTTCAGTCGTTCTCGAGTTATAAATGGTGTAACTAACACAACCTCGACTTTCTTTTATATATATAGATGTAAAATATTTAAATGGCTATTAAAAAATAACGGTCTGAGATAAAAAATTGAAAATTTAGGATTGTATGTATCTTTTGCTTCTACATCTCATAAAAATAGTAAAAAACGGTTTTTCCAAAAATTAAAAAAATATATCAGGGGGGGCAACACCCCTTATGACGTACGGGTATGAAACTCCATATTATCCTATTCCCAGACCGCTAGAATATACATGTAAAATTTCATAAAAATCTGTTCAGTCGTTCTCGAGTTATAAATGGTGTAACTAACACAACCTCGACTTTCTTTTATATATATAGATGTAAAATATTTAAATGGCTATTAAAAAATAACGGTCTGAGATAAAAAATTGAAAATTTAGGATTGTATGTATCTTTTGCTTCTACATCTCATAAAAATAGTAAAAAACGGTTTTTCCAAAAATTAAAAAAATATATCAGGGGGGGCAACACCCCTTATGACGTACGGGTATGAAACTCCATATTATCCTATTCCCAGACCGCTAGAATATACATGTAAAATTTCATAAAAATCTGTTCAGTCGTTCTCGAGTTATAAATGGTGTAACTAACACAACCTCGACTTTCTTTTATATATATAGATGTAAAATATTTAAATGGCTATTAAAAAATAACGGTCTGAGATAAAAAATTGAAAATTTAGGATTGTATGTATCTTTTGCTTCTACATCTCATAAAAATAGTAAAAAACGGTTTTTCCAAAAATTAAAAAAATATATCAGGGGGGGCAACACCCCTTATGACGTACGGGTATGAAACTCCATATTATCCTATTCCCAGACCGCTAGAATATACATGTAAAATTTCATAAAAATCTGTTCAGTCGTTCTCGAGTTATAAATGGTGTAACTAACACAACCTCGACTTTCTTTTATATATATAGATGTAAAATATTTAAATGGCTATTAAAAAATAACGGTCTGAGATAAAAAATTGAAAATTTAGGATTGTATGTATCTTTTGCTTCTACATCTCATAAAAATAGTAAAAAACGGTTTTTCCAAAAATTAAAAAAATATATCAGGGGGGGCAACACCCCTTATGACGTACGGGTATGAAACTCCATATTATCCTATTCCCAGACCGCTAGAATATACATGTAAAATTTCATAAAAATCTGTTCAGTCGTTCTCGAGTTATAAATGGTGTAACTAACACAACCTCGACTTTCTTTTATATATATAGATGTAAAATATTTAAATGGCTATTAAAAAATAACGGTCTGAGATAAAAAATTGAAAATTTAGGATTGTATGTATCTTTTGCTTCTACATCTCATAAAAATAGTAAAAAACGGTTTTTCCAAAAATTAAAAAAATATATCAGGGGGGGCAACACCCCTTATGACGTACGGGTATGAAACTCCATATTATCCTATTCCCAGACCGCTAGAATATACATGTAAAATTTCATAAAAATCTGTTCAGTCGTTCTCGAGTTATAAATGGTGTAACTAACACAACCTCGACTTTCTTTTATATATATAGATGTAAAATATTTAAATGGCTATTAAAAAATAACGGTCTGAGATAAAAAATTGAAAATTTAGGATTGTATGTATCTTTTGCTTCTACATCTCATAAAAATAGTAAAAAACGGTTTTTCCAAAAATTAAAAAAATATATCAGGGGGGGCAACACCCCTTATGACGTACGGGTATGAAACTCCATATTATCCTATTCCCAGACCGCTAGAATATACATGTAAAATTTCATAAAAATCTGTTCAGTCGTTCTCGAGTTATAAATGGTGTAACTAACACAACCTCGACTTTCTTTTATATATATAGATGTAAAATATTTAAATGGCTATTAAAAAATAACGGTCTGAGATAAAAAATTGAAAATTTAGGATTGTATGTATCTTTTGCTTCTACATCTCATAAAAATAGTAAAAAACGGTTTTTCCAAAAATTAAAAAAATATATCAGGGGGGGCAACACCCCTTATGACGTACGGGTATGAAACTCCATATTATCCTATTCCCAGACCGCTAGAATATACATGTAAAATTTCATAAAAATCTGTTCAGTCGTTCTCGAGTTATAAATGGTGTAACTAACACAACCTCGACTTTCTTTTATATATATAGATGTAAAATATTTAAATGGCTATTAAAAAATAACGGTCTGAGATAAAAAATTGAAAATTTAGGATTGTATGTATCTTTTGCTTCTACATCTCATAAAAATAGTAAAAAACGGTTTTTCCAAAAATTAAAAAAATATATCAGGGGGGGCAACACCCCTTATGACGTACGGGTATGAAACTCCATATTATCCTATTCCCAGACCGCTAGAATATACATGTAAAATTTCATAAAAATCTGTTCAGTCGTTCTCGAGTTATAAATGGTGTAACTAACACAACCTCGACTTTCTTTTATATATATAGATGTAAAATATTTAAATGGCTATTAAAAAATAACGGTCTGAGATAAAAAATTGAAAATTTAGGATTGTATGTATCTTTTGCTTCTACATCTCATAAAAATAGTAAAAAACGGTTTTTCCAAAAATTAAAAAAATATATCAGGGGGGGCAACACCCCTTATGACGTACGGGTATGAAACTCCATATTATCCTATTCCCAGACCGCTAGAATATACATGTAAAATTTCATAAAAATCTGTTCAGTCGTTCTCGAGTTATAAATGGTGTAACTAACACAACCTCGACTTTCTTTTATATATATAGATGTAAAATATTTAAATGGCTATTAAAAAATAACGGTCTGAGATAAAAAATTGAAAATTTAGGATTGTATGTATCTTTTGCTTCTACATCTCATAAAAATAGTAAAAAACGGTTTTTCCAAAAATTAAAAAAATATATCAGGGGGGGCCACACCCCTTATGACGTACGGGTATGAAACTCCATATTATCCTATTCCCAGACCGCTAGAATATACATGTAAAATTTCATAAAAATCTGTTCAGTCGTTCTCGAGTTATAAATGGTGTAACTAACACAACCTCGACTTTCTTTTATATATATAGATGTAAAATATTTAAATGGCTATTAAAAAATAACGGTCTGAGATAAAAAATTGAAAATTTAGGATTGTATGTACCCAGATTATTTTGATTATAAACAGAGGTATTAAAGATTAAAGAACACTCTGTTGTTCGACAGTATTAGAAAAAGGTAATAATTTTGTTAGTTTTGATTTGACATTTTTTTTCAAATCTAAAGGAAAAAGATGTTTCTGTTTATTTGACATGTTAGTTTGTTCATTGCAGGTTCACCAGACTATTATTGTAGAATGAAATTAAAATTATATTGCAAGAGAGCTCAAATCGGCCGATTAAGGAAACTATAGTAGTTAGATATTTCTATTATGAAAATTGCAAAGCGCAAACCGGTCGATTTCAGGTAAGGGCGCAAAACGGTCGAGCGCAATCCGACCGTATTCTTCTTTTAACATCGACTTATTGTCGACATTATTGTAGCCTAAATGGCTTAATTTTTATAATGGTAAGGTCATTCGGCCTACCTATGTAGCTAGTTCCAACCACTTTGGATCTGCAGTTTCAACCTGATGATGGACTGATTAGTCCGAAAACGTTTGTTTTGTACTAGTGATGTACCCACTTTAATCCAACTTAGAACTCGTTAGAAAAATTTTATTAAATTTATATACCATCTACCTACAAGAGAAGTTTTACTTCCTTAGTAATTTTTTATTATGGTATACTGCCAATGAGAGGAATTTTTTCCTTTTTAATTTATTTATTTGTTTATTTTTGCATGTAAACCAAATTTGATATTTAATCAACATAACATCATGCATTTCTTAATAGATTAGAATATATTGAGACATATACATACATACATATAGGTATCATTATTGGCTTATGAAACACCTATAGCTGGCTTCTGGGTCGATATATTCTTAATTTAGATCGCGGCTATGTGCAAAATTTAATTGATTAAACAACTATTATTTTATATTGTTTCATGAATATATGTTCTTCACCTGATACATCAAAATGAGTATACTTTTCATCATCAAAGTATACAAATACGTTGTACAAATTGAAGTATAAATTTAGTGTTAAGTTAATTAAGTGTTTATACTTATGTACCTGTATAGTATTGGGTTTTTAATGCATATGTTATAGTCAAACCCCAAAGTTCAGGCACTCCTAGGTTTGACTAGTCAATCCTCAAGTCTGACTACCGTTCTTGGTCAAACCCAGAAATAAATTCCGTTTTAGGCACTTGACTAGTCAAACCTAGGAGAGATTAATTTAGTTAGGCAAACGTCGAAACTTCATTTCATGAAATCGGGCTTTGACCAGTCAAACCCCGATCAGGTATTAAAATGTAATTTTTTAGATTGGTGTTAATAAAACGTAATTTTTTAATTTTAACACATTAAACGCCACGCGAGTTGTATTTAACTCGCGCCTTGTTTGGCCCAGGCGCTCAGTGAGTTAAATATAATTCAGTTATAAACTTGTTTAAATAATTTTATTTTAGTACGCCTAAACAAAACCAGCATATATTTTTAATAATTTTCATTTTTTTTTTCAGGTAAGCATATTTGGTTTTAGTGCTTGATTTTTACGTGAGTATAAAAATTCTTAATACTTAATGTTTTTTGGCATATTATATTACATCTTGATATTTGGCAATACTCGTTGGATTTTGTGAAAATACTGAAACACGTCGATTTATGACATCTGTCATTTGTTAACCCTCTCTCTTTCAATAGCACAATTATATAGTAGATGAAGATCACAAAACGATGGTTAGACGGCATCAAAGCAAAAATGGGGAGAAACTGGCACCAAATAGCATATAACAGAGATGAATAGAGGACTCATGGGGAGGCCTTTGTACAGAAGTGGATGCAACCAGGCTGAAGAATAAGAAGATAACATAATCTACTATATACTTAATTTCATAGGTCTTATATATTTAGAGACAGTTTTTCTGTTAATATTGCATTGCTATTTTTTTAAATTAAACTAAGTTAAATATTTATTTATTCTAAAATTAAAAATGTATACCATTTTTATTCAGTTGCAATGCGAAGGCAAAACAATCTTGTTTTTCACTTAGAATACGGAGCGCAGTCCAGCACTCATAACCGACGATTTTCGACTCTTATTGGAGTCATATTCGGAGAGGCGTAGGCCTGCTGCTCCATACTCGAAGTGATCAACCATGAAAGCTTATCCCCACATTGCAACTGACGTGTATGGATTAGGTGACTAGCGTCATCTGGCAATTGAAAGGTAAAGTTTTCAATCCTAATAGCAACATTAATAATAAAGAAAAATATTACTAAAAGATTATTAAATTGAAAACTTATTGGTCCATTTCCCTGGTGACACCTTGGAAGCCTTGGAGGTGTCACCAGGGAAATGGACCAATAAGTTTTCAATTTAAAAATCTTTTAGTAATATTTTTAATATTTTTCAATATTATTAATGTTGCTATTAGGATTGAAAACGTTATCTTTCAATTGCCAGATGACGCTAGTCACCTAATCCATACACGTCAGTTGCAATGTGAGGATAAGCTTTCATGGTTGGTCACTTCGACTATGGAGCAGCAGGCCTACGCCTCTCCAAAGATGACTTCAATAAGGCCGTCCGCACATGGGGCGACGCTCGAACTACTCGACTCGATTCCATTCGCGTAAGTCTCTCCCCGCCAGTCAAGTTCCTTCGTTGTGGCATTGAGCTCCGTACACGGAGCGTTTAGGATTGTAAATCTCCTCGTCTTGTACGACTCTCGTCGCTTGCGATCCGTAGCGCACGAGAAAGTTCGAGTGAGACGCACGTTTCCAGTCATATATGTAGTTTATTTTATTTGTTTCCTTCGTTTTTTGTTGTTTTTTGCGCTGAATGAAATTTATTTAAAGATCGGTGCATGTTATGTTTGTTGATTGTAGTACTACTTACTAGCTTTGTGGAAATATATTTTTTGTAATATAAAATTCTAAAAATATTGAACTTGTGTTTCTAGGTGTTTAATATAAAATTCTTGGGGGAAGTAGAAAAATATCCTCAGTATAATGCTCAGTGTATTCAAATTATACTAAAAATATAACAGTACCGTACTTTCCACAGATCGAAATAGTCGTTTTGGTTAATATATAAAAAATGCGTTCTTCCTGGTTGGAAGATGTGAGCCAACTGAATCGACTAGTGTGCGGAGAGCAATTGCTTGTGCCGCAGGGTTCGTACAAGACGAGCAAGACGCGCGAACTTCGAGAGGTGTCTTCGATCGACCCATATGCGGACGGCCTAAGAGTCAAAAATCGTCGGTTCAGAGTGCTGGACTGCGCTCCGTATTATAAGTGAAAAATAAGATTGTTTTGCCTTCGTATTGCAACTGAATAAAAATGGTATACATTTTTAATTTTATTTTATATTGGTATTACTCCTATAGAGTAACTAGGTCCATTTTCCGTTGGAACTTTACCAAACTGCAGACGGGGGTTGTGAATTGCATAGTGTAGAATTCCTTCCCTTTTGTCTTCACTGCAGCATCCATCTGGCTTGCATATTGTAGAAGTTTTGGAGGTGTCACCAGGGAAATGGACCAATAAGTTTTCAATTGTAACCCTTACAAGGGTTATTGGCTAGCTTAGCCTGGCGTAGGTCCTGTGCTGTGCAACAATGAATCACTTTTCCAAGGATCTAAGGGAGGTTAACCAATAAAATTCAAAAGTTTCACATATTCATTTATTGACCCTAGTAAATCAATCAAATACACATTATTGCTATTTAAAATCCTGAATAAAAGGAGATTGAAGTTTATTAACAAAAGTTATTGTCAAGAAAACTAGTTTGTTTAGTAGCACTTTGCTAACACCTGACTGCAAGAGGGCTACTTATCTTTTTGCGTCTGTCGAGGGATCTCCGTTGCCGTCCTCAGGTTTTGGAGGAACTTCGGCTCCACGTAGCCTCTGTTGATTGGAGGTGGAGGTGTTCGGATGCAGGCCCTTATCGTAGTTACATGGGCACCGGTGCAGAACGGCGGCTAGATGGTACTTAATTCATGCAGCATGATAATAGGCTCTCCCCAGCGACTAAGGAAAAACAGTGCGTATTACTAGGGGTATAATAGCACATGAGATCCACGATTGGCAAGAAAACCCAGTTCGCGTATAAGTAGACCGTCCTACTAAAGTCAAACGGTAAACGGTCCCAACTAATACCACTGAACATAATCTTGCCCAACGAAGATACACAAAGGTAAAAATTGCAATTTAAAACTGAATAAAATTAACGATAGCAATAAGCGTAAAAAATAGAGATAATAATAAATAAAAAACTCAAGCATTGCTAAGGATCGCTCACTAAAATATTTGCCAAAAAGCGGCTCACATAGTGGAAGCGGGTTCCTGCTTACGGGCGCGGTTCTCGCGCGCGGGTATGGTAACACAGTGAAGACGGGTAAAAGCGAGAGAGATCGTTCAAATTTGGCAGTTGCGTCTTACGTCTACTACTTGTAGCAAAATGTCGTCTTCCGATGACGATATAATTGCTTTAGATTCTGTTTTGACTAAACTGAAAAGAAAGAGAGTTGATGTACATCCTATTAATCGAGAAAGATTAATTTATGGAAAATATCATCATCTATTTCAAAAATTTAAAGATAATGAACGATTCTTCCAGTATATGAGAATGACTCAAGAGACTTTTAAATATATTTTGGAGAAATTGTAGTATCGTTAAAAACAATATTAAACGCTCAACTTACAGTCAACCAACAGAATATCGAAAGAGTTGAGCAATATACATATCTGGGTACGAATTTAAATAGCCAATGGGACTACTCAACAGAAATTAAACAGCGAATAATAAAAGCGAAAGCAGCATACGTTATAATGAGACCCATTTTCAACAGTCGAGACATATCATTAAAAACAAAATACCGTCTGTTGAAATGCTACATATTCACAGTTCTGCTCTACGGAATGGAAGCGTGGACACTAACTGTTGCATCTATGAATCGGCTCGAAGCTTTCGAAATGTGGTGTTATAGGTGCATCTTACGTATATCCTGGGTTAACCGAATTACTAATGTGGAATTCCTGCGTAGAATGGGGAAAGAGTGTGAAATTCTCATAACCATCAAAACAAACAAATTAGAATATCTAGGACATGTAATGAGAAATCAAGAACGTTACGGCCTTGTCCAACTGATTCTCCAAGGGAAGGTAAATGGTAAAAGAGGACCGGGAAGAAGACGCATTTCCTGGCTTCAAAATTTACGAAAGTGGTATAACACCACTACCACTGAACTGTTCCACGCTGCGGTAAACAAAGTCAAGATAGCCATGATGATCGCCAACATCCGGAACTGATAGGCACTCTAAGAAGAAGAAGGAGTATCGTTTAATTAAAAACTGGTGTAATTTACATAAGCAGGCTATCCTTCCGGAAGAAAGGATTGTTATAACCTTGAGGCAAGTAGTTTTGTTGTAAATTTATTTTTCAAGTACTTATTTAGTTAATAGTTAATACTGGAATGATTTTATATATACATAAGTCAGACAAAATTACGGTTTCAATAAGATTGACTTTATTACTTTTGTTCATTATAACGTACAATTTATAAAATTAATCCATGGAGAACTATTAATTCTTATTAGGCCAGGGTAATAAGACAAAAATATACCCTGTTCGTGACACTTCAGCAGCCAGGGTACTGAAGCGTTTTTTCGACAAGTAATACCTATAGGAACAAATTGTAACTATTTCCTGCGTAGGATCTGGCGGCCATTTTTATTTATAAACAATTAAGTGTCAAAAATGGCATTTTTCCCTTTTTTTCAAATCAATGGAAAACAGTGAAACTTATGATTTTTTAGTACAAATATCTTTGAGATTATGGAAAAAGCTTTAAAATGACATATTACAAAGTTTGATATACTCATTTATTGTTAATATAATTGCGAAAAAAGTTCGGAATTGCAAAAAAAAATATTTTCGCAATAACTGTTGTAAAAATTAGTGTACAGCTTTGAAATTTTTGTCATATAGGGGGTCTTTGGTGCTTAATATGTGGTAAAAATTTTAAAGCAACGCATTCAATTGTTTAAATTTTATTCGAATTGTTTATCTCAGAGAGCATTTTTTTTTGCAATAACATAAGTCAGAAAAAAATGTCGTTAGAACCATTCCATAGGTGTCAAATGGAAGAGCATGAGCTATGTTTTCAACTTGGCTTAAAAAAAGCGAATAAAAATGCATTTTATTAGTAATAAATAATTATGCGAGAGTATCGTAAATCTTTCCTTATAAACTTTTTGAATAACTTTTTCCAAAAAAATTAACTTTTTTACCCTGTTTTAAGTGCACAACTACCAAGTAATGATATTTATATCATAATTGATAAAAAATTGCAATAAATATATATAATTTCTTATATAACAAAATAAAAAGTTTATAAGGAAAGATTTACGATACTTTTGCATAATTATTTATTACTAATAAACGCATTTTTTATTCGCATTTTTTAAACCAAGTTGAAAATATAGCTCATGCTCTTTCATTCAACACCTGTGGAATGGTTCTAACGTCATGTTTTTCTGACTTATGTTATTGCAAAAAAAACGCTCTCTGAGATAAAAAATTTGAATAAAATTTAAACAATTGAATAAATCGCTTTGAAACTTGTATCACATATTAAGCACCAAAGAACCCTTATATGACAAAAATTTCAAAGCTGTACACTAATTTTTACAAAAGATATTGCGAAATTAATTTTTTTCGCAATTTCGACCTTTTTTCGCAATTATATTAACAATAAATGAGTATATCAAACTTTGTGATACGTCATTTTAAAGCTTTTTCCATAATCTCAAAGATATTTATACTAAAAAAACCATAAGTTTCACTGTTTTCCATTGATTTGAAAAAAAAAAAAAGGAAAAAATGTCATTTTTTGACACGTAATTGTTTATAAATAAAAATGGCCGCCAGATCCTACCCAGGAAATAGTTACAATTTGCTCTTATGGGTATTACCTGTCGAAGAAACGCTTCAGTACCCTGGCTGCTCGAGTGTCATGGGAAAAACCTTGTTACCCTGGACTATATTATAAAAGAGGGAATAAACTAAATTCTCATAAACATTAAAATCGCGCGGAAAAAACTAAATTCTCATTCTAGTAAAAGCGGTCAGGCGGGTTAAAGCGGTAGGCCCGCGCGGACCTGCTTTTACTATGTTCGTGTACATTTAAAGACGTGCATTCATTTTGAAAACGTTTAAAAGCGAGTCCGCGCGGTTTAACCGTAAGCGGAAGCGCGGTTTAACCGTAAGCGGAAACCGCCTTCACTGTGTGCGCCGACTAAGGTAAATTATAATTAAGAAAATACTCACCGCAAATAAGTTGGGAACAACTTCTTGTTGTAGATAGTATTATTTCATGGGTTTTGCTTGCTTCAAGTTTTATTCGGAAGAGAACAAATTATATGAAGGCACTCATTTTTAAGTGGTTAACATATTGGAGAAAAACTACTACTGACGAATATTATTTGATGCTAGTTAATTACAATAAATAGTTCGGGTTTCAGAAAATTATTATTTGAAGTACGTTAAGGGAATAGGACAGGAGCTAGAACAATTGAAATGCTGAACTTAATTGTTGAATAGCGAATGGGAACTTAATTTGAATGGAAAGACTACAGAATGAAATGTTAACTAAAACGAAAAAAGCTTGTAACGAAAATTAACTCAAATGTCAAAGAAACAAAATAAAGAGAAAATCTATATATGAGAAGTAAAACACAAAGGAAGACAATAGGATAAATTATATAAAGGAGATGGAACATTGTAACGTTACACAATTTAAAAATCTTTTAGTAATATTTTTAATATTTTTCAATATTATTAATGTTGCTATTAGGATTGAAAACTTTACCTTTCATTTATTTATTCATTCTATTCGTCATTGATATAACCTGTACTCGACGCAAGCTGTTTTTTTGTTTTATTATTTCTACAACTCTTAAATTCCTTTTGCTATCAAATTAATGGTTTGTGTTAAATTAATTACGTTTTTTTATATTCAATTCTTGTATGGTAGATATTATTTTCTAAATCGTTATTGAGTCGAATCGTGCCTTTAATTATACAGTGTGTCTGCGTAACTTGGAACCATATGGGAAACTTTTTTAATATCAATTTTACGAAAAAAAGTTATTCTTTATAAAATGTTCTGCATAGTCCAAAACCTAAGAAGAAATCATCAAATATAACATTTTATCAAGGGTATACGAGGTATGTCAAAAAATATGAATTTCGCTCAAGAGTAGAGTGCCTTTATATTTCACAATATCGAAAATCGTCATTGAGAAAAGTTGTTTGTAATTTAAAATTATGTAATAATCTGCATTTGCACTCTTCTAATTGAAAATTTTTTTTTGAAAATTTTCCTCAAATCACGGACACTCAAGATTATTTTTATTTATGATAGCTCCGTTATTATTAATTTTACGAAAAAATGGTATTCTTTATAAAAAGTTTTGCATAGTCTCGTACCCAAAATAAAATTATAATATATTAAATTTTGTCAATTTTATACGAGGTATGTCAAAAAATATGAATTTAGCTGAAGAATAAAGTACTTTTATTTTTCACAATATTGAAATGTGTTATTATAAAAAGTTGTTCAGAATTAAAAACTATGTTTCAATATGCAATGGCATTATTCTATTTGAAATATTGTGAACTATAAAGGTATTTTATTTTTGAGCAAAATTCATATTTTTGACATACCTCGTATAGAATTGAAAAGCAATTGATATCTTATGATTGCATCTTAGTGTTTTGACTATTCAGACATTTTTATAAAGAATAACTTTTTTCGCAAAATTAATAATAACGGAGTTATCTTAAATAAAAATGATGTTAGGTATCCGTAATTTGAGGAAAATTTTCAAATTTTTTTTTTTCAATTAGAAGAGTGTAAATGCATATTATAACATAATTTTTAATTACAAACAACTTTTCTTAATAACAATATTCGATATTGTGCAATATAAATGCACTTTACTCTTGAGCGAAATTCATATTTTTGGACATACCTGCATCTTAGGTTTTAGACTATGTAGAGCACTTTATGAAGAATAACTTTTTTTCGTAAAATTGATATTAAAAAATTTCCCATATGGTTCCAAGTTACGCAGACACCCTGTATAAAAAATGTTGAATTATTTTTCATTTTATATAATTTTGAAAAGTTCTGCTATTTATTTAATCACTCTGTAAATGTGCTATTGTTGAATCTGCTAGCTATAAACACACGATAAGCAATCTGTAAATTTATTTCGCAGTTTAATCTGCAAATCCGCTATAGCGCTTTTCTAGTTCATTGTTGTGAGGTAAATCCATGTTAATTATCAAGATAAATCTATGAAGATATATCGGTCAGATAATTTGATCCGGCTACCCCTGAACGTTATGGTTAAATTACGTGGCAAGGGCATGTTATGGATAATTAGTATTTTGAATACTGGATGGTTAGTAATAAAATAGATTCGCTTGAAGATAAATACGAAAGAAAAAAACTAAAGTATAGTTTGTAGAGTCATACTTTTTTCCATGAAAACAAGTCACTCATTAGATTATCGTTGTACACCTTTTATCTTTTTGTTTATCTTCCATATCTTTTTTAAAACTGTGCTAAAGTTTTCAAAAATCTCTAGTTCCTCATAAAAGTATTAATAATTTCAATATACTTAATATTATCAACAGTATTTCTCTTAGATCTTGCGAGACTAACTTTTTCTAACTATCTTTTCCAACTCTTAATACTTTTAAGACGTTCTTGAAATTTGTAAATGGTATTTGAAAGACTATCTCAGGAATCTCTTCAAACTTAAAGACTTTCAAGAATATTGAGGCGCCCACGATCTTTTAAAACTCGTACTGCTGATAATTCAAGACAGCCTGAATTGTCTTGAAGAGGGCGTCTTCTAGACATCCGCAAGATTCTCTTAAGACTTTTATCAAATTTCATACATAGACAAATAACAGAAGGTAACATCTGCGGCCATTTTGTTAGCACCTTCTTTGTTTTTGTACTATATCATTTTCGAAAACTACATAAAAAATCGTGTAACTTTTGTATTTTACATTTTTATCTAATTCTATAAATAAAGCAGTTTACCTGGGGGTGAAAATATAGTGAATAATTCTGTACCTGTACATGGTGGATCGTAGTAGTTATTTTGACTTATTTTTAAAATTGAATAGCTACTGCCACAATGTTAATAGTCTTGGGCCCTATCCACAGCTGTTTTTAATACATAATTCACTGGACTTAAATGCTACATTTTTGTTGAATCTTTTCTTGTTCTTCTTGTACACAGGCGCAGGGCCGCCGAGAGGGATGAGCGGGCTCCGGTAAAATGTGGAGGGCGTGCCCCAGGCAAAAAGTGAAGAGCGAAAAAATGTTTAATTTTTATAGAAATAAAATTGTTAATAATAAATAATAGGAAACATTTCAAATATAAATTTTATTAAATTTTGGTTATATTTATAATAGAGAAATTCTAACGTGCTATGTACTAAGAGTATAAGCATTGATTATAAACACGCACATAGATACCTCACTCTAAGGTAAAAACGAATTCGGTGTTAAACTCCGCCTACTTACACCTCTTTGCCCCTCAAGCCTAAGTACTACCTGACTGTATGGTGGCGACATTAATTGAAATCTTTGCCAAGATTGAAAAATAAATTTGAGTTACCTGCTCCAGCCATTGTCCAGTAGGGTGGAACGAAAAAAATGTTTTTATAATTTCAAAGTGGAATAGTGATAAAAAGTTGCCTATAGCCCTTGTTAAGCCACAAATAAAATATTTTTCAAAACAAAATATTTTTAGAGGTGCCGCAAAAGGGTTGAAAATAGAATTTTTAGTTAAATTTTGCGAATTTTGATGATTTTATTTTGATCAAAAATAGCTATTGTAATGTCTTAATTCCTATTTTAAATGATAAATATACACTGCAAAACTACTCTTTAAAGATAATTTTAGTTTTAGCTTACAACAATCCAATATTTATTTTTAATAAAACTGACAAAGTTTCAACTAGAATTCCACATTTAAAGAAATATTTAATAGTAAATATTTATTTCATTTCTTAATATATTTTAACATTCTTAGTACCAGATCAAAGCCAAGACGTGAGGAAAATGTGTATTGATAGAGTTGCCAAGATAGTTTCAAAGGTTCTGGCAACGAGGGAGGAAAGGAGGCAAAAACTAGTACAGCAGCATTTGAATTACAAACAATAATCAGTAGCTGATGGTAACACTGCTGTGAATATTACATGTGTTACATGCTGATGATCATAATCAAAGTTACGAGCAAGAATTTATTTATAATTCCAAAAAGCCCTCAAGTTCTTTAAATATAAGAACTAAACAAATGCGAGTAGAACTGTCAACAGTAGCTTCTATCTGAAACAGAACTGGTGTCTCAAACAGAGTAGCAGCAGCAATCAACTGAGCTGTACAAGATGTTGGCATTATTATGGAAGATAATAAAAGTAAGGCAATTGACAGGATGAAAATACGTCGAGCACGGTTGAAAAATCGTACAAAAGCCACAGAAATTAGCTTCATGCAAATTGGAAAAAGCGCGGGGTTATCCTTTGATTTAAGAAAAGACAAAACAATTAATCAAGAAAAACGAGGGAACAAATTTTACAAAAAAACTATACTAGAAGAGCAAATTTCAATAGTAGAGGAACCTGGATCAACCTTCCTAGGGCATATAACTCCTGCTTCGGAACAGGTGAAGCTATAAAAGATAGCATAGTGGAGCATTTTCAAGGTGACAATCCTTTGAACATTTCCAATATAGCAGCGATCGGATGTGATGGAACTGCCACTATCACCGGTTTTAACAATGGTGTAATTGCTTTAGTAGAAAAAAACCTAAATAAGCCGCTGCAGTGGCTGATTTCTTTGTTTCATACCAATGAATTGCCTTTGCGTCATTTGTTTGGTACAGCTTCCTGTGGTTAATTTCGCTCCCATACAAAACAACCTCCCTATTCTAGTAATAGACTTGGTAAGTCAAAAAAACTCGGGAAAATCAGCCCCCAATTAGCATTTTAAATCAAATTAATCGTTACCGCTTCCCAAGTTACTTTACTTATGTATTATTTATACTGATCTGTAAGTTTCATTTGTTCAAAGGGCTTATTTTTTAACAATTTTTTTTTTATTTTGAAAAAAATGTTTTTTTTTTAAATAACTTAAAATTTATTAGTGACACAAAAAATCACAAAGAGTAAAAAAATGTATGTTTTGCTTTTCTGAATATTTTGGATTTTTTGTTTTTCTGTAAGGCAAAAATTGGTTAAGATGTGGCTGTTCAAAATTTGCATACACTCGTGATTTTTTACTAGTTCAAGCCCTTTCAACTAGAGCTCCTTCAAAAATTTCCACTTTGAACCGATGAAACAATACATACACGAGTAAAGCAAGTTGTGATCTTGTGAAGTTGTAACGATTAATTTCATTTAGGATGCTAATTAGGGGGTGATTTTCACGATTTTTTAACAAAAAATAGGAACCAAATATATTTTGATCATAACTTACTTACTTTTGACGCTAGAAACTTAACAAAAATAATATAAATAAACCTTTTTTAAACACTTTAAAAAAGTTGTAATGAGTTTTCGTCGAAAAGTGCTTCATTTTTTTTATTATTTCACGTTGAAATATTCAACATGGAATTTGACGAAAAATAACTTATTTTTCAATAACTCGAAAAGTATTGACGTAGTGAAAAAACTCTATAGGACAAAAGTTGCTTAGAATTAGTGATTTTAGGCACTTCTGAACTTATCTTGAACATATATTTTTTCACTCCCGAGAAGGGGTGATACTGAACCATAGGGCCAAAGTACACATCGGTACATCATTTATTTTTCTTTGACATCTTAGCTAGGCGTAAGCCAAATTTCATGTCAATCCAAGCGATTCTTTAAAATTAGGAGGTTTTTTGCAATATTTTACCGTGAGTGAATGGACTAAATCTGGAAATAAATTATGTATCTTAGCTTGAAATATTTTAGTTTGCATCAATTCTGGAAATTAATTTGTTTGAAAAGTTACAAAAAAGTAATTTACATGAAATGTAATTTATCACTGCTAATTTTATTTATGTATTTTATATTTTGTTATCCTTTTGTAGTGTATTGATAAATAAATAATTTTTAAAAATCCTCTACTGTTTTCATTAATCAATTTTTAGCGTTTTTTCTGAAGTAAAATCGGAATTCCATAATATAGATTACAAGCACGTTAAAATTATTTGTGAAAATGCTGAATGCCACCCTTATATTGTCGTCTATTGTCTATTGCACTGGACAATAGGGTGGAACGAAAGGATAGGAAAAAAAATTTTTTTTTCATAGAACTTTCTAATAGCACTCGAAAGTTGCCTTTTCATGTCTACAATAAAACTACAAAATATTTTTGTTCTAGGTTTACATCTTGAGGTGCCGCAAGAGCATTGAAAAGTTAGGTTTTTAACAAAAAAATACAGAAATTTTCAAATATTTTATATATTTAACCTGGTGCCATAGCTAACATTTCTTAGTCAAATATTGATTATAATAACATTTAACATTGCTATCACTCTTATATGTACACATTGCTATAAGATTTCTTTAGCTACAATATTCTTCTTGATATTCAAAACATTGTTTTTTTGTCTAAAACTTGGGCATAATCTTTTGGGAAGTAATATTTGCTCTAGCAAAGCCATTTCTTGCTTCTAGACCACAGTCACTAAGAGACGACTCAGTCACTAGCTTTATGACTCTTTCCACTGCCTGTGTATGACAGGGAAAACACTGAAAATCCACACTGCACCTGACAACTAGGGTCTCTTGCTTCACTTATATACTTTAAGTCCCCGTCAGTTATATGTTTTGTCATAGGAGGTTCAGTAATTTCTTCTTCCTTCCAGTTAATTATAGCAATGTGGTCATTGGCATTAAAGTTAAGCTTCGGGACAACAAAGTTCCTTACACCATTTATGAGTTCCGATCTTGCCTTCAAAAGTCACCGTAGACCTAGCTCTCTTATGTGTTTTCTCTTGTCACATAACATGGAGAGAAGCATATTTTCTGGGTGAGAGAAGTAATCATTTCTTTGAATTTCTGGATCAGTTATTTGGAGATGTTCCTCACAAAAATAACGTGAAAATTTTATGAGTCCCCATCGATGTTTTGATCCATTTACACAAGATGGTTTTAGCTTGATATGAGACAAGACTGGGACATACACTTTCATCACATACAGTTAAAGTTTTCAGATTATCTGAAGGATTCTCTGTTGCAACATATAGCAGAAGAATGTGATTAGCCAACGTAAGTCATCGTTAATCAGCCAATTTCCCAGGGGTTTTTAAAGAAAGATGAAAGATCAGAAGGACATACATATCAGATTACTTTGCACATTTCAAGTAAATATTTTCGATCTGTGCTTAGACCATCCTCAATCTCTAGAATAGGGAGGTTGTTTTGTATGGGAGCGAAATTAACCACAGGAAGCTGTACCAAACAAATGACGCAAAGGCAATTCATTGGTATGAAACAAAGAAATCAGCCACTGCAGCGGCTTATTTAGGTTTTTTTCTACTAAAGCAATTACACCATTGTTAAAACCGGTGATAGTGGCAGTTCCATCACATCCGATCGCTGCTATATTGGAAATGTTCAAAGGATTGTCACCTTGAAAATGCTCCACTATGCTATCTTTTATAGCTTCACCTGTTCCGAAGCAGGAGTTATATGCCCTAGGAAGGTTGATCCAGGTTCCTCTACTATTGAAATTTGCTCTTCTAGTATAGTTTTTTTGTAAAATTTGTTCCCTCGTTTTTCTTGATTAATTGTTTTGTCTTTTCTTAAATCAAAGGATAACCCCGCGCTTTTTCCAATTTGCATGAAGCTAATTTCTGTGGCTTTTGTACGATTTTTCAACCGTGCTCGACGTATTTTCATCCTGTCAATTGCCTTACTTTTATTATCTTCCATAATAATGCCAACATCTTGTACAGCTCAGTTGATTGCTGCTGCTACTCTGTTTGAGACACCAGTTCTGTTTCAGATAGAAGCTACTGTTGACAGTTCTACTCGCATTTGTTTAGTTCTTATATTTAAAGAACTTGAGGGCTTTTTGGAATTATAAATAAATTCTTGCTCGTAACTTTGATTATGATCATCAGCATGTAACACATGTAATATTCACAGCAGTGTTACCATCAGCTACTGATTATTGTTTGTAATTCAAATGCTGCTGTACTAGTTTTTGCCTCCTTTCCTCCCTCGTTGCCAGAACCTTTGAAACTATCTTGGCAACTCTATCAATACACATTTTCCTCACGTCTTGGCTTTGATCTGGTACTAAGAATGTTAAAATATATTAAGAAATGAAATAAATATTTACTATTAAATATTTCTTTAAATGTGGAATTCTAGTTGAAACTTTGTCAGTTTTATTAAAAATAAATATTGGATTGTTGTAAGCTAAAACTAAAATTATCTTTAAAGAGTAGTTTTGCAGTGTATATTTATCATTTAAAATAGGAATTAAGACATTACAATAGCTATTTTTGATCAAAATAAAATCATCAAAATTCGCAAAATTTAACTAAAAATTCTATTTTCAACCCTTTTGCGGCACCTCTAAAAATATTTTGTTTTGAAAAATATTTTATTTGTGGCTTAACAAGGGCTATAGGCAACTTTTTATCACTATTCCACTTTGAAATTATAAAAACATTTTTTTCGTTCCACCCTACTGGACAATGGCTGGAGCAGGTAACTCAAATTTATTTTTCAATCTTGGCAAAGATTTCAATTAATGTCGCCACCATACAGTCAGGTAGTACTTAGGCTTGAGGGGCAAAGAGGTGTAAGTAGGCGGAGTTTAACACCGAATTCGTTTTTACCTTAGAGTGAGGTATCTATGTGCGTGTTTATAATCAATGCTTATACTCTTAGTACATAGCACGTTAGAATTTCTCTATTATAAATATAACCAAAATTTAATAAAATTTATATTTGAAATGTTTCCTATTATTTATTATTAACAATTTTATTTCTATAAAAATTAAACATTTTTTCGCTCTTCACTTTTTGCCTGGGGCACGCCCTCCACATTTTACCGGAGCCCGCTCATCCCTCTCGGCGGCCCTGCGCCTGTGTACAAGAAGAACAAGAAAAGATTCAACAAAAATGTAGCATTTAAGTCCAGTGAATTATGTATTAAAAACAGCTGTGGATAGGGCCCAAGACTATTAACATTGTGGCAGTAGCTATTCAATTTTAAAAATAAGTCAAAATAACTACTACGATCCACCATGTACAGGTACAGAATTATTCACTATATTTTCACCCCCAGGTAAACTGCTTTATTTATAGAATTAGATAAAAATGTAAAATACAAAAGTTACACTAATTATCCATAACATGCCCTTGCCACGTAATTTAACCATAACGTTCAGGGGTAGCCGGATCAAATTATCTGACCGATATATCTTCATAGATTTATCTTGATAATTAACATGGATTTACCTCACAACAATGAACTAGAAAAGCGCTATAGCGGATTTGCAGATTAAACTGCGAAATAAATTTACAGATTGCTTATCGTGTGTTTATAGCTAGCAGATTCAACAATAGCACATTTACAGAGTGATTAAATAAATAGCAGAACTTTTCAAAATTATATAAAATGAAAAATAATTCAACATTTTTTATACAGGGTGTCTGCGTAACTTGGAACCATATGGGAAATTTTTTAATATCAATTTTACGAAAAAAAGTTATTCTTCATAAAGTGCTCTACATAGTCTAAAACCTAAGATGCAGGTATGTCCAAAAATATGAATTTCGCTCAAGAGTAAAGTGCATTTATATTGCACAATATCGAATATTGTTATTAAGAAAAGTTGTTTGTAATTAAAAATTATGTTATAATATGCATTTACACTCTTCTAATTGAAAAAAAAAAATTTGAAAATTTTCCTCAAATTACGGATACCTAACATCATTTTTATTTAAGATAACTCCGTTATTATTAATTTTGCGAAAAAAGTTATTCTTTATAAAAATGTCTGAATAGTCAAAACACTAAGATGCAATCATAAGATATCAATTGCTTTTCAATTCTATACGAGGTATGTCAAAAATATGAATTTTGCTCAAAAATAAAATACCTTTATAGTTCACAATATTTCAAATAGAATAATGCCATTGCATATTGAAACATAGTTTTTAATTCTGAACAACTTTTTATAATAACACATTTCAATATTGTGAAAAATAAAAGTACTTTATTCTTCAGCTAAATTCATATTTTTTGACATACCTCGTATAAAATTGACAAAATTTAATATATTATAATTTTATTTTGGGTACGAGACTATGCAAAACTTTTTATAAAGAATACCATTTTTTCGTAAAATTAATAATAACGGAGCTATCATAAATAAAAATAATCTTGAGTGTCCGTGATTTGAGGAAAATTTTCAAAAAAAAATTTTCAATTAGAAGAGTGCAAATGCAGATTATTACATAATTTTAAATTACAAACAACTTTTCTCAATGACGATTTTCGATATTGTGAAATATAAAGGCACTCTACTCTTGAGCGAAATTCATATTTTTTGACATACCTCGTATACCCTTGATAAAATGTTATATTTGATGATTTCTTCTTAGGTTTTGGACTATGCAGAACATTTTATAAAGAATAACTTTTTTTCGTAAAATTGATATTAAAAAAGTTTCCCATATGGTTCCAAGTTACGCAGACACACTGTATAATTAAAGGCACGATTCGACTCAATAACGATTTAGAAAATAATATCTACCATACAAGAATTGAATATAAAAAAACGTAATTAATTTAACACAAACCATTAATTTGATAGCAAAAGGAATTTAAGAGTTGTAGAAATAATAAAACAAAAAAACAGCTTGCGTCGAGTACAGGTTATATCAATGACGAATAGAATGAATAAATAAATGAAAGGTAAAGTTTTCAATCCTAATAGCAACATTAATAATATTGAAAAATATTAAAAATATTACTAAAAGATTTTTAAATTGTGTAACGTTACAATGTTCCATCTCCTTTATATAATTTATCCTATTGTCTTCCTTTGTGTTTTACTTCTCATATATAGATTTTCTCTTTATTTTGTTTCTTTGACATTTGAGTTAATTTTCGTTACAAGCTTTTTTCGTTTTAGTTAACATTTCATTCTGTAGTCTTTCCATTCAAATTAAGTTCCCATTCGCTATTCAACAATTAAGTTCAGCATTTCAATTGTTCTAGCTCCTGTCCTATTCCCTTAACGTACTTCAAATAATAATTTTCTGAAACCCGAACTATTTATTGTAATTAACTAGCATCAAATAATATTCGTCAGTAGTAGTTTTTCTCCAATATGTTAACCACTTAAAAATGAGTGCCTTCATATAATTTGTTCTCTTCCGAATAAAACTTGAAGCAAGCAAAACCCATGAAATAATACTATCTACAACAAGAAGTTGTTCCCAACTTATTTGCGGTGAGTATTTTCTTAATTATAATTTACCTTAGTCGGCGCACACAGTGAAGGCGGTTTCCGCTTACGGTTAAACCGCGCTTCCGCTTACGGTTAAACCGCGCGGACTCGCTTTTAAACGTTTTCAAAATGAATGCACGTCTTTAAATGTACACGAACATAGTAAAAGCAGGTCCGCGCGGGCCTACCGCTTTAACCCGCCTGACCGCTTTTACTAGAATGAGAATTTAGTTTTTTCCGCGCGATTTTAATGTTTATGAGAATTTAGTTTATTCCCTCTTTTATAATATAGTCCAGGGTAACAAGGTTTTTCCCATGACACTCGAGCAGCCAGGGTACTGAAGCGTTTCTTCGACAGGTAATACCCATAAGAGCAAATTGTAACTATTTCCTGGGTAGGATCTGGCGGCCATTTTTATTTATAAACAATTACGTGTCAAAAAATGACATTTTTTCCTTTTTTTTTTTTTCAAATCAATGGAAAACAGTGAAACTTATGGTTTTTTTAGTATAAATATCTTTGAGATTATGGAAAAAGCTTTAAAATGACGTATCACAAAGTTTGATATACTCATTTATTGTTAATATAATTGCGAAAAAAGGTCGAAATTGCGAAAAAAATTAATTTCGCAATATCTTTTGTAAAAATTAGTGTACAGCTTTGAAATTTTTGTCATATAAGGGTTCTTTGGTGCTTAATATGTGATACAAGTTTCAAAGCGATTTATTCAATTGTTTAAATTTTATTCAAATTTTTTATCTCAGAGAGCGTTTTTTTTGCAATAACATAAGTCAGAAAAACATGACGTTAGAACCATTCCACAGGTGTTGAATGAAAGAGCATGAGCTATATTTTCAACTTGGTTTAAAAAATGCGAATAAAAAATGCGTTTATTAGTAATAAATAATTATGCAAAAGTATCGTAAATCTTTCCTTATAAACTTTTTATTTTGTTATATAAGAAATTATATATATTTATTGCAATTTTTTATCAATTATGATATAAATATCATTACTTGGTAGTTGTGCACTTAAAACAGGGTAAAAAAGTTAATTTTTTTGGAAAAAGTTATTCAAAAAGTTTATAAGGAAAGATTTACGATACTCTCGCATAATTATTTATTACTAATAAAATGCATTTTTATTCGCTTTTTTTAAGCCAAGTTGAAAACATAGCTCATGCTCTTCCATTTGACACCTATGGAATGGTTCTAACGACATTTTTTTCTGACTTATGTTATTGCAAAAAAAAATGCTCTCTGAGATAAACAATTCGAATAAAATTTAAACAATTGAATGCGTTGCTTTAAAATTTTTACCACATATTAAGCACCAAAGACCCCCTATATGACAAAAATTTCAAAGCTGTACACTAATTTTTACAACAGTTATTGCGAAAATATTTTTTTTTGCAATTCCGAACTTTTTTCGCAATTATATTAACAATAAATGAGTATATCAAACTTTGTAATATGTCATTTTAAAGCTTTTTCCATAATCTCAAAGATATTTGTACTAAAAAATCATAAGTTTCACTGTTTTCCATTGATTTGAAAAAAAGGGAAAAATGCCATTTTTGACACTTAATTGTTTATAAATAAAAATGGCCGCCAGATCCTACGCAGGAAATAGTTACAATTTGTTCCTATAGGTATTACTTGTCGAAAAAACGCTTCAGTACCCTGGCTGCTGAAGTGTCACGAACAGGGTATATTTTTGTCTTATTACCCTGGCCTAATAAGAATTAATAGTTCTCCATGGATTAATTTTATAAATTGTACGTTATAATGAACAAAAGTAATAAAGTCAATCTTATTGAAACCGTAATTTTGTCTGACTTATGTATATATAAAATCATTCCAGTATTAACTATTAACTAAATAAGTACTTGAAAAATAAATTTACAACAAAACTACTTGCCTCAAGGTTATAACAATCCTTTCTTCCGGAAGGATAGCCTGCTTATGTAAATTACACCAGTTTTTAATTAAACGATACTCCTTCTTCTTCTTAGAGTGCCTATCAGTTCCGGATGTTGGCGATCATCATGGCTATCTTGACTTTGTTTACCGCAGCGTGGAACAGTTCAGTGGTAGTGGTGTTATACCACTTTCGTAAATTTTGAAGCCAGGAAATGCGTCTTCTTCCCGGTCCTCTTTTACCATTTACCTTCCCTTGGAGAATCAGTTGGACAAGGCCGTAACGTTCTTGATTTCTCATTACATGTCCTAGATATTCTAATTTGTTTGTTTTGATGGTTATGAGAATTTCACACTCTTTCCCCATTCTACGCAGGAATTCCACATTAGTAATTCGGTTAACCCAGGATATACGTAAGATGCACCTATAACACCACATTTCGAAAGCTTCGAGCCGATTCATAGATGCAACAGTTAGTGTCCACGCTTCCATTCCGTAGAGCAGAACTGTGAATATGTAGCATTTCAACAGACGGTATTTTGTTTTTAATGATATGTCTCGACTGTTGAAAATGGGTCTCATTATAACGTATGCTGCTTTCGCTTTTATTATTCGCTGTTTAATTTCTGTTGAGTAGTCCCATTGGCTATTTAAATTCGTACCCAGATATGTATATTGCTCAACTCTTTCGATATTCTGTTGGTTGACTGTAAGTTGAGCGTTTAATATTGTTTTTAACGATACTACAATTTCTCCAAAATATATTTAAAAGTCTCTTGAGTCATTCTCATATACTGGAAGAATCGTTCATTATCTTTAAATTTTTGAAATAGATGATGATATTTTCCATAAATTAATCTTTCTCGATTAATAGGATGTACATCAACTCTCTTTCTTTTCAGTTTAGTCAAAACAGAATCTAAAGCAATTATATCGTCATCGGAAGACGACATTTTGCTACAAGTAGTAGACGTAAGACGCAACTGCCAAATTTGAACGATCTCTCTCGCTTTTACCCGTCTTCACTGTGTTACCATACCCGCGCGCGAGAACCGCGCCCGTAAGCAGGAACCCGCTTCCACTATGTGAGCCGCTTTTTGGCAAATATTTTAGTGAGCGATCCTTAGCAATGCTTGAGTTTTTTATTTATTATTATCTCTATTTTTTACGCTTATTGCTATCGTTAATTTTATTCAGTTTTAAATTGCAATTTTTACCTTTGTGTATCTTCGTTGGGCAAGATTATGTTCAGTGGTATTAGTTGGGACCGTTTACCGTTTGACTTTAGTAGGACGGTCTACTTATACGCGAACTGGGTTTTCTTGCCAATCGTGGATCTCATGTGCTATTATACCCCTAGTAATACGCACTGTTTTTCCTTAGTCGCTGGGGAGAGCCTATTATCATGCTGCATGAATTAAGTACCATCTAGCCGCCGTTCTGCACCGGTGCCCATGTAACTACGATAAGGGCCTGCATCCGAACACCTCCACCTCCAATCAACAGAGGCTACGTGGAGCCGAAGTTCCTCCAAAACCTGAGGACGGCAACGGAGATCCCTCGACAGACGCAAAAAGATAAGTAGCCCTCTTGCAGTCAGGTGTTAGCAAAGTGCTACTAAACAAACTAGTTTTCTTGACAATAACTTTTGTTAATAAACTTCAATCTCCTTTTATTCAGGATTTTAAATAGCAATAATGTGTATTTGATTGATTTACTAGGGTCAATAAATGAATATGTGAAACTTTTGAATTTTATTGGTTAACCTCCCTTAGATCCTTGGAAAAGTGATTCATTGTTGCACAGCACAGGACCTACGCCAGGCTAAGCTAGCCAATAACCCTTGTAAGGGTTACAATTGAAAACTTATTGGTCCATTTCCCTGGTGACACCTCCAAAACTTCTACAATATGCAAGCCAGATGGATGCTGCAGTGAAGACAAAAGGGAAGGAATTCTACACTATGCAATTCACAACCCCCGTCTGCAGTTTGGTAAAGTTCCAACGGAAAATGGACCTAGTTACTCTATAGGAGTAATACCAATATAAAATAAAATTAAAAATGTATACCATTTTTATTCAGTTGCAATACGAAGGCAAAACAATCTTATTTTTCACTTATAATACGGAGCGCAGTCCAGCACTCTGAACCGACGATTTTTGACTCTTAGGCCGTCCGCATATGGGTCGATCGAAGACACCTCTCGAAGTTCGCGCGTCTTGCTCGTCTTGTACGAACCCTGCGGCACAAGCAATTGCTCTCCGCACACTAGTCGATTCAGTTGGCTCACATCTTCCAACCAGGAAGAACGCATTTTTTATATATTAACCAAAACGACTATTTCGATCTGTGGAAAGTACGGTACTGTTATATTTTTAGTATAATTTGAATACACTGAGCATTATACTGAGGATATTTTTCTACTTCCCCCAAGAATTTTATATTAAACACCTAGAAACACAAGTTCAATATTTTTAGAATTTTATATTACAAAAAATATATTTCCACAAAGCTAGTAAGTAGTACTACAATCAACAAACATAACATGCACCGATCTTTAAATAAATTTCATTCAGCGCAAAAAACAACAAAAAACGAAGGAAACAAATAAAATAAACTACATATATGACTGGAAACGTGCGTCTCACTCGAACTTTCTCGTGCGCTACGGATCGCAAGCGACGAGAGTCGTACAAGACGAGGAGATTTACAATCCTAAACGCTCCGTGTACGGAGCTCAATGCCACAACGAAGGAACTTGACTGGCGGGGAGAGACTTACGCGAATGGAATCGAGTCGAGTAGTTCGAGCGTCGCCCCATGTGCGGACGGCCTTATTGAAGTCATCTTTGGAGAGGCGTAGGCCTGCTGCTCCATAGTCGAAGTGACCAACCATGAAAGCTTATCCTCACATTGCAACTGACGTGTATGGATTAGGTGACTAGCGTCATCTGGCAATTGAAAGATAACGTTTTCAATCCTAATAGCAACATTAATAATATTGAAAAATATTAAAAATATTACTAAAAGATTTTTAAATTGAAAACTTATTGGTCCATTTCCCTGGTGACACCTCCAAGGCTTCCAAGGTGTCACCAGGGAAATGGACCAATAAGTTTTCAATTTAATAATCTTTTAGTAATATTTTTCTTTATTATTAATGTTGCTATTAGGATTGAAAACTTTACCTTTCAATTGCCAGATGACGCTAGTCACCTAATCCATACACGTCAGTTGCAATGTGGGGATAAGCTTTCATGGTTGATCACTTCGAGTATGGAGCAGCAGGCCTACGCCTCTCCGAATATGACTCCAATAAGAGTCGAAAATCGTCGGTTATGAGTGCTGGACTGCGCTCCGTATTCTAAGTGAAAAACAAGATTGTTTTGCCTTCGCATTGCAACTGAATAAAAATGGTATACATTTTTAATTTTAGAATAAATAAATATTTAACTTAGTTTAATTTAAAAAAATAGCAATGCAATATTAACAGAAAAACTGTCTCTAAATATATAAGACCTATGAAATTAAGTATATAGTAGATTATGTTATCTTCTTATTCTTCAGCCTGGTTGCATCCACTTCTGTACAAAGGCCTCCCCATGAGTCCTCTATTCATCTCTGTTATATGCTATTTGGTGCCAGTTTCTCCCCATTTTTGCTTTGATGCCGTCTAACCATCGTTTTGTGATCTTCATCTACTATATAATTGTGCTATTGAAAGAGAGAGGGTTAACAAATGACAGATGTCATAAATCGACGTGTTTCAGTATTTTCACAAAATCCAACGAGTATTGCCAAATATCAAGATGTAATATAATATGCCAAAAAACATTAAGTATTAAGAATTTTTATACTCACGTAAAAATCAAGCACTAAAACCAAATATGCTTACCTGAAAAAAAAAATGAAAATTATTAAAAATATATGCTGGTTTTGTTTAGGCGTACTAAAATAAAATTATTTAAACAAGTTTATAACTGAATTATATTTAACTCACTGAGCGCCTGGGCCAAACAAGGCGCGAGTTAAATACAACTCGCGTGGCGTTTAATGTGTTAAAATTAAAAAATTACGTTTTATTAACACCAATCTAAAAAATTACATTTTAATACCTGATCGGGGTTTGACTGGTCAAAGCCCGATTTCATGAAATGAAGTTTCGACGTTTGCCTAACTAAATTAATCTCTCCTAGGTTTGACTAGTCAAGTGCCTAAAACGGAATTTATTTCTGGGTTTGACCAAGAACGGTAGTCAGACTTGAGGATTGACTAGTCAAACCTAGGAGTGCCTGAACTTTGGGGTTTGACTATAACATATGCATTAAAAACCCAATACTATACAGGTACATAAGTATAAACACTTAATTAACTTAACACTAAATTTATACTTCAATTTGTACAACGTATTTGTATACTTTGATGATGAAAAGTATACTCATTTTGATGTATCAGGTGAAGAACATATATTCATGAAACAATATAAAATAATAGTTGTTTAATCAATTAAATTTTGCACATAGCCGCGATCTAAATTAAGAATATATCGACCCAGAAGCCAGCTATAGGTGTTTCATAAGCCAATAATGATACCTATATGTATGTATGTATATGTCTCAATATATTCTAATCTATTAAGAAATGCATGATGTTATGTTGATTAAATATCAAATTTGGTTTACATGCAAAAATAAACAAATAAATAAATTAAAAAGGAAAAAATTCCTCTCATTGGCAGTATACCATAATAAAAAATTACTAAGGAAGTAAAACTTCTCTTGTAGGTAGATGGTATATAAATTTAATAAAATTTTTCTAACGAGTTCTAAGTTGGATTAAAGTGGGTACATCACTAGTACAAAACAAACGTTTTCGGACTAATCAGTCCATCATCAGGTTGAAACTGCAGATCCAAAGTGGTTGGAACTAGCTACATAGGTAGGCCGAATGACCTTACCATTATAAAAATTAAGCCATTTAGGCTACAATAATGTCGACAATAAGTCGATGTTAAAAGAAGAATACGGTCGGATTGCGCTCGACCGTTTTGCGCCCTTACCTGAAATCGACCGGTTTGCGCTTTGCAATTTTCATAATAGAAATATCTAACTACTATAGTTTCCTTAATCGGCCGATTTGAGCTCTCTTGCAATATAATTTTAATTTCATTCTACAATAATAGTCTGGTGAACCTGCAATGAACAAACTAACATGTCAAATAAACAGAAACATCTTTTTCCTTTAGATTTGAAAAAAAATGTCAAATCAAAACTAACAAAATTATTACCTTTTTCTAATACTGTCGAACAACAGAGTGTTCTTTAATCTTTAATACCTCTGTTTATAATCCTTCTACCTGGAAGTTGATTGTTTTGATATAATTAGTAACTAGAATTCCCAAAATGAGAGATCGCTGGAACTAAATTTCCTTTCTACCCTTAGAGTATGGAAAATTTTTTACCCTCTCTGGAGATCTAACACGCAATCTGTTCTTCGAACGAAAGTGAATCCTTATTTTAATACGGTTGGTTCTCATTGAGATTTGACACCACTTATTTTATTAGTGATTTTTGTGCGATTTCTGAGTGAAAACTAACAATTTTTTTAACTCTTTATAGTGGTGGTGTGTTCGGCTTACGGTTGTAAAAGCGACAGCAGCAGGAAAGAAGTGGGAATTACATTTTACAGGTAAATAAATATTTCTGTTATGTGTGCGTAGATGAAAATTCAATAAATACTCCTATATTCTTAGATATTGCCTACGGTTGCAACGGTTAATAATTTGAAAATTAACACTTCAATGTACCTTATTACATAATTAAAATTACATGGTTAAGTTATAAAATGAGAAAAATGTACACGTAAAATTAAAAGTAACATAAAAAATCACCATTTTACCAGTGGTGTAGGTACGAAACGGTACGAAATAAATGAAATTATAAAATATATTGTGGCAACTTCGAAAATGGAATTAATAGCGTATATTGTTATTATTATTGACTTTTTTTGTTGTTAAACATTTTATTGCTTGATTTTATTTTGTTTATATGTAAAAAAATTATTTAAGAGCACAGGCGCAAATATTTTACGGCTATCTCTACTTTTTCTTTTTTTACACGGCAAATTATATGTAGTAAAGTTTTCACTGGTATGGATACGTACATAAACATTACTTGACAATGAAATTGTCACCATTAACTTGAGATGACTTTTGAATGTTCTTGGATAACTGTTACTTGTATCATCGCTTAAATTATTAATTCAATTAATTAATATGATAATTTTTCACTAACTATGTATTCAGTGATTATAATAATTTATATACTATGCCATAAAAAATAATACTTAATCGAGAAAAGAGGAAAAGTGATTTTTTTAATAATATATTGTTACTATGGAACGCTTAGATAAATTTTGAATATCTTTAACAACAAAATGCTTATATCACAATATATATATGTTGGTGTAGTCTCTGCTTGGGATCTTCCATAAATAATAAACAATAAATAACTTTTTATTAATTTCACGTCTTAAATTATTTAGCCAATACACTATCAATATTATTTAATAAACAACTGAAGATCACGAGCGATACACAATTATTGGGATCAAAGCTAGCCGTGCAAAAAATTACGAATGTCTTGTTTTAATCTGAATTTTTATCAATTAATTTTGATTAACGTTATAAAACATAAAAAATCAGTCAAAACCTTTAACACAGAACTTTAATCTAAAATAAAAAGAATTAACACAATTATAAGTAACAATAATAAATAAAATCAAACAAGATGCTGTATATGTCCACCACCAACATCTCTACATAACCTAACTTTTCTTGTTAAGTTGACGTGCACTGCAAAGTTGACGTAAACTGGAAAGTAGTATATCTGAATTAAGAACAGACATGCACTGTATATCTATCTCTGTCGTTGAGAGCCACCTATGGTGACAATAATTTTGGAGCAAACGTTATTATTATTCCTAAAGCTGTGTCAAAAATCTAAAATTTCCGCTGTCTTGTCAGCACATTCTATTCGACTGAGTGCGTTGTACGACAAAGATAGCGAATATTCAATTTGGAAAATATTACCACTGACATGGTGTTCATTTTTTTCTAATAGGGCTTTTCATCGATTGCCATTTGTTTCGATCTTCTGTCATGTGTCACATAATATTAATATATCTACGTCATACGTCTCTAGTTTGTATCATTGTTATATACCAATAACGTATGACGTAGATATATTAATATTATGTGACACATGACAGAAACTCGAAACAAATGACTGTGAATGAAAAGCCCTATAGGGCTTTTCATCGATTGCCATTTGTTTCGAGCTTCTGTCATGTGTCACATAATATTAATATATCTACGTCATACGTCTCTAGTTTGTATCATTGTTATATACCAATAACGTATGACGTAGATATATTAATATTATGTGACACATGACAGAAGCTCGAAACAAATGACTGTGAATGAAAAGCCCTATACTGAAAAAGTAATACTTTTGAAAAATTTAAACGCAGAATGAAAGACTAAATTATTACCGAGGGCTGAAAGTCCCTCAGAATAAATAAAAAGTTTCTTTTGAATGAGATCTTTGAAAATAAAAATCACACTAAATTGTCTCTTAGTTTTTCACCCCTGTAACTTTTTTCTCAGAATTCGAAAAAATAAATCCTATTTAAATATAGTATTGAGCCGAAATTTTGCGACCTATGTGAAATAAAGATATCTATCATAAATCAATAATTCAAAAAGTTTGCTTTCGTCACATCCCCTAATTCCTAATCCTGTTTTATTTTGAGTGGGTATAAAAGTTCAACATACTAAAATACTGTTATTTGTTTAAATCTTTCTATGTGAGCCATGCATAATATTGTGTAATTAATAAAAATAGAAAATTGAACTAAACCTACGAGCAATATTATTTAATTATGTAGTTTTATATAGTTTCTTCTGGCCTACGCGATACGCCACTGGCACTCGTGTTTGGTTCTAACTTGGTTTTGGCTTCAGTTTCGTTCTCGTTGCGGTCACTCCAGGGAGAGGGTAAAAAATTTTCCATACTCTAAGTTTCTACCTGATAATGCGAACTGGCAACTACTTAAGTCATTAACAAAGGGTATGGTAACAGAAAAATTACCTGAAAATTCTACGTGATAATGACCATATTGATGGTCAATCATTTATATTGCGTTCTTTGAGATAGTAGGATCAAGAATTATTGTGAATCAGTGTGAGTGTGTGAGTTAGTGTTTTAAAAATGGATGTGCAAATTGCTGAAACTTCGAAGGGAAAACCATGTGCATTGTACAAAGGGTACAATTTTCGTATGAAAAAATCAAATAAAGATGGTTCGGTTTTTTGGAGTTGTTTGAAAGAGAAAACAGAAAAATGTCGGTTCCACATAGTTATGGATAATAACACAATAATTAAGGAAGTCGAAAATCTGTGTAAGCCGAGTGTTGCAGCGACAGAAGTGAAGCAGTGTGTCTTCAATGCTTGAAAAAGAGCTAGGGAAGACAATAGTTATTTGCCGATGTCAAAAATATATCAAGATGAATTTTAAAGATTATAATATAGTCAAGGACTGGATTTCGTGACAGACATCCCAAAATTCTCTTCAGTGAAAAGTGGTTTAAACGATTGTAGAAAACGTGCGCGTGGGCTGTTCACAGATCCTGCGGCAGCATCCGAAATAGTATTTCCAGAAGAAATTATTACAATGAGCGACAAAACGAAATTTTTATTTATCGACAAGACCACTCCCTCGGGATACAGAATCTTGGTGTTTGCCAGCAACAAAGCTAGGGAGATTTTGGTTAACAGTAAGAACACTGTATTTATGGATGGAACATTCAAAAGCTGCAGTAAGCAATTTAGTCAAATATATACCGTTCATATTGATATTGGTAGTACATCAGAGGAGACAAATACAATTCCATTGATATTTGCGTTACTTCCTAACAAAACCAAAGAGACATACGATATGTTATTTTCATCAATGAAAGAGAAACTACCAAATTGGAAACCATCTCTTATAAAACTGGATTTTGAACAGGCAGTGATTGGTGCCTTAGAAAATTATTTTCCCGAAGCCAAAATTTCTGGTTGTAATTTTCATTTCAATCAATGTTTATGGAAAAATGTTCAAAATATTGGACTTGTTTCTGAATACACTGACAACGAAGAGATACGTTTGCACATAAGAATGTGTGCTGCGTTAGCGTATCTGCCCATAAGATGTCGATGATGGCTGGTTAGGCATTCAAGAAACCTCTCCTATTTCTAAAAAAATGGAACAGTTTTATGACTACTTTGTTAAACAATGGTTAGAAAATACTCACATTACCAAGGAAATGTGGAATTGCCATGATCAAAGACATCGCAATAATAACGTTTTAGAAGGTTGGAATCATCGTCTGAATACATTAATAAGACCACATCCCAATGTATTCCAATTAGCGAAGTGCCTGGTTAAAGAAGCAGAATATTGTGATCACCTTTATGATCGATTTACTTTCAATCTAGAAGGAAAGCGGCGCAAGAAAACATATATTAATCTTGATGAAAGAATATCCAAAACTTTACAAAAATATAAAGATACAAGGGACTTAAGGTTGTGTTTAAGGACATTGGCATATATCCAGAAGCTGCAATAAATAGACAATTTTTTATTCCCAAGAATTTTTGTATTTTACTGTATAAAAAGTTTGAAAAAAAAAACGAAAAAAAAACAAAAAAAATTAGAAAAATTAAAATATTAAAAAAAACAAAAAAAAATAAAAAATAAATATAAACACGCCAATGTTTATATTATGTATAAACTATGACAGTCCTAAGCCTGAATGAAAGTGTGAAGGGAAGATGGTTTATATTTATTTTTTTATAGTTTTATGATTTTTAAAACTAATTTTACTAGCCTAACCGTTACCTGATCGTTATGGTAGAATAAAATTAAACGTCGATTACAAGAGAGCGTAAAACGGTCGATATAAGAAAATAATTAGCTATACATCTCCATTAAGAAAGTGTTAGGGCGCAAACCGGCCGATTTCAGGTAAGGGCGCAAAACGGTCGAGCGCATACCGGCCGACACCTTAAAAGAATACAATTAGACTATAATGGAGACTATAATTAGAGACTCCATTATAGTCTTATTGTATTGTTTTAACATCGACTTATTGTCGACATTGTTGTAGCCTAAATGGCTTAATTTTTATAATGGTAAGGTCATTCGACCTACCTATGTAGCTAGTTCCAACTACTTTGGATCTGAAGTTTCAACCTGATGATGGACTGATTAGTCCGAAAACGTTTGTTTTGTACTAGTGATGTACCCACTTTAATCCAACTTAGATCTTTTTAGAAAAATTTTAATAAATTTATATACCATCTACCTACAAGAGAAGTTTTACTTCCTTAGTAAATAAATACAGATTATCAATTGTGAAACATACAAAAAGCATCGAACACTTTGAAATTTGAAATTGATCGATCACAAAATTGAAATAAATACACATTAAAATTCGAAAAGAGTATTTTAAAACATTTGAAATTGGTATTAATAACAAATAATCGCTGCTTACTTGCAAAAATAAAAAAAATAATGTAAATTCAATTTAATTTAGCACTGAGCAAAATACCTGAAACTCAAGTCTAAGCGTTATCAGCAGAATCTATTTCTAAACTAAAAAGATATAGGCGACGACAGGTGGAAGATTATGTTTCTGTACATATTTCTGTTACTATATTGTGATAAACACAAGAAAACTGGATAATATACTATATGTACAGCAGATAATGAAATAGGGCAGACAATTTAATAGTTAGAGGTTAGAAGTCACCAATATTATATAATACATAATACAGACCCAAGACAAGTTCGTTCCCAAACATCAAAAAGAAGAAAAATTAGTAAGAAAACGAAACAAAAAATGAAAGATCGTAAAAGGCAATGTTGGCCACAATAAATAAATATGTATAATAAATTAAGAAATCTCTGAAGCAATCAGATGAGTCATTAGAAAATCAAAGAACGAGAAAATGAGAGAACGAGAAAACGAGAAAATCGCGTGAATCCATTGAGAAGAAAAATTGAAAATGGCCAAAAGGAAATATTCCAACTTAAAAACACAAATGGGAACCAGAACTCACCGAACAGCAAATACAAAGATGCAAAATGTAGGATCGGAGAATAAGCCGGATATATCACGGGAGGAAATTCAACATTATCTCAGAAATATGAAGAATTTATAGAGCTCCGTGAAAATGGTTATATGTGCTATTAGATTGAAAACTTAGTATTTTGCTAGCAGTTGCCGCTAGGGCATCCCTGCCATTTCGTTCGTTGCAATCCGTGACGGCAAGCCGGGGTTTGTCCTAGTTGGGTCAGAGGGAGCAGCACATGTGCCTCCTGATGAGAGACTAATAAGTTTCGAAACCGGTAGAGAGGTGCTTGCTGCGCTCTCTGATTGAACTAGAATATAATGCGGCTGTAGTTTAGTGTTGCAACGAAATTGAAAATGGTTATTCATTTTTGAAAGTAGCTTTATTTTAATGTAATATACCTACCTATATAATAATAATTTGGTTAAAATTTAAATAATACTTAAAATTATTATCCGGGATATAAAAATAAAATAAAATTACATTTATTAAACGTATTATGAACATATTATAATAATTGATTATTATATGATTATTACATATTAACAAAAGTACCGGACAGACTGCGTGCCTTGTCACATTAGGCTTTTATAAGATTAGTTTGTAAGTTAGGAAATACTCAAATGTTACGTGTATTCAGTGCTTCTATACGGAATAGAAACGTGGACATTGAAGGCAGAAACTCTATCGAAACTTCAGGTTTTTGAGCTATGATTGTACAGAAGGATCCTGAAGATTCCATGGACAGAAAAAGTCACCAATGAAGAAGTACTACGGAGGATGAACACAACCGCAGATTTAGTCAACATCGTGAAGGGCCGTAAGCTGCAGTACTTGGGGCATGTAATGAGAAATCAAGCCAGATACGAGACTAATAATTGTCGAAACCGGTAGAGGTGCTTGCTGCGCTCTCTGATTGAACTAGAATATAATGCGGCTGTAGTTTAGTGTTGCAACTAAATTGAAAATGGTTATTCATTTTTGAAACTAGCTTTATTTTAATGTAATATACCTACCTATATAATAATAATTTGGTTAAAATTTAAATAATACTTAAAATTATTATCCGGGATATAAAAATAAATTAAAATGACATTTATTAAACCTATTATGAATATATTATAATTGATTATTATATGATTATTACATATTAACAAAAGTACCGGACAGACTGCGTGCCTTGTCACATTAGGCTTTTATAAGATTAGTTTGTAAGTTAGGAAATACTCAAATGTTACGTGTATTCAGTGCTTCTATACGGAATAGAAACGTGGACATTGAAGGCAGAAACTCTATCGAAACTTCAGGCTTTTGAGCTATGATTGTACAGAAGGATCCTGAAGATTCCATGGACAGAAAAAGTCACCAATGAAGAAGTACTACGGAGGATGAACACAACCGCAGATTTAGTCAACATCGTGAAGGGCCGTAAGCTGCAGTACTTAGGACATGTAATGAGAAATCAAGCCAGATACGAGCTATTCCAATGCATTTTACAAGGTAAAACTGAAGGAAAAAGGGCCCCAGGACGAAGAAGAATATCTTGGCTTGCTAACCTGAGAGCATGGTATAGAAATACCTCAACACAACTATTCCGTATAGCAACCAACAAAGTCATCATAGCCAGAAAGATCGTCAACGTTCGGAACGGACAGGCACCCTAAGAAGAAGAAATACGAACATAATAATCCTATAACATATAACACATAAGCTATGCAGGAGATATAAACATTAGTTGACAGCGATGTCGTCATCATCAACATAGAGATGGCTATTTAGTTTAGTTTTTGAATATTTTTAGATACCAGTTACTTGTATAATCGCGTAAATTATTCATTAATTTAATTAATAAGAGTACCTTTTCACTATCTATGTATTCAGTGATCACAATAATTTATATACCTATCGAGGGTTGAAAGGCAAAAGCTTGTAACCCACACATCCACTTTTTTTAGGGAAGTAGAATAAACGTTCCATTTAAGTAATTTTATGAGGAAAAATAACCCAATAATTTGTTTCATTAATTTGTAGATCAATAGTTCATCTCACACTTTTAGGCCTGGATCCCGCGTACCAAAAAAAGTTTATTAATAGCAAGCTGAAAATTTGTTAATACATTAATGGTGACTAGTCGGACAAACTTTGATGCATGGTAACACTGGAACAGGGTAATTTTTATCGTGGAACGTGATTTTAATTGTGAATCGTCTCATCCTGACAAGTTTATGATTGTGAAAACTAGAAGGTTGTTTTTAAGTTTATTCCATAGCAAACTTTATATAATATATTTTTTTATTGACATCCCAATTTATTACAATCTGGCGTTTTTTACAAAGTAATAAGTATTAAGTAATATTTATGGCGGTTAACCTATTGACATGTGGCGAACATACCCATTAATATGCCGCTCTTAATGCTTTGATGTTTGGCAAAAAGGGCTTAAGTCAAAATTGCACATCGATAAGGTTTTGATGATTTCTGGACACATCGATAATGTTTTGATGATTTCTGGACCAGAAAAATCGGCTCTTTTTGGTACATACAGTTTAAGTCTACAACAGTTGTATAATTAAACTGTATGTACCAATACAAAGGGCCGATTTTGCTGGTCCAGAAATCATCAAAACATTATCGATGTGCAATTCTGACTTAAGCCCTTTTTGCCAAACATCAGTAGTCTACTAAACTTTTATTGGTTCTGGGAAAACATAAATAAGCACTACACTTGTTTTTAGCTCACACTAGATCACTAGACACTACGTTTTAACCTGCGCACAGAACACATCTGCATCAAGTTCCTTTCTAGGTGGTTTGGGTGTTCCCGCAATCGGTCCTTGTATTTTTTATTCGATATGTAATTTCTTCCTATACATAAGTTACCTCTGCATCTCGATGTACAGCGTTGTTGGTGATATACCACGGTATATTTAAAATCATCCTTAGTATCTTGGACTGGAACCTTTGTATAATTTCTATATTATGTAGAATTTGCGGCTGTTCCCCACAGTTCTATCCCATAGGTCCAAATTGGCTTCAACACCGCTTTTTATAGGAGTAATTTATTTTTTGTTGATAACTGGGATTGTTTCTCTATATGTCTCTCACTTTATAGCCCAGTTGTTTTCGTTTGGAAAATATGTTTTTTCCAGGTCAGTTTTCTATCCAGGTGAATCACAAGGTACTTCACATCATCTTTTTGTGGTATTTGTTTGCGGTTAATACATACAGATGGACAGGTTCCTCTACGGGTTGTAAATGTTACATGTATCGACTTTTGCTCATTTGGTTTAATTCTCCAATTTTGTAACTATTTTTCGACTTCAGTTATGTTATTTTGTAGTAGTTCTGATCTGATGCGATGTTTGAATTCTTGTTGGAGAATAATATCGCAGTATCATCTGCAAATGTAGCTGTTGTTGTGACAGGTGATGTTGGAAGGTCGGCAGTGTAGAATTAATAGGTACAGGATAGGACCCAGTACACTTCCCTGGGGGACACCCGCTGTTATGGGTTGGAGTTATAACATTTCATTGTCGTATTTGACTCTATATTGTCGTATTTGACTTTACATTGTCGTATTTGATATATAATATATGAAAAAATGTTTGCCCGACAGATATGTTGGGCGTTTTACTAAGTTAGTCTGACACGTAGAACATGTCAAATGACAGGAATTATGTTGGTGGTAAATAGCAGTCTGATTTTTGCATGACAGTTTAATGAAAGGGAAACAAATCAATTGGAAGTGCTGTCCGATAAAATACATGGGAGGTTTTCATAGTCTGACGTTCGAAATCTGTAACCTGTTCCACAATTAAAACTTCCCCTGTTCTAGTCTTCCCGTACATCAAAGTTTGTTAGATTAGACATTAACAAATTTTCAGTATGCTATTAATAAACTTTTTTTTGGTGCGCGAGATCCAGGCTTAATTCTTTTATATTTGACAAGCTTTAAACGTATTACAGTGAAAGCAATTTTCAAAATATTGCCCCAATTAATTTGTTTGTATAACAATCAAATTTCATTAAGTAAACTTAATTAATAACGTTAATTAATAGTTAACAGGAATTTGCAAGTGTTCGTTTAAGATCATAGATCAAAGAATTACATTAGCATCGCAATTGCATTTCAGCTTTGTTTTCTCTGCATGTGTCTAGGAGCTCCTGAGAAGCTTCGTACTTATCCACCAGCTTTTAAGCGAAGTATTATTTTAAACTCTCAATGTTTCCGCTCAGACAAATTGGGTTAAACATCTAGTTAAATGAGTTGAAATGGTATAGGATGGAGAATAAGACAAATATAGACACAGGCAGATAAGAGACAAGGATGTTCCACACATTAAACAACGAGCAAAGTTCTCTAGTCCATATATATAGGGTGTCCCAAAAGTAGTGGAACGGTCGAATATTTCGCGAACTAAGCATCGGATACAAAAACTGAAAAATATTTTTTCAATCATTTTTAAAAATCTATCCAATGACACCAAACACGAATCCCCACTACACCCCCTGGAGGTGGGGTGGGGGGTAACTTTAAAATCTCAAATGGAAACCCCCAGTTTTTCTTGCAAATTTGGATTCGTTACGTAAATGTAGGCAACTTTTATTCAAGAAATTTTTTCGAACTGTGGATAGATGGCGCTATAATTGGGAAAAACGATTTATCCTGATACCGTAGATAAATTATAGAAACGGTCTAATATCTTACGAAATTCACTTCCAAATGAGAAACCAAAAAACAGATTTTTAATATTTTTCGAGAACCTATCGAATAACACCAAACATGACCCTCCAACCCACCCCCTGGATGTGGGGTAACTTTAAAATCTTAAATAGCAACCCCCACTTTTTATTGCAGATTCGGTTTTGCCATAAAAAATTAAGCAACACTTATTCGAAACATTTTTTAAAATTTCTGATAGATGGCGCTAATAAATCGTATTTTTCCAATTAAAGCGCCATCTATTAACAATTCTAAAAAATGTTTTGAATAAATTTTGCTTAATTTTTCTTGACGGATCCGAATCTGTAATAAAAAGTGGGGGTTGCTGTTTAAGATTTTAAAGTTATTCCCCACCCCACACCCAGGGGGTGGGTTGGAGGGTCACGTTTGGTGTTATTCAAAAGGTTTTCGAAAAAGATTAAAAACCTGTTTTTTAGTTTCTTATTTGGAAGTGTATTTCGTGAGATACTAGACCGTTTCTATAATTTACCTATGGTATCTGGATACATCGTTTTTCCCAATTATAGCGCCATCTATCCACAGTTCGAAAAAATTTCTTGAATAAAAGTTGCCTACATTTACGTAACGAATCCAAATTTGCAAGAAAAACTGGGGGTTTCCATTTGAGATTTTAAAGTTACCCCCCACCCCACCTCCAAGGGGTGTAGTGGGGATTGGTGTTTGGTGTCATTCGATAGATTTTTGAAAATAATTGAAAACGTATTTTTCAGTTTTTCGATCCGATGTTTAGTTAGCGAAATATTCGACCGTTCCACTACTTTTGGGACACCTTGTATATACATTCACGGGCACAATTAACCGCCACCTTGTATTTCTTTAAATATGCAGAAATTGTTAAACTTGCACCACATTTTATGAACGATGCGATAAAATCTACCTTTGAGAAAAAAAGTTGTTTCTCAAAGGACGCTTAGCAAAATCCAATGTTTAAAAATACTCGAAGAAAATTCAAACAAACATAACTTCAAAGATCATAGTCTAATAAAAATAAATAATGTGTGTGTACTTTGTACGCACGTAAGAAGTTATACTTCTATTATATGATTTCAGCGAAATAAAATACTTTTAACAGTTTATTTTAAATTTATTAAATATTAAACTGATTTTAATAGTTACTTACCACTTTCCAAAAATCCAAAAATTAAAAAAAAAAGATAGCAATTGTCCGCATTTGAACCCGGGACCTCTCGATACGTAGTCGAATGCTGTACCAATGAGGCTACGAAGGCATTGTTTTGACAATTTCTCGGACAATATGGCAAACCACGGTAGGTAACAAATAGACGAAGTGAGGTATTAAATATAAATGTTTTAATAATACGTATTACTCCCGAGGAAGGCAAATCCAAAGACACAAAAATTATAATAAATATATTTACTAAAAACACTAATATATTTTTTCCACACCTTTCTTGGACTGATCCATGTAACTTAATGATCGAACAACATACTGTCTCTGTGCAAATGCGCGCAGAATAATAAAAATTCACTTCCTATCGCGCCTAAAGAAGTATAACTTTAAAAATATGAGCATTAATAATGGGTATTGCTGCCTCTGGCCCTTAAGACTTCTTGGAACCGGTTCAGCAATCCATTTATGATATTCTGGATATCTAATTGGAGGATATTGTGCCACTCCACTACCGCAGCCGTCTTGAGCACTCCGAAGGATGTAGGAGCTGAACTACGGTACGGGATGCTATCAGACGATTTCGGAAGACAGGTTCATATACCCACAGGCCAGGTCAAGGCTGACATCGATGCACTACAATTCGAGATGACCGCCTCATTATCAGCAGTGTGTTAAAAAATCGCTTTTGTTTGCTCCTGATGCTCGTACGCGTCTTTTTGTGGTAAAAAAATGTTAGTGTGAGTGAACATACCATTAGAAGGAGACTGGCAGAAAGAAATTTAACGGCTTTACGCCAAGCTCACGCCCCATAGCTACTCCCACCATAATATCGTAGAGCTAGACAGGGTTTTGCAAGAGAATATGCTGACTGAACTATGGCGGAATGAAAGAACATACTGTCCTCAGATGAGAGCAGAATAGCCTAATAGGTCCATATGGACGTCAGTATGTCTATATATATATTATCGGTTTACAGCGTTCTCCGTATTCTGATACCCGTTCGCCATTCCTCTCTGTCCGCACATTGATCTACTTGCAGACCTCTTTCATCCATGGCTTTGTTTATTCCTGCCTGCCAACTTTTCCTCAGTCAATCTCTTCTTCTTCTACCTTGCGGTTTCCAGTTTTGTATTTGTTTTGGGATTCTGTCTTAGTGCATTCTTTGTACGTGACCAAACCAGTCGTAGTTGTATTTCATTGATTTCGTCATTTATTGTATGTGTGACCTTCATTATTTCTCGTATTCGTTCATTGGTGACATGTTCTCTTCTTGATCTTCCTGCAGCTCTTCTCCAGAAATCCATTTCGGTGACCTCTAACATTCGTTTTGCTTTTTCCTTCATAGGCCATACTTCGCAGCTGTATATTATGATGCTTTTCACTTCGGCGCCGGCGTTATAAATCTTTTTCTTGTTTTGGTTGTTTATCTGCTTGTCCCAAAGTACTTTGCAGACCTCTTTCATCCATGGCTTTGTTTATTCCTGCCTGCCAACTTTTCCTCAGTCTACCTCTTCTTCTTCTACAATATCAGATTCAAAAACAACATATAGTTTAATAAAAGGAAATTTAGAAAGAGATCCAATTATAAAAATTAGAGGGAAAACAATCAAAATAAAAAAGGAAACAAGATATTTAGGTATTATAATAGACGAACAAAAATTATTTACAAAGCACATGAGTTGTGTCTGTGAAAAAGCAACAAAGATCATGCATAGCATTGCTAGTCTAGCACAGAAGGAATATAGAATTTCGTTCCGACAGATGAGAATATACCTAAGTACAATACTTGCATCAATTGTAGGGTACGGTTTAAGTGTATGGGCACACAGATTATTAAATAAAAAAATGCAGAAAAATTAAATAGAGCTCAGAGAGGATTTCTTGTAAGAATGACGGGAGCATTTGGAACAACTGCAACACAGGCACTCACAGTTTTAACTGGAGTAATGCCAATGCATTTAGAAACACAAAAAAGAGCATGTAATTATTGGCTAAAAAAAGAAAATATGAAAAAATAATACAAATAATAGGATTAGATATAAGAAATAAAAGAGAATTAAAAGAAATAATAAATAGAAAAAGACAAAATGAATGGGAAAATTCAACAAAATCTAGACGTTTATACAATTTTATACCAATATTAGAAAACATTCCAAATTATTTTAATCCAAAACAAGGTTTAGTACACTTTTTAACAGGACATGGACCGTATCCAACATATTTGGAAAGATTTAACTTAAAAGATGAGGCATATTGTGAATGTGGAGAACTAGGTACACCAGAACATATAGTGTTACATTGTGAAAATACTATAGAAAATGAAGAACATAGAGAAATGAGAAGAAGATTAGAAAGAATTGAAATAAGAGATATATTACAAAATGAAGAATACTTTGGAATATTAAACAATCTAACAGAAGTAATATCTAAAAAACAACAAGAAATTTATAATAATAGAAGAAGACAACAAATAATCCAACCCTGATGAAGTTAAGTAAGATAAAGTTAAAATAAATAAAATAAAATATTAATTCAAAAATAGATATTCACAATTATAATAAAAATAATTTAATATAAAATAAATAAATAAAAATAATAATTCAATAAATAATTCATTAAATTAAAAAAAAAACTACCAACTCTCTTCTGAAAATAGAGGGACTTTCTTTATAACTTAGAAGGGAGTTGATAGTACCAAAAATATTTTAACAAATATATATTGTTTCTTTAAATTTGTTAAATGTAATTAATAGATTATGGCAAATTATTAATTGTAAAAATAGATTTAGTAGTTTAGTAAAAAATGTAAAAATATACAAAAAAATATCTGTAATCCCATCAGGAAAAAAACGACCTGGATTAGTCACTAGAGGCCAGGTCATATGTATGAACAATAAATAAAAAAAAAATGTCCCAAAGTACTGAGTTTAGGAGCGTAATTGCTTTCCTGCCCTGAGTATTTCGTTCTTTAATGGCTCCGTCCAACGTTCCATTATTCGTGATTTTCATACCCAGGTATTTTACATTTACTGATTGTTTCTCCTCCTTCTAGTATCAAGTCCTGCTGCGTTCCACCGATATTCATATATTATTTGGTTTTTCTTATGTTGATCTCTAGTCCCCATTTCCTGTATTCCTCTATTAGCTTTCTTGTCATGTAGCAGATATCATCGTAGTATTGTGCTATTAGTATTTGGTCGTCTGCGAAGCAAAGAGTATATAGTATATGGTCATTTAGTGGTAGTCCCATGTTCTTGCATTTCCGTTTCCAATTTTTAAGAGCTTGTTCTAAATATATTTTAAAAAGTGTTGGAGAGAGGCAGCATCCTTGTTTGAGCCCTTTATTTGTCAGAAATCCTTCGGTGAGTTTTTTTCCTTGTTTACTTCTCGTGGTCGTGTTATAAAAAATTGTAATTATTTTAATCATTTCTATATTTATATTTGTATTCTTCATTGCCTCCCATAACTTTACCAAAGGTACACTGTCGTATGCTTTCTTCAGATCAATATATACGAAATGAATCTCTTGGTTAACCGCTGTTTTCTTTTCCATGACTTGTGTGATTGCAAAAAGGTGGTTAATTATTGTAGATCTTCCGGCTCTAAATCCTGCTTGTGCTTCTACCTCCATTTCCTTGTATTCGTATTCTATCCGGTTTTTTAAGATCCTTCCGTATATCTTACTGATTGTTTGTGTAACGGAAATACCCATGTAGTTATCACATTGTTTTCGATCTCCTTTTTTGTATATTGCTGACATATACGATAATTTCCATTCTTGTGGGACTTCTTTGTTGTCGATGCATCTTTGTAGTAGTTTCCTTATGTGCTCGTAAAGTCTTGGAATTCCGTTTTTTATCAACTCAGCTAGAATCCCCCACGTCCTGGTGCTTTACCGTTTTTTAGTTCGGTACATACTTTCTTAATTTCATTGGTGGATAGCCTTATTGGAGATCCTGTTACTCTTACTGTGTCCTGGGATGGTTCTGATGTTTCGAATTCAATTCTTTTTTATGTCAGTAGGTCGCTGATATACTCCTTCCACTCATTCGGTGATATTGCAGCTACAAGTTCTTTTTCTGTCTCTTTGCGTAGATTTCTAAGAATTTTCCAGCTCTCAGTGGATCTCCTACCTCCGATGTATGTATTGATTTGTGTACACTGCTTTTCCCATTTTTCGTTCCCAAAAAATGGGAACGTCAGTATGTCTACAGGTGTCAAAATGAAAGATTTGCTCCATGCGCTATAATCGAAACAGAGGCTTACCGAGGGGAGTCAAGAATGATTTGGGGAGGTATATCTTACGAAGCTTGTACTGTTTTTTTTTTGTGTTCGACAGACGCAGTGTAAATGATCAAAGATACGTGAAAGAAGTTCTACAAGATCACGCCAGTGAGTACCTTAATGAGGTCAGGATTCAAGTTTTACCATGGCCGACACGCAGTCACGATCTTAACTCAATTGAACACATATGGACAACCTCAAAAAACGAGTAAGAGCAAATCCTTCGGAGATGTCAAAACGGCTGTGGTAGGGAGGTTGATCCACACTGCTGCGAAAAATGCAACACCAGAAATATCAAATCACAAAAAAAATCAACACTGCCCAGTAATAATAAAAAAGAAAATAGCTGAAAAAAGAAAACTCCGAAGGATTTGGCAGCGTAATAGACACCCGACAAACAGGATAAATTATGACAAAGCTGCTAGAGAATTGAAGGAGCTTATTAACAATATAAAGAATGCATCATTTAACGAATACTTAGAAAATCTGACAAGTACAGAAGATACAGACTATTCGTTATGGAAATCGGTTAAGAACTTAAAAAGACAAAAAATACCTTCCGAGAATATCTGGAGGTAGACTTTCAACCTCTTCCGTCGCAAAATACGCCCGAAATAGAAGCTAATATCAAAGAAACTCTTGAAGCTCCATATCAAATATCCCAAATTTCAAAACTCTTTAAAGTCAAAGAGGTACATGAGACAATCAGAAGAAACTTAAATCCAGATAAGGCTCCAGGGTTTGATCTGATCAAAGGCCATCTTATTAAAGAACTCCCAAGAAAAGGGATTGTGCTAGTAACAACAATATGTAACGCGGTGCTACGATTAGGACACTTCCCTGCCCAATGGAAAGTTGCCGAGCTTATACTTATTCCAAAACCTGGAAAACCAATAAATGAAATAACATCATACAGACCAATCAGCCTGCTGCCAGTCCTTGGTAAACTCCTAGAAAAGCTACTCATAACCCGACTGACTCCCATAATAGAAGAAAACCACCTGATTCCTGAACACCAATTCGGATTCAGAAAGGATCATAGCACAATTGAACAGATCCACAGGGTAGTGGACGAAATAAATGAAGCATTTGAGCAAAAAAGTTACTGCACGACTGCTTTCTTAGATGTGAGTCAAGCCTTTGATAAGGTTTGGCATGATGGACTACTATTTAAATTAAAAAAATCACTCCCTCACACACTGTACATTATTATGGAATCCTACCTAAAAGATAGATATTTTACTGTAAGGTACGGACAGACAACATCAGAAATCACATTGATAAAAGCAGGGGTACCACAGGGCAGTGTTCTTGGTCCACTTCTCTATCTGACGTACACAGCTGATCTTCCAGTAAGCAACCAAACAATCACAGCTTCCTTTGCAGATGATAAAGCGATAATGGTCAAACACAAAGACCCAGTCATAGCCGCAAGAATTCTCCAATAACATCTAGTGAAAATTCAGGACTGGACAAGAAACTGGAGAATCAAAGTCAATGAAGTAAAATCAGTGCAGGTTAGATTTACCAAATGCAGAGGTACAGTGCCACCTGTTAAACTAAATGAACAATATCTGCCTCAATCTGACAGCGTTAAGTATTTAGGGATGCACTTGGATAAAGGACTGACCTGGAGAAAGCACATTTTTAATAAACGAAAACAACTTGGCTTGAAACTCAGCAAATATTACTGGCTATTCGGAAGACAGTCAAAGCTTAGTTTAAAAAACAAATTATTGGTGTATAAAGTAGCCTTAGAACCAATATGGACATATGGTCTACAAATATGGGGTACGGCTGCAAACACAAACATAGAGATATTGGAACGCTTCCAGTCGAAGGTACTACGGACCATAAAAAATGCACCTTGGTTTATACCTAACAGAGAAATCAGAGACGATCTTCAAGTAGCCACAGTAAAGGAGACAGTGAGTGAATACAGCAGCCGCTAAAGTAAGTAGAAAACCACCCTAATAATCTTGCACTAAACCTGCTGGATAATAGTGAGCAGACTCGGAGACTGAGGAGGCACAAACCACTGGAGCTACCATATAGGTTCTAAGCAGCAGTGAAGTGAAGTGTCGTGCAGTGCAGTGCAGTGCAGTGAACTACGTACCCTTTCAGGGCACAGTTCAGTAATTTAAGAAGCTAGTGGATTCTTTGTTATCACTGGATAACACATCCAAATTTAGACTTACATCCCTTTGAACAAACAACTAACATGCTTATAATTTTTATTATTTATTGATTGCATGTAGTGAATAACCTACAATAAAAAAAAATATTTTAATAATCTGACGATTTGAGCGGGGCGTAAGGAAATGGGTGAGTCACAAAGTTTCACAATAAAAAAGCGAATATTTCGAGAAATAAATGCCAGATCGAAAAACTAAAAAATATGTGCTCAATATTTTTCAAAAATCTATCGAATTGCCCCAAACACGACCCCCCCACAGAGGTGGGGGGGGGGCTTATTTTAAAATCTTAAATAGAAACCCCCATTTTTTTATTGCAGATTTTGATTCATTACGTAAAAATAAGCAACTTTTGTTCGAGACATTTTTTCGAATTATGGATAGATGGCGCTATAATCGGAAAAATGATTATTGGAAATGGAAAATTAAATTAAAAAATGGAAAGTCCCCACTTAAATGGACAACTTCACTTAACTTTTTTTAGTTTTAGAACCTACTCTTCACAACCTAATAGGTCCCCATAATGCTTGAGTCACTACACCTTCAGCATACTGTGCTCCCCTACTATTATCCGATGCAGCCGATCACAAGCTCGAAAAAAAAACAGTCATAGAGGGGTTACACCCGTATAAAAAAGTAAGATTTAGTTGGACCAGCTGATAGTACCCTTTAATCTTTCCTAGTCTATGGTTACACACGAAGACCACATCGTCGGTGAGGGCGAAAAAGAGGACAAATGAAACGGCTAATTCGGCGAAAGTAGCAGCAGAAAATGGGTATATAACCAATTAGAATGGTAGATGATGCTATTAACCTGTAGTGGAAGCAAATCATCTACGAGAAGAAACATCTTCAAAATTAAACCCTGCTCCGTACTTATCCACCAGCTCTTCAGCGAAGTATTATTTTAAAATTTTAAAAAGGGTAAACCCTGTAGTTGGCCGTATACTTTCGATAAGACAACGTAGAATGAAGTATACACTTCTGTTGTATATGTAGGTATATTTTATTAAAAATTCTTTAAAGTTTATCCACAAGGTAGTGGAAGATTACAATACACAAAACGTTTTCGGTCAAAACTGACTATCATCAGTGTGTGAACGTCCAGTGTACAAGTATATGAAACTAGCCACATCATTGGGTGTAAAAACCTCTAAATTACATTATTCTTCTTCTTTTTCTTTTTGTATAGACATGACTGTCTGTTTTTTCAATGTGCCTCTAGTAAGTTGTCGTTCCATCGCTTTCGTGGTCTTCCCACTGATCGTCTTCCTATTGGGGAACCGTCTCTCGCTGTCCTGACTACCCTATTTGTTGTCATTCGGCTTATGTGGTCATTCCATTCTATTCTTCTGTTCCTTACCCAGTTATTAATGTTATCCACCTTGCATCTCCGCCGTATATCTGTACTTCTAGCTCGGTCCCATAGAGTCTTACCATCGATTTTTCGAAGGGTTTTTATCTCCGCTGTTTCGAGCCATCTTTTTGTCCTCTCTGTGTCGGGTCGTGTTTGTGCCGCGTATGTCATTATTGGTCGGATGACTGTTTTGTAAATTCTGTCTTTCATTTCTTTTCCGATATTTTTATTTCTCCATAGTGTGTCATTAAGGCAACCTGCGGCTCTGTTTGCTCTATTCACTTGATCTTCCACTTCTGTTTCGAGACTTCCGTAGCTAGATAGTGTGATGCCTAGGTATTTAAACTCCATCACTTGTTCTATTATGTAACCTTCCAGCTCCAATTTACATCTTATTGGATCTGCTGGTAAAACCATGCATTTTGTCTTTTTTGAGGAAATTAACATGTTAAATTTTCTGGCGATTATGTTGAATTGGTGCAGCATACGTTGTAAATCATCTTCACTTTGAGAGATTAGTATTGCATCGTCCGCATAGCAGATTATTTTAAGTTGTTTTTCTCCCATTTGGTATCCTTTTTTAGTTCTTACTTTTTTTATTATTTCGTCCATAATCAGGTTGAACAATAAAGGACTCAAGGAATCCCCTATCTTATCCCTTTGCCGGCTTCAATTTAGTCAGTTAGTTCATCTTCCACTTTTACTTTTATTGTGTTGTTCTGGTAGATGTTTTCTATCGTTTTAATTATTCCCAGAGGTACCTCTCTCGAGTATAACAAGTGAATAACGTCCTTTAATGTGATCCTGTCAAATGTTTTCTTAAGGTCCACGAAACATAAATATGCCGGTTTGTTGTATTCCAACGATTTCTCTTGAACTTGCCTCATTATAAATATAGCGTCAGTGCATGATCTTCTCGACCTAAAACTTTGTTGTTCTTCTGCTAATGTTATAATTTCATTCAGTTTGTTTGTTATCACTTTTGTTGTTTATTTTAATGTTATGTTTAATAAGTTAATCCCTCTGCAATTCTCCGGGTCTGATTTGTCTCCTTTTTTGAAGAGAGGTATTAGGATGCCTGATCTCCATTCTTGTGGTATTCTGTTTTGTTCTATTATTTTTTGTGTTAGTTTTAATAGTTGTTTAGTTAGATCTTGTCCTTCGTACTTTAGAAGTTCGTTCGATATTCTGTCCTCTCCTGGAGATTTTCTATTTTTTAATTTTCTTAATATTTCCTTTACCTCTCCCTGCTCGATGTTTATTTCTTCATTTGTCGTAACTTCAGGTGTTGGTGGTTCATTATCGTCGCCCTTAGCCAATAGAGATCGGAAGTAGTATGCCCATGTTTCCTTCTGAATGTGTTTCGCTTTTATTAATTCGTTCATCTCCTTTCTTTGCCCTCCAATCATTCTTCCTACTCCTTTTTGTGTTCCGTGGAAGTCGTGTTCCATCTGTTTTGAGAAACTCTGCCAGTGCTCCCTTTTTATTTGCCTCACTAAAGTATTCGTTTCGTTTCTGATTCGTTTGTAGTGGTTGTATGCCTGTTGTGTTTGTTTTGTTTTGTATTGTAAAAAGGCTTTCTTCTTTTCTTCGCATTTTATCTTAACTTCCTCTCTAAACCTTTTCTTCTTAAATATGTGAGTATTCGTTACTTTTCTCTCTACAAGTGATTCTGTTGCAGCGTCGATTATGTTATCTTTGAGTTTTTGCCAGCTTTCATCGATGTTATCGTTTTCTAATATTCCATTCTCAGCAATTTTTTCTGATATTCTTTTCCTGTATAAGTATTCCGTGGATTCCGTATGTAGTCCTTCGACTTGATTTTTTTTGTGTTGGTACTGCCCTCTTAGGTGTGAAATATTTCATAATAATTCCTATTTTACATAATACTAGGCTATGGTCGCTACCTACATCTACTGAGGTGAGGTATCTTACGTCGATTATTTTTAATGGATGTATATCTCTGTTGGTTACAACATAATCTATCATAGATCTTTGTCCACGGGTGTTATTGAATGTATATATTTGTGTTGGTCTTTGTGGTCAAAAAATGTGTTGTTTATTCTAAGTTCATTATTTGTGCAGAAGTTTATCATCAGTTCTCCATTTTCGATCTTAACATTTTCATTGTGTTTTTGCTTAATTCCGGGTATTACTTGGTTACCTATTCGAGCGTTAAAATCCCCCAGTATTAGGTCTGTTCGTAGAACGATCAGCAACCGTTGCCAACCGTCAGACGCAAGCGCGTTCGTAGTCTACGAACTCGAACTGTTAACTGCACAGCGCTAACTGTTAACTGCGCATGCGTCTGATGGTTGGCAACGGTTGCTGATCGATTGGATCGTATTACGAACCAACCTAATATCATCTTCCCTCTAACTTGATCTACTACTTGTTGTAATTCGTCATAAAAGATTTCCCTTGTTGTTTGAGGCTTGTTATTTTCTGGGCCGTATACTCCGATGATGTTCAGGTCTTCCTTTTCCATTCTAATTTTTGCTGTGACAATTCTTTCCGATATATATTGACACTCTTTGATGTGATTTTGGTATTTTTGATGTATTAGTAATGCTACACCTTCTTTGGTCCTGTTTCCTTTTGCTTCTCCACTGACTCCACTTGCTACTCCACTTACTCTTCTTACTCCAAATTACATTATTGATAGATTTAACATCGTAAAGTAGTCGACATTACTTCGATGTATTAAGATTAATTGAATACCATGTGGATGTACTTCATTCTTGCTCGAAAATTGCACGTAGAGCACAAGTGAGATGTTAACGACCAACTATTAATAATATTATTTTAAACTCTCAATATTTCCGCTCGTACAAATTGGGTTAAACATTTAGTTAAATGAGTTTAAATGTTATAGGATGGAGAATGAGACAAATATAGACACAGGCAGATAAGAGACGATGAGAGATGAGATATTAGGAACAGACGGTATATTTTTTTGTAACACACAAAATTTATTATCATGTATATTTAAGACCCGTTTTGATTGACCCGAAGGATTATATTTTGCGAAGCAATGACGGATTTTATAATTGAAAACCAAAATATTTTACACAATATTTGCTTTACTGATGAGTATACGTTTTTTCTTAATGGACATGTTAATACACAAAATTGTCGCAACTGGAGTGATAAAAATTCGCGACTTTTTATGGAAGGTTATACACAGTATCACGAGAAACTGAACGTTTGGGCTGGTATTCTTGGGAATACTACTATTGGACCTTTATTCATTAAGGAAAATGACTGAGCTCCACTTAAACATGTTCGAAGAAATAATAGACCCCTTAATAACAACTACTTTGGAAAAGCAAAGCGATGTGGCTGGTGCCATGATTTTGCAAAAAGCTCTAGTTCACTTTCAACAAGATGTAGCACCACGACATTACTTCCTCCCAGTTAGATAGCGGCCAGATTTCCTGGTAGATGGACTAGTCGAAGAGGAGTAATAAAAAGGCCACCACGATTACAAGACCTACTACCTCTAGATTTCTGCCTCTAGGGACAAAAAATCATCACTAGGGATCATCATCAATGGCACTACAACTCTTCGTGAGTCTTTGCCGCGTTTACTATTGGCTTCCATGTTTGTCGGTCCTGTGCCACTAATTCCCATTATCTCACTCCCATTTTCTCTAGATCTTCTTTGACTGCATCTTTCCACCTTTTTCTAGGCTGCCCTACAGACCTTCTTCCACCTGGCCTTTCCTAGAACACATTGTTTATAAGGCGATTGTATCGTTATTTTATCTGCGCCTCCGCCTCCATTCGTTTGTCACGCTGTCTCTGCAAGGGACATATCATTCGAAGGATTTTACGTTCCCACACCAGCAATTTATTTACTTCTCCTTTTGTTAGCGTTCATGTTTCGCTTCCATACGCGACTGCTGGTCATATTATGGTCTTATATATCTGGATTTTTGCACCTCGTGAAAGAAGTTTTGACTTCATTAGATGTTGTATTGCAAAGAAAGATCTGTTTCCTGCCATTTTTCTCGTTTTAACTTCTTGCTCTAATTTGTTGTCATTTGAGATTGTTGCTCCTAAATAATTAAATTCTTTAACCACTTCGAAGTTGTGATCGTTTATAGTAATGTTTTGCCTTATTCGCCGTCGTTCTTGTTTTGAGACGACCATGTGTTTTGTTTTGTCTTCATTTATTTTTAGACCGATGTTTAATGTATTTTGTTTTGTCTTCATTTATTTTTAGACCGATGTTTAATGCAGCTTCTTCAAATCTCGAGAAAATATCCTTAAGAGGAAACAGAAGCGATCAACAGGTAGCAAAACGCGTTCCAATATTGCGGCTGTAATTTTAAATATTTTTTCGAGATATTTGGCACACGTATTCGTAATATAATAAAGAATGGTGGTACAGAGCCTAATTTGAAAAATATAGTAATATGTGGATATTACTCTGTAATTAAATACAATATTAAAAAAACGAGCCTATACCGCCATTGAGAAGAACAAAAAAATACACTTTCTTCAAATAAACTTTTTTATCCGATGCACATAGGAGTATTTCACCTCAAAAACTGGACAAAATTGAAAATACTGATGTTAATCCAACCGCATCCAAAATACATGTTTCTTTACCTACGATAACCGCTTTATCGAAAGGCAGACGCGCAACGTGCAATTCTTGCGCATGTTGCCACATCGTCAGTCAGAACCCAGACATCGTACTGTACGCGTGTTTTTGTTTTAAGCGATCTCGTTTGTGTTTATCAGTTTTCTGTGCTAACATGGCTTCGTGTAGCAAACAACAGGAGAATAACTATTCGGAAATGGATAGGGAAGGTTAGTACTATATACTTAAGTATATTTTATTATGTTTCTTCTTAATTTTCTACTTGTATAGCCACCGATAGACAGCGGGTCTTTTTTGACTCGTGTTTTAGAGAAATTTAAAATACATTAGTATTTTTGTTTAGGTGTCGCGCTTTGTCGCCTCAAAATTTTTATGTGTACATAAAATGTAGGCTCTAAGGTAGTAGACACATAAATAAAAAGTCCCCCCAACGTACCCCATATTTTTTTATAGTACTTCAAACTATATGGGGAACGTTATAATTATACTGATAAAGCTTATTTTTTTGTTTTCTTTTGTTGTAGATTCTTTGGAAAGAGTGAAAAAAATCACCAGAATGGAGCTCTATAACATTATCAAAGATTTCAAAGGAAATAAGATTGAAGAAAAATTTTCATTGTTGGAAGAAAGAGTTGCGCAACTAACTTTATGCCCATCCGAAAGAAGAAGTGTTCTTACCCGTTCTTTGAAATATTTCAAGACCAGTTTCAAAAAAAGATGGTCGGCAGCCCGTAATACTGATAGAAGATTCTTAGAAAACAATATGGAATGGCTTAATGTATCACTGGAACTACCTACTTGGACCCACAAAGCAGGCAGCCCAACAAAAGAATTTGGAGAATTGTAAGCGTCGAAGAACAAAAGATTTACGGGACCGGGTACCTTTTGATGAATTGACTTACGCTGCAAGCGTAAGTCACGGTACTGCGGGAAATGTTGATGTATCTAAGGTTATGAAAGAAATAACGTCAACTCCTACCAGAGCTAAAAAGTTCCGAAAAGCAATATCGTCAGCTAAAAAAGAACCAATCGCGGGAAAATACACACCACAAGAAGCCTTAGCGTTATTTATAGAAGGTAATTTTACAAGAAGGCAGTGGGAATTAATACAGTGTGGCCGAAAAGAAATTTATCCTTGCTATTCGATATTACAAAAAGCGAAAAAGGAGTGTTATCCTGCCGAAGATAGTATACAAGTCACTGAAACTAGCTTTGAAGTGGAACTTCAAGCTCTGCTGAACCATACGGCTTTGCGACTACTTCAATATTTAACAGAAGTAATTGACACATTATCAGAGTTTGAGAAGCAACATCTTACCTTAATATCAAAATGGGGCTGTGATGGATCTAATCAGACACAATTTAAGCAAAAATTTGCCAACACTGACGACGATGATGCCAATATATTTTTAAGTTCTCTTGTACCTGTGAGAATGGTTGTTTTTGTGAATGGAGAGACAAGAAAAATTGTATGGCAAAATCCAGTGCCTTCTTCAGCGAGATTCTGTCGTCCTATCCGGGTTCGATTCATTCACGAAACAAAGGATATCACCAAGGAAGAAATTATCTATATTGAACAACAAGCCAGGAATCTCAAAGAAACAACTGGTATGGAAGATTCCGTTAAAATAAATCACACCATTTTGTTCACAATGGTCGATGGAAAAGTGTGCAATGCGGCGACTAATACAGCTTCAACAATGAGATGCTATATATGTGGACAGACATCTAAGGACTTCAACAAACTTGAAAGAGGCAATGTTTGTGAAGAGTCTCTGAGATTCGGACTCTCCATTCTTCACGCAAGAATTCGTTTCTTCGAGCTATTGTTGCACTTGGCGTACAAAGCGCCCTTACAGAAGTGGCAAGCGCGAACGGCAGAAGAGAAACATGTTTTGAAAGAAACAACAAAAAATACAGAAAAGCTTCAAAGAAGAGATGGGCCTTCTTGTTGACATACCCAAAGTTAGTTACGGCAATAGTAACGACGGAAATACGTCAAGAAGAATGTTTTAACGATCCTGAATGCTCATCTCGGATTACTGGAATCAATCTAGATTTGATAAAAAGGTTCCAAATCATTCTTGAAGTGATATTGAAGCGGATATGATATTGATCCCTCAAAATTCGATTACTTTGCTCACACAACCGCCAAACTGTATGTGGAACTATATGGTTGGCATCCCATGTCACCTACAGTTCACAAGATTCTGATGCATGGAGCTCAAGTCATATCAAGTCACATTGTACCTATCGGACAGCTATCAGAAGAGGCTGCTGAAGCCCGAAACAAACATTTCCGCAAATATCGCGTAGACTTTGCCAGAAAATTTTCAAGAGTGGACTGCAACAGAGATGTTTTAAATAGGTTGTTGCTGACATCTGATCCCTTCATCAGCTGCAGCAGAATAAATCGGAAGAAGAAAAGCAAGTCCTTTTCCCAGGAAGCTATTAGTATGCTTCTCATGAAAATAGTGAATTGTGACAGTTCCAATGACGAAGATGATGAGAACCAAATCACATGTGAACTCGGTGATAGTGATTCTGATTGATTCGGCCTCCTTATGATTATCCTCTTGAAAACAAATACTGTTTTAAGTGTAAGGACTGTCTTAGATTTGTACATTTCTTTTTTTATTATTGTTTTTGTTTTTAAATAAATGCCTAATTATTATGTATTACTGACTTTTTAACGACTTCATAGTCATAACTATTTACATAACCTAAAAAATGTTTTTGTACTTTTTTTTCAGAAAAAAAACCTTTAACTTTTTTTAGGGATGGCTGCAGGCCTAAAGGTTCGCACCCTTAAACAATCCCAAAGACTGTTTTTAGGGGGTTTAAACGTATTTCTCTTATTTTTAAATGTTCTCATTTAATCAAAGGAACTCAATACTTCAATTTTCATATAACCTAAAAAAAATATTGATTTGATCTAGTTTGAAGTTTATAAAAGAGGGAAAATCCCCAAAACCAAAATAAAATTTTTGAAGGTGGCGAACCTTACTTGAAAAATCTGATAAAAATTGGAGATATAGTGTTTGATAAAATACACAAGTCGAAAAAAGAATTAGACCTAAAGCCATCCCCAAAAAAAGTTATACGCTTTTTTCCGAAAAAATAAAAAAAATGATTAGCAAAATTTTTTTTGAGAAATTTTAAAATAGATTGCATCCCATCTAAAAAATAAATAAGAACGCAAAATGAAGTTTTTGATGGTGGGTAGGGGGGTTGGGGGGGGGGGTGAGGAAAGGTTGTGGTGGGTTAAAATTACGGTGAGTCTTATTTAATCACATAGAACTTAAAAAAAATTAAAAAATGAATTCTGGGAGTAAGAGAGGGTAGCTTCTAATTTATTTATCCCGTCCATGATTGGAAAGTTTGATGCGCCACTGTCGACGCATGTGCCACTAAAAAATGACGGCACAATGTTCACATGTTTCCTTTAGGTTCTACTATTTAAGTTATAGGCTGTTACCGTGCCTAAAATGATTAGCAAATTTCACCTATACCGGCTCTTAGCCTATACCATGCCAATGGCCATTAGTTATCGAGAAATAAAAATAAATAAAAAAAAAGAAAAAATAATGTTTTTCTTTTTAAATAAATGCCTACTAATGATAAATTATTGACTTTTATTACATAAAAATAGTGAAAAAATTTTGTCCGGTTTTTTATGTGAAATACTCCTATGTGCGATGCCTAGATTTTGTGTCATTTTGGAACTACTAAAATTTTTTATTCCATTAGTAGTTCCAAAATGACACAAAATCTAGGCATCGGATAAAAAAGTTTATTTGAAGAAAGTGTATTTTTTGTTCTTCTTAATGGCGGTACATTCTCGTTTTTTTAATATTGTATTTAACTACAGAGTAATTTCCACATATTAACATATTTTTCAAATTAGGCTCTGTACCGCCATTCTTTATTATATTACGAATACGTGTGCCAAATATCTCGAAAAAAATATTTAAAATTACAGCCGCAATCTTGGAACGCGCTTTCGCTACCTGTTGATCGCTCCTGTTTCCTCTTAATTTCTAATGTTGATTGTGCTACTGCGTCTACGCCATCGGCAAAGGCGAGTATGATTTTTGCTTCTCGAGCAGTTATGTCTGGTTTGATTTTGTGATATATTTTCCGCATGACATATTCTAAGGCCAGGTTAAACAACAATGGGGACAACGGATCTCCCTGTCTCAATCCAGAATTTACGCAGAAAGCATTTGATATTTTCCCCCAATTCTAACTTGTGCAAAGAAGTTACTTACACACATTTGTGTTACCGTAGCTAGTTTCTTGGGTACGCCGAGCTCGATCATTGCCTTCCATAATGTTGCACGATTAATTGAATCATAAGCCTGTTTGAAGTCTATAAAGATCTGATGCACGTCTTGATTATATTCCCAATACTTTTCAAGCATTGGTCTTATTGTAAATATTTGATCAATAGTCGATCTGCTAGGCCTGAAACCACACCAACTGGTAGTCACCAACTATTTCTTCGGCGTATGGTACTAATCTTTTTAATAATATCGAAGCCAATATTTTATACGTAGTGTTGATTAGTGTGATTCCTCTGTAATTCATGCATGATTCCTTTCTTGTGTATCGGTACAATAATACTACCACACCATTCTTTCGGTATTATTTCTTGTTGCCAGGCCTTTTCTATTAATTGATGGATTTTACTTATGAGTTCATGACCGCTTGTTTTAATTAGCTGGGCATCAATATTGTCCAGACCAGGACATTTATCGTTTTTAAGCGTTTTTTCTTCTATACTTGGTGGGTGTATTTCTAATTCGGCCGTTTGATACTCATGTTCTCCGTTGTTTCCACCATTTTCATTGTTTTCATCAGTGAAATTTTGGATATTCATGAGCTCTTCAAAATATTCAGCCCATCTTTCTATTATTTTGTTTTCGGCAGCCAGCATTTCTCCATTTTAATCTCTTACGAAGTTGGTTGTCCTTATATACGAGCCTCTCTTATGTTGTCTTACCTCTCTGTAGAAATTTTACTTTGATTGCGTCTGTGTTCTCCTTCTACTCTTTCAATTTGTTGTTGCAGATATTGTCTCTTTTTTTGTCTAAGTGTTCTTCTAGCTGCGGCTCTCTCTGTGGAATCGTATACGTTTTTCTTCCTCTAGGGACAAAAAATCAATTGCCTATAAAATACAACCTCAAAAACGAAGGTTTAAGGGGGAGAATAGCAGCTGCGTGTAGGGAACTTCAACATTTACGGTTTTATTGGATTTTTCCAAAAGTACTGTAAAGAAATATAATGTATTGTATTTGTTAAAAAAGCATTTGAACGACCTTTAAAAATGAGGTATCACTCAACCCCCTTTTTCATTAAAGATTTTGGGGTCTCTGTCCGCCCCCCGCTAGAGGGTTGATGTAATTTAGTTAAAACTGGTCTACAAAATGTCCCTCCTAAATATTAACGTTGTTTTTGCATATTTTTAGATTTTCTATAGGGACCGAATTATAGAGGGTGGTACATTTTCAAATTGGCACACTGTACCGGGTGTCCCAATAAAAATAACTCTCGGCCATAGCTCAGGAACCGTTTATAGTACAGCTTTGAGAAAAAAATATTTATAAGAAACTAAAAGGGGGAGTTCCCCCTTTGACTTTATAGTCAAAGTTGGCCTAAGATGGTTGATTGAGGTTTTGGTAGGGTTTCACCATGTTCCCATAGGCAATATCCTGTAACATCGGCGTTTAGCCTGTTGAATATTATTTTTAAATAATGTAAATCGAATTTTAAATTCAACCATTGTTTGGTTCTGGGGCTATTTAGCAAGTATGCACATTCACTGATGATGGACCGATAGGTCTGAAAACGTTCTGAATTGGACATATTTTATTCAATCCATTGGGACTTTTAAGTTTTAATAAATATACCAATTTACATAGAAGTGGTTTTACTTCTTGTTAGAGTTATTTATAAGAAAAGTTGCCTCGGGAAAAGCCTGGAAATTATTTTCATAATTGTAGGTCCACCGCTAGAGGGCGTAATTGAATATCAAAAATTAAAAAATCAAAATTTTACCAAATTTACCTAATGAAAGGGCACTGGTAAGGCAATCATAGTATTCGCCATAAAATTCTGCGCATATTTGATTTCATAATTTTAAGTCTACCTTTGCAAATAAGAGGTGGGTGTGAGTGGGTACCTCCTTATGAAAAAATGGCTGTAAGTCCGGTTCTGTTAAATCGAATTTTGCCTACTTGTCGTGTTGAAAACAGCTGTTTTTCGTCAATGTAAAAGTGTTATTTTGGAAATAGCCTAATAAGTAATATGCCAGCTAGTAGGCGTTATTTAATTATTTTCTGAAATCTAGTCTTTTGGAGATTATTAAATACAAGTATGCATTTTTAATCCTGTATTACAAAATTAGACCAAATTAGCAACATAATACCGAAAACCGCATGTCGATACCTTTTTTCAATCTCGAGATATCTTAAGAAACGTGTAAATTTTAAACAACTGTTAATGTCACCGGTAAACGAAGTTAATTAAAAGTAGTGTGCTATGGAAAAAACAAAGAAACATTTTCCAGATGTAAACGTATATAATTAATTAAAACAACAATAAGACAAACGACACTAAAAAATATAACAAAGAGATAAAAGCAACTACTTACTTAGTGACGACCTAAATGTTCAAATTGTTGCCCATCATTTTCGATGCAAGCATTTACTCTTTCAAGAGTAGATTGAACAGAGGCCTCAATGTTTGCTTTCGCAATGCTTTGAATGGCGTTTCGTATTCTCTAGATTCTAGATCATGTTTTCTCGAGTAGGGGCCTAGTGGCAAAAACAAGGTCTTTAATCCGTCCCCATAAATAAAATTTTAAAACCGTTAAATATGTTGCTATTCAATCTATTCTTGAAAGAGCAAATGCTTACATCGAAAATGATGGGCAACAATTTGAACATTTAGACAGTCACTAAGACTAAGTAAGTAGTTGCTTTTATCTCTTTGTTATATTTTATAGTTTTGTTTGTCTCATTGTTGTTTTAATTATACTAAATTTACATTCAAGATGCAGTAGAAATAAACAAACCAAGACACCTTAAATGTTACTAGAAGCATTCCCAAATCATAATTTACAATGTATAAACTTTGGATTTGGGATTTACAATGTATATACATTGCAAATTATGATTCGAGAAAGCCCCTGGTAGTATTTAACGTGTCTTGGTTTGTTTATTTCTACTGCATCTTGATTTTAAATTTAGTATAATTATATACGTTTACATGTGGAAAATGTTTATTTGTTTTTTCCATAGCACACTACTTTTCCTTAACCTCGTTTACCGGTGACAGTAACAGTTAAACCCGATTCTCATTAAACGTGCAAGGAACCGGACCGGCAACGGCAAGGCACATGCTCGGCAAAGATTGTTTCGAAAAGAACGTGGCATGCATAGCCCGTCGCTTGCCGGTGCCTGGCACGCATAGTGTGAATTACATCCCGTGAAGTGCATAAGATTTTATGTAAAATGTATCTTGCCGAGCCGATGCCTTGCCCATGCCGAGCACTTGCCTTGCATGCTAGTGAGAATCAGCCTTAATGTTTAAAATTTACACATTTCTTAAGATATCTCGAGATATAAAAAAGGTATCGACATGCGGTTTTCGGTATTATATTGCTAATTTGGTGTAATTTTGTAATACATGATTAAAAATCCATACTTATATTTAATATTTTCCAAAGAAAACTAGATTTCTGAAAATAATTAAATAACGCCCCCTTGCATATTACTTACTAGGCTATTTCAAAAATAAGACACTTACATTGAAGAAAAATAGCTGTCTTCAACAAGACCAAGTATGCAAAATTCGATGTAGCAGAACCGGACTTACAACCATTTTTTCATAAGAAGGTTCCGACTCACCCCCACCTCTTATTTGTCAAGGGAAACTTAAACTTGTGAAATCAAATATGCGCAGAATTGTATGAAGAATACGATGATTTAATTTCCAGTGCCCTTTCATTAGGTACATTTTGTAAAATTTTGATTTTTTTAATTTTTGATATTCAATACGCCCTCTAGCGGTGGACCTACAATTATGAAAATAATTTCCAGGCTTTTCCCGAGGCAACTTTTGTTGTAAATATTTTTTTTCTCAAAGCTGTACTATAAACGGTTCCTGAGATATGGCCGAAAGCCATTCTTATTGGGACACCCGGTACAGAAGTCCCATATTTGAAAGAGAAAACTAAACATAAAAAAAGAGTAACTATTATTAATAACGAAAATTAAAAACCTATCATATATTCAGTATTTTTTAAATCTAATATCATCCTTATTATTCAGCCTTCTCAGTCCACTGCTGAACATAAAATTTCCCAATATTTTCTTTTATTTTCCAACTTTTTCTTCTAATTTGAGCCAATTAAGTTTTCTCTCATAAATCTCTCTTACAGACAAACGTACCAAACTGTAAAGCTTCTTCTCTTGGAATCCCAGCTAATCTTTATTCAATATAAGTAATTAAGTTATTTGAGTCAACACTCAATACGGCATTCCTGAGATAATCGCTCTTCTTCAGACAAAGCTGATTAATAGAGTTACATTGTTTTGTAGATCAATAATGACTGAATTTGCATAATAAAGGCGAGCGTCAATTTAAATAATTAATTATTATGTTCGGAATGGAACGAAATTTGATGGGATTGTCAAACAGTTATTAGAAAATGGGAAAAATAGATTAAAGTTATATCGAGCAAGGAAAGGCTCGGAACGCGGGAATGAGACCTTGTTTGCTTTAATTTGTGTAAAAGAAACAGGACTGGACTGGCTCCAGACCCTCTCCTACACCGTGAGAACGATTTCTTATCTCCTAAAACACTGATTTCTTTGAGCCATTTTTCTTAAAATTTAACATATCATACTAACCTTAAACATACCGGTTCACGTATAAAGAAACGAGTTTTTTAAATAGAACTCAATAATTATTTACACATAATTTCTTCAATACTAAGAAATGCATTAATGGTTACATTTTCATGTTCTTATTCTAAAATTTTGTTTTCTTCAATTGAAAACTACAAATATTTTGCAGTATAAGGAATATATGTTAGGTTAATCCATATTTATATTTGTAAACAAGAAATTTTCTTGAAATCAATTAAATATTTTAAACCACAAGAAATAATTCTTCAGAAATACCCTCTGTAGTAACTGTGTAATAAAATAAAAACTTTATCACTAAGACGAAATGTTACTTGCAAAGAGATTTTCTTCCACAAAAGAATTTCGCACATTAACCATTATTCACTATTTGTGATTGAATCGTCAGTGTTTGACAAGATGGCGTGGTATTCGTTCATGCTCATAGGTAGACGGATTTTGGATTTGTTGGTTTTCTTTAAAAATTATTAACGGATATTTCGAAGGTACGTACCGAGGCAATTAAATTGAGTAATTTAATAGATAATAATAATATTTTTGCACATCCGAATGGTTATAAAAGACACATAATGATATCTTTATATGCCTTTTAGGTACAATGATGGACAACTCTGAAAGAAAGGAGCTTATTATTCTAAGTTGGAAAAAAGCCACAATTTAACTTAAAAAACGATTTAATTGACGTTTGGACTTCCACCTCGGCCATAATGATATAATATGACATAATATCTTCAGAACAATATTAAGAAATGAGATATTAACCAACTGGAGGCTTCCAAAAATGGTAGAGCTTTATACATGTAAGTACCTTGTTAAAAATTTGTATACTTATGTATAAACTTTAATAGGTTTCTTGAATGTATCGTCTTCGATATACAATATCTATAATTCGATATACATTGCAATTCAAAGCTACCTATATCAAACATGGCGGGTGCTGCGCTGAGGAAGTTTTCGGTTCATTTAATTGTGGTAAAGATATTAGTTAGCATAAAAAAAAAGATGTTAGTGGTTAAGAAATTTTATTGCCGAAAACTAAGAATAAGTTAATAAGTATTAAATATCTTACATGGAAACTAATAATACTTTCCCGTAATAAAATTTCTTAATGATTAGGTATGCTGTCTCTTTTAGATTATATAAATAAATAAAATACATATTATGTCTGCTTCAATGTTTTACATTGGTTGTATTTTCCCTCTTGTTTTGGCTAAACAATATTTAGTGTGTGACTTAATATTATACAGATAAATAATTAATATTTAATTTACAAAAAGAAAAAATAAATAAAGATGTGTATGTTAAATAAAGCCATGTTTGCACTAAATCCTATTGATTATTATTTGTCGAAATGACAAGAAATGTTTTTGGATTGTAGAATTTTTTACTGATACCTACAGTTCTTATACCAAAAAATTAATAGTTTTTATGTGGGGCCGTGTATTTGACTTTTTGTATTTCCTTTTGTCAAAATAATTATGTACTTATATCCTTATAAACATTTTTTTGTTAAAATAAGTTTACTCTTTCGACAGAACGGTTTTGTTTTAGGTAATTGCTGATATACAAAGTGATATTAACAAGAACAAGGAAAAACTAAGAAAGTTGGATTTGCCTCTCCATCCTTTTATTATTGTATAGAAACCAGTGGTTTAAAAGTGAAGAAATTATTTGTATGTATTAATATCTAACGTTTTATATCCTGTTTTTATTAACTAATAAAGAATAATTTATTTCGCCGTATGTAATATTATTTTAATTTAGGAAATGTTATTTAATTCTAAATATACAATTATATCTGCGAAATATATTTCTTAACATTAAATACATTAATTAATAATGGTAAGATAACAATATTCCTTACTAAGAAATATTATTGCTCAGAAAGAAGAGTTTTGTAATGCCAAGAAAATATATTCTTATGACATGTATAATTTCTTTCTGATAAGTGGGTTTGCAGTTTGCAAGAAAGTGATAGTTCAATCATGTCTAAGATATATTTCTTTGGGTATATTAAAATTTATTTGAAATATTTTAGAAAATTATATATCTTACATACAAATATATATTTCTTAGGCAATATGCCAAGTCGATCTTTCTTAAATATTAATAAAGTTTTTTATGTCAAGAATTTTTTTCTCTCGGTGTAAGCTTTTCGAATCAATTGTTTGCACCCATTTTGAAAAAATGTGAATTCCTGGAATTATCCAAGTCTGTCTGTCTCGGAGACTTTATAAATGTTACAGTTCAAGTTGATTATCCAGTTGGAGTTGACTCTAACTAGTTGGAGTCAACTCTAAGGGCTGGTTTCAGTAAAAGTTGATTATAAATATAAAATGAAGATTTATATTCAACATTTACTAGTAAAAGTAGACTCCAACTAGGAAAAGTATACTCTTCCCAATGCCATTTAGTAAAAGTTGATTCTGATTCACACAAACAGCCGATTCTAGAAATTAAATGTTACTGAATATGTTCAAATTAGTCTAGGCTGTATCGTCGCCCCCGTTACGTAAATTACTCCGATTCGAATTTTTTGCACAAACTTACTCAAAAAGAGGTCCTTATAACAAATCTACTGGGTGCCAGGCAGTACCTTGATTGATAAATTGTTTAAACAATTTTATTTAGGCAAATTCACAAAAATAATTTTGTCACTTCGAACAATTTTTTTTAGATCATTTGGGTTATTCTGAGCAAAAAACGTATTTTGTGATTTTTCTCTAAAATTGATTGTTGTCGAGTTATACGCGATTTAAAATTTGAAAAATGCGAAAATAGCAATTTTCAAGGCTTAATAACTCGGTTAAAATCCATTATTATGAAAGTCAGAAAGTGACCAAATCAAAGTTTATGGCCCCCTCTACAAGATCCAGCAGAAATTTTTGTCACTATTTTATTACTAAGCTTTACCTTTAATTATTAACAATGAGCGCTAAGTGCGTATTAGGCTACCGTCAATGGTGAGTGCTAAAGAGATGCACCATTCCACCCGTCCAATGGTGAATCTCACTCGCACTCACATTTACGGCCGCCTCAATACACGGTTAGCGCTCATTGTTGATAATTAAAAATAATATCTTATTAATTAAATAATGACAAAAATTTCTTCAGGATCTTATAGGTAGCTTTAATCTTTGATTTTTTTTTTAGTTTCTGACTTTCATAATATATAATATCGTATGGCATTTTTGCCTTTCGGACAGTTCCGGCGCCAATTACATCTTTAACCCTGTTTCAAGTAACTAGTGTCGATGTACACTAGCCCAGGGGGATCGACGGCTTAACGTGCTCTCCGAGGCACGGTGAGACAGCTCGTGTCATTATTGGAAATGAAAATGGTTTGTCTTTAGCAGGGCTCGAACCCACGTGCACTGGCGTATGAGGCCAGCGATTATGCCATTACTCCACGGCCGCTCGCTCGACTTTCACAATAATTATCTTTAACCGAGTTATTAAACCTTGAAAATGGTTATTTTGGCGTTTTCCAAATTTTAAGTCGCTAATAACTCGACAACAGCCAATTTTAGAGAAAAAAAGGCCCAGCGGATCTAAAAAAAATTTGTACGAAGTGAAAAATTAAATATTTTTGCGAATTTGTTTAAAATCGTTGTTTATCGCCAAACGTCACTAAAATCATTCATTATTGTACTCATTTGCCCTCATTTTCGGCAGTAAAGTAACACTTTGTTGTATTGAAAGAAGAATGTTACTTTACCTGCCGCGAATTAACCGAGATTGAATGTAAGTGGTCAATGGCAGCAATCGATTATTTATTTGAGTGAAATTAAAATTTATTTACTTTAATTATTAAAAATATTGTACAAAATTTATCTTATTATTAATAAAGTTTATGTCAAAAAGTAAAATTCTGTAGTGTTTCGCAATTATATTCATACAAAATAAATCAAAACTATACAGATTTAGTAATTAGGTAGGTATACAATATTGATAACTATCGATTAAACATCAAAACCGGCCATCATGCAAAAGTCATCTGTCATTACTGTCATTACTGTCATACGAATTTTTTATTTCGTCTAAAATTAAGAAAATTTCCTCAAAGTTGTAAGTAAGTGTTAATGTTTTTTATGATTTACGATACAATTTTGTACGCACCACCTCAATACTCTTTATCAAACGCGTCTGATCCTCTGCTGGTAATATCAGACTCGTTCGATAAAGAGTCACTTTACTGACTTACTTTGAAATTGGTTAAAAGACTGAAATTGGTTAAACAATTTTTCGACCGCGGTACCGCGTGACACCCTGTGTATTTGTTATAAGGATTGTTATACGGATGTATTTCTTTGAGTAAGTTTGTGCAAAAAATCGGATCAGAATAATTTACCTAACGGGGGCGACGTTACAGACTATAGTAATAAGTAGTTGAAACGGTCAAAACAAAGAAACGCACACTCATCAAAAATGCACTTGAGATTCTCGTATAATCAACATTTACTGAATCGATCCAGGAAGAGTCAACTCCAACTAGTAAAAGTTGATTTAAATTTTTAAAATCAACTTATACGGCTCGTTTCAGTTGGAGTTGACTCCAACTAGTTGGAGTCAACTCTAACTGAGAATCAACTTGAACTGTAACATAAACACAACTCCTCCGTCATTAGACTAGGACTAGATAGAATGACAAATGAGGTGTCGAATAAAAGTTTATAACCCAAGGATAGTACTAATAGGCTAGCGGCAGGGACCCCCAAAATAACCAGGTACTGACCACGAAGAGGTGAATGGCCATTTTTAGACATACTGTATGTTTTTGACGGTGCTGAAAACGAAAATGAAATTTAATTTAAGTTTCAGGGGGCGGGGGGAATATTGTGAAAATCGCAATTTTACCCTAAAAATAAAAAAAGTGAAATCACGTTTTTTGCGTTTAACTCCGTTCAAGTCTGGTTTGTTTTAATATTTTTTTCTAAGAATTGTACACTATATGTTGCTCACTTTTTTGAAGAAAATGGTGTCTGTTTTAAGCTTATATTAGTAAAGTAGTAGTAGTACTTATTCTAGTAAAAGCTATGAATTTTTTAAAGTACAAGGTGCAGATTCGTGAATTGCAAAGTTTAATCGCAAAAGTTGAGTGGCGAAATTTGAAATTTATCTTATTAATCACATTTATGTTAAAACATGGAGTACAAAGAAGTTTTCTGGAAAATTTTAGTTACAAATGTTTTATAGAAGAAAAATGGCACAACTTTTAATATAGACGTTATACATCCCCAAAATAACACTTATTTTTCGAAATACGGACCATGGGCGGTGAATGGCTAATTTTTGTCCTATTTTATGTTTTAGATGGTGCTAGCAATGAAAAAGAGGTTTATTTTGAATTTTATGTGAGGGAACATTTTGAAAATCGCAATGTTAACCTAAAAATGAAAAAAAAAAATAAGTCACAAATTTTTACGTTTAACTCGCTACAACTCTGTTCCATTTTAATATTTTTTCCTGAAATTTTTACAGCATATATTTCTCACATTTGTGAAGACTATGGGAGTAACTGTAGTCTTCCAGTCTTTTCTTCATTAAAGTTATAAATTTTTAAAAATCAAAGGTGCAGATTCGTGAATTGCAAAGTTAAATCGCAAGAATTAAGTAACAAAATTTAAAATTTATCTATTTGATTACGTGTATGTTAAACCATAGAGTTCAAAGAAGTTTTATGGGGAATTTTAGATCTAGATTTTTTATAGAAAAAATCTGGTGCAACTTTTAATTTTAAGAAAAACGTGGTTTAATTTTTTTTTTTTGGGCAAAACTGCGATTTTGACAATGTTCTCCCACCTAAAACTCAAAATAAACTTGATTTTTATAATTTAATTTAAAATCTATATTTCAAATTCTGTCTGTCAAAGTTTGCGATTATACTTTGTAATTCACGAATCTGCACCTTGTACTTTAAAAGATTCATAACTTTTACTAGAATAAGACTAAAAGCTTAAAGCAGAAACCATGGTCTTCGAAAAAGTGAGCGATATGTAGTGTACAAACTTTAGAAAAAAATAGTAAAACGGACCAGAGCTGTAGCGAGCTAAACGCAAAAAATCGTGATTTCATTTTTTTTTATTTTTAAGGTGAAATTGCAATTTTGACAATATTCCCCCACCTAAAATTTAAAAAAAAAATTTCATTTTTGTTTTCATCACGGTCAAAAACATAATCTAAGACCAAAATTAGCCATTTACCACCCATGGTCAGTATCTCGAAAAATAAGCATTACATTGGGGATTTCTAATGTCGACATTAAAATTTGCACTATTTTTTTTTCTATAAAACATTTTGATCTAAAATTTACCAGAAAACTTTTCTGTACTCTCTCTTTTAACATAAAAGTGATTAAGAAGCTAAATTTTAAATTTCGTCACACAACTTTTGCGATTAAACTTTGCAATGCACAAATCCGCACCTTTTCCTTTGAAAAATTCATAACCTTTATCAAAATAAGAATTAAAGCTTGAAACAGATAGCGTTGTATTCATAAATGTTAGGGCTTATAGGGCCTACTGTAAAAATTAAAAAAAAAATATTAAAATGGAACAGTGTTGTAGCGAGTTAAACGCAAAAAACGTGATTTTATTTTTTTTTTATTTTGGTATAAAATTGCGATTTTGACAATGTTCCCCCACATGAAATTCACAATAAACCTCATTTTCGTTTTCAGCACCATCAAAAACAGACAGTATAACTAAAATTGGCCATTCACCTCTCCGTGGTCAGTATCTCGAGAAATAAGCGAGTAAGAATGAAAATTAAATTTTCTCCCATTGCACTTTCCAAAGCCTAACTACAGATTCTAGTTCTAGAACCAAATCAACATACCTACGAGCTAAGTAAATTCTTTATTCCTCATCAAAAATTTTTAACTCTGCAGGAAAAGTCACCTTTCTGACAATAAAAACGATGTATTAGGTACAACTCCTATGCGTATTTAACTGAATCGTAAATCTTGTCAACACCAGAATAACTGCTCATAATACAAAATTTATATAGTCTATAAAGGTGACATCCGACTTCCAGTTTTAGAGCTGCAACCGAAAGTACTGTTTTAAAGTCGCCGAAATAGTACAAGCGATATATCATTCGACGCGCCTTATCAAGACAATAACAAATATATACTTCCGATTTCATGCTTGTCTGTTCGTCCGTCCGTCTGTCTACAAATATATTATCTCCTCCGTTATTATAAGAGATAGAATGACAAATCAGGTATCGAATGCGGCGTATAAAGGCGAGGCAATAAAGCATTACACCTCTAACTATTTTAAAGTAAGACGGATCGTTATGAAACATTTTGCATTCGATTAGGGAGAGCTTCAGAAAAATTTCTGACCACTTGGCATGAGGGACAAATGAGAATTTCAGTTTTGTATGCGGAAAATTAATTTTCCAAATAGCATCTCAAAGTATTCAAAAAATTAAAATTTACAACTCAGAAAATATTTATGGAAATGATTTCAATTTTGATACTCGGGGGTTTTTGAGGTCGCTGAACATGAATAATGCTGTATCGAAGATGCTGTACGAGGCACCTCGTACCTCGTGCTCATATTTGTACCCAATCCACCCTAAAAGGTATCTCAAACTTAAAATAAGAAAAATCTTTCTTTTTTTCTGCCCATTGTAAGTACAAAAAAGAAGTTTGAGTAAATATTTGCCCAATTGTTTACATACTGAGGTACTAAAGAAAAATCTAAAATAATAATCAGCGAAAAATCTAAAATAAAACAATAAAAAGCGGAATTTGTTAATATGTTCACGAAAAATCAACTATCAAATATGAGCATAATTTTCTAATCCCTAACGTATGTGTTGCAGTATACAGTGAGCACGTAACGGTTGGAATCAATTCATTTTCTTGTAAATGGGCAATTTTGAAAAAAATCCAGGAACAGGTCGATTTTTATTTTTAAATTACGGTTTTTTGGCATAAATATCATACTACTGACGTCATCCATCAGGGAGTGATGGCGTAATGTATGATTTTTTAAATAATCGATGATTTTTTTAAATGAGAATAGGAGCCGTGTTGTAGCTTATTTGAAAGGTTATTTAATTTTATATTCATTATTGTAAGCATTAATGTAATTATAGGTATATACAGGGTGTCAAAGAAAATTTAAGTAAATTAATTGAAACAAAAAGAAGAATATATTCAAAAAAGTTTTACTGTTATCAGAAAAGAGCAAAAAATGTTTATTTGACAAATAAATATTGTTTTTCGCTTAAATTCAGTATGAAAGCTGATATCCGCTTGCCTCTTGACAGTTAAAGATTTCGTTTAAGCGAAAAGAAATGTTTATTTTTTAAATAAACATTTTTTTCTGTTTTCTATCAGTAAAGTCAGTAAAGTGACTCTTTATCGAGCGAGTCTGATATTACGAGCAGAGGAAGCGAATATAAAATTGGTGCATATAAAATTTTATCACCGATCATAAAAAACATTAACACTTACTTACAATTTAAGAAACTTTTCAATTCTAGACGAATCAAAAATTTCGTATGACAGTAATGACAGATGACTTTTGCAGGATGATCGGTTTCGATGTTTAATCGATAGTTATCAATATTGAATACCTAGTTACTAAACGTGTAAAGTTTTGATTTATTTTGTATGAATATAATTGCAAAATATTACAGAATTCCACTTTTTGACACAAATTTAATTCATATTAATTTAAATTTTATTAAATGTTTTTAATAATTAAAGTAAATAAATTTTAAGTTCACTAGCTTAATATGAAATCGCGGCAGGTAAAATCAAATTATTCTTTCAGTACAATAAAGTGTTACTTTAGTGCCGAAAATAAAGGGAAATGAGTACAATAATAAATGAAAGACTAAGTTTTCACTCTAATGGCATATAAAACAACATAATGTTACTCTTCATCTTACCAGACTGAAAACAATGGGAACCTTCTCTGGTTACCCCTCCGAGGCTTCTACAATTTGCAAGCCATACGGATGCTGAGACTAAGGAAGATAAGGGAATTTTACAATTTATAATTCACGTCCCATCTGCTCAGCGCGGTAAAGTTCCAACGAGGATGGTTCCCTTCGTACTCCAATCAGAGTAAACATGTAAATCAAAAATGAATTGCCATTTTCAATTTCATTGCAAAACGAAAATGCAGCCATACCATATTCTAGTCCAGTGATACTCAACCTGCGGCCCGCGGGCCGCATGCGGCCCTCTAGCGTTTTTTATGCGGCCCGAAGGCTAACTAAAGGGCCCTGTGATCAAATTATTTGTCAAATTTCACGTGTTTTTCAAATTATTTAATAGTATGCCGATGTGTTTAGGCGTGTTTGGGCTAGGGATGGGAAAAACCTACCGGTTATAAGCTAAAACCGGTTTTTTCTTTGCAATAATCGGTTTTTCCGGTTGTTTTTTTGTCCCGGTTATAACCGGTTTTTTCTTTTTAAAGTAATAACTGGTAAAAAACCGGATAGGTGGGAAAATACTGAATTTAGAGAAAAAATGGGAAAATTTTTCGCCCCCGTGCATAAGTGAGAAACTTTAAGGTGACTGAAACCGAATTTACAACACTGGAAACTGATTTATATACTGATTGGACTGATATCGATTCGAATGTAGTATGGCAAACTAAAGCGCAATGTAAATGTAACTTATTTGGTATTGGCTATGACTATAAAAACCTAACACCGGTTTTTGGAGTAACCGGTTTTTTTGTCCGGTTATAACCTCCAGGTTAAACTGTAGGTCAAAAAACCGGTATAACCGAAAACCGGTGTTTTTGTCAACAACCGCCATCCCTAGTTTGGGCGTAAAGCAGACAATTTAATGACTTTAATTTTAAATTATATTGAACTTTTTAAGAATTTTGAATAAAAAGCAAGGTATTATTAACCTTGAATAATAAATTATTAAAGTTGATGAACAAATACTCATTTTAAAAATAATCAATACCTATTTGCTACATTACAACGACCCATTTAGTAATCACAAGACAAATTCAGGTCCTGATTAACAAAAAATATTTTTAATAATTGTGACCTTGAAACAACACCCTATATATTAAAATTTTCAAAATTCGTCTGCACATTTGAAAAGAGTACAAAAACTAAGTTTAATTTGTATTGAAAGTTCGAGTTTTTAAAAATTTCGACATAATTTCAAAATTAAAGTCATTGAATTGTCTGCCCAAAAAATGGAAGCTCCACTAAAACTCTTTTCAAATGTGCAAACGGGTTTTGAAAATTTCAATATACAGGATGTTGTTTCAAAGTCACAATGGATTTATAATATTGTTTAATCCGGACCTGGATTTTTCTTGCGATTAGTAGTTGGGTGGTTTTGGTTCTAAATATGACATATGTGTACCAAATATCAAAAAAATATACAAGGTGGTTCTAAAGTTATGGGTCCAGAAAGAAATGGGCAAAATCGATAAAACACCCTGTAACTCGGTTATAAAGTTGGTGGAGCAATAAATTTAGTATGTCTAGAACCGCCTCATTTACCTCTATTCACCATTCAAGTATTTCCGTTTCCCAATGAAACACCCTGTATACTACTTCATCTTGATTGCGGCCAGCAAGCTGTGGCAATAGCTACTATGTGGCCCAGGAAAGAAAAAGGTTGAGTATCGCTGTTCTAGTCCAATCAGAGAGTGCAGCAAGCACCTCTACCAGTTTCGAAACTTATTATTCTCTCATCAGGAAGCATATATGCTGCTCTCTCTGATCCAACCAAAAGAAAGCCCGGCGTGCAGTCCCGGATTGCAATGAACGAAATGGCATAGATGCCCTTGCGGCAACTGCTAGCAAAAAAACAAGTTTTCACTCTATTGTCATATAAAACAACATAATGTTACTCTACATCCCACCAGACTGAAAACAATGGCAACCTTCTCTGGTTGCACCTCCGAGGCTTCTACAATTTTGGCATGTAACATGTGGCTTCTGACAATGGCATGTAACCAGAGAAGGTTCCTATTGTTTTCAGTCTGGTGGGATGTAGAGTAACATTATGTTGTTTTATATGCCATTAGAGTGAAAACTTAGTCTTTTGCTAGCAGTTGCCGCTAAGGCATCTATGCCATTTCGTTCGTTGCAATCCGTTACTGCACGCCGATGTTTGATTTGGTTAGATCAGAGAGGGCAACATAAGTGCCCCCTGATGAGAGACTAATAAGTTGCGAAACCAGTAGAAGTGCTTGCTGCACCCTCAGATTGGACTAGAATATGGTACGGCTGTATTTTCGTTTTGCAACAAAATTGAAAATGGCTATTCATTTTTGAATAATAAATGACTTTAGTGACGGTAGACGATAAAATGTATTTTGAATCGAAAAATTATATACAAAATTGTGTTACCAGCCACATCAATTTGATTTTCCAAAGTAGTTGTTATTAAGAGGTATATTATTTTTTCAAACATGTTTAAGTGGAGCTCAGTTATTTTCCTTAATGAATAAAGATCCAATAGCAGTATTCCCAACAATACCAGCCCAAACGTTCAGTTTCTCGTGATACTGTGTATAACCTCCCATAAAAAGTTGCGAATTTTCCTCATTCCAATTGCGACAATTTTGCGTGTTAACATGTCCATTAAGAAAAAACGTATACTCATCAGTAAAGCAAATATTATGTAAAATATTTTGGTTTCCAATTATACAGTGGTATCCAAATTCATTATTTCGTAAACCGGCGACTTTAAGGAAAAATCCCAAAACAGGTCGATTTTTATTTTTAAATTACAATTTTTTTACCAGTGACGTCATCCATCTGGGTTTGATGACGTAATCGATGATTTTTTTAAACTAGAATAGTAATTATGTCATAGCTCATTTGAAGGGGTATTCAATTCTCTATTTAATAATATAATAAACATTATAACAATTATTTATGCAGGATGGTCAAAAAAATTGAATTAAATTAATTGAGACAAATAAAAAAATGTTTGTAACTTATTTAATTCAAAATTCGTTTTACTGTTGTCAGAAAACAGCAAAAACATGTTTATTTGACAAATAAATATTGCTTTTCGCTTAAATTCAATGTTAGAGCTGTCACCCAACAGTTTCTTGGAAATTTGAACATTACGTTAAGCGAAAATTAATGTTTATTTTTTAAATAAAACATTTTTGTTTTCTGACAGCATTAAAATGTATTTAGAATTAAACAAATTACATAGGTACATTCATCTTTTTGTGCCAATTAATTTAATTTAAAAAAACATTTTTGGACACCTTGTATAAATAATTATGTTAATGTTTATATTAGTGAATAGAGAATTAAGTACCCTTTCAAATGAGCTATCACTTGACCCCTATTCTCATTGAAAAAATCATCGATTACGTCATCACGCCCAGATGGTATGATATATGCCAAAAAATCGTAATTTATAGTACGTTCTTTAACGGTAAAATAGTGCAAAACCTCTAAATTTTAAAGAACCGTTTGGATTGACATGAAATTTGGCATACACATAGCTAAGAAGTCAAAGAAAGAAAGTGATATGGTGCCAATGTGTGCTTTTGCCCTGGGGGTGAATATCACCCCATCGCGGTGGTGAAAAATATATGTCCAACTGGAACTGGATAAACTGACTAATTCTAAGTAGCTTTTGTTCTATAGAGTTTTGTCACCAAGTCAATACTTCTCGAGTTATTTGCGAGTGAACCTGTTCATTTTTCAACAAAATAACTACGTTTTTAGACGGTTTTTCGCAAATAACTCAAAAAGTAAGTATTTTGTTGAAAAAACATTCTTAGCCAAAATATAGCGTGCAGGAAACTGAAAAAGATGGTGAATATATTTGGTATCTGTACGTAGGAAAAGCAGAGTTACTAGCTAATTAAAATAGGTTCATTATTCGTCAAATTGCAAATCGAATATTTTACCGTGAAGTAACCAAAAAATGAAGCATTTTTTGGGAAAAACTCATTTCAACTTTTTTAAAGTGTTAAAAAAAAGCTTTATTTTTGTTTTATAAAAAAAATTATAGCATCAAAAGTAAACAAGTTACGCTCCAAATAAAGTTAATCCCTTTTTTGATAAAAAAATCTGGAAAATCACCCCCTAATTAGCATCTCAAAGAACCTAATCGTTACCACTTCACAAGTTTCTTTACTCGTGTATGTATTTTTTATATGATCTGTGAGTTTCATCGGTTCAAAGTCCTTATTTTTGAAAGGGCTGTAGTTAAAAGGGCTTGAACTATTCACCAATCACGAGTGTATGCAAATTTAGAAACAACAAATCTTAACCAATTGTTGTCTTACAGAAATACAAGAAAACACTAAGTATTTAAAAAAGCAAAGCCGACTTTTTTTTATTCTTTGAGATTTTTGTTATCTCTAAAAATTTTTAAGTTATTTTGAAAAAAAGCATTTTTTTCAAAATTAAAAATTTTCAAAATTTTACTTAAAACCAATTGCTTTCAAAAATAAGCACTTTGAATCGATAAAACTTACATATCATATAAACACAACATAAGTAAAGTAACTTGTAAAGCGGTAACGATTAATTTAAGTTGCTAATTAGGAGGTGATTTTTCCGATTTTTTTTGCCAAAACAAAAGGGCCAACTTTATTTTGAGCGTAAATTGCTTACATTTGATGCTAGAAACTTTTTTTATAAAAACAGAAATAAAGCTTTTTTTAAACACTTTAACAAAAGTTGTAATGAATTTCCCCCAATAAGTGATTCATTTTTTGGATAGTTCACGTTGAAATACTAAATTTGGAATTTGGCGAACATGAACCTATTTTTCATTAGCTAGAACTCTGGGTCTGCTAGGTATAGAGACTTCATGCATACACCATTTTTTTTACATTATTACAGGCTATATTTTTGTCTTCAACATTTTTTCGATAAAATACTTACTTTTTGAATTATTTGCGAAGAACCGTCTAAAAACTTAGTTAAGTTGTTGAAAAATGAATATGTTTACTCGTAAGTAACTCTAAAAGTATTGACTTTTATGAAAAAAACTCTATAGAACAAAAGTTACTTATAATTAGTTAGTTTATCCATTTCAGGACATAATTTAGACATATATTTTTTCACCCCCGAGAGGGCAAACTCACCCCCAAGGAAAGCACGCATCGGCACAATATCACTTTTTTCTTTGACTTGTTAGCAATGCGTATGCCAAATTTTATGTCAATCTAAGCGGTTCTTTAAAATTTACAGCAAAAACCGTGAAAGAATGTACTATTAAAAATAAAAATCGACCTGTTTCGGGATTTTTCCTTAAAGTTGCCGGTTTACGAAATAATGAATGTATGCGTTACTTTATCGACGCACTGTAGAATCCGTCATTGCTTCGCAAAATTCAATCTTTCTGTCGAAATTGTCATCAAAATACTGTCGAAAAATTTGCATTTGATACTGACGAAATTTATGTAACTTTAGTGCTTCCCTTACAGTTTCGTGAGACATTCTAAGTGGCTGTGCCAGAAAGCGAAGTGATGTGGAGGGTTCTGCAGTGAAGGTGCCTAAAACTTCTATTTGTACTGCTTCATAAAAACACGGCGAATTTATCTTTTTTTCTTATAGACCAGGGCGGATCTGTAAAAATATTAGTACATTTGGACGTTGAGAGCTGACTCAAATTTTTTTGCAGAAATAGCTTGAAATAAAATCAAATAATAATATTTGAGTTATCCTCCCTCTCAAAAAGGTCCGGAACATTGTTTAAATAATCAAAATGTCAAAAAATTAAGGAAAAATTCGATTTTTTTCTTGGTTTTTTGATTATAACTTTAAAAGTATTCATTTCCGAGAAAAGTTGTACTAACTTAAAAGTTGCGTAATTAAATTTCCTAAAATATAGAACTGGTTAAAAATTTAAAAAATAGTCACCCTTGTTGCAAAATAGCAATAATTGTGAAAAAAACATACAAAAACAAGTATTCGTATTTTACGTTTTTCAACCATTTATGCTACACTTAGGACCTTCATATTTCATCCTGAAAAACTTTATGATACAGTAAAACAATACTGTAAATTTCATTAGGATCAGTTCAACAAATTTTGCAATCCGGCTTTCGTAAAAAAAAATCATTTTTTCACAATGTTACAGGATTGAAAATAAAGAAGATAGCAAGTTGAAAATTTTTTTGCTTATAGAAGTGTACTGTACCTTTCATTTGCAATTTTGAAAAATTAAAATCGATTAACACCACGGCGTCAGGAATTTTTTTAAATAAACATTAATTATTGGTGCTACGCGCAGGACAGCGGATAGTTTGCTCTGATTGGGCATTCCAATGACCTTTGATAATGATTGATACATTTTAATTTTTATTACATTTCGATATAAATGAATAAATTTGTTTATTGCAAAATAAAAACCCCTACTCTATCCTTTGAAATAACACTTTTATTAGCAAAAACTTTCTTTGTTCATATATTTTAACTTAAATAATAAAAGTTTATTATTTTTAAACATATGCAATTGTTTAAACAATATTTCACAAACAATAATAAAATTAGTTTGATTTTTGTGGAATTCAAATATTAAAATATAACAAAATATAGAGTAAGAAAATAATATATTATATAAAGATTGGAACAAATTTTGGTGGAAATCAACTTGTGTGAATCGAACACCGCTGTCCTGCGCGTAGCACCAAAAATTATTTTATATTTCAAAAATTTTCTGACGCCGTGATAATTAATCGATTTTATCTTTGAAAATTGCAAATGAAAGGTACAATAAACTTCTATAAGCAAAAAAAAATTCAACTTGCTATCTGCCTTATTTTCAGTCCTGTAACATTTTTAAAAAATGAAATTTTTTTGCGAAAGCTGGATTGCAAAATTTATTTTGCAAAATCTATTAAACTGATCTTAAAGAAATTTACAGTATCGCTTTACTGCATCATAAAGTTTTTCTGGGTGAAACATGAAGGTCCTAAGTGTAGCATAAATGGTTGAAAAACGTAAAATGCGAATACTTGTTTTTGTATGGTTTTTTCGCAAATATTGCTATTTTGCAACTAGGATGACTAGTTTTTAAATTTTTAACTAATTCTTTATTGTAGGAAATTTAATTACGCAACTTTTATGTTAGTAAAACTTTTCTCGGAAATGAATACTTTTAAAGTTATAATCAAAAAACGAAGAAAAAAATCGAATTTTTCCTTAAATTTTTGACATTTTGATTATTTAAACAATGTTCCGGACCTTTTTGGGAGAGAGGATAACTCAAATATTATTATTTGATTTATTTTCAAGCAATTTCTGCAAAAAAATTTGAGTCACCTCTCAACGTCCATCTCAAAACAGATGCGCCCTGGACTATTAGCAACGGAACAGTTTCACTAAACTTGGTAAATAAGTACAGGACACACTTATGATTTAAATTACTGTTCGAATATTTGGCATGGAACACTGTTGCCATTCTTCTTACGCATCTTCCAAATTCTCCATAAATGTGTTGGTTAACGTCATTTTAATTAATCGTATCAGTTTCTTTGATATTCCCAGTGCTCTCGCTCTCATTGCTTCGTATAGCCCGTTTCGTAAGATGGAGTCGTAAGCCTGTTTAAAATCGATAAAGATCATATATTATGCAAGCCTAGATTTTGTTCATAACTATTGTTTTGTAATAATTTTAGCAAAAAAATTTGATCGGTTGTTCCTCTTCCCTGTCTGAAACCAGCCTGGTATTCTCCTATTATCTCTGATTCATTAGTTTTTAATCTAGTTCTTATAATTTTTGCTAATACCTTACACCACTTTGCTAGTACACAATTCCAAAGTCCAATTCTTCTGTAATTTTCACATATGGTCTTATCACCTTTCTTGTGAATTGGGCAGTGTTGTGTTCCATCATTGCTCCGGCATTTTTTCGTTTTCCCATATTTCCGTTATAAGTCGAGCTATTTTTTGCTGCAGTATATTTCCTCCTACCTTTAATATCTCTGCTGGCACTCCGCTTTCTCCGGCACTTATTATTTTTTAGGGCTTTTATAACTGCTATTATCTCCATTTCTGTCGGTGATTGTGTTTGTTGTGGTTGCGCTTCTTGTATTTGTTGTTGATCGATTTCTTGACCTCGCTGCAGCATGTCTGTTTCTGTTTGGTCTTTATCGTTTAATAATTCTCCGAAGTCTTCTGCCCATATATTCAGTTTTTCTGTCTTGTCTCCCAGCAACATACCATCTTTATTTCTGCAAAACATTGTGCATTTATTTTGAGTCCCTCGTGTTTTTTTTACTCCTTGATAAAAATTTTTAACTTCTTTTTGGACATAGTTCTCGTCTATTATTTCTAGTTGTTTTCCAGTGATTTTCTCTTCCTTTGCCTGCATAATCGTTTAGCTTCTTTTCTTTTGTCTTTATAATACTCTTTACTTTTTCTGTGTTGTTTCCGTTTTCCATTTTTGCGTTGTTTCTCTGCTCTAGAATTCTTTTGCAGTCCTCATCAAACCATTGTTCTCTCTTTTCTTTTTCTTCTTTCCCAATGCTAAGGTTTGCCGCTTCTATCACAGCTGCTTGTATTAGTTCCCATTCCTCTTCTATGTTCCCCGTCGTGATTCTTTCCAATCTCTTGTTTATCTCTTCCACTGTTCTTTTTGCCACCTCTTGATCTTGGAGCCGCTCTAAAACTTCTATTTGTACTACTTCATAAAAACAGGGCGATTATATCTTTTTTTATTAGCAACGGAACAGTTTTACTAAACTTGGTAACTAATTACAGGACACATTTTTTATTTAAATTACTGTTCGAATAACTGTCATGGAACACTGTTGCCATTCTTTTTACGCATCTTCCAAATTCTTCATTAATAGGAAAAATTTCCGTTCTTTCTTGAATACTCCCTTAATTAAAATAACTGAATAAGAGTACAGCTTTTAACTTGCAAAACTAATTTTATACTTGGTATAATAACCGACGCTATAAAAAGAATATCGACCTTAACCCTTTAACGCTCTCTGGTAGCTATATGTATATACCATGAGCTATTACGGCTTATTTTGTCATCAGAATTGCGGTGAAAATATCCCTGATAGGCGTAGACGATACACTGAATGCTTGCTGGTAGGTGTGAATACCGAAAACGTGTATGCGGCGTGGTAACTACGTACTTTTCACAAAACTGGTATGATAAGCTACCAGCGCGTCTTTCTGCAACAGTCTATGTAAAAAATCGTTCAATTTTATTTTTGTTTTTTGCACAAGTGTCATTTGGAATAAACTACTTGGACAAAACCTGAAGGTAAGTGTCACGTGTACTTTTTTAATTATTTTTAACTGCATAGCAGATAATTCTTTAAAAGCACTGGAATAGTAATTGCAAGAATAAATATGTTTTATGAGAATTTTATCCCCAAACTTTATTGTTTTTATTTATATCGGCGTACAAACAATTTTCATTTCTTAGTTTTAAAACTTATGCCAGTCATTAAACAATATTGTGGCAACAAATTTCTATAAAAGTCTTGTTGTTTGACATTAGCGATAGGAAAATATTTTAAATTATTTTGAGGATTGTACCAAATAGAAGGTTATTTTTTCACATACTAAACCAAAAAAATCTCGAGATCGTAATTTACGCACAATACTAATTTTTTAAGGATACATTAAAGCAAAGTTTAGTATTTGTTTGCTAGACAAGGTTCTATGAGACTTTAAATTATTTATTGGGCCTATTTGTCATTACAATTTTTCCAGTACATTAGTTAGGTTTGGTTAGATTTTTCCAGTACATTATTCCTATGTTTTTTAGATGTCTAGAAATCAACCGCTTACAGAAGCTGAACTCCAGTATATAGTAGACCATCTAAGTGATGAAGAGTATTGTCTTTCCGAATTTGATGGCGATGAGGATGCGGCCGACAATTTCCCTGAGACAAGCTCAATTTCCAGAATTCCGTCACAATCCTTGACTACTAGTATCGACAGCTAGCCGACATGTTCCAGTACTTCAGTACAGCTCTTGAGAAGTGTGCGCCAATGTGCTCTTACAAGAAAGACAAATATTTCTAGAGCTAATATAGATTTTGATGATTCGGATCAAGATCCTGACTTTGATCCAGATGACGGATTTGGTTTCAAACACAACAAGTTGGCTAGGTTATTTCCTAAAAACCTTTTTTCTGATGGAGACGACGAGGATGAACAACTGTTAACATTACCTCAAGCAACAAATTCCCTAATTCCTGCCGACAAAGATGAGAATGCGGAACTAGCTTCTGTTCCTTCAAATCAATCTTTTGTGTGGTCCAAGAAAAACGAACCCAATCTTCTTTTCGAATCATTTGATTTTACTGAGTGTTCAAGCGCCAATGTTGACATTAATTCGGGTAAGCCTATTGACTTTTTCAGAGTTTTCTTTAGTGAGAGTATCTGTCAAACAATTTGCAAAGAATCGAACCTCTACGCTACCCAGAAGAATTTAATACCACTGATGCAGAAACTACTGGAAAAGAAAACTTTTGCTTGTGGTACTGTAGGGCAAACAATTAAATAGTTTCCAAAACATATATTAAGTGTTGATAAAGAGCTTTCCCAAAATCAGTCAGATTCGGTTAGTTCTGGGGAAATATATGTTTATAAGTAGAAATATTGAGGCGTAAAATGTGTTAGTGTTGTCAGCAATCTACATAATTTCAAGAAAAAACTCAGGCTTTGAGAACAAACAAAACCGGAAATAGAGATTATGTACCATGTCCTCAGGCAAGAGCCGATTTTAACAAATACATGGATGGAGTAGATCTATTCGATCAATATCATGCTGACTACTCCATCGCATGGAAATCAAGATGTTGCGTTGATGGGTAAAAGTATTTTACTACCTTTTAGACGCAGCAATAGTAAACATCATCATTATCATCATCATTTGGCTCTACAACTCTATGTGAGTCTTGGCCGCGTTTACTATTTCCCTCCATTGTTGTCGGTCCTGAGCAGCTATTTCCCATTGCTGTACTCCCATTTTTACTAATAGTAAACAGCTATATTTTATATAAGGAGACTCTGAAAAAAAAATAACACAAGTGCTAAGCCTATGGCTGTATTACAGTTCCTAGCGTTACATTGAACTAGCTGATAATTTGACTAGCACTTTTACTTCCAGAAAAAAGTCTAGACCTCCATAAAACTCAACTTTGAATGCTGGTTCACAATTACCCACCCAAGGAACTTATAGGCGCTGTGCCCTTTGTGCTTCATCTTAAAGGAAAAAACGCGCAGCAATTTGATTTGTCAAGTTTGTAACGTTGCTGTATGCAAAGACTGCTTTGCACCCTATCATAGTAGATAGAAAGTTCTTAGATAATAAATTTAAAATATTCCTGTATTTAGTTTTTTTTATATTTTCAAAATAAAGTATTTTTTTATAAATTTTTGTAATTGTTTTTACCGGTCGCTATATATACCATTGTCCGCTAAGTATTAGTTGTTTGTCAAAATGCACATTGGTAGCTATATATACCACCCTTTTCAGCCCTTCTGGCACAGAAAAATTTTTTTTAAACATTTTTGTCTTACTAATGATGCATAATGAACTACTTTTACTATTCAAAAGTATAGTTTTACAAAAACAATAGTTCTGTCCGTTAAAGGGTTAAAATGGAACTGAGCAAGGTACGCCGCGAGAAAGAAGGACGGCAGATAGACGAAACGTATTCTCGAGTGGAGACCCAGACAGCAGACCTTTCGAAATAGAGGACGACCACCAACAAGATGATTTGAAACGGATATACCAAAATTGGAAGCAAGCGGCTCAGGACAGGGATTTGTGGGCTTAACTAAGAGGGCCTACGTTTAGCACTAGGCTGAATGATGATTACAATAGTAATTTTAACAAAAAATGATTTCGGGTATAATTTAATAAATAAATTATATTCAAACAAAAATCTTAAAAATGTTTTTTTTTGTATGTACAGGGTTATTCACTATATTTTGACCCCCCTGTAAACTGCTTCCTTTATACCTACATTGTGTTTTAAATTCGTCATATATACCCCCAAAATATAATTTATTAATTTCTATTAATTTCTTTTATCTGATTCAACAGTTTATTAATATTTCTTCACTGCTTATATCATTAAAACATATTCTCAATTTACAATCAATTATTTTCAACTGAATTTTGAGCCCTGTCTTTTCTTTCTACTCTACTTCTCCACCCTTTAATTTATATCTCAGTTTCATGTACCTACATTGTTGTCTATAAATTCACATTTATTAGTGTTTTTATTATATGGCTGCTAATTTAATATTTTAGCTACAACTTTTAAGCTTTCCGATTGGTCATCCCTTATACGACCACTACTGCTTTCATTAAAACATCAAGAAGTACTGGCCTTAACAATTTAGGTTACAGCTGCACATCCACATCTAACATACTGTTGTGATCTTATTTATTTATATGTGATGATATTCTTATATGTAATTCAATTTAATTAATGCATTAGTGATAATCTAATTAATCAACCAGATCACATATCAATATGTTTTCAATCTCAGGGCGAATTATAAAATTACCTACTTACTTTCGTGACTTCTAAGTATTTCTCAGTGGTTCCTAATCGGGATAGGAAAAAAATAAAATAATACACACATATGGATTACAATTATAAATCAAAATTTTGTTTATTTTATATAAATGGCAATTACTGCTTAATATTTGTTAGATCTTATATTTATTTACTACAAACATTTAAAAATGGGAATCTTATTTCCTTTTGGTTTCCAATTTAAAACTTTTATTAAAAATGAAACTATTAGGATTTATTAGCAACAAATTGATTTAAGTTTGATGAAAATCTTCTGATATTAGCGATTATGTTCTTCAATTTTTAATGTGGTATTTAATACAAAAACCCATACATTCATGTCTTGACAAATGAGACTGACCTTTATCTGGTGAACTGCGAATGTCCTCACACAAAACCCGTTTCCTCCTACCCTTGGTTGCGATGAAAAACTCGTCCTGGCCTCCAGTAATGTTCTCCTTTGAAAACAACCTCGTACAGCTCTCGTTCTTGCTTTTCTCGTGATGCCGTGTTCTACCTTTTTCGAACCACTTCAATCAGCCACCGGGACACTCTTTGCTCAAGGAGATTCTTTTCTCTCGACTCGGCCTACCTCTCGTTCCGATGGGTACTTAACACTCACGGAACTATACCGGCGTTTTCACTCTTCGTACACTACCGTCCACCACTGGACTTCACCTCTCTACCTCTCAAAACATTCTGCTCTTTCATCCTCATTCGTTTCCCTACTTTCTAAATATCCCTTCCAGATTCAAAAATCAACATTCCACCACAAATTTTAATTCGCCGTATTCCTCAATACCAACTTTTAATCTTTCTAAATATGTTTAATGGATTTCAAGAAAAAATAATCATTTCCCAATTTAAACTTACTTTCTACTTTTTACAAAACTTAATGACCTATTATCTATTTCACTGAGTCTTATTTAGCGTAGGCTAATGATCGAATCTTCCGCGAAACACTATAATGCTCCGCGTCACTCAACTTGTTTATCTTAGGCGCATTGTTACCGAGTTTCGTACACTTCTTCGAATCACTTTCTTAAAAACTAAATATAATAATTTGTTGTATACAGGTTGTTCTAAATTTACATGCCCGTCGTTGAGAAAATTGAAGATCTTTTATATTAATTTGAATTTTGCTTATAATTATAAAATTTTAATTCTCATATCAAATAAGAATATAACAATACATATTACACATTCGACCAGCCTTGATCCAAACGTTGTCAATCTTACACTAACACATACACTAATAAATAGAAGTCTTTTAATAGATACAAATAAAAACAAAATCTTTTATTAAATAGAAATAGAAATCTTCAAAACCATTAAAACCATCACATTTTTAACACATTTTTAAAAAATTGTATATAACGCATTTACTGTAGTTTACTCCACAAACATAATAACAGGCACAGATTTGTTGGTTGTTTTTCAACAACTATCTCTTCACCCTCAAGAATTTCCAAATCCCATAAAATTGTTTACCTTTACAACATTCTCCGTCTATTCCACCATATCCCGTTAGCATAACTTGAGCAAAAAACATCATGTTAATGAATACTGAGCTAGTAGCTCCTTGTATCCGAATGTAAGAACGACACGTTATTATTGCATGATTATAGACGCCATATATCTACATGTGTTTGTGAGCTAGGGGAGGTTTGGTGCTGCCCCCAATTTTACATGCATATTTATTTGTCTGCTATTTTCACTACTTTAATGTATGTTTTCAACATTGGCTTCATCTTATGGATCTTTAGCATCTTTTACAATCAGACATTGTACTAACTCTGGTTTTTATTTGTAGCATTTAGTGACTTGTAACCGTTGACCTGAAAATGCTCTGCATACTTTAGAGAGCGAAACCGGTCGTCGAAACTTACAATAAATGATTGAGAGTACGTCTGTCTTTTACTTCATTTAAAAGTTACTCGATTTTTAAATTATGATTTTTTGACATATACAGGGTGTTTCATTAACAATTGTCCATATAGTAACTAGAGAAACCTTAGCACAAAATACGAAGATTTAACCTAAAACACTTAAATAAAATGTGGTTCTTTACTGAGTTACAGGGTGTTTTATCTAAAAATTTAAAAATTATTTTTGCTCAGCATTTTAAAACTATTTCACATATACTTTTCATACTTGGCAGAAAGTATAGTTACTGTACAAACTACTAAATTATGTTAAACAAACGTTTCTGGCTATTACCAGAGGCGCACGACTGGGTAAAGTGAATGGTTGACCCTTTCCAAATTCTACGCCACTGGCGAAATTGCTATTTTAGTTCAATTTTTGGATTCTCCAATACTTTCTATGAAAATAATATACTCTTCATTCGTAACGATAAAGTCATTAGTTTTCGAGATCTTTGAAGTTAAAAATGAAACGACACGGTTATTTTGATTAATGTATTGCGTCGCTTCATTTTTAATTTCAAATATCTCGAAAACTAATCATTTTATCGTTACGACTGAAGAGTATATTATTTACACAAAAAGTATAGCAAAATCAAAAAATTACACTAAAATAGTAATTTCGTCAGTGGCGTAGAATTTGGGAGGGGTCAACCAGCCACTATCCCCTGTCGTACGCCTCTGGTAGTAGCTAGAAATGTTTATTTATCTGAATTTAGTAGGGTGTATAATACCTACACTTTCTGCCAAGTATGATAAGGATACGCCAATAGTTTTAAAGTACTGGTTACAAATAATTTTTAAATTTTAATCATTATGAATCATATCATAAATTAATGAAAATAACTGTGCCGTTTCATATTCAACTTCAAATATCTCGAAAACTAATGACTTTATCGTTAGGAATGAAGAGTATATTATTTACGTATAAAGTATTGGAAAATCTAAAAATGGCACTAAAATAGTAATTCCACCAGTGACGTAGAATTTGAGAAGGGTCAACCATTTACTATCCCCTGTCGTACACCTCTGGTAGTAGCTAGAAATATTTGTTTATCATAATTTGGTAGGGTGTCTAGTAGTCGCACTTTCTGCCAAGTATGAAAAGGATACGTCGAATATTTTTAAAATGCTGAGCAAAAATAGTTTTTAAATTTTTAGATAAAACACCCTGTAACTCAGTAACCAACCACATTTTATTTAAGTGTTTTAGGTTAAATCTTCGTATTTTGTGCTAAGGTTTCTCCAGTTACTATATGGACAATTATTAATGAAACACCCTGTATATCATACTAGTGACGTCATCCATCTGGGCGTGATGACGTGATCGACTATTTTTTTAAATGAAAATAGGGGTCATGTGCTAGCTCATTTGAAAAGTTATTCAATTATCTATTCAGTAATATAAACATTAAGATAATTGTTAATAAAGGGTGTCCAAAATTTTTTTTTAAATTAAATTAAGCGACACAAAAAGAAGAAAGAAGATTTTCGAGTAAAAAATATGGACAATCTTTTCTATTTGTTGTTATTTTAAGTGGTGTGGAAATTAAATTAATTGTGAAAATGGTAATTATCGTATTGCATAGAATAATAATAATTCATTTTAAATAGTTATAATTGGGTTTCCTCTAATAAAATCCACAATTTACAATTTATTTTGAAAAAAAAAAAAAGAAAATAATTAAGACATTGTGTCTGCGTAACTTGGAACCATATGGGAAACTTTTTTATTATTAATTTGACGGAAAAAATTTATTCTTCATAAAATGTTTTGCATAGTTTAAAAACTAAAATTCAACCAAATATAAAATTGTGTCAATCTTATGAATATCAAAATTATGAATTTAGATCAAGACTACCTTATATTTCACAATATCGAAAATTATTATTATGAAAAGTTGTTTGGAATTAATTAAAAACTATGCAATTATATCCTTTTAATTGAATTTTTTTTCTCAAATTACAGATACCCAACGCTCTTTTTATTTATTACGACTAATGCGATAACTCTTTTATTGTTATTGATTAACAATAAAAAGGGCTAATTATTAATAATAAAAGACTTATCACATTATTTCTAATAAATGAAAAGGGCGTTGGTTGTTGAAAAGTACAATTAATGTACGATAAAAAGTTCTTTCTAAAAAGCTTTGCATGGTCTAAAATCTAAGATGCAACCATCAAATCCTATCAAATCTTTTAAATTTTATATGAGATAGGTATTGTAAAAAATATGAGTTTCGATCAAAAGTAAAGTGCCTTTCTAGATCACAATATATTTCAATTAGAAGGATGTAATTTCATATAGAAACATAGTTTTTAATGCTGAACAACTTTTTATAGTAACTTTTCACTATTTTGAAAACTAAACGTACTTTGCCGTTGACCGAAATTCATATTTTTTTACATACCTCGTATATGATTCATAAAATTTGATATTTGATGGTTGCATTCTGAGTTCTAGACAATGCAGAACTTTTTATGAAGAATAACTTTTTCTCGTAAAATTAATAATAAAACAGTTTCCCATATGATTCCTAGTTATGTAGACACCCTGTATAAAATTTGTTTGAAAACTTTTGAAACGACAAAATATTATTGTTTATTTACTTAAATGTATATTTTTAATTTAATATGCTTCATAAATGTTGCAAAAAATTAAGGGGAAAGTTGCAAAATGTCGCCTGTCAAAATTTTCAATGTTTTAAATGTATTCATTTTTTTCTAATCCTGAGAAAACTAATAAGTATTTTTTTTAATTTAAACGCAGAATGAAAGATAACGTTATTGCCGAAGGACGACAGTCCTTTAAAATAATAAAAAGTTTCTTTTGAATTAAATATTTGCAATAATTCAAAATCACACTAAATTTTCTCTTTTATTTTCACCCCTGTAACTTATTAAAATAAACATTATAGAAGTTTTCAGGGACTTTCGGCCTCAGTAATAATGTAGTCTTTCATTCTGGGTTTAAATTTTTCAAAAATATTTACTAGTTTTTATAGTAGATTTAAAGGGCGCTGAAATATGTCCCGCACGCGGGCGTCAATCAGCCTTGCGGGGGCCCTGATCTGTTTTTAGGTGAATGTGAGAGGTGGCATTCAGATTTTTTAGGATAAAGTTAGGTGATAACTTCGTTAATAATAATTGATTTATGCTCCTTCTCAAATATGCCCGGAACATTAACCCATTAACGTCCAAGTTTTTTTTTATTTAAAAATATTTACTTTTAGGGTTAATTTGATGAAAATATTAATAATTTAATCCAACAAAACAAGTTTTTCGGTTTCCTGTCTTTTCTTAAAAAAATTACATGGTGTTACCATATGGTAACGCTGGGCGCTAAGGAATTTTTAGGGTCGTTGAAACCAAAATTTTTAATTTTTTTTTAAATATTTATTTGAGAATACTTTCATCGTCTGGTGTGGTATCATATAAAACAATTAACACGCAAACCAACGTTGCATTTTTGGCACATTGTTCGTCCAGATGTTGTACATCCGTCACCAGAACATAGACTTCTACTGCTTGGTGTAACGAAATGGTCGAAGCGATCAAAACGAAGATCTGGCAAATTCTGTCTATGTAGACTAGGTCTTCCTGTATATAAGGGACGACTTCCATATCTTGCGAGAAGAACTTGGGCCAATTCTCTCCTAAACGATAGCAAGGGTATATATATATATATATATATATATATTATATATATATATATATATATATATATATATATATATATATATATATATTTTATATATATATAAATGCCATGAATTATGGACTGCAACATCCAACAACCATGTTACAATTTGCCAGTATCATTTTTTACTGCAAATTGCTACTAGGTAGATTGAAACACCTTGATCCATCCAGTCGGTACCCACCATATTTTGTTGTATTCAGCAATATAGTGAGGCCGACTTACTTGAATGTGGCCTTTTTCTTCATGAGAAAATCTTTTTACCGTGCCCAATGCTGAACCATCACAACTCGTAGATGCTATTGTAACAACAGAGTTATCTTTTCATCGCACCAGTAACACTATCGCTTCTGCTAACAAAAATCCACGACTGAAAAAAAATAAGATTATGACTCCGTAAGCGCCCACCGCAACCATATGGTAACGGCGTACTTTGACTATTCCTACCGAATTCGCTACATTTAATTGTTGATAAAATACAACAATTTATAATAAGTTGGGGTATAATAAACTTAGTTTTTGAAGTTATACTTCTTTACGGGCGTAATGACGGTGAAATTTTATATGGTAAAACCTAGCGACCGGGAGCATGCGCATTATAACTATGTTCTGATTGGATGTTCAAATGACATGACAAAAATTATCCAATATGGCAGCTGTGGCACAGCTGTGGGACTGTGGTTTGGTTATAATGTATGCTTGTTGCGTTTTAAAATTTGTAGGAAGAGAAACAACAAACAAAAAGTTAGTTAATGGTTATACTGCCTTTTTAAATAGTTTTCATATTATATTTTTGGACTTATTTGCATAAAAGAGATGATTGTTGCATGCCAATGTGAAAGCTCATCAAACTGTGACTAGTATGAGTGCCGCAGATCTCTCTTATTCAAAGCTAAAGAATCTTTCACTGGTAAGTGTTTTATAAATAGTTGATCAAATTTTGTTATGATATTTGAACATAGCCACTTTGCACGACGCAAGTGATTGCGAAATTTATTAGTCGTTATACGGGCTCCGATACCTACCTTGAACCTACCAAAATACATAAGTAGTATGTAATACTTTTATTTACATAATTTGATTACCATCAAAATTTCTATCAATATTCACCTAATATATTGTTTTCTTACTCTATGTTTTCATCAATTCAAAATCAAAATAATTTAATTTACATAAGTTAAAAATGTCAAAAGGTTAATCTGTTTAGTTAGACGATCTTCGCATATAATGACAAGCTGTTTCTGTGGCGAAGTTTTAATGCGAGTGAATCCCAATACAACGCAAATACCAGCCGCGTGGTAAGTTGGTTCGAATCCCAATAGAAACTTTTATTTTTTTATTTTTTTTATACATTTTATGATTGTAAGTATATTTATTATATAATTTTATTTTCAGAAAATACGTATTTAGTTAAATATTTTTCCGACAATTAATGTTCAGAAATCATTTGTGGCATTTTTAATGTGTTTGTGTGTGTTTTATTTTTTATTATTTTAATTTTTGGCACTGTTTTAATAAAAATGTTTGAGAAGTAGTAAGTATAAATTAATTTAATATTTAAATAAAATATAAATAAAAAGTATATTAATTTCGTTTATAATCATATAATCATATAATAGAAGTATAACTTCTTACGTGCGTACAAAGTACACGCACATTCTTTTTTTTTTTTTTAATATGCAAATATAGTTACTAAAAGACTATCAAAAATTGCTTAAGCAAAACGGACGTCCATCTTTTTTATAAATTTAAACCACACTGTCATATGATTATATCTCTCGACGGTTGAGAAAAGGCTAAAATACGAATCCGTTACGTTTTATGGGTGCCTGAAGTATTCCTAGAAACGATAGTTCTCAAAATATGTGGCTGACTAATTCCATGGGCATACCGCAGAATTTTTAAAAATCGTGTGTTTTACGTTACCATATTGTAACGCTGGGCGCTAATGGGTTAATAAAAAAAATAAAATATTTAAAAATTTCAAAAAATTTCGTTTTTTTTTTTCTACTTTTTTTGCTTATAACTTAAAAACTGTTCATTTTAGAACAAAGTCGTATAAGAATAAAACAAAGATAATTAAATTTTCTATCAAATGCGATTGGTTAAAAATGTCTTAATTTATCACCCTTGCTTCAAAATAGCAAACAATATAAAATAAGGGGGCAAAACAAGCCTGTCCTTATTCAATGATTTTCCATCACTTACGTTACACTTTGAACCTTCCTAATAATTTTTGTAATGTGCTAAAACCGTACACCAAATTTCATTAAAATTTACTTACTAGATTTCGAATAATAATTTTACAATCTAAACTTTTTTTAAAAAATTAAAATTTTTTAAAATCTTGCACAACAAAAACTAGAACATACAAAGATTTGTCAATTTTTTTACATATAAAAAAGTACTCCACCTATCTAATGCACTTTACAGAATTGAAATCGGATTATTTAAGCAGTCTCAGCAATGTTTTAAATTTATAAATAATTTTTTGGCTTATAAAAAAATTAGTGCTGTGGCCAGGAGGGGGTGCTACGGGCTCCTTTATTTAGATGGACTTACCCAAGTTTTTTTATGTATTTTGACCCGTAGAACACGAATTTTTTGGGTAACAGTTGATCCGGATGTAGATAAGATTGTTATAAACAAAGAACTTGAGGAATTACATAACATCGATTTTTCTAAGCAAAAAATGTTCTTACAAGTTTTTTCGTAGGATGCATATTTTTCGAGATAAACGCGGTGGAACTTTAAAAAAATCGAGAAATTACAATTTTTGAACGCGAATAACGTTTGATTAAAAAATAAAATAGCAATTCTGCTGACAGCATTTGAAAGTTTAAGTCAAATTATATCGGTTTTAATTATTTGCATTGCTAAAAATTAATTTTTTTATTATTAAACAAAGCTATTTGTTTATAAGCCAAAAAATTGTTTATAAATTTAAAACATTGCTGAGGTCCCTTAAATAATCCGATTTTAATTCTGTAAAGGGCATTAAGATAGGTAGAGCACCTCTTTATATGTAAAAAAATTAGGCAACTTACTAAATGGTCTACTTATTGTTCAGAAAGATTTTTAAAAATTTGAACTTTTTTAAAAACATTTAGATTGCAAATTTATTATGCAAAATTTATTAAGTCGATTTTAATGAAATTTGGTGCACGATTTAAGTATGTTACAAAGAATTTCCTAAGCGAATTACTAAGGTTCTAAGTGCAACCAAAGTGGTTAAAAAATATTGAATAACAACAGATTTATTTTGCCCCTTATTTTGTATTTATTGCTATATTTCAGAAAAGGTAATACCTTAAGACATTTTTTACCAGTCGTATATCATACAAAATTCAATTATCTTTATTTTATTTCTCTACGACTTTGTTCCAAAACGAATCGTTTTAAAGTTATAAACAAAGAAAGCAGAAAAAATCGATGCTTTTCGAAATTTATAAATATTTTAATTTTTTTATTAATGTTCCGGGCATATTTAAGAAAGAGCATAAGTCAATTATTATTACTGAAGGTGTCACCTAACTTTATCTGCAAAAATCCGAATTCCACCTCTCACATCCAAAAATAGACGTTTTTTCGCAAATCCTTACTGGTCTAAAAATACAACCTCGAAATTTGGAAGATTTAACGGGAAAAATCAAGTTTAACTTGATTTTCCCGAAAGTACTCAAAAGAAATATAATAAGAAATATTGTCAAAAACTCAATTTTACTCTAAAAATAAAAACAGCAAACCATCTTTTTCTGCGTTTAACTCTACATCAATTTTATAGCATGTATTTTTAACCTTTTTTAATCCCATGCGACCTGCTGCAAGCCTTTAATCATATTCTAATGAAAGATATGAATTTTTTAAAGTAAAAGGTGCACATTTTTGAATGGTAGAGATTTAGATTATTAAAATGGTGTAACTTTTAATACCGACATTATAAAGAAGTCTATGAAGGTAAAAATCAATTATTACCACCGATTTCGGTAAACCTCAATCGATTTTCATAAAAATTAAAATGCTTAGAGGATACCTCAATACATACAAATGACATGATGGTAACTTGCACTTTTATCCAGGAGGTGGATGCTACCCCGTCTCGGGGCAAAAATTGTTTTATTCAAAATAACCCTATAAATCGATAGAGACAAATTCTAAACATAATTGGTTAAAGCAAGTTATTAAAATAAATCAATACTTTTCGAGGCATTAAAGATTAAATATGTTAGGTTTTCATGAAAACAATGCATTTTTTAAAGCAGTTTTTCATAAATAACTCAAAAAACATGTTTTTACAAAAAAGCTATTATTATCAAAATAGAAACTAATAGAAAATTGAATAAATTCCTTACTTGAAAAATATTTTAGTAATTAATTTAAAGTAATTTGTAGGTAACCGAAAGTATATTTTTTTTTTTCGGAGAGTATTAAATCTACATAAGTATAGAGATAATGACATTGATGATATCCATGATCGATGGAGAATTAAAAAACCATTCCGGTAAGTTCAAAGAATTATAGAGAAACATCGAAAGAAGGATAAAATATGCCAGAGTTATGGATTAAGAACGAATGTGAAGAAATAGAAAACTAAATCAAAAAATACGATAGCTTCAATATGTACAAAAAAGTAAACAAGACAGCAGTGATTCGAACGAATAGCTACTATCTAAAAAATAAACTACAGTGATGGGCTGAATATATAAATGAATTATTTTTGACAATAGAAACACTATTTCACAAAAAAGTACAAAATTTCACAAAAAACAGGTAGTGATATTTATATGGAAAGAAGAAATAAAAAATGTCTTAAGAAATTACTTATGAATCAGACTTGTGAACAACTCATTAAATCAATATTACATGTGATTAACGTCAAATGCAATATACAGTATATATATACATATATATTATTCTGAAGGATGACTGTTATTTACATTCATTATGTTAATATGTGTATACGTTATTATATCATTACGTTAATTGATCATTTGCTTATAGACGAGGCAACGAAGCATTAAACCTAGGAATTTTGTGCCGTAAGATGAATCGTCATGCAACTTTTTACATTCGATTCGTGAAAGTGTCAGGCAATTTTGTGAACTAAACTGATCTCAGGAAAAAAATTTGGTCCATGAGAAAAAGCATCTTTAAAGTGCATCTCGAAGAGATGGAAAATAAAAATTTAGGACTCAGGAAATATTGACGGAAATGAGTTCTATTTTTATACTTGGGGGTTTTGGAGGTCACTGAACACGAATTTCTTGACGGCGATGGTATCCGAGGTACCTGGTGCCCAGGATCGAATATTCGCGAAATGAAGATTGGATCGAAAAATTGAAAAACACGTGTTCGATATTTTTCAAAAATCTATCGAATGACACTAAACACGACCACCCAATGGGAATCCCCATGTTTTATTGCAGATTTCGATTCCTCATGAAAAAATAAGTAATAATTATTCGAAACATTTTTTAGAATTGTTAATAGATGACGCCAATAAATAGTGTTTTTCCGATTATAGCGCCATCTATCCAAAATTCGAAAAAATGTCTCGAATAAAAGTTACTTATTTTTACGTACGGAATCCAAATCTGGCATAAAAAATGGGGGCTCGTATTTAAGATTTTAAAGTTACACCCCACCCCACTTCTAAGGGGTGGAGTGGAGGGTCGTGTTGTATGTTATTCGATAGGTTCTTAAAAAATACAAAAGACTTATTTTTTAGTTTTTTATTTGGAAGCGTATTTCTCCAGATATTAGACCGTTTCTATAATTTACCTTACCTATAGTATGACGAAAAAATGGTTTTTCCCGATTATAGCGCCATCTATCCACAATTCTAAAAAAATATCGCGAATAAGAGTTGCTTACTTTTAAGTAAGCAATCCAAATCTGCAATAACAACCCCACCTTCAGGGGGTGAAGTGGGGTGGTCGCCCTTAGTGTCATTCGAAAGATTTTTGAAAAATATTAAACGCGTATTTTTCAATTTTTCGATCCAACCTTCATTTCGCGAATTATTCGATCGTCCCGCGAATTATATTCGATCGTTCCAGGCGACGAGCTCCACCTTGGGCACCAGGTACCTCAGAGACCATCGCCGTCAAGAAATTTGTGTTCACTGACCTCCAAAACCCAAAATATAAAAATTGAACTCATTTCCGTCAATATTTCCTGAGTTCTAAATTATTAATTTTCCATCTCTTCGAGATGCACTTTGAAAATGCATTTTCTCATGCACAAAATTTTTTGCCGGAGATCAATTTAGTTCACAAAATTGCCTGACACTCTCTCGGATTTAATGCAAACAGTTGCATGACGATTCATCTTACTATACAAAATTTCTAGGATTTGGGCTTTTTAGCGCTTCGTTGCTTCGTCTATTAAGGTGTTTCTAAAAATTATTCCTAAATATGTTTACAGAAAGTTAGAACTTAATATTAGCAAGACACATTTGGGATTCAGAAAAGGACTAGGCACTAGAGAAGCTGTTTGTTCTAAAAATGTTTTCACATAGCAATGCTTGGACGTTAAGCAAGGCGAAATTCAGTCGCAATTTTAAATTTACACGGCTATCGCCCTCCCTAAAGGTTAGAATTATAAAATTTGGGGCAGCTCAGAAACAAGATTCAATTCAATAATTATCCTCCCCCACCCCTTTTTATTATCTTCCTGCTAACTCTGGAATATTAAACGCACGAAAAAAATTGTTAAAAAGAAATTATTGTAGGAAATCTTATTTGAAGCAATTTTAGTTCCAGCCATTTTGTCGAAAAGTTGAAAATGACGTAGATATTGAACAAAAACAATTGCTATAAAATCAATCAGGTCTTAAAAAAAATCAAAGCTTAAATATAGGGTTTAGCAAAAAAATGAAAGAGATCGAAATTGTGTCAAATTTAATTATCTCTATTTTTTATAGGTACATTTTGTCTAAACTAATAATAAACGAGATAATTCAATAATAAAATTATGCTATAACTGTCACTATTTTCCCTCAGAACTCGGAAAATATCGACCACGAGAAAAAAAATTGTAATAAAGCAAATTATTAAAAATCAAATTTTCAACAATGAATTTTAGTTCTCATACTTTTTGTCGAAAAGATGGTAATACCGGAGATATTGAGCAAAAATGGTTCCTGCTTAAATAAAAATGACGAAAAGACCCCTAAAGATTCAAAAAATAGAATTTGGGGCAGCTCGCCATTCAAGGTTAGGCCTGTTAAGCCTCGTATTCACTTGTAGACCATGTTGCACGACGGTCTCGCAACGGTCTATATTTGAGACATAGACATGGTCTAGCTAGTAGAGACACTGATATTTGTCTCGTCTAGCGTCCACACTTTGATGTTAATTTTTGAGTCTCATCCTCGCGTGTCGTCGCCAACAACCATGGCGGACATTGGTTTATACGGAATGACTGCCTGTTTGATAATATTTTGTACCAAACTTACAAAAATTTAGATTATAAAAAAATGTGAGATAATTTACATAAAATTTAAAATAGTAACAGGCTACTGTGCATCTTGAATATCATAAAAAACAAAATTAAGGTGATACAGTAGCGATCAACAGGTAGCAAAAACGCGTTCCAAGATTGCGGCTGTAATTGTGAATATATTTTCGAGATATTTGGCACACGTATTTGTAATATAATAAAGAATGGCGGTACAGAGCCCAATTTGAAAAATATATTAATATGTGGAAATTACTCTGTAACTAAATACAATATTAAAAAAACGAGCCTGTATCGCCATTAAGAAGAACAAAAAAATACACTTTCTTGAAATAAACTTTTTTATCCGATGCCTAGATTTTGTGTCATTTGGCAGCTACTAAAATTTTTTATTTCATTAGTAGTTTCAAAATGACACAAAATCTAGGCATCGGATAAAAAAGTTTATTTGAAGAAAGTGTATTTTTTTGTTCTTCTTAATGGCGGTACAGGCTCGTTATTTTAACATTGTATTTAATTACAGAGTAATTTCCTCATATTAATATATTTTTCAAATTGGGCTCTGTACCGCCATTCTTTGTTATATTACGAATAAGTGTGCCAAATATCTAGAAAAAATATTCAAAATTACAGCCGCAATCTTAGAACGAGTTTTCGCTACCTGTTGATCGCTACTGTTTCCTCTTAAAAAATAAATGAAATTAAAAAATTAAGTTTTTCATTATTTTTTGTTATATAATTCATACACATTTTAATTTTTTCTCTTATTGCATTGTAGAATTGCTTCAAAAAGGAAATAAACGCTTCCGAACGATAATAGTGTACTTTTTTGCCCCAGATTTTCAATAGGTACCCAAACAATTAGTGAAATTTGTATACCGGGTGGTGAATTGGAAAACGGGCCATAGGAAACTCAATGTAAAATTCTAAATTGTTGAATTCCTGCTTCCCTAATTATTTTACATCAAAAGTCATGAGAAACTATTTGTAGAGGATTAAAATCTGTATTAAAAACAAAAGTTAAAATTGGTCTACGATTTAAACAGATTCCAAAATTTTGAAAAATAGAATACATTTGCCATACCTAAGTGCGTAAAAGTAAGGCCACACGTTACTATTTCTGACAGTACGCAAACTATTGACTGAATAAAACATCTTTATTATTACTACTTTCTCCTTAACTGAGGACATATTTTCGACTTTATTGTTTTTTAAACAATAAAAACGATAAAATAAAAAGACTGACAGTTCAAAATATTGTTAATATAATAATTTCATTGTGACCGAAGGCAACCTTATACACATTCTTGCACTGTGTGTGGCCTAAATTTGGCAAATACTTTGATAAAATTTATTATATTTTACAAAATTTTGGAATGTGTTTAATTCGTAGAACAAATTTAACAATTGTTTTCAATAAAGTTTGCAATCCTTTACAAATAGTTTCTCATGTCTTTTGATGTAGAATAATTAGGGAAGCAGGAATTCAACAGTTTAGAATTTTACATTGAGTTTCCTATGGCCCGTTTTCCAATTCACCACCCGGTATGAATATATATATCTGGACCTCGGAGGTAAACTACACTATGTAATTTTAAACAACTTTTCAGTAGAGCAGTTTGATTATTTTAAAATACTCATATATCCCATAATTAGGTATCTTTTGCTCTGACTCTGAAGGACAATGTGATCATATTTTAACCATAACATATAACTAGTTTGTACAATACAATTAATAAAACGTTAAAATTTGCCCTAATTACTGTAATTAATGGTATTTTACAGTGACATAGTGCAGTTTACCTCTGAATGTTTTGAAAATCTTATATATCCCATAATTAGGTATCTTTTGGTCTGAAAGATAATGTGATCGTATTTTAATCATAACATATAATTAACATTATTGTAATTAATCATAACATATAATTAATTACAATCCAACTAATGAAACGTTAAAATTTGCCCTAATTACTGTAATTAATGGTAATTTACAGTGACAGAGTGCAGTTTACCTCTGATAGGTTTGATCTATACTTATAAAATATTTATTAAATTTAAAGGTATTTAAGCCCAAAAAAATTAGCTAGGTACTTCTCATGAAACAAATTTTTATTTAAGTTAAATGCTATTACAGTAAAACCAGTGTTGATGGTCACCTGTCAAAATCGGCAACCTGTACTAACGGCCGTTTATATAATACGGGCGCGGCCAAATAATCTTTTAAGTGATGCATAACTTTTAAAAACTATGTGTATAATACCATTCGAAATAGAAACACCAATCTTTAAGAGAAGGTACACAATATTTTTGTTGATTGTTTATTACAATGTATTAATAACCACGATTTTTATAAAAACAACTATGTAACTATAAAAAAAGAATAGATAAAAACAAACAGATTTATTTCTGTTAAGAAGAACAGTTACCTATGACCCGTTTGCCGCTAGGTGCTCAGTGCACTAAGTCAACATAGTGTTGTTTGCCATCAGCACGCAGTTAGTAACTGTGAGGTAAAAACACCCAAGTTTACATGGCGCTTTTTACCTCTCAAATTATTTGAACAAAGTGTTCTATTTTTTTGGTAATTTCGTTTTCGTGGTCATTAGTCCTGGGTAGATAGAGTTACAAACAATGAAGTACTGAGAAGAATAGGTAAAGAAAAGGAAGTTGAACTTACAATTAAAGAAAAGAAGCTACAGTATCTCGGACATGTGATGCGGGGCGAGAAGTATGGTATCCTACGACTCATAATGCAGGGAAAGATAGATGGCAGAAGAAGCATCGGAAGAAGACGAATTTCATGGTTGAAGAACCTGAGAGAGTGGTTTGGATGCAGCTCGAAACAACTATTTAGAGCTACTGCCTCAAAAATTAAAATAGCTATGATGATTGCCAACCTCCGTAGCGGAGATGGCACCTGAAGAAGAAGAAGGTCATTAGTACCAAGCGCAGTATACCTCTAGAAAGCTCTTGGAGAGCTGAGTGAGTAAAATAATAAAAACAAAACAGAGCCATGTCGACATAGTCTAGTTTACCTCCGAGATCAAGATATTGCTTTTTAGTTCCTGACTGTGAATAAGATTAATAATATTATTTTCTAAAAATAGAAACTTTTTAATTCCTGGGTTTGACAAAAATTAATGACCTTATATAATTATTATGCTCAAGTACCTAATTATTCCAAATTTTCAAATAACTATAAACTTATATAGATAACTTATATATATAACTTATATAGATGCGAGGTACACACTATGAACTTGTTGCGCAACGTGTCTCAACGCTGCAGGTCGTTGCATCAAGTCTCCCATTTCAATAGAAATACTTTAAGCGGTGTTTAGACGCCGCGATAAGTCGCAGCAATTTGTTGTGACGATAAATTGCTGCGATTTATTGATTGATTGAAACGCTGTTTAGGCGCTGCGATATGTTGCTGCGATTTATCACGATATGATTGACCACGACACATTGAAGAGGGGGTATTGTGTACACTTTACACCCTTTAATAAATTATAACGAGTTTTCATCCGAATAGATCCTGTTAACTTCTTCATCACAAAATATAAAAATTGGGTATGTTATTCAGGGTATTTACAAAGTTATAACCAACTTTATATGAAAATCGTGACAAGTTCAACTCACTGTATAGATAAAAATGAGCACAACGGCAATCGTTTATTGATGCCATATTTTTTTATTTATTGTCAAAATTTTTAAAAATGATTGATATTGCTAATTTCTTTTATATCTAATACAGGGTGAGTTAAAACGCAAATACATTATTTTCTCAGTAAAATTTAAATGGGATACCCTGTATTTTATATCACTATTGAAAACTACCATTACCGTACTTTAATTTGTATACAACATTCCCTATGTCTAAATTAATTAGTGTTCGAGATATTTTCATTTTTCAAAGGAACAGTAGCGTGGCTACCCAGATCACCAGAATTTAGTAAACTGGACTGATTTTTTGGGGTTACAAGAATGAAGATTATAAAATGCCTCCAACAACAAGAGATTAGATGAAAAATAGAATACAAAGAGTATTTCGAAGTGTTAATTTACAAATGCTTCATAGTGTAAGTAACTCATTCAATGACCATTTTTAGGCATGCATAAAATGTGTTGGGCAGTCATTTTGAACAACTTTGTAATTACATAAATATTTAAAATATTTTAATTTTTTCAAAAATGTTCACATTTTTTTGTCAAATTTTTTACGGATAAATTATGTTTCGTTCTTTATTTGTTACATTGGCACATTTACATACAAAAGTAGTTTTTATTTGTTTTCACAAAATGTTTGTTTTGTGTTTGTTTTTTTTTTGCAAAATTTATAACTAATAAATAATTTTTCTTTCTTGTTTCGTAGACATACACACAAAAGCAGTTGTTAATTGTTTCAAAAATTTTGTAAGTATTTTGTGGTTGTTTTTTTTTGTAAAATTTATTACTAATAAATTATTTTCTTTCTTTAATTGCTACATTGTTACATTTATTACCAGATTGATAATCAGTAATCGTAAATTGTCAGTCTTAGACAATTCAGTCATGGCTTACTCAAAATTTGGAAAGTTTTAGACCCGTAATTAATAATTTGCTCTGAAAAATGAAAATATCTCGAAAACTAATAAATTTAGACAAAGGGAATATTTTATAAAAATTAAAGTACGGTAATGATACTTTTTGATAGTCACATAAAATACAGGGTGTTCCATTTAAAATTACATACTGAGCAAATAATATACTTGCGTTTTGACTCACCCTGTATTCAATATAGAGAAAATTAGCAATATCAAACCTTTATGAAAATTTTGACAATAAATAAAAAAATATGGCATCAATAATCCATTGCTTTTGTGCTTATTTTTATTTATACAGTGAGTTTAACTTGTTACGATTTTCATATAAAATTGGTTATAATTTTGTAAGTACCATGTATAAATGACAAACCTTTATATTTTTGTAATGGAGAAGTTAAGATGATTTCGAGTATAAAATAAAGTATAGAGTGTTCCATTTAAAAAAAAAACATAAGTTTGATCGGCCACTATGTTATCGAACACCCTGTAACATTCTAAATAATTTTGAAATGTGAATCTCAAAGTTGGCTACAATTTTTGTTATTAACTTTTATTGCTATCTATAACTATAACGGATCTACGGAGCTTTACTCAACTAATCAATCACCCTGTACATATAATTCTTATAGTTGGTAAAAGTATTATATATTGTTGATTAATTGGCAAAACCACATAGTATCAAATTATAAGCTTAATGGTATCCGTTTAATTTGATAGGTAAATAAATACTAATTCGGTATGATTCTCCGAAGTTGATGCAATCCATGCAATCCAACTCCAATTCAGATAAATAGCTGCGATGTACCGTTTACACACGACGATAAATTGAAACAACTCGATCGTTACAGTAAGTGGATGCAATCTATGAAATCGATGCAATCCAACTTCAATTCCGATAAATCGCTGCGATGTACCGTTTACACACAACTATAAATTGCAACAACTCGATTGATATCGATAAATTGCTTGATTTATCGCTGTGTGTAAACGCCGCTTTAGACATGCGATTTTTGGTCTCGCAACGGCCCGCAGTGCGAGTTTGGTCTCGCAACATGTCTATAGGCCAGGATAATAAGACAAAAATATACCCTGTTCGTGACACTTCAGCAGTCAGGGTACTGAAGCGTTTTTTCGACAGGTAATACCTATAGGAACTGATTATACGCTCTGAGCTTCGCTGGTGTCGCTCCTAGCGGTTACTAATTCAACTTTCACCGGTAATTTTTAAATTTATTATTTAATTGTTATCGCTTAATATTTACAACGCTAAAATGCAATTAAATTGTAATAGATTTTAAGATTTTGCTAATCATTTTGACGTTCTATTGATGAAATATTAATTTCTTACTTCGGATACTTTCACAATTATCATGTAGATGGCGCCAAGATGAATTTATAATTACATATTACAGAACATTAAAAAACGCAAATTCAGTATTTAAAACGTAAGTATATTTAAGGTAAAAATATAAACCACAGCTTTGATCAACTAATATTTTTTATAATTAATGTTTTTAATTTTAATTTAAAATTAATCACTTTGACATTTATGTCAAATTTCCGGTAAACGTTTACAGACTTGTCACTACTGGCGCTCACGAATTTATATATATCCCCTCTACGTACGAGCTCACAGCGTATAACTATTTCCTGCGTAGGATCTGGCGGCCATTTTTATTTATAAACAATTAACTGTCAAAAAATTGAATTTTCCCCTTATTTTTCAAATCAACGGAAAACAGTGAAACTTATGATTTTTTTAGTACAAATATCTTCTAGATTATGGAAATAGCTTTAAGATGACGTATTACAAAGTTTGATTTACTCATTTATTGGTAATCTAATTGCGAAAAAAGGTCGGAATTGCAAAAAAAAAATATTTTCTAAATAAATGTTTTAAAAATTACCCTACAGCTTTGAAATTTTTGTCAAATGAGGGTTCTTTGGTCCTTAATATTTGATAAAATTTCAAAGTGATTCATTCAATTGTTTAAATTTTATCCAAATTGTTTATCCAAGGGAGCATTTTTTTGCAATAACATAAGTCAGAACTATTCATATAACATAACTATTCAAGAACTAGAACTAACGTTAAGAGAAATGAAAAACAATAAAGCTTCTGGTCCCGGAGGTATTCCAATTGAACTCATTAAGCACAGCACGACACAGGCAAAAGAAATTTAATTGAAATATTCAACGGATGCCTTTCAGGCAATAGTGGCGTGCCCTCTGAGTGGAAAAACTCCATAACTACCCCTATATACAAAAAGGGTGGTAGAAAAAGTTGTAATAATTACAGAGGCATTAGTGTGACCGGCTCAGTTGGAAGACTGTACGGACGAATAATAAAGAAACGGATAGAAAAGGAGTGGCAAGATTCCGAAGAAAAAAGTGGATTTAGGGCAGGTAGATCATACACAGATAACATTTTCTGCATAAGGCAATTACTAGAAAAACGTTCTGCTAGAAATCTAGAAACCCACATGGTATTTGTAGACTTAAAAAAAGCATACGATACCGTTCCCAGAGAAAAAATGTTTGAGGTATTACAACAAACCACTTTAAATAGAAAATACATCCAAACAATAAAAGATCTCTATGCTAATGCAACAACAGCAATTAAAACTGGAACGAAACTTTCAAATACCTTTGAAACTTCGAAAGGCCTTTTGCAGGGATGCTGTCTGTCGCCCACTTTATTTAAAATTTACCTTACACAAGTGTTGAAATATTGGACTAGGAAATGCCAAACAATGGGGATACCAGTAGGAGATTCTTATTTGTATACGTTGCTATTTGCTGACGACCAAGTTGTGATTGCTGCTGATAAAGATGACGCCAGTTACATGATTAGAAAATTGAAAAAGGAGTACCGAAAATGGGGTTTGGAAATGAGCAAGGAGAAAACTGAATACCTTGTAGTCGGAGGTGATACTGAAGACTTAGAATTAGAAGGGGAATACATAAAAGGATGTGATGAATTTAAATATCTATGTTCTATTTTTGACAAAAACTCCCCATGCGATCAAGATATAGAATATCGAATAAGTCAAGGAAGACAAGCTATAAAACAGCTGAATGGCATTTGGTGGAGTACAGGATTGCAAAATCAGACAAAGAAAAAAATCTACCAAACTATCGTGGAAGGAATTGTCCTGTACAACTCGGAAGTGTGGGAAGTCAAAGACCGACAAAATAAACGACTACAAGCTTTAGAAATGGACGCGCTTAGAAGAAGCTGCAGAATATCTAAACTGCAGCATATCCCAAACGAAGAAATAAAAGAAAGAATGGAAGTAGAAAATGATATTATAGACAGAATAGAACAAAATAGATTGATATGGTGTGGGCACGTCCAGAGAATAGGACCAACAAGATGGCCCAAGAAAATGATCCAGTATGCACCACCCGAGAGAAGAAAAAAGGCAGACCGAAGAGAACATGGATACAAGATGTAGAGAAAGCAATGAACAGTAGACAACTCAACGAGGAAGATATTCGTGACCGAAAAGCATGGCGAATAGGATGCGGGAAACGGCGAATGCTGTAGAACACCCGATGTATATATATATATATATATATATATATATATATATATATATATATATATATATATATATATATATATATATATATATATAATATATATATATATATATATATATATATATATATATATATATATAAGTCAGAAAAAAATGACTTAAGAACCATTCCATAGGTGTCAAATGAAAGAGCATGAGCTACATTTTCAACATGGTTTAAAAAAATGAATAAAAGTGCATTTATTAGTAATAAATAATTATGCAAAAGTATCGTCAATTTTTCTTTATAAAGTTTTTGAATAACTTTTTCCAAAAAAATTAATTTTTATACCCTGTTTTAAGTGCACAACTACCAAGTAATGTTATCTATATCATAATTGATAAAAAATTGTAATAAATATGTATAATTTCTTATATAACAAAATAAAAAGTTTATAGGGAAAGATTTACGATACATTTACATAATTATTTATTACTAATAAATGCATTTTTTTATTCACTTTTTTTAAACCAAGTTGAAAATATAGCTCATGCTCTTTCATTTGACACCTGTGGAATGGTTCTAACGTCATTTTCTTCTGACTTATGTTATTGCAAAAAAATGCTCTCTGGGATAAACAGTTTGAATAAAATTTAAACAATTGAATGAATCGCTTTGAAATTTTTATCACGTATTAAGCACCAAAGAACCCTTAATTGACAAAAATTTCAAAGTTTTACACTAAGTTTTACAACAGTTATTGCGAAAATAATTTTTTTTGCAATTCCGACCTTTTCTCGCAATTATATTAACAATAAATGAGTATATCAAACTTTGTAATACGTCATTTTAAAGCTTCTTCCATAATCGCGAAGATATTTATACTAAAAAAACCATAAGTTACCCTGTTTTCCATTGATTTGAAAAAAAAGTGAAAAATGCTATTTTTTGACACTTAATTGTTTATAAATAAAAATGGCCGCCAGATCCTACGCAGGAAATAGTTACAATTTGCTCTTATAGGTATTACCTGTCGAAAAAACGCTTCAGTACCCTGGCTGTTCAAGTGTCATGGAAAAAACCTTATTACCCTGGACTACTACTGAAACATTTTGAGACAGTTGCTTAGACCAAAATCGCGCAACGTGTCTTAGTCCATGTGCACAGTGGGCCGAAAAATTCAAAAAGCGGCCATAAATCGATTTCGATGAAAGTATTAGTCTGGCTTTCAGAATTTGTAGGTACTCCGAGAAATAGATAAATAATGTTTTCCTAGAATTTGAAGCAGGTAGAAGGCATATTGCGGCAGCCATCGGTTCTCAAAACCAGACTTTTGTGTTAGGATCATTTCTTTGCGAACATTCATTTAGTGTACTACTAAATGTCAACTAGTGAATGTGTGTTATAAAGTGTCTGACTCAAGTGGTTAATTGTACAGAAAACTTTCTCAAGGTATGTATTTTCATGTTATATAAATACTTATGAATCAAAGTTAAATTAGTATACATATAGATATAATTACTATGTAGTCGATTTTATTGAAAATTTTATATTATACTTTAAAATTATGTTGAGATATAACATATTTTCCGATCCGATCCGGCTTTGAAAAAATATTAAAAAAATAGCTTGATCATTCCCTAATAACATACTAAAATTTGATAGGCGCCTTCAAGCGCCTTTTTGAGATATTTTGGTTTTGCTTATCGATATGCATGAACCATATCCAACGAATGTATTCTGTAACCATAACAGCACATTTTATTTTGTTATTTAAAATGTAACACCTAGTAATTTCTATTTTCTTGTTGCGTTACTTTATTTACCTTGATAGAGAATATAGTTAAGTTTGTTCGTAATGGTGGTTGTAAGTCTTATTTCATTTGCGTCTTCAAAAAATTTTTTTTATGTAATGTTTTTCTATATTTTTCACAGTGAAAATGGTCACCAGAAGGCAACTGTTTGACGTTTTGTATGAAAAGGATAAGTTACAACGTTCCAGTCGCACAGAATATCTGTTCAAGTATTTGGTGAGACACTACAAAATTGAAAATGATGCAGACGCCATGTTAAAAATGAGGATTTTCACTTCAAAGTTTTGCAACGTCGTTTATGCAAAGCTTGATCAATGTGGGAGAAAAACGGATAGATTTGTGAAAAATAATACAGCGTGGTTAAGTGTATGTGTATTTGAAGAAACTGGATTAGAAATTGATCCGAATGCTGAGCCACAACCAGGAACTTCATCTGGAGGTAGGCGTGGTCGTCCAAGCAAAGAATTTTCTGCGAGTAGTGTAAGATCAAAACGTCGAAAGACTTCAAAGCTGTCATCGACGTTCGAAACCGAGGAGCTTACTTTAGCTGCAAGGAGAAAACTAAAGACTGAAGGAAAAGACGATGCCGCAAAACTTGTCTCTGAAGCACTTTTGACTCCGACTCGAGCCGGTAAAATTAGGACAGCTTGGCAGAAAGCTCAGAAGTCAAAAAAAATAATTCCACTCACCCCAGATGAAGCGCTATCAGTAATGATTGAATCAAAAGATACCAAACATTCATATCTTGTTCACAGACGAATAGCAAAAGAACATTTTGCTGATATATATCCGTCTTATCACAAGCTTCGAGAAGCAAAATTACGCTGCTATCCCCGAAAAGAAGGACAAACTGTAAGTGAGTCATGTGCAGAAATATTATTACAGGACCTCTTAGATCATACAGTTAAACGGATAGTAGAATTGCAAAAACCAGTTCTTCGTTCATTATCAACTGAACTTCTAAAGAATTTGAAACTGTTGCTGAAATGGGGATGCGATGGAAGCACCGGTCATTCACAATACAAGCAACTTTTCTCCGATAATAGTTTTGGTGATGGCGATTTATTTCTTACATCCATAGTGCCATTACAGTTATATGCGGAGCAACCTGGACAAGATAAAATTATTGTGTGGCAAAATCCCCGTCCATCGTCAACTCGATTTTGTAGACCTATACGCTTTCAGTTTAAGAAAGAAACGAAAGAGCTGACGGTACAGGAGACATCATATATAGAAAATCAAATTTCAGAACTTCAACCCACTATTGGTATGCTGGATAGTGAAGAAATTGCAGTTTCTCATGTTTGTGTGATGACGATGATAGACGGCAAAGTGTGTAATGCAATAACGGAAACAGCTTCTTCACAAACATGTTATATATGTAAAGCAACCCCCAAACAAATGAATGACATCGAAAAACTATTAAAGAGGGAAGTTGTCCAAGAAAATTTGAAATTTGGATTGTCAACTCTACATGCCTGGATCAGGTTTTTCGAATGTTTGCTGCACATTTCCTATAGATTAGAAGTTAAAGTTTGGCAAATTCGAGGAAGTAACAACAGAGCAGTTTTTGAAAACAAGAAACGTACCATACAACAAATTTTCAGAGACAGAACAGGTTTGCTTGTGGATATACCTAAGAGTGGAGGTAGTGGAACTACTAATGACGGCAACACAGCTCGACGATTTTTTGCTGACCCCTCACTGTCTAGTGAAATTACTGGCATAGATAAAGATGTCATTATGCGATTTGGTATTATATTACGCACCTTATCTTGTGGCTATGCAATCGATGTGCGAGCTTTTGAAGAGTATTGTTTGGAAACCGCAAAACTGTATGTCGCTAAATATTCATGGTATTATATGCCTTCTAGCGTGCATAAAATATTACTCCATGGAGCCATAGTAATCAAGGAGGCTATTCTGCCTATCGGTCAATTGTCAGAAGAAGCCCAAGAATCAAGAAATAAGGATCTCAAAAGTTTTAGGGAGAAACATACACGAAAAATTTCGAGAATATCAGGAAATCAAGATTTGTTAAACAGGCTCCTTATAACTTCAGATCCAGTAATTTCATCTTTGCGGCAGTACCCACTCCGAAAAAGTTCAAACATATCTTCTGAAGTTGTATCCTTGTTGAAGGCGCCCTCGTTAGAATCAATGGAAGCAGATTCTCTTAGAGCTCTACAACTTAATATGGAAAGCCGCCAAGTTTCTTCATCCGACGAGGAAGACGACAGCGCGAGCGACGTAGATTTTTAGTGGTAAGCATACTATTGTATTTACAAGGGCGGATCTAAGGGGGCCCAGGGGCCCATACCCCCCTTGGGATTCACATTTTGAACTGATTATAAAGTTAAAAATTAAATTTTAGTATTTAAGTATATCAAAGTAAGTTATAAGTATAATCTTTTAAGCACTAATATATTAGATTTTAAATAGACTTTATTTCATGCCATTTTTACCCCCTCCCTTGCTAGATTTTTCTATCGCTATGCCCCCCCTTGAGACTTTTCTGGATCCGCCCTTGTTTATTTATTTAGAAGCTAATAAACTTGTTACAGAGCGGAATTTTTATTTTTATACCTATTACCAAACATATTTTGATAAATTTCTCTAAGTTTTTTCGAATTTGTACCTAAATAATTTATAATCTTACTATACTTAGTAACAAGTAACGTATTTTACGGTAATTCATTTTATTTTGTTAATATTTTTTAACCATATAAACAATTAATTGCATAAAGATGGAAAAGTCTACTCAATGTAATTATTAACCTTATGGCCCCCCTAAAAGTTACGCCTGGGTAGTTTAATTTTTTTTATTATTTTTTCCTTTAAAAGACTACAATTTTAAAGCCCTTCAGCCCATTTTCAGATTTTTAACCGCTTTTTGCATTTTCTGGCCCACTGTGATGTGGTGAGACCGCTCCCGTCTGGAAAAATTTCTGATTCGGTTTCTTTGTGGAGTCCTATTCAAAAATGTCCCCTTTAAACAAATCTAAAGGGTGCCGGGTAGAATTGTTGGGCAGAAATTGTTTAAAAAATTTTTTTAAACAAATACAAAAGATCACTTTTTTTGCTTCGAAACATATATTTTTAAGTTTTGTCGGTCATTCTGAACAAGAAAGGTATCTTGTAAATTGTCTCAAAAATTGATAGTTTTCGAGTTATAGGCGATATAAAATCTGAAAAATGCGAAAATACGCATTTTCGAGGCTTAAAAACTCATATTTAAATTAGTATTTTTGTGGTTGCCAGATACTTGAATTGAAGTTTAAACATTCAGCCTCAAGATCCTGAAAAGAGATTGCATCTAACGTTAACTTAAACCATCGTTTTTTAATTGTTAGATATGCATGTCCATCCGATTTTTTTGCCGGAGCATTTCAAAAATCTCCAATTTTGCTCCGAAAGATATTTTTTATAGATTCCTTGGGATATTCTAAATAAAATAAGTTTTCTGACATTTTTCTCAAAAGGTAACAGTTTTAAAGTTATAAGTGATTTAAAATCCGAAAACGCGTTTTTTGGCATTTTTCGGATTTTAAATCGCTTATAACTTTAAAACTGTTAACTTTTGAGAAAAATGTCAAGAAACTTATTTTATTTAGAATATTCCAAAGAATCTAGAAAAAATATTTGTCGGAGGAAAATAGGAGATTTTTGAAATAGAGCGCGCCGCACCAAAAAAAAATCGGATAAACACGCATATTTAACAATTAAAAACAACGGTATAAATTAAGGCAGGCTAGATGCGATCACTCTTCAGAATATTGAAGCTGAATGTTTACTCTTCAATTTAAGTATCTGGCAACCTCAAAAATACTAATTTAAATATGAGTTTTTAAGCCTCAAAAATGCGTATTTTCGCATTTTTCAGATATTAAATCGCGTATAACTCGAAAAATATTAATTTTTAAGAAAAATTAAAAGATACCTTTCTTATTTAGAATGACCCAAAAAATCTAAAAATATATGTTCCAGGGCAATAAAACGTGATCTCTTGTATTTGTTTAAAAAATTGTTTAAACATTTTCTGCCCAAAAATTCCGTCCGGCACCCTTCAGATTTGTTTAAAGGGGACAATTTTGAATAAGAATCCACAAAGAAACCGAATCATACATTTTTTTCGGACGGGAGCGGTCTCACACATGGACTATCTATTATGTGACTTATTATCTAACCCGACTGGAATATAATCAAAATTTGGTTTTAAATATGAGATTGGAAAACTTAATGCAGGTAATTGGATTTCAACTGTTGAATCAGTTATAACTAAACAACTGGCTTGATTACACATCCCCGGGGAAACGAATTATGTCGAATATACTAATATAATCAATCACCATTGTACTGGTGCTGAATACAATCTCATTATGACCTGTTAAACAAGATATAATATGTCTGTATTGCATGAAAACATTAATTTGAGCCAATACCAAAAATATTTGTTTTCTAAATCTGATCAAGTTTTCGACTAAAGAAATATAAACGGTCGATTATGAATACAAAACTACACTTTATGCAATTTGCATAGATTTTAAAGAAGATCTATTACAAAAAAATATTAAATCAAGTGTGCAGGCAATGAAATATCTCGCCCAAACAAGAACAATGATATAATTTTAATAAAAAATAGAGTCAAAAACACAACAAGAAAAGAAAATACTTGAAGAAGGTTTAATTAAAAACGAAATTTGAAGTATAAGTACTACTAAAGCAAGGGGATAAACTGTCTACGTCTACTATACTCAATTTAATACTTGAAATTTGAATTTAATAATTAGTGCCACCCACGATTTCGTTGAACCCTCATCGATTTTCATGGAGTAGTTAGAGGATACCACAAAGAACAAGGGTGATATGACGCCAACTTGCGCTTTTACCCTGGGGGTGGATGCCACCCCTATTCGGTGGTGAACATTATTTTAATAAAAATAATACCATATGTCGATAGAGGGACAAATTTTAAGCAAAATTTGTTATAGAAAGTTATTACGATAAATCAATACTTTTTGAGTTATTAAAGATCAAAAATTTTATTTTTTCCTAAATAAAATGCATGTTTCAAAGCTCTTTTTCACGTATAACTCAAAAAATATAAGCTTCTACAAAAAAGTTATTATTACTAAAATTGAAGACAATAAAAAACTGAATACACTCCTTACTTAAAGAACTAAACTAATGTCAATTCAAAGTGAATTATGGGTAATTGAATGTATATTTTTTTCGACGAGTACTCAAATCTAAGTATTCAAGCTTAAATAACGGGACAACGATGCAATTTATAAAATATACATTTTAAACACTTGTCAAAGCACTTCTGAATACCTACCAAACGAGCTCCAGAAAGTTAATAGCATCTAAATTAAGCAAGTTATGACGAAAATAAGAGAACCCTTTCGAATTTGACCCAGGGCCTAGTTTTGGCCCAAAACTAACCTTTCAAGCATCTTGCTAAATGATGTTTTATTCAAAAAAAATCTCAAAAATTTAATTCAAATGATATGACGTCTCAAAAAATATAGTTTTTGAAATCTTCGTAGTTTTATAGAATTACCACCAATTTAAGACGCTATTACTCAAGTTTGAACAAATCTATTACAGTTTTGTAAGTGCTTTTTTAAAGCTTAGGATGTAACCTTTAAAATGCACTAAATTATTTTACTTTAGAAGTGAAATGATCTATTTCTTTTGGAAAAAATTAAGAAGGATAACAAAAATGCAATACAAAAACCGAAAATTACCAGCTAAAAAAATGTTTATACAAAGTGATCAACACTTTTTTCTGTAAAACTTACCTAAAATACATTTAATAATAATACATTTAATAATAAGCTTCAACAATAATAAATGTTCAGCAAAAAAAATTGTTTTGGCTCTTATACAGTATGTCTGCGTAACTTGGAACCTATTGATAACTTTTTCATTATCAGTTTTACGAAAAAAAGTTATTATTTATAAAATACTATGCATCGTATATAATATAAGATGCAATCATCAAATATCAAATTTAATTAATTTTATACGAGGTATGTCAAAAATATGAATTTCACTCAAGAGTAAAGTACCCTTTACATTTCACAATATCGAAAATTGTTATTAAGAAAAGTTGTTTGGAATTAAAAAAATTGTTTTAGTGTTTAATTACATAAGTGTAAGTTTTTTCCGTAAAAGTGATAATAAAATAGTTATCATAATTATAATAAAATGATGATGAGTATCCGTAATTTGAGAAAAAACTGAAAAAAAATTTTTCGATTAGAATGATGTAGAATGATGATTTTTTGATATTCTGGAATATAAAGGTACTTTCCTCTTTAATGAAATTCATATTTTTGACATAACTCGTATAAAATTAATAAAATTTGATATCTGATGGTTAAGTTTTAGATTTTTGACTATCCTGAGCATTTTATGAAGAATAAATTTTTTTCGTAAAATTGATAATAAAAAAGTTTTCCATGTGGTTCCTAGCTACGCATACATACTGTATAAGAGCTTCTGTATAAGAATTTTCAAATTGCAATGCCATATTCGGATTCAGCATAATCAAAAACAAAATAGAAACACATTTTATCAAAGTAAAATGATGAATTTACCGATATTTTTAAAATTATTTATACAAAACAATTGTTATTGTTTAAACAATTAATAAACATTTAGCGGCCAAATCTGCGAGTAGAACTTTTTACTTTAACAAGTATATAAACTAACAAAAAAAGTTTTAGAAAAATATAAGCTTGTTTGAATTTTTCCGAAACAATGCATATTTTCGTTTTAATTGCACTCCCCTAATAGGAATGGCACATTTCTAATATTCTGCCGATTTTATTAACGCAAATATGTGTAATTTTAAAATTCCGATTTACCTTATTAGTCTTTATATCCATTGTGATATTTCGTTTTTTAACATTAATGACTTTGATTAAAATACTTGTTTGTAAATTGCATTACATACTTTTTTTTTAAATATTATTTATTGCGTCTTGCCGGTAGCAAATTTAAATATAATTAATGATACCTTGTATGTCTCTCTATAACACTTGTTATTAATATAATTTTTTCAAATACTGGTATATAAATATTTCAATTAATATAAATATATTATATACAGGGTGTTTCATTAATAATTGTCCATATAGTAACTGGAGAAACCTTAGCACAAAATACGAAGATTTAACCTAAAACACTTAAATAAAATGTGGTTCCTTACTGAGCTACAGGGTGTTTTATCTAAAAATTTAAAAATTATTTTTACTCAGAATTTTAAAACTATTCGACGTATCCTTTTCACACTTGGTAGGAAGTATAGGTACTGTACAAACTACTAAATTATGTTAAACATATGTTTCTGTCTATTACCAGAGGCGTACAACGGGGGAAAGTGTATGGTTGACCCTTTCCAAATTCTACACCACTGGCGGAATTGCTATTTTAGTTCAATTTTTGGATTCTCCAATACTTTCTACGAAAATAATATACTCTTCATTCGTAACGATAAAGTCATTAGTTTTCGAGATCTTTGAAGTTAAAAATGAAACGACACGGTTATTTTGATGAATGTATTGTGTCGCTTCATTTTTAATTTCAAATATCTCGAAAACTAATCATTTTATCGTTACGAATGAAGAGTATATTATTTACATAAAAAGTATTGAAAAATAAAAAAATTACACTAAAATAGCAATTTCGTCAGTGGCGTAGAATTTGGGAAGGGTAAACCTGCTACTATCCCCTGCCGTACGCCTCTGGTAGTAGCTAGAAACGTCTATTTATCTTAAATTAGTAGGATGCAGTACCTAAATTTTCTGCCAAGTAGGATAAGGATACGCCAAATAGTTTTAAAGTACTGGGTACAAATAATTTTTAAATTTTAATCATATGAATCATACCATAAATTAATCAAAGTAACTGTGTCGTTTCCCATTTAACGTCAAATATCTCGAAAACTAATGACTTTATCGTTACCATTGAGGAGTATATTATTGATGTAGAAAGTATTGGTGAATCTAAAAATGGCACTAAAATAGTACTTCCTCCAGTGGCGTAGAATTTGAGAAGGGTCAACCATTTACTATCCCTGCCGTATGCCTCTGGTAGTAGCTAGAAACGTTTGTTTATCATAATTTAGTAGGATGTATAGTAGTCGCACTTCTGCCAAGTATGAAAAAGATACATCGAATAGTTTAAAAATTCTGGGCAAAAATTGTTTTTAAATTTTTAGATAAAACACCCTGTAACTCAGTAAGGAACCACATTTTATTTAAGTGTTTTAGGTTAAATCTTCATATTTTGTACTAAGGTTTCTCCAGTTACTATATGGACAATTATTAATGAAACACCCTGTATATACAGATTGTCTCATAAATTAGTAAATTTTCAGAGATGATATTTTATAATTCTTAATTGATAAATTTACTATTTCTACATTGTCATCTGATACTTTACTATTCGCCGTTTGTAAATTTGTCTCTGTTTTTTTTTTAGCTTTTTGCAACATTTCTCTGTACGTTTGACCTCTCCTCTCTTTAAAAGCATGACGCTTAGTTTTAATCCTAACCAGTTGAAATCTAGAGAAGTCAATAGAGAACGAAAACATTCATTGTTTCGGAAAAATTCAAACAAGCTTATAGGTACATATTTTTCTAAAGCTTTTTTTGTTAGTTTATATACACGTTGAGGTAAAAACTTCTACTCACAGATTTAGCCGCTAATTGTTTATAAATTGTTTAACCTTCCGATGACCAACCTTTTTTTGTTACACGGATGACCAAGGAGGGAAAATGACCCCGGTCAAAAATGTCAAAAATGACAATTAACAAAAAAATGAAGTTTTTTTTATGGCATGGACTTTATGTCATTCAGCCAGTCACAACATGAATATTAGTGTCATGTGTAGTGTAGTGTGTATGTTGAGTAAGTGTCTTGTTACTTTGCAAAGTCGACGTCATTAGCGTAAAACTACTTGGAATTACACATAATAGACGGTATTTTATAAACATCCACTTCAGAATATATTTTTTATTCGTAAAATATAGGGAATTTTTTTTATTTCAAAATAGGAGGATATCTAGAATGATATTAAAGTCAAATAAAAAAATAATGAGTTAAAAGTTGAAAATACTTTTGAATTTATTAAAGAAAAACATACGCTGGGGTCACAATTTCCCCGCTTGGTCATCCGAAGGTTAAACAATAACACTTGTTTTGTATAAATCATTTTAAAAATATCGATTCTGTATGCTGAATCCGAATATGGTATTACAATTTGATTCAAAGATTTGGAGCCCTTATACAGTATGTCTGCGTAACTAGGAACCATATGCTAAACTCTTTTATTGTCAAATTTACGAAAAAAAGCTAATATTCATAAAATGCTTTGTATAGTCTAAAATCTAAAACTCAACCATCAGATATCAAACTTTATTAATTTTATACGAAATATATTAAAAATATGAACTTCGTTATAGAGTAAAGTACCTTTACATTTCAGAATATCAAAAATTATTATGTTTTAATAAGCAATAACATCCCTTTACTTGAAAAAAAAATGCAAATTATTTTCAAATTACGGATACCCAACATCATGTTATTGAAATTATAATAACTATTTTATTGTCAACTTTACGAAAACAGGTTATTCTTCATAAAGTTCTCTATCTGGTCTAAAATTTAAGATGCAATGAGATATCAAACTTTTACAATTTTATACGAGGTATGTAAAAACATATTATGAATTTCGCTTAGCAGTTAAGTAAATGTTTAGTTCACAATATTGCAATTAGAAGAATGTAATTGGATATTAAAACATAGTTTTTAATTTCAAACAACTTTTTTAATAACAATTTCGATATTGTGAAATATAAAGGTACTTTACTCTTGAGCGAAATTTATATATTTTTTGACATACCTCGTATAAAATTAATAAAATTTGATATCTGATTGTTGAATCTTAGATTCTATACGATGAAAAGCATTTTATAAAGAATAACTTTTTTTCGTAAAACTCATAATAAAAAAGTTATCAATAGGTTCCAAGTTACACAGACATACTGTATAAAAGCTATTTTTTGAACATTTATTATTGTTTAAGATTGTTATTAAATGTATTTTAGGTAAGTTGTGCAGAAAAAAGTTTTGATAACTTTGTACAAACATTTTTTTAACTGATATTTTTTGGATTTTGCATTACATTTTTTAACTTTCTAAATTTTCTCACAAAGAAGTTGTTTATTTTATGTCTAAAGTAAAATAATACAGTGCATTTAATCTTGGGCTTTAAAAAACACCTATAAAATAGTAATATTTCTGTTCAAACTTGAGCAATACCCTCTTAAAGTGATAGTAATTCTGTAAAACTACAAAGTTTTCAAAAATTACATTTTTTGAGACGTCGTATCATAATTAAATTTTTGAGGTTTTTTTTAATAAAACATCATTTTTTACACATTAAATGTTACACATTTTTAAATCATTTTTAAACAAAATTCATGTAAATCTCATTTTCCCCCCACACCGTACTAATGCCCATCTATTTTATTTCTTTTTATTAGATCTCTTAATTGTTCTTCTTTTATGTCTAATTTGTAAAATTTCATTTGATCAATTAGTTAAAGAATTATATCAAGTGACTAAATCAAAGAATAAAGTCACCTCTACAGGATCCTGAAGAAATTTTTGTCATTAATTTATTACTAATCTGTAATTTATAAGTAATAACACAGATTAACCCAACACAGATGCGAAACCCTGGCGATAACTCTGGTACCGAGTTTTGGTAAACTCCTCCTACTTTGAGTTACCAAAAGGGTAGTCGCTTAGTATCTCGCTTAGTATGTAGGCTTAACCTTATTGTCAGTTCCTGAATAACCTCGACAGTACATGCGCTTGTTGTAGTGTTAAATTGACGGGCTGATTATTGGGATTTTTTTCTATTTATCAAGTGTGTAAATAGTTTTGTTATATTTTTAAAAATGGTTGGATATACGTGTATTTGTGAAGGGTGTTCATCTAAGGCGGGTCAAGGAATATCATTTTTTAGATTGCCAAAGGATAAAATAAGGTATGTAGTGTCATTAATAAATTGATTTACTTTCTAAATACTGATTAAGCGGCATATTACTTATATCATATTAATTATATTAATCTCGAAACACACATAAAATGGTTACTCAAGCTATGTGTGTTAGAAATAGTTCCAATAGTATTTTTTCAAGAAATATTTTGATAAGTCTGAAAAAATCCTGTCTTGAAAACAGTAAATTTTAGTTACTAGTAAGAATGAATAACGCCCTGTTATTGAAGATAGTCAAAATAATCTTAAAACATAAAAGAGATATTAACAAGACATTAAATTTTTATTAAAAAACATCTTATGTTATAGGAGTGAGCTATGGTTAAAAGCTACTAAAAGACAAGATTTGTTAGAAGAGGAGGATTTAACTAGATACAGAATTTGCGAAAAGTATCTTGAAAATAAATTTTTATGCACATCTTCACGACGAAAACTCTTGTATGACAATGCTTTGCCGTCAATTTTTACCGAATCTAAAGATATCTGCGCGAATACGTCTGAGGAGCCGCCGAAAAAAGTTCAAATATTGTCAGGTAAAAAATTAGGTAAATATCAATAATTTCAATAATAAAAAGATATGATTTTTCAGATAATAGAATAACGCCTGCGGCAGAAAATTTACAGTTAATATCCTCTAAACAAGTTTCTATCAGCCCCAATAAAAAAAGATGGACACATTACTAAAAGAATTACAAAAGCTGTTTCCCAGTTATCACCTTCAGTATTATTACAAACACTAGCATCTTTTATGTATAACTTGCCACGTGAATCTAAACTGAAATATAAAATCAGGTTTTTAAAATGAAAACTTTTGAATAGAAAAATATGTAAAAAACAAAACGGTACAAAACAAGAGAGAGCAGTATAAAAAATTATGTGACAAATTTCTTAATAAATCATTGGCCGAAATTGTAAAAACTCAGGCACTGTTGCAGAAAAAAGTCCCAAAGGCCAGAAGATATTCTCAGGAATACAAACAATTCGCTCATTATACTTTTTTGGACCCAAAACTTATCACTTTTTGAAAAAAAATCTTTATTTACCAACTAAACGTTGTTTATATAAGTAAATTTGATTATATAATTAACCTGGAATTTGAAAATTATTATATTAACAACACTTTATCTGGTTTTTTTTTCTGGAAGGTCATACCTGGAATTCACAAATGACTGTCACTAAACGACTGTCACTTTTCTAATACCTAGTTTATTTTCTCTTGTTTTATTAAGGAAAAACTTTGTTTTATTTTGTTTGGTAGCTAGTTTACTTTCTCTTGTTTTGTACCTACCTAGAATTCCCAAATTACCCTATTATATTTATATCGTGTTCAATTCCAAGCAACTTTTTATTATTTTTCAATATACACAGAAATTTAATAATTGACCATTTATATATAAATCTTTAACGATTGTCATTTTTCTAACAGTTAGTTAACTTTCTCTTGTTTTGTTAAGGACATATGTACCTAGAATTTTCAAATTACCTATTGTATTTTTATTTCCTTTTTCGTTTAACACATAAGTTTATTAAATGACCAATGTTTTGTTAAGTTTTGTTTGTCTTAATTTTTAGTGTAAATATAGTAAACATCAAATCAGGTGTAAAAGTAAGTATTATAGACCAAATGAACTATTTTGTAAGTTATCAATCGTATTGGTGCAAACACCGGCACAACAACTGTGCTCCTTAGTTTCAAGGTTACCAACTTTTGTACCGGCATCATAGCATAGCTTTCGCATCTGTGTTGGGTTAATCTGTGATACTAATTATACAATTTGGATTTTTTAATAAAGTATAAAGGTGTTATAATACATATTTTACCTAAAAACAACAAATATGTTTTTAGTTTGTAGAAACTTTATATAATTTCTTAAATTTTAAATTTTTTAATTTTATTTCATCTATTTTTATACTAGACCTGGATCGCGCGTACCAAAAAAAGTTGATTAATAGCAAGCTGAAAATTCACGGTGTCTAGTCGAACAAACTTTGATGTATGGGAACACTGTATATATAAAAATATTTATAAAATACATTATATATAATAAATTAATATATATTAAAATACAATATATAGATAATATATAATATATCTGGTATATATTTAATATCTGGTTTTGGTAACACTTTAGAAAAAGTCAAGCGTCGCCACTGGCATATAGTTAATATTTTATTTCGCACTATTACCTCAAAAATCGGAATAAACTCTTGTGAAAATGTTTGACACTTTTATTTCGCACAATGCGTTGTTGCCCTTTTCAAAATATGTATGTATTTACTAAAAAGTATGTTTTAGGTATTTTATAAAAAAAAGTTAATTAAATTTAATAAATTAAAAAAATATTTGATTTTCGTGTATTTTATTCGAAATTGTTTGGTTCAAATTATTACTACCAAAAAAGCAAGACCAGCAAGACTCTTGCAGCAAGACCAAGACCAAGAACAAGACCGGCTAGTGCAAGACCAAGACCAAGACCAAGACCAAGACTGTCTTTTAGGTGCAAGACCAAGACCAAGACCAAGCTTGCAAGAACAAGACCAAGACCAAGACTAGCCTGGTCTTGCACTTGTTCTTGTTTTGCTCATCGCTAAGGAAAGAAGACATACGTGAATGCAAGGACTGCAAGGTAATAGTCAGACTGTAAGCCAACAACATAAGCTGCTTGTTCTGGACATCGAAGTAAAAAGCGAAACTAAACAAAAATATTGGAGAGGACCACAAAAAATCAAGTGGTGGATGCTAAAAGATGAGAAGAAGGTCTATTCAGGGAAAGAATAGTAGAAAAATATATTGGAACATGAAAGAAAGCCCTAACACAATTTGGAGAAAAATGGCCAATATTATTAAGGCGGAAATACATATCCGCGCCGCGAACTCCGCGCCGTGTGAGCGCCGCGCGTTTGAGGCGCGGTTATTGTTCGTTAAAATTTTTCATTTTGACGACCCAGAGGAAACATACGAACGTTTAGTAATTGTAGATAATCATGTCTCTGTCCTGTACTTCTACTACATCTTATTTTGTTATTACATATTCTGAAAATATTTTCTTGTGTCATCTTATGCAATTTACTATTTTATGTGGAATAAGCCACAGTTTGCGAACATTTCGGGAACTACCTTTTCGCTTCCCGGCGACACAAATATAATGGTAGGGGAGCCCAAGCGGGGATTTTTGCAGTTACTCGAGCGCGTCAGATTATCATATGGGGAGAAACGTTGTACCCTGCAGATGTACCTCCACCATCTATTGGCTCTTAACACAGGGGGGTTCGTTCAGGGGGGCCCGAAAAAAAATCTATCCTTAAAAATACTCGAAATTGTCAGATTAAGATTAGGTAAGTTAAGTACATGCAAAAGAGTCTATATTTCAAAAATATGACGATTTGAGCGGGGTGTACGGAAATGGTGAGTCAAAAAGTTTCACAAAAAAAAGCGAATATTTTGCGAAATGAACGGCAGATTGAAAAACTAAAAACTACGTGTTCAATGTTTTTCAAAAATCTATCGAAAAATACCAAACATGACCCCCACGGAGAGGGGGGGGGGTAAATTTAAAATTTTAAATACAAATCCCGCGATCTTTCGCAAAATAAACATCATATCGAAAAACTGTAAAATACACTTTATCAATATTTTTAAAAAATCTATCGAATGGTTCCAAACACGAGCCCCCACAGAGGTGAGGTGGGGGGCTTACTTTAAAATCTTAAGTGGAAGCCCCCATTTCTTATTGCAGATTTGGATCGTTTGTATAAAAATAAACAACTTTTATTCGAAACAATTTTTCTAATTATGGATAGATGGCGCTGTAATCGGAAAAAAGATTGTAGGAAATGGAAAATTAAATTAAAAAATGGGAAGTCCCAACTAAAATGGAAAATTTTACTTAACTTTTTTTGGTTTTAGGACCTAATAATCACAGCCCAATAGGTCCCCAAAGCGCTCGAGTGACTGCACATTTAGCATACTTTGCTCCCCTACCATAATATATCTGCTTGTTCCTACAACCAGAAACAAAATTAGAGAACTATAGGTTCTTCCACATTGTGCGTTACCTTTTTCGTTTTCCAGTGACACAATTGTAATGTATCTGCTTGTTTCAACTCCGTTGCTTCACCAGAAGCGAAGTTAGAGAACTATTGGCTCTTCCAAGTTGTGCGTTACCTTTTTGGCTTTCCGGTGACTCAATTATAATATATCTGCTTATTTCAACTCCGTTGCTTCACCAGAAGCAAAGTTAGAAAACTATAGGCTCTTCCAAGTTGTGCGTTACCTTTTTGGCTTTCCGGTGACCCAATTATAATATATCTGCTTGTTCCAACTCCGTTGCTTCACCAGAAGCGAAGTTTGGAAACTATAGGCTCTTCCAAGTTGTGCTTTACCTTTTTCGTTTTCCGGTGACCCAATTATAATATATCTGCTTGTTCCAACTCCGTTGCTTCACCAGAAGCGAAGTTAGGAAACTATAGGCTCTTCCAAGTTGTGCATTACATTTTTCGTTTTCCGGTGACCCAATTATAATATATCTGCATGTTCCAACTCCGTTGCTTCACCAGAAGCGAAGTTAGAAAACTACTGGGTCTTCCAAGTTGTGCGTTACCTTTTTGGCTTTCCGGTGACCCAATTATAATATATCTGCTTGTTACAACTCCGTTGCTTCACCAGAAGCGAAGTTAGAAAACTATTCGGTCTTCCAAGTTGTGCGTTACCTCTTTCGTTTTCCGGTGACCCAATTATAATATATCTGCTTGTTCCAACTCCGTTGCTTCACCAGAAGCGAAGTTAGAAAACTATTGGGTCTTCCAAGTTGTGCGTTACCTTTTTGGCTTTCCGGTGACCCAATTATAATATATCTGCTTGTTCCAACTCTGTTGCTTCACCAGAAGCGAAGTTAGAAAACTATTGGGTCTTCCAAGTTGTGCCTTACCTTTTTCGCTTTCCGGTGACACAATTATAATATATCCGCTTGTTTCAACTGCGTTGCTTCACCAGACACGAAGTTAGAAAACTATAGGTTCTCCAAGTCGTGCGTTACCTATTTCGCTTTCCGGTGACACATAATATATATCTGCTTATGAATGTTTTTTTGATATTGATAACTATTTCCGAAGTGAAAGTCGAAAGGTCAAGTAAACTTGATTTCAAACTCGAATTGTGGCTTATGCCCAAATAAAATAGTAAATCTTATTTTTAATACATGTTATTTTTAGTACAACAATGAACTAACATTTTTTAAAAAGGTCCGCATGTACATTTTTTTTATTTCAGCTTCTATTTCCGTTCAGATCGGATTTAAGTTGTTTCTTTAAATTAAATGGTTCGTTATTGAGGATCCCACAATAATGATTTTCCACGGTAAACATCAATTTCCTTCCGACAGTTCCGACCATTCCATTACCACAGTATATAGAGGTTCCACAGTAGAACCACTCTCCGAAAAATTGGAAGTAAAATCTTTCAACGCGCAGGGCGGCTGCGCATATTTCCTGGCCGCGCGAGAACCATTCTTCCATTGCTAGTCGAGTAGGAACGTACGGGTTAACAGTGCCGTATTTTGCTTAAATTGAGTTAGTTTTGTGAATAATTGTTAATATTGTGAAGTTGAACATGAGTAAAATTCGAACTGGTATTAGTCGGTGTTCAGCAAAAATGTGCACGAACAATTCAAAAAATTGAAACTACAGTGTTTTCCGATTTCCCAAGGAAGCTGATAGGTACGTATATAATTTTTAATTTGCTTATTTAACCACCTTAACAGAATAGCATCATTATTATTGGAAATAGTAAAATGTTACCTGCAGTTTTTTAAATACTTAAGATACAATAATTATGTTTACAAAGAGGAAATATTTTTTAAAGATTTTTTGATATATATTATATGTTTATATATATATAAATTTGGGTTCAAAACGTCCTCCGACGCTGTCCGATGCCTTGTTGTCAATATCTTCTATCATTGCAATTTTCATCTTCTAATCGTCGTACACTCATTGATTATCTTACTCCTTGTATATCCACGTCGCTCTTGGCCTTCTTCTTTTCCTGTTTTCTGTAGGTATCCATTTCATAATTTTCTTTAGCAGTCTCTCCTCCACCATTCTCTGAACATGTCCGTACCACGTTAATTGTTTCTTCTCAATGCATCTATGACCGTTTCCTGTAAATTCATTCTTTGCTTTACTTACTCATTTCTAACCCGGTCCAATCTCGATGTTCTACTTGCTCTTCTTAGGGCGTCCATCTCGGTAGCTTCTATTTTACTTTTTTGGTGTTCCTTTACTCTCCATGTTTCGGATCCCTATACCAATGTGCTCTTAATCATGGTGTTGTATATTCTCATTTTTCTTTGTTTCTCTATCTTGGTACTCCACAAAACTCCGTTCAATGATTTAATTATATCTCTAATTATCGTTCTTTCTTTATTGACTGTGCTCTTAATTTCTGCATCGTCCGCATCTTCTTTGCTGAAATTAATTCCCAAATACTTATATTTACCACAACTAGTTATTTTCTGATTATATTGTCCAATATCATATCAGTTGAATCTTCACTTAGGCATAAATATTGTTTTTTTTCTACATTCATCTGCATATTATACCGGGTGTCCACTTATATTTTCCCCCATTTTAACTACGTATAACTTCTAAACGGCTCAGGATAGAAACATGAGGTTTCCGCTGAAATGTTTTATTTTAGTAAAAGTTTTGTATGAATCGATTGAGTTTTTTATATCGCTTTCAATTACGAAAATAAAAATGGCGGATTTTTGAAAAAAACTTTGTTGACTTTTTTTAATAGAACACCCAGTATATTTTTATGTAAATTGAAAGAACGATCATTCACCTAGCCAGCGATATAAATTTTTCTAAAATCGGTTCTCAAATCACTGAGTAATTAATTTTTAAAATGAGAGGTGCAACGTGGATATCACATACCTAAATAACATAGCTAAGCAAATTGATATTATGTGATGTGTTTCCACATTGCATCTCTCATTTTAAAAATTAATTGCTCAGTTATTTGACAACCGATTTTAAAAAATATTATATCGTTGGATAGGTAAATGACCATTTTTTCAAGTTAAAAAAAATATACTGGGTGTTTTAATAAAAAAAGTCAACAAAATTTTTTTTTTTTTCAAAAATCCGCCATTTTTTATTTAAAAGCGATATGAAAAATGGCCATTTACCTAAAAACTTGAAAAAACGATCATTTTCCTATCTAACGATATAAAAATTTTCAGAATCGGTTGTCAAATTACTGAGCAATTAATTTTTAAAATGAGAGATGCAATGTGGAAATCACATAACATAATATCAATTTGCTTAGTTAGAGAGTTGCACCTCTCATTTTAAAAATTAATTACTCAGTGATTTGACAATCGATTTTGAAAAACTTTATATCGCTGGATAGGTGAATGACCTTTCTTTTAATTTACAAAAAAATATACTGGGTGTTCCATTAAAAAAAGTCAACTACGTTTTTTTAAAAAATCCGCCATTTTTCTTTTCGTATTTGAAAGCGATATAAAAAATTAAATCCATTCAGACAAAACTTTTACTAAAATAAAATATTTCAGCGAAAACCGCATATTTCTATCTTGAGCCGTTTAGAAGTTATAGGCAGTTAAAATGGGGGAAAATATAAGTGGACACCCAGTATTATATATTCATGAAAGTTAATAATAGCCGGAAAATTTAGTGTTGTCTAAATAGTAAGTAAATTTATTTTATTTTCAGAGCACGAAATTGGGCAATGTTGTGCCAGAGAGAAGATTTGTTAAAGAAAACAAACTTAAATTTGAACAGATTATGCAGTGTGCATTTTGAAAATACTATGTTTTCAAATAAAACTCGGAACAGGTTATGTAAAAACGCAGTACCACGTTTATTTCCTTCAATAGAAGACAGTCCAAACCAACATTCAAATGTTGATCAAGGTGAGTTTATATGTTTGAAAGCTGAAATTTCCGTGTAAACCTAAGAATGTTCTGCTAATTATATTGTTGACGTATAAATTTGTTGTATTGTAGTATTGCAATAAATTATAGCTTGTTTACTATGTAAACAACTTTACTATTTGTTATTAAAAACATATCAAACTTATTTTGAAACTATTTCTTGTGTAATGTTATATATTTTATTAGTTTTTGGTGTAATAAACCACAACTTATAAAATTCAATATTATCAACATCAAAATCGGAATTGATTGTGTGACCACATTATTCCTTCATTCAACTCATTTTTAATCCCCTCGAAATTAAAGGTAATTTTTGATCTGGAAATACCAAGCTGCCCCTTGCAATCTATCTGCTCTGTACAAAAATATTTAAGCGGAATTTTGACGTGGAAATACCACAGTATATTGAGGGAAATTCCATCTATATACTGTGGAAATACCATATATTGTCGAAATAAAAGACGGTATGAAACTTTCTAAGAAATTATAATCCATTTGCTGCTATTCTCTTTGCTATTTCTATTGTTGGAATACAACTTTGTTGGATTTGCATTTGTTGAATATTTTTGATTTCAAAATAACAAAAGGCTAACTGGAACCGTTGATTTTATAACAATTATGTATAGAACCTTTTTTGTTTTAAATTTTTATGTAGAACATTTTTCTATAGAACATTCCTTACGCTAAAGCATAGTTTTAGAAATATTGACGAAAAACGTAAAAAAACTACTAATTTACCGACTTCTCCCCCATCTCCCCCCAAAACCGGACTCTCAAAATGGTGTAACTTTTTACTGAACAATATGTGGACCATATAGAACAATTTGGTGTTGAAGGAAAAGTTTTACTTTGGATGTCTGGGTTTGCGAATGGATTTAGTGTCCGCAGTCATATAAACCCAAACAAACAACAAGTTTTAAAGCTAATTATGTTTCCAAATTATTAATTTCCTAATGTTGTTCTGAAGCTATTTTCTTGTGGCATTTTTACAATTTTAACTATTTATAATGGGAAATAAGCCACAATATTATTAAAAAATGATTTTTATTAACGTTTCGACGCCCAAATCGGGTGCCGTTGTCAAAATACAAAATACTACTGTAGTATTTTGTATTTTGACAACGGCACCCGATTTGGGCGTCGAAACGTTAATAAAAATCATTTTTTAATAATATTGTGGCTTATTTCCCATTATAAATAGTTAAAATTGTAAAAATGTCACAAGAAAATAGCTTCAGAACAACATTAGGAAATTGATAATTTGGAAACATAATTAGCTTTAAAACTTGTTGTTTGTTTGGGTGTATATGACTGCGGACACTAAATCCATTCGCAAATTTTAATTTTTTTTTTACTTATTAGTCATATTTCCTATACAATTTTATCCGTAAAGTAATACTAACATTAATTTCTAATAAATAATCCTTTTTATATTTTTTTGATAATTTAGTTAGTTAAGTAATTCATAATTTAGTTTTACAATGTATTTTTTTGATAATTACTTCTTTTATAATATTATATAATAAATTTTTCTGCAGCTCTTTACTTAATTCAAGAGCTATTTTACTATATATTTTTCAAGTTTCTGATTTTTTTAGGGGGAGAATAGGAATCACCCGGTACTCTCTCCAACTATCTGAAATATCTTCCGATATCCATATTTGAATAAAAAAATTTAATAGTGTTTTTTTTCTATTTTGATATAAATTTGCCAACATAATATAAGGTATATTCCTATTCCTGGCGAAGTATTTTTCTTATTCTTAAGACTTATTTCTAATTCATACAAACTAAACGACACTGAAAGTGGATAATATTGTGTAGTGGATAACACTAGACATAATTTTCTTAAAAACGCATCAACCCATTCTCCTTTGGTCACTGAATTTACTTGTGGTTTAAAAATGGATTTGACTAGACTATTTCCAGCAGACATCCTGACAATACAGATGCTTTGTTGATCTGACTCCTAAGTCCTTTACTGGGCCACAATCTAACTTCAAAAAATAATTTTATTAACGTTTTGACTTCCAATTCGGACATCGTTGTCAAAATACAAAATATTAATTTATTTTTTTATTTTGACAACGGCGTCTGAATTGGAAGTCGAAACGTTAATAAAATTATTTTTTCAAGTTAAATTGTGGCTAAAAATCACCATAAATTATAAAAGGCTTCTCGAGACTATTAAAAAACTTTTTCCGTTCATTTACTGTGATTTTAAGATTTGGTTTTACTGTAAAACCATGTAAAACTTTTACATAATATATAGAATAAATGGACTTTTTAGTAGTTTGAATTTTAATTGATATACTCTTGCACATTACGCGATTGATTTGATGAAAAGTAGGACTATTGCAAAATTTAATTAATTTTTTGCAGACTACAACTGAAACTAAACGAATAATGCAGAAAACACAAAAAATCGCCGATATAAAACCAAATTAACCTATGAAATGCCAATAGTGATAAAATTTCATAAATGTCAATATTGTGAAAATTTCATAACAGTGGAGTAAACTTGCCTGCCTTTGGACGAATTACAAACAAGCGTTACGACGCGGTAAATTTAAATTACTCCTCCTGGTTTAAAAACAGAGTATAGTAATGCCGTGAGAGCTTCGAGATTAACCTCCTTTTTATTTGACGTTTATAGGACGTGTACAATATATTAAAACCATTGAGATTTAAAACTTGCGCAATACCGTTGATATTTTAAATACCGTTGAAATATAAACATTGAATTGTAATATTGTTTTTCATTTATTAAACCCTTTAGTTTTGTAATATTAACATTTAGTAAGAACATCTGGACAGTTAAATATGGGAAGGCGCATTTTTTATTTTAATAAATAATAGTAGTAGGCCCAGAAATATTTAGTACGGCTCTGTAAGGTTAACCAAAGGAGCGTGCGGCCTCCGCCAGCATCCACCACTGGTGAATTACCAATTTCGTACTTTGCCGGTTTACTTCCAAAGATCAAAGCACCGACCGACGAGTGGTTTTACTGTGGAACCTCTTTATACTGTGCCATTACTAACAAATATTCAACTCATGCGCGCCAAAACCAACAAACCACTCGCAAACCCGTCCAAATACGTATTGCGAACCATCAAAGCGTTTGTTGAAAAACCGACAGCATTTAGATCGTGGTGCGCCGTGTGCGTGCCGTTTGTGCGTCACTTGAAAACACGTACTAATCTGACGAATACGCTGCGCGCGAGCGGCTCGCACACCGAGCAGAGCGCATATGTATCTCCGCCTTTAGAGAGACGGCTATTGAAATACTTGGGAAAACCTTAGGAAAGAAGTTTGAGGATAAAGAGACTTGGTGATGGTCAAATGACGTACAGGGAAAAATAAAAGAGAAGTAAAAATTATAAAAAGTGGCAAGAAACCAGATCGGACATAGATCTTCAAAACTATATGGTCGCCAAAAAGTAAGCGAAAGAAGCAGTAGCAAAAGCTAAAGTAGAAGCGTATTCAAACCTATACTATTAACTTCATACCAGAGAAGACGAAGCAAAGATATATAAAATAGCCAAACAGAGAGCATAGAAAGCAAGGGATTTTAATCAGATTAGATGTATCCGACATGAAAATAATAAAATACTAATTCACGAAAAGGATGTCAAAAAGAGATGGAGAAAGTATTTTGACAGTTTATTAATTGAAGAATTTGACAGACAGCTTATGGAGTTAACAGAGACAGTAACAGCAATGGTTACCAGAATAACAAACAAGGAAGTGGCTCAAGCGCTTCAAAAAATAAAGAAAGGAAAAGCAGTCGAACCAGATGACATTCCTGGGGAAATATGGAGAGCATTGGGAGAGACAGAAATAAGTTGGCTAGCAGGTCTATTTAATAGAATTATGGAAGTTGGACAAATGCCAGACGAATGGAGAAGCAGTATATTAGTACCTGTCCACAAAAACAAGTGAGACATACAACAATGTACAAACTACAGGGCTATAAAACTACCTAGCTACACCATGAAAATATGGGAGAGAGTAATCGATAGACGGATACGTGAAGAAACCGAAATATCCGATAATCAATTTGGCTTTATGCAGGGCAGATCAACAACAGATGCAATTTTCATTGTAAGGCAACAGATGAAAAAATACAGAAATAAAGAGACCAACGCTCATATGGTATTCATTGATCTTGAGAAAGCATAGGATAGAGTTCCTCGAGAGATTCTGTGATGGGCACTCAATAAGAAAGGAGTCCCTGGCGAATATGTAAAGATTGTGAGAGATATTTATGAGGGAGTAACGACTAGTGTTAGGACAGGTGTGGGAGAGACTGATAAATTTCAGGTGAAAGTAGGATTTCACCAAGGCTCGGTGTTCAGTCCTTATTTACTCTCATTAGTTTTGGACCAGATAACTGCGAAACTACAGGGTAGTATTCCATGGTGCCTAATTTATGCTGATGATGTAGTGTTAATAGGAAATAGTGAAAGAGACTTAGAACAAAAACTGGAACAGTGGAGACAAGCTCTGGAGGAAAAAGGTTTAAAACTTAGTAGGACAAAAACAGAGTATTTGGAATGTTCATTTAAAGATTGAGTTACTACAAATAAAATGGTATCTTTGGATGGTGAAATGATTGTGAAAAGTAATAGTTTTAAGTACCTAGGATCGGTATTACAGAGTAATGGAGAAATAGATAGAGATGCATGCAGTAGAATTAGGGCTGGATGGATGAAGTGGAAAGAAGCGAGTGGTCTGTTGTGTGACAGAAAAATTCCAATGAAGCTGAAGGGAAAATTATATAAAACAGCCATAAGACCAGCTATGATGTACGGAACTGAATGTTGGGCAGTGAAAAAGAAAGAGGAACAACGAATGCATGTGGCGGAAATGAGAATGCTTAGATGGACGAGTGGAGTGACAAAGAAGGATAAAATTAGAATTGAGTATATTAGGGGAAGTCTAGGTGTGGTACCAATTGATACCAAAATGAGAGAGCATAGGTTTAGATGGTTTGGTCATGTTCAACGTCGAGACGTTAATTAGCCAATACGAAGAATAGCTGAAGTGCAGATTCCTGGAAGGAGTAGGAGAGGAAGACTAAAGAAGACCTGGGGGGAGACGATAAGGCAGGACATATTGGTAAAGAGGATTAACATTGACATGACCCAAGATAGAATTGTGTGGAGAAATGCAATTAGTGAAGCCGACCCCGCATAGCGATAGGGCAAAGAGAATGATGGCGTCTGTCATACTATTGGAAGTCTGTCATAAATACATATAATGTCAACTTATTGTTTTCAAATTTTATTTTATTTATTTAGTTTATATTTTAACGACAGTTTATTTTTTAATCAACATCACTTTCCGTTCCATATCCTTGATTGGTCAATTAGATTTATAATAGTCGTGTTGTATGGTAGGTTTAGTTAGGCGTTAATTTTAAGAAATTTTGCTGGCTAAATGGATACAGCTTCCAAAGGCAATATAACAAGAAGAAAAAAAATAAACAAATAAAAATCTTACTTTACCTTCTAGAGGAGGACATAACTTTGACACGTATATTACAGATAGTTTTCTTTGTTTCACACCCTTAAAAACAAAGAGAAACAGTGTAGCCGATAGCTGCTTTGGTAAACATAGTATATGTTTTTTTATGTATTTGGCAACAGCTCTTTCCTGCCAAACTTCACGGTAGCGAAAAACGAATATATTATATGAGGAAAAATTTGTTGAATTTGTTTGCCGTCAAGTTTGCATCAGTGGGTTATGATGACATTAAATAGGACTTTTCATTCACAGTCATTTGTTTCGAGCTTCTGTCATATGTCGTATAATCCGTGTATATTAATATTATACACAGATTATACAACATGTGACAGAAGCTCGAAACAAACGACAATCGATGAAAATCCCTATATATTATTTTAACTATTTAGAATGGGAAATAAGCCACAATATTATTAAAAAATGATTTTTTATTAACGTTTCGACGCCCAAATCGGGTGCCGTTGTCAAAATACAAAATACTATTAATATAAACAAAAATGTTGTTGCTTAGTAAAAAAATTCTTCTAATAATTTATTTAATTTGACTCATTTATATCGGCAATTCAGATACACATGATACATTTTAAAGTAGAAGACTTTAAAATGATATTGCCAATATTTATGAGTTGCGTTCCTGGGACGACTTTACTGAAAGATAGTTCATTCGATTACATGAAATCAACCCCAACTCAAGAATATCCGTCACAAAAAAATCATAGCATGTGATCTGTCTTTAAAAAGACAACCACATGCAACGGTGACATTAAAATTCTCGCGTTAGAGATCTCATAGTAAATCACGAGGGAAAACCAGGAAAAACCTCGTGATACTATCCCGACCTCGTAAGTATTTGGTCTTACATTTAATTTACTCTCAAAATTAATACCAAATAAATTAAATGTAAGACCAAATACTTACGAGGTCGGGATAGTATCACGAGGTTTTTCCTGGTTTTCCCTCGTGATTTACTATGAGATCTCTAACGCGAGAATTTTAATGTCACCGTTGCATGTGGTTGTCTTTTTAAAGACAGATCACATGCTATGATTTTTTTGTGACGGATATTCTTGAGTTGGGGTTGATTTCATGTAATCGAATGAACTATCTTTCAGTAAAGTCGTCCCAGGAACGCAACTCATAAATATTGGCAAGATCATTTTAAAGTCTTCTACTTTAAAATGTATCATGTGTATCTGAATTGCCGATATAAATGAGTCAAATTAAATAAATTATTAGAAGAATTTTTTTACTAAGCAACAACATTTTTGTTTATATTAATAGTATTTTGTATTTTGACAACGGCACCCGATTTGGGCGTCGAAACGTTAATAAAAAATCATTTTTTAATAATATTGTGGCTTATTTCCCATTCTAAATAGTTAAAATTGTAAAAATGCCACAAGAAAATAGCTTCAGAACAACCCTATATATTACTTGCATTCCTAATCGTTCGACTTTAAGGGCCGGTTGTTCGAACGCTAATCAACAATGATCACTATCAAATATTTAATTACTGTCACCAACTGTCAATGTCAACTTTTATTGGGTTGCTGAAAACATAATTGATTATAATTATGAGATTAGTTAATCAATTAACATAACAATTATTAACATAATTGATTAAGTAATTTCATAATTGTAATCAATAATTATGATTTCAGCAACCCAATCAAAGTTGATATTGACAGTTGGTGACAGTAATTAAATATTTGATAATGATCATTGTTGATTAGCGTTCGAACAACCGGCCCTTAGTTTATATAATTAATTGAGAGAATTAATCAACTTGATTTGAGTTGCCTGGCAAGGATTTCTGTCAGCGATATTGACATGTGAAACCTTCGGAATTTGTTTACAGGAATCCAAGAAATTTAAATACAATGACAATTATTAGTTTTATTAATTTGTTTCTGCCTAGAGAATTCAGGGCATGCCGTAGGTGTGTCGTAAAGTGATTTCCTTGGCAGCTAAAACAAATCGTAGTATGTTTTTTGTTTGCTATACAATTTTTTGTGCACAATCGTTTATTGCATATGTAGCGTGCTCTCCATTGAGATCCAATGCGTTAAAAACGAAGGCAAGAGAAACATAATAAAGCTCTGTGAACATACGGTTTGACTTCTTTAAGTATTTTATTAATTATGATATACAGGATGTTCAGAAACTTTCCTGGCAAATGAAGATAGGAGATTTCTCAGATAATTCTAAATTCTAAAACCCAATTCACATAGTCCTAAAATGCTTCCTAAGGGAGCTAGAGCTCTTTGAAGATGGCTTATTATAATTGGTTTTTTTAAATAACTTCAGGGCCGGTTGTTCGAACGCTAATCAACAATGATCACTATCAAATATTTAATTACTGTCACAACTGTCAATGTCAACTTTGGTTGGGATGCTGAAAACATAATTGATTATAAATATGAGATTAGTTAATTAATTAACATAACAATTATTAACATAATTGATTAACTAATTTCATAATTGTAATCAATAATTATGTTTTCAGCAACCCAATCAAAGTTGACATTGACAGTTGTGAGAGTAATTAAATATTTGATAATGATCATTTTTTATTAGCGTTCGAACAACCGGCCCTCAAAGCGCTTCTATTTAGAAAAACAAAAACTGGTACGCCTATTTATCTGCCAGAGGTGAATCGACTCCATTACTTGAGAATTTCTAGTACCGATCATGAGCTCTGTTCGCGCTGGACATCCTGAATGTACCCAGAGGGAGAACGCCTGCGCATTACAAAATCGAGCGTCCGCGGAGGTCGAATCTTTCCCTCTGAACACCCTCCGGATTTTTAATTCGGTGTTCGCGCAGTGCAGAAAGAAGATCCTGAACGTGTCCGGGATACCCTCTCGACGTTTGAGGATTTTGTTTCGTATTTTAAGTTCGCACAGGCGCACAAAATATTTGGGAAGAATTTTTTGACATTCTGTTCTTACTCCTTCTAATTCTTAACCAAAAATATTGTTTTGTTAAACAACTTGTAAATGTAGATTCTGGTTTTTAAAGTTTTGAAATTATGTAAAGTGTTGTATCATTTAAATATTCTTCAAACAAATTTTAATATTTTTTATATTAAAACTTTTTTAGTTGTTTTGGTCAATGTTTTCCATTTAGTATGTTTATAAATAAGTAGGTACCTTTTCTAGTATTAATATCTTATTAGGTACTTTTCATTCGATATTCGATAATTATCTATTAAGGTAGTATGTATTACAATAAATTGTACTCTGTTTTTCCTTAACTTCTATCTAGATGAGCTTATAAGTACCTACATATTCTTGTGGTTTATTTTTCAGTTTAATTTATGAGTTAAATTATTACCTTATTGAATATTATAATGAAACATTAACAACACATAAAACTTATTCTGAAACTATTTCTTGTGTCTTGTTATATTTCATTATTTTTGTGGTGTAATAAACCACAACAAAATGCCACAACCTATCAAATTCAATACATATGTATAGGTATATCAAAATTGGAAATTATTGCTTTACTAAATTATTCCTTCCTTCAGATAATGTTCAACCCCCAGGAAGTTAAAGGTAATTTTTGTATCTAAAAAACAAGCTGCAATTTCCAAGTAACTCAACAATCTTTTACTCTCTACAAAAATTTAAGCCGGATTTCGGCGTGGAAATACCAAATTATATTGTCGAAATAATAAAGACGCTAATCAAATTTCTAACTTCTAAGAAAGGTATTGAATAGAAAGTTAATCATTTGCCTTTGCTGTTATTCTCTTTCTCTTTGTTGACATACAAATTTGTTGCAATTGCATTTTTTGTTGACATTGATTTCGAAATAAGAAAGGGACAAGAAAAGGCTTCCTTTTCTAACCTTAGTGTATGCAACCCGTCATTACATTACGAATCCGAAAATTGTTCGTGGAGCGAAAAATCCTGAACATGTTCAGGATAACGTTGACGCCTGCGCCTTGGAAACCAATCCCAAACTTACTCTGAATACTTTCAGATTATACAGCGCGAATACTACTATAAGTATCCGTTTTTGGGTAGGGCAACGGTTATTTTATCGCATAACTTTTTTTTGTTTTATTTTTAAGTATCCTTAATACTGGATTAGTAAATTATGAGGTATTTTAGCACTAAAAGGTACTCTTGCTTTAAATCGGTAGGACATACCATTTTTAAGAAAAATCGATTCGAAAATATTTTCGTTTTTCGAGTTTGAAAAAAACTTTCAAAAAAATTTCAAAATTACAAAATTTCTTTTCAAAATTTTTTTCAACTTCAAAAAACAAAAAATTTTCAAATCGATTTTACTAGAAAATAATATATCCTACCTACCTGAATCAAGAGTATGTTTTAATACTAGAGTACCTCGTAATTTAATGATATGTTGTCAAAAATGCTTATAAGTTAAAGACAAAAAAGTTATGCGGTAAAATAACCGTTGCCCTGCCCAAAAGGGACGCCTATGACTGGTACTAGAAATTCGCAACTGATGAAATCGATTCATCTCTGGAAGATAAATATTTACCAGTTTTCGTTTTTCTAAATAGAAGCGTTCTGGAGGTATTAAAAAAAACTAAGTACAAGACGCCATGTTCAAAGAGCTCTAAGGTTCCTTAGGAAGAATTTTGGGACTAGGTGAATTGGATTAAATTGTCTTAAAATTATCTGAAGAAACTCCGGTCTTCGTTTGTCAGGAGAGTTTATGGGCACCCTGTATTTAGGAAGAGTTTTTGCTTTAAAATTTACAATACATAATTTTGTTGGAATTTTGTCTATTACTGTTTTATCTCTCATTAGTCCATGTGGTGAGACCGCTCTTGTCTGAAAAAATTTCTGATTCGATTTCTTTTAGGAGATATCAGAATTAAAGCTTAATTTATTAGATGAGAAAGAGTTGCAACAGAATTGAATTTTAGTACAATTTTTAAAGCAGTTCGTGAAGTACGCTTTTTGCGAACGCACGCGATTTTTAGAGCACGAGCGACACCGGAGCGAGTGCTATACATCGCGTAAGTTCGCAAAACGTACTTCACGCACAGTTTCATACAATATTTTATCTACGATAAACAAATAAAAAACTGTAACTCTTCGTCACTGGAATTCATTTCTATTCTACAATTTTTAGAACTTTGACATTTAAAAATCCTAACTACTTTCAAACCACAAAACCGTTAAAAATTGTGTTGTAAGTTATTGCTCATATTGTCATCACCATGACAACGCGAAAGTTAAGGATATTGGATTATATGAAGTATGCCAAAAACCCATTGAAAGTGTGCGAAAAAATATATCCCATTTAAAATACATTGTTACTTCACGCACACTTTAAACCCTTCGCGCACTGCTATCTATAATAACAGTTTTCACAAACTAAAAATTTATACATAATATGACATAGAGTAGATAAACAATATTTATAACATTTATATTTCATCGAATGTGTTTAATTTCCCTATTTTGTCCCTGGAAGAAGTAAGCAACTAGAGATACTAGAAGCCACAAATCTAAGGTAATGCATTACTATTAAAATAGCCCTGAGAATAAAGTTTATTAGAAATTTTAATTTAATTTTGGTTTTTTTTACATAAGTAATAAATAAAATAATTAAGTAATTAATCAAAATAATTAATACACACATACATACATACATACATACATACATACATACATACATACATACATACATACATACCTACATACATACATACATACATACATACATACATACATACATATATACATACATACATACATACATACATACATACATACATACATACATACATACATACATACATACATACATACATACATACATACATACATACATACATACATACATACATACATACATACATACATACATACATACATACATACATACATACATACATACATACATACATACATACATACATACATACATACATACATACATACATACATACATACATACATACATACATACATACATACATACATACATACATACATACATACATACATACATACATACATACATACATACATACATACATACATACATACATACATACATACATACATACATACATACATACATACATACATACATACATACATACATACATACATACATACATACATACATACATACATACATACATACATACATACATACATATATACATACATACATACATACATACATACATACATACATACATACATACATACATACATACATACATACATACATACATACATACATACATACATACATACATACATACATACATACATACATACATACATACATACATACATACATACATACATACATACATACAGCCGAAATAGGAAGGGACGTAAAATCCACACCCTTGGACCAAAATGAACGGTTGACATATGAATCAAGGTCCAAGCTTCCATTTTATAACACAAAGTCAAAGTCAAGAAACTCTAGCACCCAGCCAATCTTACTCTATGCTCTAACTTCAGATCTCTTGTGCAGAGCAGTGTCCTCATTTGGTTAGAATTAGTTCCAGCCTTTTCTATTCTTAATTATTCTTAATTTTAATTTCCTGAAAGTAATGATTTGTGGAGTTGATCATTCTTATAAGATATGCAAATTGGTCTACTCGCTTGACATTGGTTCAGATTATGAGGAGATTCTCGTTATTTATTTGCGTTTTAGATACATATTCTCAAACATTTTGTCTTCTTGATGTTCATTGTTAGCCCGTACCCATTCCTGGCTACATATTGCTTTTCTGTTCACCAAGTCTCTGAAGATCTTTAAAATTTTCGGCTAAGATGAGAGTATCATCCGCAAATCTAGGGGGAACTCCGTTTACATTTATTCCAGCTGTCTCACTCTCAAGAGAATCTGTTTTTAGGTGACAATAGGTATCCCTGTCTCACCCCACGTCTAGTTTAAATTTGCCCTGGCAGCTGTTCATTAACACGTACTTTTGCTAGCCTACTTTTAGTATAAATTAGATTTGATCCTGAAGTCATTGTAGTCTATTTTCTTTGATTTTAAGATATACATTAATTGTTCATGTCGTACTTTATCGAAAGCTGTATTATAGTCAATAAACACACATATACAGGGTGCCCAGAAACTCTACCAACAAACGAAGACAGGAGATTCCTCAGATAATTTTAAGATAATTTTACCCAATTCATCTAGTCCGAAAATACTTCCTAAGGGAGATAGAGCTCTTTGAAGGTGGCGTCTTGTATTTAGTTTTTCTTAAATACCTCAAGAACGCTTCTATTTAGAAAATCAAAAATGGTACGCATATTTAACTTCCAGAGATAAATTGATTCCATTCATTCTGAATTTCTACTACCGGTCATAGGCGTCCGTTTTGGGTAGGGCAACGGTTATTTTATCACATAACTTGTTTGTCGTTAACTTTTAAGCATTTTTGAATCTGTATTATTAAATTGTAAGATTGTATTATTTGTACTCTGTATTTGTAAATTGTAAGATATTGTGGAATTGTCTGATTGTGCTAAGTACAGATATACGACGGAGATGCAAGGTGGATAACATTAATAACTGGGTAAGAAATAGAAGAATAGAATGGAATGACCACATAAGCCGAATGACAACAAATAGGGTAGTCAGGACAGCGAAAGACGGTTCCCCAATAGGAAGATGATCAGTGGGAAGACCACGAAAACGATGGAACGACAACTTACTAGAGGCACATTGAAAAAACAGACAGAGTCATATCTATAAAAAAAAAGAAGAAGTTTTTCATAAAGTGGGGGACTTTCCATTTTTTTAGTTAATTTTCTATTTCCAAAAATCGTTCTTTCCGATTATAGCGCCATTTATCCGTAATTTGAAGAAATATCTCGAATAAAAGTTAGTTATTTTTAAGCAAGGAATCCAAATCTCCAATAAAAAAATAGGGGCTGCTATTTATATTTTAAAGTAGTATTTGGTGTCATCCGATAGATTTTTCAAAAATATTAAATACGTGTATTTTTCAGTTTTTCGATCTGATGTTCATTTCGCGAAATATCGCGGGGTTCGTATTTAAAATTTTAAATTTACCCCCACCCCTCTCCGTTGGGGGTCGTGTTTGGTATCATTCGATATATTTTTGAAAAATCTTGAGCACGTAATTTTTAGTTTTTCGATCTGACGTTCATTTCGCGAAATATTCGCTTTTTTGTGAATCTTTGTGACTCTCCCATTTCCTGAGCCCCGCTCAAATCGTCAGACTTTTGAAATATACACTATTTTGCATGTACTTAACTTACCTTATCTTAATTTATAAACGAAGTGGAGAAAATGCGTATATTGAAGTGTGTAAATGTATTTTGTTATCCTTAGCTAAGCACTTTCGAGAAAAATGTCATCTTCGGTCAATGAATAAAAAAGAGGTACCACTACTTAGAGTTCTGCGCATCGTGTTGAACATTGGATATTAGATGTTAAAATTGCATTACAATATTTAGATCTGATGTTTCAATTGTCTGCTGTGCAACTCCGGATGATGAAAAATTAATAAATACATGAAAAAGAGTCACTTAAACAGTACAAACACATAAAATTTTGATAATGGTATGGGTATTAAACCCAACCATTACATTTGGAGAGGAGTAGTTGACTGACAATCAACTTCAATCAACTGATTATCAGTCTTTCAACTATTATCTTAATCTGACGATTTCGAGTTTCTAAGGATATATTCTTTTCCGACCCCCATTAACGAACTCCCCTGTATTAAGAGCTAATATATGGTACAGGTACATTTACAGGGTACAAGGTTTCTCCCCATGTAATAATCTGACGAGGGCTCGAGTTACTGCAAAAATCCCCACTTGGGCTTCCCTACCATAATAAACAATTAGCGGCTAAATCTGTGAGAAGAACTTTTTATTTTAACGTATTTATAAACTACCAAAAAAGGTTTTGGAAAAATATAACCTTGTTTGATTTTTTCCGAAACATTGCATTTTTTTTTATCTACATTGACTCTCCTATAGTAGGGGAGTCCAAGCGGGGATTTTTGCAGTTACTCGAGTGCGTCAGATTATGATATGGGGAGAAACCTTGTACCCTGTAAATGTACCCCTACCATAATATATTGCATCTTAATCCAGGGGAGTTCGTTAAGGGGGGTTCAAAAAAAATCTATCCTTAGAAAAACTTGATATCGTCAGATTAAGATAAGGTAAGTTAAGTACATGCAGAACAGTGTATATTTAAAAAATCTGACGGTTTGAGCGGGGCGTAAGGAAATGGGTGAGTCACAAAGTTTCACAAGAAAAAAGCGAATATTTCGAGAAATAAACGTCCGATCAAAAACCAAAAAAAATTACGTGTTCAATATTTTTTTAAATCTATCGAATGATACTAAACACGACCCCCACGGAGAGAGGTATTATATATATTATATATTATATATTATATATTATATATTATATATTATATATTATATATTATATATAATATATAATATAATAATATATAATATATAATATATAATATATAATATATAATATATAATATATAATATATTATATATTATATATTATATATTATATATTATATATTATATATTATATATTATATATTATATATTATATATCGATGGTTAAGAGCACAGATATAGTATGTCCACTTTTTGCTGATTTTAAGATAACATTATAAAAATATTCAGTAGGGTCATATGAATGTTCTGCATAATTATTGTAAGTCCAGAATGATTGTAATTGGGTTAAACAGCCTTGCCAAAATATAGTATTTCCTATTTGTACTAAAAACCGACTTGCACAGATATTTTATGTCCGTTTGGAAGTGCACAAACATAGTATGTTTTGGGACATACAATATTAGTGCTCACGCGATCAAACTTATCATGGCTGTAAATATTATTTGTCCGGACATGCAGTAACAACCCTTATGTTGTATGTCCATACACATTTTCAAAAAAAATATTTTTTAACCCAATAATACAAAATATTTTAAAAAATATCTACATTAAGCTAATAATGATACCCGAACTTATTACCCAAACATTATGATATATCGGTATATCAGTAGTATCAAACAAAAAGTTACGCGAAAACTTCAAAACGTTCTCCTCAACAATTAAGATATTTGGGCATACTATATCTGCGCTCTTAACCATCGATATTATATATAATATACGTATTGAATATTTTTGAAAAATCTATCGAATGACATAAATGACGACCCCCCACGGAGATGAGGTGGGGTGTTACTTTAAAATATTTAATAGGGACCATACATGGCTCTATAATCGGAAAAAACGATTGTTGGAAATGGAAAATTAAATTAAAAAATGGAAAGTCCCCAATAAAATGGACAACTTTACTTAAGTTTTTTTGGTTTTAGGACCTAATCTTCACAACCTAGTTGGTCCCCCTAGCCCTCGAGTAACTGCAAATTTAGCATACTTTCCTCCCCTACTACATTAAATGCGAAATAAGATTATGTTTGACTAAAAATAATAATTGTTTTTATTATCTATAATCAAGCTTACACATTTCTTTTACTGGGGGCTTATTTCTAATATTTTTGGATTGAAAAGTTTATATGTCCCCTTAGTTTCCTTTAATATGTTTGAGATTTTTAATGACAAAAGTTTATATGTCCCCTTAGTTTCCTTTAATATGTTTGAGATTTTTAATGACATTTTACTATAAATAAATATAAATAAAACATTTGATAATCTGATTTCTATCTTACTTTACACCTTAGCTACATAGTACCTTATCACCTCACACCTCACACCTTAGATAAAAAACGCTGTATCTCAAATTGGGAATGTAGCTTTCCAGCTACAAAAAAAGTCACAATCTTTTGGTTCTGTGACTTTTATTTTTATATTTTATTATGGTAGGGGAGCCCAAGCGGGGATTTTCGCAGTTACTCGAGCGCGTCAGATTATGACATGGAGAGAAACCTTGTACCCTGTAAATGTATCCCTACCATTAATACAGAGATGTTCGTTAAGGGGGACCAGAAAAAAATCTATCCTTAGAAAAACTCGAAATCGTCAGATTAAGATACAATAAGTTGTGCGATAAGTGCATGCAGAACAGTGTATATTTAAAAAATCTGACGGTTTTCTAGCATTTACGCACTGATTAAATTAATTTAATTAAAATTAATAATACCCCTCAAGAAATTTCAACTGTCAGGTTCTAGATTTTCTCAACCCCCATCTCTACTGTTTATCTCATAAATATATTTATATGTATAATTGATGCATTGTAAATTGTTAAATAGTATTTAGTAATAATTATTATAATATATTAATTAATATATATTATAATATATTTGTTGTTACTATTTTAATTTTTTTTTCAGTTTCTACTGACCAGTATATAATATAGGAATACACGGTAAATATTGAGTTTTGTATTCCAGGTCATTGTATCTCAAATATTTTTGAGTTGGCGCCCTATTCTTCCCTACTTATCGTCCCTTTCATATTATTCTATTTCCTGTGATCTCATCTAGTCGAATTAATTTTTTGTATTAAAAGGTCTCATTTTCTTCCTCGTTTATATCATTTCATTATCCCATATTTTTTTTTTATCTCAAAGCCAATCTTCAGTGTAGTAAAGTAAGCCTGAATCTTCACTTGAGGGTTTGTATCTCTCCGACAGTTTTATTTGTTTCTTCTGAGCTAAGTCCTTCTCTCTTAATATCTTCAATAACTTCTCTCTTCTAATTTTACCTCAACACATTAACCAGAGTATTTATTCTGGCGTGACCGTTGGGTTCTAGATTTTCTCAACCTCCATCACTACTGTTTATCTCACAAATATCTTTATATGTATAATTCATTGTATTGTATTGTAAATTGTTAAATAGTATTTACTAATAATATATTTGTGGATGCTATTTGGATTTTTATTTCAGTTTTCTACTGACCAGTATATAATATAAAAATACAAGATAAATATTGATGATTTTTTTTTATTTCAGGTAATTGTATCAAGTATCATTTGCTTCTTGTTGTCCATTACTTCAAAAATGTCAAGCTGTCTGTCTTGAGGTGGCGCCCTATTCTTCTCTACGTATCGTACTTTTCATATGATTCTATTTCCAGCGTTCTTAACTAGTTGCCTTCAATTTTTGTATTAACAGGTCTCATTTTCTTCCTCGTTTGTATAATTTCCTTATCCAACATCTCTGTTTTATATCTTAAAGCAAATCTTCAGTGTAGTACCTAAAGCTAGCCCGAATCCTCACTTGATGGCGCGTACGGAAATGGGTTAGTCAGAGAGTTTCACAAGAAAAAAACGAATATTTCGAGAAATAAACGTCAGATCGAAAAACAAAAAACATACATTTTCAATATTTGTTAAAAATCTATCGAATGATACCAAACCCGACCCCCACAGAGAGAGGTGGGGGGTAAATTTAAAATTTTAAATAGGGACCCCGCGATTTTTCGCGAAATAAACACCAGATCGAAAAATTGTAAAATACACGTATTCAATATTTTTGAAAAATCTATCGAATGACACCAATCACGACCCCACACTGAGGTGGGGTAAGTGGTTACTTCAAAATATTAAATAGTTGCCCCCATTTTTATTGCAGATTTGGATTCCTTACGTAAAAATATGTAACTTTTATTCAAGACATTTTTTAGAATTATGAATAGATGGAGCTATAATCGGAAAAAACGATACTTGGAAATGGAAAATAAGATTAGAAAATGGAAGTCCCCACTTAAATGGAAAACTTTACTTAATTTTTGTTGGTTTTAGGGCCTAATCTTCACAACCCAATAGGTCCCCATAACGCTTGAGTAACTGCAAATTTAGCATACTTTCCTCCCCTACTATTATTATAGAGGCACAAAGCTGAAACCACAAATCATAATTCATATTTTTTAATGTACTGTAAATTATTTTGCTCCATAAAAGGGTAAAAGTAATCAAACATACCTATTAAGTATTATTATGTAAATAATAGAGATATAAGAAAAAGAGTATTTACACATTCGTCTATGTCACCTTTGTATATTATTATTAATAATATTCATCATATTATAACTTAAGAGAAAAATTAATTCATTCGCAAAGAGATTTTTTTACAGTTTATCGATAGTAAATATAACATGTGCACTGGAAGCAGCATTGGACTCGATTATTACTCTCGACATTATGTGACTAAATTTTAAGTTTAAATATAATTTTATATTTAAAAAAAATCTAAGACAAAAGAAATTAAACGGATCAACAAGTTTAGAGGACAAAAATGGTAACATATTATTAAAAAATGAAGAGATTACCGAAAGATGGCGAGAACATTTTATGGAATTATTAATGGGAGACAACAACAAAAAAGTGAATGACACGGAGGAGTACAATTTAAATGAACAACAAGATGATCATGACATGATATACCAAGAATTCAGGGAAGCCATATTAAAATTAAAAAATGGTAAGGCTGCAGTGCAGGATAATATTAAGGCTGAGCTAATTAAATATATAGAAGGAGAAGGGTTACAATTACAATGGAAATTCATAAGGAGCTTTTGGCATACCGGATGCATGACTAATTGGATGTAACTATTCTACCATTACACAAAAAAAGGTGGTGAACATGAGTGTTATAACTACAGGGGAATATCATTGTTGGTAGTTGCTAGTAAAATCTACGAAATAATACTAGAGAAAAAGCTCAGAGAAAATATCGAGGCCATACTGGATGACAGACAATGCGCCTTTATGACAGGGTGAGGTACAACCGATCTCATATCCACGGTGAGATAGTTATCAGAAAAAGCCCTAGAGCATAACAGTAAGTTCTCTCTCTGTTTTGTGGACTTGGAAAAAGCATTTGATCGGGCGCCACCTAACAAGCTTTGGGAAATATTAAACCGTAGAAATGTAAAACCGAAGCTAATTCAAGCAATAAAGAGTTTATATAAATGTACACGTAATAATGAAAGAACCAACAACCGCTCATCTCTAGAATTCTACACAAGGACAGGTGTAAGACAAGGTGGTTTCTAAGTCCTTTGTTATTCACCACTCTAATGGACGAAATTGCAAAAGAATGCAGGGGTAAGGTAAAGAGAACTAGGGTCAAGATGTACAAACTTCAACAATCAACAAGTATACGCGTCAGAGTTGATATATGCCGATGACCTTGTAATTGTGGCTAAATCAGAAAAAGACTTGCAAGTAAATGTGAATGTTTGGAATGAAGCTATTAAGAAATTTGGGACGACAATAAATATTGAAAAAACAGAAGCTTTAGTAATATCGAGAACTCAAGAAAATATAAATGTAAAGCTGAATAATGAGACCATTACACAAGTAGTGCACTTCAAGTATCTAATCAACAATTAATGGACAAGGAAACATCGAACCAGAAATAAACAGCAGGGTAATGAGTGCAACAAAGTTATACTATGCACTAAATAAAAGTTTTATTAGAAAGAAAGAGGTAAGCCTGAGAACAAAAATGAAAGTATTTGAAAATATATACGAGCCGGTGCTACTCTACGGTAGTGAAACGTGGACAGTGAACGACAACATCCGTAGTAAAATTCAGGCATGCGAAATGCGATATTTACGTGCGGTATCCGCGGTGACCAGACGTGATCTTAAAAAATGAAGACATACGTGAAAGGTGCGGTATTGGAAGGACCTTAGACAGACTTGAAACGAAACAGTTATCGTGGCTCGGACATATGGCGAGAATGAATGAAGGTAGAACTGTAAAGAGGGTATAGAAAGCGGCATCCGACAACAAACGACGAAGAGGTAGGCCAGCAAGAACGTGGAACGCGGATATTGGAAAGGCTTGGGCAAAAAGAAATATTGGGTGGCGAGAGACTAGCTACTGACCGAAAGGCATGGAGACGTCTGATTTCTCCACTTACCTCGACACCGTAAGGTACCAGAGGACGGCTTAAGTAAGTAAGTAAAATTTTATATGTAATCCAGAGAATTTAAGCTGATTTGATTTTCTTAAATCTCAGATAAGTAGTAATAGCACGTTTCCGATACGACTGCATATTCTATTGCGCGTTCTGATAGCTACTGTTTATTCTTGTAAAGTTCTTTTACTGCTTTTATTAATATTCGTGGAACTTCGATGTCTTCCATTGCTTCCCATATCTTGCTTCTAGATAGCGAGTCATAGGCCTTCTTAAGATCAACAAGAGGCAGATGGGCGTTTTTTTTGTCACTACTTTTGACACATTATTTGGACGTATCTCTATTAGTGGTTCGACTGTGTAAATGTGATCTAAGCATGCTTTCTTCGTTGCGAAACCTGCCTGGTCTTCTCAGATTTTCTCCTCTATATCTATTTCTAATTTTTCCTTTATGGTCTTTCCCTAGAGTCTGCCCATAGACGATATAATGCTGATTGTTCGATACTTTTCGCAGTTTTCTCTATTCTCTTTTTTATGTTTTGATGTCATATATGCTTGAGTCCATTCTACCGGTAACATTTTGTGTATCATGCGAAATAGCTTTACCGGTCCTTAATTATCCGATGAATGCTTTTCAGTATTTTTAATATAAATTATATATTAATCACGCAAGTTCTTACTACAAAATACGACGCCGATGTTATACACAATTATACTTTCTTTGATGTTTCTGTTTTTTATTAAAAATTAATTACTAAATAACAGGATTTGAAATTCTTTTATTGTCGCATGTATAAGTAAAATGAATACAATTCCAACAATATGATAGTTAGTTTCCATATCACCAGCTTGTTCAATAATGTGCTATTGAGAGAAACTTAATAATAATAAGAGCAAATTAGAGAGGGGTGATACACTGATAACAAAACCCAAAATGAATGTATCAGCTAGGATCGAGCTACTAACATTTTGCGCAGTTAATACTACTTATTTTCAACAAGACAGTGATTTGTATAGAAAAAATTTCGGTTTAGCCACGGGACGAAAGGAGAAATGTAAACAATAATTTAAGTCACTATAAAGAAATAAATAAACGAAATAATAAGAAAATAAGAGCGGCTAAAAACAAATGGTTAATTAAAAACTGTTGGGAAGCAAAATTACTATTTGCAAAACATGAATCTTTCAATACCCACAAAAAATCAAACAAATAACAGACACCTTCAGAAAATGTAACTACACAAAAATAACTAAAGGCTATAACAGCATAACATCTTTATATCAACGAACTTTGCAAACGTAATACTTGACTTATTTTCTGACGATGGTAACTTAGGTACTTCGAATAAAAATATAGATTTAACTGCCCCGTGAATATAAAAATCAGAAGTGTAAGAGCAAGACCCCATTAGTGCGTTGCGCTGCTTTGACTAGTTTAGAAGCTTACGTCCGTTTATTTCCTCCCTCCAAATTTCACTATTATAGGTATAACCATTCAAAAGATACGAGGGGGGTACGGACTTTTGACTAGCACTGTATATACACGAAATTTTCGATTTTATAAATCTGACTGAATTGAAAATTGGACCAACTCCCATCTTAAAGTTTAGGAAAAGACTCGCCCATTCATATGTCAACCATCCATTTTGGACCAAGGGTGTGGATTTTACGGCCCTTCCTATTTAGGGTCTGTTTTTGGTTCTCGTCCCAAAACTCCCAAAAACTTCGAAAATTTAACTCCGACCTTAGCGGTTTCTAATAGAAGCGATCATTACCTTTCTAACACATGTCTAATTTTGAAAATCGGTTATACCGTTCAAAAGTTACCGAGCTCAGAAATATAAGTCAATTTTTATTTAAAAAAGGGAAAATGTTTGTGGATATGTATGTATGTATGAATGTGTGTGGAAAAGTTAAACCGATCTGAATTTTTTTTCTGTGTTCGAAGAGGGGGTGAGGGCCGATTGAGAACCGGTATAGTTTGTGAGTTTTGACTACCTATAAGTTCGCTATAGGACTTGGTAGGTACAAAACGGCATATTTTTTGGCGGTATATATCTTCGGTGTCGGTCTTGACGGTCCAGTTAGCTGGGGCTCAGTCGATCGACAAGTTTAGTGGATTTGCGATTTGCGGTCGCTGGTTCGAGCCTCAGCTAGGTCATGAAATTTATAAAAGGCCAACGCCGTAGTATAAAACTCAATAGAGTCTACGGCTTGGTCTGGAATAAACTGGCGTCTGATCGACCTATGGAGGAGCGGTACGGGAAGGGATAAGGGCTTCCGGCTTGGTGATACTCCTCCATAGATCCCTACCGAAGGGCGTTGACGCCTAAGAACGGTGTATACATACATATATCTTCGGTTCAAGAAGAGACAGGAGAACAGTAAATACACCAAATCAATAGCGTTGATTAAAGCTTTCAAATGGTGTCTAAGCTATCAGGATCAGACATACACACGGTTCAGTATAGCCAAAAAACTGAAAAACTATACTTTGGAAATTTTGGTTTTTCGACAGTTACTAAAAATTTCAACCTAGGAATTACGCCAATAACTGAGCGTTTGTAGAAGGACTCTAGACGAATCTAATAGTGTATACCTTATATCAGGGAAAATTCGAATTTTTAAGTTATAGGCTTTATAAGTATGATCAAATCTATTTCTTATGGGAAAAACGATTTTTCAAGCTTAATAATTCCTGTAATAGCTTCAGTTATCATACTTGACCTTAGATGCATAAGATACTACTTGTCAATACGTTTCAAACTCATGTTTAGTGAACAAAATCGGTTAAGCCGTTTAGAAGTTATTAATCTACAAAAGTATAATCCAATTAACGATTATTCCCTAAATGGTTTATGTAGTTGTAGTAGTTACGACGCTAATTTGATCTGGCAACGGGCAATCCGAGTTCATTTGCTGGCCATCCCAAATTTTTTTTCAATATATTTCGAATAGAAAAAAAATCAAGTGTACATTCGATGTACACTAGATCATTTGGGAGATAATGCGACAAAGGCGACCATTTATAAAGCTTAACGTGTAATCGAGAAACATTGCATTCAACTTCATACATTTAGTTTTAAATAACTTTGAAAAACTCCTGATACAAGAATAAAAAACCGCTACACGCCGTAAAAATGAGTGGCGCATACAATATTCCAGCTACAAAAGATCTGATATGAATATTACGTGGCGCGAAAATGTATTTTCATTTTGATGCAAAACAAAATTCTAGCTTTATTTTAAAAGATTTTTTCATAATATTTGCTAAATTTTAAGTAAACGCGCCACAAAAGAGTTTCAATATTCAAACTGTATCAAAGTTACTCTTTTGTGGCGAGTTTTACTTCAAATTGGGCAAATATTATGAAAAAATATTTTAAAATAAAACTAGAATTGTGTTTTGTATCAACATGAAAATACATTTTCGCGCCACGTAATATTCATATCAGATCTTTTGTAGCTGAAATATTGTATGCGCCCCTTCCAACAGTATAGTTTGTTTAGCTATTTATTTTGGATTTTACCTAGTATCCCACTGCTTCAAATGCTTCATGTAAACATTTTTTAGCAGTTCGTATATTGTTCAATATTTTTAGGGACAGGAATTTCTAGTTTCTCATCTAATCTATTTTTGAATAATTGTTAAGTACTTTCGTCAACTATGCTTTTGATGTTGTATATTCGTTCGGTTAACTTTTTTTTTCTGTTTATATCTATACCTACGTTTTTCTCTTTATTGTCTTTGGACTGAAAAGTATTTTTTCGAACGTAATAAAAAAATAGTGGTCGCTACCGCATGCCGCGCTTCTCTGAACTGTTACTATTTTGACTCATTAACTCTTATTTCATCCAATTTACATATTATTAGTACTAATATTCAATGTATTTATATATTACTTGGTCTGTTGGGTTCTTTTTTGCTGCTTGATTTTTTTTGGCTTTGGAACCAAAATATTCTTTCTCTCGCGGGATAGTTGATGTATTGGGGGTCTACCCCAAAATCCCGACAGCAAAAATCCCGACAGCCACAATCCCGACGGCCAAAATCCCGACACGCCACAATCCTGACAGGCCAAAATCCCGACAGGCCAGAATCCCGACAGGTTTAATAAGTTTTTTTTAACATATAATTACATTTAGTTCTTGTTTTTTTGTTTATGGCCATCTGTTTTTTAATTTTTGTTACTAAACAAAATGTAGTGGTCGGAATTTTTACTTATGCGAGGAATGTTGCATGTCGGTATTTTGGCCTGTCGGTATTTTGGCCTGTCGGTATTCTGGCCTGTCGGGATTCTGGTGTGTCAGTGTTTTGGCCGTCGGGATTTCGGCTGTCGGGATTTTGGGTGTTGGGATTTTGGGCGGCACCGATGTATTGGATATAAAGTCATCGTTATACTAATGTTTTTCATTATTATTAACTTATTTTTGTGTTTTAAAAGCTGTTGATTTCATATTTTCCCTTTCTACCAATATTTCTTTTATCGTCTTACCCTTGATACTCTTCTATACTTTTTCATTATACTATTTTCCTATTTTTGGGTTCCATATTCCGTTAGTTAGTTTAATTCCAGTTATTATCCTAAATCTGCTCTGGATATTCTTAGTATCTTAGGCCGCTTGCAGACGAACCACTTTTGAAGGATAAGTAGGCAGCAAAGAGTCGAGCGTTTGTGGTTGTCTGTCGCTACTTGAAGTCGTCATTTAACAGCAATGCAAAACGCATTTCTGCTCTAGGTACTCTTAGTATCTTAGGCCGCCTACAGACGAACCACTTTTTGAAGTATAAGTGGGCAGCAAAAATTCGAGCGTTTGTGGTTGTCTGTCGCTACTTGAAATCTCATTTAACCTTTAACTACCCGCGCATCAAGTTATAACATAACTACACGCGTGGCGTACTTTATACGCCACAAGAAAATGCACTTAAAAACAGCGGATTTGTTTATTTTTTTTTTTTGAAAAAATACACGTAGTTGTTTGTTATAAACCTTATTCGGCGTCAGTAAATACTTGAAGTTCCTTCCCAGTAAGCCAATTGGGATTTATAACTGGAATCATGGAATAACTGGATTCCATGATAAATAAAATTACTAATACAAATGTTTTTGAAATGTGATTTTTTACAGGAGAAAAGTATTGTTTATAAAGAAAAATATATTTTGTGCAATAATAACTAAAAAACAATTGAAATATGTACTTATATTACGACTTATATTAATATAATCGTGGCATATATTGTCCACCACCGGAAACAACAAATACTATACTGTAAATTACGATCTTCCCAGAACGCCGATTATAATGAAACTAAAACCAAATTTTAAAGCACATTCCAGTGATAGGTTAGAGAGATAAACAAGGTCAAAAATTAAATTTTTAAATAAATTTGCAGTAGAATTCTTATATCTGGCGTACAAAATACGCCAGCGCGTGTAGTTAAAGGTTAACAGCAATGAAAAACGCATTTCCTTTTCACACAGGAGTTTTGTCGACTGTATCTACTACAGCTTCTGTCGTCGGTTGTCGCCGATTTAAACGGCTGACTTCTCAATAAAATGTGGCGATTCTCTTTTCACACAAAACCACTTTTAAACTCCGATACAGCTACAAAAGCAATGTTTCTTCGCTAAAATTCATGATTATTCTGCCTGTACAGACTACACTTTTCGCCGCTGTTAGCTACAAAAAGAAGTCCATCAGAACTACAGCAAACGCCGATACTAGCGACAAGCCAGCGACTTTTTGCGGTTGGCTTCGACTTCAAAAAGTGGTTCTGTCTGTAAGCGGCCGTAGATCTCTTCCGATACCTCAACATTGGTGTGTCATTTAATAAAGCCTTGCCTTGTGCAGCTACGTTGTTTAAGTAAATGTTTCATCATTGCATTATCTTGTTTTCTCGTTTTGTCCTCTCGTTGTCTTTTAAACCGTGGTTTAAACTGTTGGTATCGCTTCAACTGATAAAAGAAATTGTTAGCGATGTGTAACAGAACAATCAAAATGAAGACTATATTCATATCATATTATTGTTATTTTTTTGTTATTTTAATCTAGTTTTATTTAGTTATTTTCTTTTCCATAGGCTCAAGTTCGCTATCCTGAATATTATAGAGTACAGGACGCCATCGGTGAATGCAAAAGGGAATTAGGTTCAACAGTAGATGAACTCACAAACGTTAAACTTGGGATCATAACCCCTGGTACTGGCAGGCAAGTTCTTTGTGTTCATCGTAGATTGGGATATATGGATCTGAATGGAGACATTATCCCTGGTCCGTATGAGCTACACATTGCAGCTGTTACTGATGACAAGGGCCGCCAGGCAGAATTTAGAAGATGTGGCGCACCTCAAGGTCTCCTACCTGCCGAAGTTAAAGCTATTAATTTTGATAGATGTTTCCAAGCCATTTTACAAATAATGGGTCGTGATGGTTGATCTAAAAAGCGATGTATAATATATTGATGTGATATAATAAAATATATTCATTTCGTTTAAATGTTAATTTATTATCTAATTTGGTATATTATTCAAAAACATATAAATATGGTAAAAAATAAAAAAAGAGGAAACACAAAGTTAGGATCGAAAAATCAGCTTAGACTACAATTAAAAATAGACAAGTTAATTCTCCCTGATTAACAATCAACCAAAACATTAGCCGAACGAAGAACCAATTTAAACATTTAGCTTGTCATTTCGATCAAACAGTTATATATACTGCACACATTAAAGTGAAAACCAATAGTTAATAACTTAAAATCAAATAATAGGCAATTGAATATGTATTTTAGAAAGGAACTACAACGATAACGGGGTTTTATTGTTTCATAGTCACTGGACCTCTAAATATGAAAAACCCGCGGAATGCTGCTATTTAAAGGGGTGCGTTTTTGAGAAAGGGTGATTAGTCCCTAGGCCCAGGGCAAATTAGAGTGAGTTCTATGCACTTTTGGTACAAACACGTCTACAGGAAAATTGTTCCAGGTTAAATTTACTATCGAAACATCACATTTTAAAGTCAAATTTTTTTTTTTTACAAAAATATGCATATTCAAAAGGAAAGCAAGAAAAAAACACGAAAGATAGCAATCTTGTTTTTTTATATAGGCATTGCTTCACAGAAAAAAACTTCCATCCTTCCTCTTTAAAACGACGTTTGGTAGAAGTCTCTCTGATTTATAGTTTTACGCCAGTCAATGGGAGCAGGAATAGGATATTACCTCCCAATTTTATCCTACTACATGGATTTTAATGAAATATTGGGAATAGCCTCTAATTATCTCCTAATTCAAAGTATCTTCACCTGAATATTTGCCAAACCTGTTTCTTGGCGTTCTCTGTGACAAGTTGTAAAACATTAGTTATCATTAATGTCACTAAATGTATTTTTGCGTAGCAACGAAGCGCAGGCATCTGACATAATACTTGACGATGGGAAACTATCGAAAAAAATTATCAGTAGTAATTGCACAAGAGCTCTGAAATTATTGAATTTTTCCCGAGTGACAATTTGACAGTTTTATAGGCCTTGGGCCCGCATATACAATTATTATTTATGACCACACCGTTGAAACTTTTTGTACTTGTTATTTTTGTGGAGTCGGACAAATTTTGAGCTTGGCGCATTATGGTAGTGGGGCGTTTGTCTGTCAAGCGGTGACGAAGTTGTCAATTTTATGCAAGAAAAAAATTTATTACCACATTGGTCATTCTATTTTAATCAATGGATTTTATCATATAAACAACGAAAACAATTTTGTCGGACAAAAATATTGGGGCATATGACGCGTCGGACACGCTAAATATGTCAAATTTATGAAAATAATAAATTTATTACCACATGGATAATTTTAACGGTATCTACCATAAAACATTTTTACAATAATGTGGTAACCTTGTCGGACAATTTTCACGGGGCATATGTGCAGTCGGACGCGCCGAAGATGTCAATTTCCTGAAATTTTTTTATTTACAACCATTTTTCCGACAACATTAGTAGGTTATAAGTAATTATATTCTTAATCAAAAAATCAAAGTGTCGGACAAAAATATTGGGGCAACTCGACAGTCGGACAAAAAATTTAATTTTTATTAGTAAAGTATACTTTCAAATTATGCTGGGTTCGTGCATCCCTTATCTTTACAACCATTTTTCCGACAAAAGTAGTAGGTTACAAGTAATTATATTCTTAAACAAAAAATGTAATTGTCTGACAAAAATGTTGGGGCAAACGAACAGAAAACTTAATTCTTTTAGGCTATCGACGAGGAGGTATTATCAAAAAAAAATTTTAAAACAGTGTTTCTCGGTTACTTTTGAATCGATTTAGCTGAAAATTGGTACACACACTAAGTAAAGCATTTAAAAGGGTATGACGTAGATCGGAACCCAAAATTTTCTTAAAAAATTTTCCGACAAGAGGGAAAATTTTAGAAAAATTGTGATCTGATAATTTGTGTACATACTTCTTGAACAACGACAAACGTCGTTCTGTATTTTTTCTTGAATTAAAAAAAATATTTCAGCACATGTATCAGGTTATAAGTAGTTATATTCCAAATCAAAAAATCTAAGTGCCCGACATAAATAGTGGGGCACATCCAAAGTCGGACAAAAAATTTAATTTTTATTAATTAACTATACTTTTAAACAATTCTGGGTTCGTGCATCCCTTATCTTTACCACCATTTTTCCGACAAAAGTAGTAGGATACAAGTAATTATACTCTTAAACAAAAAATGTAATTGTCTGACAAAAATGTTGGGGCAAACGAACAGGAAACTTAATTCTTTTAGGCTATGGACGAGGAGGTACTATCCAAAAATATTTTAAAACAGATTTTCTCGGTTATTTTTGAATCGATTTAGCTGAATATTGGTACACACACTAAGTAAAACATTTAAAAGGGTATGACGTAGAGCTGTACCCAAAATTTTCCCAAAAAAATTTCGGACAAGAGGGAAAATTTTAGAAAAATTGTGATCTGATATTTGCGTACATACTCCTTGAACAACGACAAACATCGTTCTGTAGTTTTTTTTTCCAATTAAAAAAAATTTCCGACACAAGTATCAGGTTATAAGTAGTTATATTCTAAATCAAAAAATCTAAGTGTCCGACAAAAATATTGGGTCAAATCCAAAGTCGGACAAAAAATTTAATTTTTATTAATAAACTGTCTTTTAAACAATACGGGGTTCGTGCAACCCTTACCTTTAAAACCATTTTCCGACAACATTAGTAGGTTATAAGTAATTATATTCTTAATCAAAAAATCAAAGTGTCGGACAAAAATATTGGGGCAACTCGACAGTCGGACAAAAAATTTAATTTTTATTAGTAAAGTACACTTTCAAATTATTCTGGGTTCGTGCATCCCTTATCTTTACAACCATTTTTCCGACAAAAGTAGTAGGTTACAAGTAATGATATTCTTAAACAAAAAATGTAATTGTCTGACAAAAATGTTGGGGCAAACGAACAGAAAACTTAATTCTTTTAGGCTATAGACGAGGAGGTATTATCAAAAAAAAATTTAAAACAGTGTTTCTCGGTTACTTTTGAATCGATTTAGCTGAAAATTGGTACACACGCTAAGTAAAGCATTTAAAAGGGTATGATGTAGATCGGAACCCAAAATTATCTTAAAAAATTTTCCGACAAGAGAGAAAATTTTAGAAAAATTGTGATCTGATAATTTGTGTACATACTCCTTGAACAACGACAAACATCGTTCTGTATTTTTTTCTCGAAATAAAAAAGTTTTCAGCACATGTATCAGGTTATAAGTAGTTATATTCCAAATCAAAAAATCTAAGTGTCCGACAAAAATATTGGGGCAAATCCAAAGTCAGACAAAAAATTTAATTTTTATTGATAAACTATACTTTTAAAGTATGCTGGGTTCGTGTATCCCTTATCTTTACAACCATTTTTCCGACAAAGGTAGTAAGTTACAAGTAATTATATTCTTAAACAAAAAATGTAATTGTTTGACAAAAATCTTGGGGCAAACGAACAGAAAACTTAATTCTTTTAGGCTATCGACGAGAAAGTAATATCAAAAAATTTTAAAAGAGTTTTCTCGGTTATTTTTGAATCGATTTAGCTCAAAATTGGTACACACACTAAGTAAAATATTTAAAAGGGTATGACGTAGAGCTGTACCCAAAATTTTTTAAAAAAATTTTCCGACAAGAGGGAAAATTTTAGAAAAATTGTGATGTGATATTTGCTTACATACTCCTTGAACAACGACAAACATCGTTCTGTAGTTTTTTTTCCAATTAAAAAAAATTTCCGACACAAGTATCAGGTTATAAGTAGTTATATTCTAAATCAAAAAATCTAAGTGTCCGACAAAAATATTGGGTCAAATCCAAAGTCGGACAAAAAATTTAATTTTTATTAATAAACTGTCTTTTAAACAATACTGGGTTCGTGCAACCCTTACCTTTAAAAACATTTTTCCGACAACATTAGTAGGTTATAAGTAATTATATTTTTAATCAAAAAATCAAAGTGTCGGACAAAAATATTGGGGCAACTCGACAGTCGGACAAAAAATTTAATTTTTATTAGTAAAGTATACTTTCAAATTATGCTGGGTTCGTGCATCCCTTATCTTTACAACCATTTTTCCGACAAAAGTAGTAGGTTACAAGTAATTATATTCTTAAACAAAAAATGTAATTGTCTGACAAAAATGTTGGGGCAAACGAACAGAAAACTTAATTCTTTTAGGCTATCGACGAGGAGGTATTATCAAAAAAAAAATTTAAAACAGTGTTTCTCGGTTACTTTTGAATCGATTTAGCTGAAAATTGGTACACACGCTAAGTAAAGCATTTAAAAGGGTATGACGTAGATCGGAACCCAAAATTTTCTTAAAAAATTTTCCGACAAGAGGGAAAATTTTAGAAAAATTGTGATCTGATAATTTGTGTACATACTCCTTGAACAACGACAAACATCGTTCTGTATTTTTTTCTCGAATTAAAAAAAATTTTCAGCACATGTATCAGGTTATAAGTAGTTATATTCCAAATCAAAAAATCTATGTGTCCGACAAACATATTGGGGCAAATCCAAAGTCAGACAAAAAATTTAATTTTTATTGATAAACTATACTTTTAAATTATGCTGGGTTCGTGTATCCCTTATCTTTACAACCATTTTTCCGACAAAGGTAGTAAGTTACAAGTAATTATATTCTTAAACAAAAAATGTAATTGTTTGACAAAAATCTTGGGGCAAACGAACAGAAAACTTAATTGTTTTAGGCTATCGACGAGAAAGTAATATCAAAAAATTTTAAAAGAGTTTTCTCGGTTATTTTTGAATCGATTTAGCTCAAAATTGGTACACACACTAAGTAAAATATTTAAAAGGGTATGACGTAGAGCAGTACCCAAAATTTTCTTAAAAAATTTTCCGACAAGAGGGAAAATTTTAGAAAAATTGTGATCTGATATTTGCTTACATACTCCTTGAACAACGACAAACATCGTTCTGTAGTTTTTTTTCTCGAATTAAAAAAAAATTTCCGACTCATATATCAGGTTATAAGTAGTTATATTCCAAATCAAAAAATCTAAGTGCCCGACAAAAATATTGGGGCAAATCCAAAGTCGGACAAAAAATTTAATTTTTATTGATAAACTATACTTTTAAACTATGCTGGGTTCGTGTATCCCTTATCTTTACAACCATATTTCCGACGAAGGTAGTAAGTTACAATTAATTATATTCTTAAACAAAAAATGTAATTGTCTGACAAAAATGTTGGGGCAAACGAACAGAAAACTGAATTCTTTTATGCTATCGACGAGGAGGTATTATCAAAAAAAAAAATTTAAAACAGTTTTTCTCGGTTATTTTTAAATCGATATAGCTGAAAATTGGTACACACACTAAGTAAAACATTTAAAAGGGTATGACGTAGAGCTGTACCCATATATTCTAAATAAAAAAATCTAAGTGTCCGACAAAAATATTGGGTCAAATCCAAAGTCGGACAAAAAAATTTAATTTTTATTAATAAATTATACTTTTAAACTCTGCTGGGTTCGTGCATCCCTTATCTTTAAAACCAATTTTCCGCCAAAGGCAGTAAGTTACAAGTAATTATATTCTTGAACAAAAAATCTAATTGTCTGACAAAAATGTTGGGGCAAACGAACAGAAAGCTTAAGTCTTTTAGGCTATCGAGGAGGAGGTATTATCAAAAAAAAATTTAAAACAGTGTTTCTCGGTTTATTTTGAATCGATTTAGCTATAAATTGGTACATACGCTATGTACAACACTTAAAAGGGCATGACGGTGAGTTTTGCCCAAAATTTTCCAAAAAGATTTTCCGACAAGAGGGAAAATTTCGGAAAATTTTTCTAAAATTTTGGAATGTTCTCTACGTTACGTCCTTATAAACATTATAAGGAGTATTTCTACAAATTTTCAGTTTGATCTATGTAGATCTAACCGAGAAAAATAGTTTATAGTTCGCTTTGGTCTCCTTGATGCTTATTATTTTTTTATATCCCAGAGAACGGCTGTTCCCGTACATGCGACACTATATTATACAAGAAATTTTCGATTTTCTAAATGTGACTGAATTGAAAAAATTGGGCCAAATCCAATCTTAAAATATAGGAAGAGAGAAATATGTCAACCATCCATTTTGGTACAAGGGTGTGGATGTTACGGCCATTCCCATTTAGGGTCTGTTTTTCGTTCTCGTCCCCAAATCTCCCAAAAATTTCGAAAATTTGAGTCCGATTTTCAACGCATGTTTAATTTTGAAAATTCTTCTCTTCTTCTTCTTCTTTTTATATAGACATTACTCTGTCTGTTTTTCAATGTGCCTCCAGTAAGTTGTCATTCCATCTTTTTCGTGGTCTTCCCCCTGATCGTCTTCCTATTGGGGAACCGTCTCTGTCCGTTCTTACTACTCTATTTGTTGTCATTCGGCTTATGTGGTCGTTCCATTCTACCCTTCTGCTTTTCATCCAGTTATTAATGTTGTCCACCTTGCATCCCCTTCATATATCTACACTTCTAGCTATATCCCACAGCGTCTTACCATTGATTTTTCGCAATGTTTTCATCTCTGCTGTTTCTATAGCTTTTTTTGTCCTTTCTGTATCAGGTTGTGTTTCTGCCGCGTATGTCATTATTGGTTTGATGACTCTTTTGTAAATTCTGCCTTTCACTTCTTTTCTGATGTTTTTATTTCTCCATATTGTTTCATTCAGGCAACCTGCGGCTCTGTTTGCTTTATTCATCTGATCTTCCACTTTTGTTTCGAGCTTTCCGTAGTTGCATAGTTTGATGCCTGGATATTTAAACTCCATGACTTGTTCTATTATTTGACCCTCCAGCTCTAATTTACACCTTATTAGATCTACTGTTGTAACCATGCATTTAGTCTTTTTTGGGGAAATTAAAATGTTAAATTTTCTAGCGGTTATATTAAATTCGTGCAGCATACGTTGTAAATCATCTTCACTTTGAGAGATTAGTATTGCGTCGTCTGCATAGCAGATTATTTTAAGTGGCTTTTCTCCCATTTGGTATCCTTTTTTTGTTATTTTATAATACTTTTAATAATATACTTTTTTAATACTTTTTTTATTATTTCGTCCATGATCAGGTTGAACAACAGAGGACTCAGGGAATCTCTCTGTCTTATCCCATTGCCATTTTGAAAATTGTATATATCATTCAAAAGTTACCGATCTCAGAAATTTTACTCAATTTCTATTTAAAAAGGGGAAAATGTTTTGTATGTTTGTGTGTATGTTTGTGGAAAAGTTATACCGATCTGAATTTCTTTTCTATGTTTTAAGAGGGGGTCAGGGCCGATTCAGAACCGGTATAGCTTGTGACTTTCGACCACCCATAAGCCAGCTATAGGACTTGGTAGGTACAAAACGGCATATTTTTGGGGGTATAAATCTTAGGTTCAAGAAGAGACAGGAAAACCAAAAGTGCACCAAATTAATAGCGTTGAGTTAAGCTTTCAAATAGTGCTTAAGTGGTTAAGATCAGAGATACACACGGCTCAGTACAGCTGAAAAACCGAAAAACTAAACTTTGAAAATTTTGGTTTTTAGACAATTACTCAAAATTTCAACCTACAAATTGCGCCAACAAATAAGGAGGACTCCAGATGCGTCTATCGGTGTATACCTCTATCTGGAAAAATTCGAATTTTTAAGTTATAGCCTTCATAAGTGTGATCAAATCTATTTCCTATAGGAAAACCGGTTTTTCAAGCTCAATAGTCCTATAATACCTTCGGTTATCCTACTTGACCTTGGATGCATCAGATACTACTTCTCAATACGTTTCAAACTCATATTTAGTGATCAAATTCGGTAATACCGATTAGAAGGTATCTAGTTCCAAAAGTATAATCCATTTGATCATTATCGCCGAAATGGTTTATGTAGTTGTAGTGGTTGCGCCGCTAAATTTAGATAGATTTATATAAAAATAGAGCAATACGAGTTCATTTACCGGCCATTAAAATAATTTTTTATTCTATTTCGAATAGAAAAAAAAACTCTAGTGTACATTCGATGGACACTAGATCATTTGAGAGATAATCATAGAAGGCGACCATATATATCTTAACGTGGAATCGAGAAACAATACATTCAATTTCATTTAATTTATATACAGGTAAAATTTCGTAAATAATGGGCCATAGCTTAACATCAGGTTCCTGAGGTAAAAATAGACCGATTTAAGCTTAGTTAGTTAGCTTAGATTTAAACTTATCTTAGTACAAATTTTATAATAACCGAGATACAGGATATCAAAGTTAAATTTTTTTTTATATATTATTGAATATTTCCTGACAGGTATGAGATAACAACATGAAATTTGGTATGTGGGGGTTTTTGGATCGAGAAAACTAAATTCCCTACCAAAAATTATGTATTGCCCAGAGGGCGCCACATACGCCTTTCAGCACTCATTTATTACGTTCAATTTTTTTTATACCTCACTCTGTATAATTTTGACATTAAAATTTTTATTTTCCTATTATTTTTAATTAAAAAAGGTATACTTCTTTGATCTCCCTAAACTCAACCGTTTTCGAGATAAACGCATTTTAAATCTGCGATACACCATCATTTTTAGCATAATATTAGCATAATATATAGCAGTTCTCAAATTTATGTCATTGCATCGCAAATTCCATTTGAAGAAATTTGCGATACATTTTTGGATAATTTTATGGTTTTAAGTTATTTTTCGGGTGTAACTACAATGATATTATGCTAAAAATGATGGTGTATCGCAGATTTAAAATGCGTTTATCTCGAAAACGGTTGAGTTTAGGGAGATGAAAGAAGTATACCTTTTTTAAGTAAAACTAATAGGACAATAAAAATTTTAATGTCAAAATTATACAGAGTGAGGGATAAAAAAATTGAACGTAATAAATGAGTGCTGAAAGGCGTATGTGGCGCCCTCTGGGCAATGCATAATTTTTGGTAGGGAATTTAGTTTCCTCGACCCAAGAGACCCCCACATACCAAATTTCATGTTGTTATCTCATACCTGTCAGGAAATATTCGATAATAAATAAAAAAAAAGTTTAACTTTGACACCCTGTATCTCCAAAACGCCCCATTATTTTTGTCCGACAAGTGATCCAATATACATTACACATGTAAAAGAACAGCACAAAATAAAAATGACATCTATGGTAATAAATAAAAAATTTTTAGGAAATTGACATCTTCGGCGCGTCCGACTGTGCATATGCCCCGTGAAAATTGTCCGACAAGGTTACCACATTATTGTAAAAATGTTTTATGGTATATTCTGATAAAATTAGCAATGTGGTAATAAATTTTTTATTTTCATAAATTTGACATATTTAGCGTGTCCGACGCGTCGTATGCCCCAATATTTTTGTCCGACAAAATTATTTTCGCTGTTTATACGATAAAAACCATTGATTAAAATAAAATGACCAATGTGGTTATAAATTTTTTTCTTGCATAAAATTGACAACTTCGTGACCGCTTGACAGACAAACGCCCCACTGCCATGATGCGCTAAGCTCGAAATTTGTCCGACTCCACCCAAATAACAAGTACAAAAAGTTTCAACGGTGTGGTCATAAATAATAATTTTATATGGGGGCCTAAGAACTATTAATTTCACGAGCCGAAGGCGAGTGAAATTATGTCAAAGTGTCACGAGAGCAAAAATTCTATATTAATTTCAGAGGTCGAGTGCAATTTGTTGCGATTATTTCATGAATAAAACTGTTCAAAACCAAAATTTTATTGTAATTTATTTATGTAAGTACCATTAAACACACAGTTTTTATAAATATTTGACGATTGAAAGTCATCACTTTTATAATTTTTAAAACATTAATTGTCATTAATGTCACTGAATGTATTTTTTCGTAGCAACGAAGGGCATCTGACGTAATATACTTAACGACGGGAGATTATCAAAAATTATCGATTTAATTCAGATTTCTGTAGCTTTTTATTGGTCAGAATCTTCTATGAACGAAATAATCAGTAGTAATTGCACAAGAGCTCTCAAATTATTGAATTTTTCCCGAGTGACACTTTGACAGTTTTAATTTCACGAGCCGAAGGCGAGTGAAATTATGTCAAAGTGTCACGAGAGGAAAAATTCTATATTAATTTCAGAGGTCGAGTGCAATTTGTTGCGATTATTTCATGAATAAAACTGTTCAAAACCAAAATTTTATTGTAATTTATTTATGGAAATACCATTAAACACACAGTTTTTATAAATATTTGACGATTGAAAGTCATCACTTTTATAATTTTTAAAACATTAATTGTCACTAATATCACTGAATGTATTTTTTCGTAGCAACGAAGGGCATCTGACGTAATATACTTAACGACGGGAGATTATCAAAAATTATCGATTTAATTCAGATTTATGTAGCTTTCTATTGGTCAGAATCTCCTATGAATGAAATAATCAGTAGTAATTGCACAAGAGCTCTAAAATTATTGAATTTTTCCCGAGTGTTACTTTGACAGTTTTAATTTCACGAGCCGAAGGCGAGTGAAAATATTTCAAAGTGTCACGAGGGCAAAAATTCTATATTAATTTTAGAGATCGAGTGCAATTTGTTGCGATTATTTCATGAATAAAACTGTTCAAAACCAAAATTTTATTGTAATTTATTTATGTATGTACAAATTAGTACAATTAAACACACAGTAGTTATAAATATTTCAGGGTTGAAAGTCATCACTTTTATAATTTTTAAAACATTAATTGTCATTATTGTCACTGAATGTATTTTTTCGTAGCAACGAAGGGCATTTGACGTAATATACTTGACGACGGGAAATTATCAAGAATTATCGATTTAATTTAGATTTCTGTAGCTTTCTATTGGTCAGAATCTCCTATGAATGAAATAATCAGTAGTAATTGCACAAGAGCTCTAAAATTATTGAATTTTTCCCGAGTGACACTTTGACAGTTTTAATTTCACGAGCCAAAGGCGAGTGAAATTATGTCAAAGTGTCACGAGGGCAAAAATTCTATATTAATTTCAGAGTTAGAGTGCAATTTGTTGCGATTATTTCATGAATAAAACTGTTCAAAACCAAAATTTTATTGTAATTTATTTATGTAAGTACAAATTAGTACAATTAAACACAAAGTTTTTATAAATATTTGACGATTGAAAGTCATCACTTTTATAATTTTTAAAACTAAAAACTAATGGTCATTAATGTCACTGAATGTATTTTTTCGTAGCAACGAAGGGCATCTGACGTAATATACTTAACGACGGGCAATTATCAAAAATTATCGATTTAATTCAGATTTCTGTAGCTTTCTATTGGTCAGAATCTCGTATGAATCAAATAATCAGTAGTAATTACCATAGATACATTAACAATAGATCAGGCTAGTTATATGCAGCTCAATGCATCGAGGTGTAACGCTAATATCAAGTACAGTGGTCTAGCTATCTTTATCTCTCGTACGCGTGTGAGCGTATCTACCAAGAGGTGAGAGTAATGGAAGGACACCAACTCAGCGGCAGCGGCCATCATATGCTGGAGAGAGAAAGCTAAGCGCCGGTAGAGAGAGAGATAGATAGACCACCGACCCGAACTGCTCCGCGTTACGCCATTTTTCGTACCTTGCCTAATCTACGTATTATAATATCTATGGTAATTACACGAGAGCTCTAAAATTATCGATTTGTATCCCGAGTGACACATTGACAGTTTTAATTTCACGACCTGAAGAGGAGTGAAATTATGTGAAAGTGTCACGAAAACAACAAGTCGATAAAAATTTTAGAGATCGAGTGTAATTCGCTGAGATTATTTCATGAATAAAACTGTCTTTTTAAATCATTTTAACTAGTGTTTTCTGTGACAAGTTGTAAAACATTAGATGTCATTAATGTATCCATGTATGTATCCATATGTATCCAATACTGTTCATTTTTGCGTAGTAACGAAGGGCATCTGACGTAATAAAAATAAATAACTATCAAAAAATCAAATACCTCTAGAAAACTTTGAGGCCCTAACACAAGTTACTAAAAAGCTTACTGATAATTTGCCAGTTTTTATGGAGACTTACGATTTGTTCACAAAAAATGACAACAAACTGGACTATATTATTAAAAAAATTGACGAGATCCATAGTAGTCCTGTCGCCAGGGGGGGTACAACGGCCTCCTTAATTCAGATGGACTTACCCAAGTTTTTTTTATATATTTTGACCCGTAGAATACGAATTTTTTGGGTAACAGTTGATCCGGATGTCGATAAGATTGTTATAGACAAAGAACTTGAGGAATTACATAACAGTGATTTCTCGCAAAACAAAACATATTTTTGTATTTTTTGGGTCATTTTAAGCAAAAAATATTCCTACAAGTTTTTTCGTAGAATGCATAGTTTTCGAGATAATCGCGGTTGAACTTTCAAAAAATCGAAAAATTGCAATTTTTGAACCCGAATAACTTTTGATTAAAAAATAAAGTAGCAATTCTGCTTACCGCATTTGAAAGTTTAAGTCAAATTATATCGGTTTTGATTATTTGCATTGCTAAAAATTAATTTTTTATTGTTAAACTAATCTATAAACACATAGGTTTCCCGTGCCTAATACATGCGTTTTACCGCATGCTACGTAGAAATTGCCTCGCTTGCACTTGTAGCTACTCTACCTACTCGTTCGATTTTAAATGAGAAATCATAGAAAACATCACTCACATACTAGGTGTTTACTACAGTTTACAGCTTTGTTTAACAATAAAATAATAAATTTTTAGCAATGCAAATAATCAAAACCGATATAATTTGACTTAAACTTTCAAATGCGGTAAGCAGAATTGCTACTTTATTTTTTAATCAAAAGTTATTCGGGTTTAAAATTTACAATTTTTCGATTTTTTGAAAGTTTAACCGCGGTTATCTCGAAAACTATGCATTCTACGAAAAAACTTGTAGGAATATTTTTTGCTTAAAATGACCCAAAAAATACAAAAAGATGTTTTGTTTTGCGAGAAATCGCTGTTATGTAATTCCTCAAGTTCTTTGTCTATAACAATCTTATCGACATCCGGATCAACTGTTACCCAAAAAATTCGTATTCTGCGGGTCAAAATATATAAAAAAAACTTGGGTAAGTCCATCTGAATTAAGGAGGCCGTTGTACCCCCCCTGGCGACAGGACTATAGACTGAATAACCTGCTGAATCCTGAAGAGGTTTTAAAATCTGTAAGGCAGATGGAACATGATATTTTCAATTTATCGTCAGTTTTTTTCGGCGGTTCAGATGAGACTATAAAGGTTCAAATCCAAGACTCAACGTCTACTGAAATTAAGGTGGGATTAGAAAGGCTTTCTTCAAATGTCAGTGAAATCTCAAATCAATTAAGCAATATTTCCAAAAATGTACCTACCTTACCAACAAAAAAAGAGGTATTGAACAAAAAAACATTTTATGCCACCACAAGTACCCAAACTGAAGAGCCTCAATGTTGCGAAGTAAGTCCAGAGCAAAAGTCAAAAAACACAGAAGATAAATGTCAGTTTGTAATTATTAGTAACTTAACCCCAATATACACCCCTATACAAGTGGTACACTACATTAAAGAGAAGCTAGGTATCAAAGAATATATTAGATATTACGCCCTCGTTAAAGATGCCGACACATCAACTGGTTCTTCATTTAAAATAGGCATAAAATCTAGATCATCGATTAACTTACTATTTAATAAGGAAATTTGGCCACCTGGTGTAATCATTAAATGGTCCATTGAATCTTCATATTCCGAACCATCCGAGTCACATAAGAATCCGAAGAATATCAGAAGCCCTGTTATCCCGGAAAATCCAGTTACCAGTTTATGCAACAACAAAGATGAAGTACAGAACACAAATATATGTTCAGACAAGCAGGCCATCGAAATTTGTAAATCTAAGAATCCTTTCCATTCCCAAATTAATTTCGTTAAGAAAGATACTTTAGAACCATCTATAAATCTGGATCCTTTGACTCCACCAAGAGTTAGATTAACCAATAACTCTAATAGTCGGTATCTTCTAGCCAGATTAAGGGAACCGGATATCTTAAAAGCCATTAAACTTCATCTTGCTTATCTACACGACCAACCTGCTTCTGTATTTTACGATGGATTTACCAACACAAGCGTTAAACTGTTTTTGGCTTCCGAAGGTCTTCCTACCAACACGGAAGATCTACGAAAAATTCTTCTAGAATTTAACGAAGTCTATGGAATTGGTCCAGATGAGGTGGAAGCTGATCTTGCTGCTTTTAGGTCCTTTCTCGCTTCTGAAAGAATTATCCATTTACAAAAATCAAGGGAATGTCACCAAAATTACTATTCCGTTGTTTCTCCTAAACGAAATTTTTAAACATCACGACGTGTTCTGAGGGACTAGAATCCTCAAATTATTTTAGTGATAACAACTTTAGCATGGTTCTGATTAATATTCGTTCTATAAGATGTAAAACTGATGAATTATTTCTATTTCTAGAGGAATTAGGGTTTCCTCCGATAGTTGCGGTTACTGAGCACTGGCTTGAAGTCAACGAGCCTTTTTTGTAGAAAAATATTCCACTATTGCTAGGTACAATCGTCAAAGTTCACCGCATGGAGGCACCCTGATTCTTTCTACAAGTAATGATTTTTCTCTGGTAACAAAATATGATTTTCTATCAAGCGAAGCATTCTTTGAGTTTTCCTTAGTTTACAGTAAGAACTTTAATCTTTATATTATTTGCATTTATAGATCACCTGACTCTTCCGTGGAACTATTTTTTCAGAACCTGCTTAATTTGTTAGATGACCTGCCCCATAAAAGCAGAAAAATTTTATGCGGGGACTTTAACATTAATTATGCTGCTGCTTGTGCTACACAAATATCCCTGGTCAACATATTTGAATCGTATGGTCTAACAATGCACATTGATTCTCCTACAAGGATTACAAAAACTTCATCTACCATAATTGATTATATTGTCTCAGATTTATCACCCCGTGATGTCTGCTCTACAACTGTTAATGCGGGACTATCTGATCATGAAGCGGTTTATAAGTTTAACATCTTTAGCAAGCACTCTTCGAAAACTCGACGTTTAGGCAGGATTTTTTCCGCTCGGAATTTTCGTAAATTCCAAGATTTATGCTTAACCTCTGAGTGGCCCTTTCCTTCTATGAACGTCGATAATAATTTCAGTGATTTTTTGAATAAGCTTGTCTGTATCTTCACTAAAGCATTTCCTTTAATCACAATTAAGCCAAAACATCACAAACTCTGGACTACCAAAGGTGTCCGCATATCAGCCAAAAATATGCGTTCACTACTGTACATCAAGAAATTTACTACCAACGTCTCTGTTACTGAATATATCACCAAGTACAGGGCAATCTACTTAAAACTTATAAAATCAGCTAAAGAATTGTACTATCAAAATCGTCTGAGAAGCTCTAAAAGTGTTGCAAAAGAAACTTGGTCCATAATAAACGATCTTCGTAATAAAACTCACACAGCTCAAACATTTTCCCTTCCAGACCCAGAAAATCTAAATGAATACTTTGTTAATGTGAGTAAAAATATAACATCAACTATTGTGTCACAACAAGATCCCATTTCCTATCTCCCTAATTCAGGAAAGGTCTCGAATTCATTCTTTATAAGACCGGTTGATAAATCTGAACTGATTCAGACAATCAATAATATCAAAAGCAAATCTTCCTGTAGTACCGATGGACTATCCATAAAAATTTTCTCAAATCTCCCAGACAGTGTGTTGGGAATCCTCATCTCTCTAATTAATGATTCTTTTGAGAAAGGTAAATTTCCAGAGTGCCTAAAGACGGCCATCATTATTCCTCTTCATAAGGGTGGTGAAAAATCAAATGCCTGCAATTATAGACCTATTGCATTACTACCGGTACTCTACAAAATTATTGAGAGACTCATAAAAGCCCGACTTATGTCCTTTCTCGTTGATAACAATATTTTATCACAAAATCAGTTCGGCTTTTTAAACAATAAATGTACCACAGATGCCATGTTTTCTGTACTACATGAGGTTTATCAAGCATTAAACAATAATCTGCACACTGCCACTGTTTTTTGTGATTATGCCAAAGCTTTTGATTGTGTGAATCACGACATTTTGATAAAAAAACTAGATTTCTACGGAATTCGAGGTATTTCTTCGAACTGGTTTCAATCTTACTTGGATAATAGGAAACAACTGGTTAGAGCAAATGATACAGACTCTAGTCTCAAAAATGTTGTATGTGGGGTACCACAAGGTTTAGTATTGGGTCCTCTACTTTTTCTTATCATTATTAATGACATCACTAGCTTAAAAATCGATGGAAAAGTTTTTCTTTTTGCTGATGATACCAGTATCACTTGGAGCAACTCAAATATCGCAACTCTCCATGCTACTATAACTTCTGATCTACTTACAATAAAATCATGGTCCGATTTAAATTTACTCTCTTTGAATGTAGATAAAACAGTAGCATTGTCCTATAAAGGAGCTCTTCAACCCTTTCCTCTTCATAACAGCCAGATCAGTATCGTTGATTCTGTAAAGTTTCTTGGTATTTTTTTAGATAGCAATCTGAAATGGTCCCTTCATATTGATGTGTTAAGCAAGAAACTATCCTCAGCTTGCTTTGCAATAAGATCTGTTTCAAAGGAAATGAATTTAGCCTCTTCCAAAATAACATATTTTTCTTTGTTCGAGTCACATCTTCGATATGGTCTCCCTTTTTGGGGTTCTGGTACGGCTGCCCAATCTGATGTTATATTTAAATTACAAAAAAGAGCAATAAGATATCTGTTTGGCCTCAGAAGAACAACACATTGCAGAAGCTACTTCAAAGATCACAGGATTCTAACACTACCTTCTTTATATATTTTAGAAACTGTTTGCTTAATTCGTAAACATCTACATGTCTTTCCAGCAAGACCTAGACATGACTATTCCACCAGAAATTCTACCTTTGACATCTATTTACCGATCCCGTCCAGTGAGTTAGTAAAGAAATCTATATTATATTCTGCAAAAAAACTTTACAACCATCTCCCTCTACAACTTAAATCTGCAACATCTTTCCCCAAGTTCCGTAAAATGACTAAAGCCTATTTATCTGAAAGACCATATTATTCAACAGCAGAGTTTCTTAACCAATAACTAAGAAAGTACAGTATTCTTATTTATAAGTATAATCTTAATCTATATTTGAGTGTCATATTATGCAGCAGCTTAAATTAACTTATTAAATTTCTTAAGGTAGATTATGCAATTTGCAAATTTTTTTTTTAATTTTGCAATAGATTGTTACTGTTTTTTTGTTTATCTTCATTATTTTTATTTATGTAGACGATTTATATCATTTTAGTAAATTGTATTTGTTATTTGTTATTGTTCTTATTTATGATTCTTGTAAGTTTTGTCTATAAAATTGTTAAATTTTTCATGACAATAAAGCATATTTCTATTCTATTCTAATGCTTGACGACGGTATATTATCAAAAATTATCAGTAGTAATTGCACAAGAGCTCTGAATTTATTGAATTTTTCCCGAGTGACACTTTGACAGTTTTAATTTCACGAGCCGAAGGCGAGTGAAATTATGTCAAAGTGTTACGAGAGCAAAAATTCTATATTAATTTCAGAGGTCGAGTGCAATTTGTTGCGATTATTTCATGAATAAAACTGTTCAAAACCAAAATTTTATTGTAATTTATTTATGTAAGTACCATTAAACACACCGTTTTTATAAATATTTGACGATTGAAAGTCATCACTTTTATAATTTTTAAAACATTAATTGTCATTAATGTCACTGAATGTATTTTTTCGTAGCAACGAACGGCATCTGACGTAATATACTTAACGACGGGAGATTATCAAAAATTATCGATTTAATTCATATTTCTGTAGCTTTCTATTGGTCAGAATCTCCTATGAATGAAATGATCGCTGTAATTTTTATATCTGTAGCTTTCTAAGGGCCAGAATCTCCTATGAATGAAATAATCGCTGCAATTTTTATTTCTGTAGCTTTCTTTTGGTCAGAATATCTATGAATGAAATAATCAGAAGTAATTGCACGAGAGCTCTAAAATTATCGATTTGTATCCCGAGTGGCACTTTGACATTTTCAATTACTTTCCTTCGGGTCGTAAAATTATGTTAAAGTGTCACGAGGCCAAAACAAATCGATAATTCGAGCTCGAGAGAACTTCGGTAACATTATTTCATGAATAAAACTGTTGTTTTAAATTATTTTAACTAATATTTTATTGATATCTTCGCCCGAATGTTTGCCAAACCTGTTTCTTGTTATCTGTGGCAAGTTTTAAAACATTAATTGTCATTAATGTCACTGGACATATTTTTGCGTAGCAACGAAAGGCATCTGACGTAAAATACTTGACGACGGGAAATTATCAAAAATTATTGCTGTAATTTTTATTCATATAGTTTGTCACTATTGGTCAGAATCTCTCTTAATGAAATAATCGTACAAACTTTTTTTTTCTTTCATTTTGTAAGATTTTTTATTGCCTACAGCATAGTATTTCTTTTCAAAAATTTTGGCCCCTAAAATAATTTTTTTTGCATTCGATATTAAACTTTGCATTAAACTTTGTTTTTTACATCAACTGCGGAAGGATTCTTCGCACTGGTGTAAAATACAATACTGTTCCAAATAAAATATACAGTAGGAAAAATGAAAGAATACCCATGAACGAACATATAAAACACGCTGAATTTTCCTGTCGCCGTGTCATACATAAAAGTGGCCAGCGCAAGTACATGTACTTGCGCTGGGCAATTTTCTTTGTGACACGGTGACAGGAAAATACAACGTGTTTTATATGTTCGTTCATGGGTATTCTTTCATTTTTCCGACTGTACTTAATTTTTTCAAGAAAATTATGAACGTGTACATAATGTTTAAAAAATGGTGAAGGTTCTTAGAAAATCCTTTATAAACTGAATTACAAAAATGTTAGGTATTTAACTCAAAAATAGTAAAGTAGTGTTTACCACTTGAAAGTAGAACAACTGGATGCACTTGGTGCCACACTTATTGCGAAAGGATACACTGGATTGCTTTTTACTAACGGAACGTAATCACTGATAAGTGGTGCGTGATAACTGATAACTAAAGGGCGGATTATATGTATGAAAATTTATGAAAATATGTACATATATACAGGGTGTCCCAGACTAATTTAGCCACGCTATATCTCTTAAACGAATAGAGATTTTCGAATGGGACAAAAAGTGATATATTCTACTTGTAATACACTTTAATATGGCGTACAAAAAAATCATCCCCTAAATATTCATCCCTTAGTTACAACCCCTAACTTTAATTTTTTTAGTAGCACCCTGTATATTTTTTTATAGTTTTGGATGTGGTCTTTCATTGTCTATTCAACACATTTTTTGAAAATAAAATCGGTTTGTAAATAACCAAGAAACTATCAGTTTATTTTTGTTAATTGTGTGTCCAAGACTAATTTATCTAGGCTATATTTCTTAAACGAATGGGACAAAAACTGATCTATTCCATTTGTAATACACTTTCATATGGCGTAGAAAAAATTCATCCCCTAAATTTTCATCCCTAACTTACAGGGTGCTATTTAAAAAAAAATAACGTTAGGGGTTGTAACTAAAGGATGAATATTTAGAGGATAATTTTTTTTCTACGCCATATTAAAGTGTATTACAAATGTAATAGATCAGTTCTTGTCCCATTCGAAAATCTCTATTCGTTTAAGAAATATAGCCTGGATAAATTAGTCTGGGACACATAATTAAGAAAACTAAACTGATATTTTCTTGGATATTTTCGAACCGATTTTATTTTTAAAAAATATGTTGAATATACAATAGAATACCACATCCAAAACTATAAAAAAATATACAGGGTGCTATTAAAAAAATTGAAGTTAGGGGTTGTAACTAAGGGATGAATATTTAGGGGATGATTTTTTCTACGTCATATTAAAGTGTATTACAAGTAGAATAGACCACTTTTTGTCCCATTCGAAAATCTCTATTCGTTTAAGAGATATAGCGTGGCTAAATTAGTCTGGGACACCCTGTATGTAAAGATTTTTTGAAATATATGTAAACATTCGTCGAAAATATGTAATAAATAAATTTCAAAAAATGTAATTTTCTAGGGTAAAAGTTTGGTAAATACAGGGTGTCTGGTAAATAATAGGCCATAGCTTAACCTTAGATTACTGAATTAAAATAAGTGGATTTAAGCTAACTTACCTTAGTAGGAAAGTTGATAGTAACTGAAATAAAGGGTGTCCAAGTTAAATTTTATTTTATTTTTTCTCGAATATTTCCTGGCAGGCATGGGGGAACAACACGAAATTTGGTAGGCGGGGTTTTTTGGGCCGTTTAATCTAAATTCGCTACCAAAAATGATTAGAGGGCGCCATATACGCTTTTCAGCGCTGATTTAATACGTTAATTTTTTTTATCCCCCACTCTACATTCTTTTTGAATTAAAACTATTGTTCTTTTAATATATTTACTTAAAAAAGGTGTGCTACATTTTTGCAGAGTATTATTGTAGTTGCAACCGAAAAATAAACTTGAAACCATAATAATATTCAAAAAATGTATCGCAAATTCCTTCAAATGGAATTTGCGATGCAATAATATAAATATGAGAACTTGCACAATTATTATGGTTTCAAGTTTACTTTTCGGGTGTAACTACAAAAATATTGTGCAAAAAATTATGTTGCATCGCAGATTTAAAACACGTTTATCTCGAAAATGGTTCAGTTTAGCGAGATGAATCTGGTATACCTTTTTTAAGTGTAAAAATATTAAGACAATAAAAGTTTTGATTAAAAAAGTATGTAGAGTGGGGGATAAAAAAAATTGAAGGTATTAAATAATAATATAATAATAATAATAGAGTTTATTTGTAGCAAATAATAACATTATAAATAAACCCAGTTTCTCACTGAAGTTGTTTGTCACAAGGACTACAACTTGTGCGTGAGGGTTAAATTTTGATTATATTAAACTACATTAATTTAGCTTAAAGTTTACAAAAAGGAATCAAATATTTTCGCTCATCTGTCTTCAAATTTTGGCTCCTCTTCTCACTAATTCATTTACTGTTAAATTTTGTTTATGGGACCTTCGAAACTCTCATAAAATTCAAGAAAGGATTCCGAAAAATTTCTGATGGGATTCTTCGGGCGTACTTCGTTTTCTATGATAATTATCATGACTTTTTGAAGGTGTTTTATCCATTTTTACTATAATTTTTACAATTTAAACATTTATAAGTGACATTCAAAATAAATCATTTTGACATTATTTTTATATCAAAATTTATTTATTAGGATCAAAATCTTTATTAAATAAATTTAATTATTAAATCAGCGCTTAAAGATGTATGTGGCGCCCTCTGCGTAACACATCATTTTTGGTGGCGAATTTAGATTTCTCGTCCCAAAAAATCCCCATTTACCAAATTTCGTGTTGTTATCCCATATCTGTCGGGAAATATTCTTAAATAAATAAAATAGTTTAACTTCGACACCCTGTATTTCTGAAAATTTGTTAATCGATTACCGGTGTCTAGTTGGACAAACTTTAATGTATGGGAACACTGGAACAGGGAAAGTTTTAACTGTGCAACAGCTTAAATATTTGGAACGTTATATTACGAAAACGTTCCATGTATTTTGTCGGACAGAACTTCCAATTGATCTATTACCATTTCATTAAACTGTCGTGCAAGAATCAGACTGGTGTTTATCACCAACTGAGCATTTTAATGAGTGGAACACGAAGAACATATCAAATGACAAGAATCATGTTGGTTAGTAATAGCAGTCTGATTTTTGCATGAGAGTGTAATGAAAGGGTAACAAATCAATTGGATGTTCTGTCCGACAAAATACATGGAACGTTTTCATAATCTGGCGTTCCAAATTTTTAAACTGTTCCACAATTAAAACTTTCCCTGTTCCAGTGTTCCCTTACATCAAAGTTTGTCCGACTAGACACCGATAAGCTATAAAAAAATTTTCAGCTTGCTATTAATCAACTTTTTTTTGGTACGCAGGATCCAGGTCTATATGCCCATGCCCAGCCTATAAAATCTCAAAAAAAGATCATGGACATAATTTGATACCCAATAAATAATAGTTAATGTGTTTTATAAAAGATTTCTAGAACACTATATGTGTACCTTCAGCTGGTGTGTAATTGTATATGCTCCCAACTGCTAAAATTTTAGTATGGTATTGTCTTTGAGCTACGTTGCCAAAAAGTTTTCTTGCGTTATCACTGTAGGGCGCGGATAATAAAATACGTAATGTTGTTCTGAAGCTATTTTCTTGTGGCATTTTTATAATCAAGTATATTCAAATGGGAAATAAGCCACAATTTTACCTAAAAATGATTTTATTAACATTTCGACGCCCAAGTCGGGTGTCGTTGTCAAAATACAAAATAATATTAAATAAACAAAAATGTTGTTGCTTAGTAAAAAATTCTTCTAATAATTTATTTAATCTGACTCATTTATATCGGCAATTCAGACACGTATTATACATTTTAAAGTAGACGACTTTAAAAATGATATTGCCAATATTGATTTTAATGTATGTGTTTTCCATATGGCCTCATAGATCGGAATTGTTGGATACGTTCCTGAATATTATAAACGATCAAGAAGAGACAATAAAGTTTACAATGGAAAAGGAATACAATAACACCCTACCTTTCCTCGATGTTTTGGTCTCAAAGAAGGATACTGGATATGAGAATCAAGTGTATAAAAAACCAACACACACCAACAGATATCTCAATTACAAATCAAATCATAACATCAACGTTAAAAAGGGAATCATTAAATCCTTATATGATAGAGCCAAAATTACTTGTTCTAACGAAAATTCATTTTTAGAAGAAAAACAATTGTTAACATCTGTTTTATTAAAAAATGATTATCCCATATCGTTTATAAATAAGGAATTGTCAAGATTGGATCGAACGGAACAGAACAACTTAGAACGGGATTCTACAACATTCACAAGAAATAATACGAGGAAAATATCAATACCATATGTAAAAGGACTATCCGAGAAACTTAAAACAATAGGAAATAAATTCAACATATCAACAACATTCAAAACAACAAACACATTGAGATCTATTCTATCTAAAACTAAACCTAACAGTGAACAAGAAAGAACAAAGAATTGTATTTATAAAATACCTTGTGAATGCGAACAATTTTATATAGGTGAGACGTCAAGACCATTAGACGTTAGAGTAAATGAACATCAGTCTTATATAAAAAATAGAGAATTTGATAGATCTCAAATATGTCAACACGCATGGGATAATGAACATATAGTTCAGTGGAGAGATTCAAGTATAGTCCTAAAAGAAGCAGATAGTAGAAAGAGAAAAATCAAAGAAGCGGCTCTAATTATGCTAAATGAAACCAATTGTGTCGCAAATTCCTCGGTAGAATGCAGTAGGATGTGGTTACCCATACTAAAGGAGGAAGTCAATAGAAAGAAAATACCACAATTAGTAAATCAGTAACATATCGAGTTAGTACATATTTAGTATTTTAGTATTATTTAAAATTTAAAATATCAAGTCAGAATTTGGTATTAGTTTTGAGAGTAAACTAAATGTAAACCCAAATACTTGCGATGTCGGGATAGTATCACGAGGTTTTTCCTGTTTTTTCCCTCGTGATTTACTATGGAATCTCTAACGCGAGAGTTTCAGTACCACCGTTGCATTTGGTTGTCTTTTTAAAGACAGATCACATGCTATGATTTTTTGTGGCGGATATTCTTGAGTTGGGATTGATTTCATGTAATCGAATAAACTATCTTTTAGTAAAGTCGTCCCAGGAACGCAACTCATCAATATTGGCAATATCATTTTTAAAGTCGTCTACTTTAAAATGTATAATACGTGTCTGAATTGCCGATATAAATGAGTCAGATTAAATAAATTATTAGAAGAATTTTTTACTAAGCAACAACATTTTTGTTTATTTAATATGATTTTGTATTTTGACAACGACACCCGACTTGGGCGTCGAAACGTTAATAAAATCATTTTTAGGTAAAATTGTGGCTTATTTCCCATTTGAATATACTTGATAATAAAATACGTAAGTTACATATTTTCACATATATTACATATTTGTAGATTTTTTGAAAAAAGTACATATTTAAGTGGTAAATACATATGTTTACATATTTTCGTCACTTTTACTCTGCAATGGAAAATATCTTCAAAACAACTTGAAAAAGCCAACAATTTGACTGTTACACGATGCATTCAAGACACTTTCACAAACTTCTTTTTGTCAGATGCCATCCTATTAAATAAATTTGTGATTTTCTTATCAGAGGCTGCCCCATATACAGGGTGTTTGGTAAAGAATGGGTCATAGCTTAACCTTAGATTCCTTAGCTTAAAATAGGTCGATTAAAGCTAATATGCCTTAGTACGAAAGTTGATAATAACCGAAATACAGGGTGTCGAAGTTAAACTTCTATTTTATTTAAAAATGAATAACCATTTTCAACTTCGTTGCAAAACGAAAATACAGCCGAACCATATTCCAGTCCAATCAGAGAGTGCTGCAAGCACCTCTACCGGTTTCGAAACTTATTAGTCTCTCATCAGGAGGCACATATGCTGCTCTCCCTGATCCAACCAAAACAAACCCCAGCGTGCAGTCCCGAATTGCAACGAACGAAATGGCATAGATGCCCTAGCGGCAACTGCTAGCAAAAGACTAAGTTTTCACTCTAATGGCATATAACATATCCCACCAGAATGAAAACAATGGGAACCTTCTCTGGTTACACCTCCGAGGCTTCTACAATTTGCAAGCCATACGGATGCTGAGACTAAGGAAGATGAGGGAATTCTACAATTTACAATTCACGTCACATCTGCTCAGCGCGGTAAAGTTCCAACGAGACTGGTTCCCTTCATACTCCACACAGAGTAAATGTAAATCAAAAATGAATAACCATTTTCAATTTCGTTCCAAAACGAAAATACAGCCGAACCATATTCCAGTCCAATCAGAGAGTGCTGCAAGCACCTCTACCGGTTTCGAAACTTATTAGTCTCTCATCAGGAGGCACATATGCTGCTCTCCCTGATCCAACCAAAACAAACCCCAGCGTGCAGTCACGAATTGCAACGAACGAAATGGCATAGATGCCCTAGCGGCAACTGCTAGCAAAAGACTAAGTTTTCACTCTAATGGCATATAACATATCCCACCAGAATGAAAACAATGGGAACCTTCTCTGGTTACACCTCCGAGGCTTCTACAATTTGCAAGCCATACGGATGCTGAGACTAAGGAAGATGAGGGAATTCTACAATTTATAATTCACGTCACATCTGCTCAGCGCGGTAAAGTTCCAACGAGACTGGTTCCCTTCATACTCCACACAGAGTAAATGTAAATCAAAAATGAATTGTAAATTGTAGAATTCCCTCATCTTCCTTAGTCTCAGCATCCGTATGGATTGCAAATTGTAGAAGCCTCGGAGATGTAACCAGAGAAGGTTCCCATTGTTTTCATTCTGGTGGGATATGTTATATGCCATTAGAGTGAAAACTTAGTCTTTTGCTAGCAGTTGCCGCTAGGGCATCTATGCCATTTCGTTCGTTGCAATTCGGGACTGCACGCTGGGGTTTGTTTTGGTTGGATCAGGGAGAGCAGCATATGTGCCTCCTGATGAGAGACTAATAAGTTTCGAAACCGGTAGAGGTGCTTGCAGCACTCTCTGATTGGACTGGAATATGGTTCGGCTGTATTTTCGTTTTGCAACGAAATTGAAAATGGTTATTCATTTTTGATTTACATTTACTCTGTGTGGAGTATGAAGGGAACCAGTCTCGTTGGAACTTTACCGCGCTGAGCAGATGTGACGTGAATTGTAAATTGTAGAATTCCCTCATCTTCCTTAGTCTCAGCATCCGTATGGCTTGCAAATTGTAGAAGCCTCGGAGGTGTAACCAGAGAAGGTTCCCATTGTTTTCATTCTGGTGGGATATGTTATATGCCATTAGAGTGAAAACTTAGTCTTCTTCTTTCTTCTATTTTATTTATTTAAGAATATTTCCCGACAGATATGGGATAACAACACGAAATTTGGTAAGCGGGGATTTTTTGGGACGAGAAATCTAAATTCGCCATCAAAAATGATGTGTTACCTAGAGGGCGCCACATACGTCTTTCAACGCTGATTTAATACGTTCAATTTTTTTATCCCCTCTCTACATACTTTTTGAATCAAATCTTTTATTCGCTTAATATTTTTACTTAAAAAAAGGTATATCAGATTCATCTCGCTAAACTAAACTATTTTCGAGATAAACGTGTTTTAAATCTGCGATGCAACGTAATTTTTTGCACAATATTTTTGTAGTTACACCCGAAAAGTAAACTTGAAACCATAATAATTGTGCAAGTTCTCATATTTATATTATTTCATCGCAAATTCCATTTGAAGAAATTTGCGATACATTTTTGGATATTATTATGGTTTTAAGTTTATTTTTCGGTTGCAACTACAATGATACTATGCAAAAAATTATGTTGCATCGCAGATTTAAAATGCGTTTATCTCTAAAACAGTTGTGTTTAGCGAGATGAATGTAGTGCACCTTTTTTAAGTAAATATATTAAAAGAACAATAGTTATGATTCAAAAAGTATGTAGAGTGGGAGATAAAAAAAATTAATGAAAGGGCGCTGAAAGGCGTATGTGGCGCCCTCTGAGTAATACATCATTTTTGGTAGCGAATTTAGATTTCTCGGCCCAAAAATACCCCGCCTACCAAATTTCGTGTTGTTCCCCCATGCCTGCCAGGAAATATTCACGAATAAATAAAATAAAAGTTTAACTTTGACACCCTTTATTTCGGTTATTATCAACTTTTAGGCCTGGATCCCGCGTATGAAAAAAAAGTTGATTAATAGCAAGCTGAAAATGTGTTAATAGCTTAAGGGTGTCTAGTCGGACAAACTTTGATATATGGGAACACTGGAACAGGGGAAGTTTTAATTATGGAACAGGTTAAAAATTTGGAACGGTCAGACCACGAAAACGGCACATGTATTTTGTCCGACAGAACAGACTTAAACTCTCCGAACAGAGATTAAACTCTCATGCAAAAATCAGACTGCTATTTATCACCAAATGGGCGTTTTAATGAGTGGAACATGTAGAATATGTCAAGTGACAGGAATTATGACAGGTGATAAATAGCAGTTTGATTTTTGCATGAAAGTTTAATCTCTGTTCGGAGAGCTGTTCTGTCGGACAAAATAAATGTGCCGTTTTCGTGGTCTGACTGTTCCAAATTTTTACCTGTTCCACAATTAAAACTGCCTCTGTTACAGTGTTCCCATATATTAAAGTTTATCCGACTAGACACCCTTAAGCTATTAACAAATTTTCAGCTTGCTATTAATCAACTTTTTTTCATACGCGGGATCCAGACCTATTTCCTACTAAGGTAAGTTAGCTTAAATCCACTTATTTTAGCTCAGTAATCTAAGGTTAAGCTATGGCCCATCCTTTACCAAACGCCCTGTATGGTTAAGGTGGGGCAAAATTTAAAGTATTTAAAAATGAAAAAGATTCCGCCCCACCTATATATAGAGGTGGGGCGGAATTTCCTCCAATTTCCTTTTGTGAACGAATTAATTAGCAACGTAAACAAGGTGTTCCTTAAGGCGAGTTCAATTAAGTATAGAAAGAGGGGCTTCGCGACTTACCGCGACCTCCCCATCCTGTATTAACTCGATAGGGAACTTGGCTAAGTGTAGCTATTTCTTAAGCTGAAAATTATGATAGAATAAAGGACGTAATAAACGACATATAAGACTCTTCACAAGCTGTCATATCATCAAAGTGCAGTTTTTGATAATAAGAAGGTGCATAAAAGTCGTTACGTTACTAGAAAAGAAGTCGCAACTTTTAGTTTATTCTGTGGAACTAATTGAAATTTTTCAGAAGGAATGCCAAAAAGTAAAAGGCGACATTGGTACAAAAGTTTTGGGGAAGCTTAAGCAGGTTTTGGAAAATAATGAAGGCTTCAAAGCTATTCAGAATATGTCATACACTTTTAGAGGCCATTTTGAGATATAAACGTGTATTGATAAAAACCTGTTGCCAAAATTAAAATATGCCCCTATTACCTCAGTAGATGTGGAGCGAAGCTTGTCTTTATATAAACACATGTTTTCTGATAAAAGACTAACCTTTACCTTAGAAAGTTACATTTTTTAGAAATTTATTTATTACATATTTTCGACGAATATTTACATATATTTTAAAAAATCTTTACATATATATGTTCATAAATTTTCATACATATAATCCGCCCTTTAGTTCCTTTAGTAAAAAGCAATCCAGTGTATCCTTTTGCAATTAGTGTGGCACCAAGTTCATCCAGTTGTTCTACTTTCAAGTGGTAAACACTACTTTACTATTTTTGAGTTAAATACCTAACATTTTTGTAATTCAGTTTATAAAGGATTTTCTAAGAACCTTCACCATTTTTTTAAATATTATGTATAGGTTCATAATTTTCTTGAAAATATAAAGTATATTTTATTTGGAACAGTATTGTATTCTACAACAGTGCGAAGAATCCTTCCGCAGTTGATGTAAAAAACAAAGTTTAATGCAAAGTTTAATATCAAATGCAAAAAAAATTATTTTAGGGGCCAAAATTTTGAAAAGAATACTAGGCTGTAGGCAATAAAAAAACCTTACAAAATTAAAGAAAAAAGAAGTTTGTACGATTATTTCATTAATAGAGATTCTGACAAATAGAAACCTATAAGCATAAAAATTACAGCAATTTTTGATAATTTCATGTCGTCAAGTATTTTACGTCAGATGCCTTTCGTTGCTACGCAAAAATATATCCAGTGACATTAATGACAATTATTAATGTTTTACAACTTGTCACAGAGAACAAAAAACAGGTTTAGCAAATATTCGGGCGAAGATATCAATAAAATATTAGTTAAAATAATTTAAAACGACAGTTTTATTCATGAAATAATGTTACCGAATTACTCTTGAGCTCGAATTATCGACTTGTTGCCCTCGTGACACTTTTACATAATTTCACTTCTCTTCGGGTCGTGAAATTTAAACTGTCAATGTGTCACTCGGGATACAAATCGATAATTTTAGAGCTCTCGTGTAATTACCATAGATATAATAATACGTAGATTAGGCAAGGTACGAAAAATAGCGTAACGCGGAGCAGTTCGGGTCGGTGGTCTATCGATCTCTCTCTACCGGCGCTTAGCTTTCTCTCTCCAGCATATGATAGCCGCTGCCGCTGAGTCTATGTCCTTCCATTACTCCCACCTCTGGGTAGATACGCTCACACTAGTACGACAGATAAAATAAACCACTGTACTTGATATTGGCGTTACACCTCGATGCATTGAGCAGCCTATAACTAGCCTGATCTATTGTTAATGTATCTATGGTAATTACTACTGATAATTTTTTTCGATAATTTCCCATCGTTAAGTATTACGTCAGATGTCTACGCTTCGTTGCTACGCAAGAATACAGTTAGTGACATTAATGACAACTGATGTTTTACAACTTGTCACAGAGAACGCCAAGAAACAGGTTTGGCAAATTTTTTGAGGATATTGGTCCAGAGCTAGAGGCTAAAAAATTTTGGTTGAATAATTTGTGATGTAGAATAACATGGTATTTTTTTGGAATATCGCTGTGGGTGGATATTTTTTACTATCTTAACCGGCTAGAACCAATTTGCGGTAAAAGATCGCAATTATTAATAGAAAAAGAGGCACAAAAATACCAAACATTGTAATAGTCAACATACAGTATTTCTCATGATCATCTTTCAGTGCATCACAGTTTTTCGATTCCTTTCTAACGCACTAAATTGTATGTGACAGAAAAAAGGCACGTAGGTGATTACATTTCGTCGGTGACATTTTTATAACATTTATTCTAGTTATTCTACTTGTCGATAGATGGCGCCATAATAAAAAAATATTTTTTTTTAATTAGATAATAATATTACAAATATAATCTGTATAATTTATAAGACTATACAAATCAAAGAAAGTACCATTTTATAAATGCAAGAAACACATTTGATTTGATTTTATTCCAAATTGAAAATAAAATGTGACAACTGTCAGATTTAACTAAAATGTCATGTTAGAATAAATGTCATAAATGTGTATTATCACGGACTTACCCTTTTTCCTATCATTTGTTACGCACTGAAAAATGATCATGAAAAGGACAATAGTGAGACCGCTCCGCTCCCAAATAAAAAAAATTTCTGATTTCTAATTCGGTTTTTTTGCAGATTCTTATTCAAAAATGTCCCCTTTAAACAAATCAGAAGGGCGCCGGCGAAATTGTTATTCAAAAAGTGTTTAAACATTTTTTTAAACGAATTCAAAACATCATCTTTCTGTCCCGGATCAACTTTTTTTAATTTTTGAGTCATTTTAAAGAAAAAAGGTTTCGTGTCCTTTTTCTCAAAACTTGATAGCTTTCGGGTTATAAGCGATTTAAAATCTGAAAAATGCGAAATACGCATAGTACAGTGACTGTAGGTTTCATTAATTAATTAAAAATAACCACAGAAATCGATAGAGGGATGAATTCTGCGTCCAGCTCAACGGTATCAAAGGCCTTATGTAAGTCCACAGAGGCAAGGACAAGTAGCCTATTGTACTCAATAGATTTTTCAATTACCGTCTTAACACTTTGAAGATGGTCATTTGTTCCGAAGCCACTGCGAAAACCGTCCTGTTCTATTGGTTGGTAAAAGTCCAATTTGTTTTCCAGTCTAGTGGTGATTATTCTTGTGAAAAGTTTATAGAGATGGCTGAGTAAACTGATAGTTCGGTAGTTTTCTAAATCAGCTGTATCCCCTTTTTTGTGGATTAGTATCACTAGTTTATACCATTTGTCAGGTATAGTGCTGTTTAAAAGACAGAGATTAAACAGATATGTTCTTGAGTAAAGAGTTACCACCAATCTTAATTGCATGGACAATCACACAGTATTCACCAGCGGACTTACTGTTTTCCGTATTTCTATCCGGTAGTTCAGATCCTCGATTTACGATATCTTTTTTAGATTCTATTATATCTTTTTCACCATCCGAGTATAATTTCAATTCTTTTTGGCTTTTACACAGTATATGGTAGATGGTAGAAGTCTTCAACTACTTTTAGGATATGTTCCCTACTTGTTATAATACTTCCCTGTTTGTCTTTAACCCTCGTCATTTTTTTTTCGCTTTCGAGTTTTCACGTAGAACCTTCATACTGTTGTTATTTTTTCTACGGCCGTGCTAAAACAGGCACTTTCCCGCACGCATTTTGTTTCCGAAAGTTGCACTTTCCCGCACGGCGTGGAAGAAAGTACAATTCCTTGTAATATGGCCTTATAATATATTATACTACATGCAATAAACTAATATTTAGATATTATTTACTAATTTATTTCAAATTTATCTTATTTTGATGTTTTAGTGAAATTAACGCGATTATTTCATTCATAGGAGATTCTGACCAATAGAAAGCTACAGAAATAAAAAAAATTAAACTGATAATTTTTGATAATATTCCGTCGTCAAGTATATTACGTCAGATGCCCTTCGTTGCTACGAAAAAATACATTCAGTGACATTAATAACAATTAATTTTTTAAAAATTATAAAATGATGACTTTCAACCGTCAAATATTCATAATAACTGTGTGGTTAATTGTACTAATTTGTACTTACATAAATAAATTACAATAAAATTTTGGGTTTGAACAGTTTTATTCATGAAATAATCGCAACAAATTGCACTCGATCTCTAAAATTATTATCGAATTTTTGCCCTCGTGACACTTTGACATTCTCTCGGGAAAAATTCGATAACTTTAGAGCTCTTGTGCAATTACTACTGATAATTCTTTAAAATAGAATTATTTTGACATAATATTTACAAGCCAAATCAGTAGACAATAACTAGTGTTGCCCAAAATCGGTCTTGGTCTTGCAGTCTTGGTCTTGTTCTTGCGTTTTAGCGAGACCAAGACCAAGACCAAGACCGCCTTATTTTAGCAAGACCAAGACCAAGACTGACCGTGCAAGACTTGAGCAAGAACAATACTAAGCCTGCGAGGCTCTTGCGTCTTGCAGTTAGGATTGAGTGTCGTTTTATGGAATATATTAGTTCGGGAATATAGGTCTGGATCCCCCGTATGAAAAAAAAGTTGATTAATAGCCAGCTGAAAATTTGTTAATAGCTTAAGGGTGTCTAGTCGGACAAACTTTGATATATGGGAACACTGGAACAGGGGAAGTTTTAATTGTGGAACAGGTTAAAAATTTGGAACGTCAGACCACGAATACGTCACATGTATTTTGTCCGACAGAACTTCCAATTGACTTGTTACCCTTTCATTAAACGCTCATGCAAAAATCAGACTGCTATTTATCACCTGTCATAATTCCTGTCATTTGACATGTTCTACTTGTTCCACTCATTAAAATGCCCATTTAGTGATAAATAGCAGTCTGATTTTTGCATGAGAGTTTAATGAAAGGGTAACAAATCAATTGGAAGTTCTGTCGGACAAAATACATGTGACGTTTTCGTGTTCTGACGTTCCAAATTTTTAATCTGTTCCGCAATTAAAACTTCCCCTGTTCCAGTGTTCCCATATATCAAAGTTTGTCCGACTAGACACCCTTAAGCTATTAACAAATTTTCAGCTTGCTATTAAACAACTTTTTTTTCATACGCGGGATCCAGACCTAATATGCTTAGAGACAATGAGACGCAAAAAAATATAGAACAAAAATTTGGAAAATTGGATTTATGCGCATTATGAACAATACGATAAACATATATGGCGAATTAAAATATCCATATAAGAACACTCAGAGGTCAATTATTACAATGTAAAAATAAAATATTTATTTTCATTCTTTCCTAATGTCAGACAACGCCTTCGCTCTGAAAGTAATTGTACTAGATTTTGAGAATACCTTTCATAAAATAATCTGCTTGTGTTGTGTGACGCCGCCGACAGTATAATAAAATTGAAACTTTTTAAGATATAATGTCGCCTTTGTTGATAAAAATATGATACGAATAGCATATCCACTGTTACGGACACCCAGTCCATTGTCTTTCCTTATCAGTTAGTGGGAATAATACCATATCGTAAAGACTAAACGTCCTACTTATAAACTTTTTGCAGAGTGTGCAATTAGATATTAGATCAATAGGCCAAACAAAATTTTTTGCTGAAAAAGCACTAGATAAGATAATGCCCGGCTACCCTGTATAGTCCATTCACTCACGGTAAAATATTATAAAACCTTGAAATTTTAAAGAACCGCTTGGATTTTGGATTGACATGTTTGCATGCACATAGCTAACACGCCAAAAAAGAGATATTGGCCGATGCATGTGTGATTTTGCCCTGGGGATGAGTTTCACCTTTCACCCCTTCTTGGGGGGTTAAAAAACAAAGGTTCAAAATAAGTCAAGGTTGAATAAACTGACTAATTCTAAGCAACTTTTGTTCTTTTTTATTCATCTACAAATAAACCAAGTCAATACTTTTCGAGCTATTTGCGACTGAATATGTTCATTTTTCAACAAAAAAAACACACGTTTTTCGTCGGTTTTTGCGCAAAGGACTCAAAAAGTAAGTATTTTATCGAAAAAAAAATTCTAAGCAAAAATATATCTTATAAAAAATTAAAATAAAATTATGCATTTAATGGTAGGGGAACCCAGGCGGGGATTTTTGCAATTACTGGAGTGCGTCAGGTTATCACATGGGGAGAAACCATATATCTACCATATATTGGCTTTTAATACAGGGGAATTCGTTAAGGGAGGCCCGAAAAAAATATACATCCTTAGAAAAACTCGAAATCGTCAGATAAAGATAAGGTAAGTTTAGTATGTACATGTAAAACAGTGTATATTTAAAAAATCAGACGATTTGAGCGGGGCGTAAGGAAATGGGTGAGTCACACAGTTTCCCAAAAAAGCGAATATTTCGCGGAATGAATGTCAGATCGAAAAATTAAAAAGTACGTTCAATATTTTTCAAAAATCTATCGAATGATACTAAACAGGACCACCCACGGAGAGGGGTGGGGTAAATTTTAAATTGTAAATGTGAACCTCACGATATTTCGCGAAAAGAATATGAGATCGAAAAACTGAAAATTACATGTATTCAATATTTTTTAAAAATCTATCGAAAGACACCAAACACAAGTTGCAAACTTTTATTAAGAAACAGACTGACTCCCGTGGGACATGGTAGTCATGGTCAGTTAGTTAGACGTTAGACTATAGGCAGGAATAGTTTAGATCGTGGGTTCAAACCCACCCAATGTGAGTTGTTTAGACATTTATTAATTTGGTTGGTTTTTATTATGTCTATGTTAAGTCAAGCTGAAAATGTACCTATACGTTTACGTTAATCTAAGATCTAAAGTAATATTTAATAAATATCAATATGCTAGTGGGTAACTGCGAGACTTGCAAGACTCTTGCTGCAAGACCAAGACCAAGACCAAGACTGGGAGTGCAATACCAATACCAAGACCAAGACCAGGTGTATTGGTGGAAGACCAAGACCAAGACCGTGCAAGTCTCGTCTTGGTCTTGCATTTGGGCAACACTAACAATAACAATGGTTTTGAATTGCCGTCATGGAAACCAATATCGTCGTCATAGTAATCAATTATATATTGAAAGTTTGGTTGTGACAAACTTGTCAAAGAATTAATTTGTGTATTTTCACTTCTAAATAAAAATTGATATTACACTATTTTTTAAGGCTGTTTTCTAAACGTACTGCCCTAGGAAAAATATTGTTCCTGACTCATGCGGAAAGTGTCTTCCCCGCAGTCGACTGCTTGCCCGAACTCCGCTATCGCGTCGTTCGGGTCAACGGCAGTGTCGTGCGTGAAAGTATCACTTTTCGCACTACTTAGGAAAATAACTATTTTCTATGGATGCTATACAATGTGCAACTTCTCTCACTAGTTACATACATTCAAAACGAACAATTTAACACGCAGTGAGAAAAGTAGGCTATTGCAGTGAGAAATATTTTTTCTCACGGGTTCTCCGCCAGTTTTATATAAATATGATAGCCGTTTCCATGGTAACGTGCACAATACAAACACAATTTAATTATGTTGTCAAGCAAAATTGAAGCAAAACTTACCAGGAATTCAAATCATTCAAAAATAACTGTTAATTGAAATATTAAATGAGTAACGTATATATATTTTAAGAGTATTAAATACCTACATGTATATTTATTTCATTTCAATTTATGCATATAATATACCTAAAAGCACCTAAATTGTTTAATTTTGTAGTTTGACCTTTTGACAAAACCGCATCCATGGAAAAAGTACAGTGTGCAACACATGAGAAAATGGCATATTTCTCCCTCGCTTGATTTGCCAGCAAACTTCTGCGCTCGTGAGAAATTTGTCTTTTTTCTCACTTGTTCTACAATATACTATTCTATCGTCTTTTTAATTTGATTTTGATTGTATGTTCTAATGTTGCGTTTGTAGCCTTTGAGATTTTCTTGTTCATTTCGTTAAGCTCTTCAACTGTAGTAAATTCTTCGCTTCTTATGATTCTTCATTGTTCCATTTGGTGTAGCGTCGCTCAGTTTTGTTCCTTTTTGAGTTGTTTGGCAATATGCGGATTGGCCCTCTAACAAGGCCGTAGAGTTGGTGTTATTTAAATCATTGACGTTTTCTTGTGGTTCACCACATTAAAATTTTTTGTTTGTGCCTTCAGGTTCCACGTTCAGAATCTCAATGTTAATGTGAATAATATTTAACTCACTGAGCGCCTGAGGCAAATAAGGCGTGAGTTAAATACAACTCACGAGGCGTTCATTGTGTTAATACTTCTACTTTCTTTAAATTGGGGAACAAAACATATTTTCCTAATAAGCATCAAAATAGGGAATTTGGAAGGAAATGATGAAGCGGGTAATTGATGTAACTCTTTCATACTTTCGTGGACATGTTAGTAGTTTAGATTAAAGTGAATCTCAAAAAGGTAATTTTTTGTCGATGGTTCTTTTACTAGCTAAATATGATCATGTTTTAGCTAAATTAATCGATAAAAACAATAACTTAAAAAAACAAATTACTTGAGCCCCAAAATACAAAACGAAGTTATAAATTTGCTGGCTCGAGAAACTAAAAACAAATTGATTAATTTAATTAAAAAAATTGTTTTTATTCAATAATTCTTGATACCTCTCAAGATATTTCGAAACACGATCAGCTTAGTTTTATTTTCCGGTATGCAACTTACGACGAAAATAATTTATCTTCTAAAGCAGAAGTTGTTGAAAGTTTTTTGGGATTTATTCTCATGTGATACTAAAGTGTAGAAGGTCTTGTAAATGAAATTTTAAAATTTATACAATCAAAGCACCTTTCCGTACATAACTGCAGAGGAAAGGGGTATGATGGGGCAAAGGTTATGAGTGGTGTATATTCAGGCGTACAAAGGCGTATACTTGACATTGAAAAACCAGCTTCCTATGTTCATTGTGCATCCCATAATCTGAACCTAGTGTTGAATGATGCCGTTGTTGGCGTACAGGAGTTGGTTTTTTTAGGATATAATTAAAAAGATTGTTTTTTTTAGTGCAAGTATTAAAAGATAAGATGTACTATGTACTATTATGCCTTTGGGTCCATCGCGTTTGCCAACACTTGTGTATGTGTAACCCGGTGGTCATTCAGACATGATGCTTATGGCTTTGCGTCGAGCTTTCCGACAAGTAATGAAATCTTTAACGAAAATTTCATTGCTATCTAAAAAACGATGGAAAATTATAAGTTACTGCATTATTAGAGTATTGAATTTGTCGTTAACATTACTATTCAATATAAAATACTTAACTTTGCGAAGAAATAACTTTTAGCAAAAAAATAGTTAATGTTTTCAATGTAGATATAATATTGCAACAACTTACTAATAGGTTTGTCGGATTAAGATACATGTATAATAGATTTTCATGTCTATTCATAAACTAATGAAGAGTTATTAAAGAAAGGCCAAATATTGTCATTTACACATATTTTAGTAATTATACTGTTATTAGTTGTCGTTATGTTTATAATACGGGGGCCCACAAAAATTGTCGCGGGGGGCCCGCAATCTTCAGCTACGCCACTGGGTTCGGCTTTATTTAGTCTCGAATAAAACTTGCTTATTTTTACGTAAACAATCAAAATATGCAATAAAAATTGGGGGCTCCTATTTAAGAATATAAAGTAACCCCCCTCACCTCTGTGGGGGTCGCGTTTGCTGACATTCGGTAGATTTTTCAAAAATATTGAATACGTATGCTTTGCAGTTTTTCGATCTGATGTTCATTTCGCGAAATATCGCGGGGTTCGTATTTAAAATTTTAAATTTACCCCCCACCCCGCTCCGTGGGGCATCGTGTTTGGTATCATTTGATAGATGTTTGAAAAATATTGAACACGTATTTTTTAGTTTTTCGATCTGACGTTAATTTCGCAAAATATTCGCTTTTTTTATGAAACTTTGTGACCCTCCCATTTCCTTATGCCCCGCTCAAATCGTCAGATTTTTTAAATATACACTGTTTTGCATGTACTTAACTTACCTTATCTTAATCTGACGATTTCGAGTTTTTCTAAGGATAGATTTTTTTTCGGACCACATTAACGAACTCCCCTGTATTAAGAGCCAATATATGGTATAGGTACATCTGCTCGGTACCAGGTTTCTCCCCATGTGATAATCTGACGCGCTCAAGTAACTGCAAAAATCCCCGCTTGGGCTCCCCTACCATTCATTACTTCACACCTTACATAGCCACACAGCTACAAAAAAGTCACCTTCTTTTGATTTTGTGAGTTTTATTTTTATTGTTTATTATTACAGTGGCACAAAACTGATCAGTGAACATAAATTAATTTTCATATTTTTTAATGATGTGTGAAGTAATTTGCTCGATATAATATACTATACATTTAAAATTAATATAATATATTATTATTAATGTAAATAATGTGTAAATAATATACGAAAAGGAATATTAACACCTACATCTATGTCACCATTCCATAGTATTATTAATAACGTTTATCATATGAGGCGCTCCGTGGACAAACGGCGAATACGCCAAATGGGCATTTTAAGAAAAACGCGATTAAAGTTGAAAAAGTGTTTTTAATTCAATAAGGGCGAATATACACGTCATCAAAATTTTGTAATGCGGTTAGGTAAAAACTATTTTTTTTATAAAAAGTTTTGCTTGTTAAGCAAATAAGATCACCCCATCTAAACCAAAATTATAATTCAGGATATTGAAAAAAGTTTTATTCAAAGGATATGATATGAAAAACATTTTTTAATTAAAAATTGTTCTGTTTAAGATAAATCAAAAACTAAAAAAACACCAAACAATAAATTATTAATTCAAGCAAAAATCCATAACATCATCCTGACTTTCTCCAGTTAGCGTTGCCAAATTGGTTTGTGATTCTTGGAGAGAGATCAGCTCATCAAAGAAACTCCTATGATGAAGCGGTATGTATGGAAGAAGTGACTTGATGTCTTTTATTTTTTCCTCTGAAAGTTTTATAGGCTGTTGGTATTTAGGAGACAAAACTGCGGCAGATAAATCAAACAAATGGCGTTGATATTCTCCTACTTTTCCTTTCTGCAAAACAACTTGTTCGGACAAAACATTTTGGTACGTTGGTTGTATGGAAAACCCTTGTTTGAACAACTTGGAGTAAAGAAATACTTTACCATCTTTAAAACTAGCAGTTGATTTTCTTTTTGTAATTAACTTCTGAAGAGCAGTGAAATCAAAAAACATTGATGATGTCATTTTTACTACTTTGAATGGTCTGACCTTCCTTGATGAACGAATTAAGTCAATATAGTGGTCTTCAGAATAAACATCAATATTTCGAAGCCTTAACTCAATGTGACCAAAATCCCTGTCACAAGGTAAATATGAATGTCCAGGAATCATAAAGTAATGTTCTATGAAATCAAATTTTAATTCATGAATTTTTTTCAAACAAGCTAAAACAATGTTCATATTTTTGTTCTGGCCCCCACAATTGTCACTAAATAGCACAACTTTTTTGACTTGATGATCCATAGAATCAAAGTAATGGGACAAGCAGCTTGCTATTTCACATGAACCACGACCTCCAGTACTTTCATTCCACATGTACATAACACATTTTCCAGATTTAACATCATGGACTGCAAAATTGTAGGTCCAAAGCTTCCTTTTGTAATACTGTACAGATGTCGTCAGTTTAGGGGTAGGGAGAGTTTGCTGCAGATCTATACAAATTGCTGAAACTGAGTCTTCATTATTACTTTTATAACTTTTAAGTATTTTTTGAACTGCTTTGGCTCGTCTTAAATGAAGTTCCTTGGCAACTTGCAATTGGTTACGTTGTAAATCATCACAATTTGAAAGTTCCATAATATCTGTTTTGTCACAAAAATTACAAGTATCCGACTTAGGAGGGTTGAAACCAATATTGAATTTTTTATTAAATGTGTCACGATAGAACCGTGAGCTGACAGGGTCAATTAAAGGGTGATTTTCTGTCATCCACTCACAGTACAGGTCATACAACTTGTTTATGTTTAAGTCTGTGGAAAGGTACTTTCGGTAAGGGCTTTTTGCTCTGCTGTAATGGCTTGAACATTTGGGTAAACTATTTACATGTAACATTACAGTTTCTTTCATTTCTACACTTACTTTGTTAACTGGATTTTTATTTCCTCTTCTGTCCAATTCTACAGTGCCACTTGTGGATACTTTATTCAAAACAGTTCGAACCCTCTTTTCAGTGACACCATGAATCGCATAGAATGCTTTTCTGCAGACTTTAAATTCATTGCTTTCAAAAAGTACACTGTACTCAATACTACGTAACTTTCGACTAGGTCGATTTTTAATGCGACAACGGTTGACAGAAACAGATTTCACTCTTTTAGATAAGTAAGCGTTTTGTAGGTTATACTCAGATAATTCCCAAAAGTTTTTAAAAATTATACTAATTTTCTCCAAACCTACTTTCTCAAAACATCCACAGGAACAGGGACTTCCCACAGTCCGCTTAGGCACAAGTTTTCTGTTTTTAATGGTGCTGTATTCTTCACCTGAGTTTCTTTTAACTTTATTCACATTCTTTTGCCACGTGTCTTCAGTTTTCGACCTTTTTCTAGTGTAGCCTTTGTTTTGGTCTTCTGTAAACCCGCTTTCTGACATTGTAGCAGTAAAATTTTAACTTTATTAGTAAAGTAACTCAAACTATTCAAACTAATCAAAATAAAAACTACTTGTTTTGACAAGCAAAACGACACTGTAGCTTAAAACGGTAAAAATAAGACGGAAATCACGGAAATTTTATTCAGAAATTTGGCAAGACAGAAGTGGGAGGGCTAGCTGTGTACCGACGTAGCGGTGGCGTATTCGCCGTTGTTCCACGGAACATTTACCATACTTTTTAAGATTCATACAGTTTGCTTCCGTTAAGTCAACCTATTATAGTTCTGAATAGAAAGGACGAATAAACCATGTTATGGTGGTACATTGTTCGAATAATGATCAGGCTATCCATTGCATTAAAAAAAAAAAAAACTGTAACTGGCGTATTCGCCCTTTTTCCTCGGAGCGCCTCATATTATAACTTATGAAACAATTAATTTATTGGCAAAGAGTTTTTTGTTACCGTTTATCGATAGTAAATAACATGTGCCGTGGAAGCAGTATCGAACTAGATTAATACATCTCAACATTATGTCATTAAATTTTAAAGTTTAAATATAATTTGATATGTAAACGAATGATTTTAAACCTTTAGCACTTTTAGATTAGCAAATAGCACCTTTATTATATTGGCAGTCAAAATCGTATCACTTAGCTTTGAATTAAAGTGGAATTAGGGGTTGGCTGTTCAGTTACCTCTAAAAACAATCTTAATATTTGTGCTTCTTTTATTCCTTTCTTATGCAGCGTACATACTGGAAAATTGTAAAGTGTGTTACAGGCTGCTAAGCATATTAACATCCTGAACAAAAATGTTGCGATTTGTACAGACTCTCTAGCTTCCATTTTATGCATTCAGGAATTATTTACTAATCATCTCCTTGTCCAAAATATCCATAACTTTTACCACCACCATTATACGTTAAACGCTAAGATTACCTTTATATGGATTCCGTGTCACATTTTTATACCTGGCAATAAGCTAGCAGATCAGTATGCTAAAATGGCTTTAACGGATACTACGTTAACCACTGCTCACACCCAAATTTGCAAAGATTTAAAAACAGAAGCATACAGATTCACCAAGAGATTATGGCAAACCTACTAGAGCTCCTTAATTACATCCTTATGTGTAATCCACCAGTTCTGCAAATGTCAGATCTGGAAGTGATCTACCAGTAGTTGTTAGTTACAGAGAAAGAGTGTCAGTGCACCCTAACGTGTTGTCCAACCGCCTAAACGTGCCCGATGTCAACGAAGTGCGTAGACTTGGACGCCTGCTGCCTGCCGACCTGTATACAGGACTCAGATAAGTTTTAGCTTTTAACGACATACATAGACACCAATAAGTACTCTCATTGTCAAAAAAACTCTAGTTTCAATTTAGCTAGTTCTTTAAAGGAGATCACTCACTGGAGGGATACTCTACATGTCAATCTCACATTTGTCAAAGCAAACGCTTATTGCTCTTCCGACAGATTGCAGAATCCATTAGGGGTTATATAAAAAAAAATGTGTAATCCAGCCCTCATTGTATATTTACTTTACACTGACCTCACGGGACACTCTAGAAAAGTACTATAAATTTGAATAATTCAATGTATTATAAATGTGTTAAGCAATAACTTGATTTGTACCAGATTTACTTGTTTTTAATTCACAATTAATTATCTGTTTTTTTTTTCTTTCTTAATATACTCATGGACAAATATTGCATATTTTGAAATTGTCATGTGAAGTGAAATTCTTTGGTCTTCAACCCTCAGCCCCCTAGAGTCATAGGAATAGGAATTCTTTTCCGAATGCGATGTTTCAAAGTGTCCTATAGATCATCGATCGGATTTAAATCTGATATGGGTTGGGTGGTAGGCAAAATAAGTTTTAAATTGATCTCATCAAGATAAGTATTCACTATTATAATAGTGTGTTATCATGATGCATTAGCACGAATCTATCATATCCAATATGGCTGGCAAATGGCAAGACATAGAGATGCACCAAGTCAAACTAGTTTGATTTTACTCAACAAACTTGACTTGACTTGAAAATCAAACTTTTTGTATAAAAAAGTTTGACTTGACTTGATTTCGATATCAAACTTGAATTCAAACATCTTCAAACAGTTTGAAAAGTTTGAATATTACGCAACGTGTTTATTTTCAATTTTAAATGAGACCGCCTACTAAATTTTATTTAGTTCAGTGGCGGATCAACGGGGGGAGGGGTAGGGGAAATTCCCCCTTACCCAACAAGGTCAAAAAAACTTTTTTTGACAAATTTCAATAAACCTAGAAATGTATTGGCTGATACGATATTTAAACCGCAGACAGACAAATAAAACCCAATAAACGCGCCAATTAGGATAATTATTTAGAAAGCTTAATGCATATTTATACATTACTTTTTTTTTTTAATTTAAACCCAACATTTGTAGCCTGTATCCGAAAAAAATTTAAATTGTAGATATAAAACCATATAGACCTGGATCCCGCGTACCAAAAAAAAGTTGATTAATAGCAAGCTGAAAATTTGTTAATAGCTTAACGGTGTCTAGTCAGACAAACTTTGATATATGGGAACACTGGAACAGAAGAAGTTTTAATTGTGGAAAAGGTTAAAAATTTGGAACGTCAGACTACGTAAACGTTCCATGTATTTTGTCTTAACGGTGTCTAGTCAGACAAACTTTGATGCATGGGAACACTGGAACAGAAGAAGTTTTAATTGTGGAAAAGGTTAAACATTTGGAACGTTAGACTACGTAAACGTTCCATGTATTTTGTCGGGCAGAAATTCCAATTAATTTGTTACCATTTCATTAAACTCTCATGCAAAAAATCAGACTGGTGTTAATCACCAACTGGGCATTTTAATGAGTGGAACACGAAGAACATGTCAAATGACAGGAATCATGTTGGTTAGTAATAGCAGTCTGATTTTTGCATGAGATTTTAATGAAAGGGTAACAATGGGAATACATTTGTTAATGCAATTTACTAAGTCATTTTATTTATTATATCTTTATGAACAATAAACATGATTAGTTAAAAACTATGTTTTGTTTGCTTCCATTCCAATTTTCATAGTTCATATCTGAGGTTAGGACAAGACGAACACACACCTGAGTGACTGAGCTAAGCTAAGGGTGTAACGATGGCTATCTTGGTTAGTTGAGGTAATATTTTCGAATATTGTTTCAATTAGCTGGGGTAGTCCATCGCTTTATTCGTTAAATTGGATGTTCTGACCGACAAAATACATGGGACTTTTTCGTAATCTGACGTTCCAAATCTTTAAACTGTTCCACAATTAAAACTTCCCCTGTTCCAGTGTTCCCGTACATCAAAGTTTGTCCGACTAGACACCGTTAAGCTATTAACAAATTTTCAGCTTGCTATTAATAAACTTTTTTTTTGGTACGCGGGATTCAGGTCTAATAACCCTATGGTTAGTTTTGAATTTTAAAGAAATACCAACGAATATACAGCAATACTAACTTTTGTATTGTGGTACATATTTTCGAGTGAACGAGCAGCTTGGTACCACATGTTTTTTCGAACTGGCCCTAAGATAAATAAATGCCTTTTTTAATAAAAGAAAGTCATAAAAATTCCAAATAGTCTTATTTTATTGAAACTTTTAAGGGCATAAGCGTAACATGTCGCTTATCAAAATGTTCAATGTGTTTAAAATGTATTAAATTTTTCAAATCCTGAGAAAACTAATAAGAATTAAAAAAAAATTAAACGCTGCATGAAAGATTACATTATTTCTGAGGGACGAATATCCCTGAAAACTTCTATAATGTTTATTTTAATAAGTTACAGGGGTGAACATAAAAAGGAAAATTTAGTGTTATTATTAATTGCAAATATTTCATTCAAAAGAAACTTTTTATTTATTCTAAGAGACTTTCGGCCCTCGGTAATAACGCAATTTTTCATTCTGCGTTTAAATTTTTCAAAAATACTTATTAGTTTTCTCATGATTCGAAAAAAATAAATATCTACATTTAAAAGTTTTAAATTAAAACAGATTGAAAATTTTGACTTTTATGTGGCACTCATTGTATTATTAATTTTCTTATCTTAATTGGCAACTAACATGTCTATAATGTTGTTCTGAAGCTATTTCCTTGTGGCATTTTTATGATTAATTATTTATATGGGAAATAAGCCACAATTAAAATGAAAAAAATAATTTTATTAACGTTTCGACGCCCAAATCGGGTGCCGTTGTCAAAATACAAAATATTACTAAAATAAACAAAAGAGTTGTTGCTAAGCAAAAAGATTCTTCTAATAATTCATTTAATCTAATATAAATGAGTGAGATTAAATAAATTATTAGAAGAATCTTTTTGCTTAGCAACAACTCTTTTAAAAGACTAAAAGACTAAGTTTTTCAACCTAATAAATATATTTGTAAATTAAATATTTTTAAAAGATTTTTAATTGAAAAACTTTATTGGCCCATTTCCTGGTGACAACCTCCAAGGCTTCTACAATATGCAAGCACATGGATGCTGCAGTGAAGACTAAGGGGAAGGAATTCTACACTATGCAATTCACAACCCCCGTCTGCAGCGTGGTAAAGTTCCAGCGGAAAATGGACCTAGTACCTCTATAGGAGTAATACTAATAAAAATAAAAATGTATACCATTTTTATTCATTCAGTTGCGGTGCGAAACCAAAACTGTCTTAACTTTTACTCAGATCAGAGAGTGCAGCCAGCACTCTTATCGACGATTTCACCTCTTTTTAGAGGTTCATCAGAGACTGCATAGGCTGCTTTTCTCTGGCCCAGGTAAAAATCTTCGACATATCCATCTCCCACCGCAACTGACGAGATGGTAGTAGGTGCCTAGCGGCATCTGCTAAATAAAAGACTAAGTTTTTCAACCTAATAATAATATTTGTAAATTAAATATTTTTAAAAGATTTTTAATTGAAAAACTTTATTGGCCCATTTCCTGGTGACAACCTCCAAGGCTTCTACAATATGCAAGCACATGGATGCTGCAGTGAAGACTAAGGGGAAGGAATTCTACACTATGCAATTCACAACCCCCGTCTGCAGCGTGGTAAAGTTCCAGCGGAAAATGGACCTAGTTACTCTATAGGAGTAATACTAATAAAAATAAAAATGTATACCATTTTTATTCATTCAGTTGCGGTGCGAAACCAAAACTGTCTTAACTTTTACTCAGATAAGAGAGTGCAGCCAGCACTCTTATCGACGATTTCACCTCTTTTTAGAGGTTCATCAGAGACTGCATAGGCTGCTTTTCTCTGGCCCAGGTAAAAATCTTCGACATATCCATCTCCATCACCATCAAATGGTATACATTTTTATTTTTATTAGTATTACTCTTATAGAGTAACTAGGTCCATTTTCCGCTGGAACTTTACCACGCTGCAGACGGGGGTTGTGAATTGCATAGTGTAGAATTCCTTCCCCTTAGTCTTCACTGCAGCATCCATGTGCTTCCATATTGTAGAAGCCTTGGAGGTTGTCACCAGGAAATGGGCCAATAAAGTTTTTCAATTAAAAATCTTTTAAAAATATTTAATTTACAAATATTTTTATTAGGTTGAAAAACTTAGTCTTTTATTTAGCAGATGCCGCTAGGCACCTACTACCATCTCGTCAGTTGCGGTGGGAGATGGATATGTCGAAGATTTTTACCTGGGCCAGAGAAAAGCAGCCTATGCAGTCTCTGATGAACCTCTAAAAAGAGGTGAAATCGTCGATAAGAGTGCTGGCTGCACTCTCTGATCTGAGTAAAAGTTAAGACAGTTTTGGTTTCGCACCGCAACTGAATGAATAAAAATGGTATACATTTTTATTTTTATTAGTATTACTCCTATAGAGTAACTAGGTCCATTTTCCGCTGGAACTTTACCACGCTGCAGACGGGGGTTGTGAATTGCATAGTGTAGAATTCCTTCCCCTTAGTCTTCACTGCAGCATCCATGTGCTTGCATATTGTAGAAGCCTTGGAGGTTGTCACCAGGAACTGGGCCAATAAAGTTTTTCAATTAAAAATCTTTTAAAAATATTTAATTTACAAATATTTTTATTAGCTGAAAAACTTAGTCTTTTATTTAGCAGATGCCGCTAGGCACCTACTACCATCTCGTCAGTTGCGGTGGGAGATGGATATGTCGAAGATTTTTACCTGGGCCAGAGAAAAGCAGCCTATGTAGTCTCTGATGAACCTCTAAAAAGAGGTGAAATCGTCGATAAGAGTGCTGGTGCACTCTCTGATCTGAGTAAAAGTTAAGACAGTTTTGGTTTCACACCGCAACTGAATGAATAAAAATGGTATACATTTTTATTTTTAACAACTCTTTTGTTTATTTTAGTAATATTTTGTATTTTGACAACGGCACCCGATTTGGGCATCGAAACGTAAATAAAATTATTTTTTTCATTTTAATTGTGGCTTATTTCCCATATAAATAATTAATAACATGTCTATCTCGACAAAAAAGTACATCTACTAAATAAATTATTTTTCAAACTCTTTTAAACTAGTTTGACAAACAGTTTGAATTTTCAAACCCTTAAGATTGACCAGTTTGACTTGACTTGAAATATTTGTCAGAAGGATTGATTTGAGTTTGACTTGAAATTAAGTCAAACTCAAGTCACGTTCAAACATTCAAGTCAAACTTGTGCAACTCTAGAAGACATGATCTTCTAAAATGTTTTTAATGTACATCTCAGTTGTCATTCACCCAATCACATCCACAAGTTCGGTATGTCCTTTCCAAAAAATGCCACTCTATAGCACTATGCTGCCACCACCAGAATTAGCGCTCCGTATGAGATTACAACTGGCATACCATTCACCATATTGACCATATGGAAGACTAATCTCTACTTCGTCTACAGAAGACTTGGCGAATGGTATGCCAGTTATAACCTCACACAGAGCTCTAATTTTGGTGGTGGCGGCATAGTACTATGGAGAGGTATTTCTTGGAAAGGACATACCGAAGTTTTGGAGGTGATTGGGTAAATGACAGATGACACGTACTTTAAAAACATTTTAGAATATCATGTTTTGCTACTTTCCAGCCATATTGGATATGACAGATTCGTGCCAATGGGCATTAATGCCCCTTAATGTCGCTAGAATAGTGAATACTTACCTTGAGGAGGATCTAAAAAGAAATCCCAAACCTGTTACACTGAGAGGCTAAGGGTCGCAGTACAAAAAACGTCACTACAAAATATGCAATATTTTTGCCCATGCTTATTAATTGGCGAATTATTGCCTCTATGACAGATCGTCACTCCATCTCTTGGGCAGTATTTATTTTACTTGTCCCTTGCTATTTTAATAACTTTGTGTCCCTGATTCTATTGATGCTATTTTGTTCCGTTCTTTTTGAAGTTATACTTCTTTAGACGCGATTGAGAGTAAAATTTCATAATACTGCGCGCATGCGCACACAGACAGTATGGCGTTTAGTTTCTAAATCTTTCAAGTTATGTACAGTCCGTCTAATTTACTTACCGTTGCACGTCATTATCTACGCCAGAGATCTAAGTTGACATAGCTGCCAAAGTATAAAAAAATCCTGAATCCATTTTAAATCAAATAAATTACATAATTATTGTAAACGTGGATTATACAACAAAACAAATTAATATTAAATGTAAATAAATAAAAACTTAAGAAGTAGAGAACAAGAATTAAGTTATATTCAAATAAAGATTTGCAGTGCAAGCGTTATTGCACTGCATTGTTAATAATTATTAAAAAACGGCTTCGAACTCTTGGGAGAAGCCAATAGGTTCCTTTGTATATGTCTACAATAACAACTAAAAAGTTGTCAGATACCTCGATTATTCCAAGTCGTGATAAAATTAGGTGAAATTTATATTTTTATAGTAGAGGATCTTTTTATAGTAAAGTAAATAATAAAAACAGTAAATATAATAGAACAGATACTTATAGTAAAGAATATAAACAAATATTAAGTGTCATCACCGCAACTGTCAAATAAATGTTACCAATTTATTCTAAAATGTCACCTTCGTTCGATTACAGTTACAGTGTGTTCCAAACAAATGTGCTTCATAAAAACGCTTTATAATCCATTTATACAAATTAAATGAAACATATTATTGTGTATTTCTTTAGGTTAACATTAATAGAAATCTTCAAATATTATTTCTATATTTCTACGCGTATATAATAAAATATGTCTAGTGACTGTAATTGAAGTGTACTCGGCAAGATGATTCTAAAAAAGAACACACCTACCGCCAAATATTTCGTGTTGGTGTCATGCGACGTCACAGGCTATGACGCGGATGACGTGCAACGGTTAGTAAATTAGACGAAGTATATAAATATATCAGTGCAAGAAAAGGTGTGAAAAGAATATATTAGTATTTTTAGTAAATATATTTATTATAATTTTTGTGTCTTTGGATTTGTCTTCCTCAGGAGTAAGATGAGTATTATTAAAACATTTTATTGTATATTTATTATACTTCACCTTGTCTGTTTGTTACCGTGAATTGTCATTAGGTACGTCCGAACCGATACAGACACAATCCTCGTACAGGGTTGCCAACGACCGAACGTCGTATTCTACTAGATTTAGGTATAAAATCTACTAAATTCTACTAGATGGAGGATAAAATCTACCAATAATTCTACTAAATTATTTGCTCACAAAATGACACTTGACAGCCAAAAAAAAGAAGAAGAAATGACAGATGACAGCCCAAAAAAGAAGAAGAAATGATAGATGACAGCTAAAAAGAAGAAGAAATGACAGATGACAGATTATTATATTTTAAAAACAACAAAAACCATGTTTATTTAAAATATAATAATTTATATATTTACATAAACCACACATAAACAACATAATTGAAACTTCTAAAAAATAATTAAAAAAATGTTACAATACTTATTCTATAGAAAAGTATATCCTCTCTAGGAGAAAGTGGTGAAAACAAGAGAAACAAGTTGATTTAACTAATACCATTGATTAAGAACTACCCTTTTTTTTAATTCTTATACATTTTGTACATTTAATTTTTTTAACGTCACTTTCTTGTGCTTAACACAGTTTACTATCAAAAATTTTACTTCAAAATTAAGTTAGTTTAACGTTTTGAATTGTAAACTGATTTTAATATAAAATTATAGCTTATTTCCAGTAAAAATAGTGCATTAGAGTTCATTTCTAACTCTCAATAAACCCCTACTGATAAAATGTTGCAAGCATTGGCAATTTCATCTGATTGCACATATCACAAAAATATCCTCTCTAAGAAGAAATAGGTAAAAATAAGTTGTATTTAACTGAAAGGATAAGTAGTTATTAAAATGAAATAAAGTGTCTCTATTTATTATAATATGGGTAACATATTCATAAATACAAACAAGGAAATAATAATATTATATTATAAGTGTTGTATCGCATAAGTCATTTTTAGGGAGAATGTGACTTAAGGCTGTATGACACTATGCATTTTCTTGTATCATTTCTAATATGTTTCTTGTATACATTTTCTTGTATCATTTCTTGTACGTACATTTGTGCCCTGTATGACACTATGCAAGTTCTTGTATCGAAAATTGTATGAAATTCGGCACGTGATTGGTCGAAATTTTGTTTGTCACCCTGTGTCACATTATGGTAGTACTGCATCTACAGACACACTGCATCTACAGACACAGCTGATTTTAAATATTTTATCAAATTTATAAACTTTTATATAATTAACATTTTAATGTTAACCAGAATTTTACGTTGACTGAGGTTGATTATTTGTGTTTTTATTTTGTTTTGATATTTGTGCTAAAATATTTGCATTAGAATTATCTTCAGTTTGATCCAAATTAGGAACTATTGTATTTTCGTCTATTAAAAAATTATGCACCATGAAACCTAAATTTATAGTTTGAACTTTACTAGGAGCTAAATATATGGTTATTAGTAGAACAGTAGTCCATACCAAACGGTATATTAAGTATCAATAAAAGATTTATAAATAATACCTACAAAAACACAAATAAATTCATCAATACATTATCCCATTTTCATTTCAGCCGCCATTATGAGTAAGTAATTATGACATTTTAGATGTTTTACCAGCAGGTTTTACGTTTTTGCTCTTTGCGCAGAAATTGGCGCAGTTCTTGTACAATAATCTGTGCCTGACACAAATTCTTGTATCTGTGTATGACACTATGCATTTTTTTGACATCAGAAACGATATTAGAAATGATACAAGAAAATGTATAGTGTCATACAGCCTTTTCACCGTTTGACTTCTGAGGCATCCATATGTAAACATGTAAAAGACAACTATAAGTTCTAGGCAAAAAAATATAAAATCGTATATTTTGTACAAAATTCATTTACTTAAACAACATTTACTCAACTACTTAAAATATTTTCAATTTCCTCTAATTCTAAACCTACAATGGTATGTTTGCTGTCTTTTGTAATGTCTTTAAAGGTAGGTATATCGGAATTAAAATAACATTTGTATATATTTTTTTCTCCTTATGAACTTTTATTTACAATCAATTTCTTAAAAGTTTTAAGTAAGTTTGAATGAAATTTTAAGCAAGGAAGGAGGAGCATCCAATGATGCTTCGTCTTATAGGTTTATTTCACTGTTTTATTAAATCTTGTAGCCACGTTCGCTTGGGTCTTCTGTGTATTCGTCCATTGGTAGATATGTTTGATCAGTTCGTTGTCTTGGTTTCTTGTTCGACTTTCATGGTTGGTCACTTTACGCTTTATTTCATGTATTACGAAGGGAATATTCAGATCATTGTGAGATTACTGACATACCAGGGTGCGCCAGTAATTGGTCTAAGGACTTTTGATTGAAATCTCTGTATGGTTGTGATGTGTGTTAATTTAGCACAATCCCAGAGATGGATACCATACATCCTAATTGATTTCAACATTGCTTTGTATAGTAGTAATTTGTTATTTAATGACAATTTGGATATCCTACCAAGGAGCCAGTACATTTGTCTGAACTTGAGATCCAACTGCCTGCATTTCATTTGGAGGTGTTTGTTCCATGTTATCCTTTGGTTGATATGCAATCTAAGGTGTTTAAGATGCAATGTAAATTAATTTGAATGCACAAATATCATTCTTGAGACGAGACATTGTGGAAAAGTTTAGAATTTGTTAAAATGCTGGATTCAAAAGTAGGAGTTTAATACAACAGATATATAACATAAATGGTATTAACAATAAAACAAAGGTTTAAGTATTTATTTTTTAAATTTTAATACTTTATGCATTAGAATCTATAAAGTTTTGAACTAAGACCAAAAGTATTACACTTTCATTTGCATGCCATCAGCATTTGTTTATTTAAATGTGCTATAAAAAAAACACCATAAATCCAATTCCTTTACTTATTATTTTTTTGTCCTTTAAAACAATTTGTTTATTCATACATTTTTGCTAGCTGTGGAAGTTCTTTTAACGGAATGTGATATAACATACTTTAAATGATACTTCAAATCAAACACCAATATCATGTACCTATGTATTTATAAATTTATTAACAAACTGCAGTCCAAGAAAAATAATATATTATCAACATTAGCCATTTACAGTAAAACCTCCTTTAACCAAAATAATTGGGGGTAGGCTGTTTTGGATAACAAGAATTTCAGTTAAAAATGACATTGTTTTTGTACTCTTCTTTTATCAAATTACATAGTATTGGAGAGATATAGCTACAAAACATCATTGTCAAAGGGAAACACAAAAGATAATAGAAGAATTCTTTAAAAACACTCTAAACATGTTCATTTTCCTTGATTTTATTGCTTTTTGATTGATTTCCTTTATATTGACAAAATTATTGAAACTGTCAGCCATTTCGGTTAAACGATGTTTTGGTTAAAAAGGTTTCGGTTAACGGAGGTTTTACTGTATTTGCCTTAAATGGCAACATTTTAAAACAAACAAACACACACTACACAAAAAGTTGCACTAGACTTTCTTCTGGTTAAAAATGTATAAATGTACTGCCACAGTTTGTTCGAATTAATAACCGCAGGCTCAGTTGCCAATATTTCAATGTTTTCTCTAAACAACTGCAATATTTGTAAAGCTGCTATTATTGGAACAAAAGGTATGTTGCATTGCATCTCGTTTCACATATTAATACGAAAAATCTCTTTAAAATACCAAACCTTCTTTCAATAACAATTGAAGCAATTTATGATTGATTAAAAAGCACTTCAACTGCTGTCGAAGATTCTGCTATGGTGTCATTAATAGGTAGTTGGGAACTGGATATTCCCTAACAATACATTGTCCATAAATTCCCGATTTTATGTGCCCATAATCCATAATATACAAAAGTATTTGACAACTCCTAAAATAGAGTATTTTTTCTAAATGCACTTCCATAATATTGTAGGATGAGTATTATGGGTTATATTGCTCTTTAAATGACAAAATACTAATTAAATTCAACGTTTTACTCTTTTTCATGGTCTTTTTATATATATTACAGGTAACAAAAATAGAATTTTAGCACATTTTAGAGGTTATTTTTATAATTTTTTACAAAAATAAAAATATTTAATGTCATTGTCATTTGTCAAAATAAAAGATTCCTTTAAAACCTACTAAAATCTACTATATTTTCTACCAGATTCTAAAACCTACTAGATTTAAAATTTTCCCACTAAATCACAAGAAATTCTACTAGATCTAGTAGAAAATCTACTAAATTGGCAACCCTGTCCTCGTAGCGTATTTGGTATAGCATTCGGCCAGAGATCGAGAGGTCTTGAGTTCGAATCCGGAGCAATCCTATACTTTTTTTTTATTTTTATGAAAGCGGTAAGCACAAAATTAGTTTGGTGTTTAAAAAGAATTAAAACAAACTGTTTAAAGTATATTTATTTTTAAGAAATCATATAATAGAAGTATAACTTCTTACGTGCGTACAAAGTACACACACATTCTTTTTTTTTTCTGTTTAGTGCCCACTTGTTTATATCCTGGACACTACATTTTGTTCTGAACTCGTCAATCCTTACTCGGTCTGTTAGCTTGCTTCTTAAATAATCTTTCTATCCCATTGTATTATCTAGTAATACTTTATTTAAAGAAAATGTTGAATGCACTTGAAATTTTCAACACAGCCCTGCGTACGGTTCTGATACTAGTTATGCAAAAATAGCTATAAAATAGAACTGTGAAAGAAAATAAATTATTGTGTTCATATAAATCTCCTGCTCTTTAAATCAACTAAACCAAGATGAAACTGGCGTGTGTTTTAATTATCGCTGGTCTTATGGTCTGCTTAACAGAGGTAAGAATTGTTATTGTGCTAAAGTATTTTGCATTTTCCTATTATTATTCTTTCACTAGTCTGAATTTGATCTATTTTATTACTTCTACATACATGTCGGTTTGTAACGTTCTCCCTCCACCGTTTTCCGACTTCCAATAATCCCTTCATCCAATCGTTTCATTGATCCTCTTCTATCTCTCTTTCCCTCATTCGAACTTATTCTCCGTCTAAAAATTTGTTTTGCCTTCTACTGTCCATTTTAGAATTTCCTTTGGTATCCTTTGTTTTAGTTAGATTTATCATCACGTATGTCATTCTGTCCAATCAGATTATTATTATACCGGGAATATTCTTCCTACATTATTATACTGGGAAGAATTTTTAGGTATTGTGTTTCTGTTTAATTACAACGAGTTTCCTAGTGTTGACAACTGTCACATTTAAGAAAATAAACCATAATAAACTTTTAGTTCTGCATCTACTGTCAAATTGTCATGAGGACAACACAAATGGGCAATTTTAAGCGCTTAAATGTACTTCCGTAAAATTATTTCATGAATAAAACTGAATTTGTAATTAATTGTTATTGTAACTATTTTATTGATATCTTCGTCTAAATATTTTCTAAATTGTGCTGTTAACTTTGACAAGTTGATAAATGTGTGTCACATTAATTAGGATAAATGTAACTGAATGTTTATTTACAAATACTTCAATTTTGTATGTAAGTAATAAAAAATAATCAGTCGAATATCACACGATAGTAAGAATAAATAAGAACGTAATGCTCCAATTTGTTTCTCAAACATGTTTCGATTTGGCAATAGTTTTCGAAAAATTGTCGCATTATTGTCAATTTCTTCTCACTCTCTTGTCATATTCTTGTGAATTTCTTGATTCTGTGCCATATATTTTTTCTATTATTTGTGTTAAGGAGAAAATGGTCATTATTGCATCGAGCTATACTAAATCCTGTTAGTTTTCTCCTTCAGAATCTAAATATGCTTTACCGATTCGATTATTCAAAATTTTTACATATATCTGTTTCGGCAATTTTCACAGTTGCTTTTGTCTCCGTTTTTATGTATATGCTTTTTCTCATGAGGATCTTTCAGTGCGTCACAGTTTTTCGATTTCTTTCTAACGCATTAAATTGTATATGACAGAAAAAAACGCACGTCGGTGACATTTATAACATTTATTCTAGTTGTCAATAGATAGCGCTATAATCGAAAATAAAATAATTTCCGAATTATATAATATATCTACGAATATAATCTGAACAATTTAAAAGACTATATAAATCAAGCATCAGCATTAAAATCAGAAAATAAAGTACACGAAAAAAGAATAGAAGATCTAGAAAGAGAGGTAAGAAAGAAAAATATTATAGTATACGGTATAACAGAGAAAGACGGTGAACAAGAAAATGATATGATAAAAAGTATACAAAATATGGCAATTAAAATCCAAGTTCCACTAAATGAACACACAGACATAATAGACATAAAACGCGTTGGTATACAAAGAGATCCCCTAAGACAGTTACCGAGACCTATACTACTGGAACTTAAAAGCGGTTCCAAAAGAACTGAAATATTGAACCAATCGAAAAGACTAAAAGGAACAGACATTTACCTAAGTGAAGATTATTCCAAGGAGATACAAGACCAGAGAAAAATACTGAAACAACACTTAAAGGAAGAAAGAGAAAGGGGTCAGAAGGCATCGCTAAATTATAATAAGCTAAAAATAAACGACAAAACATATACTGTGGAAAGCTTAGGATACAAGAGGACACAAAGCGAAATGATGAATACTAAAACACCTCAAGGAAAACCCAGAGGAAGAACATATACGGAAAGATCACCAGGAGATGACGAAAATGAATCAGAAAATATGGCGAAAATAACCAAGACTGCACATAATTCCGGCACAAAGCCAAAAAACTGAGATTGTATGTAAAAGTAGCACATAGTAAAGAACAAACGACTAGTATCACTAAAACATACCGGCAAACGAATATGGAAAACGCATTTATGGAATGTAAAGAGATTGTAAAGCAAATGAATGAAAACCTGAAAACGAAACTAGCACGGAAAAAGAACAACGAATCAAACATAAGAAAAAGAGATATAATAAAAGAAAAACCAAGAAGAAAAATAGAGTAAAAGTAGGAACCTGGAACGTTCAAACATTATTGAGACCAGGAAAAATGGAAGAGGTAGCAAGAGAAATGTAAAGATACAGAATAGACATACTAGCACTACAAGAAGTACGATGGAAGGGAGAAGGAAATATCAAAAAGAAAAACTACACAATATACTACTCGGGAGAAAACAAGTAAGGAAAAAACGGTACAGCATTCATGGTTAGCAGTAAGATTAGGGACAAAGTTATAGAATTTAAAGCGATAAATGGACGAATGTCGTATATAAAAGTAGAAAACAAACAAGCCAATATGACAATCATAAGCATATATGCACCCACAGAAAATGCACCAGAAAATGATAATATTGAATTGTATGAACAACTGGAAGAATTATATGAAAGATTACCCAGAAATGATATAGTTCTAATGGTTGGTGACTTCAATGCAAAAGTAGGCAAAGAAAACCAGTATAAGGAAGTAGCAGGGAAAGAAACTATTCATGACGAGACAAATGATAACGGAAGAAAATTATGCCAACTAGCAGCAATAACAAACAGTTACATTATAAGTACAAACTTCATGCACAGAAGAGAGCATAAAGTAACATGGTTGATACCTGGCACAACAGATGGCAATCAGATAGATCACATACTAATATCCAAAAAATGGAAAGCAATAATGCACGATGTCAGATCATATAGAGGAGCAAACGCGGACACAGACCATTTTCTAGTAATAGGAGAAATCAAAATGGAGATAATTAAAGCAGAGAGAACAAGACAAAACAAAAGAAGATGGAATCTGGAGAAGTTAAAAGTACAGGAACTAAGAGAACAATATGAGACAACCCTAAAGGAAAACCTAACACAAGCAAATAACACAGAGGACATATGGAAAAATATAAAAGAATCCATTTTAAATTCAGCTGAAGAAGTGCTAGGACAGAGGGAAATAAAAAGAAGGAAAGAGTGGTTTGATGCAGAATGCGAAAACAAAATCAAACAGAAAAACCAAGCAAGAGATAAATGAATATCAACTAAAGAAGTGCATCATCGAAACGAATATAAAGAAAAAAAGAAAGCAGCCTATAATTGTTGCAAGAACAAAAAAAAACTATGGATCGAAGAGCTGTTAAAGGAACTAGAAATTAATAGTAAAGACAGCGCCAAACTATTTGGATACCTAAAAGCTCAACAAAGAAAAGGCAGACCAGTAGTTAAAATTGACAATAGATCATGGGAAACACAATTCACAGAACTATATAGATGCAAAGAAAGCCCGGAAGAGGAGGTAGGCACAATGGAAGACATTAGAGATAATGAAATAGGGATGCCAACACATGATGAATATTTAGCCATCATTCAAAAAATGAAAGAGGAAAGAACACCAGGCCCAGATGAAATTCCCAATGAACTAATTAAAAACGGAGGGGAAAAGTTATTAACAAGCATCTATAACCTAATAATTAGAATATGGGAAGCAGAAGAAATGCCCGAGGATTGGAAAGAAGGCAGAATTATACCAATATTTAAGAAAGGAGAAGTAGCAAACTGTAACAATTATAGAGCAATATCTCTACTGAGTACAACATATAAAATTCTAACAGCCCTCATCAAACAAAAACTTAATCAATTCACAGAGAAAAAAATTGGGGACTACCAGCAAGGATTCAGAGAAGGCAGATCCACTACAGATGCGATCCACATAGTTACACAAACAATCGAAAAATGCCACGAACACAACATAGAACTCCACATCCTCTTCGTAGACTTCAGACAAGCCTTTGACTGTATTGGAAGAAACAAATTATTTATTGAAATGAAAAATCAAGATATACCAGCAAAATTAATCAGATTAACAAAAATGACCATGGATGGAGCTCGAGCCAAAGTAACAACAGAAGAAGGTAGCACAAAATCAATTGCAATAGAAACAGGAGTGCGACAAGGCGACTCCCTGTCAACCACATTATTCAACATAGCACTAGAAGGAACAGTCAAGGCCAGCAAAATTAAAGGAACTATAGCCCACTCCTCAACACAAATAGTTGCATATGCAGATGATTTAGTTCTTATGGGAAGAGACAAGGAAAGATTAAAAGAAGCAGTAACAATCCTGGCAAAAGAAGCACGGAAAAGAGGTCTAGAAATTAACGAAGAAAAAACAAAATAGCTACTCTGCTCTAGAAGAGAAGATAACAGGATGAGAGAAATCAAAATAGAAAACTACACTTTTGAAAGAGTCCAACAATTTAAATATTTGGGAGTAATAGTGAATGGCCAAAACAAGAGAAGTGAAGAAGTAACGGAACGAATACTAACAGGCAACAAAACATACTGGAGATATCATAGGCTTATGAAGGACAAGAACTTATCCAGAAATACAAAACTGAAAATATACAGAGTTGCAATCAGACCAGTAGTTACGTACGCAGCTGAGACAATGTGCCTCACGGAAAAAGATGAAGAAAAATTGAGAATATTCGAAAGGAAGATCCTCAGACGCATTATGGGCCCGATAAGAATGGACAACGGAGAAATGAGAAGAAGAATGAACCATGAACTAAGAGACATAATGAAGGGAGAAGATATAGTTAGATTTATTAAATCACAGAGGCTGAGATGGCTGGGATACATAGAAAGAAGGAAAAACGACCGACTGATTAAGAAGATCACCAAATGGAAACCGGCAACTGAAAGACCAAGAGGAAGACCCAGAGAGAGATGGGAGGACCAGGTCATGAGAGATATCAAAATTCTGGAAGTGAGAAACTGGAGGGAACTATGCACATATCGAAATGAGTGGAAGAAAATAGTAACGAAAGCCAAGTTATATAACAAACTTTGACAACATACAAGTGGAATGCGGAGTGATTCACCGCAATAAGCGAATCTGAGAGCTCTAAGTAAGAGCGGCAAACATTCCACCTGGAATGAAAAGCCCTGATGATGATGATGATATAAATCAAAGAAAATACCATTTTATAAATGCAATAAACACAATTGACTTGTTTTTATGCCAAATTGCAAGTAAAATTTGACAACTGTCAGATTTAACTAAAATGTCATGTCACTAAAATGTATATTATCACGGACTTACCTTTTTTTTCTATCATTTGTGACGCACTGAAAAATTCTCATGAAAAGAAGCATATTACTGAGATATGATGTTTTCCATTCCTTAGACATTTCGTCTTTGTTGTAGCTTTATGTAATCTGTTCGTTCCGTACTTAAACAAGTCTCCGGATATATTCCCTGGTCCTGATGCTTTATTCTTTTTCAGATGTTTACATACATTTTTAATTTCTTCCGTTGTTAATCTTATTGGCGCGGCTACTATTGCAATTCTATCTTTGGTTATGTTTTGAAATTCTATTCTCTGCTAAAAGTCCTTTAAAATACTCTTCTCAGTCTTCGGGTTTGATGCTCTGTATTACGTATTTATTCTTTTCTTTTCTCAATTTTTTATCGATTTCCCGCTCTCTGTGCTTCTGGTTTTTCCTAGATAAGTATGTATTCGGTGGCAGTTTCTTTCCCAAGACTCTTTTTAGAATTTTTTTTGTACGCCTGCTTGTTTTCGTTTATATTTTATTTTGTCTTGAAACATTCTTGGTATAATTGCTTTTGCATTTGATTTGCTTTTGCACTGCTTCAAATGCTGCTTCTTGCAAACATTTTTAGCGATTCATATTATTCATATAAATGATCAATATTGTTAGGGAAGGGAATTTCTATTTTCTTAAAAATCTATTTTCAAATAATAGAACTTTTCATCGACTCTCGTTTGTTTCGAAATTCTGTCATATGTTGTATAATCTGTGTATAATATTCATATATACAGATTATACAACATATGACAGCAGCTCGAAACAAAGGAGTGTCGATGAAAAGCCCTATTCTTAAGAACTTTCTTCATATAGGCGTCTTCACGTTCTTCATGTTGCACTTTTTTTCGTTTCGAAGCTTTCCTCTTTATTTATAGTTCACTCACTCACGGTAAAATTTACTATTGTAATTGGAAAATGAGCCAAAATTTATCAAAATTTATCATTTATCGTTATCAAAATACAAAATATTACTAAATTAAACAAATATTGCAAAACCTACAAACTTGGACTGCCCTAAAATTTGCATGGACTGACATAAAATTTGGCATACACATCGCTAACATGTCAAACAAAAATAGTGATATTCTGCCGATGTGTGCCTTTTTCCTCGGGGTGAGACCCCGAGTTTTTCCACTAAATCAATACGTTTCGAAATATTTGCGAGTGAATATGTTTATTTTTCAAAAAAAAACGTTTTTAGACGGTTTTTCGCAAATAACTCAAAAAGTAAGTAATGGAACCAAACTACTCTTTCTCTCATGGGATAGCTGATATATTGGATATGAAGGCATCGTTTTACTACTATGTTTTCCATTATTATTAACTTCTTTTGTATTTTAAAATCTGTTTATTTTATATTTTCATCATCTTTTCTCTCTCTTCTAATATTTCTTTTATCGTCTTACCGTTAGTAAGTACTCTTCTATAATTTGCCATTTTACTATCTTCCTATTTTTAGACCGAATGATTTCTTTAGCTATTTTAATTCCATACCAGTTATTATCCTAAATATAACTTAAACATTCTTAGTATCTTAGATCTCTCCCAAATATTTCAAAATTTTTCTGCTATTTTAAAAAACCTTGGCTTAAATGTAGCTACGTTGGTTGATTAAATGTTTTATCATTGCGTTATCTTTTTTTATTGTCCCCTCAGTGTCTTTTGAAGCCATAATTCACGATATTGATGATATCCAACAATGAAAGAAATGAATACGTACATAATACATCCATATCCATTTTGTTGACCGTTACCTGTTCAAATTAATTCATTTCTGAATGTTCTTGTCACTGTAGGTATTCATGACATAATATTCGAAAGTCAAATCAGTAGACAATAACAGTCGTTTTGAATCATCGTCATGGAAACCAAGATCGTCGTCATGGTAAATAATTATATTGAAAGTTTGGTTTTGATAACCTTGTCAAAGAATTAATTTGTGTATTTTCATTCCTAAATAGAAACTGAAATAACTCTATTTGTTGCGGCTTTTTTCCAAACGTACGGCCCTAGAAAAAATATTGTTCCTAACTCATGCGGAAAGTTTCTTCCCCGCATTCGACTGCTTGCCCAAACTCCGCTATCGCGTCGTTCGGGTCAACGGCAGTCTCGTGCGGGAAAGTATTACTTTCCGCACTAGTTAGGAAAATAATTATTTTCGTTCTTTATTTGTTACATTGTTACATTTACATAAAAAAAGTAGTTTTTAATTGTTTTCACAAATTTTTTTTATTTTTTAGTTTGTGTTTTATTGTAAAATTTATAACTACATAATAAATTATTTTTTATTCTTTATTTGTTACACTTACATACAAAAGTAGTTTCTAAGTGTTTCAAAAATGTTGTATGATGTGGTTGTGTTTGTTTTGTATAATTTTATTACTAATAAATTATATTTCTTTCATTATTTGCTACAATGTTACATTTATTACAAGATTGATAATCAGTAATCGTAAATTGTCAGTTTTAGACAATTTATAAGGATTGAGCCCCGTAATTAATAATTTGCTCTGAAAAATTCAAATATCTTGAAAACTAATAAATTTAGACATAGAGAAGGTTTTATCAAAATTAAAGTGCGGTAATCGTACTTTTCGATAGTGACATAAAATACAAGGTGTTCCATTAAAAATTACTTAGATTATTTTTTGATGATTTTAACTTCCAATCGTATATTACGATACTTGGTCACGTGTTTAATTCTGTCCAATCAAATTAAAATTATACTGAGAATTATCTACCGTAGAAAATTACCGATAGAATTTTTTTAAGTAGATTGTTTTTGTTTAATGGCAACCAGTTTCCTAGTTTTGACAACTGTCACATTTAAGAAAATATCCATAATATACGTATTAGAAAATAATCTTACGAATATCACACGACAGTAAGAATAAATAAGAAAATAATGCTTTATTTTTACTCAAATTTGTTGTCATTGGGCAAAAGCCACTCGAGCCCTGCTTGCTCTCGTGTCTATTGCCAGTCAACAAATTTTCGAAAAACTGTCGCATTATTTTCAATTTATTCTCACTCTTGTGACATTATACCCGAAAATAATGTACTTGCGTTTTGTCACCCTGTATTTAATATAAAAAAAATTAGCAATATCAATCATTTATAAAAAATTTGGCAATAAATAAAACAATATGGCAGTGAGTTGAACTTGTTACCATTTTCATACAAAATTGGTTATAACTTTGTAAATACCATGTATAACCTAACAAACCTTTATACTTTTGTAATGGAGAAGTTAAAAACATTTCGAATATAAAATAAAATACAGTGTGTTCCATTTAAAAAAACATAAGTTTGGTCTGCCACTATGTTATCGAACACCTTGTAACATTCTAATTCATTTTGAAATGTGAAGCTCAATGTTGGCTACAATTTTTGTTATTAAGTTTTATTAAGTTTTTATTAAGTTTTATTGCTATCTATTACTATAACGGATCTACGGAGCTTTACCCCACTAATCAATCACCCTGTGGGTCCGAGTCATTCCCTGTTGTGTGGGTCCAATCTCTGATGTTTCGGAGCCACGATTGTTTCTTTCTTCCTATACCCCTTTTACCTTCGATTTTGCCTTCTAATATTACCTGGAGCTGCTCAAATTCCCTATGGCGCATTATGTGTCCTAGATATGACGTCTTCCTAATTTTGATTGTACTGACCAGTTGAGGACATGTGTTCATTATTTCCAGTACTTCTTCATTTGTAGTTTTGCTGGTCCAGCATATTCTTAGCATTCGGCGGTACATCCACATTTCGAATAAATTCAGTTTGTTGACGTCATACTGTTTTAATGTCCAGATCTTACAGCCATATTGTAATAGAGACCACACATAACACTTTAATGTTCTCAATCTAATTATGACTGATAGCTTGGGGTTACAGAGCATTTTAAGCATGTTCATGAAGGCAGACCTTGCTATTTCAATGCGTCTTCTAATATATTTTGAGTGGTCTAGCTGACTGTTTAGGTCTCTGCCCAGGGACAGTATGCGGCAAAATAAGCAGTACTGAAATGAATATTGAAATGTTTATGATTATTTATATATCTAGTATACATGATATAGCCTCGCAAACATTATTCACGACGACGCGCGTTACCGATAAAACAGATGCTAAAGATGACCTCTGGCCAGTGGCGGATCTACGGAGTGGGAAATTGAGGAAGTTTCCCCCCTAACAAAGTTCAAAATTAAAGAAAAAAATTGTTCAAACATAAAAATATATTAGCTCACATCAAACCGAAACCATCAAAAGACAGACTCAACCCAATAAACACCCTAGTTAATAAAATTAATGAAACTTTATACCTATAAGTTGATATTTATGTTTTTTATGTAGTCTGGGGATAGACTTATACAATAATAATTTATTGTATAGACTTAAGTTGGAGTTTTTGTTCATGAACCAATACATTTTCCTGTCCTAAAGCCAGTTTGGACTTACGGTATTCAGATATGGCGTACAGCATCTAATTCCCATTTACTGAAACTTCAGCGTTTTCAATCAAAAGTCTTGAGACATATTACTAACGCTCCGTGGTATGTGCCTAATTATGTTATACATCGAGACCTTCAGATCCAAAACATTAAAGACACCGTTGTCTCACTCAGTGGAACCTACAAAAATAGACTACTGAAGCATCCAAATACGCTTCCGCAAGACCTACTTAAGCGACCCAGGAGAGGAAGACTAAAACGCCGTGACCCATTAGACCTTTCTGTACCTGTAATTACTGAAACGTAGACTATAGAATTTAATGTGTGTGTATTTTAACTATTGATGTTTTTTTTATGTTCGTAAAATATGTTTTTGTAAATTGTTATTTAGATCTCAGATATTTTTATCAGAAATGTATCGCAAAGGATTTTCATCACTGGATGGATTTCCACTATGTTAATGTGATAAACCTATTGCTTATTGTTTTTTTTTTTTTAATTGTAAAAACAGATTTCAGTAAATAAAGGATGTTTAAAAAAAATGTAGTCTGAGATTATCTTTTTTATGGTTTTTTGGTTGGTTTTTCATTGGAAGTTCCCCCTAAGGCAAATTTCCCCTCCCAAGCCAAATTTTTAGATTCACCAATGCCTCTGGCACGAAAAAATCTTTAATTCTAGTCCGCAATTCCGAAATGGTAGACGATGTATCTGTCTGACTCCTTCAGCATTCCCCATATTTACGCATCTGGTGGCGTTAATTTTGGTGAGTGGCAACTCCCAAAATGATCGCACAGTATTCGAAGAGACTCCCTGGCAGTGTGACAGGTTGTCCCATCCTGCTAAAACAATTGTTGATTTTAAGCTTGGACCGTTTTCATGACCTTTTCCTATTACCGAAAATAGTACTCCACCATAAAACTTTTTTCTGCATAACTGAGAATCATCCTGAAGTAACTAGCATTAACATGATATTCACAAACGGTATACCAATGTTCAGAAATCACTTAACACGTTTCGGCACATGACACATACAAAATTTGAGGCATACGATTTTCTGTACTGTTTATTTTGCCGCATACCGTATATGAGGCTTTGGGAACTCTGAAGGGTGATACCATTTACTTGTATGTTGGGTGTAATTTGTTCATGGGGGTTCTTGTGGAACACCATGATTTGTGTTTTGGAAAGGTTAATATACAAGCCCAGTCTGTGACTTTATTCTGATAGTATGTTCATTAATATTTTTAGTTGGTCTTCTGTTTCCACTAATACTGCGGTGTCATCGGCATGCCTTACATTGTTAATGATGATTCCATTGACTCTGGCACCTTCAAGGCGATCTTCGAGAGAAGCTCTGATGATATGTTCGGCATAGACATTAAATAGTAGAGGGGACAGAATGCACCCTTGACGAACTCCTCGTTCTATGTTTACGTAATGGGTGTTTCCGTTGTCTGTTCGCACCCTACTTACATGTCGTGCCCGTTAGGTACATATTACTTAACTTCAAATATCTCAAAAACTAATGACTTTATCGTTACGAGTAAGGAGTATGTTATTTACATAGAGAGTATTTTGCAATCTAAAAATTGCACTAAAATGGCAATTCGGCCAGTGACGTAGAAATTGGGAAGGGTCATGAAATGAGGGTTGTGTGTTTATTGCTTTAGATCTTATCATTTTAGATCTTACCAGTCCTTGTGTAACCATTAACCACAAGAAACTCTTTCAAAAACTGTATAAAATGACAAAAGATAGCAAACTCATTTGTCTTATTTGCAGCTTCCTTTAACTCTTAATGGAAAAAATGGCAGATAAATAACACATCAGAATGATCTCATTCAAGCCAATGTAATGACTTTGATATTATACAACATTTACAAAAAAGATTAAATGCGTATCAATAGATACTAGGACATTCATACATTCAAATGGCTCAGCTATTAATTACCGCTCAATGAAAACTGTTTGCCGAAATGTGTAGAAAATTAAAAACATGTAGGTGTATATATCAACAAGCCTGTGCAAGAGTAAATTTCTAAATTCTAAAACATATATCTATAACTTAGCTCTAATATGTATATTGTTAATAGTATCGCTTCAGCTGATAAGAGAAGGGAAGTTGTTAGAGATGTGTAGCAAAATAAACACAATGAAGACTAAATTCGTATCATATTATTGTTAATTTTTTGTATACTTTATTTTAATCTAGATTTATTCTACCATTTTCTTTTTCCACAGGCTCAAATTCGCTATCCTGAATACTATAGAGTACAGGACGCCATCGGAGAATGCAAAAGGGAATTAGGTTCAACAGTAGATGAACTCACAAACGTTAAACTTGGGATCATAACCCCTGATACTGGCAGGCAAGTTCTTTGTGTTCATCGTAGATTGGGATATATGGATCTGAATGGAGACATTCTTCCTGGTCCGTACGAGCTACACATTGCAGGAGTTACTGATGACAAGGGTCGTAAGGAAGAGTTTAGAAGATGTGGCGCGTATCAAGGTCTTCTACCTGCCGAAGTTAAAGCTATTAATTTTGATAGATGTTTCCAAGCCATTTTACAAATAATGGGTCGTGATGGTTGATTTATCTAAAAAAAATAATGTGTAATAAATACATATATATATGTATGTATATTCACATGGTGTAATAAAATATATTCCTTTTGTTTAAATCTTTATTTTTTATCAAATTTGGTGTAGTATAAAATATACAGGATGTAACAAAATAGCTGGTAATCAATTAAATCACGTATTCGGGGCCAAAAATAGATCGATTGCACCTAACCTTAGTACATATGTATGTGCACATAAAAAAAGTTACAGTCGTTTGAAGTTACAAAATGACAATCGATTTTTTTTTCAATAATATGGATAACTATTAGTGATTTTTTTATTGAAAATGGACATGTGGCATTCTTATGGCAAGAACATCTTAAACAAATAACAGTGAAATTTGTACACCCCATAAAAATTTTATGGGGTTTTGTCTCCTTAAACCCCCCAAACTTTTGTGTACGTTTCAATTAAATTATTATTGTGGTATCATTAAATAAACACAACGTTTTTAAAAAAAAAATTTCCTCCTAGTATTTTTTCGATGTCACTTATCGAGATTTAATATGTTTTAAAATATACGTAAAAATGTAAAATATAAATAAATTTGAATATTATTAACAGGTATTTGTTTTATTCGTTCTCTGGATTAACTCTTTATAGAAGTTAAGACTAATTTTAATAGTTTTATTTTAATTAAAATACAAATGTATTGTTACGAACTTATCCGTCATTCAAACGTAATAACATCTTATAAAAGTCAATAGTCAAATGGAACTCTTCTTCTTTTTTATAATCTTGTTTAAGGTAGGTAATACAACATCCCCCTTCAAGATGATACATCTTCAACATAACTACTGACTAATCTTCACGATAGCGTAAAGGTCTGACAACTGCTCTCCCAGAGCGCGTTGTATTCTTACTCTGCTCAATATTAAATGGTCCATCAGTTTTCGTTGGCGTTGGAAGTCGTACAGGCGTTTTGGGTTGAGTTGGGTGACTTTCCACTTCCTGACTACCTTTCTCAATGTTTGTTGGTCTTTGGGATGTTAGTTGTTGAGTAGTCGGTGTAGTTTCTGGAGTCGAATTTGTTTGTTGAATCCCTGGCAGTTGTTTCAATACTCCATCGGGGATACTGCTTAGATATGGAGCAGGGATCAGATGAAAACGGTTTCTCCTTATGGTGCTTATGGCAGTCTTAACTATGTATGATCTTGGATTAACTTCGTTAATGATTTCACCATGTCGTTTCAGGTCTGTGATCCATACAAAATCACCAATTTGAAGTCGACTCAAATTCTTCGGTCCATGTTTTCCATCATATAATTTTTGTATTTCGAGCGGTACTTCCTCTCCGCGCTTATTAGCTTTTTTGATGATTTAAATTCAGCTAATGCGATTGATGGTAGATTATCTCTCAATTTTTTTCCAAACATCATTTCGGATGGACTGAATCCGTTCTCTAGTGGTGTGTTTCGATAGGACAGAAGTGCTATCTCTATGTTGTTCTTATTCTTCTTTATTAAGGTTTTTGCGACTTTTACAGCAGCTTCTGCTGCGCCATTTGCTTGGTGGAATTGTGGGCTACTTCTCGATGTAGAGAACCCCCATTCTCTTGCGAACTGTTGGAACTCTGATGTTTCAACAGCATGAAATTGTGTTCCAGTGTCGGAAAAAACCAACTGTGGTATACCATATCTTGCAAATATTGTTTTGCAGATGTTTATTACTTCCTGTGATCTCATGTTCTGAACAAGAAGTACTTCAAAAAATCTGGAATAGTTATCAGTTACGACGATATACCATTTTCCTTCAGTTTTAAAAAGGTCCATTGATATCACTTGCCATGGATAATCTGGAAATTTAGCTGGCAATAAAGGTTCATGATGGTTTGTCGAGTTTTGAATACAGATAGGAAAAGATCTTACTTTGGCTTCTATCTCTTGAGAAATTCCTGGCCACCACATCGTTCCCAGAGCACGACGACGAGTTTTAGTTATTCCAGAGTGGCTAGCGTGCAATTTTTCCAACATCATTGCCCTGAGCTCACATGGAATGATCATACGGTTTCCTCTAAGAAGGATACCATCCACAACTGATAGTTCATGACGTACTGGGTAGTATGGTTTAACATCACCTGATAATGCAGACTTGTGAGGCCAGTCTCCCATTATGTAGTTCTTCAGTTGATTACAGGTTTGATCATTGCTTTGTGAGTTAGCAACTCGTGTTACATTCTCGTCAGACGTGTGAATACCTGCAAGAGTGACTCCATGAATGAAGGCATCGATTTCTTCTTCTAATTCTTTGTCATCTTCTGAAGGTATAGGTTTACGAGATAAAGTATCAGCAATATATAAATTTTTCCCTGGGGTATATACAATATTGTAGTCATAACGCATCATGCGCATTCTAAACCTTTGAAGTCTTGGGGACAGATCATCGAGATGCTTAGTTTTAAATATTTGTACAAGTGGCTTGTGATCGCTCTCTATGGTATATTGTTTTCCTATCAGAAAGTTCTTTAGTCGATCGCTTGCCCAGGTCAGAGCTAGTGCTTCTCTTTCTATGTTTGCATAATTTTGTTCAGCTGGAGTCAAAGTCCTCGAGATGTATGCTACAGGTTTCTTATGACCACCTTCAACTTGAAGTAATACAGCTCCCAGTCCTTTGGTAGAAGCGTCACTGGATAGGATTGTAGGTTTATTTGCATCATACATTGTTAAACAAGGTGCTGATATAAGCAATTCTTTTATTTTCTGGAACGCCTCTTTTTGTGCTGGGCCCCATAGAAATGCATTGCTTGGACTAACTAACCTTGTAATTGGTTGCATAATCTCACTCCTATTAGGGATAAATTTCGCTAGGAATGTTACAGTACTTCAGAATGTTACAGGAATGTTACGTTGAACTTCCTTGACATTTTTTGGTGCTTCCATGTCTACAATTGCTTTCACCTTGCCTGGATCTGGTGCTACCCTATCCTTCGACAACACAAATCCCAAGAAATCGATTTTCTGCTTACAGAATTCAGTTTTGCCCTTATTCAATCAATTGCCCTTAGTCATCGTGTTCCTCTTTTGTGTTTCCCCAAACCAGCACATCATCTATATGGACTAGAGTATTTTTTGCTCCTTCAAGGACCCGTGACATTCTTTTCTGGAATTCCTCTGGTGCCGATGTAATGCCGAAAGGTAATTTCTGGAATTTAAATCTTCCAAATGGGGTTAAAAAGGTTGTGTAGTCTCTTGATTCTTCGGCTAAATTAAGTTGCCAGAATCCATGATTTGCATCAAGTTTGCTAAAGTATTTAGCCCTTCTAATCTCTGCAAGTTGTAGCTCTACTACGGGAAATGGGTGAAACTGACGTTTGACACTTTTATTTAATCTTGACAGATCGACACAGATACGGACCCCTTTTCCTCCTTTCTTTATGTTTACTACCATTGGGGCACACCATTCGGTCGCATGATCTACAAGAACAATGACACCATTTCTCTGCATTTCTTCCAAAGCTTCCTTTACTTGGTCTCTCAATGGAACTGGAACAGTTCTTGGTACAGAAATAGCATATGGTTCAGCATTTTCCTTTATTTTAATTTTGTATTCACCCTCCATATTGCTTAGTCCTTGGAATAATGAGGAGTATTCTGCGACCCAATTTGTCTCAGTGCTTATAGAATAAATTCTTTTTACTAAATATAAGCCTTGGCATGCTTTCCTACTCAACAATGGGACATCAATCTCTTCAGAGATAAATACAGTTTCTGTAATTTCCCTATTTTTATATTTTAGTTTTAATTTTACTGTACCTAGTATTTTGAATCTTTCTTGCTTTTTTGCACTAAATACTTTATTCGAAGATTCATTTAGAGGTAGTTTACATTACTCAGCACTTGGACAGGTACCATTGTTATATCAGCAGCAGTATCCAGTTTGAATGTGACAGGTTCAAGCATTCTCTCTTTGCAGCTTACTTGTAGTTTTTGTGTCCACACATGCCTGTCATCACTCGCTTTAATTTCATGTACATAAGAGTTTTCGTCACTATCAGGCTCTGAATCTTGCTGAATGGCATGTACATTTTTGTTTTTGGACTTTTTATTTTTATAACACATCTTGCTGTAGTGTCCTTCATTTTTGCATGTACCACATTTAGCATTTTTTGCAGGACAGTTTGCTAATTTATCATGCCAATCATATCCACAGCTAGGGCATTTTTTCGTTTTCTCACCTTTACTTGACTGTTGGCAATTTGATTGTTTTCTTATAGCAGAAACATTTGGTTCATTTAGGTTTTGTTTTTGACGGATCAGTTCTTCATGTTGTCTTAGACAGGTTACAGCTTTTTCGAGAGTAAGTGCAGCATCAAGTTGCAGTTTGTCACTTATGCTTGTATCTCTCATTCCGATAATCAACACTAATAAAACCATATCATTGTTTAAAGTCCCCCAATCACATGTTTTTGATAGACTATGTAAGTCAGTAATAAATTTCTCTGCAGTATCACTCCCTTGCTTATGATTTAGGAATTTGGCCCTTTCATAGATAATATTTCTACGGGGTATAAAATAATCTTCAAATTGTTTTAATGTCTCATCATATGTAGTTGGAACTGGTGAAAATGATGAGAATATTTCTTCAGCTCTTACCCCCATATTATAAATTAACACATCAGTTTGTTTTCCATCAGATGCTTTATCAAGGCCACACCCTCGTCTAAAACGTTGAAAACGGTTTTTCCATTGTGCCCAATCACTTGGATGGAAATTAAATGATTCGGGAGGTGATAAAGTGAGGTTTATCGACGGTGATTCTTGAACTGGAGCGTTATCAGGCATTTTTTTCCCAATTGATGCTTAACTGTGCTGTTTTCGTACTTTGTATTTTTGTACTAACCAACCTCTAAATTTTTCGAGTTTTCTCATCCGTATTTTTACAAATCAGCTGCCACCATGTTTTATTCGTTCTCTGGATTAACTCTTTATAGAAGTTAAGACTAATTTTAATAGTTTTATTTTAATTAAAATACAAATGTATTGTTACGAACTTATCCGTCATTCAAACGTAATAACATCTTATAAAAGTCAATAGTCAAAAGGAACTCTTCTTCTTTTTTATAATCTTGTTTAAGGTAGGTAATACAACAGTATTTATAATCGTACTTAACCATATAGGTACAAATACTTGGTGGATTTGACAAATTCAAAATATCTCGATAAAAACTGACTTGTACTAGGAGGCAAAAAAAGTTTTAAAATCATTCTGTTAAACCACTATTTTTGAACTAATGGTAACACAATAATAATTTAATTGAAACGTACACAAAAGTTTGGGGGAATTGAAGGGAACAAAACCCCCATAAAATTTTTATTGGATGCGCTTTCACTATATTTTTTTAAGATGTTCCTGCCATAAACATGCTACATGTCCGTTTTCAATAAAAAATCTCTAATAGTATTCGATATATTGGAAATTAGTCCTATTAGTAATGAAGCTTAAAATAGTGCAAAACCTCGCAATTTTTACAGCACAGATCGATTTGCTTAAAAATTTGAGAATAAGTAGTGGATAGTCCAAGGATCTAAATCTATATGTTGCCGAAAGGCGTTTTTACCATGGGGGTGGTTGCCACCCCATCTCGGGGGTGAAAATTTTTTATTATATTTTGACCGCAAAAGTTAATAAAAACATTCATTCTAAACAAATACGTTCTATACACTTTTTTGATAAAATTAATAGTTTTCGATTTATTCGCTGTCGAAAGTGTTAGTTTTATATCGAAAAAATCAATGTTTTTAATAAGTTTTCTGCTAATAACTTCAAAGGTTTTCGTTTTATCAAAACAACTTTACTTAACAAAAATGCACATTTTGAAAAAATAAACAAAACCGTTTTTTTTATCTTCTTTGAGACCAATAGTAATCGAGCTATACTTTATAATAATGTTAGCTCTTCTTCGTCAAATGCTAAATATTGTAGTTTCAAAGTCAAAAGACGGGAAAACGGAAAACTATACATTTTTCGAGGATAACTTATTTAAAGCATTTAAAAATATCTATGATGTTTCTGCCATAAAAATGCTACATGTTCATTTTCAATAAAAAATCTCCAATAGTATTGGATATATAGGAAATTAGTCCTAGTAATGAAGCTTAAAATAGTACAAAACCTCGCAATTTTTACAGAATAGATCAATTTGCTTGAAAATTTGAGAATAAGTAGTGGATAGTCCAAGGATCTAAATCTATATGATGACGAAAGGCGCTTTTATCATGGGGGTGGTTGCCCCCCATCTCGGGGGTGAAAATTTTTTATTATATTTTGACCGTAAAGTTAATAAAAAACATTCATTCTAAACAAAACGTTCTATACATTTATTTTTTTTTTTGATAAAATTAATAGTTTTCGATTTATTCGCTATCGAAAGTGTTAGTTTTATATCGAAAAAATCAATGTTTTTAATAAGTTTTCTGCTAATAATTCCAAAAACTTTCGTTTTATCAAAACAAATTTACTTAACAAAAATGTACATTTTGAAAAAATAAACAAAACCGTTTTTTTTAATCTTCTTTAAGACCAATAGTAATCGAGCTCTTCTTGGTCAAATGCTAAATATTGTAGTTTTAAAGTCAAAAGACGGGAAAACTATACATTTTTCGAGGTTAACTTATGCAAACTAATTTAAAGCTTTTAAAAATACCTATCTTCAGAAATAAAAAAAAATCTCTAGCTCAAATATAAGTGGCTTATACTGAAATGAATGTCAATTCCAATTTTTTTCAGCGAAACAGTGATCGGAAACAGACCTCTTATTACCACCGTAATTAAAATTAGTAATTTACCTTATTTGGTCTTCTTTATTTATGTATTGTTAATGGATTCTAGAAGTTTGACCGACATAGAATGATTAGTTTTTAAATAAATGTAGTTAAATCAAATAACGAATTTTTGTAGTTTGGAAATAAATGGCATTTTCTTCAGAATAGAACGATTGGCATCAGAGATACGAAAAAACGTTTAAATATGATATTGTAGTTTATTTAATTACCAACAACCTGGTTTCCAAAAATTTTCTCTACATCAAAAATTGAGTGAGATTTTGACAATTAAAACTTGTAATAACATGCAAAACCACCTTTACCAACCCCAAAGTCACCTCTTTTTGCGACTGAGGATTTTAAAAAGATTTAATATAAATAGGCTCATAGATATTATAAAAACCTACAAAATTGTTTTTTACCAATCTTTCCAAGATAAAAAATTAAAAAGTTACGGTTAAGAAATCAATATATTTTTTTGAAAAAAAAAGGAGAAATCCAATTGGAAGCATAATAATGTAAGTTAACGGTGTTTCTAGTGATTGCCCTTATTTAGTCTTCTTTATTTATATATTATTAATAGATTCTAGAAGTTTGACTTTCTTAGAATGATTAGTTTTTAAAGAACTGGATTCAAAAGCGAATAACGAATTTTTGTAGTTTGGTAAAAAATGCTATTTTCTTCAGAATAGAAAGATTAGCATCAAAGATACAAAAAAATGTTTAAATATGAAATTGTAGGTTATTTAATTTCCAAGAACTTGTTTTGAAAAAAATTTTTCTACGCAAAAATTGAGTGAATCGTAAATGAGTCTATCATCGAATAACATTGATTTTTTAGATATAGCACTTTAGAGTAACACTTTCGATAGCGCATAAATCGAAAACTATTAATTTTATCCCCCCCCCCCCCGAGATAATAAAATAAAATATTTTCACCCCCGAGATAGGGTTGCAACCACCCCCATGGTAAAAGCGCCTTTCGGCATCATATATATTTTGATCCATGGACTATCCACTACTTATTCTCAAATTTTCAAGCAAATCGATCCATTCTGTAAAAATTGCTAGGTGAAAAGCTTCGATTTCTGGACTAAATAATTGATTTTCATTTTGTAACTTCAAAGGGCTGTAACTTTTTTATGTGCACATTTGTAGTAAGGTAAGTTAGGTTCAGTCGACTATTTTGGTCCCAGAATAAGTGATTAATTTATGACCTGCCTTTTTGTTACACCCTGTATAAATATGGTAAAAAATAATACAGGTAATTTGACTTCGTAAGAGACCGAAAGTAGAACCGGAAGTCGATATTTCAACTCTTCGTGTAACTTTGCGTCGATTGATATACGTTTTCGCTTATTTTGAGTCATATTTATTCAAAGAACAAAACCAGAATAAAAGTCGAGTAACTAGGTCATTATGTTATAAGAGGTGGCAGGCAACCTGCAATAAAAATCCTCTGTTATGCTCAGCGAATGGCACAAACCTTCAATACAGTGGCGAAGAACTACAACATGAAAATATCAACAGCCAAAACAAAACCCCTGGTAGTATCAAGGGAACCCAAAAGATGCAAATTAGTAATTAACAACGAACTAATTGAACAAGTCTCGAGATTCTAATATCTGGGAATCGAAATATGAAAGCAAGCAAATAAAGCTAATTACGTGTCAGGATGTCTGAGGGATGTCATCTGGAGAGACAAAGATATGAGGCTGGAAGGGAAAGTATGCATATACAAATCATGTGTAAGACCGATCATGACGTACGCGATAGAAACAAGATGTGACACAGCAGAAGCCAAGAGGATACTGAGAACATCAGAAATGAGAACGCTGAGGTCAATAACTGGGAAAAAACTGAGAGATAGAATACCGAACGACAGAATAAGAGATCTCTGTAACATACAAGATATACTACGGTGGGGAAGACAGAGACGACGAGAGTGGAATCAGCATGTGACGAGAATGGACAGCGAGAGAATAGCCCGTATAGCCAGGGATTCGAAGCCAACAGGCAAGAGACCAATAGGAAGGCCCTTTAAAAGGTGGCGAGATAGCTGGCAGTCAACATCACAGCTACGAATACAAGCTCAAAATCGGTAAGGAACAGGCCAAGAGGCCTATTATAAGAAGAAGAAAAAGAAGAAGATATTTATTCAATTTTCTTTACAATTACCTCAAAACCGGAACTAAAGATTCAAGCTCGACTTTTCAATACCCTTTGATTAATATGTCACATGTACTTCTGTGACTATAATATGGTACTTCTGGCTACAACTTTTTAACTGGATATATAAAAACCAAAAGTATACATTTTTTCTCATCTTGCTAAGATATGTCGAATAATATATCGCTTATACTATTTCGGTGACTTTAAAATGGTACTTTCGGTTGCAACTCTAAAACCGGTAGACGTCAGTTGTTGACGTCAAATTTCTCATCTTAAATACCATCCGTTATAAGCTTTCTTTCGACATCCCATTTGTCATTATGTATGTGTTAATAACGGAAGAGTTATGTGCGTAGACAGACGGGCAGACAGGCACGAAACTGAAAGTATATATTTGTTATCGTCTTACTAAGGCGCGTCGAATAATGTATCGCTTGTACTATTCCGACGACTTTAAAACAGTACTTCCGATTGCATTTCTAAAACCGGTTACAAGCTTTCACTCGACATCTCATTTGTCATTGTACCTGGTATAATGACGGAGGAGTTGTGTTGACGGACAGACAGACATGTTTATTGTCCAAGATTAACAAATATCAGCTCACACTACAATAAAAAATAAACATGCTAATTGTCCATCTTCTTCTTCAACATTAAGTAACCCAACTTTGGACATAGGCCTCCCCCAATTCAATCCATTGTTTTATATTTTGCGCCACTTGATTCCAGTTGTGTCCTTCAATCTTCTTAATGTCGCCAGTCCATCTCATTTGTGCTGCTTCTCTCTCCTAACCATGGTCTCCATCGTTCTATTTTGTGGTTCCATCTTTTATCCTTCAGTCCGGCATTGCGTCCTGCAAAGCTCAATTTTAATTTGGCATATTCTCCTGCGTCTTTTATTTTGGTTTTGCTTCTAATCCATTCGTTTGTTTTTTTTTTGTCTATAAGTCTCACCCAGAGCATTGATCTTTTAATCGCACTTTGTGCCTTTACTATTTTATCCATATTGGCCTTGGTGAGTGTCTATGTGAACCATAGGGGAGTACATATAGGGAGGATAAGCTGTTCGTAAACTCTGGTTTTCAAATATTGTTATATTTTTGTGTTTTTCAAGAACCAACTCAGTTTTCCAAATCCTGCCCACGCTAATCTTATTCTTCTGGTAAATTCGGCAGTTTGAGTTTCTTTGTTAACTTCATTATCGGTCAAAAATTTTGATATTAGCTCAAACATAATGCAAATAACAAACCTGACTTAGTGTCAATGTATGCTTCCTCTCCGGGGGTGAATGCCACCCTTTCTCGGGGGGTGGAAATTTACAATTTCAAAATGCCACCGGGAATCCATAGAAAATTAAATTTTATGAAGAAAATATAGAATAAAATTTTTTAATTAACTTAATAATTTCTTAGTTATTCGCGATTGAAGATTCCAAAAAAAAACACGTTTGTGAATAGTTTTTCGCGAATAACTCGAAAATTACGCATTTTCAGGAAAAAATTATCCTTATGAAAATTGATGCCTATAAAAAACAAAGAAACTAATCAGTTTTGATTAAATTTTTTAGATAACATTACGTAACTTACGCAAATAACGAAAAAATTATTAATTTTTCATAGAAAATGTCAATAAACATCTTTAAAGTACTTTTGTAGACCTTCAAAATAAGCGACAATAGCCTCTAGCATGAAAATTAAGCAAGTTATTACGAAAATTAATCAAATACCTCAAATTTATAAAAGAAAAAATGACCGTAAAATGTATGCCATTATACATGTGAGTCAAAATTAGTATTAATCCTAGTAGTCGAGGAAATGAAGCTAAAAAAATGGCAAAACCTCGAGATTTTTTCGTCCAGCATCGATTTGTATAAAAATTTGGGATTAGGCTCATTAAACCCTCTAGATCATTTTCTATATTGAGCCGTTGTACGCTTTTTGTTTTTTAAGGGTGAAAACTACCCCTAATTGTAAAAAATTATAAAATACCTAACATATTAAACTTTAATATTGTCAACATTTGGTTCTTACTAGTTACATATCGATTGTTTTATGCTTTAAGATATACTATCATAATATTTCAACCCCTAGAACTCCCCTTGTTGGAGCTATATATAAAACATTTACTTATCCTAAAAGAATAATTTCGGCTTGCATCGATTTACATAAAAATTTGGGATTAGGATCGCCTCACACTGTACTTCATATTCTATATCATGCTTAAGGACGTTGATTATTTTTAGGGGTGTAAACTACCCCTTATTTTCAAAAGTTATATAAAAACATTGTAAACTTTAATATGGGTAAAATTTGGTTTTGATTGGTTAAATAATGATTGTTTTATACTTTGAGATATAATATCATAATATTTCAACCCTTAAAAAGCACCCTTAATAACATTACAGTTTTTATAAGTAGATATTTTAATAGATCTATACAGAAAAAAAAGTAGAATTAAAGAATTACAAAAACATTTATTTACACAAAAATATGAGTTTACAAATATGTACAAATACAAATACAAATAAGTTTTTAGTCATTTTCCATTATACGAACCGGTTCTGTGGTATTATACATTAGTGATGTAACGAATATTCGTATTCGCATTCGCATTCGCGAATATTCGCATGTTTTTACCTATTCGCATTCGCATCCGCATTCGCGAAATTTGTGCGAATGTTTTGCGAATATTAAAACCAGAAAAAAAATAATTTTAAGATAATATTAGGCTAATAAAATCAAAATCTATTCACTTCTCATCTTTTTTTATTAAGAAAAGGTAACTTAACCTCAAACATGCAGCTACTCTCAAATGGAAATATGCAGGACACAACAGCAGACAAAGATACGGAAGATGGAACAAAGTCAACAAAGCGATAACTCACTGGAGACCTTGGGACTACAAAAGAGGAGGGCAGACCACAGCCGAGGTGGTCGAATAACCTAAAAAGATCAGGCCATATAATGACCAGATCGACAGCATTAGCACTGAACCGAGAAGAGTGGAAAAATAAGGGGGAGCCTACGTTCAACTTTGGACAAATGAATGGCAATAGATAGATAGAACTTAACCTTGTATAATCACATTATCAGCCTTCACTTATTTTATTATTTGGTATTATGTAATAAAGCTTAACATTCAGATTGATTTACACTAAATATCAATTAACTTTTCATTATAAATTTAGTAAACATTACAAAAATAGAAACAAATTTAAAAAAAACTGAATATTCGCATTCGCATCCGCATTCGCGAATGTCGGTAGCAGATATTCGCATTCGCATTCGTATTCGCGAATGTTCAAAAAATGACATTCGTTACATCACTATTATACATACATTGAAAATTATCCATAAGCGGACTATTCGAATTTTTCGAAAAAAAATTCGTTTTATAAACATAGCTCCTTCATTTTTGGCGATAAAAAGTTTTTTCAAATACAAATTTGTTGGATTTTTGAAGAGTTATAAGACTGTGTAAACTTAAATTTCGTAAGATCCCTTAGTTTTTAATTAGGGTGGGTTTAAATGGCTCGAATAAGGGGGTGTCTGCTCGTAAATAGAGGTTTTAAAAGCTTTATCGCGCTAACTGATCAGTGTAATGAAAATTTGTGCACAAAAGAATTTTAGCTATTAAAAAAGCTACAATTTAGTAGTCTATCATTTTTTTCGTATCTCCAGTATTTTCGGAGATATTTTGAAGTAAAAGGTGAAAAATGAGAAATTAAAAAAAATTTATTTTTCTTTAACCTCAAATTTTTCTAAAATTAGACCTTTTAAATAAGTCAAAATTCTTGGATGTATTTATAATATAAATATAAAAGGAATTATAAAAAGGTCAAGACCAATTTGTAATTAGGAAGGTAGTTAGGGGGTTGTTTTCACTGATTTTTTCATAGAGAAAAGCAGGTACCGACATTATTTTTATCATAAGTCGCTTAATTTTCAGGCTAGAGACTTTTTATTACTCTTTTTTGAAAGGTCTAACTGTATGCTTGAAAAAAGATTATTTGAGTTTTCCTCGGAAAAAGCAAAGTTTTTCTGTTATTTGGCTTTGAATATTTCAAATTATGCATTTGACGAAAAAAGCTAACTTTTAACATGCCGTATCTCGGTTTGTATTGGTCTTAAAGATATTACAGAAAAAGAATTTGGTTTGCGTTACTTATGCCTGGTTGCACCAACAGATCTTAAGCTCCAGCTTAGCTAAGCTCTGCTTATAGATAGGAATACCGGAAGTATCACTTACGTTGCACCATAATTTTGGATTCTTACCTTGTTATCAAGTATATCTATTATTAAATTATGATATTCCTATTATATTTTAATGTAATTACTCGTATATTACATTAATTCTTATGATATTCTTGGCTTAAGCCTAAGATCTGTTGGTGCAACCAGGCATAAAAGATACAATTTTGATAGCTACAGTTTTTTTTTTGATTAAATGCATATTTTTCGAGATATTCTCAAAAAACCCTCTAAAAAAGTCGATTTTTTCGTCGAAAAACTGTTACTTTCAAGCGCGAATAACTCGAAAAATATTAGTTTTACGAAGAAAATGTAAAAACCATTTTTTTCTTAGAATTACTGTTTACATCGATTTACATGGTTAAAATGTAATAAAAAATTCCCGCCCCCGAGATGGGGTGGCAACCACCCCCAAGGTTTTAGCGTACAGCGGCATGATATAGAAAATGATCCTTGGACTATTCCCTACCTTCTGTGAAAATTTCAAGTAAATCCATGCTGGACGAAAAAATTGCGAGTCAAAATGCTTTATTTCCCCGACTATAGCCCACGTGAAATCAACTTTTAAGATTTTAAGGTAACCCCCCACCCCACCTCCGTAGGGGGTCGTGTTTGGTGCCATTCGATAGATTTTTCAAAAATATTGAATAAGTGTATTTTTTAAATATACACTCTTTTGCATGTACTTAACTTACCTTATCTTAATCTGACAATTTCGAGTTTTTTTAAGGATAGATTTTTTTTTCGGGCCCCCCTTAACGAACTCCCCTGTGTTAAGAGCCAATATATGGTAGAGGTACATCTGCAGGGTACCAGGTTTCTCCCCATATGATAATCTGGCGCGCTCGAGTAACTGCAAAAATCCCCGCTTGGGCTCCCCTACTATTATATCATAAGCAACAATTAATTTTCATTTTCTTAACGAATTCCACGACTTCAAGCTTTCAAAAAGATTTTTTTCCTAATTTTTATGATAAGGGGTAGTTTTTAGGGGTTGAATCAAATTAACAACTTGTATGTATCAGGTTTTTTATATTTAAATAATTTTCTATTTAAGATCGAAAATAAAATGATTTCATAATCTCAGCGATTTTTTTAATAACTCTATGAGGGGTAGTTTTTAAGGGTAGTTACATGTAAGAATATCAAACTATTAGTTAAATTGTAAAGAAACAACAAAAATTTAACGTGTTTAAACATATTGATGTCCATAACTGCTTCCATATATTAATTTTCAATTTTTTCCTAAGTCTCATTTTGAGGGGTGGTTTTTGGTGGCTGCGTTATTAAAAAAAGGAAGTGTCAGATCTCTTGTACTTGGAGGAAAAAAATTCTCCTATTACGATCCAAAATAAAAAAATTTCATATTTCTTGACCATATTTTTTATATAATCTTTGTATGAGGGGTTGTTTTCAATGGTTGTGAGCTGTAAAATATCAAAATATAGAAGTCATGATTCAAAACAATCAACAGTTAATATATTTGAACATATATATAGCCCATTACCGCTTTAATTCATTAGTTTTCAATTTATTGGAGTAAGGGGTAGTTTTCGCCCCTTAAAAATAAAAAGCATACTTTGCGACTAAGTCAGGTTTGAATGGTTATGGTTAAAATGTAATAAAAAATTCCAGCCCCCGAGATGGGGTGGCAACCACCCCCAAGGTTTTAGCGTACAGCAGTATGATATAGAAAATGATTCTTGGACTATTCCCTGGTGAAAATTTCAAGTACATCCATGCTGGACGAAAAAATTGCGAGTCAAAATGCTTTATTTCCTCGACTATAGCCCACGTGAAATCAACTTTATGTATGTTCCGACAACACGTTCCAAAAGTTTGAATTATTTAGAACAATTACATTTTCAAAAAACCTGTTTTCAGTTAATTTCTTTTTTTTTTCGATTTTTCAAAAATTACGTTATTTTTTCAAAACATCTCAAAAACTTTTGGATTTATGAAAAAAGGTGTTGATGGACCAAAAATTTAGATTTTTTACTGAAAATTTTGCTTCTTTTATAAGTCACGTAGCTTATAAATTAAGCGAGATATAAGCGTTTAAAGTATTGATTTCAATGCTAAAGAAGCGTATTTGTAGCCCTTTAACATTAAAATTATCTAAACAAAAGGGTTTAAAAAAATTACAACTTCCATGATCTTATAGATTATGAAATTCCCTACAAAATGATGTGAGAGTGAATGCAAAAAGCTTAAAGGGAAGCCGAGTTATTGTTAAAAAACCAAATACATTTTTCTAGATATAATGTTTAAAAATTACGGAAGGTCTAAATTTTGATGTTTTTGGAGTACTTATTCTTTTATGCATGCAGTGTCTGATTTGTATTTACATATCGGGCAACAAAACTCTACAATTTTACAATTTTAATGCTTGGGGATGGACAAAAGTGAATGGCACCTTGGTACCAAACAAAATGACGGATATTCCTGCAACAGAAGAACTACTTAAAATGAAATTTTGCAATTGCAAAACAAAGAAGGATGTGGCTCAACATGTGGGTGTCGCAAACTTGGATTATATTGCAATCTACCTTGCGGTTCTTGCTCTGGTGATAGCTACCAAAATTGTCCTCCTGTCGACCAAGATGAAAAGGAAGTTGATGCAGAAGAAATAGACGAATTTGTTAGTTTAAGTTAAATGATTGATATATACTTTAAAAATCATATTAATTGTATACTTAATTTATAGGGCAGTCAATGAGGGTATGTGGCTCCGAATCATATCCTACTACATCGATTTACGTGATATTTTCAGAGTAAGTAGGGAATAGCCCAAGAAACAAAGTCTATCCTATGCCGATGTGTGCTTTTGTCTTGGGGGAGGTTCCCACCCCTTCTCGTGGGTGGAAATTTTTTTGCTTAAATAACTACGGAAGTTGCTAGAGAACCTAATACTAAGCAAAAACTGTTCTATAATTTTTTTTTCGAAAACTCAATACTTCTTGAGTTATTCCTGGTTGAAAATTGGTCATTTTCATTGAAACATAACACCTTTTTAAACGGTTTTTTGCGAATACCTTAAAAACTGTGCATCTAACTAAAAAAACTATAAAAACATTTTTGTAGCTTATAAAATAACAAAGAGATTATTTCCTTTATTAATCTTTTAGTTATAACATAAAAGAGATATGGTTAGTGAAAAAACCTTGTTTTCTTAGTGCATGCTCAAATCAGTATATTTAACTTGAAATAACAGAGAAACGGTCGATTTTAGGTATATAATGTTGTGCTTATACAATATGTTGTGCTACAATAACTTTTGTTGTGCTTGAAAAGGCCTATAAATGAAGCAATATTAAATGTCGATTACATTCAAATTATGCGAGATAAACTGTAAAAAATTTGATGACTAACGTATTTTAAGAAAAAAATGAGAAGTATATTTAACCCCTCATTCACAAGAATTTAAATACATCGTTTTCCTTCTACAATACATTTTACTATAGTGTTCTTTTTATGTTCAAACAGTTGGGCGGGTTTAAAATGAATGGTTTTTGAATAAAATAAGATCAAATTATTGAGCAAATTTTTAAATGTTCTTAAAAATCTTCCTATTTCTCCATGTAACTGGAAAATGATAAGAGATGCCAAAAAAAGATGCTACACAAAAATGTAGGTTTCTTCTAGATAAACATTTGATTTTATTTTTTATAACAGTATCTCTTATCATTTTCAAGTTACATGCAGAAAAAGAAGATTTTTAAGAAAATTTAAATATGTGCTATATAATTTGATCCAATTTTTTTCAAAAAGCATTCATTTAAAACCCGCTCAACTTTTTGAACATAAAAATAACACTGTAGTAAAATGTATTGTAGCAGGAAAACGATGCATTTAAATTCTTGTGGATGAGGGGTTAAATATACTTCTCAATTTTTTTCTTAAAATTCATTAGTCATCAATTTTTCGCAGCATGTCTCGCTTAGTTTGAATGTAGTCGACATTTAATATTGCATATTTGAAAGGACTTTTTAGGCACAATAAAAGGTATTGGTAGTATTATACACCTAAAATCGACCGTTTCTCTGTTATTACAAGTTGAATACACTGATTTGAGCATGCACCAAAAAAACAAACTCTTTTTACCTACCATATCTCTTTTTGTATTATAACTAGAAGATGGAAGAAAGAACAAATCTCTTTGATTTTTTTATGAGCTACAAAAATTTTTTATATAATTTTTTTAGTTAGATGCATTGTTTTTAGGGTATTCGCAAAAAACCGTTTGCAAAGGTGTTATATTTCAATGAAAATGGCCAATTTTCAACCACGAATAACTCAAAAAGTATTGAGTTTTCGAAAAAAATTATAGAACAGTTTTTGCTTAGAATTAGGTTCTCTAGCAACTTTCGTAGTTGTTTAACCAAAAACATTTCCACCCCCGAGAAGAGGTGGGAACCGCCCCCAAGACAAAAGCACACATCGGCATAGGCTAGACTTTGAATAAGGAGATATTTTCAGGCTATTCCTAAAATTTCATTTAAATCCATGCAGGAGAATAGAATTCGGAGGTAATAACCTATTCTTGCTCTCATTGACTGCCCTATTAATGTTGTAAAATAAATATTTTTCATAATCATCAAAATGTGAAGTTTAAAAAGTTTAATTTCTCTCAAACGTCCTATATCTTTATGGGATACAAATTTTATAAATATATCATTATATCATAAGCAACAATTAATTTTCATTTTCTTAACGAATTCCACGACTTCAAGCTTTCAAAAAGATTTTTTTCCTAATTTTTATGATAAGGGGTAGTTTTTAGGGGTTGAATCAAATTAACAACTTGTATGTATCAGGTTTTTTATATTTAAATAATTTTCTATTTAAGATCGAAAATAAAATGATTTCATAATCTCAGCGATTTTTTTAATAACTCTATGAGGGGTAGTTTTTAAGGGTAGTTACATGTAAGAATATCAAACTATTAGTTAAATTGTAAAGAAACAACAAAAATTAAAGGTGTTTAAACATATTGATGTCCATAACTGCTTCCATATATTAATTTTCCATATATAATATATTGTATTAATATTCAATTTTTTCCTAAGTCTCATTTTGAGGGGTGGTTTTTGGTGGTTGCGTTATTAAAAAAAGGAAGTGTCAGATTTCTTGTACTTGGAGGAAAGAAATTCTCCTATTACGATCCAAAATAAAAAAATTTCATATTTCTTGACCATATTTTTTATATAATCTTTGTATGAGGGGTTGTTTCAAGGGTTGTGAGCTGTAAAATATTGAAGTCATGATTCAAAACAATCAACAGTTAATATATTTGAACATATATATATAGCCCATTACCGCTTTAATTCATTAGTTTTCAATTTATTGGAGTAAGAGGTAGTTTTCACCCCTTAAAAATAAAAAGCATACTTTGCGACTAAGTCAGGTTTGAAGAGGAGTGTAAAATTAACTTAATTCCAAATTTTCAATAAGATCGATGAAGGCAATTATTAGAATTTCTAGGTTTGGATCCATTTTAAGCTTGAATGATTGTACTACAAACAGGTAGATGTATTCGCTTACTGTTTACGTAACATGAAAGTAATGAGCGCACGTTTCAAGCGCAAAGATATCTGTAAAGGAACATGGATGGCACTAAATGGGGAATACACAAATTAAATCGATCACGTAGTTATAGATAAGGCACATCGTCAAGCAATAAAGAATGTAAGATCATATAGAGAGGCAGATATGCAAAGATTTGATGTAGGATAGCTGATGGAACCAAAAGTGCAACGAAGTTATGAGAAAGAATTGCAACGAATATGCCAAGAAAGAGAACAGGATAAGGTAGAGGGTATAAACGACCAATAAAAACAATTAGAGGACATAATAAAGAAAACTCTTGACCAAACATTACCATATAAAAAACCTCAGAAACCCGAAGTATGGTGGGATGAGGAATGCCGGGCAGAGACAAAAAAAAGAAATAAACTAAGAATGTCAGCATTACAAACACAGCAACCTGATGCAAAATTAGCATATAAGGAGAAGCGAGCAAAAGTGAAAAAAATAAACAGACAAAAGAAAAGAACAAATAATGAACAAAAAGTAAAAAATATAAGTAAAAAAAAATTACAAACTTTTACCGAGAAAATAAGTTTTTTCATGTTGCTTAAGATTTTTTCTACCTCTTTTTCTGTTGGTTCCTGTACTTCAATATCGTCCTGTCCTATTGTCTGTCATTCTTCTTCTCCTGGGTTTTCGTTTAGCAATTCGCAGAAATATTCCCTCCATCTCACTTTCATTTTTTCTTCGTCGCCTAATAAGTGCCCTTCCTGGTCCTTTATATACACAGTGTTATTATATCTTTTTTCCCTTTCTTAGTTTCTCTGTAAAAGTTTTTAATTTTTTTTACTTCCTTTTCTTTTTTGTCAGGTCTGGATTACTATATACGATTCTTGATTTTAAGTTCCACAACTTATATTTATTCTTAAGAATTTTCATTTTGTCTTCACAGTTTTCCATTTTCACTATACTTTGTCTTCACAGTTTTCTATTTCCACTATACAAATATACTTAGTCTTTTTTATATTTATTATCTTAATTGTTACTTGTAGCTCCTTTTCTAAAAATGACTCTATTTTTTCTTTTAAATTTTCGTTTTTTTCCTCTCCCTTGATCAATCCTCAGATTGTGATATTCTGCTTTCTTCTGTCCCCCTCTAGCTCTTCTATTTTGTTTGTAAGTCCTTTTATTTCATTCCTTATATCTCGGTTTTCTTTCATGATTTCTTCTATTTTTTAAGTACTCTCGTTGCCCCATCTTTATTTCTTTCACCTCCACCATAAGCTCTTTCATAAATTATTAAATTTCCAAAGATAAAGTTTTTCAATCCTAATAGCAACATTAATAATATTAAAAAATATTAAAAATATTACCTAAAAGATTTTTAAATTGAAAACTTATTGGTACATTTCCCTGGTGACACGTCCAAGGCTTCTACAATTTGCAAGCCAAATGGATGCTGCAGTGAAGACAAAAGGGAAGGAATTCTTCACTATGCAATTCACAACACCCGTCTGCAGCTTGGTAAAGTTCCAACGGAAAATGCACCTATTATAGTTACTCCACGGGGTAATACTACTATAAAATAAAAATGTATACCATTTTTATTCAGTTGCATTGCGAGGCCAACAAGAGGGTAAACGACCGAACAGCATTAGACCGAAATGATACATAAATTAAAAAATTATGCTAAGTAATTATGCAGTAAATTATGCTAAGATTTTGTAATATGTCTTTTTGTTTATTGTATTTTTTTTGTACTATTTTATATATAGACTGTGGAAATTGTTACTCTGTACAGTCTGATATAAAAAAAATTTCATCCTTTAAACAAATTAGTGAAGGTAAAAATAAATTAAGGGTCTTCTTCTTCGGGTGCTATGTCCGTTTATCGAACGTTGGCGATCATGTTGGCTATCATAACTTTATTCGCAGCAGATCTGAAGAGCGATTCCGAAGTGTGACCAAACCATTGCCTCAAATTTCTTAACCAAGATGTTTTTCTTCTTCCTCGACTTCTTCTGCCTAATATTTTACCCTGCATAATTAGATGTAGAATGCTATATATTTTTCCGGATGTCTACAAACATGCGCAAAATACTCGAGTTTTCTAGACTTTATCATTTTTAACAGTCCTCTGCCTTTCTTCATCCTGCTCAGAATAATGAATAATAATAAAAAATTCTGCGTAAATTAAGGGTAGAGTGACGTTAACACTATTGTTTCTATTTTCATACTATAATATATCAATTATGATGTCACTACCTGTATCATAATGAACTTCATTATGATACAGATTTTCATTAAGATACAGATTTTAACCAATAGAATCGCGATGTGGCATTCGCGATCAAGGTTGTACACGCGCAGTGACCAATGACGAGTCAAATACATACGCTTTGACAGTTCTCAATATGTAAACAAACCGTCAAACTGACAAACTACTGAATTTATTTGTGTTACAAAATTAATAAATTTGAATATATCTTTGTTGTGAATGATCATAGAAAAAATAGTGTATACAACTTGCATTTAATTATCATTATGAAGCTCGTACTCTATACGAAACTTGCCGCATACGGCTCGTTTCGTAACCCTCATACTCGTTCATAATGACCATCATTAAATGCTAGTTGCATAATATACTATTAACTGTTTATAATAACCACCCAAATAACATTTACCTAGTTGTAATTACATTAGTCTTATCTCTTTTACTGCGACAACTAAAAGGAACTGCTTTTCGGTCTTCTGCTGTTCGGTCTAGTGAGGTTTCGGTAAAGTGCTTTTCGGTCTAATGAGTTCGGTCTACTGCTTTCGGTCTAATGATTTCAGTCTCTTTACAGTAAACCCAACAAGAGCCTCTAACAGGAGGTGAAATCGTCGATAAGAGTGCTGGTTGCGCTCTCTAATCTAAGTAAAGATTAAGACATTTTTGGCCTCGCATTGCAACTGAATAAAAATGGTATACATTTTTATTATATTTCCTTTTTTTGCTTCATTTTAGCCAAATGTCAAAATACGTACTTGGTTAAGATTGTCGGTGCGATTAACAAATAAGCACTCATTAAAGCAGTTACGTATAGGGAATGCCTAAGAAATAAAAAGTACCATAAAATATTATTTCATTACAATACTAAAATACAGGGTGTTCCATTTAAGAAAACTCAAAAAATACTCATTCCGTGTTTCGACCAACTCTATATAATAAAGTTAAACATTTAGCTCTACTAATAATTTTAACAATACTAGACTATATTAAAAATCGTTTGAACATAAATAGAAATTTTTATGTCAAATTACTACAATTCTACAGTGTATGAATGTTGCTAAGAAATTAACAAAAAAACGTAATTATCTTTTAATCTACTTCGTATATTATTACAAAACCCTCTAGTTTAGGAAAGAAGATATAGAGGAGAATCAAAAAATATAAAAATATACATGGTGTTCCATTTCGAAAAACATAAGTTTTTGTCACCCTGTCAAAATGGATAGCCCGGTATATTTGAAAATATTTTTCAATTATGGTCCTATCTGTGCATCAACTTTTATCAAAATAACTTTTTTTCGTATCTCTTACGATAAACGAGTAATTGAACTTCTTCGTACTAATTCCCCACCCTATATGAAGTTAGCTAAATACCTAATATTAAAAAAATAATAAAGCGAGAAAATTAATTTTTTTACAACTAATTAACGACAAAAAACGGCAAATTCTGCACCAACTCGATTTAAATTTGAAACATTTTTTGCGGTTATGATTCGCTAAATTCATATGAAGTTAGCGAAACATCGAATATTAAACAAAATAAAAAACCGGCCAAATTAATTTTTTCACAACTAATTGGCGGCAAAAAATCGGCAAATTCTGTACCAACTCGATTTGAATATCAAACATTATTAGCTGTTGTGATTCGCTAAGTTCATATGAAGTTAGCGAAACATCGAATATTAAAAAAAATAAAAAAGAGGCAAAATTAATTTTTCCACAACTAAGTAGCGACAAATTCAGTACCAACTCGATTTTAATTTGAAACATTTTTCGCTGTTGTTATTCGCTAAGTTCATATGAAATTAGCGAAACATCGAATATTAAAAAAATAAAAAAAGCGGCGAAATTAATTTTTCCACACCTAATTAGCGGCAAAAAAGCGGCAAATTCCTATTGTGCTTGTCATATTATTTGCGAGAAGTGATTCGCTTTACTTTATGTACATCAAATCAACTTAATCTTTCATTAAAAAAATAAGAATTATTAGAAAGGGGGGAGTGTATACTAATTAAAATTTTGTGGAGTTTTTTCTACAAATTTTATTTTGTACAATAAATAATTTTCTCATTAGTTGTCAATACAATAAATAATTAGTGTAAGGTTTATGGTATTTATGTCTGTTTACTATTAATAATATTGGCTAAGATCAGGTATGTTTAGTTGTGTAGTAATTTTTAGTCACGTATAGCAACGGAACTTCCCAAAAAAGAAATTATTAACGTCACTAGACAGTTGTGTCTCAGAAAAGCGAATCGACTTTTAACAGTAAAACCCATCGCAGTAGAAATATCCCCACCCCTAAAAGGCTCTGCCATAACAGTGAACTGCTATACCCTATTTCACGAATATACGACTGTTTTGGATTATTTCGAGAACGAATATTTTACTGTGCAAAATATGAAGAACGAAAGTAAATTGCAAATTACATTGTTGTTTATTAGAATAATAATAATTATTAGAGCCGTTTACTTTTACTCTGGACTAATTAGCAAAATTCATGGAAAAGTTATTTACCAGCAATTTTATTGCTGGAATCGAATTATAAGATCCTATATATTGATAATATAGATATACAAAGTCCGCAGATAGTGTGCTACTTTTTTTATAAACATAATGGCGCCGACAAATCGTATTTTTTTTTCAATTATTGCTCTATAACTCCGAAGATTTTAACTTTACAACAGAAACACCCAAATAAAAGTTCACCGAAATTAAATTCTGCATAGAGATTTGTTTTTCCCGATTTGCTGCGACGAAAATTTTCCTCGGAAAATGTGGGTTTTCCCAACAAAATCTCTAATTTTCAAATAAAGTTTTAGGTAAGTAATTATCAATCAATAATTAAATAACTAAGTGACATCAAAGCTTTCTTGGTATAGATTGTAATTCCAGAAGCCGGTGAAAATTAAACGAATATTTTAGCAACAATTCAATTGTTAATTAACAATTTACGATCGCAATAGTAACCAAAATAATCATGATACATTAATCAAACTTATTAAGATTATAAATATGAGATGCTTATTTAATATTTTATCGACAAAATATAAATTTTTCGTTTTTTGCATAATCTTTAAATTTTGAAAAAAAAATAGTTATAATACGCTGGTCTAATTAGTAAAGTACAAAGAAAAGTTATTTACCAGCAATTTTATTGCTAGAATCGATTATTATGATCCTATAGATTAATAATATAGGTATGCAAAGTCCGCAGATAGTGTGCTACTTTTTTATTAACAAAATGGCGCCCCCAAATCGTGTTTTTTTCAACTATTGGTCTATAACTCCGAAGATTTTAACTTTACACCAAAAACGCTCAAATAAAAATTCACCCCAATTTAATTCTACATAGAGACATGTTTTTCCCGATTTGCTCCGACGAAAATTTTCCTCGGAAAATGTGGGTTTTCCCAACAAAATCTAGAATTTTCAAATAATTTTTTTGGGCAAGTAATTATTTACCAATAATTAAATAACTTGGTGAAATAAAAGCTTTCTTGGTGTAGATTATAACTGCAGAAGCCGGTGAAAATTAAACGAATATTTTAGCAACAATTCAATTGTTAATTAACAATTTACAGTCGCAATAACAACCAAAATAATCATGAGACACTGATCAAACTTAATAAGATTATAAAGATGTGATGCCAATTTAACATTTTGTCGACAAAATATAAATTTTCCATTTTTTGCATAATCTTTAAATGTTAAAAAAAAATAGTTATAAACAAATTAACATTTCTCAGAAATTACTTATTATATTATAATTTTAAAAAATACTTAGTATGCGTATTTCAAAGGTCTTGAAAATGAATGCTTTAAAATTTTTTTCCCACTATTTGCAAAAAAATTATGAAACAGCAAAATAAACATACGATTATTCCGTTGTTTAAAATTTGTTTTATTTGTTTCAAAGCTTAAAAGTGAGTTGATGGTGCAAAATAATTACTCTCAAAAAATACCAAACATTAGTTCAATGGTTATATTTTAATCAAAGATTAAAAATGTTTTTTTTTTGTAACTTTTATCGCGAAAGTACTCTTGATACAGAGCCGTGGACGGGTTATAATATATAATTTTATTTATTAACTAGTGCACGTCGCGCGGCGGTCGTCGTTTCGAGTAAAAATTTAAGCTACGGTACTGTATTAGTCTACTTTCGCACGTGTAATTTACAAAAAAATATATTTGTTATCTTTAATTAAAATATAAATATTAAACTAATAATCGATATTTTTTGTAAGTAATTAGCTTGTACTTTAAACTCACTTTTACGCTTTGAAAGAATAAAAAACATTATAAACAACGTAGAATCGTATGTTTACTTTGCTCTTTCATAACTGTTTTGCAAATAGTTGCAAGAAAGTTTTAAAACATTCATTTTCAAGATCTTTAAAATACGCATTTTACCTATTTTTTAAAATTAGAATATAATAAAAACTTTCTGAGAAACGTTAATTAGTTTATAACGATTTTTTTAAACATTTAAAGATTATTCAAAAAAATTAAAAATTTATATTTTGTCGACAAAATATTAAATAGGCATCTCATCTTTATAAGATTTCAAAGTTTGATCAGTGTATCATAATTATTTTGATTATTATTGCGACCGTAAATTATTAATTAACCATTGTATTGTTGCTAAAATCTTCGTTTAATTTTCACCGGCTTCTGGAACTATAATCTAAACCAAGAAAGCTTTTATGTCACCGAGTTATTTAATTATTGGTAGATTATTTTATTCATAGGAGATTCTGACCAATAGAAAGCTACAGACATGCAAATTTAGGTGATAATTTTTGATAATCTCCCGTCGTTAAGCATATTACGTCAGATGCCCTTCGTTGCTACGAAAAAATACATTCAGTGACATTAATGACAAATGTTTTAAAAATTATAAAAGTGATGACTTTCAACCGTCAAATACATATTTATAACAACTGTGTGTTTAATTTCACTAATTGGTACTTACATATATAAATTACAATAAAATTTTGGTTTTGAATAGTTTTATTCATAAAATAATCGCAACAAATTGCACTCGAACTCTAAAATTAATATAGAATTTTTGCCCTCGTGACACTTTGACATAATTTCACTCGCCTTCGGCTCGTGAAATTAAAACTGCCAAAGTGACACTCGGGAAAAATTCAATAATTTTAGAGCTCTTGTGCAATTACTACTGATAATTACTTATCTAAAACTTTATTTGAAATTTAAAGATTTTGTTGGAAAATCCCGCATTTTCCGAGGAAAATTTTCGTTGGAGCAGATCGGGAAAAACATGTCTTTATGCAGAATTTAATTTCGGTGAATTTTATTAGGGTGTTTTTGGTGTAAAGTTCAAATGTTCGGAGTTATGGAGCAAAAATTGAAAAAACACGATATGGGGGCGCCATTTTGTTAATAAAAAAAGTAGCACACTATCTGCGGACTTTGCATACCTATATTATTAATATATATAATCATAAGCTTCGATTCCAGTAATAAAATTGCTGGTAAATAACTTTTCCCAAAAATGGCCTATTCTCCGATAATCAGCCCAGACTATTTCGCACTTCTTATGTAGCACACTAAATATTCGTTGTCGCGAGAATCCAAAAAAGTCGTATATTCGTGGAATGGCCTATATGTGAAACTGCCGCTTTAATAGGATAAAATGTGACGTGTCAGCAAATGACAAGGGGTGGCAAATTATAGCATTATGTCAGTTATAGAAAAATATAATTTATTTGATTTCTACTGATATAGTTCAATAATAAATTGTAACTTTCCTTCAATTAATAAAAAATAGAAGTGATCAACTTTATTATTTTAATACTTAGTTTATAAACTTTTGACTACGAGACGTACGAGAGGGATAGAAATGTCAACAACTGACAAGAGGTAGCAAATAGACCATTCCAAATCACGTGATATAATATGGCCGACGGATGGCAAATGTCATAATATATAATGTTTACATTTACATTAATTTGTAAAGAATATCCTGTTTGGTTTTGTTTTTTATTGTTAATTGTGCAGCGAACTTGTGATAGCAAATTAGATATACCTAGTCAGTCAAACACAACGAAAGGTCTTTTTGATTTCTGTATGAGCTTTCGAAACGTTCGGTTGTGTGACAGTTCAGTGTGGAAGTGATAATTCAAAAAAAAACGCAGGCGGCAAAAACAAAATAGGAACTACATAATAGAGGTAACTAACAAATTTCCTATCTGTTGAATTCCTAAATTTCCTGTAATTTCTTTGAATAAAATAAATTATACATTATCTAGTTAGGTAAAAAAGAGACAGCTTTGCATTACACGGTTAATTATGGGGGATACCACGGGGGGTCTAACTCCCCCGGTGATGAGGAGGTGTTAGATAATATAGAAAACACTGAAAATAATAATAGTTTAAATAATACACCATTACTTGATAGCAATGATAATTCAAATACTATTAATAACAATGAAATAAAAAAAGGAAAAAAACATTTCTTTTATCAGTACACTGATACCGGTCCGTTTGAGGTATATATGGAATCAAAAGGCGATAACGTTCGTAATTATAGTTTTTTGAAATTAGCAAAATACATAAATGACAAAAAAATCGAGAATGTACTTAAACTTAGCAAAAAAGGAAAAAACCGAATTAGCGTTGCTTTCAAGAAATGGGAGGATGCTAATAAATTTGTTTTAAATGACGTGGTCAGAAATGATGGATATGAATTGTTTATTCCGGCAAATAACGTAACATGTAGGGGAGTCGTTAATAATGTAGATACTAATATATCGGATGCAGATCTAATCAAATTTTCGGGATTGGCTTCGGTCAACATTAAAGTACTAGAAATAAGACGATTTAAATGGAAGTCTAAATATGACACGGAGAAATATAATGATACAGAAACAGTCGCATTTACCTTTTCGGGAAAAGTAATCCCGAAAGAAGTGAATATATATATGGGATCCCTTTTAGGGTAAAACCATACATGATACCAGTGGTTCAATGTTATCGGTGTTCTCTTTTTGGACACACAAAAAATCTTTGTAGAGGGGGAGAAAAATGTAAAAACTGCGCGGACAAAATACATGAAGGGGATTGTTCGATGAAATGTTTACATTGTAATAGCAGCTTTCATATAAGTACCTATGAGGAGTGTCCAGAGTATGTGAGACAGCGGAATATTAAGGCTGTCATGTCTCTGGACAATCTTTCATACTACGAGGCATGCGAGAGATTTCCTTGTGTTTCTACTAGAAAATCGCAAGAGAATAATATATTCAGAATGAGCCAGGAGGAATTCCCAACTTTACATAAAACTCAAACAAATAATTTAGAGACAATTCCCGTCAATATGCGATGGATAGAAAATGTAAAGAGTAACCCTGAACACCTGTTTAGTAGAAAAATTGAGAATAACTCAAACAAAAATAAAAGAAAGGCTAATGAAACAAATAAGACATACAATAAAGAAGTACACAATCAATATTTATTATCTCCAAATGGGAGAAGCGAAGAGAGAGCTCGTGCAGTAAACAATGAGACTCCTGGATGTTCCCGTACAGAACAACTAGAGAGGGACACAGAAAAAACACTGAATGCGATATTAAAAAAACTAGATTGGAAACATAAGGAACATATAATCAATTACTTGAACCAGCTATTTATACATGAAAGCTCATCGAACCAAAAGTTGCTAGATTTAGATGGATATCAAGAATCCACTTATTATCCAATGGAACATAAAAAGTTTAAGCAGTAATTATAACAGTCTAAAATATTTCATAAGCGAACATAGACCCAAATTAATTCTATTAAATGAAACTTGGCTAAAAAATGATCATCACTTCTATCTAAGAGGATATGAAATACATAGGTTGGATCGAGGGGATGGTTATGGTGGCCTAGCTACTGTGGTTCATAATAGTCTGGATCACAAAATAGTATATAGGTATAATAATAATGTTAGTAAAATTCAAATTTTAGCAACAAAAATAATAGATTGGGACATTACAGTTATTAACATTTATATCCATCCTAGGGCAAAAATAAATTTAAATAGTTGGGTTGGACGCATAAATAAAATCAGGGGAAATAAAATTTTAATGGGGGATATGAATGCACATAATGCACTTTGGGGAAGTCAAGTGTCTGCTAATGTTAATGGAAGAATAATTGCTGAATCCTTAGAGAATTTGGATCTAGTTTGCTGCAATGATGGGAGACCCACGCGGATTACCCTACCTGGACAGAATGCCTCAGCGGTAGACCTAACACTAATTTCCTCGGAAATTGCAAATATATGCCAATGGGATGTGTTAGAGGATTCTGGAGGCAGTGATCATTTTCCAACTTCTTGCAAAATCGCAATTGTAAATGAAAATATAGTAACACAAAAAAGTCATAAAAGAAATACAAAGAATGTCAATTGGGAGAATTATGCTTCAAAAATAGAAGACTTGATGAAGAATGGGTGTGAAGACTATAATTCATTTACACAAATTATGGAAATGGTGAGTGATGAGGAAATACCTCTCTTGAAAACAGAAAAATCTATAAGAAAAAAGAAAAGCCCTCCCTGGTGGGATAAGGAATGCTCTAATTTAATAAAAACAAGAAAAGAAAAAATTTAAAAATATAAGGAAGAAGCAAGCAATGAAAATTATATTGAAATCAAAAAAATATTTGCATACAGTAAAAAAATATTTAAAACACAAAAAATAAATAGCTTCAAAAGCTTTTGCAATGGATTGACAAGGGACACTCCTCTATCTGAAATATGGCGAACAGTTAAGTTATTCTCCACATATCAAAATGCTGTAATCCCTGCTAAACTTCCCAACAAAAACATAGCTCAGAACCAGAACATATTAAATAATTTGGCAATTGACATAACAGATCCTGAGTTCACGGTTACCCTAACTAACGAGGATGTGGAGGACATTTCAAGGCAAGAAATAATGTATGTATACACCGTTCTTAGGCGTCAACGCCCTTCGGTAGGGATCTATGGAGGAGTATCACCGAGCCGGAAGCCCTTATCCCTTCCCGTACCGCTCCTCCATAGGCCGATCAGACGCCAGTTTATTTCAGACCAAGCCGTAGACTCTATTGAGTTTTATACTACGGCGTTGGCCTTTTATAAATTTCATGACCTAGCTGAGGCTCGAACCAGCGACCGCAAATCGCAAATCCACTAAACTTGTCGATCGCCTGAGCCCCAGCTAACTGGACCGTCAAGACCGACGGCAAGAAATAATAAGTGTCATAAATAAAAAGGATAAGGCTACTGGCTTAGATCTTGTAACATATAGCATGATAAACAGACTTCCCCTGGTGGCGCTAGATGCATTGTCAAAAATATTTAATCAAATAGTTAAAAGAAACACAGGTTTTCCACAAGAATGGAAAAACACCCTTGTCATTCCCTTTTTAAAACCCAATAGAGACCCTTTATGTGAGGATAATTATAGAAACATAGCTCTAGAGTCATGTATAGGCAAAATTTTGCAAAATATAATTAAATTAAGAATAGAACAAATAACGGAAAAAAAAATCGATACTAAGCCCTAAGCAGTTAGGTTTCAGAAGAAACAAAGGGTGCAACGATAATTTAGCTTTAACAATTAATTATATTAGAACTGGATTTAGTAAAAATTTAAATACAATTGGAATTTTTTTGGATATCAGTAGGGCATATGATACAGTCAATATACCTATATTTGCTATATAAATACTTATTAAAGTATGACATCCCAATAACTTATGCAAACTTGATCTTGCAATTTTTGCTCAACAGAAATATCTACGTTAAAGACAAATCAAATAATATATTAGGCCCAATGCAAGCATCCACTGGATTGCCTCAAGGGTCTCCACTCAGTCCAATATTATTCAATCTCTATACTAGATCCCTACATGATTTAATAAACCATGAGATGGAGTGTTTTCAATATGCAGATGATTTTGTAATTTTGGTGCAAGGATCTGATATATACAAGCTAATTAATTCCTTAAATACCCATATAATAAATTTACAGGAGTGGTTTGAGAAACACAACTTTAAAATTTCAGCACACAAATCAAAAGCAATAATATTTAGAAAAAGGAGTCAGGCTTATAACTTCCCACATTTGATATATCAAAATATGGAAATTCCATGGAAAAATGAAATAATGTATCTGGGATTTCATTTACAGTGCAATTTGAATATGACAATTCTAATTAACGACATGATAACTAAAGCAAACAAAGGAATAAATGTCATGAGAGCAATTTGTGGTACAAAATGGGGAGCTGACCCGAACATTCTTTTGAGTTTATACAAAGGAATAGTTAGATCTCATTTAGATTACGCAGCCAATCTTTTAAACCCCTGCAGTAAAAGTTTGATGATGAGGTTGGAACAAGTACAGAATGTTGCCTTGAGAATCGTAACGGGTTGTCTACGTTCTACACCCATCTTAATATTGCAAGCAGAATGTTCAGTAACAACGTTACAAGTTAGAAGGGAGATACTAGCACATAAATATATACTCAAACAAATGCCTGAAAAAAACAATATCATAGTAAAGAGTCTAAATAAGCTAAACGAAGCAATAAATGCAAACAATAGATTCTGGAGGAACAAGGTCATACCAGATTACTCACTAGCATATACAAATATACTCAAAAAAACAAAAAACATAATTAGATATAAAATCAATCCTATATATGAGGTAGAAAGAAAAACTCTTCTATATCCCATTACAATTAAAAGTCTAGAATTTGAAAAATATGAAATTGAATCTAACGAAAGGTTCATAGCTAAATATGGTGGAATATATAATAATCATACCCACGTATATACAGATGGATCAATAGACCCACAAACAAATCAATCGGGATTTGGAATTTACATCCCAAGCATCAATTATAAATATTCGTCACGACTCCATAACTACACACAAATCTGCACAACTGAAATAATAGCGGTATACAAAGCCATCTCGGTATGTATTGAAAAGGAAATCATGAAAGCAGTGATCTTTGTAGATTCAAAAAGTGCCTTATCCAAAATATCTAGTCACAAATGGGACCAAATGGATTATGTAACTATAATGACCAAACAATTATTGGTAGATGCAAATAATATGGGATTTTCAATAGGATTAGAATGGGTACCGGGACATCAGGGGATTAAAGGCAACGAGGTGGCAGATAGCTTGGCCAATATTGGGAGAGAATTAAGAGTACCATATGATGTAAAAAACATCAGCTCAGATATCTTTTGTGTTACAAAAAAGAACATCTTGACTCAATTTTACAATAACTGGTATTCCCAAATTAAAGGTAAATATCCGGACTATTATGGACTGCAGAATAATTTCCCTATAAAACCTTGGTATAACAAATGTGGATATTTGGGTAGGAACAATATTACTAACCTTAATCGTTTACGAAGTGGACATTGCAAAACTCCTTGTTATCTCCACAAAATAGGCAAAACGGAAACACCGATATGCGAATGCGGTACTATGGGAACATTGGTACACATCATCTTTGAGTGTCCCATAAATAAACATAAAGATATGGATTTGTATCTAGAACTAATAAAAGCTGGAATAGACAGTCCAATATCTTTACAGAGCATTTTATATAAACCCTCGAATAAAGTTATTAAGATAATCAATAAATTTATCAAATTTTTTCAAGTAGATCTATAGAATTTTCAAAAAATAATAATAATAATAATAACAATAAATAAATACTTCAGAAAATACAGGGAATCTCCTAAAATGTCAAAAATTATATTTGTATCCTTAAAATCCTTAATCCTAACCGAAGGTAGCCAGCCCTAAACCTATGTGAAAATGTTTGGAAGCTACCCCCAAACGAGAAAAGTCTTAAGTTAACCTTAAATGTTGTAACACTTTTCCCCCTCTATTTACAGGAAAACAAGAAGAAGGACAAGGACCACACAGGACCAAAGAAAAAAAATAGATCTGAAGTTGACAGGACACCTGGTTGTGCATTGCCTTGAGCAAGACGCGCATAACCAATAACATGTACTGGGTAAATGATTAAAAAAAATCGAAACCCAAAAAAAAAGGAAGAAGAAGAAGAAGAAAGGTCTTTTTTAACCAAATTGACACAAACTGATAACTATTATTACTTTGGGATAATTCAGTTCTGTAGGCGATAAACCACTTCAAATTTAATTTGCTATCACAGTTTCGCAGATTTATCTAAACAATTAACAAAAAAACAAAACCAAGCAGGATATTCTTCAGAAATTAGTGTCAATGTAAACATTAGATACGACATGACTTGTGCTATCCGTCGTCCATTCTGACAGTTCATTGGAATTCCTAATTATGTATGACAAGTCATGTCCATTCATGTTTGTCAAAGTGTGCTTAAAGCAAAATCTTTAATTTGATAATAGTATATTGTGCAACAAGTGCAGAAAGGTACTAATTTCTCACGAGTTTGAAAAATTGCGGTACGAGCGCAAGCGAGTGCCGCAATTCAAACGAGTGAGAAATTACCTTTCTGCACGTGTTTCACACTATACTTTTTCTACAAGCACAGTTTTTCCTAAAAATAAAAATCACAATTTCCAAACGACGATTAATTATAATAGGTGCCTATGTGATAAATTTTAAACTGTATTTAATTAATACCTACTAATAAATTTAAATTCCTTATACCTAAATAAATTGCACAGAAATCAGTTAAAAAATTAATGCACTGCCTTAATTTGTTTAAATTTAAACAATTATTACACATTATTGACATTATATTTATGCAGTCACGGATTTACACAAAACCTACTTCATTCGACGTCTCTTGCACAGGTTGCTAAATCCTTATTGGTTATTTGATAATTATAAAATGTTTAATAAGAATAAAATTGTAAAATAAAACAGTTGTAACATCCATAATTTAGTTTCTATGCTATAGTTAAATATAATAATTGTCTTATAGGTTATATATTTGTCTAAAGTTTAACCACGGATGTAAACAGAATATAACGTTACTCAGAATGCGGTAGTCCACGGATGTAAACAGAATATAACGTTACTCAGAATGAGGTAGTCAACTGTGCAGAAAAGAACTTTGCGGCACAGAAACGTCACTTTGCGGCACAGAAACGTCACTTTTCTGCACACTAATGTCAAATATCTTATACTGTGAGAAAATATCAAGTTTGCTAACATAAAACCGTGCAGAAAAGTGCACTTTGAATAGTGGTTGTAGAAAAAAATGTTATCCACATTTCCTCCGTCTTATTTCTTTCCCGCTAAATTCCTTCACTATAAAATCTCGTAAACATTATATTTTATTATTAATTAATATTGTAAGAAATAGAACAATGTCTCAATTATATAACTACCAAGAAACTGAATAAAATGCATTCGGAAAATGTTTTAATATCTGCTACAAGAATTCATTCGTTAAAATCTTGAAAATACTACATAATATAATTGACAATATAGAAAGTATTATCATCCGTTTTGATTAAGTAGCAAAACTGTTTTTGTAAGCATGTATGACTCTTTGCTTAGTCCATTTTTTTATGATTACCTACCTACAATTTATTATTGACTTATACGAAACGGTAATAATACATAAATTATATTTCCTACCTTGTATACATTCTTTCTCTAACTTGTTCCACACTAATATCACAATTATTTTCAACATCAGAACCAGAGTATCTATTCTTATTTTTACCGAAAAATCTCCGAGAACTGTTAAAAAATTCGTTACCGAAACCATACTAATACACATTCTTTAGAATAATTGTCACTCCCAAAATACTATAAGAACCGCGTACTTGTTTACGTACTAAAAATTTACCAAGTGCATAGATCGTTTTTTGTTTTTCGTTGCCTAGCAACGAATCATAGCCGTAGATGTTTTGAGTATTTCATTGTTTAGGCGGTTTCCAACCTTTTTTAGCTTGAGGCAAACCAAATGGCAAACTAACTTAAACATAATTGGTTCAGCCACGGCACACTCGGGTAAATAATATCTATAATGATAGTAGCCCAATAAAATAAAATAAAATCAAAATGTAATTCCGTACAGGTTGAAATAAATTTTTTATTATTAAAGTTTAGGTCAAAACAAAAGTTATTTTCAAGAAAGTATATGATTCATATGAGGGGATCATTGTTTAAATAATTAAAAATTGGTAATTTTTGCACAAAATTTACTTTTTTAACGGCTGCGGCAATTGTTGTTTTTATTAAGGATTTTACAATTTTTTCTGCAAAGATGAAGAAACAGTCTTTTATATGAGATTTACTAAATTAAATTTGACCCTTAATTTATTTAAATAATTGTAAATCAAAATTTGAAAAACAAATTTCCAAAAAAATATTATTTACAATATAAATAAGCACTATAAAATATTACGTTTTGCAGAAAAAGTTGGGCTATAATATCGCTATAAATCGACAAAAAAATTGGTTGATAAATATTGAGCAGTTTATGAGATATTTAATTTGTTTATAAAAAATTATCATTTTTTCAATTGCAAAAACGCGATTGTTGCCGATAGAGTATACAAGTTTTAGAGGTCTCATTTTGTTTGCCTTTATGTATATCTTTGATAAATGTATTGACAAATTAAAATTTTAATCAAACACCCCTTCAAAATGGTGTTTGAAAATTGGTGTAATTTGTTTAAAACTGGTTTTTTAAATAATATCACCGGGATTAAAAATTTTGAATTTTTTTTCGATATTCGTGTTCTTGGTAGTTTTTGGCACACAAAAGAAAAAAATTTTCTAGATCCATTTTTTGCCGAGATAGCTTTTCCAAGTTTAAAAATTCATAATTTGTTTATTATATATCAATAATATGTTTATTATATATCAATAATATATATCAATATTAACATTTTAAAGTTTGTGAGTACATCTATCAACCCTACTACTTAACAATGTCATTTTTACATACAGTTAAAATTTTAGAATATTTTAAAAAATAATGATTTTCGTAGCGACCTTAACTGAAAACTTTTTACATGAAGACTGGTGCAATAGTACTTTGCAATATCTTCGTTAATAATGGACCAATTTCAATGTTTTTTTTTAGTTAATGGTAGCTTATAAAAAATGACACTGTTAACAATAAATATTCGTCAATTTGTTAGGTACAATTTAATCAATGCATTTATAATAATCTAATTAATTTACCAGATCACATATCAATATGTTTTCAATCTCAGGGCTTTTTATAAAATTAATTACTTACTTACGTGGCTTCTAAGTATTTCTCAATGGTTCCTAATCGGGATAGGAAAGAAAAGAGTAAAATAATACACACATATGGGTTACAATTATAATCAAATATGGTTTATTTTATTTAAATGGCAATCACTGCTTAATATTTGCTATATCTTATTATTCTTCAACATAACATTTACACATGGGAATCTTATTTCCTTTTGGTTTCCAATTGAAAGTTTTTATTAACATTTAACTATTAGGATTTATTAGCAACAATTCTATTTAAGTTTGATGAAGCTTTTCTGATATTATTTATTATGTTCTTCAATTTATAATGTGGTATTTAATACGAAAAACCCATACATTTATGTCCAAACAAATGAGACTGACCTTTTTCTGGTGAACTGAGAATGTCTTCACACAAGACCCGTTTCCTGCTATCCTTGGCTGCGATCAAAACCTCGTCCTGGCTTTCAGTAATGTTCTCCTTTTGAAAACTAGCTCGTATAGCTCTCGTACCTGCTTCTGTCGTGATGCTGTATTCTACCTTTTTCGAAACTGCAATCAGCTACCGGGACACTCTTGGCTCAAGGAGGTTCTTTTACTCTCAACCTGGCCTACCTCTCGTTCCACGATAGATACTCCACACTCACGGAACTACACCGGCTTTCACACTCTCCGTACACTACCGTCTACTACTCGACTTCACTTCTCGACAGCTCAAAACATTCTGATCTATGCTTGTCATTCATTCCCTTACTTTCTAAATATCCCTTCCAGATTCACAAATCAACCTTCCACCACCAACTCTCATTCGCAGTATTCCTCAAAACCAATTTTTAATCTTTCTAAATATGCTTAATGGATTTCCAAAAAAATAGTTAATTCCCATTCTAAAATTACTTTCTACTATTTACAAAATTTAATGACCTATTATCTACTTCAAATGAGTCTTATTTAGCATAGGCTAATGATCGAACCTTCCGCGAACAACGATAATGGTACGCGCCATTCACTTTGTTTATTCTAAGCGCATTGTCCCGAGTTTCGTTTAATCACTTCTTAAAATTAAATATAACAATTTGTTGTATACAGGTTGTTCTAAATTTATATGCCCGTGGTTGAGAAAATTGAAAATATTTTATATTAAATTGAATTCTGCTTATAATTATCAAAATTTAATTTTCAGATCAAATAGAAATATAACAATATATATATATATATATATATATATATATATATATATATATATATATATATATATATATATATATATATATATATATATATATATATATATATATAAAACAAGGTTGAAATATTGGGGTAGCAGCAATCTCAAAGAAAACTCTTTATAATAGTTCCAAGCTTTCGAAAATGTTTATTTTCATCATCAGGGAAACTACAATCATAAATATTATATATTGGAACTATTATAAAGAGTTTTCTTTGAGATTGCTGCTACCCCAATATTTCAACCTTGTTTCCTAACTGTTCAGCAAATATTATATACCTGTTATATATATATATATATATATATATATATATATATATATATATATATATATATATATATATATATATATATATATATATATCCCAGCCCGAAATGGTGGATGTGTGAATTGTTCGTAAGGGGATTTTTCCACATTCTCTATTTCATCTATTTGATTATATATATATATATATATATATATATATATATATATATATATATATAAAACAAAATATGCACAAGGTGGAATGCAACCATAGACACGTGTTTCTGACTTATTAGTCGTCATCAGTATGATATAGCTAATATATTTATATATATATATATATATATATATATATATATATATATATATATATATATATATATATATATATATATATATATTATATTTTGTATTCACATTATCTTTGCGAGATTTTGCCAAAGATTTGTACAAAAAAAAAAGTTTTTATGATTCTTTAAAAAAATTTACTATTTTGGTAAATTTTTAAAATAAAAATTTGTTTTAATACTCTTGTGATTATCTTTGGTGCCAATTTTATTTATCACAATACTAGAGAAAAAAGTTTTATTGAAAAAAGAATTGTTTATAAGTAGTTAGTTAATGATTATTTATGGCAAAAAGGGTCATGCAGATGCTATTATTTTTATATGCTACCCCAAATTAAAGGAAAACATTGAAATTGGCCCATTATTAACGGAGATATTGGAAACTACTCCTCAGCCAATTTTCAAACAAAAAGTTTTCATTTAAGGTGCAACAAATATCATCATTTTTAAAAATATTCTACAATTTTTATTATGTGTATAAATGACATTGTTAAGTATTAAGGTTAATAGATGTACTCACGTACTTTTAAATGTCAATATTAATAAATAAACAAATTATGAATTTTTAAGGTGATACAGTAAGGTGATAGATCAACAGGTAGCAAAAACGCGTTCCAAGATTGCGGCTGTAATTTTGAATATTTTTTCGAGATATTTGGCACACGTATTCGTAATATAATAAAGAACGGCGGTACAGAGCCCAATTTGAAAAATATATGGAAATTACTATATGGAAATATATGTGGAAATTACTCTGTAATTAAACACAATATTAAAAAAAGAGCCTGTACCGCCATTAAGAAGAACAACAAAAATACACTTTCTTCAAATAAACTTTTTTATCCGATGCCTAGATTTTGTTTCATTTTGGAACTACTAAAATTTTTTATTTCATTAGTAGTTACAAAATGACACAAAATCGAGGCATCGGATAAAAAAGTTTATTTGAAGAAAGTGTATTTTTTTGTTCTTCTTAATGGCGGTACAGGCTCGTTTTTTTTAATATTGTATTTAATTACAGAGTAATTTCCACATATTAATATATTTTTCAAATTGGGCTCTGTACCGCCATTCTTTATTATATTACGAATATGTGTGCCAAATATCTCGAAACAATATTCAAAATTACAGCTGCAATCTTGGAACGCGTTTTCGCTACCTGTTGATCGCTACTGTTTCTTCTTAAACTGGAAAAAGCTATCTCGGCCAAAAATGCTCCTAGAAAATTTTTATTCGTTTGTGGATATGTCAAAAATTACCAAAAACACGAATATTGAAAAATAATTTCAAAATTTTTAATCCCGGCGATGTTATTAAAAAAATAAGTTTTAAACAAATTACACCAATTTTCAAACGCCATTTTGGAGGGGTGTTTAATTGAAATTTTGATTTGTCAATACATTTATCGAAAATATACATATAAGAAAAACAAATGAGACCTTAAAAACTTGTATATTCTATCGGAAACAACCGCGTTTTTGCGATTGAAAAAATGGTAATTTTTGATAAACAAATTAAATATCTCATAAACTACTCAATATTTATCAACCAATTTTTTTGTCAATTTATACTGATATCATAGCGCAACTTTTTGTGCAAAACGAAATATTTGATAGTGCTTATTTATATTGTAAATAATATTTTTTTGGAAATTTGTTTTTCAATTTTGATTTACAACTATTTAAATAAATTAAGGGTCAAATTTAATTTAGTAAGTCTCATATAAAAGACTGTTTCTTCATCTTTGCAGAAAAAAATTGCAAATCAGTAATAAAAACACGAATTACCGCGGCAATTAAAAAAGTAAATTTTGTGCAAAAATTACCCATTTTTAATTATTTCAACAATGATCCCCTCATATGAATCATATACTTTCTTGAAAATATCTTTTGTTTGGACCTAAACTTTGATAAAAAATTTATTCCAACCTGTACGGAATTACATTTTGATTTACATGTATTGTAAATTTATTTGATCGGTCTATAGTGAGTATAATCAAATTTCGCGGCACACCTGCAGGGACTTCATGGCACACCAGTGTGCCGCGGCACGTTGGTTGGGAACCTATGGTTTACACAAATACACAAAGAATATAATTTATTGAAAATAAATTACCTAAAATATAAATATTAATAAGGTTTTGAAAGTTATAAGACCGCTATAAAATAGAAACATTTTAATAAATACATCTCATTATGAATAGAAAATACATAATGGTAATTATTAGAATAATTTGTAGTAATATATGGTCACTTTTTCATTTCAATTATAGGTATACATATTAATAATGTTATGAAACTTCGCTAAAAAAGCAATTTAAATTCCTCCCTCACATTATGAATAGAAAATACTGATAATTAGAGTAAAGGTGCGTTCGAGGGTAACTGTCGGCGACAAATTGTCAGCAAATCGCATGCGCACTTTAAAATATTATAAATAATATCGTTAAGGTGATACAGTAGCGATCAACAGGTGGCAACGAATGTGGTCCAAGAATTCGGAAGTTCTGCGAACTTTCAAAAGTGAGGCAACAGTGCGTCGGTAATTCGACACTGACAGTGACGTTTATACTATTAAAAACAATAATTTTTATACACATAGGCGCGAAATGTTACCAAGTCAGTGGCGTTCGATTTCTTGTTATAAAAAAATCGATTTTTAGCAGTTCCAATATTACACAAAATCTAGGCATGGGATAAAAAAGTTTATTTGAAGAAAGTGTATTTTTTGTCTTTCTTAATGACGGTACAGGCTCCTTTTTTCAATATTTTATTTAGTTATAGAGTAATTTCCACATACTAACATATTTCTGAAATTGGCCTCTGTACCGCCATTCTTTATTATATTACGAATATGTGTGCCAAATATCTCGACAAAATATTCAAAATTGGAGCCGCAATCTTGGAACGCGTTTCTTGCTACCTGTTGATCGCTACTGTTTCCTCTTAATAGATAAATATACAAGGTATATTTACCTAGTATAATTTAATAATTAGTTATTAATATTAATTAAAAGTAAATATACCTTAAAACAATAAATGCTGTATAAAAGGTAAATTTAAAAAAAAACCCTCAAAAGGGCCACATCAATTCACATAACTAGTTTTCGACTGGTTTACCAGTCATCATCAGTGCTTACGTGCAATGTACATGTTAGCCACCAAAATGCTATTTTACAAAAATATGTGGGTCCAAGCCCATTTCAACTTCCAACGTCCAACTTGCCGTCAAACTTCCAACATGTGAACAAGTCACACCCAAATTTCAGATGTTACCTAGGGCAAATTAAATTATATTTTAAACATCAAGGCTTAAGGTAGCTTTTTATACTTATGTTTCCTTAACGGACTACTTGAAATGGGCTTTGACCCACATATTTTTGTAAAATAGCATTTTGGTGGCTAACATGTACATTGCACGTAAGCACTGATGATGACTGGTAAACCAGTCGAAAACTAGTTATGTGAATTGATGTGGCCCTTTTGAGGGTTTTTTAAATTTACCTTTTATACAGCATTTATTGTTTTTGTATCACATGGTATACAGCCAACTACAGGAAAACTTTTTTCCTTGTGGATTTTTAAATATACCTTGTTTATTTATATTTTAGCGGTATTATTTATATTGGTAACCGGTCAATTACTCGAATGCAATTGCTCGAAAAACAATTGCTCGACATGAAAATTGCTCGAAATACAAATTGCTCGAATAAAAAAGAAAATTATATATCTAAAATATTTATTCAAAATAATACAAACTATAGACATAAGAAAGATTCTTGAATTAGGACAAATTAGGTGATATGTCACATATATAATAGCATATTAATTTATGCTGAAAAAGTATTTATTACAAATCTAAACTATCTTTGAACTTTTAAAATAGTAAGAAAAATAACGGTTTTGATTTTCTCTCATTATGATAATTAGGTATTATAATAATTTCCAGGTATTAGGGAAAGATTAAAATCATTAAATACCCATTAACATGCTTACCCATTACCAATGTTTCTTTATTGGGTATGTATTGGATTTTTTATTTTGATTTTATTCATTGTATTTTATGTCTTATCACACCATTATGATAATAAGCCTTTTGTCTCTAATCTTAATCTTTATCTGCCCATTAACATGTTAGTTATCAATGTTTCCTTATTGGGTATATATTTGCTTTTTCGTTTTGATTTTATTCATTGTATTTTTTGTGTCAGTGGTGATAAGTTGTTTTTAGTTTTAAATATACTTTGTTAAGAGACATGGAGTACGTGTTAAGTGAGAAAGGTAAACGAAAATTTTGTTATAACAATTTCCTCTTCATCGAAGATCGAAGTGTCGACACAAAAGTATATTGGAAGTGCGATCTCAGTCGAAAATGTAAGTGCCGCGCTCGTGTAATAACCGTGGATGGACAAGTGTCTTCATCTAACACCGACCATAACCACAATGCCGACGCTGCAAGATTAGAAGCAACAAAAGTTATGCAGAGAATAAGAGAAGATGCAGAAAACACGAGGGATTCTCCGCAATACATTATGTCCCAAGCTTCTACAAACATAGGAGCAGCTGTTGCAGCCAAATTACCTTGCGTTGGAAATATGAAGCGAACCATTAGGAAAGTAAGAGAACAAAAAGAAGTTGCACCAACCAATCCAAGCAGAAGAGAGGATCTCATTTTACCCAATGAATTTAAAACGAGTGAGGCTGGAGAAACTTTTGTCTTTTTGGACTCAGGACCTATACCTAATAGAATCCTGATTTTTTCCACTCGGCGCAACATTACTCTATTGGCACAGTCACAACATTGGTATGCCAACGGCACTTTCAAAGTAGTTCCAACGCTCCTTGAACAACTTTATACAATTCATGGACTAAAGGACAATGTGGCCATTCCTCTGGTATCCGCTCTATTGCCGAATAAGACAGAACAGACTTATATTACATTATTACAAGAAATAAAAAAATTTTTGCCTGCTGCTGCAACACCAATTACTATCATGACCGATTTTGAATTGGGGATGATAAATGCTGTACAAAAAGAGTTACGAGATACTGTACATAGGGGATGCTTTTTCATTTTTGTCAATGCATCTTTCGCCATATCCAGTCCAACGCTTTACAAAGGGAATATGAGCAGAATCCACAATCCACAGACAGCTTTAACTTTAAAAATGCTTCCAGCCTTGGCATTTGTTCCTACAAATGATGTAGTTAACGCTTTTGATCATATCTGCGACCAGAACATTTTCCCACCAGAGTTTCAGGCTGTCCTGAATTATTTCCAAGATACTTGGATTGGCCGGCCACAACGCAGAGGAGATCAACGACGTCAACCACTTTTTGCCCATGCCATGTGGAATTGTTACGATGGAGTACGGGATGGACTTCCTAAAACAAATAATTTTATCGAAGGTTGGCATCGCGGATTTCGAATGCAAATAAGTGCGGACCATCCAAGCATTTGGAAATTTATTTCCGTCCTAAAACGTGAACAACATTTAAATGAACTAAAAATTGAACAATACATAAGTGGCGAACAACCTCAAGTGGGTCATAGGAGATATAGAGACACTGCTGATAGGTTATTGCGTTTAATTAACAATTATGAACCACAAATTAACATCTGTGATTATATATGTGGAATTTCACATAATTTTTCATATTAAGAGTGTCTTTCTTATGTAAGTACCTACATATTAATATTTTTCATTATTGTGAATAAATATTTTAGATATATACTTCTCTTTTTTATTTTATTTTATTCTAGCAATTTGTATTTCGAGCAATTTTCATGTCGAGCAATTGATTTTCGAGCAATTGCATTCGAGCAATTGACCTAGAACCATTTATATTAGGTGAGGTTAGGAATTGTCAACGACTAGTCGCCGACAGGTACCCGCGAACGCTCTTATTATTTGTAATTAATAGGTAATAAATATGGCCAATTTGAATTTTTTATATTATCTAGAATAATACTGCGGCGTAGTAGTGAGGGAGGAAAGTATGCTAAATTTGCAGTTACTCGAGCGCTACATAGTGGATACGTTGGTGATGGCTGCTCGGCGCTCACCCTCTTAGATTCAACCTGTTTGCGGTTTATATGTAGAGGAGCGCATGCCGTATCCATTTGAGCAGGTATAGATAATATTTTATGCACACTAGATACTGTTGGCACCCACTTTGAAAAAATGTGTTGTTTTCACCAATGTTGAAAAAATGTGAAAAACTTGAGTTATCTATGTCTGTCTGTCCCAGAGACTTTGTAAACTAGAGATGTTGAAAAAGTATCTATTCGTTACAAAGTACTCGTTACTTACGAATACCGAAAGTAACGATTACTATACAGAGAGGCAAATCGTTACTATGATTACTCTGATTACTTCGTTACTTCGTACCAATCGTATCAGAGCAAGTAACGACTATTGTATCTACTTTGATTACTTCGTTACCAAACCATCATGAGAAAGAAACGGTTATGAAAAATAAAGCGAAACTACAACATGCAAAAGACAGGAGAGTGTTCATCAACAACGATATGACCAAAGAAGATTTGCAAGTACAGAAAAAATAAGACAAGTTGGCCATGAAGAAGCAAATAAGGGTAAAAATGTAAAAGTAAAATTTAATAAGCTAATAATAAATGGAAAAACAACGAAATGGAATAAAAAGAGTAACCATCTAGAGGAAAGTCCAGAAGGGAATCCAAAAAACTAGCACCTGACAAAAACCCACAAAACACTTCACAAACGATGACGGATATGGCAAAGAAAAAGTCAGTGAATAAAAATACAAGTAATAGACCGAACACAACTGACAAGACCGAAATTGACACAAGAGAAACCATAGCCATTGGAGCATGGAATGTAAGAACCTTATATGAAAACGGCAGATTAGAGCAAGTAGGCCAAGAAATGGATAATTACAAGTTGAAATTTATTGGTTTAAGCGAAACACACTGGAACGGCAGCGGATCATCTCGAGTAGGAGACCAAAAATTAATGATTTATTCTGGGAATACATCTGAAAATGCGAAACACGAAAAGGGTGTAGCAATACTTTTATCTCAAGAAGGAAAAAATGCTTTAATGGAATGGGAACCATCATCTGAGAGAATTATTTGGGCTAGACTCAAAGCAAAGTACTATAACCTAATAGTGATCAACGTTTACGCTCCTACAAATGAAAATAATGATGCAGAAAAGGAAGAGTTTTATGAAAAATTGCAAGCAACGTACAATAATATAAACAAAAAGTATAAAAGAGATATAAAAATGATAATTGGAGATTTCAATGCCAAGATTGGCAATGATAATATAGGATATGAACATGTGATGGGAAAAGAAGGTCTAGGAAGGAAAAATAACAACGGAAATCGATTAATTGAATTCTGTGAACAGAATGAGCTCATTATAGGTGGCAGTATTTTTAAACATAAGCAGATCCACAAAGAAACTTGGAAATCACCGGGTGGTAGATATAAGAACCAAATCGACCATATACTAATTGAATCAAAATGGAGAAGCTGGCTACAAGATGTCAGGGCCTTAAGGGGTGCAGATGTGGATTCGGACCACATGCTTATCAGGGACCAATTAAAGATGAAACTAGCCAGAGAAAATAATCGCAAGACTACCAGAAGAAAAAGATTCAATGTAAAATTCAAAGTATTCAAAGCAAGAAGAAACAAGGAAAATATTCACCGACAGACTTAAAGTAAACCGAAATATACACCACTGTAATGGAGACTCTGTGGAAGAAATATGGAAAAACTTCAAAGAGGTCATGATGAAGACAGCAGACGAAACAATCGGGTTGAAAAAAAGTGAAAATAAAAAATGGATAACTAAAGACACGTTACAGCTTATAGAAGAAAGAAAGAAAATCAAGAAAGACATTGCAAAAAGAAGGAACAAGGGAAGAAGAGATCCTTGAAAGAAAATACTAAGCAAAAAACATAGAAGTGAAAAAGGCATGCAGAAATGATAGAAGGAATTACATAAACGAAATGCTATAATCAGCAGAGAAAGCAGCACAAGATAATGATCTACGAACAAAATACACGATTATACGAAACCTAACAGGCAATCAAGCAAGAAATGTAAGAGAAATAAAAGATAAAAAGGGAAAATTAATTAAATCTGAGAAAGAAATAACTCAAAGATGGAGAGAATACTTTGAAGAAATATACGCCAAACATGACCGAACCCAAGAATTGGATGAGCAAATTGAAATACAAGAATTAGAGGTTAACACTGGGGTAATTACAAGAGAGGAAATTGCCAACGCACTTAAATTATTAAAGAATGGCAAATCCGCAGGAACAGATAATTTACCTATCGACCTGATAAAAGCAGACACCGAACAAGCCATAGATATGCTACATAAACTTTTAAATAAAATATGGGCCAACGAAGAACTGCCACAAGAATGGAAAGAGGGACTGATAATAAAAATACCAAAGGAGGGAGATCTGAGTAACTGTAAAAATTGGCGTGCAATAACTCTATTGAGCGCCTCATCCAAGGTGCTAACAAAAATTCTGCTCGAAAGAATGAAAGAAGAATTGGACAAGAAACTGAGAAGTAACCAAGCAGGCTTTCGTGCTAAACGCTCTACTATAGATCACATATGCACCTTAAGAATCATCCTAGAACAAGCTAATGAATGGCAGAAAGACATAAATTTAAGTTTTATCGACTTTGAAAAGGCTTTCGACCGAGTCAATAGGGAACAAATGTGGAAAATTTTAAGACAGTATGGTCTACCAACAAAAATTATTAACCTGATCAAACTGTTTTATGATGGGTATAAAGCTAGACTAGAACACGAGGGAGCAATCACAGAAGAAATAGCTATTGAAAGCGGTGTTAAACAAGGTTGTATCTTATCTCCTACTTTGTTCCTTATCTTGGTAGACTGGATTATGAGGAAAGTAACGGATGATCGGACAGGCATTAGATGGAACCTCTTTAATCAGCAGAAGATCTGAAGAACAGACGTCTGCCTGTTAACAGAACACAGAACTCACATGCAAACAAAAGTCGATAAGCTAACACAGTACTCTGATATGATTGGTCTCCGGATAAATACAGAGAAGACAAAAATCTTAAAAAATGATAACCGGCAAATTAACAAAATAAAAATAAAAGACAAAGAAATTGAAGAAGTAGAGAAAGTCACGTATTTGGGATTAATCATGGAAAGAAAAGGAGGATGCATGAAAGACATACAAGCAAGAATAACGAAGGCACAATTCGCCTTCAATGCGTTAAATAAAATCTGGCAAACAAGTGAAATAACAGAGTCAACAAAAATCAATATATTCAATACATGTGTAAAAAGCATATTACTCTACGGAGCAGAAACTTGGAAGCACGACGAAAGCACAACAAAGAGGCTACAGACTTTTGTAAATGGGTCCTTAAGAAAGATCTTAAAAATTTACTGGCCTAATATAATAACAAATGAAGAACTATGGAAACGAACGAAACAAACCAGTATAATAGCAACAATCAGACAGAAGAAATGGAAATGGATCGGCCATACGTTAAGAAAAGATCCTAGTAACATCACAAGACAAGCACTCGAATATCAACCTGAGGGTACAAGGAAGAGGGGACGACCAGATAATACTTGGAAGAAAACAGTAACCAGAGAACACAACAGAATCGGCTTAAGTTGGGGGGGAAGTGAAAAACAAAGCAAGAAACAGAGGGGAATGGAAGGAACTGGTACGCAGATTAACCAGAGAATAAACACAAGAAGACGCGCTGAGCTGGCCACCAGCCGTCTTACACTATCGGCCAAGAAACGCAGATGCGCCTAATACTCCACTAGGAGTGATGGTCCAAGAGAGAGAGAGAGAGTCGCCGACAGGTACCCGCGAACGCTCTTATTATTTGTAATTAATAGGTAATAAATATGGCCAATTTGAATTTTTTATATTATCTAGAATAATACAGCGGCGTAGTACTAGTGGAGGAAAGTATGCCAAATTTGCAGTTACTCGAGCGCTACATAGTGGATACGTTGGTGATGGCTGCTCGGCGCTCACCCTCTTAGATTCAACCTGTTTGCGGTTTATATGTAGAGGAGCGCATTCCGTATCCATTTGAGCAGGTATAGATAATATTTTATGCACACTAGATACTGTTGGCACCCACTTTGAAAAAATGTGTTGTTTTCACCAATGTTGAAAAAATGTGAAAAACTTGAGTTATCTATGTCTGTCTGTCCCAGAGACTTTGTAAACTAGAGATGTTGAAAAAGTATCTATTCGTTACAAAGTACTCGTTACTTACGAATTAGGCTATTGATTATGTACTATAGAAAGGAACTACAACGTTAACGGGGTTTTATTATTTCATATGGTCAATGAATCTCTCTATATGAAAAAACCGCGGAGTGCTACCATTTAAAGGGGTGCGTTTTTGAGAAATGGGTGAATTAGTCCCTGGGCACAGGTTACATTAGGGTGAGTTCTATGCACTTTTCGTACAAACACGTCTACATAAAAATTGTTCCTGGTTAAATTTCCTATCTAAATATAACTTTTTAAAGTTAAAGATACTTTTTTTTACAAAAATATATTCAAAAGAAAAAGCACAAAGAAACCCAAAAGAAAGAAATTTTGTTTTTTGTCCCATAACTTTTATCCACGGGGATATAGGTATAGACATTGCTTCACAGAAAAAAACTTACATATTTTCTCTTTAAAATGATGTTTGGTAAAGGTCATTAGGATTTACAGTTTTCGAAATATGATTTTTCAAAGTTCGCCACTCACAGCAATTTTGGGCAATTTTCCTTGTTATTTCGCAAATATTGTTCTGTAACTTTTTTCTACGTAACTTTAGGTATATGCAATGGTACATGTAAGAGGAATAGAAATCAATTACCTTTAAAATGGTCTACTGTATAACGTTGTACGACTTCTTTTAAAGAGGTTATCTTTTTCAAGACTTTTAACGAGTTTTTATATTTTTACGAATATTTTTAAATTTTCCATTATAACTTTTTTTTCTATATGGTATATATTATATAATAAAAAAGAAAGCTTATTCTGTTTACTTTAAAATGGTGTATTATAAAAAATTCTAGGGTTATTTTTGAATAAGATATGCTTGTTCAAATTGTAATGAGTACTTGCAACGATTTTTGATTTTAGGATTATTTTTTAAATTCCCCATTATAACTTTTTTATGTGATTGTGTGTTATGATTGAGTCTTATTTTTTATAGGTAATACTTTTGATCCACTTGACTCGGCCGGGCAAACTTCAAAATAAGGATTAATTCCAATATTTACTGTCAAAGCTTCTGCACCACAAGCTTTGCTTGAAAAAATAGCATATAAATGTACCAAAGGATGTACAAAAAACTGCGGTTGTAGGAAGATAGGAATTAGTTGTTCAATATTCTGCAAAGGGTGCATGTGCATGGGTACTAATTGTGGGAACTCTAAGATAACTGAGGTGTCAGAGGAAGATATTGAAGCTAATGCTAACGAAGAGATGGACTTTGATTTTGAAATTTTTTAAATGTCAACGTTTAAATAATTTTAACTAAAGTGATGTTTTTTAAGACTAATGTTTTTGTAATTTTTGTAAAAGAAATATTTTAAATAATACAGGTAAAAAAATATCAAAGAATCACTCGGTTTCCATTATGTATTTAAATATAGATGATACACCATTTTAAAGAACAGAAAGTAAGCCCTCTTTGTTGCGCAATATATAGATAGTATATTCATGTACAAGAAAAAAAGTTATAATGAGAAATTTCAAAAATAATCATAAAAAATGTAAAAAATAATATTTTTTTTATATTAGGTATTATATAATATATTATATAATAATTTTGTTTTATTTTTATATTATATTATAAAAAAATCGTTAAAAGTATAAAACCTTGAAAAACCACAATCTCTTTAAAAAAAGTCGTACAGCGTTATACAGTAGACCATTTTAAAGGTAATTGATTTCTATTCCTATTACGTGTACCATTGCATATACCTAAAGTTACGTAGAAAAAAGTTACAGAACAATATTTGCGAAATAACAAGGAAAATTGCCCAAAATTGCTGTGAGTGGCGAACTTTGAAAAATCATATTTCGAAAACTGTAAATGCTAATGACCTCTACCAAACATCATTTTAGAGAGAAAATATGTAAGTTTTTTTTCTGTGAAGCAATATCTATACCTATATCCCCGTGGACAAAAGTTATGGGACAAAAAACAAAATTTCTTTCTTTTGGGTTTCTTTATGCTTTTTCTTTTGAATATATTTTTGTAAAAAAAAGTATCTTTGACTTTAAAAAGTTATATTTAGATAGGAAATTTAACCAGGAACAATTTTTATGTAGACGTATTTGTATCAAAAGTGCATAGAACTCACCCTAATGTAACCTGTGCCCAGGGACTAATTCACCCATTTCTCAAAAACGCACCCCTTTAAATGGTAGCACTCCGCGGTTTTTTCATATATAGATGTCCATTGACCATATCAAATAATAAAACCCCGTTAACGTTGTAGTTCCTTTTAGCTATCTTATTTTGAATATATACAATAGCCTAAATACCGAAAGTAACGATTACTATACAAAGAGGCAAATCGATACTTTGATTACTCTGATTACTTCGTTACTTCGTACCAATCGTATTAGAACGAGTAACGACTATTGTATCTACAACCAGTACACTTGATTACTTTTCGATACAATTCTCGATATGATTACCGGTACACAAACACAAAAGTAGTACAGTAATCAAATCATTGTTATCTCTTAAACAGATCGGTGAAAGTCGTTGTTATATCGGAATACCTGTGCAAAATACCTACCTACTGAGAAATACGATACGGTTTTGTGGAAGTAAAAGAGATTAAGCATATATGTAAATCTTAAGGGAGTGTTTTAGTTTCAATTGCAATCAATTGTCTATCATCAATATTCTTTTCCCTTTATCCATTTCTCCATAAGTTTTTATCTTGGGTCATATCAGTATCAACTTGTCCTGTCCGACCCAACCGACATGTCCTGTCTAAGCGTTTCACCCCGTCTTGTTTGGTTTTCCTCTAATAGGTACTCCTTCCAAGAACCCGCAGTTCAGCAATTCTTCATATTAGTGATTAACGTCTCGACGTTGAACATGACCAAACCTTCATATCATGCTCCTTCATTTTGGCGTTAATTGGAGGCACCTATAGACTTCCACTAATATACTCATCTTTTATTTTATCCTGTTTTGTCACTCCACTCATCCGTGTAAGCATTCTCATTTCCGTAACATGAATTCTTTGTTCCTCTTTCTATTTAACTGCCCAGTATTAATCTCCGTACATCATAGCCGATATTATGGCTATTTAATAGAAATTTTCCTTCGGCTTTCATTGAATTTCTCTGTCACACAACACACTACTCGCTTCAGTCCACTTCATCCATCCAACACTATATTTTCCCATTAACGTATATTTTCGCACATTCTGATTATTTTGTCGTCATCATTACCAGTACGTTTGCATCCAGTACGATGGTGAATCCAAGTTAACTAGGCATATTATTGTGCAGACAAAAACAAAAGTGTCTCCACTTTTTGAGGATTTAAATAAAATAAAAAAAAAACTTGTTGCAACAAAAAGGTAAGTCTGTGAAAAGGTATAAAATAATGGTTTAGCTACAGCTCATACAGTGCATATTAAGGCAGGCCGCACATCAAAGAAACATGAAACGTAAATTACGTTTCATGGAAATAAAGCACTGATAAATAAATATACGTCCGGCCATTTATGAAACTCTCCGAAAATAAAAATGTGTCATAAGCATGAATCACACTCGTTTCATTAGTAGGCGGAGTTTGAGATTTGTTTAGCAGTGTTTTATTTTCATGAAACATGTTTCATGTTTTTCGTTTCATGTTTCTTTGGTGTGCGGCTTGCCTTATAGTTCGTAATGCAAACTGTACGTAAGGAAACAACTTCTTTTTATTAAACATTGTAGTTACGTGGTATATTTATTTAGTGTCATCTAGCTTTGTAGATCTATCTAGCATAACCATCTACCTGCCATCTAGCATAAACTAAAGAAGAGATGAATGATGATTTATTTAAAATAATTCGTTATCACTGAAAATAAATATTGAATAACAAAATGTTATATACGTAGTATAACTTCACGTTTGTTCCATGGTAAATATTATAAAAGGCAAAAAATCTGAAGGACAGTATCTACCAATCCGTTCAAAGAATCAACTAAAATATCAGTTCTCTCATTCATCACATGGAAAAAATTGTCACCTATCCTCCCTAACAACCCGAAAGCCTTTTAAAAAAGGCCTTCGACTGATTCCAAACAAGAGAATTCATTATGATCCAGCTTTATCCCCTCCTACCTTTTTCCTGGCCTTCATCCAAGAAAGAAAACGACAGAAAGAAGAAATCCAAGAAGAATTTTCTTGGTCTTTAAGAGACAAGTAAAGATTAAAAAGGAATATCTGTGTAAATCATCCCCAATCCAAAATAAACAGAAAAATAAAAACCAAAAAAATCAAATACACCTAATTTTCATTATTAGACTCTTCTATGAACATGGTGCATTATTAAGCATTAAAAATACAAAATCCAATTTCTTTAATGTAAAATCTACAAAAAGAGCATATCATGCAAACATATTGTGGAAGGAAAAGAGATTATCAATAATATGACTCTTAGGGGAATATTTTAGTTTCAGTTGCAAACAATTGCCTGTCATCGTCATTCTCCTTCCCTTTATCCCTATGCGGGGTCGGCTTCGCTAATTGCATTTCTCCATAAGTTTCTATCTTTGGTCATATCAATATCAACCCCCTTTACCGACATGTCCTGTCTGAGCGTTTCCTCCGTCTTGTTTGGTTTTCATCTCCTGGTCCTTCCAGGAACCCACAGTTCAGCAATTATTCACATTAGTGATTAGCATCTCGACGTTGATCATGATCAAACCATCTTAACCTATGCTCCTTCATATTGGCTTCAATTGGCGCCACTCATAGACTTCCCCAAATATACTCATTTTTAATTTTATCCCTTTTTGTTACTCCACTCATCAATCTAAGCATTCTTGTTTCCGTCACATGCATTCTTTCTTTTTAACTGTCCAATATTATAAGTTCCGTACATCATAGCCGGTCTTATGGCTATTTTATAAAATTTTCCCTTCAGCTTTATTGGAATTGTTCGGTCACACAACACACTACTCGCTTCCGTCCACTTCATCTATCCAACACTAATTTTTCCCATTAACGTACATTTCCATACATACCGTACGAGTTTCTATTTATTTGGTTGTCATCAGTACGGGTGCATCCAGTACTGACAAAAACAAAAGTGTCTCCACTTTTTGCGGATGTGAATATAATAAGCAACACTTATTGTAACAAGATAGGAAGTCTCTGAAAAGGTATAAAACAGGGGTCGCCAAACTGTGGCTCGCGAGCCACATGTGGCTCTTTGAAGGATTATTTGTGGCTCTCAATAAATGTACCTGAATTACTTTTAATTTTTGTATTTCAAAATGTCTTAAATTACTAACAACAAATAACAAAGACAAATTGTAACATCAGGACTCAGACAAAGAGACCCCTTATCACCTATTCAATTTGGCCTTAGAATACGTAATAAATAAAATATCATCTGAGAATACAGGGGGATTTGAGAATCGAGGATCAAAACTTTGGTTGGCTTTTGGTGATGATCTAGGTGCAGTCATTCATTCTACAAAAGACGTGAGAGAGGTGTTTTCACAACTCGAGGAAGAAACAGGTAGTCTGGGCCTTCGAATAAATGAAGAGAAAACGAAATACATGCTAGTAACAAAAAATTTAAGACCAAGAGTTAGCAGAGCGTAACTATTAATGACCACAAGAAGTAGTAAAGAAATTTAAATATTTGTGGTAATCACAGATGACAAATGACAACCACATAAAAAAAGAGGTCTCAGCATGGATAGCTGCTTGGAATAGAGCATTATACCCCCTATCATTATTATTAAGATCTAAGATGCTAAAAAGACAATCTAAAATAAGACTGTAGGTACTTGCCAATTATTCGCCCAATTGTTACATGGAAATAAAACATGGACTCTGCATCAGTGGGAAATAAATACGCTGCTGTTTTTTGAAAGAAAAGTTCTCTTATTTGGGCCTCAAAGAGATGAATTGACAGGAGAGTGAAGAAGGCGCCGCAAAGCTGAGTTGGTGACTGTATGGTACTGAAAACATCGTCAGACATATAAAAGCTAAGATAAGATGGGAAGGTTATGTGGTAAGATCATCAGAGGAAGACAGAGTGTTAAAGACGGTGTTTTTTGAGAGACGGTAGATCAGTAGGCCGTCCCAGAAATAAATGGAAGGATAATATGAAGAATCGAAGAATCCTGAATTAGTAAAAAGTGCTTGTAGAATTATTTACATATTTGAAACAACTATGTGAACCGTTTTGTTTAAAAATTCGTGAATCCAAACACTGAGAGAAAAAATGAATACCTTTTTACATCTTTTTTTAAAATAACTACATTTAATTTCGGCTCGCGAAAAATTTCAAATTTTTAAAAATGGCTCGGACTATCAAGGAGCTTGGCCACCCATGGTATAAAATAATGGTTTAGCTACAGACCATAGTACCTAGTTCTTAATGCAAATTGTACGTAGGGAAAAGACGTTTTTCTATTAAAAAAGTAGTTACGTGGTATATTTATTTACTGTCATATAGCTTTGTTATAATAAACTAAAGAATGGATGTATGATGATTTATTTTAAATAATTCGTTATCACTGCAAATACATATTGAATAACAAAATGTTATATAGGTAGTATAACTTCACTTTTGTTTCATGGTAAATACTAAAAGGCAAAAAATCAGAAGGACAGTATCTACCAATTTGTTCAAAGAATCAACTAAAATCTCAGTTCTCTCATTCATCACATCGAAAAAATTGTCACCTATCCTCTCTAACAACCCGACAGCCTTTTATACAAAGGCCTTCGACTGATTCCAAACAAGAGAATCCATTATGATCCAGCTTTATCCCCTCTTACCTCGTTTCTGGCCTTCATTCAAGAAAGAAAATGACAGAAAACGGTAGAGATTGCAATATTACTACTGATCGAAAATGAATATCCAAGGGTCATTGCATCAAAGGATCTTCTGATACCAAGAAGAATTTTCTTGGTCTTTGAGAGACAAGTAAAGTTTAAAAAGGAATATCTGTGTAAATCATCCCAAATCCAAAATAAACAGGAAAATAAAAACAAAAAAAATCAAATACACCTAACTTTCAATCTATTAGACTCTTCTATGAACATGGTATGGTGCATTGTGAACCATTGAAAATACAAAAGCCAATTTCTTTAATGTAAAATCTACAAAAAGAGCATATCATGCAAACAAATTGTGGAAAGAAAAGAGATTATCCATAATATGCATAATGTGACTCTTAGGGGAATGTTTTAGTTTCAGTTGCAAACAATTGTCTGTCATCTTCATTCTCTTTCTTTCCCTTTATCCCTATGCGGGGTCGGCTTCCCTAATTGCATTTCTTCATAAGTTTCTATCTTTGGTCATCTCAATATCAACCCCCTTTAAAGTCATGCCTGAGCGTTTAGATAGATAGATAGACATTTATTTATTTATCATAATAGATAATACACAAAACAAAAACATTGCACTCTACGCCTGTACAAATTACATAAGAATTGTCAAGGCAAGGAGCGCTGTATAATTATCATAAAGTATTACAAAAATTAAAAACATGAGACTAAACAAATAAAGAAATAAGCATTGACAAATTAAATTAATCAGAAACATTCAATATATAAACAAAAAAGAGAAAATTAAATAAAAATAAAAACACTGGAAGTACAACAAACATTGCCAATTGGTTTCTAGGTCTTAGTTTTAATATAATGGATTAATAATCTCTTACAGTTAGTTGCATTATGGCTATTTTTAATGTGATAAGGTATATTATTGAACTGTACAATTCCTTTATGAAACAAGCTTTTCATTGAACTGGACTTGTTGGTTGTTCTAACATAAAAATTTATTGAATTTGCAGCTCTAGTGCTATGCTCATGAACATTTGCTATCGGGACCAACTGACTGTTCAAATACTCAGGCAATAAATGGTTTACCATCTTAAATAAGAATGTCATAGATTGGACATACATAAAATGTTCAACTTTTAACCAATTTAAAGTTTTCAGCATATCTTGAATTCGAGTGTATCGATTGCATCTCAATATTACTCGCATAGCCTTATTTTGGAGAATTTGAAGCCTGTCATAATTAGAACATCCTGTATAAATCAGTGAACAACAATATAAAAAGTGAGGTAATATTAACGAATTATAAATTGTTAATTTAGTTTGAAATGTCAAAAATGGTGATACTCTTCGAAAAAAACATATTTTTTCCCTATCTTTCTGCAAATGTAATCAACATGTTTACTAAAAGTTAGTTCCCTATCCAATATGAATCCCAAATACTTTATTTCCTGAACCATTTCAATTTTTTCATTATTTAATTTAATGTGAACATCCAAATTTAAGAATTTCCCGAAAAGAGTATTATTACCAATAAACATGTATTTGGATTTTAACTCATTGACTTTCAATTTGTTTAACTTAAATCTTTCAGTTAATAAATGCAATTCACGATTCATCGTGTCCACTACATCAACAAAATCTTCCCCATAAAAATATGCAAAAAGATGAATTGTACATTTGCTTAATACGTTTCCCAAATCATTAATGTATAATATGAAAAGTAGAGGTCCAAGTACACTGCCTTGCGGCACACCAATATCATTTAACTGTGGATTTGACATTTCACTATTTAATTTAGTCCTTTGGTACCTATTTGACAGATAATTTTCCAGCCAATTAAAAACTGTCCCGTTAAAACCATATTTCTTTAATTTCAAAAGAAGTATATGACGATCTATTGTTTCAAATGCTCTTTTGAGATCTATAAAAACTGCGCATATACCGACCCCTATTGTATCTAAAATACTTTTCATATCTGAGACAACTAATTGTAATGCGGTCTCACATGAATGAGAATTTCTAAATCCAGACTGGTAATTATACAGGATATTATTTGAAGTAATAAATTTAATCAGCTGATTGTACACCACAATTTCTAAAACTTTTTCACAAAATGGGAGCATATTTATTGGACGTAATTGATCAAGTTTATTAGTATTAGGAACTTTTGGAACAGGAACTATAGTTGATATTTTAAATTGCTTGGGCACCAGGCCCTTCTCTAAACTCATATAAATTAAATTTAATAAAGGATAACCTAACACATGAAATAGATTTTTAATAATATCAAGACCTACTTAATCCGTACTATTTTTTTTACATTGAAATTTGATTATATCATATAGTTGGTTTAGTGATATGCTCTCAAAAGTTTCAAAATTTACATCAGATGAAACAACTGTCTGCAAATTTAAATTAATATCACTATTTTGGTCAAAACTTACAATAATATCTTTAATACTATCAACATAATATTGATTTAATATGTTTGCCAAATTTACACTATATGTTACACCTTCATGTTCAAGACTTTGAAATTGTGATATAGTTTTATTAGTTCCTACTAACTGTTTGAGATGTTTCCACATTTGTTTAGAATTACCCCTATTCCTATCAATATTTGACTCATAAAATCTAATTTTAACTTGTTTTAAAATTCTAACACAGTTATTTCTTTCAATTTTATAGTTATTCCAATCTACGCAATCGTTTGTAAACAAAAATCTTTTATAAGCAAGATTTTTATTCTTAACTGCCAATTTACAAGTGTTGTCAAACCATGTATTACCAAAGTTCTTAACTTCCACAGTTTTAACTGGTGACACTCTATTCAAAACATCTACGATATTATTGATGAAAGTATCAGTAACTTCATCGATGTTTACCGAAGAATATGCCCAATCTTTTTCAATCAACATGTTTACCATATTATCATATATTATTTTAGAACGAATTTGTTTTGTTTCAATGACTTCACTTTTAGTTACTTTATTATTGAGCACATGGACAATACAGTGATCAGATATTATGTAATTTTTTTCTACATGAGCAGTTAACGTATAGTCATTACTTATGACAAGATTAATCATAGATTTTGAATCTTTAAAAATTCTTGTATATTCATTTACAAGTTGCTGCATTCCATTATTTTGTATATATTCTTTCAATTTACTTTTACCCTGACAATTTTTATCATAATGTATGTTGAAATCTCCAGCAATGACTATACTACAACTACTATGTGATTCATAATAATCATCCATCCACTTGAAAAATACATCAATGAATTCACTTATACTACCACTTGGCGATCTATAAATACCCACTATTCCATAATATGATCCATTAATTACAACATCCAAAGACAAAACCCACAAACTCTTGTCAATAATAAATGTTTTGATATTATTGACTTTTATGTATTCTTTCGTATAAATTAGAACTCCTCCTGTATGACGACTACTAGAATCACAACGCGCCACTACATATTCAGGGATCTGTAGCTCAGAATCTGAAAAATCGCTAGTGATACAAGTTTCCGTTAAACATAAAATGTTTGGGTCATATACCTGAACATAAAGTTTGATTTCATCGCAATGTTTATAGTAACTTTCAGCATTAATACAAGAAAGAAGAAGATTATCTGTACACTTTTTATTTGTGCGTGTAATATTTGAAGGCGTCTTTGATGGCTAGATATTATACCCTATTCTTTCTTTGGCTTTTAATAACTGTCTTTGATAACTACTACAATTTTTATCAAATACATTATGGTTATAATTAACATGTTTAAGTTTAAGAATTTCATTTGCATATTTACAGTTAACACAAGTAAAATTATCGTTAGTAATTCTGCACTCATCTTTTTTGTGTTGGCCTCCACATAATGGACAAACATCCTGTGAAGTACATTTATCTGCGAAATGTCCAAATTTGCAGCACCGAAAACAACGAATAATATTTACGTGTTCAAAAAATCTGTAGCTATTCCATCCTATATGTATTTTTTCCTTTTCATTAATTAGATAATTAAATATATCTGCTGAAATTTCCACTATTACATTAAGTGCATTACGGTTATTAGTTTTCGATTTATATTTACGTAATATTTTAATGTAACTTTCTATACCGTCAGTCAAATTTTGTTTTTTAAAACTATCAACAAAGCTGTCAATATCTTGAATGTCTTTTTCGTGGACATTTATGATCTTGATCTTAGGTTTAGATATACTTGCAATTTTTATCTCATAATCTGCTCCAAGAACTTTTTCAGCATTAATTTTCAAATTATCCAAAGACTCCTTATTACTACAATGAATTGCAATCGACTCTTTAGCACAAGATTTAACATTTTCAACCGACACATTTATATCAACTGGACTAAATTTTTGTGCTAATACAGTTTTTGTTGTTAAACAATTTTGATTTTGATTTTTTGGTTTTATAATAAGTGGTTCGGTTTTTTTCGTTTTTACAACATCGCTCCATTGACGCTGACTGTTTGTTAGTGTACCATTATTTTCAATAAGATCAATTAACTTACAAGTTTTTTCCAATACTTCTTTTGTTTTCTTTTCATTAAGTTGATATTCAGACTCGTTTTTGTTAAGTCTATTTTCAGCTATCGCAAAACAATTGCCACAAAACCAATTTAAATTAACACAATCTTGTTTAATTTTTAACACTTGATCTTTCACTTTAGCACAATGCAAATGATATGGTTTAATACACAAATCGCAAACGATATACTTATTATTTACAATAAAATTATCAGCACATTGGACACACGTCTGTATGCCCGGCGCCATCTTTGACGACCACCCGTCTCCCCCTGTTTCCCCCGTCTTGTTTGGTTTTCGTCTCCTGCTCCTTCCAGGAACCCACAGTTCAGCAATTCTTCACATTAGTGATTAGCATCTCAACGTTGAACATGACCAAACCATCTTAACCTATGCTTCTTCATTTTAGCTTCAATTGGAACCACCCATAGACTTCCTCAAATATACTTATTTTTAATTTTATCCTTTTTTGTCACTCCACTCATCCATCTAAGCATTCTCATTTCCGCTGTTCCTCGTTCCTCTCTTTCGTTGTTCCTCTTTCTTTTGAACTGCCCAATATTAAGTTCCGTACATCATAGCCGGTCTTACAGCTATTTTATAAAATTTTCGCTTCAGCTTCATTGGAATTACTGTTCTGTCACACAACACACTACTCGCTTCCGTCCATTTCATCCATGCAACACTAATTTTTCCCATTAACGTATATTTCCATACATACCGTACGTATTTCTATTTATTTGGTTGTCATCAGTACGGGTGCATCCAAGTTAACTAGGCATAATATTATTGTGCAGACAAAAACAAAAGTATCTCCACTTTTGGCGGATGTGAATAAAATAAGCAACACGTATTGTAACAAGAAAGGAAGTCTCCGAAAAGGTATAAAATAATGGTTTAGCTACAGACCATAGTGCCCAGTTAGTAATACAAATTGTACGTAGGGAAAAGACGTTCTTTCTATTAAAAATTGTAGTTACGTGGTATATTTATTTACTATCATCTAGCTTTGTTATAATAGAACATGACTAACTAAAGAATGATGATTTATTTTAAATAATTTGTTATCACTGAAAATACATATAAAATAACAAAATGTTATATAGGTAGTACAACTTCACTTTTGTTTCATGGTCTTAAAATACTAAAAGAAAAGAATCAGAAGGACAGTATCTACCAATCCGTTTAAAGAATCAACTAAAATCTCAGTTCTCTCATTCATCACATCGAAAAAATTGTCATATATCCTCCCTAACAACCCGAAAGCCTTTTATACAAAGACCATCGACTGATTACAAACAAGAGAATCCATTATGATCCAGCTTTATCCCTTCTTACCTCGTTCCTGGCCTTCATCCAAGAAAGAAAACGAGAGAAAACGCTAGAGATTGTAATATTACTACTGATCGAAAATGTATATCCAAGGATCATTGCATCAGAAGATCTTCTGATACCAAGAAGAATTTTCTTGGTCTTTGAAAGACAAGTAAATTTTAAAAAGGAATATCTGTGTAAATCATCCCCAATCCAAAATAAACAGACAAATAAAAACAAAAAAAATCAAATACACCTAACTTTCAATCTATTAGACTCTTCTATGAAGATGGTGCATTGTTAACCATTGAAAATACAAAAGCCAATTTCTTTCATGTAAAATCTACAAAAAGAGCATATCATGCAAACACATTGTGGAAAGAAAAGAGATTATTCATAATATGCATAATGTGACTCTTAGGGGAATGTTTTAGTTTCAGTTGCAAACAATTGTCTGTCATTCTCTTTCTTTCCCTTTATCCCTATGCGGGGTCGTCTTCCCTAATTGCATTTCTCCATAAGTTTCTATCTTTGGTCATATCAATATCAACCCCCTTTACCGACATGTCCTGCCTGAGCGTTTCCCCCCGTCTTGTTTGGTTTTCGTCTCCTGCTCCTTCCAGGAACCCACAGTTCAGCAATTCTTCACATTAGTGATTAGCATCTCAACGTTAAACATGACCAAACCATCTTAACCTATGCTCCTTCATTTTGGCTTCAATTAGAACCACCCATAGACTTCCTCAAATACACTTATTTTTAATTTTATCCTTTTTTGTCACTCCACTCATCCATCTAAGCATTCTAATTTCCGCCACATGCATTCGTTGTTCCTCTTTCTTTTGAACTGCCCAATATTAAGTTCCGTACATCATAGCCGGTCTTACAGCTATTTTATAAAATTTTCGCTTCAGCTTCATTGGAATTACTGTTCTGTCACACAACACACTACTCGCTTCCGTCCATTTCATCCATGCAACACTAATTTTTCCCATTAACGTACATTTCCATACATACCGTACGTATTTCTATTTATTTGGTTGTCATCAGTACGGGTGCATCCAGTACGATGGTGCATCCAAGTTAACTAGGCATATTATTGTGCAGACAAAAACAAAAGTGTCTCCACTTTTGGCGGATGTGAATATAATAAGCAACACTTATTGTAACAAGAAAAGGAGTCTCTGAAAAGGTATAAAATAATGGTTTAGCTACAGACCATATTGCTTAGTTCGTAATGCAAATTGTACGTAGGGAAAAGACGTTTTTTCTATTAAAAATTGTAGTTACGTGGTATATTTATTTACTATCATCTAGCTTTGTTATAATAGAACATGACTAACTAAAGAATGATGATTTATTTTAAATAATTTGTTATCACTGAAAATACATATGAAATAACAAAATGTTATATAGGTAGTACAACTTCACTTTTGTTTCATGGTCTTAAAATACTAAAAGGCAAAAAATCAGAAGGACAGTATCTACCAATCCGTTCAAAGAATCAACTAAAATCTCAGTTCTCTCATTCATCACATCGAAAAAATTGTCACCTATCCTCCCTAACAACTCGAAAGCCTTTTATACAAAGGCCTTCGACTGATTCCAAACAAGAGAATCCATTATGATCCAGCTTTATCCCCTCTTACCTTTTTCCTGGCCTTCATCCAAGAAAAAAAACGACAGAAATCCCATCGAGGTCACCTACTTGGCACTTAGTCGAAAAAGAAACGCACGTTGTTCCGGACGTAACACGCACCTTCGCTATCCCGGTCGGCGGTATCTGGTCAACTGTTCGGAATAAGGAAAAACGGCTCTCTGGCTACCCCCAAGAAGTCGTTCGAAATACCCGCCTCGCGACGCATGCGCTTCCTCGCCGCCCCCAGGTCTAGCACGTCCTTTTTACACTTTGCCGCCGGTTTCTCGTGTGTTATTGTGTGTGTGTATCTGTATTCGTGGGAATTCCAGTGCTTGATGTCTGACACCGAGTCGCAGGGAGAGGTGGGAATATACCTGGTGCCGCTGCCAGGCATCAAGGACCGCTGAAGAGGATCTCGAATACAAATGACCTACTTATCACAATTTTATTTAGGACATCGCGCTTCCTTAACTATTATTCAAATTTTACTTGAAATCAAATGATTTATGTAAAACAAAAATACATATGCATATGTGCAGAAGAATGTTCTATAAAAAATGACAGTTAAAGCCAATCTAATCTTCACCAAAACATCCATCCACTTATTTTTGCTACTACACGAAACATTTCCATGGTACTTTGGATCTAAAATAAATTTCAAATGGACAATTGATTTTGTTATAAGGCAGTTGATGGAAAAATACAGGAATAAAGAAACAAGCTCTCATATGGTATTCATTGATCTTAAGAAAACATACGATTGAGTTCCTCGAGAGATTCTGTGGTGGGCACTAAACAAGAAAGTAGTCTCCGGTGAATATGTAAATATTGTGAGAGATATATATGTATGTATGAAGAAGTAACATCTAGTGTTAGGACAGGTGTGGGAGAGACTGATCAACATGTGAAAATAGGATTGCACCAAGGACCGATGGTTAGTCCTTAATTTATTCTCATTAATTTTGAATCAGATAAGGGGGCGTTCAAGTATTACGTAACGCAGCTTGTGGGGAGGGGGGTCTTGTAAAACCTTACGGCGCGTTACTTGGGGGGTTCGAACAACTCGTTACGTAACATTCTTTTTTAACTTAAATAAAAAAAACTACAGAATTTCTTTTATGTTTTACATAGACTCTTGAATTGTATTATGTTGCACCGTCACGCTGCGCTCATGTTACGACAACAGGACAATAGTATTCAAGTGAAAAAATCTTAAAATTTGTAACCATATGAAGCACAGTAACATGTGTTTGCTGCAATAATTAGCTGGACCTTTCTCCACAACAAAATATGAAAAGATACAGATGGGATTAAGAGGTTGCAGAGGAAACTACATGTTCATAAATCATGTATATTTTCCAGGCCCGGCCCTAGGGATTTTGCCGTCCTGGGCAAGATCGGCGACCGCCACCCCTGTATTTTTATTGATGCGTAGATACTTTGTGCTAAATTATTATTAATAGACCAATAAGATCTAATAAAGTCCACTTTATTTGAGCTAAGCAGATTACTATATTATATTAACAGACTTTGTCTGTCCAAAAACTCACTATCCATAATTACACCTTTACTTTTTTAAGTAAGTAGTACCCTTCTTGCCTTGGAACGGGAAAAGTTTTTTAATACTTAATAATCTCCAAGATCCAGGGACTCAGCTATTTCGTGTACAATAAAGATTGTCGCTAAAGCTCTCAAACGTTCCTGGACATAGTGGATCTTAAGTAATTTTTTATTAGTTTTAGCTTTGAAAAGCTTCCCTTTCTAGAGGCACTGTCACTGGTAGGATTAATAAAATCCTCAAAACAACACTAATGCTGGTTACTAAATCAAAATCATACGCTCTAATCATTTTTTGAGAATTTAGAGGTGTACTCTTGGTCTTCACCATCGTGGAAAGTACTTTGACTTCATCTTTTATATCAGCATAATTTAGATCTTTTGACTCAACAAAAGTTAAAGCATCACATAGCTTAAAACATTTAACTGATAAATCATTAACAGTCATATCTTTAATTTGGTTTATGTCGCAAAAAAACTCAAAAATTTTACCATAGCTGTCGATTTGCTGAAATCTATCACTTGCATGCACAGTTGTGCTATAATTTTTAAATAGAAGTCAACTTTATATCGTGTCTCTGGATCTAGGTCCATACTTTCATCTTCAGCCTCGTAGCCAAATTGTCTCTTCTTTTCTCTTTCTTGCTATTACTGTGCCTCCGATTTTCGGGTTCTCATTGCATCTGTTAAATAGCCCTGGAATTTTAAATCACTTCTGAAAGACTTAAAATGGATTTCTGTTTTTTCTAATAAACAGAAAGCTTGGTACCCCCCCATCTCAATACTCTGCAGTGATTTGCTGACTACGTTGCTGCAATCTCTGATTGTACTAGGATATAATGCTGCTGCAGTTTCGGATTGCAACGAAACTGAAAATGTTTATACAATTTTAGTAATATGCTATAATACTTTACTTATTTCAAAAAGTTTAAAATTTTATGTTTGATTTGGATCTGAATAATTTCGTTTTAAATCCGTTTTCCGAAGTAGTGATGCTGATCCCACTATTCTTATGCGATGAAGAAGAAGACGGTGTTGTCGGTTTCCCGTCGAATAAACCTTGCAATTGATATTGTTTCACTTATCATTTTTTCAATTTCAAAAATTGACTGTCCTCTAAAATTTGCCGCCCCTAAATTTTCCGCCCTGGGCAACCGCCCAGTTCGCCCACCCCTGGGGCCGGGCCTGATGTTTTCTGAAGTCCATAACATGCAGTATCGTTTTCTGCAGTAGGTATTCATTAATATTTTAAATACGCAAATTTTCAAATTATTTAAAAAGTTCTTTAAATAAAAAGCAATAAATACAAAACCCACTATATTGATACTTAGTTTAAAAAATTTATAGATATTTTAAAAAATAATACCCTTATTTAAAGTGTGATTCTTGAATTATTAATTTCAAAGTTTTATGTGATTAATATCTTGACGAAAATTATACATAACTTCAAAATTTCACCTTGCATTATTCATAATAGACCCTACATAATACACATTTTTGAGATGAGGTTGTTAATCAGCTTCTAAAAACAAAAATATACAGGGTGTTTATTTAAAATTAAAGATATTCAAGTGAATCACCCTGTATATTCAAATTTATGTTGAAATAGTCCATAGTTGAATTTAAAAGTTGACGTATCCTAGCGTTTTTATAATTTTCTAAAATAATGACACATGACAAAAGCAATTTTATTCCATAAGTGGTTTCCATACATTATAATTTTAAATGATCACCCAGCATTATTCATAAAGACCATGAAATCAGATTGTTATGCAGCTTTAAAAAATATAAAAATATACAGGGTGTTCCATTGAAAATAAAGCTTATGGAGTACGGTAGGCTTGCATGAATCACCCTGAACTTTTAAATTTATGTTTAAAAAGCACACATTTTTATATATGAAAATCTACGGGTCTCAGCGTTTTTTAAAATTGTTTAAAACAAGGACAGAAGTAATTTTCATCCATATGTGCCTTCTTATATATACAGGGTGTTTCAGAAAAAGGTAACACGATCTCTAGGACACATGAAAAGTTGAAAAATAATTGGGATTTGCTTACTCAATAATTTTTATAACGGCATGCGTTTTCACGATACAGGGCGTTGAAGAACAAACAATTTTACACAGTTTTTTTTCACTATTTTTCCGAAACTACTGGCAACATCGTATATTATTCATTATACAACAATTTTTACTAAGCAAAATAAAATGTTGAAATAATAAATAGGTTATTTTATTTTAAACTTTTATTAAAAAAGATAAAATATAAGCATGCATGAGAAGAACAATAAAGGATGAAGCCAATAATGTATGTAAGAATGTGGCCAAGTAGGGAAAATGTAAATGTAAATGTAAAATTAGTAATAAAAGATTATTATTGTAAGTTTTGGACATATTTCATGTCATGGGACATGAAATTACGATTGGCAGGGATAACCAGACACATGGACTGAATAGAAGAATTGTTCTTGGGTGGGCAGCATTTGGAAAACTGAGAGAAACTTTTAAAGTGAGTTGCCCACATGCCTAAAGAGAAAGGTATTTGATCAGTGCGTCCTCCCAGTCTTGACGTACGGATCAGAAACACTTACCTTAACTAAAGCCTTGGTTACCAAACTAAGAATAACTCAGAAAAGAATGGAGCGGTCAATGTTAGGAATAACTCTGCAAGACAAAATCAAAAACGAATAAATCAGGAGAAGAACAAAGGTGACTGACGTCATCGAAAGGATAGAAAGGTTGAAGTGGAGATGGGCAGGACACATAGCCAGAATGACATATGGGCGATGGACAAAAAGGTTATTGGAATGGAGGTCAAGAAAAGACAAGAGAAGCATCGGTCGACCGCCTACAGGATTTGAAAAAAATGGACACCATGTCTGTGGTTATATTTTCCGAATCGAACATTCGCTATCTTTGTCATACAACGCACTAAGTCAAATAGAATATGATGACACGACAGTGACAGTTTTTAAATATTTGACATGGCATCGGGAATATTTTGAGTTGTCGATTAAATAATATTGATAGTGATTAAATAATAATTGATTTAAGATGTGAAGTTAATAAAAAGTTATTTATTGTTTATTATTTATGGAAGATTCAAGCAGAGAATACATCAGGATATATTCTGTGATCCAAGTATTTTTTTAAGATGTTCAAAATTGTAAGCGTTCCATAGTAACAATATATTATTAAAAATACACTTTAACACTTTTCCTCTTTTCTCGATTGAGTATTAGTTTTTGTTGTACATAAAAATTATTACAATCACTGAATACATAGTTAGTAAAATAATTATCACATTTATTAACTAAATTAATAATTGGCAATTATACAAATAACAGTTATCCAAGAACATTCAAAAGCCATCTCTTTAAAGTTAATAATGACATTGTAAGTAGAATGACATTCTAGTAATGTTTACATATCCATATCAGTCATAGGCGCCCATACACACGGGCAGGAGGGGCCGTGCCCCCCCCCCTAACTTTTCGGGAAAGAACAAAAATTTAATTTATATTAACATAAACGTATTTTTGTCAAAAAATTATTGGATAATTTTGATAGATAAATTGGAAACAACATATTTATTAATAAAAAATTCACATACTGGGTAATTAATAGTTTAACAGAAAATCTGTGTGTCTGCCACAGCCGTCTATATGGAATGTGCATAATACACATTTCGCACAGTCACTGTATGCTATTAACGAAAACATTGAAAGATATTAGAAACGTGGGAACATAATATATACTGTAATCGGCACCCAAAATTACAAATTAAATGAATCATTTATAATAATGCAAAGAAAATCATATCAGCAAGAAATCCGATCTCTGACCGATAATCACTAATGAGCCATTTAAGAACTGGCACTATAAAGATAAAGTGTAAAATCTGTGAAGTGATTATATTTGTTTTCTATAATTAAGTTTTGTGTACACCGAATAGAACCATCTTCATAAGCAGAAATAAATTCATATTGAAAAATAATTTTTAAAATTGATTGAAGGTAGTTAGTCAAATTTTAGTTTGCAAAAGTATTTTTTTAGAAAGTAGATTATTTTAAAGTGTACATTATGATGAACAGAACAATTTTATTTAAATGAAAAACAGGTGATCTTTCATGATGAATGAGTATTATATACAGGGTGTCCCAAAAGTAGCGGAGAGGTCGAATAATTCGCGAAATGAACATCGGATCGAAAAACTGAAAAATATGTGTTAAATATTTCTCAAAAATCTAAGCGATGACACTAAACAAGTCCACCACTTCAACCCCTGGGTGTGGAGCGGGGTAACTTTAAAATCTTAAATGGAACCCCTAATTTTTGTTGCAGATTTGGATTTTCCTTGTAAAAATAAGAAAATTTTATTCGAGCCATTTTGCAAATTGTGGATAGAGAGCGCTGTAATCGGAAAAAACGATATATCGTGATACCATAGCAAAATTATAGAAACGGTCTAATATCTCGAGAAATATACTTCCAAATGAAAAACTAAAAAACACGTGTTTAATATTTTTCAAAAATCTATAGAATGACACCAAACAGGATTTTTCATTCCACACTCTGGAGGTGGGGGTGAGAGTTAACTTTAAAATCTTAAATATGAACCCCCGTTTTTTATTGCAGATTGAGTTTCCTCCTCAAAAAATAAGTAACATTTATTCGAAACTTTTTTAGAATTGTTGACGGTTGGCGCTATAATCGGAAAATGCGATTTATTTGCGCCATCTATCAACGATTCTAAAAATGTTTGGAATATATGTGACTTATTTTTCATAAGGATTCTAAATCTGCAAAAATAAAGGGGCTCATTTTTAAGATTTTAAAGTAAAAACTTGGTTCGACACACTCATGGTTAGTCTACTCGCCAAAGTTGAAGGCAGGGCTTTGCAAGCATTGTATTCTTTTGAAACGGGTTTTAAAGAGAGGCGCAACTTTTGTGGTACCCATGACATTTCCATTTAAAAACTTGGTCTAGTATTTAAATGTATGAATAATTTCTCACAACAGGGTTCAAACTAGGTTTTTTAGGCGGTTTAAACTACAGTAGACTCCCTCTATAACGAGAACTGAAATGGTGGACTAATTATCTCGTTATAAGCGGATCTCGTTATATCAAACAACAATAATATGATGCCTTGTTTTGATGCCTCTTACGTAGTTTATTGTTTATTAGGTGTCGATGGTCAACCTGAACAGTAAACAATGAGACTTCGCCGTCATAAATTGTAAATTTTCTATAATATTCAATATCGGTCGATAAACAGGCAGAAGTTTATTACAGGTGGCCGAGTTTATTACAGCACTGGCCTCGATAATAAGACAGATGTTGGGCTATTGGGCTATAAGACAGATGTTGGATATTCAATATCGGTCGATAAACAGGCAGAAGTTTATTACAGGTGGCCGAGTTTATTACAGCACTGGCCTCGATAATAAGACAGATGTTGGGCTATTGGGCTATAAGACAGATGTTGGATATTCAATATCGGTCGATAAACAGGCAGAAGTTTATTACAGGTGGCCGAGTTTATTACAGCACTGGCCTCGATAATAAGACATATGTTGGGCATTTCTATGTACAGGCAATTGCATTTATTTATTTATGACCATTACAACGCTAAAAACAGGTAAACACACGTATTCTTCGATTTCAATTTTCCTCGTTGTAACCAAATATGCCTCGTTATAGAGCAGGGGTGGCCAAGCTTCTTAATAGTCCGAGCCACTTTTCACAAGTTGAAGTCTTTCACGAGTCGCAATAAAATACTTATTCAAAAAGTATCTATGTATAGAAGGTATTTACAATTTTTTAACAGAACTTTTACTTACTGAATACCGAAATACAATTACGAAATAAATTAAACTTAATTACATTTTTGTTTTCCTTCTTTTGATAATTCTTTAGAATTTGGTGATTAATATGTGACTTCTCAGTAATTCTTTTAGATGCTGGTTAGGTAATATTGATCGGTGTTAGGATTTCACGAATTATAAAATGGAATAAAATGGTCCACACAAGTACATTATTCCTAATATGGAAATAATTCGACAAGCATTCTTTTTTAGGGTACCTTCGTGGATTCTGGTACAAATTTCCAAAATTCGGTATTCGGCGTCGACTTATAGTTTTATTTTCGAGCTTGATCTCCTTGCGTCTCTATTAATTTTAATTCTCCAGATGTTGTTTGGGTAATATATTGGTAATAATAAAAAATTCACCTTATGAACTATGTTCATTTCAAATGCATTCGGAAAAAAATGAAGAGACGATTTAACATATTTTAAGTCTTCAAATCTATTTTGGAGTTCGGTCAATATTCCTTCCGGCTTTTTTATATACCTACTCGTTAAGGTTTTCTAGTATAATATGGTAAACGTTTTTTCTAAGTCGAGTAAAATGACATAAATGCAAAATGTGTACCTAATACAAATCACAAATTACATCTGTAGCAAGAGTTATACAAAAATCGGTCTGGATTCGGTTGATTACTGACTTTTACATTGCGCCACTCTTATGTAATGTTCGTTAGCGCAGTTTTCGATGTGTCATATCATTCTTATCTTGGATGGAAATGGAATTTGTTACAAAGTCTTTCATGTTTGTTGTCAGTAAATTAAAAGACATTTTGAAACACATATTATGGAACGATAATAATTTTTTTGAATCATATCTAATACAAAAATGAAATATAACTAGGGTACAATCGAGAGCCACAAGTAATCCTTCAAAGAGCCGCATGTGGCTCGCGAGCCGCAGTTTGGCCACCCCTGATATATATTATAGATTTCTGGGAAAGTTCAGGATACGTTCGGGGCATGCTGCGCGAATAAATCTATAATATCAATTTTAGTATAGCTCCCCGTGCATGAAAGGCTTTATATTGATTATTTCATTCATATGAGATTCTGACCAATAGAAAGCTACAGAAATGCAAATTAAGGTGATAATTTTTGATAATATCCCGTCGTCAAGTATATTACGTCAGATGCCCTTCGTTGCTACGAAAAAATACATTCAGTGACATTAATGACAATTAATGTTTTAAAAGTTATAAAAGTGATGACTTTCAATCGTAAAATATTTTATATCAACTGTGTGTTTAACAGTACTAACTTGTACTTACATAAATAAATTACAATAAAATTTTGGTTTTGAACAGTTTTATTCATGAAATAATCGCAACAAATTGCACTCAATCTCTAAAATTAATATAGAATTTTAGAGCTCTTGTGCAATTACTACTGATAATTTCTCGCAATACTGAATTTTTGAGAATACTGTCTTATAAACTATAGAAAATATTTCATTAAAATGTGTTCTAAAAAGTTTTCTTGTTAGTGCCAATGCCCAATGAGACATACTGTTTTTCGTAATTAATTTTAAATTTATCTAATAGTATAGTATAGTTAATCCAAAAGATGGCATAACCCAGACATCCAAAGTGAAAGTTATCCTTCAACACCAAATTGTTCTATATGGTCCACACAATGTCCAGAAAAAAGTCACACCATTTTGAGCGTCGGGTTTGGGGGGAGAGGAGGGAGAAATCGTTAAATTCGTAGTTTTTTAAGTTTTTCGCCAATATGACTAAAACTATGCGGTTTAGCATGAACAACCCTCTATACAAAATTATTCTACATTAAATTTTAAATAAAAAAGACCCTATGCATAATCTTTCTAAAATGAATGGTTCCAAAGTTACGGAGGTAGTATAGTATAACTGGTCCAAAAAAAGGCCTAACCCAAACATCCAAAGTAAAAGTTTTCCTCCAACACCAAAATGTTCTATATGGTCCACATATCGTTCAGTAAAAAGTTACACCATTTTGAGCGTCCGGTTTGGGAGGGAGATGGGAGAGAAGCCGGTAAATTAGTAGTTTTTTTTAAGTTTTTCGTCAATATTTCTAAAACTATGCTTTAACGTAAACAATGTTATATACAAAAATGTTCTACATGAAATTTAAAATAAAAAATGTTTTATACATAATTGTTATAAAATGAACGGTACCAGAGTTACGGAGGGTGAAAATCGAGATTTTCGATACTTTTTATATTATTTGGGCAATATTTATGATGTAACTATACCAAAAACCCAGACATCCAAAGTGAAAGTTATCCTCCAACACCAAATTGTTCTATATGGTCCATATAATGTTCAGAAAAAAGTCACACCATTTTGAGCGTCGGGTTTGGGGGCGAAAGGGGGGAGAAATCGGTAAATATAAAAAGTATCGAAAACCTCCACTTTACACCCTCCGTAACTCTGGAACCGTTGGTTTTATAACAATTATGTATAGAACATTTTTTGTTTTAAATTCCATGTAGAACATTTTTCTATAGAATATTCCTTACGCTAAAGCATAGTTTTAGAAATATTGACGAAAAACTTAAAAAAACAACTATTTTACCTATTTCTCCCCCATCTCTCCCCCAAACCGGACGCTCAAAATCGTGTAACTTTTTACTGAACAATATGTGGGCCATATAGAACCATTTTGTGTTGAAGGAAAACTTTTACTTTGGATGTCTAGGTTAGGCCTTTTTTTGGACCAATTATACTAAACTACGTCCGTAACTTTGGAACCGTTCATTTTAGAAGGGTTATGCATAGGATCTTTTTTATTTCAAATTTAATGTAGAACAATTTTATGTAGAGGGTTGTTCATGCTAAACCGCTTAGTTTTAGAAATATTGACGAAAAATGTAAAAAACTACGAATTTGCAGAATTCTCCCCCCAAACCCGACGCTCAAAATTGTGTGACTTTTTTCTGAACATTATGTGGACCATATAGAACAATTTGGTGTTGGAGGATAACTTTCACTTTGGATGTCTGGGTTTGGGTCTAACTATACCATACTATTGTTACGCGATTGACTCTACTATTTTATTTATTTATATCTTTAGGCACTAAGTTTAATTTAAATAAAGGAAGACTTACTTATATTATTTTATTTACATCACTTATTTATTTTAATAATTACAAATAACACCAACTAACACATCTAATTTATTTACAACTCAAATTTATGATTTAATTAACTAAACATAATAACTTCGATAACTAATATATACATTTCATTAAATCCGATTTGAATACAATTATATCACGCGTCGCGGCTCGTTCATTGACTGACCGGCCTGTGCTCGAATTCCTGTTCTTAAATACTCTGACAGCGGTCGCCTCGAATCGCCGTGGAAAGTCTGGCCTTTACTCGTAACTCCGGGAAGCATCGAGAATAATTAGGCCGGGTTGTGAGGCGTCACATTGCCCCCTCCTTAAAAGATGGTTCCTCCTGGAACCTTGTCGGGACTGGAACTGGATGCTGGTATCTGCAACTGGACCCTCTTTTACAACTCCCAGTTGTATAAAAATGACAGGGGACGGTCTTCTCTCCGCACCAGTAACTATGCGGATTGCAACAGACTAACACCTGGACCTCGGTGTCTTTAAAAATTTCTTCTACCATATTTCGGGTAACTCTCCAGTCTAATTGGCGGCATTCTAACTTTGGCATGGCTAACTTTTGCACGTCGGACTCCAACACGTGCTCTCTCAATTGAATTAATGCATCCCATACATCTTGGTAGGTAGGTTGGTCATGGACAGTGTCTTTTGTTACCAGATAGAATAGGTAACGTGATGCATCTTGGAGTTTCAATGCTTTGCCAGGAGCTGGCAGTTGGCATTGAAGTTCTGCAACTCGACCAAACTTCATTCGGAAGGCGGATGCCAACCCTCGTGCGTCTTTGATACTGGCCGGGATGGTATGGGCCAGCGAATAGTCATCGGGAAGTGCGAGAAGATCTCGCTTTTCTTCAGTGGTAACACCATGTCTTGCTTTACCGGTACCTCCGTAGGCACCCATGAACTCTTCAAACGTGAGGTCAGGTATTTCTCGAACTTGGTTGACTTCCACTTCTTCATCTACGTCGTGGTCTCCCTCGTACGGCGCCAACCGGTTATGGTGGACTATCATCGGCTTTCCCCTAGTAATCTTGCTTATTCGGTAAATAACGTCATTGATTTTCTTGACAATGAGGTACGGACCTTCCCAGAACTGCTGCAACTTGGGAGAACAACCTGTTCGCTTCTTTGGATTATAAAGCCAGACTTTGTCGTTCTCCTTGAAACATCCCTTCTCAGCTTGGGTATCGTATCGTTTCTTCATTCGGTCGCTAGCGATCTGAAGATTAGAACGGACCAACTCATGTATATCGTCCATTCTTCTTCGTAATTCATTCACGTAATCCTCACCAGCAACATCTTCTCCAGGTCGACATCCAAACTCTAGATCACAGGGTAGACGCATCTCACGTCCAAATAGGACTTTTGCTGGTGTTTGGCCAGTTGATTCATTAACAGCAGATCTATAGGCCATTGCGAAGAACGGAAGGTACTGATCCCAGTCTCGTTGATGATTGGACACCATCTTTGTCTAATACTTGCCGACTGTCCTATTCATACGCTCCACCATTCCATCCGATTGCGGGTGATAGGCCGTGGTCCTTGTCTTCTTCATGCCTAGTTTATCACAGATTCCTTGAAATAGATCGCTCTCAAAGTTCCTTCCTTGGTCACTATGGATCTCCATAGGTACTCCAAATCGGCTGATGCAGTCTTTGATTAACACATCTGCAATAGTGGCGGCCTTCTGGTCTGGAATTGCGTAGATCTCCACCCACTTCGTGAAGTAATCCATTACCACCAACATGTATTTGCATCCATTGTCACTTTCTGGAAATGGCCCGGCAATATCCAAAGCCATTCTTTCAAACGGACTTCCAACATTGTACTGTCTCATAGGAGCCTTTCTTTTCCGGTAGGGCCCGTTACTTGTAGCACAGGTAGTACATTTCTTACACCAGTCCTTCACATCGTCGGAACTATTCATCCAATAATATCGTTCCCTAATTCTCTGAAGGGTCTTCTTTACACCAAAATGCCCTTCTGATGGACTGTCGTGTAACTGACGAAGTACTTCGGCTACTCTGCTCTTTGGAATCACCAACTGTGTTCTCCTCACCGAACCATCATCATTTTCTATTACTCGTTTAAGCAAGCTGTCTTCCAAGAAAAATGAGTCCCACTGGGCCCAATACGTCTTAACTACTGAGCGTAGGCTTGATATTTCTTGCCAAGATGGTCGACGATTTTCTTCTTTCCATTTTCGAATCTTCTGTAAAACTGGATCTTTTTCTTGTTCTTCCTTGATCTTGGTAGGCGTCCACTCGTCGTTCACCACTGTTGTTCTTAGTACTGCTGCTTCCTTTGACTCTGTTTTGTTGCAATGGGAACATTCTGCTGGACACGGTCTTCTAGATAGAGAATCAGCGTTCCTGTGGCTAACTCCGGCCCGATGCTCGATCTTGAAATCATATTCTTGAAGTCGTTCAATCCATCTGGCTATCTGACCCTCTGGATTCTTAAACTGCATTAACCATTTAAGGGCGGCATGGTCGGTTCGGATTAGAAACTTCCTTCCGTAGAGGTATTGATAGAAGTGTTCCACTGATTTTACTACTGCTAGAAGTTCTCTTCTCGTGACGCAATAATTTCGTTCAGGTTTTGAAAGCACTTTACTAAAATATCCAAGGACTCGTTCCTGTCCTCCTTGGATCTGCGACAGCACTCCTCCAATTCCCACATTGCTTGCATCCGTATCTAGGATGAACTCTCCTTCTGGCAGTGGATACCCTAATATTGGCGCTGTAATTAAATGCCTCTTCAAAGTTTCAAAGGCCGTTTGGCAGTCTCCATCCCAGCAATAATCCCTTGCTTCCTCTGTAAGTCGCGTTAATGGCTTAGCGATATCGCAAACTTCTTAATGAACCTCCGGTAGTAAGTACATAGTCCCAGAAAACTTCTCACTTGATGTTTATCAGTTGGTTCAGGCCATTCCTTAATGGAATCGATTTTTCCTTTATCCACGGCTACTCCTTCTTTGCTGACTATATGACCTAAATAATTGACTTTACTTTGAAATAACTGGCATTTCTTGGGATTTAACATTAACTGGGCAGCTTTAAGTCGATTAAAAACGTCTTCTAAATTCTTCAGGTGGTCTTCAAACGTCTCTCCCAAAACGATTATGTCGTCTAAATACACCAGGCACGTTTTCCAAGATAACCCTCTCAATACATTTTCCATCAGCCTCTCAAATGTCGCAGCAGCATTACAGAGTCCAAACGGCATAACGTTGAATTCCCATAATCCAGATCCTGTCGTAAAGGCCGTCTTCTCTTTGTCCACTGGATCCATTTCTACCTGCCAATATCCAGACTTCAAGTCCAACGTAGAAAACAATTTACTTCCAGCTAATGTGTCCAACGTGTCGTCGATCCGAGGCAGAGGATAACTATCTTTCTTGGTAACATTGTTCAACAAACGGTAGTCCACACAGAACCTCGTATTTCCATCTTTCTTCTTGACCAGGACCACCGGAGAGACCCACGGGCTCGTAGAACTTTCTATCACCCCGTCTTTCTTCATTTCTTGAACAATCCTTTCAGCTTCCTCTCTCTTCGCCTGTGGTAATCGTCGAGCTGATTGACGAATTGGCCTAGCGGTACCAGTGTCAATTTTATGTTTGACAACTGTCGTTCTTCCTGTCTTTCCTCCTTTCGGTACGAATATGTCACGATATTGCCTAAGAAATTCCCTTAATTTCCTTTTTTCCATTTGATTTAGAGATTGGCCTGCAACTGCAACCATTTGGTCGAACTTGTCGTTGGAATTATCTGATGTTGTCGTCTGACGGATTATGGACGTCACGGGTACACAAGTTCCTACTTTTGTCTCCTTCTTGATGGTCACCGGGTAGTCATTGACATTAATCAATCTCACGGGAATTTCTTTAGCGGAAGTAACCAATTCCTTTCCAATTATGATCCCTCGGCCAACCTCCTCGTCGTGGTTCCATGGCTCCATCATAACAGGTGTTCCTTCTTCTACAATTCCCTGTAGACGCGCTACGATGATCGTTTCACTCCTCGCAGGCACAACTGTATCTTCTCTAATAGCTGCTAGCATAGTGCTGTCATCATGTGGATGAAGAAATACCTCCTCGTTGCCAACTTTGATTACCCTGTTCTTAAAATCCAATTGAAATCCACGCAAATTCATTACGTCCATTCCTAATATAACATCTTCTTCGATGTCTGCAACTATGACAGTATGGACGAACTTTTCTGCTCCAATCCCCAATTGTATCTGGATTTCTCCGTGGATGTTGGCATTTTCACCTGTGGCAGTCCGCAGTCGCAACCTCGTTGGTAAGAGTTTCTTACGACTGTTTATAACTGACGGTCGTATAATGGTCCTGGTCGCTCCGGTATCCACCAACAATGTATACTTTTTACCATTTATTTCTCCATCTACATATACATTATCTTCACGACATTTCAAAGAAGCTATTAGTATTATATGGTCTTTAGAGGAGTTCTGAGTCGAGGCTGCCCTCCTAGGGTCTGTGCGTTCTCTTATTTCCTGCTGGTGAGTTTCTTGATTTGCGTTCTTCCTTAAACTCCGTGCGTACCCCTTTTCACCACAATTGCAGCAATTCATGGTCTTCGTTTTCTTCGATGTAAAGCCTTTCACCATATTTACCAGCTGGTCAAGTTTGTCTTCATCCTCTTCCTCTTTCACGGTCCTAACTTTACTGTACCCGCCAGAGGCCTGGGTAGCTGATTCGTATTCGAGGGCGGCAGACAAGACATCGACCAGCGTCTTGTGACGAGCTAACCGCAGTGTTCTTTGCATTTCATGATCACGAAGGCCATCAATGAATGTTTGAACAGCCAACTTTTCCATCATGTCTTCGGGAGCTGTTGGATATGCATACCGTACTAACCTGGCAATATCGACCTCGTATTCTTGAAGAGCTTCATCTTTCTTTTGTCGTCGATTTTTAAGCCGCGCCTGATAGACATACTCCAAATGTTCCTGCCCATAGCGCATGTTTAGTCTCTTCATAAGTTGTTCATAATCATTAGTTTCCTCTACTGCTATGGTCTCAAGTACATCTAAAATCTCTCCTCGAAGAGCAATAACCAGGTTTACAGCTTTGTCTTTTTCAGACCATCCGTTCGCTCTTGCACCTGCTTCGAACTGTTTCACATAACTGTTCCAGGAAGACTTTCCGTCGAAATTTGGCACCTTAACACGAGCAGGACTCACACTCTATTCAACTATCGACTGTGGCTCCAATATGTATTTGGTTTCATCATCTTTAATATCTGTTAAGATGGGTTCCACCACTTTGTCCACTTTTTCAGTTTCCTCCAGTTTCTATTCTATTTCCTTGATCTTTTCTTCAAAAGTAGATTTTATGGACGATATCTTGTCGTCAAAATCCGAAGTGACCTTAGAGATGTTAGCAGAGATCTCGTTAGTCATTTTGCTTTCAAGGGATGAAATATCACCCGAAACTTTCTTCTCTAACGATGCAATGTCTGTCGAAACTTTCAAAACATCCGAGGAAACTTGAGAGATTTCACTAGAAACTTTGCTCTCTAACAATGTAATGTCTGTCGATACTTTGGTCTCTAACGATGTAATGTCTGTCGATACTTTGTTCTCTAACGATGTAATGTCTGTAGAAACTTTCAAAACATCCGAGGAAACTTGGGAGATTTCACTAGAAACTTTGGTCTCTAACGACGTAATGTCTGTCGAAACTTTAGAAACATCGGAGGAAACTTTCGAAATCGACGAGATCACAGCAGCATGCTTGTCTTCAAACAAATAGGTTTCTGGATCTTGACCCTCTTCCTGAAGAGCGTTCTTTAGACGTTCGACCAGATCAGCCTTTTTCCCAGTAGAACTCAGATCCCTTTCTTCCAATTCAAGTCTCAGGTCTGCAATTTTTAGCTTACACAAGGTAGACATGATCACACACTTTATTTATTACGATTTATATTTTATTTATTTTTAAAGGTTCCACACTGTATTTACACCGAAAATTTACGTTGATATTTATTTCAAGTATCCTCACTTCTGCACCATTTTGTTACGCGATTGACTCTACTATTTTATTTATTTATATCTTTAGGCACTAAGTTTAATTTAAATAAAGGAAGACTTACTTATATTATTTTATTTACATCACTTATTTATTTTAATAATTACAAATAACACCAACTAACACATCTAATTTATTTACAACTCAAATTTATGATTTAATTAACTAAACATAATAACTTCGATAACTAATATATACATTTCATTAAATCCAATTTGAATACAATTATATCACGCGTCGCGGCTCGTTCATTGACTGACCGGCCTGTGCTCGAATTCCTGTTCTTAAATACTCTGACAGCGGTCGCCTCGAATCGCCGTGGAAGGTCTGGCCTTTACTCGTAACCCCGGGAAGCATCGAGAATAATTAGGCCGGGTTGTGAGGCGTCACACTAGAATAACAAATCTACTCTGATGTCACTTGCCGCTATTTTACGAGTAACGTACCTACTCTGAAACTTCAAGATTTTCTTTCATGATTAGTTCTCGTTCAAATTTAACGTCATTTTTTATATCACAAAATTCATTAGTCAACAAAAGTTTTATAATAAATTTTGTGAAAATTATCATACATATACGTAGACATACACTGATGAGTCAGTGGATCCCATATTAAATATTAAATACTTCAGGTATGGGTGTACATATCCCATCTTTAGAGTATAATTTTTCCGCCAAGTTATTCAGCCATACTCAGCAATGCTGAAATAATCGCAATAAATAAGGCAGTACCAATTTGCATAGAATAAAATATTAACATAGCAATCATTTTTACAGACTCCGGTTGTTCGAACGCTAATCAAAAATATTTAATTACTGTCACCAACTGTCAATATCAACTTTGTTTGGGTTGCTGAAAACATAATTATGGATTACAATTATGAAATTAGTTAATCAATTATGTTAATACTTGTTATGTTAATTGATTAACTAATCTCATAATTATAATCAATTATCTTTTCAGCAACCCAATCAAAGTTGACAGTGACAGTTGGTGACAGTAATTAAATATTTGATAGTGATCATTGTTGATTAGCGTTCGAACAACCGGCCCTCAGTACTATCTAAAAAGATTAATAATAAAACTTTAAGGTACTAAAAGGTAGTGCCTAAGTGGTTGATGTGGTTGTTTAGGAATAACAAAAAGACTCACTTATTTATTAAGCGCAACAGGCCCTGTAGGCCTAGGGCTAAAATATTTACATTTCTGATTACACAAATAATATAATAAATAACTTAATATAACTTACATTACTTATAAAACTTATAAATTTTATTTAATTACACTTCATTCTTTTTATACACTCCTTCACCACCTCCCTCCATCTCCTTCTGTCCAATGCCAGTTCTTTCCATCTCTCAATGTTACTTTTCTTTAAGTCTTCGTACACACTGTCCTTCCATCTTTTCCTTGGCCTGCCTTTCCTCCTCTGTTGTATTGGTCTTCTAATTTTTGGCATTCGTTTACTTCCCATTCTCTCGTTGTGCCCCAAGTATCGTATTCTCTGTGCTTTGATCGTCGTCGTGATCGTTGGCTCTTGATATAGTTCTTCCAATTCTTTATTGGCTCTTCTTCTGCACTGACCTTCTATTTTCACACGTCCATATATTGCTCTTTGCATTTTTCTCTCCCATCTTTCTAAAAGGTCTGTGTCTGACTTTTTGAGCACCCATGTTCCGCATGCGTATGTTACTCTAGGTCTGATAATAGTCTTATAAATTCTTATTTTTGTTTTTCTTGATACGTATTTGGATTTCAATAATGTGCGTAATGCTCCATATTTTTATTTCCTTTAGCTATTCTTGCCTTTATCTCCCCTTCTTCATGACCATTTTCATCTATTTTGGCTCCCAGGTAAATAATTTCTTTGGCTCTTTTGAACGAGTATGTTTTTTCTCCATCTATTTGTACTATGATGTTATTCTCTTTTTCTTTTTGGATCTCTCCCATTATCATATACTTTGTCTTTTCTTCATTTATTTTAAGTCCGAATTTTTTGGCTTCTGTTATTATGTTTTTCATTAACTTTTGTAGTTCTTTTTTGCTTGTTGCTAATAGCGTCAGATCATCTGCAAATGCTATGCATTGGTGGCTGTTTTTAAATATCGTTTTTTGCATGTTATTTCTTCTTTTCCTGATTATTCCTTCCAATGTTAGATTAAAGGCCGGTTGTTCGAACGCTAATCAAGAAGTTGTTTATAATCAATCAGTTTATTGTAATCAATTCTCTTGATGGGAATCAAATCGAGACATCAAAAATACATGTAAAACACTAATCATTCATTGATTCTAGGTAAAGCAATAATTAAAATATAGCCGCAGCTGTTAAATTATTAAAAATTGCTTATTATTATTATTGATTTGTAAGTAAAAACAAGAAATTAACATCAGAAAGAGTTTAATTATGGTTTATTTTAGATTAAAACAAAAAAAAATAGAATAAATCAGTCAACAATGTCAACATAACCTCAAAATGTGACATCTGTCCGAAGTACGCTTAATTAAATATAATAGGGCTTTTCATCGATTGTCATTTGTTTCGAGCTTCTGTCATGTGTCACACAATATTAATATATCTACGTCATACGTCTTTGGTCTGTATCATTGGTTATTCGCGAACTCAATCGACTATAGGTGGCAGTGCAGTTGCATGAAAATGGCCTATGTAATTGGGATATCGTATTTTTCTATAATTAATATTGTTATTGATGTAATTCATTAATATAAATAAATTACTTATTAAATGAACACATCCGAAAGGCTTTCAAACGACGTCCATACATAGGTTAACGGATGATTAGTTCCTATATTTTCATCCCAATTCCTCTAGTTCCAAATAAGCGGCAGCACCCTCGCTTGAGCTCGCGAATATCAATAACGTACGACGTAGATATATTAATATTATGTGACACATGACAGAAGCTCGAAACAAATGACTGTGAATGAAAAGCCCTATTGTAATTAAATATTTGATAATGATCAGTGGATTCCATTTTTGATTATCGTTCGAACAACTGGCCCTGAATGCCGTTGTTGATAGTGGGTGTCCTTGTCGTAATCCTTCCTTGGTTTCAAACTTTTTGGATGTATACCCTTTCCAAGCTATTTCATTTGTTGTGCTTTCCATCGTCATCTTTACCAACCTGACAATTTTACTTGGCATCCCCAATTCTTTCATCAGTTCGTACATCTGCTGTCTGTTTACTGTGTCGTAAGCCTGCTTAAAATCTATGAACAAAGCATAATATAGTACTGTTTTATGTTCGTAACAGGTAGTCTGTATTTCTTTTAAGGCAAATTTTTGGTCAATCGTTGATCTGTTGTTTCTAAAACCTGCCTGGTATTCTCCCAGTATTTTTTCCGAATATTGACTTAGCCTTTTTCTGATACTTTGTGCCAAGATTTTGTAAACTATTTCTAATAATGCGATGCCTCTGTAGTTTTCGCATAGCATTCTATCACCTTTTTTATGTATAGGGCATATCCTTGCTATGGTCCACTCTTCTGGAATTTTTTCCACTTCCCATATTCTTTTTATCAGGTCATATATGTCTTTCTGTAGTCTTTTCCCTCCTGATTTTATCATTTCGGCTGATATTTCTGTTATTCCTGGGCTTTTGTTATTTTTCAAGCTCTTTATTTCGTTCTTTATTTCTTGTTCTGTGGGTATTTCTATTTCTATCTGATCATCTTCAATTTCATGGTTTGTTTCCTTTTGTGTTTCGCTTTTATTTAGCAGTTCTGTGAAATAGTTTTGCCACTTTCCCATTATTTTTCCGGCTCATTTAGCAACATCCCTTTATCATCTCATATATGGGTTGTTTTTTTTTTGATATCCTCTTTTCATTTTTTTTGCATCCTAGTAGAATGATCTTATTTCTTTTTTTTGAAATTTTTCTTCTATTTCTTTCAGTTTGTTCTCGTTGTATTTTCTCTTTTTGCTTCTACATTTTCTTTTCATGATTTTTCTCAATTCTCTGTATTCTTCTCTAGTGCTTTCTTCGTCATTTGTGAGATTTTTGAGTCTTACCTTTCTTATTGCTTCTGCTACTTCTTGACATTCTTTATCATACCAATCTTTTGTTTTGTGCTTTCTTTTGGTTTTCGCTAGGATTGCTTTACTTGTGTTCAAGATTGCTTCTTTTATATTTTCCCATTGTTTGTCTGGGTTTGACGTTTCTTGTTCCCTGATTAGTCTGTTGGTCAGTGGCGGCTCGTGATTTTTACAATAGGGGAGGCTATACTTACTACAGTAAAACCTGTGTTAACGGCCACCTGTCAAAACCGGTCACCTGAACTAGCCGGCCAGTTTCAAATTTCCCCAAACCAAAATTTGTGGACTACAAAACCTGGTATTAGCGGCCACCTTTTTATATCGGCCAATAGTTCTGTCATTTTTAGTAACCGTTATTGGCAGGTTTTACTGTATAAAATATCTAGACAAATTTGCACTAGCAAAAAAATGCGCCAAAAAATGTAATGTAAGGCCCTATTTTTTGACCATTTTTTATTTACATTTCATAATATGATCATAATTCATAATTTCATAATATCATATCATTTTAAAAATAATTAGTCTAATTGTAAAAGTTTAATACCAAAGGTTGTGTCCTTTATTTGTTAACAATTCCATCTTTGTAAGCAGATATGCATATCGAAATAAATACAGATTTGAAGTTTTGCAGTCCATACAGGTTGAAGGTTCACATTTTTTAAGATACTCAACTGCATTTTTTCAATTCTAAACTCGGCCTACTGCGAATCAAAATCCATGATAAATTACCGATATTTTGCTTTGCGTTACAAATATCGGAAAAAGTTATTCGAACAAGTTGTTCCAAATATTATTCTAACCCCAAATACCAAATTTCATAACAAAATTCGCACTTTTAGTTTTTTCATTATTTTTAGTCAGGACCCTAAAATTCGTTGTCCCGAGATGCACGCAACGACAACGGGGCCGAAAAGCTAGTTAGCTTCCGTTGGTAAATCTCCGGGCAGCGTGTGATGGCACCGTAGATGCCACTGTTAGGAGACCAGGGCTCCTTAAGCGCCTGCTGCGCTGCGCGGAGCATTAGCAACGGAGGCTGGCCGGCTTCTCGGCTCCGTTCATGCATCTCGGAATATCCCAGGGTCCTGCCTACAATAATAATAAAAAAACTAAGACGCAATCATGCGTTCTAATGCTAATGCTCCGTGCGTATGGATATTTAGTGATAATATGGAATTTACACGTTGTATAATAGTGAGAGTGCTTGTTGTTTTTTGCGATTCAAGATAAACAAAACAGTGTAGCGCGTGTAAAAAATTTATGGAGAGGCTAAGCCTCCCTTGCTTCCTCTGACGAGCCGCCACTGCTGTTGGTTATTCCCTGTTCATACTTCTTCTGTGTGTTGTTATATTTTAGTAGTCCTATGTTGAATTGTTTTCCAATTTTTTCTTTTGTTTTATTGTTTTTCTTTATGTTATGCTCGATTTTGTATTCTGCTCTCACCAAGTAGTGGTCCGAGTTACAGTCCGCTCCTCTCATGCTCTTTACATTTATTACATTGTTTGCATGTTTTTTCTCTATTAAAATGTGGTGTATCTGATTTACTGTCTTTTTATCAGGGGAAATTCACGTTCCTTTATATATCTGTATATGGGAGGCATACTATCCTAAGTCCATTTTTTCAGAAAAATACATTATTGCATAACTGGGATCGGAATACCCTATATTATTCAGGGGAATACTATACTAAGTCCAAACTCTTTTAGAAACGAAATTAGACGAGAAACTATGTATACTATGTCCAGTTTGCTTTAGAGATATATAATCTTATCTGGACTTAAACTTATATTCCTCCAAATGAAATATTATAAACCGGATCCTAAGTCCATTATAGGATTATATGCCTCTCAAGGAAAATATATCAAGTATATATTAAAATATACACACACGTGTGCATTTTCGTGGAACTTAATCTTTGTAAAACAAACTCAAATTAAATGCATAGTATATTAAGTGCACATCAAGTGGTAACTGTTTAGAATATTGGTTTAGTAATTTTATGGTTTACAGGCCGCCCTAATTTATTGTGTTTATGTCTTTTGGAGATTGGATTTAATTATTACTTAATTTATTAGGATGTACTAAGCAGTATTTTAACGAAAAATCGTCATTAAGGACAGACAGGCGCATTCTGAAAATAATATAATATTTAGTTTTTAACGTACCAGCATAGCAAACAGATAACAGATTTAAAGTCGAAAGCGTGTTATTTTAGAGAAGGTATTTAGTGAGTCTTTTATTGCTTTAACAATGGCTTTTCGCAAAAGAAGTTTAAGGATATTAGATTTGTCGCTCTCCGACATACCTAAGTCTTTAAATACAGACCCCAGATTACAAAAAGGGTAAGTTTTTATCACTAATTTACTATTTTTTTTCAGTCAGTCGTGAAAAAATAAATGCAATATTTACTGCTTTTCTAAATGTTAATAAAAATATCTTTAATAATAATCATTTTATTTAAACTCTGCTTCCGTTGTAACGAAACTTTCTATTGCAGCTGAAGATAAAGAAACCCTACCACATCACGAACTTAGCGATATATGCGGCCAAGATGCAGCCATCAAATCGGCTAGTGTTGCAAAAGAAAATCACTCGAAACAAAGTTCTGTGGTAAGTGCCAACCTTTATTTAAGTGACAGCGATGACTCAATAAAGGATAAAGATTATCAACCAGATTCGGACACTGATTCAGATGAAAGTGGAAGTAGGTTTCCTGTACCTTTATCGGCATTTCCAGAAGGTGTGCCAAGTACATCTAATGCTGTACCAGACTCTTTACCTAATACAGTAGAAGATACTAGAAATCCCAATCGTCTAATGAGAAAAGTCGTCAATAAAACAAAAATAAAGCAAACAGGAAAGAAACGAACACGACATGTTCTTAACTGGAAAGCGAATTGGAGAAAAAGAAACTATGCTGGTGGAAGGGCCTATGTTAGTAAGAAGGGTAAGGATGTTCCTTGCAAAAACTTAAAAATGTCATGCGGAACATCTTGCCGCATGAAATGTGGTTCAGAATTATCTGAAGCTCAAAGGGAAGATATTTTCAAAAAATATTGGAATGATACAGCAGATTATAGCATCAAAAGGCAATTTATATTATCTTGTGTACAAACGAAACCTACAGAACGAAGTAGGTCGCGCTCAGGAGATGAATCTAAACTAAGATCAAATACTTTGGTTTACTCTTTTGTAATTAACGGTAATAGAACTGTAGTTTGTAGAACCATGTTCTTAAACACGTTAAGTATTTCACAACAAGTAGTGAAGACTGCTTTATCAAAGCGACAGGATGGCGGCATGGTTCAATGGGATCTTAGGGGCACTCATGAGCCAAGCAATAAGACAGCAGAAACAATTATTCATTCTGTGGTATCACATATTTCATCTTTTCCCATATACGAGTGTCACTACAATCGGGAAAGGTCCAAAAAGAATTATTTAGGGTCTGATTTAAATATTGAAAAAATGTATAAATTATACGAACAGGAAAAAACAGAGAATAAGGATGCTACTGAAGACATAGCAAAGCCCTGGCTATATCGCGATATATTTAATAAGCAATTTAATTTAACATTTAAACCCCCAGAGGTAGACACTTGTGACGACTGCGATATGTTTGCAGCTAAAATACGAGCAATTGATAATGATTCTGAGAAACAACTGATTGAGAACGAGAAAGATACGCACTTAAAAGAAGCAGAAGACAGATATAAATTTAAATCTATTGATATGGCCGAAGCAAAAGTAAATATAAAGCACAAAGTACTGACTGGTGATCTACAAAAGTGCCTTCCAACGCCATATTTGACCAATTGTGTAAATTTTTATAAGCGAAAATTATGGACTTTGAATTACACTTTATACGATGGATATAATAGTGCTGCGTATTGTGTAATGTGGGATGAAACCAAAGCAAACAGAGGAGGAAATGAAATTGCTTCGGGAATTTTAAAGTGGGCTGATCTAAATATTCCTTCATCTGACGTCGAATGTGTAACCATATGGGCAGATAACTGTTGGGGCCAGACCAAAAACCTATGTGTAGTTATGTGTGCATTTTACCTCATTCAAAGATATCCCAAACTACAAGTAATAGATTGTAAATTTCTTCCAAAGGGGCACACGCATATGGAATCCGATTCAGTACACGCTAATATAGAAAGGAAACGGAAAAAACTACCCACTCTAACTATATTAACACCCTGGGACTGGCAACAATTTATTCGTCAGTGCTCAAATAAATACGAAGCTGTCAACATGGAACTCAATGATTTTAAAAATTTTGAATGCTTATATTCTTCAACAGGTCCATTTATTAATCGGAAAATAAATACTGATAGAGGGGCATTTCAAATTTCAAAATCAGTGATCTTACGTGTTACCAAAGAAAATTTTGGAATGCTTCAATATAAAACATCATTCAACAGTGACACTTTTCAAATGGTTGACTTAAGACGAAATAAAAGAGGTGATATCATTTTGCCAGAAACTTTACCACAAATGAATATGCAATTGATTCCTATATCAACAAAAAATATAGTGATCTTATGGACTTACTCTTATACTTGCCATCCTATTGCCATGATTTCTATAAAAATCTGCCACATTCAAACGAAGAATCCGAGTACCCTAATGATAATGATGACATGTAATTTGAAAACTGTATGTTAATTATAACTAAATAAAATAAATAAAGAAATATTGACGAGTTTTTTTACACAGATAACCAATTTATGAGGACTTAGTATATGTGTATTATAAATATAAGGAGTCTTATAACTTAGAGGTAATATATCCTAAGTCCATTATTTTATTATCTTTAAACCCTTACTTTACTTTCAAAATACCACAGCAAACTATATATAATACTATTTTTAAATACCGACAATAGTTTTCACTACAATTATTAATTACTTATCATTTTTTGAACAAACATCAAATATAATGTTTAAGTGCTCCTCCTGTAAAATTATGAAAATGTGACTTAGGATAGTATGCTTCCTATGTACAGATATATCTTTTCGGCGTAATTATGTACTTCTTATCACCATTTGCCTTTCTGTTGCAAAGCCTATTATTCTTTGGCCATTATCGTTCGACACCTCATGCTTACTATATTTCCCTATTATGTGCTCGTATATATTCTCTCTTCCGACTTTGGCGTTGCAGTCTCCCATTATTATTTTGATGTCAAACCCTGGTAATTTATCATATTCTCTTTCCAATTGCTCGTAGAATTCATCTTTTTCTTCTTCTGTGGCATCTTCAATCGGTGCGTGTACATTTATTATACTTATGTTTCGTTTGTCCCCTTTTAATCTTATTGTGCATAATCTATCTGATATTGGTTGGAATGCGATTACTCTTTCCTTCCATTTTCGCTGTACATTATAAAACCTGTTCCTAACCTTCTGGTTTCTCCCCCGCTTTTAAAAAATACGACGTCTTCTATTTCTACTATTTCTGTCTCCAATTGTTTTGTCTCTTGTAAAGCTATTATTTCTACATTATAACTTTTAATTTCTCTAATTAATTCTTTGAGTTTTCCTGTTTCGTATGTGCCTCTTACATTCCATGTACCCAAGTTGACTTTAGTTTTCTTTTTGTTATTTTTACTTATTGCCTTGTCCATTGCCTGCGTCGTTTCCGTCTCATTTATCTCTGTTGCAAACTGTATCTTGTCATTTTTCGGCTTTTCTTTTTTATTGCTGTCTTGATTTGTTTTATTTCCATAGTTCGTAATCCTCTTCTTTGCATTTTTCGTCGTCATTTGTTTCCTTTCATTGCTGTTGCTTAGTTTTTTGCTTTGGTCTCTATCACCAACGTTTGGTTCTTTCCATCCCAGCGCCATATTTCATGATCGGCATATATTTTCTTATACCCTACTTTCACTTTTCTCCCTTCCTTTCTTAGTTCTTGCGCTTTTTGTCTGACACGTTTCTGTACAATTCTGTCGTTCTTTGATAGGTCATCGTTGATATAAACTAGACCTTCTTCTCGATTTCTCAATTTGGTTTTGTTTCGCATGATTTTTCTTTTATCTTCTTCCTTTTCAAGCTCAACCAAACAAACTTTTTCTCTTAACTTCAGAGCCTTCTCTATTTGTACATCTACTTCTAATTCTGTCTTCATAAAATTTTTCATTGCATGCTTTAGGATATCTGGGTCATTTGTATCTATGTTCAAACCCTGTATAATTATATTTTTTCGCCTTTTTTGATTTTCTAAACTTTCAAGCCGTTCTTCTATTTGATAAACTGCCTGTTTTAGTTTCGTGTTTTCTTCTCTTAATGTTATATTCTCCTGTCGTAGCTCTCTTATTTCATCTCTATATTCTTTCTGCTCTCTACGCATCTCACTAAGTTCTCTTGATTGTTCCTCGATTTTTAAACTTACTCCTGCCATCATTTCCATAATTTTTTGTACATTCTCCTCCATTTTCTCCTTTCTGTAGGAGGGAAATCTGTTTATTTTTCGACTTTTGTTAAAAGCCCGTTCCAATTCTTCCTCTTTTCTCTTCTTGTCGTTTTCGTCTGAAAAGGACTCATATTAGAAGCAAAAAATATTAATTTAGATACTATCATGGCATGGATCCCAGGGCACTCTGGTGTATTGCGGAATATGAAAGCTGATTTATTTGCCAATGTAGGTAGTTATCTCAATTGTCCAGTAAACATAAAGGTAAAGAAAGACGACTATTTTCCTTTTTTTAAATTTTCCCACTGGGATAAAAAATAAAGTAAAAATAATAAATTTACATAAGTACTATATAAAGTTATATTTGAAAGATTCCTTAAACTCTGTTATAAAGGTATTGGTATCAACAGCTACAACCATTGAGACATCGTGATAAAGGCTGTACGGCACTGGGGTGACAGTCTCGCAAACTGTTCCTTTGGGACAACAGGTTATGTATGATACAGAGTTAAGTGGCATTCATATTATTCATGTTGGTAACAAGATGACTTGACAGCGAGGTGACGGTGACAGGAGTTAGGTGCAGGGTTGTTAGGTTAGCGTTACCGGCATGTAAAAATGTGAACTAAAGTACTTGTTAAACATACAATAATTATTTAATATAGTATTGTATTTGTTTTATTTATTACACCTTCCATCAGGCTTATACATGGTGTCAGGTGTGATAATCTTAGCATGGTGAAACCATTTCTTGTTTGGATAGATACTCAACCGTAAGCTTGTAAAACGTGAGTATTATTTCTTGGTATCATCATGGAATCCACGTTTAAGCCACCTGAATCTCTAATATTAGACGGGAATATATCTGAAAACTGGCGAAAATTTAGCCAAAAGTTTGATATATTTATGATAGCTACGGACCTAACCTCCAAACCAGAAAGTAAAAAGCTGGCAGTTCTCTTAAGTCTGGTGGGTGATGAGGCATTAGAGCTGTGCAACACCTTTACATTTGCCGAAGATGAAGACAGAACAGTAACTTATGTTAAAAAGAAGTTTGAAGAATATTGTTCACCAAAGAAAAATGTTATTTTTGAAAGATTTAAATTTAACAGTATTAGCCAACAAGAAGGGCAACCCTTTGACTCATTTGTTACAGAACTACAGAAAGCCATTAAAACAACAGAGTATGACCAACAAGACCAGATTATCAGAGATAGAATAGTAATGGGCATACACAACAAAGCAACACAAGAAAAACTGCAAGAGAGTCAGACTTAACGCTAATGCAAGCAGTTGACATATGTCGAGCGATAGAAATAAGTAAAGACCAGTCTAAAATGTTACAAAATGAGTCATTAATAAACGCAGTTCAACGAAGAGAACCAAGACATGTTCGTGTGTGTACCAGATGTGGATACAATCATGTGAGAGATGATCGATACCCACCCAGCAAACAGGTTTGAGCCCAGTTACGTGATAATTACGTTAAATTTACGGCAAATTTCAACGAATACGTAACTCGGTGATTTATGACGGGAAAAAAACGTATTTCAGTGCCAAATCATTCACCAATATATTAGTGCTTCCTTTATACATGTTTGACATTAGAATAATGTAAAATCATAATGACGAATATTGTACATGTTTTTTATCATAGGTGTGAATGTCGGTTACATCGCAAAGGTACGTTTATTTCACGTAATAATCACGAAACAGAAATAACTTCCTTTGGTTAAATTTTGAGAAATATTTTTGAAAAGAAAATTTCACAACGGTGTTGATTAAATACGTATCGCTTGAATTTTACTCCCTGTATTTTATGGACGTCGAAAAATTAGATGTATTCCACGTAAAAGTAATGTAAATAATACCAATATTTAAACAAAAAGTTTATGATTTCGCTTTTAAAATCATTTAGCATAACTATTTCAATCCAACCTTGATTTGAAGCTATTTTTGTTATTTTTTTTTTCTTTAAAAATATCACAGCTAAAATGATGTCGACTCTAATTTTCAAATCGCGCGCGGTGATGACGTACTACCAAGCCTTTCTCCTCTTTTAAATACTGTCACGTGACCACGATACGTGATTAACATAGTTGGTTCGAAAACTAAATTAATCGATTTATCGAATAATAGATACGTTTCGATAGGATTATTTTTTTTTATATTATTCTGGTATTGAAATAGATTTTTAATAAGACCAATTAGGTAATAGCAGAAGAAACTTAAAAACAAAAAGAAAATACGTAATACTAATTTAAAGTAAGTAGAATAGTTTAACTGTAATTTAAAAATAATCGATTTTTATAATCGATGATCACAACCTCTAATTCTCTAATATCAGCTTCTCACATTTCACATTTCTCACAACAAAAAGTGAAAGTGAAACGTGAAGAGCTTTATTTCCCTCGTTTTATTTTAGGCGGGTTTATTTATAATAATGCCTTTCGTATTAACGTTTACCTCACTGCTCGAGGGTTGAAGTGCCGTGAAAAAACAAGAAAGTGTCGTCAAAATAAAAAGTGACCTGTGTTGTGTTTTGTGTTGGCAAATTTTTTAATGCGTCTTTAGGTCGGTAGCATTTTTGGTTCATTATCTTGTATAATAATTATACAAGACAAATGGTTAAAAGTCTCTAAATTCTACTAAATAAATACATTGTTAATACTTTATAGGCTTGTTTTATTTATGTCATATGAGGATAATAATTACGTGATTCGTAAGTTAATTAAGGACGAATTATTTACGTGAACCGAGGACGTATCTTTCACGTGAATACTATATAATATATACTTACATTCCCTAAAAGATACGTTAATCAACACGTATTTGCAACGTGAATTTCCCGAAACATTTTATTGGTATTTAAGGTGAATAACACGTCTATTGAAGACGAGTTATTCACGTAATTTAAAGACGTATTTTCAATGTGACATTCCAACCAAATTTTCACGTGAAATTCACGTAAGCAATTTACGTATATTGGTGACAAATGTACCAGAAATTCACGTAATTAACACGTCGGTCTGTTTGCTGGGCAGCTTGGGGTAAAACATGTGCCAAGTGTCAAGGGCATAACCATTTTGCAAAAGTTTGCAGGGAAGACCATAAACCTAGTGGGAGCAGTGTGACAAGGAAACCAGAAAGTCCAAGAAAGAGAATGAAAGAGCAGGAGAAGAAAGTGCATCAAGTGACAGAAGCCAGTGTAAGTGATGTGCACAGTTCGGGAAGTGAAAGTGATGGCAGTGCACATCAGTATTTTGTCAGGTCAGTAAACTCTAAATGTAAACACAAACTTGGACCAGATATGTGGTCAGCTGATATTTATGTTAATGATAAGCCTGTGTCATTTAAATTAGATACTGGAGCTGAGGTAAGCACTTTGCCTTTATGTATTCTCAAAGAAATAGCCCCAACAGCACATATTCGTAAATCTAATATATCATTAGTATCATATGGGGATTCAAATTTTAAAATTAAAACAGTAGGGAAAGTTACATTAACTTGTGTTTTAAAAATGATAAAAAATATATATCTTTTGTAGTTGTAGATACAAAAAATCAGGTTCTTTTGCTAGGGTTTAAGGAATGTCTAGAAATAAATTTAATCAAACGGGTAGATTCATTAGTAAGTTCTAAATTTAACAGTTTAAATGATCTAGTAACAAAATATTCACATGTGTTTGAAGGTTTAGGAAAATTTCCAACAAAACACCATATACCCTTGAGGGAAGATACCAAACCTCGAATAACCACCATAAGACGGGTTCCCCATGCTTTACGAAAACGTTTAAAAAATAAACTCTGTGATCTTGAGGCACAAGGAGTCATAACAAAGGTAGATAAACCAACAGAGTTGGTTCACCCACTTGTCATTGTTGAAAAGCCAAATGGGGACTTACGATTATGTCTTGATCCAAAAGAACTTAATGGGGCCATCAAGAGAGAACACTTTCAAATTTCTTCTGTTGATGAAATTGTAACTTTACTTGGTAGGGGACAATTCTTCACTGTTTTAGACATGAAGGATGGATATTGTCAAGTGGAGCTGGATGATGAAAGTGCAGTTTTAATGACCTTTGGTACACCATTTGGTAGGTACCAATTTAATAGACTGGCTTTCGGTATCTGCTCAGCCCCAGAAGTATTCCAAAAAAAGAATTTTGAAATATTTGGAGATCTTGAAGGCGTAGGCCTTTACTTTGATTATTTAATAGTCACTGGTGCCTCAGAAGCAGAACATGACAGGAACTTAAAAAGGGTTCTTGACTGTGCTACCAAATACAACATAAAGTTCAATAAGTCGAAAGTACAGTTCAAACAAACCAGTGTTAAGTACATGGGTCAGATATTTTCAAAGGATGGAGTGAAAACAAGTGATAAATATATCAAAGCAATATTAGACATGCCCACACCAGAGTGCAAACAAGATGTTGCAAGATTTTTAGGAATGGTAAAATATGTAGCCAAGTTCGTGCCAAGCCTATCAAAAATATCTGCCCCGTTAAGAAACTTGACAAGATTGGATGTAGATTGGCAGTGGTCAAGTGAGCATCAGGATTCACTGGATCAACTAAAGCATCTGTTGACTAACTCACCAATCTTGGCAGTATTTGACTCAAAGAAACCAATAGAAATTGAAACAGATGCATCAAAAGACGGACTGGGGGCATGCTTGTTGCAAGAAGGTAGACCTGTGGCCTTTGCATCTAGAAGCCTTACCAAAACTGAGCAGCAGTATGCTCAACTAAAAAAGGAAACCCTGGCTATTTTATTTGCAGTAAAAAATTTCACTACTTTGTCTATGGATCTTGTGTGAAAGTTCATAGTGATCACAAACCACTGGAATCGATTTTTAAAAAAGATTTACAGTCTATTTCCCCGAGAATCCTGAGAATGAGGGTAAAATTATTAGATTATGATTTAGTTGTATGTTACAAACCAGGAAAAACTATGTACATATCTGACACACTGTCAAGGGCATTTCTAAAATACAATAAAAGATCTGTTGATACAGAGATAGAGTGTGCGGTTCATTCAATTGTCAATGATTTACCGTTATCTGAGGAACGAAAAAATCAGTTTCGACAACAGACAATAGCAGACCAGACACCCAACTACAAGTTGTTTTTGACTTTATCATCAGTGGCTAGCCAGAGCAAAAATATAAAATTCCAGAGAATATCAGACACTTCGCCAAAATAAAAGAGAATCTATTTATAACTAATGATCTTCTTTTTCTAGACAATAAATTAGTTGTCCCTTTTTCATTACGAAAGGAAGTTCTAGGATTACTTCATGAGGGACATTTAGGCATAGAAAAAACAAATGCGCATGCACGCCAAATTTATTATTGGCGTGGTAGGGCTATGGATATTGAATCATATATAAGGGCATGTAAGAGTTGCTAAAAATTTGCCAGAAAAAACCCAAAACAAACCCTATTGTCATATCCACTACTTAAAAGGCCATGGGAAGGGGTAGGGTCTGATATTTTCACATATGCAGGAAAAAGTTACGTAGTTTTATTTGACGCATATTCTAACTGGTTAGAGGTATTACCCGTTAGAGACAAAAGTGCTGAGGCAGTAATTGATGAAATTATGACAGTTTTTGCACGATTTGGATCACCTATTTTTTTGTAACTGAAAACATACCTTATAATAGTGAAAAATTTAGAAAGTTTAGCAGAAATTGAAACTTTACCTTGATCTTTCGTAGTCCTAACTATCCACGTTCAAATGGATTAGCAGAAAAAGCAGTCTCAATTGCAAAAAAACATATTAAGGAAAACCATAGATGAAAGAAAGCATGCAGACCTTCAGTCAGCATTAATAAATTATATAAATTATCCATTAAAGGGCATGGGATACTCCCCATCACAACTTCTTAGTAGTAGGAGATGTAAGACAAAGGTTCCAATTTCAGTTGAATTGTTACATCCATGTTTGTGTGAAAATGTTGAAATGAAAATGAAAGCTAAAAAAGAATTAAATGAGACAACTTTTAATAAAAATGCAACAATATTGAAGCCGTTGGACAGAGACATGGATGTAACAGTCCTTGATCACCGTACTAACACCTGGAAGTCTGCAAAATTCTTGAATCAACATGAATCACCTAGATCATACATCCTGGAAGATGACACTGGAAACTCTATCAGAAGGAACAGATGTCACATAAGATCATCAGCAAATAAACATGTTGTAGACCTTGGTGATGATCAAATAAAGAGTAACCACCATCATTTGGGTGGTGATGTTAATGTGGGTCATGAATTGCCAGACAATGAGGGTATTGAAAGTAGGGACCCTCAATCAAGAGAAGTATTAATCCCTGACAATCATACACCTGAAATGTCAAATCCTACTAATACTTACTGTACAAGGTCAGGGACAAAAATTAAAAAACCTTGTAAGCTCAACATATAAAGAAAAAGAAAAGAGGATGTATGATACAGAGTTAAGTGACATTCATATTATTCATGTTGGTAACAAGATGACTTGACAGCGAGGTGACGGTGACAGGAGTTAGGTGCAGGGTTGTTAGGTTAGCGTTACCGGCATGTAAAAATGTGAACTAAGGTACTTGTTAAACATACAAAAAGAATGTGTGTGTGTACTTTGTACGCACGTAAGAAGATATTCTTCTATTATATAATAGGTAATTTAAACGAAGTAAATATACTTAAAAGGTTATTTGTACTTATTTTATTTAAAAATCAATTTAACTTTCTTATCTACCACTTTCAAAAAAGAAGACTATCTTCAAAAATTATATAATAATTTACTTACAATCATAAAATCTATAAAAAAAATAAAAAAATAATAACTTGCTTGGGGCTTGAACCCACTTCACGTCTACCGCGCCGTACGAAAGTTGACGCCATTTCAAACTGCACCAAACTCTCGTATACGTCATGTGGGAATATACACAAACTAAACGTTTACACCATAAATTTATATGAATTTAATAAAATATAAAATAAGAAAACGATACATAAGATGAAGATTTGTAGAAAGTTAACTACATTATTTTGTTTACATTTTCCAAATAGATAGGTATTGAAACTATTAGGTATTTCCAACTGAAACATTTAGAATTACGTACCTGCGGCTTTTCAAAACTATTTAAAAAGTCACTATAATTATAAATTTGATTTTATTTCTGTCCACTCATCAATAAAAACTAATATTATACAATATTTTTGTTTACCGATAACCTCCATATTGAACAATTATTGACAGATCATTTCAAAATTTCAACACCCAATCAGAGCCCGTATAACAACTAATACCATACTGTCGGTGTGCGCATGCGCGCGGATCAATCAAATTTTACCCTCAATCGATTCGCCGCTAAAGAAGAATATCTTCAATAATTATTTAATATAGTATTGTATTTGTTTTATTTATTACACCTTCCATCAGGCTTATACAGGTTACACTCCATAGTCATTATAGACCTTACCCTCGCAAGCGGAGCTCTGCGAGAGGTTGACTGTCTTTCCCTTGATACTCGTGGGACCAATATGGAAACTCAAAATCAAACAACAAAAAGAAAAAACTCAGGGCCAAAGGGTTTCCGAGGCCGATGGCCTAGGGAACTCTACAGTTCCTAAAATCGAAGGGCAGGGAGCTTCTAGCATAAATCCGAACGCCGAAAGGCCAGTAAGTTCTAAAGAAAGCTCCAAAGCTGATAGGCAAAGAACCACAAAGTCTGTCAGAGTGACAGCGTTGGAAAACGTTGATCTCATGACAGACGAAGACATTTGAGTTGCAAAGCTATCTGACATCTCTAAAGCCAAAATCGGTGGGCTGGTGAAACAAGGCCAAAATTACATACAAGCCAAAAGAGCTGTAATCAAGGCAACTTTAATCAAGGCTGCTTAAAGGGCAAAAAAGATGTTGTCAAAGCCATTAGAGACCATGACAAACTAAAAACAAACACAGAAGGCCAAAGGCCCAAAAAGGCTAAGGTCAGACGGAAGGAGGTGGATAAGCTTACGGCAGTCGAAATAGCCATCTTGGGTGCTTATGAAAAAATTCCGGAAGCAGGACCACAGGTTCGCTTCGGAGTACCTACCTACAGGCCGGATTTACTAGAACTTAACTGTGCGAATGACAAAAGTGCGCGGTGGCTTAAGGAGGTAATTCCAACGCTGAGGCTTTGGGAGAGTGCATCTGTCAGGGTTGTGGAGGGGGAAGATATACCTAAGACGCTAGGTACAGCTAAATTGTTACAGCTACCTATTCTAACTAGGTATAACCACAGAAATAGGACAGAAAAAACTGGTGGTGTGTTCAGCCTACTTTCCAGGTGATGAGGCTCTGTTTCCACCAAGCATTATAAGCGATATAGTTGCATATTGTTTAGGAAAAGGATTAGGTATACCTACACCTCATTATACGAATAAGATGTGATAACGCACACGTCGCACACCACACCATATATGGGGCAGGGCAGCACAGACATCAACGTAAGCGGTGAGTCAATTTTGAATTTCATCTTATCTGAAGGCTTGGTTATATCCAATATAGGAAACAGACCAGCTTATATTCTTGTGCCTTTTCGTTTTCTTCAAGAAGTCCTCTTGAAAATAGTTCAATATAGATAGGTACCTAGATTCCTCTTGGTGTTTCGTCCATTACTTCTGTTAAGCCTTTCGATACTCCATTATTATTATAATTACACTCAATAGTCTACTCTTATAATATAAAAAACTACATAATAGGTACCTATGTATGAAAACAATAAATATATTATTTGAACCTATAAACCGCAACAATCTTAATAATAACGCCATAAATAGATATAGACCTATTCCAATCTATGGCTAATATTATTTATGACTGTTTAGACTTCATAATATTATATTATAACGTTTACTGAATTTTATGGCATAACTTAATTAGTATTGATACATGACGTGACATGACTACATCACTCTTATCAAGTAATAAGTTCCACATTTCTGAAAAATTAAAAAATCATCTTAAATCGTTTCTAAAATAATATGCTAGTGCCACCTATTCAATATTTGATGTAGTTCTAAGTACTGTCCTCTATTGGACATAACTGGAAGCTGTACATGTACTATGATAGTATTCCTGTTTATCTACAGAGCACGTCAATTGTCAGATAAATTATGCATTGAAATGCGCGTTCTGTGCATTCCGTGATTGTTTGCGTCATTTGCGAAAATGTTGGAGCTTCCTATTTGTTTTTTCGTTTGTTGACATTCTGTTTTTGACGTGAGATGAATGTGTCATTTTAATTTTAGCATATACACACAATTTTCCGAAAATAAGTAAATACATTTACTTAACAGTGCAGTGGGCACCTAGTTTTCCAGAGATATGTGAACATTCTGGTAGTAAAGCCACCGGTATTATGGCATTTATTTTGCGCAAAACTTATTTAGTAAAGCATATTGGTAAATTTTCAAAGTAAATAATGTCTAATAACAATTCCTCTATCGGCAAAGCGAGAGGTAGGCCGCCAAAGAAAATCATATCGTGTACCTGGTGTAATGAAACGAAGCTTCCCTTGAAATATGTGTTTCCCACCACAAATGGAAAGAAAGAGTTTTGCTCTGAGACTTGCCTTGCAGAATTCCGAAAGGCATATGTCAAAGGAGCTTGCATACAGTGTGATAATGTTATTAGAGGCAATGCTGCCCCTTCAAAAGAATACTGCTCGACTTATTGTATGAACAAGCATCAAAAGAAAGAATTGGCAAGTACTAGAGTAGCTGCTGTGGCTCCTACTACACCATTAGAGGGTTCTCCTGGACCATTTCAGGTAAATTTGTAATATAATTACTAATATGCATGTGTAGAAATGTCTCTTGACTTAAACGCAACTTTATTAGCAAAAACGTTATTTTTTTTAAAGTGTTAATTGATTGTTTATATTAGCAAGACCTAATCAATTTCATGGGATGCCTTATTAACTGTAATTGTACATTTTTTGATAACAGGTGGATTCTGAGACTAAAATCTGTAACAATACACACAACAAACAAAATAGCAATAACAGGTGGTAGAAATTTAATAACAGCCCTTATTGTGAAACCAAAGAATGTGTGCCAGTATTTGTAAGATCCCTTGGCATTATATGTAGTCATATCGATACATTTTTGGCAAAGTAACCAAAGTGACATTTTTGGCGAAAATCATGTTTCTCTATTAACCCGCCGTTACACGTGTCTTCTATTCGGACGTGGTTGCACGCGTATGAGCGTCGCCCTCACCTACATAAGTTCGACTTATTTCGAAGAAGAATGAATGTCAACATGTATAAATATAAAATGGGTTGTACTCACATATTATAGAAAGTCTCGTATACCAACTTTTTTTATTAATTTAACAAAACAAAAGTAAAAGTAATATACATAGATCAAAAGCAAGTTTTCTTAATTTTCAATTTCAGCAAGCCACTGAAGAAATTAACGTTCTTTACGCGAATTAATTTTACTAAAAATACAAATTAAAATTAACAACTGTTCTGAAGCTATTTCTTTGTGGTATTTATGTAATTAACTATTAATATTTTGTATTTTGATAACGACGTCCGAGGTGGAATTCGAAACGTCAATAAAATCAATTTTTAAAGTTAAATTGTGGCTTATTTCCCAATTAGAATAGGTAAATTTAAAAATGGGTTCTTAACCAGTGGCGCACCTAGAATTTTCCTCTGGGGGGAGGGGGGTTTAGCTTGGGCACCGAAAGTTTTTTGTATTATTTGTGAAAGACAAGTTACATTTTCCTACTTTTTTTATATATATTTCTATATGCTCTGGGTGGGCTTTTAACCCCTAAACCCCCCACTCGGTGTGCCACTGTTCCTAACCTAATCCAAACAATAATATTTTAATTAATCCTACCTAAATATTAAATAAAAACCTAAAAGTTTCTTTGAGATAACAGAAACGTGATTTCACCGTGATTGCACGCGCAGTGAGGAATTCCCTCACTTGAAGAGGGATGTCTCTTCTTTCAACTATCACACAGCATACTGACCGCCAGAAATATTCTATAACTTTTTCATACCCTCTCATGAACCATGCTAAAGGCATTCCTGAGTGCTTAAGGTTATCGTATTAGTTTACACAATTTCATTGGTTATAAACAAATATGGTGAGGGATTCCCTCATAGCGCGTGTAATGGCGGGTTAAACTAACACTATTATTGTTTAGAAGGTGCTTACTACACTTTGGTAGTGTCTTCTGAACAATAATAGCGTTAGTTTAATGGAAAAACATGATTTTCAAAAATGTCACTTACGTTACTTTGCCAAAAGTGTATCGATATAAAAAAGGATTTTATATTTTTTTAAGAAAAACTTTTTTCTTTTTTTAAGAAAAATATAGAGAATGTTTTAACCATACTAAAATAGAGATTTTTGATGGTTTGATAGAAGACGTAATAGGGAACAAATGAAGGATGCTATTTTTTGTCTGTGTGTGTGAGAGAAGATGGCTTGAAAGCAGGTCCGTTAGATCATCAGATTTTTATTTAGGTACTTTATTAATTTAATTTCGTTGAGATCGTTAAACAAATGTAAATCAAATCAATATAATAATATATAATAGTAATTGGGACTGTGCAAGTTCGGCAAAGCGACCCCTATTTCTACGCTCTGTACTATTATTCGCACTTTTAATTATATTGGCCAATTATATTAGTCCTGGTTACTGGATAATTATCAAGGCCATAGTCCAAAAAAATAATAAGAAGAAAAAATAAGATTCAGGTTATGTTATGAAAACATCAACAATTGTATGTAGTAAATAAAATTAGTTATTAAAATGCAGTACTGCAAGCAAAATACAATTAATTAAATTTACCTTTATATAATAATTGCATATCATATCAATATTGTGGAGCAATATATAATTTTTCTGCTTCATTGACAGAAGGTATGAAATATACGTCAATTTGACAATTTCAATTGACAATATGAATTATTTAAGATAATTGCAATATTTCTCCGTGACTCGCGCAGGGTCGTTTCTCGTTTCCCTTTCCAAGTACTTGCACACCACGAATAATAGTAAAAGTGACAGTATGGATCAAAGTCAAGAAAGAGTATTGAAGATGGATCATTTCGTAAAAAACTGTGGTTATGCCAAGAAGAAAATAGGCAAATAAAAATAAATCATCAAATCAATAACGTAAGTCAAGTTCTGAGACTGTTTTCATTTTGCATGTTTAAGTTAAATATTGTATTTAGATAGATAGATAGATAGATAGATAGATAGATAGATAGATAGATAGATAGATATCTTTATTTCCAAATAGGTAACCTAATATACAAATTTTTAACTTAAATACACTTTTCTTACATATAAACAAAATCAAATCAATCAATACAATAATTCACAATAAAAAAAATTCAATAAAATAAATACAAGAAAATTGTGTACATTCACTGTCATTTCAACACAACTATCCCAAGAAAAACCTTTAATTTATTCTTAAAATTAATAACAAATTATAATCAAAATTAATAACGAAATATGCATAATCAAATTAACAAGTTCACCAACCAATAAAAGTTCACCAAAGTTAACCAATTGGTCAACCAATAAAAATAAACAAAAAATATTGTGCACGTCCTCTGCCAATTCAAATACTACTTTAAATTTTTAAGCAAAACCTTTAATCTATCTTTAAAAATTTTAACTGTCCTACAGTCTTTTAATTCATTAGGCAATTCATTAAATTCTCTGAAACCTCTAAATATTAATGAATTCATTGAGCTGCTATAATTCATTTTAGAAAAGTATATGTTATTTTTATTTCGAGTATCGTGTATGTGTGTATTAGGAAAATTAATAAATTGCTGAAAATAATCGGGAGCTATATTGTTTTTAATTTTATAAACCAAAATCAATGCAAAATATTGAAATCTTTGATATACCGAAAACCAGTTCAATGTATTCAGCATTAAATTTATTGGTGTCAATCGGCCCATTCTTAATATTATACGCATACCACGATTTTGTAATTTTTGAAGTTGCCCCATTTTATTTAGGTTGAACAAATATAAGACTGATGCACAATAATCAAAATGAGGTTGGATTATTGAATTATATACATTAAGGGCCGGTTGTTCGAACGCTAATCAACAATGATCATTATCAAATAATTAATTACTGTCAATGTCAACTTTGTTTGGGTTGTCAAAACATAATTAATTACAATTCTGAGACTATAATAAATTAATATAACAATAATTATTAACATAATTAATAATAAATCTCATAATTGTAATTAATTATGTTTTCAGCAACCCAAACAAAGTTGACATTGACAGTTTTGGTGACAGTAATTAAATATTTAATAATGATCATTGTTGATTAGCGTTCGAACAACCGGCTCTAAGTCTAGTTTCTAAAGATAAATTTTTTGCTATTCTTGTAAAAAAGTATAATTTCTTGCTGATTTTTTTGTGTATATAAAAAAAATGATCTTCCAATGAAAGAGTGTTATCAAGTTGAAATCCTAAGTATTTAATAGTTGTTGTTATTTCAATATTTTCACCATTTTTGGATAAATTAATGTTATTTATATTGATTTTGTTATACTTATATCTACTGGTTACAATTAGAGCTTTTGTCTTTGATACATTTAATTTTAACTTTTTTAATGTTAAATAATTATAAACAGTCTCCAGAATTGAATTCATTTTTGCCACTGCATTTTCCAAGCATGCATCACTGCAAGCTATTAATGTATCGTCAGCAAAAAGATTAACAAACTCACAATCAACAAACAGATCTATATCATTCAAGTAGAGAATAAAAAGTAAAGGCCCTAGGACACTGCCCTGAGGTACACCTATATCAATGTTAAGTTCATCTGACATAAAATTATTGAATTTAACCTTCTGCTTGTGATTTGATAGATAATTATTCAGCCAGTCAAAAACTCCACCCCTAATGCCATATTGCCACAATTTTGTCAGTAAAATATTTCAGTCTATGGTCTCAAAGGCCCTCTTAAGGTCTAAGAATACAGATACTACATATTTGTTTTGATCCAATTCAGTTTTAAATTTACTAATTGTCAATTGAAGTGCCGAATCACAAGAGTGTTGCTTTCTAAAACCAGATTGATTACTTATCAAAATAGTGCAGTCACTGAAGGTTTTCACCTCCGATTTCGTTGAACCTCCATTGATTTTCATGAAAATTGGTGTGTAATTAGAGGATACCTCAAGGAACAAAGGTGACATGATGCCAACTTGCGCCTTTACCCTGGGGGTGCATGCCACCCCTTCTCGGGGGTGAAACTTATTTTATTAAAAATAATACCATAAGTCGATAGAGGGACAAATTATAAGCAAAATTTGTTATATAAAGTTATTAAAATAAATCAACACATTTTGAGTTATTAAAGACCAAAGATTTTATTTTTTCGTAAAAAAATGTATGTTTTAAATCAGTTTTTCACGTATAAATCAAAAACTATAAGCTTTTACAAAAAAGTTATTATTACTGAAATTGAAGATAATAAAAAATTGAATACATTCCTCACATAAAGAACTAAACTAATGTTAGTTCAAAGTGAGTTATTGGCAATTGAATGTGTATTTTTTTCGACGAGTACTCAAATCTAAGTATTCAAGCTTAAATAACGGGAAAACGATGCAATGTATAAAATATTCCTGCTAAACATTTGCCAAAGTACTTCGGAATACCTATTTAATGAGCTTCAGAACAAGGTAATAGGGTCAAAATTAAGCAAGTTATAATGAAAATAAAAGAACCGTTTCGAATTTTTTAGGAAAAAGTGAAAAATAAAACATACGCCATTTCCACAAAAATTAAAATTTATAGTAATCCTTACAAGAACTTCTTTATATTTGCATAAGTAATGTTTTCGATAATTTTGGCCGGTTTAGAATGCATATTTTTGAAAAAAAGATATAATTTAAAAAAATCATTATTCTCATATTCTTTTGATAATAACTCCAAAAATACTCAATATACGTAACAAATTATATATAACCAAATTTTTGTTTTTTCTAGGCCAAATATTTTACCTGTTTTACTATTTCTATAAGGTAAAAAATAACCGAGATAGAAACATTTAAATCTTAAATTTTGCTGTGGGAACCATGCAACCGGGGTCATTGAACCTTTACTTTTTAAAAAAGTAAGGGGTTTAAAAGATTAGGTTCAACGTGCTTAAATAGCACTTGGAATTAACTTCCTAACAGTTTTTAGATGAACCTGATATTGTAAACACAAACGGAGTTATTAAAAAAAAACAATAACATTTTTTGGAAAAAAATTTAAAAGATAAATTTTGAAAAAATTTTGGAGCATAAATTTTAACGCTATCAATATATTCGGGGGCTCATTTAATAGATATTTTTAAGTACTTTGACAAATGTTTAATAAGTTTATGTTATAAAATGCATCAATTTCCTGTTATTTCAGCTTAAATACTTAGAGTTTTTTACTCGCCGAAAAAAAAATATATTCAATTACCTATAACTCACTTTTAGTTAACATAAAAAGGTTTTTGTAGTAAGTGGCTTATTTCATTTTTTATTAGCTTCAATTTTGATCATTATAACTTTTTTGTAAAAACTTTCACTTTTTGAGTTATTGATGAAAAATTGGTTAAAAACATGCATTTTTCTCAAGAAAAATTAAAATCTTTGATCTTTAATAACTCAAAAAGTTTTGATTTGATTTGAAAAACTTTCTATAACAAATGTTGCTTGAAATTTGTCCCTCTATCGAAATATGGGGTTATTTTAAATAAAATAATTTTCACCCCCGAGAAGGGGTGGAATCCACCCCCAGGGTAAAAGCGCAAGTTGGCACCATGTCACCTTTGTTCCTTGAGGTATCCTCTAACCACTCACCAATTTTCATGCAAATCGATGGAGGTTCAACGAAATCGGAGGTAATAGCTCATATCCACCTTCAGTGACTCCACTAAAATAGCATTTTTTAAACATGTTCAATAATTTGATCATATAAAACAAGTTCAATCAATTTTTCAATTGGTGGTAGTGTATTGATGGGTCTGAATTCTTCAGCTTTCACTGTATTATTGATTTTTTGAATTGGTACAATTGTACTAACTTTAAGTTGATTTGGAATTTTACCAGTAGACAGAGAAGTATTGATTAAATTTAATATAATATGCCCAATTGTTTCAAAAATGTCTTTGAGAATTTTAGCGTTTAATATATCATGAACTCAGCATTTACTGTCTAATTTATTAACATACATACGTAATTCGTTTAAAGATACTAATTTAAATTTATTTATCGGTAGGTATAAGTTACTATTTTTATTACACCAGGTTTCCCTCAAATCCAAAGCTCCAACAATATTGTTGATACTTACAACAAAGTAACTGTTGAACTGGTTAGCGATTTCCTTGCTATCTTGACATGTTAAATACATACCTGTTTCAAATTGAACATATTGACGTGAACCTTTGGATTTAATGTTCACTAAATTTTTTAACGTTCTCCACATTTCTTTGGGGTTGTGTCTAAATCTATCTATTTTATTAAAATAATAAAGATTTTTTTGAGTTTTTAACAAATTAACAACTTCATTACGATATCTTTTAAAATTACTCCACAACTCCTGTTTAAACGGTTCAAGTGCTGTTTTAAAAGTTCTATAAGCATTATCACGTAATTTTATAAGAGAGTAAACTTCGTTATCAAACCATGGTAGCTTTAAGTTAAACCGGCTGATTTGAATAGGTGCTGTTTTACTGATTTCAATCTCACAATTTAAAAATAACTCATTAAAAATCGAGTCAACATCAACAGAATTCAAATTCCAGTTATAATACATTAAATTAGTTTGAATTTTCAAAATATTACTCTGACTTAAGTTTCTAAATTTCTTAACATTACAATCTTCTGTACTTTTAATATTTCTTAGATTAACAGAAATAATGGAGTGGTCAGTTAATTTTGGAATTTCATGAACATTTACTATGGTATTATTAGTATTTGACAGGACATAATCTACCAGTGTTTTAGATACATTTGTCACTCTAGTAGGTTCTGTAACTAATTGGCAAATACCGTAGCTCAACATTTGATCATTGGCAAATACCGTAGCTCAACATTTGAACACCAAAATGAAAGAGTGGTTCGTTGAAACAATAAAATAGATAGGAATAAAGTACAACTGATTGGAATAGAAATTATGTTTTACATTTTTGTTTTTAACAAATTAATGTCAAATTAATTGAAAAACTGCAGAATGAGGTTAAGGATATGAAATTGCAGAATTCTAGAAACCAAGAAGAAGGATATTGTAAGTGAGGTATTTGAAAGACAAAAGAGAATGAACAATTTAATCATTCATAATCTAGGTGAATCTGTGGATAGAAGAAATGCTGCTTCTGATGATTTGGCTACTGTGATCTCAATTTTCAAGGATATTACTCATGAGGATATAAGTTGTCAAAGCTGTTAGATTTGGTAAGAAAAACAAAAATGGTGCTCGTTCCCTAAAAATTGTATTAACAAATTCTTTTGATGTAATGAATATTTAAAAAAATAAGATTCACGTTGCCAAAGCAAAAAAGATATTTTTAAATTCTGATCTAACTCCCCAGCAACTCAACAAACTCAATAAAGTTAAAGAGGACCTCAAAAAACGCCAAGAACAAGGTGAGAAAGATTTATTTATACGATATGTTAAAGGTATACCTGAAATTTGCAAAAATGATAATTCCACACAAAAAAACTAGACACAACGAAACATATAAGCTCACCTCCTTTATTAATTTATTATCAAAATGTTGGTGGATTAAGAACTAAACTAAAGTCTCTGGAAACTGCCATAGCTCAATGTAATTATCATATAATCATTTTGGTGGAAACTTGGTTAATTTGTGATTATAACGATGCAGAATTAGGACTTATTGGCTATAATGTGTTTAGAAATGATCGCAATCCTGCTTCTACAGGAAATACTAGGGGTGGAGGTGTGTTGATTGCTGTTAAAAATGACAAGTGCGCAGAAAGTGATAATCCCTGATTGTGAAGTAGAACAAATTTTTGTATCACTGAAAATTAATAATAAGTGCATAGTTATGGGTGGAGTTTATATTCCTCCTGCATCCGACCTAAATGTATACATGTTACATTGCAGTTCAGTTGAATATGTTATGGAGAAGTGTGGAAACTTTGTACTGTGTGGTGATTATAATTTGCCAAATGCTTCCTGGAGTAATGACAACTTTGGATTAAATTTTGAATGTCCTGATGACTCTCCTGCTGTTTATTTGGCAAATTCTTTTGGTTATTTTAACATGTTTCAAATAAACACTTTACCTAACAGTCGTAATGTCTTTCTAGATTTAGTATTTACAAATTTAAACATTGTTGATGTAGTATGTAGTTATTCCACTTGATACGCTATTTGATAATAGTATCCATCATTCGCCTATAGTTGTAGAATTAACTGGTTTTGAAAAGCATTATCAACTGAACTACGAGGAATTTTATTATGATTTTAAAAATGCAAATTATATCGGATTAAATGATTACTTCGCAAGTATTAATTGGGACTTACTTTTATCAGATGATGTGAATTACAGCTTAGCAGTATTTTATGATTTTATGTATACAGGTTTTGACTTATTTGTTCCGATCAAAAAATTTAAAACAAGTTCGTTTCCGCTTTGGTTTAATGGTAAATTAAGGAAGTTGATATATTTAAAAAAGAAAATACATAAGCAGTACAAATTATTTGGTAGAAGGGATGATTATTTAAGATTTTCTCAGTTAAGAAATGAATGTAAACAAGTCTCCTCTCAATGTTATAGTAACTATTTGAATAATATTGAGAATGGGATTCTATCAAATCCTCGACATTTTTGGAAGTATATCAATAATAAACGTAAAAGTTATAATCTGCCATCTAGTATGTTCTACGGTGATAGTACAGGTGATAATGCTCAAGACGTAGTTAATTTATTTAGTAAGTTTTTCTCAACTACATATTCTAATTCTAAAGTTAATCAGATCCCAATTTTTAACTATCAGCAGAGTGTAAATGTGAATAATTATAGTATTGAGCTCTCAGACATAATTGATAGTGTTTTAAAGATGCCTTGGAAATTATCGCTTGGACCAGATTGTTTGCCAGCTTATGTTCTCAAGCAGTGCATTTTTACTCTCGTAAAACCTATCTGCTACTTATTTAATTCCTCATTGAGTACTGGCATCTTTCCTGATTTTTGGAAAACTAGTTATTTAACAATAATTTCTAAGTCTGGTAATAAAAATGATATTGAAAATTATCGAGCGGTTTGTAACCAATCTGTATTACCCAAACTTTTTGAGTGCCTTGTAAATAACTTTTTGACATGGAATTCTAAAGATATAATTGATGTTAGACAACATGGCTTTTCTAAAGGTAAGTCTACATGCACGAACTTAATATTGTATACTAATTTCATTGCTAATTCAGTTGAACAGAAGGATCAGGTTGACGCTATCTACACAGACTTCTCTAAAGCCTTCGATAGAGTTAACCATGATCTGCTTATTGCTAAATTAAAAGGCTATGGATTTGGAGGTAAAATAATTGAGTGGATAGGTAGTTATATATCTGGTAGATGTCAGTATGTTAAATATGGAAATTGTTTATCTCAACAAGTATCTGTAACCTCGGGAGTTCCTCAGGGGTCTCATATTGGGCCTCTCTTATTTAATATATTTGTTAATGATATATCCTCAGTGATTAAAAGTAGTAAATTTCTAATGTTTGCTGATAACGTTAATGATGCTCTTTGTTACAGAATGATATTAAAAGCTGAGCTAGTTGGTGTGAGGTAAACATGCTATACTTAAATATAAAAAAAATGTTTTAAAATTACTTTTGGAAGATCAAGAGAGTTTGTAAATTATGATTATTGTATAAATAATGTGCCATTAGAGGCACGTTATAATATTAAGGATTTAGGTGTAAATTTTGATTCTAAATTAACTTTTAAATATCACATTAACGAAACTTCAGCTAAAGCTTTAAAAATGTTGGGATTTATTCTAAGAAACTGTAATCAGTTTTCAGTACAAACTTTAAAAATGTTATACTTTAGTTTAGTCCGATCAGTTTTGGAGTATGGTTCTCTCATTTGGTCTCCTTCATATAACAGTGACATCTACAGTATCGAGAGAGTTCAGAATAAATTCTTGAGGGTATGTGCTTACAAGATTGGTTTTATTAGACAGCAATACACATATGATGATATACTGTCAATACTAAATATCTCACCACTACATCATAGAAGGTGTCAAGCGGCTTTATGTTTCCTTTTTAAGATTATAAATGGATATGTTCAAGATCCAGAGTTACTAAGTTTAATAAGTTTTAATGTTAATACTAGAAGAACTCGTAACACTGAGATTTTCAACATTCCATTCCACACTACAAATCATGGTCAAAATCAACCCATTACAAGAATTTTACGAACTGCCAATGAGCACAGCAATAGTTTAGAGTTATTTGGAATATCTGTAGCAACATTTAAGAAATCAGTTGAGAGATTTTGAGCATTATTTAATAACATAAGCTACCACTTTTATTGAATGTTGTTTAATTTTAATTTTTGGTTTGTTTTTTTTAACGCAACCGGTTGAACCTATGCTTTGTAAAGGTTGACGTCGTATTTTTGTAAAAATGGTATATCCGTAAAATAAATAAATAAATAAATAACGTTTTGATCACCAATCCGGAAAACCATTTTTAAAAAAAGATTATTATAACAAGCAGTTATTTTAACCTGTAGTTGTTTATTGTTATACTAATACGAGAATAAAAAACCGCTAATCGCTGTAAAAATGAGTGCCGCATACAATATTCCAGCTACAAAAGAGCTGATATGAATATTACGGAAAGATTCGATTATACGGATATTATATTATATTCGCCACTGGCGAGAACTGCTATTCTCTGGGATTGTAATAAAATAAAACAGGTTAAATTAACTCCTTGTTATAATAATTCCATCCTCCTTGTTATAATAAAACATCAGTTAATTATAGTTATTAAGGTACCAAGCGTATGATAAGGATAATAACGCTTGAAGTCAATGGTGTATATACCGAGGGCCTTTGGCCTGAGGGATATACGTTGACCGAAAGCGTTATTATCTCTAATACCTGTGGAGCCTTTAACGTGTAATGTCCAACTATATTATTCTTTATATTCAAAAAATTTGAATGAATTTTGAATTAATTAGTTTTTGAATAAGTACATTTACCAGCAATAGTCGTAACTTAATTGTGGTAACCATAGTTATACTTAGGTTGTTATTTGTCAACTTGACAGTATTTAACTAGTTATTTAAATTTAATGCCCTAGGGCGTTATTTTTCAATATAACGCCCTAGGGCATTATATCATACTGACTTCAAAATCATGTCATTATTTGTCAAATAATATACCATTCGGACATTAAATAATTTTCATTACAACAATAATAAAATTGCTGCTCAATCCCATATGAACATAATACTAATTTAAGAGTGTAGGAATGCACAAAAGATCTTTATAGTTATAGGTCGAATTGCGAAGAGGCTGCATAGCCTTAACAACCTCACATAATCTAATCTAAGAGTGTAGGTGCAAATATTTTATGGCTTTCTCTACTTTTTTTCTGTACACAACAAATTATATGTAGTAAAATTCTCACTGGTATGGAGATTAGTTAATAATCAGCCCTGTGATGGATGACCGAAGTTATCTTTAACGTAAAGTTATCCTGTAGTTAAGTTATAATCCTCGAATTGGTGTGATGTATCATATTTAACTTAACTACTTGCATTATTTTGTGACAGTTCTTGAGTTATCTGATATATCAACTGTTACTTTATAACGCGACGTTAAACCTCAAGTTATGAGATAACTCTGTAGTTATGTAATGTTAGGTTCATTTTTTGACTTGTGTTAGAAATCAAGTGAATATTCAACAAAGAACGCTGCTTCAGGTTGTCCTAGGATTTTTTGCGGCATGTTATTAATTTAATATCAAATATAAAGCAGTGCAAAAATAAAAATATCAAAAAATAGACCTCAACTAACTATTAAAAGCTTGTAGGTAATAATAAGATTAAAACAGTAATTAACAATAAAAAGTAAAGCTAATAATTTAAGAATAGAAGGGTACTACAATTTTAAGTATTTTTGGCATCCAAGCCAGTTTTTCAGCATCCACACACTTACACACACACTTACACACACACTTACACACACACTTACACACACACTTACACACACACTTACACACACACTTACACACACACTTACACACACACTTACACACACACTTACACACACACTTACACACACACTTACACACACACTTACACACACACTTACACACACACTTACACACACACTTACACACACACTTACACACACACTTACACACACACTTACACACACACTTACACACACACTTACACACACACTTACACACACACTTACACACACACTTACACACACACTTACACACACACTTACACACACACTTACACACACACTTACACACACACTTACACACACACTTACACACACACTTACACACACACTTACACACACACTTACACACACACTTACACACACACTTACACACACACTTACACACACACTTACACACACACTTACACACACACTTACACACACACTTACACACACACTTACACACACACTTACACACACACTTACACACACACTTACACACACACTTACACACACACTTACACACACACTTACACACACACTTACACACACACTTACACACACACTTACACACACACTTACACACACACTTACACACACACTTACACACACACTTACGACACACACTTACTTACACACACACTTACACACACACTTACACACACACTTACACACACACTTACACACACACTTACACACACACTTACACACACACTTACACACACACTTACACACACACTTACACACACACTTACACACACACTTACACACACACTTACACACACACTTACACACACACTTACACACACACTTACACACACACTTACACACACACTTACACACACACTTACACACACACTTACACACACACTTACACACACACTTACACACACACTTACACACACACTTACACACACACTTACACACACACTTACACACACACTTACACACACACTTACACACACACTTACACACACACTTACACACACACTTACACACACACTTACACACACACTTACACACACACTTACACACACACTTACACACACACTTACACACACACTTACACACACACTTACACACACACTTACACACACACTTACACACACACTTACACACACACTTACACACACACTTACACACACACTTACACACACACTTACACACACACTTACACACACACTTACACACACACTTACACACACACTTACACACACACTTACACACACACTTACACACACACTTACACACACACTTACACACACACTTACACACACACTTACACACACACTTACACACACACTTACACACACACTTACACACACACTTACACACACACTTACACACACACTTACACACACTTACACACACTCTGACACACACTCTGACACACACTCTTACACACACTTACACACACTTACACACACTTACACACACTTACACACACTTACACACACTTACACACACTTACACACACTTACACACACTTACACACACTTACACACACTTACACACACACACACACTACACACACACACACACACACACACACACACACACACACACACACACACACACACACACACACACACACACACACACACACACACACACACACACACACACACACACACACACACACACACACACACACACACACACACACACACACACACACACACACACACACACACACACACACACACACACACACACACACACACACACACACACACACACACACACACACACACACACACACACACACACACACACACACACACACACACACACACACACACACACACACACACACACACACACACACACACACACACACACACACACACACACACACACACACACACACACACACACACACACACACACACACACACACACACACACACACACACACACACACACACACACACACACACACACACACACACACACACACACACACACACACACACACACACACACACACACACACACACACACACACACACACACACACACACACACACACACACACACACACACACACACACACACACACACACACACACACACACACACACACACACACACACACACACACACACACACACACACACACACACACACACACACACACACACACACACACAACACACACACACACACACACACACACACACACACACACACACACACACACACACACACACACACACACACACACACACACACACAGACACACACACACACACACACACCACACACACACACACACACACACACACACACACACACACACACACACACACACACACAATACAGGATTTCTAAATAAGTGCGGCAAACTTTAAGGGATAATTCTGTATGAAAAAACTCATGCTCAATCAAATATAGTTTCTTTGAATATGCAGTTCACTCTGTAGTGACTGTACATAATTTTAGTCAAAGTCTTATCGGTTGTCATGTTTCAGTTATCACTTGAACACTTCCGTGAACGACGATGTAAAGATGACGTAAATTGGTCGTAAATATCAAAATAATAGAACAAGTGATGGAAACTGAATACTCGGGAGTAAAACTGTCAAGCTACGAAAGAGTGGAAGAAGAAGTACAAAAACAAGTGAACATGGCGAACACAGCAGCACGATGTCTCAACAACACAATCTGGAGACACAAATACCTCACAATGGAAACGAAAACCAGGATATATAAGTCAACAATAAGACCGATAATGACGTACACAGCGGAAACAAGAGCAGATACGGCGAAAACACAAAGACTGCTGGAAACAGCGGAAATGAAAGTCTTACGAAAAATAACAAACCAAACTCTAAGAGACAGGCTAAGAAGTGAGGTAATACGAGCGAGATATGGTATAGAAGAAATAAACATGTGGACCAAAAGAAGAAAGATAAAATGGAATCAACACGTAGAAAGAATGACAGAAAATAGAATAGTATGAATAGCAAGAGACAAATCACCAAATGGAAGAAGATCATTGGGACGACCGAGGAAAAGATGGTCAGACAATGTCAATTGAGGCTAAAAACCGAAGTAAAACAGGCATTGAGCCTATTTATAAAGTAGGAAGAAGAGGAATATTTAATAAAACTCAGTGCTCGATATCTGTCTTTTATTTCCTTAAATTTCATATATTCAAGCAATTAACCACTTCCTCAGTTTTCGCCAAAGAATTATATATTCTCCATTGACGCGCATACGGATAATATTACCCGTATTCATAGTCCTGTCGCCAGGGGGGTTACAACGGCCTTCTTAATTCAGATGGACTTACCCAAGTTTTTTTTATGTATTTTGGCCCGTAGAACACGAATTTTTTGGGTAACAGTTGATCCGGATGTCGATAAGATTGTTATAAACAAAGAAGTTGAGGAATTACATAACAGCGATTTCTCGCAAAACAAACCATTTTTTTTGTGTTTTTTGGGTCATTCTAACCAAAAAATGTTAATACAAGTTTTTTCGTAGGCTGCATAGTTTTCGAGATAAACGCGGTTGAACTTTCAAAAAATCGAAAAATTGCAATTTTTGAACCCGAATAACCTTTGAATAAAAAATAAAATAGCAATTCTGCTTACCGCCTTTAAAAGTTTGAGTCAAAGTATATCTGTTTTGAATATTTGCATTGCTAAAAATTTATTTTTTGATTGTTAAAAAAAGCTATAAACACATAGTGTTTCCCGTGCCTAATACATGCGTTTTAATGCATGCTACGTAGAAATAGCCCCGCTTGCACTTTTACCTCTTCTACCTACTCGTTCGATTTTAAATGAGAAATCATTGAAAACATCACTCAAGCACTAGGTGTTTATAGCTTTTTTTAACAATAAAATAATAAATTTTTAGCAATACAAATAATTAAAACCGATATAATTTGACTTGAACTTTCAAATGCGGTAAGCTGAATTGCTATTTTATTTTTTAATCAAAAGTTATTCGGGTTCAAAAATTGCAAGTTTTCGATTTTTTGAAAGTTCAACCGCGTTTATCTCGAAAACTATGCATCCTACGAAAAAATTTGTAGGAACATTTTTTGGTTAGAATGGCCCAAAAAATACAAAAAAAATGTTTTGTTTTGCGAGAAATCGCTGTTATGTGATTCCTCAACTTCTTGGTTTGTAACAATCTTATCGACATGCGGTTCAACTGTTACCCAAAAAATTCGTGTTCTACGGGTCAAAATACATAAAAAAAACTTGGGTAAGTCCATCTGAATACAGGAGGCCGTTGTACCCCACCTGGCGACAGGACTATCACGCCAATGGGGAATATTAATTTCCTAATTGTATATCAAAAATGGGCAAAAACTATCTCTTAACACCCACCAAATTTTATTTGCATATCTCAACCGGTTTTAGAGCAATAAATCGTCAGTTTGTAAGAAAAATTTCAACATCCCATATCTCGACAACGAAGCATTTGCCGACATGTGTTTATAAAATAAACTGTCATTTCTTTTTCATGCAGAATTACCCCTTAAAGTTTGTCTCACACCCTGTATTGATGAAAGACATGGCTAGTTGTTAAAGTACCTAACTTTTTTATTATCCAACATAAGCGATTGAATCAAAAAACAGAATGTTAAAAATACCTGAGGCTATAGTTGGGTTTTAATTTGAGTACATATTTTATAAATGCTAGAACATTCCACATGGTGTGGTGAACTTTAAGAAAAAAACACAGTTTGATTGGTACACCCGGTATACAATGACAATTTACCTGTCTAGCAACAACATTATTACAGCGATATTGTTAAAGAATAAGGCTACAACATATTAAAAAAATCACTTAAATCAGACAACAGGTTTAGGAAATTCGAGACATCAAAAATGACCTATTTTTAAAGTGGTACGTTAATTTTAGTCTAAGAGCTGGGAGCGGATTTTGTGCGTGATAAGTAATATGGAAAAACTATACGGGGATATGTTGAATTAGTTGTGTACATGACTTTCACCAACGGCCGGAAACCAGAGTTGGGGCCGAGGGTAGTTATAAGGGGTCAAAGTCGCGGATTTTATTATTTTTTTTATGACGCTCATGATCGAGATAGTGCACCAAAATTTGGTAATAAGTAGGTCATGACGTACCTAAGTAAAATCTCTAGGGGCTCAACGCTGCGTGGCCGACAAAGGGGTGGGGGTAGGGGTGAATATAAAAAATATAAGGGGTTTTATGCGACGTTCGTGATTGAGATAGTGCACCAAAATTTGGGTATAAGTAGACCATGACATAAATAATTAAAATCCCCAGAGCCGGAAACCAGAGTGCGGAAGGACGGTAGTTAAAAGGGGTCAAAGTTCCGTTTTTTATTATATTTTTTTGTGACGCTCATGATCGAGATAGCGCGCCAAAATTTGGGAATAAGTAGGTCATGACGTAACTAAGTAAAATCTCCAGGAGTAGAACGCTGCGTGGCCGACAAAGGGGTGGGGCAGGGGTGAATATAAAAAAATGTAAGGGGGTTTTTGCGACGTTAGTGATTGAGATAGTGCACCAAAATTTGGGAATAAGTAGATCATGACATAAGTAAGTAATATTCCCAGAGGCGAAAACCAGAGTGGCGGACGAGGGTAGTTATAAGGGGTAAAAGTCGCGGTTTTTATTATTTTTTTTGTGGCGCTCATGATGGAGATAGTGCACCAAAATTTGGGAGTAAGTAGGTGATGACGTAACTAAGTAAAATCTTCAGGGGCGGAACGCTGCTTGGGGTACAAAGTGGTGGTAGGTAGGGGTGAGTATAAAAATATATGGGGGTTTTTTTGCCGTTCGTGATCGAGATAGTGTACCAAAATTTGGGAGTAAGTAGATCATGACATTACTAAGTAAAATCTCCAGGGGCGGAACGCTCCGTGGGGGACAAATGTTGTGCCGAGTCACAAAAAAAAATAATACACACTGCGACTTTGACCCCTTAAAACTACCCTCATCCCCAACTCTGGTTTCCGGCTCTGGGGATTTTACTTAGCTAAGTCATGGTCTACTTATTCCCAAATTTTGGTGCACTATCACAATCTAGCACGTCGCAAAAAACCCCTTATATTTTTTATATTCACACCTACCCTCACCCCTTTATCGGCCACGCAGCGTTCCATCCCTGGATATTGTATTTAGTTACCTCATGACCTACTTATTCCCAAATTTTGGTGCACTATCTCGGTCATGAGCGTCACAAAAAAAATAATAAAAACGGCGATTTTGACCCCTTATAACTACCCTCATGCCCAACTCTGATTTTTGGCTCTGAGGATTTTACTTAGTTATGTCATGGTCTACTTATTCCCAAATTTTGGTACACTCTCTCAATCACGAACGTCGCAAAATAACCCTTGTATTTTTTTTATTCACCCCTGCCCCACCCCTTTGTCGGCCACGCAGCGTGCCACGCCGTGAGGTTTTACTTAGTTACGTCATGACCTACTTATTCCCAAATTTTGGTGCACTCTCTCGATCATGAGCGTCACAAAAAAAATAATAAAAACGGCGATTTTGACCCCTTATAACTACCCTCGCCCCCAACTCTGGTTTCCGGCTCTGGGGATTTTACTTAGTAATGTCATGATCTACTTATTCCCAAATTTTGGTCCGCTATCTCAATCACGAACGTCGCAAAAAACCCTTTATATTTTTTATATTCACCCCTACCCCCACCCCTTTGTCGGCCACGCAGCGTTTCGCCCCTAGAGATTTTACTTAGTTACGTCATGACCTACTTATTCCCAAATTTTGGTGCACTATCTCGATCATGAGCGTCATAAAAAAAATTATAAAATCCGCGACTTTGACCCCTTATAACTACCCTCGGCCCCAACTCTGGTTTCCGGTAGTTGGTGAAAGTCATGTACACAACTAATTCAACATATCCCCATATAGTTTTTCCATATTACTTATCACGCACAAAATCCGCTTCTATCTCTCCGACTATTTCTACGACTCTAGTAAAATCTTGCGGATTATATTACCAAGCTGACCCCTACTATTTCAATCAAAAAAAACGTAAACTTGTAACATATTTCTCTCGAGAACACACTTGAGAAATTATAAGTTTTAAAATATTATGGCAAATGTTAATAACGGTAGGGGTGCATTTGTACCCCACAGTCACTTTTCCGATAAAGCATGTATGTACATGCAATGAATTTTAAATGCTGTAATGGGTGGAATACCTTTAGAATTGAATTTAATGCGAATAAAAAAATGAACAAAAATAAAAAATATCAAAAAAGATAGGTGAGGAAAAGAAGGTCTGGGATGCAGCTACAACCCGCACCAGCTTACGAGGGTTAAGAGACTCCACAAAAAAAAAAACAAATTTAAAAATTTTTGTTCTTTGTAAGGGTGCAAGCATCCAACCATCAGGATGAAGTTGCGGCGATAGACAGTTGTCTGAGACAACTATCAGGTAGACCATTGTCCACTTGAAAATTTTGTTATCAGTCCTGGCTACCTCTGAAAAGCTGTACAGAATTTGTCCATTTGGCTATATGTACCTGAAAACCTGCATATAATTCTATCTAATCGCACTGTTAGGGTCCTAACCTCCTCAAGAATTTCTCTCCAGTCATCCCTATCCATCTGCCAATCATGTATAGTAGATCCCAAACCCTTTTTTTTCGTGTCTCATTAATTTTGACGTCATATTTGACGTCATCATATGATTTTAAAAATGTCGCAAATCATTACATGACATTTTAGTTAAACCTGACAGTCGTCAGAATATTTAAATACATCAATATTTATACAAATATTTGCCAAAATATTAATATTTAAAAGAGTTTAATGTAAAAATAAATAAATGTAATATCAAATTTTACTATACAATGACCGAATATACCAATGACATACAATATTTGTATTTACGTCGTTGACAAATTTCTAACCTAGAAGTTACAATTGTCATTTTACCATATGATCGATTATTTTTGTGTCAAATTATCTTTACTCGCCTCATTGATTGGTTATCTATTTAGAGTATTGTAATCGCTAACCAATTATACATCTATAAGTAGAAATCCGTTTTAATATTCAAATACCCGTCAAGAAATACATAATTTTCTAAGTTCAATGTATAATAATCACAGAGTTACATTGTTTTCTGTCACTTCCAACTGTAATGCGTTAGAGAGAATTCGATAATCTGTGACGCACTGAAAAAAGGGTTTGAGACGGGCTATATTCTCATATTTCTGGTCTTCATAAATATTATCAAGGAAACTTGTTTTGAGTCTTCCTTTTCTTCTCTAACAAATGGGTCTATCATGGAGTCTTTTTCTAAAGTGGTCAGTTTGTTCCATTCACACCACATGCTCTATCTACCTCAGACAACTTATCTTAATGTATTTTACGATATCTGGTATACTATGTTGGACTCATTACACTATATTCATACTCTGGTATTAGAGTATGAAAACTATGTAACTGTAATAGAGATAAAAATGTATTGAAAGAAACGATACCAACCAATAAAAAAAAGAAATAAATCAAAAAGAAAACGATCTGGACATGGACAATAAAGTGGCAAATAACTTATCTGTGAAAAATTTTTATGAAGCATCAACATTATAGAAAAATCACGAAATAAAAACAGCTGTGGAAATGAAATATCGTAGAAGGATTGCTTTTGCTAAGGTTTGCAAAATGAATAGAGGCAAAAATGAAGAAATGAGATAGCAGATCAATCAAGAACTTCTGATAGAAAAAATTGAGAGCAAACAGTTGAGAAAAAACAATTTAATAAAGAGGATAAAACAAGGAAACAGGCAGAAGAAGGAGAAAACGGATATAAAGAATAAACGAAATTGGACAAAAAAGAGGAAAGATATTAAAGAAATTAATGCACCCCGGAAAAACTTGAAAATGAATAATCATCAAACAATCAAATAGACATTCCAACACTGAAAAGTGTAAGGATTCACGTAAAGAAGCTTGGACAATGTTTAATTTAAATTTAATTTAAGTATGGAACACTCGATGCTGCTATAAAAGACAGAAACATGCAGGGTAGAAAAGCCATATCCATGATGAACGGCATTCTGTGGGACCAGACAATATCTAAAGCGAACAAACAGCTCATATACAATAGCATACTTAAAAGTATAATCACATATGGCAGTGAAGTTTGGCCACTGAAACAAAGAGCGCAGAAAATGTTACTAGTAACAGAAATGGACTTCTGGAGAAGAGCAGCAGGCAAATCAAGAAGAGATCGGATACCGAACGAGAGAATACGAGAAATGATGGGAGTAACACATACAATACTTGATGACATAAAAACAAAACAATTGGTATGGTACGGCCATGTACAGAGAATGCCAGATGACAGGATCCCTAAACAGATTTTGGCATGGACACCACAAGGGAGAAGAAAAAGAGGAAGGCCGAGAAGAAGCTGGAGGGAGGGAATTGAAAAAGAACTAGAGGAAAGAGAAATCCCTCCAGGTCTATGGTTAAACAGAGAAGAATGGCGGTTAGGAGTCGGAAGGCGTCGGAGAACGCTGTAAACCGATAGTAGTAGTAGTAGTAATTTAAGTATAAAAATAAGATCTGGTTTTGAACTCAGTGACGTCAAGGTCAAGGAAAAACCAAAAATCTGAAAAAAAATTTTTGCTTTTTTTAGTGGCTTGTTTTGACCTTAGTAAAAGTACACATTTTAACACAAGTTTTGTGAGTTTCGAAACTCACAAACTCTAACTCAGTTAGAGAAAAATTACAAAAGACCTTTTTGTTCAAAATTGCCCAAAAAAACTAAAAAAATCTCTCCGGACCGAAAAAAAGTTATTTTGATTCAATCAAATTGTATTTTGAGTAGGAAAGTTTTGGGGTAGTTCTGATTTCTTTCATTACCTATGTATTTTGGACTGCTGAATCCGAATATGAGGTTTGCGGACAAAATTTCGTGACGGAACATTGAGTAAATCGCGAAAAAGGCAAAAAGTTTCTGCTTTTTTCCGCTTTTTTGCTTAAATTTTGAAAACTATTAACTTTTAGTAAATGGTCTGTTAACAAAAATTAAAGTACTTAAAATTCTCTACAAATATCATTATTTACTTTTTTTTTTCAAACGAACCGTTCGGTCTAAAGTGCAAGTTGAAAATTGCCAATTTGTAAGGGACTCTGAAACTTTATTTATTATTAGAATGCTTATTTGATAAATTTACATCCTCAATCTAGTGGAGGATGCTGATATTCTAATGATCACAATAGCTCTTCAGATGGCACCGTCAAATGAACAGTGACAGTGGTGGGGGAAGATATCGACCTTCTGGTCACATTGATCGGCCTGTGTAGTCCTAACACAAAAAATTTGTTTTTTCTGGAACCAGGAAAAGGAAATGTTTCGCAAAGCTTCTACAACCCTCATCTGGTTGCTGAAAAAATCCTAATGGACAATATCTTATTCCTACATGTGATGAGTGGTTCTGATACTATTTCTGCATTGTTTAGTCAGGGGAAACTGAAATTCCCTAATGTCTTGCAGAAGAACACAGACTTGCAACCAACCATTGAGGCTTTTAAAGACCCTAATGCATATCAGGATGAGTTTGCCACAGCAGGAAACGTGTTTCTCGTGGCTATATATGGAAGAAACAAAGGGACCAGTCTGAACATTGCCTCATTACCCCCTACCGAATCTGCTGCACGAGAACATTCACTTAGAGTTTGCTATCAGGTGAAGCAATGGTTATCTTTATATCAAGCCACACATAACGAGCAACGAAAAGATCCAAGTGAGTGGGGTTGAAAAAAACTACTAGTGGTCTCGTGCCAGTGTCAACCATTTTGGACCCTGCACCAAACTCACTACTACGGTGTATTTTTTGTAAATGTAAAAAGGGCTGCCAACGCAATTGTGGATGCAGGAAAACGAGCCTCCATGGCTGCCCAATTTGCACATCATGCGAAGGACTGTGTAACAACGTTGAGCCCCCGAAAGATAGCTCTGATATAGACGAAGAAAAGACTGAAGAAAGAGACAGGTATGTAGAATCTCACAAGTTATTTCGTAATCATTCATCTCTCCTGGATATATAAGTCAGTATCACTACCGCTTTTATTATCCAGGATAACGAACCCTCACGCTGACAATGGAGAAATCAAACCCTGAGCCAGGATATGATGCCATCGAAGAACCTCAGCACAATGCGGAAGGTCTGTTTAATCTCACAATCTATTTTGCAATCATCATCTCTCCTTTAGAACTGACACCATCTCTTTTATTTTCCAGAACAAGCAGAATATTTTCCAGACCCATCGCCACCGGATAACCACAGCCAGGAGCTTCTAAAAGACTACGGCTCATATAATTTTATATTATACAGTGGAACCTCGATAAGTCAGATTAATCGGGACCGCGGCCGATCCGACTTATCGAAAATCCGGGTTAGCCGGGGAATATAGTAAAAATTAATAAAATAGGGTATAACTACAGATAAATTCCATTACAGTCAAACCTGCCATATCCGGATCAATGTGGCGACAGACCGATCCGGATATGAAAAAATCCGGATATCAAAACCACTACTTCTTTTATATTCTCTGAAACGTTTTCTCCTTCATACATTCCAGTAATCAATGCCGTCAAAAACTTTCATCGATGGACACGTTTTATAGATTCTATAATACATTATTTCGCCATCTTTTAGTTCTTCTTTTAGTGCGTTGTCCAACAGGACTGCCTTTCTCGGTAGATTTCGGTAGATCCGGACGGCTCAGAACCGTCCGGATATGGGGAGGTCCGGATATGACAGGTCCGGATATGGCAGGTTGTACTGTATATGTAATTGCAAAAAACATAAAGTACCTACATCTGCATAGTAGGTACCTACATCTAAATTACGTAAAGTTGTATACAGTATCCTTCATTTCTTGGTAAAACACTCACGTCAGTTTCGGTTGTGTCAATTTCGTCTGACGAAAATCGGTCCGGGTTAACCGGACTTCCGGGTTATCGGAGGCCGACTTATCGGGGTTCCACTGTATACCATTTTGTATTTTAATTTGTTTTGCATTTTAATTTGTAATATTAATAACCACGATATTTTAAGTTTTATTTTGTTAGAGTCCCGATAACAAAAGTTAACCATTTTAAATACCTAGGATGTTTGATAAACGAGACACTAAATCCGGATGAAGAAATTAAAACTCGTATAGAAATTCCAAGAGAAGCATTTATGAAACTTAGATCTATTCTGAGAAACTCTCAGCTGAATTTACAACTAAGAAATCAAGTTTCTAAAATGTTATGTGTATCCTGTTTTACTATATGGATGTGAAACCTGGACCATGAAGGTTTACATGATGAACAAATTAGAAGCCTTTGAGATGTGGTTGTATCGTAGAATGCTCAAAATATCTTGCATTCAACGCATTTCAAACACAGAAGTCTTAAACAGAGTAGGTCAAGGTGAAGGTGATTTAATCAAGATGATAAAAAAGAGAAAACTTGAATATATCGCGCATATAATGAGAGGTAGCAGGTACAGGATGCTGCATTTAATACTCAACGGAAAGATCGACGGAAAAAGTGGACTACAGTAAAACTCAAATTATCCGGATTAATTGGGACCGGACCCGATCCGGATAATCAAAAATCCGGATAATTGGATTTTTCTCGAAAAAGGCCTTTTCCGGGAAAGAAACGTAATTACAGCAAAACACAATGGAGAACATATACGGTATATATTATGAAAAACAATATAGTATATACAACAATATGTAAATGACAAAGTTTACATTACGTAATATTGACACACAATACTGAATCACAGTAAAATGAATTATTTTTTTACAAACTTGATTTTTTCCTTTTCTCAATCTGATCCGGATAATTGGCTATCCGGATAATAGGAATCCGGATAATTGGAGTTCTACTGTATTTTATGCCGCGCAAGATCGAGAACAATATCGGCAAATTGTCATGGAAGCGCCTAAAATTTGGGCACGGTACTTAAAGAAGAAGAATAGTCCTACCTTATTACAGTAGGGATACTCCTACAGCAGTGATACTGCTTATACAATTTCGACCTTTTTTTTTTTTCTTTTTAATCATTTGTGCGGGAAACTAGCAGAACTTTATCAAATGACAGCATTCTAATAAAAAATAGTTTTGAAAAAGTGGGTTTTGCAGTGACCGTTAGAATTGGAAGTTTTCCACTTGCACTTTAGACCAAACGGTTTGTCTGAAAAAAAAAGTAAATAGTGATATTTGTAGAGAATTTTAGTTAGTTGTTTTCGAGATTTAAGCAAAAAAGCGGGAAAAAGCAGAAATTTTTCGCTTTTTTCGCGATTTAGTCAATGTTCCGTCACGAAATTTTGTCCGCAAACCTCATATTCGGATTCAGCAGCCCAAAATACCTATATAATGAAAGAAATTTGAACTACCCCAAAACTTTCCCACTAGAGGGCTCGTAGAGTACAAATTGACTGAATTATTTTTACAATTTGTTTAAATAAATTAGAACTACTTTTCGACAAGGGCGGATCCAGGACCGATTTTCGGGAGGGGCCATGAACTTTTTTAGGGAGATATACCGGGGCGTCAGGGAGTAATTTTAAAAAATTAGGGATACAATGGTGAGTTTTAAGGCAGTTTTCACACTTTTTTGAATGCCATAAAGGCATTCAAATCTTATTGTTATTAAAGTATTATTAAAGTCAGTACCGACTCCTACACATTTTGTCGGAGCCAAGTGCAATTCTTTCAACAAGTTTAATACTATTTTTCTCAATGCCTCTCCTATCAGGCCTTGTTCTTACCCTCTTTCTTGATTTTTACTAAATATTTTTTTCTACAACCGTGTTAAAAATGCAATTTTTAGCACTCCATACGAGCGTTAAAAATGCTACTTTAAGGCACTAGTGCTTTAAAAAAATTTTAAGGCACTGCAGTTCGTATTGGCCGTATAGGCAATTTTGATGTAATGTCAAAAAAATATAAAAATGGAATGTCAGTCAAGTTCAAGTAAAAGTTTTTGTAGATATTGTCCTGTAATTACGTTTGTAGAAAAAATATTGTATGATATGCGTGTTAAAAAGTACATTGTTAAGGCACTCATGTGAATTGCAGAACTCGCTATCGCTCATTCTGCAAACTTTCACATGCGTGCCTTAAACGTGTACTTTTAACACTTATATCATAAATAACTATTATGTTCTCATAAGTGTCAATGAACTTGACAAAGTCTTCACGAATATTGTTATTGTGTACGTATCTTAAATTTAGAGAAAGCTGTTCCACATGGGATACGTCAAATATGACAGAGAAATAACCTGATCACTATTTGTTCACTTTTCTTCACCACAACATGTTACCAATTGATTTTGACTGGTGCTGCTAATGTATGTTGCTCAGGAAGACGCTGTGGATAGGTGGTGTTTAAAGGTCTTATCTTCTGATGCGATTTTAAATCTTAAAAATTCCCCAAAAAAAATAAAACGCAATACTTGTAAAACAATGGCTTTTGACTGTGCGAAAATACCAACCAACTTCTTTGTTCTAAGTGCTGGTGACCCAAGTAACGCTTCATTTTTTTATTCTTCGTGTGTATAGAGTTATATAAAAGAAATAAAAGTTGTTATAGAAAAGTTACAATATTTCGGCCATGTAATGAGACATCCAGAGAAGTATAACCTTCTACACCTTATAATACAGGGCAATAACGCCGGAAGAAGAGGCCCAGGCCGAAGAAGAACATACTGGTTCGTAATCTGTTTAGAGCTGCCGTAAACAAAGTTATTATTGCCAATATGATCGCCAAAGTTCGATAATCGGATAGGGTAATGAAAGAAGAAAAAGAAGTGTATATAGAATATGGAAATTGATGTTGAAATTGATGGCCGCCAAGGTCGTTCTAACAATTGGCACTTTGTAAAATGATCAACATTTTGATTTATAAAGCATCCTATCTTATTCTTGAAGCTTTTTTTGCTGCTTTTATTCAATTTTAGCCCAGAAAATATATTTATCCCCTGTTTTGTACATATATAAGTGTTTGAAACTAAAAACATTTGAACTGCATTTAATCTTATTTATATTTTTTTAAATTCTCGGAGGGGGCCATGGCCCCCTTGGCCCCCTCCCTGGATCCGCCCATGCTTTTCGAATAGGTGACCTCTTGAACTTTATTCTGGAAAATTTCATGAAAGTGATTATGCAAAAAAAAATCCCTAGGGAATTGTTTTCCGAATGAACCGGATATTTTTGCCTTGTCTCATAAGTAATTGTAAAGATATCAGACATTGAGTTACATAATTTGAAACATATTTAGTTATCTAACTACATAAATAATTTTAAGTAATTGACGTTTGTAAACATTTGCTTTAAATTTGATTATATTTAATAAACAAGAACATTTTGAGTAGACAGTGTTATCTGTTTAAATTTTATAAATATATTTTTTTGGAAATTACATCAACATAACATTTATATGACTTTAAGAATAAATTTATATCACGATTTTTTTTTCGAAACACAAAATGAGTTCTAATAATAAATCATGATTTCAGGTAGAGCGCATACTAGTCTAGACTATCTCTGAAAGTAATCAGGTTGTAAATCTAAACATTGGGTATGTCCACATAACTGTAGCTAACACATAAGCAGTGGAATATCACTATTTGTTTCTAAATATTAAAGGATTTAAACTTTAAAAAATTTAAACCTTGGAAATGGAAATTTGGAAAATGGAAAAAATATGGAAAAGTAACAAAGTTTTACTTAATAAGCGTAGAAAATCTTTTAAAATGAGAGTGTGTAAAGTTATTTTTGTTAATTTGTTACATAATTACGAGCCCCTTCCCATATCAGTTGGCCCAATGCAGATTGAAAAGAAAATCCAATGTTATAGAGCAAAAACAATAGTCAAGCGCACCTAAACTTTAAAACTTTTAATTCACCGATAATTTGTGGATTTCCTGAAGTATACAAAATATGTTTTAAATTAATAAAAACGATTAATTGAACAGAATAACAACAAATTAAAAAAAAAACTTAAACCATATCTAATTTTAACAAAACAAATGTGAAAGTTTACATCTGAGTGACATCCCTTTTATTTTTAATTGGATTCAAAATTCTTCGAGGCATAGTTTTTATAATGTTCTGGCAACACTCTAGTGTAAATGAATCCCATATTTTTGCAAGTTTTGCTTCAATTCTTTGACGGGCCTAGTAGGATGTTTCCCCAATGTTTTTTTTTATTTCGCGCCACAAAGAGGCGTGAACGTTTCTCTCAGGGACAAGTCGAGACTCTTACAAACGTATTCCAGAAGTAGAATATCATGGTCTCCAATCCAGTTTTAACTCTTTTGGCTTATGGCAACCTACGCCATCCTATTGGAAGATAAAATGTTTCGCTGTTGGAAGATAAAATCGGTAAGAGATTTGCTTGCTGATAAAAAAATCAATGTATGTTGATGTAAGTGAGGGACCGTTCAAGTATTACGTAACGCCAGGTTGGGGGGGGGTCAAAAATCTTGAAAAATTGCGTTACGCAATAGTTAAACTCCCATAAGAGTGCGTTACGTAGGGGGGTGGGTTCAAAATCTTCAAAAATCGCGTTACGTAATACTTGAACGCTCCCTGATGCAAAGGCCACGATTTAGCGATTTTTTATTATTATTGTTTGAAATAAATAAACAGATCACAAGGGTAATGTTTTCAATAAATATTAATGAAAAAAGCAATAATAATTAATATGGGAACTTATAAAAATATGTAGATTATCATTTGTTTGTGGTAGTTGCCATAAACTGCAAATTCCAAAGGTGGGCCAACTGAAATGGGAAGGGGCTCGTATAGCAAAAATTGAAAAATTAATAATAATATTTCTAAAAATGCAAAAAAAAAATAATTTCGCATGATAAAGGGGGCAATATCACAAAAATTCATATATAAAAATTTCAAATAGTTTCATGTTGCAAATTGCATATTGCAAAATTAAAATTGTATATTCGAGAAAGTTTTTATCTACAACGTTATTATGCTTAAACTATTGGATCTATATAATATATATTTTATTCTGAAACCACCAAATTGAAGAGGAGGCTTATATGATCAAATATCTCAAGAATTAAATCATTTAATGATTAACAAGTTATGTTAAATATTTTAAATTTGGTTTGCAAAAGCAATGGGTTTTCATGAGTAAAAACATTTAATTCAGACGCATCAACATGTAGGAAGTTAATTTTTTTATCGCCAAACGCCACTAAAGTCATTCATTATTGTACTCATTTGCGGCAGTAAAGTAACACTTTATTGTACTGAAAGAAGAATTTTACTTTACCTGCCGCGATTAATCAAATTAACCCAGACTGAATGTAAGTAGTCGATGGCAGTAATCGAATGGTGAGAATTTGAGTGAACTTAAAATTTATTTACTTTAATTATTAAAAATATTGTATACAATTTGCGTTATTATCAATTAAATGTATGTCAAAAAGTGAAATTCTGTAGTATTTTGTAAATATATTCGTATAAAATAAATTAAAACTTTACCGATTTAGTAATTATTCAATATTGATAACTATCGATTAAAAATCGAAAGCGGCCATCTTGCAAAAGTTATCTATCATCACTGTCTTGAAATTATTATGACGTCTAAAATTTAAAAAGTTCTTAAATTGTAAATTGCAAGTAAGTGTTAAAACCAATGTCAAATAATTATAGAAAGTGAAATTGTAGATAAAATATATTTTGGCATTATCCAAGCTACCAGGCTTTCAGTACTTCATTTTCCTGTTTTTCATTCAGGGATTATTAAAATTAAAGATGATTAATTTTATGAAATAATGAAGATAATCAAATTTAAAAAAATGTCTAATGTTATAATGAGATTTTAAAGAAGTTAAATAAACGACAGATTTTTATTCAATTTATTTTATAAATTTTATATTATTTTTAAATAATTACAGAGCCCAAACTCTTACGTAGACAACTTTAAGGTGCGAATCATCGGAATGCAAATTCCAAGTTGATTTCCAATCAAATTATGTTGGCGATAAAATATTGTATGCACCACGTCAGTAAAGACTTTATCGAACTCGTCTGTTACTCGCCTCGCTCGCTACGCTCGCTCTTCTCGTAATATCAAGACTCGTTCGATAAAGAGTCACTTTACTGACTTGGTACATAAATAACTATTATTCGAAATGTTGGCATTTGTACATGAATTAAAAAAAGCAATGTCATATACGCCTCTTAGAACCCGAGATAGCGTTATTTCTTCAAAAATCCACCGGATTTTTGTTTATAAATATTAAGAAATTAAAAAAGCACCATTGGAAAAATGTAAGGTTAAAGTTTTGATAAAAAAATTCGGAATGAATCCTGTAAAAATGAGTTTATGATGCACTAAAGATGAAGGGTTTAAAAGCGAAGCGATTTGCACCCTCTCGATTTTACTATTGCAAAAACTGAATCCATAACTTCAAATTTATAAAAATCCCAATATCTCCACTGCTAATTAACGAAAATTTGAAGTTTTTTGTTAATTTGGGATACTTTATTCTTATTGCATATATCTATTATAAAAATGCAATTAAGTACTTACTTAATTTGTGAATTATTTATTGAACAGAGTAATTTGTTTAAACAATTTAAAACAGATAAAATTTAAGATTTCTGGAATAAACAATTTCAATATTGCCATAACTATTAGGTGAAACTTCTGGAAATTGTTATAGCTGAATATTTGTGATATTGTCCCCATTCTCCCGAGAAATTAAAGTTTTGGTGTCTTTTTAGAAATATTTAAAATAATAAAATTTAGTATAAATTATATTACACAAATCACCCAGATGGTACAGCCCACGGAGGTTCAGCCATATTGATAAGAGAAACTATAAAACATTATGAAATGCTAAAATACGAAACAAATCACATTCAAGCAACATCGATAAAAATACAAACTCTTCCATATGATATAACTGTCACAGCAATTTATTGTCCGCCCAGGCATAGACTTACAAGAGAAGATCTTCTACCCTTTTTCGAAACTCTAGGGCCAAAATTTATAGCAGGTGGAGATTACAACTGTAAGCATACGCTATGGGGTTCACGCCTAACAACCACTAAAGGCAGAGAGCTAGCAAAAGTTATCCAGGATAAATGCTACTCATTCCTGTCGACGGGATCACCGACATATTGGCCAACCGATCCAAATAAAACACCAGACCTATTGGATTTCTTTATTACAAACGAAATATCTCAATCATATACAGATGTATTACCAAGTTTTGATTTATCATCAGATCATAGTCCCACAATTGCCACAATTAGCACAACGGTGATAATCAAAAAACCAACACCTCGACTGCATAGCTTCAAAACAAACTGGGACACATACCGGCTAATCATAGAACAGGAAGTAAATCTACTAGTGAGATTGCAAACTCCCGAACAAATAGAAACAGAAACTAATAATCTAATCAACTTACTTCAAAATGCTGCCAAACAGTCTACCCCTCAACCTGGACAAAAAAATTTTTCAACCAACATTCCTCTTGAAATAAAAAGACTAGTAGCAGAAAAACGAAAAGCCAGATCAATTTGGCAAAGAACTCACAGACCAGACGACAGGACAATTTATAATAACAAAACTAGAAACTTAAAAACAGCTCTAGAACAGATGAGAAACAACTCATTTGAAAACTATGTATCAAACCTTTCGCGTCACAATAACTCTATCTGGAAACCAATCAAAAACAAAAATAAACCAATAAATACTTCACCTCCAATTCGGAAAAACTCAATACCACCAGGACCATGGGCAAAAAGCAACAAAGAAAAAGCTGATTTATTTGCTGAACATCATAACTGAAGTCTTCAAGCCACACGACAATGACCAAGTACAAGAAGTAGAGCAGGAACTAGTCTTACTATTTAATCAACGAGAGCGACTAACTTTAATTACACCGAAGGAGATCAAAGATGAAATTAATCATTTGAACGAAAAGAATGCACCAGGCATTGATCTCATAACAGCAACAATGCTAAAACAACTTCCTAAAAAAGGTATAATGAAGTTATTGTACATATTAAATGCAATCTTAAGACTTAATTATTGGCCTATATCACTAAAAATTGCCCAAGTAATTATGATACCGAAACCTGGTAAAGCTTTAACGGATGTTTCATTATACCGTCCAATAAGTCTACTGCCAATAATGTCAAAACTTCTTGAAAAGCTGTTACTTAAAAGAATTATGAGCGACCTAGAATTCCAAAACTGGATCCCAGAACACCAATTTGGATTCCGGCAAGGTCATTCTACAGTGCAACAATGCCATCGCATATCAAATGTAATTAATAGAGCTTTGGACAATAAACAGTATTGCACAGCAGCCTTTCTGGACATCAGCCAAGCATTTGATAAGGTATGGCACCCAGGATTACTTTATAAAATCAAAAAATCCCTACCCAACAAATACTTTGACTTATTAAAATCATATCTAAATCACAGAGAATTTGAAACTAAAGTGGAGGATGAACCGTAATTCAATCAGGAGTCCCACAAGGTAGTATATTGGGGCCACTTCTTTATGTACTGTACACATCCGATTTACCAACCTCTCCACAAACCACCATTGGAACTTTCGCTGATGACACAGCAATATTTGCAACTGAAGAGGATCCAAGGCTGCAGTATTAAAACTTCAAGAACGCCTAGACCAAATTGAACAGTGGTTAAAGAAATGGAAGATAAAAGGTAATGAAACTAAGTCAACACATATAACTTTCACACTAAGGAAAGACCAATACCCAAATATTAGCCTTAATCAAGTCAACATATCACAACAGAACATCGTCAAATACCTGGGGCTTCATCTTGATTCTAAATTAAACTGGAAACAACACATTTTAAAGAAGAAGAAACAAATTGAGTTAAGAGTGAAAGAAATTAATTGGATTATAGGTAGAAAATCTCGACTCTCTATTGAGAACAAATGCTTACAAAAAAAAAGTTTTTAGAAAAGTTATTAATAATTTTCCAAAAATCGACTTTTGAAGCATATTATGTAATAATTAAGAAACCAATTAACAAAAATTTTATTAAAGGATTTTCTGTGCTTCTTCAGTAAAATTGTGTCATTTTTCAATATAATGTACCAGTCTTCACTTCTAGTATTTGAAATCAAATAGCGATCTTACAATAATTTATAAGTAAAAGATGTTTATTACATAGTTTTATCACCAAATTAATCAAAGCAAGAAATAATTAAGATTCATTAAATATGTTTTTTTTGTAACTTGATTGAGATATAGCCACTTGTCAAAAAAGTGCTAGAGGTCAAGCTAAATATAAAGTATTTTTCCCGTAATTTCCAAAAAAGAAATTGTATAGTCCAAGGACATGATGTGACTACTGACTTGACAAAGTATACGTAGGGTAGGTACATAAAATACAGGGTGTAACAAAAATACAGGTCATAAATTAAAGTACATATTCTGGGACCAAAAATAGTTCGAATGAACCTAACTTACCTTAGTACAAATATGCACATAAAAAAAGTTACAGCCCTTTGAAGTTACAAAATGAAAATCGATTTTCTCGAATATATCGAAAACTATTAGAAATTTTTTATTGAAAATGGACATGTGGCATTCTTATAGCAGGAACATCTTGAAGAAAAATTATAGTGAAATTTGAGCACCCCCTAAAAATTGTATGAGGTTTTGTTCCCTTAAACCCCCCAAACTTTTGTGTACGTGCCAATTAAATTATTATTGTGGTACCATTAGTTAAATTCAATATTTTCAAAACTTTTTGCCTGTTAGTATTTTGAAGTTATACTTCTTTAGGCGCGATTGAGAGTGAATTTTTATTATTCTGGGCGCATGCGCACACAGACAGTATGGAGTTCGTTGCTAATCTTTCAATTTATGTATGTATCAGCGCAAATAAGTTATTAAAAGAATAAATAATTAGTGTTTTTAGTAAATATATTTATTATAATTTTTGTGTCTTTAGATTTGTCTTCCTTGGGAGTAAGATAATCTTCTTCTTCTTAAGGTGCCGAGACCGCTTGTCGATCGTTGGCTCTCATGTTGCCCAGCATATTAACAATCATTGTCTGATTTACAGCCGCACGAAATAGTTCAGTGCTAGTTTTCCCAAACCATTGGCGTAGATTTTTAAGCCAAGAAGTTGTACGGCGGCCCACACTTCTTTTTCCCATTATTTTACCTTGCATGACAAGGTGAAGTATGTCATATTTTTCTGGGTGACGCATTATATGACCAAAGTATTCCAATTTGCGCCTTTTAACCGTGTTCACTACTTCGCAACTTTTATTCAAACGTTGCAAAACCCTTTCGTTTGCGACTCTTTCTACCCAACTGATCTTCAGAATACGGCGGTAGACCCACATTTCAAATGCTTCTAGGTTTTTTAAAAGCGATTCTGTCAGTGTCCATGCTTCAACCCCGTAAAGTAGTACTGGAAATATATAACATCGGACCATTTTTATGCGAAGTTCCAAATCTAGATCATGACTGCACAGGATTTTCTTAAATTTCATAAAACTTGTTCTTGCTTTGGCAATTCTACTTTTTATTTCTGTACTAGGGTTCCAGCTTTCATTAATATGAATACCCAGATATACAAGATTACTTGCTCGTTCAATTGAGTCATTACCGATTGTTACATTATAGTTATTATTATTTACGGCTGCCTGTTTACTAATAACCATAAACTTTGTTTTTCTTGCGTTGAATTTGAGTCCATATATCGCGCAGAATGCCACCATTCGGTTCAATAACGCTTGAAGATGTTCAATTGATCCAGTCAGCAACAAGGTGTCATCTGCGTATCTGATATTGTTCATAAGCATACCATTAATGAGTATTCCCTCTTTTGCGTTTTCCAACACTTCATTTAAGATTGTTTCAGCGTAAAGATTAAACAACATTGGTGACAATATACAGCCTTGTCGAACTCCGCGCTTGATGTTTACTTCTTCAGAGCACTGATTCGCACCCCTAACACATGCAGCCTGGCCCCAATACAAATTTGCGATTATTCTAATGTCCCTACCGTCCAGACCGGTAGTTTTGAGAATATGTAGCATTTTTTCATGGCGAACTTTATCGAAGGCCTTTTTAAAATCAATCGCGCACATGAAAACGTCATGATTTACATCTCTGCATCTTTGAATTAAAACTTGGGTTGCGAATAGTGCATCACGCGTTCCAAGGCCACAGCGAAAACCGAATTGAGTACTTGAGATTCTTTCCTCAATTTTTCTATATGTTCTTTGATGAATTATTCTGAGAAACGTTTTCAATACATGACTCATTAGGCTGATGGTGCGATAGTCGCTGCATTTTGTGGCTCTGTGTTTTTTTGGTAGTACAACAAATGAGGATTTAAGCCAATCTTTAGGAATTTTTCCGCTTTCGTAGATTAAGTTGAATAATTTCGTAAGTATCTTAATGCCCTCGGCACCTAAAAGCTTTAGTGTTTCTACGTAAATCCCATCTGGTCCGATCGCCTTGCCGTTTTTTGCGTTCTTTATAGCGTATTGCACTTCTTCCTTAGTTATTGGAGGACCGCTTATGTCATTTAGCGTTTCTAGTTCGCTTCTTTCATCATCGAATAATTCCTTTATATATTCTGTCCATCGTATTAGTTGACCTTCGATATCGATTATAATTTTTCCGTTTTTATCTTCGATTAGTGGAGGATTACATTTTTTATTCAGTCCTGCAACTTCTTTCAGTTTTTTGTGCATATTGAATGCGTCATAGATACGCTCGTAGTTCTCAATTTCTTTACATTGTTGTTTATGCCACTCTGATTTAGCTGATCTTATTTTTCTTTGAATCATAATGTTTAGCTTTTTGTATTCTGTCAGATTAGCATTCTTATATTTTCTTCTTGCGTCCATTAAATTCAATATCTCTTCTGTCATCCACTGTTGCTTATTCCTGCGCTGATTTTCCATTAGATGGTCTTCTTGGACTTTTTCCAATGTTTCTTTGCATGACTCCCATAATTGTTCTTCTGAATTTTTATTTCCCAATTTCTGAAACTGATCTTCTAATTTATTAGGTCTGGATCCCGCGTATGAAAAAAAAGTTGATTAATAGCAGGCTGAAAATTTGTTAATAGCTTAAGGGTGTCGAGTCGGATAAACTTTGATATATGGGAACACTGGAACAGGGGAAGTTTTAATTGTAGAACAGGTTAAAAATTTGGAACGGTCAGACCACGAAAACGGCACATTTATTTTGTCCGACAGAATAGACTTAAACTCTCCGAAGAGAGATTAAACTCTCATGCAAAAATCAGACTGCTATTTATCGCCTGTCATAATTCCTGTCATTTGACAAATTCTACATGTTCCACTCATTCAAACGCCCATTTGGTGATAAATAGCAGTCTGATTTTTGCATGAGAGTTTAATCTCTGTTTGGAGAGTTTAAGTCTGTTCTGTCGGACAAAATACATGTGCCGTTTTCGTGGTCTGACCGTTCCAAATTTTTAACCCGTTCCATAATTAAAACTTCCCCTGTTCCAGTGTTCCCATATATCAAAGTTTGTCCGACTAGACACCCTTAAGCTATTAACAAATTTTCAGCTTGCTATTAATCAACTTTTTTTTCATACGCGGGATCCAGACCTATATAGGTTACTATTTCTTTCACTTCCGCATTTGAAAGTTTATCTTTGCTGATCCTAGGAGATATTTTGGGTTTTTTAATCTTTTTAAATTTAAGTAATACTTTAGCTGCTAGTAAGTTGTGGTTGGTACATCCGCTCCTGGATATGTTTTGGAGGACAAGACAGCATTTCTATATCTTTTTGATATACAGATATAATCAATTTGATTTCTTACTATTCTTCCACAAGTGTCCATAGGAGATTTCCAGGTGTAAAGTCGTCGCTTAGGCAAGTTAAAAAAAATTGTTGGATATTACTAATTGTTTTTCTACGCAAAATCTAATCATTCTATCTCCACGGTCGTTTCTCGTTCCTAAACCAAACTTGCCAACGACATCTTTTTCACTACCTCTTCCAACCTTGGCATTGAAATCCCCCAATACAATGTTTATATCTTGGCTTCCTGTGAGTGATAATAAATAGTCTAGATCTGAATAAAAGCTTTCGACAACTTCATCGTCATATTGTTGTGTAGGTGCATATACCTGAATGATGTTTAAGTCTGTACGATTTGTTTTTATTTGTAACATTATTAATCTATCTGAGTATAGCACGATATTTTTTACTGATTTTGCGACATTTTGTTCTAAAATAAATGCCACACCATTTCTATGTTGCGGACCTTCTTCACCAGAGTAGTAAATTTCATAATTATCTATCGTCATATGGCCAGAACCCGGCCACCTCATCTCGCTTATACCTAAAATATTTATATTTAACCTTCGCATTTCCTTGATCGTATTGTGAATCTTTCCAGATTCAAACATACTTGTAATATTCCTCGCTATTAAACATTCCTTATCTATTACCAAATTTGATGAATTACAGGGAATTCGCTTGCTGACGACTGGGGAAACCCTGCTGTTTCCCACGCCGAATCTTGGATTCCGAGTCCCATGATTAGTAAATATATTTACATTATTAACATCTGTCATCATGAGTTACTAAGGAAGTTATAATCAGGTAGTAAGATAATAAGTATCCATTATAACATCTTTATACTTCACTCGATCTATTTGTCACCGCGATTTGTAATTATGCCCGAGATGTCACGTAAACAGAGCAATGATGGCTTCGTTGGTAGAGCATTCGACCACAGATCGAGAGGTCCCGGGTTCGAATCCGGACGATTTATATTCTTTTTTCTTTAATTTTTGGTATTGTTTTAATAAAAAATTTTTGAAAGTGGTAGGTAAGTGTTAAAATTAATTTAATATTTAAATAAAAACAAATAAACTGTTTAGTATATTTATTTCGTTGAAATTATATAATAGAAGGGTAACTTCTTACGTGCGTACAAAGTACACACACATTCTTTTTATTTTCGATAAGGCAGTTTTTATCGAGATGCGGCTTCTTTTTTAATATGTTTACATAAAAAATTTATAGGGGTTTTGTGCCTTTAAACCCCCCAAATGTTTGTGTACGTTCCAATTACAGTATTACTGCGGTACCATTAGTTAAACATAGTATTTTTAAAACTTTTTTGCCTCTTTGTATTTTTTCGATAAGGCACCTTTTATCGAGATGTGGCTTTTTTTAATATTATGCTTCCAAATATACCTAAAAATGTTAATCATAAATAAAGTACCAAGTCTCCATAATCGTACTTAATGTACAAAAATATGTGGTGGATTTGACAAATATTCAAAATATCTCGATAAAAACTGACTTTTCGAAAAAGTCCTAAGACGCAAAAAAGTCTTTAAAACAGTGTGTTTAACTAATGGTACTACAATAATAATTAAATTGGAAGGTACACAAAAGTTTGCGGGGGTTTAAAGGAACAAAACCCCTATAAAATTTTTAAGCGGTGTCCAAATTTCACTATAATTTTTTCTTAAGATGCTACTGCTGTAAGAATGCCACATGTCTATTTTCAATAAAAAATCTCTAATAGTTTTCGATATATTGGAAAAAATCGATTTTTATTTGGTAAATTCAAAGGGCTGTAACTTTTTTTAATGTACATATTTTTACTAAGGTAAGTTAGATTCAGTCGAACTATTTTTGGTCCCAGAATATGTGATTAAATTTATGACCTGTATTTTTGTTACACCCTGTACAATGTGCATTATTTAATTTTATATTAAACTAGCAATAACCTAAGTTAAACCTATCCTTTTTTTGTTTTGTTTTAATAAACGCTGTACTTAAACTGCCGTCAAACGGTCGTGCACTATAATGCCGTTAACAGCTATGACGTCATTCTTATGATGCGTTTGACGGCATTTTCTTCGGATGCCGTTCGCTTGGAGGCTGGTCATCTTAGTATCAATGTCTGATAAAGAATTTATTAATATTAGAAGATTTTATTATAATCGAAAAAGAAAACCAAGTGAAGTATTAAAACGTATTTTAATTATGGGTAATGATAAATACATAATTAAATTAGTCTTTATTTATTGTAAAACCTGTTGTAAACTAAGAAAAAAAATTAATTATAGTAATTTAATCCTTGCTTGGAATGGAACCCTGGATTTATTTGAAAATGTTTTGGGGTTCCTTTTCTTTTTCTTTGGTAGCCTATTGCTGTCAGGCTTTGTCCTTTTGGGCATCCTCGTTTCTTTACTGCAACTGGCATTTTAATTGGCGACAAAGCTTTCTATCGGCCTCTTAATTTTACTGCTTGCAATAGTACGTGCATCTCGTTTCCAAAACGTGGTAAATGTACTTTCTACAAGTTCCGAGATGGCTTTTTTTGCATCGACAAATGACGAAAATGTATCGCCAACTTTTAACATCATTGACATACCAATACTTAACCTAACTAAAAGTACCAATATTTAGAAAACGAACGGACGCCCAATAATGACACTTACCTAAGTCATTCAAGTTTTCCAAATTCAAACTTATTATTCTCACAATAATTAACAATTAGGTACAAATATAACGCTCGTAACTATATACTGAGACGGGCACCATAATAAAAAAGATAAGAGAATCGTCAACTCGTGCATTAACTCACCACGTCACACGAATGATGCGTCAAACGCATCATACGAATGATGTCATAGCTGTTAACGGCATTATAGTGCAAGACCGTTTGACGGCAGTTTAAGTACAGCGTTTAATAAAATATAATGTTACTTGTACAATAAATCACGTCCGTGGATATTCTGCTACGTCCGTGGAAAACAAGAATCCACGGACGTGACGTCAACGGGCGTGACGAAAAACACGTTACTGACAATCTACACATCACATTGTTGAGGTTAAAAAATGTTTTTACTGCTGTATATAATCAGCTTTGTATATTTTAGTTACAGTGTGGTCCTCAAATCTAAATCTAAAATTACAGTTACTTTTTTTAAGGGTCCACAGATATGGCAAAAGGTCATGACAAAACAGATTTCACCAAACAAATCACTCTTTGTACGCAAAATGTCTGTTGAAGTAACTTCACTGATGTGTTTAACAATTTATTTGGTTTTGTGCTTGCCTCGCCATCTGATAAACATTTTAGTCCAGTCGGGTTAGACGAATAAAAGGCCTAACCTTGCATTAGGAGCTGCCCCAAATTTTATTTTTTTAATCTTTAGGGGGGTCAATAGTAGTGTAAATTTAAAATCTCGACTGAATTCCGCCATTGCGTTAGCCGCCATCTTGATTTTAAACGAGAACGGTTTTTGCTCAATATCTTCTCCATTTTCAACTTTTCGACAAAAAGTATAACAACCAAAATTGTTGAAAATGTAATTTTCTATCATTTCTATTTTTACAATTTTTACGTGCCATCGATATTTTCTGAGTTATAGCGGAAAATAGTGACAGTTATATATAAATAGAGCATAATTATTGAATTATCTCGTTTATTGTTAGTTTTACGATAAAAATGTTCCTATACAAAAATCGAGAGAATTAAATTCTACACAATTTTAGTTTCTTTCATTTTTTTGCTAAAGTTAATATTTAAGGTAGTATGTATGCGATAATGGCGCGAGCGTAAGACCCGATTGATTTTGTAGCAATTGTTTTTGTTCAATATCTACGCTATTTTCAATTTAAATTGTTCCAAATATGATTTATTACAATTTCTTGTTAACAATTTTTTTCATGCGGTAGATATTTTCCGAGTTAAGTGGGAAAATAGTAAAAAGTGGTGGGGAGAGCATAATTACTGAATTGAATCTTTTTTCCGAGCTGCCCCAAATTTTATAATTCTGTCCTTTAGGGGAGATCAATAGTAGTGTAAATTTAAAATCTCGACTGAATTCCGCGGTTGCATTAGCCGCCATATTGATTTTAAAGGAGAACCGTTGTTGCTTAATATCTCCGCCATTTTCAACTTTTCGACAAAAACGGTAGGAACTTGTTGGAAACGCAATTTCCTACAATTGTACTTAACTTTACGACATAATTGTACATAAACAAAAATAAAGAGAATTATATTTTATACAATTTTTGAAACTGCCAATGAAACACCAACCAAACTAAGTACATAAAAGATATAAATAATAACTTATATGCATTAAGTTCACTTAATTTTATTAACTAGCGGGTTTCATTGGTTGAATTTGTCTGTCGATAATTAAGTTTCATGTCAGCTAACATATTTTAATATTTCAACAATTTTTTTTATTTTGGACCCCGTTGGGGGGAATTTTCCCATTCCCCCCTCTTAGACCCGCCACTTGTTCTCTCGAAAATTGTAGTAAATCGTAATTGCAACAATTTCAGTCCTTACACTTTTTGTCGAAAAGTTGAAAATGGGGAAGATGTTTTACAAAAACAATTGCTTTAAAATCAATCTGGTCTTACGCTCGCGCCTTTACCGCATACGTACTACCTTAAATATTGATTTTATCAAAAAAATGAAAGAGATCAACATTGTACAAAATTTAATTCTCTTCATTTTTGTATAGGTTAAAATTTGTTGTAAAAGTAATATTAAACGAGATAATTCAATAAATCAGTAATTATGCTTTAACTGTCACTGTTTTTCCCCATAACTCGGAAAATATGGACCGCACGAAAAAAATTATAATAAACGAAATTATAGAAAATCGCATTTTCAACAATTTCATCAAGATGGCGGCTAACGCAACGGTCAAATTTAGTCGAGATTTTAAATTTATACTACTATTGACCCCCCCTAAATATTAGAAAAATAAAATTTGGGGCAGCTCCTAATGCAAGGCCAAATGGTATCCCGACTGGGCTATTTGTGGTAATTTAATATGAGCGAATTTTTAAATGTACATATTATGTACACATAATTTTTAAATGTACCTATGGATGATAAGCTTTAAACAATATAAATTAATAGCTGATCCAACTAAATTCATTTTATATCTAGGATAGATAATAGAACATAAAAGCAAATCGTTTATCTGCAATTTGTTTTGTTATTTCTAATAATATTTTGGTTAAAAACAAGCTTTCACGGACGTGAAAAATCACGTTATGTGCAGGCGCGGATCCAAGGGGGGGTCAATGGAGTCAATTGCCCCCTCATTTTTACCACAACACCTTTTAAATGCCATTGACAGAGTGGGAAGAGAGTTTGGCCTAAATATAAACTGTTCAAAAACAAAGTACATGGTATTTAGCCGTTTGGCCCATCAAGATTCACGGTTATATGTTGATGGTCATATGATTCAAAGAGTACCCAGTTTTAAATATCTTGGTTGCCATATTACTGAACAACTAGATCCAGATAAAGAGATAAAATGTAGAATCGAGATAGCCCGCACGACATTTTTAAAAACGAGGTCATTCTTCTGTAATGATACCTTGCAACTTCAACTTCGAAAGCGCATGATTAAATGCTACATTTGGTCAGTCCTCTTGTATGGTGTCGAAGCATGGACATTAAAAATATCCACCATTAACCGTTTGGAGGCCTTTGAAATGTGGCTGCACAGACGTATTCTAAAAATACCATGGACGGCTATGCTGACAAATGTGGCAGTCCTTAAGAGAGCAAATGCTACCCGTGAGCTGCTAGATAACATCAAATATAGAAAGATGGCCTATTTTGGACACGTAGTAAGGGGAGACCGGTATAATATTCTTCAACTTATTATGATGGGTAAAATCGAAGGACGCAGAGGAATTGGTAGAAAACGGGCCTCTTGGTTGAAGAATATCCGGGAGTGGACAGGAATAAAGAAAGCAGAACACCTATTTAGAATAGCTCGAGACAGAGACAGTTTCGCCATGTTAATCGCCAACGTCAAGGGGACTTGATAGGGCACGTTAAGAAGAAGAAGCCCCCTCATTGAGACCTCTCCTGGTGTCTAGTGACACTTTTTTTTTTAAGAAAGAGAATACGATTGAATATAATATGGCAGAATTTCTTGGAATCGAACGTTATTAAAAGTCTTTGGGACATAATAAATGAAAAATTCCCATAATAAATCTGTTTATTACCATCTATTCAATTTAATGCCAGAGACCAGATAAAATAGTACCTAATTGCCGCTGCTATGTTATGGTAATTTGATCATTTAATAAAACCCCCCGAATAAGAGCGGCTTTTAAGGATGTCCAAAGTATTATGTAACAGAGACCTAAAATTGGCATTAAGGATCCGCCTACTTCTCTGCTACGTGTTCTTGGTCTTACTGTATGGTGTCAAGTCTTGGACTGTGAATAAAATCTATCTAACTCGCCTTGAGGTTCTAGAGATGTGGTGCTATAGAAGAATTTTAGGAGTTTATTGGATGGAGAAGATTCGAAACTCCACAATACTAGAATGTCCCAGCAAGACTACTGCGATTATAAAGAGCATCAAGAAGAGAACAGTAGTAGTATTTCGGCCAGTTAATGAGAGGTTCCAAATATAGGTTGCTACAAAATATTATGCAAGTGAAAATAGCACGCAAACGCAGTCCAGGACGAAGAATAACTTCATGGTTGATTTAGGATGGCAGTGAATAAAATTAAGATAGCTATGATGGTAACCAACGTTCTGAAAGGACATGTTATATGAAGAATAAGAAAATAACATCCCAGAAAATGTTGATTTCATTGCCCCCACCTTGCAAGGTTGCTGGACTCGCCGTTAGTTCTGTGGACAAGATAAAAACTCAGAAAATGAATCTTTAAAAAATAAATGGATTATAACGCTTTTAAACAGGGCAAACTTGCCACTACAAAAAAAAATTGAAAAGAAAAGCAATTTTTATTATAATAAAAAGTAGTTCTGACCTACTTTCTTCGTATTTGATAAGAACAACCCATATACCTGTATCAAAGTGGGTCTTGGAAAAATCGTTACTTCCCTGGTCTATACGTCTAAAATATTTTATACTCAACTAATATCTCAGGAAGTGATAACTCACTATCACTTGCGGTCAAACTGGAACCCACTATCAACTTTGTTATTTTTATTTGAAAACACTATATGTTATTATAGTTTTAGAAATCTGTCCAAAATTTTAGACCAGTTCATCATAGACCATTTCAAAAATTTATACTTCTAGAGTTATTAATCTTTTACCAAAAAAATTGACAGGCAGGGAGGATTTTGAATGAAAATGTGTACCCACATTAGAAGGAAGTAATGTTTTTTAAGATATAAATGTCCTTCACAATTAAATTTCTTGCTACATAGAGCCTATACAAATCATCAAACCATATCGATACATTTTTGGCAAAGTAACGTAAGTGACATTTACGACATTATTGTTTAGAAGGTAGGCCAATGTGTAGTAAGCCTAGAATTACTTTAAACCTTTTTTTTTTAAGGTGATACAGTAGCGATCAACAGGTAGCCAAAACGCGTTCCAAGATTGTGGCTGTAATTTTGAATATTTTTTCGAGATATTTGGCACACGTATTCGTAATATAATAAAGAATGGCGGTACAGAGCCCAATTTGAAAAATATATTAATCTGTGGAAATTACTCTGTAATTAAATACAATATTAAAAAAACGAGCCTGTACCGCCATTAAGAATAACAAAAAAATAAACTTTCTTCAAATAAACTTTTTTATCCGATGCCTAGATTTTGTGTCATTTTGGAACTATTAATGAAATAAAAAATTTTAGTAGTTCCAAAGTGACACAAAATCTAGGCATCGGATAAAAAAGTTTATTTAAAGAAAGTGTATTTTTTTGTTCTTTTTAATGGCGGTACAGGCTCGTTTTTTTAATATTGTATTTAATTACAGAGTAATTTCCACATATTAATATATTTTTCAAATTGGGCTCTGTACCGCCATTCTTTATTATATTACGAATAATTGTGCCAAATATCTCGAAAAAATATTGAAAATTACAGCCGCAATCTTGGAACGCGTTTTCGCTACCTGTTGATCGCTACTGTTTCCTCTTAACTATTTTAAAAACGTATGTCCAGAATTGTTTTAATCAAACCCGCAAAAGAAAGGCATGAAAAGAAAAACATGCTTTTTCTACAAAATCGTTTTTGGTGACTTACGTTAGTATGCCAAAAATGTATCGATATATAACCTTAATTATTAACATCAGAAGGTTATAATATTTATCAAATTTTGTACAAGCCTATTTTATGTAGACGGGGTTATGAATTGCAACTTTATAGAATTCCCACTTGTCTTCACTGCAGTATCCATCTGGCTTGCAATTTTTAAAAGCCATGGAGGTGTCACCAGGAAAATGGTCCAAGAAGTTTTTCAATTAATATTTTTTAAAAATATTTTTCAAATACATACTTTTATTAAGTTGCAAACTTTGACTTTCATTTAGCAGATGTCGCTAGTAGGGCTTACAATACCGGGATTCTGGGATCCCGAATACCGGAATCCCGGACGATTTTTGTCCGGTATTAAAAACCGGTATTTATCTAAAAATACCGGTATTTTGGTATTACATTAGTTGATAAAAATTGAATTTATGCACAATATAGATCTAATTTAAAATAATATTAATTAATTACAATCTTTTTTTTTAAGATAAACAAACAATTTCGTTGTATTAAAATCTTTATCAGGCATATTTGAGGCCATGAGAGCCAGAGTGGCCTAACTGATTTTAACATTACTTTACATAATCAAAGAAAATGTGGATTACACAGTAATTTATACAGACGGTTCTAAAAATCAAACAGGAGTAGGATGTGCTATGTATGTGCAAAATACCCATCAACATAATAATTACAAATTATCTAGTATTAGTAGTATTTTTACAGCTGAGATTATAGCCATCGAAAAAGCTCTAGAATGGATCAAAGAGAATAATATTGAAAAAGCTGTGATAATAACAGACTCCAGATCTGCAATATATGCAATTGAAAATACTGATTTTAGTTCATACAAATCAAAAATTTTATGTAATATAAAAAATAATTTGTCTAAAGTGGAAGTAGTATTTATATGGGCAAAAGGGCATGCCGGTATACTGGGTAATGAGAAAGTGGATGAGTTGGCCAAAGATGCAATAAAAAAAGGTTAGATACTAACTCACATCTTATCGACAGATGCAATAAATGACGTCAAAGTTAGAATAAATAAAATATGGAAAAAGAATGGAAAAATATTACAAGCATGTCAAAAAATTTATATTTTTCTTTACATCAAGAACTTCCTCCGCCACCTGAATACATATTTAAATATAACCTGCCAAAGCAAGATATTCTACTATCGTCAGATTAAAAACTCGACACGGGAAATATGAGGCACATCTGCACAAATTAGGAATAATTAATTCATCAGTATGTTTTTGTGATAATGTTTCGATTAGAGATTTAAACCATATTTTCTTGGAATGCAAAATTAACGAGAGATATATAAATCAATTATATTACAATTTACGACAAACACAAGTTCATTTTCCAATTAGTATAGAATATCTACTAAGTTGTCATAAAATGGAAATATTTAAATTACTCATAAACTACTTGAAAGAAACAAATATAATCATTTAAGTGAAATACGTATAAATACAGGGTGTCCCGAAAAGAATGGTCATAAATTATACTATAGATTCTGAGGTCAAAAATATGTTGATTGAACCTAACTTACCTTAGTACAAATGTGCACATAAAAGAAGTTATAGCCCTTTGAAGTTAAAAAATTTAAATTAATTTTTTTCAATATTTCGATAACTATTAGAGATTTATTATTGAAAATAGGCATGTGGCATTCTTATGGCAGGAGCATCTTAACAAAAAATTATAGTGAACTTTTTGCACCCCATAAAAATTTTATGGGGTTTTGTTCCCTTAAACCCCTCCCAAACTTTTGTGTACGTTCCAATTAAATTATTATTGCGGTACCAATAGTTAGACACAGTATTTTTAAAACTTTTTTTCCTCTTAGTCTTTTTTCGATAAACCAATTTTTATCGAGATGCGAATTCTTTTTTATATGTTTACATACAAATTGTATGGGGGTTTCGTTCCTTTAAACCCCCCAAATGTTTGTGTACGTTCCAATTAAACTTTTGTTGCAGTACCATTAGTTAAACATAGTGTTTTAAAAACTTTTTTGCCTCTTAATATATTTTCATATTATAAAAATGCAAATTATAAATTTTTCATATTATTACCAGGTCTCTTATAATCGTACTTAACCATTTATACATACAAATAGGTAGTGGATTTGACAACTATTCAAAATATCTCGATAAAAACTGGCTTTTCGAGAAAGTACTAAGAGGCAAAAAAGTTTTAAAAAGACTGTGTTTAACTAATAATACTTTAACAATAATTTAATACGAACATACACCAAAGTTTAGGGGGGTTTAAGGGAACAAAACCCCCATAAAATTTTTATGGGGTGCACAAATTTTACTATAATTTTTTGTTAAGATGTTCCTACCATAAGAATACCACACGTCTATTTTTAATAAAAAATCTTTTGTAACTTCAAAGGGCTATAACTTTTTTTATGTGCACATTTGCACTAAGGTAAGTTTGGTTCAATCAACATATTTTTGACCCCAGAATCTATGGTATAATTTATGACCATTCTTTTCGGGACACCCTGTATAACAAAACTAATAAATTGAGGTAAAAATAAAATAAAAATCTGTGGCTAACGGACTCGCATCCAAGCCATTTTTTCACACACACACACACACACACACACACACACACACACACACACACACACACACACACACACACACACACACACACACACACACACACACACACAATCAAAGAAAATGATCAGAAGCTATCAATGTCCGATTGTTTTAGTTATTGTATGTTGACCAATAATGATTCTTGGTCAACATAAAACTACTAAAACAATCGGACATTGTTAGCCTCTGATCATTTTCTTTGATTATGTAAAGTAATGTTAAAATCAGTTAGGCCACTTTGGCTCTCATGGACTCATTTATTACACATACCGAGCCAAGTACGGCACCATCGAGAAGCGACGGTGTCGGCAATATTAAGCGATTGTTTATGTTTTACGTCTACTACCCAATGCCACATTTTCTTTCGAAATGCCACATTTTGCAAGAAAAATTAACCCCACGGAATTTTGGAAAAAATACAAGTCCACTTTCCCTGAGCTTTAGTATTTGGCTATAAAATATTTGTCAATGCCTGCCACATCAGTACCTTCCGAAAGAGTATTTTCAAAGTCTGAGCAGTTAACAAACCAAAGTATTTTTTAGAAATTAGACTAGACATTAAAATTCCGGTTTTAATACCGTTATCCCGATATTTCAAATATCAAATACCGGTATTCAGATTTTAGTTCGGTATTGTAAGCCCTAGTCGCTAGGCACCTACTCCATAACGTCAGTTATAATGCGAGCACAACTCTCGGTAGTTTGTCACTTGGGGTAGAGAACAGCAAACCTACGTCTCTCTGATGAAGCTTCCAACAAGAACCGAAAATCGTCGATTGAGAGTACTGGTTTGCGCTCTCTATACTAAGTGAAAAATAAGACGGTTTTGCCTTCGCATTCCAACTGAATAATAATGGTATACATTTTTATTTGTATTAGTATTACTCCTATAGAGTAACTAGGTCCATTTTCGGTTGTAATTTTACCAAGCTGTACATGGGGTTGTGAATTGCAACTTTTTACAAGCCATGGAGGTGGCACCAGGAAAATGGTCCAATAAGTTTTTGATGTGAAAACTTCTTTAGAGACGTTGTGCACTTTTTGGATGGGGAAAAATATTAAATTAGCGACCGACAATGCGACCGTCATCGCTGCGAATAAATAAATTTTTGAAGTGATAACTTCTTTAAGGACCTTGTGCACTTTTTTAATGGGAAAAAAGTATTAAATTAGCGACCATCATCGCTTCGGCGAAATACATTTTTAAAATGAAAACTTCTTTAGGGACGTTGTGCACTTTTTGAATGGGGAAAAAGTATTAAATTAGCGACCGTCATCGCTTCAACGTAATAAATTTTTGAAGTGAAAACTTCTTTAGGGGCGTTGTGCACTTTTTGGATGGGGAAAAAGTATTAAATTAGCGACCGTTATCGCTTCGAAGAAATACATTTTTGAAGTGATAATTTCTTTAGGGACCTTGTGGACTTTTTGGATGGGAAAAAAGTATTAAATTAGCGACCGTCATAGCTTCGGCGAAATAAATTTTTGATGTGAAAACTTCTTTAGGGACGTTGTGCACTTTTTGGATGGTGAAAAAGGATTAAATTAGCGAATGTCATCGCTTCGACAAAATAAATTTTTGAAATGAAAACTTCTTTAGGGACGTTGTGCACTTTTTGGATGGTGAAAAAGGATTAAATTAGCGAATGTCATCGCTTCGACAAAATAAATTTTTGAAATGAAAACTTCTTTAGGGACGTTGTGCACTTTTTGGATGGGGAAAAAGTATTAAATTAGCGACCGTCATCGCTTCGGCGAAATAAATTTTTGAAGTGAAAACTTCTTTAGGGACGTTGTGCACTTTTTGGATGGGGAAAAAGTATTAAATTAGCGACCGTCATCGCTTCGGCGAAATAAATTTTTGAAGTGAAAACTTCTTTAGGGACGTTGTGCACTTTTTGGGTGGGGAAAAAGGATTAAATTAGCGACCTTCATCGCTTCGACGAAATAAATTTTTGAAGTGAAAACTTCTTTAGGGACGTTGTGCACTTTTTGGATGGGGAAAAAGTATTAAATTAGCGACCGTCATCGCTTCGGCGAAATAAATTTTTGAAGTGAAAACTTCTTTAGCGACGTTGTGCACTTTTTGGATGGGGAAAAAGTATTAAATTAGCGACCGTCATCGCTTCGGCGAAATAAATTTTTGAAGTGAAAACTTCTTTAGGGACGTTGTGCACTTTTTGGGTGGGGAAAAAGGATTAAATTAGCGACCTTCATCGCTTCGACGAAATAAATTTTTGAAGTGAAAACTTCTTCAGGGACGTTGTGCACTTTTTGGATGGGGAAAAAGTATTAAATTAGCGACCGTCATCGCTTCGGCGAAATAAATTTTTGAAGTGAAAACTTTGTTTTTCCATAAATAACAAACGAGAGAGATAGATTATTAATAATCTGAATAATATGTGATTGATGTGATCGTTCATGGGTATTCTTTCATTTTTCCGACTGTAGCTACAGGTAGTTATGCTGTGTACCTTTTCAGATTTCTAATTAAATTACTTTCAGATATGTCGAATTTGAGTTCTATGGAGGACACTATGTATAAATAGAATCCTGCTGAGAACAACTATTATATTTTAAATACATCACTGTTTAGAAACGTGGTGACTGAAATCAATAATATAAATGTGAACAAAACCTATTGTTTTGCAATTTCATTTTTAGGAACCTTCACTTTCATTTAAATTTTTAATTCATTCGTACCGGTAAAAATAATCGGTTTCAACTGAATAATTTATGATTATATTTTAACGAAACATGTTTGGTAGTGAGTTTATCAGCTCGGCAGAATTTTAAAATCATATTGATTTTAAAAGAGTAGGAGAAGTATTCATAAAACGAAATATTAGTGAGAATTTTACGGATATAAATATGTCAGTTTTATTCTTAAATGAAAAAATCGTCTTACAGTTGAGTCCATGGTTCTTTACCCGTGCGGCATCATTTAAAGCATACGAAATAAGGCGGAAATTTACTCCACGCAACAGCAAGTGACAGAAAGTGGCTACTGCTCCGATCACGGATTATATTATAAAATTTGACGTTATTAAATAAATAGAATGTAAAATGTTAGTTATGCTTTAAAATTTTGGTGCAGAATTAGAGCTACATTTGAAGTAGCTTGATAAACTATTTTAATATCACTAGTGATATTTCTAGTAGTGCACTAGTAGTTCCGATTTTGTTGAGGAACTACTAGATTTGCAAAAATCGGTTTCCACCGATGTGGAATATGTGGATAAGTGAAAAATCTTATTTAAGGTAGCAAAGTCGAATCGGTCGAAGTTAGAGTCAGTTTGTACGGATTTACTGTATACTTTCTACTTCCATGTTTGGTCTGATCAAAGGATTTACAACGCTACTTAAAATCTTAGGAAGAAAAGTATTTAAATTCCATTGTACAATCTACCAAGAATCGTTATATACCAAGGTCCTCGATGTATCCTTGGTGGTTGAGTCTTGATCGCGGTGTATCAATAAAATAGCTCGAGCTACCAATCGAGAATCTTTTTCAGGAAGTAAAGTAGAAGGAAACAGAATCGCAGCTTTATTGCAGTGATCTATGACTGTCCGAAGCTTCCTCTTCTTCTTCTTCTTAGTTCAGGCGAGACTCGTTAATCTCTGTCACTTATTCGTAAGACCTTTGTACCATATCTAGTTTTTTCCATTAAACTGTAATTTATTTTAAATAAATTTAATTTATTTCGTTGGCATCCTATAATTCCGCAGTAATTTTATCTGATTCATTATCTGTGCTTACTGCTATTCAAACACCTCAACTACCTTGTAGTACTTATAATCCATAAATTTTTTTAATAAAAAAAAATCTTATTTGAAATTAATAAACACACCCCAAAAATAAAACTTATGTGGATCAAAGCACATTCAGGACTTACACATAATGAGCATGTAGACCAATTAGCTAAAAATTCCCTCATCCATGGAACAGTAACCAAATATCAGCCCTGCATTCTAGATGCTTTTGCTTGTTTAAGAACTGAACAGATGAAGAGCTGGAAAACACACTGGGAAAGGTACTGTAACATATCAACAACACAATACAGTTTGATACAACCGATTATTCCAGAAAAACCTTGGTATAAGAATTTCACCCTCCCTCGCAAATACATATCCACCATCAGTAGAATTAGATTCGGACATGCATGTTATCCTGCACATTTATTTAAAATAAACATATTAGATTCGAATATTTGTCAAGAATGTGAGGTTAAAAGTGACTTGAACCACATATTTTTTGAATGCAAAAAGCATAAACACCTAACCAATCACCTAATTAAAAGAATTATAGACCAGAACATCCCACTCCCTGTAAATATTCTCTTTATTCTGTCACTGAATAAAAAGAAAATGTTTGGCTGTTTGGTATCTTTCTTGTCGGATAGTAAAATATTATTGTAATTAGTTATAGGTATTTGTAAAATATGTTTAAAAAAAATTAAAAAAATAAAAAAAAATTTAAAAAAATAAAAAAAAATTAAAAAAAATAAATAAAAACACGAAACAAAAAAAAAATAAAAAAAATTAAAGAAAAAATCACTAAGAGGATTTAAACCTCCGCGGGGTTGAACCGGGTTGACATCCTATCGTAGTGACAAAAAAAAAACAACAAAAAACAAAACAAAAAAAAACTAAAATAAAATACAAAAAAGAATGCATTTATTTTAATATTAATATTTTTATTTGTATAATGTATACACTATGTGTTCTTGATAAACATTAAGTAGTATAATATATTTATATTTTTTAACATAGTATGTATATTAGCTGTAATGAGTAGGTAAATAAGAAGTAAAAAATTGTAATAATATTATAATAACCAAGTTTCACTAATTGGCAATATCTTTAATACATTTACTTTTGATTGAGACTGGCTGAATGACCATAGTCCAAGCCAAAAAAGAAAAAAAAAAGAACTGTAATAAGTCCTGTGAGCTCGTCGATGACCAACAGATTCCTTATTGGTAGTTATAGGATCTCTTCCCGTTCAATCCTCAGTTGACCACTGAATTCCTGGCTCGCATCACTTAGCACATTGCAATGGGTAGTGTTGGAAAATTCTCGAAAATTCTGAAAAATCGGAGAATATTCCCGAGAATATTCTCGATATGGAGAATTTTCTGAGAATGAACCTTATGATATGACGCGCTTATGGATATTGTTAAAGATGAAATATGATGAAAAATTATTAAATTAATAAGAAAATACAAAACCAACAGAAAAAAATTATTTGACAAAAAAAATTAAATTTTCTTAACAGCAAATACTGGATGTGGTGAGCTAATCTGAAAAAGATGAGGCCTCAGATTCAGAATCTATTTCTATCATTAGCTCATCCTGGGCATCTACATTCTGCATTTCAATGTACTGATGAGAAGTTGTGGGATTTTGTTTTTCACTAGTCGCCAGCTCAGTCAGGGATTGGTCTACGTCTAAAAATTTGAAATTGTGAGCAATAAAAGTTACCTTATCAGCCCGTTCACCAGTAAGCCGGTTTCTTTTAGAGGAATGGATAAAACCATAAGTACTGAAACGTCTTTCAGTCGATGCACTGGATGAAGGCATGCTTACCGTCACTGGACGAACAATTAACAACTGTGTTGATTGGAAAGCAGTTGATGAATATTTCTGTTGATCCTTTTCAAATAATTGTCTCGCTCCCACTGGACATTTAACATATTTTACTAAATGTTTTGTCATTCTTGTTGCGTTTTTCAACTATTGACTATCGCAAAATTTGCAAAAGTACTTGTTTTACCTTGTACACTTTTAATTTTACAGTAATTCTATAGATTCATTTTAAAGCGAGCACCACACTCTCGCGAAGTTACTTCGAGAAAGTTCACCGAAGTCCGAAGTACCCGTCACTACACACTAATTCTACAGTATTTCTCATGATCATTTTTCAGTGCGTAACAAATGATAGGAAAAAGGGTAAGTCCGTGATAATACACATTTATGACATTTATTCTAACATGACATTTTAGTTAAATCTGACAGTTGTCACATTTTATTTTCAATTTGGAATAAAAACAAATCAAAAGTGTTTCTTGCATTTATAAAATGATATTTTCTTTGATTTGTATAGTCTTATAAATTGTACAGATTATATTTGTAATAGTATTATCTAATTAAAAAATAATAATTTTTTATTATGGCGCCATCTATCGACAACTAGAATAACTAGAATAAATGTTATAAAAATGTCACCGACGAAATGTAATCACCGACGTGCCTTTTTTTCTGTCACATACAATTTAATGCGTTAGAAAGAAATCGAAAAACTGTGACGCACTGAAAGATGATCATGAGAAATACTGTACTTCGCGAGGAACACATTCACGCCGGGCGATAAGGACTTAGGTTCTTTTGACTTGGTCTCAAAAACCGCCACACAATGCAAGTAGGCCGAGGCGCAGCAAAGTCGCATGAACAGCCTGTCTACACTCTCTTACTTGCTGAACTTCGATCGACTTCGCGAGTAGTATAAGTGAGAGTTTTAGGTTTTTTAGTAAATTATGCTTTACTTCGACCCATTCTAAATATTTTCACGTTAATATAGCACCAAAACAATAAATACTGACACAGTAAACACCCTAGCTAGTGGTTCATGGGATTCCCTAGCCCTGGCTACTCAGATTTTCGGGGATTTGATCTAAAATGGCGTGAAAGAGAAAAAGCAATAATGTTTGGGATGCAAAAAATATACTAGGTGAACTGGCAAAAACAATATAGAAAATTCTCGAAAATAATTTTCTGTCCGAGAATATTCTCGCTGAGAATTTTCTGGCCGAGAATATTCTCGTTCTCGAGAATATTATCTTCTTACATCATAGGCACAGGATGTGTATGGCAGTCTCATCGTATATTACGCATTTTTTGCGTAATATTCACCATAGTTCATTCACCTTACCAAGTTTGTATAGGTGTTTTCTTAAACGACAATGTCCAGTCACCATTTCCGGTTTTTGTTCTTCCGTTTATTGAGGTTCATCAAATTTTCCGATAGTTTTTTATGAATCTTCTTATGAATTATTTTCTTGGTCTGGATTTGCCCTTAAGTGGCACTCCATTTCTTTTGATGGTTCCTTATCAGCCCCTTCTCAATCTCGTTTTTTGTAGCATTTTTAGTGATGCTACATAATGGTTCTGGGCCTTCAAAGAATCCAAAGGGGTTGCAATGGCAAGATTTTGAAATTTTAAATAGTGTATTTTGAAATTTTTTGAGGAGAACGATGAATTGCCAACTGGACGCTTTGTGTTGAAAAATAAAGACTGGATGAGAATTAAACATATCAAATTTAAGATTACAAGGGAGAGATTTTACTCATTTCTAATTCATGAAAGAATTAGCATCAAATCCAAATTACGACAAGTCTTAGTAATCTAAAATATTAATCTACAAATTAATCCTGCAACCAGTTTGGACTTCTTCTTCTTCTTATACTTGTAGATATGTCGATCTGTTAATTCCGACGTTGAAGTATTTCTTGAGAGGTAGACTGCCAGCTATATCGCCATCTTTTTGGTGGTCTCCCCGGTGGACGCTTGCTTGCTGGTTTTCCTTCTAGCGCAATTCTTGGTAGTCTGTGCTCCTCCATTCTTTTTACATGACTGAACCATTCTCTTCGTCTTTGCCTGCCCCCTCTGACTACATCTTACACGCCACATTGTCCCCTGATGATGTTGTTTCGTATTCTGTCTCTTCTTGTCTTCCCTGCTATTGCTCTTAGTGTCTTCATTTCGGCTGTTCTTAGTTTGCTTTTGGTTTTATTTTTGGTTTTTAGCCCAGTCGGGATACCATTGGACCTTGCATTAGGATCTGTCCCAAATTTTATTTTTCTAATCTTCAGGGGGGGGGGGTCAATAGTAGTATAAATTTAAATCTCGACTGAATTTGACCGTTGCGTTACCCGCCATCTTGATTTTAAACGAGAACCGTTTTTGCTCAATATCTCCGCCATTTTCAACTTTTCGACAAAAAATATACAAACTGAAATTGTTGAAAATGCGATTTTCTATAATTTCGTTTATTATAATTTTTTTCGTGCGGTCCATATTTTCCGAGATATGGGGAAAAACAGTGACAGTTAAAGCATAAATATTGATTTATTGAATTATCTCGTTTATTATTACATTTACAACAAATTTTAACCTATACAAAAATGAAGAGAATTAAATTTTGTACAATTTTAATTTCTTTCATTTTTTTGATAAAATCAATATTTAAGGTAGTACCTACGTATGCGTATGCGCGAGCGTAAGACCCGATTGATTTTAAAGAAATTGTTTTTGTTCAATATCTTCCCCATTTTCAACTTTTCGACAAAAAGTGTAAGGACTGAAATTGTTGCAATTACGATTTACTACCATTTTTCGAGAGAACCAGTGGCGGGTCTAAGAGGGGGAATGGGAAAATTCCCCCCAACGGGGTCCAAAATTTAAAAAAAATCGTTGAAATATTAAAATACATATGTTAGCTGACATGAAACTTAATTACCGACAGACAAATTCAACCAATAAAACCAGCTAGTTAATAAAATTAAGTGAACTTAATGCATATAAGTTATTATTATGGCTTTTATGTACTTAGTTTGGTTGGTGTTTCATTGGAAGTTTCAAAAATTGTATAAAATATAATTCTCTTTATTTTTGTTCATGTACAATTATGTCGTAAAGTTAATAATAAATGAGACAATTCAATAATTATGCTTCCCCTCCGCTTCCACTATTTTCCTCCTTAACTCGGAGAATATTGATCGCATAAAAAAATTGTGGAAAAGAAATTGTAGGAAATTGCGTCTCCAACAATTTTAGTTCCTACCATTTTTGTCGAAAAGTTGAAAATGGCGGAGATATTAAGCAACAACGGTTCTCCTTTAAAATCAATATGGCGGCTAATGCAACCGCGGAATTCAGTCGAGATTTTAAATTTACACTACTATTGATCTCCCCTAAAGCATAGAATTATAAAATTTGGGGCAGCTCGGAAAAAAGATTCAATTCAGTAATTATGCTCCCCCCCACCACTTTTTACTATTTTCCCACTTAACTCGGAAAATATCCACCGCATGAAAAAAATTGTTAAAAAGAAATTGTAGGAAATCATATTTGGAACAATATAAGTTGAAAATGGCCTAGATATTGAACAAAAACAATTGCTACAAAATCAATCAGGTCTTACGCTCGCGCCATTATCGCATACATACCTTAAATAGGTATTAACTTTAGCAAAAAAATGAAAGAAACTAAAATTATGTAGAATTCAATTCTCTCTATTTTTGTATAGGAACAATTTTGTCATAAAACTAACAATAAACGAGATAATTCAATAATTATGCTCTATTTATATATAACTGTCACTATTTTTCGCTCTAACTCGGAAAATATCGATGGCACGAAAAAATTGTAAAAATAGAAATGATGGAAAATTACATTTTCAACAATTTTTTTCGTTATACTTTTTGTCGAAAAGTTGAAAATGGCTGAGATATTGAGCAAAAACGGTTCTCGTTTAAAATCAAGATGGCGGCTAACGCAATAGCGGAATTCAATCGAGATTTTAAATTTACACTACTACTGACCCCCCTAAAGATTAAAAAAATAAAATTTGGGGCAGCTCCTAAAGCAAGGTTAGCCCTGTTATTCGTCTAACCCGACTGGACTGTTTATATACTCTGCCTGCATGATATTGGTTGTATTGAGCAACTCGGTGCCATGTTGCCGGCCCCAAGCCCGGATGAAAGAGGAGGGGCCTCCAGGTTAGGTTAGCCCCCTGCCTGGAGGAACACGTATTTTTGGCTCACAGAACCGACACTGCCTCGGAACCAGGACGGATTAAATTTATGACAAACAACGCAATGACAAAGTTTGGACTTATGGGCTAGAATTATGGGAAACCGCCGCACATTCTAATATGAAATAATACAAAGATCTCAATCTAAAATATTGACGACAATATTAGGTGTTCCATGGTTCATAACCAATGAAGCCATTCATCAAGACGCCGAACTAACATGCATGTCAAAGATGATAATAAAAAAGTGCGCAAAAAGACATACAGAGAGACCTAAAGTGCATCCGAATGTGTGCGCAAAAAGTTTAGCGGATAAAAAGCATACAGAAATAATATTTATATTTGCAAGGTAATATTTTGTTGAAAAATAAACTTAACGAGCTTGTTTTAAGCACAAGCATTTCAGTTTGAAGAAATATTTTCAGTTATGAATTTAATTAAATCACAATATCGGTAAAAATAACCTATATGCATTCGAAATATCGAATTTTATCACCTGTAACAAAAATTGACCTCAACATTCCAAATTTAATTAAGAAAATTCCAATTCAAACGCCTTAGTAACCACACTAACTACAAATATGTATTACATTACATAATTTAATAGTAAACCTCAAATTTGTATCTGCATACCTCTATTTTGCGTTCTTTCGTACAAATTTCACCTATTGAAGTTTTTAGTAAACAATTTGTGGGAGCACGAATAATTTTTTATAAACGAAGAGTGACACGCTGTCAAGAAAATTCGGCCACTCCTGTTTATTTATTATACAGGGTGAGTCATGAGGAACTGTACATACTCCTACCTCGTATGCAGGCCTCTATGCGGAATAAGAAATGACCATTAAAAAGTGCTCCCATTGTTTAATAATATTCAGGGCGAGTTGTTAATTTTTACAGAAATTTTGTATTCGTTATAATTTTTTAACAGTAAGATCGATGTGTCTCTTATTTTAGTCAATAATTACACTATTACCACTCAATCAATTGATTTATTCAAACTAGAAAAAGATCAGGTCCAGCTTTAAAAAATTAGTTCGTTTTTGTCTTAGAAAAAAATTTCACTCTGTATACGGTTTTTGAAAACTCTAATAAGAATTTTACAAATTAGACAAATAGGTAATTAAAATGCCATATTTATTTTTCCCCACACGATTACTTAATTTTTTATAAAAAAAAAATTAAATTTGACTATGAATTAAAATAGGCTATTGATTATGTACTATAGAAAGGAACTACAACGTTAACGGGGTTTTATTATTTCATATAGTCAATGAATCTCTATAGATGAAAAAACCGCGGAGTGCTACCATTTAAAGGGGTGCGTTTTTGAGAAATTGGTGAATTAGTCCCTGGGCACAGGTTACATTAGGGTGAGTTCTATGCACTTTTGGTACAAACACGTCTACATAAAAATTGTTCCTGGTTAAATTTCCTATCTAAATATAACTTTTTAAAGTCAAAGATACTTTTTTTTACAAAAATATATTCAAAAGAAAAAGCACAAAGAAACCCAAAAGAAAGAAATTTTGTTTCTTGTCCCATAACTTTTGTCTACGGGGATATAGGTATAGACATTGCTTCACAGAAAAAAAAACTTACATATTTTTTCTTTAAAATGATGTTTGGTAGAGGTCATTAGTTTTTACAGTTTTCGAAATATGATTTTTCAAAGTTCGCCACTCACAGCAATTTTGGGCCATTTTCCTTGTTATTTCGCAAATATTGTTCTGTAACTTTTTTCTACGTAACTTTAGGCATATGCAATGGTACATGTAAGAGGAATAGAAATCAATTAACTTTAAAATGTTCTACTGTAGAATGTTGTACGACTTCTTTTAAAGAGGTTATCTTTTTCAAGATTTTATACTTTAACGAGTTTTTATATTTTTTATGATTATTTTTTAAATTTCCCATTATAACTTTTTTTACTACATTTAGGTATATATTATAGAATAAAAAAGAAAGCTTATTCTGTTTACTTTAAAATGGTGTATTATACAAAATTCTAGGATTATTTTTGAATAAGATATGCTTTTTCAAAATGTAATAAGTACTTGCAACGATTCTTGATTTTAGGATTATTTTTTAAACTTCTCATTATAACTTTTCTATGTGATAGTGTGTTAAGATTGAATCTTATTTTTTATATGTGGACCTTTGGATCCACTTGACTTGGCCGGGTAAACTTCAAAATATGGATTAATTCCAATATTTACTGTCAAAGCTCCTGCACCACAAGCTTTGCTTGAAAAAATAGCATGTAAATGTACCAAAGGATGTACAAAAAACTGCGGTTGTAGGAAGATAGGAATTAGTTGTTCAATATTCTGCAAAGGGTGCATGTGCATGGATACTAATTATGGGAACTCTTAAGATAACTAAGGTGTCAGAGGAAGATATTGAAGCTAATGCTAACGGAGAGATGGACTTTGTTTTTGAAAATTTGTTAAATGTCAACTATTAAATAATTTTAACTAAAGTGATGTTTTCTAAAACTAATATTTATGTAGTTTTTGTAAAAGAAATAATTTTAAATAAAACAGGTACAAAAATATCAAAGAATTTTAAAGAACAGAAAGTAAGCCCTCTTTATTGAGCAATATATAGTACAGTAGAACGTCGATAATCCGGACGTCAAAAATCCGGACCGTCAATAATCCGGATTTGTATCTAGCAAAAATATCTGATTCTTTTAAAATAAATTAAGAACTTAGCTGCGAAAAACGAACCTCTACCGCAGTTCAAAAATATTTTACACATTTTTTAAAAGCCCAAATAGTGTCTGATGTTTTTACTGTACACATGCTGTATTATAAATTAATTACAATACAGTGTTTAAACATAAAAAAATGTTTTGATTAATTTCACCTCTAATAGACACTTTACTGTACAAGAGAAAACATACAATTTTAAAACGTTTGTTGTACTTTAATATGTATACTGGCCTTTTTTTTTAGGTAATTTCGATAATCCGGATAATTTGATAATCCGGATGGGGTCCGGTCCCAATTAATCCGGATTATTGACGTTCTACTGTATATTCATGTACAAGAAACAAAAAGTTATAGTCGGTTCGCTAAACTCAGACACAACTGGCTAGTGATTTTAGTAAGTAATTTTGCCAAAAAAATAATTACTAAATAGTTAGTAATTTTACCAATCTTAATGGCAAAGTTGACCAAAAACAAAAAAATTACCGACTAAAGTCACTAGCCAGTTGTGTCTGAGTTTAGCGAACCCACTATATAATGAGAAATTTAAAAATAATCGTAAAAAATGTAAAAAATAATATTTTTTTCATATTAGGTATTATATAATATACAATATAATATTATATTATATATACTATATATAATATAATATTATATAATATATAATGTATTATATAATAATATTATTTTATTTTTATATTATATTATGAAAAATCGTTAAAAGTATAAAACCTTGAAAAACCATAATCACTTTAAAAAAGTCGTACAACGTTATACAGCAGACCATTTTAAAGGTAATTGATTTCTATTCCTATTACGTGTACCATTACATATACCTAAAGTTACGTAGAAAAAAGTTACAGAACAATATATGCGAAATAACAAGGAAAATTGCCCAAAATTGCTGTGAGTGGCGAACTTTGAAAAATCATATTTCGAAAACTATAAATCCTAATTACCTCTACTAAACAACATTTTAAAGAAAAAATATGTAGGTTTTTTTTCTGTAAAGCAATGTATACCTATTTTCTGTATACCTATATCCTCTAGGACAAAAGTTATGGGACAAAAAACAAAATTTCTTTCTTTTGGGTTTCTTTGTGCTTTTTCTCTTGAATATATTTTTGTAAAAAAAGTCTCATTGACTTTAAAAAGTGATATTTAGATAGGAAATTTAACCAGGAACAATTTTTATGTAGATATGTGTGTAGCAAAAGTGCATAGAACTCACCCTAATGTAACCTGTGCCCAGGGACTAATTCACCCATTTCTCAAAAACGCACCCCTTTAAATGGTAGCACTCCGCGGTTTTTTCATATATAGATGTCCATTGACCATATGAAATAATAAAACCCCGTTAACGTTGTAGTTCCTTTTAGCTATCTTATTTTGAATATAATCAATAGCCTAAAAGTTTGGTGAAGTGAACCATAGATTTAAAAAAAATTTCTTTTTAACAAACTTTTATTACAAAAATTAATTTTTTTAACAAATATTTGATTTATAAGTAATAATACTACCACTGCTCGTGCTATTCGTTTTAAATAATACAGCCTTTTTAGCCAATTTCCAGAATTTTAAATAGACCAGGTTGTTTTGAATAATACTAAAACATCATCCTGTATAATATTTGTTTGTCAAAAAGGAGATAAACAAATAACCCTAAATTAAACAAAATCAAAAAGAAATCTTTTCCCGACGTTTTTTGCATCACTACCTTCTCACCATGTATTAATAAGTACTATGTATATGTATAAAAATGATAATTTGACATTTTCGTTGTTTGAGTACATAATTTGACTTTTCGTTATTATTTATTTGTGTTTCTTACACTGTTTCTACTTTTTTGCATTATCATATTTTACAAAATAGTTTGCCGCCAATGTAGCCGCCCGAGGTATGTACTTTATGCACGATGGGGCATCACCACATTTCTCAATTGCTGTTCGTCAACATCTTCATGTACCTTATGGAAATAGGTGGATAGGACGCGGAGGGCCTCATGCATGACCATCTAGATCACCTGATTTTAACCCTGTCGACTACTCCCTATGGGGTCGATTAAAAGAAATGGTTTATCGAGAAAATATCAATACGCGACAAGAACAAGTGATTGATAAAATTATTGATTCTTGTAACATTATTAGAAATGATCCCTTAACTCTCAGGAGGTCTATTAGACAGTTGATGGTCCGACAAAGATGGATTTCATTTCGAAAATCTGCTATAAATCTCAAAAAAAAAATTGTTTTATTGTTTTATTTGTTTCTTAGGTTCTTTTATGTATCTATGTATACAATTGTTATACACACATACATATTGTTTTTACTTAAACATGCAAATAAATCCGTTTATGTTCAATGTTCTACATAATATGTATTTTCTTTTCGTTAATTTAAAAAATAAATTTACTGTATTTTGCCTTTTGAAATAAAACTTCGAGAATTCAATAAAACGACACTACCTATGAATCACTAGACAAATACTATACAGGGCGATGTTTTAGTATTATTCAAAACAACTTCTTCCTTTTGAAATTCTGGAAATTAGCTAAAAGGGTTTCATTATTTATAACGTATAACACAAGCTGTGGAAATAATAATACATATGTATAAATTAAATATTTGTTAAAAAAATAAATTATGCAAAAAAAATATTTTTTTTAAATCTATGCTTCACTTCACCAAACTTTTAATTCATAGTCAAATTCAATTTTTTTATAAAAAATTAAGTAATCGTCTGGGGAAAAAAATAAATATGCCATTTTAATTGCCTATTTGTGTAATTTGTAAAATTCTTATTAGAGTTTTCAAAAATCATAATACAGGGTGAAATTTTTTCTAAAACCAGAACGAACTAATTTTTTAAATCCGGCCTGATTTTTTTCTAGTTTGAATAAATCAGTTGATTGGGTGGTAACTTATAAATTAAAATGTTTGTTCAAAAAAAAATTAATAATTGTAACAAAAGTTATTTTTTTTAATCTATGGTTCACTTAACCAAACTTTTAATTCGTAGTCAAATTTGATTTTTTTTTATAAAAAATTAAGTAATCGTGTGGGGAAAAAATAAATATGCCATTTTAATTGCCTATTTGTCTAATTTGTAAAATTATTATTAGAGTTTTCAAAAACCGTATACAGGGTGAAATTTTTTCTAAGACCAAAACGAACTAATTTTTTAAAGCCGGATCTGATTTTTTTCTAGTTTGAATAAATCAGTTGATTGGTTGGTAATAGTGTAACAATTGACCAAAATAAGAGACACATCGATCTTACCGTTCAAAAATTATGACGAATACAAATTTCTGTAAAAGTTAACAACTCACCCTGTATATTATTAAACAATGGGAGCAGACACTTTTTAATAGTCATTTGTTATTCCCCATAGGGGCCTCCATACGAGGTAGGAGTATGTAGTTCCTCATGACTCACCCTTTATTTATATATAAAGGGTATCCAGAAACTCTTGTGACAAACGAAGACCGGAGATTACTCAGATAATTTTAAGACAATTTGACCCATTTTACTTAGTCCGAAAATGCTTTCTAAGAGAGTTAGAACTCTTTGAAGATGGCGTCTTGTAATTAGTTTTTTTAATACATACTTCCAGAACGCTTCTATTTAGAAAAACGAAAACTGGTACGTTTATTTATCTTCCAGAGATGAAGCGATTTCATCAATTGATAATTTATAGTACCGGTCATATGCGTCCTAGTCTGGGAGGTAGTGTAAATTTTTACGGGGATTTTAGCACGGAGTCTATGAATTTATTTGAGTAGATAGTACTTGTTTGATAACGAAAATGTCTGTCAGTTGGCTCGACTCCGGGGCTTTTAGGCAAGAAAAGATAAAATATGAAAGTAGATGGAAAAACCCTAAGTACAACTTGTATGTCAAATATTTATCTCCGTGCATTACATCCATAATGGCCTAGTGGTTAGAATAACTGGCTCCTGGCTTTCACCCAAGCGAGTCGGGTTCGATTCCCGGTGTCGGAAATCCTTTTTGTTTTTAAAATTGACATTTCGATTTGAAAAATAATTGTTTTTATAATACCACGTTTTTATTATTGATACGACACAATATAAAAAAATAATATAAAAACAATTATTTTTCAAATCAAAATGTCAATTTTAATAACAAAAAGAATTTCCGATGCCGGGAATCGAACCCGACTCTCCTGGGTGAAAGCCAGGAGCCAGTTATTCTAACCACTAGGCCATTATGGATGTAATGCTCAGAGATAAATATTTGACATATAAGTTGTAGGGTTTTTCCATATACTTTCATATTTTATCTTTTCTTGCCTAAAAGCCCCGGTTTTGAATCAGCTGACACATAATTTCCGTATACTTTCTTATTTTATCTTTTCTTGCCTAAAAGCCCCGGTTTTGGGTCACCTGGGCTGACACATCATTTGTTAATAAAAAACGGTCCGGTCAAACTTGACTCTACCTCCCGGACTATCCATTTTGGATAGGTCAATGGTTATTTTATCGCATAACTTTTTGTGTAAAATTTTTAAGCATTTTTGACACTAGATTATTAAATTATGAGGTATTCGTGTATGTACTAGAAGTTACTCTTGCTTTAAGTCGATAAAATACACTGTTATTTTGAATTTTTTTTTTTTTTCAAATTCAAAAAACGAAAAATTTTCAAATTGATTTTTCTAGAAAACGGTGTATTAAATTTTCCAACTTAAAGCAAGAGTAACTTTTAGTACTAGAATATCTCATAATTTAATAATCCAATGTCAAAAATGCTTAAAAGGTAAAGACAAAGAAGTTATGCGATAAAATAATCGTTGCCCTACCCAAAATGGACGCCTATGACAGTTATTAAGCTTTGTTTTTAAACCAAGAAGAGTAAACTAAAAAGACAGATTCACACTCGAGAAATTACTAGAAATATCACCAAATACATCTTCTTTTTGGGTTAATCATATCGGCCTTTGACGGTAATCCATAAATATTGTATTATACTAATACGTCGCTATAAAGAGTTCTAAAAACAACTGTTTTTATATAAAAACAAACTAAAGATTAAAGGGATAACGCAGAAAATACAAGAAGTCGCTGATATAACTTAATTAACTTATGAAATGCCAATAGTGTCAAAATTTTATAATTGTCAACAGTTGTATAAATGTATAAATGTCAACAGTGAAGTAAACTCACCTGAGGTTGGATCAATTACAAACAAGCTTTACGGCGCGGGAAATTTGAATAAGCGAAAGGCCACACGGTCGATAAATTTACGGCGCCGTAAGAGCAGTAAACCCATTGGTTGACTAACTCCTCCACCAATTGTAGATGAAATAGGAGTTAGTCAACTACTCCTCTTGGTTTAAAAGCAGACTATAGAAATTCGCAATTGATAGAATCGATTTATCTCTGGAAGATAAGTAGGCGTGACAGTTTTCGTTTTTCTAAATGAAACGGTTCTGGAGGTATTTAAAAAAACTAATTACAAGGCGCCATGTTCAAAGGGCTCTAGCTACCTTAGGAGTTCCCTTAGCTCCCATTTTCGGACTGGGTGAATTGGATTAAATTGTCTTAAAATTATCTGAGGCATCTCCGATCTTCTTTTGTCAGGAGAATTTCAGAACACCCTGTATATTTTACTGTATATATCAGTTTCTGCTAAATGAGATATAGGTAGAATGTTACATTAATTTTATATGTTTAATCCTTTTCAGTATGAGACATATCAAGCATTTAACTGGGACGAATACCTAAGAGAAACCAACAGCATTGCAGCCCCTCAAAGTTGCTTTAAACAAGCCCCCAGTCCCCCCTATAATGACTTTGAAGTGAGCATGAAATTAGAAGCTCTAGATCCCAGAAATGTTACATCTACGTGCATTGCTACAGTGATTAGTATATTAGGTCCCAGACTGCGATTAAGATTGGATGGTAGTGATAACAAAAATGACTTTTGGAGGTTGGTTGATTCTGGCGAAATACATGCAATAGGTCATTGTGAAAAGAATGGTGGAATGCTACAGCCTCCCTTGGGTAAGTGTTTTAATTTTGTCATTTTATCTGTCGACCGATTCTTCACTAGGAAAAAAACTTCCTAATGATGACTAATGAATTGATTCAGAAATATTTGAACCCAAAGAAGTATTTCGGTTGCTTTCAAAAAAATATATAAATGATGTTTATGTTCATAATAATGAAAACAAAATAATAATATTAATTATTGTAACGCTAAGTATTTTTATTATTTGAAAAATATTTAAAATTGTGTTAGAGTTATAATATAAAGTTTAAATAAAATAAAAAACAAGCGTAAACTTTTATAATACCTCTAAACGCTCAAGTATTTATAATTTATAATGCGAATTTTATACGCTTCTTTATCTGAACCAGTCACGAGTCAGTAATCATATTATTAGATTTAATACTCTATTGATTTTAAGTTGAACTTAAAGACATTTAGAAACTATTATCCATTATTTAATGCGATAAAAATTGAATTTGACGATTATTTTTTCTCATACTATAATTTTATGACCCTGGCACAATAATGTCACTAAAGTCTAAGTTTTTCAACCTAATAAAAATATTTTTAAAATAAAATATTTTTAAAAGATTTTTAATTGAAAAACTTATTGGGCCATTTTTCTGGTGACACCTCCAAGGCTCCTACAATATGCAAGCCAAATGGATGCTGCAGTGAAGACAAAATGGAAGGAATTCTACACTATGCAATTCACAACCCCCGTCTGCAGCTCGTAAAGTTCCAACGGAAAATGGACCTAGTTACTCTGTAGGAGTAATACTAATATAAAATAAAAATGTATACCATTTTTATTCAGTTGCAATGCGAAACCAAAACTGTCTTAATTTTTACTTAAATTAGAGAGCGCGGCCAGCACTCTTATCGACGATTTCACCTCTTGTTAGAGGCTCTTCAGAGAATGCATAGGCTGGTATCTCTACTCCAGGTAAAAATTTTCGACATTTATTAGTCCCCCATTGCAACTGACGTGAAGGTAGTAGGTGCGTAGCGGCATCTGCTAAATGAAAGTCTAAGTTTTTCAACCTAATAAAAATATTTTTAAAATAAAATATTTTTAAAAGATTTTTAATTGAAAAACTTATTGGACCATTTTCCTGGTGACACCTCCAAGGCTTCTACAATATGCAAGGCAAATGGATGCTGCAGTAAAGACAAAAGGGAAGGAATTCTACACTATACAATTCACAACCCCCGTCTGCAGCTGGTAAAGTTCCAACAGAAAATGGACCAATAAGTTTTTCAATTAAAAATCTTTTAAAAATGTTTTATTTTAAAAACGTTTTTATTAGGTTGAAAAACTTAGACTTTCATTTAGCAGATGCCGCTACGCACCTACTACCTTCACGTCAGTTGCAATGGGGGACTAATAAATGTCGAAAATTTTTACCTGGAGTAGAGATAGCAGCCTATGCATTCTCTGAAGAGCCTCTAACAAGAGTGTTGGCCGCGCTCTGTAACCTAAGTAAAAATTAAGACAGTTTTGGTTTCGCATTGCAACTGAATAAAAATGGTATACATTTTTATTTTATATTAGTATTACTCCTATAGAGTAACTAGGTCCATTTTCCGTTGGAACTTTACCAGCTGCAGACGGGGGTTGTGAATTGCATAGTGTAGAATTCCTTCCCTTTTGTCTTCACTGCAGAATCCATTTGGCTTGCATATTGTAGGAGCCTTGGAGGTGTCACCAGAAAAATGGCCCAATAAGTTTTTCAATTAAAAATCTTTTAAAAATATTTTATGTTAAAAATATTTTTATTAAGTTGAAAAACTTAGACTTTCATTTAGCAGATGCCGCTACGCACCTACTACCTTCACGTCAGGTGCAATGGGGGACTAATAGATGTCGAAAATTTGTACCTGGAGTAGAGATAGCTACCTATGCATTCCCTGAAGAGCCTCTAGCAAGAGGTGAAATCGTCGATAAGAGTGCTGGCCGCGCTCTCTAACCTAAGTAAAAATTAAGACAGTTTTGGTTTCGCATTGCAACTGAATAAAAATGGTGTACATTTTTATTTTATATTAGTATTACTCCTATAGAGTAACTAGGTCCATTTTCCGTTGGAACTTTACCAGCTGCAGACGGGGGTTGTGAATTGCATATTGTAGAATTCCTTCCCTTTTGTCTTCACTGCAGAATCCATTTGGCTTGCATATTGTAGGAGCCTTGGAGGTGTCACCAGAAAAATGGCCCAATAAGTTTTTCAATTAAAAATCTTTTAAAAATATTTTATTTTAAAAATATTTTTATTAGGTTGAAAAACTTAGACTTTCATTTAGCAGATGCCGCTACGCACCTACTACCTTCACGTCAGGTGCAATGGGGGACTAATAAATGTCGAAAATTTGTACCTGGAGTAGAGATAGCTACCTATGCATTCTCTGAAGAGCCTCTAGCAAGAGGTGAAATCGTCGATAAGAGTGCTGGCCGCGCTCTCTAACCTAAGTAAAAATTAAGACAGTTTTGGTTTCGCATTGCAACTGAATAAAAATGGTGTACATTTTTATTTTATATTAGTATTACTCCTATAGAGTAACTAGGTCCATTTTCCGTTGGAACTTTACCAGCTGCAGACGGGGGTTGTGAATTGCATAGTGTAGAATTCCTTCCCTTTTGTCTTCACTGCAGCATCCATTTGGCTTGCATATTGTAGGAGCCTTGGAAGTGTCACCAGAAAAATTGCCCAATAAGTTTTTCAATTAAAAATCTTTTAAAAATATTTTATTTTAAAAATATTTTTATTAGGTTGAAAAACTGAGACTTTCATTTAGCAGATGCCGCTACGCACCTACTACCTTCACGTCAGGTGCAATGGGGGACTAATAAATGTCGAAAATTTTTACCTGGAGTAGAGATAGCTACCTATGCATTCTCTGAAGAGCCTCTAACAAGAGGTGAAATCGTCGATAAGAGTGCTGGCCGCGCTCTCTAACCTAAGTAAAAATTAAGACAGTTTTGGTTTCGCATTGCAACTGAATAAAAATGGTATACATTTTTATTTTATATTATTATATTAGGTATAATAATGTCACTCTTCGAAGTGCTCCAGGAAACACTGCATCTAAGAGGTAAAACATTTTGCTTAGAATATACAGTGAGCACGTAAAGGTTCGAATAAATTAATTTTTTCGTGAATTGACGATTTTTGAAATAAATCCCGGAACAGGTCGATTTTTATTTTTGAATTATGATTTTTTGGCATATATCATACTAGTGACTAGTGACGTCATCCAACTGGGAGTGATGGCATAATCGATTATTTTTTAAACGAGAATAGAAGTCGTGTGTTAGCTCATTTGAAAGGTTATTCAATTCTCTATTCACTAATATAAAAATTAACATTATTACGTCTCTTGATTTCGTTGTACGGTGAATTCTTCTATATTAGTTTTACTCCTAACTGAGTATCGGGACCAAGTTTTCGTTGAAATTTTGCCACTCTGAATAGGTAGGAAGTTAGGTGCAAATTATAGACCTCTTCGTGTCTTCTTTTATTCAGCATTCGGTTGGTTTGCAAGTAATGGAAACCACGAAGGCGTAACCAGAAACTTGGGCTCATTAGAGGTTTTATTTCTTTGGAAATAAAACTTCGAATTGACTAACATAATTATTTATACAGGGTGTATCAATTGAATTAAATATACCAAAAAAAAATTGAATTAAATTAATTGAGACAAAAAGATGAATGTATGTACTTAATTTATTTAATTCAAAATGCATTTACAGTTGTCAGAAAACAGAAAAAATGTTTATTTGACAAATAAAGATTGTTTTGTGCTTAAATTCAGTGTTAAACGCCACCCCCACCTGCTTCTTGGGGAGAATTAAATTAATTCTTATTGGAGAATTAAAACTTCTCCCCGTCTTACAGATGCTTACCTAGAAACTAACAACTTTAGCATTAACACTAAATAAATATTACCCATATATAACCTTTCTAATGAGGAAATCACAATCTTTCCAAAGATCATAAAACCTACATACAAACATACAGAAACTTACCATGCCAAAACAATAAATCATAAAATTAATTTTATCTGAATTATCTAATTATAAATACATCTATACGGATGGTTCCAAAACATGTAATAGTGTAGGTAGCGCTTATTATGTTTCTAATATAAAAAGTATTAATTCTTTTAGACTACCTACATTACATCTATCTTCACTGCCGAACTTTATGCTATTGAAAGAGCTCTAACTTACGCGGTTTAACAGAACTTTGGAGACACGGTTATACTATCAGATTCTTTATCTGCCCTTGAGGCAATATCACAACCAATAACCAAAAAACATAACAATGAGTTGTTATGCCATATTAAAAAGACAATCGCTCGATTTAAAAATAATAGCAATGACTTGGTCTTTATCTGGGTAACAGGGCATGCCGGAATCAAAGAAAATGAGATAGTGAATGAAATGGCAAAGAATTAAGCAACTTTAAATGAAATAGTAAATTTAACAATCTCCAGCGATTACATTCCAGAATTGCATAAAAAATTAAGAAAGAAATGTGAAAATATTTGGCTCAAGTTTGTACAAACTTCGAGGAATCCATACACTTAAGTATACCCACAACTTCCGCAAAATATTCCACATATATTTGATTAGTTAGTTACTCAATTTTATTCCACATCCCTAAGTCGCTTAAGATTAAACCACGGCAACTTCCCTGCACATTTAGCTAAAATCGGAATGCGTATCAACTCTCTCTGTTCATGTGATAACTACTCTACTGCAGATTTAAATCATATAATCTTTAATTGTGAACTTAATAAATACCATACGAAAGCACTAATTGCTAGACTTCAGGAGCAGAATGTAAGTTTACCGCTGAATATTTCACACCTACTAAGCTTCAACACCAAAACTATTAATGATACTATCATACAATTTCTTAAAGATTCTAAAGTAAAAATTTAATATGACATCTTTAACTTTCAAATATCTGTGGCAAAAAGTTTATCTAATGCCATCACCTCTTTGTGAACACACACACACACACCTGCTTGTTGGCAATTTGAACATTGAATTTAAGCGATAAGCAATGTTTTTTTTTCTGTTTTCTGACAGAAGTAAAATTTAATTTAAACAAATTCCATAGATTATTCTTTTTGTGTCAGTTAATTTAATTTAAAAAATATTTTTTGGCACCCTGTATAAATAATTATGTTACTGCTTATTGATATATAGAGAATTTAATAACCTTTCAAATGAGCTAGCACACGACCCCTATTCTCATTTAAAAAATCATCGATTACGTCATCACGCCCAGATGGATGACGTCACTAGTATTATATTTATGCCAAAAAATCATATTTTAAAAATAACAATCGACCTGTTTCGGGATTTATTTCCAAAATGGCTCATTTATGAAAACATGAATTTATTTCAACCTTTACGTGATCACTGTATATCTACTATTGGGTAAAAAGAATTAACTGCTGAATTTCAAGAATAAAATGAAAGAACAATATTGTTCTTTTGATAAAAATTATTTCTCTAAAAATAAAAAACAAATAAAATCTGAGAGAATAAATCGTAAAATTTTAATATCTCATTTCCTTACTACTGCTTTTACTGCCTGTTGTTTTAATAAGGCAATGTTTATTGTGAGTGTCTTTTGCATCTGTCATATATTTTATTATACATATTACATCTTTGGTACTTTCAAAAGTTTTAAATTTCGTATTTATGCTGTAATATGTTTTATTAAATATTGCAGTGTGATTCTCTTACTTAAAAACATAATATATCCTAATCTCAATTCTTAGTTTTAACGAGACATTAAATAAACAGATACGGCCTAGGAAGCTCAAAGGTGTATTCGCCTTGGGTGCCGAATAATGTGGATTAGTGAACCCGTGTTGAGCTGCCCCCCCCCCCAACTTGCAAAAATTAAAAAACAAATAGCCCTGATTTATGAGCTTTTATATTCCGCAAACTAAAAATTTTGAGCTCGTTCCACTGAGCAGGAATTTAATACTTTTAATAGGCTGAGTAAGCCCCCCCCACTACTTAAAAATAGGAATATTGAATCGGTTTTTGCGGCAGAATTACGAGCTATTTATGAGCTCTTGAAATTATATAGTTTCGATTTTTGAGCTCATCCCCTTCACCCCCAAACAACCCTTTAATTGATTTAACTTAAGAGAAAAATGCTGAGAAAACTTAAAATATATCGTATTGCGGATAGTTTAATTCGTATAGCTTATATTCTAAGAATAAACTCTCAAATCACGCACCTTTCGATTATAGAGCTACAACCCTTTCGCAAGAAAACCATCCCATATTCCCGGCTTAAGAGAGAGTTGTACTTGAAATAATTTAAATTAATTATTTGGCGACTACATATGGTTTAATAAAATTAATGAGCACGCAAAATATACGCATCTCAATTATTGAATTGCCATTTTCTTTCTATAGTGCAGTCACTGCAGGTAAAAATCAACTATGACCTTCGATTTCGGTAAATCTCCATTCATTTTCACGAATTGACAATAACAACTTGCGGTTTTAGCTTTGGGTATATGTCACCCCTTCTCGGGGGTGAAAATTACTTTATTAAAAATAACCCCACAAATCGAGAGAGGGACAAATTCTAAGCAAAATTTGTTATATGCTATTAAAATAAATCAATAATTTTTGAGTTATTAAAGATCAAATATTTTAATTTTTGTGAAAGAAAATGCATGCTTTAAAGCGATTTTTCATAAGTAACTCAAAAACTGTAAGATTTTACAAAAAAGTTTTCATCACTAAAATTGAACCTACTAAAAAATATAATAAATTGATTACTTGAAAATCCCTTTAATGTTAATTTAAAGTAAGTTATTGGTAATTAAATATATATTTTTTTCTGAGACTGTTCAAATCTAAGGATTCAAGCTTAAATAACGGGAAAGAGATGCATTTTATAACACTTAGGTACTAAATACTTGTCAAAGTACTTAGAAATACCTATCAAAAATGAGCTCCAGAAAAAGTTGATCATTCAAATATGATCTAAAATAATCTATATTTGAAAGATTAAATGTTTTACAGTTTTATAGCTATATACTTTATAATAAGTATAAATTTTGATGCTATCAACTTTTTCTGGAGCTCATTTGATAGGTATTTCTAAGTACTTTGACAAGTATTTAGTAAGTGTTATAAAATGCATCTCTTTCCCGTTATTTAAGCTTGAATCCTTAGATTTGAATAGTCGCAGAAGAAACTATACATTTAATTACCTATAACTTACTTTAAATTTACATTAAAGGGTTTTTCAAGTCAGCAATTTATTATATTTTTTATTAGCTTCAATTTTAGTGATGAAAACTTCTTTGTAAAAACTTACAGTTTTTAAGTTATTTATGAAAAATCGCTTTAAAGCATGCATTTTCTTTCACAAAAATTAAAATATTTGATCTTTAATAACTCAAAAAGTATTGATTTATTTTAATAACATTATATAACAAATTTTGCTTAGAATTTGTCCCTCTCTTGATTTGTGGGGTTATTATTAATAAAGTAATTTTCACCCCCGAGAAGGGGTGACATATACCCCCGGCTAAGTTGTTATTGTTAATTTTCTTTCTTGACGTATCCTCTATCCGCTCACCAATTTTCGTGAAAATGAATGGAGATTTACCGAAATCGAAAGTCATAGTAGATTTTTACCTTCAGTGACTGCACTATAGAAAGAAAATGGCAATTCAATAATTGAGATACGTATATTTTGCGAGCTCATTAATTATTAAACCATATGTAGTCGCCAAATAATTAATTTAAATTATTTTAAGTACAACTCTCTCTTAAGCCGGGAATATGGGATGGTTTTCTTGCGAAGAGGTTGTAGCTCTATAATCGAAAGGTGCGTGAATTAAGAGTTTATTCTTAGAATATAAGCTATACGAATTAAACTACTATTAACTTTTTTGTAAAAACTTAGTTTTTCAGTGATTTACGAAAAACCGCTTCAAAACATGCATTTTTTTCACGAATAATTAAAATCTTTGATCTTTAATAACTTAAAAAGTATTGACTTATTTTAATAACTTTATATAATAAATTTTGCTTTTAATTTGTTCTTTTATTGATTTATGCAGTTATTTTTTATAAAATAATTTTCACCCCCGAGAAGGGGCGGTATCCACCCTCAGGGTAAAGGCGCAAGGTGGTACCATGTCACCTTTGTTTCTTGAGGTATCCTCTAACCACTGACCAATTTTCGTGAAAATCGATGAAGGTTCGCCGAAATTGAAGGTAATCGTTGATTTTTACCTTCAGTGACTGCACTATACAAAATAAATTGCAAGTTACTGATCTAAATGAGCGTAATTTGGGAGCTTATAAATTATTAAATGATATGTAGTCGCCAAATAATTAATTTAATGCATTTTAAGTACAACTTCCTCTTAAGCCGGGAAGATAGGGTGGTTTTCTTGCGAAGGGGTTGTAGCTCAATCGAAATGCACGTGATTTAATAGTTTATTCTTAGAGTATATAAGCTATAGGAATTATATCCGCAATACGATATATTTTAAGTTTTCTCAGCATTTTTCTCTTAAGTTAAATCAATTAAAGGGTTGTTTGGGGGTGAAGGGGATGAGCTCAAAAATCGAAACTATATAATTTCAAGAGCTCATAAATAGCTCGTAATTCTGCCGCAAAAACCGATTCAATATTCCTATTTTTAAGTAGTGGGGGGGGGCTTACTCAGCCTATTAAAAGTATTAAATTCCTGCTCAGTGGAACGAGCTCAAAATTTTTAGTTTGCGGAATATGAAAGCTCATAAATCAGGGCTATTTGTTTTTTAATTTTTGCAAGTGGGGGGGGGGCAGCTCAACACGGGTGATTAGTGATTCCCCTGTAAAAATCAAAAAATATTGCTTAGGCTTAGCGCTCGTACATATGCAGGCGATTGACCAGAGGTTGACACCGCGATTAGCCGACGTTTGTATCGTACACATGAGAGCGTTTGACTGGCGGTCCCATTCCTCCCCTAGTAAACTTCAACCGCCGCTGTTTGACGACGAAGCAGTTGCATGGGTACGATTGGCAAACCGCCCTAATGTGGACGAGCTGTTAGCTCGTCGCTTCGAAGACCATTGAAATCGTAATAAGTCTAGTGTCTAGTACAACTCCTCTACACTTATTGCCGGTTTCACCAACGACAAATAGTATTTTATTCTATGCTTAAAGTTATTCGACCAATAAACTGACATATCTCCATTTTACTAACGTCAAATAAGACTTATTTTATTTATTTATCAAATAAATATTTACTCTTCGGATATATTGGCAAGTAAATCTCGCCGTAAATATCTATGTTATAGTCAAAGCCCGAATTTCAGGCACTCCTAGGATTGACTAGGCAATCCTCAGGTCTGACTGACGGTCTTAGTCAAAGCCCGAAATAAATTACAGTTTCGGCCTTTGACTAGTCAAACCTAGGAGAGACTAAGTTGGTCAGCCAAAGGTCGAAATTCAATTTTATGAAATCGGGGTTTGACTAGTCAAACCCCGATCAGCTATTAAAATGCCTTAATTTGTTATATTAGGTTTAATAAAACGTCATATTTTAATTTTAATGTTTATTATTTTTATATGGTCGTAATTAAAATAAAAAAATTAGTAGACTAAGTTTTTCAACCTAATAAAATAAAATATTTTTAATTGATCATTCTCTAATCTAATTAAAAATTAAGACGGTTTTGGCTTCGCATTGCAACTGAATAAAAATGGTATACATTTTTATTAAAAAATTAGTGTTTATTCTCACATGTTGAGGCACTACGGCATTTAGATTTGTACAATACGTTAGACCTTTTACACAATTTTGAAGAGCATTTCTTATTGCAGTAGCATTTTATAAAGCCTTGTCCTCCAAATTTAGAATCTTTTGTACTAATGTCTCTTAGAGACAGCTTAACGTCTAGAATATCTTCGAAATTAAGTAAATTAATCTTTGCATTCTCTTATTTGATTTCTTGAAAAAAGTGTGTTTATTTTTCCTTATTTCGTACCAACTCTTTATAAACCGTCAATTGGTTTATCGTCAACTGTGAAAGAAGATATTGCAATCGGAGAAAAAACTAAGTATCACCATAATACTAACGAAGCCCCTGGACCGTCGTCACTAGGAGAGGAAGAAAATTGTCAAACAATTCAGATTACTTCTTCAGATGTGGTTTGTTGTACAGTCGAACCCGCTTATTGGAATAGCCTTCGTGTCAAGCAAAAATATTCGTATAACCGGGATATTCTAATAACCGATCATTGGTAGCCGGTAGAAGCGTTTTGAGACCTCAAAATTTTATTCCTTAAACCGGGATATTCCTATAACCGGTATTCTAATAAGCGGGTTCGACTGTATTTGCCAAAAAGAGAGCTCTGACGTACATACGTGCATAATTTGTAGTCTGGTGGTACATGTTGTATACGCTGATAGCACACTTGGTGCATACTATGAAGGTTTTGAAAGAAAAGTTACTTGCATGCTTTGTGCACACACAGAAAAGATTAAAATAAATAAAGCAAAGGCGATTGAAGGTCCTTATGCCCAGGCTAATGCTATGGAACAATTAAGTGAAAAAAAATCCTCTAATTTCGATCGGAAAAACTGTAACAATACCGATCCCTAGCTTTGATACAGCCAAAGGAGATGCTCGAAATATTTTGGGTATCATACAAGATAAAACAATAATTGACGGTTTATATAGAGTTGGTACGAAATACGGAACAATAAACACACTTTTTTCAAGAAATTAAATAAGAGAATTTTCTTAATTTCGAAGATGTTTCAGACTTTAAGCTGTCTCTAAGAGAAATTAGTACAAAAGATTCTAAATTTGGATTACAAGGCTTTATAAAATGCTACTGCAATAAGAAATGCTCCTCAAAATTATGCAAGTGTAAAGATCTAACGTATTGTGCAACTCTAAATGCCATAATGTCTCAACTTGTGAGAATAAACACTATTTTTTTTATTTTGATTACGACAATGTAAAAATAATAAACACTAAAATTAAAAAATTACGTTTTATTAAACCTAATCTAATAAATTACGACATTTTAAGCTAGATCGGGGTTTGACTAGTCAAACCCCGATTTCATAAAATTAAATTTCGACCTTTGCCTGACCAACTCAGGGTTGGAAAAAACCCGTGTTTTTTTTAAAGCCCAACCCGACGGGTTTTTTTGGGGTTTTTCGGGTTTTTTGGGGATTTTCAGTTTTTTATTTAGACTTGATATTATAGTTTCTGCCCTATCAAAAGTTTTACAAAAATTATGAATTTTGCAAAAATAATAAAATAACAAAATATGCTTACAAAATAAACCAACTTGACATAAATAAATACATTTGGCATCACTGGCCATCAGTGCATCAGCACCTGAACTACGTCATTTGTCTCCACGCCAACAGCCGGATAATGGGGAATCACCGATATTTCTTCGGGGATTTATTTAGAGCACAAACCTCTTAATTTGGTCAATTTTAACTGTGCGATGCATTGATGAGTGCGTTTTGCCGTGGCGTTCTGGAGTTGTGAAATTACATCATTCTGAAATTATGGCAAATAACAGTAGATGTGGAAGAAAATTAGATTTCAGTTGGGCAGACGTTAACAAAATTGTAAACATTGTAAAATTTTAATAAGCAGCAAAATTGAAAGAATAAAAGCACACTTGCAGAAATGTGCAGGACTCATTTAAGAACCTCGTCCTCGACCGAGTCTAACGAATAACGAATGGGAATTGGGAATGTGACAAAAATACAGATTCTGATTTTCCTGATAACTAATATGCTTTGCTGATGCTTTGTTTAACAAGAAACTTGTTTATTTTTTTATTTGTCTATATACCATGTTTAAAATAAGTGTTTTATTAGTTTAGTTTCAGTTTCTCTCGTTTTGTATTCACCTACTACTTACTTCATGGTATTTATGCTAGTTTTTGTTTTTATTTAGAAATAAATATATGTAAATGACGTTCATTCAACTGAAAATTTGCTATTTTTGAAAAAAACCCAAAAAACCCAATAATAGTGGGTTTTATCAATTGAAAAACCCGAAAAAACCCACTGGGTTTTATAAGATGGGGAAATTCTATGCCAACCCTGGACCAACTTAGTCTCTCCTAGGTTTGACTAGTCAAAGGCCGAAATTTATTTCGGGCTTTGACTAAGACCGTCAGTCAGACCTGAGGATTGCCTAGTCAAACCTAGGAGTGCCTGAAATTCGGGGTTTGACTATAACATCTAGAAGAAAGTAAATTCGTCAGTTTAACTTCAAATTAATAAAATTATATTCAAGCAAAATAAAAATATAAACGTCTAATAAATTTTATTCGATGAATAGTTAGTTATTCATTGATTTATTTTATTGTTGGTGAAACCGGACCTTATGGCCGGTTTCACCAACGACAAATAGTAGTTTATTCTATTAATAAAGTAATTCGACCAATAAACTGACATTTCTCCATTTTACTAACGTCAAATAAGACTTATTTTACTTATTTATCAAATAAATACTTACTCTTCGAATAAATTGGTAAGTTAGTCTCGCTGTAAATATTTATAAGAAAGTAAATTCGCCAGTTTAACTTTAAATTATCAAAATTATATTAAAACTAAATATAAATATAAACGTTTAATAAATTTTGTTCGATATTGATTTATTTGTGATTGGTGAAACCGGACCTAAGTCATTCGAAGTCCATGTGGTATATCTATGTACCTATCTATGTACATATCTATGGCATGTATCTATGTGTGGTGACTTAATAATAGACAACATACAGTAGAACGTCAATAATCCGGATTAATTGGGACCGGACCCCATCCGGATTATCAAATTATCCGGATTATCGAAATTACCTCAAAAAAAGGCCAGTATACACATTAAAGTACAACAAACGTTTTAAAATTTTATGTTTTCTCTTGTACAGTAAAGTGTCTAGAGGTGAAATTAATCAAAACATTTTTTATGTTTAAACCCTGTATTGTAATTAATTTATAATAGCACCATGTGTACAGTAAAAACATCAGACACTATTTGGGCTTTTAAAAAAATGTGTAAAATATTTTTGAACTGCGGTAGAGGTTCGTTTTTCGCAACGAAGTTCTTAATTTATTTTAAAAGAATCAGATATTTTTGCTAGATACAAATCCGGATTATTGACGGTCCGGATTTTTGACGTCCGGATTATCGACGTTCTACTGTATAGACAGAGGAATTCTACGCTCAAAGTATGGCACATTAAGAAATGAATTGATAGATGGTACGTTTGAATATATTATCAACATATTCTTCTTTTTTTTGTGTATACACGACTGTCTATTTTTTAAATGTACCTCAATTAAGTTGGTCTTCCAACTTATCCAACTTTTCCAACTTATCTTCCAATTTCGTGGTCTTCCCACTGTTCGTCTTCCTGCAGGGGACCCGTCTCTCGTCGTTCTTACTACTCCATTTGTTGTCATTGGGCTTATGTGGTCATTCCATTCTATTCTTCTGTTTCTTACCCAGTTATTAATGTTCTCCACCTTGCATCTTCGTCGTATACAGGGTGTTTCATTAATAATTGTCCATATAGTAACTGGAGAAACCTTAGCAGAAAATACGAAGATTTAACCTAAAACACTTAAGTAAAATGTGGTTCCTTACTGAGTTACAGGGTGTTTTATCTAAAAATTTAAAAACTATTTTTGCTCAGCATTTTAAAACTATTCGACGTATCCTTTTCGTATTTGGCAGGAAATATAGGTACCGTACAAACTACCAAATTATGTTAAACAAACGTTTTTGTCTATTACCAAGAGGCGTACGACAGGGAATAGTGAATGGTTGACCCTTCTCAAATTCTACGCCACTGGAGGAGTTACTATTTTAGTGCCATTTTTAGATTGTCCAATACTTTCTACGTAAATAATATACTCTTCATTGGTAACGATCAAGTTATTAGTTTTCGAGATATTTGAAGTTAAATATGAAACGGCACAGTTATTTTGATTAATTTATGATATGATTCATGTGATTAAAATTTAAAAATTATTTGTACCCAGTACTTTAAAACTATTTGGCGTATCCTCATCATACTTGGCAGAAAGTGTCGACACTGTACACCCTACTAAATTAAATAAACGTTTCTAGCTAGTACCAGAGGCGTACGACAGGGGATAGTGGCTGGTAGTGGCTGGTTGACCCTTTCTCAAATTCTACGCAACTGACGAAATTACTATTTTAGTGTAATTTTTTGATTTTCCAATACTTTTTATGTAAATAATGCACTCTTCATTCGTAACGAAAAATGATTAGTTTTCGAGATATTTGAAATTAAAAATGAAGCGACACAATACATTAATCAAAATAACCGTGTCGTTTCATTTTTAACTTCAAAGATCTCGAAAACTAATGACTATATCGTTACGAATGAAGAGTATATTATTTTCATAGAAAGTATTGGAGAATTAAAAAATTGAACTAAAATAGCAATGCCGCCAGTGGCGTAGAATTTGGAAAGGGTCAACCATACACTTTCCTCCGTCGTACTCCTCTGGTAATAGCCAGAAACGTTTGTTTAACGTAATTTAGTAGTTTGTACAGTACCTATACTTTCTACCAAATATGAAAAGGATACGTCGAACAGTTTTAAAATGTTGAGCAAAAATAGTTATTCAATTTTTAGATAAAACACCTTGTAACTCAGTAAGGAACCACATTTTATTTAAGTGTTTTAGGTTAGATCTTCGTATTTGTGCTAAGGTTTCTCCAGTTACTATATGGACAATTATTAATGAAACACCCTGTATATGTACTTCTAGCTCTGTCCCATAGTGGACCAAGCGCTAGCAACGTCGGAAAAAAAATCATTTTAAGACGGCTGATTCTTTCATATATTGTTCCCTACGCTTCCTCGAACACCGCACCGGCCATCTGGCTACTGATACAGGTTGCGTTCATTGCTGCGCAGCACACTTGTACAGGTAAACATATCGAATTTAAAATTATTGAAGACGAAAAATTTTTTTGTCATTACTTTTTAAACAATATTAGAAATATGAACTGTAATTGCCAGACATTTCTGTGGTTTAAAAAGTAATGCCAAAAAAAATGTTCGTCCTAAAATAATTTAAATTCAATATACAGGGTGATTGATGAGTGTGATAAAGTTCAGCAGATCCGCTATAGTAATAGATAGCAATAAAAGTTAATAATAAAAATTGTGACCAACTTTCAGCTTCACATTACGAAATTAGTTAGATTGTTACAGGGTGTTCGATAACATAGTGGCAGACCAAACTTATGTTTTTTTAAATGGAACACCCTATATTTTATTTTATATTCGAAATCCTCTTAACTTCCCCATTACAAAAATATAAAGGTTTGTTATGTTATGTAGGGCTTTTACAAAGATTAACCAATCTTTTATGAAAATCGTAACAAGTTCAGCTCCCTGTATAAATAAAAAAACAGCGATGGTTTATCGGTGTCATATTTTTTTGTTGATTGTGAAAATTTTTAAGAATTGTTGATATTGCTAATTTTCCTTATATCGAATACAGGGTGAGTCAAAACGCAAGTACATTCTTTTCTCAGAAATTTTAAATGGAACACCCTGTATTTTATATTACTATCGAAAAATATCATTACCGTACTTTAATTTTTGTATAATATTCCCTATGTCTAAATTTGTCAGTTTTCGAGATATTTTCATTTTTCAGAGCAAGTTATGAATTAGGGTGGTCTATTTAAAATTACTGTAAAAATAATGTACTTGCGTTTTGACTCACCCTGTATTCGATATAAAGAAAATTAGCAATATCAATCATTTTTATAAATTTTGACAATCAACAAAAAAAATATGCCACCAATAAACCATTGCTGTTGTGCTTATTTTTATTTATACAGGGAGCTGAACTTATTACGATTTTCATAGAACATTGGTTATAACTTTGTAAATGCCTTGTATAACATAACAAACCTTTATATTTTTGTGATGGGGAAGTTAAGAAGATTTCGAATATAAAATAAAATATGGGGTGTTCCATTTAAAAAAACAAAAGATTGGTCTGCCACTATGTTATCGAACACCCTGTAACATTCTAACTAATTTTGTAATGTGAAGCGTAAAGTTAGCTACAATTTTTGTAATTAACTTTTATTGCTATCTATTACTATAGCGGATCTACTAAGTTTTTTCACACTAATCAATCACCCTGATTTTGTGTTTACCTGTACAGGTGTGCTGCGCAGTAATGAACGCAACCTGTATCAGCAGCCAGATGGCCGGTACGGTGTTTGCGGAAGCATAGGGAACAATATATGAAAGAATCAGCCGTCTTAAAATTATTTCTCGAAAACGTCGCTAGCTCTTAGACCATTACAATCGATTTTTCGAATCGTTTTAATCTCTGTTGTTTCTAGCATAATTTTTCTCCTGGTTGTGTTTATCTGTGTCAGGTTGTGTTTCTGCCGCGTATATAATTATTGGTCTGATGACTGCTTTGTAAATTCTACCTCTCATTTCTTTTCCGATATTTTGATTTCTCCATATTGTTTCATTAGGGCAATCTGCGGCTCTTTTTGCTCTATTCACTTGAGCTTCCACTTTTATTTTGACTTTTCATGGCTAGGTAGTATGATGCCTAGATATTTAAACTCCATCACTTGTTCTATTATCTGACCCTCCAGCTATAATATACGTCTTAGTAGATTTGCTGCTATAACCAAGCATTTTTGTCTTGTTTTATGAAATTAACATGTTAAATATTCTGGCGGATATATTATATTGGTGCATCATACGTTGTAAATCATCCTCACTTTGAGTATTGCATCGTCTGCATAGCAGATTATTTTAATTTGTTTTTCTCCCATTTGGTATCCTTTTTCGTTCTTACTTTTTTATTGTTTCATCCATGATCAAGTTGAACAACAGTGGACTCAGGAAATCCCCTGTCTTATCCCATTGCCAGCATCAATTGGGTCAGTTAGTTCTTCTATGCAGTATATCATCAACTTGGTTTAATTAATTAATTTGCAATTTGGAAAAATTCCCTTTTGCCTAATTTTTGTAAAAACGTGTCTGTAAGATTGATAAACGAAGATATTATTGCAATTTATATTGGTTAAACTGTTGGAGGGAAAAATTAAAACTATTTTTTGTTTAGGATTCAGAATGAATGCCAGCTCGTGGCCGATGTTTCTGCTCAAAATCTTGAAAGATGCGAAGATGGCACCCGAAAATATATTCCAAAAGGAACCTGTGGGCCCGCGACAAAACTTGTTCCAAATCGGTCAGAAATTAGAAGCTGTTGATAAGAAGAACCCTCAGTTGATTTGTTGTGCCACAGTTGGGGCTGTGAAGAACGACCAAATCCATGTCACTTTCGATGGGTGGAGAGGAGCCTTCGACTACTGGTGTAGGTATGACAGCAGAGATATATTCCCTGTGGGGTGGTGTGCTAGATCTGGGCACCCGATGCAACCTCCTGGGCAGAAGAATAGTGGTGGAACAAACAGGTAAATATAGATTTTTCCCATTTCCAAAATGATCAAGATGTGTATACATTTTATTGTTATTTTTAAAAAAGTAGATAAAGTTTCTGACGTATTTAGAAGACTGTCTCCGTTATTCTGGTTCAACAAACTTTTTCCACGTTATTTCTTCGAATTTCTGCTTGAGAACTCCTTTATACAATAGCGTAACTGCAGTCTTTACTTGATAGATTTAGGCTCTTCTTCTACCGCCGCAACCAACTACAGTGAATCGCATCGTTGGTCTTTCGTTCACCAACGCGACTGATTTGCAATCAGTTACATTCGAGATGTCGCGCAGTTCAGATTACGATGTCGTAGTAGTGGCGTGCTACACAAGAAGCATTAAAAGGAAACGAAATTGGTAGACTTATCCTTACAGCAAACAATAAAAATACACGAGCTATACAGCCGTGAAGGGTGAAGGAATTGGAGCACTACGAGAAGAAGTTTCCGAGAAGGAAAGGCGATAGAACCACCCCTGGAATTTCGACGACAGTTTTTAGGTGATAAATTCATTACTAGAACCATAGGAAAAATACAAACTATCTGCAAAATATACATAAGTTATCAATTTTAAAATTGGAAAAAAATCCTTTGTAAAAGGTATAAAATTTTATTAAAATCCCTTTAAAGGGCTACATCACAACAAAACGTTTTATAAAAAATCATCATCAGTGTTAGATAAACTGGATGCTAGCTGAACTACAAAAGAAAAATATCCGGGTAAAAACCCTTTAAATATAACATAGATGCGTTAAAAGTGCATACTTTAATAAAATGCCTTATGATGGTCACATGGCAACTAGGATAAGGGAGCGTTCAAGTATTACATAACGACATTTTTGACCCTCCCCCCTCTCACCCTACGTAACGCACTGTAATGGAAGTTTAACTATTACGTAACGCAATTTTTGAAGATTTTTGACCCCCCCCCCCCAACCTGCGTTACGTAATACTTGAACGGTCCCTAATGCCCTAAGATCTAAGGTAATGTATTGAAATTTCCCAACACGTGGGATCCAAATTGAGTTGATTACATTTCAATGACTTAATGGCAACATGTTGTCTCCTGCAACGCAGGAGAGCAGGCCATCGAGCCAATTATGATGATGAAAAATGTAGACAACATCCATGTAAATCGAGCCTCTTTCAGTTAGTGTTGAAAAATTCTCGAGAATGAAAAATCGGAGAATATTCTCTAGAATATTCGAGATATGGAGAATTTTCTGAGAATGGACCCTATGACGCGCTTAGGGATATTGTTAAAGATGAAATAGGGTATTAAAAATCATGAAATTATGTACAAAATTATGAGACGAAACAACAGTGTTCTTTATCTATCTATCTAGAAATACAAAAATGAGAGAAAACAAAATTTATTTGATAAAAAATTTTTCTTAACAGCCAATAATGGATGTGGTGATCTAATCTGAAAAAGACGAGGCCTCAGATTCAGAATCTATTTCTATCGTTCGCTCATCCTGGTCATCTACATTCTACATTTCAATGTAGTGATGAGGAGTTGTGTGATTTGGTTTTTTACGAGTTGCCAGCTCAGTCATGGATTGGTCTACGTCTAACAATTTTAAATTGTGAGCAATAAAAGTTACCTTACCAGCCTGTTCAGCAGTAAGCCGGATTCTTTTAGAGGAGTGGCCGATTGGATAAAACCATAAGTACTGAAACTTCAGTCGCTACACTGGATGAAGGCATGCTTAATAAAGGGTGTCTCATAATGGATTTAAGATTTGAAATTATTCTGACACCGGCCCTGCACTGAATAGGAAGGAGGTGACGGTGCAGATCGGTTACGCGAGCATGCGGATTTCATTTTTCAGTTACTTTACGGTTACGATGGCATCGTCACCGTAGCCAGCAGAAACAGAGCAACGGGCGTTTATGTTTAAATCGTTCTTTAACACATTGGAACATGAGACACTTTTGTTACACCACGATGATTCATAATTTTTTACGTCAATCCTTGCTACAGTTCCCTGGTCATGATGACAACGGAACGTGGTTTCAACAAGATGGTGTCACGGCACATACTGCAGCAATGTCGATAAACGCAATTACACAACTTTTTCCTAGCACGGTTATTTCCATTAATGGATATATTCCGTTTCCTCCACGATCCCCAGACCTGGCACCCGTACTTAGATTTTTTTCTATGGGGATACCTAAAGAATATCGTCTACACCGATCCAGTACCGAAAACCATCCAGCAACTGAAATACAGTATTACCAATGCTATACGTGACATACTCATTCAGATGTGCCAGTGAGTTTTCCGCAGCTTGCGCTCTAAACTAACAGCCTGCTAAGAAGAAGACGGCCAGCATTTAAACGATGTTTTGTTTCAACAATAAATCCGCATTTTTAACGTATCTAAAAAATGTATTAAAATTGTTCTACAATGATTTAAATGTTTGTTTTATTCCTTTAAAACCGTAAATCCATTATGAGACACCCTGTATATCAACTGCTATTTTAGTTAATTTTGTTCCGAAACATGTACCTTTCCACCATATTTTATGATTGGGTCTAGTTTTTCTACTGATTTTGCAACGTATGGTTTTTCAAAAAATCCCTCCTTAGACGGATAAAGTGCTAAATCTGCCATTATTTCAGCCGAGTCATCACTATATTTTAAAGTCGCTAAATTATCTATAAATTCAGTTCCCTCAACTTGTTTTTCTCTGCTTAAATGGAACACCATTCTAAATATTTGCATGAATATAGTACCATAACAATAAATACTAACACTGTAAACACCCCAGCTACTTCAATATAAATATTTTTTAAATTACAATAATTTGACTCATATCTAGTTTTTATTTTTATTTCGGTTTTTCTCGAGAATATTCTCTTCTTACATCACTACTTTCAATCGTCTCTACTGCCCTAGCGAGTCAATCGATGCTAAATCACCAATTATAGACATTTTGTACAAAATTTATTATAATAATAGTCTTATACCATTTTTTACCACTAACGCGGCTTTGGGATTATAACAGGGTAGTTTGCTATATCTAGGGCCTACGGTATACAAGTAAAGTAACAGGGCCAGTGCTACGCTTCAACCACCTATTATTACCCCTGGTTTTATCCAAGGTACTCATTTTATTCAGGCTGAGTCGGCCTGGGGTCTATTCTCCTTGATGTGCCTATCCGTGACGAATGTTGGATCATCATGGCAATCTTCACTTTATCTGCAGCAACGCGGAAAAGCTGCACAGATGTTGTGTTGAACCAGGTTCTGAGGTATTTTAACCAGGATGTTCTTCTTCTTCGTGGACCTCGCTTTCCAAATATTTTTCCTTGTAGGATGGCTTGTAGGAGGTCATATTTGGATTCATTCGCATAATGTGTCCAAAGTATTCCAACTTTCGAGATTTGATGGTGGTTAGTACCTCTCGGGGGATTGGCAACACTGTAGTCAAAACGTAAACACATATTTTATTTGTCGTCTGCAATAAACTCAATTTCTGAGAGTTGTAACGGGAAATAAATTATTGGAAGTATCTAGTGAATAATATAAGACATTAAGTTAAGGACAGTGATAAGAAAAAACTTTAAAATCGGTGAAATAGCATCGGAATAATACCAAGGACCTATAAAAAGTAAGATCTCTACAATTGATAAGCTTGTCTAACATCAAAGCGTAGAAACGAAACCTTGACCGTTGAAATTGCGACGTTGCCGTTGTGAGTAGACTTTCAGGATAACCACAGAAAATAACAACGGATAATAAACAAACAAAATAAATACGGTAGACGCTGTCTTCTCTGCACTGTTGAGGTGGAAGACAGTGTTTGGCGCCGGAAAATGGAAAAATTAGAGAGTGATGACACACATCCAGAAGGAGGGTCAAAAATTGATCAATTAATAATAATGATGAGCCTCCTCACCGATGACATTAAGGAAATAAAAAGAAATCAAAAAGAAAGTAAGGAAACAATAGAAAAGCTCATTATGGAAAACAGAGAGCTGAGAAAAGAAAATGCAGAACTGAAAGAAGAAAATAAAGAGATCAAGGAGGGACTCAGAAAAATAACAAAAAACATGGAAGTTATGGAAAAACACCGACGAATAAACAACGTAGTTATAAGCGGCCTAACAATAGACACATATGAGCAAGCACGGTTAAAAGGAAAAATCAACAATTTCATCAAACACCACTTAGGAATAGAGGTGAAAATAAGAAATGCTCACAAGCTAGGCGAAAAAACATGTCTAATTGAGTTAGAAAACCAAGAGGAAAAAAGAAAAATAATGGAAAAAAAGTACAAGCTAAAAGAAATTAAAGAGCACAAGGTATATATCAACGAAGATACAACCATAAAAGAACGAGATATACAGAAAACAATTAGAAACATTGCCGAGGAAGAAAGAAATAAAGGAAATGAAGTCAAAATTGGAGTAAAAAAATATGGGTAAATAACATCGAATGGAAGTGGAACGACAAAGAGGGCACAATGATCAAAACAGCATCAAAAAACTAACAAATAACTGTACCATAGGAATAACTTTGACGAAACAAGCACAGAAAAAGGATAGTGATAATACAAAAAAAGGAAACAAGAGGAAAAAAACAAAAACCGGACCAAAAAACAAGAAAACATGTCGAAAAGAATACTTACTTTTAGGAACATGGAATGTAAGAGGCACATATGGCGAAGGTAAACTTAAACATCTTGCGAGAGAAATCGAAAAGTTCCAATTTGACATAGTAGCCTTGCAGGAGACGAAACAGCTGGGAAATGATATATTAGAAATAGAAGATACATTGTTTTTTAACAGCGGTGGAAAGAATCGAATATTAGGCACAGGTTTTATGATAAGAAAAGAACTAAAAGAAGCAATAGTAGAGTTTAAACCGATATCAGACCGCATATGTACTATCAGGATCAAAGGAAAATACCAAAAAATCACCCTCATAAATATTCACGCTCCATCCGAAGAAAAAGATAATGATGTTAAAGAATGTTTCTACAGTGAACTAAACAGAACAATCGAAAGTATACCCAGATATGATATGAAAATTATTTTAGGCGACGCTAATGGCAAAATAGGGAAGGAAGAAGTGTTTAGACCGACAATAGGAAAGCATAGCAAACACAATGAAACTAATGAGAACGGACAATTTCTCATAGATTTCGCAAGAGAAAAAAATATGATAATAATGAGCACATATTTTGAAAGAAAAGAAATACATAAGGAAACATGGATATCGCCAGATAGAAAGACTAAAAACCAAATAGATCACGTGCTGATTGAAAAAGAAGAACAGCAATGTATAAAGAAGATAAGAACATACAGAGGACCAGATGCCGACTCTGATCATTACATGGTGGGCATCAAAATGAAACAACTGATACCAGAAAACAAAAACAAAATAAAGGTAAAGAAATATATAAATAAACCAATTCGATTAGCAACAAAGAAAGAGCAAGAAACGTATGGGGAAACAATGGAAAGAGAACTAAAAAAGATACAAACAGAAGAACGAACAGAAAACAACTGGGACATCATAAAGCAAGTAATGAACAAAGCAGCAAAAGAGTGTAATAAACAGGAGAATAAAAAGAGAAAGGAGTGGTTCGACATAGAATGCCAAAACGAAATAGAACTAAGAAAATCATTAAGGATGGAAATGATAATGAAAGAAACGACAGAGACGAAGAATACATATATAGAGCAAAGAAATAAAGTAAAGAGATTGCTGAGAGAAAAGAAGAGAAAACACGTAGAAAATAAGCTAAAAGAAATAGAAGAGAACTACAGAAATAAAGAAATAAGAAACCTATATCAAGGTGCCAGAAATGAGAAAAGAGGATACAACAAAAACCAATATTCGTTAAAAACAAAGCGGGGAATAATATAAGCGGTGAAGCAGAAATAGTAGAGAGATGGAAAGAGTATTTTGACGAGTTACTAAATGGCAAGAATAAGTCAAACCAAAGAGAATACATGGAAGCAGAAGAAGGAAATGAAAACTTAGAAGACATAGAAGATAATTCACCCAGCAAAGAACAAATCGAGGAAATCATAAAAGATTTGAAGAATAACAAATGTCCTGGAAGCGATAATATAACAGCAGAGATGATGAAATATGGTGGAAAATTGCTACATGAGTGGATATACAAGATCATAAAAGAGATATGGAGAATAGAACGGATACCAAAAGATTGGAAGGAAGCAATTATATGCCCATTACACAAAAAAGGAGACAGAACAGAATGTAGTAATTACAGAGGAGTAGCATTACTAAATACCATATATAAAATCTTATCAAAAAAAGATAAACTTGAAAAAGAAGCGGAAAATATAATAGGTGAATATCAGTGCGGATTTAGACGAGGAAGAAGCACAACGGACCAAATATTCGTAATCAGAGAATTACAAGCAGAAAGCTATGAACACAACCTACCAACGATAGCGCTATTCATCGATTTCCAGCAAGCGTACGATAGAATAAAGAGGAAGAATTTAAAGCAGGCGCTTGAGGAATTGGGAGTTAGCAGAAACTTACGCAACATGATACATATTACGTTAGAAAATACAGAAAATAGAGTCAAAATAAACAACCAATCATCAGACACATTTATAGTAAATGAAGGAGTAAGGCAGGGCGATCCTTTGTCATCATTACTCTTTAACTTATGCCTAGAAAAAATAATGCGAGAAGCAAAAATCAATAGAGAAGCACTCCTATATCAAAAACGACACCAAGTTTTGGCATTTGCGGATGATGTGGTGTTGCTTGCAAAGAGGAACAAAAGAGCTACAGGAAATAGTACAGAGAATAGTAAAAGCAGCGAAGAAAATGGGACTCCACATAAATGAAACTAAAACAAAATGTATGGAATGGACAGATGGTCAGTTCAGGAATGGACAAAAGCTTAAAGTAGAAATAGAAGAAGGAACATCATACGAATTCGAAATGGTAGAAAGATTTACATACCTAGGAGCAATAATATCACGTAAACCGAATATTGAAGAAGAAATACAAGCTCGAATAATGGCAGGCAACAAAAGTGTACATGCGCTTAATGGAATGCTGAAAAGCAAGTTTTTATCAAGAAAGGCAAAAATACAGTTATACAAAACAACTATCCAACCAATAGTAACATACTGCAGTGAGACATGGACAATGACAAAAAATGAACAAAGTTTACTGGAGATCTGGGAACGGAAAATCCTGAGGAAGATATACGGAGGAATAATAAGGGACGGTTTATGGTTAAGAAGATCAAATAATGAGTTAAAGGAATTATACAATCAACCTAATATAATAGGAGTGATAAAGGCACAGAGACTTAGATGGCGAGGTCACATAGAAAGGATGCCGAACGCGAGGACTCCAAAAAGGGTACTAAACTACAACATAGCCTCAAAAAAGAGAAAAGGAAGACCGAAAAATAGATGGAAGCAAGAGGTCGAAAAAGATATGGAAAAAATGGGGTTAGAAGGTCAGAGAAGAAAAATGAATAACAGGAAGGAATGGAGAAAAATCACATACCAAGCCAGAGAAGATCTAGGTACCTAAAGAAAAGTAAAAATGAAGAACGAACAAACTTTTCAAGCCATGGGCCTCTAAGGCCTTTAGTGCTATTATATATATTATATATATATATATATATATATATATATATATATATATATATATATATATATATATATATATATATATATATATATATATATATATATATAGTACCTCTCGGTTCTTCCCCATTCTTCTAAGGACCTCCTCATTTGTGACCCGATCAGTCCATGGGATTTTAAGAATTCTCCGATATAGTCACATCTCAAATGCTTCCAATTTTCGACACATATCTTCGTTCAAGGTCCATAATTCAACACCATAAAAAAGGACAGAGAAGACGTAGCATCTCAGCATCCTTACTTTTATATCAAGAGAAAGGATGTGGCTCTTGAAAAAGGGCCCCACACGGTTGAAGGTTGATCTAGCTTTTCCGATGCGCGCTCTTATCTCTTGGTTGTTGGTCCATTCTTCATTTATTATGGTGCCGAGGTAGTTGTAGTGCCTCTTTTTACGGGGGTTTGGTTGATGTAGAGTTGACCTTCTGTTATCTTTTTCTTGCTAATGATCATACGCTTTGTCTTCTTTACGATTATATTGAGTCCATATTGTTGACTGTAATACGTGATTTTGTTCATGAGGACTTGTAGGTCTTCTAGGTTTTCCGCAAATATTATGGTGTCATCTGCATACCTGATGTTATTTAGCCGGTACCCGTTTTGTAGAATACCTTTTTTAGTTTCGTGCAAAGCTTCAATAAATATTCTTTCACGAGTAAAGATTGAAAATTAGGGGGGACAAAATGCAGCCTTGCCTCACTCCACGCAGGATGTTCACATATTCGGTGTGTTCACCATCAACTCTGAGGTTTGCAGTCTGATTTCAGTAAAGGTTTCTGATTATTTTCAGATCTTGGTTGTTAATTCCTGCTTCTTTTAGTATTTGCATCATCTTGGCGTGCTGTACTCAATCAAACGCTTTCTCGTAATCAACCAGACATGCGTATACGTCGGAATTGACGTCTCTGCATCTCTGGAATAAGACTTGTATTGAAAACAAAGCCTCTCTCGTATCAACAGCATTTATAAACACGGAACTGGTTGGGCGAAATTTGACTTTCACACAGCTTGTGAATTCTTCGCATTTTTTGGCTCCTGGTTTTTTTGGAAGTGCAGCAAACTCAGACTTCAGCCATTCTGTTGGTATTTCTCCAGAGTTGTATATGTTGTTGAATATCTTTGTGATTATTGCTATTGATTCGTTGTCCATCAGTTAAAGTAGTTCTGCTTGTATATTATCGGGACCTGCTGCTTTGCCATCCTTTAGCTGTGTTATTGCAGAATAAACTTCCAGCTGTAATATTCTTGGTCCCTCATTTACCTCTTCTTCTAACTCAAAGGTGTTATCTCTTTGGTTTTCAAATAGTTTTTCTAGATATTCTTTCCACGTTCTTATTTTAGTCCGTTTGTTTAAGATGATGTTTCTGTCAGAATCAGTTAGATTTCCTTTCTGTCTCCGTCTTAGTCTTTAAGTTCTTTAACTTTCCTATGTACATTGTGACTATCATACGTTGACTGTAGAGTCTCAATTTCTTGGCATCTCCCCACTGCTTCTTTTTCTTTCGCTTTCGTGAATTTTCCTTCTTATTGATTTCTTGATTGTTTTATATTTGTCGGGGTCATTTTTGGCATTTCTTCTTTCGTCCATTAGATTCAGGATCTCATCTGTCATCCGTGATTTCTTCTTGGTTAATTTATCTGCCTTAAGGTGTTTTTCCTTTACATTTTGAACTATTTCGGTCGTCGGTTTGATAATTTGTTCTTCGTTAAGGTAGACTTCCGCACCACGCGACCGAGACAGGAGACCGCGACAGGCGACAGATTGGCGAGGTCTCCCCACTACTGCTCTCAATGCAATTATATCGGGGTAGTGCTGCAGCCCGCGACCGAGACCAGCGACCAACTATCGCCTTTCCCGACCTATCTGTCGCCCGTCGCGGTCTCCTGTCTCGGTCGCTTGGTGCGGAATTCTACCTTTAGATTCTTCTCTAATTGCAGTCGCTTGCTCGTTTAACGTGGCTTGAACCCTCATTTTCGTGTCGGGGTCTTTTAGCATACGTAGATCGTATGATCGTGATTTCTTTTTTTGCACTATTTCGAGTTTGACCCGAAATACTTCCACCAGTGGAATGTGGTCCGTCTCTAAGTCTGCTCCAGGATAAGTCTTGACAGATGTAAAGCTGTTTCGAAATCTTTTGTTTACTAAAATGTAATAATTTGATTTCTAATAATTCTCCCGGGTTTGTCTTGAGGGGATTTCCACTTGTACAGCTTTCGTGGTGGTAATTGGAAAAATGTATTGGTGACACCGAGTTCTGAGTCTTCTGCGAATTTTTCTAGGAGCTCTCCTCTGTCGTTTCTGACTCCCAAGTCCATGTGCGCCGATGTACTGCGTCTTATCTCCAACTCCAATCTTGGCATTAAAATCTCTCATACTGATAAGAACTTAATGTCGTGGAATTTTCTGTATAATTCTGTTGATTTTCTCATAAAACTCAATAGCTTCTTCCTCTTCTTTGTCTGCAGTGGTAGCATAGACTTGGTTGATATTTATATCGACGGGGTTGGCTTGTACTTGTAGTAACATTACTCTCTCTGATATTGGCGTAAAGTAGTTAGTAACGCATTTGGCAACTTTGGGTGATATGATAAATCCGACTACATATTCATGTGATCCATCACTTTTTTCCGGTCCACTTGTATTTCTCCAGAATCTGGCCATCTCATTTCTGCTATTCCCATGATTTCAATATGCATTCTCTTCATCTTCTGTATTGCATTGTGGATTTTTCCTGCTTTATATTTAATTTTTATTTAAGGTTTTGACATACCATGTACAGATCTTGAAATTATTTCTGCACTTTAATTTATTATCATGTGGTGAACTCAAAACTGTCCTCCCCGGAGACCCGATCGGTGGACTTACTCCGGAATTTATTTTAGTGTTGAGCATTACCATGATTGATTGACTAAGGCGTATCGCTATGGATCATTAATGGAGTGTTCGACCTTCTTGTGCTTCCCCATCCCGTATCCTTCTACCGTTGACCAAATATTTGGTTCATCCGCCTTCGGGACCTATTTCACCTCAGGACAAAAGGGTGCCCTACCACTTACCAACTCATCCGCCCGAAGTCGTTGGTCAGTAAATGGTTGATTGCTTTTCTCTTTGATCTGGTTGATTGCTTTTACTCTTCACTCTTTAGGTGAAGAGTATATAGTAGAAAGAAATATAGCGACCCGTCTGCCTTCGGAAACCTAATCGTCATTCGGGGTCGGAAGAAATAAGAGCTGGGGTCTATAGACATTTAAAAATATTTCGATGTTCTCGCCGGCGCTGGGTTTCGAATCCCGGCCTACCTGCGTGGAAGTCACACATACTACCGCCTGAGCTATTAGGGCCCTATGAGCTATCTGAGCAAAATTTATTATAATATCCAAAAAACCAAAGTTACAACAAAAAGTAAAAAAGAAAATACACACTTTAATGCAGGGAAAATTGAAGTTTCGGATATAATTAAACAACTTGTGTTGCTACATATTTGACGGTGATTTATGAAAATTAATATTTTTCTGTCGTTTTAGATTTAGAATCAGACCAGCTTTCGCAGCTCCTCCACCTACTTCATCAGTTAGTTCAACAGCTGCGGAAGTTCAATCCCCTGAAGCGGACACATCAGCCCCTCCCCCGCCACCGATCGTCATCAACTTCCGTAAAAGCTGTTCTGGAGGTCCATTGATCGATACCGCTCAGCTCGCATTAAGTATAGAGGACGCCACACCGTCAGATTTGGCCAAAAAGCTGGTCAACCAAGTGCTCAATGCCTCTCATAAGTCAGAGACCATTTTGGCTAGATTGGGGGCGCTTAGAGGCGAAGAGATGGTCATAACTCACGAAGGGAGCACCTATACGATCAAACTGCCGCAATTGGTGAAGGCAAGCGATTTGAATGGAGTTTTTCAGACGTTAGCGCAGGCGTTAGGATGCTGTCAAAATATATTTAGTAAGTGCTATTTGCAACGTCGCTATTTCAATTTTAAAATAAAATAGTAGAGGATCCGATATAAGAACAACCTCCACCAATCTGTTAAATGGATAAAAACTATTTGATATGTAATTTAGTATGTTAAAAATTATAAAAAAACAAGGGTGTCCGATATAATTTTGTCCAGACTATCATTAATTAATAATTAAAAATTGACATTTATGAAGTTATACTTCTTTAGGCGCGATTGAGAGTAAAATTTCATAATAATGCGCGCATGCGCACAGACAGTATGGCGTTTAGTTGCTAAATCTTTCAAGTTATGTATAAATATATCAGTGCAAGAAAAGGTGTGAAAAGAATATATTAGTGTTTTTAGTAAATATATTTATTATAATTTTTGTCCCTTTGGATTTGTCTTCCTCAGGAGTAAGATGAGTATTATTAAAACATTTTATTGTATATTTATTTCACCTTGTCTGTTTGTTACCGTGAATGGTCATTAGGTACGTCCGAACCGATACAGACACAGTCCTCGTAGCGTATTTGGTATAGCATTCGGCTAGAGATCGAGAGGTCTTGAGTTCGAATCCGGAGCAATCCTATGTTTTTTTTTTATTTTTTTTGAAAGCGGTAAGCATAAAATTAGTTTGGTGTTTAAACAAAATTAAAACAAAATGTTTAAAGTATATTTATTTTTAAGAAATCATATAATAGAAGTATAACTTCTTACGTGCGTACAAAGTACACACACATTCTTTTTTTTATAAATTTGTAACGGGTGCAAAGTGCATTAACGTTTTCGAATTCCTGATACTGTTGCTTCACCCTGTAAGGTAAATCCGTTTCAGAAATTGTATTTGTTTATTGCGTGGAAATGTGTGATTCTTTTTCATTTCTCATGAATCTGTAGTATTGCGTAATTCGTCCTCGATTCATATGAATATTTTTTAAGTTTCTTATTCCGGAGAACGCAGGTTTTAAAAGTATAATGTTTTGTTAGCCGTTATTCTATCGTGAAATGGGTTGTCGGTTTTTTTATCAAGGGAATTACAATCGTAAATTCTTCTATAATTGATTTCTGGCGACGAGAATATGATGCTTTGGAGTTGGTTTGTTTACATAGTGCATACCGTTGTGAGATAAGAGGCTCTGAGTGTGTTTATATAATATACTTATGGGTATCTAGTGGGCCAGCTGTGCGAAAACCTGGATCAGCGAAAAAGCATGGGAGAGTTTTGAATTGAGACAAATCATCAGAATTTCGTAGATTGAGTCCTATTTGCAGAAGTATGAGTTATTGCATTTGAAGGCGTGGTTGAAGTTTGCTTAAATATTTTCTATTTGTTCTGAAATGAAGAGTGGAAATTGGCGAATTTTTTTATTGGTAAAACCGGACATGGTTGAGTAAGATGGAAAAGTGAGGGGAGGAAATGGTTTTGGGTGGTACAGGAGTTCGAAGTAGATTCGAGATCAGTTCGAAGTAGTCGAGAAGAGCGATCAGTTCTAGAGAGCTAGAATAAGAAGTTTGTGCCTTTCCGTCAGCAGGCCTTGCCTTGCTGACGGAGAAAATTGTTGAAAATAGTTCAACGGAGCAAATTAGTTGTTTGTATTTAGTACAGTTTCTTTAAGTTTTTGTTCCAGAGCCGAAGTAGGCTTAAGTGGCTGCTGTGGTAGTGGAGAGTGTAAATTCTCGACCGTATTTTGTGTTCCTAGTGATGGATTGAACACATCTATTAGTTTTCTTTTGTCGAAAAGTTCTTAGTTTCATTCAGTCAAGTTTAATTAATAACAATAATAATAATATAATATGTTATAATATAAATGTTACATACAATAAACGAACAATGGAATTTCATCTCTAATATAATTAATACCTGTACTTTGTCTGTAAAATTGAGTGTCTTTATGTGCGTGACAAAAAAATGTGTCGTAACATCAGGACAATGTTTAACACCGTAACTGCCGCATGGATAGACTATGGATAAAGAACCCATCAAGGTACTTGCGCTATTTTTTTATTGTTGAACTCTTACGTTTTCTCGCGAATCGATGAAACTTTATTTTTTTGTTGATAACAACTTTGCTAAATTTTTATTTGTTTCAATAAAGTAAGAATTATGTTTATTTATTAGATTTTCTTTACCAATCTCTATCGTCCTGATAAAAGTAATCACACATGAAAGTAGCCTACGGTAAGTACAGATATTTCAAGTAGCCGGCATTCTTAGTTTTATATTTTTTTTTATAAGTAAACATATATGATATTTCTTTTTTTAATTATGGCGCCCCCCGAGCAATTGAGTTTCAATTTTATTTAACATCTATTAAGAATCCACACCCCTAGGTTAGGGTGGCCCACATTATAATGTTAATTTTTCAAAGTTATATTAGACACCTGGGCACCCTCTAACTTTTTTACTTATAATATTAATAGTATTTATGCAAAATTTCAAGATGATATTCCATTTGGAAAGGAGTGCTCAAAGACATTTTATGTTGGGCATAATTTTAGAAAATCGGAATATTTGAGGGAATTAAAAATCAAGAAAAAACAGCTCAAAGTAAGTAAACTAAATGTATTTTATTTACAGTATAAAGGTACAATAAAACAATGCAATGATATTCATGAAAAGAATTTGCTGTGGGCGATCAATCCTTTGTTGATATTTTCAAACTATCGACGATCGCTCGTTTTGTAGTCTTTGTAGGCACCATCTTTCTGTTAGCTTCTATGACCTGGAGAAGCACCTGCTTTTCATCTTCATCATTTGTTAACAGCTTGTTAAACTCTTCAAACAGCTTTACTCCTCTTTCAGCCAAGTCATTAACAACTTTCAGATTTCTGATGATGTTTTGACCTTTGATATACTCTTGGTCATCGGTCCATTCATCTGGGTTTTTGGTGAAAAAATTGGTATTGATTTCCAATTTCTCAAGTAACTGCAGTGATCTTTTTGAAGCAAAATCAGCCAAACGCGCTTTCTCAGTTAGGAGTGCTGAATTGCCTCTCACTTTCCGTTCAGCAGGCTCACATTTCATTTTTTCAACGATTTCCACCTTATCATCAACAGATACTTTTTTTGAGAACAGACTCAAACCAACCAACTCATCCGAAAGATACCAAAGATGAGATTTGAAAGCCTTTTTGACAATTTCAGTTACTTCAGGATCAATATCATGGTACTTTGTCATATCATTCCACAGTGAGAGATCTGACCATGGAGCATTTGAAGCTAAAGGAGCTTCTACCCAGTACTTGACGTAGACAAGAACTCCAAATTTCACAAAGCGTTCAAGCTGAGCTTTCTCCCTTTGCGTTGTCACGAAACCACTGTCATCACGAAACAAATAGATTTTGATGCCATATAACAACTTAGCCATCCAACGGGCGTGGTGTACCGCACCAGGAGCTCTCCAATGAATTTTGGCTGGAGTGTGGCCTAAAGCAATTAAAGCCAGCTCAATCAACTCCATATAGTCATCCCGAGGCTGATTTTTGCCTTTTAAGGCAACTTGGAGAACATCAACTGCAGATTGTTTGAAATCTTCACTGCCAGGAATGTTTCCCAAAGACTGATAACTATCTTGTCTGATATATTGCCATGCTGCTTTGAATCTTTTGAATATAGGTATATCAGGTGAACTGGAGGGACCAAAACAGAAAGTAAATACTTTACTGAGTACAATCTCTAAAACATGGTGTCTGCATGCTAGCCATAACAATTATCCTTCAACTAGGTGTTCAATCAGAACACAAGCTCCATTTTTCAACCCTGTGTTTACAGATGTTGTGTCAAAACACATACCCACTACCTTTTTACCCAAACCCCATTCAGTAAGCTTTTTGTAAACAGCATTAGCTGAATTTTCACCAGTACCACCAACTAATTTTGGTACACCAAGCAATTTATCTGTATTGTCAGCAGGACAAGATACTATGACAGGCAAACGGTCTACCTTGTCACTTCCCAAAATATCAGGAAGAATTTTTCCATCCCAGTGTACAATGACGGGATTATCAAAAGAGGTAGATTCTTTAATAGTTTGAAATATAGTTTTTCGTGCTTCCTTCCTTTCCCGTTGAATAGTGCTTCTTGAGAGCGGCAATTCACTGGGATCATGACCGAGAGCTGCTGCGATAGGAGCCATTAATCTTAAAGCTTCCCTATCAGAAACTTTGTTGCGATACAATGCACTAACAACATGTGTGGAAAACAAACTTCTCTTTGCGATTGGTGGAGATGACAAGTCTGTGTGTGAATCTCTTTTGTTTCTTTGGGATGCCGAAGATGATGATGATGGTTTATACAGCTCTTCTTCTGATGAGCTGTGTTTTACTGGAGTACACTCATCTGATGAATCATCCTCTGAACTTTGGCAGGAAGCAGTCGGAGTCACCAGAGGCGAAGCGGTTCCCTCTTGAGCTTTTTGAAGTCTTTTTTGTTCTTTTAACTTTCTTTCAACGATTCTCTCCTGTTTTTTTTATATTCCTTGTCTTCTGATGTTATGATCATTTTTCTGTCAGTTCTTTGATCTATTAGAAACTGTCTGTCCTCATCTACTTTACACATAACCAGGGCTTCACTGTGAGCAATATCAAAAAGCTGATCGAGCTGCTCTACAAACAGATTTTGTCTTTTGTTCTGGGCATCGGAGTTTCTTCCTTTATTTTTCTTTAGCATAAGCCATTCATTGTGTATTTTCTCAACTTTTTCAATACAATGTTTTTTTAATCTGGTAGGAATCGCAGCCTTTTGCCATACTGACATCACTTCTTCCAAGGTTAAGTGGCTAGCATTCCTTATGGATTTTTTCTCGTTTAGGAAAAAATGAAATCTGAGAAGAACTTGCCTTACAGAAGGTAGTTGGTTCAACTGAGATATGGGTTCTAATTCTCTTATTCCAATTAAAAAAATATTGTCTGCTTTACGCGTTGAAGTGGAGGGCGAAGCCATGACTACGCACATGCACAAATCACAGTTCTTACTTTTGTTCACTTTTTGCACTTGACTCGTATTTTCTACTAGTAACAAAATAGTCTTTTAAGACAAATATTATCAGTTTTTTTTATATATATATCAATTACTTAAGTCTTTAAATGCACAATTTTCACAATTTCAGCATCTGAAACAAAAAAATAATGTAAGATATTAATTTTTGAAAATTCGACGAAATTGCGAAATTTTCAAAACTTTGAAGACTTTGAGCACTGCTTTCCACTCCACCTATGACATTGAAACTTTAGGGATTTACTTCTATTAGGCAAAGTAAAAAAATGAGAGGGTGCCTAGGGATGTTCTACAATTTTGAAATTTTTGGGCCACCCTACCCTAGGTCTCTGAAAACTTAGCAGCTACCGAGGTATATCAAAAAGTTAAGTAGCACCAATGATATTTCTATATTTTGTTTAATTTGGCATTTAACGTGTCGAGCTTTTTTTCTTTCTAATCAATGAATGCCACAAAGATAGCGCCATTTCTTGGGACTGCTACAAACTGTCACCACTGCCACCGTGTTTGAGGCATATTTAGTGTTACAAAATGGCGCCGCCGTCGAGACGTTTGTATTTGCCACTTAATGCTACATAAATGTCGCCGGCAACGTGCTGGGCTTTTCTTGTATTCTTTATTACGTTTAGTGCTACAAATTCTACTAAGATTGTTTGGCCGGGGCAGATATTATTTTAGATTTTTTTAATTATTCGAAACAAAAAAGTATTTTGTAATTTTTCTCTTAAGTTGTTCAAATTAGACGATCTTCAAGGCTCAAAAACACAAGTAATTGTAATCATCAATTACCTAAATTCAAGTTAAGACCTTCTTCTATCAGGTCCCGATAAAAATTTGTCTTCTTCATGTGCCTTGTCCATTGGGAACGTTGGCAATTAACATGGCTATTCTGACTTTGTTTACGACAGATCTGAATAGTTCGGCAGATGACAATCCGAAGCATTGTCGCAAATTTTGGAGACACGAGAGTCTCCTCATCCCTGGATCCCTTCTGCTATCTATTTTCCCTTGGATAATTAGCTGTAGTACTCTATTATTACTGTGCCTTATAACGCGACCCAAGTATTTAAACTTTCTTTTCTTTATAGTCATTCCTACCTCTCTCTCCTTACCTATCCAGTACGTCCTGGTTGGTCGCGTGCTCGGTCCAGGATATACGTAATATACGTCGCGTCGGTAGGTCTACATTTCGAAGACCTCTACTTTTTTCATTAATGTTGTGGTCATTGTCCACGTCTCCATTCCATATAACAAATCCGGAAATACATAACATTTTAGAAGTCGGATTCTGATGGGTAGGGTGAGGCTGTTAGAGGTGGAAATTTGCTTCATGCTAGTAAACGACGCTCTTGCTTTTTCATTCTTATACGCATCTCCTTCGCTTGATCCCAACTTGAATTAACTGTTGTTCCTTAACGAATGGGCGCTATTTGTATAACACTATTAACACGTTGCCGGGACAAAAATATATGTTACGACGAAATTCACCCTGTAGGAATAATGGAAAATAGAATTTGACAAGATGTTGATATGTCATATAAGGGGATGTAACGTGTTACACAATTTGAAGAACTCGGTTGCTCAGTACGGAAGAGATATGGGAGTGGTTCTTAACGGGGTGTTACTAATATTCTCTTATTAGCTTAGAAATAAAAAAATAGAAAAATCAAATAAGAATATCAAATAAGAAGGAATAAAATATTTATCGCCACTGGTTTCCTTATGGGAACCAAAAACATAGTCAATACAAAATATATAAAATCTTTGTTGTTCTTACGAAACAAGAGAAAGGGAAAAGACAATAATAAAATGGTATTTTGCAAATCAAACATTATTTGATAAAATCAAATCAAGATTTGATAAGATCAAACATAGATAAAATAAAATTAAAAGGAACTGCGATCTCTTGCGGTATTACAAAGAGAGATCATGTTTACCAAAAAGAAAATGTAAAGTTTACATAAAAAATAATACCCTGTATACTAGTCCTGTAACTTCTCTTGGTTGGTTTTAAGTCCAAGGCACAGTTACACTTCACTAAATGTCACTTTACAAAGGAATAGATACATGAACAGTACATCAATGGTTGTTTCCATAGTTCATAGAAAAATTCAGCATTTATTTCTTAAAACAAATCGGCACAACTCGGACAAGAAATTGAAGAACTCGTTAGTCCTTTAGTATATTAAACGGGATCAAAATAGCTATTCGTTTAACAAGGGAGGAAGGTGCTACTTTTCCTCCCGAGAATGAAGTTTACTGCCCGACGCGTAGCGGAGGGCAGTAATCATTCAAGGGAGGAAATGGCACTTTACTCCCATGTTATACATATGGTTACCTTCCTCGAATAACAAGTTATTTTTTCATTTTTACTTAATTTATTTATATAACTAACCAACAAAATTTATTAGAACTAAAACTAACAAGTAGGTACAATATAACTGTCAACTGTCAAATATAAGTCAAATTATTAATGTAAACATTGTTAAATCAAAATAACAATTTACTGTTTTTTTTCCATTCTGCAAAATACAGGGTGTTTTATAAATAAACGTTAAAATGTATAGATACTTACGTAATAGAAAATAGATATTGTATATATAGGGCGTCAATAAGTTATATTTCATGAATGAAATACGATGACGTCACTTTTACTTTTCCTCCCTAGGGAGGAAAAGTACAACTGTGCTCCCTACAATGAGGTCCGGAAAAGTATACTTTCGGTAGAGGTACAGTGAAACCTCCGTTAACCGAAATAATTGGGGGGAAGGCTGTTTCGGATAACAAGAATTTCGGTTAAAAATAACATTATTTTTTGTATTATTCTTATATCAAATTACATGTTATTGGAGAGATATAGCTGCAAAACATCTTTATAAAAAAAAACACAGAAGAAAATAGCAGATTTCTTTAAAAAAAACACTCTAAACATGTTCATTTTTATAAATTTTATTGCTTTTTTTTAAATTCCCTTTTTATTGACGAACTTTTTGTAACTGTCAGCCATTTCGGTTAAGCGATGTTGCGGTTAAAAGGGTTTCGGTTAAGGGAGGTTTTACTGTAGGTGGAAAAAATATAAAAGCGACTCCATGCTTTAACTATGATGTTAGAAACTGCTAACACAAAAAAAAAACTTTTAACTATGTTCTGAAAAATTCCTGGATAAATTCTGACTGCATGTAAGAAAAATTGTACCAATAGTGGTATGATAACGACACCCCCATCGAACAAGGTTGTAACTCAAGTTACATCTTTTTTCAGATTTCGACACAGGCGAATTCAGCAAAAAATTGCGCACACGTCAATATAAACGACATAGTTTAATTCTCAATAGTTTAGCTAATACTCCATTGAAAAAAGTTGTGTTTTAACTTACGTGTGCCATTTTAGCGTGAAAAAGGCAGTAACACTGGATACTCCCCATGTAAAATATTTACTTTCTTTATACTTGACGATTAACAAGGTTTTTAAATGAGTTACAACTTTGTTGCACGTATGTTTAATTTATAACGTATTCAAACATATGGTGCATCTCATAAGTCAAATTATCGAAATAAAAGTAAAAACGGATTTACGGAGTTTTTTTCCTTTTTGATAGTTGCGGTGGACAAAATAAGTATCGAATAGTGTTTGCGACGTACTTCTATGTAGTGAAAAAGTTTAATATTAACATTACACATGTATTTTTAGAAACAGCACATTCACAAAACGAGGGTGATTCAATGCATGCCCTTATAGAAAAACGGAAAAAACATTGAGTCCTATATGCTCCACACCAATGGATAACCATGATACGATATGCCAAATCATCAGGCAAGCCTAAATCCGTAACTGAAATAAATCAAAAGCAAATTCTAAATTTTAACCCATTTAAGGACACACATGTTAATTTTGAAATAGATATTAGCAGTAAAAGAGTAAAGTAATAAAGTAATATGGTTTAAAATTAAATATTTACAGATACGCAATAAAAATACGAAAAATTTGAGATATTTTTTATACCGTGGTTTTTTCATAGTGATAGAATATTATTGTTATTGTAAAATTTATAATTTCCAATTAAAATTGTGTAAACTGTGAGTTGATATTTTGTTTAAATACACCATAAAAACTAATTTTCTCCTAGCTATATTGCAAATAACTCAAAACATACAACCTTTTAACAGTTAAACGGAAAAAATAATTAACACGGAGAGTGTAAAATGGTTGTTAGGCGAGTTACAACCTTTTTCTACGAATACTCGTGTTTAATCTCAAGGTTGTATCTCAATCAAACTCAAGATTCTCAATAGCTAATAAAATTACAAAGCATACATCTCACAGTAATCCCTTATTATGTTATAAATATCATATCACATTAGTGTAAAAGGGTCTAATCATTTCGCTACAAATTTTGAAAAATTCATGTTTTCGTTTTTTGTCTGTCCTCTAAAATCGCTAAAAATGAGTTACAACCTTGTTCGATGGGGGTGTCGATAATATCGACATCCGCCTAACAGTAGCGAAAATGCCGGAGTCAACGTTCTAATCCGCCATGTATGCCGGGCTGAGCTAAACCACAAGCATTAGCCAGCCGGCCGAAGAAAAAAGAATGTGTGTGTACTTTGTACGCACGTAAGAAGATATATTCTTCTATTACAGGGATGGCCAACCCGCGGCACGCGTGCCACTCTGTGGCACGATTGAGTCCTATCAGTGGCACGCGTAGCGTTTTGGATTAAAAAACTTTCAAAAAAATTAAAACTTGAAAAACAGAAAATAATAAGAAGAAACTTGGTAGGTTTACGGAAGTTACGATAGATGCGGCATCATTGCATCCTCTGGCGAGCGATATTGCTGCGATTGGTGCACGTGATCCTAGCTGTCGTAATGTGCAATAGGACTGCGTTACCCTTGCTTAGTTTATTTTAAACTGCCCCGTTGTATGTGCACATTTTGTCATCGCGCATTGTTTCTTTAAAATTTTAAAAGTATTTGTTCGATATGTCCACGAGTAAGCCTTCGACTTCAAAATGAAAATACGAAGATGATATTGCAATTCGCGATTTTCAACCTGCTTGGGAAGAACAATTTTTATTTACTAATCGTAATACTTCAAAGCCTGTTTGTTTGATATGTGGATTGTCTGTAGCAGTTCCGAAAAAATTTAACCTGGAACGACATTATAAACAACTGCATAAGGACTTCAGCAACAAATATCCTATTGGTTCACATTTGCGAGCCGACTTTATTGAAAAAAAAAAAGAAAACCCTAGCCAGCCAACAGTCACTGTTTCAGAAGAGAAGTGCTGAAATGGAAACTATGGTTAAAACATCATATGAACTTTCTCTGCTGTTAGCCCGGAAGAAAAAAGCCTACTCTGATGGAGAGGAGATAATTAAAAATAGTCTGGCAATATTTGCTAAAAATGTGAGAGATGTAAAGATCAAAAATATGGTCGATAATATTGCATTATCCCGAAATACAGTCATGCGCCGTATAGATGATATGGGCCAGGATGTTGTTTCCCAAATTATAAGTGGATTACAATCCTGCAAATTCTTTTCTTTAGCGTTGGATAAAAGTTGTGACAACACAGAAAATGCGCAGTTAAGCATTTTTGTCCGTTATACCAATGATAATTTTGAAAATGCCGAAGAGCTTCTGGATTTGCGCCAACTAGTCACAACAACAGGAGAGGACATTTTTCAACAGCTTAAAAACGTAATCGAAGTCAACAAAGTTGAATGGTCAAAATTAGATAGTGTTTGTACAGATGGAGCTCCTTGCATGGTTGGTAGACTAAAGGGGTTTGTTACATTACTGGAAAACTATTTGGGAAGAAAAGTTTTTAAGTACCATTGTATTATTCACCAGGAAGCTCTTTGTGCCAAGGACCTAAACATGTCATCTGTTGTTGACCCTGTAACACGCTGCATTAACAAAATACGAGCTCGGGCATTGAATCGACGACAATTTCGAGAACTGTTCGCGGAAGAAACGGAGCAAGATGGAGAGTTACTTCTCCATTGCAGTGTGCGCTGGCTCTCCAAAGGAAATGCACTCGAAAGGTTTTGGAACTTGAAGGAGTGCGTCTTAAAATATTTGCAAGAAAACAATGAACTACCCAGTGAGTGCTCGTTACTTAATGATAAAGATTGGCTTTGGGATTTAGCTTTTCTCACTGATATTATGAGACATTTAAATCAATTAAATTTAAGATTACAGGGAAAAAATTGTATTTTTCTTACTCTAGTTGGTCATATATCTTCTTTTGTGAATAAACTTATGCTTTTTTGTAACGATTTTGGAGAACAGAGATTGACACATTTCACATTAATGCAGGAATTAGCCAACAAGGTCAGTAGAACTCCAAATTATGACAGATTTAAAAACCTTATATCTATTTTGCTAGGTTCATTCAATACCCGGTTTGAAGATTTTCAAAAAGACAAAATGAATGTTGACCTTTTCATAAATCCTTTTTCTATTTCTCTGCAAGATATCAATTGTTACTCAGCTGAAATACAGATCGAAATTATTGATTTACAGAACCACACTATACTAAAAACCAAATATAGGGAAATTATTTCAACTGTTACTGATCCCAATTATATTGAATTTTGGAAATTTGTACCAGCAAACAATTTTCCTAATTTACACGAGTTAGCTCTGAGATATTGTTGTAGATTTGGTTCAACGTACGTTTGTGAGCAAATGTTCTCTATTATGAACATAATAAAATCAAAATATCGGTCACGATTAACTGACATGCATTTAAAAAATCTAATTCTGTTGGCTAGTTCCGAAATTAATCCCAATATAGATGAATTAATTTAAAAAATACAAGTTCAAATACCACATTAAATAAGTAACTGTTTAATAATTTGAATTTTAGATAATAAGAAAATATTTAAGTTTTTTTGTTTAACGTTTTTATTTTATTTTTATTAACAATAAAGTAAGTTTGTTGTTATGTTTTACTTATTACGTTATTTTTTAAACCTCCACTATCTTGACTAAACGGAAAAATGTGGAATTTACATAAGAAATACATATTGTACCGTATATTATTAATATATAGTATCCATATTAGTATGTCGAAAAATTTTAGTGGCACGCCAAATTTTTTTTGTTCTCATATTGGCACTCGACTTAAAAAGGTTGGCCACCCCTGTTCTATTATATAATAAAATATACTTAATATACTTATAGTAAATATACTTAAAAGGTTATTTGTACTTATTTTATTTAAAAATCAAACTAACTTTCTTATCTACCACTTTCAAAAAAGAAGAATATCTTCAAAAATATATAATAATATACAATCATAAAATCTATAAAAAAATAATAACTTGCTTGGGGCTTGAACCCACTTCACGTCTACCGCGCCGTACGAAAGTTAACGCCATTTCAAACTGCACCAAACTCTCGTATACGTCATGTGGGAATATACACAAACTAAACGTTTACACCATAAATTTATATGAATTTAATAAAATTATTAGTTTGATTTTTGTCGAAATAAAATACAACAAAATATAGAGTAAGAAAACGATATATGAGATGAAGATTTGTAGAAAGTTTGTTCGTAATCAGATTATGTAAATTAAAGCATTGCCTACTAATAGGTAACTACATTATTTTGTTTACATTTTCCAAATAGATAGGTATTGAAACTATTAGGTATGTATATCCAACTGAAACATTTAGAATTACGTACCTGCGTAAATAAATAAATAAATTTGATTTTATTTCTGTCCACACATCAATAAAAACTAATATTATACAATATTTTTGTTTACCGATAACCTCCATATTGAACAATTATTGACAGATCATTTCAAAATTTCAACACCCAATCAGAGCCCGTATAACAACTAATACCATACTGTCGGTGTGCGCATGCGCGCGGATCAATCAAATTTTACCCTCAATCGATTCGCCGCTAAAGAAGAATATCTTCAAAAACTTGCAACTAGACTCTAAACTCTAAACAAACTTCGCTTGATGAGTCCAGCAATGGAACTCTTCAACTTCCCAAACTTGACTTCTTGACGGCTCAAACTAGACTGCTCTACAGCTCAAACGTGACTGACTTTTTCGATCTCCTAAACTCGATCTTCAGAAACCAAACGCCCCCCCCCCCCCCCCAAAATCATTCGATTTCTCCATCAATAATCCTTAACAACCAATCATAGACTTAAGGCACTCACTTAATCTTGACCAATAGGAAAATGCAAATTACGCTCTGGTTTAGACCCTCTGGTGTATACCAGAGACAGCTCATCCAATCAATCGAGATAATAAACAAAACCGATTTTAGTGGTTCGTGCACCTTTTTCCCATCATAACAGCTAATTCAGCAAAAAAGACACTTGGCCCTTTACTAAACTTAGAACCACTTCATCTCTATAAGATAAACATTTTCCAGTTTCACAGTCGCCAAAAACACATTAGTGAAAGATTTCTAGCTAAATATCACTTTGGCGGTTAGAAATAACGTAAACACATGGAGAAATAAAAATGTATCTATTCACGAGAAACAAAACTTCTGCCTATGACTGATCCAATATCGTGAGAACGAAAGAACCAAATATTTCCACGCAACAACACAATACAATTTCTGAAACGGATTTAGCATACAGGGTGAAACGATAATAACGTGTGATCCAAAATTATTGTCACCATAGGTGGCTTTGAACGACAGAGATAGCTATACAGTGCATGTCTATTCTTAATTCAGATATACTTTCCAGTTTACGTCAACTTTGCAGTGTACGTCAAGTTAACAAGAAAAGTAAGGTTATGTAGAGATCTTGTTTGATTTTATTTATTATTGTTACTTATAATTTTGTTAATTCATTTTATTTTTGATTAAAGTTCTGGTTTTGACTGATTTTTATGTTTTATAACGTTAACCAAAATTAATTGATAAACCAATGATATAAATTCAGATTAAAACAAGACATACGTAATTTTTTGCACGGCTAGCTTTGATCCCAATAATTGTGGATCGCTCGTTATTAGGGATTCGAAAACGTTAGTGATTTTTGCACCCGTTACTCCTAAGTAATCCATGTGTTCAATGGTTGTCTAATATCAGTTGTCTTGCTCGTTATTGGGTTTTGCTTACTAGCATCCATTTGGTTTTTATGGTGTTTAGTTTGAGCCCGTATTGTGCACTTGTTCTTGGTATCGTACTCTTCAGGTAACTCAGCCCCTCCATGCTACTCGCTAGAATCACAGTGTCCTCAGCATACCTTATGTTATTAATTATTTCTCCATTTATCTTTATGCCTTCTGTGCTTTCCTCTAGCGCTGTCGTAAATACTTCTTCTGAGTATATATTGAATTGAATATGAGACAAGATACAGCCCTGCCGTACCCCTTTCTTGATCTCAATTTTATTGGTCAATGTAGATCCTACTTTCACTTTAGCTGTTTGGCCCAATAGAGACTTGCTATTCTTCGAATGTCTCTGTAATCGATTATGTTAAAAAATGTTGCCATGTTTTATTCTAAAATAGGTATATTTTTTTAATTGTTAATGGGGAGGGTTCCTTATGGGAAGACAGCCGATCGGGCTGTATTAACAACTAACAAACAATTTTTTTAAATGAAATAAGCCCAAAATTCGTATCAAGAACTGATAGAAAGAATAAGGTTTGAACTTGAATTTCGGTACTACTTAATTTCCAAAAATGATATTTTTTGCTTATATTTTTAAGCCTCTAAAATCGTCATTTTTGTATTGCTTTTTTTTAACTTAAGAGAAAAATTAAAAAAAAAACTTTTGTGTTTCAAATGATCCAAAAAATCTAAAATAATGTCTGCCAGGCCGACAAAATATTAGTAGAATTTATAAAAAAGTCATTTTTTAATTATTAATTATTATGATTAATTAATATGATGAAATGAATGTGGAATGATGAAATCAAAAACTATGTAAAAATGAATGAGAAACTGTGGGAAAGGTATTTAGGGAACAAAACCGAGGAAAATTACGATGGATACACAGAAGAAAGAAAGAAAGTAAGAGACATGATAAAAATAGAAAAAGAAAAGACCTGGATACAATTCGGACAACAGATGGAATACAATAGTAAAGAAAACAAGAAACTTTTCTATCGAACAATGAAAAATATAAGAATAGACAAACCAACAAGAGATACAAGAATAAAAGACACAGATGGAAAAATAATAATAGATGATCAAGAAATACTGGAACGATGGAAGCAACACTTTCAATAACTACTAACTAGTAATGAAGTAAACAGAGAAGAAAACACAGAAGAAATAACAAACGACGATATAGAAACAGCAATAAAGAAACTTAAAAATGGGAAATCTCCTGGACATGATAGAATAACAGCAGAAATGCTGAAGTATATGGGACTGGAAGGTAGAAAACTGTTCAGAGAAATATGCAATGAGGCATGAAGGAAAGAGGAAATACCGGCGGACTGGGAGATGGGAGTAATACTGCCCATACATAAGAAAGGAGATACCAAAGAATGTAACAATTATAGAGGAATTACACTACTATATACGGCACTGAAAGTATTAGAACAAAAGCTGAATAATATAATAGAAACGACACTAGAAGAAGCCCAGAGTGGTTTCCGGAAAGGACGAGGGGTGCAAGATCACATATTCACAGTGAAGCAAATAACAGAAAAAACACTACTGACTAAAACTAAAGCGTACATGGCCTTCATCGACCTAGAAATGAAAAAGCAGCCTAGAAATGAAAAGCATTTGACAGAGCTAAAAGAGAAACAATATGGAACAGTCTAATTAGAAGAGGAGTAAGTAGATAGAAAACTAATAGAAGTCATCAAAAGTTTATATAGAAGGAACACGAATTATATAATGCATAAAAATATGAAATAGCAACAAATTAAAACATCTGAAGGCTTAAGACAAGGAGGAGTCATGAGTCCTACACTCTTTAACATCTTCATGGACGAAATAATGAAAGAATGGATACCACAATTAAAAAAACTACATGTAGGTTACCGAAACCTAGAAAGAGTCGGAATATCAGAATGTGCATTTGCTGATGATGTAGTTGTTATGGCAGATAAAGAGGAAGATCTAAGAAATAATTTACAAACATGGAATGAGTGATTAAATAGGCATGGGATGAAAATAAACACACGCAAAACAAAGATTATGGTAATAGCACAAGAACAACCCGTATTAAACATACAAATCAATGGAGAAACAATAGAACAGGTAAAACACTTCCAATAACTGGGAGTAACAGTGGAAAACAAGACAAAGATATAGAAGAAAGGATTAACAAAACGTCTTAAGATATTCCACGCAATTAATAACAAATTTTTAAATAAAAAATAAATATCCAGGAAACCCAAAATAACTATCTTCAACACGATATACAGGCCAGTACTTACATAGGGGTGTGAGTCTTGGGTATTAACAAGAAGAATGAAGAGTAAGATTCAGGCACTGGAAATGAAATACCTTAGACGAGTGAAAGGAGTAACAAAAAGAGACAGAATAAGAAATATCCATATACGAGATGAGCTCAAAACTAAACCACTCCTAGAATACGTCGAAGAAAAACAACTGAGTTGGTGGGGCCACATGAAAAGAATGAGAAGAAACATACCAGTAAGAAAAGTATGGGAAGCAAGAATACAGAAAAAAGAAACAGAGGAAGACCAACAGAAAACTGGGATACAACTAAGATTATCCAAAAGAAAAGGAAAACCGTAGCAGAAGCAAGCAGACTGGCGCAGGATAGAAAACAGTGATCAAAGTTTGTGCACACGTGAATAGACATTAATGCCGACACTGAAAAGTAAAAGGGACTTAAAAGACTATATCGCACCTTGAAAACAAAAGTGACATTATCCCAAAATCTAGATATTTCAGTATGACCGTTTAAAGTTTTTCGAACAGTTCTGTAATGGATGTTGAACTAAAATAACCGAATTAAATACTATAATTGATGTTATTTAACAGTTAGATTAAAGTACAATTAGTTTCTCCCGAAGAAGGCAAGTTAATAATGTAATAAATTACTTTTAATGGGAAATAAGCCACAATTTTACCAAAAAAATGATTTTATTAACGTTTCGAAGCCCAAATCGGGTTTCGTTGTCAAAATACAAAATACTACTAAAATAAACAAAAATGTTGTTGCTAAGTTTCTAACAATTTATTTAATCTGACTCATTTATATTGGCAATTCAGACGTATATTATACATTTTAAAGTAGAAGACTTTAAAATGATATCGCCAATATTTATGATTTGCGTTCCTGGGACGACTTTACTAAAAGATAGTTCATTGGATTACATGAAATCAATCCCAACTCAAGAATATCCGTCACAAAAAAACCATAGCATGTAATCTGTCTTTAAAAATGAATGTAATCGAATGAACTATATTTTAGTAAAGTCGTCCCAGGAACGCAAGTCATAAATATTGGCGATATCATTTTAAAGTCTTCTACTTTAAAATGTATAATATACGTCTGAATTGCCAATATAAATGAGTCAGATTAAATAAATTGTTAGAAGAATTTTTTTACTTAGCAACAACATTTTTGTTTATTTTAGTAGTATTTTGTATTTTGACAACGAAACCCGATTTGGGCTTCGAAACGTTAATGAAATCATTTTTTTTTTTGGTAAAATTGTGGCTTATTTCCCATTAAAAGTAATTTATTATAAAAATGCCACAAGAAAATAGCTTCAGAACAACATTAATAATGTAACTAGTAATTTAGAAAAAAATCTTTAAAAAAATTCCTTATAGTGTCACTTTTGTTTTACATAAAAGTTCTGATTATTAGAATAAAAAGTCAAGTTAATATTTACCTTAATCATAAAAAAAGAGAAAAATAAAACGAAATTGTGTCATATTAAAAAGAAAAATCGTTTATTTGGTAAAAGTAAACAAACTATTAATAATACTTAATAAAATTTAACATTTTAAATTTACGTGAAAACCGGCACTAAAGAAAAAATGTCACTTTTTTACTTACAACGACGTGCTTCTCCCTCAACAATCCGGCGGAAACCGACACGAAACCGATAGAGTGCCACTTTTTAAATTACCACATTGACAAAACACCTAAAAGTCAAAAGTGACACTAGCGACTTCTAGGAGAAACTATGCGAGCTATTAGAACAGGAGTCTCTGCAATAGGAGCGTTTAGTCAAAAGTAATGCAGATATCGCTATAACTAAAAAGTGATGTTTTCAGTATAGTGCCACTTTTGTTTTCAAGGTGCGATATATATTAATTAATTATAGTCTGAACAAAATTATATCGGGCACTCCTTGTTTTTTATACTTTGCAGTATACTAAATTACATATCAAATCATTTTTATCCATTAAACAAATCGGTGAATATAGGATTATATCGGATCTTAGACTAAAAAGAACTTGCTTGGAATGTATGTAAAGCGCTGGTTTCCTCGAAAGCGGTGCCGACAACCTCCGATCGTAACACTGCGATGAATGACATCATAAAAAACTGTACCATGCAAAATAATAGCGTTGCTTTCCAAGGATGCGTTGGAAGCCACCGCTTGCTGAGCCTGCACATTCCATTGCCCCAGTGAAGAACCTTGAATTTTTCACCGTAATCTGACGTAATTCATCGCAGTGCTACGATCGCTGTTTGTCGGTGCCGCTTTCGAGGAAACCCAGGCTTTACCCAAAACTTTTGTCTAGGTTTGGAACGGACCGTGAAAGACTGTCTCTCATGTGACGTAAAAAGTGCTCCGACGCCCCCGAAACGCAAGCCGCCCGAACAAGAAGCGGCCACATCGACTACCCCAGCTGAACCGTCGATTTCTTCTGAGTCGCCGGTTTTGAGCTTGAACAAAATTCCCACTGGTGAGTGGGGCATCGAGGAGGTGATCCAGTTCATAGAGTCGGTGGATCCTTGTTTGGGAGTGCATGCAGATTTGTTTCGAAAACATGTAAGTTGGTTATTGTTTCATAAAGCTTCGTGAATTGGGGACTTGTACATTTTTTATTACATAATAATGTTCAATTTTGTTTAAAAATGAGATTTTCAAAATTTCACGCTTCAAAAACTCATAATAACTTAGAAATACAAATTTAACATCTTCTGCGATATTGAAATATGTAGTTCAAACGGCCCGTGACGTCACATAGTTTTACTATATAGTTATATTTATGGTTATATTTAGGTATATTCTTCTTCTCCTTCTTTAGTTTATTGTCCTCCACCTACTTGGGTATTTGGCCAGCTCATCGGCGCGGAATAAGGGAAAAAAAATTATATTCTGACATTTATCGTTTGTCATTGTAATAATATATACCAGTTTGTTGAGATTGGAGTTTGATACAGTTTTTGAAGGAAAGGAAAGAAGGTTTACTATGGAAAATAAAACCATTTTCTAAAAGTACAAGTTTTCTATGAATAGTTCAAACGATCAAAAACACTTGTGACGTCACATAACTGTATTTTCTACTGATGTTTATGATGGCTAACTTAAAATTATATACAATTTTGTTTACTTTGTTGGTGCAGAATGTAAACATTAACCATATGACGTCACGACGCGCTAGCTGCTTTAATTTGAATTTAGAATCGTCTTTAGGAGTCAAACTGAACACAAAAGCAACTTTTTTATCTTTTATACATGTTTTAAATTATGTTCTGTTGTGATTTAGACCATTTTTTTTCCAATCTAAAGTTTTATGCAAGTACAGCCGATATACCAGAGTCTCATAATACTACGATCGCTTCCTTTGCTGATGACGTAGCAATACTAGCGGTAAATGAAGATCACATACAAGCCTCACAAGACCTGCAACACTATCTGGACATACTCAGTGAATGGCGAACAAAAGTAAATAAAACAAAATCATCTCAAATTACGTTTACAAACCGCCACAACACATGCCCGCCTGTAAGAATGGAAAATGTACTAATACCAACAGTAACAGACGCTAAATACCTTGGCCTCCACCTTGACCAACGTCTTACTTGGAAAAAACATATACAGACTAAAAGAAGACAACTAGACTTAAAATTTCGGCAAATGTATTGGCTCCTTGGACGCAGATCAAAACTCAACATCCAAAACAAAATTCTTCTGTACAAAGCAATACTTAAACCTATTTGGTACTACGGACTACACCTCTGGGGCTGTGCAAAGTTAACATCACTGAATATCATCCAAAGATTTCAGTCTAAGGTTCTAAGATCAATAGTGGATGCACCATGGTATGTAACTAATCAAACACTTCACGAAGACTTAAATATACCTTTCATCAGGGAAGAAATCTATCGAGCCTCGGAATCACAAAGCGAGCGTACCATTCACCATGACAATGAGTTAGTAAGGGAATTATTCCATAATGGTCCTGTCACAAGGAGACTAGATAGAACCTGGCCTCAGGACCTATTTTAAAACATAAATAGAATAAGATGAGACATCATTGGAAGTCTCTTCTTCATGTCCAAAAACATGGAACAAATGTACTTAATACTTTACTAGATTTGTGACTGCATAGCTTCACTGATGAGGCATGAGGATGCTGAAATGGCTATATGGAGATGGTGGTCCAAATCTGAACCGAATATAAACAAAAATCTGCATTTATCTTTTCCATTTTTACTCAGTTCTGAGTATTTAGAAACTGTCTTTCGGTCCTTTTCCTAGACGAAGAGAAGGTAAATGCGTGGCCTAAGTGTCCTTTTTGCTTTCTCCTATTTTCGTCGTCTCTGTGATTATATATTGTAAAATATTGTAAAATCCGGAGATACGGGATGCAGCCAGAAAGCAGTTTATTAACGAAAAGTCTTGGATTTAAAATATTGTTTACTGTATTTTTTTTTCAATTATTCTAATTGTTTAAAAGGTAGTAAACTTTGTATCTAGGGCTTTTCGTTTTCCTCTTATAATACTCTTTTAATGATGTAGATTGTAAATAAACATAATTACATAAAAAAAAAGTTTCCTATTAAAATAAAACCGATGGTTATTTAAATAATTCAAATATGTTGGACTTGATGTCACGTATCTATCAAAAGCCATTTGAACCTTTACACGGATAGCACCTCCGCAAAAGTATCATAAGTCAAACTATCGTAATTAGGTGAATATGCCTTTTCATCACAATTTTTTTCCGTAGGCATGGTTTTGTTCGTAGGTACTGTTTCTTTTTGTAAACAAGCATGTCAAAGTACCTGTGAACGCATAATCAAGATAAAAAAAATTCTGAAGTAAGTATAGTTATTGAAAAAATATACGGAAATAAGAAAACTCTTCCTCGATTAGCAAATAATTTTTTTAATCAGTTATTATGATATCTATACGCATTAGCCTATCTTTGGGAATGATTCCTGTACAATATATTGTATTATACTCACATTCAACAGCATTTTTATTTACAAAATAATAACAACGTATATTTCCCACAATAATAAAGAATACATGAATGTGGCTAGTTAAGGATTTCCTGTCTGTAAATAATCAAAAAAGGTTAAAGTCACGTTTATGAATTTTAAATAAAGAAATTTATTTGACAAAATTACCTAATATTAGTTAATCACACAGTGATCACACTAGGTGATGTAGAATATCAACGCCCTGTTGTAGCAGGATTCAGTCTATTTTTTTGTAAAAATTTTGCCTGCTAAACTCTTTGATTTTTCTTAATTATAATTTGTATGTAGATTTATCAAGGTCAGCCTTTACTGCAAGTCATCATCATTATGGTCATCATTGGCTCTGTAATCCATAGTGGGTCTTCGTCAGTTCTAGGATCAGCTTCCATTCCTTCCTGGGGGACATCCATAAACTACGTCGTAAAAATTTTGGAGTTTTTAATACCCTCCCCCCCTTCCGTCGTAAAGCGTCGTTTGCAGTTGACCCCCCTCATACCGACTATTACGGTTGAAAATTTAGAAGTAACGTTTGTTGAGTTTTTGTTGTTTATAACCGATTATTTTGTCCTTGGAGGATGTATAATTTGTATGTTTGGATGTATATGCTTTTTGTGTGAGTCAGTGAGAGAAGATTTTTGTTGTAGAGTTTTTGTTTTTGAACGCCTTGTTAGCAAATCAACAACATTCATTCTTTTTCAATAAAGATTTTTGAGAAAGCACTTAAAGCCTGGTCGGCGATTTGAATTCCCAGTTATAAATTGAAAATGGTAGTTGTTCGATCCTTTGATGGGATGTTCTGGAAATTCTTCTGTTGAGGTTTCCGTTTGTGTGCTGGAAATTCGGGGCACGATAAGAATTTTTGGGAAAACCCTCAAATATTAATTTAATGTATTAATGGCCAGGCTGAGAGTTGTTTCATGGACCCTTTTGCATGTTAAAGGGTGTTCCGGTAGTACAGTAAATGTATGTGTTTTTCGATCCTGGGGCTTTGAAGAAGTGGCAATAGAAGTACATTTATTTAGTAGATTAGAAATAATAAATTTGGCAGATTTATTTAGAAGTTCTATATATGACGTTTAACCATTTGACATTTTGACAAAATTTAAGGAAGATTGCAGTGTGTTTATCCAGGCAAATTATTTGTTATTGAAGGAAATAAGGACGGTAACAGATTTTATTTTATTTTATGGGAGAAAACAAGAAAGAACAAGGTACAATTTAGATTAGGTTAAGGGGTCTAAAAAAGGGGACTAAAATGACAAGTTTTTTATATTTATGTGAAGGAAACAGCTGGTTCTGGTTTTTTTTTTAATTAATTACTTAGTTTTAATCTTATAAAATAAACTATTGAAATCAAAATTAATATTTGTATGTAAAAAGGGACTTAAATTTTCGTTGACATTATATTCTCTATAGTTATCTAGTGTTTTATTTGAACTGTCATATCTCATGCTCACTCTAAATCTAACCAACTAATTAAAAATAATAATTCCGACTGAGAAATAGCTGTGGTACGACGTCGCAATTGCCACTCATGACCCCCCTTTTTAGTGATATTTTTTTTTAATTCCATGTTATTCCTAGATTTTTAAAAGTTAGCTCTCAAAGTTTATTTACGAATGTATCCAAATCAGTATTACTATGTAGCTCATTAATATCCGCGTACTCTCTCAGTTGACTGTTGACTGTACAACTAATAATTAGCCTTATAGGGACAAAAGACAACACTTTTATCGGAGTTCCTATGCTTTCTTAACTGCATCATATATATCTAGATTCTTATTTTGTTTTGATTTCAATGCTATTTTTTTAGCAAGTATAAATAGATACAATATACTAACTAAATAGAATAGAATATTTAATTCTATTCATTATTTTAGAATTTTTTCACACAGAGTATTCAGTAAATAAGTGAACAGTTTAATATTTATTGCTTCCAGACGTTGTTCTGAACAGAAGCGTTTGTTTAAAGACATAGGACAATGTTTTATTGTTTGTTATTCTGTATAAAACTGCTAGCAATATTATTAAGGCTGTGAGTGATAAAAACGAAATGAAAAGTATGCGATAAAAGTAATATACAAATACAAATTCTTTTTAATTCTAAAATAGGGTATATTTTTTATATTCGTGAACTTCAAACGATGTCGGATGTGCACTTATGGCCCCCTCACCCCTGTCGTATACCGTCGTAATAAGCAAAGTCCCCCCTCCCCCTTTTCAACGACGTAGTTTATGGATGCTCCCTTGTCCTTCGCATTGGTTTTCCAATTTCGTGCCCTTTAACACTCGTAAGGCGCTTTCCACCTAAATTGTGCTCTGGGCCTACCTCTTCTCCTCACTCCATCCGGTCCTTGGTCATAAATGTGTTTCGACGCCTCCAACTCGTTCATTTTCTCTAAGTGGCCTAGCCACCGCAACCCGTTTAGTTTGATGCGAGTTACCAGTACTAGGTTCACTATAGAGGAGGTAACGCTCAAAATTATAGCGCCTACGCCATCATCGATTTTCTTGTACGCCTTTATAAATATGTCTGAGCGTTTTACGTTAAAAACAGCCTAAACGTTTTTCATCGCCTTTTGTCATCGTCCACGTTTCTGCCGTTTAAATGAGGACGGGCTTGATAAGAGTTCTGTCTATCAATATTTTCGTTCTTTTTGTTACTATGTTTGATGTTAAAAGTTTCTTTAATCCATAATGTGATCTATTTGCTAGAGATACACGTCTGTTAATTTGCGCACTTACTGTATTACTCGGTTGATTTGTAAGCCTAGATATATGAGCTCTCTTACTCCTTTGAAAGTATAATGCTCCAAGACTCTAGGAAAGTAATCATTTAATATGCATGACATGTTTTCCTTTGGTTTCTGTAAGCTTTTCTGTGTATACGATGAATATTTGTATTACTATTTTCGTTTGAGTAATGGCACCCGGAAAAATATGTTTATATTAGGGCGAAACCAGACGGGTCACTCTGCAGTGCTACTCTGTGGATCCACAGAGTGGCTGAAACAGGCGATTTTCTAGCGCCGTCGACTACTCTGCGAAGTGGATCGTTTGGAAGGGTGCGGCGTTTAATGTAATGGGTGAGAAAAAACAGTAAGTTTGTTCAAATGATTAAAAACTTGCCGGCTAATATATTTTTTTAAAGTGTGTTCGTCAAAGTCAGTGTTTGTGTCAGTGTCCATAGTTTTAAATATTTTATAAAATTTCAACGCTTTTGAAAAAATACCAATAAACTCCATAAATGGAATTAAGAAGAATCAGATAAAAACAGCTATATCGCAGAAAAATACACATAAAAATCACCCAGTACATCTGGTATCCTACAGGCGTAAAATAGTTTAATATAACCTGACAACTGAGTGAAAGAAGCCCTTAAGGAGATGACGACATTGAATATATCTAAAGATGTTAGCTTGCAACCCCATTTTAACTGATATCTTATAGTTTTGTTTTCAACAACAAACAATAAAACCTTTTTTGGCCTAGGATGAGACCCCACTATTTAACATAAATAAACAAACAAGATTGTGAGTATTTATTTTGTTCAGTTCAAATGCATCTAATGTACAGTGGAACCCCGTTAACTCGGAGTAATCGGGACCGCGGCCGATCCGGGTTATCGAAAATTCGGGTTAGCCGGAGAAAATGGTAAAAATTATTAAAATATGGTATGCTTACAGATAAACTCCGTTATAATTGGCACACAGACACTTGTAAACCACGTTCGCGTTCCACACATACAAAGCGTCGTCGAGAGTCTCATTTTTAGCTTTCTTATCTTTGCACCGATTGTCCAAACTGTCTTTTGTTATCATTTTGAAACAAAAACAACATTTTAAGTTTTATTGCCATTACGTAGACAAAAAATCACGGAAACACAAAATCTGAATATATTTACGAACGATTACAGAACGGAACGAACAATGCGACTTTACTACACACAATACCGTCTCGCAACGAGAACGAACTTATGTTATTTAATAAGAGTGAAGACTAAGACCATTGTTTGAAAAATAATTTTTTAATAGTTTTTTCTAAACAATGCTAAGACAGTTTCAAGTAAATAAAGGATACTACAGATGCCTGTTGGTTTCGATAACACATTTTTACTAAGGTATATTATGTATCAAATTACACAAATACGCATTATCTCTCATTGTATAATGTGTTTGACATTGAAAATTGAAACGAATGAACTACATAGGAATTCGCTAAAGCGACAAATTTTTACGAAGAAAGTTTATTATGATAAATAAAATTAGCCTGAAAAATATAAGATATTATAGTATTGGAACAATATGTTTATAAGGAAAGATAAAAGAAAATATTTTAAGATGTTGAAAAGAAATTGGAAAATTCAGCATAAAGTACATACATTTTTATTGTTGTAACGTTTGTCTGATAAAAATCGGTCCGGGTTAGCCGGACTTCCGGGTTATCGGGGGCCGACTTATCGGGGTTCCACTGTATAATAAAATGTAAATATAAATAGAGAAAAGATTGATTACGGGATTTATTCTTTTCGATAGGGCTACCTTCTTTAAAATCAGGAACAAATAATTCAAAGATGACGTCCCATGCTTTTCCCTTTAATGCCCTATAAATATGACCTCGGGTTCTTGTATCCCATATAGCCGGTCTGTTTTGCACTTCAATCAAAAACCGTTCCGAATCGAAATTCATTTACGGTGCTCACCCTATAAACTCTCGTAAACATCTGCGGCAGCTACAAAAGTGGTCCATCTGAATGTGTTTTGCCACTAGTGGACGCCACTAGCAGTGAGTCTCGGCGATTGTGGCTGGCCACAGTCGCTCGTCTGGGTGCAACGTCAACTTCACATAAGAACCCACGGGCAATCATCGGAAGCTGCTTTGTGGATCCACAGAGTAGCGCTGCAGAGTGATCCGTCTGGTTTCGCCCTTATGGGGATACCAGTAAAAAAGATATGGTGGTATTTTTCTGCCATTTTTGTTTAATTTGCTAAAATTGGTATTGTGTGCGGTATTAATCGTTTCTTAGAACTATTTTCCATTGAATTTGAATCTAATACGCTGGGCGTCAGAGAAAACAAGCCATCCACATAAGAAATTGTTTGTTTTTTTTTTCTTATTTTCTTAACGTCACCCAACATTATCATGAATAACAAATGCAAAACAAGAAAAAATTTGAGAAAATAATAAATGTATTGAAAAATTCGAACATGTCCACATAGGCATTATAGTGATGCCGGTTTCAGAAGGAAACAGATACTGTTTAACATGCGTCGATCGTTTCACACGTTGGTCAGAAGCTTCCCCGATGCCTAATCAAGAAGCAGACACAGTAGCCAGAACATTTTTTTCTGGTTGGATAGCTCGTTTCGGCACTCCCAAGCGCATCACAACAGATCAAGGCCGACAATTCGAATCGCATCTCTTCAAGTCATTATGCAAATTAACTGGAACTTCCCATTTAAGGACAACCGCCTATCATCCGCAAGCAAATGGTATGGTAGAAAGGTTTCATCGACAGTTAAAAGCAGCAATTCGATGTCATGAAAACATCCGATGGACCGAAAGCCTACCTTCAGTGTTACTGGGCATACGAGCAGCGTGGAGAGAAGATTTAGGTACTTCAGCCGCCGAACTCGTGTACGGAGAACCATTGTGTTTGCCAGGTGAACTATTGTTTTCGTCACAAAGAAACACCGACGACAATGCTCACATTTATTTAAAAACGCTTCAAAACCATTTCGAAAACCTCCGTCCTACGCAACCGTCGCACCATGGATCCAAAAGTACCTTCATTTTCAAAGACATGAAAACCACCCCTCATGTTTTCATCCGCCGTGATACAATCAAAAGCAGCTTAGAAAACCCATATCACAGGCCTTTTCCAGTTGTTAAGCGAGATGACAAGACTTTTGTCGTCCGGGTAAATGGAAAACAATCAACAATTTCCATAGACAGATTGAAACCAGCGTACGAGCTTCACGACTCTACCCATCACGAAACAAAAGAAATGACAGTATCCAGCAAAACAAACAACAGAAGAGCAAGATTTACCGGAAGCTACCAAGAAAGTGTTAGTTCACAGTGTATTAAGTGATTTTTTCGTCCTCCTCGTATAAACTTTGCGTTCTTTATTTTTTTTTTTTTTTCTATTTTCAATTCTCATTATAATTTGTATATATTATGTATTATCTATCGTCTTAGTCTCTCGGAAGGGGGTGTATAGCGATACGCTTTAATTACTATTTTCGCTAATTTTAATTTTAATATTTTTTCTCAAAAGCGAAACAACTTAGTCATTCGAAATTCACATTAAATTAAACACAAAAATGTAAGAGTGACATGGCTTTACTCTGTCAACATCTGTTTCCTCACCCACATAAATTTAGACAAGGCGAAAACGGCGGGTTCGAAGGGAAAAATATTCCCATGAGATTTTTTTGCATAATCACGTTCGTGAGACTGTAACCCAATACTCTGGGTATTGGGATTTGGAAGAAAAAGAGCTGATGAAAGAGGGGGAAAATAGAAGAGAAGAGGGTTAAGATACTAATGGAGAGTGGCTTAGCTCAGACGAACAAATTAAAGAGGCAGAGAGACACTATATCTCAAGTGAGGACTCGGGCTAGCTTCAGTGCACTAAATATTGGCTTTAAAATATACAAACAGAGATATGGGATAATGAAAGGGTAGAAACAAGGAAGAAAATGAGACAGGTTAATGCGAGAAGGGAACGCAACTAGATAAGAACGCTGGAGACAGAATAATATGAAGATACGACAAGGAAAGAAGAAGAAAAAGGGCGCCAAATCGAACGAACAGCTCAGATTTCTGAACCGAGGATTTGAAAAGTTCGAGATTCTTGAAATAAAGAAAAACAGAATAAACGACCAATAAATAAATGACAGTGATGCAATGACCTGAAATACAAAAAAAATATTCACTATTTACCTTGTTCTGCTATATTATCAACTGGTGATACGAGACTGAAATAAAAATCAACCTTACTAAGAACAAATATATTTATAATATTTCACAATTTACAATGTATCCATGATACTTATAAAACATGTGAGATAAACAATAGTGGTGGAGTTGAGAAAAATAACAATCTAGAACCCAAAGGGTTACGCCAAGTAAATTACCACCGCTATTGCGCAATATAAAAATATCAATAACGAAAACCAGGTCAGTGTCCGTAAGCGTAGCGAAATCCTATACTATGGTTAGTATACTAATATTAATTGATCCTAGACTAGATAAGGTATAGTTAATACTAGAACAACTAATGGTTACACAAAAAAAAATTTAATACCTTATCTAGCAGAGACTTAAAGGGTGACGTACTCACCAATCGAACTATTAAGTGTCCGAAACAATCGAAATACCAGATCTATGTCTAAGTACTATACCTAAGTAAACATAGATGCTGGAAGCTATATAAAACTAACAAAATGAGTTTGGTTAAAGACTTTTCCAGAAATATTATATAAAACCTATCGACAATCTTTATATATGTCTTAATTCCCCTTTCCCTTATCAATTAATTTATTTTATTTGAATATTTAATTATTATTTACCATTACCTAACTTTATTTAAAATCCTACTTCAAAAAACCTATGTATATAGTGTAGTATAGGTACCTGTTATATGCATATAAAAAGTTTACACAAATTTATTACTGTAGAGTAAAAACCAAAATATTTATAGGTATGAATTGAAATAAAGAAAAAAAACTCTTATCTTTTACAACTCCTGGGTATATTCATAGGAAGGTCCACTAGATTTGGGAAATCTCTGGGCACTATAACATCTGTGTGGAGCGGTCTGAAGTTGAGAGGTTCTGTGGATGTATTTGGTGAAACGGGTCGGTAATGGTTTATGATGTCCTACTATTAGTTATATAAAGTATATTTATCCATTATATTTATCCATAAAAAAATCCAACTAAGTATCCAAATTAGTTATATAAGGTATATTTATCCATAAAAAAAAATCCAACTAAGTATCCAAATTATGGGTGGAATGGAAATATGATGTAGAATGTAAAAACGAACCTAAAAATACACATTTAAGACCTCTAGCCACTCTCTATAATGCAATTACATCCATTTCCCCGGACCCAAACAAAGCATTGCTGTCCCAAACAAGTAAACATTAGGTTATGTCCCGTCAAACTTGTCAATCTAATCAATGTCACTTTCTGACATTTTCGCAGCTGCGCGTTTATAGAATGGTCTACACACTTACCAGTTTTTCAAATGGATTCATAAAAACCCAAAAAAAACCAATATGAATGTCACACCTTATACGCACTAATAATAAAAAAAAATATCAAAGCACTCTCCTAACAGGACATAAAAACATGATTAAATGTTGGGTTACGATGAAACGGTAGCAATATGTATATGTACATATATCAGAACAGAAGGATAAATAATTTGATTTCGCTTACCCTGGGATCTCTGATACGTGACCACGTGGTATAATTTATGTTATAATTTCTTGAATTCTTGTTTTTTTGTTACTTTGGAGATTGTCTGTTGAGTTTCCTGATGTTTAGTTTACTGGTGGTATGTAATATATTTAATTTCAGTCCATTATTTTCCCAGAGTTCGTCTACAAATAGCAAGCAGCTCACGTATCAGAGCGGATGTTCTTTAACCAACTGATTTTACTATTACGAGTTTCGCTTCTCTACCGTCCCGTTGGTCGTTCGGCCTGCGCCGACACGTCGAAGCGTTAGGGAGTTATAAAGATACATAGGCGCATCAAATAAAACACTTACGGGGTAGCAATAAATGCTTCAAGACATCCCAGAATAAGGTTCAAGAAGTCGCCCAAGTGAAAAGTGGGCCAATTTTTTTTAACAATTTTTTTTAATCAAATTGCAAGAATCAATATTTTTGGCCCGAACAATTTTTTCTAATTTTTTGGACCATTCTGGACAAAAAAGGTCTCTTATAATTTTTCTCTAAAGTTGATCGTTTTCGACTTATAAGCAATTTAAAATTGAAAAAAACGAAAAATGGCGATTTTCAAGGCTTAATAACTCGGTTAAAAGTTATTATTATGAAAGTCAATATATGACTAAATCAAAGTTTGAAGCCCCCCCTACAAGATCCTGAAGAAATTTTTGTCATTATTTTATTACTAAGCTGTTATTTTTAAGTAATAATAATAAGCGCCATGCACGTGTGCGGGGCTGTAAATGCTGAGTGCGAGAGAGAAGCTATTCCAGCAGTCCAATTGTGCATCTTACTCGCACTCACATTTACAGCAGCGTCAATACGATACAACCACTCATTGTTATTAATTAAAAATAACAGCTTAGTAGTAAATTAATGACACATATTTCTTCAGGATCATGTAACGGCGACTTTAAACTTTGATTTAGTCACTATCTGACTTTTAAAATAATAATTTTTGACCGAGTTATTAAGCCTTAAAAATGGCCATTTTCGCGTTTTTTAAATTTTAAGTTGCTTATAACTCGAAAAATATCAACTTTAGAGAAAAATTATAAGAGACCTTTTTTGTCCAGAATGGTCCAAAAAACCTAAAAAAAAATAGACCGGGACAAAATATTGATTTCTGCAATTTGATTAAAAAAAATTGTTAAAAAAAAAATTGGCCCACTTTTCTCGTGGGCGACTTCTTGAACCTTATTCTGGGATGTCTCACGAATGTGATTATGCAAAAATATCTCATGGGAATATTTTTCCCAACGAACCCGCCGTTTCCGCCTTGTCTAGTTAGTTATCATATCAGACCATTATGTCAACAAAGAATGCATCGAAATTGTTTTCTTAAAACTGCGAAAGTGTACGCCAGACCTAGTCATTTATTGACAGCTGGTCAAAGTAAAAGAAACACAAACATATTTATCGTTTGTGGTTTTTTTCTTTAGTCACAACTCAGCAGCCAAACGCATCGGGTCTGGTCGTCGCTAACATCCACCTTTTCTTCCGAGACCAAAGCGAAACACATTTTCGTTACAATAAGTAAAATATTTATCTTTCTTTTTATTACATTCATTTCAATTAAATTCCGGCAACTCACCCATCGGAATATAGTGTTACACTTCAGTTATAACAAGAATTGGATTATAGAGTCAAGAAAAGACAAGTATTATTTTTCAATAGTATGTGTTGGCACCATGGTTTTTGAAGGCGCTCCTCATTTGATTTGGCATGAAACTGATCACGTTTTGTATGTCCCTTTGAGTAAACGTGGTTCATTCCTCATTGATAGCCATTCGAACTTCTTCACATGCTGGTGAGCAGGTATGCGAATTCTTACACATTCTAGCAGTTTACGCACGGTTTCGCAATGCAGCAATAGTGAGAACGCGATCTTCTCTAACTGTTATCTTTTGGCACTTGTACCGAGTCTCCGTTAGTAAATTCTCTGCTCAGTTGAACGACTAACATTCAATTGTCTTGCCACATTCGGCTTGCTCCGTTTCCAGCAATGTAACAAGCTGAAAAGGCACTTAATATTTCTCGGTGGTTATCAAGAAATACACTTTAATGTAAGGAAGCTAGCGTAACAATAATATATTTCCAAAACACTTTAGAACACTACAAAAATTCACTACATTTCTTACAACCATCATTTCCGCCAAGATTTGTTGATTCGTAAATACCAACTTCTAGTGCAGCCGATATGTGAAACAATTGTGCATTTAATGATAGAAGTATATAATTTCGAGCAGATAAGGTTCAAATTTAAATATGGGGCCATCTCAGATTTTGTCTTTTACAAAAATGGCGGGCATTCAAAATGGCGACTATACATATGTGACTAATAGCACGATAACTTTTGAACGAGACCTCAGATTTCAACCAAATTTGGTATGTAGGTTCTTCTTTTGATGAATAAGATCGAGGCCCTGAACAGGAAGAATCGGTTTACCAGAAGTTATGTTTTTACTGTTTTTTATGTAAAAATTATGTTATTTCTTTTTCAATTCTTTCACCCTGTATATATAAATTTTTCAAAAAGGTAATACCGCCATTGAAAAGAGTGTAAACATATTTTTTAGGAAATATTGAACTTTTTAACTATGTTAATTACCATTTAATAAATGCATGACGTATGTTTACATGTACCTATGGGCGGCAGATTCATTTTGAATGCCCGCCATTTTTGTAAAAGACAAAATCTGAAATGGCCTCATATCTAAATTTGAATCTTTGTATGTGTAGTATGTGTGGTCCAAATTATATGCTTCTACCATTGAATGCACAATAATTCTTATATTATTATTTGCACAAATCTGCCGCACATAGGTACCAGCATGTGAAGATACGTTATGCATTTTTTAAATGGCAATTAATATAACTAAAGAGTTCAAAATATGTCCTTAAAAATATTTTTACGCTCTTTTCAACGCCGGTATTACCTTTTTGAAAAATTGATATAGGTATACAGGGTGAAAGAATTGAAAAAATAAACAACATTTTTACAAAAAAAAAGGAAGAACAGAATTTTTGGTAAACCGATTCTTCTGGTTCAAGAGCATCTTACATATCAAAAAAAGAACCTCTATACCAAATTTGGTTGAAATCGAACTTCTCGTTCAAAAGTTATCGTGATATTAGTCACATATGTATAGTCGCCATTTTGAATGCAGACCTTTTTTGTAAAAGGCAAAATCTGAGATGGCCTCATATCTAAATTTGAACCTTTGCATGTGTAGTATATGTGGTCCAAATTATATGCTTCTACCATAAAATGCACAATAATTCTTATAATATTTGCACGAATGTACCGCACATACAATATATTATAGGTACATGTGAAGATAATTTATGCATTTATTACATGGTAATTAACATAACTGAAAATTTCAAAATATTTCCTAAAAAATATTTTTATGCTCTTTTCAACGCCGATATTACCTTTTTGAAAAATTAATATATACACGGTGAAAGAATTGAAAAAAAAACATATTTTTACATAAAAACCAGGAAAAACACAACTTCTGGTAAACCGATTCTTCCTGTTCAAGACCTTGATCTTAAACATCAAAAAAAGAACCTATATATATATACCAAATTTGGTTGAAATCTGACGTCTCGTTCAAAAGTTATCGTACTATTAGTCACATCTGTATAGTCGCCATTTTGAATGCCCGCCATTTTTGTAAAAGGCAAAATCTGAGATGGCCTCATATCTAATTTTGAACCTTTATATGTGTATTATATGTGGTCCAAATTGTATGCTTCTTAATGTTGTTCTGAAGCTATTTTCTTGTGGCATTTTTATAATCAACTATTTTCAATGAGAAATAAGCCACAATTTTACCAAAAAAATGATTTTATTAACGGTTCGACGCCCAAGTCGGGTGTCGTTGTCAAAATACAAAATAATACTTATTTCTTAATTATAAAATTATAATTGAAATAATGCTTATTTCCCATTGAAAATAATTGATTATATGCTTCTATCATTAAATGCACAATTATTATAATATTTACACGAATCTGCCGCACTATTCTGAGAATTTTATAGTTTAAGGTTTTACGAATTTGTTTATTCTTTTTACAAGCTCGGTCTAGCTTCTGAGTATAATCCATTTAATTTAATTAACATAAATCAAGAATAAGCTGAAGAAATAAATAAAAAATTATAACATACGATGGTAGCCAAATATAATACGAGTTACTAATAAATTAATAAATAAATATTTAAATATTAAATTAATAAATAAATTAATTAATTAAATTTATTTTATAAGAAAAAAATACGACGATTGGATAATGCTGTGTATTTCATGTTTCTTTTACAAAGGTCGAACCTTAACTAACTAAAAGCTAAAATACTAATACTGTCTTTTGTATCTGCAAACATTAAAATATAAACACAACGGTCAGGCCTCACACACACTAAATAGGTCACTTGACCATGCACAGGGCTTTGAGATGCCATATGTGCTGGTTGGTTGTCGATCTCCAAATTCCAACATCCCTTGCGCCGCACAAGGGACTGATTTGTTACAAAATATAAAATTTCCTAAATTTTGTGGTTGTTAAACTTTATAAAATAAACTGATACAAAGAATATATAATAAAAATTTGTAATTATTTTTTTCTAGGAAATCGACGGCAAGGCCTTCTTGCTCCTAAACTCGGACATGATGATGAAATACATGGGCCTGAAATTAGGTCCGGCTCTCAAAATTTGCAATTTAGTTTCTAGACTTAAGGGTAGAAGACACTTATTGTAAGAAAGAGAACCATTTTTCCGTACTTGCAAAGTATGATTTAGTTGATATTTTACACATTTTATTTTCTCTGTCTTTATGTAGTTTTGAGATTCGTACGTATGGAAATATGTTTTGAGATGTTTTTAGCGTGTAAAATACAACTGTTTTCCCCCAGAAAGGGGTGTATTTACAGGGCTAGGTATCATAGTAGTAGTGTTTTCTTCTTTTTATTTAAGACAGTATTTTTAAGCAGTCAAGCTCTACGTAGACAATACGTATTACTTTTTCTCGTTCAACATTCAAATATTTTTATTTATTTTTCTTTTTGTTTTTGCAGTATTTTATATTTTTTACACTGTTATATTCGTTTTTTATAAACCTAAAATAAGAAATTCTGTTTTATTTTGCTGAGATATTGGGTCTATTGAATAAAAAGAAGTCTTTGCTTTTACTTACAATTATTTAAGTATTTACTTAATACTAATTGAACAAAGTCATTTCTTTAATGCTTTATTCAATTACTATTAAGTAAATACTTAAATAATTGTAAGTAAAAGCAAATACTTCTTTTTATTCAATAGACCCATTGTCTAACAAACGGTAAGTTATACAAAAAAAAATTCAAAAGCTTTTTTATTTTAAAAACCTTATTTTGTAAAAGGTATATGTATTTGAAATCCCTAAAAAGGGCTGTATCACAACAAAACGTTTTCGGAATCAATATTCCATCATCAGTGTTATCACAGGTTTACATACTTTAAGCCACCAAAATGTACGGGTAAAAACCCTTAAATTGATTTTAAACAGTTGGGGTTACATTATATTATCTGATTTTGAAAGATGTTTAAAATATTTCCAGATTAACCCCTGGCATCACATGACATCAACCATATTGGTTGGGAAAGTGAAGGTATAACCTTACATGGCAGAGTTTAGGTGACAACTCTAGTTTAGTGACAACTTTAGTTGTCACCTAAACTCTGCTATGTAAGGTTATACCTTCGCTTTTCCAACCAATATGGTTGATGTCATTTGATGCCAGGGGTTAATCTGGAAATATTTTAAACATGTTTCAAAATCAGATAATATATTGTAAGCCCAACTGTTTAAAATCAATTTAAGGGTTTTTACCCGTACATGTTGGTGGCTTAAAGCATGTAAACCTGTGATAACACTGATGATGGAATATTGATTCCGAAAACGTTTTGTGATACAGCTCTTTTTAGGGATTTTAAATACATATATATAGACCGGTCACTCTAGTATAGAGTATAGGTCGCTCAGGTTCATGAGCTCTTTTAATCCATTTCATGCGGTGGATTGGTCCGCATAATTCCTCTTCATTATCCTTTATAGATTTTCGTGTTTTTTTTTGCTTTTTCTGTAATCTGTTTCCATTCTTTCCTATTCTGTATTTTTTCTCTCCAGCCTGTAATTTCCATATTGGATATATCCTCTCGCAGTTGGTCTTCCCATCTTATTTTCGGTCTTCCTCTAGGTCTGTTTATTACTGGCGTCCAATTTGTTATCTGCCTAATTAGTGCATCTGCTTCTCTTCGTTGGATGTGGCCAAACCATTTTAGCCTTTGTGCTTTAATGAATCTCACTATATCTTCTCCTTCCATTAGATTTCTTATTTCGTGATTCATCAGAATTCGTATTTCTCCTTGATATGTTTTGATTGGGCCATGTGTTCTTCTAATAATTTTTCTTTCTATTATTCTCAGTTTTTCTTCATCTTTTTTTGTAAGGCACATTGCTTCTGCTCCATAAGTGATGACTGGTCTAATTGCCGCTCTATATATCTTTGTCTTTGTTTTCTTGCTTAGGTTTTTATCTTTAAGTAACTTGTGGTATTTCCAGAATGCCCTATTCCCTGCTTTAACTCTTTCATTTATCTCTATGCTTCTTCTGTTTTGACCATCTACTATCACTCCTAAGTATTTAAAGCAGTCAACCCTTTGGAATACATTATCACTTATTCTTATCTCTTTTATTCTATTTACTTGGTCTTGATTTCTCGTACTTATTAAGTATTTTGTTTTTTTCTGATTTATTATTAACCCCCTGATTTTTGCCTCTCTTGTCAATGTTAGCAGTGCATCTTCTAGACTTCTCTTGTCACGGGCTATCAACCCTAGGTCGTCTGCATACCCTATTATTTGTGTAGAACTTTGGGAAGGTTATACCTTCGCTTTTCCAACCAATATGGTTGATGTCATTTGATGCCAGGGGTTAATCTGGAAATATTTTAAACATGTTTCAAAATCAGATAATATATTGTAAGCCCAACTGTTTAAAATCAATTTAAGGGTTTTTACCCGTACATTTTGGTGACTTAAAGCATGTAAACCTGTGATAACACTGATGATGGAATATTGATTCCGAAAACGTTTTGTGATACAGCTCTTTTTAGGGATTTTAAATACATATACCTTTTACAAAATAAGGTTTTTATTTTTTGTGATTTATGGTATACAGTTTTTTTTATATACAGCCAGTACAGGATTTTTTTTTCCTTGTGATATCTTTTTTATTTTTTTTTTTTAATAAATTTTGTTTTACTAAAAAGTGGACACAATACAAAATCACGTGAAAGCTGGGCACACGTCACTTTACTACGGTGTACAGTCTAGTTTTCTTTAAGACTAAGAGTCAATTAATATTTTTCCCACTAAATTCGTTGCACGCAATCTATGACGTTGTCATTTTTGCACAGTACTGTAAATACTGTGCACAGTATTGTGAAGTCAACATTCAAAAACGCGCGTGTTTTAAAGTTACCATGGCAACATCAACAGTTTTAAATATTGATCTGACCAGTCAGGAGTGCATACCTTGTAACGTCAAATAAATAAAATATGAATAAAATATTGCTAACAAATGTTTCAAAAGCTTTATTCAAATATTTGAAAATCATAATCTTTTAAATGAATATGAAAAGTACAGATAGTATTGTTTGAAATATGTATACTTCCGTTTTTTAAATCATAGGAAATGCTGCTCAAATTAATACTACTGACATTCACGGAAGCCAATGAGGTTTTACTTCCTTTAATGGCACTCTCAATAATGCTTGAAACTTTCTTCTTATTGGTAATAATCTCTTCAACGTAACAAGTTCACAGCTACCGATTTCCATCTTATTTGTCATTGGATTTTATCTATAAGGCTTTTCATCGATTGTCATTTGTTTCGAGCTTTTGTCATATGTTGTAGAATCTGTGTATAATATTAATATACACGGGTTATACGAGATATGACAGAAGCTCGAAACAAATGACTGTGAATGAAAAGCCCTATTGGCATGCCACTATTCGCCATAATTGTAGCGGACGTATGTCGAAACGCATGTCTCGTGTATTTCTCATGATTGTCAAATTTTAGATAACGTGCATTTTGCATGGGATATCATTCTTGCTAATTGCCTTCATGAATGCATTCACTTTCACAAATGATTTTTAATCAACCCCTTTGTTTATCCTCAACATACTTTGCAATTTCGAATGGAAAGCTTGTACACATAGTCGACGGCTTGTATAGGGCTTTTCATCGATTGTCATTTGTTTCGAGCTTCTGTCATGTGTCACATAATATTAACGTATGACGTACATATTTATTAATATTATGTGACACATGACAGAAGCTCGAAACAAATGACTTTGAATGAAAAGCCCTATTGTTCCGACATTTTCTGAAGGTAAGCAAGCACAACTTGTTCATCTGTGTCTGTTACCTTTTGTTCTTCCATCCATTTAATGAAGTTTCATTCTTTTTATATAAGCATCTTCCGATTTTTGCGGTATTGCAACCGCGATTGTGTTTTACTATTTAAGTAATCAATGTTAGAACTCATTTTTAAGCAATATACAACCAGTAATAACAATTAATCTTACGTGACAGATTGCAAATTAATTTGTCTTTTTCTCATTTCCATAACAACGAAAGGTATACTAATGTAAATCACAAATTCAACCATATTACATTATTGGCTCTTACTTCAATTTTTTGTAGTAATAATACATGATTTCAAAGTGGATAAATGGTATTAACACCGCGCGTGTCGCATCTACACTCAGTCGTATGAACTATGGTTTATTATAGATATTATAGAGTAGTTCACAACATTTGCTGTATTGCAAGGTGTATCTGCTGGACGTTTATATCTGGGACTGCCAACTCTGTATACAGTGTGTCAATTTGAAAAGTTGCCACCCCCTATCATTTGGTCCCTATAGAAAATCTAAAAATATGCAAAAGTAGACCAGTTTTCAACTAATACATCAACCCTATAGCGGGGGCGGACACAACCCCCAAAATCTTTAATGGAAAAGGGGGTTGAGTGATACCTCATTTTGAAGGTCATTAAATTACCTTTTCAAAAATACCACATGCCTTATATTTCTTTTCAGTACTTTTGGAAAAATCTTGGACTCAATACTCTAAAAAATTTTGGAGTTCTGAACTCTATACTTAATATCTTTATGATTTTACTTGATTTTTCCAAAAATACTTCAAAAAATACTCTAAATACTTCAACACCCCAAAAAAAAATCAATTTGGAGTTCAATACTCCAAAAAAATGTTTGGAGTTCTGAACTCGATATTTAATTATTAAAATTAATTAAAAAAAAAAGTAAAATTAGTGAAAAGAAATATAATGTATGTGGTATTTTTGAAAAGGTAATCGAACGACCTTTAAAATGAGGTATCACTCAACCCTCCTTTCCATTAAAGATTTTGGGGGTTGTGTCCGCCCCCGCTAGAGGGTTAGTGTAACTAAGTTGAAAACTGGTCTAAAAAATGTCCCCCTCACAAATAAATTTGGCGTGTTTTTGTATATTTTTAGATTTTCTATAGGGACCAAATTATAGGGGGTGGCAACTTTTTAAATTGACACCCTATGTTATATGTTTTTAAATGTCTACGTCGTAAATAATGTGTTACGTTATACTATGTCGACATTAAAATTTCATTGATGACGTGCAACGGTTTTGATAGGAAAATAAAGAATATACATACTCGTATAACTTGACTACTAATGTTTGTAACCGCAGACAGATCTTCTGATTACCGCCTTCTACAAATGTTTTTGTTCTTCTTATAAGACGTGTTAAACATATTTATATTAAAACATTATTTAGTCGGATAAATTACTATGAATCTTAGCCCTTAGTAGAAATTAAGTCGTGTTCCCAATAGTTTAAATACTGGGTACCTAAGCACTTAGTTTTTCTATGTTTATTGGACTTGTTATATTTTACGAATATGGGTTTAATTTTCTTCTGATGTGGGTTTCATGTTACAAAACGTGATATTTATTAATCTAAAAAAATCAAAAATATGTACAGTGTCTAAAAAAAGTAATGTAATTTGCTATTTTTTTTTATCTTTATTTTTACAATTAATGTTTTCCGAAGAAATCAATTTTCTCAAATTTTTCGTGTACCTAATAATTTAAAATTACTCAAAGGAACTTTCTATGAATTTATTCTCATTTATTTATTTTCAATAAATTACATTACTTTTTGTACCAATGTTGGGTCTCTCATCCGATCCCATTCACAAAACATATTTTTAATAAACTTCTGGGTAACTGGGCTAAGGACGTTGTTGATAATTTTGATGAAGTTCTTGTAACATCATCAGTAAAATTGGCGGAGGGTCGTAATTTTGTAAACTAATTTTAAATTGTATATGGCAAGGATTTTCGGTATTTAAACGCTTATTTCAAGTAATTAGGGCGCATTTTGGTCTGGCTGCTCTAATTTGAATTTTTAATCGTCTTTAGGGGCCAAACGAAAAACAAAAAAACTTTTTTTTCTTTCATATATGATTTCAATTATGTTCTGTTATGATTTATAGCATTTTTTTGAATTAAAAATTTTATGCAAGTTCCCTATTTACCTAACGTATTTTTAACTGTAGCACAACAAGCCAAATGTTAACAATTCTACAAATTTAAACAATGTCCTTTGTTGCTTGATGTGATGATCGAGACAGAAATTAAGAGTAAACGACATTGTTATGTAAAAAAAATGCTAATATAGTGATAAATACCAGCTTAAACATTTCTGATCCCATTTAAAATGAATGCGATTTATGTCTCCCATCCATTTTTAATGATAACATCACTGAATCACATAAAACTAAGAACAAGTACCTTATTTGTCACCCAAAATATATTAATTTACTAATTTTAGATATCACTAAAGCTTTCAAATGAGGTATTGCTTGACATATGACCCGATTTAAAATTAGTTTTTAAAATATCGTCCCCGCCATTTTAATATTATTTGTGTTACAGAAAAGCTATGAATAGTAGGCGGCTTAGATCCAGACCCAGAAATTTATTAATTTGAGTTTTATGGTTCAGAAAATATGTTGCGAGGTGATGAATTACATTACTAATGAATTGTATTATATCGCAACATGTGAGGATCTGTGCGTTAGATTAATAAATATATCTGAAAGTTGAAATATTTTTCTGAATTACACCAGCTCATCATCCCACATTGTATCGCATTGTAGATTAAGTATTTTTTTGGTATAACTCTTTTTGGCAGTATTCTGAAACCATAGAGTTAAGTTTGTAGCCGTATTATGTGAAAATAAATAATAATCGGTCTCGAAGAAAAGATTTTAAAATATATTATATGAGAGGGATACGAGCTGTAAATAAAACAAATAATATGTGTTGACATTAAAAAAATTATTGCTTTAATCAATAGAACGCATGGAAGAATGACGTTTGATAACGTGTGTTAAGGCCTGAAATTTTGCTACTTTTAATTAGGGTTTTACCTTTGGCAACAGATAAACGTCAGATGGTACCAAACCAAGCTAACAAGGTGGATGGCCTAATACTATTTTTATTAGTACAAACACAAACGTATACAAATTGGTCTATGGGAATGGGAAACGTGCCAAAGGAAAGCAAAACCTAGCTGTAGGTCATAAAACTCCATAAATCTACTATGGAACCTTCAAAGTTAAATTTTTCGGTCATCAGCCAATCAGATCTGTTAAAAAAGAGTTATATTCCACTTTTCCCTATATATTTGTGATATTTAAAGATTTTCTGTTAGTTATTTAAGTTGTTTATCTCAACTTAGCGCTGTACAGCAGTTAGCATAGTAGTCTAGTTCGAAAAAATCTGGTTAACCTAAAAGAGTTGTTTAAATGTGGATATGACAAAAGATTGATTATATTTTTGAGTAAAACAGATGATGTAGATGTTAGTGTAAATAAGAAACTTTGACTATGTCTAGATTTAAGAATAAGGAGAAGATATTAGTTTTTACCTATTTTTACAGTTTTCTGTATACTATGGTGGTTTTTTGATTTTGTTAAACTGAATTGGGCTAAAACGTAAAAAACTGAATTATATACTATACACGATTATTTTTATTTTAATCTATATTTTGTATACAATAGTATAAAATTAGAATACTATAATAATAGTATAATACAAAAGTCATTTTTATATATTTTTACAAAAAATATTTTATTTTTCTTTCTTTTTCTTCTTTCTTTTTTCAGAATTTTGACATGGAGACTACCAGCTTTTCATATCTGTCTCCGTTTTCCGGTAATGCATTTTTACTTTGGCTCATAGTTGTTCTTTTATTATTAGTCTTGAAGGCATTTGTACATGTCATGGCAAGATAGAATATGTATAATAAGTCTTACATCACAAAGAATTGTGTTACTTCTCAGTTTCTCTTTTTTGTTTTGCCTATGTATGATACTATGTTTTATTAGAAATTCATTCCTTAGAGCCAGTCTCCCTAGGTAGAATGACTAGTAATGAATTTACAAGACAGACACAAATGCATAACTTTCAATTTCATTGATCATCGAATGAAAAATATAATCAACAGTACATCGTCCTTTGTTGGAAATGATTACAAAAATCTTAAAAATGGTTGTAACTGCTTCGTTTGAGCGAGTCTACCACTTTCTGAAAAATTTCAGAGTGCAGGTTGGACGCGTTTCCGCACGCCCCACGTCTAAACCTGTAGCTCTAGCGCGGGTAGGTTTTGGTATTTCAAAACTATAATTTTCTTTCTTTCTTTCTCCCCTTCCTTATACCCTTTCAGGTGTCGGATTTGGGTTAAGTTTAGCTACATATTCACCCATCTCTTCCATTCTTTTCTGTCTTGTGCTATTAGTTTCATTTTTTCTAGCGTTTTCTGTTTAATTTTTCCTGCTTCTACTATTTGCTGTATCCATTTTTTCCTCGGTCTGCCTTTTTCCTTTTTGTAATATTCCTTATTTCGTGAACTTTCCTTGTTAGTCTACTAGGTTTCATTCTCATTAGATGTCCATACTAGTTTAATTGTCTCTATTATTTTATTCATTATCGGTTCCTGTTTTTATCCCTCTTATTGCCTCATTTCTTATTCTATCCCATTTGGTCTTTCCGGCTATAGCTCGTAGATGTCTCATCTCAATTGCATTTATCCTACTATTATGATTTTTCTGTAAAGTCCAATTTTCGCTCGTATACAGTATCGTCGGTATCACAATCGTATTATATATTTTAATTTTTGTTTCCTGGGACAATTCTTTTTTCCTCAGAACTGGCGCTAGTGCGTAGTATAGTTTGTTTGATTTTTTGGTTCTGTTTGTTATTTCGAGGTCTATTTTCCCATCATTGGTAATTATACTTCCAAGATAATCATATGCGGTAACTATTTCCAGTTGAGTATTTTTGCATTTTATATTTACTTAATTTTCTTCCTTTTCGCCGATGACCATTATTTTACTTTTCTCGATGTTTATTTCCATTTTTAATTTTTCTATTTCTTCTGTCCATATGTTTATAAGTTTTTGCATTTTTGTCACGGAATCTGCTATAAGGACTATATCATCCGCATACAATAAGGCTTCTATTTTTATTGGCTGTAGTCTTTGGTTATACTATCCTATTGTTATCTGTATTTGGTTTGTTCTTTCTCCAGTATTTCTAGTCAATGCATTCATGACTATTATGAATAGTAGCGGACTAAGACTGTCTCCTTGTTTGATAACTCTTTCCCAATTGATTTCTTCAGATCTTTCTCCTGCTATCTGTACACGCCCTTTTACTACTCTGTATATACTTTCAATTATTTTTATCAGTGTAATTGGTACTTTCATGTTCTGCAAGCATTTCCATTTAATTTTTCTTTCTATAGAGTCGAATGCTGCCCTTAGATCTATGAACGCTAGAATGAGCTTCCCCCCCCCCCCCCCGAGTCAATACTTCTTTCTATTATATTTCAAATGATGTAAATGTTATCGTTTGTCTGTCTTTCTGGTCTAAACGCTGCTTGTTCCTCTCCCAGTGCTTTTTCTACCTCTTGTCTTAGCCTCTTCTCTACTATTTTCTTGTATATTTTAAAACATACCGATGATAAACATATTGCTCTATAATTTTCGCAGTTGATGTGTTCTCCCTTTTTGTATATAGGCACTATAAGGTTACTTTGCCAGTCTTTTGGGATTTGCTGCTTTTCCCATGCCTCTTTGTATATTTTCAACAACCAGTTTATCCCTTCTTCTCCCACGTACTTGACCATTTCCGGGTCTATGTCATCATCCCCTCCAGCTTTACCTATTTTTACGTTTGATACTTCCTGTATTACTTCTTCTCTACTTATTTGCTCTATTTCTTTGTTCTCGTTATCTTGATATATTTCATTTCTATCATCTATTGTTTCATTTCTAAATTTGTTTTCATAGTATTCTTTCCATACTTTAGCTATCTGTTCTGGATTTGTTTGGATTTGGTTTGTTGTATCCCTTACGGCTGTTATTTCTTTACGTTTTCCTTTCTTCATATGTCTGATTGTTGTCCAGAAGCTTCTATTATTTGTTACATAGTTTTCCTGTAATTCTTCTTCAAACTTTTCCCACGTCTTTGTTTTTGCTTTCCTTATGGTGTTTTTCGCTAATCGTCTCAGCATTTTGTATTCTTTTTTATCTTCTTCCAGCTCGGTTTCAATGTATTTTTTCCATGCTATTTTCTTTTTCTTCACTGCTGTTTTAACTTCATTGTTCCACCATCTCGTTCTTTTATGGTGTTTGTTATGTTTTCTGATTCCACATATTTCTGTTGCTGTAGACTTTATGACTACTTTGAAGGCGTTCCATCTTTCCTCCAGTGTCCATGCTTCTTTTTGGTTTTCTAGTTGTCTTAATCTTCTATTTGTTTCTTTTTTGTAATGTTCACGCACCTGTTCTAATTTGAGCTTATTTACTTTTACTCTTTGATAATCTTTTCTTTCCACCTCCTTTATTTTTTCATCCTCGAGTTTTGCAGTAACCATCCTGTGCTCTGTAGCTAGTTCCGGTTCCTTTTCAGTTAAGACGTTATGTATTTTATCTTCTAGGTTTCTCGTATAAACTATATAATCTATCAAACTTTTCGCTCTTCTCTCTTCCGCATCATTGATCATCGAATGAAAAATATAATCAACAGTACATCGTTTTTTGCTGAAAATGATTACAAAAATCTTAAAAATGGTTGTAACTGCTTCGTTTGAGCGAGTCTACCACTTTCTGAAAAATTTCAGAGTGCAAGTTGGACGCGTTTCCGCACGCCCCACGTCTAAACCTGTAGCTCTAGCGCGGGTAGGTTTTGTTGTTTCAAAACTATAATTTTTAATTTAAATTAAAAGATTATACGTTAAAATAAAATAAATTATTTTTGTCGGTCAAAAAAGAGGGCGCAATCGTCGAGTCCGACATCCGCAAGATGTAACTCTAGTGCAGTACAGTTTTGTTATTACAAAATTCTTAATTTTCAATTGAAAGTACTTATAATTAATTAGTAAAGATTGTCAATCTTTTATCCGACAAATTTACAGCCTCGTTTCGTTAGTCCGACAACGTAAACATGTTAATTATGGCAGGTTATGTTTTGCGATTACAAAAGGCCTAAATTTAATTTTTTTTAACGTTCAAATAATACATATTGTACAGTTGAGGTAAACAGTCGTATATCCACAATGTATACATTTGCAAAAAAGCGCAAAACATACAGACTAGTCAATAAACTATAAAAAAATTTTTACTTCCATTACGTCGAATTCGACATTATTGGTATATTATAATGTAAATGCAGATCTATTACTGGGTATTAGTATTGTTAAGAAATTATTTACCTGATGTATAATATTGGGAGTAACGACTTTTTACCTCTATGTCTTTAAGGTAATATGCAAAATAAAAATCGTAAGTGATTACAAAAATATTATATTTCGTATTTAAAAATGCAAAAACCAAATCACAATGTTTGGAACAAAAAAAAGAACTCTTATTTTTCATTATCCCGTTTTAACACCCTCAAATTGCCATTTAATATAAAAATGGAGGATTGTTACCACTACCACATACGAAAGCATACTATCTATATACGCAGGTATCTATGGAGTTGCTATGGATATACTACTGTTTATCTCAACTGACTAATGGAGTTGCTATTGTTTCTAAACGCCTTATCTAGGCAACTAATAACGCTGGATGTACGATTTTTTGCCACAATATACTATGAAAATCTGACAAGAGCGTGGTCCATTTCGGCAAAAATTGGAGTTACGACTGTTTACCTCGACGGTACAGAATATGTTTATTAAAAAAGTAATTGTCTGACAAAGAAAAATGACGCAAACTTACAAAAAACAGAAATCTTTTTAAACAGTGGTATTCTACTTGTACTTTGTTGGTAACCTCACAAATCACCTACCTCTCTCTAGTCTAGACGCTTCATGACAAATGCTTTGTTTAGATATGAAACGTCTAGTAATTAGTCTACTATGTTTGCATTCGGTTTCTATACGTTTTGTGACGTTCTAGACGTCACTAGGCATAAAAGTAAACAGTGCAACAAGTGAAGGATCCAGGACTGTAGTAGCTCAATGCACCCGTATGTCTATTAGCGTGGCGGTTACGGTATAAAAAGTTTTGAAATTAATTTGTCGGACTGGCTATCTGGTAGGTACTTACCCAATTTTTATCGGACAGTGCTATATTTGTATAAAGTACCTTCCAATCTACCACTTGTTATTCGTGTCCGAAATTTGTAATCGCAAAACATAACCTGACAATTAACATGTTTACGTTGTCGGACTGACGAAACTATGCTTTAAATTTGTCGAACAAGAGATCGACAATATTTAGTAATTAATTATAAGTACTTTCAATTGAAAATTAAGAGAAGAAGAGAATCTTAAAACAATTTTTAAGATTTTGTAATCATTTTTAAAAAAGGACGATGTACTTTGGACTAATATTAACGAATCATATTAACTAATTCGATTTTTAAAGAATCAGATCATTGTCTGCTTTTACTTTTTACTAGTATCATGACATTGTTTCTACAGTAGGAAAAGTGAAAGAATACCCATGAACGAACATATAAAACACGCTGTATTTTCCTGTCACCGTGTCACACAAAAAATTGGCCAGCGCAAGTACATGTAATAATTATTGTTACATGTACTTGCACTGGACAATTTTCTTTGTGACACGGTAACAGGAAAATACAGCGTGTTTTATATGTTCGTTCATGGGTATTCTTTCATTTTTCCGACTGTATAGTAATTCATAGCATTTTTTTCTAAATGTCACTCCAACATAATTCCTTCAGAATTTCTTCTACTATAAAATCATGTTGTGGTGCCTTGCGAGATAGTAATATTTTTATTTCTTGTAAAACGTCTGTAAGAGAAAAGATTTTATAGTAGGTGATATTTGATAGAGAGCATTTAAGAAATCGTGCAAGTCATCAGAAATCTTCTAAATGTTTTTGGCTGATACTCAGCAAAGAATACAAAGTATTAATTAAATTAAACTATTAATAAACTATTTAACATTTAAGGTTCGCCTTTCGTCACTAATAGTACACTCACCGGCACAAAATTCAGCAACCCAAAATTTTTGATTAAATTTGACAATTTGTAACTTTATTATTTTTCTACTCCGATTTTCAAGATTCTTACACCAGTTTGTCGGTAAATGTTTTCATGTCGTTTGTTATTATTCCGGTAACAAAAAAGTTTTGCTTAGATGGCATTATACGGCGGTAAATGGAATCGTTGTATTTTCTCCTAACTTTAAAAAATTCGGTGAAAAGATTGGAGGGCTGTTTTTGTTACATTACATACTCCGTTTGTATTATATAGGAGGTATCCCTAAGATTTTGCTTTTTGAATTATCCGAATATCTCTTTTTTATATATGTTTTTTCTAACAAAACAAAACAATTTAATAGCGGGTATGTCCACCTCTCGTAGCAAAGACTGCTCGCAATCTGTTTGGCATCGAATAAAGATGTGTTATCCTTGTCTGGGGAATAGTCCGGTATTGCTCTACCAGGGCCATAAGTGTAATAAAATTACTGGAGGCCTAGGAGACGGCGAATAGCTATTTTTAATTAATCCCATCAATGATCAATAGGATTGAGATCTGGGCCCGGATTACGTACACTCGATACGCATCGTATCCGCCATGTTTTCCCATAGCGCCTTACGGGAAAACATGGCGGATACGATGCGTATCGAGTGTACGTAATCCCTATGCTGGACTACATGCGGGCCATTTTAATCGTATCAATCCAACCTCTATTTAAGATATTTATGTTTATGAGTCAATCAAAATTTTTATTTACAAAAAATTGTACAGCTCTTGCAAGAAAAGAGATATTCGGATAACTCAAAAAGCCAAATCTTGGGGATACCTCCAGTATAATACAAACAGAGTATGTAACAAAATCAGGTCTCCAATTTTTCCACAGAATTTTTTAAAATAATAACAAACGACACCCAAAACATGTACCTACAAACTGATTCAAGAATCTTGAAAATCGGAGTAAAAGTAATAAAGTTATAAATTGTCAAACTTAATAAAAAAATTTGGGTGGCCGAATTTTGTGCCGGTGAATGTATACAAACATAATTTTCCATATATTATATTGTTAATGAATCAAAGAACCATCTTCTGCACTTTTGCATCAAGCAATTAACCATGTTCAGTTTACTTTTAATTATATTTAACGAATAAAACTGTATTCTCTACTTTTAGTAGATCTCTAGCTTACTGTTATTGCATTAATAACATTTGTTTTTTATTCCTCAAGTTGTATATTAAGATAAAAATAGAGTTTTAATGAAACTAAGCCGTACGACTTTTATTGCAGAACATGTATAAAACCCAAACAATCCATCAGAGTGTAAAAGAAAGTGGGGTTTTATTTTTTTATGGACCGGTAGATAGTATAGGATTTAAAGATGCTAGTCGTTACTCCGTTACGTTAACAACATGAGAAATACAGTGCGTCCATAAAGTAACGCATAAATTTATTATTTCATAAACCGGCGACTTCAAGTAAAAATACCGAAACAGGTCGATTTTTATTTTTAAATTACGAAGATTTGGCATATATATCATACTAGTGACGTCATCCCTCGGGGCGTAATGACGTAATCGATGATTTTTTTAAATGAGAATAGGAGTCATGTGATAGCTCATTTGAAAGGATATTTAATTCTCTATTCATTAATATAAACATTAACATAATTATTTATACAGGGTGTTCAAAAAAATGTTTATTAATTAAATTAATTGAGACAAAAAGAAGAATGTATGTAATTTATTTAATTAAAATACGTTTTACTGTTGTCAGAAAACAGGAAAAAAATGTTTAGTTGACAAATAATATTGTTTTTCGCTTAAATTCAATGTTGAAGCTGCCACCTACCCGTTCTCTTTGTTACGTCAAACTTTGTTCCTCGAATGATATTTCTAATATAACGTTGAAAAAATAAATAACTATCTCATAACTGTGAAGAATACATTAACATCATATTTAAATATATGTAAATGTTTTATACTTGTATCATATACCTATTCTAGATATGTAATATTATACTTAGATGTAAAAATTGTCTGGCTAATTGGTTTTTACCAAAGCCATCAAATTAAATAAAAAAAAACATCACACCGAATTTTACCTAAATAGTTATGGGCATCGTTATACCTGAGAGTAATCTTAACTTTAACTCAAACGTTAAAGATAACTTCGGTCATCCATCACACGGCTGATTAACAGTTGTAGTATACGATACTTATCATGTCGCATAATATGACCGAGGTATTCACGCTTCCGTTTCTTGATTGTAAAAAAGATTTCTTTTTGTTTTCCCATTCGGCGCAATACCTTTACGTTGTTGGTGTGGGTCGTTCAGGCCAGGATATTTTTCATTAATGTTTTCATTATTGTTCAGGCCTCTGTGCCATACAGCAAGACTGAAATTACATAGTATTTTAGCAGCTGTATTTTTAGTGGGAAAGATATGTCGCAATGGGTGAATATACAGTGCGTCCATAAAGTAACGCATAAATTCATTACTTCGTAAACCACCGGCTTTAAGGAAAAATCCCGAAACAGGTTCGATTTTTATTTTTTAATTACGATTTTTTGGCATATATATCATAATAGTGACGTCATCCACCTTGGCGTGATGGCGCAATCGAAGATTTTTTTTAATGAGGATAGGTGTCATGTGATAGCTTATTTGAAAGGGAATTCAATTTTCTATTCACTAATATGAACATTAACATAATTATTTATACAGGGTGCTCAAAATTTTTTTTATTAATTAAATTATTTGAGACAAAAAGAATAATGCATGTAATTTATTTAATTCTAAATACATTTTACTGCTGTCAGAAAACAGGAAAAAAATTTATTTGAAAAATAAATATTGATTTTTGCCTAAACGAAATGTTCAAACTGTCAAGAAGCGGGTAGGTGGCAGTTTCAACATTGAATTTAAGCGAAAAGCAATATTTATTTTTCAAATAAAATTTTTTTCTGTTTTCTGACAGCAGTAAAATGTATTTAGAATTAAATAAATTACATGCATTATTCTTTTTGTCTCAATTAATTTAATTAATAAAAAAAATGAGCTCCCTGTATAAATAATTATGTTAATGTTCATATTTGTGAATAGAAAATTGAATTCCCTTTCAAATGAGCTATCACATGACACAGTTAAGATTACTCTCAGGTATAACGATGCCCATAACTATTTAGGTAAAATTCGGTGTGATGTTTTTTTTTATTTAATTTGATGGCTTTGGTAAAGACCAATTAGCCAGACAATTTTTACATCTAAGTATAATATTACATATCTAGAATAGGTATATGATACAAGTATAAAACATTTACATATATTTAAATATGATGTTAATGTATTCTTCACAGTTATGAGATAGTTATTTATTTTTTCAACGTTATATTAGAAATATCATTTGAAGAACAAAGTTTGACGTAACAAAGAGAACCTTTTGTAGAAATAGTACAAGTTGGAGTGAGCGCGAGAGATAGTTCGGAACATGCTACAGGATGGGTAGATAACCGTAAAGGTAAATACCCATCGTCGGCACCGTCGATGGCCGAACAGCAAACAGATGTTCGGGTTCGGTGGTGTTTCAAACGGTAGATAGAAACAGGGTTCCAGATTGGTGTATTTTCCCACAATTTTGGGGTAATTTGAAAGCGTCTAGGGAAATTTTTCTAAACAGAAATTGTAGTGGGATTTTTTGGGGGCGGAAAATTATGGAGCATTTTAAGGGGTCATGGTAAATTAAATTTGCGAATGTACATAGAACTGTATATTATACTTCCATATAATCGAAGACGATAGGAACTATTAATTATTTCCAGGGCCCTCGTTGATAGTAGTATAATTTTGGTTTAGTGTTCTCTTCAATTTGAGGGAATTTCAGTTTCTAAGTGGGGGATTTATAAAATATCATCTGGCAACTCTGGATAGAAAGCTCAGTAGGCACTTAAAATAAAATTTTAACTTATATCTGTCGATTTGATTTTTGTATAATTTTTAAAATTGTATTACCGTTCTATTATTATTTATTAAATTATTAGCTTCTAAATTCACTTGATTTCTGTCTAAAAACAAGTTAAAAGATGAACCTAACCTTACATATCCTTACATAACTACAAAGTTATCTCATAACTTGAGGTTTAACGTCGCGTTATAAAGTGAGAGTTGATATATCAGATAACTCAAGAACTGTCCAGAAATAACGCAAGTAGTAAGTTAAATATGATACATCACACCAACTCGAGGATTATAACTTAACTACAGGATAACTTTACGTTAAAGATAACTTCGGTCATCCATCACACGGCATTACATGGTAAAATAGAGGAAACGCGGACCCGGAAGAAGGCACGCATGGCTTCAAGAATTACGCCAACGGCTTGGACCAACATCGAATTATTCCAAAACGGCGCAAACAATTAAAGTCGCAATGATGATAGCCAACATCCGTAACGGACAAGACACATGAAGAAGAAGAAGCAGTCGTTACTCCGTGGGTGTTTAATAAGCATTCAGCAGAGTTTAGTTAAAGTTATAAAACAACAACAACCGACATGTTTCTCGTCCTTTAACGTTCATCGTCAGTGGCATCACAACTCTTCATGAGCCAAAGCCTTCTTCAGAACAATGCTCCATTCGCCCCTGTCTCTGACAACTCTTCTCCATGCTCTAATTCCAATAGATTTCAAATCATTCTCTAACTTGTCTTGGTACCTAAGTCTCGAATTTCCTCTTGCTCGTTGTCCTATCGGCCCTCTTTGTTTAAAAACTTTTCTCACTATGGCATCTTTCTCTCCTGATCTCCCGATTAGGATTTTTCGCTCGAAACGTTTGAGCAGTTCTTGGTCATTCTGTGTAAGTGACTCAAGCATGGACGTATAAATAAAGATGGACTAGGCACGGTACACAGAGAACCGGTATGTTCGCACGCATGGAAGGCGAACGCGTGACGTCATATGGGAACCTTAATTTTCATCCGGCAATGCTAAATGAAGCGGTAATATTGTTCGAATTTTAAAATTATGTACGTATTAATAACCTTTTAAATAAGAAATTGTATTTTATATTCTTTTTACTGTCATTTTCCAATATGCATTTAATTTAAACATGCATTTCCATTGAAAAATAAAGATTTTAAGTGTCTGTTGTCCAATATACATTTACCATAGTATCTTAAAAAAATAAAACAGAAATAATATAAACATTCACTTTACTTCTGGGTATGTAAAAATGTTTCACATAAAATTGTGTCTACTTACTGTTATTCTAAATTGTTGAAAAATATATGACTAAAAATAAAAACTTAACCACAAATCAATTAAGAAATTTGAAGTTTTAGATGAAGTACTTAGAACCAATTACATACTTGATGACTTTCAAGTTTTATTCACAAAATAGAAAAGGGTTGATTTTAAGTTAAACCAGGTTAGGAATCTAAAAATTTCAAGTGCGAACATTTTATTAGACTGTAATATACATACATATACAGAGTGGGCCAAAGAAAACGATCCTCCTCGATATTTGGCAGTATTTATTAGATTTTAAGGAAATGACGAAACAGGTCGATTTTTGATCTAAGCGGTACACATTTTTACGGTACATACATTTGTCATTTGCCAATCCCCTCCCTTCCAACTCCCCCACCCCTTAATTTTAAATAGGGAATAGAGGTAGTGTGCTAGCTCATTTAAAAGGTTACTCAATTATCTATTCAGTAATATAAACATTAACATAATTATTTATACAGGGTGTTCAAGAAAAAAATATTTTAGTTAAATTAATTGACACAAAAAGAAGAATGTATGTAATTTATTTAATTCAAAATACATTATACTGCCGTCACAAAACACAAATAATGTTTTTTGATAAATAAACATTGCTCTTCGCTTAATTTCAATATTCAAGCTGCCACCCATCTGCCTCTTGGTAGGTTGAATATTGAATTTAAGCGAAAAACAATATTTATTTGCCAAATAAACATTTTTCTCTGTTTTCTGTCAGTAGTAGAATTTATTTTCATTTAAATAAATTGCATACATTCTTCTTTTTGTGTCAATTAATTTAATTCACAATAGTTTTTCTTGGACACCCTGTATAAATAATTGTCATTGTTAATATTACTGAATAGAGAATTGAATAACCTTTCAAATGAGGTAGCACACGACCCGTATTCCCTATTTAAAAATAAGGGGTGGGGGAAATGGAAGAGAGGGGGTTGACAAATGACAGATGTATGTACCGTAAAAATGTGTCCCCCTTAGATCAAAAATCTACCTGTTTCTCCATTTCCTTAAAATCTAATAAATACTGCCAAATATCGAGGTGGACTGTTTCTTTTGGCCCACTCTGTATATGTATGTATACAATGTTCGCACTTTAAATTTTTAGATTTCTAACCTGGTTTAACTTTAAATCAATTATGTATATTAATACATATATTATGTATAATACATATTATGTATATTAATATTAATAAAAAAACAAATTTGCGGGAAAAGTTTTATCATTTTTAAAATTAGAAAAATTAGATATGTTTTTGTCAAGTGCTCTCTGGCAGTGTTTAAAACTTATTTTTCTGTTAATATCCCTCATTCTAATATGTTCGTGTTCTGAACATGCATAAAATCACCACAAATGGCATTATAGTCTCGGTTTTAATAAATTACTAAAAAACTAATAGTTATATTATAATAGTTTTAAAAATACACAGTTATGCTAATAAACTACAATTTGTAACTAATATAGAATTACTTCAATCGTTAACAGCTTAATATTTTAAAACCGCCTCAATCTATTCACTTTTAACGCCACCACATTAATAATGCATCCAAACAATAAGCAAATATCTGTTAGGTTCCCACGTGACGTGCTGCGCGGCCGAACCAAATTTAGCGACGACAATCGGCATACCGGTTCTCTGTGTATCGTGGGACTAGGCATGCTGTACTCTCTGTTCACCGAAATTTGAAGCCAAACAGTTTATAGGCGCGAGGAAGGGGACGAGGTGATAGACTGTGACATTTCCTTCTTAGTCAGTGGCGTACCTTCCAATAATTGAACGGTATTTGAAACAATTTTTTTATTTGAATAAATGATTACTAATGGTATTTTTAGTATCGTAAACATATACAATATTTGAAAGAAGTGAGAAACAACGAAAAATAAATAATTTTAATTTTCAATGTATAGAATATATTTACAAACATTGTTTTACACAAAAGAATAAAGATCAGTTAGTATTCAAAATCACAAATTACTATTATGCTATATTATACAATATTTTATTCAAACTAATATAATACATAATAGGATGCATCGAAAAAATAAAAGTTTGAAATGTTATATCTAAAGGCGGAAATACATATCCGCGCCGCGAACTCCGCGCCGTGTGAGCGCCGCGCGTTTGAGGCGCGGTTATTGTTCGTTAAAATTTTTCATTTTGACGACCCAGAGGAAACATACGAACGTTTAGTAATTGTAGATAATCATGTCTCTGTCCTGTACTTCTACTACATCTTATTTTGTTATTACATATTCTGAAAATATTTTCTTGTGTCATCTTATGCAATTTAATATTTTATGTGGAATAAGCCACAGTTTGCGAACATTTCGGGAACTACCTTTTCGCTTCCCGGCGACACAAATATAATGGTAGGGGAGCCCAAGCGGGGATTTTTGCAGTTACTCGAGCGCGTCAGATTATCATATGGGGAGAAACGTTGTACCCTGCAGATGTACCTCCACCATCTATTGGCTCTTAACACAGGGGGGTTCGTTCAGGGGGGCCCGAAAAAAAATCTATCCTTAAAAATACTTGAAATTGTCAGATTAAGATTAGGTAAGTTAAGTACATGCAAAAGAGTCTATATTTCAAAAATATGACGATTTGAGCGGGGTGTACGGAAATGGGTGAGTCAAAAAGTTTCACAAAAAAAAAGCGAATATTTTGCGAAATGAACGTCAGATTGAAAAACTAAAAACTACGTGTTCAATGTTTTTCAAAAATCTATCGAAAAATAATAAACATGACCCCACGGAGAGGGGGGGGGGTAAATTTAAAATTTTAAATACAAATCCCGCGATCTTTCGCAAAATAAACATCATATCGAAAAACTGTAAAATACACTTTATCAATATTTTTAAAAAATCTATCGAATGGTTCCAAACACGACCCCCCACAGAGGTGAGGTGGGGGCTTACTTTAAAATCTTAAGTGGAAGCCCCCATTTCTTATTGCAGATTTGGATCGTTTGTATAAAAATAAACAACTTTTATTCGAAACAATTTTTCTAATTATGGATAGATGGCGCTGTAATCGGAAAAAAGATTGTAGGAAATGGAAGATTAAATTAAAAAATGGGAAGTCCCCACTAAAATGGAACATTTTACTTAACTTTTTTTGGTTTTAGGACCTAATAATCACAGCCCAATAGGTCCCCAAAGCGCTCGAGTGACTGCACATTTAGCATACTTTGCTCCCCTACCATAATATATCTGCTTGTTCCTACAACCAGAAACAAAATTAGAGAACTGTAGGTTCTTCCACGTTGTGCGTTACCTTTTTCGTTTTCCGGTGACACAATTGTAATGTATCTGCTTGTTTCAACTCCGTTGCTTCACTAGAAGCGAAGTTAGAGAAATATTGGCTCTTCCAAGTTGTGCGTTACCTTTTTGGCTTTCCGGTGACTCAATTATAATATATCTGCTTATTTCAACTCCGTTGCTTCACCAGAAGCAAAGTTAGAAAACTATAGGCTCTTCCAAGTTGTGCGTTACCTTTTTGGCTTTCCGGTGACCCAATTATAATATATCTGCTTGTTCCAACTCCGTTGCTTCACCAGAAGCGAAGTTAGGAAACTATAGGCTCTTCCAAGTTGTGCTTTACCTTTTTCGTTTTCCGGTGACCCAATTATAATATATCTGCTTGTTCCAACTCCGTTGCTTCACCAGAAGCGAAGTTAGGAAACTATAGGCTCTTCCAAGTTGTGCATTACCTTTTTCGTTTTCCGGTGACCCAATTATAATATATCTGCATGTTCCAACTCCGTTGCTTCACCAGAAGCGAAGTTAGAAAACTACTGGGTCTTCCAAGTTGTGCGTTACCTTTTTGGCTTTCCGGTGACCCAATTATAATATATCTGCTTGTTACAACTCCGTTGCTTCACCAGAAGCGAAGTTAGAAAACTATTGGGTCTTCCAAGTTGTGCGTTACCTCTTTCGTTTTCCGGTGAACCAATTATAATATATCTGCTTGTTCCAACTCCGTTGCTTCACCAGCAGCGAAGTTAGAAAACTATTGGGTCTTCCAAGTTGTGCGTTACCTTTTTGGCTTTCCGGTGACCCAATTATAATATATCTGCTTGTTCCAACTCTGTTGCTTCACAAGAAGCGAAGTTAGAAAACTATTGGGTCTTCAAAGTTGTGCCTTACGTTTTTCGCTTTCCGGTGACACAATTATAATATATCCGCTTGTTTCAACTGCGTTGCTTCACCAGACACGAAGTTAGAAAACTATAGGTTCTCCAAGTCGTGCGTTACCTATTTCGCTTTCCGGTGACACATAATATATATCTGCTTATGAATGTTTTTTTGATATTGATAACTATTTCCGAAGTGAAAGTCGAAAGGTCAAGTAAACTTGATTTCAAACTCGAATTGTGGCTTATGCCCAAATAAAATAGTAAATCTTATTTTTAATACATGTTATTTTTAGCACAACAATGAACTAACATTTTTTAAAAAGGTCCGCATGTACATTTTTTTTATTTCAGCTTCTATTTCCGTTCAGATCGAATTTAAGTTGTTTCTTTAAATTAAATGGTTCTTTATTGAGGATCCCACAATAATGATTTTCCACGGTAAACATCAATTTCCTTCCGACAGTTCCAACCATTCCATTACTAACAAATATTCAACTCATGCGCGCCAAAACCAACAAACCACTCGCAAACCCGTCCAAATACGTATTGCGAACCATCAAAGCGTTTGTTGAAAAACCGACAGCATTTAGATCGTGGTGCGCCGTGTGCGTGCCGTTTGTGCGTCACTTGAAAACACGTACTAATCTGACGAATACGCTGCGCGCGAGCGGCTCGCACACCGAGCAGAGCGCATATGTATCTCCGCCTTTATAGTGTGAAAAAGTTGCTAGTGTTATTTTTTAGCATATTACATAGTATTTTTATTTTTTTATACAAATTTTCTGCCTCCCCAACGACCTTGAATTTTATTAAATTTCTGATTTTTATGTAAATTTCAATTTATTTTATTTGGAATAAAATATGTGCTAACTCGATCTGAGATCAATTAAAGAAAACTTAAAATGTTGTCAATTGCAAATGTCTCTTATGGTCATGGTCCTCTTTTGCTATTGATTTTGCCTTAGATTATAAGTGGGAGCAATTCATTCACTTTTGATTTCATTCATAGAGCAAGGTGGAGAAAACTTAGCACTTAAGTACTCTAGTTCACAATGAAATACCCAGCTGGCGGTTGCATAGAACTTTTTGCATTTTGTAAAATACTGTACGTGCCTTTTCCAGAACTGTTCTTATTTCTAGTGAGTGGTCCCAAGTTACATCAAGATTACTTCCAAGGTAAGTTATTCTTGTCACTCTGGCGAGATGTTCCGTCGACATTGACCTTCACCCTTCTGTTTTGGTGCTTGCTGACCATCGTTTTTGTCTTCTTTGTATTCAATTTCATTCCAAATTCTCTACAGGCTGTCGTTACTCGGTCCATTAGGCGTTGCAGTGCTTCAGCATTATCTGGCAGAATAACCGGGTCATCAGGGTATCGCAGGTTATTTATACATTGCCCGTATATAATTATACCAATATATTTTACAAATTAATATACCTACGCATTTATAATATGTATTAAACAAAAATCTTACATAACTTTATATAGAACAATACGAGTTTGACATGTATAGTATAGATAGATAACTTAGTTTCACACTCTTAAGAACAAAGAGAAACAGTAGGTATAGCCGGTAGCTGATGTCGCAAATAAATATGTATTTTTTATATCTGCTTTAAAAAGCAGACTAAAAATCTAAAAATTAAACGAGTAACACAGAAAACACCTATTAACCTATGACATGCCAATAGTGTCAAAATTTCATAAATGTAAATAGTGTCAAAATTTCATAACAGTGGAGTAAACTTGGCTGCTATGGTAAAAAAATATGTGTTTTTAAAAGGACGACTAAAAATTCAAAAGTTAAAGGAGTAACGCAGAAAACACAAAAAATCGCTAATATATCTACATTAACCTATAAAATGCCAATAGTGTTAAAATTTCATAAATGTAAATAGTGTCAAAATTTCGTAACAGTGGAGTACACTTGCCTGCGATTGGACCTAATTCAAATAAGGATTACGGCGCAGTAAATTTGAATTACTCCTCCTGGTTTAAAAACGGAGCATAATTGGTTGAATGGTCAACCATATTAATTATTAAAATATTAATAAACGTAAGAAAACATACAAACTATTATTGAACAGTACATAAACAACAAAACAACAAATCCTATATACAACAATGTATAAAACACATTAAACCTTAATTTTACATTATTATATAGGTAATATAATAACATACAAGAAAATTTATAGAAATTATATTGTAGATTCGAATAAATAAATAAATGTATTTATAATACTACAAAATTTACTTTATTTCACAAAATTATTAAGTTTTATTTATTTATTTATTTTATTTCAATTCAAGGATAACGTAATATCATATCCCTGTGCTACGTCAATGGATGTTGTTTATAATATGTACTTGATAAATACTTACCAATGAAATGACAGTTGTGGATGTAAATATATGCAGTTTTCCTGCATACGACACAGTTACGCACCATGATTAAGACACTTAACGATTACGATTGTTCAATTCAAAGTCAAAATACGCTAACAAATTCACTCAAATGACACAAAAGGAAATTCTGAAATTATCAAAATAAACGTAAACAACACGAGACGCCACGTTCCTTCTTCTTGAAGCACTATGATTGGTTGATATTACCAGTGGTGCCAAGTTTCAACAAATAGTTGAAATTATCAGAATATAGTTTCATTTAATAATTAAAAAATTAATGTTTTTCTTTTAATTCCTTGGTTGCGGAATAAGTATATTTAGAAATGGTTTCTAGTAACTAAGTAATATATTTTGATTTATAAATTAAAAGTAAATTATACTAAAAATTGAAAATTATTTTAAATATTGACTTGAAAACAAAATAATATGACAACGTCAAATTAAGGATTTGTGGCTATGACTGTGACGATCTCGTGGCTTCAAGTAAAGATGTAAATAAACCGGTCCATCTTTATTTATACGTCCATGGACTCAAGTTTCTGAGCCATATGTTAGCACTGGCCTTATTAGTGTTTAATAGATAGTCAATTTAATTTTTCTAGGTAGTTTTTAGGCCATCTGTCTTCTTAAGCCATAGTAACACTTACTGGCGAGCACTACTCTTCTTTTAATTTCTTCATTGACATTGTTATCTTCAGTTAGCAGCAAGCCTAGGTATATGAAGGTGTCGACACCTTCCAGTTCTAGGTCGTCAATTATTATTCCTCTAGGTGTGGGGTTGCTTGCCCTAGTGCAACATATATATTTGGTCTTTTGAACATTTATATTTAGTCCCATTCTCTGTGCAGATGCTCTTAACGACCGAAATGCTTCAGTCAGAAATTCTGTGGACATACCTATGATGTCTATGCCATTTGCGTATCCGACAATTTGTACTGATTTGTTAAAGATGGTACCATTCGTATTAATCTGCGACTCTCGAATTATTTTTTCTAATGCCAGGTCAAATAAGAGACACGTCTTAGTCTATTTTTGCAATGGAAGGGTCTTGAGAAATCGTTTTGGACTTTTACCATGCTCTCTGCTCCTGTGAGTGTAAGTTCGGTTAATTGGACAAGATGAAGCGGTATTTGAAATTCTACCATAGCAAGTAAAAGTTTACCTCTATTAATTGAGTCGTGTGTGGCTTTGAAGTCCACGAATATTTGGTGGGTGTCGACATTGAACTGTAGGGTTTTTTTCCAAGGATCTTCCTCACTGTAATGATCTGGTCCGTCCTTTAACCCTGATTAATTCACCGGGTTCAGACGGGTTTTATCTAATTCTTCTCCAGGGAAGGGAAATCACCTTCCGTCAAAAAATTATGTATGATACTGCAGGCCAGCCTATGACTGGGTACATATCAAAAGTATGGAGGCTAATAAGGGTAGCTTTTATACGTAAACCTGGTAAAATCGGACACTAGAAGACTAAATCCCTGAGGCCGATAACTCTGTTGTCATTCGCTCTGAAAACAGTAAAAAAACTATTCGATACGCATATTATGGACTGTGCATTGATTGAAAGTCTGATACATCAGGGACAGTATGTGTATCGAGCAAGAGTCTCTAAACAATCAGCACTGCACCATTTGATACAGAAGGTGCAGTACGTTCTGGAAAACGAAGAACTGAAGTTGGGCATATTTCTCGATATAGAGGGAGTATTTGACAACACCTCCCTCTTAGCAACCACAAGGGCCATTCGTTTAAAAGGACTAGGCGAAAAAAGCTGGAGATAGATCTCTTATATACAAACACAGCATAGGTATCAGTGATAACCCATATTGCGCCTGTGGTGGAATGGGAGATCTACAGCACCTCATATTGGAGTGTGGACTGTACAGACAAAATATTAAAGTAATGTATGAAAAGTTAATTGATCTAAATTGTCCTTTACCTGTCAATTTAAACGAAATTCTTTTTCCAAAAAATAAGCAGACGTTACAATGTCTTGACGAATATGTAACGTCCTGTAAATTTAGATTTTAAATAGGCTTAGATAATAAAATTATAAAATTGTAAAAATATCACACAAAATTGAAAAATGTATCCATTAATATAGTATAACACTCTGTAAATTTAGATAATAAGTAGGCTTAGATATTAACTTTTTTTTTTTTTTTTTTTTTTTTTTTTATTTAATGGCATAGACATTAGTCATTCAGCCAGTTGCAATAAACAAAATACAATCCTAATCCTAATACAAAATAAACAGAAACAATATATACAAACACAATAAATAATACAATACAATAATAATACAATAAAAACAATAATGGAACTCTGATAAAGTGATAAAACATTTATGACAAAAAAAAAGATGCAAATCTGAACTTAAATCATAAAAAATCTCATGCCCGCGTACAAATCTTATAGGACTGTGCGTGTATCTGACAAGAAATCTATAATGATATTGTATATTTGTTGTGAGCCTGTAGCCAGCAAAGACTGTATATTGAATGGTGCATGCATATCAAGTTGAATTAAATTTTTATAGAGAGAGTTTGAATGCTGTTGAAACTTAGTACATTCAAAAAAGATATGATCAAGATCACCCTGCTTTCCGCAATGTTTGCAATTATTGTCTTCAATCACATTTATTTTATATAAATGACTTGGATAGCAAGCATGCCCAAAACGTAATCGATTTATAGTTGTTATATATTTACGTGGAGCTTTAAAACTCTTAAACCATGTATTTTGTGGAATCACTGGTTGTAAAGTGGTGTATCTTGTGGGGTTTGTTAAGCAGTAAAGATATTAACTTAAATATAATATAACTTAGATATTAACTTAAAATTGTTATTGTAATACCATACAAAAAAACACAAATAGTCTGGCTAATTAACTCTGTCAAAGCCATTAATAAAAAAAAAAAAAAAAAAAAAAAAAAAGATCTTTTGAAATTTGCTCATGGGGCTGATAGCTAGAGTCGGTAACGACAGGCATCATGTCCTTGACCATACGGATGACATGGTCATCTTTGCCCACGGCAAATTTAATTGCACGGTTAGAGATAGAATGTTCTGAACAGGCTCTGAGTGTTGTTAAAGAATGGACTGCAAATGTAGGGCTTAAAATAGGTGTGAAATTATGAAATTTGCCAAGAGGGACAGAATCCTCTAAGCCTAAATGGTACAAATCTAAATCTGGAGAGTGAAATATAGTATTATGGGGTAATATTAGACTCGAGGCTTACCTGGAATTATTAAATATGCAGAAATAAGAGAAAGGAGAGCTGTAACTACGTTAATAGTAGCCAGATGCACTCATGGAAATTATATAACAGTGGTAAAACCAAAAATACTTATGCATCAGTGGTATGGTGGCCAAAGGTGGAACAAAAAAGTATAATCACAGTATTCATCAATTGGACCTGTAAGAGCTGGTACAGTGCTCCAGAATCCTGGATTGGGTATCATGGGGGAATGAAATATGTAGATAAGTAAAATGCAATAAGCCAATTGGCTGCAGTACGACCAGTTTATAACAGACAGCTTCCAGGGAAAACAATGACACGCCTGATTAATATTAGTACAAGTATAAAGCTGTAATCAAACCAACTTTTCAAATGAAATCATAAATAAGTAATATTGACCGGTGGGACCGCAGACGTTCGGATACAATTAGCGTCTCTTTGCAAAATAACAAGGCACTTACTCAACACACACACACACACACACACACACTACACATGACGCTAGGTACCTATGGTACCTATGTAACTGCAAAAATTCACCGTACCGTACCTACCATGCCAATGGCCATTAGTTGTCGAGGCATTTAGTCTCTAAGAGCTGGAAGCGGATTTTGTGCGTGATAAGTAATATGGAAAAACTATATGGGGATATGTTGAATTAGTTGTGTACATGACCACCGAACAACATGACTTTCCCCAACGACCGGAAACCAGAGTGGGGGACAAGAGTAGTTATAAGGGGTCAAGGTCGCGGTTTTTATTATTTTTTTTTGTGAAGCTCATGATCGAGATAGTGCACCAAAATTTAAGAATAAGTAGGTCATGACGTAACTAAGTAAAATCTCTAGGGGCGGAACGCTGCGTGGCCGACAAAGAAGTGGGGGTAGGGGTGAATATAAAAAAATAAGGGGTTTTTGCGACGTTCGTGATTGAGATAGTCCACCAAAATTTGGGAATAAGTAGACCATGACATAATTAACTAAAATCTTCAGAGCCGTAAACCAGAGTATAGGGGACGAGGGTAGTTATAAGGGAACAAAGTCGCGGTTTTTATTATTTTTTTGTGGCGCTCATGATCGAGATAGTGCACCAAAATTTGAAGTAGGTCATGACATAACCATTCTAAGTAAAATCTCCAGGGGTGGAATGCTGCTTAGCCGACAAAGGGGTGGGGCAGGGGTGAATATAAAAAATATAAGGGGATTTTTGCGACGTTCTTGATTGAGATAGAGCACCAAAATTTAGAAATAAGTAGACTATGACATAACTAAGTAAAATCCCCAGATGCGGAAACCATAGTGGGGACGAGGGTAGTTATAAGGGGTAATTCTCGCGGTTTTTATTATTTTTTTTTTGTGACGCTCATGATGGAGATGGAGTGCACCAAAATTTGGGAGTAAGTAGGTGATGACGTAACTAAGTAAAATCTCCAGGGGCGGAACGCTGCTTGGGGTACCAAGGGGTGGTAGGCATGGGTGAGTAGAAAAATGTAAGGGGTTTTTTTGCCGCTCGTGATCGAGGTAGTGCACCAAAATTTGGGAATATGTAGATCATGACATTACTAAGTAAAATCTCCAGGGGCGGAACGCTGCGTGGGAGACAAATGTTGTGCTGCGTCACAAAAAAAATAATATAAACTGAAACTTTGATCCCTTAAAACTACCCTGATCCCCAACTCTGATTTCCGCCCCTAGAGATTTTGCTTAGTTACGTCATAATCTACTTACTCCCAAATGTTGGTTCACTATCTTCATCACGAACGTCACAAAAAATCCCTTATAATTTTTTATATTCAACCCTGCCCCCACCCCTTTGTCGGCCACGCAGCGTTCCGCCCCTGGAGATTTTACTTAGTTACATCATGACCTACTTTATTCCCAAATTTTGGTCCACTGTCTCGATCATGAGCGTCACAAAAAAAATAATAAAAACCGCGACTTTTACCCCTTATAACTACCCTCGTCCCCCACTCTGGTTTCCGGCCGTTGGGGAAAGCCATGTACACACCTAATTCAACATATCCCCGTATAATTTTTCCATATTACTTATCAAGCACAAATTCCGCTTCTATCTCTCCCACAGCTAAATAAAAAAAAATAAGTTTTAATGGTAGATGCGTGGCTGTATAACTTCTTAATCATTCGAAAATAGATAGAAGAGAAGAAGAGATCAACTGTCACTTTTTTAGAGTGTAATAATCTAACCTTAGTTTTTAAATTGCTGGAAATATAATAAAACTATAAAACATCAGAAATTAGAATGGTATCAGAATTGAAAACACAGAAGGCATTCGATGACGCCGTAAAGTAAGTTTTAAGTATTTATTTTCAATAATAACAGACAATAATTTTCCTTTCTTCCAGAGGGTCTAATCTATCCGTGGTACATTTTCAAGCCGAATGGGCAGAACAGTGTGCTCAAGTAAACGAATTACTGGAAGCTTTGTCTTCTCAACAAGCCAATTCAAATATTAAGTTCTATTCTTGCCCCGCAGAAGAGCTTTCAGAAGTTTCTGTCAAGTATAATATAGAAGCTGTACCAACAGTCATCCTATTTCAGTCTGGTAAGAATGTGGAAGTTATAAATGGGGCTGATACTTTAAAAATAGCAGAGGCAGTTAAGAAACATAGTAGCGGTTCGGGTGATAGTAAAAGTGAGCCATTGGAAGAAAGATTAAAAGCACTGATTAATAAATCCAAAGTTATGTTATTTATGAAAGGAAATAGAGATGTACCAAGATGTGGATTCAGTAGGAAGATTATAGATATTTTGAACAGTGTTAAGTAAGTATTTATTTCAACAGTACATCCACTTATTAGAACTAAACAAATTATAATGAAATCACGGAATTAGAAATCATTAAGAAGTGACAAATATATACAGTCTATTGTCTATTCCATAATTAGATTTGGTATGAAAGTATCAATTTAAATTATCCCATGTGCTATTGTACAATAGTGAATTCTCCCAATTTAGAAAATTCAGTTGTAAGTGATGAAATTGAATTGAGAACTGAATCTAAAGAAACATGTTGTTTCTTTTCACTTATTTTATATATAGTGATAAGCGAGCTAATAACGCAAAAGATGGAAAACATACTACATTGCTAAACAAAAAGATAAAAAACTAGTGGAGGTGCAAATTATTGTTATAAACATTACATTGCATAATTTCTCACCTTTAGACATCTGTGACAGGAGTATTTTATAAAATTCTATTGTCACAGTGACCAGGGCCGGATTAACACTTTTGCCGCCCATGGGCCAGAGGTCTGCCTGCCGCCCTAGCGGGGGTGCAACACCGGGGGGGGGGTCCGGGGCCCCCCCCCGAAAAAAATTGAAATTTAGAGGCAAAATAACGCATTTTGGGACATTTTCCAGCGCTCAACTGTCTCTTGATATTGTAATGGTTTTAGTACCTCTCATGATGAAAACAAGAAACTATGTCCTAAAATTGCGTTTTATTAATTAAAATAAACTATTTGACAAAACTCCGTTAATTACGAAACCATTTTCTACAACCGTGATATTCCATTACTTAAGATTACAATAATAGTAAATAAAATCGTTGTTGATATTATTTTGTGAAACATCATGCAGCTCGTAATTCCCAAACTCAACAATTCTTTTATAGTTTTATGACTATTTTGGCTGAGAATGATTGATTTGGAGTGAAGTGAAAATTCGGCTTCGTTACTCGGCGACGGCTCACCTGTGAATGTGCCCGCAGGCTTTGAGCCATAATCGGTCATTGCTGTCGATTTATGGGCAAAAACAGGACAGTTAGGAAGGGGCTAAAATTAGTAAAAGGTGTACAGAGTAAGACTGCAAAATAAATGATAATTTCTGTATTGAATATAGGATAATAACAAATATATACAACATCGAAATATAACTGTTCAGAGCATACAAATCACATATCCAAACAAATAACTTACTCACTAAATTAGCTTTGTTAAAGTAAATATAACTTAAAACTTCTTCTTTCTTGCACGTGCATTGGAAAAATCATCAACAACTGCACTGAAATCGAGTTTTGTTGTCAGTTCATGTTCTATGGCTAAAACAGCCAGGCTGACGAGTCGTTCTTGAGTCACTGTTGAACGCAGATAGTTTTTTACTCTTTTCAAGGTCGAAAACGATCTCTCAGCAGAACAGTTTGTAGCAGGAGTTGTCAAAAACATTTTCAAACCAATAGCCACGTTGGGAAACAAGTCCTGTAGATTTTTTTCTATCAAAAATCTGTACAAGTTTGATAGTGAAAAGTCTTTTTCGGCTTCTTTGTAGTTTCCTCGGATCAGAAGTCCTTTCAGATGGATGCACTCGCATATAAACTCTGACTCTTCAATGTCTTCAATATAGATTTTCTGCAAAGACGTCGCGTTAGCAGTAATTTCTTCGGTAGTTAGAGTCTTTAATTTTGTTAGAAATGAAAACTTTGCAACGAAGTCTGTGTACACAGAGATCCTTTTGTCTAACTGAAACTGAAGTGTTTCCACGATGATGTCATAACTTTGTTGAAGACAATTTCCCCTAATGTCATCATCCTCATCATAAGTTCTTTCTTCATCTTCTTCTGAAGATTCATCAAAGAACCTCTTTCTTTTCGCCTTTCTTTTTGGGCGATCAAAATCTTGCTGCACCTGCGGCTGCGTCTCTTGTGGAAGTTCTGGCTCATCGTTCTGTCTCATTTCACCTTGCGCAATTTGCAGTTTTTTTTCGCCCTCTTTCTTATAGTGGGTAAACATGTCTTTCATGTTCATCACATACTCTGTGAGTGAGTTGTACAGGATTACAACGCTGTCCACGGTCATATTTTCAGCCTGGATCTTTTCACTGACTGAATTAAATTTTTGAAGTACATCTCCCCAAAGGGCTGCCATGAAACATGTTTCTAGAGACATTAGTTTTCGCAACAACCCTTTGGCTTTGGATTGTGTCTGTTTGTTTTCATGATTGCTTGAAGTCATGTCTATCAGCGTCTTGACCATGGGTTTGTAGTCTTTATTAAGGCTTTTGCAAGCTTCTTCCCTTGCAGACCATCTTGTAACACTGAGAGACTTCAACGACGTGTTCTTGTCCTTTCCTGTGGCCGTGAAATTTGACAGAAGAAGATTCCACCTGTGCGTAGAAGACGAGAAAAAATTGTACAATCCTTGCAAGAGATCAAAGAAATGTTTTGCAAGAGAACAGCATTCTGCTGCGCTTGATCCCACTAAATTTAGTGAATGCGCTGAACAAGGCACATAAAATATCAAGGGATTCTTTTCTTTAAGTCTTGCCTGCAACCCCGAGTACATTCCTGACATATTTGACGCGTTGTCATAGGACTGTCCCCTACAGTTTTGTATGTCCAATCCTTTCGACTGTAGGAAAGAAAGCACTGAGTTCACTAGTTCTTCACCTGTATGACCTTGATTTTTCATAAATTCAACAAAATGTTCTTCAGGGATTCCCAATTCATTCACATACCTTAATATGAAAGACAATTGATCAATGTGTGTTACATCAGGGGTGGAATCTACTATTATAGAATAGTACTTGCTTTTCTTAGCATCATTCAAAATTGTATCAATAACGGTTTTTGCCATTATTTCGATGAGTTCTTCACAAATGGTTGATGATAGGTATGACTGTTTGCCTTTACCCGCTTTCCCATATTTTTCAATGTGTGCTTTCAAAAATGGATCAAATTCGGCAATCAGCTCCAAGCACATCATATAGTTGCCATTTGAAAAAGAACCAAATTTTTCGTCAGTCCCCCTAAAGGCAAGACCACGCGAGGCAAGTTTTTTTATTACGGCCACCACTCTCTGGAGAACTGCCTTCCAATACCTTATTTCTTCTTCCACTTGGTTTTGTAGAAGCTTATCGATCCTCCCGGCTGCTTCTGCTCTTTGTTTGTATACTATTACACTATTGTAGTGAACGTGCGAGTTTTCATGCTCTTTTATTCTCGCTGATGCATGTTTCCAATCACTGAACCCATTTTCAGTAAACTGAGTAGAGGTCGAACTAAACAATTTGCATGGACCACAGAACAAAGAGCCTAAACTTGGTGAGTAAATCAAGAAATCTCTATTTACAATTTCGCCATTTGCAAGTTTTCTGTCGAATAGCCATTTAGCCAACACTCTTTTCCTGTCTGGATATTGCCTTTCAGATTTTTTAAAATCGCAATCTTTATTTTGATTCCATCCATTTTTAACAAAATATTCCCGCGTCTCTTCATTCACTATCCATAAAGCAGGATCATAATTTGGTTTCAAATGGACAGAAGAGTCAGGTTCAGAGACTGTTAATTGATCTTCAATCTCGTCAACAACAAAAGTTAATTCGGATATAGCTGGTTTGATCTTGTCAGTATCAACACATGACGAAGCTGAAGGTGCTGATGCTGAAGGGGTTGAGGGTGAAGCTGAAGGGGTTGATGCTGAAGCTGAAGGGGTTGATGTTGAAACCGGAGGGGCTGATGCTGAAGCTAAAGGGGTTGATGTTGAAGCTGAAGGGGCTGATGCTGAAGCTGGAGGGGTTGATGTTAAAGCTGAAGGCACTGATGCTGAAGCTGTTGAAGCTGAAGGCGTTAATATGGAACATACTTCTAGTTCTACTTCACAAAATTCTTTGACACTTTCTAAAAGCACTGGTTCTGGTGGCACTGGTAGGTTACTTCTTGTAAAAAATGTATCAAGCTTCGCAGTTTTATTTACAACTTCTGTCAATTTTTTTTTCTTCTCTTCGGCTACTTTTTTGTATTGCCACCCACTGAGCCGTTTGCGTCCATCCATTGGTACAGCTGCTTGTTATAGCATCAATGACATCGGAAGTAAAGGTCTGACTGTAAAAAAAAGAATATCTGTATAATTCAAAACTGTAGTACGATACGACAGGAAAAATGAAGCGAAAAAATGAGGGAAGCGAATTTCCTTCCATTACTTATTCAACTCATTGTGAAACCTATACGTATGGCAACATGCCGAATTACATTTTTCCTTATAGAGAACGGAATTAGCTAGAAAATCGAAATTTGCCTTAACATTTTCAGAAAAATATGCTCTACACGAATTTAAAACATAAAGAAGAATTTTTCCCATACGGGCCCCAAAAACCAAAATTTTGGGGTAAAACCCCCCCAAAAAGGGGGTAAATGTTATGGGATTCTTTTGGCTAAATAACTTAGCCGAGATATTGCAAAAAGGAAAGTGTGTGCGTGTGCCGAATTTGAAGAAAATCGGTCAAAAATTGCGACCGCTACAGCGCGGTCTATATTAACTTACATTACCATTACTATAAACAAATAAATATTTCTTACCTCACAAGTTACAATTTCAAAATGTTACTCCGCTCAAAACAAATTACAAAAACGTTAAACCTAAACAGTTAGACAGACTGCAGTACGTGGAGTTGAGACCAGACAACCGAATGACAATGGCGCGTGGCGGTGATGGAGTTGGTGGGGGGATAAAATAGTTTTTTAATATTTAATGCTCAGGTTCACTGGTCTTGATAATCGATAATAAAGCTTTATAATCAATCAAAAATAATTACACTTTTTTTTTCTCAAATCCGCCGCCCCAAAATTTTGCCGCCCTGGGCCGCGGCCCAGTTGGCCCGTGCCTTAATCCGGCCCTGACAGTGACAGTTGTCATACTCCTCTGATAAGTCTAAAGGTGGGAAACTATGTAATGTTAATGTTAATTTATATGTTTATAACGATAATTTCTGCCTCCACTAGTTTTTTTTTCTTTTCGTTTCGCAGTGTATTATGTTTTCCATCCTTTGCGCTATTTTGCCCAATTTTAATTAACATTACATGACATAATTTTCCACAATAATGAACTATTTTAAATGGGAAATAAGCCACAATTTTACAAAAAAATGAATTTATTAACGTTTCGATGCCCAAGTCGGGTGTCGTTGTCAAAATACTAAATAAACAAAAATGTTGTTGCTTAGTAAAAATTTCTTCTAATAATTTATTTAATCTGACTCATTTATATCGGCAATTCAGGCATGTATTATACATTTTAAAGTAGAAGACTTTAAAATGATATTGCCAATATTGATGAGTTGCGTTCCTGGGACGACTTTACTAAAAGATAGTTCATTCGATTACATGAAATCAACCCCAACTCAAGAATATCCGCCACAAAAAATCATAGCATGTGATCGTCTTTAAAAAGACAACAAATGCAACGATGGCAGTAAAATTCTCGCGCTAGAGATTCCATAGTAAATCACGAGGGAAAACCAGGAAAAAACGTTGTGATACTATCCCGATCGTAAGTATTTGGGCTTACATTTAGTTTACTCTCAAAACTAATACCAAATTCTGACTATAATGTTTGTATGCTATTTTAAATTATAAATAATATTAATAATACTTAGATATTATATAAATAAAACTAAAATATAAAATATGTACTAACTCGATATGTTAATGACTTACTAATCGTGGTATTTTCTTTCTATTGACTTCCTCTTTTAGTATGGGTAACCACATCCTACTGCATTCTACCGAGGAATTTGCGACACAATTGTTTTCATTTAGCATAATTAGAGCCGCTTCTTTGATTTTTCTCTTTTTACTATCTGTTTCTTTCAGGACTATACTTGAATCTCTCCACTGAACTCTATGTTCATTATCCCATGCGTGTTGACATATTTGAGATCTATCAAATTCTCTATTTTTAATATAAGACTGATGTTCACTTATTCCAACGTCTAATGGTCTTGATGTTTCACCTAAATAAAATTGTTCGCATTCACAAGGTATTTTATAAACACAATTCTTTCTTCTTTCTTGTTCATTGTTAGGTTTAGTTTTAGATAGAATAGATCTCAATGTGTTTGTTGTTTTGAATGTTGTTGAAATGTTGAATTTATTTCCTATTGTTTTAAGTTTCTCAGATAGTCCTTTTAGATATGGTATTGATATTTTCCTTGTATTATTTCTTGTGGATGTTACAGGATCCCGTTCTACGTTGTTCTGTTCCATTCGATCCAATCTTGACAATCCCTTATTTTTAAACGATAAAGGATAATCATTTTTTAATAAAACAGATGTTAACAAATGTTTTTCTTCTAAAAATGAATTTTCGTTAGAACAAGTAATTTTGGCTCTATCATATAAGGATTTAATGATTCCCTTTTTAACGTTGATACTGTGATTTGATTTGTAATTGAGATATCTGTTAGTATGTGTGGGTTTCCTATACACTTGTCTCATTTCCAGTATCGTTTTTTGAGACTAAAACATCGAGGAAAGGTGGAGTGTTATTACATTCCTTTTCCATTGTAAATTTTATTGTCTCTTCTTGATCGTTTATAATATTTAGGAATGTATCCAACAATTCTGATCTATGAGGCCATATTGAAAACATATCATCTACATATCTCCACCATACTGTGGGTTTTAAATTTTGTTTAGAAATGATATTAGTTTCGAAATCCTCCATAAATATATTAGCCAATAATGGAGATAAAGAAGAGCCCATTGCTAGACCAAAATTTTGTTTATACAATTCATTATTTAGTTGAAAATAGGTATTATTAGTACATAATGTCAATAACTCCATTATAGCTGATACATTTAGTCTTGTCCTAGTTATCAACGTATTATCATTCTCTAATTTCGTTTTGATTATGTTTAAAGTTTTATCTAATGGCACATTTTTGTAAATAAACTGTTTATGTCAAAACTTACTAAAACATTATTTGGATTAAATTCAATATTTGATTTGTTTAAAAAATGTGTATTTTTTATAAATGTGTCATTATTATTTGCAAATGGTTTTATAATATTTAATAAAAATTTTGAAAGTTCACTACAAGGAGAATTGATGGTACTACAAATGGATCTAAGTGGAATATTCGCTTTATGAATTTTCGGTACTCCATAAAAATGTGGTGTCTTACTGTAATGAGGTGTCATTAATTTTCTTGGATAGTATGTTAGATCATTTTTAAATTTGAAAAGAGTTCTATAGATTTTGTTGTCCAGTGTTTTCGTTTTATCCTTCGTTAATTTGGTATAAGGTCCATTTGTAATTAGATCTGTAATTTTGTCCTCATATTGTATTTTGTCCATTATTACAGTTGCATTTCCTTTATCCGCTGGTAGGTGTGTTAGAGTCATCATTTTTTAAAGTTTTTAAAGCTTTCATTTCCTCTCTGCTGATGTTCTGTTCAATTTTACTAGACTTTTCTAATTCAAGTTTACATAGCACCCTATATTGTTCTTTTTCATGAGCTGGTAAACACTGGGATATTTTTTCCACTGAACTAATTATGTCTAATTTTGGAATAGATGGATGAGTAACAGCATAGTTTAAACCTTTTGACAATATGTACTAAATTTTCCGTTGCATTTAAATGTCTATTTGATATATTGTATGTATACTATTTTGTTCTAAAAGAATATTAAATTTATTTAACCCTGCTGTCCTGTTCGGGTCTATTTGACCCAAAAAATAATTCATTTCTTATTTTACAAATTATTACGCACAGTAACGATTTGGTGTTTCGTGACTTTATTCACTAATATGAGGTCTTTCTATTGCATATGAGATAAACAATCAACTTCCTGATTTTTTTGATAAAAATGAAATTGTTACCTAGGGTACGTTCGGGTCAATATGACCCGCATATTTAAACCGTTAAAAATTACCTGTGTATGTGTGTTTAGTTGGAAGTATTCTATATTGGCAGTACCTGTGTGTCTGTCAGCCGGATATGTCTCTAAATAAAAACAGGTTTCTGCAAGCTAGAACTTGTAAAATAAACTGTAGTATAGCTGGACGATGTTGCAAACCAAATTATAAATATGACCAATATGGACGGACAGCAAGTCTTTGGAACCAACTGGAAAGACATGAATAAAGTTGGTTTCCAAGAATACCTTGGTCGTTTAGTTTTAGCTCGAGTTTATAAGGCCCATGGCGAATACACTAAAAGTTTGTAGAATGAAGAAACCGGTCGTAATATATTTCAATCAAAAATGTCGCTTGATATATTTACAAAAAGTTTGCAAGTAATACGTTTTGATAACAAAACTACTAGAAAGGATATGAGACGTTTTGGTAAACTTGCTGCAATATGTGAAATTTAGGAAACATAGGTTGAAAATGTACCAAAATTTTTTAACCCTGATGAAAATGTTACAGTCGATAAGCAACTAGTTGCCTTTAGAGGCCGCTCTCCCTTCAAATGGTACACTTCAAGCAAACCAGCGAAATATGGCACACAAGTTTGATTTTTATGTAATTATGAACAGCAAAACTTCTTATGCTCTAAAATTGCAGATCTATACAGTAATGCGTGTGATGTGTGACTTGAGTAGTGACTTGGAAGGCCACAATATTACGTGTAATAACTTTTTTACATCGTAAAATTAAGGACAATTCATTCTAAAACACAGTAGATACAATTCCGGGGACTATCAGTAAAATAAACCGGAGCTTTCAGCAAAAATCGCGAATAAATAAGTTCATAGCTCGTCTTTTTTGTTTCACGCAAGATACCACTGTTGTTGACAATATTCCTAAAAATAATAAAAATGTTGTTCTTATGAGTACTTTGCATCATAAATCGATGCATCATGCATCACTTTCATCAAATGAAAAAGCCCCAAATTATTTTAGATTACAATTCCAATAAGGGAGCAGTTGATATTCTAGATTAGCTTGTTGGCACGTATACGTGTGAGAAGAGGTAAATCACTGGCCAATGATTGTTTTTTTATAATCTGCTGTACATTTCTGCCTACAACGCGTTCGTGTTATGGGCATCAATAAATATCCAATGGAATACCAATAAACTGACAAAACGGCGAATTTTTCTTGAGGAATTGGGGAAAAAACTAATTAAACCAGTCATCATTTCCCGAAAAAATATACCAATAACTAAATGGTTTCACGAACTGGTAAAAAGGACACGAACAGAAACAAGTAGACAAGATGGAAATGCTAGTGAACCGTCTATGGACAATCAAACTCCGCCTGCTAAACGAGCACGCTGTAAACTTGCCCTAAAAACGATAACAAGACTAACTATTATGTTGTATATATCATAAACATATTTGTAAAATCCATTCTTTTTATTACTGTCCCAGTCGTAAACTGAATTCAATTTTTGTAGATATTTGTTACTAGGTTTTTTGGAAGAAAAAGATACCTTTGTTTTTTGTTAATAAGGTTTAAATTATATTAACAACATAATTTTTGTTTAACTAACCATAATTTCTTGTTAATAAAGTTTTGTTTATCAACATTAGCTTATTTTATTTCGATTAAGGAGCGTAAAGCATAGTTGGGTCATATTGACCCGAACAGTACATTTGTGTAGTTGACTCGAACGGGACAGCAGGGTTAAATGAATATTTCTTTGTTTTTGATATGAATTTTGATAAATTATGTGTAAACTAAAAATAATTCGATAAAAATCAGAATCCGATATCATTCCGAAAAGCAAATCTTCAATACTTACAATGTCTTGTTCAATAAAAAATAAATTTGACCTATGAAATTGTAACCTTTCCCGGATCATTGATTTTTTTTTAATCATTTTTCCCTCGTGATTTACTATGAAAGATTCAAAAGATTCAAAAATTTATTGAAAGTCAATTTGATATATATAAAATACATGAGATAATGTGTACATATATACAATATAACATATAGAAATATAAATACATTCACGCACATTTACAAAATATGACATCGGAAAACATAGTGAGTAATATTCATGTCCATGATACTGCTTTAAAATGATCGAAATATTCACTAACAGAGTAAAAAGCAAATCTCAGTAGATATTTTCTCAGAATGACTTTAAATTTATTGATTGTAAGGTTTTTAAAATCTATAGGTAGGACATTATATATGTTAAAATCAATTGAGTTTTTTTGTGATTTACTCAAACGATATTTGACTGTTCTGATATTATTTGCACCTCTTGTGCTGTAATTATGCAAGTCAGACTGTTTAACTAAAGTATCTGCAGTTTTGTGTGTTTCCACGAGAACATTGTATAGTCATAGTGTTGGCAAGGGCATTATTTTATATTTAATAAATAATGGTTTGCAAGATTCCAAGTAACCAACTTTTGCAATTATTCTAATTGCTTTTTTTTGCAATTTAAATATTGTTAGTGCATTGCAAGAGTTTCCCCACAAAATAACGCCATAAAAAACGAATGGGAGAGAGAAAAATAAATTGTTCTTAAGGTATCAACACTTGTAACAAGTTTTAGTTGTCTAAGTAAAAATAAAGTACTGGAAAGTTTGCCTTTGAGATGGTTAGTATGGTTATACCAAGTCAGTGTGTTGTCAATTGTCATGCCCAGCAATTTTACAGTATTTTTTCCCACATGAGCATCGAATGGATTAGTTGAAATTGAGCATCGAATGGATTAGTTGAAATGAATAAATTTTGAGTTTTGGTGTCATTTAGTCTAAGTTTATTTGCTGCGAACCATGATTGAGCATTTGAATTCAATCAGAAAAATCAGAAGAATCAGAAAAAATAAAAGTAATGTCATCTGCAAATAGTACTGTTTTACATGGGGCCATAAAATTGGGCAAGTCATTAACATATATAATAAATAATAGAGGGCCCAAAACAGAACCTTGTGGAACTCCATGCTTAGCATGCTTAAATTCAGAGAGACAATTTCCGTATCTGACTGCTTGGTATCTATCACTTAGATACGATTTAATTAGTTCTAGAGGAGTACCTCTGATACCATAAAAGTGCAGTTTTTTAGTAAGATTTCATGAGAAACACAGTCGAAGGCCTTTGAAAGATCACACAACGTTACAGCAGTTTGGTTATGCTTCTCCAGGCCATCCACTATGCCACTATCACATCTAAGAGTGCATGAGTTGTGGAACGATCCTTTCTAAACCCATATTGTGAACTGGTAAGAAAGTTATTGGTTTCAAAGTACGATATTATGCGTTGCTAGAGAATTTTTTCTATCATTTTACTGAATATGGAAACGATAGAAATTGGTCTATAATTATCTACAAGATCACGATCGCCCTTCTTAAATACAGGAACAATTTTGGAGTATTTAAATCCAGTTGGAAATATCCCGATTGAAAAAATGTTATTAATGAGATGTGTTAAAGGATCAGTAATTATTTCATAAGTATTATTTATAAAAGAAGCGTTTAGCTCATTTGTATCCAAACAATTTGAATTTTTTAGTGAATTTATAACCTCCGATACTTCTTGTTGAGTAGTTGGAGATAGAAAGCATGAACTCGATGGAGCTGGGAAGTTTTGATAGTTCAAGATTATGTCGTCTGATGTATTAGGAAGGGTTTTTATAATGTTCTCAGCAATTTCAACAAAAAAGTTATTGAAAGTGTCACAAGATAAATTGGTTGTTATATTATGTGAACTATTTGTTTTGTTACGCTCATAGTTAATTATCTTCCAACACGTCTTGGATCTATTCTTTGATGTTAATATTAATTTCTCATAAGCCATCTTTTTCGCGTTTTTCAACTCGGAATTATAATGATTTTTGTATTTTTTATATTCGTTGTAATGTATTGGATTTTTACTAGAATCAGCACGTATTTTATAAGAGTGCAGATAATTGCTCATATTTTTTAAGTTGTCATTAAACCAATTTACAGGACTTTTTTATTTTTAATAAACAATGTTTTTAGTGGAAAATCGTTGCATTTGTTGTCTTTTTAAAGACAGATCACATGCTATGATTTTTTGTGGTGAATATTCTTGAGTTGGGGTTGATTTCATGTAATCGAATGAACTATCTTTTAGTAAAGTCGTCCCAGGAACGCAACTCATCAATATTTGTAATGTTATAATGTAACACGTGGTAGGGTTCCTAGGTTAACTTTGGAGGATAGGTTATAATGAAACAACTTGTGTCTATCGTGTCTAGATTCAGCAGGGTTGTTAACAACGCAACTGAATATTTCCGTAGAGGGCGCTTCAAAAATCCGTAGAAATCCGTAGTGAAAAAATCCGACAGAAAATGACACTTGACACACCAAAAAAAGAAGAAGAATGACACTTGACAGACAAAAAAGAAGAAGAATGATACTTGACAGACAAAAAAAGAAGAATAATGACACTTGACAGACCAAAAAGAAGAAGAATGACACTTGATAGGCCAAATAAGAAGAAGAATGGCACTTGAAAGACCAAAAAAGAAGAAGAATGGTGCTTGATTGACCAAAAAAGAAGAAGAATGACACCTTAAGAGTAAAAAAAATCCTCATTTTAGCTTCTTGATGGCTGACGCTGAAAAATCCGTAGAAATGTGGTCGATATCTGAAAATCCGAAACAATTTCGAAAATCCGTAGATCTACGGAAAAATCCGTAGAGTTAACAACCCTGAGATTCAGAATGGTTTTATTTATGGAGACCTGTAAGAAGGAGTGGAAACGCAATGCATCGTTTGTGGGCTAACTTTTCAACCTCTAATTCAACTTTCAGCAATCGCCGCTAGAGGCGCAAGTGTTCGAATAGGTGCTACAAATACATTAGCTCTTATGGACTTATTTAATATTTAACTCATTTTATTTTTGTTTTTAGCGTAATTAGACATTAATTTATTGGTGGATTGTAGCTGAATATGTTTTATGCCAAAAATAAATTATTTTAACCTTATAACATATCGACGTGTGGTAAAAAGTGTATTCTTTATATACCATTGTAGATGGAGATGTGACATCAAATTTAAATTTGTCATTACTTTAATATGTAGGACAGCTTATTTTGAAGCGGAAATATTTTGTCACATTATCTAACTGCCACATTTATATACCAATGGTATTTCAACGGCAAATTAATTTTTTAATATCTTTGTAACTGATATTAAAAAGTTTGTTAGTTGAAAAAATTGACTTAACTGTACGTAATTGTTTTTAAAAAGTTTAAAAAGTTATTTAAATAATTTGAAGTTTATTGATCAATTTTTTTTAATTAGGTATTCTTTTTATCAAAATTTAAACTGCTTTTTTTTAATACTTCATTTATCTATATTCTGAAAGCTTACCTATCAGATGTTTAAATTTAGTTAATAAAAATATATGTCTATAAACTACGCAGACGATAGTCTGACTTTTATAAAATTAATGTTAATTTTTGTGAAATATTTTGTCTCAAAAAATGCATTGTTTCGACAGAAAAACTTTCAAGATCGTCCTACTATTATCACTATAATTTTCAGGTTAAAATAAAAACCAATAATAGGCACAAATTTTATTTACACCGAAGGAAATAACATACAAACGAATAGGTTTAATCCACGAACGTTATAAATAACATAAAGACAAATCTTTATAAAAAGTCTTTATTAACTTCGTTAAGTTCCCTTTTGAATTTTTTATCGGAACGATAACTCGATATAAATCCCGGTACGAAGCAAGTTCTTTTAGTGTAAGCTTTCTTGGCACTCATATTTAAATAATATTAACCACCAAAACCAATAATCTTATATTAACTACGAATAATTAATTATTTTCGAAATTTTCACATTCACTCCAATGCAAAAGTAGCATCTATTTCTACGCCACCGCCGCCCTAGCGAGAAACCAAGCAAACAGGCAAAATTGTGTACAAAAATTTCAAGGTCGTCCTATCTCGATTCCTCTCCTCTGTGTAGGTCTCCATAGTTTTATTTCCGCTTCACTGTCCTTGTCACTGTCACGTCACTCTTACAATATTACCAACTTGAGTGCGTTCCGAATACTACCTATTTGCATACATCACATCCCCCTCTTTTTATAATGACAAAATAAACATAACTTTCTTTAACAAATCTTTAAATAAACATTTATAAATTTCCACAATTGTTTCATTCACCCTTTACCCCCTTTTATTTTATAATAAAATTACTTATAAATCTAGTCTATCAGGTTTTTTAACAATTCGACCTGAAGAGGTTTGTGGAGGTAAGTTTATTGGAGAGTGATGATCAGAATGGTTATCAGAGACACTTTCAAAATTTTGTGACTCACTAGTTTCAGATTCGTTATCTGAATGTTCATCGTCAGAAGTTGCAGGAATGCGAACTAAAAATTGTCTATTTCTTGCAATTTCTGACCCAGAATCTCTTAATTTAATCGAGTAGGTTTTATCTCTTAATTTATGTGTGATAAGACCTTCTCTCAATTTGTTTTTATCTTTAATATAAACTTTTTCATTATTTTTAAGCGGTTTTAAATTTATTGTCCCTCTATCATAATAAGCTTTTTGACTGTTTTGTCTTTTCTGAAAATCGCTGATTACTATTTTAGCATTACATAATTTTGGTTTTAGAATTTTGTCAGTGGTGGGAATCTGAGTTCTAAGTACTCGTGACATTAAAAGTTGAGATGGTGATGGTAAATTTGAATCAATTGGTGTATTTCTAAGTTGTAGCAATGTTAAGTATGTATCTTTACCATCTCTAAGAGATTTTCTTAGCGCTTTTTTGTAGGTTTGAATATATCTTTCACTTAGACCATTAGATCTATGATTTTCTGGGCTTGACTTTATGCTTTTAAATTCCCATTCTTGACAAAATTTAACAAATTCATTGGCTGTGTATTGTGGTCCACCATCAGAGTAAAATATTTTTGGTATTCCATGACGAGCAAATATCGATTTTAAATGTGTAATTATAGTTGAACTGGTTGTATCGTTCAACAGACAAATTTCTGGATATTTACTGTAATAATCTACCACCATTAAATAACTTTTTTGACCTATGTAAAATATATCAGAGCCAACTTCCTCCCAGGGGAGTTCTGGGATATTGTGTGGAGTCAAAGGTTCTCTCTTTGCATTTTCAAATTGTGGGCAAATTGGACAACCTTTAACTTCATTCTCAATGTCAACTGTCATGGAAGGCCAATATAATGATTGTCTAGCTAACATTTTACATTTATTTATTCCTTGATGGCCATAGTGAATTCTTTTTAACATTTCTTTTCTCATTACATGAGGAATTATAATTTGACTATTCCTCATCAACAAACTATCAAAGAAGGTTATTTCATCTTTAATCTTAAAAAATGCTTTTAAATCTTTATGTACATTATTTAATTCTTTTGGCCAACCTTTTTTTATGAAAGTCTTTAGATCAATTAAAGTTTTGTCTTTGCTAGTCTCTTCTTTGATTTTTTGCAGTTGATTGTTTGAAACATTAATGTTTAATCTTACTAAACAAATTTGTGATTCTAGTTCAATATCTAAATCATTCTTTATTACAGGCAATTCCGAACAACATCTCGATAGCGTATCAGCTATATATAGTTCTTTACCTTTTTTATACATCAGATTATAGTCATACCTCTGCAATTTAAATAACATTCTTTGAAGTCGTGGTGGCGCATTCATTAAGGGTTTCTTTACTATGGATATCAATGGTTTGTTATCAGTTTCTATATCAAACTTGGAAGCATATATATAATTATGAAATTTCTCACATGCCACCAGAACTCCAAGAAGTTCTTTTTCAATTTGTGCATAATTTTGTTGTGTTAAAGTTAAAGCCTTTGATATGTAAGCTACTGGTTGACCTTTTTGTAAGAGTACAGCTCCTATTGAGTCTTTTGAACAGTCAACCGATATTAAACACTTTTCATTTATATCAAAATGTCTTAATACTGGGCTTTTTGAAATTATTTCCTTAATTTTACTAAAACATTCATCATGTTTATGTGACCAATGCCATTCTACATTTTCTTTAATTAATTCCCTAAGAGGTGCGGTTAAGTCTGACAAATTTTTTATGTGTTTAGACAAATACGTTATCATTCCTAATAATCTCTGTATGTCTTTTTTATTTTCTGGCCTTTTCATATCTTGAATGGCTTTAATTTTATCACTATCAACACTTTGACCATCTTTATTGTACTTAAATCCTAAAAATTTTACATTTTTTACACCAAAACTACATTTTTCATAATTAAATTTGACATTATTTATCCTAGCTCTTTCTAAAACTTGATATAAACATTTATCATGTTGTTGTTTTGATGAGCCATAAACAGTTAAATCATCAATATATGTTTCTACACCCTCCATATTAAATATTTTACTGAATCTTTTGTGAAACACCTCACTTGCTGAACTAATGCCATAAGGCAGTCTTAAAAATTTATATCTACCATAGCAAGTGTTAAAAGTACATAATTTACTACTTTCATCATCAAGCTTTATGCTCCAAAATGCTTTTGAGGCATCAAGCTTGCTGAAATAAACGTTACCTTTTAAATTTGCAGCTATTTCATCAATCGTAGGGAGTTGAAAGTGCTCTCTTTTGATAGCTTTATTCAAGTCTCTAGGATCTATACAAACTCTTATGGAATTACTTTTTGGTTTTCTTACCAAGACTATCGAGTTGACCCAATCTGTAGGTTCATCAACCTTCTCAATTATTCCATTTTTCTCCATTTCAGCTAATTCAAGTTTTAGTTTCTCCTTTAATTGTAGTGGAATCTTTCTTGGAGGATGTATAACTGGTTGTGCAGTTTCATTTAGCATGATTTTGTATGGCTCATCCAAGCAGCCTATACCTGAAAAAACTTCTTTAAATATTTTTTTCACATCAGAGTAAAATGTAACTTCTCTAGAATTCAAATTATTTTCAATTTTTTCTATAGTATTGATTCTTTTTAAAATATTTAAAGCTTTACATGTAGGAAGACCTAATACCGTTGGTGAATTAATTTCTACCACATAAAACATTATGTTGTACATGTCATCTTTATACTTGCATTCTAAACTACATTTTCCAATGACCCTAAGTGTTTCATCCGAAAATGCCGTTAACCTGCAGTTTGTTTTCTGTAGTTCAACATTAACTTCTAGAGAATTTAACTTATTTATTGATATTACGTTTGCCATTGCCCCTGTATCTAATCTACAGCTTAATTTACGCTTGTTAACTTCAAAATTTATCATGAAATCATCATCAAAACTGCTATTTTTAGTATTTACCAAGCCTATAAACAAATCATCTGATTCTGAATCATCTACATCTACATACTTAATTTGTTTTTGAAAACATTTTTTTGCATAATGCCCTATTTTATTACATAAATTACACTTAGCTTTATATGCTTTGCATGGTTGGCCTCTGTGCTCCATTCCGCACCTACTGCACCCTGAACTGCTTCCAGATTTACCATTGAACTGGCCGTCTTGGGACTTCGAATGAGTTGGATTCACTCTTCTGTCTTCCCACTGTTCTCTATTTTCATATTTCTTATTGAAGTTTCTTTTCTTTACGTAGTGCACCTCCTCTGACTTCATTTTTTCAGACTGGATTTTCGAACTTTCTATACTTTTACACAGATTGATTGCTTTTTCCAAGCTCATCTCATCTTCTTCTAATAGTCTCTGTCTCATCGTTTCATCTGCTACCCCACAAGTTATGCAAGTCTTAATCAGACTGTCCTCCAAATTCTCTAGCTCACAATTTTTTGCCTTGTTTATAATATCTGTTATAAATTTGTCTACTGACTCACCTTCTTCTTGTTTTCTGGTGAACAGGCAATACCTTGCATTTGACACGTTGCTTTTTGGCTTGAAATGTGCTTCAAATTTTTTTATTAACATTTCTAACTTGTCTTTTTCTTCTGTTGAGAACTTAAACGTGTTATATATTTTGAACCCTTCGTCCCCTATTAACTGTAATAGCTGTGCACACTGGGTTATTTCAGGTTTCTTTGTTAATTCTGTAGCTTGTAAGTAGTTTTTGAATCTTTGTATGAAGAATTTCCAATTTTCATACACGTTACCCGACATCTGCATGGAATTTATTGCTGCCTTGAATTCCATTATGCTTCTTATATACGTTTTTCTTCGGTTTCGGCACCATGTAATGTTATAATGTAACACGTGGTAGGGTTCCTAGGTTAACTTTGGAGGATAGGTTATAATGAAACAACTTGTATCTATCGTGTCTAGATTCAGAATGGTTTTATTTCCGCTTCACTGTCCTTGTCACTGTCACGTCACTCTTACAATATTACCAACTTGAGTGCGTTCCGAATACTACCTATTTGCATACATCACAATATTGGCAATATCATTTTAAAGTCTTCTACTTTAAAATGTATAATACATGCCTGAATTGCCGATATAAATGAGTCAGATTAAATAAATTATTAGAAGAATTTTTTACTAAGCAACAACATTTTTGTTTATTTAGTATTATTTTGTATTTTAACAACAACACCCGACTTGGGCGTCGAAACGTTAATAAATTCATTTTTTTTTGGTAAAATTGTGGCTTATTTCCCATTTAAAATAGTTCATTATAAAAATGCCACAAGGAAATAGCTTCAGAACAACAATAATTTCCCACCTTTAGACGTCTGTGACAGGAGTATTTTATAAAATTCTTTTGTCAGGAGTATGACAACTGTGACAGTTGTCATCCTCTGATAAGTTCAAAGGTGGGAAACTATGTAATGTTAATGTTAATTTATATGTTTATAATGATAATTTCCACCTCCACTAGTTTTACCTCTTTTTGTTTCGCATCCTTTTCGCATGTTTTCCATCCTTTGCGCTATTTTGCCGGTTATTAGCACACTCATCACTGTATAGTCTCACAGATTTCCAGTTGTAACTTTCGGGAAGATCTATAGTCTTTGGAGAAGATTTTGTTTCATTAATACAGAGTACATCACGCACGCTTATGAACAGATAAAACTTGTAGCAAAGAGCCTCTATTGGTTTTTTCAGCAGTAATAATAATAGTATCATATGGCATTTTTGCCGGGGAGATCCTTTCGGACAGTTCCGTCGCCATTTACATCTTTAACCCTGTTTTTAAGTAACTAGTGCCGATGTACACTAGCCAAGGGGGCCGACGGCTTTACGTGCTCCCCGAGGCACGGTGAGACGGCTAGTGTCATTATTGGAAATTAAAATGGTTTGTCTTTGGCAGGGTCGAACCCACGTGCACTGGCATATGAGGCCAGCGATTATGTCGTTACTCCATGGCCGCTCGCTTTTCAGCAGTAAGATAAGCATAAGAGTTTACATCTAAAACACATCTCAGCAGTTTTGGTGGTTTTGGCTTCAATACACTTGTTTAAATTAGAGCAATTTACTTTCGCATGTTGCACAGTAGAATATTTTCTGTCGTGATAATCGAAAATAGTTGTATATTCATGGAATAGACTGTAGTCTAACATGTTGCATTGTCTATTATAAATTATTTACAACAAAATACCTCCTCTATATTATTACTTGCACAATATACTTCAATTAAATATTGCATTCATCATCAAACTGATAAGTTTACTTTTACATGTGTATTTTTTTTATTTTATAGTGCTTCATATGAAACATTTGATATCCTCTCAGATGAAGAAGTACGTCAAGGACTAAAGACATATTCTGATTGGCCAACATACCCACAATTATATATCAGTGGTGAGCTTGTAGGTGGTTTGGACATTGTTAAAGAAATGCTAGAATCTGGTGATTTGGCAGAAGCCATTTCAAATGCATAAATTCCTTCACATATTAATGTATTTAGTTAATATGGCCCTTTTCCAGTTTTTAAACATGCGAGTAGATTATGTACAAAACAGCTGACATTCTTTCTAATAAATTATTTAACTATATATTTTTTGTATTTTTTTACTATTCTAAAACACCGCTAAAACAAACTGTGACGAATTTCTAACTGAGGCCGGTCCTGCCCCTAGCAGTCAACAAACAACAGCGACACGTCATCGACGAGTAATGTCTCCGCTAATCCAGAAGTTTCCCGATGATAGGCGGAGACCTTCCTCAGGCCTTCCAAATGTTCTCGAAGCAGAGCCGTATCTATATAAACGGATGATTTTTAAGCAGCAGTCAGTCAGTCAATGAACGAGCCGCGACGCGTGATATAATTGTATTCGAGTCGGATTTAATGAAATGTATATATTAGTTATCGAAGTTATTATGTTTAGTTAATTAAATCATAAATTTGAGTTGTAAATAAATTAGATGTGTTAGTTGGTGTTATTTGTAATTATTAAAATAAATAAGTGATGTAAATAAAATAATATAAGTAAGTCTTCCTTTATTTAAATTAAACTTAGTGCCTAAAGATATAAATAAATAAAATAGTAGAGTCAATCGCGTAACAAAATGGTGCAGAAGTGAGGATACTTGAAATAAATCAATTCAACGTAAATTTTCGGTTTAAATAGAGTGTGGAACCTTTAAAAATAAATAAAATATAAATCGTAATAAATAAAGTGTGTGATCATGCCTTCCTTGTGTAAGCTAACAATTGCAGACCTGAGACTTGAATTGGAAGAAAGGGACCTGAGTTCTACTGGCAAAAAGGCTGATCTAGTTGAACGTCTGAAGAACGCACTAAAAGAAGAGGGTCATGATCCAGAAACTTACGTGTTTGAAGACAAGCATGCTGCTTTAATTTCGTCAATAACATCGTTGAAGAGCAAAGTTTCTAGTGAAATCTCCCAAGTTTCGACAGACATTACATCGTTAGAGAGCAAAGTTTCTAGTGAAATCTCCCAAGTTTCCTCGGATGTTTCGAAGGTTTCGACAGACATTACATCGTTAGAGAGCAAAGTTTCTAGTGAAATCTCCCAAGTCTCGACAGACATTACATCGCTGGAGAACAAAGTTTCAACAGAGATCACATCGTTAGAGAAAAAGGTTTCTAGTGAAATTTCCCAAGTTTCCTCGGATGTTTTGAAAGTTTCGACAGACATTGCATTATTAGAGAAGAAAGTTTCGGGTGATATTTCATCCCTTGACAGCAAAATGACTAACGAGATACGAGATCTCTAAAGTCACTTCGGATTTTGACGACAAGATATCGTCCATAAAATCTACCTTTGAAGAAAAGATCAAGGAAATAGAAAAGAAACTGGAGGAAACGGAAAAAGTGGACAAAGTGGTGGAACCCATCTTAACAGACATTAAACATGACGAAACCAAATACAAATTGGAGCCACAGTGGATAGTTGAAGGGAGTGTGAGTCTTGCTCGTGTTAAGGTGCCAAATTTCGACGGAAAGTCGTCATGGAACAGTTATAAGAAACAGTTTGAAACAGTTTCAAGAGCGAACGGATGGTCTGAAAAAGACAAAGCTGTAAATCTGGTTATTGCTCTTCGAGGAGAGGCTTTGGATGTACTCCAGACCATAGCTGTAGAGGAGACGAATGATTTTGAACAACTCATGAAGAGACTAAACATGCGTTATGGGCACGAACATTTGGAGTATGTCTATCAGGCGCGGCTTAAAAACCGACGACAAAAGAAAGATGAAGCTCTTCAGGAATATGAACTAGATATTGCCAGGTTGGTACGATATGCATATCCAACAGCTCCCGAAGACATGATGGAAATATTGGCTGTTCAAACATTTATGGATGGTCTTCGTGATGTTGAAATGCAGAGAACACTGCGATTAGCTCGTCACAAGACGCAGGTCGATGTATTGTCCGCGGCCCTCGAGTTCGAATCAGCTACGCAGGCCTCTGGTGAGTACAGTACAGTTCGAACTGTGAAAGAAGAAGAGGATGAAGACAAACTTGACCAGCTGGTAAATATGGTGAAAGGCTTTACATCGAAGAAAACGAAGACCATGAATTGCTGCAATTGTGGTGAAACGGGGCACGTACGGAGTTTAAGGAAGAACGCAAATCAAGAAACTCACCAGCAGGAAATAAGAGAACGCACAGACCCTAGGGGGGCAGCCTCGACTCAGAACTCCTCTAAAGACCATCTAATACTAATAGCTTCTTTGAAATGTCGTGAAGATAATGTATATGTAGATGGAGAAATAAATGGTAAAAAGTATACATTGTTGGTGGATACCGGAGCGACCAGGACCATTATACGACCGTCAGTTATAAACAGTCGTAAGAAACTCTTACCAACGAGGTTGCGACTGCGGACTGCCACAGGTGAAAATGCCAACATCCACGGAGAAATCCAGATACAATTGGGGATTGGAGCAGAAAAGTTCGTCCATACTGTCATAGTTGCAGACATCGAAGAAGATGTTATATTAGGAATGGACGTAATGAATTTGCGTGGATTTCAATTGGATTTTAAGAACAGGGTAATCAAAGTTGGCAACGAGGAGGTATTTCTTCATCCACATGATGACAGCACTATGCTAGCAGCTATTAGAGAAGATACATTTGTGCCTGCGAGGAGTGAAACGATCATCGTAGCGCGGCTACAGGGAATTGTGGAAGAAGGAACACCTATTATGATGGAGCCATGGAACCACGACGAGGAGGTTGGCCGAGGAATCATAATTGGAAAGGAATTGATTACTTCTGCTAAAGAAATTCCCGTGAGATTGATTAATGTCAATGACTACCCAGTGACCATCAAGAAGGAGGCAAAAGTTGGAACTTGTGTACCCGTTACATCCATAATCCGTCAGACGACAACATCAGATAATTCCAACGACAAGTTCGACCAAATGGTTGCAGTTGCAGGCCAGTCTCTAAATCAAATGGAAAAAAGAAAATTAAGGGAATTTCTTAGGCGATATCGTGACATATTCGTACCGAAAGGAGGAAAGACAGGAAGAACGACAGTTGTCAAACATAAAATTGACACTGGTACTGCTAGGCCAATTCGTCAAACAGCTCGACGATTACCACAGGCAAAGAGAGAGGAAGCTGAAAGGATTGTTCAAGAAATGAAGAAAGACGGGGTGATAGAATCTTCTACGAGCCCATGGGTCATGGGTCTCTCCGGTGGTCCTGGTCAAGAAGAAAGATGGAACTACGAGGTTCTGTGTGGACTACCGTTTGTTGAACAATGTTACCAAGAAAGATAGTTATCCTCTGCCTCGGATCGACGACACGTTGGACACATTGGCTGGAAGTAAATTGTTTTCTACGTTGGACTTGAAGTCTGGATATTGGCAGGTAGAAATGGATCCAGTGGACAAGGAGAAGACGGCCTTTACGACAGGATCTGGATTATGGGAATTCAACGTTATGCCGTTCGGACTCTGTAATGCTCCTGCGACATTTGAGAGGATTATGGAAAATGTGTTGAGAGGGTTATCTTGGAAGACGTGCCTGGTGTACTTAGACGACATAATCGTTTTGGGGGAGACGTTTGAAGACCACCTGAAGAATTTAGAAGACGTTTTTAATCGACTTAAAGCTGCCCAGTTAATGTTGAACCCCAAGAAATGCCAGCTATTTCAAAGTAAAGTCAATTATCTAGGCCATATATTCAGCAAAGAAGGAGTGGCCGTGGACAAAGGAAAAATCGATTCCATTAAGGAATGGCCGGAACCAACTGATAAACATCAAGTGAGAAGTTTTCTGGGACTATGTACTTACTACCGGAGATTCATTAAGAAGTTTGCAGATATCGCTAAGCCATTAACGCGACTTGCAGAGGAAGCAAGGGATTATTGCTGGGATAGAGACTGCCAAACAGCCTTTGAAACTTTGAAGAGGCATTTAATTATAGCGCCAATATTAAAGTATCCACTGCCAGAAGGAGAGTTCATCTTAGATACGGATGCAAGTAATGTGGGAATTGGAGGAGTGCTGTCGCAGATCCAAGGAGGACAGGAACGAGTCCTTGGATATTTCAGTAAAGTGCTTTCAAAACTTGAACGAAATTATTGCGTCACGAGAAGAGAACTTCTAGCAGTAGTGAAATCAGTGGAACACTTCTATCAATAGCTCTATGGAAGGAAGTTTCTAATCCGAACCGACCATGCCGCCCTTAAATGGTTAATGCAGTTTAAGAATCCAGAGGGTCAGATAGCCAGATGGATTGAACGACTTCAGGAATACGATTTCAAGATCGAGCATCGGGCCGGAATTAGCCACAGGAACGCTGATTCTCTATCTAGAAGACCGTGTCCAGCAGAATGTTCCCATTGCAACAAAACAGAGTCAAAGGAAGCAGCAGTACTAAGAACAACGGTGGTCAACGACGAGTGGATGCCTACCAAGATCAAGGAAGAACAAGAAAAAGATCCAGTTTTACAGAAGATTCGAAAATGGAAAGAAGAAAATCGTCGACCATCTTGGCAAGAAATATCAAGCCTAGGCTCAGTAGTTAAGACGTATTGGGCCCAGTGGGACTCATTTATCTTGGAAGGCAGCTTGCTTAAACGAGTAATAGAAAATGATGATGGTTCAGTGAGGAGAACACAGTTTGTGATTCCAAAGAGCAGAGTAGCCGAAGTACGTCGTCAGTTACACGACAGTCCATCAGGAGGGCATTTTGGTGTAAAGAAGACCCTTCAGAGAATTCGGGAACGATTTTATTGGATGAATAGTTCCGACGATGTGAAGGACTGGTGTAAGAAATGTACTACCTGTGCTACAAGTAACGGGCCCTACCGGAAAAGAAAGGCTTCTATGAGACAGTACAATGTTGGAAGTCCGTTTGAAAGAATAGCTTTGGATATTGCCGGGCCATTTCCAGAAAGTGACAATGGATGCAAATACATGTTGGTGATAATGGATTACTTCACGAAGTGGGTGGAGATCTACGCAATTCCAGACCAGAAGGCCGCCACTATTGCAGATGTGTTAATCAAAGACTGCATCAGCCGATTTGGAGTACCTCTGGAGATCCATAGTGACCAAGGAAGAAACTTTGAGAGCGATCTATTTCAAGGAATCTGTGATAAACTAGGCATGAAGAAGACAAGAACCACGGCCTATCACCCGCAATCGGATGGAATGTTGGAGCGTATGAATAGGACAGTCGGCAAGTATTTGACAAAGATGGTGTCCAATCATCAACGAGACTGGGACCAGTACCTTCCATTCTTCGCAATGGCCTATAGATCTGCTGTTAATGAATCAACTGGCCAAACACCAGCAAAAGTCCTATTTGGACGTGAGATGCGTCTACCCTGTGATCTAGAGTTTGGATGTCGACCTGGAGAAGATGTTGCTGGTGAGGATTACGTGAATGAATTACGAAGAAGAATGGACGATATACATGAGTTGGTCCGTTCTAATCTTCAGATCGCTAGCGACCGAATGAAGAAACGATACGATACCCAAGCCGAGAAGGGATGTTTTAAGGAGCACGACAAAGTCTGGCTTTATAATCCAAAGAAGCGAACAGGTTGTTCTCCCAAGTTGCAGCAGTTCTGGGAAGGTCCGTACCTCATTGTCAAGAAAATCAATGACGTTATCTACCGAATAAGCAAGATTCCTAGGGGAAAGCCGATGATAGTCCACCATAACCGGTTGGCGCCGTACGAGTGAGACCACGACGTAGATGAAGAAGTGGAAGTCAACCAAATTCGAGGAATACCTGACCTTACCTTTGAAGAGTTCATGGGTGCCTACGGAGGTACCGGTAAAGCAAGACATGGTGTTACCACTGAAGAAAAGCGAGATCTTCTCGCACTTCCCGATGACTATTCGCTGGCCCATACCATCCCGGCCAGTATCAAAGACGCACGAGGGTTGGCATCCGCCTTCCGAAGGAAGTTTGGTCGAGTTGCAGAACTTCAATGCCAACTGCCAGCTCCTGGCAAAGCATTGAAACTCCAAGATGCATCACGTTACCTATTCTATCTGGTAACAAAAGACACTGTCCGTGACCAACCTACCTACCAAGATGTATGGGATGCATTAATTCACTTGAGAGAGCACGTGTTGGAGTCCGACGTGCAAAAGTTAGCCATGCCAAAGTTAGAATGCAGCCAATTAGACTGGAGAGTTATCCGAAATATGGTAGAAGAAATTTTCCAAGGCACCGAGGTCCAGGTGTTAGTCTGTTGCAATCCGCATAGTTACTGGTGCGGAGAGAAGACCGTCCCCTGCCACTTTTATACAACTGGGAGTTGTAAAAGAGGGTCCAGTTGCCGATACCAGCATCCAGTTCCAGTCCTGACAAGGTTCCAGGAGGAACCATCTTTTAAGGAAGGGGCAATGTGACGAATTTCTAACTGAGGCCGGTCCTGCCCCTAGCCGTCAAGGACTAAAGACATATTCTGATTGGCCAACATACCCACAATTATATATCAGTGGTGAGCTTGTAGGTGGTTTGGACATTGTTAAAGAAATGCTAGAATCTGGTGATTTGGCAGAAGCCATTTCAAATGCATAAATTCCTTCACATATTAATGTATTTAGTTAATATGGCCCTTTTCCAGTTTTTAAACATGCGAGTAGATTATGTACAAAACAGCTGACATTCTTTCTAATAAATTATTTAACTATATATTTTTTGTATTTTTTTACTATTCTAAAACACCGCTAAAACAAACTGTGACGAATTTCTAACTGAGGCCGGTCCTGCCCCTAGCAGTCAACAAACAACAGCGACACGTCATCGACGAGTAATGTCTCCGCTAATCCAGAAGTTTCCCGATGATAGGCGGAGACCTTCCTCAGGCCTTCCAAATGTTCTCGAAGCAGAGCCGTATCTATATAAACGGATGATTTTTAAGCAGCAGTCAGTCAGTCAATGAACGAGCCGCGACGCGTGATATAATTGTATTCGAGTCGGATTTAATGAAATGTATATATTAGTTATCGAAGTTATTATGTTTAGTTAATTAAATCATAAATTTGAGTTGTAAATAAATTAGATGTGTTAGTTGGTGTTATTTGTAATTATTAAAATAAATAAGTGATGTAAATAAAATAATATAAGTAAGTCTTCCTTTATTTAAATTAAACTTAGTGCCTAAAGATATAAATAAATAAAATAGTAGAGTCAATCGCGTAACAAAACATACAGTAGATCGTCGATAATCCAAACCCTGGTAATCGGAACGTTCGCTAATCCGAACGCACAAAAAAATTATAACATTAAAAAATATGATTGGGGACCGAATTTTTGGATTTAATATGACAATATGGGCAAAATATGACCGCGGATTTTTGTTTTGTTTATACAGAAATACATACAATATATTGGTTTATTATGCAGGTGTTTTATTCCTTGTAACTAAAACGTATGTACATACTATGTTTATGAGCTTTGTATGTATTTTGAACATATGTTCGATAATCCGAACAATTTGATAATCCGAACTACCCCTGTACCAATTAGTTCGGATTATCGACGCTCTACTGTACTTGGTTTGTCATTAATTTGTTGAGTTATTCAAAATTTAAAAAAAATTGTCAAATTGTCCTAAAACCATATATGAGGCCATTTTTTTTTTCGATTTTGAGAATAGGGATCGTGTCATAGCCCATTGGAAGTGTTATTTTATTCTCTATTCGGTGATGAAGAAGAAGAATTTATTCGTCTAGAAATTAATACACTGTATGGTACATTCTCTTCTAATGTCTTCACTTCCCTTTCGATCTCTCAGCGTATTTCCTGTAACTCTTCTTAGTACCCTCATTTCTGCCATTACCGGTATAGTACTCTTTGTATTTTGGCTGTATATGGTCTTGTTTCTGATGCATATGTCATTATTGGTCATTGGCTTTATAAACTCTTATTCATAGTGTGAATAAATGTCGGATTCGCAATACAGATAGTGTTATTAAGGCATTCTGCTAGTCTATTTGCTTTTTGATTTCTCACTTTTTTGTCCAGGTCTTCTTAGCTGGACAATGTAATTCAAAGGTATTTTATTTCCATCACTTATTTAATACTGATGCTATCAATTTATATTTTACTTTTACATCTGATTGGTTCTTTTACTGATCACTATTGTTTTAGTTTTCTGTTCTCAATATTGCATTATCTGCGTAACAGTATTTTTACTTCTTTGTTTCCCATTTTGTATCCTCTTCCGTTGTTGACGGTTTTGATGACTTCATCCATGATTAAGTTGAAGAAGAAAGTACTCAATGAGTCTCCCTGTCTTATTCTTCTTCTTTAGCCCATTTCTATCCAACTTTGGACATAGGTGTTCCCCAATTCTTTCCATTTCTGTCTGTCCTTGGCTGCGCTTTTCCAGTGAGTTCCTGCAGCTTTTACAATATCATCTTTCCATCGCATCTGAGGTCTTACTCTTCTACCTGTCTCGCATTATGGCCCGCAAATCTCCACTTTAACCCTGGTTTATGTTCAATTACATGTTTTACTTTTGTGTCTCTCTTATTCATTTGTTTCATTTTCTGTCTTGCAGTTTTATTCCCAACATGGATCTTTCCATTTTTCTCTTAGTTATTTCTATTTTGTTTATGGTGGCCTTTGTTAATGTCCATGTTTCTGAGCCATACATCAGAACAGGAAGGATGCACTGGTCAAATACATGGGTTTTTAGGTACTGTTGTATCTTTGTGCTCTTTAGTATCCATCTTAACTTTCCAAACGCTGCCCACGCCAATCTGATTCTTCCTTGTACTTCAGTTGGTTGGTTCTCTTTATTAGCTTTGATTATTTGACCCAGGTATTAAGACCGTGCAAGTTCGGAAGAGTGACACCTGGGTTCATAGCTCAGCAACAATTTTAGCACTTTTAATTATATTGGCCAATTATATTAGTCCTGGTTACTGGATAATTGTCAAGGCCATGGCCCAAAAAAGATTAAGAAGAAAAAGTAAGATTGAAGTTATGTTATTAAAAGGTAAACATTTTACTTATGTAGTAAATAAAATTAATTATTAAAATGCAGTATTACAAGCAAAATACAATTAAAAATTCACTTTAATAATTGTATATCATCAATATTGTGGAGCAGCATATAATTTACAGTAGGTATGAAATATACGTCAATTTGACAATTTCAATTGACAATATGAATTATTTAAGAAATATGTTAAGAAAGTTGCAAAATTTCTCCGTTACTCGCGCACGATCGTTTCTCGTATCCCCTCCAAGTACTTGCACACAGCGAATATATATTCGTCATCAACCTCAATATTTACGTTATTTATAATTATTCTGTCATTTGTACAGTCGGAAAAATGAAAGAATACCCATGAACGATCACATCAATCACTTATTTTGTATTTGCTGTCTTTTCTATAAATAACAAACGTTTTGTTTTATGATTATTGCATGATTTTTGTTTTACTCATGTTTATTTTTAATCCTATCTTCTCTGATGCTTGTTCTAGATGAGTCAGCATTGTGGCTAGTTCTTCTTGGTTGGTTGTAATAAGAACAACATCATCGCAAAATCTCAGGTGATTGTGATTTTTTTTTCGTTTATGTTGATACCCATGTCTTCCCATTCTAGTTCTTTAAAGACGTCTTCCAGAGCTAAGGTGAAGAGTTTTGGGGATACTACATCTGTCTTATTCAGCCTTTGACTAAAAGTTCAGTAGATTGTCCATCTATTTTGACTTCCATTTTGTTATTTTTGTAGATGTTTTCAATAGTTTTTATGATGGATTACATCTTTGTGTCTTACCCTGTCAAATAGACAATGCGAAAACGGCGGCTTCGTTGGAAAAAATATTCCCATGAGATTTTTTTTGCATAATCACATTCGTGAGACACCCCAAAATAAGGTTCAAGAAGTCGCCCAGGCGAAAAGTGGTCCCAATTTGTGGTCACGATTTTTTTTAACAAATTGCAAAAAATCAATATTTTCGGGTCATACAATTTTTTTTTTGACAAAAAAGGTCTCTTGTAATTTTTCTCTAAAGTTGATCGTTTTCGAGTTATAAGCAATTTAAAATTGAAAAAAAAAACGAAAAATGGCGATTTTCAAGGATAACTCAGTTAAAGATTATCTATTATTATGAAAGTCAGAAAGTGACTAAATCAAAGTTTAAAGCCTCCCCCCCCCTCACAAGATCTTGAAGAAATTTTTGTCATTAGGTACATACTTTATTACTAAGCTATTATTTTTGATTATTAAGAATGAGCGCGATGCACGTATTAGGCGGCCGTCAATGATGAGTGCGAAAGTGCAGTACTTACAATGGTGCATCTTATTCGCACTCACATTGACGCTCGCCTCAATACGATCTACCGCTCATTGTTAATAATAAAAAATGCATGTAGGGAGGTTTAGACTTTGATTTAGTCACTTTCTTACTTTCATAATAGTAATTTTTAACAGAGGTATTAAGCCTTGAAAATGGCCATTTTCGCGTTTTTCAAATTTTAAATTGCTTATAACTCGAAAACGATCAACTTTAGAGAAAAATTACAAGAAATCTTTTTTGTTCAGAATGGTCCAAAAAACCTAAAAAAAATTGTCCGGGCCGAAAATATTGATTTTTTGCAATTTGTTTAAACAAATTGGGACCACTTTTCGCGTGGGCGACTTCTTGAACCTTATTCTGGGGGTGTCTCACGAATCTGATTATGCAAAAAAATCTCATGTCAATATTTTTTCCAACGAAGTCGCCGTTTTAGCCTTGTCTAAAATGCTTTCTTCAAGTCAATCAGACATAGAAATGCTGGTCTATTATACTCTAGTGATTTCTCAGAAAGTTGCTTTATGATGAATATTACGCATACACGATCTTCCAGTACGAAAACCTCTGCTATAAACTTTTATCTGCTAAACTTATCCTCTGATTCATTATTCTTTGTAGAATTTTAGTTGTAAGTTTTAGGGCAGTATTTAACAAGTTGATACATCTATAATTTTCTTGTTGCTCTTTATCTCCTTTTTTGAATAGTAGAATTTTGTGTTATATAATTTTGTTAATTGTTCTGTCATTGCTGTTCCACAATATTTCAGTAATTCGTTTGGTATTCTGTCTTTACCTGCAACTTTTGCATTCTTCAGCTTTTCAAGTGTTTTTTGAACTTCCTGTGTACTTGTTATTAACTTCTTCATTTGTGTTAATTTCTGGTGTTTCCGGTTCTAGCGTAATTTGTTCTTCCTCTGCATAGAGCTTTTTTAGATATATCCATGTATCCTTTTCTGTGTTTTGGCCCTATTATAGTTCCTTTACCTCTGTTCTTTGACCTCTTATAAAGTGCCATATTTCCTTTTGCAGACCATAAAAGAGAGCTCTTATTAATTGATAAATTTTGATACAGGAACAGAGTCATATTTAATATAAAGTGAGTTGTGGTGGTATTTGATTAATAAAATGGTACCCTAAGGAGCTTTGTTTAATTTAGGAATTTTGACACAGGAATATGAACTAACGGGTTCGGTTCCTTATATTCAGGGTGGCAGTGGCGTGCGGTGACTTTTTCTAAAGGGGAAGCGACTCAATAAGGATATAAAAATATTTTCTTAAGGGTCGAGGGTCGAGCCACTTCCCACCTGATAACACTCTGATACGCTATAGGGGCTCTCTATCAGAAAAGTGCTTATGTGAGACGTCCTGGGTACAAGGAGTCACACACTAAATCCTACCCCGATCAATGCGTGATGCACTCTATTGCCGCTATTTTTAGTGACTATAGTGACCTATCATTGATCTGTATTGCTTGCTCGGGCCTTAAGTCCTCGCTCCGGGCTTCGTTTCCTAAAGAAGAGATCTATTAAAATGTTTTTTTTTTAATTCCGAGGCATTTTCCACAACACACAACTTTCAACAATATGACACTTATTTATACTTGAGCTCTATTCTCCTATCAACTTCTGATAATTGTTGAATTCGGTCTTTTTCAATGGACTTGTAAAGTCTGTCTTCGCTTGTTGAATTTCTTGTAAAACTTTTAATGCATTTTAATACTGAAAAACTTCGTTCAACTGATGCACTTGTGACTGGGATAGTTTGTAGTAATTCACACAACTTGGACACTTCACACAGGGACATTTTAAACCAGTAAGTTATAAGAAATACCCAGATTTCTGAGTATATCTTTATCACTAATGTGAGTTGTTTCATAAACAACACTTAACTTATAATGCAAAGCTGGCATATCAAAATATTTTCATTATTTAATCGTAGTGAAATAAATTCCTCTGTGGGAGATTTTGATGAATTATAATTAGAAATATTAAATAAGAATATATTATATAATTCTACAAATTTTAATTCTTTAAAATTTTGAAAGCGAAAATTCATTTTTTGTAGAATGTTATCAAAAGGTCTCTCTGTTGTCGACATGATCAATCTTCATTCTTTTTCTTTCATGTTCAAACCCCATATTTTCAGTTTTATCCCAAATATTTTTAAACTGCTCTCGTTTTTTAATTATCGTATTAATAAAGTCATCAATTTCTCTTATACAAAATGCAATGTCAATTGACTTCATCTGTAAAATGTCAAATAAAAGATCAGTAAAAGGAAAAATCTCTGCAAAAAATTTAAATCGAAATATTCTTTAAGCGAATGTATGTACCTAAGCACCCCTTAGAAGCAGTAACAGTCAGAGCATCCCACTCTTGGAAGGCGATCGAACGATCGCTTCTGCAGGGTACCAAAATTCGCGCGACTAGTGGGTGCCGTCATTGAACCCTGACCAATTTTTATACGGGACAACTGCATGACAAGCGGCGATTTTGAGATGCGCTTCTGTCAGGGGTGGACCGAGTAGTTGAATTGTGTGCATAGTGCATATTGAGTTCCTTGCTATGCGATTAATTTTTAATATTTTTCAATGCTTATTGCCTAGGTAATACTATGTAGATTACTGGGATTGGGGAACATTTTTGATAATTAAATATTAGTTAATAATGTATTTTGTTATATCGAAGTATATAATAGGGAAGCGGTGCTTCCCCCGCTTCCATGGACCGCACGCCTCTGCAGGGTGGTAAAATTAAAATTTGTCATGCATCAAAAAGTCTCTAAAATATATTTTTTGGCAAATTTGGTCACCGATGTGCTCCTTAACATACGAATAGTTTGCCATAAACTAATTTAAACAATGGCAAGGACTATATCAGCCAGTCACAACATGAGTAATAATAATAATAATATCGTATGGCATTTTTGTCGGGGAGATCTTTCGGATTGTTCCGGCGCCATTTACATCTTTAACCCATTTCAAGTTTTTTTTTTATTTAACCTTCCAATTTATTTACAATCTGTAAAACAAGTTACAATGAGTAAATGTTGTGACCACTAGTGTAGGTGACTTTTGGAGAAAATGATTCATTAATCATTTTCTTTACAAATATTTTACATAGATATAAAATTGTTTGTCTCTGGGAATTACGGCACATATATAACTAAAATCGCGATGGTAAATCACTAGGTGTATTTCGTCTAAGTCTTCGTCTGACTGGTTGTCTCATCAGGTTTCTGGTTAGTACATTTGGATGTTGTGTCAGTCTGTTTTCGTATTTCTGTGCGAAGTTAGTAATTTCTTCTTTTACTGTTGCAATTTCTAGATCGCGTCTAATAATATTATTTGCAACATACCATGGGGCATTTGTGATTATTCGAAGAACCTTCGACTGGAACCTCTCCAAGATTTCGATATTGGAGTTTGATGCAGTACCCCAAAGTTGGATTCCGTAACTCCATATTGGCTTCAAAATTGCTTTGTAGACAAGTACTTTATTTTTCATCGAAAGTGATGATTTGTGACCAATCAGCCAGTAAAGATTGTGTAATTTGAGACCAAGTTGTTTACGCTTCATAAAAATGTGTGTTCTCCAGTTTAATCTTTGGTCTAGGTGCATTCCAAGGTATTTGACTGTTGCTTGCTGTTTTAGTTGGTGGTTGTTGATATATACAGGCGGACAGTGACCTTTACGGTTTGTGAAGGTAATACCATTTCAAGTAACTAGTGTCGATTTACGCTAGCCCAGGGGAACCGATGGCTTAATGTGCTCTCCGAGGCACGCTACAACATGACTAATATATCAAGAAGAATAAACATTTTTTGACCGTAAAGTCTATAAAATATCAATAACGAAGAAAAGTTAGTTCAGTTGAGATGTAATTTAAGTACCTACTGAAATTAAAAAGATGGTACTAAGCTGAGGTAAGCTAAGTATAACTCTTTTCAGCATCATAGGTGTGTTCAAAAACGTTGTAACATCACTGGAGACTTTTTTCTTTTCTTTAATATTAATAATACGACTACCTTGGTATCACCATAAAAGGGAAAACTCTCACACAAGTAGAGTTGACAATGGAAGAGGTACGAAACATGATATCAACTTGCTAACAAGCCAAACTCATTAAAAACAAACCCTGCTAAAACCTAAGTATGTGCATTCCATCTCAACAAACATTTGGCACATGTAAAACTGAATGTATTATTGTGTTTCAATTTATCAATCAAAGATAGAATAAAATTTTTTATTTTTTTAATATAACGCGGGCACATAAATTTGATACACCCTGTATATTGATTTATAAATACATATTTATTAGACGTTAGCTTTCACGCAAGGTGGTTTCTCCGTAATGAATTTTTCCATGAAGACTTAAAGACATTTGTAAATAAAAATGAAGTGAAAGTTATTTAGGATTATTATTTTAAAAAGTTGAAAGACTGATAGGTTTTGTACACACTTGAAATGAATGAAAGAAGTACATTAAAGTGTGTAAATGTATTTTAATTTCCTTAGCTAAGCGCTTTCGACATAAAAGTCATCTTCAGAGCTAATGCTACAATAAAAAGTTAAAACAATAAGTAAAAAGATGTTCTAAGTACAAAGTTTTTTAACTTAAGTCAATATATAAAAAGTACCGGCTACTTAGGATTGTATTTTCTTGCATCGCATTAAGAAATTTCAAAAATTAGCAAAAAAAAATTTCCTAATGCGATGCAAGAAAATACAATCCTAAGTAGCCGGTACTTTTTATATATTGACGTAAGTTAAAAAACTTTGTACTTAGAACATCTTTTTACTTATTGTTTTAACTTTTTATTGTAGCATTAGCTCTGAAGATGACTTTTATGTCGAAATCGCTTAGCTAAGGAAATTAAAATACATTTACACACTTTAATATACTTCTTTCACTTCTTTCATTTATTATTTTAAACCGATTGTTTATTACGGGAAAGGTAGAAGCCATAGGTAATTAGTTCTTAGAAAATTAAGGTAAAGAAAGTTTGGAATTTTAATCTCTTTTTGTTTAACCCCGAGTAAATTTTGTAGAATTTCCCGAAAGTAATTATTATGATGGTAGGAGTATTTTTGAAAGTATGAGTGGTTTTTTCGAATGAAAAAAAGAGTGGGGAAGAAGAAATGTCTCTGATTGGTTTGGCAATTTGGAATGGGAAGGAGAGAAGGTTGAATTTTCAGATAGTTTTGGAAAGAGGGATTATTGTGTAACCGGCATCCGAAAGGAGCAGTCAAAAGTTTTCGTGAGTAGTTCAAAAGCAAGTACTAGTGGTGGTTTTGAGAGTGAGAGTAGCTGAAAAGTGGAACGAGAGACAAATCAAATCGAGAAGAAATACCTCTTTGATTCTGTAAAGTCTAAGAGGGTAAGTTACAAGAATTATCGTTATTAAAATTATTTGTGACACCAAGTAAAAAAAGATACTTGGGTCTCAGGAGATTATTGTTGAGAGAAAGAGAGGAGAGAGTTTTGGAGTTATTGAACGAGTACTGGCAAAAAGAGGCCTGGCTTGTGTTTTGGAGCAATAGTGGCTGGTATCCTGCTGGATTGTTTGCTGAGAACGGAGAGGGCTTTGATTGGTAGCCTAACATAATCAACAAGGAGGAGCTGTTTGGGTCAAGAGGAGACATCATTGTGTGTGAATCAAAAAGGTCAGTCAATAACATAGGGGAACACGGGGCGGAATGGCACGTCTAATGTTGATGCCTTGGCTAGTCAACAAGTTTTTATTGAAAATGAAAACAAAGTGCAGAAATTAATTAATCAATTATTCTTAAAGATACTAAATAGAATAAAACTTTATAAAAAATAAAGATAGTTGACAATTTTACTTAATACGAAAAATAGTTCACTTTTCCCGTTCCGCCCCGTATGTGGGGCAGAACGGGATTTATTTTTTTTTATAGGTTTTAATGAATACAGTCATAAGAAAAGCATGGAAAAAAGTATAATTAGTGGGAAATAACTTTTATTAATATTACGCCTAACACAATTTTTAATTCACACATAATTCACAGATGAAAACTGATTCATCATCCTCACTATCTACGTCTGCACAAGAATTATGTGCCCAACTGTAGGACGATGAGCATGCTACCCATCCTTCATTGGAAGTTGAATAGAAGTCTTGGCAGTATAAACACTCGGCATCATCTTCAGTGTCACTGGAATCAGAGTCTCTTGTCTTTTCTTTCAGACCTTTATTTAACAACACTCTCTTCTTTTTAACCACTTTCTCTTTAGTGGCTTTACTTCCGTCTTTACTGAAGCTGACTTTTCTTTTTACTCGCTCTACTTTTTTAGCCGCCTTAGTTTTTGTTTCTTCCTTGGCCTTTTTCAACTCTTCGAAATATGGCGATAAAGTCAGAATTGCTGTTTTTCCTTTTTTTCGAGAAGTTCTTTTCTTATTCTGTTCCACTTTCGGTATCGGTAGAACATGTTGAGGAGAAGCAGTCGGAAATGACGTTAGGTTACTTGTAGCTGAAGGAATTTGAACAGGATCTGGCATCCATGAACACTGAGGAAGAACGGGTAGGTGTTCACCGTTAGATGCTGGTGTTTTAGAGTTTGTTCCGATGAGTTCAGTGGTGGCATCATTTTGACTAATTTGTTCCTCCTCGGCTACTTCATTTGTCGTTGACAAATCATTGGCATTTCTGGGCTCCAAATTATCATCTATTTCTATTTGAATATCTGTTGGTGCAGATGGAAGGAAATCGTCTTCAGTAAATGCATTAACATCTAGAGGCCAAATTGCTGTTTTCTTGAAGCCGTTCAGTGCTGTTTTCATTGTAGCTGCATTAATAAATGCAGTTCCAAACAACGATGCAATCTGAAATAAAGTCACTACTTTTCCAGGGTTTGATCTTAACCATCTTCGCACTTCCTCTTCATAATAAATACTAATAGGCCTCATCAGTGAAACATCTAAAGGCTGAAGACGGGGCTGAACAGTGGGGAGGAAAGCAGAGCAATATAACTCCGTTATCTCGAGCAAGATCAATGAGTTCAATGTTCTTCGTATGTGTCGAATTTCCGTCGAACAGAAGCAAAACAGGAGCATCTTTTGTGGCCTTAGAAAAATATATAAATTTTTTAAACCAACTGACAAACGTTTCGGTTGTAATCCATCCCGAGTCGGAGACATCTGCCCAACCTCCAGGTGGCAAACCCAACTCGAACTCTTGCTGCTTCCGTTTCCTGGGGAAAATTAACATCGGGGCCATGTAAGATCCACTGGCAGAAAAACACAACTCCACAGTCACAGTTTCACCTCTCTCAGATGATGTTAGCGTGCCTACCTGCCGTTTCCCTTTCGTTGCTATGATTTTGGAATGTCCTTTTGGATTCACGCTAATGCCGGTCTCATCACAATTAAAGATACGATCAGAATTCAGTTTATATTTATCAATGCATTCTTTTAGAAGAGTTTGGAATTGTGCTACAGCTACCCGATTAAAGCCCATCGCACGAGCTCCAGAGGTTGCCTCAGGTTTTCTTATACTTAAATCGGGATGTCTCTTCAAAAAGCCATTAATCCAGTCTTGTCCTGCTGTTTGATTAATTTGGTTAAAATTATGAACGATTCCATTGCGGTGTGCTAACTGATACGCTAGCCTGCGTAAATCTTTCATGGATAATCCAAACAATCTTTTTTCTATGTTTTTAACGTAATTAGCAATTGCTAACTCCTGCTGTTCATTGAAAATACACGTAAATTTTCCTGACTGTTTGTTAATGCGAAATTCCGGACTATCCCGCTTTTTCTTCACATATCGAGCCAATGTTGATTTTGGTACACCATATTGAGACGAGGGGTCTAGGACGTTTCATCGCCGCCGTTTCGATGCCGCCAGTTCGATGCCGATGCCGACCGATTCATCGCCAGTCGATTAATCGCTATCTGATATATTTCCGAATTTTCGACAGTTACAATTATTAGTTATTTTTAGTATTAATTAGGAATTCTAGGAAATGCGAGATATGACTGCGATGAAATGGACTGGCGATGAACCGGCGGCATCGAAACGTCCCATTCCGTGAGACGAGGCTTTGTCTAAACTTGTATTACCGTCAATTACTGCGGATATTGCCTGTTCCATAGAATCTATAGGCCAACTTTGTCTCTCTGTTTTTCTAACATAGTTTCGCACCATCTGTAACAAGAAAGCTTGAAGGTAGTTTTTTCTTAAGCAACAAAAGATAAAGCGGGGCGGAATGAGACATGTCTCATTCTGCCCCGTACCGTTCTGCCCCGAAGTTCGTTATTTTGAATTTCAAAGTTTTGTGAGGTTATATAGCAATATTTTAAAGAACTATGGGGGTTCACAGCAAGCTAAAATGTCTATTTTAATAGTACATAATGCTGAATAAGCAATAAGAAAAATTTAACCACCTACCTTCAAATCTGAAATGGACAAAATATGCAACAAAACAACTGAAATTCACAAATACGTTATAAATACCACCTTCGCTTCGCAGTGAACAATGGCGACTACCAGATACAGAACTACTCATCGGAGCGTAGCTTACTACCAAATATCGTAGATGGCAGCATAATACACACTTCAAAAAATACAAATCTCGTTCTGCCCCGCCGGTCCATTCCGCCCCGTATTCCCCTATGTGATAGATTTTCTTTATAATCAGAAGTTATTTTTTTTACGTAAAAGCATATGCATTTAAGATTCCAACATTTCAAAAATTTAATAGGAAGTATAAGTAATTTTGCGAATACCAAATTTTTTTGTTTAGCTTGTTTTATTAATGGTATCAAGAACAAAGCGATAAATATTTTTTTGAATTAGATTAATTTATATGATAAAGGTTTCATTTGGACAATTATGCCCACAGAATTTAATTGATAAATTTACAGAGCGTTGCTTTTGATAATAAAGGTATTTGTATGTGTTTATTTATGTTATTTCTATTTATTTCCTTTTCCTATTTTTATCCCGATAAAGATCAACTAAGAGATACTGAAGCCACGAGAAAGGATAAGTATAATCTAATTTAATTATTTTTTTATGACAAAAAGGCACCCTGAGAATTTTTATTAATTTTTATGTATGATTTGCGACAATTAAATAATTAATCAAATAAATAATAATTAATATCAAACTAATAGAAAGCAGATCATAACAACATGGCGAACCAACGTAAGGTAGTAAAGTATCTCTGGTTGTGAATTTGAAAGGATAGGAAACGGAAAAACAGGTGAAGGAAAATTTATTTGCCCGTCGGAATAAGTTGATATATTTACAATTTATGAAATATTTTGTTTGAGTTATTTTTTTTATCTAGGTACAGTTTTACAGATTTATTTTATTTTTGATCGATTTGAATTTTGAGAAATTTGAAAATTTGTATGATAAATAAATTGATTATATTAGGGAGAGAAAAATTTTCGTCTCTACAGCATACAAGATATTTTCGAATTTCGTATCAGGCGGGGAGAAAATTTTAACTACATGCCGACCACCAGAAGCAAAAGCAAAGAAAACAAAAACAAGAGGAACATTTGGAACAAGAAGAACATATAGAATAAGAAGACATTTTCGAAACAACAATCATGGCAACCGAAAAACAGGAATTATCAGGAATAGATAAATTATTACAACTGATGCAACTCCAGTCACAAAAAATGGAAGAAAATCAAAGGGAAACACAACAAAAAATGGATAAAAATCAGGAAGAAACATAAAAGAAAATGGATAAAGTGGATCAAAGAATGGATGAAACACAACAAAAATTGGATCAAAAAATGGATGAAACACAACAAAAAATAAAACAAGCAATAGAAGAGAACAACAAGAAAATGGAGGAACGCATAGGAAAGTATGAAAAGGAAGTAAAAGGATGTTTGACAATGATCAAGAACGAGATGGGACAACAAGCGACAGAGATTAAAGAAATCAAAATCAAAATAAAGGAGATAAACAATTGCCAGAAAAAGAAACTAGAAAATTTGGAAACCAAATTTGAAAACGCATTACAAGAGGACAGGCGAGAAATAGAAAGAAAAATGGAGGAAATCAGAAATCAACAAAATTCCGGAGAAAGAAGGGAAACGATTATCCATAGTACAGAGGATGTGAAATGAGATTTGGCGGGGATGTAAAAAAATTACACCCAGTAATTTTCATAAATGATTTAAAAAAGAAAGTACAATACATCGGTAACTTCGAAACAGCCAAAGAAACGATAAGGAACCATCTTAAAGATGAGGCGAGTTTATGGTTTGATAGCAAAGAAGAAGAATTGGACAATTGGCATAAATTCGAACAAAAGTTCCTGAGTTATTTCTGGGGAAAAATACAACAGATGGAAATAAACAAGGATTTGCAAAATTGGAGGTACCATGATAGAATGAGTATTTCAGAACAAACATACGCGCTACAATTAGGGTAGGTGGGGGCAAAGGTACGCACGGGGCAAAGGTACGCACTTACATTTTTCAGTAACTTCTTATATGTTGGCGACAGCATCTTGTTGCATATGTGTGTACTACTCAGTAGCATTGGATGAGAAACTTTGGCGCAATCAGGGCGAATATAACAACAAAAATGAGGTAAAAATGATTTTTGTACCTTTTGATCTAATTTTTCTTAAAAATTGATTGAGTCCAATTCTTAATCTTTCAAACTCAGATTATTATTGGTTAGGCATGTTGAAAGTTTATTGTTAGAAGACTTCTTCCACATGACAGTTTGAAGTTCACATGTGCATAGTTTGATATTGAGGTTAGATATATTATTGGTTGCCGGATGGGGCAAAAGTACTCCCACAAAATGCACACAAACGAGGGAAACGTCCGCAGTGCGTACCTTTGCCCCCAGTGAGGTAGACTTGGCAAATGCATGTTTCAAGTCAATCTTCAAAATGAATATCAAGTTGAGCTTGATAATCTATCAGCTACTTTTATCTTAATTGCAAAATGTCCCAAATCCGCAAAAGTACGCACATGCGTACTTTTGCCCCATTGAGTGGGGCAAAGGTACGCATTTACATTTTTTTTTTCAAAAAGTTATCAACACTACAAAAATGATATTGAAGAATTTCCACTTGCCTAATATGATTACAAAATGTATCAATTTCACTTTCATCTATACTCCGTGCCAATTCAAGCATTAGGAGATTCACTAGAGATGAAAATTTAGAAAATGCGTACCTTTGCCCCCACCTACCCTATACAACAAATGCAAAACATCTACACTACAATTATTCGTCCGAACAGATAGTAGAACTGATAGCCAGACATTTTGAAGATACCTTAGAAGATCACATAACGTTACAAAACTACAAAGATATCGACAGTTTGTGCCAATTTTTACAAATACGAAAAGCAAGAATGAGAGAAAGAGAAATAAGAAGATCTCAAGAAAATTATAGACAATGCGAAAATCAAGACTATAGATATAGAAGACAAAACTTTAGGAGATAGATGTACAAGAAGAGAATTTATTCCGAGGAGTGAAAACGAAAATAGAGACAATGGAAGAGGAAACTATGAACAAAGAAATCGGCAATGGAACGAAGACAGATATCGAGAAAATCAAAATAGAAATAACACCCGCACATATCAAGAACACAGAAATGATAATAGAAGGAATGAACAGGAAAATCGTGGAAACCGATACGGGTCCGACAGACCAAGAGAAAATAGAAGAGCGGTAAACAATACGCAAATAGGTGAATATGAGGATGAGAGACAAAGCGACGGAAGAAGAAGCGAAGAAGAACAGCAAGCGTCTTTTCACGAAGGCGCTCACTAAACACAAAAGAACAAACAGGAATTTTTTGTCACCCGAAGAAATTTATTAAATTGGCAGGAAATAATGATAAAAGAAGTGGAGTAACTTTAAAATTTGTAGATGGTTTTATCAATGAAAAACCTATTAAAATTATGATTGATACTGGTTCGGAAATTACATTGATTAACAGGAAAATAATAGAAGAGGTTGATTTAACGAATTTAATTTACAAAATTCCCAGGGTAAATTTAGTGGGCGCAAATAAACGGACTTTGGCAACAATAAATGAAGGAATACGAATAAGGGTTCGATTGGGCAAGAAATTTTATGCACTACAATGTGTTATAATGCCGAACATGATATGATCGTAGGAGTGGATGAATTGTCAGAAAAACATGTGGTGATAGATTTCAAAAATAACACGATGAAAATAACAGAGGAAAAAGAAGAAGAACAGGACATTCTGGAAATGTACAAGGAACATGAGAAACGGAAAAAGGATAATTTAGACAAAAAACAAACGGTGGAAATGAATTTGGCAATGAAGCAAGGACAGAAAAGAAAGAGGAGAAAGCAAAAGCAGCAGAAGATAAGTAAAGAAAATCAAGCCTGGGATTACTCGAAAAAAGAGATGAGCCCAGAAGAAGAAAAAGGAGTGACAAAAGAAAAAGAAGCTTGGGATTCCTCAAAAGAAGAGATGAACCCAGAAGAAGAAAGAAGATTGACACAAGAAAATGAAGCTTGGGATTCCTCAAAAGAAGAGATGAGCCCAGAAGAGGAAGAGATCAGAATAGAAAAAGAAGGCGAAAAAGATATACCATTGAAACTGTGGTATTTGAAGAAGAAGTATGCAAAATGGAGGAGGCAGAATACACAATAAACATGTGTAAAGAATCGGAAGAAAACGAAAGAAAATTGATATGTGGAGAAGAAAAGGAGAAGGAACTGCGTGTAATATTGAGGGAGTATGAAAATTTAATAAATGAAGAAAACACAGTAGCCAAAAAGTATGAACATTCATTTGAGGTTAAAGTCTTAGGAAATTTTCGATCGAAATCTTACGCAATCCCACATAAGTACAGACACTGGGAAAAAGGAAGCAATTGTTTTTCAGATGGGACTCAATATTTTGACACAATAGAAAAGTGTTGTTGTCGAGAGAAAATAATTTTTTTTGTTGCACTTATTAATAACGATTTTATCTCAAAACAAGGCGGGGATATTATTGTGTTTCCATTTATCAATCAAAGATAGAATAAAAATTTTTTACTATAACGCGGGCACATAAATTTGATACACCCTGTATATTGATTTATAAATATTTATTAGAAGTTAGCTTTCACGCAAGGTGGTTTCTCCGTAATGAATTTTTCCATGAAGACTTAAAGACATTTGTAAATAAAAGTGAAGTGAAAGTTATTTAGGATTATTATTTTAAACCGATTGTTTATTACGGGAAAGGTAGAACCCATAGGTAATTAGTTCTTAGAAAATTAAGGTAAATAAAGTTTGGAATTTTAATCTCTTTTTGTTTAACCCCGAGTAAATTTTGTAGAATTTCCCGAAAGTAATTATTATGATGGTAGGAATATTTTTGAAAGTATGAGTGGTTTTTTCGAATGAAAAAAAGAGTGGGGAAGAAGAAATGTCTCTGATTGGTTTGGCAATTTGGAATGGGAAGGAGAGAAGGTTGAATTTTCAGATAGTTTTGGAAAGAGGGATTATTGTGTTACCGGCATCCGAAAGGAGCAGTCAAAAGTTTTCGTGAGTAGTTCAAAAGCAAGTACTAGTGGTGGTTTTGATAGTGAGAGTAGCTGAAAAGTGGAACGAGAGACAAATCAAATCGAGAAGAAATATCTCTTTGATTCTGTAAAGTCCAAGAGAGATTAAGTTACAAGAATTATCGTTATTAAAATTATTTGTGACACCAAGTAAAAAAAGTTACTTGGGTCTCAGGAGATTATTGTTGAGAGAAAGAGAGGAGAGAGTTTTGGAGTTATTGAACGAGTACTGGCAAAAAGAGGCCTGGCTTGTGTTTTGGAGCAATAGTGGCTGGTATATCCTGCTGGATTGTTTGCTGGAGAATGGAGAGGGCTTTGATTGGTAGCCTAACATAATCAACAAGGAGGAGCTGTTTGGGTCAAGAGGAGACATCATTGTGTGTGAATCAAAAAGGTCAGTCAATAACCTATGTGATAGATTTTCTTTATAATCAGAAGTTAATTTTTTTTACGTAAAAGCATATGCATTTAAGATTCCAACATTTCAAAAATTTAATAGGAAGTATAAGTAATTTTGCGAATACCAAATTTGTTGGTTTAGCTTGTTTTATTAATGGTATCAAGAACAAAGCGATAAATATTTTTTTGAATTAGATTAATTTATATGATAAAGGTTTCATTTGGACAATTATGCCCACAGAATTTAATTGATAAATTTACAGAGCATTGCTTTTGATAATAAAGGTATTTGTATGTGTTTATTTATGTTATTTCTATTTATTTCCTTTTCCTATTTTTATCCCGATAAGGATCAACTAAGAGATACTGAAGCCACGAGAAAGGATAAGTATAATCTAATTTAATTATTTTTTTTATGACAAAAAGGCACCCTGAGAATTTTTATTAATTTTTGTGTATGATTTGCGACAATTAAATAATTAATCAAATAGATAATAATTAATATCAAAGTAATAGAAAGCAGATCATAACAGTATCTTGGGAAGGACAACACTTGGACATGCTGATAAGCTCAAATATCTTGGAGTCGTAATAGACAGGTCACTAACATATAAATTCCACTGTCAGAGTACAAGACAAAAGGTTACTACTACGAAAAGGTTTGATGAATCACCAGGAACCAACTGGCTCAAATCAAGGAAAAGGTGCATCAGAAACGTACTGTTCAAACCACCCGTACTGTTCTCTGTTCTCCCTATACCCGTGACCACCTTATGGAATGAATCTGGACTGGAGAACCTGCAGACACTCAACCGCATACGCACTGGTGTTGCGCCTGTAAAACAGAAAATCATTAAATGGGTTATAAAGACAGGTAACAATGCACTTTGTGAATGTGGGGAAATACAGAATGTGGAGCACCTGAGAGTATGCAGACTTTGCTCATTACAGTGCACCCTCGATGGTTTATGGGTCTCAAATACAAAGGGTGTAGACATAGCTCGATACTGGACAGAAAAGCTGTAGTTAGGTCCAGACTCGAAGGAGAGTAAGTTAATAAACTTATAATACCATTTTTCACTGATAGCCTGTATCTCGCTAATATGAGGAGCCATCAATGATTTAATTAGGTGATGGTTACTTTAACAAAAAAATAAGTCATGACATCTTACGTACTTTTTTCTACCTCCACTAGTTTTTGATATATCATGCAAAATGTACTAATTTGGGACAATATCTCCCTTTACAATATCTCCATGGCTGATTTCACCAATGACGAATAGACTTATTCGTCATATTTGCTGAATAAACTTATTCAACCAATAAACTGACACATCTATGTTAAATTAATGTCAAATAACATTCTATTTATGAAATAACTATTTACTCTTTTAGTACGTTCTTTAACGGTAAAATATTGCAAAACCTCTATATTTTAAACAACTGATTAAATTGACATGAAATTTGGCATACCTACACATAGCTAATAAGTAAAAGAAAAAAAGTGATATTGTGCCAATGTGTGCTACGGCCCTGGGGGGTGAGTTTCACCCCTTCTCGGTGGTGAAAAAATATATGTCCAAAATAAGTCCGGAATTCGATAAACTGACTAATTCTAAGCGACTTTTGTTCTATAGAGTTTCTTCACCAAGACAAAATGACTAATTTTGAGCAACTTTTGTTCCATAGAGTTTTTTCGGTAAGTCAATACTTTTCGAGCTATTTGCGAGTGAATATGTTCATTTTTTAACAAAATAACCACGTTTTTAGATGGTTTTCCGCAAATAACTCAAAAAGCAAGTATTTTGTCGAAAAAAATATTCTTAATAAAAATACAACTTATAAAAAAGTGGAAAAAATGGTGCATATAAGAAGACTGTAGGCCTAGTAGAAGCAAAGTTGTAGCTAATGAAAAGTAGGTTCTTATTCGTCAAATTCCAAATCGAATATTTCATCGAGAAATAACCAAGAAACGGAACACTTTTCGGGGAACACTCTATACAACTTTTTTAAAGTGTTTAAAAAAAGGTTTATTTTTGTTTTTTAAAAAAACTTATAACATTAAAAGTAAGTGAGTTACGATCAAAATATTGTTGGTCCCTTTTATTTTTTGGTAAAAAGAATCGCGAAAAGCACCCCCTAATTAGCATCCCAAATAAAATTAATCGTTAACGCTTCACAAGTTACTTTGTTTATTTATACGATCTGTAAGTTTCATCAGTTCAAAGTGCTTATTTTTGAAAAGGCTGTAGTTAAAATGGCTTGAACGAGTCACTAATCCCGAGTGTATGCAAACTTTGAACAGCCATAGCATAACCAATTTTTGTCTAACAGGAAAACAATAAATCCAAAATATCAAGGAAAGCAAAACATACATTTTATTACTCCTTAAGATTTTTGGTATTGCTAATAATTTTTAAGTTATTTTGAAGAAAAGCATTTTTTTCAAAATTAAAAATTTTAAAAATGTTATTTTAAAACCAATTTTTTTCAAAAATAAGCATGCTGAATCGATGAAACTTATCATATAAACACAACATAAATAAAGCAACTTGTGATGTGGTAACAATTAATTTTATTTAAGTTGTTAATTAGGGGGTGATTTTCCCTATTTTTTTGCCAAATCAAAAGGGACCAACTGTATTTTGAGCGTAACTTGCTTATAATTTGATGCTAGAATCTTTGTTTTATAAAAATAGAAATAAAACTTAAACTCATACCGTAAAATGGGGTGTAGTTGACCGTTTTTCAACTTCAACTAAAGATATTTTCTAGATAACAAAATTAAATGTATCATATATTTTTGCATAATATGTATTCTTTGGTATAGGTGTTAACTTTAATTTTAGTAGAAAAAACAACGGGTATTTTAAAAAACCAAACTTAGAAAAAATAAATTGCTTCTTTGGTCAACTTCACCCCGAACGGGGTGAAGTTGACTGTCTATGGTTTTACTTAATACAAACGATTTTTAGTTAAGGGGTGAAGATAAACACATTAAAATGATTTTAAATTATAATAAACATTTTAATCAAATTTTTATTACATAAAGAAAGTTACTTATTTAAAATTATATGCAGACATGTCCAAAACAAAAAACAGCTCGCCTCTTCGGCAAATTTTTGGCGCATTTAATAATTTTATGTTACTTAGAGGAACATTGTCTTCGTCAAGAATATCAGGCCATATAAATTTTCCCAATTTTGAGAGTTTTAGGAAATTAACATTAGCTTTATCATCTTTAATCGCTGAAATTTGTCCTGCAAAATGTTTAATATTCTTCTTAGTTTGATATTCTATTACAACCCATGAATTTGCTTCTATATTATTAACGTGAAAGTATTCTGTTTCCTCAGCAATATTACTTTGAATGTCTGCAAGTTCTTGGTCTTCTTTCCTTATGCTTATACACCCTCAGCATTTTACAAATTTATTGTCGATAAGTAGGTAATTATCTTTAAAAATATTTTACGCATCAGCTCCCGTCCGCGTTTCAAACTAGAAAACAATAAAGCAGCATTGATTCAATGTAGGTCCTGCAAGTTTTGAACTGATGGACATCTTCACCCCGGCGGTCAACTTCGCCCCAAATTTAAGCGAAAAGTGCATAAGTTGACAAATTTGAAGATTACAACAAAACTTAAAAATTCATTCAAAATTAGTAACTGGTATTTTTATCTACAGTTAATGATTTGTTGAAATATTACCAACAGTTGCAAATAATATTTTTAGTATAATGATTTTTATAACAAAGTTTAAGAATATTCATTTTCTTTGTATAAAAACGTATAAAAAATTGTATAAAAACGTGTTTGTTATGTTGAAAAATGAACATAATTCACTTGCAAATAACTCAAAAAATATTGGCTTAGTGAAAAAGACGTATAGAATAAAAGTTGATTAGAATTAGGTAGTCAGTTTATCGAATTCCGGACTTATTTTGAACATATGTATTTCACCCCCGAGAAGGGGTGAAACTCACCCCCAGGGCAAAAGCACACATCGACACAATATCACTTTTTTTCTTTGAAATGTTTGCTATGCTTATGCCAAATTTCATGTCAATCCAAACGGTTCTTTATAATTTACATTAAAAACCGCCAAATAATGTACTATTTGAATAAATTGATAAGTTAATCTTTCTTTACATATCTATAACAAAGAAAATTCACCAGTTTTACTTGACATTAATCAAAATTATATTGAAACACAGTAAAGATGTAATTCACTACTAAATTTTAGTTGACGAATAACTCTTTATTGATTTACTTGTTGTTGAAACCTGACTTTAGTATGAAAACCTCATACCTATTTCATATTTCTTAGAGGAGAGATTTTAAACTGAATTTCAACATACTCAATCAAATCAAAAAAGTATCTTTACATATTTTTGATTCTGAGCACATTTAGATGGTTACAGATAAATTTTTCACATATATTTTAGGGTAAATGTATGTAGAAATACATATATTTTAGTATGTAGAAATTCAGTTTAAAGTCCCCCTGTAAAGTAAGATAGCTTTTCACACAAAGCCATCAATATGTACTTAAAATCAAGAACTTTTTCTTTTGTCGTAATAGATTACCAATTTTAATAAAAGAATACAGAAAATAATATACATATATTTCTTAATATAAAAACATATACCATAAAAAATCAATTTAGTAAAAATGGTACAACAAATATACAATTCCTAGCAGATTTTACTGTAGTCCACCTTCCACTTTTATGTTCTTTGCTGGCACTAATAAGAAGTCTCTTACCATCTGCAGTGAACTGTAAACAATTAACAAAACCTTCCACAGGTATCTGCATAAGTTGTTTGCAGGCTTTAAAGTTGTTTTCCAACTTCCACAACCTGACAAAGCCGTCTTGAGAACCTGAAGCTATCAAATCTGTATTATGGAGAGTAGTGACAGCACTTACCCAAAAGGGTATTTGTGTTTGTGAATTAACACCATGTGCATTGTTGATAACACACAAAGGTTTCTTCCTCATCATGCTCCATATACATATTTCTCCATCATCACCTCCAGAAACGAATGTATCTTCATTTATCAATTTGACATTATCGATATTTCCTGTGTGTCCATTGAATATCAATTGACTTTCTTCAGTAATTTTCCACAATCTTAAATCTCTTCCACCAGAAGAAACTAACCTGTCTTTGTAGAGAGCATCTATTGAAGATATAACATCTTGATGTCCAAACAATGTCTCCACATAAGCCATTTCATCTAAACTCCACACTTTGGCAGTCCTATCTTTAGAACATGAATACAATGTATGAGAGTCTTTTTTAAAGCAAACACCAGTCACTGAATTTTTGTGTCCTTGAAACTTCTTGATAAACTTAAAAGTATTTGGATCCCAGATATAAACATCACTGGATTTTGTACCTACAGCTAAATATTTACTATCGGATGATATTGCTAAACTCAAAATTTCACTACTGTGGCCCACTGTTTCTCCCTCAGAGTTTTTAACAAATGGAATTACACCTATTCTTTTATTATCTGATAAGGAATACTTCACCACTACTCCATCTTTACTACCAGCATAAACATATTGGTCATCAGAAGAAATACATAAACAAGTAAGGCTTTTATGTTGTTCTCTACATTTTAAAGTTAGCCGGTTCTCTTCATCTATTTGCGTATACTTATTGGCTACTTGCAGTCGTAATTTACCTGTCTCCTTCAAGTAGTCTTCCTTTAATCTCTTAGACAAGACTGCTTCATCTACTTCTTTATCTTCCCTTCTAGCCTTTTCTTCCTTTTCTATTTCTTCCAAATAAATCTTAGCTAAACGAAGCTTCTTTTCTTGCGCGGTTTCATGCTCGTCCTCTGAAAGAGATGCATCTGATACTTTATTGTTAACAAGGTCTTCATCTTCACTGCTCGTTATTTCCTCGTCCTTTTTATTCTTTATTGGTTTATCTGTTAATTTGCGTTTTTTAATCTTCGTGGCGGCATACTTTGCTCGTTTTATACCATTCTGCTGCTTGCCTTTTATAAAAAAGGACATTTTAATTCAATAAATAAAATATTTGCTTAGAAGTTTACTTTTAAACTTTCACGTGTAAAAACTTTGTAGGTTATGTTTTAAGACTAAGACAGCTGTCATTTTGCACAAACAAACGAGTTCTATGTTCTGTGAATTTTGAAAATTCACAATAGACCGTGATAGTCGTGACGTCAAAACGTCAAAAAAAGTTTTCCAAACACGTTGTGTCTAGGTACACGCTAAAATGTACGCAAATAAAAAAGTTAAACTTCATCAAGCTAGTGACTATTTAGCGTGGGCAGTGACTGTATATTTTGATACACGCTATTTTGATATGTTTAGTGTTTGTTTGATAGAAAAATATTTGTTATGACGTTTAAAAGGGCTAATTCTACCTAACTTTTTTATTTGCGTACACGGTAGCGTATACCCTAGACACAACGTGTTTGGAAAAATTTTGACGTTTTGACGTCACACTATCATGGTCCATTCATATGAGATCAAGGACAAAATAAACGCAACTGATTGGCTAACTCGTATCCCGCAAATTGTATACTTTTTAAACCTCTTGTATACAATGTACTCACCAAGAATCTCTGTAGGTACTTGTAATAAGTAATCTAAAATAAAAAATACGAATGTGATATGATATGTATATAAATTTTTTGTGAGATGTTTAAGGTGAATATCTAGGTGAACAAATATAAACAGAGAACAAACATGATTAAAATGAGCCCGCTTCATAAATAATCCAGTCATTCGAGCTGGATTCTTTAGATATTTTAAAAATGTGTATTTATCTATTGAGTGAAGTCGAAATATCAGACACGGAAATACTATCTTACTGTGCTAAATTTCAAATTCTCGAGCTCCCCGGCTCTGTGAAGCATCGCTTAAAGCAATACTTTTCCTTGTAACATGCCATTGACACTCTTATCATCATCATCAATCAGCCAATCGCGTCCACTGCTGGACATAGGCCTCCCTCAATTCATTCCAGTCTTCTCTATACCAGGCCGCTTGTAGCCAGTTTCCCTAATAGCACAAGGACGTCCAATGGACGTCCATAGGACGTCCTTCACGGACTTTAAGGACGTCCGTTTACGTCCGAGGAACGTCCTTTATACGTCCTATTTTGGTCCAAATGTCGCGCTACCGAACGTCCATTGGACGTCCATCTAAGGTCCGAGGGGACGTAAATTGGACTTTAATCGGACGTAAATTGGACCTTAATCGGACGTCCTAGGGGACGTAAATTGGACCTTAACAGGACGTCCTAGTTTGGTCCAAAGCCACATTGCCAAATGTCCAATGGACGTCCACCTAACGTCAGAGGGGACCTAAATTGGACCTTAATCGGACGTAAATTGGACCTTAATCGGACGTCCTAGGGGACGTAAATTGGACCTTAACAGGACGTCCTAGTTTGGTCCAAATGCCTCGTTGCCAAACGTCCAATGGACGTCCATCTAACGTCCAATGGACGTCCACCTAAAGTCCGAGGGGACGTTCGGTGGACGTCAATTGGACCTTCATAGGACGTCCCAGTTTGGTCCAATGTCGTGCTGCCGAACGTCCATCTAACGTCCTGAGAGGACGTTCGGTGGACGTCTAGCGACGATATTTAGACCTGTGGAGAATGTATTGTGGGAAATAAAAAATACATTTTTTAAGGAACTTATATTACATCTTATATTAAATTACAATTATTGGATATTACATTATTTACACTAAATTACAATTACACTTCTCCAAGAAATTAACGCACCACCTTAAAATGATGCATTTTTGATGTCTCGAATTTCCTAAACCTGTTGTCCAATCTCAGTGATCTTTTTTATAATATTATAGCCTAGGCTACAGGTTACCTCCTTAAGCTTGTCATGAACGGGGAGCTATACTGTAATATATTATGTATATTATATCATATCACTCCCTATAGTAATGAGTGAGCCTGGAGACACGGAACTAATGGTTCCGTGTGCAGGCTCACTCATTACTATAGACCCACATAACAATGATGTTCGCATCATGTTCTAAGCATATCCTACCAACATTCGTTGAAGTATATCCTTTTTAGTATATGCGTAGTACAAGCATAGCATGTACCATAAAAAACATTCTAAATTTCATGTTCTTTGCATGTGCTTCGAAGAATATTCTTGCACCGAATATACTGAGCACATTCGTATACGTAGTATCTCGGAATGTTCGTAAAAGTTTATTCTTAGAATATACCTTAATCGAATATTCTTAGTATATGCGTAAGTATATGGAAAAGTATATGCTTAACACATACTTGTATATACTTTTAAAATATCTTAAAAAGAATATACTGTATGTATGTACCTATAGGAAGAAGAATAATGTTAGCCTATAGATTATCAACTTCGCGTTAAGAATAATTAATACAATTTAGGTATTTTGGTAGGTACTACTGAACTATCTAATTCATCATTTTTTAAACCGTTTTAATTGTATGGTAAAAAAGTTTAAAACTTAATTCTATTGAAGAAAAATGAGAAATTCTCGTTTCGTTTTCAATTGAAATGAATACACCATTTTGATTTGAGTTTATACCATAAAAATATTTTTACCTATAATTTTCGGGAATCCGGAAACGGCCATTCATTGTCATTCTGACCCTTGCATTGCATATTTTATACCTGCACAAGGGAAGGGGGTAGGTAACAAAAAGGCAAAATATGAAAATAGTTTCCAGTAGTACAGTTAAGGCATTTATGTCTACGCTGTGAGGACGAAGCGACTGTATTTGTAGCTACAAGGACTAAAACATTTTAAGAACATAAAAAGCAGCTTGAAAATAATAAATTCATATTGGTACTTCAATATTTCCTAAATACCTAGTAAGTAAAAGTATGTATAATGTATATAGATACCTATAAATTTTAGTAATTTACATACATATTATATTATATATTTGGCTATTATATAATTATATAAGCAGCATTTTTATTTTGATGTGCACATAATAACTAAATATATTACTTATATTTTATATATAGGCTACTTACCCATATAATATTTATTATACATAGGTACCTATATAACTAACTGAAGTTTATATATTTTATACTTACTTTTTACGTAATATTGTAGAATGTAATAATACATTCTCATATGCAATTAGAATATGTAAATATAATATATTAGTAGAACCTAGGATGAGATTGGGTGATGTTGAAAACATACTTCTGAGAAATATAGCACATCCTTGGAATATTCTTCCCATATACTAAAAATATGTGCGATAGTACATTTTAAGTATATACATAGAAGGTATATAGCACTTCCTTGGAATATTCTTCCCATATACTAAAAATATGTGCCCTAGTACATTCTAAGTAGGTAACTAGAAGGTATATAGCATTTCCTTGGAATATTCTTCCCATATACTAAAAATATGTGCAATAGTACATTCTAAGTATATAAATAGAAGGTTTATAGCACCTACTTAGAATCTTCTAAAAAGTATGTTCTTGGTATATACTGAAAATAAGTGCGGTAGTACATTCTAAGTATATACATAGAACGTTTAAGTACTGTAATGTAGTATATACTCAGTATATGCTCTGCACATTCGCAATGGTAATTACGCATATTCTAAGTATATACTTTTTCTGAAAAGTATGTTCTATGAATCTACTAAGAACATGAAATTGTTATGTGGGGAGAGCGATGTGATATAATATATATTACAGTATATAGCTCCCCGTGCATGACAAGCTTAAGGAGGTAACCTATAGCCTAGGCTATAATATTATAAAAAAATTACTTAGATGGGACAACTGGTTTAGGAAATTCGAGACATCAAAAATGCTCAATTTTTAAGGTGGTGCGTAATGGGCTGTATATTATACATATACATATTATTTCAAATCGACACCTTGCTCATTTGGAGATAATGGACAATTTCTTAAAAAGAAGATATTCTATCTATGTATACTTATTATACAGAGAGCACGTAAAGGTTGGAATAAATTCATTTTTTTTGAGAATGGAGGATTTTGGAGAAAAATCCCGAAACAGGTCAATTTTTGTTTTTAAATTACGACTTTTTGGCATATATATCATACTACTGACGTCACCCATCTGGGCGTTATGACGTCATCGATGATTTTTTTAAATGAGAATAGGAGTCGTGTGATAGCTTATTTGAAAGGTAATTCAATTCTCTATTCAGTAATATAAACATTAACATAATTATTTATACAGGATGTCCAAAAATTTTTTTTTTAATTAAATTAATTGACATGGAAAGAAGAATGTATGTAATTTATTTTATTCAAAATACATTTTACTGCTCTCAGAAAACAAAAAAATGTTTATTTGAAAAATATTCATGGCTTTTCGCTTAAATTAAATATTCAAACTGTCACGAGGCTGGTGGGTGGCTGCTTTAATATTGAATTTAAGCAAAAAACAATATTTATTTGCCAAATAAACATTTTTTGTTGTCTTCTGATAGCAGTAAAATGTATTTTGAATTAAATAAATTACGCACATTCTTCTTTTTATGTCAATTAAATTAATTCAAAAAAAATTTTTTTGGACACCCTGTATAAATAATTATGTTAATATTTATATTACTGAATAGAGAATTGAATTACCTTTCAAATGAGCTATTATACGATCCCTATTTTCATTTAAAAAATTCATCGATGACGTCATCACGCCCAGATGGGTGACGTCACTAGTATAATATATATGCCAAAAAGTCGTAATTTAAAAATAAAAATTGAAATGTTTCAGGATTTTTTTCCAAAATCGTCCATTCTCGAGAAAATGAATTTATTCCAACCTTTACGTGCTCACTGTATAGTGTAATATTATATTATAATATTATAATAATCATTCAACTTTTGTCTAATTTTTTTTCATCCGCCTTCGCTTTCTGTCTTTAGATAATTCAATATTATAAATAGATTATAAAATACTGAGATAAATACTTTTTGCTTACTAGGTACAATAACCATGGACCATCGGAAAATGAAGCCAAGGAACTCAAAGATAGCTTCTGGGAAAAATCATAAGGTCATAATAGTAGGCGATTTTAATGGGCGAGTGGGGTCAAGCAATGAATATGACTACCCTATAGGACCATATGGAGAAATGGTCAGGAATAATAATGGACAAAGAGTCATCGAGTTTTGCATCATGAATGATATGCAAGTTAGTAACACATTTTTTCAACACAAGGAGATTCATAAATACACACGAGTGATGGATTCGCGGAACGAAAAATCCGTTATTGACCTAGTATTAGTACAGAACAGATACAAAAATGAAATAGCGGACGTGCGTGTTAAAAGAGGCTATGAGATCAGCTCGGATCATTTTCTCGTTGAAACTAAAGTAAAGACAAGGAGAGAACAGGCATTTAATATTAAAAATGAAGAAAATCGCTACGAACAACCAAGTATTAAAGTATACAAACTTCAGTCTGAAAATATTAGGAAAGAATACTGTCGTAAATTAAATGAAGAAATACGAAAAACAAATTGGAAAAATGAGGAGGATATAGAAATATTATGGAACATTTTTAAGGAGCTGGTGTACGCAACTGGGAGTAAAGTATGTGGGGTAATGAAAGGAAGATATCTGAAAGGTACAGCTTGGTGGAATAATGACATAAAATTGGAAGTTTCGAAGAAGAAAAAATTGTGGAAAAAGTATATAAGCAATAAAAGTGAAAGTAATTATCAAGAATATAAGGAACAGAGAATACTGGTTAAAAATAAAATTAAAGAAGCTAAGAATCGACAATGGGAAGAATTTGGAAATAAAATGGAAAGTGATAGCAAGGGGAATGCGAAGTTGCTTTATAGGACTTTAAAAAATCTAAGACAAAAAAAATCAAACGGATTAACAGGTTTAGAGGACAAAGATGGTAACATATTATTAAAAAATGAAGAGATTACCGAAAGATGGCGAGAACATTTTATGGAGTTATTAATGGGAGACAACAACGAAATAGAGAATGACAGGGAGGAGTACAATTTAAATGAACAACAAGATGATGATGACATAACATACGAAGAATACAGGGAAGCAATTTTAAAATTAAAAAATGGCAAGGCTGCAGGACACGATAATATTAAGGCTGAGCTAATTAAATATATGGAAGGAGAAGGATTACAATTACTATGGAAGATCATAAGGAGCTGTTGGCGTACCGGATGCATACCTAGAGATTGGACGCTTGCAACTATTCTACCATTACACAAAAAAGGCGATAAACATAAGTGTTCTAACTATAGAGGAATATCATTGTTGGTAGTTGCTAGTAAAATATACGAAATAATACTAGAGAAAAAGCTGCGAGAAAAGATCGAGGCCACACTGGATGACAGCCAATGCGGCTTTAGGCCAGGGTGAGGTACAACCGATCTCATATTCACGGTGAGACAGTTATCAGAAAAAGCCCTAGAGCATAACAGTAAGTTGTATCTCTGTTTTGTGGACTTGGAAAAAGCATTTGATCGGGCGCCACGTAACAAGATCTGGGAAATATTAAACCGTAGAAATGTGAAACCGAAGTTAATCCAAGCAATAAAGAGTATATATAAATGTACACGTAATAATGTAAGAACGAACAATTGCTCATCTCTTGAATTCTACACAAGGACAGGTGTAAGACAAGGTGGTGTTCTGAGTCCTTTGTTATTTATCACTCTAATGGACGAAATTGCAAAAGAATGCAGGGGTAAGGTAAAAAGAACTAGGGTTGGGGTGTATAAACTTCAACAAGTTTGCGTGTCAGAGTTGATATATGCCGATGACCTGGTTATTGTGGCAAAATCAGAAAAAGACTTGCAAGTAAATGTGAATGTTTGGAATGAAGCCTTTAAGAAATTTGGGATGAGAATAAATATTGAAAACACAGAAGCTTTAGTAATATCGAAAACACAAGAAAATATAAATGTTAAGTTATGAGACCATTACACAAGTTGAGGACTTCAAGTATCTAGGATCAACAATGAATGGGCAAGGAAATATAGAACCAGAAATAAACAGCAGGGTATAATGAGTGCAACAAAATTATACTATGCACTAAATAAAAGTTTTATTAGGAAGAAAGAAGTAAGCCTGAAAACAAAAATGAAAGTATTTCAAACCGTATACGAGCCGGTGCTACTCTACGGTAGTGAAACGTGGACAGTGAACGATAACATCCGTAGTAAAATCCAAGCATGCGAAATGCGATATTTACGTGCGGTATCCGGGGTGACCAGACGTGATCGTATAAGAAATGAAGACATACGTGAAAGGTGCGGTGTTGGAAGGACCTTAGACAGACTTGAAACGAAACAGTTATCGTGGTTCGGACATATGGCGAGAATGAGTGAAGGTAGAACTGTAAAGAGGGTATGGAAAGCGGCATCTGACAACAAACGAAGAAGAGGCAGGCCAGCAAGAACGTGGAATGCAAATATTGGAAAGGCTTGCGGAAAAAGAAATATTGGGTGGAGAGAAGCAGAAAGACTAGCTACCGACCGAAAGGCATGGAGATGTCTCATTTCTCCACTTACCTCGACACCGTAAGGTACAAGAGGACGGCTTAAGTAAGTAAGTAAGTATAGCCTAGGCTACAGGTTACCTCCTTAAGCTTGTCATGAACGGGGAGCTATACTGTAATATATTATGTATATTATATCATATCACTCCCTATAGTAATGAGTGAGCCTGGAGACACGGAACTAATGGTTCCTTGTGCAGGCTCACTCATTACTATAGAGAGCGATGTGATATAATATATATTACAGTATATAGCTCCCCGTGCATGACAAGCTTAAGGAGGTAACCTATAGCCTAGGCTATAATATTATAAAAAAATCACTTAGATGGGACAACTGGTTTAGGAAATTCGAGACATCAAAAATGCTCAATTTTTAAGGTGGTGCGTAATGGGCTGTATATTATACATATACATATTATTTCAAATCGACACCTTGCTCATTTGGAGATAATGGACAATTTCTTAAAAAGAAGATATTCTATCTATGTATACTTATTATACAGAGAGCACGTAAAGGTTGGAATAAATTCATTTTTTTTGAGAATGGAGGATTTTGGAGAAAAATCCCGAAACAGGTCAATTTTTGTTTTTAAATTACGACTTTTTGGCATATATATCATACTACTGACGTCACCCATCTGGGCGTTATGACGTCATCGATGATTTTTTTAAATGAGAATAGGAGTCGTGTGATAGCTTATTTGAAAGGTAATTCAATTCTCTATTCAGTAATATAAACATTAACATAATTATTTATACAGGGTGTCCAAAAATTTTTTTTTTTTTGATTAAATTAATTGACATGGAAAGAAGAATGTATGTAATTTATTTTATTCAAAATACATTTTACTGCTCTCAGAAAACAAAAAAATGTTTATTTGAAAAATATTCATGGCTTTTCGCTTAAATTAAATATTCAAACTGTCACGAGGCTGGTGGGTGGCTGCTTTAATATTGAATTTAAGCAAAAAACAATATTTATTTGCCAAATAAACATTTTTTGTTGTCTTCTGATAGCAGTAAAATGTATTTTGAATTAAATAAATTACGCACATTCTTCTTTTTATGTCAATTAAATTAATTAAAAAAAATTTTTTTTGGACACCCTGTATAAATAATTATGTTAATGTTTATATTACTGAATAGAGAATTGAATTACCTTTCAAATGAGCTATTATACGATCCCTATTTTCATTTAAAAAATTCATCGATGACGTCATCACGCCCAGATGGGTGACGTCACTAGTATAATATATATGCCAAAAAGTCGTAATTTAAAAATAAAAATTGAAATGTTTCAGGATTTTTTTCCAAAATCGTCCATTCTCGAGAAAATGAATTTATTCCAACCTTTACGTGCTCACTGTATAGTGTAATATTATATTATAATATTATAATAATCATTCAACTTTTGTCTAATTTTTTTTCATCCGCCTTCGCTTTCTGTCTTTAGATAATTCAATATTATAAATAGATTATAAAATACTGAGATAAATACTTTTTGCTTACTAGGTACAATAACCAACCCAATCTGTTTGACAAAAGAACCGTTATGGGTAGAGGTAATAAGTTAAGACGAACAAAAGGCGACCGCGGTAGCGAAACTTTCCTTTAACAATTGTAATTCAAAATTCAAGGAAGTCTATACTGTATAGAAAATCAAAAAGATTGGCTAGAATACAAATATGTACTTATACAGAGTGTTTGGTAAAGAATAGGCCATAGATTAACCTTAGATTTCGGAGGGTAAAATAGGTCGATTTAAGTTAACTTACGTTAGTACTAAAGTTGATAATAACCGAAATACAAGGTGTAAAATTTAAACTTTTATTTTATTTATTCTTGAATATTTCCTAACAAGCATGGGATAATATCACGAAATTTGGTAAGCGGGGTTTTTTTGGGACAAGAAATCTAAATTCAACACCAAAATTGATGTATTGCCCAGGAAATAATCAAGAATAAAATAAAAGTTTAAATTTGACACCCTGTATTTCGGTTATTATTATCTTTCGTACTAAAGTAAGTTAGCTTAAATCGACCTATTTTAAGCTCAGTAATCCAAGGTTAAGCTATGGCCTATTTTTTACCAAACACCCATAAGATTGAAAAATGTATGAAAAATATACCAGAAAGAATAAGAAATATATATCAAAGAGCATGAAAAAATATGTAAATGTAATAAAAAACGTAAATAATACCAATGTTTGGATACCAGTTGTCCTGGCTGGTGGTTTTTTCCATCATTCTCGGTGAGTTTGTCCTCTAGGCCCTAGGCCATCAGGGATCGATAGGCTATGTCCAGACGGTGGTAGTAGCAGAGTCTGAATGCTTCCTCTTTGGCGTTCATTTACCAAGAAGTGACTGGCTGCAACGTGGAGCTCCAGTAGCTGTCTGGGGTTGATGGCTCCGAAAACTCCTCATCTGATCGAGGAATCAGGAAATATAGACTGTTTCGGCACTTCAGAAAAACTCCAGGAGCAGGAATCCTCAGGGTGGTAAATTAAAATGTTGTGCGCCTATGTCAAAGGGGCACATAATAATCCATTGGATGGGCTTATGCATTGATGCTCTAAATGGCCCGATGAGGCGGTCGGACTCTGTGTTATGTTGTGAAACAGCGTCTTCATAGTTTTACGTAATATATAGTATATGTATAAGTATATTATACTTTAATTCGTATATAATATAATTTCTTACATTATGAAAATCAGTGGTTAATGAATAAAACTCTACGCGGGAGCCCTAACGACGAAACGACTGAGAGATCGACTCTCCAACTTCGAACTGATATCGGTGGGTGAATCGAAAATCTATCGCCTATCGTTATAGTTTTGTGAACAGAGGAACCAAGTAGTGGGGGTGATTTTCAGACGTCCACAAAAAGTCCGTATTTCGTCCAGTACGGACGTCCAAAGGACGTTCGTATTTATTCCACCATCGGACGTCCACCATCGGAAGTCCGAAGGACGTACATATTTAGTCCACCGTATTCATATTTATTCCACCCGAAGTACGTCCAACGTCGGACGTCCAAAGGACATCCATTTATAGTCCATAGACATTAGGACTAAGACTGGACCTATTTTGGGCACGACCACGTATATTCAACTTCAAAAAGATGCTCTTAAGATTCATTTTTAGTACAGATACATTGATAAAAATTATATGTTTGCTTACTAGAATTAATTAGCAAACTTATGTCATCTTGGTAACTAGAATAATAAAACATTGTAACAAATAATTTACAAATAAGATTTTCACACTTTACAAAAAAAAAAACAAAAACATGTTTAGAATATTAAACTGTGCAATTTTGAATTAAATATAATTATCTTTTCGATGTAAACTATTTTATTAACATAATTAAGTTAATATTTTATTGAATTATTTTGCTATTTTATCCCGTAATTCGTATAATATGTCGAATATGGACGATCAGCAAACGTCCGTATTTCGTCCAGTACGGACGTCCAAAGGACGTTCATATATTTATTCCACCCGAAGGACGTCCAACATCGGACGTCCGAAGGACGTACATATTTATTCCACCGAAGGACGTCCAACGTCGGACGTCCGAAGGACGTACATACTTAGTCCACCGAAGGACGTCCAACGCCAGACGTCCAAAGGACGTCCATTTATAGTCCATGGACGTTAGGACCAAAAATGGACCTATTTTGGACGTCCAGAGGACGTCGTGTGCTATTAGGGTTCCCGCTATTTTTTTTATATCGTCGGTCCATCTAATCGGTGGTCGTCCTCGGTTTCTTTTGTAGTTTCTGGGCCTCCATTCCATGATTCGTTTTGTCCACCGTCAATCTTGTGTTGTAGCTAAGTGTCCTGTCCAGTTCCACTTAAGCGTCGTAGCTCTTTCGATAACGTCTTGAACTGCTCCTGCCTGACTGTTGCCTGATTTGTTATGTGAACTCACATGGCTCACGTTCAGCATTGCACGTTCCATGGCTCGTTGCAGAATCGTACAGAATCAAAAGCCTTCTCTTAATCGACAAATGCAAGAACCAGTGATATGTTTTACTCGTATACAAATGGTCATTTGTGCCATATCCTGCTTGTTCCATGGGCTGATAGAAATCAAGTTTGGGTCTCTTCGTTAAGCTTTCCATAAAGAGTTTGTACATATGTGTCAAGAGGCTGATGGGTCTATAATTTACTAATATCACCTTTTTGTGTAACAATACTATCACTGCCAGGGTTGACAGGTTTAATAAACAAACATGGTTAAAACCTTGGTTTACACCAACTGGTTTTTTAAGAAAAAAACCTGGTTTTTTTATTGCGCCTCCAAACAGGTGTTTTTACTTAAAGTTTTTAATTCAGCTGTTGCAAATGAAGAAAATTAAAATAAATACATTCTATTTTTTTACTTTCAAACTTAGTTATTTTAAATATTATTACGTTTGAATTGAAGATGTTTTTTTGTTATATTAATTTTTTGTGTGTGTAAATAAAAATAAAAGTTGTCTTAATCATTTTTTTCATTGCTTATTACCATTATTTTTTAAAATAATTAACCATTTTTAAAGTATTCATACTTAATTATACTTTGTATCAAATAAACCTGGTTTAAACCAAATAAACCTGGTTTAAACCAAAAAACCTGTTTTTTTTTGCTTTTTTGGAAAAACCGTCGTTTTTCCCAACCCTGATCACTGCATTGTTCCAGTCTTTATTGACACTATATGGAAATAAATAAATCCTTGGAAATGATGAGCAAATTGTTTAAGTACAAATTAATCAGACTATATATCGTTGCGGTACCTATGATCAATGTGATTCCTAATACATTTTCAGTGAAAATAATATCTCTTTGATAAGTGTTGGAGATACAATTTTTTTATATGCGTGTCGGCGAAGATTATATCTGCCAAAATATTTATGACGAAAAGATTTAGTTCGTAATAGATGCCGACGAAAACAATTATTCCTCTTTCTGTTCTCGCGAAAAAAATAATTCCTGGAAGATCTACAGCGAAGGAATCATTTTTTAATAAGTGACCACAAAAAAAAATAATTTTGTTAATGTACCGGCGAATACCGGGGATTTTCAAAAGGTTGCAGGGAAAACAATTACTTCTCTACTGATATCGGTGAAAAAAATTATTGCTATTTACGTGCCCAAGAAGATTATAAATTTAAAAATACTTGTGACGAAAAGAATTATTTTATAGCAGGAACAACAAAAAATAATTCTTTTTATCTGTACATCCATGAAGATCATAAATCCCAAAATATTTATGACGAAATCATCTAGTTCTTAATAGATGACGACGAATATAATTATTTACGTTTCTGTTCTTGCGGAAAAAGTAACTCCTCGAAGATTTACATGAAAAAATTTTTTTTTCCAGTAGAGTAGCTACGAAAATAAAATTTGCCGTCGCTTATTTAGGATTCATAATCTTCGCAAACATAGAAATGTTTTTTTTTGCTCTCATCCATCGAGTAGTAATTATTTTGGCCGAGAAATTTTTAGTAATATTAATTTTCGCGGAAACATAATCAGAAATAATTATTTTTACAGGTAATTATTGTGAACTTTTTCTTATCACCGCACCGTATTAGAAGTTATGGTCTTCGAAAGTATAGAACAGAAAAAATATTTTTCGCTCTCATTCATTCAGGATCATACTTTTCACCGCGCATTATTAGGAGTTATAATCTTCATGAATACAGAATTAGAAATAATTTTTTTCAATGTTATTGACTGAAGAATAATTAGTTTCAATGAGAACTTTTTAGTACCTAATTATAATTTTCGTAGACCCACAAACAGAAATTATGCTTTTTGCTGATACTCCTCAAAAAATAATTTTTTTCGCTTCACCCTTTATTAGTGATTATAATTTTCACGATCATAAAATCGAAAATAACATTTTTCGTGGCGTTCATTGAAAGTTATACCCTTAAAGGGCATTTTTCGGAGTTATACTTTTCGTAGGCGGCGGAGATATGATGATCCAGTTGTGGTACAGCTGTTGTAATTTGCGCACGAAGCATGGTATAAGTGGCGCGGGTCATGTTCATCAACAGATCTGCACTAATGATATAGGTGCAGCCATGTAATCAGATGATCCACAGGTATTTATTTGGTTATACCAAACATAAAAACTCACAACTGTGCTATAATACACTTGAGAGCAAAATAATCGACTCACTTGCTGAATTGTACACGTTAGAAGTCTCGAATTTCCTAAACCTCTTGTCCGATTCGAGTGATTCTTTTAGTATGTTACATCCTTATTATTTAAGAAAATCGGTGTAATATTATTATTGCTAGACAGGTAAAGGTCATTTTATACCGGGTGTAACAATCATAGGGTGTTTTTTTTTTCTTAAACGTACCTAACTTTTTTATTATCCAACATAAGCAAATGAGTCAAAAAAGAAAATGTTAATAAAGCCTAAGTCTACAATTGAATTTTAATTTAAATATTTTTTATATGCTAGAATACTCTACAGGGTGTTCCGAACTTTAAGAAAAAACACAGTATGATTGTTACACCCGGTATAAAATGACCTTTACCTGTATAGCAAGAATAATATTACATCGATTTTCTTAAATAATAAGGCTATAACATACTAAAAAAAATCACTCAAATCGGACAACAGGTTTAGGAAATTCCACATGTACAATTATTCAGCAAGCGAGTCGTAATAGTTGTTAGACTACCTCTATACGCCTACCTACTACTGTTAGACTACCTATACCTACCTACTGTGTCTAATATCTATATGACCATAAACAGAAAGAAAAATCAACATAACCTCATTATCACTCATATCATAAGAAGTCACAACTTATGAACTTATAATGCAGTGTAAACATGATTTTTTAAACATCAGAAACGAGGAATCATATCCAGTCTCATATGATATTGTCATAAGATAAATTATGTAATGTAATGTCATAAATTTAATACTTAATGCATTTAAAAACAAGTAATTGGACTTCGTAAGTCCTAGGTTTTCACCCAAAGTAATCGAAAGTAGAACTGGAAGACGATATTTGAATTTTACGTGTAACTTTGCGTGGATTGATATACGAATTTACTAATGTTGAGTCATTCTTACTAAACTTTGACATTTGTCACCTCATTTGTGATTCTACCCGGTATAATGGCAGAGGAGTTACATTGGCGGTCCTACGGACCGACGGAAAGATTACCCAAGGTCAAATATCTCACCTTAGTACCATCCTTGGATTATTAGCTTTTATTTGTAACCTCATTTGTCATTCTACCTGGTATAATGACGGAGAAGTTATATTCGCGGTCGTACGGACCGACGAAAAGACAACCTAGGTCAAATATCTCACCTTTAGTACTATCCTTGGATTATAAGCTTTCATTTGACACCTCATTTATCATTCAAGCTGGTATAACGATGGAGGAGTTATATTCGCGGTCGGAGGGACCGACGTACAGACCGCCTAAGTTAAATATCTCACCTTTAGTACCATCCTTGGATTATCAGCTTTCATTTGACACCTCATTTGTCATTCTACCTGGTATAATGAAGGAGGAGTTATATTCGCGGTCAGAGGGACCGACGCACAGACCGCCTAGGTCAAATAGCTCACCTTTAGTACAATCCTAGGATTATCATCTTTCATTTGACACCTCATTTGTCATTCTACCTGGTATAATGACGGAGAAGTTATATTCGCGGTCGTACGGACCGACGCACAGACCGCCTAGGTCAAATATCTCACCTTTAGTACCATCCTTGGATTATAAGCTTTCATTTGACACCTCATTTGTCATTCTACCTGGTATAATGAAGGAGGAGTTATATTCGCGGTCGTACAGACCGACGGACAGACCGCCAAGGTCAAATATCTCACCTTTAGTACCATCCTTGGATTATCAGCTTTCATTTGACACCTCATTTGTCATTCTAGCTGCTATATTGCCGGAGGAGTTGTGGTTTTCAAAGATTTCACATTTTTTCAAAATGGGTGAAAACAATACATACAGTCCGTCTAATTTACTTACCGTTGCACGTCATTTTACGTTTACGTTAGAGATCTAAGTTGACATTGTTGCCCAATTACAAAAAATTCTTGAATTCATTTTAAATCAAATACATCACACAATTTTTGCAAAAGTGGATTATACAGCAAAACAAATTAATATTCAATATAAATAAATAAAAACTTTAGAAATAGAAAACAAGAATTAAGTTATTTACGTTAAAGTACATAATAAAAACAGTAAATATAATGAAACAAATACTTATAGTAAAGAATATAAACAAATATGAAGTGTCATCACCGCAACTGTCAAATAAATGTTACCAATTTATGCCAAAATATCACCTTTGTTCGATTATAGTTACAATGTATTCCGAACAAATGTGCTTCACAAAAACGCTTTATAATCCATTTATACAAATTAAATGAAACATATTATTGTATATTTCTTCAAGTTAACATTAATAGAAATCTTTAAATATTATTTCTACGCGTATATAATAAAATATGCCTAGTGGCTGTAACGCCAGTGTACTCGGCAAAGTGATTCTAAAAAAGAACACACCTACCGCCTATATATTTCGTGTTGGTATCATGTGACGTCTCGGGCTATGACGCGGATGACGTACAACGGTAAGTAAATTGGATGGAGTATAGTTAATACATGTAAAAAAAAATTTAAAAAAAAATAAAAAAATTATATACCATCTACAAGGGAAGATTTTTTACTTCTTTAGTAACATTTCTTATTGTTTTTAAATATCCTTTAAACTTAACATGTTATTGGTGAGATTGATATTTATAAATGCATTTATTATCCTTATTACAAACCATTTATTAACGAAAATTACTAGTAAAATACTTGATGATTTTTGTGTTGCCCCCTCTCTGCCTGTATGATTCTCCCCACAGCTAATCAGCCGCACTTTTATTGTATATTCTCCGTGTCCTGAACTGAGTTGCAGATCAAAAGTAACTGTCCTCATGGTGTTTGCCTGCATTGGAAGTTCTCATCCTTCCACACAAATTCCTGAAAATATTTTAAGTTCACTTCATACTGGAAAGAACTACTTGAGTAATGATTAGGCATGTCTTGGTCTACTACATGTTGTTTTTGTAGTATAGTTAGAATGACTTCAAAAATGCCATTAATATTATTCAGATTTTGTTTCCATTTCCATGTCCGTTGAATGAATCTCGAAACTTCTTAATCTCAACCTCTCCATTATCTTAAATCGATTGTTCATTTTTATCTCATATAATGCATTTATGTATCCTAAATGAAAATGACAAAATTAAATATTGTTCCGTTGTCGACCAATCAGTATTCGCGGTGTGCAAGCACTTGGACGGGATACGAGAAATGATCGTGCGCGAATAGCGGTGAAATATTGCAACTTTCTTAAATAATTCATATTGTCAAATTGACGTATATTTCATACCTACGGTCATTGTAGAAAAAAAATTATATATTGCTCCAGAATATTGATATAATATGCAATTATTATATAAAGTGCAGTTCTGAATTTTAATAACTAATTTTATTTACTACATACAATTGTTTACGTTTTAATAACATAACCTGAATCTTATTTTTTCTTATTATTTTTTTGGACTATGGCCTTGACAATTATCCAGTAACCAGGACTAATATAATTGGCCAATATAATTCAAAGTACGAAAAATGTTGCTGAGCGTAGAAACCAGGTGTCGCTTTGCCGAACTTGCACGGTCCCAATATACCCTGCCTAAGTAACGCCTCTCGCAGATTTAATTATATTATATCTCGCAGATATAATTTCTTTTATAAAGCATATTCGTTTTGCAAATGTTTTAAATACCATCCTATATTCTGCAGATAGGTAAATGCAATATAAATTATAGACATGGCGAATGGATTTAGTGTCCGCAGTCATATAAACCCAAATAAACAACAAATTATAGACAAAAATAAAATAACAAGTTTTGAACGGTCGCTTTATTAGAAAATCAAGAATGAGTGCAGAAAACTTATGCAGAATGATCAGTAATAATGCAATATTATAACGAAATATGTAAGTAAAGCCTTAAATAAAAATATCAGTAATTCCTTAACTAGCACATTCCCCTGTCTTCTGTTCTCCTCCTTGGTGCAGCCTTGATGATATTATCAACACGCAAGATCATTTCAGCTGCTTCAGATGCCGAGACTAATACTTGTCTTTTAACAACAAAAGATTCTGTGATTCCCAAGGTTTTCATATCCCCCAATTCACCCTTTTCCATGTTAAGTCCCATGGTGCTCTGGCCACTGTTATGTGCTGCCTTAAGCTCACTGACCAATTGGGCAGAGTCGTAACCTGCATTGTCTGCAATAATTGTGGGCAACTGCAACAAAGCTCTGGCAAACGCTTCCATTGCTACAGCTTCTTTTCCTGGAGTGTTAGCAGCAGCTCTTGATACCGCTGTGGACATTAGGGTTTCACTGCAACCTCCTCCATACACAATTCGACTCTCTTTGACTGTGGCTGCTAATACACACAAAGCATCATGAAGGGAACGGTCAGCTTCATCAATGATCTGTTGTGTAGCACCTCTGATAACAATTGTGCAAGCTTCCCCAAGAGCAACACCACTGAAACGGAGCAGGATATCTTCTCCAATCATGATTTGTTCAATAAGCTTACAAGTTCCAAGTTTTACCAATTCTGGATGGTCAAATGTTGAGACAATCTCTCCTCCTACAATTCAGAAATACTTAAATTATTATTGATATAAAATGCAAATCAAGTGGCAGGAGATTAACTAGATTATACAAGTTATACATCAAAGGAATAAGGTATTTGTTAAAAAAATGTTGGTGAAGAATAAACATGTACTGAAAGAAGTGCTTTGTTAGTTTCTTAAACTAAAAGTTTGATAGAGATTCAGTAGAATAAGCAAATACATGAAAGCAGTGATAAAGAAATTGCCATGTACAATAGTTTATAAAAAGAGATTATAAATATAAAATGTATTGTTCTGAAGCTATTTCTTTGTGGCATTTATGTAATTTACTATTCTAATGGGGAAATAAGCCACAATTTAACTTAAATGATTTTATTGACGTTTCGACTTCCACCTTGGATGTCGTTATAATTACAAAATATTAATAAATTAAACAAAAATGTTGTTGCTTAGTAAAACAAATTCTTCTAATAATTCAATTTAATCGGACTCATTCATATCGACAATTAAAAGCCTTAAATTATACATTTTAAAGTAGACGACTTTAAAATGATATTGCCAATATTTATGAGTTGCGTTCCTGGGACGTGTAGTAGTAGGATAGTAGTTTAAATTTGAAATCATGACTGAATTCCACATTGAGTTAGCTGCCACCTTGAATTTAAACACAACTGATTTTGCTCAATATCTCTGCAATTTTCAACTTTTTGACAAAAGTGGTAAGGACTGAAATTGTTTCAAATGCGATTTCCTATAATTTCTTTTTTACAAAGTTTTTCGTGCAGTAAATATTTTCTTTGTTAAGGGAGATTAAAGGGGAAGTAACGTAATCGGTATAAGATATCTTCAGGTTTCTACAATAAAGCCACATTTTGAAAGCCTTAATTTTCTCGCAGGTGGCATCTGTGACAGTCCACGACTCAGCTCCCTACAAGCTAAAACTTAATATAATAAAATTTGGGGCGCTCCCCATGCAACGTCAAATCTCATCCTGACTGGACTATGAAGACAAAATTTTTTATACGACTTTTAGATGCTTTCCAGGGTTGAAAAAGAAAACATGTATTCTTTATGTTTTTTTTTTGTTTTAAATGTTCTTTTTGTCTTAAACATTTTTTTTTGTTTTTACATTGTACGTTTTAAACAAATAAAACTTGTTTAAAACACACGTTTTTTTATTTTAAAGGTTTTTTGTTTTAAACATGTTTTTTCTTGTTTTTAAATTTTATGTTTTAAACAAATGAAACAAAATTAATTGAAAATGTTTGATCTATTATTCTACTAAATATTAGATAAGAAAACCGATTGAATCAGTTATTTTAAAAACGACATATATCCACATTTTGTCAAAACTATCTTTATAACATTTTCATGGAGTTTGTACCAGCGTCTACTATTTTGTGAAAAAAATCACACTGATCTGACACCCGAAGGCGTTGCATATATTATACAGTGCTAATCAAAAGTCCGTACACCCCCTCGTATCTTTTGAACGGTTGTACCTATAATAGTGAAATTTGGAGGGAGGAAATAAACGGACGTAACCTTCTTAACCAGTTATGACAGGTGACGTAATAGTGACAGATGACGTTACAGAACCACTGTGACCGCTAATTTTAAATGGGACCTTATACCTCGTTTGAAAGGTATTCAAAATACCTATTCAGTCGTACTATTTTTTTTGGGTTTTAGTTGATTTTGATTTTGGTGAATAAATGAAATAAATATAATATTGTAGTTTCGCATTTAATTAATAAAAATTCAAATGTCCGCCTATGGTTTTTTTGCCAAAAAAGTTAACATTTTTCAATTCTCTAGTAGTTTTTACGTCAACGTTTTTGACAAGTAATCATATAGTCTGTATTGGGATACACTGCATCTCTTAGTAATCATCTTATTAAGTACAAGACAAATTCTTTTAATATTTAAATGTCCTTGGTAAAACAAATACGTTTGTTTGTAATAAACATGATTGACCCATATTACCACACCAGTGTATCAGTTTTCGATACAAGGTCAGCTTGCAGTAGCAAATATTATTCTTTATTTATAATCAAGTCGACACAGCATTTTTAATACAAACACTCTCACTTTTATATATATCAAAACATTAAACAGAGGATTCCACATTCTTAGTTTTAAATTCATTGCGTAAAGATTAGTCATTGGTATTTGAAATCCCAACGGGTAAACATCACAGCGGATAAATATTTTACCACCAGCTCTTTACCGTAGTTACTTCAGCGTACAAATAAATGAATTTACAGTGAGTAGTGTTACTTCATCAACCCTTATGGTAGGGGGTAACCAGCCCTCAATTATCTGAGATGGTTCAGATAAACAGGAACCACCATATGGCGATCCAAGATCAGGGAAGAACACAGGACTGGTAAACGGGACGAGTATGGAAAAAACGTCTATGGCTGAGGATCTTGCACCTCGACCACCCTAGAAAACAGAGTGGTATGTAGAAAAGGATGGAGACATCAGGCCTGACATGGAGCTGAATGAAACATGGTATGGAGATGAACACCATGAAAACGGACAATGGTATGGGACGTGCAGCGAGGACTTTTGGTGATGCGAACATTGACGTGTAAAGTGGTAAGTCCATATTGTTTATTCTTATGGTATTTCCACGATATTAGTCCTGATTCGTATAATCATATAATAAAGTAATATAACTGTAATGTAAGATACACATAATCTAAGGTTTACCTATTTACCTATTCTATTTTTATTACCTCATTGGCATTATAGGGAATTTTTTTTCTTTTCAAGTATTATGGTTATCTATAGGACGTATTGATACATTTTTACATTTTTATATGATTTTTATATATTTACTAGCATATATTTTTATCATTTATTTTTACCATTTATTATATATGATGATTTTTATTGCAATTTACTAGATTTTTACTATTTTTTGACATACTATTTTATATATCTATTTATTACACCTCGTAAGACTATCGAATTTATGCTTTCGTGTCTCTGATTCTTTTGGAAGACAAAGTTATACGCTCATTTCAAGCTGTAAACTTAAGAACAGTAGTTCCAAGTTCAATACACCAGCCAATCGACAAGGAAATAGAGGAAGAACAAAGCGACAAAGAAGTAGAAGAGGAAAAAAGTGACGAAGAGATAGAGGAAAAAATTGATGAGGAAATAGAAGAGGGAAAAAGCGACATAAAACAAGATATAAAAATATTAAACATGGCTCTGACGATCAACGAATTTTTGAATATCGCAAGCAAGGTATTACCCAACGAGTTCGATGGAAGCGCGGGTAAACTACAACCATTTTTAGACGCATTAGAACTACTTGGAAAATAGCAGAAGGACATGAAGAAACAGCGATAACATTAATAAAGACAAGATTGACCAATAAGGCTAGAAACCTGATAACCACAGAGGATACGATCCCACTTATAGCCGCGGCACTGAAGAAAGAATTAAGAGGCGATAATCCGAAAACGATAATAGACAAGTTAGCAAAGGCAAGGAAACAAAGATGCAGCAGTGTACGCATCTGAAGTAGAGGAACTAGCGGAACAGTTGAAGGTAGCATACATAGCAGAAGGAATGCCATTGGAATTAGCGAAAAAATACACAACGGAAACAGTTGTAGCAACAATGAAACGAAATTTTAATACGGATAGAGCTAAGTTAATACTGGAGGCAGGTAACTTCACAACACCGCAGGAAGTAGTATCTAAATTTTTATCGATTGATACGACAGAGGAGAACACACAGGGAAGAGTGTTCAATTATAGGACGAATTATGAAAACAGGAGAGGACAGCAACAATACCGAAGAGGATACCATAACAAATACGATAGTGGAAGAAGAAATAACTTCGGACAACGGAACGAAGGAGAAGCAACAGAAAACCAACGGAACTATTCGAACAGAGGATATAGACAATTTAACAACCAAACGTACAGAGGGAACCAGAGAGGAGGACGTAACAGAAACGTAAGGCTACTGGAGTTAGAGGACAGCCAAGAGGAACCGGAAAACCCGCAGTTGGGTTTTGAATGAACGAAACAATGAAAGTACACAGTTAGAAGTGGAATATAATATTTACAACTTCGACTTAAACCTAACAAATTTTGTACGAATGAAAACAGGAATCCTAGAAAACACAAATACCTTTATCATAGACACAGGAGTTGATATTTCAATACTGAAATGTTCACAAGATTTTATGAAGGAACATGTGAAACCAAACACAAAGGCGAAAATAAAAGGAGTAACTAAAGGAGAATTACAAACAATGGGAGAAGTTGAAACAACACTAGAAGTAAAAGGATCTCGATTTGAGCATATCTTTCAATTAGTTGAACCTTCGTTTAGCACAGAAAATGGAGCATTTCAATTTACCAGATTACCTTTTGGATTAAATGTAAGCCCAAATAGCTTTTCACGAATGATGTCAATAGCATTTTCAGGATTAACACCAGACAAAGCATTTCTTTACATGGACGATATAGTAGTAATAGGAATATCTGAAAAACATCACCTAGACAACCTGAAAAAGACATTCGAGACATGTCGAAAATTCAATTTGAAACTTAACCCAGGAAAATGTCAATTTTTTAGAAGAGAAGTAACATATTTAGGACATGATCTTTCTCAGGAAGGAGTATCACCAGACAAAGCGAAATATGCAACGATTGAACAATACCCAACACCTAAGACAGCGGAAGAAACAAAAAGATTCGTAGCATTTTGTAACTATTATAGACGTTTTATTCAAAATTTTGCTGAAATATGCAGACCACTCAACAGATTATCGAGAAAAGGAGTAGAATTTTTTTGGTCAGAAGAATGTGAAAAGGCATTCAATAAGCTTAAATCATCTCTGATGAAGCCACCGATCCTAAAATATCCAGATTTCAATAAACAATTCATCCTAACAAAAGACGCATCCAACGAGAGTTGTTCAGCAATTTTAAGTCAAGATTATAACGGAATAGACCTTCCAATAGCATACGCATCAAGAAGTTTCAATAAAGGAGAATGTAATAAACCTATAATCGTTAAGGAATTACTAGCGATTCATTGGGGAATTAATCATTTCAAATGTTATTTATATGGAGCACCAACATTTTTAGTCAAAACGGATCATAAACCACTAACACATTTATTTGCAATGAAAGAACCAACTTCGAAACTTACAAGGATCAGATTAGATTTAGAGGAATACGATTTCGAAATAGAGTATATAACAGGGAAAAATAACTACGCAGACAGTCTTTCAAGAATAACATTACATCAACTAAAGAACTTATACATAGACAATACCCATATATTAGCTATGACACGAGCTCAAGCAAGAGAAAAGGAAAAAGAATCAAGGCAAACGAAGGCAGAAAGTGAACTCGCACTACAGCCAGAAGCCACCAAACAGACAGTAAGGAAGGTAATAAATAATTTAGAGGCGCATAGACTACCAATTTTGTCTTTTGGAGCAGAACTAATCTCACCAAGACTGAGCATTAGGGTCAAAAACAAAATAAATTGCAGCAAGAGCATAGCCACAGGATTCAATCATTTCGATTTAAACCAAATGTTGGCACAGCTTGATAAGCTGGCGGTAGAGAATGCAGTAAGTAAAGTAAAAATATACGTAAACGATATTATTTTTAAATTGTGCACAATAGATGAATTTATTAAACAAGGAAACAAAATATTGAAGAATGTAGAAATATACATATGTGAAGTACCAGAAACAATAGAAGATGACAAAGAAAAACACAGATTAATAGAAGAATATCATAATCACCCGATGTTTGGAGGACACGTAGGAAATAATAGACTAATAAAGAAGCTAAAGACAAGATTTAGATGGAAAAATTTGGAAAAAGACGTAAGGAAATACGTTAAACAATGTCATAAATGTCAAATTAACAAACCGAAAAGAACACATGTCAAAGAAGTCGTGATATCGGACACTTCTTCGAAACCAGAGGACACAGCGTATATAGACACGATAGGTCAATTCACTAGAAGCAATGAAGACAAAAAAGAGCGGCAAGAAGAAAATAAGCCCAAAACAACATCACAACACTTTAAAATAGGAGACCTAGTCCTGGTAAAAAGGGAAGAGAAAGGTAAGTGTAATAGTCTTTATGTAGGCCCCTTCACAATAACAGAGGTAAATAACGTTAATTGTAAGATCAATGTTAAGAATGGAAAACAATAAAATCAAGGAAATACATAAGAATAGATTATATGCTTACAATCCGAGAACACAGTGCGTGACAAGTGGAACATGAACAAGGTTGATAATGAACATTTTTTTTGTATTTAATTATTAGTTATAGGAAATAAAAACTTAACTTGTATTGATTAAAACGCAGTAAGCAGTTGGTGGTACTATCAGAAAATTTTCTTCCTTTTCCGTAGTCAGAAAATTGTTGGAGGGAAGGGGAAGATGTATTGGGATACACTGCATCTCTTAGTAATCATCTTATTAAGTACAAGACAAATTCTTTTAATATGTAAATGTCCTTGGTAAAACAAATACGTTTGTTTATAATAAACATGATTGACCCATATTACGACACCAGTGTATCAGTTTTCGATGTAAGGTCAGCTTGCAGTAGCAAATATTATTCTTTATTTATAATCAAGTCGACACAGCATTTTTAATACAAACACTCTCACTTTTATATATATCAAAACATTAAACAGGGGATTCCACATTCTTAGTTTTAAATTCATTACGTAAAGATTAGTCATTGGTATTTGAGATCCCAACGGGTAAACATCACAGGGATAAATATTTTACCACCAGCTCTTTACAGTAGTTACTTCAGCGTACAAATAAATGAATTTACAGTGAGTAGTGTTACTTCATCAACCCTTATGGTAGGGGGTAACCACCCCTCAATTATCTGAGATGGTTCAGATAAACAGGAACCACCATAATATGCAGAATTTTGAATTTTTATTAATTAAATGCGAAACTACAATTTTATATTTATTTCATTTATTCATCAAAATTAGCTTAAACTCAAACAAAATTAGTATGACTGAATAGGTATTTGCAATACCTTTCAAACGAGGTATCACTTGCCATAAGGTCCCATTTAAAATTATCGGTCACAGTGGCGCTGTAAAGTCATCTGTCATAATTATATCACCTGTCATGACTAGTTAAGAAGCTTACGTCCGTTTATTTCCTTCCTCCAAATTTCACTATTATAGGTATAACCTTTCAAAAGATACGAGGGGGGTACGGACTTTTGACTAGCACTGTATAAGGAAGTATGGTATGTTTAACAGTAAACGCTTGAGTTCAATTAGTTACCACTATAAACATCTGGATTAACCGATAATAGTATAAAAGGCCCGGTTTCAGGTAAAATTTATTTCAGGCTTCATTATGGGAGTACCGTCTAGTCAGTGTTAATTGCAAAAGACCAACTCTGTCTACCTCGATGGCTTATCGCTCCGGGTGGGTCTTAACCTTAACAATGGGCCAGGTCAGATAAATTTAATAATATTTACGACCACACTAATTGAACTCAACCATTTACTGTTGAACAAACCATACCAAGCCCCTTCCAACAATATATTGCATTTAAAATGGTTTTTCTCAAAAGTACTTAGTGGATATACAGTGGAACCTCGATTATCCGTCTCTCCATTAACCGTCACGTCAGGGTCCATACATAAGTTATATTGACTACATAAGTAAAAATTTAGTCATCAATTCATAATTCATTCTGTTTGAGCATTGTGATAAGCCAAACGAAATTCGTTGAAATGTAAATACACGTGCAGTTATGCCGCCACCGCATTTTTTATGTAAAGCGGGCTACTCACACGCCTGTCGCAGGGGCAACCTAGGGCGCATACTGATGTGGCAATCTAGGAAGCTTACTACACACGTCCCTGGATGTTTTTTATTTTACCCTTCAGGTTCAGTGTGCAAGTGAGTGTGAGTTGTGCCGCGCTAAATCAAGAAGATGGCGCTAATATTGTCATTACAGCAAAAAATTGGTGTAGCATTAACTCTTTCCGTTGTTCTACCAACAAAAAAGGAAAAAAAGGAGATACACATGAATGTCATGCAACAATTGGAAGTAGATGATCTTAAGAACTTTTTGCGAATGGAAATACGATTGCTTTGAAGAGCTCCTTGATATGGCGACACCAATAATAAAGAATAAAGAAACAAGGCCATGAGTGCTCGAGAAGTGCTTTGATTATGTACGAACTGACTAAAATTGTCCCAATCACGTGAAGTGTCAGGGCGGCAGGGTCAGATCTAGGGAGCTAGGAAGGTTCGGAGCCCCTGCCGCCCTGCCTAGGAGACGATTTAGAAAATCGCTCCAGCTTGCCTACACACCTCACATTTAAGGAAGCAATTAAGGACCAAAACTTTAGATTGCTCCTGCGGCAGGCGTGTGAGTAGCCCTCTGAAATAATTTTTGTTCTTATTCAGGGCTCTGGATTAAATTTAAATTTAAATAGGTAATGATAAATGATACCGTGATTTTAGAGTTCTATTTTTAGAATCGCAAGCCGAAAATAAAAACGCACGGCACAATAATTATTAGATTTGATGATTTTACGTCGATTAAGAAATTCAGCCGTTGTAAAATGTGAAGTATCAATCAAAAACAAACAAAGATTTCGGAATATTTTAAGGGCATGGATACATATTTTCGGCTGCAATGCTATTTAAATGGGGGCTTATTTTTTTCGAATCCTGAGAAAACTAATAAGTATTTTTGAAAAATTTAAACGCTGAATGAAAGATTACGTTCTAACCGAGGGCAGAAAGTCCCTGAAAACTTCTGTAATGTTTGTTTTAATAAGTTACAGGGGTGAAAAACTAAGAGAAAATGTAGTGTGATTTTTAATTTCAAATATCTCATTCAAAAGAAACTTTTTATTTATTCTAAGGGACTTTCGGCCCTCGATAATAATTTAGTCTTTCATTCTGCGTTTAAATTTTTTAAAAATATTCATTAGTGTGTTCAAGATTCGAAAAAAATGGACACCATGTCCGTGGTGATATTTTCCAAATCGAACATTCGCTACCTTTGTCATATAACGCACTGAATCAAATAGAATACGATGACAAGACAGTGAAAGTTATAAATATTTGACATGGCATCGGGAATATTTTGAGTTGTTGATTAAATAATATTGATAGTGTATTTGATAAATAATTGATTTAAGACGTGAACTTAATAACAAGTTATTTATTTTTTATTATTTATGGACGATACAAGCAGAGAATACACTAGGATATATTCAGTGATCCAAGTATTTTGTCGCTAAAGATGTTCAAAGTTGTAAGCGTTCCATAGTAACAATATATTATTAAAAAATCACTTCAACTCTTTTCTCGACTGAGTATTAGTTTTTGTTGTACATATAAATTATTATAATCACTGAATATGTACATAGTTAGTGAAAACTTATCACACTTATTAACTGAATTAATATTTTGCAATTTTACAAATAACAGTTATCCGCAAGAACATTCAAAAGCCATCTCTTTAAAGTTAATGATGACATTGTCAAGTAGAATTACATTCTAGTAATGTTTACATATCCATACCACTGCGAATTTTACTACACGTAATTTGCCATGTAAAGACAGAAAAAGTAGGGATAGCCGTAAAATATTTGCGAATCATATACCGATTGCCTTAAATCAAATTGATTCGACTGTACTAACATAAATCCCTCTTATATTGTCAAATAAAACATACAAATACAATTTGAGAGTTATATGTACTATGAATTTTTATTTTTTTTTAATGTTCTGTTAACCTCGATTAACCGTCATACCCTTGGTCCGGTGCCCTGACGGATAATCGAGGTCCCACTGTATGTCGTTTTTTAAATGACTGATTCAATTGCAATTAGGAGCTACTGCCTGGGGAACCCCAGACTATTTACTACTTATAAAGTCGCATTGCAAGTTGGCTATTGCAATAACGTCTACTGTTTTGTGGTGTTTAGTGTTGTTTTTAACATGTACATGGCGAATTTTTGATAAGTGATACGAAGGAGCTTCCAGGATCAAAATGCTTTTGATCCCAGCTCATTTTTTGGCAAATTGGCTTGATCATCGCTTTAGTGGAAATAAACTTATTATCCATTATAAATTATCATCCAGAAGAATTGCCAATTATTATTAATTACCAGGCAAAGTGTATACCCTTTAAACCATATATGTTTTTTATCTAATTGAAAATGTAGTACCATTAGCATGGTTGCATTCTAAGAAAAATATAAATACTACAGCATTGGAACTTGCTCAAGTTTCACACAGCTATTGCATCGTCAGCCAACATAGAAAGACTCTTTTCATCATATGGTTTACCATTCCAAACTACACAATCGGCTACACAATGTCAAGACTGCTAAGTTGGTTTCAATGTAAAGAGCTTAATTCCATCAGTGATGATTATTTTAATTACAAGATTACTATGAGACTGACACAGTTTTGAGAATTTTATTAACTCTTGTATGCATTCCAATTTTTGTTGTATTCCGATTATTAATAAATAAATAATATGTATGTTAAAAAGTTTATATAATGAATTTGAGATTGTGAGAAGAAAATGAAAAAAAAAACACTTGTTTAGTTTAGTTTTCAAACATGTTTTAAACAAAAACTGTTTTAAGTAAACATAAACAAGCCTGATGCTTTCACATAACTCCACTGCAGGTGCGACAACTGATGTCCAGTTTGCTGACTATCAAACACTTTTCAGCTGCTACAAATAAAATTTATCTAGTATAAAATTCCTATGAAAACACAATGTTTACCTCCTGTACTATGAGTAACAACTAGAAGCTTAAGTAATTTTGAAAGTCTATGCATATACTGAGGGACATCAGGATCATTAGTGCTATCTATTATAATCAGATCGCTGTGGTAAAAGAGAACAACGCCTTTTCAAAGGAAATACAGATTGAGAGGGGCGTCAGACAGGGCTGTGTCCTTTCTCCTACTTTGTTCAATTTGTATTCAGAGGAAATAATCCAGGAAGCACTAGAAAACCTAACCACGGGAATAAAAGTAAATGGCCGACCAATCAATAACATACGGTTTGCCGACGACACTATTTTATTAGCCGAATGTCTTGAGGATTTACAACAAATGGTTGACAGAGTGGTAGAAGTCAGCTAAGAAAACGGACTGTCCCTAAACACAAAAAGACACAATTTATGGTAATCACAAAAGCTCAACAGCGCCAAGAAAGCATAACAATACATGGAGAACAAATTAAAAAGGTTGAAAAATATAAATATTTGGGTACAATAATTAATGAAACTAATGAGTACACAGAAGAGATTAAAGCAAGAATAGGACAGGCAAGAAATGCTTTCAACAAACTGAAAAAAGTACTCTCTAGCAGGGACATTACAATTTCTTTAAAGATAAGACTTCTGAGATGCTACATGTTCTCCGTATTATTCTATGGGTTGGAGGCTTGGACATTAAAGAAGGATGTTTCGGACAGATTAGAAGCCTTCGAGTTATGGGCCTACAGAAGAATATTAAGAATAAGTTGGGTGGATAGAGTCACGAATATCGAGGTGTTGAGAAGAATGGGAAAAGATAAAGAGGTTTTAAATACAATTAAAGTCAGAAAACTGCAATATCTGGGACATGTTATGAGGGGCGAGCGTTATAACTTGTTACAATTAATAATACAAGGAAGAATACAGGGTAGAAGGAGTCGCAGAAGAAGACGCATCTCCTGGTTAAACAATTTGAGAGCTTGGTTTAATTGCACTTCTGCTGATCTCTTTAGAGCAGCGGTATCGAAAGTGCGAATTGCCGTGATGGTTGCCAACCTTCTTAGAGGAGATGGCACATGAAGAAGAAGAAGAAGATGCATATACTGATGGAACATTTGAAAGCGACAAATTTTTATAAAGTAATGTTTTAGTGGAAAAACGTTCTTTATCTGTTAAGCAAACTAGTGACGCTATTTATTAGCATTAATTTCAATTCATTAATAGTCAAGTAATACAAGTAAGCAACACTTAAATTCACAACATTTGGCGAGTAATATTATCAAAACAGTTTTGTGTTATTATTTAACAAATTTCATTTTGGTGTTTGCAGGTGTTTTTCCGGGCCGGTCTTCATTTATTGATTGTTATGAGATTGGTGCAATTAACAAATTCAAAAAGTATGGTTTGTCATAGATAAATGAGAGAGGAAAAATTTGTTTCACTTATGTTGGTTTTCATTTTCAATATACAAAACATTAGAGATTCTACCAACAAAAATATACACATAATTTATCTACACTAAGTAACCCACCTGTGACAAGTGCTAGCCTTTCAATTCCATCAAAATCTGCATGTTCAATAGCCATAACTCCTGCATCAGCAAACAATTGTTCAGGATAATTGTAAATCAACTGTCTATTAATAAATACATTAGCATTATGTTTAAGAATTTTGTTCACTTTATCTTTCATTTTTTCCTTTTCTGCAGATTCCAGCTCTGCAATTTTAGCCATTGAATCTACCTTAATGTGAGAACCAAATACTTTGATTTTATCTGTGTCCATAGGAGTGTTGGCTATCAGGATTTTTGCATTTTCTACTCTCTTTGGTTGATGTACACCAGGTTTTTTGTCCAATAAAAAACCTTCATCCAAAAAGGAATCTTCCAAAGTACCACCAGTTTTCTTAATCAGCTGGATGGATTGTAAATCACCTGTACCTTTCAATCTCAGCACAGCATCTACTGCCAGTTTGGCAAAATATTCTTTATGTTGTGAAAGAATCTTTGAGCTGAGTGTAGTTCTGGCAATGTTCATCAGATCTTCTCTGAACTTTTCTGAATCAGAGCTGTTGTCTTTGGCAGTTTCTAGAAGAGCTTTTCTGGCAATATCTACTGCTTTCCTCCAACCGGCAATGATTGTTTGTGGGTGAATTTTCTGTTCTACAAGTTTTTCTGCTTCTTTAAGTAGTTCAGATGCTACAAACAATAAACAATTTATTAGAAAAATATTACAAAGTAGTAAAAATATGTTATATTCTATCTATTCTATCTTATATTACTAACTTGAACACTCTCGCTGCCAATAATATTTTAAATTATTTTATCGTGTGCCAAAACTATACCAGTGTTTTAAGTGAAACGCTGCAAGTATACATTAATGTTACACGCTTGTCAATACAGACTGTACATTAACGTTACACTTGGCCCGAGAGTGTTAAAAGGAATGTAAATAGCAGAAGTGTCAGCTATTTCCATTTTTCATTAGAGTTTGTAGCAAGGTTTATCAAAATATATTACACAGTTCATACCAAACATTTCTTTCAGTGCGTCATAGATTATCGAATTCTCTCAAACACATTAGTTGGAAGTGACAGAAAAAAAACATATAATGATGTGATTATTATGCATAAAACTTAGAGAATTATGTATTTATAATTGGTGGGCGATTACAATACTCTAAATAGATAACCAATCAATGATGCGAATAAAAATAATTTGACACAAAAGTAATCGATTGTAACAGTACTTTCACAATGTCAACAGGTAAAATGGCAACTATTATAATTCTAGGTTAGTATTTTTCAATGACTTAAATATAAATATTTTATGTCATTGATATATTTGGACATTGTACATATCGACGGCGGAAAGGAAGGAACTCGTAAGTGGCAAGATGATGATTTTACAGGAGACCAACAAAACGAATCATTTTTCATTTAGGGCGTATCTTATTATGTTTAGTAGTACCGTTTTCTGTAATTTAAAGCTTTTCGGAAATTTTCTCAGCTTTAACCGCTGGTTAATAGGTGCCGCTACACTTATTATAAAGCGAAAAGCGAAGTAACTCATTTTATGAAAATTTTTCAGTTACGAGGTCCTGCCTTTCTGCCGTCGATATAGTGAAATTTTATTTTATATTTATTTATTCTTTCATTAAAATATTTTAAATATTAATATTCTGGCAAGTATTTGTGCAAATATTGATATTTATATCAATATAAATATTCTGACCACTGTCAGTTTTAACTAAAATGGCATGCAATGATTCGCTACATTCTTAAAATTCTTAATGATGTCAAAATTAATGATGCACTGAAAGAAGGGTTTGGTATGAACTTTACTTCGTGTTTAAACTAAGAAGAGTAATTCGCGATATTATGTCACAATGACAACCTCTCATGGATTTTGGCGGAACTAGTTTCATGGTGTACTTCGATCCACAATATTTGCTACGTTTTTTTAAATGGAAAAAAATGCAATTTTTTACACATTTTTATACAACACTGACGCCAACTTTTATCGAAACGTGAAGATTCCATGTTAATAATTTTATAGTATCCAACAATTAATTTAAAACATGTAAACATAAACAATGAATATTTTTCGCACGTTTGAAATTTTAAAATTTGACATTAGTAGCACCATGAAACTAGTTCCACCGAAATCCACGAGAGGTTGTCATTGTGACTAATTCAACAATAACATCACTAATTCAAGTTTACCGTGCTATAATGAATAGAATAGAATCATTTTTTATTTGCATAAAATATTTACATATTTGAGCAAATAACGTCAAGTAAAATAAAAGTAAAAAGAGATTGTATAAAACTATAAATCTGAAGTACATAGAACAATTTTATTATAATTAAAATTAAAATTAAAAACTATATGTTACAAAACAAAACAACTAATACTCTAGGTATTCCACTACTGTATATGGTTCTACAATGACCAGATATTTAAATGACTATCTTTTAAATCTTCCAAATTGATTCTCTTGTTTTATCGCTGATGGTAACTTGTTGTGGAATTTGATATATAGTGGACTCCATTCTGTTAGAGTAAGCCTGTGTCTAGGGAGAGTTAGGTTTAGAGCTCTTGTGTGATGGGCATGATTGGGGATGTAATGGTTGAATACTGAAGGGTTCTTAAAAAGAAACTTTAAACATTCATAAAAATGTAGATGCTGGAAAAGTAAGTATATTTAGTAGTTTAAATTTCCCCCTGAATGAGTCCTTGATTTTCATCCCAAGGATAATCCGTACTACTTTTTTCTGGATGATAAGAAGCTCTGATGTTCCCACCGCATTTCCCCAGAACAAGATTCGTAACGTAGCCGAGAATAAAAGTTAGCATAATAAACAACAAGAAGAGTATCCTGCTGTAAGTACTCTTTAAGCACTCTTATTGAGTAGCATGCAGAGTTCAGTTTTTTGCATAACTGCAATATAACGTGTGATCCAAAATTATTGTCACCATAGGTGGCTCTGAACGACAGAGATAGCTATACAGTGTATGTCTATTCTTAATTCAGATATACTTTCCAGCTTACGTCAACTTTGCAGTGTACGTCAACTTTGCAGTGTACGTCAACTTAACAAGAAAAGTTAGGTTATGTAGAGATGTTGGTGGTGGACATATAGGTACAGCATCTTGTTTGATTTTATTTATTATTGTTACCTATTTTATTAATTCTTTTTATTTTTGATTAAAGTTCTGTGTTAAAGGCTAGACTGATTTTTTATGTTTTATAATGTTAATCAAAATCAAACGATAAACCAATGATATAAATTCAGATTACAACAAGACATACGTAATTTTTTGCACCGCTAGCTTTGATCCCAATAATTGTGGATCGCTCGTTATGTACATCCCACTGCGGATATTGGTCAATGTAGATACCCAGGAATTTGACAGAGTTGGAGGTTTCTTTGTGGTCTGATTGAATATTTACCACATTTGTGATCTGATCTCGAGACTGAATGGTTCTAAAATAGATGAAGACAGTCTTATCACAGTTTAACAATAATTTATTTCCAGCAAACCATCTCTCAGCCCTCTCCAGATTTTCACCTGTTTTTAAGAGCAACTCTTCAACATTTTTGGCATAAATTAGAGGCCTTTCCTGTGACAAATGACTATCCAACATCAAGTTGGGACTTGTATTCCATACTTGTCAAGTTTGATCAGCTAAATTTGCTGGTTTGATGATCTAAACTGTCACAAGCTTTTGACAGATCTAGAAAAGCTCCTAGTGTTTTGTTTTTTTAGTTCCAAATTTTCAAGTATTTTAGTAACAAAGTCAAATATAGCTGTATCAGTTGATTTGCCCTTAAGGAAACCATGCTGAGTTTGTATAAGAAGATTTTTGGCCTGACGAAATTTTCAAGTCTATTATTATACATAGCTTTTTCAAAAATCTTAGAGAAGGATGAGAGAAGACTGATGGGTCGATAATTTTCCACTACTATCTTTAAATCTTGTGGAAAGTAGCCATATGAAAAGGAATTATTTATAATGTAAGTTAGAGGATAACTTAATTCATGTGCAACATACTTAATGATATCATCATGACCAGAGCTATGTTGCAATGCTTGTTTGTAATTGGCCCAACCGCAGGCAAGTTTACTTCACTAAATTATGAAATTTTGACACTATTGAGATTTAAAATTCATGGGTTAATTAAGTTATATCAGTAATTTTTTGTGTTTTCAAAGTTATTCCTTTAATTTTTGGATTTTTAGTCTACATTTGTAAGCAAAAACTGTTGTTTTTACAACTCTTTAGTGACATATTAGTGTTGTTAGTCTTATAAGTTTTGGAAAGTTTAAAATATCTCAGAGCAACAATCACTGCAGGTAACGATATCACTGAAAATATTAAATGGAGAATTCAGACAGCAAACAGATGTATGTATCGCCTCCACAATACTATTAAATATAAGAGCCTAATGCTAACATCAAAGATCAGAATACATAAAACAGTGATTAGACTGTTATGTATGTTATGTTAGAAGTGGACTCTGACCAAAGCAACTGAAAGAAAATGTAGATATTTTGAGTGAAAAATCCTCAGAAGAATCTTTGGACCTTATCACGAGCCCAATAGCAACCCAATACCAATATGAATGAGAACAAAGGTTGAGGTCACGCAGATGTATACGGCGAGCAATGTAGTTCAAGAAATTTAAATCTCAATGTTTAAGATGGCTGGTCCTGTACATAGACTCCCTAATAACCGCCTTGACAAGTTAATCTGGGAGGAAGCCCTCACAGGAAGAAGACCCTTAGGATGCCCACAAATGCGATAGATCCTATCTAGGGTGATCAGTAAAAGAAGTATAAGTCAATTTAGTCAACTTTTCAGGAGAAGCAATAAACGATAATTAATTGGCATATCTACTACCAATTTTATCTACAGCCAAATAATTTTATTTATGTTATATTACCATATTGACTTGTTCTATTGATACCAAGGTAAAGATATCTGTGGTACTAAGGCACATCCCGATATGTCAAAAAACGTGATTTTGCAGCAGATGAGTTTAAAAGTTCGCAGTGCTGTTGTAATAGTGGACATATCGGAAACTAATTTTATCATCTATTGGTTACATGGATGCGTTTAGACATGTTGGGTTTTGTCATCATATTCTTCATCGCTCAATGTACATAGTGACAGTAAAAACGAAAAATCAATAATTTTTGACATAACGGGTTTTGTCTTAGTACCACAGATATAGTCCTTTATACCCTTTTTCGGCACAAATAATATTTTGCCCATTTTTGACTTATTACTCTTTTTACCTAGCACCCTAAATATAGTTAGATTTAAGAACAAAGGGGCTACCCACTCACCCAACTATTATGGACCACCGTTCGAGATGGAAGCAAGTTGTGCAGTCAGCCAAGACTCACCCCAGGTTGTAATGCTAAGAGAAGTTTAAAAACAGGGTATTCGCGGTGTGCAAGTACTTGGAGGGGATACAAGAAACGACTGTGTGTGAATAGCGGAGAAGTCTTGCAACTTTCTTAAATAATTCATATTGTCAAATTGACGTATATTTCATACCTACTGTCATTGACGAAGAAAAATTATGTTGCTCATAATATTGATATGATATGCAATTATTATATAAAAGTATATTTAATTAATTGTATTTTGCTTGCAGTACTGCATTTTAATAACTAATTTTATTTACTACATACAATTGTTTACCTTTTAATAACATAACCTAAATCTTACTTTTTCTTCTTATAACTTTTTTTGGCATCTGGTAAAAGCAGCAACTTGGAATATAAGAGGATCCTATCAGGAAGGAAAGCTGAAGCATTTAATAAATGAAGTTAAGAAATGTTAGTTTGATCTAGTAGCTTTACAAGAGACAAAACAATTGGGGCAGGGTAGCCAGGAAATAGACGACTATATATTTTTCAATAGCGGAGGCACTAACAGACTGCTGGGTACAGGTTTTATAATAAGTAAAAAATTGAAAGAATTTGTTTCAGACTTTAAAGCAATTTCGGACAGGATGTGCACTCTCAGATTAAAAGGTAAATACCAAAAAATAACATTTGTTAATATACATGCACCCTTGGAGGAAAAAGGAATGGATCTGAAAGAGCAATTTTATAGCAAATTAGATGAAGTATATGAGGCTATACCCAGGTATGATATGAAAATCATTCTAGGAGGCGCTAATGCCAAAATAGGCAGAGCAGAAATAATAATGCCCACTATAGGCAAGCACAGTTTACATCCAGAGACTAACGAAAATGGATATTTCCTGGTAGATTTTGCCAAAGAAAAGGGACTTATAATAAAAAGTACGTACTACCAACGAAAGGACATTTATAAGGGAACATGGAAATCTCCAGACGGCCGTACAGTCAACCAGATCGACCATGTTTTAATTGAGAAAAACGAAGAACACTGCATAACAAAGGTGAGAACATATAGAGGACCCGATATGGACTCAGACCACTATTTGGTCGGAATATGGATGAAACAATTAGTACCAACTCTTCGAAACAAAAAGAGATTAAAATACGAAAGAAACAAACCAATTAGATTACAGACAGAATGTGAGAAAACGTTGTATGGACAAATTATTAACAACAAATTAGAGAGCATAGTGGATGAAAGGAATGTAGAATGCATGTGGGGAACATTAAAAGATGTAATTAAAGAAGCAGCAAATATTTCCAGCACCAATGACAACACAAAGAAAAAACAAAAAGAATGGATTGATGAAGAATGTGAACAATCATTGGAAGAACGGGCCAAGCTACAATTAAAAATGATAACTCAAGGAACAAGAGAAGCGCAGGAAAATTACACTAAACAAAGAAATAGAACCAAAAAAATACTACTAGAAAAAAAAAGGAAACATTATGAAGCTAAACTGAAAAATATAGAGGAAAGCTACAAAAATAATCAAATAAGGAACCTGTACCAAGGGATAAAAAATGAGAAACGAGGGCACCAACCGAAAACTGTACATTATAAAGACAAAAATGGAGAAATGATTATGGGTGAACCAGAGATATTAGAACGCTGGAAGCAGTACTTTGATGAGCTTCTAAATGGACCTGAAAAGACAGATGATAATAACGAGGAAACAGAGGATCTAGTAAATGAAATACAAAATCAACAGGGTGAAGAGCAGGCTCCGTCTATAAGCGAAATTCAGAATATCATCGATAAATTAAAAATGAACAAAAGCCCAGGAAGCGACGGCATAATGGCTGAAATGATTAAATTTGGAGGAAATCAGTTAGTAGAGAAAATCCATAAACTAATTAATAATATATGGGAACAGGAAATACTACCTGAGGAATGGACAGAAGCAATACTGTGTCCTATTCACAAAAAAGGAAATATGGCTGATTGTCAGAATTATCGAGGCATAGCGCTGCTAAATATAACGTATAAAATATTGGCTATGCATATTAAAAACAGATTAACAACGAAGGTTGATAAAAGCATAGGAGAATATCAAAGTGGGTTCAGAAAAGGCAGAAGTACTGTGGATCAGGTCTTCACACTATGAGAAATACAGGCTGCAAGTTACGAATATAATAAAGACACCATGGTTCTTTTCATTGACTTTAAACAGGCTTTCGATCGAGTGAAAAGAAGCGAGTTATTCACAGCATTGCAAGACATGGACGTTTCTCCAAAGCTTATTAGAATTATAAAATTAACTCTCCAAAGAACAATGAATAAAGTCAAGATAAACAATACTATAACAGAAAGCTTTCAGGTCAAACAAGGAGTGCGGCAGGGTGATCCATTATCGTCTATAATGTTTAGCATATTACTAGAAAAGGTTATACAGGAAGCAAACATTAATAGAACAGGTCTGATCTACCACAAAAAACATCAGTGCTTGGCATTCGCAGACGATTTGGTAATCTTGGCTAGGAGCAAAATAGAACTTATTGAAACAGTCATGAAACTCGAGGAGAGGGCAGCAACCAAAGGATTGTATATAAATGAAGCAAAAACAAAGTATATGGAATGGACAAATAAGCAATTCGTTCGGGGGCAATACATAACAATGACAACAGCGAAGGGAACACAGTATAAATTCGAAGAAGTTGAGAGATTTGAGTACTTAGGAACTGTCTTCACAAGGGATCCTAACTGTGAAGAAGAAATACAAAAGAGAATTATGTCGGGCAACCGCACTATATTTGCTCTTAATGGGTTGTTAAGAAGTAAAAATATATCACGAAGAGCAAAACTAAGAACTTACAAGACCGTAATAAGGCCGATAGTAACATATGAGTAGAGTAATGACTTTCGTACTGTGAACACCACATTCAGTGAGCTCCAGAATACTGTGACTTTTAAGTGGAATTGTTCGAAGTTTTATGTTTTGTCTCCAGTGCATATCAAGTACGGATAAACCATTAGTAACAATACAGAAATTACTTACAATTACTAAGGTTTTTCTTGGTTAAATCCATTTTTTTTTCTATTCTATTATCTGTAATCGAATTTTCTATCCTGTGTTGCCAGTTCTCATAGGTTTTATGATGAGTACCAGATCTGTGCGCAGTAGTGTAACCGATGAAAGTGCTATGGAAGCCATTATAACAAAGGTATTGACAAATTTACTTAGCAAAATAGAAGATAAACTTGACAAATTAACTCAAAAATTTGAAGCATTAGATGCAACACTGAATAATGCAGTTACAAAACTAAATCGCCTAGAAGAAAAAAGAAAAAAACAATGCAATGAAAATTATAATAATTAATCAGACATTGGATAATCTAAATCAGACAGCAAGAATGAATAGTTTGAGATTTGTTGGAGTAAAAGAAGAAGCGTCTGAGAATGTGATAAGCAAAGTTCTGACATTAATTAATGACCAAATGAAAATTAAATGTTCACTAGTGGAAGTAAATAGAATATTTAGGGTGGGCAAGATTGAAGATGAGCAGAAACCTAGGAGTATCATCGTTGAATTTGTAACCAACCTGAAGCGGAATGAAGTATATAAATCCAGAAACAAGCTTATAAATACGGGAATATTTCTGAATGAAGACCTTACTCAAGTTCGGTTTAAACTTCTCTTAGCTGCTAAGAAAAAATATGGTGTTAAAAGTGCGTGGTCAATGAACGGAAAGATTTATGTCAATACTGGCAACGGTGTCAGAACCATTCAGAACGAGAATGAGCTTCTTAATTAGGTACGAAAAACATTAGATACATTATATTGATATGAAATTTTTAAACTTATTCTTATCTTTTGTTTACATGTTTGACTATTTTAATGAGGATAAGTTTTCATTTGAAGTTTTATTTGTTAGGAATATAAGTTCAAATGAATCCAACTTAAAATAGTTTAATTTAATTAGCAGGTCTAGTTTTTATTCGGTACATCAATACATCAATGAGTTCTTGTTTTTTTTGTTACATAGAGGTTACAGGTTTTAATGGATAAATGTAAGTTAACTGGTTTCAGTACGTAAATACATCAGACGTATTTTCCAAAAAATGTAATCTTGTTTAAAATGTACTATACTGATAAATTATTGAAGCTACTTCTACATATTTTAAATATATTTAGCCATTGCTTATATGTGTATAGGTCTGAAATTTTTGGGCTGGGCTTTTTTACATGTTTATATTTTCTTTTTGTATAACAATCTGTCAATATTAACGTTACAGTTTTATTACTTTACTGACTATTTTGCTGCAAGAAAAATCAAATATAAATTACTTTTCACAATATGTTCGCAAATCTGTCAAGAGGTACTCATGTGTGGTATGTGGTTTAGAGGTTTCAGATCTATGTTCTTCCGTATTAAGTAATTGACAGTTGTATTATAGTATCTGCTCACAAAAATGAGTTATCCTTTTTCCAGCGATAATATGTATGATGGCGCTATATTTTCTACTTTAATAACATTGTATTAAAATACTATTTACAGTATCTGGGCTTACTGCAATAATAGCTATAAGACATAACAAACAACCTGAATGTTTATTACCAGAATTGTAGGGGTTTGAATACAAAAACACATGATTTTTATAGGGGTTCACAAACCTTGGAATTCGATATTATAATTGCAGTAGAGACATGGATTCAAGATGGGGTTAGGGATGGTGAAATTGTTGATACAAGTATGTATAATTTAATACGGGCAGATAGGGATTTAGAATTCACTGGAAAAACTAGAGGAGGGGGAGTTCTTGTGGCAGTAAGAAAGGAGTATAAAATTGCACAAATTTTCAAACATTGTACAAAATTTGAGGCAATAGCGATTCATATTAAATTAGCAGGTAATGAAAAACATACAATTTTTGCTTTATATGTACCCCCAAACAGCTCTGATAATATATATGAACAACTAGTAAATTTCCTTCAAGATAACATTGTTGATATTGAAAAGACGTATATATTTGGTGATTTTAATATACCAGAAATTAAAGGTTACGTGAGTGAGATCAATGTTTCTAATACTAAATTAAATATTTTGCAATCATTTTTAGATTTTAATTCATTTAAGCTTTTTAATAACATTACAAATTTTCAAGGTAAAACACTTGACTTGATAATATGCTCTGAAAATCATTCATCAAAATATGTAGTAACACAAGACTTAACGCCATTTGTGAAGGAAGATCATTATCACCCTACTCTTAATTTTAATATAGTCTACAATAAAAGTAATAAGCAAAAATTTGAAGTAAATTTGTCCAATGAATATAATTATAAAATAGCAAATTTTGAACTTTTGGTTAATAATGTCCGAAATACAAATTGGGACGCAGTAAAAAATGAAACAAATGTAGACTTAGCTTTAGAAACTTTTTATGAAATATGGAATAAAATTATACAGAATTGTGTACCAAAATTTAAAATATTCAATAATTCCAAATTATTTCCTAGTTGGTATACACAAGAAATAAAAGATTTAATTAAAAATAAAAATAAATTCAGAAAATTACAGAACATCTCAAATTACTATTTAGAAAAATACAAGGAAAGCAGACGTGCATTAAAATACTTAATAAAAATAGAAGAGAATAAATATTTAAAAGAAGTGCAACAAAATGTGGAGGGTATACTACATTCGCTCTCGCGAGATTTTTTTTGAGACATTCGGAATAGGAAACGTACAACACAAAAATTCCTACCTCACACTATTAACTGCTAAAATCAACTCAAATCAACTTAATCTTTCATTAAAAAAGAAGAATTATTATAAATAGTGGGAGTGTCTACTAATCTCATAAAATTTTGTGAAGTTTATTTCTACAAAATATTTTTATTTTGTACAATAAATAATTTTCTCATTTGCTATCAATACATTATAATGGTTTAAATAAATAAATATTGATTGGCGTAAGGTTTATGTTATTTTTATGTCTGTTTACTATTAATAATATTGGATATGAGCAGGTGCGTTGGTTTTGTAGTAATTTCCAGTCACTTCTGACAACTGAATTTTTCAAAAAAGAAATTACTAACGTCAGTGTCAAAAAAAATCTCGCGAGAGCGAATGTAGTATAATATAAATTATTTTTGGAACTATATTAAAAACAAAAAATCCAATTGTACTCATGCTGGAAATTTTGTTTACTTAGGTCAGAATGTTGATGGTGAAAATACAGCTGAAGTATTTGCTAAGTTTTTTGCATCTACATACAACTCAGATAAAGCGACTTATAATTTAGATTTTGGTAATAGTTCTTACTTGCATAATGATTTTTTCGCAATTGAATCAATAGATTACAATGATTTTAAAGAAGCTGTAAAAAAATTAAAGCCAAAGAAAGCTGCGGGTACTGACGGTATTCCACCTTATATATTAAAAGGTTGTAGTGAGTGGTTGATTGAACCGATGGTACATATTTTTAATAGCATAGTTAATTCTAAAGTCTTTCCTACAATTTGGAAAACTGCAGTTACTACACCAATACATAAATCTGGAACATTACAAAACATTGAAAACTACAGACCTATAGCAATAATGTGTGCTCCCGCCAAACTTTTTGAACAAATTATACATAACAAGTTATATTCATATATAGAAAAATACATAATGTCTCAACAGCACGGTTTTGTGCTAAACAAGTCAGTAAATACAAATTTATTTATTTTTGCAGATCAGGTTGCTGACACATTAAGCACTAAATTGCAACTTGATACGATATACACGGATTTTAGAAAAGCTTTTGACCGCGTTAATCATGATGTGTTACTAAAAAAGTTAAGTACTTATGGCTTGTCTAATAATTTTATTAAACTCATCAAAAGTTATCTGGAAAACAGACGTTTTATAGTTCGACACAAAGGTAATGTATCAGGAAAGTTTTACGCCAATTCCGGAGTTCCTCAGGGTTCAAATTTAGGACCTCTTCTCTTTATTATATTCATTAACGACCTTCCTTCTATTTGTAAATATACTGAGTGTCTTTTATTTGCAGATGATTTAAAAATGTACAAAATTATTCAGTCAGTACGTGATTGTATTAAGTTACAGAGAGACATTGATAGTATTTACGAATGGAGTATAGTTAATAAGTTAGAGTTTAATATTAATAAATGCAAAGTTATGACGATAACTCGGTTACAGGAACCAGTTATTTTTGATTATGAGATGGGAGGTGAGAGATTGGCTAGGGTTACTGAAGTAAAAGACTTGGGAGTAACATACAATCAAGTTTTTTCGTTTGGGAAACATATAAATCAGTCGATCTCAGCGGCAAACAAATTGTTTGGATTTATTAGAAGACAGACAATGGCATTTACAAATATTAATACAATAAAATTTCTCTATTTTACTTTAGTGCGACCTAAATTGGAATTTGCAAGCGTAATATGGTTTTGTGAGTATATGTCAACGCTTAAAGAATTAGAAAAGGTACAAAATAAAGTTCTTCGGTATTTGTATTTTAAAAAACACAAAAAATGCCCTGATTATAATTCTGTTAGGTCGGCTCACTTAAGAAACGAGTTTAAAATATTGTCTCTAGGACAAAGAAGGGACTTAATGGTAATTATGTTTATATACAATATAATTAACAATAAGATTAACAGCCCATATTTACTTTCACTCATTCCATTCAATATTGCTCCTCGTCAGACACGATCTTCATTAATGTTCAATATACCTCACAATCTTGTTGCGACAAGATCTCCCCTTGCCAATGCACTTAAGTTATTAAACAATTTTAACAGTTTAATTGATGTAGATTGGTCCTTGAATCGGACAAAGTTTTATAAATTGATACTAAGTCAAATTTTAAACACCTCTATGTAAAAAATATTCAAGCCTCTACAATGCTGGAAGTGATAATGTGATAATTTGTATAATTTTTATATAACTTAGAAAGTCATCTATTTAAAACTATAGAATTGTAAATGTATATTTTTTTAGCCATGTAATGAGACATTTAGTCTGTATGGTTAATAAATAAATAAATAAATAAATAAATATGCTTCTGAAACATGGGTCACAACAAAAAAACATCAAGAGTTGTTATTAGTTTGGGAGAGGAAAATACTGCGCAAAATCTTCGGTGGGAAAAACTTAAATGGACAATGGGTAAGAAGAACAAATAAGGAACTAACTGAGCTCTATCAAGATCCTAACATACTAGCAGTAATTAAGGCGCAAAGACTTAGATGGTTGGGCCATGTGCAGAGGATGATTCCATCTAGAATTCCCAGAATGGTACTATCTAGTGCATTGGCAGGGAAAAGACGAAGAGGAAGACCGAGGTCACGATGGAGTAATGGAGTTAGAGAAGATATGAGAAGAATTAACGTAAGGAACTGGGAAAGAAAAGCGACTGACAAAAGGGAGTGGAAAAGAATAGTACATCAAGCCATGGGCCTACTAGGCTCGTAGTGCTTACATATTATTATTAACTTTTTTTGGGCTATGGCCTTGCCAATTATCCAGCAACCAGGACCAATATGATTGACCAATATAATTAAAAGCGCGAAAAAAGTTGCTGAGCTATGAAACCAGGTATTGCTTTTCCGAACTTGCACGGTCCCAATAGTAAACAGATCAGATCATCAGAAAGGCCTCACACATCATGATTGTGATGTATTTAATTAGTTTAATGAAAGAATTTTATTCTAAGATTGTGAACATTCAATAACAAACAGAAATGGTACTAGGCTGACCACTCACCATCTGAACAGTGTGATCTGCCAGGTGTAGCTGATAGTGTGTGGAAGGAATAACAACTGACCTGCCACTCACTATCAAGTACAACTGACAGATCTAACTGTTCAGGTATATCTGACTAATCTGACAGTGATTGTGAATGGCCCGCCCTCAATCCTGAAGGTTACTAAAGTGAAATTCATTTTTAAAATAACCATACCCTATTAGTTTATTAATGTAACAATTTAATTATTTACCTAATACTGTCACTGATGTGGTGCCATCTCCTACTTCATCATCCTGGACTTTTGACATATCCACCAAAATTTTAGCAGCAGGATTATCAACACCCACCGATTTTAGGATAGTTGCTCCGTCGTTAGTAACTTCAACTGATCCTGCAGATCTACCACTGGATACTAAAATTTTATCCATTCCTTTTGGTCCCAAGGTGCTTCTAACCAAATCTCCTATAGCTATAGCACCTACAAAACTACTGAGTCGGGCAATCTCTGCCCTTTCTTCCTCGGCTTCTTGCTTGAGAATTCTTACGGGATTTAGGGATACCTAAAAGAAACATTTTATTATTAAATCTCAAGTTTTTGTAGAAAAAAGCACGTGCATAGCCGGTCAACACCTGATTAAATACAACTATTGTTTACTATTAAATTATCGTTCAAAGTAATAGCATTGATGTATTCATATAAAACTTAGTGTAAATAATATATACCTACCATTTTTAATTCTTTTTAAAACTGCAATGTGATTGAAATTAATAAAATAAATTGTTCAAAATTTTAATTTGTCAAAAGTCTGAAATTCTACCCCACGAAGAGAGGTTCAGTTTATGAGTCATTTTCTTCTTCTTAGTCGTTAAAATATTTCATTTGTCAACTTCAGTGATCCCACAACATCACTGGTCAACTAGCGCTTGTTCACAATGGACGTAAGATGAACGTAAACCGTTATACTTTCGTAAACCGTAATTTGTACATAATTATAACGGTTTACGTTCATCTTATGGTTACGTCCATTGTGAACAAGCGCTAGACAAGAGGACTCTCTTTATTTTCTTTATTGTCACGTCCATAGAGAAATAACAACAAACCTTGTCACGTCACCACAGTCACCAACCAAGACAGAAAATTATATGCTGTGGCTGTGACGGAAGAAAAAAAAAAGAAAAAGAAGTGAGAAATTTGTAAGAATGAATAGGTTATGTTGTAATGTTTTGGTGCTTAATTTAATCTTAATGATAATAAGATTAATAGTTGGGAGATATGTATTCTTTGGTTATAATTATTGAATTTTAAGTAAATTTCAATGAGTGCTGCGAATATTGTACAGTACGTTATAGTACGAGGTGATCTCCTCAAAGCCCTAGAATGGCCTGTCGGAGCAGTGATAGCACAAGCTTGTCATGCCGTTACAGCTGTTACACATCTCTTTTACGAAGATGAATACACCCAGCAATATCTTAAAGATTTAGATAATATGCACAAAGTTGTTTTGGAAGCCCTAGATGAGAAAAGTTTAGTTAATCTTAAAGAGAAACTGGAAGAAAATAGTGTTAAGCACAAGATGTGGATAGAGCAACCAGAGAATATACCCACATGTTTAGTTGTTAAACCTTATCCCAAGGAGGAAATTCAGAAATATTTCAAAAAGTTTAAATTATTCAAAACGTGATTATTAATGTTTAACAATAAATATGACATTCGTTTTTATTTGTTTTAATATAAATGACAGCTTTGCCAAACATTTTGTTGGTCACAGCTAATTAAGCAGATAAGTTACTGAATGCATTACTATAAAATTCATTCCTGTACAAAAATTATCCTGGGTATGTAGGAGTTATTCCACAATTTTGTGCTGCAATAATATGTTTATGTTTTAAAACTCAAAAATGTCACTCTAATTATATCAAAACTGTTGGTAACAACCTGAAAGATAATCCAGCATATTTCTGGAGATATATTAATGATAAAAAAATCAAACAATGTATATGTCAACTCAGAAAATCTTTTTCAACGGAACCAGATAATATTCCAAATTATTTTTTGAAACGTTGTTCATTTACAATTTCCAAACCAATATATCTACAGTTTAATTTATCTTTGCTTACATGTTCCTTCCCGGCTAGATGGAAGGAAAGCTATGTATCACCTATTTTTAAAGCTGGTGACAAAAATAATGTAAAAAAAATTAACGTTTTGTGAAACCGGCAGTAAGCAATCAGCAATACCAAAGTTATTTGATAAAATAGTATACAATCAACTATATTGGCAATGTAAAGAATTATTATCTGTAGTTCAACATGCATTTCAGCTGGAAAATCCGCTATTACTAACTTGGCAGTGTATGAAATGGATTTGTTGGATGCATTGGAGAGGAAAGAACAAGTAGACTCAGTCTTCACTGACTTCTCCAAGGCCTTCGACAGATTCAATTTCGTCATTTTGCTTGCAAAACTCTTCAATTTAGGATTGACTAAGGAGGCCATAGAATGGATATCAAGTTTTTTAAAGGATCGACAACAACGGTTGGAACTATCAGGTGCCCCCCAAGGAGCCCACTGTTCACCATTACTATTTAATCTCTTTATAAATGATATTTCTGATAATCTTGAATCATTAGTTTTACTTTTTGCAGATGACTTAAAGTTATATAGATGCATAAAATCTATAGCTGACATACATATTGCAAAAGGATATTGACAGGTTATGGGACTGAAGTATACAGAATAATCTTATATTAAATATCAATAAATGCTATTATATCAGTTTTTGGACAGCTTGGATATTAGTGCACCCTAATATGTCTGTCTAGATTTTGGCATTGGATCCGGATCCGAGCATGACATGTAACACTGTTGCCGTATCCTCTATTTTTTCATACTATCACATTACAGTTTTTTGTGATATTATATTTGTGTGTGAAATGTATCATTTGTGTATTTTAGGTATGTTCTAATAATATGTTATGTATAGATAGGTTTTTACTTTAAATCATTGTGAAGTTTAACTTGCTAGAAACCTTGTAATATTGTCAATTGTGTAATGTGTAAAACATAAGTAGTTTTGAAACACTAATTAAGTAAAGTTTATTATGTTGTTGTTTTCACCAATTTTGAAAAAATGTGAAAACATTGAATTATCCACGTCCGTCTGTCCATCCGTTCATCTTGTCTGTCTGTTTGTAAACTCATCTCCTCCGTCATTTCAACTCAACCTTTAGTACCATCCTTGGATTATAAGCTTTCATTTAACACCTCATTTGTCTTTCTGCCTGGTATAATTGAGAATGAGTTATATTCGCAGCTGGACGAATAGACAGTCTAGGTCAAATTTCTCACCTTTATTACTATGCTTGGATTATAAGCTTTCATTTGACACCTCATTTGTCATTCTACCTGGTATAATGACGGAAGAGTTAAATTAGCAGTCGGACGGACATGCGGATAGACAGCCTATGTCAAATTTCTCACCTTTAATACCATCCTTGGATTATAAACTTTCATTTGACACCTCATTTGTAATTCTACCTGGTATAGTGGCGGAGGAGTTATATTCACGGTCAGACGGACAGACAACCTAGGTCTAATTTCTCACCTAGTACCATCCTTGGATTATAAGTTTTTATTTGACACCTCATTTGTCATTCTACCTGGTATAATGACAGCGAAGTAAACCTTCTTATAAAATTATTCTATTATTCTTGTAGGTACATTTAACATTGATTGAAACTATTAAAGAAATAAAGAAAACAGTATGGCAACACTGTGACGCACAAACATAAGATTAAGCTGTGGGTTGAGGTTGAGATGGCAGTAGACTGGTTGCAGCATGCAATAGTCGTCTCATATGAGGAAAACTGCCCGTTAAAAGAAAGTCACCCTCCCAGGCAAGTAACTTGGTGGAATAAGGAGCTGTCTGATCTCAAAAGAGAAACAAGACGGCTCTTCAATAGGGCGAAGAAATCAGGTGATTGGGAAGCATATAAGGCTAAACTGAAAACCTATAATAAGAAAATCCAATCCGCTAAGGAAAGATCCTGGAGAGAATTCTGTGAAAACATTGAAAGTGTACCTGAAAGCGCCAGGGTTAACAGAATCCTCAAAAGAGATAACATTAACAAACCCAAGTCAATGAAATTCAATGGGAAGTATACGGACACAGAGAAGGAGGCTGTAGAGCATCTTTTAAGTGTTCACTTTCCAGGGTCGACGCAATTGACTGCTAATAACAATCATCAAGCAAACAATAGCCCAACCAAAAGGGACTGGCTGACCTCTGACGAGATCTTTGGTTCTCACAAGGTCAGATGGGCTATTGAAACTTTTGAACCTTATAAAACTGCGGGACCGGATGGTATATATTTCCTAAGCTTCTCCAGGAGGGTCTGGAAATAATCATGGGTCCCCTGATCACAATATTTAGAGCTAGCCATGCTCTGGGATACATTCCCAAAGCTTGGAGAAGGGCAAGGGTGGCGTTTATTCCCAAACCAGGAAAAACAGATTACACCTTAGCAAAATCCTACAGGCCTATAAGTCTGACCTCATTCATGTTAAAAACCATGGAAAAAATCTTGAACGAACACATCAAGAAAAACAATTTAAATGAAAATCCACTGCACCAACGGCAATGGGCGTATCAGGCAGGGAAATCAGGTGAAGCCGCCCTGCACAATCTAGTGTCGGAACTCGAAAGGAGTCTGCATCAGAAAGAAGTCGCCCTTGCTGCATTTTTAGATATAGAAGGTGCATTTGATAATACCTCAATCGAGTCTATACAAAGCGCACTGGTGAGGAAGAAAATCAACAACACAACATGCAAGTGGATTATTCAGATGCTTCAGAGCAGAATAATATCCACAGATACGCATGAAGATACCATAAATCTGAGGGCAACTAAGGGATGCCCTCAAGGCGGTGTATTGTCACCGTCATTATGGAACATAGTTGTCGATGATCTGATTCATGGGCTAAGCGCCCAAGGAATCTGGGTCCAGGGTTTCGCAGATGATATAGTGATAGTAACTAGGGGAAAATTTCCCAGCACTGTTGCGTATCAGATGCGATATGCCCTTCACTACATAGAGAACTGGTGTCTGAAAAAGAACCTCTCCGTGAACCCTTCTAAAACTAAACTGGTAGCCTTTACAAATAAGAGGAAGCTTACTGGACTGAGTGAGCTGAAATTATTTGGAGAGGTACTGGAAAGAACCAATGAGGTTAAGTATCTAGGGGTAACCCTGGATTCGAAACTTAATTGGAATACTCATATTACCAATATAACCAATAGGGCTAAGCGACTCTTCTGGAACTGCAGACGAGTTGTAGGTAAAACCTGGGGATTGAAACCAAAGGTGATATGTTGGTTGTACACATCAGTGATACGACTGACAGTTACTTATGGGTCAGTATTCTGGTGGAGAAAGACGGCTTTGCAATCTTGTGTGACCACTCTCACCACCCTACAAAGACAAGCGCTTCTAAATATAACAGGAGCCTTGAATAGTACAGGAACGGCTTCATTAGAGGCTATCACAGATCTCCCTCCGCTGGAATTGTATATTTCGGCGGTAGCCTTTATGACCATCCTGAGGCTCAAAGCAAACAATACTTGGAGGCCAAATTATGTATTGAATAGCCACACAAACATTACTGGGACTATACTTGAGGAATACATCTTTATGATGAACTTAGATATGATGACACCAGAACTAATCTTCACTGAGAAGATTAACACAATTATACCATCTAGAGAACAAAAAGTCCCAAACATTAATGGAGACTTAATATGGTTCACTGATGGATCTAAAACTGCCCATGGTACTGGATCAGGAGTCTTTGGGCAAACATGTAACTATAATAAATCTTACAGCCTAGGTCAACAGACAACGGTGTTCCAGGCTGAAGTTTTTGCTTTGGTGGCCTGCATTGATGAAATAATTGATGAGGACCCTAAAGCTAAGAGAATCAACATTTACACAGATAGCCAATCGGCTATTCTGGCTGTAAAGAACCCTCTCACCAAATCAAAACTGGTGAGAAACTGCAAAGATCTCCTCAATAACCTGGCAAAAGACAACAAAGTGTCTTTAATATGGGTGCCGGGTCATGAAGGGGTGCATGGGAACGAACGAGCAGATATGTTAGCGAAACAAGGCTCGAGAAAAACTTTTGAAGGCCCAGAACCTTTCTGTGGCATCACTAAAGATGCTATGAAAAACGAGGTTCAGAAATGGCTGATAAAGAATCATCAAAATAAATGGAGAACCACTCAAGGGCAAATCCAGACTAAAAAAATAATCAAGAATATTGATAAAAAACTCTCGAACAGTTTGATGAACCTCAATAAACGAGAGGTCAAAACGGTCACTGAAATGGTGACTGGACAATGTCGTTTAAGAAATCACCTATACAAACTAGGTAAGGTGAATGAACCATGGTGCAGAAAGTGCGAAATGGAAGAAGAAACTGCCATACACATACTGTGCTATTGCAGTGTGCTAGGTGATGTAAGGCAGAACTTCACTGGTCAAATGAGGTTTGAACCAGAAGAGATCTTAAAACTACCAATAAGAAAACTGTTGGCCTTCGTTGAGGCCACAGGACTTATTAAAGTTTAAGGAGAAGAACAGGGTTTGGTACAAAGGTCTTATGACCAAGTGCCAGAGACTAACGAGTCTCGCCTGAGTTAAGAAGAAGAAGAAGAGAAGCTGTGGGTTACATATGATGCACAAAAATCCAAACTGTCCCAGTTTTTTTAGGGGGAATAAACAATACGACTCAAACTATCTTATAATGTTAACATAAGATATAAAAATCAAGTTAGAGACCTGGGCATCACTTTTAATGAAAACATTAATTTCAATGACCATATTTCACAGATTACATTGAAAAGTCTTAAACTTCTTGGATTTACATTAAAAAATTGTAGTGAGTTCCCAATTGATGTAACGATAGTTGTGTATTGTTCTCTTGTACGTTCTCAACTAGAATATGGCATGCTAGTTTGGTCTCGTATATTATGGCCAGTATATCAATTCCATTGAGAAAGTTCAGAATAAGTTTCTGTTTCACTGCGAGTAGCAATGCGAGAGTGGGGCAAAAGCGACTAAGAACATTGCGCGGTCACCATGCACGACTAAAGATTTTACTTCCAATTTTTCGGAGAGTGATTCTACTGTCTCTCTTTATACTATGGTATTGCGGTTACACAATGGGAATTCCAGTTGCAAATATAGACAAAAAAGTAATTTTAGATAGATTAAAAATCTAACAACACTTTATAACAGACGAATTCAGTTTGATTCTGTATTTATTTATAAATTATTAAATAATTTAATTCAATGTCCGGAACTTTTAAGTAAAATAAGCTTCAATAGTCCACAGCATAGACTAAGATCTTTTGAACTTTTTCATATAAACTTTCATGCTACCAATTATGCCTGCAATAATCCATTTGATAGGGCCTTAAGGTTTTTAAGTAGTCACTGTGATGTATATCCTTTTAATTTAAGTTTAAATCAATTTAAAACCATGATTTATAGTAAACTCTAGAATTATTTCTAAATATTGTATTTTAGAGTGTAGTTATAAGATAAATTAGATTAAAAAATCTAATGTTATTATAATGCTGTAATGGGGTGATCCCATCTATTTAATAAATAAAAATAAGTATATGGAATTAATAATAGTTAGCATGTCAAGCCTATTAGGCCATTGGCCATTCTGCTCCATCTGTTCTTGTCCATTGCTTTTATTCTTAAATTTGTGACATTGAGTCCTTTTAGATTACCTACATTCTTTTTGCACCTTGTTCTGGGTCTACCTCTTATTTGACATCCTCCAATTATACTTAGGAGTAGCATTTACGGTAGGCATCTAAACATTCCGTATAATGTATTTTGAACCTAGGAGTTTTCTATTGGCTCGTTGCAGCACGCGGTCATATTTTAACCAATAGGCGGCGAGGTCCCAAACGCATATACGGAATGTTATTCGGTTCCAAATTCATATACGGAATGTTAAATATTCGTACACCGAAAAAGATAAGTTTTTATTAGAGTCTGTTAAAAGTAGATTAATTTTAAAATACTTGTTACTGTATTATTAAATAAAAATAAAACAATTATAGTATTTGGAATGTTATGTGGTGCGAAATTCATATACGGTATGTTAAATATTCGTAGAACAAAAAGACGATTTTTATTAAAGCCAATTAAAATGAGACTGGTTTTTAATAGTACATATATTATGCAACGAGCATTTAATGATGGTCATTATGAAGTGAGTGTAAGGGATACTAAACGAGCCGCCTAGCGGCGAGTTTCGTAATAGAGTACGAGCTTCATAATGATAATTAAATGCAAGTTATTTACACGATTTTTTCTATGATCATTCACAAAAAAATATATTCAAATTTATTAATTTTGTAACTCAAACGAATTAAGTAGTTTGTCAGTCTGACAGTTTATTTACATATTGAGAACTGTCAAAGAGTATGCATTTCATTCGCCATTGGTTACTGGGCGTGTGCCACCTTTATCGCTGATTCTATTGGTTAAAAATCTGTATCCTAATGAAAATATGTATCATAATGAAGTTCATTATGATACAGGTAGTGACATCATCATTGATATATTATAGTATGAGAAAAGAAAAATTATTGTTAATGTATTATTAAAGATCCACAAGGAAAAAGGTTTTCCTGTAGTTGGCTGTATACCATATAATACAAAAAAACGAATAAAGTCCTTTATAAAAAGTCTATATTTAAAATCCCTAAAAAGGGCTACATCACAGAACTAGTTTTATATTGATTGACCAATCATCATCAGTGCTTTCCTAAAATGAATATAACCTGATAAAATGATGCAAAGGTTTTAAAATTTTGACTACGTTTAAAAAAAGTCATAGGTTATACCTACTCACGTGTCCTTACCTTGCTAACCACCAAAATATAATATTACAAATTTTATTTACATATATTACATAATTACAAATATTTTGGTGGTTAGCATGTAAGATTACGTGAGTATAACGTACAACTTTTTTTAACCGTAGTCAAAATTTTAAAACCTTTGCTCCATTTTATAAGGTTATATTCATTTTAGGAAAGCACTGATGATGATTGGTCAACCAGTCGAAAACTAGTTCTGTGATGTAGCCCTTTTTAGGGATTTTAAATATAGACCTTTTATAAAGGACTTTATTCGTTTTTTTTTGTATTATATGGTATACAGCCAACTACAGGAATAGCTATTTGTATAACAAGGGAGGAAAGTGCTACTTTTCCTCCCGAGAATGAAGTTTACTGCCCGATGCATAGCGGAGGGCAGTAATCATTCAAGGGAAGAAAAAGGCACTTTACTCCCATGTTATACATATGGTTTTTCCACCTTCCTCAAATAACAAGTCATTTTTTCATTTTTACTTAATTTATTTATGTAACTAACCAACAAAATTTATTAGAACTAAAACTAACAAGTAGGTACAATATAACTGTCAACTGTCAAATATAAGTCAAATTATTAATGTAAACATTGTTAAATCAGAATAACAATTTACTGTTTTTTACCATTCTGCAAAATACAGAGTGTTTTTAAATAAACGTTACAATGTATAGATACTTACGAAATAGAAAATAGGTATTGTATAGGGCGTCAATAAGTTATATTTCATGAATGAAATACCATGACGTCACTTTTACTTTTCCTCCCTAGGGAGGAAAAGTACAACTTTGCTCCCTACAGTCAGGTCCGGAAAAGTATACTTTCGGTAGAGGTAGGTGGAAAAACCTTTTTCCTTATGGATCTTTAATAATACATTAACAATAATTTTTCTATTCTCATACTATAATATATCAATTATAATGTCACTACCTGTATCATAATGAACTTCATTATGATTCAGATTTTCAATATGATACAGATTTTTAACCAATAGAATCGCGATATGACATTCGCGATAAAGGTGGCACACGCGCAGTAACCAATGGCGAGTCAAATATATACGCTTTGACAGTTCTCAATATGTAAACAAACTGTCAGACTGACAAACTACTTAATTTGTTTGCGTTACAAAATTAATAAAGTTGAATATATTTTTTTTGTGAACGATCATAGAAAAAATCGTGTATACAACTTGCATTTAATTATCATTATGAAGCTCGTACTCTATACGAGACTCGCCGCTAGGCGGCTCGTTTTGTATCCCTTATACTCGCTTCATAATGACCATCATCAAATGCTCGTTGTATAATATACTATTAAAAACCAGTCTCATTTTAACTGGCTTTAATAAAAATCGTCTTTTTGTTCTACGAATATTTAACATACCGTATATGAATTTCGCACCAAATATCATTCCAAATACTATAATTGTTTTATTTTTATTTAATAATACAGTAACAAGTATTTTAAAATTAATCTCCTTTTAACAGACTCTCATAAAAACTTACCTTTTTCGGTGTACGAATATTTAACATTCCCTATATGAATTTGGAACCGAATAATATTCCGTATATGCGTTTGGGACCTCGCCGCCTATTGCTTAAAATATGACTGCGTGCTGCAACGAACCAATAGAAAACTCCTAGGTCTCAAATACATAAACGGAATGTTTAGATGCTTACGGTAGTCATCTGGCATCCTCTATATGTGTCCTAGTCATCTTAAACATTGGGTTCTTATTACTCCTAGTATGCTGGGCTCGCCACATAACTCAGATCTTCATTTGTACTTCTGATCAAAGATATTCTTTATTTTTCCTGCAAATATTTTGCTTAGTTCTTTTCATTTTCATTTCCATATCTGCACCATTTGGCATTTCTTGTTGCGTTTTAATGTCCATGTCTCTGATGCATAAGTTACTAGAGAAATAATAAATAACCGCTCTGTATATTCTTAAGTTAGCACCTCTTGATATGCATTTATTTCTTAATAACCTGTTTAATGCATAAACACACTGGTTCGCTTGCATTAGTATATTTTGGATTTCTTCTTCTATATTTGCTTTTCGTGTTATAATTGTTCATATTCTCAACCACTCGACTCAACTTCCTTTAATTGATATGTATTATTATTTGTTTGTACTGTTAAATACTTCCCTTTTACATATTCTTGGTATATGTGTTACAGTTCAAGTTGATTCTCAGTTAAAGTTGGAGTCAACTCCTGAAACGAGCAGTAAAAGTTGATTTTAAAAATTTAAATCAACTTTTACTAGTTGGAGTTAACTCTTCCTGGATCGATTCAGTAAATGTTGATTATACGAGAATCTCAAGTGCATTTTTGATTAGTGTGCGTTTCTTTGTTTTGACCGTTTCAACTACTTATTAGTATAGTCTGTAACGTCGCCCCCGTTAGGTAAATTATTCTGATTCGATTTTTTGCACAAACTTACTCAAAGAAATACATCCATATAACAATCCTTATAACAAATACACAGGGTGTCACGCGGTACCGCGGTCAAAAAATTGTTTAATAGTTATTTATGTACCAAGTCAGTAAAGTGGCTCTTTATCGAACGAGTCTGATATTACGAGCAGAGGAAGCGAAGCGAGCAACAGACGCGTTCGATAAAGAGTATTGAGGTGCTGCGTACAAAATTGTATCGTCAATCATAAAAAACATTTAACACTTACTTACAACTTTGAGGAAATTTTTTTAATTTTAGACGAAATAAAAAATTCATATGACAGTAATGACAGATGACTTTTGCACGATGGCCGGTTTTGATGTTTAATCGATAGTTATCAATATTAGTCCTGTCGCCGGAGGGGGTACAACGGCCTCCTTAATTCAGATGGACTTACCCAAGTTTTTTTTATGTATTTTGACCCGTAGAACACGAATTTTTTGGGTAACAGTCGATCCGGATGTTGATAAGATTGTTATAAACAAAGAACTTGAGGAATCACATAACAGCGATTTTTCGCAAAACAAAACATTTTTTTGTATTTTTTGGGTGATTCTAAGCAAAAAATGTTTTACAAGTTTTTTCGTAGGATGCATAGTTTTCGACATAAACGCGGTTGAACTTTCAAAAAATCGAAAAATTGCAATTTTTGAACCCGAATAACTTTTGATTGAAAAATAAAATAGTAATTCTGCTTACCGCATTTGAAAGTTCAAGTCAAATTCTATCGGTTTTGATTATTTTCATTGCTAAAAATTAATTTTTTTATTGTTAAATAAAGCTATAAACACATAGTGATTGAATGATGTTTTCAATGCATTTCGCATTTGAAATCGAACGAGTAGGCGCTCATACACACAATTTCTACGTAAATTACATACATTAAAACGCATGCATTGGGCACGGGAAACACTATGTGTTTATGGCTTTGTTTAACAAATAAAAACTTAATAGTTAGCAATCCAAATAATCAAAACCGATAGACTTTGACTTGAACTTTCAAATGCAGTAAGCATAATTGCTATTTTATTTTTTAATCAAAAGTTATTCGGTTTTAAATATTGCACTTTTTCGATTTTTTGAAAGTTCAACCGCGTTTATCTCGAAAATTATGCATCCTACGAAAAAACTTGTAAGACCATTTTTTGCTGAGAATCACCCAAAAAATACAAAAAAATGTTTTGTTTTGCGAAAAATCGCTGTTATGTGATTCCTCGAGTTCTTTGTTTATAACAATCTTATCGACATCCGGATCAACTGTTACCCAAAAAATTCGTGTTCTACGGGTCAAATACATAAAAAAACTTGGGCAAGTCCATCTGAATTAAGGACGCCGTTGTACCCCCCCTGGCGACAGGACTATATTGCTACCTAATTACTAAATCTGTAAAGTTTTGATTTATTTTGTATGAATATAATTGCGAAACACTACAGAATTTTACTTCTTGACATAAATTTTATTAATAATAAGATCAATTTTGTACAATATTTTTAATAATTAAAGTAAATAAATTTTAATTTCACTCAAATAAATAATCGATTGCTGCCATTGACCACTTACATTCAATCTCGGTTAATTTGATTAATAATCGCGGCAGGTAAAGTAACATTCTTCTTTCAATACAACAAAGTGTTACTTTACTGCCGAAAATGAGGGCAAATGAGTACAATAATGAATGATTTTAGTGACGTTTGGCGATAAACAATGATTTTAAACAAATTCGCAAAAATAATTTTTTCACTTCGTACAAATTTTTTTTAGATCCTTTGGGCCTTTTTTTCTCTAAAATTGACTGTTGTCGAGTTATTAGCGACTTAAAATTTGAAAAACGTCAAAATAACCATTTTCAAGGTTTAATAACTCGGTTAAAGATAATTATTGTGAAAGTCGAGCGAGCGGCCGTGGAGTAACGGCATATTCGCTGGCCTCATACGCCAGTGCACGTGGGTTCGAGTCCTGCCAAAGACAAACCATTTTCATTTCCAATAATGACACGAGCCGTCTCACCGTGCCTCGGAGAGCACGTTAAGCCGTCGGTCCCCCTGGGCTAGTGTACATCGACACTAGTTACTTGAAACAAGGTTAAAGATATAATGGCGCCGGAACTGTCCGAACGGCAAAAATGCCATACGATATTAAAGTCACAAACTAAAAAAAATCAAAGATTAAAGCTACTTCTATAAGATCCTGAAGAAATTTTTGTCATTATTTCATTAATAAGATATTATTTTTAATTATCAACAGTGAGCGCTAAGCGTGTATTTAGGGGGCCGTCAATGTGAGTGCGAGTGAGATTCACCATTGGACGGCCGGAATGGTACATCTCTTTAGCACTCACCATTGACGGCCGCCTAATACGCACTTAGCGCTCATTGTTAATAATTAAAGATAACAGCTTAGTAATAAAGTAGTGACGAAAATTTCTGCTGAATCTTGTAGAGGGGGCTATAAACTTTGATTTGGTCACTTTCTGACTTTCATAATAATGGATTTTAACCGAGTTATTAAGCCTTGAAAATGGGTATTTTCGCATTTTTCAAATTTTAAATCGCGTATAACTCGACAACAATCAATTTTAGAGAAAAATCACAAAATACCTTTTTTTGCTATGGCCCAAATGATCTAAATAAATTATTCGAAGTGAAAAAATTATTTTTGTGAATTTGTCTAAAAAAAATTGTTTAAACAATTTATCGATCAAGGTACTGCCTGGCACCCAGTAGATTTGTTATAAGGACCTCTTTTTAAGTAAGTTTGTGCAAAAAATTCTAATCTGAGTAATTTACCTAACGGGGCGACGATACAGCCTAGACTAATTTGAACATATTCAGTAACATTTAGTTTCTAGAATCGGCTGTTTGTGTGAATCAGAATCAACTTTTTCTAAATGGCATTAGGAAGAGTATACTTTTCCTAGTTGGAGTCTACTTTTACTATTAAATGTTGAATATAAATCTTCATTTTATATTTATAATCAACTTTTACTGAAACCAGCCGTTAGAGTTGACTCGAACTAGTAAAAGTCAACTCCAACTGGATAATCAACTTAACTGTAACATATGGATTCCATGTATTTTGTTTTTATGTCATCAACCCATTCAGTGCTCATGTCACTCATAGGTGACATAAGTATGTTCATACTATTTTGACCAGTTTTTGTTAGCTCTGGTAGGAAGTAGAGTGGAGTTCCGGTGATCTGAAATAATTGGGACAGAACCCATTTCGGATTACCTAATTTTTCGGATTAAACAGATTTTCTTAAAACACTCTTTTAATAAAAAATAACATAAATAATATGCCTATCATTAAGTATAGTACTTTCGTTTCGAACGCAATAAGAGCCTATGATAATAAAAAAGAAGTAGTAGTGAACCTTTTAATAGAAGAATCCATTCAACTAAAACTTACGACCAAACACCGTTTTTTCAAGACAAAAAGTTGGAGTCAATAGCGGAAACTTATCCTTCGTCCAAGAAGTCCAAGCGCTTCTCAAATTTCATCTCTTTCAATTTTCGCTCTTGAGGCGACTAATCAGTTATGAAGACAAATTACTGCCACTATTAGAAAAACTCAAGATAAAAAACGTCATTTACTGGGTAGCAGTGGCTTGGGAATCTCTAAATGAAAAAGTTTAAGAAAGTCCAGGAAAAAAATTTGACCAGGCCTTACTTACGGAGAAATGCCAGATCTAGAGACTAAACAAACCAATTTGTTGAGGGACCTTGTACAAAATATTTCTGGCTGTGAAGAGGCGAATAACAATGATGTAAAAGAATGGGTGCGAGCTGATGATGGGCCCCGAGATATATGATGATTGATGATCAGCAAATCATTGAAATGGTTACAGAAGAAAGAACGTTCAAAACCCTCTGATGAAAGTGATGGGGAAAAGATGTCAACAGCGAAAAATGGGCAACCCACATAGACACTTTTTTTTGTGGGAAGGAGGAAATCTTCATAAGACCGTCAGGGTAGACCGCAGCACCCCAAAAATTGGTGTTCTGTCCTCTACTCTGGTGTGTGGGATTCAGTCCGATTGCCCGATTCAGACACCCGTGAAGCCGAGCGAATCAATCGTGAAAACGCAACTGCCTACCCACTAAAACCCCCTCATTCCAGCCGTGGACACCCGGTACGTATTTTTGACAAACGTTACTTCCGATGCCCCGCTGCTGACCCTATCTCTACTCCATGTCGGTAGAGCCGACTGTGAGGAGTAGTTATTCTTTTATTTGTTCTAGAAATAAAACATTGAGTACTGTGTACAAAAGAAGAGTATATGAAAAAAGTTAAACTAAAAGGAAGTGTACACAACTAAAATAAAATAAAGTAAGATAAAATAAGTATTCATAAAACAGTGTAAAGATAAAAAGTGTATAGATAAAAGATGTATAAGTAAAATAAATGATAAAATATCCGTGATGATGTCTTCTGTCACTCTCTCATCTCCCATCTTGTCTCGCTCTCTCTCTCTCGCGTTTCTTTTTTTTATTATCTCTGTTATTAGGTCTACTATCACGTTGAAATTTTCTTTGCTTTGCATGGCTACATTCATTATAGTCTCTGGTGTTACTTCACCTAGTTTTCTTCTCATGTTTATCGTGGAAAACGTTGCAATGGAATACACAATGCTCTACGTCGCCACGCACTCCACATTCTATACATAAGTCATCTTCAGTTTTCCTTATACGATATGTGTAAGACCTGAATGAGTCGTGCCCGGTCAGGAATTGAGTAAAAAAGTAATTTGTTCTTTTAAACCTACATTGGTACCACTCCTTCACATCTGGAATTAGTGTTTTCGTCCATTGTGCTTTTTCTGACTGTTACTCCCATGCTTGTTGCCATTCATTTAGCATTTGCTCTCTTACCTCGGCTTTCAACACTATTAGGTGGCCGTTATTATTTTCGTATATAATCTTACGCTCTTTTGCTAGGAGGTGAATGGGGAGCGTGCCCGCGATCACCTGTAGGGCTATCGTCGATGTAGTCCGGTATGCACTTACTACCTTCAGGAGGGGTTTTCTTTGACTTCTCGTTAATATTTCCTCATATTTTTTGAATCTCAGCGCTTCAAGCCATACAGGTGCCCCATATAGGAGGGTGGATTGTACTACCTGGAGATGCAATGTTCTTTTATAGTTGCTCGGTCCGCCTATATTCGGCATAATCTTTGTCATAGCAGCAATTCTCTGTTCAGCCTTCTGAACTGTATTTATAAGGTAGTGTTTCGTGTATCTCAAACCTGAATCAAGGTGTATGCCCAGATATTTAGCACAGTTACTCGGTTCTATAATGCTACCATTTAAATCAAAGCTCAAAGTTGGTCTCTGTCTTGGTCCTTTTAATATTACTATGTCTGTTTTGCTACCTGCCAACTCTAGGTTGCCAACCCACATAGACACTGCGGTTGCGTTTGATCTAGCGCTATAGATACTACGTAGAGCAACACCCTGCCGCCACGCTAGTAGCTACCATATTTTTGAGACGCTGGCGTAATTTAGCTTCGAGAGAGAGGAATTCTTCATTAAAGAAAATAAATTTAACTGATTTTCTCAAAAAAAGTAAAACTTAGAAAGTTTATAACAGTCAAGTTACATACTTACATAATATTTTATTGTTATTTTTAGATAAATTTATAAACTAGTGGGTTCTTAGAGTCACTGCATATTTATTTTCCTCAAATCTATTGCCAAATTCTCTTTTGGATTAAGCGGATTTTCGGATTACTGAAGTTTCGATTAGCGGGACTCTACTGTAGTTGTGACTTCGTGAGCCTATTATAAATTAACTGAACTTTTTTATGGCTTCTTCTTCTTCTAGTTCTTTAGTTATCCTTATCACTGCCTGTTTGCTTCTTGCTGCTATTGCTATATCATTAGCAAATGGCAGGTATTGATGCTTTTTATGAATATGCGATGGGATCTGGTGGGAGGACATGTGGTGAAAGGGAATGATAATGACATTGGTACAGAAGCCAGCACTGCATAGGGGTAATGCCAAAGAGAATGATGATAGGTACAGGATAAGAGAAAACTAGAATTTTATACAAATTACATACAAAGTTTATTAAAAACAATAAAATTAGACTTAAACTATATAACAATAATTTATTAAACCTATTAAACAAAGATGGTATTCATTAGATTGGTCCTTTCTTCTGTCCTATGGGCTTTTGTGATGGCAAGAGTATGATGACAATAATTACCACTGAAAACCAAAAAAAACTTTAGAATAAATAAATATTTATTAAAATAGACTTTTTAAAAACTACTGTTGACTAAATTTTCGTATTTTTTTTTAGTTCTTAGCTGAGTATAATTATTTTATGGAAAAATTGTTTTTTTTTCATTACATCAAGAATTACTTTTCTAGACCTTTTAGTTTTCTATATTCTCTATTGCAACTTTTTCTTCTTAGCTATTGCATCACTCTGTCTGTTATGTCTTCTTTCTTCTCTATTCTTCCCTTCTATTCCTTTGCTGGGTATTTATTTTTTATTATTTGTTATTTTCTTTACAACTGTTAATATTATTTATGTTTGTAATATAGCTAGATTTTTGTGTCATTGGCTTTATGGCATAAGTAATAATCAGTCTTATCCGTGTGTTCTAATGGAACATCAAAAGAGCACGATACAGGCTCTAGAGATAAACTTTTTAAGAAAAGTTAAAAGTGTTACTAAAATGAAAAGACTAAAGAAATATAATATATATAAGGAACGAACTGATACTACAATCTACATTGGAGTTTATAGAACAGAGACAGCTAAGTTGATGGGGTCATTTTTACACTGAATGAAAGATACCCTGTCTTACCCCGTATATTTTGATATAGATTATCAATTAGTAACATATCAGAGTGGTGTTATTAGTTTTGAAATTACCTACTGCCTTAACTATTGGAGTCAAATGTCATGTCACTTTTTGACTTCTTGAAAGTGGGAAATGTTTTGTAAGTATTGCTTTTAAAACTAACTGACTTCTTCATTGGCTTCTCTTTCTGTGTTAGTTCTCGAAGTGTTACTTAGGCTTACAACAATACACTGGCAACCTTTTTTTTATTCAATTTCAATTTTGAAATAACGTGGTTAGAATATGTTCATCATCATCAACCTGTACGTGTCCACCGCTGGGCATAGGTCTCCCTCAGCTCTTTCCCTCTCTCTTGTGCAGCTTGCATCGAGTTACTTATAACACGCTCCTAAGAATATGTTACAATATGTTAATTATAAAAATTTCCTATGTTATATGGATTGAGAGCTGAGTATTAAGGCAAAGAGATAACCTTAGAATCAAAGCTATGAGATTTTTCAGAAGAATGACAGTTTTACAAGACTTAATAATAGACAGACAAATGAAAACGTAAGACAAAAATTGAATATCTACTCGATCAATGAGAAATTAAAATAATAAAGAACAAAACTGAAACAATAAACAGAATGGATGAAAATCCATTAGCATTTCCTAATGGATTTCCCAATCCAAATGGATGAAATTAAGAACAATAAGTGTTCTCTGACGGTCCAGGGTGTTCTCCAATCCATAAACAATCACCCAGTTGAATGCTTCGAACAAAATTTATATCAATATATTCCTTATAGTACATTCATTCAAGCAATTCACCTCGCAATTCTAAAGGCCTTCATGGATTTGGTTGAAATTTTGACAGTAGCTCAAAACTGATGCAAATAACAAACCTGACTTGGTGCCAATGTATGCTTCCACCCCGGGGGTGAAAGCCACCCTTTCTCCGGGGTTGAAATTTAAAATTTCAAAATGACACCAGTGGCGACGTGTGACTTTTTCTTAAGTGTTACCAAAACCAGATGTAAAAAAATCTTATAAAAAAAATATTTTGAACCTCCCAAATTTAAGTTTTTGTATTCAATCCTGTGGGATAAAATTAAACAAATCACTAACATTTTGTTTTTTAACAAAATATATATTTTTTAATTTTAATTTTTTTTCTTTGTACCCTCACGCCTCCCCTGAAATTCTCTCAAGCCCCCCCAGGTTGAGAACCACTGATTTAGAACAATTACATTTACAAAAAAATTATGGATACTTCCCTTCATGGTTAATTTTATATTATTTGCATACGTACCTACATGAAGAGCTGTGATAATGTAAAATGCATAATCACATAAGTTAAAGAAAATATAGCCTGCAATATTTGAGCCTGTCATGGCACCAAATCTTCCAAACATCAGAGAAACTGCCAGGGCCATTCCTCGAATTTCTGTCGGGTATAAGTCAACAACTATTGCGTTTACTATACCTACTCCAGTAGCCGCCATTAGGAAAATACCTACAAAAATCAAAAGCTCAGAGATACTACCTTGTAAAATACCAATTTCATCAAAATTGATGATTTATAATTTCTAATCTATTTAGATGGGAAATAAGCCACAATTAAATTGAAAAAATAATTTTATTAATGTTTCGAAGCCCAAATCGGGTTTCGTTGTCCAAATACAAAGTACATACTACTAAAATAAACAAAAATGTTGTTGCTAAGTAAAAAAATTCTTCTAATAATTTATTTAATATGACTCATTTATATTGGCAATTCAGACGTATGTTATACATTTTAAAGTAGAAGACTTTAAAATGATATTGCCAATATTTATGAGTTGCGTTCCTGGGACGACTTTACTAAAAGATAGTTCATATTTGCCTTTCCTGATGATTTATTCTCAAAGAAGGATACTGGATATGAGACTCAAATGTATAGAAATCACAACATCAACATTAAAAAGGGAATCGTTAAATCCTTATATGATAGAGCCAAGATTACTTGTTTTAACGAAAATTCATTTTTAGAAGAAAAACAATTGTTAACATCTGTTTTATTAAAAAATGAATATCCTTTATCGTTTATAAATAAGGAATTGTCAAGATTGGATCGAATGGAATAGAACAACTTAGAACGGGATCCTACAATATTCACAAGAAATAATACGAGGAAAATATAAATACCATATATAAAAGGACTATCCGAGAAACTTAAAACAATAGGAAATAAATTCAACATTCCAACAACATTTAAAACAACAAACACATTGATATCTATTCTATCTAAAATTAAACCTAACAATGAACAAGAAAGAACAAAGAATTGCATTTATAAAATACCTTGTGAATGCGAACAATTTTATTTAGGTGAAACATCAAGACCATTAAACGTTAGAATAAGTGAACATCAGTCTTATATTAAAAATAGAGAATTTGATAGATCTCAAATATGTCAACACGCATGGGATAATGAACATAGAGTTCAGTGGAGAGATTCAAGTATAGTCCTGAAAGAATCAGATAGTAGAAAGAGAAAAATCAAAGAAGCGGCTCTAATTATGCTAAATGAAACCAATTGTGTCGCAAATTCCTCGGTAGAATGCAGTACGATGTGGTTACCCATACTGAAAAAGGAAGTCAATAGAAAGAAAATACCACGATTAGTAAGTCAATAACATATCGAGTTAGTACAAATTTTATATTTTAGTATTACTTATTGTATATTTATGTATTATTAATATTATTTATTATTTAAACATATTAAAGTCAGAATTTGGTATTAGTTTTTTGAAAGTAAATTAAATGTAAGAACAAGTACTTGCGATGTCGGGATAGTATCACGAGGTTTTTTGCTGGTTTTCCCTCGTGATTTACTATGGAATCTCTAACGCGAGAATTTTACTGTCATCGTTGTATTTGGCTGTCTTTTTAAAGACAGATCACATGCCATGATTTTTTGTGACGGATATTCTTGAGTTGGGATTGATTTCATGTAATCGAATGAACTATCTTTTAGTAAAGTCGTCCCAGGAACGCAACTCATAAATATTGGCAATATCATTTTAAAGTCTTCTACTGCGAATATAAATGAGTCATATTAAATAAATTATTAGAAGAATTTTAATTAACAACAACATTTTTGTTTATTTTTAGTAGTATTTTGTATTTTGACAACGAAACCCGATTTGGGCTTCGAAACGTTAATAAAATTATTTTTTCAATTTAATTGTGGCTTATTTCCCATCTCAATAGTTAATCATAAAAATTCCACAAGGAAATAGCTTCAGAACAACATTATAATTTGTAAAATTGGAAAACCTATCTTAAACATTGGATAAGTCGTATAAATCGAATATTTTTGTTTCAGTAAGCATTTCAATAATAATTTACAAAAATACTTATCAGTGCAAATTACAATATAGTTAAGTGAAGATGGCCAGTATTTGGGAAGCTGTCTTATATCTATACTAAAGAAAAGAAATGAGAGTTGAGTTTATGTGAAACGCTTGTTAAAGGCGTCTGTACTGAAAATGGAACGCAAAATAAATGCCCAAAAAACGAAATAGGTAGGTATATACCAACTCTAGTAATCAGAGATATATACAGTCGAACCCGCTTATTAGAATACCGGTTAAAGGAATATCCCGGTTTAAGGAATAGACAATTGAGGTCCCAAAACGTTTTTGCCAGGCTTATATGATCGGTTATTAGAATATCCCTGTTATAGGAATACTTTTTCTTGGCACGACGGCTATTCCAATAAGCGGGTTCGACTGTACCTACTAATAATTGACTATAAAGAGTTAGAAGGTCTGGACACCTTCATGTACCTAATAGGTTAGTTAATGACTAAGTACAACAACGTCAGCGAAAAAATCAAGAGACGAACAGTCCATGCTAATAATGTTACTCTGGCCTGGAAAGACAAATGGTCTCAAAAAGTAAAATTAAACTGACCGTATATAGAACACTGGGTCGATTTCTCGTCATTGACCTCAAGCGTTATTATCCTTATAATACTGTTACGCGATTGACTCTACTATTTTATTTATTTATATCTTTAGGCACTAAGTTTAATTTAAATAAAGGAAGACTTACTTATTATATTATTTACATCACTTACAATTTAACACTTAAGTTTACAACAATATCTAATTTATGTTACACTTTCTAACTTATTTAATTCATTTACAAATATTATTTATCTACTTTAAAAAATATATACATTTCAATAACCCGATCGCCACGTTACAATAATTCACGCGATGGTAAAATATTAACTGACTGGCCTGTGATCGGATTCCTGTTCTATACTCTGGCAGCGGTCGCCTCGAATCGCCGTGGAAGATCTGGCCTTTACTCGTAACGCGGAGAAATATCGAGAAGAATTAGGCCGGATTGTGAGGCGTCACATTGCCCCCTCCTTAAAAGATGGTTCCTCCTGGAACCTTGTCGGGACTGGAACTGGATGCTGGTATCTGCAACTGGACCCTCTTTTACAACTCCCAGTTGTATAAAAGTGACAGGGGACGGTCTTCTCTCCGCACCAGTAACTATGCGGATTGCAACAGACTAACATCTGGACCTCGGTGTCTTTAAAAATTTCTTCTACCATATTTCGGATAACTCTCCAGTCTAATTGGCGGCATTCTAACTTTGGCATTGCTAACTTTTGCACGTCGGACTCCAACACGTGCTCTCTCAATTGAATTAATGCATCCCATACATCTTGGTAGGTAGGTTGGTCATGGACAGTGTCTTTTGTTACCAGATAGAATAGGTAACGTGATGCATCTTGGAGTTTCAATGCTTTGCCAGGAGATGGCAGTTGGCATTGAAGTTCTGCAACTCGACCAAACTTCCTTCGGAAGGCGGATGCCAACCCTCGTGCGTCTTTGATACTGGCCGGGATGGTATGGGCCAGCGAGTAGTCATCGGGAAGTGCGAGAAGATCTCGCTTTTCTTCAGTGGTAACACCATGTCTTGCTTTACCGGTACCTCCGTAGGCACCCATGAACTCTTCAAAGGTAAGGTCAGGTATTTCTCGAACTTGGTTGACTTCCACTTCTTCATCTACGTCGTGGTCTCCCTCGTACGGCGCCAACCGGTTATGGTGGACTATCATCGGCTTTCCCCTAGGAATCTTGCTTATTCGGTAGATAACGTCATTGATTTTCTTGACAATGAGGTACGGACCTTCCCAGAACTGCTGCAACTTGGGAGAACAACCTGTTCGCTTCTTTGGATTATAAAACCAGACTTCGTCGCTCTCCTTGAAACATCCCTTCTCAGCTTGGGTATCGTATCGTTTCTTCATTCGGTCGCTAGCGATCTGAAGATTAGAACGGACCAACTCATGTATATCGTCCATTCTTCTTCGTAATTCATTCACGTAATCCTCACCAGCAACATCTTCTCCAGGTCGACATCCAAACTCTAGATCACAGGGTAGATGCATCTCACGTCCAAATAGGACTTTTGCTGGTGTTTGGCCAGTTGATTCATTAACAGCAGATCTATAGGCCATTGCGAAGAACGGAAGGTACTGGTCCCAGTCTCGTTGATGATTGGACACCATCTTTGTCAAATACTTGCCGACTGTCCTATTCATACGCTCCACCATTCCATCCGATTGCGGGTGATAGGCCGTGGTTCTTGTCTTCTTCCTGCCTAGTTTATCACAGATTCCTTGAAATAGATCGCTCTCAAAGTTCCTTCCTTGGTCACTATGGATCTCCAGAGGTACTCCAAATCGGCTGATGCAGTCTTTGATTAACACATCTGCAATAGTGGCGGCCTTCTGGTCTGGAATTGCGTAGATCTCCACCCACTTCGTGAAGTAATCCATTACCACCAACATGTATTTGCATCCATTGTCACTTTCTGGAAATGGCCCGGCAATATCCAAAGCTATTCTTTCAAACGGACTTCCAACATTGTACTGTCTCATAGGAGCCTTTCTTTTCCGGTAGGGTCCGTTACTTGTAGCACAGGTAGTACATTTCTTACACCAGTCCTTCACATCGTCGGAACTATTAATCCAATAAAATCGTTCCCGAATTCTCTGAAGGGTTTTCTTTACACCAAAATGCCCTCCTGATGGACTGTCGTGTAACTGACGAAGTACTTCGGCTATTCTGCTCTTTGGAATCACCAACTGTGTTCTCCTCACTGAACCATCATCATTTTCTATTACTCGTTTGAGCAAGCTGTCTTCCAAGATAAATGAGTCCCACTGGGCCCAATACGTCTTAACTACTGAGCCTAGGCTTGATATTTCTTGCCAAGATGGTCGACGATTTTCTTCTTTCCATTTTCGAATCTTCTGTAAAACTGGATATTTTTCTTGTTCTTCCTTGATCTTGGTAGGCGTCCACTCGTCGTTGACCACTGTTGTTCTTAGTACTGCTGCTTCCTTTGACTCTGTTTTGTTGCAATGGGAACATTCTGCTTGACACGGTCTTCTAGATAGAGAATCAGCGTTCCTGTGGCTAACTCCGGCCCGATGCTCGATCTTGAAATCATATTCTTGAAGTCGTTCAATCCATCTGGCTATCTGACCCTCTGGATTCTTAAACTGCATTAACCATTTAAGGGCGGCATGGTCGGTTCGGATTAGAAACTTCCTTCCGTAGAGGTATTGATAGAAGTGTTCCACTGATTTTACTACTGCTAGAAGTTCTCTTCTCGTGACGCAATAATTTCGTTCAGGTTTTGAAAGCACTTTACTAAAATATCCAAGGACTCGTTCCTGTCCTCCTTGGATCTGCGACAGCACTCCTCCAATTCCCACATTGCTTGCATCCGTATCTAAGATGAACTCTCCTTCTGGCAGTGGATACCCTAATATTGGCGCTGTAATTAAATGCCTCTTCAAAGTTTCAAAGGCCGTTTGGCAGTCTCCATCCCAGCAATAATCCCTTGCTTCCTCTGTAAGTCGTGTTAATGGCTTAGCGATATCTGCAAACTTCTTAATGAATCTCCGGTAGTAAGTACACAGTCCCAGAAAACTTCTCACTTGATGTTTATCAGTTGGTTCCGGCCATTCCTTAATGGAATCGATTTTTCCTTTGTCCACGGCCACTCCTTCTTTGCTGACTATATGGCCTAGATAATTGACTTTACTTTGAAATAGCTGGCATTTCTTGGGGTTTAACATTAACTGGGCAGCTTTAAGTCGATTAAAAACGTCTTCTAAATTCTTCAGGTGGTCTTCAAACGTCTCCCCCAAAACGATTATGTCGTCTAAATACACCAGGCACGTCTTCCAAGATAACCCTCTCAACACATTTTCCATAAGCCTCTCAAATGTCGCAGGAGCATTACAGAGTCCGAACGGCATAACGTTGAATTCCCATAATCCAGATCCTGTCGTAAAGGCCGTCTTCTCCTTGTCCACTGGATCCATTTCTACCTGCCAATATCCAGACTTCAAGTCCAACGTAGAAAACAATTTACTTCCAGCCAATGTGTCCAACGTGTCGTCGATCCGAGGCAGAGGATAACTATCTTTCTTGGTAACATTGTTCAACAAACAGTAGTCCACAGAGAACCTCGTAGTTCCATCTTTCTTCTTGACCAGGACCACCGGAGAGACCCATGGGCTCGTAGAAGATTCTATCACCCCGTCTTTCTTCATTTCTTGAACAATCCTTTCAGCTTCCTCTCTCTTTGCCTGTGGTAATCGTCGAGCTGTTTGACGAATTGGCCTAGCGGTACCAGTGTCAATTTTATATTTGACAACTGTCGTTCTTCCTGTCTTTCCTCCTTTCGGTACGAATATGTCACGATATTGCCTAAGAAATTCCCTTAATTTTCTTTTTTCCGTTTGATTTAGAGACTGGCCTGCAACTGCAACCATTTGGTCGAACTTGTCGTTGGAATTATCTGATGTTGTCGTCTGACGGATTATGGACGTCACGGGTACACAAGTTCCTACTTTTGTCTCCTTCTTGATGGTCACTGTAGTCATTGACATTAATCAATCTCACGGGAATTTCTTTAGCAGAAGTAACCCATTCCTTTCCAATTATGATTCCTCGGCCAACCTCCTCGTCGTGGTTCCATGGCTCCATCATAACAGGTGTTCCTTCTTCCACAATTCCCTGTAGCCACGCTACGATGATCGTTTCACTCCTCGCAGGCACAACTGTATCTTCTTTAATGGCTGCTAGCACAGTGCTGTCATCATGTGGATGAAGAAATACCTCCTCGTTGCCAACTTTGATTACCCTGTTCTTAAAATCCAATTGAAATCCATGCAAATTCATTACGTCCATTCATAATATAACATCTTCTTCGATGTCTGCAACTATGACAGTATGGACGAACTTTTCTGCTCCAATCCCTAATTGTATCTGGATTTCTCCATGGGTGTTGGCGTTTTCACCTGTGGCAGTCCGCAGTCGCAACCTCGTTGGTAAGAGTTTCTTACGGCTGTTTAAAACTGACGGTCGTATAATGGTCCTGGTCGCTCCGGTATCCACCAACAATGTATACTTTTTACCATTTATTTCTCCATCCACATATACACTATCTTCACGACATTTCAAAGAAGCTATTAGTATGAGAGGGTCTTTGGAAAAGTTGCGGGTCGAAGCTGCCCCCCTAAGGCCGACCCGTTCTAGTTTTCCTGCTGGTGAGTCTCTTGATTGTTATTGTACCTAGGGTACTTACATGAGCCCCGTACATGTCCCATTTCACCACAGTTCCAGCACCTTATGGTCTTCGTTTTCTTGGATGCAATGTCTTTCATCATATTAACAAGCTGGTCAAGTTTGTCCTCATCCTGTTCCTCTTTCACAGTCCTCACTTTACTGTACCCACCAGAGGCCTGGGTAGCTGATTCGTATTCGAGAGCGGCAGATAAGACATCGACCAGCGTCTTGTGACGAGCTAATCGCAGTGTTCTTTGCATTTCATGATCACGCAGGCCATCAATAAATGTTTGAACAGCCAACTTTTCCATCATGTCTTCGGGAGCTGTTGGATATGCATATCGTACCAACCTGGCAATATCGACCTCGTATTCTTGAAGAGCTTCATCTTTCTTTTGTCTTCGATTTTTAAACTGCGACTGATAGACATGCTCTAAATGTTCGTGCCCATATCGCATATTCAGTCTCTTCTTCAGCTGCTCGAAGTCATCTGTCTCCTCTACGGCTATGGTCTGGAGGACATCCAAAGCGTCGCCTCGAAGAGCAATAGTGAGGTTTACAGCTTTTTCTTTTTCGGACCATCCGTTCGCTCTGGCCGCAGATTCGAACTGTTTCATGTAGTTGTTCCATGATGACTTTCCGTCGAAATTTGGCACCTTAACACGAGCATGACCTACACTCCCTTCAACTATCGACCGTGGCTCCAATTTGTATTTGGTTTCATCATCTTTAATATCTGTTAAGATGGGTTCCATCCCTTTGTCTACTTTTTCCGTTTCCTCCATTTTCTTCTCTATTTCCTTGATCCTTTCTTCAAAAGTAGATTTTATGGACGATATCTTGTCGTCAAAATCCGAAGTGACTTTAGAGATCTCGTTAGTCATCTTGTTTTCAAGGGATGAAATATCACCCGAAACTTTCGAAACTTTGTTCTCTAACGATGTAATGTCTGTAGAAACTTTCAAAACATCCGAGGAAACTTGGGAGATTTCACTAGAAACCTTTTTCTCTAACGATGTAATGTCTGTCGAAACTTTGTTCTCTAACGATGTAATGTCTGTCGAAACTTGGGAGATTTCACTAGAAACTTTGTTCTCTAACGATGTAATGTCTGTCGAAACTTTCAAAACATCCGAGGAAACTTGAGAAATCTCTTTAGAAATTGACGAAATTAAAGCAGTTTGCCTGTCCTCAAACACGTAGGTTTCTGGATCAAGACCCTCTTCCTGTAGTGCGTTCTTCAGACGAACCACTAGATCAGCCTTTTTCCCCGCTGCGTCGAGCTCACGATTTTCCAGTTCTGTTCTGAGCTCCGTAAGGCGCAGATCAGAAAGTTTCGGCTTACACTGTGAAGACATGGTCACACTCTTTATTTATTACGATTTATATTTAGTTATTATTAAAGATTCCACACTGTATTAAACCGAGCTTATATTACTTATTTATTTTTTATCCACTTCTGATCACCAGTTTGTTACGCGATTGACTCTACTATTTTATTTATTTATATCTTTAGGCACTAAGTTTAATTTAAATAAAGGAAGACTTACTTATATTATTTTATTTACATCACTTACAATTTAACACTTAAGTTTACAACAATATCTAATTTATGTTACACTTTCTAACTTATTTAATTCATTTACAAATATTATTTATCTACTTTTAAAAAATATATACATTTCAATAACCCGATCGCCACGTTACAATAATTCACGCGATGGTAAAATATTAACTGACTGGCCTGTGATCGGATTCCTGTTCTTAAATACTCTGGCAGCGGTCGCCTCGAATCGCCGTGGAAGATCTGGCCTTTACTCGTAACGCGGAGAAATATCGAGAATAATTAGGCCGGGTTGTGAGGCGTCACAATACCCTTGGTACCCTAATAACTATAACGCTTCAATATTTAAATTTAATCTCAAAACAATTACCTACAAGTTATACTTTTCAATGCAAAACTGATTGATGTAATAGCTACATCATAGCTACATGCTACATCGTGTAACGAGGGGAATCTCCGAATTGCAAACCCTCAGATTACTCTGACCTCTGAAGGGAAATAGTTAATATTAATTGTAAAAGTTGTTAATAATAGAAATTTTTGGATGAAATACAAACCGCACAACTTCAAAATTGCATTAAAATAATCCGCATAAAAAGAAACCTTACTGTATATATTCATGTAAACGTATATATTGCATATACACTGTATATAAGTACTTTGTTACTCACCTAGAGAGATTTGTACATATGTGTAACTGCTGATCAACTGCGCACATATTCCAGCTACCGTGGTAACTGATATAAATCCTATTAGAAGTTTTCTGGGTCCAGCCAAATTAATCACGGTTCCTATTGATATGTAGCAAACTGCATATAAAAATCCTATCATTAGAGATACGAAGAATACTTCTTCATTAACATTGTCATGGCAAATTGTGGACTAAAACATAGTAAGAACGATAATCAGTGAAAGTCAGTTAAAAAAATTAAATTAGCTGATCATAAAGATTGTGATATTATTCAAGATGATAATAAAATACATATACAGAAATTTTAGAACAAACAACAAACTTGGAAAGTTAATAGGCGTGTGCAAGAAATTGAAACTATGTTAGGTTGACATACACAATCTTATATGTAATAGCGTCATTGCCTCCTAAAGAACAATGTTTTTATAAACATCTTGCCATGGTAAGTATCTACATATTTTCTCAAGAATATGTAGATACTTACCATGGAATGGTAAGAATATTGTTTTATTGTTCTATTTTATATATGTTCTCAAGAATATTGTATACCTAATCCATAAAGTATTTATTATTATACAAATATAATTTTGTAATATGTTAGGTTCCCCGCATTCATACGCTGTTTGTTGTCGACAGTTTTTTCAGTTTTGAGTTAACCGATAACAAATGAAAGATAGCTGAATCTTAAAAAAATGTATATAAGTTGAGATCGGTATCGATACATATCGCAAGTATCAGTATCGCGATACAAATCTCATAGTGTATTTGGCTGTCTTAGTGAGCTCGCATACCAAAGCAATATCCTACATCGCATATCATATAACATGCATTGCGAAAAGATACGCACTGGGTGTACATCTGGTTTTAGCACGCACTGAGTGTCACACCTGGTGTTCAGACGCACTGAGTGTCACACCGAAAACCAGATGTGACACTCAGTGCGTATCTTTCCGCAATGTATGTTATGCGATGTAGGGATATTGCTTTGGTGTACGAGCTCGCTTAGTATCTCTGTATCAGTGTCACAACTTCTGTCTTCGTCGTCTACAACTATATCGCCGACTGTATCAATGTCGTGAAACAGATACAAATCCCATTATACGTGTATCGCAATTTGTCACGATATATGTACCAACACCGAGCTCAACGTTAATAGCGCCCTTTTTACAACTTCAAAAGATAAAGGGCCCCATTCGACAAGTTGCGATACACGTGTCATGAGTCATGAGGATTGGGTTTTTGTTACAAGACAGTGATACAGACGGCGATAGAGTTGTAGACGACGAAGATAGAGAGTTGTAACACTGAGACAGCCAAATATACTAAGCGAGCTCGCACACCAAAGCAATATCCTACATCGTATATCACATGCATTGCGAAAAGATACGCACTGAGTGTCACATCTGGTTTTCGCTTCACTGAAAACCAGATGTGACACTCAGTGCATATCTTTCCGCAACGTATTATTATGCTCTACTTTATCTCTTGTATTAGTGATTCAATAAAATTGTGTTTTGACTAGGAAAGTTTTGGGGTAGTTCTGATTTCTTTCATTATATATGGATTTTGGGCTGCTGAACCCGAATATGAGGTTTGCGGACAAAATTTCGTGACGGAACATTGAAAAAATGGCGAAAAAAGTGAAAAATGTCTGCTTTTTCTCGCTTTTTTGCTTAAATCTCGAAAACTATTAACTTTTAGTAAATGATCTGTTAACATAAATTAAAATACTTAAAATTATCTACAAATATCACTATTTACTTTTTTTTCAGACCAACCGTTCGGTCTAAAGTGCAAGTTGAAAATTGCGAATTTTGAATGGTCTCTGCAAAAACCCACTTTATTTTTTATTAGAATGCTGTCATTTGATAAATTTCTCCTAGATTCTTATAAATACATAATATATTTCTACTACTTATAAATAAATAAGAATTATTTCCAATATTTCTTCTTTTTTTAATGACAGAGTAAGATTAATTAAGCTGTTAATAGCGTGAGGTCGTAAAAATTACAATGATGTAAAAATGAGAAAGTTGAGGAGGATAGGGAGCAAGTTCAAAGACGTTCTACTGCACCACCTTTTAATTTCAAAACTCAATGTTTTATGTGTGGTCTCGTCATAACACTTGGGTTTATAGAACAGCAAAGTAAAAAGACAACCAACCACAATATGGTGTATCAGGTTCGAGTTTTATTTAAAGAAACTGTTATAAAACGAGCAAAAGAACGTGATGATCAGTATGGCAAAGCCATAATCAAACGCCTTTTGCCTGTCTCAGACTTAGTAGCCTCTGATTGCCGGTATCATAGTTTATGCATGAGAAATCTGTACAATCGCCCAATCACTCAAAAAGTACATAAAATCGACGGATACAACACTTTTCACGTCATGGGTGGCATTTCTTTTATTGCACCAAAACATGCAGTAGCACCTAACCAATCCATTCCTCGGTTAAAAACGAAACTCACGCCTGAGATTTATTTAAGTCAGGGAGCTGTTCAACTAATTCATTTTGAAAGGACAAAATCCCAAGGTTTATCAGAAATCAAGATAATAGATCCGAAGGGAATGTTCACACCAACTGAAACTGTGACTCCATCTGTGCCTGATCTTCTGTGGCTCTATGGGAAAAGTAGAGATATTCCCGGCCTCTTAGGATGGAATGGATTCATGGAAGCTGTCACAAGAAACATGCCATATGAACTAACATTTATTGTTTACCAGCTATTTATCAACGCTCCTCGAAGTGATTACGATACAATATTTACAGAATTGTTGAACGGAGTAGAGAAAACTAAATCCTTGAAGCAAGTTACATGTCTGGTGACATTTGACCAACACCTCTACCTCAAGGCAAAAGACATCCTTACTAGTCGTCCCGATGATCCTGATCTGTCAAATGTTGTTATAACGCTCGGTGGATTTCACTATTGATGTCCTTCATGGGGGCAATTGGTTACATTATACAAGATGGTGGATTGGCTGAACTTCAGCCAATATCAATACCATACATGCGGCAAAATCAACCGAAAAAATTCTGGTCACGCTTACACAAGGGCAGTACGAACTCACAGAACTCTGGCCAAAATAGTGATTAAGTCAATGGCCCTATCATCAACAATGGTGGATCAATTAGAGGAGATCTTGTTCAACTTAGACAGAACAGTGATTCTTTCTAATGATGTAAAAAATATTGTAAAATTTGTGCCAGAAGAATTTAAATCCAAGCTTCAACTGTTGGCAGAACGTGGCCCCCTGTCTGGCCTGTTGTGATACTGAATTTGTACAATTTCGACTTTTTTTCTTTTTACTTACTTGTGCAGAAAACTAGCAGAAATGTATCAAATGACAGCATTCTAATAAAAAATAAAGTTTTGGAATGTAAAAAGTGGGTTTTACAGAGACCGTTGAAAATTAGCAATTTTCAACTTGCACTTTAAACCGAACGGTTCATCTGAAAAAAAAGTAAATACTGATATTTGTAGAGAATTTTATGTACTTTAATTTTTGTTAACACACCATTTACTAAAAGTTAATAGTTTTCGAGATTTAAGCAAAAAAGCGGGAAAAGGCAGGAATTTTTCGCTTTTTTCGTGATTTTTTCAATGTTTCGTCACGAAATTTTGTCCGCAAACCTCAGATTCGGATTCAGCAGCCCAAAATCCATATATAATGAAAGAAATCAGAACTACCCCAAAAATTTCCCACTAGGGGGCTCGTAGAGTACAAATTCACTGAATCTTAGATTGATTAGCAAATTCTTAATTTAATTGATTACTCAATTAATTTAATTTCTGCCTATATAAACAAAACCAAATTCAAATTATATTTCTAATAAACTTTATTCTCAGGGCTAATTTTGTATTCGATGCAATACCTTTAATTCGTGCCTTCTAGTATCTCTAGTTACTTACTGCTTCCAGGGTAAGACAGGGAAATTAAACACATTCAATATCATATAAATGCAATCTATTTTTTATTTATCCAATATACCGTATAAATAAGATTTAAAAAATTACTAAAATCTAAATTGGTTGCAACAATTTCTTACTTAATAAATCAAGCTTTAGTTCTGATGTCTCCTTGTTTAACAAAAAAATTATTTAAATAAATTATTACTTATTCATACTAAATTTAATAAAATTTACTTTTCTCCTTTTGAATTGATTATTTAAAATTGAAATGACTAAATGAGTTATAGAACTGTTCAATACAAAAAAAAAATAAGCATATATGGTGTGGATATAAACAAGCTCTCTCCGTTTCGAAAAATGATTTGACTAACCTTTTTGTTTCGTCACTCCTTCTTTCCCCAGATTGCGTCGTCTTTGATTCTCCCACACGTACTCTTTTGGATGTAGTGAAAAGGTCCCTCTCGTCCAACTGCTTCAAAACAAACAAAACCAGGACTCCTCGAGGTCTCTACTCAGTTTTCTCCTTGCTCGATATTTTGTGCAAATATGTAGATACCAATCAGCTACTCGTTCTAGACAGAACAAAGGAATCTTCCTCGGACACAGGAAAATTTTACTTCTCAACCGGTCAACAATTTCGTTTCAACTTGATTCTGCTCGCAAAAGCCGATATCACCACTTTACACTGACTTCTCACTTTTCGAAAACTGGACTGCTTTCCCCAGATGTTAATTACACAGTGACCATCTTTTCTCTCTCAAATTCAGACTCCCCATTCTCATCCCTTCCATCGATTTTTCTCTACCCAAAAACATCCATACTTTATCTTCCTAAGAAACCAACTTAATTTGTATTGCAACTTTCCACTTTGTTAAAATTCTAAGAGGCATCAAATTGCAGTGGAACCTCGATAACTCGGATTAATCGGGACCGCGACCGATCCGGGTTATCGAAAATCCGATAAAGCCGGAGAATATGGTAAAAATTAATAAAATACGTATACTTACAGATAAACTCCGTTAGAATTGAAATAACATGAAATATATTTATAAATATGCACAGTACCTACTCATTAAAATTACTAAAAAAAACACCAAACCCAAACGTAAGCAAATGGAAGCGAACAATACAAGACACACAATACTAAAGACCATTGTTTATAAAAGAATTTTTTAAATAGTCTTTCCTAAACAATGCTGACAGTTTGAAATAAAAAGGAATAGATACTACAGACAGGTGGCTGTTGTTTCTGCGGCGTGTGCTATGAGTCATTTTTAATATCGTATAGTTCAAATTACACACATAAGTACACATTATCTCTCAAATATTATATTACATACATTTTTATTGTTGAAAGGTTTGTCTGATAATTAACTATTTTGATTGGAAATAAGCCACAATTAAATTGAAAAATACAAAATATTGAAAATCAAAATGTTTATCTGATGAAAATCGGTCCGGGTTAGCCGGACTTCCGGGTTATCGGGGGCCGACTTATCGGAGTTCCACTGCACTATCGCTTTTTCAAAGAAATAAACAAAAAGCCTTACATTTTAAACTCAATAAAATTTGTTTACCGTTTAAATCTTCTACGAATTACTTACAAAAATCCTGTTGATGCACTTTGCAATATTTTCGACCCATTGTCTGTAAATCCTTTCAAAAAACCCATTAACGAAAACCACATTAACGATTTCACCTTCCCCGAAAAAGCACTGTTTATTAACTAAATTAGACTCTATACAATTTTTGTCATATACAGGGTGAAGAAAATCTATGATCTCGTGGTCTTTAATATAACTTTATTTTCTGAATTTTTCCAAAAAACAATTCTACAACTGTATGTTATATGTGATGTAGGATATTGCTTTCGTGTGCGAGCTCGCTAAGAGATTTGTATCGCGATACTGATACTTGCGACATGTATCGATACCGCTCTCAACGTGAATGGGGCCTATACACGTATCAAGAGATTTGTATACGTTTCATGACAGTGATAAAGACGGCGTGAGAGCTGTACACGATGAAGATAGAGAGTTTTGAAACTGATACAGCGATAGTGAAGCAGCCAAATATAATATGAGATTTGTATCGCGATACTGATACTTGCGACATGTACCGATACCGATCTCAACGTGAATGGGGGCCTTAAGAGATATAAAAACGTTCGTTAGATACTTACTGATAAAGCTCTAGCTTTCTTGTATTCCACACTGAGTAAGCGTTCTGCAAATATATCGGTGGAATTATTTTCATTAGATTCGTCATACAAAATCGCTTTACACATGGTTACTTCGTTTTCGGGTACTGTTTGTCCTAGTTCATTCATGCTGTTTAATATCTGTGGATACCACATCATAACAAATGAGGTCCTATAAATGAGAAAAACATGTACATGTTTAATTCATTATTAAACCTATATAGGCTATTGATTATATTCAAAATAAGATAGCTAAAAGGAACTACAACGTTAACGGGGTTTTATTATTTCATATGGTCAATGGACATCTATATATGAAAAAACCGCAGAGTGCTACCATTTAGAGGGGTGCGTTTTTGAGAAATGGGTGAATTAGTCCCTGGGCACATGTTACATTAGGGTGAGTTCTATGCACTTTTGGTATAAACATACCTACATAAAAATTGTTCCTGGTTAAATTTCCTATCTAAATATCGCTTTTTAAAGTCAATGATACCTTTTTTTACAAAAATATATTCAAAAGAAAAAGCACAAAGAAACCCAAAAGAAAGAAATTTTGTTTTTTGTCCCATAACTTTAGTCCACGAGGATATAGGTATAGACATTGCTTTACAGAAAAAAAACCTACATATTTCTTCTTTAAAATGTTGTGTAGTAGAGGTAATTAGGATTTATAGTTTTCGAAATATGATTTTTCAAAGTTCGCCACTCACAGCAATTTTGGGCAATTTTCCTTGTAATTTCGCAAATATTGTTCTGTAACTTTTTTCCACGTAACTTTAGGTATAGGTATGAAATGGTACACGTAATAGAAATAGAAATCAATTAGCTTTAAAATGGTCTACTGTCTAACGTTGTACGACTTTTTTTTAAAGAGATTATGGTTTTTCAAAGTTTTATACTTTTAACGATTTTTTATAATATAATATAAAAATAAAATTATATTATTATATGATATATTGTATATTATATAATATTATATTATATATAGTATATATAATATAATATTATATTATATAATATATAATACCTAATATAAAAAAAATATTATTTTTTACATTTTAACATTTTAATTATAACTTTTTTTCTTCTACATTTAGGTATATATTATATTATATAATAAAAAAAGCTTATTTTGTTTACTTTAAAATTTTGTATTACAAAAAATTCGAGGATTATTTTTGAATAAGATATTATTTTTCAAAATGTAATAAGTACTTGCAACGCTTTTTGATTTTAGGATTATTTTTTAAATTTCTCATTATAACTTTTTTTTTCTTGTACATGAATATACTATATATTGCTGAATAAAGAGGGCTTACTTTCTGTTCTTTAAAATGGTGTATCATCTATATTTAAATAATGGAAACCGAGTGATTCTTTGATATTTTTTTACCTGTATTATTTAAAATTATTTCTTTTACAAAAATTACATAAACATTAGTCTTAGAAAACATCATTTTAGTTAAAATTATTTAAACGTTGACATTTAAAAAACTTCAAAATCAAAGTCCATCTCTTCGTTAGCATTAGCTTCAATATCTTCCTCTGACACCTCAGTTGTCTTAGAGTCCCACAATTAGTACCCATGCACATGCACCCTTTGCAGAATATTGAAAAACTAATTCCTATCTTCCTACAACCGCAGTTTTTTGTACATCCTTTGGTACATTTACATGCTATTTTTTCAAGCAAAGCTTGTGGTGCAGGAGCTTTGACAGTAAATATTGGAATTAATCCATATTTTGAAGTTTGCCCGGCCGAGTCAAGTGGATCCAAAGTATTACCTATAAAAAATAAGATTCAATCATAACACACAATCACATAAAAAAGTTATAAGGAGAAATTTAAAAAATAATCCTAAAATCAAAAATCGTTGCAAGTACTTATTACATTTTGAAAAAGCATATCTTATTCAAAAACAATCCTAGAATTTTTTATAATACACCATTTTAAAGTAAACAGAATAAGCTTTCTTTTTTATTATATAATATATACCTAAATGTAGAAGAAAAAAAGTTATAATGGGAAATTTAAAAAATAATCGTAAAAAATATAAAAACTTGTTAAAAGTATAAAATCTTGAAAAAGATAACCTCTTTAAAAGAAGTCGTACAACATTATACAGTAGAACATTTTAAAGGTAATCGATTTCTATTCCTCTTACATGTACCATTGCATATGCCTAAAGTTGCATAGAAAAAAGTTACAGAAAAATATTTGCGAAATAACAAGGAAAATTGCCCAAAATTGCTGTGAGTGGCGAACTTTGAAAAATCATATTGCGAAAACTGTAAATCCTAACGACCTCTACTAAGCATCATTTTAAAGAAAAAATATGTAAGTTTTTTTTGTGAAGCAATGTCTATACCTATATCCCCGTGGACAAAAGTTATGGGACAAAAAACAAAATTTCTTTCTTTTGGGTTTCTTTGGGCTTTTTCTTTTGAATATATTTTTGTAAAAAAAAGTATCTTTGACTTTAAAAAGTTATATTTAGATAGGAAATTTATCCAGGTACAATTTTTATGTAGACGTGTTTGTACCAAAAGTGCATAGAACTCACCCTAATGTAACCTGTGCCCAGGGACTAATTCACCCATTTCTCAAAAACGCACCCCTTTAAATGGTAGCACTCCGCTGTTTTTTCATATATAGATATTCATTGACCATATGAAGTAATAAAACCCCGTTAACGTTGTAGTTCCTTTCTATAGTACATAATCAATAGCCTAATAGAGAAAAAAATACCTTTCAAATGATGTGGCACTCGACTACACTTGATATTTAAAAGACTTGGTGTTGATGTGGGGTAGAGAAAGGGCGACGAATTTTGCATGAAAATTCGTCCCCCTTTCAATACAAATTGATATGTTTTTTTTTTATTCTGAAGAAACTCTTGGTTTCCGAGTTTCTGGGGGAGGGTTCAAATTTTCGTTGGAAAACTCTGTATATATTATTTTTTACTCTTAAATATATCTTCTGGATTTTCATCGTTCTTTTTGCGTTTCATATTTTCCTATTTCACTTGCATCCATCGGCTAGGATTTCCGAGCCGGCACTCTATCTTTTTTCCAATTATTGTATATTATGTAGTTTAATTTTACTTTGTAATATCTTTTTCTGCGGTTGTTTTTGCAGATAAATTTAAAGTATTGATAAATAATTGACTTAGTTTGACTATTTATAAATTTGGAAATAAAACCATATTGCAATGGTTTGCAGTTGCCAGTTGTTATTTCTCACATTTTTGCACTGTGTCTTGTTTTTAATCCGTAAGTTTTGGCAGTTTTTATTTCACGCATTTTTGCACTGTCTTTTATTTTTATATATAGTAGGGGAGGAAAGTATGCTAAATTTGCAGTTACTCAAGCGTTATGGGGACCTATTGGGTTGTGAAGATTAGGTCCTAAAACCAAAAAGTTAAGTAAAGATTTCCATTTAAGTGGGGACTTTCCATTTTTTAATTTAATTTTCCATTTCCAACAATCGTTTTTTCCGATTATAGCGCCATCTATCCATAATTAAAAAAATGTCACGTATAAAAGTTACTTATTTTTACGTAAGAAATCCAAATCTGCAATAAAAAATGGGGGCTCCTATTTAACATTTTAAAGTAAGCCCCCCACCCCACATCCGTGGTGTTTGATGTCATTCGATAGATTTTTCAAAAATATTGAATACGTGCATTTTGTAGTTTTTCGATCTAATGTTCATTTCGCGAAATATAGCGGGGTTCCTATTTAAAATTTTAAATTTACCCCCCACCCCTCTCCGTGGGAGGTCATTGCTATAATTCGATAAATTTTTGAAAAATATTGAACACGTTTTGTTTTTAGTTTTTCGATCTGACGTTTATTTCTCGAAATATTCGCTTTTTTCTTATGAAACTTTGTGACTCACCCATTTCTTTACGCTCCGCTCAAACTGTCAGATTTTTGAAATATAGACTGTTCTGCAAGTACTTACCTTACCTTATGTTAATCTGACGATTTCGAGTTTTTCTAAGGATAGGTTTTTTTTCGGACTACCCTTAACAAACTCCCCTGTATTAAAATCCAATATATGGTAGGGGTACATTTACAGGGTACAAGGTTTCTTCCCATGTAATTTTCTGACGCGCTCGAGTAACTGCAAAAATTCCCGCTTGGGCTCCCCTACCACAAAGTTCAGAGTCAAAAGTTCATTTCAACAGGAAGGGATATTATTTTGATTTGTTTAACTTTTATCACCCTTAACTGCTGTTTGAACTTTTATGAAGATTTGCATATATAATGAACTGCCAATTCCAACCAAATACACAATTATAAACTATGTTACAACCAAAAAAATACGAAAAAACTAAAATTTCTAAAATAACATTAAAATTACGGAGTGACCTTTATTTTACGTTTAGCCGTTCATATATAATAAATTGAAATCGATGTTGTACCCAAACAGACTGATATATCTAACATTAGAAGCCAAATTTTAACTTTTTTAAATAAAAATTTAAATTTATAAAATTTGATGTTAAAATAATTATTACATGTTGTAAAACAAGAAGTTTGAAAAAATATGTGTAGTCCTCCCAAAAATTTGTTCGACTAAATAAACCTACAAAATGCTATACTTAAAAAAAGCTGCTTTGTTGGCATTTCAATTAAATAATTGTTAGAACTCTACACTTCTTTGTGAAGATCATTATTTGTGGCCACCTTATACAAGATCAGTCATGAGGAACCGGATGATGACTGACATTTCGCAAATCGCCCTGTACATTATTAAACCAAGGGGGGGGGGGGATACTTTTTTAATAGCCATTTGGCATTCCCATAGAAGTACACATGATTCACCCTGTATATTAGAATTAAACAACTATCATAAAATTTAACCAAACAGGGATTATTATCGTGATTAATATGATTAATAATGATAAAAAGCTTACGTCAAAAATATTGCGAACTGTAGATAGCAAACCATGACAGTTTTCAAAAAGTGAGTTCTCCGAAACAATGGTACAGTTTGGTTCCACATAGAACTCAATATCCCCTCATTATCTTTATGCTGCACAGTATTTTCATTTATCCATAAAATAGATTTTACGGGATATTCATCACCGCTTTTCCCACTGTTAATCACAAAAATCTTTCGCAGGACTTCCATTGCTTCTTCGCTTCGTCCTTTGGTCATTAGATATTTAGGACTTTCCGGAAGAAGAGACACGAGTACCACAGAAACCAAACTTGGCAAAGCGTAGATAATCATTAATAACCTCCATGGTCGAAAGTGGGCATTAAGGACTGGTAGGTCCAGAGACCAGTCTTGGGGAAGGATGGCCCAGGCCATGCCAGGTAAATAGATGTTGCCAAAAGCGACAAATGTTGCTATCCAAGATACCACTTTTGGTCTGTATCTGTTGTCGTGAAACTCTCCAGCGTAAGCGTAGATAATTGCAGATGATCCTGCAATACTAAAACCAGAATTTAGTAAAGTACTTAGCATATTATTAACTTAAGTCTAAGATTCGAATCTAGGTCGACCTATATTTACGAATCACCCATCTATTTATTGAATGAAACATTTCATATAATATAGGGGAGTGCAATTAGAACGAAAATATGCATTGTTTCGAAAAAATTCAAACAAGCTTATATTTTTCTAAAACTTTTTTTGTTAGTTTATATACATGTTAACGTGAAAAGTTCTACTCGCGGATTTGGCCGCTAATTGTTTATTAATTGTTTAAACAATAACAATTGTTTTGTATTAATAATTTTAAAAATAACGTTAAATTCATCATTTTACTTTTATCAAATTTGTTTCTATTTTGTTTTTGATTATACTGAATCCGAATATGGCATTGCAATTTGAAAATTCTTATACAGAAGCTCTTCTACAGTATGTCTGCGTAGCTAGGAACCACATGGAAAACCTTTTTATTATCAATTTTACGAAAAAAAGTTATTCTTCATAAAATGCTCTGGATAGTCAAAAATCTAAAACTCAACCATCAGATATCAAATTTCATCAATTTTATACGAGTTATGTCAAAAATATGAATTTCGTTAAAGAGTAAAGTACCTTTATATTTCAGAATATCAAAAAATGCTATTATGAAAAGTTGTTTGAAATTAAAAACTATGTTTAAATATACAATTACATTATTCTAATCGAAAAATTTTTTTCAATTTTTTCTCAAATTACGGATACTCATCAACATTTTATTACAATTATAACTATTTTAATATTACTTTTACGAAAAAAAGTTATTCTTCATAAAATGCTCTCCCTGGTCTAAAATATAAGATACAACCATCAGATATTAAACTTTTTTAATTTTATACAAGGTATGTAAAAAATATGATTTTTTCTTAAGAGTTGAGTATTATTCACAATATTTTAATTAGAAGGATGTAATTGAACACTAAAACAAATTTTTTAATTCCAAACAACTTTTTTTAATAACAATTTTCGATATTGTGAAATTTAACGATACTTTACTCTTGAGTGAGATTCATATTTGTTGACATACCTCGTATAAAACTCATTAAATTTGATATTTGATGATTGCATCTTAGATTATATATGATGCAGAGTATTTTATAAAGAATAACTTTTTTTCGTAAAATTGATAATAAAAAAGTTATCAATAGGTTCCAAGTTAAACAGACATACTGTATAAGAGCTAAAAAAATTTTTTTGCTGAACATTTATTATTGTTGAAGTTTATTATTAAATGTATTTTAGGTAAGTTTTACAGAAAAAAGTTTTGATAGCTTTAACATTATTTTAGCTGGTAATTTTCGGTTTTTGTATTACATTTTTGTTATCTTTCTTAATTTTCTCAAAAAGAAATAGTCTATTTCATTTCTAAAGTAAAATGATTTAGTGCATTTTAAAGAATACATCCTAAGCTTTAACAAAGCACTTATAAAACTGTAATAGATCTGTTCAAACTTGAGTAATACCGTCTTAAATTGGTGGTAATTCTATAAAACTACGAAGATTTCAAAAATTACATTTGGTAAGTCGTCATATCATTTGAATTAAATTTTTGAGATTTTTTTTGAAAACATAATTTAGTACGATGTTTGAAAGTAAGTTGTGCAAAATTGATTGTTTTATAAGAAAAATTTAGTTTAGTTTACAGTTTTAACTTCTCACAAACATTGGCGCTAGCTTACAGTGCGCCAATGTTTGTGAGAAGGGTGACTTTAGCGTTTTAAATAAAAAATTATAGAAGATACAGATTTAATTTTAGAAAATTCTTTATATAAGGTTTTTTTTGTAAAATTTTTAAGTCAGTTTTGTTCTAAAATTTATATTTTCGGAGTTATTTAAAAAAACATCAAACTTCGTAGTTCATTTGTTTAATAAAAAATGAAACACCCACTTCTCGAGTAGAACTTTTTGATATGTTGTTTATTAAATACGTCTTAATGAAATTACAAAAAGTTCTATCTTGTTTGATTTTTTCCGAAGTGAAAATCTATATGCAATCCCCTAATAGACAAATACGTTTTGCATGTATTAGTCCAGGAACCGAAGCTTTTCACCTCGCAATTTTTACAGAATGGATCGATTTGCTTGAAAATTTGAAAATAAGTAGTGGATAGTCCAAGGATCAAAATCTATATGATGCCGAAAGGCGCTTTTACCATAGGGGTGGTTGCCACCTTATCCCAGGGGTGAACATTTTTTATTACATTTTGACAGCGAAAGTTGATAAAAACATTTATTCTAAGCAAAAAATGTCCTGTACATTTTTTTGATAAAATTAATAGTTTTCGATTTATTCGCTATCGAAAGTGTTCGTTTTATATCGACTGTTTCACTAGACCAGTGGTTCCCAACCTTTTATGTCTGGCGACCCACTTTCTCAGGATTTTTCATATTCGCGACTCATCCCTTACCCATGATGATATATAATGTACATTATTCGACTACTGTAAGAGCCACGCCGCGACCCACCTAAAATCCGCGCGCGACCCACTAGTGGGTCGCGACCCACCGGTTGGGAAACGCTGCACTAGACTGTTTTTAACTGATAAAACTTCATAGCAACGCATCGTTTCCTACTGAAAAAACTCCTTAGCGACGTGATTTCTTAGCGACAAAATTATGACAGATCCGTCACGAAAGTGTCTGGTAATAACAAATAAATAAAGATTATATTTCGTTGATATGGTGCATTAATTGTCTCGTGAAATAGTCTTGTCGAATATCATTCGAGAGAAAATTATTTACCGGTAAAATTTTCTCCTAGTTTCATTCAAGTTCGTTGCCTTTTGGTAATTTTCGCTTATGAAATTTTGACAAAATCACTCGACTGACGTCTCGTGATTTAAGTCAAAATTTAATTCGCGAAAATTGCCAGGCAACAAACTTTCATACCAGTCGAAAATATTGCCGGCAAAATTTTCTCTCTTGTTATATTATATACGAAAAAATAAATGTTTTTCGATAATACTCATTTACGATTCACTCAATTTTTGCCGTAGAAAAATTTTTTTTAAATCATATTTTTGCGAATTAAATAACCTACAATTTCATATTTAAACATTTTTTCGTGTCTCGGATGCTAATCTTTCTATTCTGAAGAAAATGAGATTTTTTTACCAAACTACAAAAATTCGTTGTTTGCTTTTAGCTCCAGTTTTTTTAAAACTAATCATTCTAAGCCAGTCAAACTTCTCAAATATATTAATATGTAATACATAAATAAAGAAGAATAAATAATATCAATGACTAAAAACACCGCTAACTTACATTACTATGCCTCCAATTGGATTTTTCCTTATTTTTTCAAAAAAGAAATATATTAATTCTTTAACAGTAACTTCTTTATTTTTTACTTTAAAAAATTTGGTAAAAAAGAATTTTGTAGGTTTTTACAAGATCTATAAGCCTGTTAATATTAAATCTTTTTAAAGTCCTTAGTCACAAAAAGAGGTGACTTTAAAAGGGTTGGTAATAGTATATTACATACCTAGCGGGAAAGTCCTCTATTTCAGCCGAGCGGCAAGGTAGTTTACCGAGGTGCGAAGCACCGAGGTAAACTACAGACGCGAGGCTAGAATGAGTTCCCGCGAGGTTTGTATACTATTTTACTCACAATCGGTTAGTAGTTTATGGATTTCTAATACTCACAATCTACCAATAATAATTTCGTTTCAAATATCTGTATCCATTTTCATTATGTGATAAGATGAATTATTTTAAGTAACCTGTGAGATCGTTGCTAGGTAACAAAACAAGTTTGTTGAATCTGACATTTAGGCGATACACGACGCCATTAATTGTACATATAATCAAATTGTGTTTATTTTACAAAAATGTCTGATAGTGAATTTAGTAGAAAAGTGACAGATGCTAGCCGGGAAAGTACTTTCCCGGCTAGCTGGGAAAGTAAAGTAAGTAATAAGTCGCTTCCTGATTACTTCAAAGGTTAGAAATCCATAAATTACTAACCGATTGTGAGTAAAGGAGGTTTTTGCATGTTATTACAAGTTTTAATTGTCAATAGCTCACTCAATTTTTACCGTAGAAAAAATTTTTGCACACCACGTCCTTAGAAATTAAATATGCTACAATTTCATATTTAATTATTTTTTTTATCTCTGATGCTAATCTTTCTATTGTGAAGAAAAAGCCATTTTTTCCAAACTAAAAAAATTCGTTATTCGCTTTTAACTCCATTTTTTTTAAATAATCATTCTAAGCCGGTAAAACCTCTAGATCCTATTATTAATACATAAATGAAAGAGACCAAATAAGGTCAATGACTAATTTTAATTAGGGTGGTGATTAGGAGGTTGCTTCCGATCACTTTTTCGCTGAAAAAAATAGGGACTGACACTCATTTCATCATAAGTCACTCAATTTTTGAGCTAGAGACTTTTTTTATTTCTAAAGATATATATTTTTAAATACTTTAAATTAGTTTGATTAATTTATCCTTAAAAAATGCATAGTTTTCCCGTCTTTTGACTTTGAAACTACAATATTTAGCATTTGACGAAGAAGAGCTAACATATAATAAAGTATATCTCGATTACTACTGGTCTTAAAGAAAATAAAAAAAGGATTTTGTTTATTTTTTTAAAAGGTACATTTTTGTTAAGTAAAGTTGTGTTGATAAAACGAAAAGTTTTGGAGTTATGCAGAAAACTTATTGGTTTTTAAAACATTGGTTTTTTCGACATAAAACTAACCCTTTCGATGGCGAATAAATCGAAAAGTAATAATTTTATCAATAAAATGGATAGAACGTTTTTTGCTTAGAATGAATGTTTTTACCAACTTTTGTGGTCAAAATATAATAAAAAATTTCCACCCTCGAGATGGGGTGGCAACCACCCCCATGGTAAAATCGCCTTTTGGCATCATACAGATTTTGATCCTTGGACTATACACTACTTTTTCTCAAATTTTCAAGCAAATCGTTCTATTCTGTAAAATTTGCGAGATTTTGTCCTATTTTAAGCTTCATTACTTGGACTATATTGCCTATCAAAATGTTCATAGTAATCCTTAATAGCCCAGTAAATGACGGTTTTGGAGTGTAATTGTCCTGGTCACGACGGATTTGCCTGAAAATTTGGATATATGTTTCTCTTACCCTACACTTCATTATTGGACTTAAGCTCAGGGTTGCTTTTACTTTGCGGGTGAAAGCCCCTCCTCTCGGGGGTGTAAATACATACGTTCAAGATAAGTCCGGAAATGGATTTTTCAACAAATCCTAAGTATCTTTCGTTTTATAGCGTTTTTCACTAAGTCAATACTATTCGAGTTATTTGCGAGTGAAAATGTTAATTTTTTAACAAAAAACAAACACGTTTTCAGGTTTTTGGCAAATAACTCAAAAAGTATTTTGTCGAAAAAAATATTCTTATTTTTTATATTTATGAAGTCTGTAGACCTAGTAGGCATTGATTCAAATACCATGTGAAATACTACAGTTACTAGGTGACAAAGGATTACATATCATCCATTCTATCTGTGTCGCTGTTTGGAATTCAGGAAAATGGCAATCTGATTGGTGTACCTCAATTTATATCCCACTACACAAAAAAGGAACTACTACCAGATGTGAAAACTACCGCACACTGTCACTAATAACACATGCTAGTAAAATCTTGTTGCATATCATCAAAAACAGATTAAAACCTATCTACATTACCAAATACCTCAGGAACAAGCGGGGTTTGTAAAGGGTAAAGGTACAAGGGAACAAATCCTGAACCTGAGACAACTCATTGAAAAGTCTAGAGAATTTCAAGTACCTATGATTATATGCTTCGTTGACTACCAAAAGGCATTTGATTGTGTAAGCTGGATAAATCTGTGGTCAATTTTAATAGAAATGGGCACACCAATGCACCTGGTGACACTTATTAAAAATCTGTACTAGTCTAATATAGCGAAAGTACGACTACATCAGAAAATCTCAAACAAATTCAAGACCGAGAGAGGTGTTAGACAAGGATGCGTATTGTCACCTGACTTATTTAACATTTATGGTGAACATGTCGTGAGGATGGTTTTAGAAGGATGGGCCGGTGGAGTAACAGTAGCTGGTAGGAAAATCTCCAATTTAAGATTTGCTGATGACACTACACTTATACCAGCAAATGAGCAAGAAATGTTTGATCTTCTGCGAAGAGTTGAGTACGAAAGCAATAAAGTTGGTCTGAAAATCAATAAAGCTAAGACAAAAATAATGGTGGCCGACAGATTCGACACTATTCAACTGACTAACATGTTACAGGAATACCAGATAGTAAACACCTTTATCGATCTCGGACCTAGTATAACTAACGATGGTAACTGTGAAGCAGAAGTTCGGAGACGTATTGGTATGGCAAAAAATGCGATGAGTCGCCTAACTAAAGTTTGGAAAAACAGATATATCTCTCAAAATATCGAGATGAGACTGGTAAATGCCCTTGTATTCTCAATATTTCTATACAGAGCAGATACTTGGACTCTTCGCGCATGCGAGCGCCAAAAAATTGATGCCTTTGAGATGTGGTGCTGGAGAAGAATGCTGCGCATACCTTGGACAGCTCATAGGACAAACGTTTCCATTCTAAACCAACTCAATATTAAAAAAAGGCTGTCCACAATATGTCTGCAACGAATTCTGCAATTCTTTGGTCACGTGGTTCGCAGAGGTGACGACAGTTTGGAGAGATTAATTGTTTCTGGAAACGTTCCGAGGAGAAGATCAAGAGGACGATCACCAACTAGATGGTCTGACCAAATAAAGCATTCAGCTGGAAACTCATTCTGCGAAGCTCTTAGAGCAGCTGAAGATAGAGACCAATGGAGAAACATTGTTAGGAATATTGGAAGAAATCACGATCCTCAGTAAAGGGGAAACGACAAGAGAGAGAGAGAGAGAGAGAGAGAGAGAGAGAGAGAGACCTAGTAAAAGCAGAATTGTAGCTCATGAAAAGTAGGTTCTGTAGCACATTATGTGTATCTTACCAATGCTCCAGTATACGCGTTCTCTTATCTCCTAAAATAGTATATTGGTTTTTACTCATAACTCGGATAGTTTTTAAGCTATTAAATGCTTAAAATAATCCCATTGAGTCTTTTTAAAGGCAATAAGATCATTTAAATTATTTTTTTAATTCTTATTTTTGAAAGGGTTGTAGTTGAAAGGGCTTGAACGAGTCACTAATCACAAGTGTATACAGACTTTGAATAGCCATATCTTAACCAATTTTCGTGTTATAGAAAAACAGAAACATTCAAAATATTCAAAAAAGCAAAGCCTACATTTTCTTACTCTTCGAGATTTTTCGAGTCACTAATAATTTTTAAGATGTATTGAAAATGTTTGAAATGTTTGATCTTCTGCGAAGAGTTGAGTACGAAAGCAATAAAGTTGGTCTGAAAATCAATAAAGCTAAGACAAATTTTTTTTTAAAAATAAATTTTTTCAAAATAAAAAAAATTTACTATAAAACCAAATGTTTTCAAAAATGAGCACTTTAAACCGGTCAAATTACAGATCACATAAACAATACATTTATAAAGTAAATAGTTATAAAACGGTAACGATTAATTTAATGACCAACAATATTTTGAGCGTATCTCGCTTAGTTTTGATGCTAGAAACTTTTATAAAAAATAAAATAAAGATTTTTTTAAACACTTTAAAAAAAGTTTTGTTGATATTTCCCGGAAAAGTACTTTATTTTTTGGTTATTTCATATTGAAATATTCGATTTGGATTTCACGAATAAGAACCTATTTTTCGTGAGCTACAACTTTACTTTTACTAGATCCATAGACGTAATAAATACATCATTTGTTTTCTTTTTTTTATAGGCTCCATTGTTGTTAAGAATGTTGTTTTTATAAAATACATACTTACTATTTTAGTACATTCTTTGACGGTTTTTGCGGTAAATTTTAAAGAACCGCTTGGATTGACTTGAAATTTGGCATACACGTAGATAATATGTTAAAGAAAAAAGTGATATTGTGCCGATGTGTGCTTTTGCTCTGGGGGTGGGTACCACTCCTCCTCGGGGGTGGAAATATTTAACCTCAAAATAACCTCAGAAATCGATAGACATTTCAATTCTGAGTAAAAAATATTATATACGACTTTTTGTCGATGATTTCCTACATGAAAAAAATTGATGATTTCCTACATGAAAAATGCATCTTTTTGAGTGGATTTTCAAAAATAACTCTAAAATTATGCATTTTTACGAAAAAGTCATTAGAATCAAAAAGAAACCTTTTAAAATAATGAATTGAGTGGTGTTCTTTAAATTATTATAGCAATAACACTATTTACCTAAGTTACACCCTACTTAAAATCGGGGTTTTTTCGAATTAACCTTGAATCAAACATTTTATCATTAAATAACGCAGAAAATAGAGATTTTTTGGAAAAAAATTATGGAGACATCTTTTAAAGACTTTACTGATACCTTTAAAAGGTGCTGCGATAAACGTGATTTTGATAAAAAATGGCCTAGTTATTAAACAAACAAAACGATTATGTCATTGAAAAAACAAAAAAATAATTACTTAAATCGGTGAATTTTCCACAAAAATAAAAATTAACATTATTCCATATAAATTTAGCTTTATTTATAAACTGACTACGTGTTCTGAGATTTTAACCGGTTTAAAGTGCCTAGATTTGAAAAAAAAAAATCAATTTAGTATTAAATTATTTTTTGATATTTTATAAATTTTTTCCATTTTTTTCAAAATTACTTGAAAACTAAAAGAAATTTAAAAATATATATGAATACTAAAATGTAGTATTTTTCATACTCAAACTTTTTCAGTTTTTTCAATGTCTCTGTGATAAAAACTGAGTGAGATATTTATATTTTAAGTTTGCAAGTAAGTGTGAGAAGCAGTTTTATAAGCTCTTTGAATCGCATGCTTTAAAAATTAAAGACCCCCATAAAGTCCAACTTTTGAGAACTTTTAGCACTTGCAATTCCCGACAAAATAAGCTTTGAAACAATGAAATATCTTGAAAATTACAGAAGTTATCGTTAAAAAACCGTTAAGCTATTAAATTTTCAGCTTGCTAGTAATCAACTTTTTGGTACGCGGGATCCAGGTCTATAAGTAAAGTAATTTGCTTACATTTAATGCTAAAAATTAAAAAAATAAATAAAAAAAAATAAAAATAAAACTTTCTTAAAAACTTTTGATAAATTTTCCCTAAAGAGTGCTTCATTTTTTGGATATTTCACGTCGAAATGTTCGATTTGGATTTTCATGATAAAGAACCTACTTTTCATTAGCTACAACTCTGGTTCTACTAGCTCTCCAAACTTCGTACATACACAGATTTTTTTCAGTTTTTCATAATCTATATTTCTGCTCGGAATATTTTTTCGATAAAATAATTACTTTTTCAGTTATTTGCGAACAACCGTCTAACAACGTGATTCATTTGTTGAAAAATGAACATATTCACTGGCAAATAATTTGAAAAGTATTGACTTAGTGAAAAAACTCTATAGAACAAAAGTTGCTTAAAATTAGTATGTATGTATACACCGTTCTTAGGCGTCAACGCCCTTCGGTAGGGATCTATGGAGGAGTATCACCAAGCCGGAAGCCCTTATCCCTTCCCGTACCGCTCCTCCATAGGCCGATCAGACGCCAGTTTATTCCAGACCAAGCCGTAGACTCTATTGAGTTTTATACTACGGCGTTGGCCTTTTATAAATTTCATGACCTAGCTGAGGCTCGAACCAGCGACCGCAAATCGCAAATCCACTAAACTTGTCGATCGACTGAGCCCCAGCTAACTGGACCGTCAAGACCGACTTAAAGCTTAAAATTAGTCAGTTTATCAATTTCCGGACTTATTTTGGACCTATGTTTTTTCACCCCCGAGAAGGGGTGAAACTCACCTCAGGGCAAAAGCACACATCGGTACTATATCACTTTTTTTCTTTGACTTATTAGCTAAGTGAATGCCAAATTTCATGTCAACCCAAGCGGTTGTTTAAATTTCACAGGTTTTGCAATATTTTACCGAGAGTGAATGATCTAATAAATGTCTTTGTAGGGTTAGTTTATTAGGGTTGAACATATTAAATACTCAATACACTAAATTACGAACATAAAATAAAGTTTAAATCACTACAAAATGCATCATTACCTAATTTAAACTTACAAATTATTTTTTATACAAATTCTTATTTAGAGGGTATTTTTAAAGGGTTTAAAACTATAAAATACATTTTAATATGAGAAACAATCAAATTCCTATATTAAGCATACTATTTAACATACCTACACATAATTTAGATTTAAATAACGCTTATAATATATGCTGTTTTTATTTTTTGGTAAAAAAGGGTAGTTTTCACCCCTTAAAAATAAAAAGCACACATTGTAGTCATATATTTTTTGAAGAGGAGGGCAAGATGAGCTTATTTGCAAAATTTCATCTAAATCGGAGCAGTTCTTTAGAATTTAGAGGTTTTGCAATATCTTACCGTTAAAGAACGTACTATTTGAGCTATTTGTGAAAAATCGTCGTAAAACGTTTTGTTTTTGTTGAAAAGTAAACATTTTCACTCGCAAATAACTCAAAAAGTATTGACTTGGCGAAAAAACTACAGAATAAAAGTTGCTTATAATTAGTCAATTTATCCATTTCTGGGCTTATCTTGAACGTATATTTTTTCACTCCCCGAGATGGGGTGGCTTTCACCCCCCAAAGTAAAAGCAACCCTGTGATAAACTCCAATAATAAAGTAGAGGGTAAGGGGAACCTAAAAATACTCTCCAAAACCGTCATTTACTGGGCTATTAAGGACACTATGAACATATTTTGATAGGTAATACATGCATTACGTAGTTGTCTATGTATGAAATAAAAAAAAATCATTCGGCAAACAGATGGGTGAAGGTCGACCCAGATTCGTATCTCGTACTATGTATTATAATACTTACAAAAATCCATTGAAATATCGCAACAATATAAATAACCACACTTCTGAAACAATACTACAAATAATACTGAGGAGGGAACTTATAATGAGCGATATTATAGTTACTCTTTTCCGCCCCGTTGTATCGGCTAAATATCCCCACAAATGTGATCCGGATACAACTCCGAAGAAACTGATGGCGTATAAAATCCCTTTATCTCCTAAGCTTAGGTTTAAGTCACATTGTGCGGCTGGTGTTATGAACATGGCACTCATAGTCTCTACTATGACGCACATCAGACTGCCTCCTGTCGCCAGAAGAAGGAAAAGGTTAAATTTACCGAAACCTAAAACCAAAGAAAGCTGGATGAATAATAATGTAATATGGCAGATTGGCATCAAAGTTTTCGTGTTCTTTTGTGTTTGATGGTTTGTTTTTGAAATGTGTGAAAGCCACCAACTAAGATTAACCAACGAATTTTTCAAAAATATGGACACATACAAATATACTTGGTCACAAACTATCAGAAATTTAAAATCAATTATTACAACAATGCACAAGAGCATGGAGAGAAATAGTTTGTTATATAAATTAGGTCTGGATCCCGCGCACCAAAAAAAGTTGATTAATAGCAAGCTGAAAATTTGTTAATAGCTTAAGGGTGTCTAGTCGGACAAACTTTGATATATTGGAACATTGCAACAGGGGAAGTTTTAATTGTGGAACAGGTTAAAAATTTGGAATGTCAGACTACGAAAACGTCAGATGTATTTTGTCCGACAGAACTTCCAATTAATTTGTTACCCTTTCATTAAACTCTGATGCAAAAGTCAGACTGCTATTACTAACCAACATGATTTCTGTCATTTGGCATGTTCTTCGTGTTCCACTCATTAAAATCCCCAGTTAGCAATACACACCAGTCTGATTTTTGCATGAGAGTTTAATGAAAGGGCAACAAATCAATTGGAAGTTCTGTCCGACCAAATACATCTGACGTTTTCGTAGTCTGACTCCAAATTTTTAACCTGTTCCACCATTAAAACTTCCCCTGTTCCAGTGTTCCCATATATCAAAGTTTGTCCGACTAGACACCCTTAAGCTATTAACAAATTTTCAGCTTTCTATTAACCCTGCTGTCCCGTTCGAGTCAACTACACAAATGTACTGTTCGGGTCAATATGACCCAACTATGGTTTACGCTCCTTAATCGAAATAAAATAAGCTAATGGTGATAAATAAAACTTTATTAACAAGAAATTATGGTTAATTAAACAAAAATTATGTTGTTAATGTAAATTAAACCTTATTAAAAAAAACAAAAGGCATTTTTTCTTTCAAAAAATCCTAGTAACAAATATCTACAAAAATTTAATTCAGTTTACAACTGGGACAGTAATAAAAAGAATGGATTTTACAAATATGTTTGTGATATAATACAACATAATAATTAGTCTTGTTATCGTTTTTATTTCCATCTTGTCTACTTGTTCCTGCTCGTGTCCTTTTTACCAGTTCGTAAGAGCCTTTAATTTTCGGTATATTTTTTCTGGAAATGATGACTGGATTCATTAGTTTTTTCCCTATTCATCAAGAAAAATTCGCCGTTTTCCCAATTGATTGGTATTCCATTGGATATTTATTGATGCCCATAACACGAACGCGTTGTAGGCAGAAATGTCCAGTAGATTATAAAAAACAATCATTGGCCAGCGATTTATCTCTTCTTACATGTATACGTGCCAACAAGCTAATTATAGAGTATCCACTGCTCCCTTATTTGAATTGTAATCTAAAATAATTTGGGGCTTTTTCATTTGATGAAAGTGATGCATGATGCATCGATTCATGATGCAAAGTACTCATAAGAACAACATTTTTATTATTTTTGGGAATATTGTCAAATCTTGCATGAAGCAAAAAAGTAGAGCTATGAACTTCTTTATTCGCGATTTTTGCTGAAAGCTCCGGTTTATTTTACTTATAATCCCCGGTATTGTATCTACATATGTTGTTTTAGGAGAAATTGTCCTAAATTTTACAATGTAAAAAAGTTATACACGTAATATTGTGGCATTCCAGATCACTACTCAAGTCACACATCACACGCATTTCTGTATAGATCTGCAATTTTAGAGCATAAGAAGTTTTAATGTTCATAATTACATAAACCGGTGGCAACAACGCATTGTGCGAAATAAAAGTGTTAAACATTTTCACCAGAGTTTATTCCGATTTTTGAGGTAATAGTGCGAAATAAAATATTAACTATATGCGAACATTTGTATAAGGTCATAAACTATCTAAAGTGCAAAAAATAGTGGCAAAAATCGGCCTATAAGTAACTTATAGAACATTTTATGTTAATCAAAACAAACGACATTTTATAAATTCCAGTTCTTTTGACAACAGATAAGAGAACAAGTCTTGATCAAATTAAAAGCGACGTTGCCGGTTTTCCAAAAAGTTTTAAAAATCCAAGAAAGGAAATCAATCAATTAATAATAAACTAAGTAAACAAGATTTCGAAGTAAAAAGAATTTTAATATTTAAAGTCATACTCAATTATTGCTTGAGAAGTTCTAGAGCCTTCGCCGGGTCGACTGGGGAACTAGAGCTTATCGCTTGCTTTAATATAGAGTACAAATACATAAAAATGGTGGATAGTGATAATGATTACACCTCAGAAGACAGTAAAAAGAGAAGTCTAGAGATAGATGCAGACAATATTTTTAACAAGAGCAAGAAACTATCCAGAACACCAACCAAACAACAGAAAGATGAAAACAAAATTGATCAGCTTTTAAAAATGATGCAAAATTTAACAGATCAAACACAAAGTTTAACATCGGAGGTAAAAGGAATAAAAGAAGAACAACGAGAATATAGAAATGACCTCCGAGAATTAAGAAAAGAAATAAATGCATTCAAACAAAGTAACCAACAACTACAAAAAGAAAATGATGAAATGAAACAGGAACTAAAGATAGTGAAAATGAAGGTAGAAAAGTTCGAGAAAGAGAGAAAAGCTAACAATGTTATTGTCCAGGGTCTACCGATGGATACAAATAACCCAAATGTAGTCAATGAGGTTATGGCAGATTTCGTGGAAAGAGAATTAGGTATTAAAGTAGAAATAGAAGAAGCTTATAAAATAGGGGACAAAACATGTCTTGTAAAACTAAAAAACAAAAATGAAAAAATAAAAATTATGAAGAACAAAAACAAACTAAGGAATTCAAAGCCGGAAATATATATCAATAACGATCTAACGCAAGAAGAGATGAAAATACAACAAGAAATACGGAGAATTGCAAAATTTCAAAAAGAAAACGGTAAGAACACTAGAGTAGGTTATCAAAAATTAATTATTGACGGGACTGAATGGAAATGGAACAAAGAGAAGAATGAACTGGAAAGGGCAAAGCAGGACACGCCAAAAAACTGATAAAAAAACAAATATTGGATAAAACACAAAAAACGGACACGAAAATGGCAAAGGAAAAGGACCTGAACAGATTAGATAAAATAAAACATATATATATATATATATATATATATATATATATATATATATATATATATATATATATATATCGGTTTTAAAACGTTCTCCTACGTCTTCCGATGCCTAGTCGCCATTCACTTCGGTCCATCCAAAGGTCTTCATCCAATTCTCTTTCTCTCATTTCTCGATTTATGCCTTCTCTCCAACTCAGGCGGGGTCTTCCTCTTTTTCGTCTACCATGAGGGGTCCACGTTAGGATTTGTTTCGGGAGTCGTTCTTCGGACATTCTTTGTACGTGTCCATACCATCTAAGCTGTTTGGTACTAATGTCATCTACTATTGTGTGTTTCAAATTCATTATTTCCCTAATTCTGTTGTTGGTTACCCTTTCTAATCTTGATTTTCCTGCTGAGCGCCTCCAGAAATCCATTTCTGTTGCTTCAAGTTTTCTCTTGTATCTTTCTTTTATTTGCCATACTTCACTGCTGTAAGTGATTATACTCTTAACAATTGTATTGTATATTCTATGTTTGTTGTTGTTTGATATTGACTGGTCCCAGAGGATGCTATTGAGAAGGGTAATTGCTTTTCTTCCCTGGTTGTTTCTTTCTTCTATCGTCCGGTCTACGCTTCCTTCTTGTGTGATGGTCATACCAAGGTATTTATATGCGTCGCAATGTTTAATAATTTCGCCATTCCCCAGTGTAAGGTCCTGCTGTGTCCCACCGATACACATATATTCGGTCTTCTTTATGTTTATTTCCAAACCACCTTTTTTGTACTCCTCTATTAATTTCCTTGTCATATATTCTATATCATCGTAGTCTTGCGCTAGTACAAGTTGGTCGTCTGCAAATGACAAAGTGTATATTGTATTGTTGCTGATCGGTAATCCCATGTTTTTGCATTTGCGTTTCCAAAGTTTTAGAGTTTGTTCGAGGTAGATCTTAAATAATGTCGGTGAAAGGCAGCACCCTTGTTTTAGGCCTTTGCTAATTTGGAATCCTCTCGATAGCCTGCTTCCAACTTTCATAAAATAAAACATACGAACACAAAAAAATATAATAAAAAACCGAAAAAATGTGATCAACTAAAAATAAGTACGTGGAACATCAGAACAATGCTTGAACCAGGAAAAATGCAGGATATCGTCTCAGAACTAGAAAGATACCAAATTGATATTGCAGTGATTCAAGAAATCAGATGGGCAGGTCAAGGAGAAATACATAGAAAAAACTACACACTACAGTACTCGGGACATGAAAAACAAGGTCAATATGGAGTTGCTTTCATAATTATGGGAAAAATAAAAAATAACATTATGCAATTTAAACCAATAAATGAACGTATGGCTTACCTGAGAATTAACGCCAAACCATTTAATATATCAATCATAAACGTATATGCCCCAACTGAAAGTGCTACTGCGGAGGAAAAAGACAAATTGTATGAGGAACTCGAACGAGAAATGGAGAAGTTACCTAGAGAAGACACAATACTGGTAATGGGAGATTTTAATGCCCAAATAGGTAAGGAAGACTACATTAACCAAGTAGCAGGTAAGCACACAATACACGAAAAAACTAACGACAATGGCCAACGATTATGTAATCTAGCATCTAGTACCAATATGATTATCGTTAGTACAAAATTCGAACATCCCAAATACCATAAAGTGACGTGGATTTCCCCAGACCAAAAAACATGGTCACAAATAGACCATATTCTGATTACAAGAAGGAAGCAAACATCGGTAACAGACGTGAGGTCCTACAGAGGTGCACATGCAGACACAGACCATTTTATGGTGACTGCAAAAGTAAGACAAAAAGTCAAAAGAACACTAAAAAACACGACAACAAAAAATAAATGGCACGTAGAAAAACTGAATACTCCAGACATAAGGATTAAATATGCTGATGACATGAACAAAAAACTGAAGGAACAATCTAAAATGGAGAAATATAAAAAAATGTATAAATGAAACAGCGGAAGTACACGTAGGGATAAAAAGAAACAAAAAAAGACAAGAATGGTATAATGAAGAATGCCATAAAATGTTAAAAAAGAAGGTAGAAATGAGACAAATGTGGATAAGAACAAATAGACAGGATTATAGGGAAGAATACAATATAATAAGGCATGCATGTAAGAAAAAAATAAGGAAAATTAGACGTGAGTGGTTGGATGATAAGATAAAAGAAATAGAAAAAGAGAGTAAGAACAGAAACACAAAAGAATTCTATAAGAAAATTAGTGAGCATAACAAAACGTTTAAAGGGAAGATAAAAAGCATAAAAGATAAAAATGGAAAAGTATCAGAAAACGATGAAGAGTATAAAGAAATTTGGACTAACTATTTTAAAGAATTATTAACAGAACAACAAGATCAAGACCTAAATGAAAACAGAGGAGAAGAGACAATGATGTTAGGAAACCAGCTACAAATACCAACAAAAGAGGAAGTTGAGGAAATTATTAATAGCAGCCGTAATGGTAAAGCCTCAGGATCGGACTGTATCAATATGGAGCTTATAAAATATGGTGGTGAAGAATTAAAAGATAGATTATACAATTTAATAAAAGACATATGGGACGAAGAAAAAATGCCGGAAGAATGGTACAAAGGACAAATTATCACGATTCATAAAAAAGGAGATCAACAGATGTGTAAAAACTACAGAGGACTGACGCTATTAAACACAGCATATAAAATCATGTCCGCCTTAATACAACGAAGACTGACCGAAGCTACCACGAATATCATAGGACACTATCAATGCGGATTTGTTAAGGGAAAGTCTACAACAGATGCCATACATACAGTTAAACAAATTATGGAAAAAGCTCATGGATATAAAATAGAAATTGAACTGCTTTTTATAGATTTTCGACAAGCATTTGATACAATAAATAGATCAAAACTAATGGTAGCTCTGAAAGAAATGGGAATACAACATAAATTAAGAAGATTAATACAAATGACAATGAGTAGAACTGTAGTTAGTATAAAAACTCAAGTAGGCGACACAGAAGAATTTGTCATCAATAAAGGGGTGAGACAAGGAGATTCATTATCAGCAACTCTGTTTAATCTTGCCCTAGAATACGTCGTCAGGAAGATCAACAAAGGCACCCTCCGAACGAGAGAAGGACAAATAATAGCATACGCTGATGATATTGTGCTAATAACAAAAAATAGAAAAACAATGGAACGAATGTTAAACGAAATGGTAACAGAAGGAAAAGTAATGGGATTAAAAATAAACCAAGAGAAAACCAAAATAATGAGATTTGACAAAAACTTTGAAAACAGAAAGGTTAGAGTAGGAGAATACACTTTTGAAGAAGTCGAAAAATTTAAATATTTAGGAATATTAATAACAAACAATGGAGAAAGAGAAACCGAAATCAAAGAAAGGATTATTACAGCAAATAAGAGCTTCCATGCAAATAAAAAATTACTTAAAAATAAGTTATTGAGTAAGAAATCAAAAATGAAAGTATACAAAACAATAATTCGACCGACGATGATGTATGCAGCCGAAACTCTTAGCATGACAAAAAAACAAGAGGAAAACCTTAGAATACAAGAAAGAAAAATACTAAGAGCAATATTAGGACCAATAAAAATAAATGACAATGAATTTAGACAAAGAACGAACCTTGAGTTACTGGAAGAAATTGAGGAGGATATAGTATGTAAAATAAAACAGCAAAGAGCAAAATGGCTAGGACACATATGGAGATCCGGATCAACTACGACGATATACTCAATATTGGAATGGACACCAGCTGGCAAAAGAAGACGTGGAAGACCAAGATCTACATGGTTACAAGAAGTAGTAAGTGATCTCAACAATGCGGGCATACGACATTGGAAAGGGAAAACCAGAGACAGGAAAGAGTGGAGAAAAATAACAGAGAAAATTAAATAACGAACATGGGGACTGATCTACCTCAAAACATAGATCTAGAGAGCGTAAGCGGCGTAACCCCTAAAGGGGTGTTTAGCCACTATATATATAATTACATAAACCCCAAAGTTATGTGCCATATTTCGCTGGCTTGCTGAAATGTACCATTTGAAGGGAGAGCGGCCTGTAAAGGCATTTAGTTGCTTATCGACGGTAACATTTTCATCAGGGTTAAAATTTCTTTTTACATTTTCTAACCATGTTTCATAAATTTCACGTATTGCCGCAAGTTTATTAAAACGTCTTCTATCCTGTCTAGTAGTTTTGTTATCAAAACGTATTACTTGCAAACTTTTTGTAAATATATCAAGCGACATTGTTGATCGAAATATAGTACGACCCGTTTCTTTATTCCATAAACTTTTAGTTGATTCACCATGCGACTTATAAACTCGAGCTAAAAATAAAAGACCAATGTATGCTTGGAAACCAACTTTATTCATGTCTTTCCAGTTGGTTCCAAATACATGCTGTCCGTCCATGTTGGTCATATTTATAATTTGGTTTGCAACATCGTCCAGCTATACTACTACAGTTTATTTTACAAGTTTTAGCTTGCAGAAACCTGTGTTTATTTACAGACGTATCCGGCTGACAAACACACAGGTACTGCTAATATAGAATACTGCCACCTAAACACACATACACAGGTAATTTTTAACGGTTTAAATACGCGGGTCACATTGACCCGAACGTACCCTAGGTAACAATTTCATTTTTATCAAAAAAATCAGGAAGTTGAATGTTTATCTCACATGCAATTGAAAGACTTCATATTAGGTAATAAAGTCACGAAACACCAAATCGTTCCGCCGCGTAATAATTTGTAAAATAAGAAATAAATTATTTTTTGGGTCAAATAGACCCGAACAGGACAGCAGGGTTAATCAACTTTTTTTTCTTATGCGGGATCCATACCTTAATAGTTTGTTTGTTTTTAATAGTTATTCGAACACAAAATAACAAAAAAAAACAAAGTAGTTTGAGTAAAACAAACTTGAATAGTATGATCCATTATAGTAAACATAAACAGACGTTATATCAAGAAAGATTGGATGAGAAATTAATTAATAAAACTTAAACTGTAGAAGACTTATATGAAAACATTGTAGGTAGTAGGCACAGAAAGCCTACGGTACGGGAAATAGTACTAGAAATAAGCAGTACCTCTATTCTCATTAATAGTTTAAATGAATTCTTATGTAATACATGCAAGACTGAAGAGTAATCTACTACCATCTACTACTACTACTAGTACATGTGGGTTTATAACGTTCTTCGCCGTTTTTTGACTTTGGTTTTGGTTTTGGTTGTTCCATAGGTTCTCTTCTCTATGTTTCTTTCTCTCAACTCTTTGTCTATTTCCTTTGGTATTCGTTGTTCATCCATTATTTGTATATTTCTGAACCAGATAAGTTGTTTTGTCGATAAGTCATCCGTGACTTATCGATCATTTCTATTCTAGATCTTCCTGCTGATCTTTTCCAAAAATCCATTTTTGTTGCTCCCAGCGTTTGTCATGTAATGACAAGACGTATTTATGCAGCTCTGCGTGGGGATGTATGTGTATTTTCAACGAAACTCTTCATTAAATATAAAGTATTATCGTAATTTATAACAATTGTTGGGCTACCTGTTCGAATGCCATCTTTTACTCGTTCAGTTTCCTCAAAGCGCTTTAAATTTTTTTGTACCGCCGCGCGCCTCCTTATAGATATAAGAATGGTTTGGGAAAGTATCGTTGAACAAATTGGCTACTTCACTATTATATAAGATCTTTTTCTGTCGCCTTAACCATTCATTTAAAACAATAATTCGTTATTTTTCATTAAAAACCGTCTTTATTATAGAGTTTTTAAAAACAAATAAAGCAACTGTCAATTTAAGTTACTAATGGCCGGTTTCGCTAATGACAAATTTGTAGTATACTGAATGCGCTCTATCGAGATTCACTTTGACACTGACGTTAGTAATTTCTTTTTTGAAAAGTTCAGTTGTCAGAAGTGACTGGAAATTACTACAAAACTAACGCACCTGCTCATATCCAATATTATTAATAGTAAACAGACATAAAAATAACATAAACCTTACGCCAATCAATAATTATTTATTTACACCATTATTTGAGAATTTTGAGAATTTGAGATATTTTGTAGAAATAAACTTCACAAAATTGTATGAGATTAGTAGACACTCCCACTATTTCTAATAATTCTTCATTTTTTAATAGGCTATTGATTATGTACTATAGAAAGGAACTACAACGTTAACGGGGTTTTATTATTTCATATGGTCAATGAATCTCTATATATGAAAAAACCGCGGAGTGCTACCATTTAAAGGGGTGCGTTTTTGAGAAACGGGTGAATTAGTCCCTGGGCACAGGTTACATTAGGGTGAGTTCTATGCACTTTTGGTGCAAATACGTCTACATAAAAATTGTTCCTGGTTAAATTTCCTATCTAAATATAACTTTTTAAAGTCAAAGATACTTTTTTTTACAAAAATATATTCAAAAGAAAAAGCACAAAGAAACCCAAAAGAAAGAAATTTTGTTTTTTGTCCCATAACTTTTGTCCACGGGGATATAGGTATAGACATTGCTTCACAGAAAAAAAACTTACATATTTTCTCTTTAAAATGATGTTTGGTAGAGGTCATTAGGATTTACAGTTTTTGAAATATGATTTTTCAAAGTTCGCCACTCACAGCAATGTTGGACAATTTTCCTTGTTATTTCGCAAATATTGTTCTGTAACTTTTTTCTACGTAACTTTAGGTATACGCAATGGTACATGTAAGAGGAATAGAAATCAATTACCTTTAAAATGGTCTACTGTATAATGTTGTACGACTTCTTTTAAAGAGGTTATCTTTTTCAAGACTTTATACTTTTAACGAGTTTTTATATTTTTTACGATTATTTTTAAATTTCCCATTATAACTTTTTTTCTATATGGTATATATTATATAATAAAAAAGAAAGCTTATTCTGTTTACTTTAAAATGGTGTATTATAAAAAATTCTAGGGTTATTTTTGAATAAGATATGCTTTTTCAAATTGTAATAAGTACTTGCAACGATTTTTGATTTTAGGATTATTTTTTAAATTCCTCATTATGACTTTTTTATGTGATTGTGTGTTATGATTGAATCTTATTTTTTATAGGTAATACTTAGGATTCACTTGACTCGGCGGGGCAAACTTCAAAATATGGATTAATTCCAATATTTACTGTCAAAGCTCCTGCACCACAACCTTTGCTTGAAATAATAGCATGTAAATGTACCAAAGGATGTACAAAAAACTGCGGTTGTAGAAAGATAGGAATAAGTTGTTCAATATTCTGCAAAGGGTGCATGTGCATGGGTACTAATTTGTGGGAACTCTAAGATAACTGAGGTGTCAGAGGAAGATATTGAAGCTAATGCTAACGAAGAGATGGACTTTGATTTGTAAAATTTTTTAAATGTCAACGTTTAATTAATTTTAACTAAAGTGATGTTTTTTAAGACTAATGTTTATGAAATGTTTGGAAAAGAAATAATTTTAAATAATACTGTTAAAAAAATTTCAAAGAATCACTCGGTTTCCATTAGGTATTTAAATATAGATGATACACCATTTTAAAGAAGAGAAAGTAAGCCCTCTTTGTTGTGCAATATATAGATAGTATATTCATGTACAAGAAAAAAAAAAGTTATAATGAGAAGTTTCAAAAATAATCGTAAAAAAATGTAAAAAATAATATATTTTTTATATTAGGTATTATATAATATATAATATATTATAAATAATTTTATTTTAAAAAAATATTATAAAAAAATCGTTAAAAGTATAAAAGCTTTATAAAAGCTATATAATCTCTTTAAAAAAAAGTCGTACAACGTTATACAGTACACCATTTTAAAGATAATTGATTTCTATTCCTATTACGTGTACCATTGCCTATACCTAAAGTTACGTAGAAAAAAGTTACAGAACAATATTTGCGAAATAACAAGGAAAGTTGCCCGAAATTGCTGTGAGTGGCGAACTTTAAAAAATCATATTTCGAAAACTGTAAATCCTAATGACCTCCACCAAACATCATTTTAAAGAAAAAATATGTAAGTTCTTTTTCTGTGAAGCAATGTCTATACCTATATCCCCGTGGACAAAAGTTATGGGCCCAAAAACAAAATTTCTTTCTTTTGGGTTTCTTTGTGCTTTTTCTTTTGAATATATTTTTGTAAAAAAAAGTATCTTTGACTTTAAAAAGTTATATTTAGATAGGAAATTTAACCAGGAATAATTTTTATGTAGACGTATTTGCTCCAAAAGTGCATAGAACTCACCCTAATGTAACCTGTGCCCAGGGACTAATTCACCTGTTTCTCAAAAACGCACCCCTTTAAATGGTAGCACTCCGCGGTTTTTTCATATATAGATGTCCATTGACCATATCAAATAATAAAATCCCGTTAACGTTGTAGTTCCTTTTAGCTATCTTATTTTGAATATAATCAATAGCCTATAATGAAAGATTAAGTTGATTTGAGTTGACTTTAGCAGTTAATACTGTGAGGTAGGAATTTTTGTGTTGTATGTTTCCTATTCCGAATGTGTCAAAAAAAATCTCGCGAGAGCGAATCTAGTATAGTTTATTCTATGAATAAAGTTATTCGACCATTAAACTGACATTTATCCATTTTACTAACGTCAAATAAGACTTATTTTATTTATTTATGAAATAAATATTCACTCTTCGAGTAAATGGGCAAATTATTCTCGCTATAAATATCTATAAGAAAGTAAATTCGTCACTTTAACTTTAAATTATTAAAATTATATTAAAACAAAATATAAATATAAACGTCTAATAAATTTTATTCGACGAATAACTAACTATTCATTGATTTATTTGTTGTTGGTGAAATCGGACCTAATATAATTTATTTTTTCTACGACCGTTTAATAATATGCTCATTATTCGCTATTTTTGAATAGATAATAACACCCATTACCTACTTAACCCGTGAGTAATAGTTCATTACTCACTGGCTGAAGTTACTCACGGGTCATTACTCACGGGTTAAAGTTAGATTCAAGTGGTGTATGGCACTTTTAATATACCTGTTAGCAAATAAAATTACTCAAACTTGTTTATTTAATAAAATAATCATTGTAATTTATATCAACAATTATATTCGAAAAATGTTAAAGGATTTTTAATTATAACAATGGGTTAGTATATGTATTTTTTACGTTTAAATTTCAACATTTGACATTTTAAGATTGACGTTATTAAAAGGTAAATAAACAATCGGTATTAAATCCGTAAAAGGACTTACGGATATGAAATTTATATCAATGAATTCTGTTTTACTTACTGTTGATTGTACAATAGATTTTTATTGAGAACACACGTTCTTGTTCATGTAATTGCCTTAAAATATGTGTCCTATTGTTAAAAGCCACCGCCATCCGCCATTCCATGACACTATTAATGACAACTGTTTGATTGTTTCATAAGCTCAAGAAGGGTAATTCTAACAGTGTTGCCATAGTTATATAAAATATGTTTTCTTATGAAAAATAAAATCTTTCGATTTTAAATAATGTTAGTAGTTGATAATTATATTTTTCTACTAATCCAAATAAAAAAAGGTCGTAGAAAAAGTATAGTATTCTACTTGCATGTAATGGCTATTACTCACTCTGATGAATTACGACACTCGCCTACGGCTCGTGTAGCAAACTTCATCATCGTGAGTAATAGCCATCGTTACATGCTCGTTGAATAATATACTATTACTGAACGTTTTAATAAACGTCAAGCTATTATTAGTTATGCGATTTAATGTCAAAATTACAGCATTCTTAGACCTTCGATAAGAATAAGAATGAGACTTTTTTTTATTCAGTTATTCATGTCGACTAGGGACAACTTTTCTAATACGGAAAATTTTCGAAAGGGGGACGTTTCGTAAATAGAGTGGTTTCTAAACTTTGGTGCGTCCGCCAATTGGAATACCCTTAAACATTTGGCGGCGGGTAATATTACCAGTAAATTTGTAACTATATTTATCAAGAATCATACAAAAAAAAATCATCATTTATGACTCCATAGTCATGGGGGGGGGGGAGCACCCGCATTATACCTTCACAGCTAATTGTCCGACAAATTTTAAGGGTACTCCATTTGTCGGACTCACTAAAGTTTAGAAACCTCTATATTTACGAAACGTCCCCTCCCGAAAATTTTTCGTATTAGACAGTTGTCCGTCCGACTTACATGAATACCTGTAGTACGTTCTTTAACGGTAAAATATTGCAAAATCTCTAAATGTTAAACAACCGCTTAGATTGACATGAAATTTGGCAGACACATAGCTAATAAGTCAAAGAAAAAAAGTGATATTGTGCTGATATGTGCTTTTTCCCTGGGTGTGAGTTTCGCACCTTCTCGGGGGTGAAAAAATATATGCCCAAAATAAGTTCGGAATTCGATAGACTAATTCTAAGCAAATTTTGTTCTATATAGAGTTTCTTCACCATACTTTTCGAGTTATTTGCGAGTGAATATGTTAATTTTTCAACAAAATAACCACGTTTTTAGACGGTTTTTCGTAAATAACTCAGAAAGTAAGTAATTTGTCGAAAAAAATATTCTTAATAAAAATATAATTTAAAAAAAGAAGAAAAAAACGGTGCATATATGAAGTCTGTGGACCCAGTAGAAGCAAACTTGTAGCTAATGAAAAGTAGGTTCTTATTCGTCAAATTCCAAATCGAATATTTCATCGAGAAATAACCAAAAAACGGAACACTTTTTGGGGAGCACTCATTACAACTTGTTTAAAGTGTTTAAAAAAAGGTTTATTTTCGTTTTTTTTCTAAACTTCTAACATTAAAAGTAAGTGAGTTACGCTCAAAATATTGTTGGTCCCTTTTATTTTTTGGTAAAAAGAATCGCGAAAAGCAACCCCTAATTAGCATCCCAAATAAAATTAATCGTTACCGCTTCACAAGTTACTTTGTTTATTTAATCTTTCTACGATCTGTAAGTTTCATCGGTTCAAAGTGCTTATTTTTGAAAAGGCTGTAGTTAAAATGGCTTGAACGAGTCACTAATACCGAGTGTATGCAAATTTTGAACAGCCATAGCATAACCAATTTTTGTCTAACAGGAAAACAAAACATTTAAAATATCCAGAAAAGCGAAACGTACATTTCATTACTCTTAGATTTTTGGTATTACTAATAATTTTAAAGTTATTTTGAAAAAAAGCATTGTTTTTTCAAAATTAAATTTTTAAAAATTTTTCTTTAAAACCAATTTTATAAAGCAACATGTGAAGCGGTAAATATTAATTTTATTTAAGTTGTTAATTAGGCGGTAATTTTCCCGATTTTTTTTGCCAAATCAAAAGAGAATAACTGTATTTTGAGCGTAACTTGCTTACATTTGATGCTAGAATCTTTTTTATAATAATAGAAATAAAGCTTTTTAAACTCTTTAAAAAAGTTGTAATGAGTTTTTTCCAAAAAGTGCTTCATTTTTTGGTTATTTCACGTTGAAATATATTTATCTGAAATTTGGCGAATATGAACCCATTTTTCTTTAGCTATAACTCTGCTTCTACTAGGTCTAGAGACTTCATGTATACACCATTTTTCTTCACTTTTTTACAAGCTATAATATTTTTGCTAAGAATAGTTTTTTCGATAAAATATTTACTTTTTTAATTATTTGCGAAAAATTGTCTAAAAACGTGTTTGTTTAGTTAAAAAATGAACATATTCACTCACAAATAACTCGAAAAATATTGACTTAGTGAAAAAACTGTATAGAATAAAAGTTGCTTAGAATTAGTCAGTTTATCTAATTCCGAACTTATTTTGGACATATATTTTTTCATCCCCGAGAAGTGGTGAAACTCACCCCCAGGGCAAAAGCACTCATCGGCACAATATCACTTTTTTTCTTTGACACGTTGGCTATGCGTATGCCAAATTTCATGTCAATCCAAACGGTTCTTTAAAATTTACAGCAAAAACCGTCAAATAATGTACTACTGAATAAAAATGTTTCATGAGGGAAGATATTTTTTAAGTGTGGGCCTAAGACAAGAATATTTACTGAAATACATCAAAATGATTTTGCACTGAGAAGTTTAGTTTTATTTATTTAAGATGTTCGTGACTGGATAAAATATCACGTGTTACATATGGTTGAACTCGTATTGATGCCAGGATTCCAATACTAATTCAATATACTTGTATTGTGTGGTATTTAAAAAACCAAACTGACTAATGATATCACAAAAATGGTAAATCTGGCAACATTGCAAGTATTAAATTTGTAATCTCAATATTGCAGAATAAGCGCATCCCGGTTTTTGTACAATACGGACCATCCATTGAAGAGAGAATTAGTCGTTTTCAGATTTTTGGTCCACTCTGTATAATATTTAATTGTTTCTTTTTGAATAATTTACAGTGGAATATTTTCATTATTACTTGCTATTTTGTACAGTAAATAGAGGATCATTTTGAATCAATATTAACTTTGATAACAATATTAAAAATACAAAATTGCATAGATATACCTAAGTAAATGATATAATTTATTTTGATTCAATAAAATTGTGTTTTAACTAGGAAAGTTTTGGGGTAGTTCTGATTTCTTTCATTATATATGGATTTTGGGCTGCTGAATTCGAATATGAGGTTTGCGGACAAAATTTCTTGCCGAAACATTGAAAAAATCGCGAAAAAAGCGAAAAATTTCAGCTTTTTCCGCTCTTTTGCTCAAATCTCGAAAACTATTAACTTTTAGTAAATGGTCTGTTAACAGAAATTAAAGTACTTAAAATTATCTACAAATATTACTATTTACTTTTTTTTCAGACGAACCGTTCGGTCTAAAGTACAAGTTGAAAATTTCCAATTTTTAACGGTCTCGGCAAAACCCATTTTTTACATTCCAAAACTTTATTTTTTATTAGAATGCTCTCATTTGATAAATTTCTCCTAGTTTTCTGTACATATAATAAATGTTAGTTCATAGGTATGGTATGTCTCTTGTGACAGCTTCCATGAGTCCATTCAGTCCTACGAGGCCGGGAATGTCTCTGCTTTTCCCTTAGAGCCACAGAAGATCAGGCACAGATGGAGTCACAGTTTCAGTTGGTGTGAAAATTTCTTTCGGATCTGTTATCTTGATTTCTGATAAACCTTGAGGTTTTGTCCTTTTAAAATGAATAAGTTGAACAGCTCCCTGACTTCCATAAACCTCAGGCGCGGGTTTCTTTTTTATCAGAGGCATGTATTGCTTAGAAGTCGACATGTTTTGGTGCAATACAAGAAATGCCACATATGACGTGAAAAGTGTGGTATTCGTCGATTGTATGTACGTTAAAATCAGCGTTATCGTACACCTGCTGTGTAAAGCACGGCAGGTCAATTTTCTGCGGATCGCCTGCGAATGCTGACACTTTCAGGCGAACAGCTTCTGTATGGAATGAACAAAACCCCAAAGAGGAAACTACATCAACCTATTTTCTTGAGCCGTACTTTTTGTAGAGAAAACGGCCAACCCTGCAAGGAATGGTGAGACCAACTATCTGGGCCTTACTGCCGCTACAAGACTTTGAGCAAGCGCGTTGCTTATCTGGACGTGTCAGCAATCGCAGACGATCCGCAGAAAATTGACCAGCCGTGCTTTACACAACAGGTGTACCAAAACGCTGATTTTAACCCTTTCTATGCCAGGCCTTAATTTGCATGTTGGTCCCTCAATCCCAAAGGTTTTTTCATGCTTAGAGTCTCATTGCCTTATATACAGTGATGAGCGCACTAATAACCGGCAAAATAACGCAAAAGATGGAAAACATATTAAGTTGTGAGATAAAAAGAGATGAACTTAGTGGAGGTGTTAAATTTAGCGTATACGTCGCATATAAATAAACAAATAAATGACCAAAACATGTTTTTTGATGAGTTTTTTTAACCAACTTAAACGTTTTCCTTTCAAAAGTACTCATCAGAGAGCAAAATCAACTTGAAAAAATGTAACTAACTTAAAAAAAATAATGTAATGTAAATTAGCATTAAAAGTTTTCTTTTGTGTGGTACTCCTCAAAACATGACACTACGCAAAGGCCGACTCCGCATCTTGCACACATGTATCTCGATTCGCTTCTTTTTTTTTTCTGGTCTTTTCTGTGGCTACAAACGCTTCACCTTCTAGCAGCTACCTATAAGCGTTGCCACCAGTGCTACAATATAGCATATGTCTAAAATATGTGAACAAATATATACGGCAGTGGCTCCGCATGACCTGTCTTAGGTGCCAACATCTTGAGGCTTTGGAAACAATAATCTAACATTTTCGGACATATTTCTACGGCATTGGGACACCAATGAGTCTAAAATTTTATAAGCAACGCATATTTTCGGCTTTGGTAAATTGAGACCATAACACCTTGAACGTATATATACGGCGGCTGGGAATACAGACCCACTTTTTCAAAAACATATATATGCAGCGTTGGGACATAAAGGGTTAACGTACATACAATCGACGGATACCACACTTTTTACGTCATGGGTGGCATTTCTTGAATTGCACCAAAACATGCAATAGCTCCTAACCAATCCATTCCTCGGCTAAAAACTAAACCCGCACCTGAGGTTTAAGGAAGTCAGAGAGCTGTTCTAATACATTTTGAAAGGACAAAACCTCAAGGTTTATCAGAAATCAAGATCCGAAGGGAATGTTCACACCAACTGAAACTGTGACTTCATCTGTGCCTGATCTTCTTTGGCTCTAAGGGAAAAGCAGAGACATTCTTGGTATTTTAGGATGGAATGGATTCATGGAAGCTGTGAGAAGAGACATTCCATATTCATATTATGAACTAACATTTATTATTTGTACAGAAAACTGGGAGAAATTTATCAAATAACATCATTCTAATAAAAAGTAAAGTTTTGGAATGTAAAAAGTGGGTTTTGCCGAGACCGTTAAAAATTGGCAATTTTCAACTTGCACTTTAGACCGAACGGTTCATCTGAAAAAAAAAGTAAATAGTGATATTTGTAGATAATTTTAAGTACTTTAATTTCTGTTACATACCATTTACTAAAAGTTAATAGTTTTCGAGATTTGAGCAAAAAATCGGAAAAAAGCTGAAATTTTTCGATTTTTTCGCGATTTTTTCAATGTTCCGGCAAGAAATTTTGTCCGCAAACCTCATATTCGAATTCAGCAGCCCAAAATCCATATTTAATGAAAGAAATCAGAACTACCCCAAAACTTTCCGTCTAGGGAGCTCTTAGAGTACAAATTAACTGAATCATTAGAAAAAATTTTAAATATTTAATCCCACAGCGTGTTTCTACACCTAAACAGTTTACCAGTAGTATATGATAGAGCTAAAACCTTTGCAATATCCACTTATTTTAAAATAGTCACTGTTATACATAAGTACACTAAACTGTTAACAGAAAATAAGAATAAACGACGAAGATAAAAATATAAAATAAAAAAGACAAGAAAAGCTTAGTCTCTCTTAATGAATTCTGACAATAAAGTCAGTCAGGAATAGGTTGACAATTCAGCATCAAAATATCTGCTTAAATCAGTTAGGACTTTGGTTAGGATAATTTTCACCAAACAAATCGATGTTGAAGGATTGTTTGCCATCTTCTGATCTATTCTTATTCTCTTGAATAAGAGCTTTATATTTTTACTTTATACCTACAGATTCTTCTAATCCTTCTAAAAGAAATTTCTCATTTACTTCGTATTTTTTCTGCATTTTTCTTTACGTTCTTCCATGCTGTGTTAAACATAGCTACCGATTCACTTGTTGGTCAATCATTTGCAGTCTGGTTTTATTTCTTGCGTTTATAAACTGTTAACATTCATTGTCACATCAATCAGTTGTGTCTAATCATGGCTTCTTTCCAAGTTTATCCCCCTGCCGCCTTCTTTTTTTGCATAGGCACTAGGCACGCTCAAGAGCACAGTCGCAATAATTTTATTAAAGAAAAGAAAAAAGAGCAGTATTGTAATAAAAATAAATAAAAAATTAATAGCAGAGCAGGTAGGATACTTATGTGGTAAATTGCTTGTTGTCTAGGGACCCACAAGACATTACCATTAGACAAACTAAGGCTACGGCTCCACGGGCGGGAAATTGACGCTAGCAGTAGCAGTAAAATGAACTTAAGGTTCCGCGGAACGGAATGGGAATAGCCGAACTGAACCGACTACGCACAAGTCCTGTAGTCGGTACAGTTCGGCTATCCCTATTCCGTTCCGCGGAACCTTAAGTTCATTTTACTGCTACTGCTAGCGTCAATTTCCCGCCCGTGGAGCCGTAGCCTAAGTAAACTAGGTCACGGTTAGGGAGTAAAAATAATTGGGATAGAAGTTTAAATGTTAATTTTACTTTTACTGCTATATTTCATTAGGCAATCATATTATATGGTTGGTCTAATAGCCAAGCGAACTAGGCAAACGAAGCATGTCTCCTGGTCTCTTGGTTGATGGTCCATTTTTCATGTATTATGGTACCGAGGTAGTTGTAGTGCTTTACTCTTTCTAATGGAATAAAGAAAAATCTGCTTTATGTAATGATAGCATGCTCTTCCCAAAACATATTTTTTGCAGATAAGGCAGAACTATTTTTTCAAGCCTTATCCAGTAGAACGTATGACCTGATAGGAGAGGCACAAGAGGTAAGGTTTCCAAAGACAGGTCGATAATTTGATTGGAGATATGAAACGTCATTGTTAATCGGAAAAAATAAAAACTTATCTACTCAATGGATGAGAACAGTGAGAAGAGAAATCATGATAGACTGAAGAAATAAATTTTATAACAAAATGCAGAAGAATCGCTGTATACATTTAATAGAAGAATGCAGAAAAAGAACATAGAAAATCCTATTTGTTCCTAGATAATGCTGTGTCTATAACTTTCTGCTGTCGAACATTACACTTGTTAAAAATGTTTTTGTTTGAAACTATGGTAGTGTAGGAAACAGAGGTTGAACCTCGCAAAATGGACACAAGTCCGTTTTTTTTTCTGGTAAATCAAGGGGTGCTTATTATGAGACTAACTTTTTCTTAAAAAAATTCGCCCGGAACCCCCTTTTCATCCCTTTAAAGGGGGTAATTTGTAGTTTTTGCGAAACGTAGCCCTTCCTGTACGTTTTTCAAAAAGTTTACTTAATAGTAAAATGAAGACGACTATATTTTCTACTATTTATTTCCCGACAGCATATGTCTATCACCCACCGTTTAGCGGAGGTGGAGCCCCAAAGTTGACAAATTTTTAAAAAGGATGTTTTAAAAAAAAATATTTTTTCCTAACTGTAATGAAAATTAAGAAAAAACCCTGCGGCAATTAATCACAAAAAAGTGGCTGATTTTTTGGTATAGTTTTCATTTACGGGCAATTACAAATTTTGTAATTACAGGTTGTTACATTTAAAAAAATACCCCTTTGTATACCATCTGAACCGCCTATGCTAGAGTAAAAAAACTTTCAGCGAGTATCCATGTATTGGTGTTATTTACAAATTTGTATAACGCACCCCCATATTTTCCCCTGAACCCCCCCCCAAAAAAGCAGAATTAATAAAGAAAATAATCAAAAATTGATTTTGGGCCACCACTGTGGCTTCAGGGTGCAAAGAAAATAAAATATGCATAAGTCATCATGTGTAGCGTACAGTGTCTTCTTTTATCTTCCATAAGTACGTTATCAATAAAATTAATAGGCGACGAAAAAAAAAACAAAAAACTGGAGCCCGTCAAAGCATTTCTGAGGTTTACGGCGCCACTGTACTGTAACGGCTGCTTATACGGAACAAATGCATAGGACCTTATTTGTAGAGAAAATAGCGGTCTTTCATTCTATATAAGTTTTGTTTTAAAAAATGCATAGGTAATGAGAAAATCGTAAAACATGCTCTCCAAGGGATAGGGGTAGTTACTGCAGTTTATTTTCAAGGATAGGGGTAGTTTCCGCAGGGATGTTGCAATAATCATGTATGTTTATGAAAAGCCCTATTGATGGAGCATAGGTCCATGTGGGTCAAAAAGCAAAAAAAAATTTTTTTTTCAACCTCCCCTTTATTTTTTTTGACTACAGGAGTTGCATCAAGAAATCGCTTTTGGTGTCCATGAATGGGTAATAAGAACGTGTACAACATGATATATAAAGCATTTTAATAAAGGGCATGGTGTGTGAAGGATTAAAAAAAACCATTTTCTTTATTAATTCTCCTTTTTTTTGGAGTGGTTCCGGGGAGAAATTGGGGGTGCATTATACAAATTTGTAAATAAGACTAGTACGTAGATAATCGCTGGAAGTTTTTTTACTCTAGCATAAGCGGTTCAGATGGTATAAAAACGGGTTTTTTAAAATGTAACACCCTGTAATTAAAAAATTTGCAATTACCCTTAAATGAAACCTATACCAAAAAATCAGCTTCTTATTTGTGATTAATTGCCGCAGAGTCTCTTCTTAATTTTCATTACAGTTAGGTAATAACATTTTTTTTAAACATCTTTTTTTTAAATTTGTCAAATTTGGGGCGCCACCCCTGCTAAACGGTGGGTGATAGACATATGCTGTCGGGAAATAAATAGTAGGAAATATAGTCCTCTTCATTTAACCAATAAGTAAATTTTTTGGAAAACGTACAGGAAGGGCTACGTGTCGCAAAAACCACAAATTACCCCCTTTAAAATGATGAAAATTTTTTTTAAGAAAAAGTTAGTCTCGTAATAAGCACCCCTTGATATACCAGAAAAAAATAAAACCGAACTTGTGTCCATTTTGCGAGGTTCATCCTCTGTTTCCTACACTATGGGTCTATAAATAGTCGTTGGTTACGACATTATCTGAAGTGAAACTGTCGAAGAAAAATGAATGTTGCGAATATAAAAAGACATTACGGATGCTTATAAAAAAACTTAAAAAAACATTGAATTATTTTTTAAATTATTAATGGTAAACTAGTAAACTATTTAATTTGCATTAGGAAAAATCTTTTTCGATAATAATCTAAAATGCAGAAGCTCTCTGAGCTTACAGAGAAGTTATATTATTATATGTTGATATATGTTCTATAAAAATATAGAAAAAATAACGAATTAGAAATGAGTAATACAGGAAAAATCTAGATAAGAGTATAAGAATGTAAAGCACTACTACACACTACAAAAACAATACATAGAAATTAGACAGTGAAGTAAGGAATAAAGAAATAAAAAAATTAGAAAACAAGAAAATTGGGGAAATATATGTGAAATTTAATAACAATAATAATCACTTTTAGCATTATAAAAAAAGTAGAACTCGTCTTACCTGTCAATGTGACAGCTTCTTCAAAAGTCTTATCTCCAGGTACCATTCCTTTCGCCATTTTGATTCACTGGCTACTAAACTTTCACTTAACACTTCACGGATCTATCTCCAAATAAAATTGCTACACATTGTGTTAAATATCTTCGGATCTTATCTACTGTGTCAGATTTATATTAGGCTTTGCACGAGTTGCATGTTTTCTTAAAATACCTCTAAAACCATGCACAAATAAATATGATTATTAGCGAAAACTTACTAAAATCTTACGTCAATATTATAGGATATGGTTCAGTGGTATTGTTGATTTAATTACAGAGATAGATCAGATGTGATAGAATATTTTGCGTCTTTTGTTGAATTAAATAGTGAGAGGAATCAGGTATAAAATTAATTGCACGGGTTATTAATTGTTAGATGTTAATTTTCCATGGAAATGTATTCTGTTGTATGGTATTAACTTTTAATGGGAATAATTACATGGGTTATTAATTATAATTTATTCAAAACAACAGACAAGGAAAACAAAAACACTTTTTAATATCAACGTTAAAATCTATGTAATAGAACTAATGGAACATGGAACAAACACCTTGGTTTACCATGGATGTAAAAGATATCACAAATGAAAAAAAAACAAAAATTGTTAATATTTGTACTTACCCCTGTTTGATTATTAATTGATTTGTTTAAATTATCTGTGTCTACCTGATTGTGACCATTTAAATGTGGTCTTTTGTTAACACTTTCCTCGTCTATAACCATAATTCCTGTGCGGTTCTGATAATTTTAAGCATTAAAAAACACCCAACACCAAAAGATTATTTCATATATACCTTAATTAAAGCTTACTCGGTATAGCAATTCAACTGTATCTTGAAAGACCGTACTCTATTGCAAATTAAGTGTAATTTACTATCTTATCTTTACTATACAAAATTTTTAAAACTAATAGGCGAACTTTTAATTATCAAGTTTAAATGTAGTAGTAATTATAGAGAAAAAAAGGGTTCATGTTTATTTACAATTAGAAATATTATTATTGCCCCAAGGGCATCATTTAGTAAATATTATAAAATATTTATAAAGAAAAGTTTAGCTTCAGAGTTGGTAATCCCGAACTGATGTTTGTTCTTTTTTACTAACTTAGGGAGGCCGCATACCAAAGAAACGTTAAGCGAAAAACATGAAACATGAAACGTGAAACACATTTCATGAAAATAAAGCACCGCTAAACAAATAGACGTCCGCCCATCTATGAAACGAATATGATTCATGCCCATGAGATATTTTTTCTTCTTGAAACATGTTTCATAAAATAGGTTGTGTTCTATTTTTCGGTTTCAGTTTCATTGTTTTGGACAATTATTCACGTGCGTAAAATGAATGACGACCAAGAATTTATTATTGTATTGGTTTCTGTGGTGGAGCAGAACGAAGAGTTGTACAATTATAACCTGGGGAGGTACGTACTCGAATAGACAGTAACAAGAAATTTCCTCTTTAAACCAGGACCCAGAGCTAGGCCGAGTACTGATAAATTGTACTCGAGTACAGAGTACCGGGTACTTTTCATATCTGAGGAACGAGTATAGAGTACCGAGTACATTGCTCAAAAAAATTACTCAGAGTACAATAATCAAAGTACAATTACTCGAATTTCTCGGGTACCTACTTATTTTGAGTATATTCGAATATACAGGGTGTTCGGTAAAGAATGGGCCATAGCTTAACCTTAGATTCCTGAGCTTAAAAAAGGTCGATTTAAGCTAAGTTACCTTAGTACAAAAGTTGATAATAACCGAAATACAGGGTGTCAAAGTTAGACTTTTATTTTATTTATTTTTAAATATTTCCTGACAGTCATGGGACAACAACACGAAATTTGGTAAGTGGTGCTGGTATTGTACAATCTACTTCTTCTTCTTCAGGTGCCATCTCCGCTACGGAGGTTGGCAATCATCATAGCTATTTTAATTTTTGAGTCAGTAGCTCTAAATAGTTGTTTCGAGCTGCATCCAAACCACTCTCTCAGGTTCTTCAACCATGAAATTCGTCTTCTTCCGATGCTTCTTCTGCCATCTATCTTTCCCTGCATTATGAGTCGTAGGATACCATACTTCTCGCCCCGCATCACATGTCCGAGATACTGTAGCTTCTTTTCTTTAATTGTAAGTTCAACTTCCTTTTCTTTACCTATTCTTCTCAGTACTTCATTGTTTGTAACTCTATCTACCCAGGAAACCCTCATAATTTTTCTATAGGTCCACATTTCAAAGGCGTTAAGTCGTCTCATTGTCTCTACATTTAACGTCCATGATTCCACTCCATAGTATAGAACACTGTAGACGTAACATTTTGTTAGGCGTACTTTAAGAGCTAATGTTAAATCTTTGCTACATAGGACCTTTTTCATTTTTATAAAATTAGAACGTGCTTTTTTTCAATCTACTAAAGACAACTTTTTAACAATCTACTAAATTATGTTAAACAAAAGTTACTGGCTACTACCAGAGGCGTACGACGGGGGAACGTGAATGGTTGACCCTTCCCAAATTCTACTCCACTAGCGGAATTGCTATTTTAGTGCACTCTTCATTCTTAACGATAAAGCCATTAGTTCTCGAGATATTTGAAGCTAAAAACGAAGGAGCATAATACATTAATCAAAATAAGTGTGCCTTTCCATTTTTAACTTCAAATATCTCGAAAACTAATGGCTTTATCGTTACCAATCAAGAGTATATTATTTGCATAGAAAGTATTGGAGAATCTAACAATTATGCTAAAATAGCAGTTTCATCAGTGGCGTAGAATTTGGGAAGGGTCAACCATTCACTTTCCCCTGTCGTACGCCTCTGGTAGTAGCCAGAAACGATTATTTAACATAATTTAGTAGGGTGTACAGTGTCTACACTTTTTGCCAAGTATGAAATGGATATGTCAAATTATTTTAAAGTATTATTTTTTTTAATAATTTATTATTTATTTAAAACTTTAAGAACTATGTGTGTCCGGTACTATAAAACTATTTCAGATATCCTTATGGTACTTGGCAAAAAGTGTAGGTACTGTACACCCTACTAAATTATGTTAAATAATCGTTTGTGGTTAATACCAGAGGCGTACGACAGGGGAGAGTGAATGGTTGACCCTTCCCAAATTCTACGCCACTGATGAAACTGCTATTTTAGCATAATTTTTTGATTCTTCAATACCTTCTATGCAAATAATATACTCTTCGTTCGTAACGATAAAATCATTAGTCTTCGAGATATTTGAAGTTAAAAATGAAAAGGAACACTGATTTTGATTAATGTATTATGCTTCTTCATTTTTAGCTTCAAATATCTTGAAAACTAATGGCTTTATCGTTACGAACGAAGAGTATATTTTTTTCATAGATAGTATTGGAAAATCAAAAAATTGCACTAAAATAGCAATTCCGCCAGTGGCGTAGAATTTGGGAAGGGTCAACCATTTACGTTCCCCCGTCGTACGCCTCTTGTAGTAGCCAGAGACGTTAGTTTAACATAATTTAGTAGATTGTACAATACCAGCACCACTTACCAAATTTCGTGTTGTTGTCCCATGCCTGTCAGGAAATATTCAAAAATAAATAAAATAAAAGTTTAACTTTGACACCCTGTATTTCGGTTATTTTCAACTTTTGTACTAAGGTAAGTTAGCTTAAATCGACCTATTTTAAGCTCAGGTATCTAAGGTTAAGCTATGACCCATTCTTTACCAAACACCCTGTACATGTAGAACCCGAAAAAAGGTAAGTAGGTAAAAATTATCTCTGCATCTCTAAACATATTTATTTATGAGTCATGAAAACATAAAATAACTTACAATTCCAACTGAAATAAAAAATAAGAATTTTAAAAATTAATCATCGATTAATAATCAGTATAACACATAACACCACCCATACTCACTAATTAATTTTATTGGCTTTTAAGATAACTAATTTTTCAAAGTTTTCATCAGTTAGAGCAGGGGTCGGCAACATGCGGCCCGCGGGCCGCATGCGGCCTTTTGAAACTTCTTGCGCGGCCCGTCAATGCACTAATGTAATTTTAGGAAAAATCAACAAACTTATGAAAAATAATAAATTAAAGAGAGAAAGACAACAGACGCTTAAGGACAACAGTTGCATGTACCGAAATTCACTAAAATATAAGGAACTTAACAAGGCAATAAAAAAAAGGATAAGACAAGACATCAGGGACTAAAATACCGAACAAATCGAAAATATTATAGGGAAAATCAAGAGTATAAAAGTGTTAAAAACTCTAAATAGAAAAGACCGACAACAAATACACCTGATAACATATATAAATGGAATCACTATAAATGACAAAAATAATTTAATAAATATTATTGAATATTACTATTTATACAGAATTATACTCGTTCAACATAGAAAAACCAGAAAACCGCGGTATGGAAATATTAAATATAAAATCTGAACTACTAAAATTACTAACGAGGACGTTATAAATGCCTTAAAATAGATGAATGATGAATATAGATTAAGATCAACACAGAGGTCCATCGAACAAGCTATGTTAGGACTAAGGCGAAAGGACATATAACGAAAATAGGGACGTGTGACGCAGGACGAAGGTGGAAGGTGCAATTGGAAAAATTGCGCAAATAAAATGGAACTGGCCATGACAAAGCAATGAAATGTGGACGCGAAACATTATACATTGGAGACCACACGAGCCCGGTCATACTAAAGCAAAACCAGAAAAATGATGTCTAGACGACGTCAAAGCAAAAACGGGTAGATACTGGCACTAAATAGCACAAAACAGAGGGAAGTGAAGAACTCATGGGGAGACCTTTGTCCAGGGATGGATCCAAACAGACTGAAGAAGAAGACTATTTAAGCTACATTTGAATATGCGGCCCGCATAAAAATTTTTATTTTGAACATGGCCCGCCATCCGAGAAAGATTGCCGACCCCTGAGTTAGAGCATTGTTTCGAGGGCTATTAATTATTGTAGCATAAGAGAATATGCGTTACTTGACTTGACGAATGGACTGAGACTGATACTGATAACGGCGTTTTTGCGTGTTGCTATTAAGGTGATACAGTAGCGATCAACAGGTAGCAACAAACGAGGTTCAGGATAGCGAAAGTTCTGCGAACTTTCAAAAGTGAGGCAACAATGCGTCGGTAATTCGACACTGACAGTGACGTTTATACTATCAAAAACAATAATTTTTATACACATAGGCGCGAAATGTTGCCAAGTCAGTGACGTTCGATTTCTTGTTATAAAAAAATCGATTTTAGTAGTTCCAAGACTACACAAAATCTAGGCATGGGATAAAAAAGTTTATTTGAAGAACGTTTATTTTTTGTCTTTCTTAATGGCGGTACAAGCTCCTTTTTCAATATTTTCTTTAGTTATAGAGTAATTTTCACATACTAACATATTTCTGAAATTGGGCTCTGTACCGCCATTTTTTATTATATTACGAATATGTGTGCCAAATATCTCGACAAAATATTCAAAATTAGAGCCGCAATCTTGGAACGCGTTTGTTGCTACCTGTTAATCGCTACTGTTTCCTCTTAATTTGCTCTCCCACATGCAGCGACAAGTTTAAACTTACAAAAGTACTCGGAAAATGTACTCGTATAATAAACCGCGGGTACCAGGTATTTAGCCCATAATATGCTACGGGTACGAGTACCGAGTACTTTATTGAAAATGTACTCGGGTACTAGGTACTGAGTAGGTACCCCAAATGTACTTAGAGTACAAAATTCGGTTACTTGTCCCCTTGTCCTCGGGTATTGCCCAGCTCTGCCAGGACGCACAATAAAACATATTGTAAATGGTTGTATACTCATTCTATACAATTATTGAAAGTTGGCAAGATAATTATTTATTAATTTGATTTCCACCCAATAACGCCGTTTTCTTTTTTGAAGTTATACTTCTTTAGGCGCGATAGGGAGTGAATGTAAATTAATGTGCGCGATTTCATCAAAAATGTTGGTGCTGGGCGCAGATGCGTTACACGTTTGCTCTGATTGGGTACTCAAATGACTTGTCAAAAATTATCCAATATGGCGGCTTTGGCGCCGCTGTGGTTCTGTGGTTTTGACGGGGTCTTTTGTATTTATAATATTTAGCTGTATAGTACCCAAATAACCAATTTGCAACCTGGCTGGTCAAGTGTCCCGACAAAATCCTAATTTCTCTGGACTAATATGTAATCAATGTCATCATTAATGGCGTTATAACTCTTCGTGAGTCTTTGCCGCGTTTACTATAGCCTTCCATGTTTGTCGGTACTGTGGCACTATTTCCCATTGTCTCACTCCCATTTTCTTCAGATATTCTCTTCTTTTTTCATGTGCCGTGCTAGATTCTCGAGCTTTGGTTATCAAATTGGCTATAGTAATCTTGTTGAGTTGTGGACTCTCACAGACGCCATCTGCAAGGAAATTGATGCTTTCGAAATGTGGTTTATCGTCGAATCCTGAAGACAACTTATACCGATCACGTTACTAACCAGGGTGTTTTGCTGAGAATGCAAAAAGAAAAAGAGCTGTTAACCACAATAAAAGCAACCAAAATCGAATAACTCGGTCACATCATGAGAAACAGCGAAATATATGGACTACTGCAACTAATCTTGCAAGAAAATGGGGAGGGAAAACGAGGACCAGGAAGGCGAAGGATTTCCTGGCTGAAGAATCTACACACATGGTTCAACACAACAACCACAAGTCTTTTTAGAGCAGCAGTGTGCAAAGTACAGATTGCCATGATGGTCGCCAACATCCGAAACGGATAGGCACTACAAGAAGAAAAAGAATTTTGTTGACGGTAGCTCGGAAAAGGGATGCAGAGGATCTGTTAAACCATCCTCTCAGGTTTTTAATGACGTTCTTTTTCGACCTAGTCCGCTTCTTTCGTCTACCTTGCCTTGTATTATTAAATGGAGTATTTAATATCTCTCTGTGTGTCGCATAACATGGCCAAAATATTCAAGTTTGCGATTTTTAACTGTTAAAAGGACTTCCGTAACTTTTCCCATCTGATGCAAAACAACTTCGTTACGAATTCTATCCACCCAACTTGTTCGTTGGATTCTCCGATACACCCAGATTTCAAAGGCTTCCAGTTACTTGAGAACTTTATCCGTTAAAGTCGACACCAGACAAAAGAGTATATGACACATAAAATCTCACTAATCTAATTTTCAGACTGAAAGTAATATTGTTTCCACGTAACAGTTTCTTCATATTAAAGAATACAGCTCTGACCTTCTCTATAATACGTATTACAGATCTCCTTTGACTGCATCTTTTCAAGGTTTTCTAGGTCGTCCTACAGATTTTTATATAAACATATGTTTACAGTTATAATGGTGTACAATATTAATGAGTTATTATTTATATGCTGATACAAGGAATATTGTTAAATTTATGTGCTATCATACTGTGTATGAAGTTCAATAGTTTTCAACTAGTCACAACGGAGCTGTAAGTATGATAGCACATAAAGCGCATGTAAGAATAACTCTTTATAGGCCTGGATCTCGCGTACCAAAAAAAAGTTGATTAATAGCAAGCTGAAAATTTCTTAATAACTTAACGGTGTCTCGCCGGACAAACTTTGATGTACGAGAACACTGGAACAGGGAAATTTTAATTGTGGAACAGGTTAAAAATTTGGAACGTCAGACTACGAAAACGTTACATGTATTTTGTCGGACAGACTTCCAGTTAATTTGTTACCCTTTCATTAAACTCTCATGCAAAAATCAGACTGATATTTATCACCTGTCATAATTCCTGTCATTTGACATTTTCTTCGTGTTCCACTCATTAAAATGCCCAGTTGGTGATAAACACCAGTCTGATTTTTGGCTGAGAGTTTAATGAAATGGTAACAAATCAATTGGAAGTTCTGTCCGATAAAATACATGGGACGTTTTCGTAGTTTGACGTTCCAAATTTTTAACCTGTTCCACAAATAAAACTTCCCCTGTTCCAGTGTTCCCATACATCAAAGCTTGTCCGACGAGACACCGTTATAGGCGAGCGGCACACCCCTAATTTGAGGCTTAGAAATCGAAAAAGCAACCATGATAGGTGAATCGCAAATTTTAGTCATTCTTTATTTATTCTTTACTTTTATCTAGAATTTGTGGAACACATTCAAAACTCAAATTTTAAGTAATAATGCGAAAAATTAATTTTGATGAGTTTTCAAATTTAATTCGCTGTATCTTTGGTCGCTGTAAATATTTTCCTTTAAAAATTTTACTTATCATTTTTGAAGCCTTTACATAACAAATAAATTTATCTAAAATGTTTAAAAAAATTAAAAGAGGAGTTGTTAAATTTTAAACATTTTGTCGTCAGGTTTCGTTAGTTTCATGATTATTTAAAAAAGTTGAGTGACAAACTTTTTAGTTCATAATTTTAACCAACACATCATTAAAACATAAATCATGAAGAAGTTTTCTGGAAAATTTCAAGACAAAATATGTAATAGGAAAAAAGTTACGCGACTTTATAGACGAGTGGCACTCCCCTAAAAAAATGCTTTTTTCTCGAGATACTGACCGCGGTGTGGTGTAATTTACCAAGCTGTGCAGACGGGGTTGTGAATTGCAAGTTTTAGAATTCCCTCTTGTCTTCTTCGCTTCAGCATCCATCTGGCTTGCAATTTTTAGAAGCTCTGGAGGTGTTACCAGGAAAATGGTCCAATAAATTTTTCAATTAAATATATTTTAAAAATATTTTTAAATATTTTTATTGGGATGAAAAGCTTTGACTTTTAACTGGAAAAGTATTTACTTAGTGAAACAACGCTATAGAACAAACATTGCTTAGAATTACTCAGTTTAAATACTTATTTATGGACTTATTTTGAACGTATATTTTTCACCCCCGAGAAGGGGTAAAACTCATCCCCAAGGCAAAAGTACACATTGGCACAATGTCACTTTTTTTCTTTGACATGTTAGCTATGTGTAATTGTCTATGCCAAATTTCATATAAAGTCAAAATTCAAGCGGCTCTTTAAAATTTGGAACAAAAACTCAAAAAAAACTAAGTAAATGGACTATATTGTATTTATCATTATTTTTGATTAATTAGAAATATGCTTTCTTGTCACTGAAAATTATACAATTTTATGGACAAAGCTTAACATAGAGTTAAAAAAGTTAATAAAGTGAAGCAAAAAACAAAACCAATTAATTGCAAAATTAGTATAGATTGCAAATTGAACATACAACATAATAAAAAACATAGGAACTAATAAGTTTAAGCTGCTGTATGTGAACCCCAAATATATAGGCGAATCAATAGAGCACTAAAATCGGCCTTACCTCCGTAAAAAAAAATGACAAGACGGAGCTTAATAATTATTTTTGCATTCGAGTCGTGAATGCGTCAGGAAACTTTGTGACCCCTAGCCATGAGATAATATTGAAAAACTGCATACAAAAAATGCATTCTTATAGTGCATCTCAAACAGACAATAAAAAAAATTCAGAACTCATCAATTATCGGCCGGAATGAGTTCAATTTTGTTACTCGGGGGGTTTTTGGGGTCACTACAAACGAATATGATGTAAGTGATCTCCGGAATACCTGGTGCCCAGGGTACCTACTGTTTACCTCGTCTTGTGGAGTTTTCGGCAAATTCATTAAAAAATTAGTCAAAAATCATTACTCAGGGGTTTTTAAGGTCGTTAACGACGAATATGACATCGGAAGTGATCTCCGGAGTACCTGGTGCCCAGGGTACCTACTGTTTACCTCGTCTTCTGGAGCTTTCGGCAAATTCTTTAAAAAATTAGTCAATAATCATTAGTCACGAGATTAACAGTGGGTGCTCTAGGCACCAGGTTCTCCGGAGATCACTTGCGATGTCATATTCGTCGTCAGCGACCCCAAAAACCCCCTGACTAATTTTTTAATGAATTTGCCGAAAACTCCAGAAGACGAGGTAAACAGTATTTACACTGGGCGCCAAGTATTCCGAAGATCACTTATGTCATATTCGTCGTTAGCGACCCCAAAAGCCCCCCGAGTAATGATATTTGACTAATACAATGTTTTAATAAAATTTTTGCCAACAACTCCACAAGACGAGGTAAACAGTAGGTACCCCGGGCACCAGGTACTCCGGAGATCACTTACGACGTCATATCCGTTTTCAGAGACCCCAAAAACCCCCGAGTATCAAAATTGAACTCATTTCCGCCGATAATTGACGAGTTCTGAATTTTTTTTATTGTCTGTTTGAGATGCACTTTAAGAATGCATTTTCTGTATGCAGTGTTTCAATATTAAATCATGGCTAGGGGTCACAAAGCTTCCTGGCGCATTCACGAATCGAATGCAAAAATTATTATTAAGATCCGTCTTGTCGTTTTTTTTTACGGAGGTTCAGCGCTTTATTGCTTCGAATAATAGATAAATACATATTATACTTTAGTTACTTGTAAATACTGTAATTTACTCTTTTAGATAGATGGGCTTTTGTCATTTTAGGGAACTTGGGGAAAGATGTTGCAGATTTAAGTTGTAAAGGGAGATGGTTGTATAGTTTTTTTGCCGATTATAATATAGTATAGATTTCTTAATTAACTCAGAGGATGGGATCGATAAATAGACATCAAAAGTTGAATTTCTGGAGTAGTCATGATGAGGCCTTGCTGGAAAGACATGCAGGTGTGTACGAATTAAGCAAACATTAATCTAAAAGCCTGACTGATCTCGTTTCTACGTAACCTGGAAAAAAATATTTGTTTTTATAATTTATCGTTTGCACATTTACGTCAGAGTTTAACTCTTCATCGTCCTCCTTAATAAATCTTAACTTTATCATCATAACAAACATACCTACTACGAACTGTTTTTTTAGCTTTGAGATAAAAGTTTTTTCAACGGTAAAATAAAGAAATCTAATTGTTATACCTATTGTAATTTTGAACAAATATTGTATTGGTTAGACAAAAAGTTGGAAAATATATTTAGAAAAATTAGTTATTTACAAAAATGTATCATGTATGTATACCCATAAAATACTTTTATCTACACTATCTCATATTATGTATAAGTTTTTAGTTTGTGAAAATTGTCATTATAGTACGTGAATGGTTTAAAGTGTGCTTGAAGTAACAATGTATTTTAAATGATATTTACTTTTTCGCACTGTTTTTTGGCACACTTTCATATAATCTAATATCCTTAGCTTTCGAGTTGTCATGGTGATGACATGTGAGCAATAAATTACAACAAAATTTTGACAGTTTTGTGGTTTGAAAAAAGTTTGAATTTTTAAATATGTCAAATTTCTAAAAATTGTAGAATAGAAATGTATTCCAGTAACGAAGAGTTGCAGTTTTTTTATTTGTTTATCGTATATAAAATATTGTATGAAACTGTGCGTGAAGTACTTTTTGCGCACTTACGCGATGAATAGCACACGACCGCTCGTGCTCTAAACATCGCGTGCGTGCGTAAAAAGCACACTTCACGAACTGTTTCATAAATAACTATTCTCTGATTCTGGGTTTCTCTTTCTTTTTTTTATTTATTTGATTTTGATAGGCCATTTATATAGTAGGACTTAAATTTTGCTTTGTGTTGTAGGCAAGGAATCTATTATATCCAACTTCTTCTTCTTCATGTACCATCTCCTTTCAGAATGTTGGTTACCATCATAGCGATCCTAATTTTATTCACTGCCACCCTAAATAGCATGGTTGTATCAACACCATACAAAGCTCGCAAGTTCTTCAACCATGAGGTTCTTCTTCGTCCTGGACTGCATTTGCGTGCTATTTTTCCTTGCATAATATTTTGCAGCAACCTACATATATATTTGGGCCCTCTCATTACATGTCCGAAATACTCCAGCTTTCTCTGCTTGATGCTTTTTATTATCTCAGTAGTCTTGCTGAGACGTTCTAGTATTGTGGAGTTTCGAATCTTCTCCACCCAGGAAACTTTTAAAATTCTTCTATAGCACCACATTTCGACAGCCTTAAGGCGATTTAGGTCGATTTTATTCACAGTCCAGGACTCGACACAATAAAGTAAGACCGAGAACACGTAGCAGCGAAGTAGGCGGATCCTCAATGCCAATTTTAGGTCTCTGTTACATAACACCTTGGACATTCTTCTAAAAGCGGCTCTGGCCTGCTCTATCCTAGATTTAATTTCGCCGTGACTTTCTGCGGTTCAATTTAATTGCTGTCCAAGGTAAACGATTTTATCAATTTGGTCAAGTTTGGGATTATTTACATATATAGACGGTTTTATATGTAGTCCAAGCTGTGGGTGAAAAAGGAATCGGGGGATCAGGTGTTGTAAAGGACGATGCCAGGAATAACTTATACTAAAATATAACCAAAAATTTTGTGCGGTTTTTTATTTACGACGATTTTCATTTGTTAAATTTGCAATTTTTAAAGATTTTTAATTTTGCAGCGTAGGATATTCTCTTTAGAGAAAAAGTTTTAAATAGAAAATTGTAGTAAATTAAAAAACCTACAATTTGAGTTGCAAGTTTAATTTGGTTAATACGTTATTGCAAAACAGCCTGTGAAAGGTCCAAAATGGCCGTTTCTTGCAATTGCGTTACTTATTGTAAAAATAACTTTTATGTATTTTTTTAGGCTTTAAAATAAAGATCTTTCAATACTAAATATATAAAAAAAATTGTAGTGCCCGATTTGTGAACTTGTTGCTTAGATATTATAATTTGTTTATCCAAAGAGGCCAAATGTCCAAGGCTATAACTTTTTGAAAAAAAATCGTACAGTGTTAATCCAAGATCCACTCTCCTTCTAAAGACTTATATTTTCATATTCTGATATAAATAAATGCGTATAACATTTTTCAACCTCTTATTTCGGGTTCGAAAATAAGGGGGTAAATTTCGTTATAAACATTTAGAACTGAAGCCGCCCCTGTACATCGTATCAGTTTCTAACTTACAGATTATTGTTGCTGAAGCTAAAATAAAGATTCAAAACCAAATAAAAATATTCTACAACCAACTGAAGCCCAGATAATTGTTTAAGTTTTTTTAAATCGTAGTGACTTTGTTTATAACAATTAAGAAATTATTTCAAAGTCATTGACTAAAGAAAGACTGATAATATCTTAAAATAAAAATTGTTTTGATCGAAAGTTATATTTAATTATTAAAAATGATTTTTAAAATGTAGTGGAGATTTATTTTTCGTTTCGATTGTGATTTATTCTGTCGGTTGCCCTTAGCAACGGCTAGCAACTTATAATACATTGAACCACGGTTTTCGCTTTAAATTTTAAAGCACCGCTTGGATTGACATGAAATTTTGCAAACACATAAATAATATGTTATAGAATAAAAATGATATTGGGCCTCTGTGTGCTTTTGTCCTAGGGGTGAGTTTTACCCCTTATAAGGGGTGAAAAAATTATGTTCAAAATAAGTTCGGAAATGAATAAAACGTCTAATTCTAAGCACCTTTTGTTCCATAGCATTTTTTCACCAAGTTATTACCTTTCGAGTTATTTTCGAGTAAATACCTTCATTTTCAACAACAAAAAAACACGTTTTTAGGCGGTTTTTGACAAATAACTCAAAAAGTAAGTATTTTATTGAAAAATAGAGTTTTAACAAAAATATAGCAAATTAAAAATTGAAAAAAATGATGTACCCGTGAAATCCCTAGACCCAGTAGAAATAAAGTTCTAGCTAATGAAAAGGAGGTTCATATCCGTCAAATTTCAAAGTGAATTATTTTAACGTGAAATAACCGAAAAATCATGCACTTTTTGGAGAAAAACCATTACAACTTTTTTAAAGTGTTTAAAAAAATATGTATATCCGTTTTAAAAAAATTTTATAGCATCAAAAGTAAGCAAGTTACCCTGAAAATAATGTTGATCCCTTTTTTTTGGTCAAAAAACTCAGGAAAGTCACCCACTAATTAGCATCAAAAATTAAATTAATCAATTTTACTTCAATGTTGTTTTACTCGTGTATGTCTCGTTTATGTCTGTCAGTTTCATCGGTTCAAAGTGCTTATTTTTGAAGGGGCAGTAGCTGAAAAGACTTGAACTAGTCAATAATCAAGAGTGTATGCAAATTTAGAACAGCCATATCTTAACAAACTTTTGCCTTCCAAAAAAAGCAGAAAATCCAAAATATTCATAACAGCAAAAACTAAATTTTTTCACTCTGTGATTTTTGGTCACATTAATAAATTTTAAGTTATTTAGAAAAAAACATTTTTTTTAAATTAAAAATTAAAACAGATTTACTTTAAAGCCATTTTTTTAAATAAGTCCTTTGAACCGATGATACTTACAGATCATATAAATAATACATGAGCAAAGTAACTTGTGAAGCGGTAATGATTAATTTGACTTAAGATGCTAATTGGGGGTTGACTTTCGAGTTTTTTGAAAAAAAAAAGAGATCAACTTTATTTTCAGAGTAACTTGCTTACTTTTGATGCTATAAACATTTTTTAAAAACAGATATACATATTTTTTAAATACTTTAAAAATGATTTTTCTCCAAAAAGTGCATGATTTTTCGGTTATTTCACGTTGAAATAATTCACTTTGAAATTTGACGGATATGAACCTATTTTTCATTAGCTAGAACTTTGTTTATACTGGGTCTAGAGATTTCATGCATACATCATTTTTTTCAATTTTTAATTTGCTATATTTTTGTTAAACCCCATTTTTTCAATAAAACACTTATTTTTTGAGATATTTGTCAAAAACCGCCTAAAAACGTGTTTTTTTTGTTGTTGAAAAATTAAGGTATTTACTCGAAAATAACTCGAAAGGTATTAACTTGGTGAAAAAATGCTATAGAACGAAAAGTGCTTAGAATTAGACGTTTTATCCATTTCCGAACTTATTTTGAACATATACTTTTTCACCCCTCATAAGGGGTGAAACTCACCCCCAGGAAAAAAGCACACAGAGGCCCAATATCATTTTTATTCTTAAACATGTTATCTATGTGTTTGCCAAATTACATGTCAATCCAAGCGGTGCTTTAAAATTTAAAGCAAAAACCGTGATACAATGTATTATAAGTTGCTAGCCGTTGCTAAGGGCAACCGACACAATAAATCATAGTCGTAACGAAAAATAAATCTCCATTACATTTTAAAAATCATTTTTAATAATTAAATGTAATTTTCGGTTAAAAAATTTTATTTTAAGATAATATAAGTCTTTCTCTAGTCAATGACTGTGAAATAATTTCTTAATTGTTATAAATAAAGTCACTACGATTTAAGAAAACAAAACAATTATCTCGGCTTCAGTTGGTCGTAGAAAATTTTTATTTAGTTTTGAATCTTTATTTTGTCTTCAGCAACAATAACCTGCAAGTTAAAAACTCATAGGATGTACAGGGGCGGCTTCAGTTCTAAATGTTTATAACGAAATTTGCCCCCTTATTTTCAAACCCGACATAACAGGTTGAAAAATTTTACAGCATTTATTTACATCAGAATATGGAAATATAAGTCTTTAGAAGGAGATTGGATCTTAGATTAACTCTGTACGATTTTTTTTCAAAAAGTTATAGCCTTGGACATTTGACCTCTTGGGATAAACAAATTATAATATCTAAACAACAAATTCACCAATCGGTCACTACAAATTTTTTTTATGTTCAGTATTGAAATATCTTCATTCTAAAGGCTTAAAAATACATAAAAGTTATTTTTACAATAAATAAGGCAATTGCAAAAAACGGCTATTTTGGACATTTAGCAGGTAAATAACGTATTAACGAAATTAAACTTTCCATTGCTCAAATTGTAGGTTTTTTAATTTACTACAATTTTTTGTTTATAAATTTTTCTCTAAAATGAATATCCTAAGCGGCAAAATTAAAAATCTTTAAAAATTGTAAATTTAACAAATGAAAATCGTCATAAATAAAAAACCGCACAAAATTTTTGGTTACATTTTAGCATAAGTTATTTCTGGCATCGTCCTTTACAACATCTGATAGGTTTCAAAAATTACTGAATTATATCACGTTTTTTCACCCACAGCCTGGGGTAATGCTGTTGTTTACTTATTACGAGTATTTTGGTTTTCCGTATGTTCAGATCCAGACCTGCCTCCCTACAACTCTCAACGACACTATCAAGTAGTGTTTGCAAATCTTCTTGACTAGAAGCTAGGAGTACTGTATCGTCCGCATATCGCAAATTATTGATGACTTCACCGTTCACACTTATTCCTTCTTCTTTTTCAGAAAGTGCATTTCTGAAAATTCTTTCGGAGTAAACGTTGAAAAGCAGGGGTGACAAGAGGCATCCCTATCGTACTCCTCTTTTAATATTAAGAGCCTGTGATTCCACACCATCTACTAAAACTGATGTTTGATTCCAATACAAATTTGCAATTATGCGAACGTATCTGCCATCCAAGCCAATGCCTTTCAGAGCTTCGATCAATATAGAGCGCTTAACACGATCAAATTACTTTTGAAAGTCATTAAAACAACAATATATGTCTACAGATATATCTCGACATATTTGAGCAAGTACGTTCATCTCAAATAATGCCTCTCTCGTTCCAAACCCGTTACGGAAACCAAACTGTGTGTCACTTAGGTATTCCTCGCATTTATTGTAGATACGACCATGTATTACCTTCAGAAAAATTTTCAATAAATGGTTCAACAAACTGATGGTTCTATAATCAGCACAGGTTTTGGCTGTTGTCTTCTTAGGTAGAGCTACAAACAGTGAATTGGACCAACCATTAGGTAGCTGTCCACTGGTATAAATGGTGTTGAAAAACGAAGTTATAGCCTCTAAAATCTAAAACATTGATCATTTATGAGCTTGTATATTTCCGTTGGAATTTCATCAGGAAATAGATTGAAAATAAATATTGGGATGGCCGGTTAATGAACTCGGATTGCCCGTTGCCAGATCAAATTTAGCGTCGTAACCACTACAACTACATAAGCCATTTCGGGAATACCCGTTAATTTTATTATACTTTTGTAGCTTAATAACTTCTAAACGGCTTAACACATTTGGATCACTAAACATGAGTTTAAAACGTATTGGCAAGTAGTAGCTGATGCATCTAAGGTCAAGTATGATAACTGAAGCTATTACAGGAATTATTGAGCTTGAAAAACCGTTTTTCCCATAGGAAATATATTTGATCATACCTATGAAGCCTATAACTTAAAAATTCGAATTTTCCCGGGTATGAGGTATACACCGTCAAATTCGTCTAGAGTCCTTCTACAAACTCTCAGTTATTGGCGCAATTCGTAGGTTGAAATTTTGAGTAATTAATTGTCGAAAAACCAAAATTTTCAAAGTTTAGTATTTCAGTTTTTCGGCGATACTGAGCCATGTGTATGTCTGATCCTGACGGCTTAGACACAATTTGAAAGCTTAACTCAACACTATTGATTTGGTGTATTTGCGGTTATCCTGTCTCTTCTTGAACCGAAGATATAGACCCCCAAAAAATATGCCGTTTTGTACCTAAAAAGTCCTATAGCTGGCTTATGGGTAGTCAAAAGTCACAAACTATACCGGTTCTGAGTCGGCTCTGATCCCTTCTTCAAACGCAGAGAAAAAATTCAGATCAGTTTAACTTTTCCAGTCACACGGAATGGGACGTTTCATCGCCGCCGTTTCGATGCCGCCGGTTCATGGCCAGTCCATTTCATCGCCGGCCGTTTCATCGCCAGTTAGTCAGTTGATTTTGTATTATGGGAGATGACACACACGACGTTAAATTCAGTTCAAAACTTATGACAAATAAATAGATAAAAAATATTATTATATTAATTTACTGTTCTATTTCTACTTCCTCTAAATTTGATACTAAACAGTATTAAATTTGTAGTGTTAAATTATATTTTATATTATAAAAGTTTAAAAGTCTATTAAAAGATTAAGTATGGCAACGGGAATGGTCATATCTCGCATTTCCTAGAATTCCTAATTAATACTAAAAATAAATAATAAATGTAACTGTCGAAAATTGGTCGAAAATTCGGAAATATATCAGTTAGCGATTAACTGACTGGCGATGAACCGGCGGCACCGAAACGGCCGGCGATGAACTGGCGGCATCGAAACGGCGGCGATGAACTGGCGGCGATGAAACGTCCTAGACCCCAGTCACATACATACATATCCACAAACATTTTCCCTTTTTTAAATAGAAATTGAGTCATATTTCTGAGCTCGGTAACTTTTGAATGGTATAACCGTGTTTCAAAATTAGAGATGTGTTGGAAAGATAATGATCAGTACCATTATAAGCCGCAAAGGGGTTAATTAAAATTTCGAAGTTTTTGGGAGTTTTGGGGACGAGAACGAAAAACAGGCCCTAAATGGGAAGGGCCGTAAAATCCACACCCTTGGATCAAAATGGATGGTTGACATATGAATGGGTGAGTCTTTTCCTGAACTTTAAGATGTGAGTTGGCACAATTTTCAATTCCGTCAGATTTAGAAAATCGAAAATTTCGTGTATATATAGTGTCGCGTGTAGGGGGGTGTGGGTGTGCGCCACTGGCGAGAACTGCCGTTCTCTGGTAATGTTATGCATATTTATATATTATTGGCTTGATCGATTTATTGTTTTCGGTTTGTACCAGACAGCATACTAATTTTGGTTATTTTAAGTTTAGCGTTTAATGTCGCTGTACCGGAGACCTGATGATGCTTTGTAAAATATAAAAAGCGAAACTGGTCGCCTGTGGTAAAATAAAAATATGAGTCTGTTCATCTATTTGTTTTTCCAATATGTACTATATACATACTTGTGTTTATACTGGTTTCCTATTTTATTACGCCAAATTATACAGGGTGAGGCAGATAAAAGTCCTATTAGAAATATCTCGAGAACTAAAGAAACCAGAATCATGAAAACTGGAATGAAGGGGTTTTGAAGAGTGATCTCTTTAATGAAAATATTTTCATCGATTTGCTACTTCCGGTTATACCGGAAGTGGCTTATAACTTCGTTTTCTTTTAAATGGAACATCCTGTATATTTTTACATTTTTGGATTCTACTGGATGTCTTCTTTCTTAAAATATGAGGTTTTGTAATGGTATACAGGGTAGTTTAAAAGATAATTCCTTTTTTTTCTTAATTTCCTAGCAACATTCACACCCTGTAGAATTGTAGTAGTTTGACATAAAAAACTCTATTTATGTTCAAATGATTTTTAATATTGTTAAAAATTGTTAGTATAGCTAAATGTTGAATTGTACTATACAGGGTTGGTCGAAACTCGGAAAGAGTATTTTCTGAGTTTTCTTAAATGGAATACCCTATATTTTATTATCGTAATGAAATGATATTTTATGCTACTTTTTTATTTCCTAAGCATTCCCTATACCTAACTGCTTTAATTTGTGAGTTATTGGTGATTCAAGCCAAACATTAATTTCAACAAAAAATACGTGAAATTTTATTAGGTTGGCCATGAAAATATTCAATCACAAATATTTTTTCGGAAATAAATACATATTAATCTTGACTAATCTTTAAAATTGCCAATAATGGTTGAGCTATCAAAATACCTACGTAGTTAACATTCTTGGCGCGATTAACAATTAAGCACAAATTAAAGCATTTAGGTATAGGGAATGCTTAAGAAATAAAAAAGTACCTAAAATGTCTTTTCATTGCAATACTAAAATACCATTCCATAAAGTTCCATTTAAGAAAATTCAGAAAATCCTCATTCCGAGTTTCGACCAACCCTGTACACTAAAACTTAACATTTAGCTATACTAATAATTTTTAATAATAGTAGACTATATTAAAAATCGTTTTAACATAAATAGAGTTTTTGGTATCCAACTACTACAATTCTACAGGGTGTGAAAGTTGATACGAAATTAATAAAAAAAACGTAATTAGCTTTTAAACTACCCTGTATACCATTACAAAACCGCATATTTTAAGAAAGAAGACATCGAGTAGAATCTAAAAATGTAAAAATATACAGGGTGTCCCATTTAAAAAAACGAAGTTTTATGCAACTTCCGGTATAACCGGAAGTGGCAAATTGATGAAAATATTTGCATTAAATAGATCACCCTTCAAAACCCCTTCATTCCAATTTTCATTATTCTGTTGCCTTTAGTTCTCTAAATATTTCTAATAGGCCAGTTATCTGCCTCACCCTATATACCTTCTGATTTGATTCCCATTGCTGCTTTTATTAAATTGAGTATATTGCTTCTAAAAATATTAAAGCCTGTTTACCAATATTACATAAATTTCAAATTTTAAAATTACCAATTGCAAGAAAATTATTAATAATATTAATTTCAGTTAGTAGGTAAAATAAATTTTCTGGTACAAAAATCACTGTTTTGCGGATTCTTTCCATAACGTATCAGAGCTTTTCTACAGAGCTTTCCAGCTTTTCCCCAACTTCTTTCAACATTCTACTCTCCTGCTATTAAAGCTATTGGCAGGTTTTCTGTAGGACTTTCGAAAGGCGATTAATAAGTTTTCTAGAAAAAAACGAATTACCGTAAGTGTTGACAAATTAACAAGTAATTGTTTTATTCTTTAGCTTCCGGATTTCCGGTTAATAGCTTTCCTTAAACGTTTCCGGTTGAAACCCGCAATAGGTCCGGTAGAAGGAGAGCAGAACGTCGAGGAGGTTTGGGAAACCTGGCGATTTCCCTTAGAGAGCCGTGTGATAGAGTTGTGAATTTGAAAACCTTTGAATAGTTAAAGGGAAAGGCGCAAAATGTCGCCTGTCAAAATTTTCAATGTGTTTTAAATGTTTCGAATTCTGAGAAAATTAATACGGACTTTTGAAAAATTTAAACGCAAAATGAAAGCTTACGTTATTGCCGAGGGCCGAAAGTTCCTTAGAATAATTAAAAAGCTTCTCTTAAATGAAATATTTGCAATTAAAAATCAGACTAAATTTTCTCTTTTATTTTCACCCCTGTAACTTATTAAAATGAACATTATAGAAGTTTTCAGGGACTTTCGGCCCTCAGTAATAATTTAATCTTTAATTCTGTATTTAAATTTTTCAAAGATATTAAATTTATTAGTTTTCTCAGGATAAAAAAATGAATACATTTAAAACACATTAAACATTTTGACAGGCGACATTTTAAGCCTTTTCCCAACTCTTTCGCTGCCTATGACGTTAATGTACGTCATAATAGTTTTCTCTGTACTCTCTGTTTTGGAACGTCATTTGTACGTTTAAATTATTATGTGTGTAGGTAGACCGGCATTAGGCCTGGATCCCGCGTACCAAAAAAAGTTGATTAATAGCAAGTTGAAAATTTGTTAATAGCTTAACGGTGTCTCGTCGGACAAACTTTTATGTATGGGAACACTGGAAAACTGGAACAGGAAAAGTTTTAATTATGGAACAGGTTAATAATTTGGAATGTTAGACTGGAATAACAACAAGGAGATGCAAGAAAGGAGACTGGATGACAGAAGATATTTTGGAAATGCAAGTTGGGACAAAAGAACGCAAAAGAATAACAATATAACTGAGTATCAACAGCTGCATAATCAAATAAGAAGGAAAATAAGAAAAGCTAAAGAGACTTACTATTAAGCTATAAAGAAATAGAAGACTTACAAAACGAATACGATAACTTCAATCTCCATAAAAAAAAGTTAAAGAATTAGCTGGGGAAAGAAAACAAAAAACCTCAAACATACTATTGGACAAACAAGGAAACGTTTTAGTGAAGACGGAACGAACATTAAGAAGATGGAAAGAATATTATAGAGGAGCTATTCCATGACCAGTGACAGGAAAATATATATGAAGATAATCAAAGTAAAGACGAGGGATTCTAAAGTCCTAAATAACAAAGTCAGAAATTATACAAGCAGTAAAGTCTATGAAAAATAATAAAGCTGTTGATCCAGACTAGATGAAATACCAAGTGAATTGCTAAAACTGACCAAAGAAAAAAATATAGATCTTTTAGTCCAACTATTTAACACAATCTATTCCACAGAAATCATTCCACGTGAAATGCACTTGAAATCAACATTTACTTGTTTACCAAAGAAAGTAAATGCCAAAGAATGTAGTGATTGTTGAACAATTAGTCTAATGCAGCGGTCGGAGAACTTTTTTAATCACTACCCCAAAATTTTTTTGTGTAAGTTGATATTACCCCATGGCGAAGAGCAAAAAAAACGAACTCGCCTCTTTTTAGCATCTTTCATATTATAGCCTCCATGATAATTTTGAAAAGAAAGCAATAACTAAAAATTTAATTTTAACATCAGAGGTCCGGCACTGATATCGAATAAGCACACATGCTTTTTGATCGATCCTGACAAATAGTAAATTTAACTTACAAAAACCAATCATAGTATTCTTACACTACGTTAACATCAAGTATAATAGTGTTAGTTAAGTGTGTATAGAAAAACATTTTCTGTGAGTACATATTTTTCTATTAATAAGTATTTCATAACCAAAGAATTTTATAAAACCGTCAATAAACAACACCAGTCATTGATCGACACCAATTTTTTGTCTTTAAAGACAATTACCAAAACCCGAAGCGGAACAGGTCCGTACTTAGGAAAATCAAATGGTGTTGAGAAATGGAATTCGACGTCACTAATAATAGCGATGAATCATTATCGCAATCCACATCACAAAAACCTTTATCTTACTCTGCTGCAGCTAGTAGACAAAAAGAGACAATCTATCCATCCAAGCTACAAGCAGTAGTTTTTAATTCTCTCAATGATGTTAAATTAGAAGAATACTTGTTAGCGGTAGGAGCTTTAGTTAGTCCAAAACACATTATTTTTTCATCAAGAATCACCAACAATCGTATCTGTATCTATTTCTCAACCAAACAAGTCGTAGATGAATTTTTTTCAAACAGTAGAGGTTTCATCACTGTAAACAATACACAAATTCAAGTCCGTAGACTAATTACTCCAAGTGAAAGACTCCTAATATCCAATGTTTCTCCCACTATCCCGCATAAGGTAATAGAAAACGAACTACTGCTCTTAGGGCTAAAACCAACTTCATCAATGTCATTTTTGCGAATAGGAACCAACAATCCTGAATACAAACATGTACTCAGTTTCCGTCGACATATTTACGTATCTCCACCCACAGGTCCAATTCCCGATACCATTTTAATAACTCATGAAGATACTACAAATCGAATTTTTTTGACATTAGACAACTTATGTTTCATTTGCAAACAACATGGCCACATTTCCAGTAGTTGCTCAGTAAATGTAAATCACTCAGAAACAGCTGTCCCAACTGCTACACTTTCAAACAGAAACGAACCTAGTACAGTAACTTCAACAGAAACGACTGCTATTACACCTTCAACAACATGCACTTCTACAATCATATCAAATAATTCAACGCCACTAACAAAAATATTATCTACAACCAACCTAACACCTCTTGATACATCAACTACAGATAATACAATGCCAGTGATATCCAAACCAAATATATCCACCTCATCAGCCCCCTCACCTCACATAGTCATAACTAACCAGCCTTCATCTTCCAGTCTAAGCAATAATTCTTGCTCGGTTAATGAAAATAAAGAGAATCCAGCACCAAAAGAATTTAGCGTATCCAACGAAGAAAATACATCTAAATCATCCTCCAAACGAACTGTATCTGAAGCAATATCACCCCCGATTGAGACATCAGCTAGTGACGATGTATTTTCAAAGCCAACTCAGAAACAAAAAAGAATAAAAACAAAAATATCAACAATACCATTAGAAACGCTAATGCAACCAATTAAAGAATTATTCAATTCCGAAAAGCAAATATTAACTTTTGAGGAAACAGTTGATTTATTTGAAAACGCTCATGGAACAAAAGATGTTATCAGCGTTATAAATAAATATACAGCAGACATTCTAGAATTTAAAAAACTCAACAACAGACATTCTAGAAACTAAAAAATTGAAATGTACAAAGCTTAACAAAAAAATTACGAGACAGCTCACAAAAGACAACTACGAGGATGAAGAACCTGACACGGATACATCGACTGAATTATCCCAGGAGCTGAACATTCAATAATTATAACTATAACATTCAATTTATTACAATGGAATATAAATGGGTTTTATACCCATTATGAAATGCTAAAACTTTTAATTAATGATATTACCCCCGCTATCATTTGTCTCCAAGAAACGAATTTCAAAGACCAATATTGCCACACATTTAAAAATTTTTCAACATTTTATAAAAATAGAAACAACCAGGAAAAAGCAAGTGGTGGAGTGGCCATTTATGTTAAAAATACTCTTGAAGCACAAACGATTCCACTAAAAACAGACATCGAAGCTGTAGCCGTCTCAGTTAAAGCTTCCCAATGCATTAATATATGTTGCATCTATACTCCCCCAAACACACTTATCACCTTAACCGACTTAAAAGCACTCATTTCACAAATACCTATGCCCAGACTAATAGTAGGAGATTTCAATAGTCACAACCCAATGTGGGGCTCAACAAATTTTAATATCAAAGGCAGACTAATCGAAGACTTGTTAATTGAAGAAAATTTAAACATTCTCAATGATGGAAGACCAACCAGATTTAATGTACATACTGGTACAACATCGGCAATCGATCTATCGATTTGTGACCCAACTCTTTCAACTGCTCTTAATTGGGATCCCCTACCCTTTTTGTATGGGAGCGACCATTACCCAATAAAAATGTCTGTATTTTCTGATGACAATATCTCTGAATACCAACCAGTCCGAAAATGGAACCTGAAAAACGCTAATTGGTACAAGTACGCTGATGCCATAGAAACAGGCATAGAATCACAAGAATCTAGTTTTGAAAACACTGATATAAATGAAACTCTTAACATTTTTACGAATATTATTACATACGCGGCAGAAACACATATAGGAAAAACTAAAATATTAAGGAAACACAGACCTCTACCATGGTGGAATACGGAATGTCAAAATGCAATCAAGCAATATAAAGCATCTTTTAATAAAATGAAAAAACATAGTAACACAACTAACATAACTGAATACAAAAAACAGAGAGCACATGCTCGATATATAACAAAAAATGCTCGAAAAACCAACTGGAGGAAATTTGTCTCAAATATAAACAGTACAACACCTTTATCTACAGTCTGGGCCAATATTCGTAAAATATCAGGAAAAAACAAATTTTACCAAGTGCCTTTTATTACTCATAATACTAATATAATAACAAAACCTAATGAAATAGCTGATGCTTTTGCTACATACTTCGAAAAAAACTCCAGCAATAGCAACTATTCCGAAGAGTTTATACAACACAAAATCATCACAGAAAAACAACAGCTCGATTGTGAAGATAGAGATAACAGTTCCTTCAATATCCCTTTAACCTTAGATGAACTTAACTTTGCCCTTAATACTACAAAAAACTCTGCTCCTGGACCCGATAATATACCTTTAGTATTCTTGGAAAAACTGCCAGACAATGCAAAGTGTACTCTTCTAAAAATTTTCAATCGAATATGGTTAAATAATGTCTTTCCAACCTCCTGGAGTGATTCAATAATTATACCTATTCTCAAACCTAACAATGCACGAACTAAAATTTCCTCATATAGACCCATCTCTCTCACCAATGTAATGTGCAAAGTCATGGAAAAAATAGTTAATAAAAGATTGCTATGGATATTAGAAGAAAATCACCTCCTGGTTAACGAGCAAAGTGGATTTCGACAAAATCGAACTACTACTGACAACCTCATTGATTTAGAATCTGAAATTCTTGAATCTTTCGCAAACAAACAGGAAACTATTGCAGTATTTATAGACATTACAAAAGCATTTGACACAGCATGGCGTTACGATATTATCAGATCATTACACACTTGGAATATTAGAGGTAATATCATTAATTTCATTTCAAATTTCCTTAAACAACGCAATTTTCAAGTAAGAGTCAATCACTGCACATCTTCAATAAGACTTCAAGCAAATGGCACCCCTCAGGGGTCTGTAATAAGCGCAACGTTATTTTTAATTGCCATTAATAATATTATAGCATCAAACTCCAGCTTAGTTCATGGCAGATTATATGCGGATGATCTGGTATTAGTATCTTCAGGAAAAAACATCTCATCAGTACAGCGTCACTTACAAACCTCACTTCATGAACTCGAAAACTGGTCGAAGAAAACAGGATTTCAGTTTTCACTCAGCAAATCGAAGTGTTTGTTATTTTCAAAGAAACGTGATCCGAATAAACCGCAACTAAAATTATGTAACCAAATCCTGAATTATGCCGATGATATTAGGTTTTTAGGGATGATTTTTGATACGAAACTCACATGGAAAAAACACATTCTACAAATAAAAAAAACATGCCAAAATGGAATTAATCTTATGAAAACTCTCTCTAATAAAAACTATGGAGCTGACTATAACTGCCTAATCCATATTTATAAAACCCTAATTAGATCTAAAATAGATTACGGTTCCATAGTATATGCATCTGCGAAAGAATCCTTATTACACCACCTTGACGTAATCCAAAATACGGCATTAAGAATAGCTACAGGAGCATTTCGGACCAGCCCAATAGAAAGTTTACGAGCAGAAACTGGAGAGCCATCACTTGAACATAGAAGGATGCACTTAACTCTCACATACGCATTTGCTGCTAATTCTAATCCAAACAATCCATCTAGAAATAACATATTCACTGATCGTTTTAAAAACCTATATACTGAAAATAGGAACATGAAACCGCCATTCTACGAAAGAGTTAGGCAAACCCTTAGGACTTTACAAATTCCGATACCAAATACCTATTCCAACTTCATAGAAATTCCTCCTCCTTGGATATTAAGCATTCCTCAATCCGATACATCCTTAAATATCTTTAGAAAGAACGATACTCCACACTCCTTAATAAAAAATACTTTCATCAACAAACTAACAAAATTTTCTAAGTCCTATCATATATATACAGACGCTTCTAAAACATCTACTGGAGTTGGGGCAGCTGTCATTACTCCAAATAGTACACTTGAGTATAAACTACCATCCTTAAGCTGTATACATACTGGCGAGCTATACGCCATCTATCAATCTCTCGTTCATATTAACTCCAGTAATATATCCAATGCTCTTATAATTACCGATTCCCTCAGTTCCATCCATACCATTAACCAACTGTACACGAAGCATCCAATTGCTCTCCTAATTAAAAAAGAACTAGCTACCATTCAAAACAACAACCATATTGTACAATTCCTATGGGTTCCTTCACACATTGGCCTCCAAGGAAATGAAGCGGCGGATCGGACAGCCCAACATGCCAGGGACAGTGAAACCGCGAGTGAAGTGAGAGATGTAGTTCTTAATGATTTAAAATCATTTATTAAAGTGAAAGTCGAAAATCTGTGGCAAAACCAGTGGGACAGTTCAACTTCAAAACTTCGCGAAGTGAAAACGTTTGTAAAACCGTGGAAATCTCAAATTCACAACAGAACTCACCATGTCATTGTTACTCGCCTTCGTCTAGGACATACCCGACTTACCCACGGACACATAATTGGTCACACTAATCCCACTTTATGTGAAAACTGTAATATCCCACTAAGTGTTAAGCATGTACTTGCAGAGTGTCCAAAATACCAGTTGCAGAGACAGAACAACCACATCCTCGGATCAACAAGTGAAATCTTAGGAGAAAATTATAAAATTGAACACTTGGTAAAATTCCTTAAAGATATCAATGTATTTAACAAAATCTAACATATGTAAATAAATTACCTTATGTATATGTATATGTCGCTAATAACCTCCGAGGTTGATGCGACTATTTTGTAAAATAAAAAAAAAATAAAAAATTTAACATCATTTATTCAATTTATCAATATAAAACCTAGTAATACCTAACGGTAATAATAGTAATATAAGTAATACCTATATATAACAAATTGAAACCCATTGGGATACAATTGATAATTGACAATTTGGGGTACTGTAACAAATTATAATAAAAATAATAATGATGGTACTAACAAAAATTAGAACTGAAAAAATTAGAAAAAAAAAGAATAATTGAAAACATTCTTCTTTCACGTTTTGGAGAAATGATGTTGTTTCATGTTCGATACAATTGCTTCAAAATTGGGACTTTTTGATGTAAGAGCGATTTGAATACAGTCTTCGGCGTTCAATCGATTTCTGTTCTTCGTTTTTGTGTTCATTAGAGTGGAAAAGCCTTGTTCGCATAAATATGTTCAGTATGTTGTTCCAAATGCCAGCAATTTTTTAACCGCCTCTTTATATGTGCAATTTTGAAAACCTTTGCAGGCAGCTTTTGACATCCAAAAAGACGACAGATTTGGTTTACTCCCAAATTGAATACGTGCTTCAGTATTAGATCGAAGTTCAAGAATTGCTTCTGCCAAACCTGAAGGTTCTTCTGGTATCATAGCAATTTCACATTTAAAAGGATCTACAATTCAACTGACAGTACGTGTATCAAAATCTGGAAAGTAATCTGAAAACCGCTTTCTGAGTTTGATAAGATATCTTACAAATTGTATCCTTGATGTCAGCAAAAGTAATATTTTCGCAATCTTCCAAAAACAAAGCTAACCTTGAAAAAGAAGCTATCTTGTTCTGTTCTACTTTCTGTCTCCAATAGTGCAGCTTTAATCCAAACGCTGACACTATTTCTCTCGCTGAAATGATATTAATATTCTTTCCTTGCAATTCTTTGTTAATATATTTATACAGGGTGTCCAGAAACTCTACCGACAAACGAAGACAGGAGATTCTTCAGATAATTTTAAGACAATTTAACCCAATTCACCTAGTCCGAAAATGCTTCTTAAGGGAGCTAGAGCTCTTTGAAGATGGCGTCATGAAATTAGTTTTTCTTAAATACCTCCAGAACGCTTCTATTTAGAAAAACGAAAATTGGTATGCATATTTACTTTTCAGAGATGAATGGATTCCATCCGTTGCAAATTTCTAGTACCAGTCATAGGCGTCCGTTTTGGGTAGAGCAACGAGTATTTTATCGCATAACTTTTTTGTCCTTAACTTTTATGCATTTTTGACACCGGATTATTAAATTGTGAGGTATTCTAGTACTAAAGGTACTCTTGCTTTAAGTCGGTAGGACACACCGTTTTCTAGAAAAATCGATTTGAAAGTTTTTCATTTTTGGAACTTGAAAAAAAATTGAAAGAACTTTTCAACAAAAAACGAAGTATTTTACCAACATAAAGTAAGAGTAACTTTTAGTACTCGAATACCTCATAATTTAATAATCTAGTGTCAAAAATGCTCAAAAATTCAAGACAAAAAGTTATGATATAAAATAACTCTTGACCTACCCAAAACGGACGCCTATGACCAGTACTAGAAATTCGCAATTAATGAAATCGATTTATCTCTGGAATATAAATAAATGTACCAGCTTTCGTCTTTCTAAACAGTTTTTTCTTTGAAATTTTTTTTAATTCAAAAAGCGAAAAATTTTCTAATCGATTTTTCTAGAAAACGGTGTGTCCTACCGATTTAAAACAAGAGTACCTTTTACCCACATAACAGTGATGTTCGTATCATGTTCTAAGCATATCCTACCAACATTCGTCGAAGTATATCCTTTTTAGTATTTTTTTATGCGTAGTACAAGCATAGCATGTACCATTAAAAACATTCTAAATTTCATGTTCTTTGCATGTGCTTCAAAGAATATTCTTGCACCGAATATACTAAGCACATTCGTGTACGTTGTATCTCGGAATGTTCGTAAAAGTTTATTCTTAGAATATACCTTAATCGAATATTCTTAGTATATGCGTACGTATATGCAAAAGTATATGCTTAACACATACTTGTATATACTTTTACCATATCTTTAAAAGAATAAACTGTATGTACCTATAGCAAGAAGAATAATGTTAGCCTATAGGTTATCAACTTCATTAAGAATAATTAATAAAGTTTAGGTATTTTGGTAGGTACTAACTGAACTATCTAATTCATTTTTTTAACCGTTTTAATTGTATGGTAAAAAAGTTTAAAACTTAATTCTATTGAAGAAAAATGAGAAATTCTCGTTTCGTTTTCAACTGAAATGAATATAATATACCATGAGTATTTTTAGGTATAATTTTATTTTTAACTACATTACATTCAGGTAAAGGTCCACAAACAAACAACGTGAAACGGGAATCCGGAAACGGCCATCCATTGCCATTCTGACCCTTGCATTTTGCATTGCATATTATACCTGCACAGCGGAAGGGGGTAGGTAACAAATAACAAGGGCAAAATATGAAAATAATTTCCAGTACCCTTAGTTAGGCATTTGTGTCTACGATGTTAGGACGAAGCGAAGACGAAGTATTTCTAGCTACAAGGATTAAAAAATTTTTAAGAAAATACATAAATAACTTTTTTATTTTGTTTGCCGGCAGCTTGAAGATAATAAATTCATATTGGTACTTCAATATTTCCTAGATACCTAGTAAGTAAAAGTATGTATATAGATACCTATAAATTTTAGTAATTTACATACATATTATATATATTTGGCTATTATATAATATATAAGCAGCATTTTTATTTTGATGTTCACATAATAACTAAATATATTACTTATATTTTATATATACCTACTTACCCATATAATATTTATTATACATAGGTACCTATATTTTATACTTACTTTTTACGTAATATTGTAGAATGTAATAACTACATTCTCATATGCAATTAGAATATGTAAATATAATATTTTAGTAGAACCTAGGATGAGTTTGGGTGATGTTGAAAACATATTTCTGAGAAATATATAGCACTTCCTTGGAATATTCTTCCCATATACTAGAAATATGTGCGATAGTACATTCTAAGTATATAACTAGAAGGTATATAGCACTTCCTTGGAATATTCTTCCCATATACTAAAAATATGTGCGATAGTACATTCTAAGTATATAAATAGAAGGTTTATAGCACCTCCTTATAGAACCTTCTAAAAAGTATGTTCTTGGCATATACTAAAAAGAAGTGCGGTAGTACATTCTAAGTATATACATAGAACGTTTAAGTACTGTAATGTAGTATATACTTAGTATCTTCTCTGCACATTCGCAATGGTAATTACGCATATTCTTAGTATATACTTTTTCTGAAAAGTATGTTCTATGAATCTACTAAGAACATGAAATTGTTATGTGGGTAGTACTAGAATACTTCACAACTTAATAATCCAGTGTCAGAAATGCATAAAAGTTAAAGATAAAAAGTTGTGCGATAAAATAACCGTTGCCCTACCCAAAACGGACGCCTATGATCGGTACTAGAAATTTGCAATGGATGGATTAGATTTATATCTTGAAGATAAATACGTGTACCAATTTTTGTTTTTGTAAATAGAAGCGTTCTGGAGGTATTTAAGAAAAACTAATTACAAGACGCCATTTCAAAGAGCTCTAGCTCCCTTAGGAAGCATTTTCGGACTAAGTCAATTGGGTTAAATTATCTTAAAATTATCTGAGGAATCTCCTGTCTTCGTTTGTCGGTAGAGTTTCTGGACACCCTGTATAGTCCGTTTTTTAACGGTAAAATATTGCAAAACCTCTAAATTTTAAAGAACCGCTTGGATTGACATGAAATTTGGCATACACATAGCTAACAAGTCAAAGAAAAAAAGTGATATTGTGCCGATATGTGCTTTTGCCCTGGGGGTGCTTTTCACCCCCTCTTGTGGGTGAAATAATATTCGTCCAAAGTAAGTCAGGAAATGGATAGACTGGCTAATTTTAAGTAACTTTTGTTCTATAGAGTTTTTTCACTAAGTCAATACTTTTCGAGTTATTTGGCAGTGAATATGTTCATTTTTTCAACAAAATAACCACGCTTTTAGACGGTTTTTCGCAAATAACTCAAATACTAAGTATTTTGTCGAAAAAACATTCCAAGCAAAAAAATAGCCTCTAAAAAATTTTAAAAATATGGTGAATATATCACGTCTCTATACCTAGTAGAAGCAGAGTTATAGCTAATGAAAAATAGGTTCATATTCGTCAAATTCCAAATGGAATACTTTAACGTGAAATAACCAAAAATGAAGCACATTTTGGGGAAAACTCATTACAACTTATTTAAAGCGTTTAAAAAAAGCTTCATTTTTGTTTTACAAAAAAATTCTAGCATCAAAATTAAACAAGTTACGCTCAAAATAAAGTTAGTCCCTTTTGGTTTTGGTAAAAAAATCGAGAAAATCACTCCCCAATTAGTATCTTAAATGAACTTAATCGTTACGATTCACAAGTTTCTTGACTCGTGTATATATTGTTTATATGATCTGTAAGTTTCATCGGTTCAAAGTCCTTATTATTGAAAGGGCTGTAGTTAAAAGGGGTTGAACGAGTCACTGATCACGAATGTATGCAAATTTAGAAACACCAAATCTTAATCAATTTTTGTCTAACAGAAAAACAAAAAAATACATGATATTCATAAAAGCAAATCTGACTTTTTCTGTTTTTCGAGAGTTTTGGTATCTCTAACAATTTTTAAGTTATTTTGAAAAAAAGCATATTTTTCAAAATTAAAATTTTTAAATATTTTACTTTGAAACCAAATTTTTTCAAAAATGAGCACTTTGAATCAATGAAACTTACAGATTATATAAACACAACATAAGTAAAATAATTTGTGGAGCGGTAACGATTAATTTCATTTAAGTTGCTAATTAGGGGGTGGTCTTCCCGATTTTTTTTGCCAAAACAAAAGGGACCAACTTTATTTTGAGCGTAACTTGCTTAAATTTAATGCTAGAAACTTTTTGTAAAAACAGAAATAAAGCTTTTTTTAAATACTTTAAAAAAGTTATAAGGGGTTTTCCCCAAAAAGTGCTTAATTTTTTAGATATTTCACGTCAAAATATTCTATTTGAAATTTGGTGAATATGAATCTATTTTTCATTGGCTATAACTCTGGTTCTACGAGATCCAGAGGCCTAACGCGTACACCATTTTTTTTACATTTTTATAGGCTATATTTTTGCTAAGAACATTTTTTCGACAAAATACTTACTTTTTGAGTTATTTGCGATAAACCGTCTAAAAATGTGGTTATTTGGTTGAAAAATGAACATATTCACTCGCAAATAACTCGAACAGTGTTGACTTGGCGAAAAAGCTCTATACAACAAAAGTTACTTAAAATTAGTCAGTTTACCCATTTCCGGACTTATTTTGGACATATATTTTTCACCCCGTCACCCCCACGGCAAAAACACACATCGGCACAATATCACTTTTTTTCTTTGACATGTAAGCTATATATATATAAACGGAAACGGCATTAGCTGTAGACAACCCTTTATATATATATATATATATATTATAGTTTTGTTTTGGGGTTGCAGTCATTTATTTTTTAGGGGCAGGATAAGTAAAACTCTGTGTTATTACCTAGCTTTCGCAAAATATATTTGCTTCTTCAGGGTAAGCTGAAATGAGTATATTATAAATACAATGAAATTAAGTTAAAATACATTGTATAAAAAATAACAAAAAAGATTAATTTTCTTTAATTAAATTTTAATTAATTAATTAATTAAAAAGTCTTTCTGGCATTAATCAAAATTAAAAACTAAATTATTAAATCGAATTTTTGAAAATTAAAACATTGCTATTTGGATAACATTAGAATAAGAATTATATATATACTATGTTTTGTGAAAATGTTTAGGAATAACCTCAAGTTGTAAGTCTTTTTTGTTATTTTTTATACAATGTATTTTAACTTAATTTCATTGTATTTATAATATACTCATTTCAGCTTACCCTGAAGAAGCAAATATATTTTGCGAAAGCTAGGTAATAACACAGAGTTTTACTTATCCTGCCCCTAAAAAATAAATGACTGCAACCCCAAAACAAAACTATAATCTACATAGTATCAGTCAATATTACCTAATTACTTTATATATATATATATATATATATATATATATATATATATATATATATATTGATGTGATCTTGATTATTGATATGAGATAATATTTTTATATGTCATTTAATTTAATCAATGCATTAATAATAATCTAATTAATTTACCAGATCACATATCAATATGTTTTCAATCTCAGGGCTTTTTATAAAATTAATTACTTACTTACGTGGCTTCTAAGTATTTCTCAATGGTTCCTAATCGGGATAGGAAAGAAAAGAGTAAATTAATAACACATATGAGTTACAATTGTAATCAAAATATTGTTTATTTTATTTAAATGGCAATCACTGCTTAATATTTGCTATATCTTATTATTCTTAAACATAACATTTACACATGGGAATCTTATTTCCTTTTGGTTTCCAATTGAAAGTTTTTATTAACATTTAACTATTATGATTTATTAGCAACAATTCTATTTAAGTTTGATGAAGCTTTTCTGATATTATTGATTATGTTTCTTCAATTTTAAATGTGGTATTTAATACGAAAAACCCATACATTCATGTCCAAACAAATGAGACTGACCTTTTTCTGGTGAACTGATAATGTCTTCACACAAAACCCGTTTCCTGCTATCCTTGGCTGCAATCAAAACCTCGTCCTGGCTTCCAGTAATGTTCTCCTCTGAAACTAGCTCGTATAGCTCTCGTTTCCTGCTTCTGTCGTGATGCTGTGTTCTACCATTTTAGAAACTGCAATCAGCTACCGGGAACTCTTGGCTCAAGGAGGTTCTTTTACTCTCAACCTGGCCTACCTCTCGTTCCACGATAGATACTCCACACTCACGGAACTACACCGGCTTTCTCACTCTCCGTACACTACCGTCTACCACTGGACTTCACTTCTCGACAGCTCAAAACATTCTGATCTCTATTTGTCATTCATTCCCCTACTTTCTAAATATCCCTTCCAGATTCACAAATCAAACTTCCACCACCAACTCTCATTCGCAGTATTCCTCAAAACCAATTTTTAATCTTTCTAAATATGCTTAATGGATTTCAAAAGAAAAATAGTTAATTCCCATTCTAAAATTACTTTCTACTAATTACAAAATTTAATGATCTATTATCTACTTCCACTAAGTCTTATTTAGCATCGGCTAATGATCGAACCTTCCGCGAACAACGATAATGACCTATTATCGATTTCACTTGAGTTTTATTTTAAGCGCATTGTCCCGAGTTTCGTTTAATCACTTCTTAAAATTAAATATAACAATTTGTTGTATACAGGTTGTTCTAAATTTATATGCCCGTGGTTGAGAAAATTGAAAATATTTTATATTAAATTGAACTTTGTCTATAATTATCAAAATTTAATTTTCATATCAAATAGAAATATAACAATATATATCCACAGAGAACGGCAGTTCTCACCAGTGGCGCACAACACCCGTACAAGCGACACTATATATACACGAAATTTTCGATTTTCTAAACCTGACTGAATTGAAAATTGGGCCAAATCCCATATTAAAGTTTAGGAAAAGACTCGTCCATCCATATGTTACTTCTCCATTTTGGTCCAAGGGTGTGGATTTTACGGCCCTTCCCATTTTAAGCCTGTTTTTCGTTCTCGTCCCCAAAACTCCCAAAAATTTCAAAAATTTAAGCCCGACCTTTACGGCTTCTAATAGCATAGATCATTACCTTTCCAACGCATGTTTAATTTTGAAAATCGGTTATACCATTCAAAAGTTATCGAGCTCAGAAATATGACTCAATTTTTATTTAAAAAATGGAAAATGTTTGTGGATATGTATGTATGTATGTATGTACAGTCGGAAAAATGAAAGAATACCCATGAACGAACATATAAAACACGCTGTATTTTCCTGTCACCGTGTCACACAAAAAATTGGCCAGCGAAAGTACATGTAATAATTATTGTTACATGTACTTGCACATAATAATTATTGTTACATGTACTTGCACTGGACAATTTTCTGTGTGACACGGTGACAGGAAAATACAGCGTGTTTTATATGTTCGTTCATGGGTATTCTTTCATTTTTCCTACTGTATGTATGTGTGTGGAAAAGTTAAACCGATCTAATTTTTTTTCTGTGTTTCAAGAGGGTGTGAGGGCCGATTCAGAACCGGTCTAATTTTTGACTTCTGACTACCCGTAAGTTAGCTAGAGGACTAGGTAAATACAAAATAGCATATTTTTTGGGCGTATATATCTTAGGTTCAAGGAAATACAGGAAAACCGCAAATACACCAAATCAATAGGATTGAGTTAAGCTTTCAAATGGCGTTCAAGCGATCAAGCTGAGACATACGCAGTGCTCACCATAGCCAAAAAACTGAAAAATTAAACTTTAAAAATTTTGGTTTTTCGACAATTACTCAAAATTTCAACCTACGAATTTCGCCAATAACTGAGCGTCTGTAGAAGAACTCAGGACGCGTCTAACGGTGTATACCTTATATCTGGGAAAATTCGAATTTTTAAGTTATAGGCGTCATAAGTATGATCAAATCTATTTCTTATGGGAAAAAACGGTTTTTCAAGCTCAATAATTCCTGTAATACGTTCAGTTATCATAGTCGATCGTAGATGCATCAGATACTACTTGTCAATACGTTTCAAATTCATGTTTAGTGATCAACATCAGGTAAGCCGTTCAGAAGTTATAGAGCTCCAAAAGTAGAATTAGTCCAGGAACTGAAATTTTTCACTTCGCAGTTTTTATAAAATGGATCGATTTGCTTAAAAATTTGACAATAAGTAGTGGATAGTCCAAGGATCAAAATCTATATGATGCCGAAAGACGCTTTTACCATAGGGTGGTTGCCACCTCATCTCGAGAGTGGAATTTTTTTTATATTTTGACCACAAATGCTGGTAAAAATATTAATTATAAGCAAAAAATGTTCATGATCAATTTTTTGATAAAATTAATAGTTTTCGATTTATTAGTTATCGAAGCTGTTAGTTTTATATCGGAAAGATTACCAGATAACGGCAGTTCTCGCCAGTGGCGCAGAAATACACCCCCCTACACGCGACACTATTATATATACGAAATCTTCAAGTACAAAAAAAGACTCATCCATTCATATGTCAACCATCCATTTTGGTCCAAGGGTGTCGATTTTACGGCCCTTCCTATTTAGAGTCTGTTTTTCGTTCTGGTCCCCAAAACTCCCAAAAACTTCGAAAATTTAAGTCCGACTTTTGCGGCTTCTAACAGTACTGATCATTACCTTTCCAACGCATGTCTAATTTTGAACATTACCAGAGAACGGCAGTTCTCGCCAGTGGCGCACACCCACACCACCCTACACGCGACACTATATAGTGTATATACACAAAATTTTCGATTTTCTAAATCTGACTGAATTGAAAATTGGGCCAACTCCCATCTTAAAGTTCAGAAAAGACTCACCCATTTATATGTCAACCATCGATTTTGGTCCAAGGGTGTAGATTTTACGGCCCTTCCTATTTAGGGCCTCTTTTTCGTTCTCGTCACCAAAACTCCCAAAAAGTTTAAAAATTTGTCCAACCTTTACGGCTGCTAATAGAACTGATCATTACCTTTCCAATGCATGTCTAATTTTGAAAATCGGTTATACCATTCAAAAGTTATAGAGCTTAGAAATGTGACTCAATTTTTATTTAAAAAAGGGAAAATGTTTGTGGATATGTATGTATGTGTGTTTGAAAGTTAAACCGATTTGATATTTTTCTCTGTGTTTAAAGAGGGGGTCAGGGCCGATTTAGAACCGGTGTAGTTTGTTACTTTTAACGACCCATAAGCCAGATATAGGACTTGGTAAGTACAAAACGGCATATTTTTGGGGGTATATATATGCGGATCACGAAGAGGCAGGAGAACCGCAAATACATCAAATCAGTAGCGTTGACTTAAGCTTTCAAATGGTGTTTAAGCCGTCAGGATCAGACATATACACGGCTCAGTATAGCCGAAAAACTGAAAAACTAAATTTTGAAAATTTTTTTTTCGACAATTACTCAACATTTCAACGTACGAATTGCTCCAATAACTTAAGGTTTGTAGAAGGACTCAAGACGAATCTAACGATGTATACCTCATATCCGGGAAAATTCGAATTTTTAGGTTATAGGCTTCATAAATATGATAAAATCTATTTCCTGTGGGAAAAACGGTTTCGAAAGCTCAATAATTCCTGTACCTAATAGCTTCAGTTATCATACTTGACCTTAGATCCATCAGATACTACTGGTTAATACGTTTCAAACTCATGTTTACTGATCAAAATCGGTTAAGCCGTTTAGAAGTTATTAAGATACAAAAGTATAATCCAATTAACGATTATTCCCCAAATGGTTTATGTAGTTGTAGTGGTTACGACGCTAAATTTGATCTGGCAACGGGCAATCCGACTTCATTTACCGGCCATCTCAATATATTTTTTTTCAGTCTATTTCGAATAGAAAAGAATCTAGTGTACATTCGATTGACACTAGATCATTTGGGAGATAATGCAACAAAGGTGACAATTTATAAAGCTTGACGTGTAATAGAGGAACATTGCATTCAACTTCATACATTTAATTTATAAATACCTTTGAAAAACTCCTGATACAAGAATAAAAAACCGCTAAACGCCGTAAAAATGAGTGGCGCATAAAATATTCCAGCTACAAAAGATCTGATATGAATGTTACGTGGCGCGAAAATGGATTTTCATTTGATGCAAAACAAAATTTTAGTTTTATTTTAAAATATTTTTCCATAATATTTGCTAAATTTGAAGTTAACGCGCCACAAAAGAGTTTCAAAATTCAAACTGTACCAAAGTTACTCTTTTGTGGCGCGTTTACTTCAAATTTAGCAAATATTATGGAAAAATATTTTAAAATAAAACTAAAATTTTGTTTTGCATCAAATGAAAATCCATTTTCGCGCCACGTAACATTCATATCAGATCTTTTGTAGCTGGAATATTTTATGCGCCACTCATTTTTACGGCGTTTAGCGGTTTTTTATTCTTGTATATATATATATCGCTATATAAAGGGTTGTCTACAGCTAATGCCGTTTCCCTTCCGTCAGCCAGGACTTCCATTTTTTTCGATCTTCCCAGTCTCCGTCTTCCAATCCTTTCTTAGACATGGCTTCGTCGACTTCATTTTTCCAAGATCTTCTAGGTCGTCCTCTTCTTCTCGTTCCTCTTGGGCTCCATTCTGCAACCTTGTTTATCCAAGTGTTTTCTGCTCTGCGTACGTGGCCGTACCATTTCAGTCTTCTCTCGTCTATATATTGCAGGGCATCTTTTTCCACTTGCATTCTTCTCCTTATCTCCTCATTTGTTATTCTGTCTCTTCTGGTGAGACCACAGCATCTTCTCCATGTAAGCTATACGTATGCCAAATTTCATGTCAATCCAAGCGGTTCTTTAAAATTTAGAGCAAAAACCGTGAAAGAATGGACTAATATTTTAAAAAATGTCCGCCAAATAGGCGAGATATGCAACCCAGGAAGAGTTTTTAAACTTATCTGCGAGAATATTTTTTTGATCAACCATTAAAATTTTGACTTCAGTTTTGAGAGTCCATACTCGATTTAGTAGGTATTTAGTACATATCCGCGAGACAGCCACCTTACTTCTGTATAATAAAGTAGGTCCATAATACAGGGTGTAACGAAAATACAGGTCATAAATTTAATCACATATTCTGGGACCAAAAATAGTTCGATTGAACCTAACTTACTTTAGTACAAATGTGCACCAAAAAAAAGTTACAGCCCTTTGAAGTTACAAAATGAAAATCGATTTTTTCCAATATATCGAAAACTATTAGATATTCTTTATTGAAAATAGACATGTGGCATTCTTATGGCAGCAGTATCTTAAGAAAAAATTATAGTGAAATTTACATACCCCATAAAAAATTTATGGGGGTTTTGTTCTTTAAACCCCCCCAAACTTTTGTCTACGTTCCAATTTAATTTTTATTGTAGTACCATTAGTTAACCACAATGTTTTAAAAACTTTTTTGCCTCTTAGTACTTTTTCGAAAAGTCAGTTTTTATCAAGATATTTTGAATATTTTTGAAATCCACCACATTATTTGTATATGTACGATTATGGAGACTTGGTAATAATATGAAAATTTATTTATGATTTACATTTTTAAGTATATTTTGAACCATATTAAAAAAGAAGCCACACCTTGATAAAAGGTGCCTTCTCGAAAAAATACAAAGAATCAAAAAGTTTTAAAAACACGGTGTTTAACTAATGGTATCGCAGTAATACTTTAATTGGAACGTACACAACCATTTGGGGGGTTTAAAGGAACAAAACCCCCATAAAATCTTTATGTAAACATATTAAAAAAGAAGCCGCAACTCGATAAAACTGCCTTATCGAAAAAATACTAGGAGCCAAAAAAGTTTTCAAAATATTGAATTTAACTAATGGTACCACAAAAATAATTTAATTGAAATGTACACAAAAGTTAGGGGGGTTTAAGGGAATAAAGCCCCCATAAAATGTTTATGGGGTGCACAAATTTCACTATAATTTTTCTTTAAAATATTCCTGCTATAAGAATGCGACATGTCCATTTTCAATAAAAAATCTCCAATAGTTTTCGATGTATTCGAAAAAATTGATTTTCATTTTGTAACTTCAAAGGGCTGTAACTTTTTTTATGAGCATATTTGTACTAAGGTAAGTTAGGTTCAATCGAACTATTTTTGGTCCCAGAATATGTGATTTCATTTATGACCTGTATTTTTGTTACACCCTGTATATTCAGCTTCACTGTCCTGACATAATTCACGAAATAGCCGCGTGTTTAGTGCATGTCCCTTATAAAATTTACAATCTCGATGACATCATGCATGACGGCTTCCAGTGTAGGTTTTAAATATTTGACCATAAGGGCCTGTCGATGGATCATACAGTGAGTAACTTCAATACGTGGGGTTATTTTTTTTTTACGAAAGCCGAAAGCAATTAATATGACCCAGCATAGCTGGAGCTCCATCCAAAGATACAGAAATACTATTTTCCCATTTTAAACTTTGCGCATTGAAGTATCCATTTACTTTATTGTAGACATCAATTCCACGAGATCTTAAGTCGAGAGGAGAACAAAACAGCAATTCCTCTTCAGAATTATCTACACCTTTGTAGTGAACATATACCATTAGTTGTGAATTGCTAATAAAATCAGTTGTCTCATCAAGATGAATAGCAAAATATTTAGCCTGTTTTAATGCGAAAATAACCTGTTCCTTCACATTTCCTGCTAATATAGAAATTCGTTCTTTCACAATTCTCGCAGACAAGGGCATTGAATTCAGTTTCTTCGCTTGAAAAAATACTAACAGCTTTATAAAATAGCAAATTAAAAATATATACTTTTTACTAACAAAAGTTTTATTTTTATCCCCAAAAATTTCATTTTTACCCCATTTGGGTTAATTTACCCCGGTTCCCCGACCGCTGCTAATGTGACATAGCTTAAAAACCCGTCTAAAAATGATCCATAATAGAATACACGCTAAGCTGGAGATGGATATGAGTGATTCCCAGATTTAATTTCAAAATGGAGTAGGCACAAGAGAGGCACTATTTTCTTTTAACGTGCTTACCCAAAGATGCCTGGATGTTAACCGAAATCTTTATGTATGCTTTATAGTCTACAACAAAGCATTCAATAAGGTAAAACATGACCGACTTATAGAAGTACTCAAAAACAAGAATCTGGATATGAGGGATGTAACATTGATATCAAATTTATACTAAAGCCAACGATCAAATGTGAAAATTGGAAAAGAAGTGTCAGAAAAAAATGGAGTGCGTATTCTGAAGAAATCATACAAGAAGCTAAAACGAAAAATAACGGTAGGCAGCCAGCAGATTGAGAGAGTAAAGAAATACTTGAGAACGATAATCACAGAAAATAACGATTATACTCCAGAAATAAGAGTGGATTTGCAATGAAGGGATTTGTTTGGGAACATTTAAGTTTTGTGATTTTATTAACTGTTGCCTTTTTATATTGCAGACTTTTGGTTTAATGCACTATGTTTATTAATTCTTTTTTTTTCAGATTTAGCTTACCTTTGTTTTTTTATATAACATATTTGAATATTAGGGTATTTAGTTCCCAAACTGTTGTATCTACGGTAAGTTCTTGTGCACAGGAATAAGCCCAGAGAATTAGGGTTTTTATATTTTATTGTTAATTTAGGTCGATTTCATGTCATTATGTAAATTTAGGTTGTATTAATTGCTTGTTTCCCAGATATTTTGGTGTTCATTTACTTATCTTCATTTATTTGGTCAATTAAAGTCGGTTGTATGTTATATTTCTTCGCTTCAATTTCATTAATTAATTTTGCTTAATTCAATATAATATTTTCTCTTAGTCAGGCTTGTGCCTATTTATTTATATTATTAGTCATATTTTTCGGGTTTTAATTTAGTTGTACGTAGCAAGCGTACTATAACCATTTGGTAAAGGGTCTCATGTGAGTTGTACCCTACATATAAGTAAGAGGTATATAATTTTGTAATATTATATAACATGACTGTTGTTATATTTGATATGCATATTAGTATAAACCATAACTTTTGTCATTTTAGAGTCACATAATATGAATTTGGTTTAACTCAGAGATTGTTAAAGATCTAGTAGTTATTTTTAATAAATATTTACTTATTTTGTATATCATTTATTTTTATTATTCCTTTATGTTCACATTTACTGATTTAATATATTTAATATTTGACAGCAGTGTAAGATACCTGGGAGAGTGATCGAAGATCATTTTCTTGGCGCCCATGATTTGTTAGTGTTATTTAAATTGTTCTTCTTTAGCCATTATTTTCCTTTATTCATTTTCAGTACATTATTCTTATTTTAGTATTTACCTTTTCTAGTCATGCAAATGAACCGTACCCATCCTTGAGTGTCAAGTATGTAGTCGTTCTCTTGCATCTATAGCTAGCCCAACTCTATTCAGTTTGCATTTGTCTCTCCATAGTTCTATAATCAGTCCATAAACATAATACTACTGCAAAAGTAGTATTTTTATTACTTCAGCCTCTCCAACGAGAAGCTATTTCTGTTTATTTTCTTTTTTTCCCTTTAGTTATACATTAGTTTCGTTCTTTTTTTCTTACTTCTGTTGGAGTAGATCATCCTCTTTATTTTCACTCCAACAGAAGTCATTGGCCCTCAGAATAAGACTAATTAAATGTTATGTACACAGTGTGCTTTTACTATGGAGCTGAATCATGGACTTTAAATCGAAATGCAATAAATCGACTTAACGCGTTTGAAATGTGGACATTTAGAAGTAGACAAGGCGGAAACGGCGGGTTCGTTGGGAAAAATGTTCCCATGAGATATTTTTGCATAATCACATTCGTGAGACATCACAGAATAAGGTTCAAGAAGTCGCCCACGAGAGAAGTGGGCCAATTTTTTTTTAACAATTTTTTTTTTAATCAAATTGCAAAAATCAGTATTTTTGGCGCGGACTAATTTTTTTTAGATTTTTTGGACCATTCTGGACAAAAAAGGTCTCTTATAATTTTTCTCTAAAGTTGATCTTTTTCGAGTTATAAGCAAGTTAAAATTTGAAAAACGCGAAAATGGCCATTTTTAAGACTTAATAACTCGGTAAAAAATTATTATTTTGAAAGTCAGAAAGTGACTAAATCAAAGCTTAAAGTCGCCGTTACATGATCCTGAAGAAATCGGTGTCATTAATTTACTACTAAGCTGTTATTTTTAATTAATAACAATAAGTGGTTATATCGTATTGACGCTGCTGTAAATGTGAGTGCGAGTAAGATGCACAATTGGACTGCTGGAATGGCTTCTCTCTCGCACTCAGCATTTACAGCCCCGCACACGTGCATTGCGCTTATTATTATTACTTAAAAATAACAGCTTAGTGATAAAATAATGAGAAAAATTTCTTCAGAATCTTGTAGGGGGGGCTTTAAACTTTAATTTAGTTATATATACGGTGACCATATGTACTTATTTAAGTAGGACAGTACTTATTTTTAAATATTGTCCTAATGTACTTTAAAACCTTTCTAAGGACACGCAAATGTACTTATTTTTTCTAAAAAATGATTATTTTTATCTTTTACTACTTTTAAACAAATTTCTTTGTATATTTTTCTTTTTGTATACATATATGGTTTCGAATATTTCCATTCTTTTGTTGACTCTTCTCATGACTTCGTTGTTTGTTACAAGCTCGGTCCATGCTATCATCAGGTACCTTTACCCACAGTTCAAATGCTTCCAACTTTTTAGTAGTCGACGCGTTAATTGACCATGCTTCTATCCCGTAAAGCAGAGTCGAGAAAATATAACACCTTGCCAGCCTAACTCTCAAGTCTTAATTATTTCAGTTCTCTTGCACAAACTACCTTTCTTATTTTATTAAAGTTGGTTCTTGCCTTCTCTATTCGAACTTTGATTTCTTTGGAGTAATCGTTTGTGTGATTAATTATTGTGCCAAGATAGTTGTAGTAGTCTTCAACTTGTTCTAAAGTTTTACCTTTAATTGTCAGGCTTTTATCATTATTTTGAGTTTTTGATATCCTCATAAATTTAGTTTTCTTGATGTTTACTGATAATCCATATTGTTCTTTATACTCAACTATCTTGTTCATTAGATTTTGGACGTCTTGGAGGTTGTCCGCTATTATGATAGTGTCGTCCGCATATCTAATGTTGTTAATTGGCGTTCCATTTAGGTACCTTTATTCCTGCTGTTTCTCCCTCAAGAACTTTTTTCATAATTTCTTCAGAGTATGCATTTAATAGTAGTAGTGACAATACACACCCCTGTCGCATTCCTCTTTTAATTTCGAACTCTTCTGATGTGTGTTCGTTAATGCGTATGTTGCCTGCTGTTTATAATATAGATTTGTTATAATTCAAAGGTCATTGTATTTTAATTGTTTTGCTTTGAGGACGTCCATTAGCTCTTTGTGGCGGACTTTATCGAAAGGCTTGTTGTAATCTATGGAACAGACGTACATATCCTGGTTTACATCCAAGCATATCTGGATTAGTAGTGTAAATCCAAAGTGGGCTCCTTCAATATCCGTATCAAGTGTTTGGCAAATGCGTTTATGAATGATCTTTAAAAACATTTTAAGTGTGTGAGACGTCAGGCTTATGGTGTGGTGGTCGTACACAAAACTTCACTGCACAAGTGAAACATTTTTACACAAAATGTGTAACCTACTTAGAAAACTGGAGTACAAATTTTCATGAATTTAAACTATTCAAAAGCATAGATCTAAAGCGGGCTCCACACTCTAGGCGAAGTTACTTCGCCAAAGTTGACCGAAGTCCGAAGTACCCTCTCTAGACACTTGTTCTACTTCGCGAGGAAGTGCGATACTGACAAAGAGCGGTGCGATACCGACAAAGATCCCTTTGACCAGACCGACAGAGAATGGAAGTAGAACGAAGTGAGGCAAAGTTACACAAGGTGGCCGTCTACACTCTCGTACTTGTTGAACCTCGATCGACTTCGGCGAGAGTGTGGAGCTCGCATAAGAAGTGAAATAACATGGAACGATGTTTGTTATTCTCTCGAAGCTTTTAAATTGTATATCAAGGCAACCATGTTAAACGAAGATCAACTCTTTGACGAACTGGGAAGTTTGAAAGACGTGGCTACAAGTAAAAAAATTGCTGAGTGGAGCAGAGACGAAAAAAATAGTCAGGATCGATGGCTTTAAGTTTTTAAGTGTGTAGATCAATTCAAACTGAAAAACTTAAAAATATTATGCGAATTTATTTTTTGTCTTCCGGGTACTAGTGCGGCTATCGAGCGTTTATTTTCTGTAATAAATAATCATTATTGGTCGTCGGAAAAGTCACAAATGTCCATATCCACTCTCAAGGCAGCGATGCTGGTGTACGCAAATTTTGATGAGACTTGTATGAAATGTTTCATTTACTTCAGTCGAAGCCGGACCTTCTTAAATTAATTTTAAGTTCACTTTTTCAAAGTTAATGTAATGTGTTATGTTTAGTTTAATTGATATAATTTTTTATGTTTAGCTACATAATTTATTTATTTTTAATGCCAAAAAGTTATATTTGTCGAATAACAAGATACCTACATTTTGCGTTTTTAATACATTTTTGTTTTTTGTACTTTTTTTTCTTTAAAAAGATATGGTCACCGTAGTTATATATTGACTTTCATAATAACTGTTAACCGAGTTATTAAACCTTGAAAATCGCCATTTTTCGTTTTTTTCAATTTTAAATTGCTTATAAGTCGAAAACGATCAACTTTAGAGAAAAATTATAAGAGACCTTTTTTGTCCAGAATGGTCCAAAAATTAAAAAAAAATTGTTCGGGCTAAAAATATTGATTCTTGCAATTTGATTAAAAAAAAATTGTTAAAAAAAATTGGCCCACTTTTCACGTGGGCGACTTCTTGAACCTTATTCTGGGATGTCTCACGAATGTGATTATGCAAAAAAATTTCATGGGAATATTTTTCCCTTCGAACCCGCTGTTTTCGCCTTGTCTAAAGAGTGTTAAGGAATGCATGGGTAGATAGAGTAACGAATATAGAAGTGTTAAGGAGAATAGGCAGAGGGAGAGGGACGTTGAAAACACAATAAAAGAAAAGAAATTGCAATATCTCGGACATGTGATAAGAGGCGAAAGATATAACATCTTAAGGCTCACAATTAAAGGAAAATTAGAGGGTAGGAGCAGCATAGAAAGGAGACGCGTTTCATGGTTAAAAAATATGGGAGAATGGTTTGGTTGCAGCTCAGGGCAACTGTTTAGAGCAGCTGCCTCGAAGGTTAAAATAGCCATGATGATTGCCAACCTTCGTCGCGGAGATGGCACTTAAAGAAGAAAAAGGAGATTTATAAAGGCCTTTTGCTACGGTAGTTCTGTTTTTTACTGTAGTTATGGTATTCCTCATAAAGAGTAATATGTTTCCGAGGGGTCATAGGCCCACCATATTTGCATGCTTTTTTTATCTGGCTTTAAAGGCATATATTGTTTGAAAGAACAACTTCCTCGATACGGAACGTCCTTTATAATTTGACCCTATCAAATGCCTTCTTACGGTTCACGAAACATAAATATGCCGGTTTGTTTTATTCTAATGATTTATCTTGAATCTAATGTATAATTATATCCCTAATGCATAACTTCATTGTGTTTTTTTGTTATCACTTTGGTTGTTAATTTTAATATTGTGTTTAATAAATTAATTCCTCTGTAATTCTCCGGGTCCGATTTGTCTCTCATTTTGAAGAGAAGTATTGGGATGCTTGATCTCCATTCTTGCGGTATTCTTTTGTGTTCTATTATTTTTTGGATTAGTTTTAATAATTGTTTGGTCAGCTTCTGTGGTCCGTCCTTTAGAAGTTCATTCGATACTCTGCCCTCTCCTGGTGATTTTATATTTTTAATTTCTTTAATGCTTCCTTTACCTCTCCCTCTTCAATGTTTATTTCTTCGTTTGTCGTCACTTCAGGTGTTAATGATGTATTATCATCACCTAGCAAGTAGAAATCGAAAGTAGTCTGCCTATGTTTCTTTCTGTGTTTCTTTTTATTAGTTCGTGCATCTCTTAGCTTTGTCCTCTGATCATTATCCATACTTCTTTTTATGTTCCGTAGAAGTCGTGTTCTATCTGTTTTGAGAAGCTCTTCTAGTGTTTCCTTTTTATCGTCGTATATTCATAGATATAGATATACGATGGAGATGCAAAGTGGAGAACATTAATAATTGGGTAAGAAAGAGAAAAGTAGACTGGAATGACCACATAAGCCGAATAACAACAAATAGAGTAGTAATGTTATACCGTAAAAACCCGATTTCATTTAAAACCCGAATTTAGTAGGAAAAACTAGTTTTAACTATGGGCTTTAGACAACTCTAGTTTTAACTAGTGAAAACTAGAACTATCAAATATTTTCAGTTAATTCTAGTTGACACTAAACATAATTCAGTCAAAACTAGTTTTTACTAAACTTTCCAGTAATTTCCAGATTCAAATAAAAATCAGTAAATAATTTGCTACCGCGGTTGTTTGCAAATAATTTTTCTAAAACGTAAAATACTGGATAAGATCATAAACGTAAAAAATGCCAGCCCTTTTGACCACGTTGTTGTGCTATTTTCTTGCATCCAGGCTGCTAATATTTTCTCAAGTTGGTTAGCTTGCTCGACTGAACCTTGACTCTTGCTGTACCTTGGTTTTCTATGAACTAATTTTGCCTCAGGCCAGTATGACATTACCTCATTTATAACTGCATTAACGAACTCACGGCCATTATTGGAATGTAAAATGCATCGTGTGCGCCAAAAGTCAAGAATATATCCGTTAATTGATAAGCAACTTCTGCCGCTCTCTTACTTTGTAATGGTCTCAATAAAACAAATTTTGTTAAATTGTCTTAATAAACCATATTAAACTTATAGCCGTGATCCTCTTGTGATTGAATATCCATCAAATCTACCTAACAGCGACTATTCATTTCTGAATGCAATATAGGTTTCGACACAAGACCATTCTTCGCTTTACTCTTCTTCCGTTAGCAGGTTTATTATACATTGATATAAAATTATTGAACATATCAATTATCATATTTGCGTATTTTCTGGTGGTTTCAGTCTTCAGTCTATCTCAACCTCCATGGCCCATAGCAACGTGGGCTGCTTCAATTATGTCAAAAATGTCTTCAGCAGGTACATAATATTTGATGGGTTCAGTTCTAGAAGCCAACTTTTTTTATTTCGCCTACTTCAACAATTCTAAATCGTTATGGAGTTTTCTTGGCAGACAATTAGTCCGCATATTGTACTTCGGCCATTAATTTATTATACATGCTTTTACATTATCATAATCACTCATTAACACTCACGGTGAATAATACAGAGTAGTGTAACATTATCACTCACGGTGATTAATACAGAGTAGTGTAATATAACCAATAAAAACGATGCGGAAAAATCAACAGTTGCACACACTAGTTTGTTACCAACCAGCCGCCTTCTTCACTAAACCTCCCGAACAAGACAAATCGTATTGTTTGTCTCTTCTCGCAACGATTTTAACTGGTATTCGCTAGTAATTCCAGTAAAAACTAATTTGAACTAGCATAAACTATTCTGCGATATGCAGATGATACAATAGTGTTTTCCAATACCATAGAAAGTCTGCAAAACTTAATGAATAAAATAACTGAAACCAGTATAACATATGGACTAGATATAAACACCAGCAAAACCAAGCTAATGATCATCACTATCATCAGCAAGCAAAACATAACTGAAGTAAATCTGTATGTGAACCAAATGAGAATTGAACGTGTCTCACAATTTGGGAACTATAATCAATGAGTCGTGGGACAATACTCAAGAGATTAAATGTCGCATCGGAAAGGTAAAGAGTGCATTCTTGACTATGAGCTCTGTGTTCAAGAGCCATGACATCACTCTAAAAACAAAAATAAGGCTCCTTAAATGTTACGTGTACTCAGTGCTTCTATACGGAGTAGAAACGTAGACATTGAAGGCGGAAACTCTATTGAAACTTCAGGCTTTTGAGCTATGGTTGTACAGAAGGATCCTGAAGATGCCATGGACAGACAAAGTCACCAATGAACAAGTACTACGGAAGATGAACACAGCAGCAGATTTAGTCAACATCGTGAAGGGCCGTAAGCTGCAGTACTTGGGGCATATAATGAGAAATCAAGGCAGATACGAGCTACTCCAGTGCATTTTACAAGGTAAAATTGAAGGAAAAAGGGCCCCAGGACGAAGAAGAATATCCTGGCTAGCTAACCTGAGAGCATGGTATAGAAAGACCTCAACACAACTATTCCGTATAGCAACTAACAAAGTCATCATAGCCAGAATGATCGCCAACTTTCGGAACGGACAGGCACCCTAAGAAGAAGTTAAACTATTCTAAATGAAATGTCTTCTTCTTCTTCTTCTTCTTTTTGTATAGACATGACTCTGTCTGTTTTTTCAATGTGCCTCTAGTAAGTTGTCGTTCCATCGTTTTCGTGGTCTTCCCACTGATCGTCTTCCTATTGGGGAACCGTCTCTCGCTGTCCTGACTACCCTATTTGTTGTCATTCGGCTTATGTGGTCATTCCATTCTATTCTTCTGTTTCTTACCCAATTATTCATGTTATCCACCTTGCACCTCCGTCGTATATCTGTACTTCTAGTTCTGTCCCATAGAGTCTTACCATCGATTTTTCGAAGGGTTTTCATCTCCGCTGTTTCGAGCAACCTTTTTCTCCTCTCTGTGTCGGGTCGTGTTTCTGCCGCGTATGTCATTATTGGTCTGATGACTGTTTTGTAAATTCTGCCTTTCATTTCTTTTCCGATATTTTTTTTCCATATTGTGTCATTCAGGCAACCTGCGGCTTTGTTTGCTCAATTCACTTGATCTTCCACTTCTGTTTCGAGCCTTCCGTAGCTAGATAGTGTGAGGCCTAGATATTTAAACTCCATCACTCTAAATGAAATGTGTTCGGGATTTTTAGTTTTAACTGAATTTAGCAGTCAAATCTAGTTTTGACTAGTTAAAACTAGTTTTTCCTAGTAAATTCGGTTTTTGACTGAAATCGGATTTTAACGGTAACAGTAACAACGGCGAGAGATAGTTCCCCAATAAGAAGACGATCAGTGAGAAAACCACGAAAACGATGGAGCGACAACTTACTGGAGGCATATTGAAAAAACAGATAGTCATGTCTACACAAAAAGAAGAAGAAAATACATTTGATTTATCAATATAAAGCAAAGTAAATGTTACGATCATCATTTCATTAAAAACGATACAATTCTAAGAGTTTACATTCTGTCACAAGTTCATAGATTTTTATATTCTTATTTTGATCTTATTTTTTTCCTAAAAATGATGTAACTAGCAACTCCAATAAAGTAAAAAACATGTTTATCTTTGTTCAACATTTTATCTTAACATTTTTATTGACACTGGGTTTTTAGGGAGATTTTTGTTATATAAGTATTTTATAATAGATATCTACTTATTTACATATGCATGTGTTTATAAAAAAAGTGGCAAAAGTGATATACATTTATGCACGAGAATTGCTTTTAACAACAATAATAATTGATGTAGGGGTCCGATAGGACAAATAGCTATAAAATATGCTCAGGGGGGGACTAAGCTTTTACCGAAATCATGATACTGAGTAAAAAAATATTAAATAATACGCATGTATTAAATATTATTGTAAATAATGAAATAAATTTTATCCTGTATTCAAATTGTGACTAGTAGACAAGGCGAAAACAGCGGGTTCGTTGGGAAACATATTCCCATGAGATTTTTTTGCATAATTACATTCGTGAGACACCCCAGAGTAAGGTTCAAGAAGTCATCCACGCAAAAAGTGGTCCAAATTTTTTTTAACAATTTTTTTTAATCAAATTGCAAAAATCAATATTTTTGGCCCGGACAACTTTTTTTAGATTGTTTGGACCATTCTGGACAAAAATGGTCTGTTATATTTTTTCTCTAAAGATGATCGTTTTCGAGTTATAAGCAATCTAAAATTTGAAAAACGCGAAAATGGCCATTTTCAAGACTTAATAACTCGGTTAAAAGTTATTATTATGAAAGTCAGAAAGTGACTAAATCAAAGTTTAAAGACCCCGCTACATGATCTTGAAGAAATCTGTGTCGTTAATTTATTACTTAGCTGTTATTTTTAGTTAATAACAATGAGCGGTTAGATCGTATTGACGCGGCTGTAAATGTGAGGTGCGAGTAAGATGCACAAGTGAACTGCCGGAATGGCATCTCTCTCGCACTCAGCATTTACTGCCGCCTAACACGTGCATGGCGCTCATTATTATTACTTAGAAATAACAGCTTAGTAATAAAATAATGACAAAAATTTCTTCAGAATCTTGTAGGGAGGGCTTTAAACTTTGATTTAGTCACTTTCTGACTTTCATAATAATAACTTTTAACCGAGTTATTAAGCCTTGAAAATGGCCATTTTCGCGTTTTTCAAATTTTAAATTGCTTATAACTCGAAAACGATCAACTTTAGAGAAAAAATATAACAGACCTTTTTTTTTCCAGAATGGTCCAAAAAAGCTAAAAGAAATTGTTCGGGTCAAAAATATTGATTTTTGCAATTTGATTAAAAAAAATTGTTAAAAAAAATTTGGACCACTTTTCGAGTAGGCGACTTCTTGAATCTTATTCTGGGGTGTCTCACGAATGTGATAATACACGTTTGAAGTTATAATTTTCTTAAAAATAATTGTACATTAATTTGTTTCGAAGGGTTTCAAGCAAAGTTGAGCTATAAACATATATACTTTAATTAACAATAATGATAGAAGAACTCAAAAGGAACAATTTGAGCTTGTGAAAATGTTCGTAAGTTTATTTTTGGTCCAGACATCGATATTTTAATGGCGCGCTATGAAGCGCAAGATCGGCTCACAGTCAAGTAACTATTTTTCGAAGCTTTATCGATCGTAACTAGTGTTGCCCAAAATCGGTCTTGGCCTTGTTCTTGCGTTTTCGCAAGACCAAGACCAAGACCGCCTAATTTTAGCAAGACCAAGACTTACCGTGCAAGAATTGAGCAAGAACATGACTAAGCCTGCGAGACTTTTGCGTCTTGCAGTTAGAACTGAGGGTCGTTTTAGGGAGTATATAAGTTCAGCTATATTCTTAGATACTCTATGAGAAACAAAACAATTGTAACAAAAATTTTGAAAATTGGACTTATGCGCATAGCGCACAGCAAATCAAAATATTCATTAAAAGAACACTCGACACATTTGACATGTACTCAGAGGTCATTATTATAATGTAAAAACAACATTTTTTAGTACATTTTTCTCAGCAGCCGACTTCTTTGCTCTGAAATTAATTGTCCTGGTTTTGATATCTTCATATAAAACTCTTGGTCCTTGGTCTTCTAATCATATTCATATAACACAATATTCCTGCGTTGCGACGCCGACGCCTACAGTAATATCGAATATCGTTTCCAAACTTTTTAAAAATATGCCACCTTAGCACTTATATAAATTTACATAAATCATTTTTTTCATTATTAGTTTTCTAGGAATCTAAACACCAGAAATTTTAATTATAGTAAGAATATTATGTATTGTTTTTGCTGACTGTGTCCTGTGTTATAATGTCACTCGCCTAAACAAAATTTGCTGAAAGAACGCGGCTATTATATTAAGTATCATACCCAGACAAAAGTATAGAGATAATGCCGGATATCGTGTAAACATAATACCGAAATATTATTTTAACGATATACACTTCTCCAAGAAATTAACGTACCACCTTAAAAACGGGTCATTTTTAATGTCTCAAATTTCCTAAACTTGTTGTCCAATTTGAGTGATTTTTTTAATATTTCGTCTTATTCTTTATAAATATCGCAGTAATAATAGATATTGTTGCTAGACAGGTCAATTATTATTGTCAATGTATACCGGGTGTACCAATCAAACTGTGTTTTTTCTCACTCTGTGGAATATTCTAGCATTATGCTAACTTATTATTCTAGCATGCAATAGCATACTGAAATTAAAGCCCAACTATAGCCTCACATTTTCTTAACATTATGTTTTTGTATTCATTCACAAAAAATTGGATAATAAAAAAGTTAGGTACTTTTTTAACTAGCCATGTTTTTCATCAATACAGAATGTTTTTAAATAAGTATGGCAAACTTTTATGGGTAATTCTGCACGAAAAAGTAATGACAGTTTGCTTCATAAACGTTTACTTTATAAATGCTTTGTTTACCAAATAGGGAGGGTTGTTGAAATTTTTCTTACAAACTGACGATTTATTTATTGTTTTAAAACCGGTTGAGATATGCAAATGAAATGTTGTGGGTTTTAAGAGGTAGTTTTAACTTTAGTTAGTTAGAACATAGGCAGGGATCACTTAGATCGTGGGTTCAAACCCCACCAGTGTCAGTTGTTTAGATATTTATTAATTTGGCTAGGCTTTACTATGGCTATGATATTCAAGCTTAAAATGTACCTCTCTGTTACGCTGTTCTAAGATATGCAATAGGCTAATGGGCAACTGCGAGACTTGCAAGACTCTTGCTGCAAGACCAAGACCAAGATTGTCTAAGTCTCGTCTTGGTCCATGATATAATAACAGAAGATATGACATGGAGCAGGTAGGCCGAACCAACGTAGCTACGTCACTCTGTGAGTAGATCAGCATTATATTCAGTGTTGTCGTATAGACAGCCTTACACCTAAAGGTAGAAAGGCTTAGGACTAAGTAAGTAAGTAAGTTGTCGTATAGTAAACACTGTTTATTTTTGTGTTTAAGGTGAATTTTACTTATAATTTGTTACACTTTTATCAAAAATATTATATTCATAGTTAGATTTGAATAGTCCTTAGGAGGTGTGATCATAAATATAATTAATGAATAAGAGAACTTAAGTAATAAAAAAATATAACTGATGGGCTTCATGACTATCGCAGCTTTAACTTTTTTTATCATTTTACACTTTGTACTGCTTTGTAACATATTGCAATTTTATTGTTAGCTTTATTTCATCGTCAGTACATGTATTATACAGGGTGTATAATACATGTATTATATATAGGGTGGAAGGCACTTATGGAATAAAATTATTTCTGTCCTTTTTTTTTAATTTTAAAAAACGCTGAAACCCGTTTATTTTTATATATAAATGTAGGCTTTTTAAACCTAAATTGAAATTTAAACAGGGTGATTCACGCAAGCCTAGTATAGTTCATAAGCTCTATTTTTAATGGAACACCCTATATATTTTTATATTATTAAAAGCTACTTAACGGCCTGATTTCAACGACCCATATCATGTATGGTGTATTATGAATAATACAGGGTGAAATTTTGAAATTACAGTGTATGGAAACCACTTATGGAATAAAATTGTGTGTGTCCTTATTTTAGAAAATTATAAAAAACGCTAGGATACGTCAACTTTTAGATATGCTCTCTTTAAACATTAATTAAAATATACGGGGTGATCCACACAAGTCTATCATAATCCATGATCTTTAATTGTAATGAAACACCCTGTATATTTTTATGTTTTTCGAATTTGCTAAATAACTTCATCACAAAAAAGTGTATTGTATAGGGCCTGTTATGAATAATACAAGATGAAATTTTAAAATTATATAGGTTAAATTTTCGTGAAGATATTAAATAGGTACCTACATAAAATTTTTAAATTATCTAATAATTTATCATACTTTAAATAATAGTAAAGTATGTATATAATAATGGTATTTTAGCTAAATAAAGACATATATTTTCTAAACTAAGTATAAATAATATTTATGTTTTTTTTAGTTTTGTATCTATAATGTCTCGACGAAATTTATGAATGATTTAAAAATTTCACCTTTTCAAAAATTCACCTTGTATTATTCATGATGGACCCGAATATTACATTTTTTTGAGATGAAGTTATAAAGTAGCTTCTAAGCACATAAAATATACAGGGTGATCTATTAAAACTAAAGATCATGGACTATGCTCTACTTGCGTAAATCACCCTGTAAATTTAAATATATGTTTGTAAAGCGCCCATTTAAATTTAAAAGTTGACCTGTTCCGGCATTTTTTATAATTTTTAAAATAAGGACACAAACAATTTTATTCCATAAGTGGATTCCATAGTTAATAATTTCAAAATTTCATCCTGTACTGTTCATAATTCACCCTACATGATATAGTTAGTTGAAATCAGGTTGTTAAGCAGCTTTTAAAAATATAAAAATATACAGGGTGTTCTATTAAAAATAAAGCTTATGGACTCTGTTTGACTTTTATTAATCACCCTTTTTTTTTTTTTTTTTTTTTTTCCGAGGTGGGAATCTTCTTAAGACCGTCTGGGAAGGTGTCCCAGGTGTGTCGGATTCGGCCCGCCCTCTCTGTATCACGAGCCGCCTACCGACTAAACCCACCTCCTCTTTCTCCAGCCGACGGGTCTGGAACCGCTCTTAGCGAGCATATCTGACCCGTCGACCTTACTCATAGCTCCCCTCCGGCACTTCTAGCGTGCATTCCATGGATTGGTTGGCCGCTCGGCCGCCCCCCGCGCACGCTCCGCACCAGACAGGCCGGTGAAGCGACCGCCTAGCTCAACCCGTGCGCGGGTAGGTCGACCGGGGTGTCCCCAGCCCAGGATGGAACGAACCAGAGAATGTCAGTTGGCAGTTACGAGCAACTCCAGTCATTCATACTTTCATCTATCCACGCTGTCTCATCCACCCATTCATACTTTCTTTCATTTAACCCCAAACATTCCTTACTTTCATCTATGCACACTTACTCGTCCACCCATTCATTCTGACATTTAGATGGGACAGTCTGTGTAGGTTGGATGTAAAAGGTCCTTCCCCACTGATTGTCCCAAAACGATACAAAACATGGTATAACATACAAAGAAAGAACTAGAGTAAAAGGAGATGAAAAGAGAAAGTGGAGATAGAATTAGAGAAGAGAGAAGAAAGAGAAAAGAAGAATAGGAAAGAAGCAAAAGAGAAAAGAAAAAGTAAAGATAGAGAACATAAACAGGAAATAGAAAGATAAAATTGATCAAAAGACGATTACTTGTATAGATAAAATTAAGTAAATAAATAAATAAACTACAATAAAATAAATAAATAAATAAATAAAACCATGTAAGAATAAAAATAGACAGTCAGTGTGGTTTGGATGTAAAGGGTCCTCCCCCCTCTGACTGCCCGCCACGACACAAACTCATTTTTTAAATAAATAAATATAGTGGTCATCCCGTCTGCAGACGCCTCTCCTTCTCTTCCTTGTGTTTCATTGTCTTGGTGACAAAAGCAATGACCAGGTCGAAGTCTCTCTTGCCATTGATAGCTTTATCAATTAGCTCGTGAGGCTCGCCTAGAGGGGATCCCAGACCCAGCTGCAGCTCGGCACGCCCCGCATGGTACGCAGGGCACACGAACACGACATGCCGCGCGTCATCAACCACCCCACACTCGGGACACAGATCGTCAGCGGTCTTCCCTATACGGTGGGTATATTTTCTGAACGATCCATGCCCCGTCAAAAACTGTGTGAAGTAGTAGTTGACGCGCCGATGCCGACACCCGCACCACCTCACCACATCCGGGATCAAGGATCTCGTCCAGACCGCCTTCTCGACTTCGGCTGCCCATTCCCTCTGCCACAACTCTATACTTCTCTTTCTTTCTAATGGTCCTGAACCTATTGCCCCGTTGCCCCGTTGGTACATTCGGACTCTCTCTCCAGCCAGGATGTGCACCGGCACAGAACCAGCCACCACCTGTAACGCAATGGTTGATACAGTTCTGTACGCGCTGCACACCCTGATCAGAGGTTTCCTTTGTGCCCTGAGAAGCATGTCTTTATATTTTTTCATCCGGAGGACCTCGTACCATACCGGGGCCCCGTATAATACTATCGATAGAATGGATTGTAACATAACTGTTCTTTTCTGTGATCCTGGGCCCCCTATGTTTGGCATTAACTTGTTTAGTACCGAGGTCCTTTTTTCAGCCTTTCGACATGCTTCCTGAACGTGTTGTCCGAATGCTAGTCTATCGTCTAACGTGATGCCTAAGTATTTCACGGTCTTTTGGGGTCTTATTTCGGAGCCATTGTACTCGAATATTATGTTGTTTCTGTATCTCGGTCCCCTCAAGATTATCGCTTCAGTTTTCTCTACTGCAAGTTTTAAATCGTTTTCTTCTATCCATTCCGCGGTTTTCTTTATTGCTTGGTTTACTTTTTCTATTATGCCCCAATCGCCTTCGACTAGTAAGGCCAGATCGTCCGCGTATGCAATCGCTTTTACTCCTCTCTCTTTGTTTATTTCTAGTACCCCGTTATATAATATATTCCATAGTGAGGGTCCCAGGACTGACCCCTGGGGTACTCCCGCGGTCATTTTCATCTTCTTTTTCTTTGATATGCATACGGTTCTTTCAGATAGGTAGTCCTTTATTATGTTGGACAAATATTCCGGAGCTCCACATTCGACTATTCTGTCTACAATGAGGCCCCAGTTTGCTGAGTTAAAAGCGTTTTTTATGTCCAACAGAACAAGGACTACCCACCTTTTCTTGCTTGCCTTTGCCGAGTCCTTTATCCAGGTTGCGGCATCTACTGTCGATCTGCCTTTCCTGAATCCGTACTGTTGATTAGATAACGCTCTCTCATCTTCCAACATGACTTCCAGTCTCTTCTTGATAAGTCCTTCGTAGAACTTACCAAGGCAGTCCAGGAGGCATATTGGCCGATAAGAGGCTGCCGAATCGGGGGGCTTCCCAGGCTTCAGGAGTAGAACTAAGTTCGCTTCCTTTAAGTCCCTGGGAAACTCTTGCTTCTGCAGTAGGTCATTACATATTCTTCTGATCAAACCTGGTTTCTCTGTTGCTATTATTTTGATTGCCTCTGGAGGCAGCCCGTCGGGGCCGGGAGCTTTCCCCGTCTTCATCTCCTGACCAGCGGTTTTAATTTCATCTTCCGTGAACTCCTCTACCATTGTTGGAAAAATCTTAACAAAGTTTTGGACTGTCTTCGTGGGGAAGAGGAGTTCAGCTGATTCCATCCGCTGGTCCTCGTCAAGTTTATATGGGGCCATTATTTTCAAGGACTTCATGGTAATTTTATATGCGTCGCCCCATATATCCTCATCTAAAGCTTTAATCAGGGCCTGCCACTTTTCTTTTTTACTTTGTTTTATTGTTTTGTTTAATTTTTTCTTCTGTTCTTTGTATATTTCATTGAGCTCGAGGTTGCCCTGGCTTCTCGTGTAATTCCTTCGAGCTCTGAGGCATTTCTCCCGTAGATCTTCAATTTCATCCGTCCACCAGTAGGGAGTTTTTTGGTTGTTTTTCCTTTTCACGGTGGCCAACTTTACTGCGCTCTCGAGTACTCCTCTCAGTTGGCCAAGGTCAGAAATCTCTTCCTCATTTATTTTTCTGACCTCCGATAGGTACGTATTTGTGTTAAAATATGTTTTAGTGTGTCCTATCGGCCGCCTTATTCCCCCTTTAACCTTTATTTCATATTTGATGTACCGGTGGTAGGTAAATAACTGATCGTCGAGAACATCCCAATCGTGGACTCTTCTTGATAGCCCCTCGCTTGCAATAGTAACGTCAATATGTGTTTGACTGGCCCCCCTTACGAACGTAGGTTTATTATTATTTAGAACTTGGAGGCCAGTCTGGGCTATCCACTCATTCCAGAGTTCCCCCTTTTTGTCGTTTATGGGGGAACCCCACAACCTAGATTTTGCATTGATGTCCCCGGCGATCATAATTTCTTTTTCGTTCGCGGCGGTACTCATTATCTCATCTACTATGTCTTTGTATCTAGGTAGAGGGATGTTCGGAGACACGTAACATGCCAGGAGGCTGAAGTCCCTAAGTCTGATGAGGACATGATTTTCCCCCCTGACAATGGCACGAACTCCCACATCCCCATTCCTAATGAGCACCGCCACGTTTTGCTGGCTATCTTGTACCCACCCACCGACCGATGTAATTTTCTTATTTGGTTCGGGGACGATGAGCAGATCTATTTCTAGCTTGCAGGCTTTTGCGTGGACAAGATCGTGCGATCTGCGCGCTCTGCCCACGTTCACCTGCAGTATCCTTATACCAGGTTGATCCTTGAGGTCCGTTTAGGTTCAGTTCCCTGAGGTCTCCTCTGCAGCGGATTCGCATCCTATTATTAGGTTAAAATGTCTAAAAACTAAAGTGAATAAATAAACAGGTATAGATAAAATAAATAAATAAATAAAAGAAATAAAATGTATATAGATAAAATGTATATAAATAGAAATTTTCAATAAATAGTATATATAGATGAATAAATAAAATAAATAAAATTCAATAATTAAGTTAAATAAATAGAGTGTATAAATAAATTTTATTAAATTGAAATAGTGGTGAGCATAAGGTGTTTTCCGTGAAACTTTGTGAGAGGTGGCCTCCTGTTTCGCAGGTGGGCTGTATAGGGGTCCATTTCTGTTCTCCAGGAAACCATCTCTCACCTTCTTACTTTTATTTTTTTTCTTATGCACCCTTTGGGGGTTCCCTTTCCCTTCCCCTACCGTACACCCACGCCCGATAGGCTGGGCATTGCATGCGGTCCATGCGATGACCTTCTTCATTACAAGTGAGACAGAATGCAGTGTTACCACACTGCACTGCCGTATGCCCTGTTTTCATGCAGTTGTAGCAACACGCTACCCTGCTCTCCCCTTTACATTCAAATGTGCTATGCCCGTAATGGAGACATTTGTAGCACCTCATCGGGGTGTACCTCTCCATAATGGGACAGAACACCCAGCCTATCGCTATCGTAGTGTATCGTCTCAATTCCTCCGCTTTCGTAGGGCGCACGGCTATGGTTGCCACTTGTTCTCCGTGCTGGTTTGTTCGTAGCATTTTTATGTCTACCTCGTCCTGTGATATTCCGGTGTATGCTTGTATGGCTTCATGTAGGATTTTCTCCGTGACCCCTGGGTCCAGACCAGTTATTGTGAAATAATTCTCTTTGCGCCTTACTGCCATACTAATACCGGACATCTTCGTGTCCATCTCCCTTTTTAGCTTTTCTGCAGCTCCCCTTCCTTTAAGCTTCACGAGGATGTCCCCCCCTTCGGTTTTTTTAAGTCTATCCACCTTCACTCCTATTTTCCCTATATTTATTTTCGCATTCATCTCCTTTAAGACGTCTGTATATGACTTGCTCCCGGTTTTAATTAGGAGGGATTCCTCTTGCTCGTTTTTAACTTCTTTATCCATTTCTTTGCCTCGTATAATTATCTCCCACGTTATTTTTTCCCTCCTACCCACGAATTCCAGGGCTTTTCGTACCTTCTCTTTGTTTATTTCGTTATTAATTGCTACCCGTATTATTTCGGGCGGCTCCTTCCTCTCTTTAATTTGTTTTAGGGCCTTCTCCGCCACTTCATATATACCTTGGTCCTTAATTTTTGCGACATAGGTATACCATTCTCTCCTTACAGTTGCCATGGAGCTTCTGTTCCCATTTTCTATGTACTCTACGTTTCCCTCTTGACAACCCTCTATGATTTCATGCACTTCTTCTCTGATAGTGCGTATTACGCTTTCTATTCCACCCTCTTTTATTTCATTTTTTGTTACTATCAGGCATTCTTTCTTAGCTATTGTTTCTTGCAAGCCCCCTTGTTCCCATTTTGTTTTTTCGTAGACTGTTTCCTCCCACCTCTTTTCATATATTTGGTTGAAGTCATTTATGTCCCCCCCTTTGTTTAATACTTCAATTATCTTCTCAGTCTCCTTTCTTTGCTTTTCTCGCTCTATTTTTATTTTGCATTGTTCGCATCTAATGCTCTCCTCCTCCGCTTGTGTCTTCTTACTTTGGTTTAGGCCTGTTTTGTTCTGATTATATATTTCCCCAATCAGATTTCTAGCTATTATTTTGTGTTCCCCCTGTATGGGGCCTTTATTGTTTAATATTTCCAATACTTGTTTTAGCTTTCTCAGGATCCTTTCATTTTCTGTCTCCTCGGGGTATTCGGCGGTCTCTTCCCTCTTCTCTTTTTTGAATCTCTCATTTTCCTCTAGGCTATCCCCTTTTCTTTTTTTGGACTGTTGTATTGCTTCGTAATCCTCGTCGTCAAACAACAAGGCTTGAAGAATGCTATCTCCAGTTTTTTGCCAGTGTGTCTCCGTTTGATCTTCTCTTTTATTTTCCTCTCCTTCCACTTCTATTGCTTCCGCCGAGGGTTCCCTCTCCTCTGCATCTCCTTCTTTCTCTTCCTCTTCTCTATTAGTTTCTTCTAGCATGTTGTCCAATAATGTCGAGTGTGTTATGGGACCCGACCTGTTTATTTTTGGTTGATTCTGATGCCTCTTTAACATTTCTTCCTCAAACTTCTTTCGCTCCTCTATTTCTTCCATTTTGCCGTCGTGCGACAGTTCTTCCCCATTCTCGTTTTTATTAGTCTTAGCTTCGTCCTGTTTCTTTTGCCTGTAGTCGTCCTCTTTTTTTTCCTGTTCCTTTGGTTTTTTTAATGGTTCCATACAAATCCCACGAGTTGGGACGTACTATACGTCAGACGCGGCAGTGCGCCCTTACCGCGTTAAGGCTATGTTACTTCGGGAGGTCGCCAGGTATCCCGAAGGGATCGTTTGCGATGCTCTAACTCTCGCATCTCTCATATCTTTGGCACGATGCCTTCCACCGTGATAATGGGGATTATTTTATTGAGGTTTACTCCTCTAGGCTTTTTTCACGGTTGCCTCCGGACGCAGTGGCAGTCTGTATTCGCAGGCTACTTGGAATTTCCGCGTAACTGCTGCCTCCCCTGTTACGCGGGATTGGAATGGGGATTTGTGTATATGGGATAAAGGTATTTAGGTGGGGTGAGACATTTCGGCCACTCTTTATAAATGGGTTGGGATCATTCTAAGAATGAAAAAGGTGTTTGTCGAAAGTTGAAACTGGAGCCCCCGCAACGACGCAAAGCGCGATGCACTACGCAGGCACCCCGGCGAAAGGCCCCAGCCCCGACTCCGGCAAAAACGTTTGTTGAAAGTGGCGATTAGAATTTGGGGATAGAGTAGCCTCCGGGAAGTTGGAATGTATAACTTAAAATTGCTGAAGGCGAAGGCGCCGCAACTGTTCGCTTCAGTTGCCGCGCCTTTTAGCGTCCAGCGGCGGTGTCCGGCGACCACCCGGTGCACAGACGCTGGACGCTGGGACTGTGTTTGGTTTCACTGGTCGTGCTCCCCTCACAGAATTCAGGGACCAAGATCAATTACTCGGCCCTCCCACCAGCGTCGAGGAAAAAATACAGACCCAGGGAGAGTTATTAGCTTTTTTGGACCATTCTGGAAAAAAAAAGGTCTGTTATATTTTTTCTCTAAAGTTGATCGTTTTCGAGTTATAAGCAATTTAAAATTTGAAAAACGCGAAAATGGCCATTTTCAAGGCTTAATAACTCGGTTAAAAGTTATTATTATGAAAGTCAGAAAGTGACTAAATCAAAGTTTAAAGACCCCGCTACATGATCTTGAAGAAATCTGTGTCGTTAATTTATTACTTAGCTGTTATTTTTAGTTAATAACAATGAGCGGTTAGATCGTATTGACGCGGCTGTAAATGTGAGGTGCGAGTAAGATGCACAAGTGAACTGCCGGAATGGCATCTCTCTCGCACTCAGCATTTACTGCCGCCTAACACGTGCATGGCGCTCATTATTATTACTTAGAAATAACAGCTTAGTAATAAAATAATGACAAAAATTTCTTCAGAATCTTGTAGGGAGGGCTTTAAACTTTGATTTAGTCACTTTCTGACTTTCATAATAATAACTTTTAACCGAGTTATTAAGCCTTGAAAATGGCCATTTTCGCGTTTTTCAAATTTTAAATTGCTTATAACTCGAAAACGATCAACTTTAGAGAAAAAATATAACAGACCTTTTTTTTTCCAGAATGGTCCAAAAAAGCTAAAAGAAATTGTTCGGGTCAAAAATATTGATTTTTGCAATTTGATTAAAAAAAATTGTTAAAAAAAATTTGGACCACTTTTCGAGTAGGCGACTTCTTGAATCTTATTCTGGGGTGTCTCACGAATGTGATAATACACGTTTGAAGTTATAATTTTCTTAAAAATAATTGTACATTAATTTGTTTCGAAGGGTTTCAAGCAAAGTTGAGCTATAAACATATATACTTTAATTAACAATAATGATAGAAGAACTCAAAAGGAACAATTTGAGCTTGTGAAAATGTTCGTAAGTTTATTTTTGGTCCAGACATCGATATTTTAATGGCGCGCTATGAAGCGCAAGATCGGCTCACAGTCAAGTAACTATTTTTCGAAGCTTTATCGATCGTAACTAGTGTTGCCCAAAATCGGTCTTGGCCTTGTTCTTGCGTTTTCGCAAGACCAAGACCAAGACCGCCTAATTTTAGCAAGACCAAGACTTACCGTGCAAGAATTGAGCAAGAACATGACTAAGCCTGCGAGACTTTTGCGTCTTGCAGTTAGAACTGAGGGTCGTTTTAGGGAGTATATAAGTTCAGCTATATTCTTAGATACTCTATGAGAAACAAAACAATTGTAACAAAAATTTTGAAAATTGGACTTATGCGCATAGCGCACAGCAAATCAAAATATTCATTAAAAGAACACTCGACACATTTGACATGTACTCAGAGGTCATTATTATAATGTAAAAACAACATTTTTTAGTACATTTTTCTCAGCAGCCGACTTCTTTGCTCTGAAATTAATTGTCCTGGTTTTGATATCTTCATATAAAACTCTTGGTCCTTGGTCTTCTAATCATATTCATATAACACAATATTCCTGCGTTGCGACGCCGACGCCTACAGTAATATCGAATATCGTTTCCAAACTTTTTAAAAATATGCCACCTTAGCACTTATATAAATTTACATAAATCATTTTTTTCATTATTAGTTTTCTAGGAATCTAAACACCAGAAATTTTAATTATAGTAAGAATATTATGTATTGTTTTTGCTGACTGTGTCCTGTGTTATAATGTCACTCGCCTAAACAAAATTTGCTGAAAGAACGCGGCTATTATATTAAGTATCATACCCAGACAAAATTATAGAGATAATGCCGGATATCGTGTAAACATAATACCGAAATATTATTTTAACGATATACACTTCTCCAAGAAATTAACGTACCACCTTAAAAACGGGTCATTTTTAATGTCTCAAATTTCCTAAACTTGTTGTCCAATTTGAGTGATTTTTTTAATATTTCGTCTTATTCTTTATAAATATCGCAGTAATAATAGATATTGTTGCTAGACAGGTCAATTATTATTGTCAATGTATACCGGGTGTACCAATCAAACTGTGTTTTTTCTCACTCTGTGGAATATTCTAGCATTATGCTAACTTATTATTCTAGCATGCAATAGCATACTGAAATTAAAGCCCAACTATAGCCTCACATTTTCTTAACATTATGTTTTTGTATTCATTCACAAAAAATTGGATAATAAAAAAGTTAGGTACTTTTTTAACTAGCCATGTTTTTCATCAATACAGAATGTTTTTAAATAAGTATGGCAAACTTTTATGGGTAATTCTGCACGAAAAAGTAATGACAGTTTGCTTCATAAACGTTTACTTTATAAATGCTTTGTTTACCAAATAGGGAGGGTTGTTGAAATTTTTCTTACAAACTGACGATTTATTTATTGTTTTAAAACCGGTTGAGATATGCAAATGAAATGTTGTGGGTTTTAAGAGGTAGTTTTAACTTTAGTTAGTTAGAACATAGGCAGGGATCACTTAGATCGTGGGTTCAAACCCCACCAGTGTCAGTTGTTTAGATATTTATTAATTTGGCTAGGCTTTACTATGGCTATGATATTCAAGCTTAAAATGTACCTCTCTGTTACGCTGTTCTAAGATATGCAATAGGCTAATGGGCAACTGCGAGACTTGCAAGACTCTTGCTGCAAGACCAAGACCAAGATTGTCTAAGTCTCGTCTTGGTCCATGATATAATAACAGAAGATATGACATGGAGCAGGTAGGCCGAACCAACGTAGCTACGTCACTCTGTGAGTAGATCAGCATTATATTCAGTGTTGTCGTATAGACAGCCTTACACCTAAAGGTAGAAAGGCTTAGGACTAAGTAAGTAAGTAAGTTGTCGTATAGTAAACACTGTTTATTTTTGTGTTTAAGGTGAATTTTACTTATAATTTGTTACACTTTTATCAAAAATATTATATTCATAGTTAGATTTGAATAGTCCTTAGGAGGTGTGATCATAAATATAATTAATGAATAAGAGAACTTAAGTAATAAAAAAATATAACTGATGGGCTTCATGACTATCGCAGCTTTAACTTTTTTTATCATTTTACACTTTGTACTGCTTTGTAACATATTGCAATTTTATTGTTAGCTTTATTTCATCGTCAGTACATGTATTATACGGGGTGTATAATACATGTATTATATATAGGGTGGAAGGCACTTATGGAATAAAATTATTTCTGTCCTTTTTTTTTAATTTTAAAAAACGCTGAAACCCGTTTATTTTTATATATAAATGTAGGCTTTTTAAACCTAAATTGAAATTTAAACAGGGTGATTCACGCAAGCCTAGTATAGTTCATAAGCTCTATTTTTAATGGAACACCCTATATATTTTTATATTATTAAAAGCTACTTAACGGCCTGATTTCAACGACCCATATCATGTATGGTGTATTATGAATAATACAGGGTGAAATTTTGAAATTACAGTGTATGGAAACCACTTATGGAATAAAATTGTGTGTGTCCTTATTTTAGAAAATTATAAAAAACGCTAGGATACGTCAACTTTTAGATATGCTCTCTTTAAACATTAATTAAAATATACGGGGTGATCTACACAAGTCTATCATAATCCATGATCTTTAATTGTAATGAAACACCCTGTATATTTTTATGTTTTTCGAATTTGCTAAATAACTTCATCACAAAAAAGTGTATTGTATAGGGCCTGTTATGAATAATACAAGATGAAATTTTAAAATTATATAGGTTAAATTTTCGTGAAGATATTAAATAGGTACCTACATAAAATTTTTAAATTATCTAATAATTTATCATACTTTAAATAATAGTAAAGTATGTATATAATAATGGTATTTTAGCTAAATAAAGACATATATTTTCTAAACTAAGTATAAATAATATTTATGTTTTTTTTAGTTTTGTATCTATAATGTCTCGACGAAATTTATGAATGATTTAAAAATTTCACCTTTTCAAAAATTCACCTTGTATTATTCATGATGGACCCGAATATTACATTTTTTTGAGATGAAGTTATAAAGTAGCTTCTAAGCACATAAAATATACAGGGTGATCTATTAAAACTAAAGATCATGGACTATGCTCTACTTGCGTAAATCACCCTGTAAATTTAAATATATGTTTGTAAAGCGCCCATTTAAATTTAAAAGTTGACCTGTTCCGGCATTTTTTATAATTTTTAAAATAAGGACACAAACAATTTTATTCCATAAGTGGATTCCATAGTTAATAATTTCAAAATTTCATCCTGTACTGTTCATAATTCACCCTACATGATATAGTTAGTTGAAATCAGGTTGTTAAGCAGCTTTTAAAAATATAAAAATATACAGGGTGTTCTATTAAAAATAAAGCTTATGGACTCTGTTTGACTTTTATTAATCACCCTGTAAATTTAAATTTGTGTTTAAAAAGTGCAGATATTTATTTAAAAATCGACGAGTATCAGCGTTTTTTATAATTTTTCGAAACAAGGACAGAAATCATTTTATTCTACAAGTTCCTTCCACACTGTATAATTAGACGTATGTTGCCTAATAATAAAAAAAATTATGTTTCTGATTGATTTTTATTATTAGAATATGTTCTCAATAATTATATTTAATCATACTAAAGAAAACAGCACTTCTAGAAAGTTTCACAACTGATATTAAAAGTTAAAATCTCCAAATGATAATGGCAATGCATTCGAAATTTAAAGGATCTACTCACAACGTGACGTCATGCGCGACCTGAACGAAATTAGGAACGCTCCATATCATATCTTGTGTTGTTGTATCATGGTCTTGGTCTTGCATTTGGGCAACACTAATCGTAACTCGGCTTCTGCGTATGCAAATGAGCTTTTCAAGGTCTCATTTTAAATTTTAATTAATAGACTTCCAAACAAAGGTTGTCAACTTACTTTTTAGTTATATTTCTGAATCTAAGTTATTATTGTAATCCCGACACCAATAGGTAGAAGGGAATTTGATAATATATATATATATATATATATATATATATATATATATATATATATATATATATATATATTTCTGAAATATTATTTTTTAATGTTTTTTTTCTCATTTAGTACAAAAATTAGATAACAAAGTAAATATAATGAAAGGTGGTACGAGGTACAGTATGATGATTTAATTATAAGAATTATATGATAAAATTTTATTAGGATCTTTAAAAATGAAAAATGAAGACAACGTTTATATACATAGAAATTATAATTTTCATCGAGAAGTTATCTCGTGAACCTTTACGCTGCTGTGAGCTGATCATGCGCCTCAGAGCGCGCTATTAAAATATCGATATCTTGGCCAAAAATAAAATTTTATTTTTAAATTAAATAGGTATATTTAGTACAATTCATAGATTATTAAAAAAATTCAAGGAAAAACATTGAAAAATAAGCCAACGGTGTCAAATTTTTAAAGACACCTCAAAAAAAATTTTGCGGTGGACCCATCAGAACTCATCATTGGATTATGTTAAACAAAAAATTCAAAAATATTTTATTAGCTTATGAGTTTCTAGAGGTTAGGCTGTCGAGTTTTTTAGTTTTATCGAATTTTGACTTTGATATAGATCAGAAATCAAAACAACGATTTTTTTTGCAAAAAAGGTGAAAATCAACCTATTTATTATTGTTAAACAAAAAATAAGCATAACACAAAAAATATCTCGACAGCGTTACCTCAAGGAATGTCTAAAGAAAATATGTACAAAACTCCAGGTGGGTCGGTCAAGTAATTTTTAAGTTACAATATCTACAGCCTTTGAAAAAGGCAGTTTTGAGGAAAAAGCGTTTAAAGTATTGTCAAATTTTATTTTCAATTTCTTTTTTGTTTGTCAAATCGTAAAATGATGCACTCCGGAATATCTTTTTGAATCGCGGAGTAATTTACAAAAGAAAATAAGAACAACTGTTAAATACGTTGTTCACTACGTTCAAACGTGCTGGCAGGTAGGGATATTCAACACTATCTCCCTAACTCCCTACCTTCGACTCGCTTTGTAGCAAGTTCGCGCCAGCGCGCTTGAACGTAGTGAGAAACCGTCAACAGCTGTTCTCATTTTCTTTTGTAAATTACTCCGGGATTGAAGAACATATTCCGGTGTGCATCACTTTACGATTAGACAGACAAAAACGAAATTGAAAATAAAAGTTGACAATACTTTCAAGGCGTTTTTCTCAAAACTGCTTTTTCAAAGGCCGTAGACATTGTAACTCAAGTACAACTTGACCAACCCACCTGGAATTTTGTATATATTTCGTTTAGAAGTTACTTGAGGCAACTCTGTCGAGATGTTTTTTGTTTTATATAATATATAGGTTGATTTTCACCCTTTTTTGCAAAACAAAATTCGTTGTTTTGATTTCTGAGTGATATCAAAAAGCAAAAATTCCATAAAAATAAAAAAACTCGACAGAGTTACCTAGAGAAACTCACTTTTTGAATTTTTTATTTACCATTATCCAACGATGAGTTCTCATGAGTCCACCGCAAAATCCATTGTTTTTTGAGGTGTCTTTAAAAATTTGCCACCGTTGGCTTATTTTTCAATATTTTTCCTTGAATTTTTTCTTGAATAATAATCTATGAATTGTACTGATTATGCCTATTTTAATTTAATTAAAAAATAAAATAATAACCCCCCCCCCCCTCTGTAAACTGCTTTATTTACAGAATTAGAAAAAATGTAAAATATAAAAGTTATTCGATTTTTAAATTATGATTTTTTGACATATATATCCTACTAGTGATGTCATCCATCTGGGCGTGATGACGTAATCGACTATTTTTTTATATGGGAATAGGGCTCGTGTGCTAGCTCGTTTGAAAGGTTATTCAATTCTCTATTCAGTAATATTAACATTAAAATAATTATCTATACAAAGTGTACAAAAATATTTTTTTTAATTAAAATAATTGACACAAAAGAAAAATGTATGTAATTTATTTAATTCAAAATATCTCCTACTGCTGTTAGAAAACAGAAATAAAAGTTTATTGCACAATAAACATTGCTTTTTTGCTTAAATGCAATGTTAAAACTGCCAAGAGGCGGATGGGTGGCAGTTTGAACATTGAATTTAAGTGAAAAGTAATGTTTATTTGTTCAATAAACATTTATTTCTGTTTTCTGGCAGCAGTAGAATGTATTTTGAATTAAATAAATTACATACATTCTTCTTTTTGCGTCAATTAATTTAATTAAAAAAAAAATTGTTTGGTCACCCTGTATAAATAATTATCTTAATGTTTATATTACCGAATAGAGAATTGAATAACTTTCAAATGAGCTAGCACACGGCCCCTATTCTCATTTAAAAAATAGTCGATTACGTCATCAAGCCCAGATGGATAACGTCACTAGTATGATATATATGTCCAAAAATCTAAATTGAAAAATCGAATAACTTTTGTATTTTACATTTTTTTATAATTCTGCAAATAAAGCAGTTTACGGGGAGGTCAAAATATAGTGAATAACCCTGTAGTCTCTGAAGAAAGCTAAGGAGCTTGAAACCTGAAACCGGTACGGGTGTTTATGACGCTCTCTGATGGAACTGAAATATAAGATGTCTCTGGATTTCGTTTTACAGCGAAAATATTATTTGATAAATTTTAATGTACAGGGTGATTCACGCAAATCTAGTGTGTTTTATATTATAAAAAAAGGACAGAACTAATTTTATTCCATAAGTGGGTTGAACGATTTGTATTTTAAAAATAGAACGCAGTACGGTACTGTAAAAGTTATGTTGTATGCTTATTTTTTACGAAAAGCCAATAAACATAGTTATTAAGATAATAATTATACTTACAAAATGGATAACATACGTTTTATAATTTTATTATAAACAAATATTTTCGCTATTTCTAACCTTGTTAGTTTTTAACATTTTGGAAAAATACAGGTTTATCTAATTATATAACGATTTTACAACTATAACGATTTTACAACTTTTTTGTTAATCACAAATAACTTTTTTTATTTTAAAAAACACTTATATTTGCATTAACCATCTAGGTTGGAGCAACTCCTTAATTAAATTCAAAATGGATGCTGTACACAAGACATGTTTCATTAAGGGCCGGTTGATCGAACGCTAATCACGAAGTTGATTATAATTAAGACCCCTTAACAACCAACAAATAACAAAATCCGTTGTTCGTACGCCAATCAATTGATTGTAATTACTTATGTTAATTATCATTATGATAATTTCCTAAATGGATTGATTAATTAATTATTAATTAGTAATTAACATAACTATTATTAACATAATTATTGATTAATTAATCAATTAATCTCATAATTGTAATCAATTTTTCACGCGAACTTTGGGAAAAAATCACTGTTTGATTGGTACACAAATTGTAAGACGCGTTTCAAAACAGCTCCGAAGCTAAACCCAATTTGGGAGGTTTCGAGCTACCAAAAATTATCGAAATTGTGCTTAGTTAAGTGACAATATAGTGCCTACATTACCGACGGAGAGAAGGTAAAAATTTAAAATTGAATAATAGCCAAAATTACGATTATTTACATTACCTTGAGAAGAAATCAAGTTTCTGAGGGGATAGCCCGAACGAGATTTTTTACCGCGAGGCAATTAAGATATCGTTTTACTTTTTGTTTTACATTTATCAACATTTTAGATATATTCCGTATGCACGTCAATGGTGAATATAAAATTCTTAATTGTATGCCAAAAAATGCGCAATAACTACCTCTTAAAATTTACCAAATTTCATTTGCATATCTGCACAAACCGTTTTAGAGCAATAAATAAATCGTCAGTTTGTAAGAACAATTTCAACACCCCCTATCTCGGAAACAAAGCATTTACGGGCATACGTTTATAAAGCAAACTGTCATTATTGTATCATGCAGAATTACCCCTTACAGTTTGTCGTACTTATTTAAAAACACCCTGTATTGACGAAAAACAGGGGTAGTTGTTAAAATTTTTTATTATCCAACATAAGCGAATGAAACAAAAAACATAATGTTAAGAAAACCTAAGGCTATAGTTGTGTTTTAATTTAAGTATTTTATAAAAGCTAGAACATTCCACAGGGTGTTCCAAAGTTTGAGAAAAAAACACAGTTTGATTCGTACACCCTGTATACAATGACAATTTACCTGTCTAGCAACAGTATTATTCAGGCCCGGCTCTAGGGATTTTACCGCCCTGGGCAAGATCGGCGACCGCCGCCCCGCCCCCTTGATATACCCAAAAACTCAAAAATTTCACCATGGCTCTTAATTTGCTGAAATCTATCACTTAACGCATTAACGGTTGTGTCTATTATTTTTAAATAGAAGTCAACTTTATATCGTGTATCTTAATCTAGATCCATACTTTCATCTTCAGCTTCCTTTTCGGATTCTCAATTTCTAACTTTGATGAGCCCTTTTGCGTCTGTCAAATAGCCCTGGAATTTTAAATCACTTCCGAGAGACTTCAAATGGATTTCCGATTTTTCTAATAAACTGGTAGCTTGACACGCTCCCATACCAATACTCTGCATATGCGACTATGTTGATGTGAAGTAAAATGTCATGCCATATTACCACAGAGCAAATAAAAGTAAAATCACGGATTTGATTTGCGCAACAGCTTGCCTCATGAGCAACCATTTTATCGTTGTTTTTATTCACAGTGATTTCTACAAGAGCATCGTAAATTTTTTTAATTTGGTCTCCAATGGGAGTAATTGCATCAATTATTCTACTTTCCCATACATGTAGTTTCGGACAAATGTTTCAATGTTAGGTTAGAAATATGATTTTTCAGCATAGTCCAATGATGAATATTAGATGCTGAGAAAAAGTTGTAAATTTTGCCACTAAGGAAAAGAAAGAAACTGGAAACTGTGAGGCTTTGTCAGCATCGTTCACGACTAAGTCAAGTGAATGGCTAGAAAATGGGACAAACAGTGTTCTAGATTCATTTTCAAAATTCTGTTTTGAACTCCCAACTTCTTCTCTTCCATGCTTGCCCCATTATCATACCCTTGTCCTCTTATATCTTCCAAAGGTATTCCCAGTTCATTCTGGGACTCCGTAAGTCCCAAACCAGTGGTTTCCACTACATGCACAAATCCAAGAAAATGTTCTTCAATTTTAACACTTTGTGAACAAGAAGCTAAATCGACAAAATGTACAACAATAGTCATCTGTTTCACCCCAGTGATATCAGATATACAATCTAAAATTATTCTTTAATGCTTTGCTGATTTCAAAAAGTTTAAAATTTTATTTTTCATTTGGTCATAGAGGAGCTGAATAATTTCGTTTTGAATACGTTTTCCCAAGTAGTGATGCTGCTTGTTACTCCCACTAGTTATTCTCCTAATGTGCTCTTTTAACACAGAATCAAAATTTTTAAAAAGCTCAAAAAGCTTAAAAAAATTACCATTGTTTTGATGAAAATGTTTATCAGAATCGCCCCTCATTTGGATGACACTGATGTGCTAAGAACTGTATTGTTGATATAAGTTGTTTTATTACATTTTTCCAATGACCAGTTTCTGAATTTAGAACTTTTTGTGTTTCTTCATCTATGATTTTGCCCGATTCTAGTCTAATTGCTAGTTCTACCCACTGTCGCTGTGACTATAGATGAGCTGGAGACTTAGCGTGGCTGGACAAAGCTTCAGCCATATGTTTCTAATTATTATACCAATTTTCAGTAAAGTTAATTTTAAGTGGATTTCAGTGAATTTAGTTTAGTTCTGATCCTACTATTCTGATACGATGAAGAAGAAGACGGTGGTGTCGATTTTCCGTCGAATTACAATTCCGAACCTTGCAATTGTTATGATTTCATTTACTTAATTCTCGTTTTTACAGTTGCATTTTTTCCGCTCTTGTTCATAATATTGATTTTTTATAATATTAAAAACATAAGTTATTATTCCTTCAATTTCAAAAATTGTCTGTCCTCTAAAATTTGCCGCCCCTGAATTCTCCGCCCTGGGCAGCCGCCCAGTTCGCCCACCCCTGGGGCCGGGCCTGAGTATTATTACAGCGATATTGTTAAAGAATAAGGCTATAACATATTAAAAGAATTACTTAAATCGGACATCAGGTTTAGGAAATACAAGACGTTAAAAATGGCCCATTTTTTGGGGTGGCGGTTTTTTGTGCCGGTGAGTGTATATATGTACAATTTTTTATGAGTGTAGTGTAATACAATGATAACCTGGTTATATTTATCACTTATTTACCACTACATTATTAACTTTGTTTGTTAATTATATGTTAAAGGAAGCCTCTCACTGGAGAGAATTCCTACATGTCATTTGTTCTTCTAATAATTGTCATAACATTTACTTATTGTTACGAGTGATAACAGATTGTAAATTAAATGGAGAAAAAAAATATTTATCACTCATGGCAGATTGATATCACGCACGTGTCTCGTTGTTATCGAGGAGGTATTTGTAAAACTAAAACGCCGACAACATGCAAATTTATTGATCAATTACACTGCGCACTATCAAGAGAAAAAGGGTTGGAAAGCTTTCCGTGGAAAACCCTTACCTCTTACTCCTGATGTTCTCCTGTTACGAAAATTTTCCAGGAAGATACCTCGGCGAGCTTTGGGGCTAAGGTATGCGGAAAAGCTCTTCGAGATCGCGAAAGTTTTTTACCGATTTCTTCGATTGTAGCGGAAAGAAAAGCCCGTGAGGGTGAAAAATAAATACATTGCAATGAAGGTCGTGGATGACGTTTTTATAATTCTCGTACGGGTGGTTATTGATTTTATGTATAGTTGTGCATGTTGGAATGTGAGGGACCGATCGAGGCTTTGGTGAGAGGAAGTGAGAAGGGCAGGTTGCAGTGCGATATATCAATATCCTGCGGAGACAATTTCGGCGAATGAATTGATGCAATATGGATACCGATATAATATTTATATTTAATATATATATATATATATATATATATATATATATATATATATATATATATATTAAATTTGTTTACTTATCTATTATTATGATTTTAAAATATTTTTTAATAGAATTAAAACAATGTTAAAAAATATAGAATTTTATAATTTAGATATTTGGATAATTTTAATTGCAGACGCCAAATTAGATTTTTATTATATTTCAGCGTTCTTAGTTCAGTTTAGAAATACCTTTGTCTTTGTCTAGTGTTTCATAACAAACAGGGAAGAAAGTAGAAGGAAATAAATAAAATCCAAATTTCTTTAATACAATTCAATATAATGTTTAAATACCTTTGAAAATTATTCCACGTATAAACATATCAATTAGATATATCAATGTTTCCCTATCCTGACCAACTAAGATTGCGCAGCCCAGATGCTACTTTACAGACAAATTAATAAAGAAATATTATGTAAAATAATTTTATTTTATTAATCCACTAGGAGAAAGTTTTCCTGTAGTTGGCCGTATACCATATATTAAAAAAACGACTAAAAACCTTTATAAAAAGTATATTTGTTAAAATCCCTAAAAAGGGTTACATCACAGAACTAGTTTTCGATCGGATAACCGATCATTATCAGTGCTTACGTGATTCACTGATGCTACTACAGCACTGATGATGATTGGTAATCCGATCTAAAACTAGTTCTGTGATGTAGCCCTTTTTAGGGATTTTAGCAAATATACCTTTTATAAAAGATTTTAGGTTTTTTATTTTATTGTCTGGTTTTAAAACTTTATACATTTGAAATATTGTTCTCGAAAAAAAAAACCATTTAACTTTCAATGATTTCAACTCCAAAATGTCCCTGTCTTCTTTATATTTAAATTTGGAAATGTTCATTTATCAACACTCTCTAGATAGCTAAAACCTTTGTTCTGCTTACAAGGAATCCAGGTCAAATATCCTAACAATCCTTCCTATCTCTTTTTGCTGCCATTTCATTTAATCTTTTATAGAGTACTTAGGAAACCTTCTCGTTGGAACTTTACCACGCTGAGCAAATGGGACGTGAATTATTTAAAATTCCCTCATCTTAATGTTCGTCTGGGCACCCGTATGGCTTATAATTTTTGAAAGCCGCGGAGGTAGTAACCAGAGAGTTTCCATCTGTTGTCAATCTAGTGGTATGAGAACGGTATTTGTTGTCGTTTTCTGTACTACTGGATTGAGAACTTAGTTTGTTTCTTAGCAGATGTCGCTACGATATCCCTGACATTTCTTTCTTTGCAAACTGGGAAGCCACAGATCGAGGTACCTGGTTGAATCGGAGAGAAGAGGATATGTGACTACTGACGATGGGGCAAAAAGCCCCGAAACCGCTATAGACTTTTCCTGCACTCTCCGATTTAACTAGTGTATAATGCTGCTGTATTTTCAGGTTGCAAAGAAATTGAAAATGTTTATACATTTTTATTTCATTTACTCTTTTGTGGAGTACTTAGGAAACCTTCTCGTTGGAACTTTACCAAGCTGAGCAGATGGGACGTGAATTATTTAAAATTCTCTCATCTTAATGTTCGTCTGGGCACCCGTATGGCTTATAATTTTTGAAAGTCGCGGAGGTAGTAACCAGGAAGTTTCCATCTGTTGTCAATCTAGTGGTATGAGAACGATACTTATTGTCGTTTTCTGTATTACTGGATTGAGAACTTAGTTTGTCACTTATATTTTGTTTATACCAACAGTGGAGAAACAGATAAACCGTTTTCCTTATATTTGCTAACTAAACAATATTGTTTATTCTGCGTATTTTATATCAAATACTAGCTTGAATTTTACATTTCACTCATATAAGTCAATAGCATTTTTAACACAACCAAAAAACCATATATGTGAATATAATTAATTCCTAGATTTTAATCTACATCTAGAGATAACAAATTGTTATAATAATTGTTGGTTATTCTTCCTTTTCTACAAGTCTATTTGATTTTTCTTCATTTGTGGATCATACATAACTGTATACATACTGTAACCCCAAATAAAATCAATCAAATAGAAGTTAAACATTTATATGTAGATAACTGTACATACATTGGCTCGCTGCTGACTACTACTAACAAAACAGTATAAGAAATTAAAAGACGAATTGACGTTAAGCAAGCACCACACTCTCGGCGAAGTTACTTCGGCAACGTTGACCGAAGTCCGAAGTTTACCCGTCACTACACACTACACACTCGTTCTACTTCGCGAGGAACACATTCACGCCGGGCGATAAGGACTTCGGTTGCTTTGACGATCGCAAAACCGCCACCGAATGGAAGTAGGCCGAAGCACAGCGAAGTCGCATAAGGTGCCTATTTGTTTTGCCAACATGTCTGTTCGTTAATTTCCATGTAGCCCTTCATGACCCAGCACCCATATTAAAGATAGTTTATTATCTTTGGTTTATTGGATCAACCTATGGATAAGTAGTGTGTCAATACAGTAGTGTAGCTCTCTATTCTCGGTCCATAGATCCCTAGCCGACAAGAGTATACGCTTAAAAACCAGAATAAATGCAAAGATTAATCCACAATTTTAACATAAAAGCAAAAGAATTTAATATATTTAATATTTAACTAGTTTAACTATCTTGGGCTATCAATATTGCGTCATCTGCGTAACAGAGTATTTTTACTTCTTTGTTTTCCATTCTGTATCCTCTTCATTTGATGATGCTTTTGATTATTTTATCCATGATTAAATTGAAGAGTGAGTATAGGACTCAACGAGTCTCCCTGTCTTATTCCGCTGCCTATGTGAATAAGTTCTGCAAAGGCTATAGCGGGATAAGATGGTCAAAAATGCCCCCGCACCGATCAGCCCCGCTACTTATGTTTTCGATAAAGGATATAAAATAATTATGCCCTCATGCAAATTTTTAGCTTTCCAGAGGTCCTAGAACGTCTTAAATTGAGAAAAGAAAAATGTTTAGGTATTATTTTTTTGTGAACGCAATTTTACTTTAAAAAATCTTAAAAAATTCAAGAGATTGTATCTTTTAGATACAAAACGAGATTTTTTCAGATTTATGCAATGAAAAATGAGCCCAGGAAAAATTTTTGAAATTTTCAAAAATTTTTTAGGTTATGATAGTATGATTTGGCCAACTTTTAGATAGTATTTTTTTGTGTACTTTTTGCTGTCTCGAGATGCATCTCGGGAGAGCAAATTTTAGGATTTAGGATCCTGACTACAATAACTGAAAAAAATTTAAAAGTGTGAATGTTGTCATAAAATTTGGTATGTAGGGTTATAATAATATTTGGAACAACTTTTCCAAATAACTTTTTTCGATATCTCTAACGCGAAGCAAATCGAATCGCATATCGAAAATTCACCCTGTTTGTGGATTCGCAGTAGGCCGCGTTTAAAATTTGAAGTTCAGTTGACTATTTTAAAAATTGTGAACCATCACCCTGTATGACTGTGCAAAATTTCAAATCTGTATATATTTTGATAGCCGAAACATAGGGGTGTCTTCATCTTAAATGCCACACACTGTATCTTACAAATTGGTAATTTATTGTAACTAATATAGTCGTATTTTTTATATATTCAAAATATACAAACAAAATACTGACCAATTCACTAATTTTATCATAAAAAGTTCAAATTGATTGCATTGAAGTATTGAACCAATAAATTAATGTCTAATAATTATAATATACAGAGTGAGTTTTATGTATGGAAACCCTCAATTATCTAGGAAACGGCTTGGACTATTTTTATAGATTGTGGTGGGTAGGGATTTTCTAACGTGGCCGATATTATAGAGATACTTACATTGTTGTCAGATCTTCCGTTTTTCTGAAAATCTAATTAACTTTCTTATTTCAAATGGAACACCCTATATATTTTTTGCGTTTTAAAGTCCTTAAGAAATACTGATTATTTCCCATGTTATATTCCCTATACCTAAAGGCCATAATTTCGGAGTTATTGCTACATTTATTTAAAAAAAACTTTTTAAACAAATTATAAAAATCAATTTTTTCGGCCCGGGTAGATATTATTTTACGTTCTTTGGACAATTGGGAACAAAAAAGTTCTCTTGTAATTTTTTTCTAAAGTTAATCGTTTTCGAGTTATAAATAATTTAAAACTGAAAAGAAATCGATAATGACGATTTTCACGGTTAAAAAACACAAATCAAAAATATTATTCTTGAAACTGCGAAGTACAGAAATTCAAGCTAAAGCCTTATTTTATCAGCTAACAATAAGTAATTTGAGCTTGTTTCAATCTAAAATATTGTTTTTTATTTGTTAATGCAGCCCGATCGCCCGTCTTCTCATATGCGCTTCATTAACAATTATTAAAAACCAATGTTTTAGAATAAAACGTGCAAAAAATTTTTATAGCGAGCCCCTGAAAGAAGGGTTTAGCTTAAATTTGGGTACTCCGCAGTTTCAAAAATAATATTTTTTATTTGTGTTTTGTACCTGAAAGTCGTCATTATTCGATGTTTTTCAGTTTTAAATTATTTATAACTAGAAAACGATTATTTTTAGAGAAAAATTACAAAAGACCTTTCTTGTTCTCAATGATCCAAAGAACGTAAAATAATGTCTACACGGGGTGAAAAAATTAATTTTTAAAATTTGTTTAATTTTTTTTTTAATAAATGTAGCAATAACTCCGAAATTATGGCATTTAGGTATAGAGAATATAACATGAAAAATAATCAGTATATCTTAAGGACTTCGAAACGTAAAAAATATACACGGTGTTCCATTTGAAATAAGAAAGTTCATTAGATTTCCAGAAAACAGGAAAATCTGACAACAATGTAATTATCACTGTAATATCGGCTGCATTAGAAAACCCCTACCCACCAAAACCTATAAAAATCGTGCAAGTTGTTTCCGAGATACTTGAGGGTTTCTATACATAAAACTGTATTGTATTATAATTATAATATTATATTAAAACGCATTAATTGTCTAATTGTTTCGTTTTGTATTTTGTCTGTCCTCTTTCTGTTTGCTATTTTCCTCAGGAACCTCATTTCCATAACTCTGGATTTTTGTCTCCCTGTCAATGTGCATGTCTCGCTGCTATACATGATTGTTAGTCTAACTACTGATTTAACGACTGCCGTTTTTACTTTCTCCGGTATCTCTTTTTTCCCCAAAAATGTTGTTTTCATAGCGTTAAATCAGCTTCCTGTTCGTCCCATTCTCTCGTTTATTTCCATGTCTTGTTTACCATCTGATTCGATTATTACTCCTAGGTATTTAAAATATTCCACTTGCTCTAGTTGTTTCCCGTCTAATTCTATTGCGTGTGTATTCCTCGTATTTGAAATTATCATTGTTTTTATTTTTTCTGTAACAAAAATCCAGAGTCAATGCTATGGAAATGAGGTTCCTGAGGAAAATAGCAAACAGAAAGAGGACAGACAAAATACGAAACGAAACAATTAGACAAAACCTAAAACTGGAACCAATCAATGAAAAAATAGTGGAGGGACAACTAAGATGGTTCGGGCACGTGTGTAGAATGTCGAACGAGAGGCTTACAAACCGAGTGTTCGAAACGAGAGTGCAGGGGAAAAACAAAAGAGGAAGACCAAGAGTTATGTGGGTAGATGAAATCAGGAAAGAGGTCGAGAAGAAGGGATTGACATTGGAAAGTGCAAGAAACCTAACGCAAGATCGGAAAGCATGGAGACTACAATGTCAAACTTAACTCCACCAGCCTTACACCTAAAGGTAGAAAGGCTTAGGACTAAGTAAGTAAGTAAGTTAAACGCATTAATTGGTTCAATACTTCAATGCAATCAATTTGAACTTTTTATGATAAAATTAGTGAATTAGTCAGTATTTTAATTGTATATTTTGAATCTATAAAAAAATACGACTATAATAGTTGTAATAAATTATCAAATTGATAAGATACAGTGTGTCGCATTTAAGATGAAGACCCCTATGTTTCGGCTATCAAAATATATACAGATTTGAAATTTTGCACAGTCATATGGTTCACAATTTTTAAAATAGTCAACTGAACTTTAAATTTTAAACGCTGCCTATTACGAATCCACAAATGGTGAATTTTCGATATGCCATTCGATTTTCTTCGCGTTAGAGATATCGAAAAAAGTTATTTGGAAGTTGTTCCAAATATTATTATAACGCCACATATTAAATTTTATGACAAAATTCACACTTTTAGTTTTTTTTCAGTTGTTGTAGTCAGGATCCTAAATCCTAAAATTGGCTGTCCCGAGATGCATCTCGAGACAGCAAAAACGGTTTATTCGATTTTTTCGTTCTTTCCGCTCAGATATTAAAAATTCTGCCTCTGTCATTCAAAAAAACGCCAAAAAGTATATAAAAAATACTATTTAAAAGTTAGCTAAATCATATTATCATAACCTAAAAATTTTTTGAAAATTTCAAAAAAATTTCCTAGGCTCATTTTTCATTACAAAAATCTGAAAAAAATCAGGTTGTTTTGTATTCAAAAGATACAACTTTTTGAATTTTTTTAGACTTTTTAAAGCAAAATTGCGCTCACAAAAAAATAAAACCTAAAAATTCTTCTTTTCTCGATTTAATGGGTTCTAAGACCTCTGGAAAGCTAAAAATTTGCATGAGGGCATAATTTTATATCCTTTATCGAAAACATAAGTAGCGGGGCTGATCGGTGCGGGGCCATTGTTGACCATCTTATCCCGCTATAGCCTTTCCCATCTATTCTGACTTCCATTTTGTTGTTTTGGTAGATGTTTTCAATGGTTTTTATTATATCTAGGAGAACTTCTCTATTATATAGAAAAAGGATTACATCTTTTAGTCTCACTCTGTCAAATGCTTTCTTCAAGTCAATCAGACATATAAATGCTGGTCTATTATATGAATTCTAGTGATTTCTTAGTAATTTCCTTTATGACGAATATTGCATGTGTACACGATCGTCCAGTATGAAAACCGTGTTGTTTATCTGCTAAACTTCCTCTGATTCATACGTTCTTGTAGAAGTTTAGTTGTACATTTTAGGGTAGTATTTAACAAGATGATACCTCCTTAGTTTTCTGACTTCTTTTTATCTCCTTATTTCTGGCTGCTCATTATAGTATAATAACGTTGAAAAGAAATGAGCTATTGCATTGGATCCAAGACAGCTATCGCTATGAAGGACTAACCTCCGCGGACGCCTTATTCCCTGTTCGGGACACGTACGCCATGACTACACACGCGGCATCGGCCCGTAACTACTGCGGCGAGGTTGAATAAAAAGCTGGATAATCGACTAATATTCCCGTTGTTTTTAAAGCTAATGGGAGGGATTAGGATTAGGATAAATTTCAACGTGTCTAGAAGAAAAATGTGGGCAGGTGACGAAAAAAAAACAAAGGAGTATATAATATAAGGGGAAATAAAGAGACAAACAAGCATAGTATTACATGGAATAACAAAAGAAAAAATAGAAGTAAATAGTAGGGGGACATATAAGACAATGGAAGAGAAGGGCACAAGAGAGATCTGAATGCAAGGACATAGCCAGACAGGCAAAGACCCATCCAGGGTTATGATGCCAAAAAAAGGAAAGATATATTTTTTGTCACAAATTTAACGAGGAATTCAAAAAATATTTTTGAAGTTATACTTCTTTAGGCGCGATTGGGAGTGAATTTTTATTTTACTGGGCGCATGCGCACACCGACAGTATGGTATTAGTCGTTATACGGGCTCTGATTGGGTGTTGAAATGATCTGTCAATAATTGTTCAATATGGAGGTTATCGGTAAACAAAAAGTTTGTACCTATATTATATTAGTTTTTAAAAAACCATACTGAAGTAAAAACTTCTTTTGTATATTGGTATAAAAAGTTTTATTAAAAAATACCAGTATTTATTTATTTATCGTATGGCATAGATACAACAAGAACACATAATTTAAAAAAAAAGTATATAAAACACTACATGAAGTATCACAAACGAACATCTAATGTATTAATATACTGTAAAACATTTTCGGTCGCATTCAGGAACTCATCGAAAACTCCAGGGTATCGCCTTCGGGGGCATTCCTCAATAATGTGGCGGATGGTCTGCCGTTGCGCACCACAATCACACTCAGGAGTAAGGGCCTTTCCCCATCTATGCAAGCTGTCAGCACATCTACCGGTCCCTGTCCTTATTCTGTTCAGCGCCGTCCATGTATTGCGGGGCAGTTCAAAGCCTGGCGGTTTCTGATCGATACAGGCCATTTGGTGTGATTCCTGTGGTGAGTCGCTCTCCCATTGTCTTCTCCAAGCGTTGGTGAGGTCGAAATGTTCCTGATGTAGGGAGGTGGCCCTTAACAATGGGGGATATCTGGAGCGCAGTCTTTTCATTTCGATATCAAGCTTATCATGGTGGATGGGTAGTTGATGGTTAGCCTCGATTTTTCGATATTCTCTGAGAAGAGAATGACTTCTTCTTAGTTTAGGCGGTGGAATGTGACTCAGAATGGGAAGCCAATAGTTCGGTGTTGGTCGAATTGTACCTGAGATCATTCGCATTGTCTGGTTTAATTGGGTGTCAATGATCTTCGTGTGTTTGCTATTGAGCCATACCGGCGAAGCATATTCAGCCGCCGAGTATACGAGTCCGAGAGCGGATGATCTGAGTACGGAGGCTGAGGACCCCCATGTGGTGCCACATAGCTTTTGGATTATATTATTTCGCGTCTTCAGTTTTTCTGCCGTTCTTTGTAGGTGTTCCTTAAAACTTAAGGTTCTGTCAAGAGTCACTCCAAGATATTTTGGTGTTGAGTTATGAGCGAGTAGTCTGTTTTCAAAGTGAACGGAGAGTTTTTTGTTGGCTTGGGCATTATTAAGATGGAAACAGCACACTTCAGTTTTCGTTGCATTGGGCCGTAGCCTCCATTTGCGAAAATATTCACCCATAACAGCAAGGTCATCCGTCAGTATTGTCTCTGTAACATTCATGTTATTATGTCTTGCTGCAATGGCCCAATCGTCAGCGTACCCAAATTTCTGCGAAGTTGTCCTAGGTAGGTCCGCGATGTATAAATTAAAGAGTAAGGGTGCCAAAACAGATCCCTGTGGCAGTCCATTGCTGAGCTTCATTTGGACACTTCTTAAGTTGCCCATTGTGACGTGAAAAGGTCTGTCGGTGAGCATGCTATCAATGAGTTTGGTTACCTTTTGGCACGGGATGGCACGGATCAGTTTGCAGATTAGTCCTTGTCTCCAGACGGTGTCGTATGCAGCTGATAGGTCAATGAAAGCAACGGATGTTTTTTGCTTTCTTTGAAAACCTGCTTCGATATGTGTTGTTAGGGATAGGATCTGATCTGTGCAGCTGCGGTTAGGTCTGAACCCTGCTTGCTCAATAGGTATCACCCCCAATATGGTGTTACTAATTCTGTTGTGGATTAAGCGTTCCAACAGTTTATAGACACAGCTCAGCAGTGCAATCGGTCGGTAGTTTTGGGGTTGATCATTTGCTTTTCCTGGTTTCAATATGGCTATAATGGAGGCCTTTTTAAGGAAATGGGGGATTTCTCCTGATTTTAATATATCTGTGTAGAAATCAGCCAGCCATTTCCTAGCATATTTGCCACAATGGAGTAAAAATTCTGGATACCAGAAAATACCAGTTTTATACCAATATACAAAAGAAGTTTTTACTTCAGTATGGTTTTTTAACTATGGTATACAGCCAGCTACGGGGACTTTCCCATTGATTTTATATTAGTTTTTATTGTCGGGAGAACAGAAATAAAATCAAATTTATAATTGTAGTGACTTTTTAAATAGTTTTGAAAAGCCACAGGTTTCAGTTGTATTGCAATAAAAAATTATCTTCATACCTATTTGGAAAATGTAAAAAGATAATGTACTTACCTATTAGTAAGCAATGCTTTTATTTACATAATCTGATTACGAACAAACTTTCTACAAATCTTCATCTAATATATCGTTTTCTTACTCTATATTTTGTTGTATTTTAATATTTTAATTCGACAAAAATCAAACTAATAATTTGATTAAATTCATAATATAAATAAACAAAATGTCAAAAAGTTTATGGTGTAAACGTTCAGTTGGTGTATATTCCCAGATGACATATACGCGAAGGTGGCGCAGTGGGAAATCGCTTTGACTTTCGATCGGTGGGATCGACGGGAAGCGGGTTCGAGCCCCAATGCAAGTTATTATTTTTAATTTTTTTATACATTTTATGATTGTAAGTATATTATTATATATTTTTTTTTTCAGAAAATACGTATTTAATTAAATTTTTTGGCGACAATTATTGTTCAGAAATCATTTCTTTGTGACATTTTTCAATGTGTTTGTGTGTGTTTTATTCTTTTATTTTTTTAATTTTTGGTATTGTTTTAATAAAAATTTTTGGAAAGTAGTAAGTATTAAAATTAGTTTAATATTTAAATTAAATATAAATAAACTGTTTAAAGTATATTGATTTCGTTGAAATCATATAATAGAAGTATAACTTCTTACGTGCGTACAAAGTACACACATTCATTTTTTTTTATTTGAAATATCTCAGTGGAGTACCAGTTTTATCTATAAAAAATTTCAGACTATTACCCGTAGGCGCGCCAATGGTGAATATAAAATTCTTACTTGTATGTCAAAAAATGCGCAATAACTACGTCTTAAATCCCATCAAATTTCATTTGCACACCTCAAGCGGTTTTAGAGCAATAAATAAATCGTCAGTTTGTAAGAAAACTTTTAACACCCCGTATCTCGGAAACAAATGAAAATCGAATAACAAAATTTAATTATTATTATTTTAGTTATTTTTAATTATTATTATGTATATTATACAGTGTTAAAGTTTGGTACGTTCCTCCCCACTCACCCTGTATATTTACAATTTGGTCCATTCTCTATGATACACTCATAATATGTAGATGTAATTGCATTAATCTCATTATAATTTTTTATTATTTCATAAGTTTTTTGCGTTGTTTCTAAGGATGGAATTTTTTTATAATGTTTTATATGCTGTTTTTCTGTTAAAATTATTGTAATTGCTTTATAATTTATTTATTTAGATATAATTTATTTATTTATTTTTTTTTTAATAAAACAAGTTTTGTTCTAAATTTATATTTATCAATGCTGCTTAATATTACTTGTTTTATAATCAGCATAATGTAAATTATTAACCCCACCCTGTATTTACACTTACACTGATTATTTTAGTATTTCACACACCATCAGATACAAACATTTTGAGCTAAAAGCTATCACATTATCTCTTAACATTGAAGGTTAAGGATTCAACCTACGCAAACTCACGTCAATGAAATAGAGTCCAATCAAAGGTTATGCAAAAAAAAGTCATAAAGTACACTAGCAATAAGGAAAACCCTCAGTTTACGAATTTTATCTCGGTAACTTTCTTTGAAGAAAATAGCGATAGTCAAATATCTTAAGCGGTCAAAGATAATATGTATATTAACAATACTCCAGGAAAATAAGCAAAAAATAGACCATGTTCGGGCTTCGGGACACTGAATTATCCAGGTATCTGACAACTTTTTTAGTTATTGTAAACCTGTAGAAAGAAAACCTACCTGCTTTCTGAATAGAGTTCCTGGCCGTTTTTTAATTATTAACAATTTAGTGCAAAAAACGCTAATTCAATGATTGAATAAACTTGGGGCTGGAGCTGGACTGTATTATTAAGGTGGTTCTCATTTTTGTGTTTCCAGTGGTTCAAATAGGTTTTATACTAATTTGAATGTGTACTAATCAACATGTATTGAAAAAATGCAAATTACAAAACTTTTATAATAATTCGTTGTTTCAATATTAAAATAACAAAATTAATCTAGGTACATAAAACATTAAGTAACTATGGCAACAATTTCAATTCTTCTTTCATATCTTCTTCTTTTAAACTAAGGTGGGCTAAAGGAAAACTGTACAATGATCAAAAATACTGATTTTTGAACGTTAAAATGTCAATTTGTTACTCTACAAACTGCAAAAAAAGTAAAAATCGTGATTTGTTAATAACTTTAATTAAATGTAACGTAGAACTTTAATATTTCATATAAGATTGGGTATTAGGGTACTTAACAAGCCTCATACAATTTGTTACCCATAAATTAATTAGTTTAGAAGTTATTCTATTTGATTATCCCAGAGACCTTTGTTTTGCAATAATATAAGAAAAAAAAAGTAATAAAGGTATGGCAATTCTGCGTATGCCAAATGGAAGTAGAAGAGTGATACTATCAAAATGTATTAAAAAAGATAAAAAAATATTTATCCCAATGCAGAATTTCTGAAATTTTATAGTTTATAAATATTTAGGATAATTTTAAAAATATTTCCCTAGAAAAACTCTTTTTATATTTAGCCCAGTAAATGAACGGGAAATCCGGCGATACCGTGTAATTTTCAGGAGCAACTCCGAATTGCATGAAAATTTGGATTTAGGTTCTACTTACCCTCCACTTCAAAGTGGAAATTGTGCCGTTGGTTGCTTTTACTTGGGGGGGGGGCAGTCATCCCTTCTCGGGGGTGAAAAAACATACGTTCAAGATAAGACCGTAAATGGATAAATTGACTGATTTTAAGCAACTTTTGTTCGATAGAGTTTTTTACGTAAGTCAATATTTTTCGAATTATTTGCCATTGAAAATGTTGATTTTTCGACAAAAAAACTACGTTTTCAGACGGTTTTTTGCAAATAACTCAAAAAGTAAATATTTTATCAAAAAAAATATCCTTAGCAAAAGTGTAGCTTATAAAAAACCAAAAAAATGGTGTATCAGTAAAGTCTATCAATCAAATAAAAACAAAATTGTAGCTCATGAAAAATACGTTCTTATTCGTCTAATTCCAAATCGAATATTTCAAGGTGAAATCACCGAAAAATTAAGCACTTTTCGGGAAAAATCCATTTAAACTTTTTTAAAGTGTTTATAAAAAGCTTTGTTTTAATTGTTAACAAAAGTTTTAGCATTAAAAATAAGCCAGTTACGCTCAAAATAAAGTTGGCCCTCTTTTTTTTGTAAAAAATCATGAAAATCTCGCCGTGTTTAGCTCCCCAAATGAAATTAATCGCTACCGCTTTACAAACAATTTACTTACCTATCTATTTTTTATATGATCTGTCAGTCTCACCGGTTTAAAGGTGTTTATTTTTGAAAGGGTTATAATTTAAGAAAGCTTGAATGGGTCACTAATCACGAGTGTATGCAAATTTTGAACAGCCATATCTTAACCAATTTTTGTCTTACAGAGAAACAAAATGAAACTAGCATATTTATAATAGCAAAACCTACATTTTTTTACTTTTTAAGATTTTTCTTATCACTAATACTTTTTAAGTTATTTTGAAAAAATAAAATTTTTAAAAAATTTTTAGAAATTTTTTTTTACTATAAAACCAAATGTTTTCAAAAATAAGCACTTCAAACCAATTAAACTTACAGATCATATAAACAATACACATACAGTTAAAATAAATGGTAAAGCCAAACGATTAATTCCATTTAGGGTGCTAAATAGAGGGAGGTTTTCACGATTTTTTTTTACCAAAAAAAGGGGATAACTTTTTTTCAGTGTAATTCGCTTATTTTTGATGCTGTAAACTTTTGTAAAAAACAAATAATAAGCTTTTTTTCGATGCTTTAAAAATGTTAATAAGGTTTTTCCGAAAAATGCTTCTTTCTTCGGTGATTTCGCGTTGAATTATTCGATTTGGAATTAGACGAATAAGAACATATTTTTCATGAGCTACAACTTTGCTTCTGCTCAATTTGTAGACTTTACCGGTGCACCATTTTTTTCGTTTTTTTATAGGCTACACTTTTGCTAAAAACATTTATTTCGATAAAATATCTACTTTTTGAGTTATTTGGGAAAAACGGTCTGAAAACGTAGTTTTTTTGTCGAAAAATCAATATTTTAAATCGCGAATAACTCGAAAAGGTGCTTAAAATAAGTCAATTTATCCATTTCCGGCCTTATTTTAAACACGCGTTTTTCACCCCCGAGAAGGGGTAAATGTCACCCCTTCAAGTAAAAGCAACCAACGGCACAAATTCAACTTTGAAGTGGAGGGTAAGTAGAACCTAAATCCAAATTTTTATGCAATTCGGAGTTGCCCCTGGAAATTACACTCCAAAACGGTCATTTATTGGGCTAATTCGAAAAGCTGGTAATATTTTACAAGAATTTTCAAAAATGTAGTTGAAATGACTAATCGTGTTAAGTGAAGGGAGAGCCTACAAATCCACGAGTTCAAGAATTAAATAAAATTATTATCATTTTCTACATATATCTCAGGATCTACTTAATGGAGTTTGATCTTTCTTTTTTAACTGTATGTACTGTTTGTGTACATTACAAATATGCAATTTGTCTAGACATTTATTAATTAATACACAGTCTAAGTTTAAACAGTTTTTGAAAAAATAATTTTTTCCAAAAAATCTATTTATTTAATCATCCTATCATTATTAATCATATAAAAAGTTAAATGTTACATTAATCATTTATTTATTAAATGTACTTTAACCTATTCTATGATTATTAATGGTGCTATGAATAAAAAATTGATTTTTGGCAGAAATTATTTGTTCAAAAATTGTTTAAACAAATTAGACTGTTATTTATAAATTAAATAAAAATTAAATGACAAATTAAATACAAATTAAAAAAATAAAGATCAAATTCCCTTGAGTAGTTCCAGAGATATAGAAAATTTTACTAGTTTGAAATTGTTTGTTTCGTATTTGAACTCGGTGGATTGAAGGATTGATTGAAGGTACAATGTTTGTGCAAATTTTTTGAAAAAAAATAAAAATCCCATTCTTTAAAATGGCATTAATTAAGTTCCTTAATTATTATCAACAAATTAGATGAGAATTAGAAAAAAAATATGGCCAACTTTCGCCCAAATTGCCCTGTCCTAAGCCAAAAAATGTAATCAAAAATTCATGTTCAAATGCCAGGTTTGCGAATGTGTAATATGTATGTAGTTATTTTCTAGGGGCGTATGTTTGCAAAAAAGCCGCAACAAAAAATAGAGTAATATCAATTTTTATTTAGGAGTGAAAATACACAAATTAATACGTTCTTTGACAAAGTTGTCAAAACCAAAGTTTAATAAAACTGGTTACCATGACGACGATATTGGTTTCCATGATGACGATTCAAAACCATTTTTATGGTCTACTGATTTGACTTTTGAATACGTCAAAATAATTCTATTTCAACGAATTATCAGTAGTAATTGCACAAGAGCTCTAAAATTCTATATTAATTTTAGAGATCGAGTTCAATTTGTTGCGGTTATTTCATGAATAAAACTGTTCAAAACCAAAATTGTATTGTAATTTATTTATGTAAGTACAAGTTAGTAAAATTAAACACACAGTTGTTATAAATATTTTACGGTTGAAAGTCATAACTTTTATAATTTTTAAAACATTAATTGTCATTAATGTCACTGAATGTATTTTTTCGTAGCAACGAAGGGCATCTGACGTAATATACTTGACGACGGGCAATTATCAAAAATTATCAATTTAATTTAGATTTCTGTAGCGTTCTATAGGTCAGGATCTCCTATGAATGAGATAATCGCGTTAATTTCATTAAAACATGAACACAATAAAATAAATTTGAAATAAATTATTAGTAAATAATATCCAAATATTAGTTTATTGCAACTTTCGGAAACGAAATGCGTGCGGAAAAGTGGCTGTTTTAGCACGACCGTAGAAATAGTATATTGTGCAACAAGTGCAGAGAGGTACTAATTTCTCACGAGTTTGAAAAGTTGCGGTATGAGCGCAAGCGAGTGCCGCAATTCAAACGAGTGAGAAATTACCTTTCTGCAGGTGTTACACACTATACTTTTTCTACAACCATAGTTTTTGCTAAAAATAAAAATCACAATTTCCAAACGAAGATTTATTATAATAATAAATTATAAATTTTGAACTCTAGTTAATTAATACTAATCAATTTAAATTCCTTATACCTAAACAAATTATACAGAAATAAGTGAAAAGATGAAAGCACTGCCCTAATTTGTTTGAATTTAAACTATTTTTTCTACAACCGTGTTAAAAATGCAATTTTTAGCACTCCATAGGAGCGTTAAAAATGCTACTTTAAAGCACAAGTGCTTTAAAATTTTTAAAGCACCTCAGTTAAATTGTCAAATTGTGAAAAATCAAAATTTTTATATTTCATTAATTAACATTAATATTAATAGTACAACTTGCGCAATTTGAAAAAGGTGGTTTAAAAGGTTTTTTAAAATTTAATTTAAACTGTATTATTGCATTTTTAACACGTTTGTAGAAAAAACAAGTTTATGTAACTGTATAATATTTTCGCTAAGAATTTTTAGACATTCCCTTCGAGTGTAGACAACCAGTTCTACCTTTTACGGGTCATACGTTTCATGGTTTCAGCAATTAACAAAAATATTATATTTTATAAATTTATAACGTTTGTAGAAAAAATATTGTATGATATACTTGTTAAAAAGTACATTTTTAAGGCACTACAGTCAAACCTGCTTATTAGAATACCTCTTAAAGGAATATCCTGGTTTAAGGAATAAAAATTTGAGGTCCCGAAACGTTTCTACTAGCGACCAATGATCGGTTATTAGAATATCCCGGTTATAGGAATAATTTTGATTGGCACGAAGGCTATTCCAATAAGCGGGTTCGACTGTATATGTATAAATCTATTAGATTTATACTATCCTGTCAAAAATCAGCTGCCGCTTCAACAAGCAAACATTTACCGATGCCGATGACCGTTACTAAGGAGTATGAAGGAAGAGGTAGAACTATTGGCTGCTTTCACCACCTCAAAAAATCTGTGATCATCCGCGAATCCGCGATTAATTTGCACAATGCCACCAGTTGTACGTTCAATATAAACATTGTAAATAATAAATAGATATAATTAATATTACCTATTTTGTATTTGATAATAATAAAATTGTTAAAAAGTTGACTTTATATTAAACTTACCTAATATTTAGTAATTTTGAGTTATAAGTTATCTTCGAACTGAGACATATGCGAAGCAATTGCGAAGTAATGCGGAAATGTAATGCGGAAAAGTAAAACTTTCCAAACTAAAACGCATGCGGAAAAGTAGACTTTTTTGCTCGCTCGTAGAAAAAAATGTTTTATCTATTCTATCTCATATTATGGTAGGGGAGCAAAGTATGCTAAATGTGCAGTCATTCGAGCGCTTTGAGGACCTATTGGGTTGTGAAGAGTAGGTACTAAAACCAAAAAGAGTTAAGTAAAGTTTTCCATTTTAGTGGGGGTCCATTTTAATTTAATTTTCCATTTCCTACAATCGTTTTTTTAGATTACCTATAGCGCCATCTATCCATAATTCGAAAAAATGTCTCGAATACAAGTTAATTTATTTTTACGTAAGGAATCCAAATCTGCAATAAAAAATGGGGGCCTTCATTTAAGATTTTAAAGTAAACCCCCACCCCATCTCCGTGGGGGGTCGTGTTTGGTGCCATTCGATAGCTTTTTCAAAAATATTGAATAAGTTTATTTTTCAGTTTTTCAATCTGATGTTCATTTCGCGAAATATCGCGGGATTCGTATTTAAAATAATAAATTTATCCCCCATCCCTCTCCGTGAGAAGTCGTGTTTGGTATCATTCGATAGATTTTTGAAAAATATTGGGTACGTATTTTTAGTTTTTCGATCTGTCATTTATTTCGCAAAATATTCGCTTTTTTCTTGTGAAACTTTGGGATTCCATTTCCTTATGGCCCGCTCAAATCGTCAAACAAATAAAAAAACTGTAACTTTATGAATTCATTTCTATTCTACAATTTTTAGACCTTTGACATTTAAAAATCCTAACTGCTTTCAAACCACAAAACTGTCAAAAATTTTGTTGTAAGTCATTGCTCATATTATCACCATGACAACGCGAAAGGTAAGGATATTTGATTATATTATGAAAGTGTGCTGAAACTGTTTCATAAATAACTATTTTCTATGGATAATATTTTTAAAGTTATTCTAAATGGTTATAAACTACAAAATTTTAAAAATTTGGCATTGGGATTTTTGACTATAATAAGTACCTAATTTTATCCTTTTTTAATACACGTTGATAGTATAAGTCTTCTACTTTCACTTGCCGTCTACAGAATTGCCCTATCTTCATTATTTTCTGTCTTATGTTATTGCAAAAATAGGTCACTGGGATAAACAAATATAATAGCTTTTAAACTAATCAATATATCGGTCACAAATTCTAAGAGTTTGTTATGGTAGGGGAGCAAAGTATGCTAAATGTGCAGTCACTCGAGCGTTAAGGGGACCTATTGGGTTGTGAAGAGTAGATCCTAAAACCAAAAAAAGTTAAGTAAAGTTTTCCATTTTAGTGGGCGCTTGTCATTTTTTAATTTAATTTTTCATTTCCAACAATGGTTTTTTCCAATTATAACGCCATTTATCCATAATTCGAAAAAATGTTTCGAATAAAAGTTACTTATTTTTACGTAAGGAATCCAAATCTGCAATAAAAAATGGGGGCTCCTATTTAGGATTTTAAAGTAACCCCACACCCCACCTCCGTGGGGGGTCGTGTCTGGTGCCATTCGATAGATTTTTTAAAAATACTGAATAAGTTTATTTTACAGTTTTTCGATCTGATGTTCATTTCGCCAAATATCGCGGGATTCGTATTTAAAATATTAAATTTACCCCCCACCCCCCTCCGTGGGAAGTCATGTTTGGTATCATTCGATATATTTTTAAAAAATATTGAGCACATATTTTTTAGTTTTTCGATCTGTCATTCATTTCGCGAAATATTCGCTTTTTTATTGTGAAACTTTGGGACTCACCCATTTCCTTACGCCCGGCTCAAATCGTCAGATTTTTGAAATATACACTCTTTTGCATGTACTTAACTTACCTTATCTTAATCTGACAATTTTGAGTTTTTTTAAGGATAGATTTTTTTTTCGGGCCCCCCTTAACGAACCCCCCTGTGTTAAGAGCCAATATATGGTAGAGGTACATCTGCAGGGTACCAGGTTTCTCCCCATATGATAATCTGACGCGCTCGAGTAACTGCAAAAATCCCCGCTTGGGCTCCCCTACCATTAAGTACCCCAATACACAACTTTGGGTGAGGCACCAAAGTTCTATGTTAGTTTTAATAAAAGTTATTAACAAATAACGATTTTCACTTATTTTGCAGTTTGCGAAGCAACAAATTGACTTTTTAACTTTTAGAAACCGTCATTTTGAAGCTTTTTCAGTGTTCTAAAAAATAAAATTTTATAATTTTATATCAATCGCGTTTTTTGCACTAAATTATTAATAATTAAAAAAGGCTTCGAAATGTAGGCAGTAAACAGATAGGGGTTTTTCGTACATGTTTATAACAACTAAAAAAGTTGTAAAATAACTGGTTAATTTAATGTCCTGAGAAAATCCTTATTTTCCTGGACTACAAACATTGTAAATGCAATGAATGATACCTTAGGCTATAACTTACGGAAAAGCCTTCACCACTAACAGAATAAATCGAGATACCTTGGAATAGACCCTATCAGTCATTGCCAATAACATTATCTTCAAGGTAAAGTTCAATATTTGCTCTGTCAAAGGAAAATTAATACCCCTTTCAGTCATATAAAAAGATCCTTTCCCGGAAAATTCGCTATTACTGTGAAAGGTGTAGTTCAAGTTCGTGTGTGTTTGTGCACAGGTGTTTGTTTTAGCCTCTGCGTTTCAAATAAATAACGCTTTTTCAAAAATCACCCAGAAAAGCAAATTCTAAAAAATGAATTACTCAAAAATACAAAAATTTTTAATTTTGGTTTTTAATTGTTTTAAAAATAATTTTTATTCAAAAATAATAAAATTTATCTCTTTGTTTGTAATGTTGTCATAAATGGTAAACTAGATATTTTCACAATTTAGTTCATAATATACCTTTTGCCCACATTAAAAATATATTACCTCCCTGATGAGACGTTTTTTTTTATTCAGTAATGCATGTCGAGTCGGTTTTCTAATACGGAAAATGTTCGGGAGGGGTGCGTTTCATAAATATAAAGGTTTCTAAACTTTGATACGTCCGAAAACTGAAGTACCTTTAAAGTTTGTCGGACGATATTACCAGTAAATTGTAAATATTTTTATCAAACAATCCTGCAAAAAAAATCTTTATTTATGACACAATAGGGTGCCCGCATATGGCCCCCCATAAAACGCATCCTAAAAAGTCACATTATTTACCCTCCCAGCTGGTTTTTAAAACGTATTTATATACTTTGCTTGGTCTTTGTCACTATCTCCACAAATTTTGTAATCCATTTTAAACCTAGTTCTATGTTTCCTATGCACCTGGAATTTTCAGAATAGCTCAGAACTAGCTAACAATGCAATATTTCATTGCTATTATATGGATAAATCGATAAATCGATTTTTTTAATTTCAAAATATTTTAAAAGTGTGACTAATGCAATGACATGTAAATACCATTTTAAAGTACGTTAACGAATCGATAAGTGGTGGCTTGGTGGCAGAGTTGTAGACTGGAGATCGAGAGGTCCTGAGTTGGAAACCCGTCTGTTACGTATATTTTTTTATTTTTTTTAATAAATGATAAAAGTTAATATAATTAAAATTTCATATTTTATAAGTTAATTATTATATATAAATATTATATATGTTACAGTTCAAGTTGATTATCCAGTTGGAGTTGACTTTTCCTAGTTCGAGTCGACTCAAACGGCTGGTTTTAGTAAAATTTGATTATAAATATAAAATGAAGATTTTTATTCAACATTTACTAGTAAAAGTAGACTCCAACTAGTTAAAGTATACTCTTCCCAATGCCATTTAGTAAAAGTTGATTCACACAAACAACCGATTCTAGAAATTAAATGTTACTGTTATGTATATTCTGTTCAAATCGTGATATTTATAAACTTACTCAAAAAGAGGTCCTTATAACGAATCCACAGGGTGTCAGGTGGTACCGTAATCGAAAAATTGTTTAAACAATTTTTTTTAAACAAATTCACAAAAAAAATTCACTTTGGACATTTTTTTTACATCATTAATTTGGGTCATTCGGAGCAAAAGAGGTCTTTTGTGATTTTTCTGTAAAATTTATTGTTCTCGAGTTATACGCGATTTAAAATTTGAAAAATGCGAAAATGACCATTCTCAAGGCTTAATAACTCCGTTAAAAATTATTATTATGAAAGTCAGAAAGTCGCCAAATCAAATTTTAACGACCCCCCTACAAGGTACTGAAGAAATATTTGTCATTATTGTATTACTAAGCTGTTATTTTTAATTATTAACAATGAGCGCTAGGAGCGTATTGAGGCGGCTGTCAATGTGAGTGCGACTGAGATGCACCATTGGACGGTCGGAATGGAGGATCTTACTCGCACTTAAGGATCCCCCAAACCGACGCGAAAGTTTTGCGACGCGAATTTTCCGTAGCGGAACATTCGCAGGCGGAGCGGTAGCGGACAAGGGTTCTCCATATTGACGCGAAATCCGACGCGACTATTCGCCATACAAATGTGAACAAATTATATTTTTAAATCGGCCAACAGGTTTAGGAAATACAAGACATCAAAAATGACTAAATTTTTAAGTGGGCGTAATCTCTATGCACGCAAATTAATAATAATATTATGATATATAATGAAAACTTATCATTTTCTCCTAATTCTGACCCTACACTATTCCAGATTTTATCCTTTTTTCTTATATTTTTATAATCTTCGTCCGTTAAATCATATATTATAGGATATTGTTTAACAATTTCAATGAGTTTTTCTGTAACAACCATTTTAAAACACGCGAAACTACAACGGTAGCGGAAAAAACCGTGCATGCAGAGTTTCATGAAAGGAACGCTGTTCTGCCGCGACCGTTGCGGATTCCGCGCAAAGTGGTCTGAACACGTTCATAATCCGCCGTGCCTAACGATTCGCCGCGATTCCGCGTAGGTTGCGGTTGCGAAAGTTTCGCGTTGGTTTGGGGGATCCTTTACATTGACGGCCGCCTCAATACGCTTTTAGCGCTCATTGTTGATAATTAAAAATAACAGCTTAGTAATAAAATAATGACAAACATTTCTTCAGGATCTTGTAGGGGGGCCTTTAAACTTTGATTAGGTGACTTTCTGACTTTCATAATAATAGTTTTTAATCGAGTCATTAAGCCTTAGAAATGGATATTTCGCATTTTTCAAATTTTAAATCGCGTATAACTCGAAAACTGTCAATTTTAGAGAAAAATTACAAGAGACCTTTTTTGCTCCGAATGACTAAAATAATCTAAAAAAATTTGTCCGGAGTGAAATACTTAGTTATTTATAAAACAGTTCGTGAAGTATGCTTTTTGCGCACGCACGCGATGTTTAGAACACGATCGGGCCGAGTGCTATACATCGCCTAAGTGCGCAAAAAGTACTTCACGCACAGTTTCATACAATATTTTATCTACCAAAAAACAAATAAAAAAACTGCAACTCTTCGTCACTGGAATACATTCCTATTTTACAATTTTTTAGAACTTTGACATTTAAAAATTTAAATTTCTGTCAAACCACAAAACTGTCAAAACTTTTTTTGTAATTTATTGCTCACATGTCATCCCCATGACAAGGCGAAGGCTAAGGATATTTGATTATATGAAAGTGTGCTAAAAAACAGTGCGATAAAAAAAGTAAATCCCATTTAAAATACATTATTACTTCAGGCACATTTTAAACCCTTCATGTACTGCCATCTATATTTACAATTTTCACACAATAAAAACTTATACATAATATTATGAGGTAGACTAGATAAGAATTATTTTTGTGAATTTGGTTAACAAAAATTGGTTAAACAATTTTTCGACCGCGGTACCGCCTGACACTGTGTATTTGTTATAAGGATGTATTTGTTTGAGTAAGTTTGTGCAAAAAAATCGAATCAGAATAATTTACCTAACGATGGCAACGTTAACAGCCTGGACTAATGAGTAGTTGAAACGGTCAAATTAAAGAGACGCACACTCATCAAAAATGCACGTGAGATTATACTCGTATAAATTGTATAATCTACTTTTACTAACAAGAGTTAGGAAGAGTCAACTTCAACTAGTAAAAGTTGATTTAAATTTTTCAAATCCACTTTTACTGCTCGTTTCAATTGGAGTTGACTCGAACTAGGAAAAGTCAACTCTAACTGAGAATCAACTTGAACTGTAACATATATATGTTACAGTTCAAGTTGATTATCCAGTTGGAGTTGACTCCAACTAGTTGGAGTCGACTCTAACGGCTGGTTTCAGTAAAAGTTGATTATAAATATAAAATGAAGATTTATATTCAACATTTACTAGTAAAAGTAGACTCCAACTAGGAAAAGTATACTCTTCCCAATGCCATTTAGTAAAAGTTGATTCTGATTCACACAAACAGCCGATTCTAGAAATTAAATTAATGTTACTGAATATGTTCAAATTAGTCTAGACTGTGTCGTCGTCCCCGTTAGTGAAATTACTCCGATTCGAATTTTTTGCACAAACTTACTCAAAAAGAGGTCCTTATAACAAATCTACTGGGTGCCAGGCAGTACCTTGATCGATAAATTGTTTAAACAATTTTTTTAGACAAATTTACAAAAATAATTTTTTCACTTCGAACAATTTTTTTTTTAGATCATTTGAGTTATTCTGAGCAAAAAAAGGTATTTTTTGATTTTTCTCTAAAATTGATTGTTGTCGAGTTATACGCGATTTAAAATTTGAAAAATGCAAAAATAGCCATTTTCAAGGCTTAATAACTCGGTTAAAATCCCTTATTATGAAAGTCAGAAAGTGACCAAATCAAAGTTTATAGCCCCCTATACAAGATCCAGCAGAAATTTTTGTCACTATTTTATTACTAAGCTTTATCTTTAATTATTAACAATGAGCGCTAAGTGCGTATTAGGCGGCCGACAATGGTGAGTGCTAAAGAGATGCACCATTTGAGCCGTCCAATGGTGAATCTCACTCGCACTCACATTGACGGCCGCCAAAATACGCGCTTAGCGCTCATTGTTGATAATTAGAAATAATATCTCATTAATGAAATAATGACAAAAATTTCTTCAGGATCTTATAGTGGTAGCTTTAATCTTTGATTTTTTTTAGTTTCTGACTTTCATAATATACAGTGAGCACGTAAAGGTTGGAATAAATTCATTTTCTCGCGAATGGACGATTTTAGAAAGAAATCCCGAAACAGGTCAATTTTTATTTTTAAATTACGACTTTTTGGCATATATACCATACTAGTGACGTCACCCATCTGGGCGTGATGACGTCATCGATGATTTTTTTAAATGGGAATAGGGGTCTTGTGATAGCTCATTTGAAAGGTAATTCAATTCTCTATTCAATAATATACCTAATAACATAATTTTTTATACAGGTGTCCAATTTTTTTTATTTTTTTGATTAAATTTACTGACATAAAAAGAAGAATGCAAGTAATTTATTTAATTCAAAATACATTTTACTGCTCTTATAAAACAGAATAAAATGTTTATTTGAAAAATAATCATTGCTTTTCGCTTAAATTAAATGTTCAAACTGTCAAGAGGAAGGTGGGTGGCTGCTTTAATACTGAATTTAAGCAAAAAACAATATTTTTATTTGTCAAATACACATTATTTCCTGTTTTCTGATAGGAGTAAAAAGTATTATGAGTGAAATAAATTACACACATTCTTCTTTTTGTCAAAAAATTTAATTAAAAAAAAATATTTTTTGGACACCCTGTATAAATAATAATGTTAATGTTTATATTACTGAATAGAAAATTGAATTACCTTTTAAATGAGCTATCACGTGACCCCTATTCTCATTTAAAAAAACGTAGATGACGTCATCACGCCCAGACGGGTGACGTCACTAGTATGATATATATGCCAAAAAGGCGCAATATAAAAATAAAAATGGACCTGTTTCGGGATTTTTTTTCCAAAATCGTCAATTCTCGAGAAAATGAATTTATTCCAACCTTTACGTGCTCACTGTATAATATCGTATAACTTTTTGCTTTTCGGACAGTTCCGGTGCCAATTACATATTTAACCCTGTTTCAAGTAACTAATGTCGATGTACACTAGCCCAGGGGGCCCGACGGCTTAACGTGCTCTCCGAGGCACGGTGAGTGGGCTCGTGTCATTATTGGAAATGAAAATGGTTTGTCTTTGGCAGGGCTCGAACCCACGTGCACTGGCGTATGAGGCCAGCGATTATGCCGTTACTCCACGGCCGCTCGGTTAATATTTTCAAAGTTATATAAATTTGAAAAAAAAAATTAGTACTTAAATGGAGCGGCGGATAAAACGGAACGGCGGATAAATGAAGGGCGGATAACCGAGACTCTACTGTATATTCTGTTCTGTATGATCCGCAAGAAAAGCTTTAGAATGTTATTTAATAGACTTATAAGGCGGAAGTCTTGGCATAATTTGGCATTATTCTTTTTAGGTAGTGGTATGAAGACTGATTCAAGCCATGTTTTAGGGATAGTTCCTGTATTGTAAACATTATTAAATAGTCCAAGAAGAAGGTCTAAGTTTTCTCGTTGATTAACTTCAACAGCTCAGCTGGTTTTTCATCCTACAGATTTGTTGTTTTTTAGTTGACGTAAAACATATTTCAGTTCGGACTTCAGTATTGGAAGACCTTCATCGTTTTCGGTATTTAATGTAGGAGGTTCTCTGATGTGATAGAAGAGTTCCTTTATATAGTCTTCCCACATGTTTATTTGTTCTTCAGGGCTTGAAATCAGTTTGCCTTGATTAGATTATTTAGTCCTTGTAAATATGTCGTGCCTGTGAATTCTTGAGTTTCTTATACAGATGGAAGTCATCATGTTTTTTATATAAGTTTTCGATTTCTTCACATTGTTCTGTTATCCATTTTTTTTGCAATTTTTATTTTTTGTTTAATGGTTCTATTTAATGCTTTGTACATTGCTTTGTGCTGTTTGAATTTTCTTCTTTTATCCATTAAATCCAATATTTCCTCTGTCATCCATCTTTGCTTCCGTGGTTGCTGTTTTGTGAGCATTTCAGTTGCCGTTGCAAGGGCGAGTCGGATTTCCTCCCGAAGGCGAAAGTTAAGGATGTTTAATTATATGAAAGTGTGCTAAAAAACAATGCGAAAAATTAAAAGCCATTTAAAATACATTGTTACTTCAGACACACTTTAAGCCCTTCATGTACTGCTATCTATATTTACAATTTTCACACAATAAAACCTTTACTTACAAAATATGAGATAAAGTAGATAAAAATTATTTTTTTAAATTTAACAAAAATTGGTTAAACAATTTGTCGACCGCGGTACCGCGTGACACCCTGTGTATTTGTTATAAGGATTGTTATACGGATGTATTTCTTTGAGTAAGTTTGTGCAAAAAATCGAATCAGAATAATTAACCTAACGGGGACGACGTTACAGACTCTACTAATAAGTAGTTAAAACGGTCAAGACAAAGAAACGCACACTCATCAAAAATGCACTTGAGATTCTCGTATAATCAACATTTACTGAATCGATCCAGGAGGAGTCAACTCCAACTAGTACAAGGTGATTTATATGTTTAAAATCAACTTTTACTGCTCGTTTCAGTTGGAGTTGACTCCAACTAGTTGGAGTCGACTCTAACTGAGAATCAACTTGAACTGTAACATATATACCATTTTAAGGCCCGGTACTTTATGTCTCCGTTAACAGCCGGTTAGTTAACCGGGGTTTAATCGGGACAGAAATATATGCATAACATAGACATAAACGCAACTATACTTATTATTATATTCATAAATAATTATAATAATAATTATAATTGCTTTTATTACAACGCAAGAGGCCCTATGAGGTACTTTTCTGTCCCGATTAAACCCCGGTTATAGGTCTGGATCCCGCGTATGAAAAAAAAGTTGATTAATAGCAAGCTGAAAATTTGTTAATAGCTTAAGGGTGTCTAGTCGGATAAACTTTGATATATGGGAACATTGGAACAGGGGCAGTTTTAATTGTGGAACAGGTTAAAAATTTGGAACGGTCACACCACGAAAACGGCACATTTATTTTGTCCGACAGAAGAGACTTAAACTCTCCGAACAGAGATTAAGCTCTCATGCAAAAATCAGACTGCTATTTATTACCTGTTGTAATTCCTGTCATTTGACATATTCTACATGTTCCACTCATTAAAACGGCCTTTTGGTGATAAATAGCAGTCTGATTTTTGCATGAGAGTTTAATCTCTGTTCAAAGAGTTTAAGTCTGTTCTGTCGGACAAAATAAATGTGCCGTTTTCGTGGTGTGACCGTTCCAAATTTTTAACCCGTTCCACAATTAATACTGCCCCTGTTCCAGGGTTCCCATATATCAAAGTTTATCTGACTAGACACCCTTAAGCTATTAACAAATTTTCAGCTTGCTATTAATCAACTTTTTTTTCATACGTGGGATCCAGACCTATTAGCTAACCGAGGTTTAACCGGGACATAAAGTACCGGCCCTAAATATTTTCTTTGATTTATATCGTTTAAATCCGCTAGAGAAACTATGCCTCGAAAAAAGTCGATTACAAAATTCTTTTATCTACTCTATGCCATATTATGTATAAGGTTTTAGTTTGTGAAAACTGTCATTATAGATAGCAGTGCGTGAAGTGTTTAAAGTGTGCGTGAAGTAACAATGTATTTTTTCTACATCCGTGTTAAAATAGTATATTGTGCAACAAGTGCAGAAAGATACTAATTTCTCACGAGTTTGAAAAGTTGCGGTACGAGCGCAAGCGAGTGCCGCAATTCAAACGAGTGAGAAATTATCTTTCTGCACGTGTTTCACACTATACTTTTTCTACAAGCACAGTTTTTCCTAAAAATAAAAATCACAATTTCCAAACGACGGCGACGATTAATTATTATAATAGGTACCTATGTGATAAATTTTAAACTGTATTTAATTAATACCTACTAATCAATTTAAATTCCTTATACCTAAATAAATTACACAGAAATCAGTTAAAAAATTAATGCACTGCCTTAATTTGTTTAAATTTAAACAATTATTACACATTATTGACATTATATTTATGCAGTCACGGATTTACACAAAACCTACTTCATTCGACGTCTCTTGCACAGGTTGCTAAATCCTTATTGGTTATTTGATAATTATAAAATGTTTAATAAGAATAAAATTGTAAAATAAAACAGTTGTAACATCCATAATTTAGTTTCTATGCTATAGTTAAATATAATAATTGTCTTATAGGTTATATATTTGTCTAAAGTTTAACCACGGATGTAAACAGAATATAACGTTACTCAGAATGAGGTAGTCAACTGTGCAGAAAAGAACTTTGCGGCACAGAAACGTCACTTTGCGGCACAGAAACGTCACTTTTCTGCACACTAATGTCAAATATCTTATACTGTGAGAAAATATCAAGTTTGCTAACATAAAACCGTGCAGAAAAGTGCACTTTGAATAGTGGTTGTAGAAAAATGCAATTTTTAGCACTCCATACGAGCGTTAAAAACGCTACTTTAAGGCACTAGTGCTTTAAAAAAAATTTGGCACTGCAGTTCGTATTGACCGTAGGTATAGGAAATTTTGATGTAATGTCAAAAAAATATAAAAATGGAATGTCAGTCAAGTTCAAGTAAAAATTTTTCTAGATACTCTCCTGTAATTACGTTTGTAGAAAAAATATTGTATGATATGCGTGTTGTACATTTTTAAGGCACTCATGTGAATTGCAGAACTCGCTTCGCTCATTCTGCAAACTTTCACATGCGTGCCTTAAACGTGTACTTTTAACACTTATATCATAAATAACTATTTTCTACAACCGTGTTAAAATAGTTATTTATAAAACAGTTCGTGAAGTATATTTTTTGCGAACGCACGCGATTTTTAGAGCACGAGCGACAACGGAGCGAGTGCTGTAAATCGCGTAAGTTCGCCAAAAAATACTTCACGCACAGTTTCATACAATATTTTATCTACAATAAACAAATAAAAAAAGCTGTAACTCTTCGTCACTGGAATTCATTTCTATCCTACAATTTTTAGAACTTCGACATTTAAAAATTCTAACTACTTTCAAACCACAAAACTGTCAAAACTTTTGTTGTAATTCATTGCTCATATTGTCATCACCATGACAACGCGAAAGTTAAGGATTGTCACCATGGCAACTCGAAAGTTAAAAACAGTGCGAAAAAGTAAATCCCATTTAAAATACATTGTTACTTCACGCACTGCTATCTATAATGACAGTTTTCACAAACTAAAAACTTATACATAATATGACATAGAGTAGATAAATGCAATTTTTAGCATTCCATGCGAGCGTTAAAAATACTATTTTAAGGCACTAGTGCCTTAAAAATTTTAAGGCACTGCAGTTCGTATTGACCGTATAGGCAATTTTGATGTAATGTCAAAAAAATATACAAATGGAATGTCAGTCAAGTTCAAGTAAAAGTTTTTGTCCATATTGTCCTGTAATTACGTTTGTAGAAAAAATATTGTATGACATGCGTTTTAAAAAGTACATTTTTAAGGCATTCATGTGAATTGCAGAACTACTTCGCTCATTCTGCAAACTTTCACATGCGTGCCTTAAACGTGTACTTTTAACACTTATATCATAAATAACTATTAAAATGGGACTTACTTTTCGCACTGTTTTTGACACACTTTCATATAATCAAATATCCTTAACATTCGCGTTGTCACGGTGATGACATAATGAGCAATAAATTACGACAAAAGTTTTGACAGTTTTGTGGTTTGAAAGAAGTTGGAATTTTTAAATGTCAGTTCTAAAAATTGTAGAATAGAAATAAATTCCAGTGGTGACGAAAAGTTACAGTTTTTTTATTTGTTCATCATAGATAAAATATTATATGAAACTGTGCGTGAAGTACTTTTTCCGAACTTACGCGATGTATAGCACTCGCTTCGTTGTCGCTCGTGCTCTAAACATCGCGTGCGTTCGCAAAAACCATACTTCACGAACTGTTTCATAAATAATTATTTTCTACAACCGTGTTAAAAATACAATTTTTAGCACTCATACAAGCGTTAAAAATGCTACTTTTGAGTCACTAGTGCTTTAAAAATTTTAAGGCACTGCAGTTCGTATTGACCGTGTAGACAATTTTTGATGTAATATCAAAAAAATATAAAAATGGAATGTCAGTCAAGTTCAAGTAAAAATTTTTCTAGATACTCTCCTGTAATTACGTTTGTAGAAAAAATATTGTATGATATGCGTGTTGTACATTTTTAAGGCACTCATGTGAATTGCAGAACTCGCTTCGCTCATTCTGCAAACTTTCACATGCGTGCCTTAAACGTGTACTTTTAACACTTATATCATAAATAACTATTTTCTACAACCGTGTTAAAATAGTTATTTATAAAACAGTTCGTGAAGTATATTTTTTGCGAACGCACGCGATTTTTAGAGCACGAGCGACAACGGAGCGAGTGCTGTAAATCGCGTAAGTTCGCCAAAAAATACTTCACGCACAGTTTCATACAATATTTTATCTACAATAAACAAATAAAAAAAGCTGTAACTCTTCGTCACTGGAATTCATTTCTATCCTACAATTTTTAGAACTTCGACATTTAAAAATTCTAACTACTTTCAAACCACAAAACTGTCAAAACTTTTGTTGTAATTCATTGCTCATATTGTCATCACCATGACAACGCGAAAGTTAAGGATTGTCACCATGGCAACTCGAAAGTTAAAAACAGTGCGAAAAAGTAAATCCCATTTAAAATACATTGTTACTTCACGCACTGCTATCTATAATGACAGTTTTCACAAACTAAAAACTTATACATAATATGACATAGAGTAGATAAATGCAATTTTTAGCATTCCATGCGAGCGTTAAAAATACTATTTTAAGGCACTAGTGCCTTAAAAATTTTAAGGCACTGCAGTTCGTATTGACCGTATAGGCAATTTTGATGTAATGTCAAAAAAATATACAAATGGAATGTCAGTCAAGTTCAAGTAAAAGTTTTTGTCCATATTGTCCTGTAATTACGTTTGTAGAAAAAATATTGTATGACATGCGTTTTAAAAAGTACATTTTTAAGGCATTCATGTGAATTGCAGAACTACTTCGCTCATTCTGCAAACTTTCACATGCGTGCCTTAAACGTGTACTTTTAACACTTATATCATAAATAACTATTAAAATGGGACTTACTTTTCGCACTGTTTTTGACACACTTTCATATAATCAAATATCCTTAACATTCGCGTTGTCACGGTGATGACATAATGAGCAATAAATTACGACAAAAGTTTTGACAGTTTTGTGGTTTGAAAGAAGTTGGAATTTTTAAATGTCAGTTCTAAAAATTGTAGAATAGAAATAAATTCCAGTGGTGACGAAAAGTTACAGTTTTTTTATTTGTTCATCATAGATAAAATATTATATGAAACTGTGCGTGAAGTACTTTTTCCGAACTTACGCGATGTATAGCACTCGCTTCGTTGTCGCTCGTGCTCTAAACATCGCGTGCGTTCGCAAAAACCATACTTCACGAACTGTTTCATAAATAATTATTTTCTACAACCGTGTTAAAAATACAATTTTTAGCACTCATACAAGCGTTAAAAATGCTACTTTTGAGTCACTAGTGCTTTAAAAATTTTAAGGCACTGCAGTTCCTATTGACCGTGTAGACAATTTTTGATGTAATATCAAAAAAATATAAAAATGGAATGTCAGTTAAGTTCAAGTAAAAGTTTTTGTAGATATTGTCCTGTAATTACGTTTGTAGAAAAAATATTATATGATATGCGTGTTAAAAAGTACATTTTTAAGGCACTCATATGAATTGCAGAATGAGCGAAAGCGAGTTCTTTCACATGCGTGCCTTAAACGTGTACTTTTAACACTTATATCATAAATAACTTCTTCTTTAGTTTATTGGCCTCCACCTACTTGGGTATTTGGCCATATCATAAATAACTATTATGACATAGAAATTGAAACAACAAAATAGTTTATAATTTTATATTGGGTCCTATAAATAATGAAAACGTTTTATTATAAAAAGTTCTTTTTTATAAAAGTGTAACTATTTACAGAATTGTTTAATAAGAATATTTACAATTAACTGGTAATATTGTCCGACAAATTTTTAAGGGTACTTCAGTCGTCGGACGCACCAAAGTTTAGAAACCTCTATACATATTTTCGAAACGTCCCCCTCCCAAAAATTTTCCGTATTAGAAAAGTTGTCTGACTCGACGTGAACAACTGAATATATAAAAAATTCATGAGGGAGGTAGTAATTTTTTTAAGTGTGTGCCTAAGACCTATAAGTTTTGTTGTTTTAGTGGATAACTACTTGAATAGTTCTTGAAAAGCTCTGCATCATGTAAAACATAAGATACATCCAAGATATATCAAATATATGTATTTTAAATTTTATCAATCTTATACGAGGTATGTCAATAAATATGAATTTGGCTCAGGAGTAAGATAGTGTTATATTTCACAATATCGAGAATGTTTATTATGGTAGGGGAGCCCAAGCAGGGATTTTTGCAGTTAGTCGAGCGCGTCAGATTATCATATGGGGAGAAACCTAGTACCCTGCAAATGTACCTCTAACATATATATTGGTTCGTAACACAGAGAAGTTCGTTAAGGGGGACCCGAAAAAAAAATCTATCCTTAAAAATACTCGAAATTGTCAGATTAAGATAAGGTAAGTTAAGTACATGCAAAAGAGTGTATATTTAAAAAATTTGACGATTTGAGCGGGGCGTAAGGAAATGGGTGAGTCAAAAATTTCACAAAAAAAAAGCGAATATTTCGCGAATGAACGTCAGAATGAAAAGCTAAAAAATACGTCTTCAATATTTTTCAAAAAATCTATCGAATGGTACTAAACATGAACCCCCACGGAGAGAGGGCGGTAAATTTAAAATTTTAAATACAAACCCCGCGATATCTTGCAAAATGAACATCAGATCGAAAAACTGCAAAATGCACTTTCAAAATGTTTTTGAAAAATTTATTGAATGGTACTAAACACGACACCCCAGGGAGGTGGGGTGGGGGGTTACTTTAAAATCTTAAATGGGACCCCCAAATTTTTGTTACAGATTTGGATTCTTTACGTAAAAATAAGCAACTTTTATCCGAGACATTTTTTCGAATTATGGATAGATGGCGCTATAATCGGAAAAAACGATTGCTGGAAATGGAAAGTTTAATTAAAAAGTGGAAAGTCCCCACTAAAATGGAAAATTTTACTTCATTTTTTTGGTTTTAGGACCTAATAATCACAACCCAACAGGTCCCCATAACGCTCGAGTGACTGCAGATTTAGCATACTTTGCTCCCCTACCATTATTAAAGTCTGAAATTAAAAACCATCAGTACATCGTTCTATTTAAAAAAAAACATGATTTCAATTTTTTCTTAAAGTACCGATACTCAACACCATTTTTATTTATTACAAATAAGATAACTCTTCTGTTCCGATAAAAAATATAAGCAAATTTTGTCAAAACAAAATGCCTACAGTAAAAGTTTAATGAACATTGAAAATGTTGTTCTGAAGCTATTTTCTTGTGGCATTTTTATAATCAAGTATTTTCAAATGGGAAATAAGCCACAATTTTACCAAAAAATGATTTTATTAACGTTTCGACGCCCAAGTCGGGTGTCGTTGTCAAAATACAAAATAATACTAAAATAAACAAAAATGTTGTTGCTTAGTAAAAAATTCTTCTAATAATTTATTTAATCTGACCCAGTTATATCGGGAATTCAGACACGTATTATACATTTTAAAGTAGACGACTTTAAAATGATATTAACAATATTGATGAGTTGCGTTCCTGGGACGACTTTACTAAAAGATAGTTCATTCGATTACATGAAATCAACCCCAACCAACTCAATAATATCCGCCACAAAAAATCTTAGCATGTGATCTGTTTTTAAAAAGACAACCAAATGCAACGGTGGCAGTAAAATTCTAGCGCTAGAGATTCCATAGTAAATCACGAGGGAAATCCAGGAAAAAACCTCGTGATACTATCACGACATCTTTACTATCTTTTAGTAAAGTCGTCCCAGGAACGCAACTCATCAATATTGGCAATATCATTTTAAATTCGTCTACTTTAAAATTTATAATACGGGTCTGAATTGCCGATATAAATGAGTCAGATTAAATAAATTATTAAAAGAATTTTTTACTAAGCAACAACATTTTTATTTATTTTAGTATTATTTTGTATTTTGACAACGACACCCGACTTGGGCGTCGAAACGTTAATAAAATCATTTTTTGGTAAAATTGTGGCTTATTTCCCATTTGAAAATACTTGAACATTGAAAAGTTACTAACATGTCGATTCGCTAATCTGAGACACAACTGTCTACACTACAATCACAATAAAAATGCACTAGAAATAAACAAGCACGAGGAGCACTCCCAAATCATGATTTCGGAGTGGTCCTTGAACTATTGGTTTGTTTATTTCTACATAGTGCATCTTTATTGTGATGTAGTGTAGACAGTTGTGTCTCAGATTAGCGAATCGACTATCTGAAAGGAAGAGTTATCATATTTGTAATAAATAAAAATAAAAATTATGTTAGGTATCGGTAATTTAAGAATATTTTTATTAATTAGAAGGATGTAATTGCATATAGTTTTTAATTCCAAAACTCTTCATACTAACAATTTTCGATATTGTGAATTATAAAGGTACTGTACTCGTGAGCGAAGTTCATATTTCTTGACATACGTGGGTTAGACCATGCAGAGCTTCTTGTGAAGAATAACATTTTTTCGTAAAGTTAATAATAAAAAATTTCCCACATGATTCCATAGACTTGCATAGACACAAATATATGTATATATGTTACCGGCCAAACCCGATTTCAAGACAAACTAATTTGGCATAAGCCAAACTAGTCCTAAACGCGATAGGATAAAATAGTTTGGCCTTGGCCCGATTTTAGGACAAACTAGTTTGGCCTAGGCCAAACTAGTTTATCTTGATATTAATACTGATATTGCAGGACCCACTAACAATACGGCCTATTATAAACATTATAGTATGCCTACAAAGCCAAAATAAATAGACAAACTGAATAAAATAATCCATAATTGGAAAATAATCATTTTTATTAAAACGGTAACAATAAATCATCGTTAAAATTAATGGACAAATTGGTAATACAAACAATCATATTATAAAAAATAATAAGTGTTTTTTTTATAAAAGCAATACATTATAACTCAATTATAAAAATTATTATTTGTTTTTCCATGTAGTGCTTTGGTGACACTTAAAATTGCGGAGTATAATTGTCTTTTTGCACTTGCATCTGTTTGTGCAACAGTTTTTGTTTCAGCTGCATTTGACAAAACCTTGTCCAATCCAACTGAATCTCTCGTAGCTGCAACCCTTAGCGATATTTTAGAGATAATTTATCTAACTTTTTGGGGTATCAATGTCTCTAAAAGGTTCTTAATTGTTTTCAGATCAGAACTCGACATTTGCCTTGCCATTAAACTTTTTTAAAGGTAGTAGATATACTAATATAAAAGTAGTAGATAAAACTAAGGCACCGAAATATCGTTAAGGGTTGCAGCTACGAGGGATCAGAACAAGGATTTGTCAAATGTAGCTGCAGCAAAAACTGTTTCACAAACAGATGCAAGAGCCATGCAATGATAATCCGCAATTCTAAGTGTCACCAAAACACTCCATGTCATGGACACTCAAAAGCACGTTTTTATACTATGATTGTATTACCAATAATTGTCCATTAATTTTAATGATGAGTCATTATCTTTTACTAAAAATGATTATTTCCCAATTACTTAGTATTTTATTCAGTTTATCTATTTATTTTGATATTGTAGGTATATTATAAAGAGCTTACTAGTTTATCTTACAGTGTCTGTATTTATATCAGGATAAACTAGTTTGTCATAGGCCAAACTAGTTTATCCTATCGTGTTTAGGACAAACTAGTTTGGCCTAGGCCAAACTAGTTTGTCCTGAAATCGGGTTTGGCCGGTAACATATATAACGAAATTATTTTACAGTGCCCTCTCTCCTTCCTTGGTTTCCATTCTTTTGTATTTAAGGCATCATCCTCTACCAAGTTTCTTGCCTTCATAGCTCCATTAACTTCATCTCTCAAACTTCGACGTGGTCGATATCATTTCGTTCATTCTCATGGTATCCATTCCAATCTTTTTCAGGATCATCTATCGCCTGGAATTCTCTTAACATGCTCAAAACCAAGTTCATTGTCTTCTTTCAGTATCTTCTTGTATATTTCTGCCATATCCATTTCATTTCTTATGTGCTTATTTTGAATTCTCTCTCATTTAGATCTTCGACAACTCCTCCTGATAAAATCTATTTCGGTTTGCCTGACTTTGTTAATTCTACTTTGTATGTCATAATCTTCTTTTTTTATTAAAGAATTATATGTTTACTTAATTTTCTCTGCACTTTTTATAATTTATGTAAGTATCTAAAATTCTCAATCCTTTGTGTGTTTCTACACGCCTTTTTCTATTTATAATTCCCTTATAACCTTTTTCTAATTCAATTTTTGGTGTAAATATATTATCTGTAGTAGACCTATCTTTTCCTTCAAAATTCGAGAATAAATTATTCCTACCATTGACGTTACTGTTATGCCCCTGCTGTTCTTGGGGCCGGTTTTTTTTTGTAGATATGTGAAATATAAGACTGCCTCCTTCTCTAGAACATCCTCTCCGTTTAGGCATCTTTCGCGAAGTTTTTGGAGCATTTCTAGTAATCTTACTGGGCCAAACCGTACTAGTTCTGTATTTATTCCCCCGGGACCTGGAGATTTCCGCAGTATTGTTCCTTTTTGAATATTATGCTTATTCTCCAGAATATGTTCTTGCAGACCTGGATCCCGCGTACCAAAAAAAGTTGGTTAATAGCAAGCTGAAAATTTGTTAATAGGTTAAGGATGTCTAGTCGGACAAACTTTGATGTATGGGAACACTGGAACAGAAGAACTTTTAATTGTGGAACAGGTTAAAAATTTGGAACGTCAGACTATGAAAACGTTACATGTATTTTGTCGGATAGAACTTCCAATTGATTTGTTACCATTTCATTAAACTCTCATGCAAAACTCAGACTGGTGTTTATCACCAACTGGGCATTTTAATGAGTGGAACACGAAGAACATGTCAAACGACAGGAATCATGTTGGTTAGTAATAGCAGTCTGATTTTTACATGAGAGTTTAATGAAAGGGTAACAAATCAATTGGACGTTCTGTCCGACAAAATACATGGGACGTTTTCGTAATCTGATGTTCCAAGTTTTTAAACTGTTCCACAATTAAAACTTCCCCTATTCCATTGTTCCCGTACATCAAAGTTTGTCCGACTAGACACCGTTAAGCTATTAACAAATTTTCAGCTTGCTATTAATCAACTTTTTTTTGGTACGCGGGATCCAGACTCATTGGGTTTCTGTTAATATTTCTGTAAAAAGGTTCATGCACTATTTGTCAGACTCTACTTACTATCTTGCTTTCATCATTCGTCCTTATGCTTTTTAGTATATTCCAGACTTCACAGCTTTTAGTACCTCTAATGTGGTTGCCTATATAGTTACAGACTATACATATAGTTACTATACAGTGCGTCCATAAAGTAACGCATAAATTCATTATTTCGTAAACCGACGACTTAAACGAAAAATCCCGAAACAGGTCGATTTTTATTTTTAAATTATAATTTTTTGGCATATACGTCATACTAGTGACTTCATCCATCTGGGCTTGATGACGTGATCGGTGATTTTTTTAAATGAGAATATTGGTAATGTGATAGCTCATTTGAAAGGGTATTTAATTCTCTATTTACTAATATAAACAATAACATAATTATTTATACAGGGTTTTCAAAAAAAGTTTTTTAATTAAATTAATTGAGGCAGAAAGAAGAATGTACGTAATTTATTCAATTTAAAATACGTTTTACTTTTGTCAGAAAACAGGAAAAACATGTTTATTTGACCAATAAATATTGATTTTCGCTTAAATTCAATGCTAAAGCTGCCACCCACCTGCCTCTGGGCAATTGGAACATTTCGTTTAAGCGGAAATCAATGTTTATTTTTTAAATAAAACATTTTTATGTTTTCTGACAGCAGTAAAATGTATTTAAAATTAGACAAATTACATACATTCGTCTTGTCAATTCATTTAATTTAAAAAAATTGTTTTGGACACCCTGTATAAACAATTATGTTCATGTTTAGATTATTGAATAGAGAATTAAATATGCTTTCAAATGAGCTATTACGTGACCCCTATTCTCTTTTAAAAAAATCATCGATTACGTCATCACGCCCAGATGGATGACGTCACTAGTATGATATTTATGACAAAAAATCGTAATTTAAAAATAAAAATCGATCTGTTTCGGGATTTTTCCTTAAAGTCGCTGGTTTGCTAAATAATGAATTTATACGTTACTTTATGGACGCACTGTATAGTTCTTCTACAATTCGCTCGCATCTGTTTTGAATTAATTATTCGTATTTTTTTTTCTTTTGCGTAATCATTATTATTCAATGCATTTGTCCCACCAGAACGGTTTACCAGGCTTTTTATCTTTTTGTCTTTTCTTGTCAGGGCTTCTTCCGCTAATACAGGTTTTTATATGTCGATATTCTTCTTCGGTAGATCCGTTTTTTTTTACCTTTTATTCCAGCCTCTATGAATAAAGTAAAAGTATACTTTCATTATCTAGACCTAGACTATCCAAATTATATTTAACACTCTCGATGTTATCGTCCATATTTTCTCCTTTTCTGTTCTAATTTCATTTATAACAGAATAAAGGTTTCGAGTTGATTTGAGCTCTAATACAGGAGATGTATAAACAGCAAAATAATTAAAATAAAAACTACTTAAAAAAATAGAGTACAATGATGCCGAAATTATGCAGGAGCAACAGCGAGAGTGTAACTTTTGATGAAGCTATCATTTTAACAGGTATGTAGTTTGTAACTTATAATTTTCCTCACATTATTGTTGTCAAAAGAGCAGGATTCTTTTTCTTCTTCTTCTCGGTCATCTTATTACATTTTGTTAGTAGTACCTGACTTTGAAGTGGTTGATAAATTAATCTCAATCTCAAAAACTACCAATCCTGACGATAAGGATCAACAACAATATTTATCACCATTTTCTTCTTGTTTTCTAGACTGCCAGCTATCTCTTATATTCTTTGGTAGCCTTCCCGGGGCTACTTGCTAGCTGGTTTTCCTTCTAGCGCAATTCTTGGTAGTCTGTGCTTCTCTATCTCCTTTTCCTTTATCTTTACCAACCCTATCTCACTACATCTTGTACACCGCATTGTTGTCTTATAATGTTATTTCTTATTCTTCTTTTCCCTGGTATTTCTCTTAGTATCTTCATTCCGGTTCTAACGTAGCATACTGTTGGTTTTATTAGTGTCTTCTCGTGATTTTATTCCATAGGTCACTACGGGTCTGATATAGGTACCTATATTTTATAGATTTTAGCTTTGCTGTTCGTTCGCATATATGAGTTATTCCAGACAACCTCTCTTAAACATACAGATATGGCTGTGCCCTTATTTAGCTGTCCTCTTATTGGAGAAAGACTAAAATCAATTCTCTTATCACAGATTCCCCAAGAAAATTGCGGATGTATCCCAGGTAGGGGAACAAGACAACACGTTCTTTATATTCGTCAAATTGTATAAAAATCCCGAGAGTTTAATACACAAACATATTTATGCTATGTTGACTAAACATAAGATGGGATAAAATGAATCATATACTTAGAGAACGTCAGAACATGTAATATCTTTATTATAAGAACTGTAGGTAAATAATACAGCTAGTAAAAGAGTTTAACGCTCGCATTGGGAATTTTCCACTCATGTCTAATTTTCATTTTACCCTTGCTACAAAAAATACTAGCGTGCCAGATAGCTCAGAAGGCAGGATGTCTGACTTCCAATCAGAAGGCTGGGGATCGAATCCCAGCGCCGGCGAAAACGTCTATACTAAAATCACAATAAAGATCATCATCATCATCATTGGCTCGACAGCCCTTTCTGGGTCTTGGCCTGTTCCAGGATTCTTCTCCACTCTGATCTGTTTCGTGCTTTTTTTCTCCAGTTTTTTATTTTTAAGGTTTTTATATCATTTTCTATTTGTTCTAAATATCTCAGCTTCGGTCTTCCTCTTGTTCTTTTTCCTACTGGCATCTGTTTGAATATTTTGTTTGGTATTTCGCCTTCTTCCATTCTTTCTACATGTCCCATCCAACGCAGCCGTCCTATTTTAATGAATGTTATGATATCTGGATCCTGGTATATTTCGTATAGTTCAAAGTTGTACCTTCTTCGCCAAATTCCATTTTCTTTTGTGCCCTTATATATGTGTCGCAAGATTTTTCTTTCAAAGGTGGCTAGCAATGTTTCCTCTCTTTTAGTGAGTGTCCAGGTTTCTGAGCCGTATGTGAGTACCGGTCTTATTAGGGTTTTGTATATTTGGCATTTTGTTTTCCTTGCGACGTTGTCTGATCTTAGTTGCCGAATTAAGCCATGATAACTTTTATTGGCAATAAATATTCGCCTCTTCACTTCCTCTGTTACGTTATTATCAGATGTGACTAGGGATCCCAAGTATGTAAAGTTTTTTACCCCCTCAATGTTGTATTCTCCTATTGTTATATTTTGTGGCTGCCTTATTTCTGTGTTTTTACTTACCTGCATATATTTTGTTTTGTTCTGGTTGATTTTCAGGCCACTATTTGGTGCAGCTCGTTCTATTTGATTAAATGCCTCTATCATTTCTCTTCTTGATCTTGCGATTATGTCAACATCATCTGCAAATGCTAGTATTTGCACGCTTTTATTAATTATTGTTCCTCGAGTATTGACTGTTGTGTCCCTCATTATTTTCTCGAGTACAATGTTGAACAAGATGCATGATAGAGCGTCTCCCTGGCGTAGTCCCTTTTTCACATCTATTGTTTCCGTTAGTTCGTTTTGTATCCGGATTTTACTTTCTACTTTTAGAGATTCTTTTATCAGTTCTATTAGTTGTGTTGGTATATTAAATTCTTTCATTGCTTTTATTAAGAATTCTCGGTTTATATTGTCATATGCGCTTTCGAAGTCTATGAAGAGATGATGTGTGTCGATGTTATGTTCACTTGTTTTTTCAAGGATCTGTCGCAGAACAAATATCTGGTCTATTGTTGACTTCTGTCTACAGAAGCCACTTTGGTACCTGCCAACTATTTTTTCAGCGTGTGGTCTAAGTCTTTCATAAATGACGTTGGACATTATTTTGTATGCTGCATTCAGCAGCGTGATTCCACGGTAGTTTCCACATTCTAACTGATTCCCTTTTTTATGTAATGGTACAATAATACCATTATTCCACTCCGCTGGTAGCTGTTTATTTGACCATATCTTTGTTATCAATACATGTATTGTTTTCTGTAGTGCGTCTCCTCCTTCCTTCAGTAATTCCGATGCTACTTGATCCGATCCCGGTGATTTATTGTTCTTTAATTTGTCTACTGCTGTTCTAATCTCGGCTATTGTTGGTGGACTCTTTTCTCTGTTGTCTGCTTGGTCTAATGGTATATCAGGGTTCGTCTCACTCCCATCTCCTTCAAGCTTTTCCGTAAAATGTTCTGTCCATCTTCTTAGTATCTCTTGCTGTTCTGTCAATATATTACCTTCCTTATCTCTACACATCTTCGTTCTCGGTTTGAAGTCTTTTCTGCTTTTGTTCAGTTTCTGATAAAATTTTCTTGTCTCTGTCGATCTACTTAGTTCTTGCAGTTCCTGAAGTTCTTTGTTCATATATTCTCTCTCTCTTTTTTCTTCGGTGAGTTTTCTTTTCTTCTCTGCGTAGTTGTTTATATTCTTCCTCTGCTTGTCGGGTTCTGTGCCCCTGTTGCATCAGTAAATATGCTCTGTTTTTTCTGTCTGTTATAATCTGACATTCTTCGTCAAACCAGTCATTCGTTCTTGTTCTTCTTTCTTTACCTTCTATGCCTAACACTTCTTTAGCTGTCTCTTTTATGATTTCTCTGCACTCTTCCCACTCCTTATTTGGGTTTTCATGTTTTGGTCTGTTTTCTAGTTTGATGCTTATCTTTTCTTTATACTCTTTATTTTTGTTTGTTTCTTTGAGTCCTTCTACCTTGTATCGTTCATGTTTAGAGCCTCTTTCCTTTTTGATGTTTGAAATTCTAGCCCTTACTCTACTTTCGACCAGGTAGTGATCAGAATCCGCATTTGCCCCTCTTCTGGTGCGGACGTTTATTATATTCGATTGGTGTCTCGAGTCTACAATAACATGATCTATCATATTTACTGTCATTCCATCTGGGGACTTCCAGGTACCCTTGTGTATATCTTTGCGAGCGAAGTATGTGCTAGCAATCACCATGTTAAGTGATCTTGCTAGGTTTATTAACCTATTGCCATTGTCATTTGATTGCTCATGGAGACTGTGCCTACCTATTGTGGGTTGGAATTCCTGTTCTCTTCCAAATTTGGCGTTTAGGTCTCCATAGATTATTTTTATATCATTTTTTGGGCATGACTGATATGCGGACTCTAGTTCATCATAAAACTCTTCTTTAGTTTCATCTTCTTTTTCTTCTGTCGGGGCATGCGCATTAATTAGACTGTAATTAAAGAAACGTCCTTTAACTCTTAAAATGCACATTCTGGGGCTAATTGCTCTGAAATCTCTTATAGTATGTTTTACTCTCTTGTTTACTATGAATCCAGTGCCCAAGACGTGACCTTTAGGATCGCAGCTGTAGAAAATCGTGTGGCTTCTTTTTTCCATTATATTGTTTCCAATCCACCTCATTTCTTATATGGCAGTTATGTCTATTTTGTATCTATTTAGTTCATTTAAGAGATTTTGGAGAGCTCTCAATCTATACAAGGTTCGAATATTCCATGTCGCAACCCTCAAATCGTATTCCTTTTTCTTTTTCCTTTTTCTCGCACAGTCGTCGTCGTTTGATCAGTCCAGCTTTTCTTCCTTTCACATTAATAACTCGTAGTTTTTCTAGGAGGAGGTAGTTAACCTTCAGCCCAACCCCCTATTCATCGGAGGACCAGGACTCCCTTCTTCGTCAGCCCTGACCCCACCTTCCACTGAGGTTGGTTACCCAATCTCCAGTGGGGTTGCTCAGGTTACCGGTGTGTACCAGCTTGGAGGTGAAGATAGGAATTGAGTAGGAGAGGCTAAGTGATGCCAACAGGATACGACATCATGTATTGCGCTTCACTACCCCTTTACACACCTCACAATAAAGATGCACTAGAAATAAACAGATCTGAAGATCAGATCTAAAGATCTGAAGTTAGAGCTAAGAGTAAGGTTGGCTAGATGCTGCGTTTTCTCGACTTATGGAATCGAAGCTTAGACCTTGAATGCGGCATCAATGAAAAAACTGAAATCATTCGAGTTGTGGGTATATAGAAGAATTTTGAAAATATCATGAACAGTACACGTCACAAAAAAAGAGGTGCTGAGAAAGATGGATAAAGAAATGGAAGTCTTAAATACAATCAAAACTAGAAAATTGGAATATCTCGAACATAGTACACGTGAAGAGAGATACAACATGCTTCAACTCATTATGTAGGGAAAGATTCAAGGAAAAATAAGCATAGGGAGTTATACAGATGTACATCACATGAACTTTTAAGAGCAGCCGTCTCCAAAGTACGAATAGCTATGATGATTGCCGACCTCCTTCGCGGAGATGGTACGTGAAGAAGAAGAAATTAACAAAACAAGACACGTTGAATGTGACGAGGAGCACTCGTACACACAACGCATATACATTGTAAATCATGATTTTTAAGTGCTCCTTATAACATTCCACGTGTCTTGGTTCGTTTATTTCTGGTGCATCTTTATTGTGATTTTAGTATAGACATTTTTTAAAATGTCTACATGTCCCAGGTCGACTCATCCTGAATAAAATGAGTACCTTGGGTAAAATTAGGGGTAATAATAGGTGGTTGAAGCGTAGCACTGGCCCTGTTACCTTCCTTGTATACCGTAGGTCCTAGAGATAGCAGACTACCCTGTTATAATCCCAAAACCGCGTTAGCAGTGTAAAAGGGAGAATATTATTTATTACAAAAGATACTATTTTAGGTTATGGTAGATTCCACTACGAAGCCATAGCGGTCTGCAGTTTATCCATAATAATTGTTGGTTTCCAAAACGGCATTTCTTCGTACATTTTCCCACCCGCCCAGTGCGAACTTAATTTGACGTCTCTAGAGCTGGGGTTTCTCAACGTCTCCTTTCTGGTTGGAGGAACCGTCAGCTGTTTCCTTTGGGGCCTTATTGCTGACAACCATGGCAGGAAAAAAGTGTTGATATTTGCTCATATATGCAACGTCATCGTTACCATGGTTTCTGCTGTTAATCCGTATACTGCAACTCTGGTATCATGTAGATTTATCAATGGGTTTCTTATGGGAGCACCAGGTAAGCTTTAAATCCATAATATGTATAAAATTGAAACCAAATGCATATAGCATTAATAAAATATGTGGCATTTAAATCAATGTATAATAATTCTATGATAAAGTGATAATGACCAGACAAATAAAGGACGAACAAACTAGCCAACAGAGCCAACGGAAGACAAGTCCTGGTCTTCTTTAAATATTTGCTGTTTTGGTCTTTCTCAGTTCCATCTGTGATTCCTAAGTATTTAGTTCTCTTTTTCCATTCGATGGGTCTTTATTGCACTGTTAGCTGTTCTTCTTGGTTACCTCTTCTCTTTTTGAAGATACCTGCCTGTGTATTTTCTGGATTTATAGCTACATCTGGTTCCTGTATCCTGTGAACTGGTTGCCGTGCTCCTGTGAACTCGTTATCGTTGAATTCAGCTGTTATGTAATATGTTAGTCTGACGACTTCTAGTGTTGTGCTTTGAAGCCGAATTGTACTTCAGGAATTCTTCCTACTTTATCTTTCTCTTCTTGGAGTCTGTATTGGATGCCACTCTTTCTGCTATCTTGCTGACTGGTGGAAGGAAGTTAATTGGCCTGTAGTTCTGTGAGAAGATCTTGTTCTTTCCAGGCCTGTGCATCATGATTACATTGGCTTCCTTCCAACCTTTTGTAAATTGCCTACAATTCAGTACTTTATTTGTGGTGTTTGTTAGATATATATACAAGAGTTTTATTTGAGAGAAGAGATACTTCAGAGCCTTGTTTGTTATTTAGTCTGGTCCAGGTGCATCTCTTAGTGACATTTTTTTTGCTTAGCTCACTTATATCTCTTGGTGACGCGGAGGTAATTATTTTCTCTTGATCTTCGGGTATTTCTTCAGCATTTTACCTTCCTCCTTATTACGTCTGCTTTTTCTTCTAAGTCGTACCCGATTTCGTTTTTTTCCATGGAGTAGAAGGATAGGTTTCCTATCACTTCTTTGTATCCTTTGGAGCCTCCATATTTCTTACATGTACTGGACCCATTCTTCCATTTCTTCTAGATATTCGTCCCACTTTTGACTTTTATGTTGTATTAATGCCTGTTTGACTTGTCGTTCAAGTCGGTTCGACAAATACAATTCTTTGGCTTTTATAAATATCATGCAGAAATATTTTAATATGAAAGACATATGAATCAGTATTTTTTGAAAGGGTCTGTGACCAAATCTAAACTTTCGGGAAATTGAAAAAAAATTCATCAGCTTCATTAAAAGGGCGCATTAATATGGTATAGTTAGACCCAAACCCAGACATCAAAAGTGAAAGTTATCCTCCAACACCAAATTGTTCTATATGGTCCACATAATGTTCAGAAAAAAGTCACACCATTTTGAGCGTCGGGTTTGGGGGGGGGGGGAAAGGGGGAGAAATCTGCAAATTCGTAGTTTTGTAGGTTTTTCGTCAATATTTCTAAAACTAAGCGGTTTAGCATGAACAACCCTTTACACAAAATTGTTCTACATTAAATTTTAAATAAAAATGGCCCTATGTATAACCCTTCTAAAATGAACGGTTCCAAAGTTACGGAGGTAGATAGTATAGTATAATTGGTCCAAAAAAAGGCCTAACCCAGACATCCAAAGTAAAAGTTTTCCGTCAACACCAAATTGCTCTATATGGTCCACATATTGTTCAGTAAAAAGTTACACCATTTTGAGCGTCCGGTTTGGGGGGAGATGGGGGAGAAGTCGGTAAATTAGTAGTTTTTTACGTTTTTCGTCAATATTTCTAAAACTATGATTTAGCGTAAGGAATGTTCTATAGAAAAATATTCTACATAAAATTTAAAACAAAAAAGGTTTATACATAATTGTTATAAAATCAACGGTTCCAGAGCTACGGAGGGTGAACAGGGCCTATTTTACCACTAGGCCCGTGAGGCACCTGCCTCGGGCCCGCATTTAAATGGGGCCCGGAAAGATCACCAAAAAAATTTTTTTATTGCAATAACAAAATGAATTTTCAAAATTATTTCATTTTACGAACATGAAATGATAAATGATGACTCCAATGTTGATTTTAAAGCGACTTCACCTGTCACAAGTACATCTCTGTCATCTCCTATAGAAAACGACAATGTCAATAATAGCGCTGTAGGAGATTGGCCAAAACATTTAAATTTGGATTCTTAACAAGATCTTATAAATAATTGACCGAATCAATATACATATTGATAAAATTAGTGAATGTGTTACACAACCGGATAATTTTAAAACCAGACATTTGAAAAGTGCAATTTTTTATAAAATGAAAGCTAATGGGGAAAAGCGAGTGGTTAGTGTGCAGTCCTAAATGTAGCGGTGTTTATTATTAAATACGTTTATAAACTGATTTCCACGAAAATGATTGTTTTTCTAACTTTCGCTGGGTGTAATCACTGGAAAAATATCAATAGGACAGTTATTTAACATAAGCGAACTCCTGAACATATTTTATCAATTGGTACATTAGTCAAGAGAAGTAGTACAGCAGGAAAAATTGTAACATTAATGGAAAAAAGTTATTTAGAAGAAAAGGAACATTGGAGAAACGTTCTCCAACGAATAAAAGCAGCCATTAAATTTTTTTCCAAGAACGGTTTATCCTTTTATGGTTCAACGACCAAATTATTTACAAAAGGAAATGACATATGTATTAACAGTGTATCGCATTTAAGATAAACACTGCGCTATATTTTGGCTGTCAAAATAAATATAGATTTGAAAGTTTGCACAGTCATACAGTTGAATGTTCACATTTTTTAAGATAGCTGAAATTTAAATTTTAAACGCAGTCTACTGCGACTCCACAGAGTAAATTTTCGATATTTTACTTCGAGACACTTCGAGTTAGAGATATAGGAAAAAGTTATTTGAAAAAGATATTTCAAATGTTATTCTATCCCCACATACCAAATTTGATAATAAAATTCGCACTTTTAGTTTTTTCATTATTGGTAGTCAGGATCCTAAAACTTAAAATTGGCTGGCCCAAGATGCATCTCGGGACAGACGAATTTTAGGGTCCTGCCAACAAATATTGAAAAAGCTAAAATTGCGAATTTTGTCATGCAATTTGGTAGATATGTGGGGTTAGAATAAGATTTGGAACTACTTTTTCAAATAACTTTTTCCGATATCTCCAACGAGAAGCAAAATATAGAACATTTACTCTGTTTTTGGATTCGCAGTAGTAAGCCGCGAGTAAAATTTAAATTTCAGTTGAATATCTTGAAAAATGTGAACCTTCAACCTGTATGACTGTGCAAAACCTCAAATCTATATTTATTTTGATAGCCGATGCCGAAATATAGAACTGCCTTCATCTTAAATGCGACACACTGTATTAAAACAATTTTTAATTGTTTAAATATAAATTTTATTTATGGTTAATAAAAATTTAAATTTCTGGTGCAACTATATTTCTATTAAATAATTAATTCATTTAAAAAAGTTATTATTATTATTAAATCATGTTTAGGGGTCCGAAAATTGTATAGTGCCTCGGGCCTGATTTGAAGTAAAATAGGCTCTGAGGGTGAAAAGTGGAGGTTTTCGATACCTTTTATATTTACCGATTTCTCCACCCTCTCCCCCCCAAACCCGACGCTCAAAATGGTGTGACTTTTTTCTGGACATTATGTAGACCATATAGAACAATTTGGTGTTTTAGGATAACTTTCACTTTGGATGTCTGGGTTTTTGGTATAGTTATATCATAAATATTGCCCAAAAAATATAAAAAGTATCGAAAACCTCGATTTTCACCCTCCGTTACTCTGGAACCGGTGATTTAATAACAATTATGTATAGAACATTTCTTGTTTTAAATTTCATGTAGAACATTTTTGTACATAACATTGTTTACGCTAAAGCATAGTTTTAGAAATATTGACGAAAAACGTAAAAAAACTACTAATTTACCGGCTTTTCTCCCATCTCCCTCCCAAACCGGACGCTCAAAATGGTGTAACTTTTTACTAACAATATGTGGACTATACAGGGTGTCCCAGACTAATTTACCCACGCTATATCTCTTAAACGAATAGAGATTTTCGAATGGGACAAAAGGTGATATGTTCTACTTGTAATACACTTTAATATGGCGTACAAAAAAATCATCCCCTAAATAATCATCCCTTAGTTACAACCCCTAACTTTAATTTTTTTAATAGCACCCTGTATATTTTTTTATAGTTTTGGATGTGGTCTTCTATCGTCTATTCAACACATTTTTTGAAAATAAAATAGGTTCGTAAATAACCAAGAAAATATCAGTTTAGTTTTGTTAATTATGTGTCCCAGACTAATTTATCAAGGCTATATTTCATAAACGAATAGAGATTTTCGAATGGGACAAAAACTGATCTATTACATTTGTAATACACTTTATAACCCGGTCTATATAGACATTTCAAATAACAAAAATTGCCGGAGAGCCAAATTTTGGTGCAGAGCTAGGGTATACCATAACAAATAAAGTTTAAAAAGTCCCCATCGATCCCATGTGTGCGTCAAAAGTTATTCGGGGTCAAAGGTCAAAATTTGAGATTTTTTGGATTTTTTTCGAAAACGGTAAGTTTTATAAAAAAAACCTTAAACCAAAGTTGTAGACCTTAAAATTCTCTACAAAAATAGTCCTTACTATTTTTTTCCTAAGAGTTGCCATTCCTGAGATATCGCGATGCAAAGAGTCACATTATACATGATATGCACACGTTTCCACACCACCTGTGAGGAGCGTATTCGGCTCGTTTTTTTTACCGTGGTTTCCTCTGTAGGCCTACTCCACTAACTGCTTTGACAATTTTAGGATAATTTAAGGAAACAATACCGGTCAAGTTCTAGATATTACCTTATTATTGATGTTGATTATCGATATTGCTATTGATTATTAGGTTAACTATTGTTTTGATTTCTTTAGATATTTTAATCAGATTCATATTCTTGAAAGTCTACTTCAACAGAGTCTTCTTCGATTTCATCTTCTTCCTCTTCCTCTTGCTGGATGTTCAAAAATTGTTCAAATGTGACTGAGTCATTGGTCTCTTCATTAAAATCACAGGAGTCTTCCTCTGTTGTACTAAACTGGACATTTGAGCAAGACTGACCTTGGCAGTTGGTACACACTAGAGAACACAGCAACCCGACTTTTTTACATCCACATTTGGCACTATACAACCTTTTTTGCAATTGCAAAAAATAGTGTTAAGGAGTTTTGCTGGAGCAGGTGGGAGTAAGGTTTTAATCGGTTCCAGAGTATTATCTATTAATTTCCAACCCCAGTCTTCTGGATTCAGTTCATTGCCTAGCCATGTTTGAACTTGATAATATACTCGATACAAATGTTGAAAAGCAGATGCTGATGTTGGAGGAAGGTTCCAGGTTTTTCTGTAATAATAATTCTACTACCACACTTCAATTTCAATCGTATTTTTATAGTTCTGTCATCTAAAACTACATCTTGACAAACTTTCCTTAATTCATCCAACGAAAACTGGCAATCATCACTCGTTTCTATGAATTGAAACATTTTCTCCATCGCAGAGTTTACAGTTTCATCTTGTGGACGGCCAATTTTACGACCAGTATTAGGTTTTAAGAAAGATTTGTAACAACTGTCATGGTATTTTGCATCAGCAGCGACTAAATCATACTCAAAATTAATACGTTCAAGAACAGCCTTCGAAAAATCATCAGAACGATCTTTAGCAAATTTCAACAGGGATTCTTTGAATTTTAGGGTAGTCACGTTACGAATTATTTTTCGAAGATGCTGTGCTTTCTTTATCTCAGATTCTTTATTGGCTTCATTGCCACAAAATAAACAGTATTTTTTAAAACAAAAATGTGATTTATTTACTCGCGTTCTAGTATGAGGTGGACTTACTTTTGAAGTACTAGCCTGTTCCTCCTCACGTTGTCTTTTCACTGCAGCGATTGAAGTTTTCCGAATGTACGATTTTCTGCAATTCACGTGTATTGTAACGGATTTTTGAGTTCTTAAATACTCAATAAACTCATCACCTCTCTCGACACTAGCCTCGATTAAATTTGGCATTCCACGATCAACCACAACTGTTTTAGTTTCACTTAAAAGTTTATTGCAAATAAAGCAAAACTGAGACATTTTTAAAACTATAAAATTGTACAAATAACGGTAACGGTACTAAATGGTAGACGCTTGTAATGAGTACTTATATTCACTTGAACTGAACCTTTAGCACTAAAAGAAACAGATAATATTATGAACCAGACCTACGGACAATAGTGTAGCCATTGCCTATAATAGACAATCTGTTCTTTTTTAAACAATGGTATAGCCAAATGTTTTTCAAGGCCACGTGGATAGAGGAAATTCAGTTTGGGACTGATTACCTTTTGAAGAAATATTTTCAGAATAGTATAATATACTATATAAAAGAGACACAAATAGGCATTTATACTTGTCTTAAGGGCCAAGGGCTTATACGTGCATTTAATGTATAAAGTAACTTTTAAAATCGCCATATCTCAGGAATGGTAACTCTTAGGGAAAAAATTGTAACGACAATTTTTCTAGAGAATGTTAAGATATACAACTTTGGTTTGAGGTTTTTTTTTGATAAAACTTACCGTTTTCGAAAAAAATCCAAAAAATCTCAAATTTTGACCTTTGACCCCGAATAACTTTTGACGCACACATGGGATCGATGGGGACTTTTTAAACTTTATTTGTTATGGTAAACTCTAGCTCTCCACCAAAATTTGGCTCTCCGGCAATTTTTGTTATTTGCCAAGCATTTTGATGTCTAAGTTGACCGGATTATTAATATGGCGTAGAAAAAAATATCCCCTAAATATTCATCCCTTAGTTACAACCCCTAACTTTATTTTTTGTAAATAGCACCCTGTAAGTTAGGGATGAATACTTAGGGGATGAGTTTTTCCTACGCCATATGAAAGTGTATTACAAATGGAATAGATCAGTTTTTGTCAAATGCGCTCTATACGTTTAAGAAATATAGCCTGGATAAATTAGTCTGGGACACACAATTTAACAAAAATAAACTGATAGTTTCTAGGTTATTTACGAACCGATTTTATTTTCAAAAAATGTGTTGAATAGACGATAAAAGACCACATCCAAAACTATAAAGAAATATACAGGGTGCTATTAAAACAATTAAAGTTAGGGGTTGTAACTAAGGGATGATTATTTAAGGGATGCTTTTTTTGTACGCCATATTAAAGTGTATTACAAGTAGAATATATCACCTCTTGTCCCATTCGAAAATCTCCATTCGTTTAAGAGATATAGCGTGGGTAAATTAGTCTGGGACACCCTGTATAGAACATTTTGGTGTTGGAGGAAAACTTTTACTTTGGATGTTTGGGTTAGGCCTTTTTTTGGACCAGTTATACTACACTACCTCCGTAACTTTGGAACCATTCATTTTAGAAAGATTATGCATAGAGCCTTTTTTATTTCAAATTTAATGTAGAACAATTTTGTATAGAAGGTTGTTCATGCTAAACCGCATAGTTTTAGAAATATTGGCGAAAAACTTAAAAAACTACGAATTTACCGATTTCTCCCCCCTCTGCTCCCCAAACCCGACGCTCAAAATGGTGTGACTTTTTTCTGTACATTGTGTGGACCATATAGAACAATTTGGTGTTGAAGGATTACTCTCACTTTGGATGTCTGGGTTATGCCATCTTTTGGATCAACTATACTATACTACATGTGATTGCATCACATGCGGCCTTTTAAAACAAACCACATATTTCAAGCAAAGTTCTGGCATAGAAAGTAGCGTTGAACAGCTGCCCTTTTAAAACAAACTGATAGCTCCAATAATAATAAATAATAAATAAATAAATAATTATGGAGTTTATTCGTAGCAAATAAATTGTACATAACAAAATAAACTCAGTTTCTCACTGAAGTTGTAGGTACAACTTGTGCGTGAGAGTTGAATTTTGATTGTATTAAACACTAATTAATTTTAAAATTTACAAAAAGGAATCAAATAAATAAAGTCTTTTTCATTCATTGGTCTCCAAATTTGGGATCCTCTTCTTACTAATTTAGTTACTTTTAGATGTTGTTTATCGGACCTACGAAAATATCTCATAAAATTTAGGAAAGTATGGTAAAACATTTCCTATGGGACTCTTCTGGCGGGACTTCGTTTTCTAAGAGAATTATCATTACTTTTTGATGTTTTTATCCATTTTTACAATAATTTTTACAATTTAAGTACTTATATGTTACATTTCAAATAAGTCATTTTTGACAATACTGAACAATACAAAGACAATAATGAACCAAAAACTTCATTAAAATAAAAATGAAAAAAATGTTGATGACGCCCTTTAAAAAAACGATTCATATTTATGTTTGAGTTATTGCTGGAAAAATTTTACAGTTTCAATGGCTATTATAAGAGATAGTAAGTTGGAAACAAAAATTACTTTTAAAATAATATTTCCTATAGGTGCAAGTTCTAAGAGCAAGGAACTGCTTGAAAATAGCTGAATAGTCGTAGGAAAGCGTAATTTACTTACTTACTCCATGGCGTTACAACCCTTTGTGGATTTTAACCGACTCGACAACATGCCTCCACTCTTCTCTGTCTTGAGCAATCTTTATCCAATTCTCCACGCCCATAGCCTTCAGGTCTCCTATATTATCTAGACACCGGGGTCGAGAGCGTCCGCGTGGTATTCTTCCAGTTGGGACTTACCCATACCCATACCAGCCTTACTGTTCTTTGCTCAGAATGTCTACTGAAGTGTCCTGCCCATTTGAGTCTTCTGGACTTTATTTCTTTTATGATGTTGGCGTCTGGGTGCAGTTCTTCGAGCTCTTTGTTAGTTCTGATCCTATATTGTCCTGCTGCTTCATCAAGCATAGGCCCAAAGATCTTCCTTAGGATTTTTATTTCCCAAACGCCTAGTGTCTCTTCATTCGCGTTTGTTATCGTCCACGTTTCGCTTCCATACATCACTACGTGTCGTGTGATTGTTTTATATACTTGTATCTTTGTACGTGTTGTTAGTTGTTTCGATTTTATAGGGCTTTGTAGGGCATAAAGACATCTGTTTCCGGCTTATATCCTATTGTGTATTTCTTGTAATCCGTTATTGTCTTCAGTTATTGTTGTTCCGTAGCAAAGCTTAATTTGCTTTATGCAAAATGTTTTACAGTCTATAAACCTTTGAGAGTTCTTCTTCAGAGTTACAATTTGCATTTTTGCATATTTATATGCATACATTTAATTATATACTAATAATTATAATTTATTATAACTAATAACAATTTGTTACTAACTGTTTTCTTCCATTGCAGGTAGTTTAATGTACACCTATATTGCAGAATTCCAACCATCTACGCACCGCTTTAGAACAGTCTGTATTTTAGGACTGTTCTTCATTGGATCTTGGTTATTCCTCCCAGTCATAGCATATCTAATTCTACCAGTAAACATTAACTACAATTTTAAAAACATATTTATAATATCTCCATGGAGAGTTTTTCTTCTTCTAATTGCTATTCCTGAAATACTAGTATGTCTTTGGCTGACAAGGTTACCAGAAAGTCCTAAATTTTATATAGCCCGAGGAAATCATAAAAAAACACTGAAAATTTTAAAGAATATCTATTCTGCAAACTCAGGAAAGAGTCCGGAATTGTTCCCTGTTAAAACCATCATTTGCGAAGTTTACAATAATGTACAAAACAGTGAAGTCATGGTCAGCGGAAAGACTGCAAGGATTTTGAAGGAAGTGACGAATCAAATTAGAAAGTTGTTTCAGAAACCTTTTAATACAAAGATCTTTGTAATCAGCGCCATCATGTTCAGTAATATGTTTGGGTAAGTATTTTTTATCACTATTGTTTCTTTTTATCACGTATGTTTACTAAAGTACCCAGTAATAAACAATGAACTAACTAAACATAATGAAATAGTTAGGTAAAAATTACTAATGAAATAGTTAGGTCAATACTGACAAACTTTTCCTTTTATTTATTGATGTTAAAAACTGGCTACCGGTTTCGGGACTTATAATGTATGTCCCATCATCAGACCAGAATAAGAGGTCAAATTGTTTGTTGTTAAAACAAAATCAAAATATATCAGTTACAAGTAGACTAGGTAGCTAAGGTACGTGAATGCATTCAAAGTCATCATCTCCTCACGGTAGGACCACGTTCACTCAGATGTTAGGCAAGGGATTTTAGTCAGTTGTGTGTGTGCTTTTAAAAATTGAAAAAATTGTATCAACCTTCAGTGTAACCTCGATTATCCGTCTCTCCATTAACCGTCACCTCTGTTAACCGTCAGGGTCCGTACATAAGTTGTAATGAGTACATAAGAAACAATTTGAGTCATCAATTCAAGTCATTGAGTCAATTTTTTTTAGCACTGCGATAAGCCAAACGAAATTCACTGAAATATACAATGCGGTAAAACCATAAAATGAAGTTATGGCTGAATCAACTGTTTTGTTTTCGTTGCCTAAAGATGACATAAACGAATGGTTAATTTGTGATGAGGACGCAAACGGCTATCGATTGCTAACAGTTGATGAAATCGTTGAAATGGCAAAACAGAGGCTGACGAAACAGGTTCAGAAGCTGACACAAACTTGGAATTTGACGGTGGCGATGTCGATGATGCTTTTGCAACTGACAAAGATGCTAGAGAAGATGCATCGCACATGCAACTATTCATCGAGTGGTATTCTCGGCAAGAAGAATCCAATAAAGTAGATTGCACGATCTTACGCCGATTAAAAAATTCAGCCCTTATAAAATGTGAAGCATCAGTAAAGCAAACAAAGATTTCAGAATATTTTAAACCAAATTCGACAATATTAACACGAACACAAATTCCTCTTATATTATCAAACAAAACATACAAATAAAATTTGAGAGTTGTATTATCAATTTTTAACTTTTTTTAATGTTCTGTTAACCGTCTTTTCGATTATCCGTCATACCCTTGGTCCGGTGCCGTGACGGATAATCGAGGTTCTATTTTATTGTGTGGCAAAATGATACCATAATATATGTAGGTACTAGTTGATCTGGTTAGGTACTTCTATTCTGTGTTACAGGTGTTTTTGTCTGTACTTCTTCTAAATTCCAATGATGGAGTTTATTGATGTTTTTTTTATTCTTATTTTATGTTTGAATTGCTAATAAATAAGACATTTAAAGTATGTATATAACACGATGGACATTACAAACAAACATTGATTCTTACGAACACACTTTTTCCAAAAATTTTTATCAGGCGGCCATTGATGTTTTTCATTCCGGATGCCATCGATGATATTTTATATGGTTAACGTGTATTTATAACCTGATTTCGTTACGTTATGCACATATCCTAACATACATAATGTAACAAAATCAGGTTATACAATTTCCCAGAATTTTTTAAAATAATCTTTTTAAGAACAATTTCCGAAGTGTAAATCGAAACGTCAAACAGTAGTTAATTAAAAATGCAATTTTCATGACACCAATAATTATTATTGCTTAATCCCACATAAAAATAATACCTATGTACTTGTTTTAGTCAGCCAAATAAATACGGATGGCTGACTAAAACACATGGAGGACAATGCAGATCTAGAAGTTAGGTGGGCCATTCACGCTCTGATTTGTATTACCTCTAGTGGTACTACTTTGTGGTACCTCTAGTCGTACTACTACCATTCACGCTCCAACATTTTTTCTTTCTAGCCGCCAGCAAAGGTCTTACCTTTCAGCCACCCGTTTTCACGGTGGTGTACACTAAAAAATGTATCGAGTAAAGTCTATGCAAAATATAATTCGGAGGATTTGTGTTTTTAAAAATTGGGTACATGAGTGAGGTTTCATAATTAAGCATGCCATAAGTTTCGTTTCTCTAGCATTTGTCTAGGGCTGATATGAACTAATTAATTTTTACGACTCTTGTAATTTTTACGACTTTTTAAGATGTAGAGTAATTATATTCTATTTTAGAAAGAAATAAAAACTTTTTCTAAACTGGAGCTGGGATTTACTTTGTTGTGTGTGGGTGTATCGTGTATTTTTAATAGTCGCAATTTTTCGTGCCATTAAAATTTATTTTCTATTATTTATTTGCGAACCTAGGGATCTTTGCTCAGCGATGTATGTACCAGATTTTGTTTGGAGCTGACGTTGTAAGCAAATTGTATACACGGAGGAAATACTAGTTACAGTGCGGTCTCGTAGCAAATTTACCATTTTAATTGGGAATAAATCACAATGTTAGTTACAAATTAAATTTATTTGACGTTTCGACTTCTACTTCTGAAATCGTTATGAAAATGTTCCGAAGTGGAAGTCGAAACATCAAATAAATTTAATGTATAACTAATATCGTGGCTTATTCCCAATTCAAATAGTAAATTTGCATAAGATGCCAAATGAAAATAGTTTTAGGTTAATAAAAAACTGGTCTTTATTTACAGAAAGGAAAATGATTGGTCCCAACAAAAAGTAGATAATAAAGAATCGTGTATTTTAATAAGGGTAATTTTTGTGACAGTTTATTTTCTATTAAGTATTTGCAAACTAGGAATGTTTGCGTAAAGAAACTTGTAGACATCCCATACGTAATATACTGCGAGGCATAAGTTAGGGATATAGAAAATTTATGCTCATTTTCATAGTTGATTTTTTCGTGATTTAATTACCGGATCGCGCTATTTTTTTTACAATTTTAGATATTTCTTCAGTATTAACACAGTTGTGCAAAGATTTACTTAAACTTCTTTTTTGTACTTATACCGGGTGGAGAAAAAGAAATGTTTTTCTTATGTTAAGTTTGAAACACCCTGTAGGAAGAACGAGGTACGATAATGAGTATGCATCGGAATCGTATTATAGTCTTATGTTTTGTGAACATTTTGTTTTTTAATGTGCCTGATATCTTTAGAAACAAAGAAAATAGACGGTTTTGTAGTTTAACATGTGCTTTAACCGAAACAAAAGTTTAAGACACCCTTTAGGGAGGAAAAGGTAAAATGGTGGTTATGCATTGATACTATGTTGTTAGTTGTAGTCTCATCTTTTGTGAACCATTTATTTTTTAAATTTCTCTGATATCTTTAATAACAAAGAAACTAGACGGTTTTAAATATGTGTTTTAACTGACGACAGCGATACGTGAGGTGGTCATGTCTTATCATACTTCTAAGACGAAATTACTTCCTATATATAGTGCGAAAGAAAAAGAGTGTTCAAAGAAAAAGAATATGTGTAATGTACCTATCAATATTTAAAGAGCCTCCAGATAGACACCGAATCCGTATGACTTTCAGAGAAATTCCACCCCAAAACATAGAGCCTCCATTTAACAATCTCGTCTCTCTTATCTTGTGCTGTGCATACCGCTTAGCTGATCGACAAATACCTCTTATAGGTGTCGATAAGAACTGTTTACGTTATGTGTCTTTCTGTTTTTAAAGTTTTGTTAACTGTTATGTTTTAGTGTTAATTTAGTTTTGTTTCAGTTAAAATACATGTTAAGGAGTAAACCACCTATTTTCTTCGTTATTTTCTTTATCTTTAGAAAGCTAAAGATATCAGGGAGATTCAAAAAACAAAATGTTCACAAAACATAAGACTACAATTCGATTCCAAACTATATACAGATTTGTACCTCGTTCTCCCTACAGGGTGTTTCAAACTTAACATAAGAAAAACATTACTTTTCTTCCACCCGGTGTAAGTACAAAAAAGAAGTTTAATTAAATCTTTGCACAACTCTGTAAATACTAAAGAAAATCCGTTAATCCGTTCACGAAAAAATCAACTATGAAAATGAGCATACATTTTCTATATCCTTAACTTATGACTCTCAGTGTAGTGGAAATTTTTAATCCAACATCCAACATCGGCATTCACGCTCCAACTTTCTTAGTAATACCACTAGTAGTGGTATTACTACTGGTACAACTAACCCAACCGCCCCATTCACGGCTCTCTCTCTCTCTCTCTCTCTCTCTCTCTCTCTCTCTCTCTCTCTCTATCTCTCTCTTTCTCTCTTTCTCTCTCTCTTTCTCTCTCTTCGAGTCCGCTCTAGCACAAGAAGGCATCCATGTTGCACAAGGTTATCAGGCCTACTCCAAAAAGAAGAATAGACTGAAAATTATTTCAGTCAATTCATGTAGCCCCATTGAAGAGATCTGGAGAGATCTAAACGGCTGTATGAGGATGGTGGATCATCTCTAAATCTAAATGAAACAGCTGTTTTTAATTTTTAATTTTTAATTTAATAATGAAAATTATTTATTATTGAATCCAGGTTGCTCAGGATATAAAGAACTGTATGCAAAATATTACGTTAAATATTGTTCTGAAGCTATTATTATTGATAAAAGTTATATTTGTTAAAATCCCTATACAGGGCTTCATCACAGAACAGAACTAGTTTTCGATCGGATGACCGATCATCATCAGTGTTTTCGTGAATCTAACATGATAACCGCCAAAGTAAAAAATATTTGGGTAAAAACCCTTTACAATTAATCCGTCATAGGAACATGGAAATGAAATGTGAAATTAAACATGGATGTTTAAAATATCCAATGTTTCATGCTCTAGGTAGGTACCATTGAGCTCGAATCTTACTTGTTCACATCATGACTGTATGGTAGCAAGTGAAAACTAGTTCTGTTCTGTGATGTAGCCCTATATAGAGATTTTAACAAATATACCTTTTATAAAGGATTTTATGGTTTTTTGTAATAAATGGTATACAGCCAACTACAGGAAAAATTCTTTCCTCGTGAACTATTATTATTATGAATGTCAGACTGGTATTTTATTTGACAAATAATGACATGATTTCGAAGTCAGTTAAGTATGATATAATGTCCTAGGGCGTTATTTGGAAAAATAACGCCCTGTAGCATTAAATTTAAACTTAAATAATGGATTTCTACGGCTATTGCCGCCTCTCCATACCCAGCTTCCAATTTTTTCTATCGTAACACATATCTTCATCTAATTGCCTCGAATCCATTGCCTCCTGAATATTGTCCCTCCAGCCTCTCCGTAGTTGTCCTCTTTTTCTTCTCTCCGGTGGGACCCACTCTAATATTTTTCTCGGCCAGCAAGTCTCATTCATTCTTTTAACGTGACCGAACCATGTCAGCTGTCTCTTTTCAATATCGTCTATTATAGTTTTTTCCACCTTCATATGTTCTCTAATTGTTTCATTTCTTACATATTCTAATCTCGAAACCTGACAACCTCTCCTCAAAAAGTCCATTTCTGTACTAAGTAGCTTCTTTTTATTTCTTGCACTTATGTCCCAAACTTATGCACCGTAGATTGTAGCGCTCTTCATTATACTTTCATAAATTCTTCTCTTTGTTTCCTTCCTGATATCTTTGTCCCATAAAATTGAATTGAGGGATCTAGTGATGCTTCTACCTTTATTGATCCTATGTTGTATTCCATCTTCACTATTTCCTCGTTTGTTAAATATAGCTCCCAAATATTTGCATTGTTTCACACCAACAATATGTCCTTGTTCCAATGGTAGGTTTTCAATGTCTTCGTTTCCCACTATGAAGTATTCTGACTTGTCGATATTTATTACTAATTCTGCCTGTTGGTAATGTTCATTTAGCTTCCCTATCATATAGCTTAAGTCATCTTGAGCTTGGGCTATAACAACTTGGTCGTCCGCAAAGTATAATGTAAATAGGGAGTCATCTCCCACTTTCAGTCCCATCGGTTTTACCTCTGTAAGGATTGGTCAAGGTATATTTTAAAGAGATTGGGAGATAGACAACATCCTTGTCGGATGCCTTTTGAAGTATTAAATGCCTCAGTGAAATTTTTGCCGTTTTAAAATTTTATTAAATTTAAATAACTAGTTAAATACTGTCAAGTTGACAAATAACAACCTAAGTAAAACTATAGTTACCACAATTATGTTACGACTATTGCTGGTAAATGTACTTATTTGAAAACTAATTAAATCAAAATTCATTCAAATTTTTTGCATATAAAGAATAATTTAGTCGGACATTTAACGGTAAAGGCACCACGGGGTATTATATTATAGATAATAATGCTTTCGTTATATACACCATTGACCTCAAGCGTTATTATCCTATAATACCCTTGGTACCTTAATAACTATAATATTGTTCTAGTCCAGAGAAATAAGATTTTTCTCGTGACACATCCCCCTCCAGGCCCAAACCAAATTTTTTAAGTAGTATGGACATCTATAATAATAACCTATATGTTTCCTGCAGCCGATTTTGATGATATACATAGTTATAAACAAATGAAGATCAAAAAACGGTAAGTTTTCGCTTTTTCGTCTATACGCTCTGAGCTTTGCTGGTGGCGCTCCTAGCGGATTACTAATTCATCTTTCAGCGATAATTTTTAAATTTATTATTTAATTGTTATCGCTTAATATTTACAACGCAAAAAAGTAATTAAATTGTAATCGATTTTTTTAAGATTTTGCTAATCATTTTGACGTTCTATGGGACTTTTCATCGATTGTCATTTGTTTCGAGCTTCTGTCATATGTTGTATAATCTGTGTATAATATTAATATATACGGATTATACGAAATATGACAGAAGCTCGAAACAAATGCCTGTGAATGAAAAGCCCTATTAATAAAATATGAATTTCTTACTTCGGATACTTTCACAATTATCGTGTAGATGGCGCTAAGATTAGTATATTAAATTATAATTTTACATATTACGGAACATTAAAAAAACTTAAATTCAGTATTTAAAACGTAAGTATATTTAAGGTAAAAATATATACCACAGCTTTGACCAACTAATATTTTTTATAATTAATGTTTTTAATTTTAATTTTAAATTAATCACTTTGACATTTATGTCAAATTTCCGGTAAACGTTTACAGACTTGCCACTACTGGCGCTCGCGAATTTGTAAATATCCCCTCTACGTACGAGCTCACAGCGTATAACCAAAAAGTTAAACATTTTAAACAAATTTGAGAGTAAGAAACTCATAAATCGTCTAAAAAATTTCAATATGGCGTTCGCTGAATATGTCTATCCTTATTGGTTGCTTAGAAAATTGCAAAATAAATCATAAATTTTGAGTTTTTATAAATATTCATAACTTATGTAAAAATTAACTTAAAACCTTCTTACTACACGGATTGTTGAGACTTCTGGTGCTTAAATTATATTTTAAATTTCAAAGCAAATGGTCAAGCAGTTTAAAAGTTATTTAATTTGTTTATCCCAAATTCATTTTTTTTTGCAACACTGTAAGTCAAAAAATTATGAGGTTACAGTAAGACTTCTGACAGTTTATGGAAGAAGAACATTTATATTATTGACTTAATTAAAAAAAATGACAAAAATTAATTTTAAACAGTGTAAAATTATTTTGCAATAACACGTCGATTTTTTGCTTACTTATAAACAATTAGAATAACTTTTTAACCGTTACCCGTAGAAAAATTATTTTTTCATATTTGGAAAGACTGAATTTTTATACACATTTAGAAAGAAAAACAATTGTTCTAGGACAATTAGGGACGAAGTTAGCCCCCCTTTTTTAAGTCACATGTTTTTGCAAAATAATTTTGCAGTATTTAGAATTATTTTTTTCATTTTTTTAATTAAAATAATAATATAAATTTTCTTCTTTCATAAACTATCCAAAGTACTAATGTAACTTCATCATTTTCTGACTTATAGCGTTGCAAAAAAAATTAATTTGGGATAAACAAATTAAATACCTTTTAAACTATTTGACCAATTGCTTTGAAATTTAGGGTATGATTTAATCACCAGAAGTCTCAGCATTCCGTGTAATAAGAACGTTCTAAGTTAATTTTTACATAAGTTATGAATATTTATAAAATCTCAAAATTTATTATTTATTTTGTAATTTTCTAAGCAACCAATAAGGATAGACATATTCAGCGAACGCTATATTGAAGTCTTTTATACGATTTATGAGATTCTCATTCTCAAATTTGTTTAAAATACTTAACTTTTTGGTTATAGACGAAAATAGCGAAAATTTAGCGTTTTTTGATCTTCATTTGTTTATAACTATGTATATCATCAAAATCGGCTGCAGGAAACATATAGGTTATTAATTTAGATGTCCATACTAGTCAAAAAGTTTAGTTTCGGCCTGGAGGGGGTTGTGTCACCAACAGGATTTTTTCCTTATTTCTCTGAACTATTCTGAAGCTGTTCAAATGTGAATATTTGTATTTAATTAATAAATTATTATCCTTTGTTAATTGATACATTTATTTTGTTGTAGATTGTTCGGCTTAGGATTATGGCTACCAGAACTTTTTATAAAATTTGAGAAGTACCATCTTTTGCATCCAAACTCTTCAGTGACTATTGAAGAACTCTCTTCGTTACCAAAAGATAGGGAAAATTCTTGCCAACCATCTTTTGACCAATCAGTAATAATAAGCACGGTAGCAACTGGATCAACAGCGCTAATCTTCAACGGAATCTCCTGTTTAATCAGTACTAGAGTATCTTCACGGAATATTACTCTGGTGTTGACGTTCTTGGGAGGGATATCTGCAGCGTGTATCTATTTTTTGACTACCTCACTTCAGAATCTCATAGTTTCATGTATTTTTCAAGCTACAATGTTGACTGCTAATATGAGTATCACGAGCATAGCAGTTGAGCTTTTTCCCACTAGTATCGGTGGAATGGCAGTTTGTTTTGTGATATGTGCCGGGAGGATAGGAGCTGCCATCAGTAACGTAGTGTTCGCCTTTCTAATGGACGATTATTGCCAGTTGGCGATTTTTGCTGTGGCTTCTGTCCAGATAATAGGAGGAATACTGTGCTTTCTGGTACCGGCTCAGAAGAAATGTGCTGAAACAGTTAAAAGTTTTGAAGAAACGAAGTTAAATAATTTTGAAATAGCTGCTATAAATAACCAATCAATTTAAACAAGTTAAATCAATGAGCTAATGAAGAAATTTTAACTCTTCAACAAATTACAATTTTAGTAGCGTGAAAGATGTATTTAATGTACAAACTATGGGTGTACTCACTACTCCTAGTAGAGACTGAAACTTTAACTGAAGAATAGGCCAGGTATTGTGGAGTGCATTTAATATTGGAGAAATTAAAACAAAACTTAATGTATATAATATTATAATAATATATTATTATAAGTTTATATTTTTATTTGTATCAAAATTAAAGTATAAATGAATTAAAAAATAGATTCAATAGTTTTTCTAAACCCATAATTAGCAACTCTATAACACGTGCTGAGCAGCCTGCGAAATTACAAAATCATGGAAAAAATCTAAAGTAATAGCCTTATTTGAACCAGGAAAGGACCCAAAAAATCCCAGTAGCTACAGACCTATTTCGCTGTTGTATCACTTTTTATGTAACTCATACTCGCCAGAATAGAAAAAAAGTCGATAAGCATCTTATCACACAACAATAAGGATTCAGAGCCGGCAAATCTTGCACCCGTCAAGTCCTCGCACTAACAGAATACATTGAAGAGTGCTTTGAAGAAAAAGTTATAACAGGAGCTGCTTTCGTATATTTGACTGCAGCCTATGACACAGTAAAGCACAAGACATTGCTCCGCAAAATATACGACACTCTCAATGATCACCAGATAAGGTCATATATTCCTAACTGCAAAAACAGACATTTTTTCGTTATTTTAAAGAGCAAAGTAAGTAGGTGAAGAGTTGAAAAGAACGGCCTCCCACAGGGACGTGTTTAGCACCAATGCTCTTCAATAAAAATATATAGGGTGAGGCAGATAAAGGACCTATTAGAAATATCTCGAGAACTAAAGGTAAGAGAATCACGAAAATTAAGATACAGGGGTTTTAAGGAATGAACTATTTGACGAAAATATTTTGGTCTCTTTGCTACTTACAGTTATACCGGAAGTTGATTGTAACTTCGTTTTTTTTTAATGGGACACCCTGTATATTTTTACATTTTTGGATTCTGCTCGATGTCTTCTTGCTTAAAATATGAAGTTTTGTAATATTATACAGGGTAGTTTAAAAGAGAATTACTGTTTTTTATAAATTTTGTATCAAACTTCAGACCCTGTAGAATTGTACTGATTTGATATCAAAAACTCCATTTATATTCAAGTGATTTTTAATATAGTCTATTATTATTAAAAATTAATAATATAGCGAAATGTTTAATTTTAGTATACAGGTTTGGTCGAAACTCGGAATGAGTATTTTCTGAGTTTTCTTAAATGGAACACCCTGTATTTTAGTATTGTAATGAAATGATATTTTATAGTATCTTTTTATTTCTTAAGCATTCCCTATACCTAACTGCTTTAATTTGTAAGTTATTCGTAGTTCTTTAAGCCAAACATTAATTGCAACAAAAATTACGTGAAATAAATTATTAGGTTTGACGTGAAAATAGTCAATCATAAATAATTTTTTGAAAATAAATACATGTTAATCTAGAATGGTCCTTAATTTATTAATATTGGATGAGATACAAAAATGCCTACGTTGTTAAGATTGTTGGTGCATAAAATAATAATAAAAACAAACCATATATTCTACCTAGTTGGCTATGGCTTTGACACTAAACTTGATTAAACATTAGACATTATGTTATTTGTATAGTTCCAGTTGCTTTGCTTCCATTACTAATATAAATTTTTGTAATGGGGAACTGATTAGTAAAGTTTTTGTTCTAGGAGAGTATATCAAAAATGTACTACTAGCAATAAGAATTTATCATCTGCAACTCCCTGATATACGACGACGACAACCAAGAAGAGAAACTTCTCAAAGTTTACTAGAATAGTTTCGACGTACTAAATAGACACTATTACGAGAACGTTCGTACTAATATATAATATGCAGATTTCTCAGTGACACTAACATTTAATCCATTTTAATCATTTACAGTAGTTTAGTTACGTAGGTATTTTGATATATCAACCAGTATTAATAAATTAAGGGTCAGTCGAAATTAATATGTGTTTATTTTAGAAAAATTATTTTTGATTCAATATTTTCACATCGAACCTAATAAAAGTTCACGTAATTTTTGTTGCAATTAATGTTTGGCTTAAAGAACTACGAATAACTTACAAATTAAAGCAGTTAGGTATAGGGAATGCTTAAGAAATAAAAAAAGTACTATAAAATATCATTTAATTACAATACAAAAATACAGGGTATGATATTTAAGAAAACTCAGAAAATACTCATTCCCAGTTTCGATCAACCCTGTATACGAAAATTAAGCATTTCGCTATATTTTTAATTTTTAATAATAATAGACTATATTAAAAATCACTTGAACATAAATGGACTTTTTGATATGAAATCAGTACAATTCTACAGGGTGTGAAGTTTGCTACAAAATTAATAGAAAACCGTAATTATCTTTTAAACTACCCTGTATAATATTGCAAAACCTCATATTTTAAGAAAGAAGCCATCGAGCAGCATCAAAAAATGTAAAAATATACAGGGTGCCCCAATAAAGAAACGAAGTTACAATCAACTTCCGGTATAACCGGAAGTATCAAAGAGACTAAAAGATTTTCATTAAACAGTTCATACCTCAAAACCCCTGCATTCTAATTTTCATAATTCTCCTATCTTTAGTTCGCGAGATATTTCTAATAGGCCCTTTATCTGCCTCACCCTGTATACAAACGACCAACCTACGCCGACTGAAACAAAGCACTTGCTCTGTGCTGACGATCTCGCAATATGTGCTCAAGGAAGTAGTTTTTTTATAACAGCAGATCTAATAAGGTGTAAATTTGAGCTGGAGGGTCAAATAATAGAACAAGTAATGGAATTTAAAGATCTAGGTATCACACTATCTAACTACGAAAAGTTCGAAACAGAAGTGGAAGGTTAGGTGAATAGAGCAAACAGAGCTGCAGGTTGCCTGAATGAAACAATATGAAGAAATAAAAACATCGGAAAAGAAGTGAAAGGCAGAATTTACAAAACAGCCATCAGATAACAGAATGACAACAAATAGAGGAGTAAGGACGGCGAGAGACGGTTCCCCAATAGGAAGATGATCAGTGGGAAGGCCACGAAAAAATGGAATGACAACTTACTGGAGGCGCATTGAAAAACAGACAGACTCATGTCTACATAAAAAGAAGAAGAATAAGAGGAAATAGTTTTGAAGAAGTGCAGGAGAAACTCAAAACTGCCTTAAAAATAATGACAGCGTACTATTGTCCTTTTCATGAGCATTTTTCAGTGCGTAACAAATGATAGGAAAAACGGTAAGTCCGTGATAATACACATTTATGACATTTATTCTAACATATTTTAGTTAAATCTGACAGTTGTCACATTTTATTTTCAGTTTGGAATAAAAACAAATCAAATGTGTTTCTTGCATTTATAAAATGGTATTTTCTTTGATTTGTATAGTCTTATAAATTATACAGATTATATTTGTAATATTATTATCTAATTAAAAAAAAATATTTTTTTTTATGGCGCAATGTATCGACAACTAGAATAACTAGAATAAATGTTGTAAATGTCTGTAATCACGGACGTGCCTTTTTTCTGTCACATACAATTTAATGCGTTAGAAAGAAATCGAAAAACTGTGACGCACTGAAATATGATCATGAGAAAAAAAATACCTGCATATTTCCTGAGACCCAATCTCTCTAAATCCCAAGTATGCGCCTTCCATCTTAGCGCAAAGGGAAGCCAAGCGAAAACTCCAAATTGCGTGGAATTACATCACTTTTTATTCCATTTTGCAAACAAAATATCAAACACAGATTTTTTGGCTGTTGCCACTTTTATCTCTATCCTCAAGGACTTACCCATATACTTGTTGACCTATGCAGTATTGTCCGTTTATTCAATCAAATCCCTATTAGTATAATTTGAGCAATAAATCATGTTATTGAAAACTATAGAAATAACTCATTGTAACGGCATGTAGGTACAACACGTATACATTGCATAATCACAGTCGGCATACACAGGGACATCTAGGTGGATGTTCAAAGCGTAATAAAAATACCAGCCTTCCAAGCTTTAAACATCCACGTAGATGTCCCTGATGATCCCTGATATGGGGTGAAACACGTGCAGGATATCGGTGGTGTTCAGAGTGTAATAAAATGCAATCGCCGAATTCCTCATTTCACGGTTTCTCCGTAATTGACGAATGTGTAGCGAATACACGTGGCTTTGTAGACAAATCTGTGATACAAAATAGTATCTTTTGCCGTTTCATATGCTCTGCATATTGTAGAGAGCGAAACCGGTCGTTGCAATTTAAACAATAAATAATTGCGAGTACGTCTGAGTTTTACTTCATATTATATACATATATTTTATTTAAACAAATTAATACATGCATAATCCAAAAATTTATTGTTTGTTTGGCCACCCTGGATTACGCCATCACGCCCAAGTGGATAACTTCACTAGTATGATATACATATACAGTCCGCTGGAATAAGTGTTTCCCCCTCATCCTCACCCCCCTCCCCACCCCCGCATTAACTCATCTGTTTTTAGCACATAAGCAAAACGCTCGGACAGGTCGATTTTTAAAATAATACTTTATGCGATCCCTCTTCAGGTGACAGTCAAAACTTTAATTTTTTTAAATGGGAAAGTACATCATGTTACACCTCATTTAAAACCTTTTGAGATCCTGATTACAAAAATGTATAATACTTGTGCAAAATTTTGGTCAAATGCTATTTAAATGCATTCATTTTTTTTCGAATCCTGAGAAAACTAATGAGTATTTTTAAAAAGTTTAAACGCAGAATGAAAGATTGCATTATTACCGAGAGCCGAAAGTCCCTTAGAATAAACAAAAAGATTCTTGTGATTGATATATTTGAAATTAAAAATCATACTAGATTTTCTCTTCGTTTTTACCCCTGCAACTTATTAAAATAAACATTATAGAAGTTTTTAGGGACTTTTGGCCCTCGGTAATAATGTAATCTTTCATTCTGCGTTTTAAGTTTTCAAAAATTCTTATTAGTTTTCTCAGGATTCAAAGAAAATTAATGCATTTAAAAAGCATTGGACCGAAATTTTACGCAAGTATTATACATTTTTGTAATTAGTATTTCAAAAGCTTTTAAATGAGGTGTCACATGACCTACTTTCCCATTCAAAAAATCAAAGTTATGACGTCACCTGAAGATGGATCGCGTTAAGATCAAAACATTGGTGCTATAATATAGTATGATTATTTTAAAAATCGACCTGTCCGATCGTTTTGCTTATGTGCTAAAAATAAACAAGTTATTATGAGGGGGGGTAACACTTATTCCAGCGCACTGTATGATAAAAACCATAATTTAAAATTAAAAATCGACCAGTTACGAGATTTGTCTCCAAAACAGTCCATTCTCGAAAAAATTAATACGAAGGTACCAGTAAAGCAAGTCATGGTGTTATTACTAAAGAGAACAACAAGATTTACTCGCACTTCCAGATGACTACTCACTGGTCCATACCATTCCGGTCAGTATTATAGACGCACAGCACAATGATTGTTACTCGCCTTTAGAAGGAAGTTTGGTCTAGTTGCAGAACTTCAATGCCAACTACCAGCTCCCGGAAGAGCTTTCAAACTCCAAGATGAATCACGTTACTTTTTATATCTGGTAGCAAGAGATACTGTTCACGACCAATCCACCTACCAAGATGTATGGGAAACATTATTGCAACTAAAGGAGCACGTGCTGGAGTCCAACGTGCAAAAGTTAGCCATGCCAAAACTAGAATGTCGCCAAGTGGGTTAGATGATTGTCGGAAATATGGTAGAAGAAATCTTTAGAAGCACCGGAGTCTAGATAATAGTCTGTTGCAATCCGTATGGTTACAGGGCGGAGCAAAAATTTTCTCTTGCCTTTTTTATACAACTGGGAGTTGTAAAAGAGAGTCCAATTGCCGATACCAGCGTCCATTTCCAGTCTCGGCAAGCCAAACCCTTGCTATGCTTCTGATCTAACAAGGGTCCACACATCACTAGGCTGTGATGTATGTGAGTTCAGATCCAGGCCCGGTGAACGAGAAAACAAAAAGACAAACGTAGCAGTCTAAAATTCTAATATGCAAGCCCGGGCTGGCCCACCGGCCCACCGGCCCCTACTTATTAAAAAATTTAACGCTAAAAATTGTTTGACCTTTTACCCAAAGATAATACAGTTACCAATTTCCTAATTAATTTTTTTCCTTGTTTCCGATTTCGCTCTGTGATTGAATCATTGGTACAAAGATCAATTATTGGGCATATTATTTTTGAAAAATGCAACTCTTATCAGTTATCACATAATTAGAGGCGAGTCCGGCGCCATCGACGACCATTTTCACGATTTGGGCGCCTTTAGTAGGTATCCATATCCGCTTTTCCTGTTATAATGCATGAGTGGTACATCCGACATTGGCCTAAAATTTACAGGTGCAGTTTTCTGCGCTCCATTACATTATACTGCGCTACATTATACATATAGGATTATTGGCGCCCCAGAATCACACATAAGGTATCCAGTGGGTACAATGAAATATAAAAACTCATATCAGGTATCAGATAATCAAAGATTAGCGCACATAGCTCGCAAATGGCACCCGGGGTTAATAGTTTACATGCGACGTGCGGCGCCCTCGAAGACCACTTTTACGATTTGGGAGCCTTTCTTAGATATTAATATCCGCTGTTTGTGTTGAAATCCACTGGACTATCTTTAAATAAAGTCGTCACAGGAATGCAACTCATAAATATTGGCAATATCATTTTAAAATCATCTACTTTAAAATGTATAATATACATCTGAATTGTCAATATAAATGAGTTAGATACAATTTATTAATGTTTTGTATTCTGATTACGATTTCCGAAGTGGAAGTCGAAACGTAAAATAAATTTAATTTCAAATTAGATTAGAATAGAATAATAGAATAGAAATATGCTTTATTGTCATGAAAAAGTTAACAATTTTATAGACAAAGCTTAGAAGAACAAGAAACATAAATAAGAACAATAACAAACACAATTTACTGAAATTATATAAATCGTCAATATAAATAAAACATAATAAAGTGAAATAAAAATCAGTAACAATATATTGCAAAATTAAAAAAAAATGCAAATTGCGTAATCTACCTTAAGAGGAAACAGTAGCGATCAACAGGTAGCAAAAACGCGTTCCAAGATTGCGGCTGTAATTTTGAATATTTTTTCGAGATATTTGTCACACGTATTCGTAATATAATAAAGAATGGCGGTACAGAGGCCAATTTGAAAAATATATTAATATGTGGAAATTACTCTGTAATTAAATACAATATTAAAAAAACGAGCCTGTACCGCCATTAAGAAGAACAAAAAAATACACTTTCTTCAAATAAACTTTTTTATCCGATGCCTAGATTTTGTGTCATTTTGGAAATATCAAAATTTTTTATTTCATTAGTAGTTCCAAAATGACACAAAATCTAGGCATCGGATAAAAAAGTTTATTTGAAGAAAGTGTATTTATTTGTTCTTCTTAATGGCGGCCCAGGCTCGTTTTTTTTAATATTCTATTTAATTACAGAGTAATTTCCACATATTAATATATTTTTCAAATTGGGCTCTGTACCGCCATTCTTTATTATATTACGAATACGTGTGCCAAATATCTCGAAAAAATATTCAAAATTACAACCGCAATCTTGGAACGCGTTTTCGCTACCTGTTGATCGCTATTGTTTCACCTTAAGAAATTTAATAAGTTAATAAGTTTTTTTATATTTTATAATGGCTTTGGCTTAGCCAATTAGCCAGACTATTTGTTTTTTGTATGGTATTACAATAGCAATTAATTTAATCATCTAAGCCTACTTATAATCTAAATTTACAGTGTGTTATAATATTCATGGATACATGTTTCAATTTTGTGTGATATGTTTACAATTCTTTTTAATTTTATTACCTAAGCCTATTTAAAATTTAAATTTACAGGACGTTACATATTTGTAAAGACATTTTAACGTCTGCTTATTATTTGAAAAAATAATTTCATTTAAATTAATAGGTAAAGGGCAATTTAGATCAACTTAACTCTTCATACATTATTTTAATATTTTGTCTGTACTCTCCACACTCCAATAATATGAGGTGCTGTAGATCTCCAATTCCACCACACAGGCGCAATATGGGTTATCACTGATACCTATGCTGTGTTTGTATGCTCTCTCATTGGAAATTAGTGGTTGGCAATTTCTAAAATTTATTCCCGTTCTACTTTGGTTGTACAAACTTTGCCAATTTTTTTTTGCAATTGTTTTTACTGATATTATCTATATCGGTTACGAGTAGAAGTATGTTGTTTATGTTTCGTTTGGTTAATGCTGCAGATTTAGCTAATTTGTCGTCTTCTTCATTTCCTAATATTCCAGAATGTCCTCTAACCCAACAAATAATAATTGAATTGCCCGAGGAAGTAATATCTTAATATAGGCTCTTAATTGCTATCTCAATGTGATTTAGGTTTTTTGTCGATTGCATAGAAGTGAGTTTGTCCACAATGCTTCTACAATCGGTGAAAATGATATAACTGTCCATACCGATAGAGGCTATATATTTTAACGCAAGTAGTAAAGCTGATAATTCGGCAGTATATATTGAAGCTTCATTGGGCAATCGGCATGATTCTTTGTATTCAGAATTCCAGTGATATATTGCACATCCGGTTTTATTTTGAATTTTGGAGCCGTCAGTAAAAATATATTGAAACATAGGCCACCTGTTAATAAGTTAAACAGCTGCATATGACACTCAAATATTATACAGGGTGTTTCATTAATAATTGTCCATATAGTAATTGGTGAAACCTTAGCACAAAATACGAAGATTTAACCTAAAACGCTTAAATAAATATGGTTCCTTACTGAGTTACAGGGTGTTTTATCTAAAAATTTAAAAACTATTTTTGCTCAGCATTTTAAAACTATTCGGGGTATCCTTTTCATACTTGGCAGAAAGTGTGACTACTATACGCCCTACTAAATTATGATAAACAAACGTTTCTAGCTACTACCAGAGGCGTACGACAGGGGATAGTGAATGGTTGACCTTTCTCAAATTCTACGCCACTGGAGAACTTATTATTTTAGTGCCATCTTTAGATTCTCCAATACTTTCTACGTAAATAATATACTCCTCATTGGTAGCGATAAAGTCATTGGTTTTCGAGATATTTGAAATTAAATATGAAACGACACAATTATTTTGTTTAATTTATGATAATATAATTCATACGATTAAAATGTAAAAATTATTTGTACCCAGTACTTTAAAACTATTTGACGTAACCTTATCATACTTGGCAGAAAGTGTAGGTACTCTACTAAATTAAGATAAATAAACGTTTCTAGCTACTACCAGATGCGTACGACAGGGGATAGTGGCTGGTTGACCCTTCCCAAATTCTACGCCACTGACGAAATTGCTATTTTAGTGTAATATTTTGATTTTACAATACTTTTTATGTAAATAATATACTCTTCATTCGTAACGATGAAGTGATTAGTTTTCGAGAAATTTGAAATTAAATATGAAAGCGACACGATACATTAATCAAAATAACCGTGTCGATTCATTTTTAACTTCAAAGATCTCTAAAACTAATGACTATCGTTACAAATGAAGAGTATATTATTTTTATAGAAAGTATTGGTGAATCCTAAAATTGAACTAAAGTAGCAATTCTGCCAGTAGCGTAGAATTTGGAAAGGGTCAACCTTCATTTTCCCCCGTCGTACGCCTCTGGTAACAGCCAGAAACGTTTGTTTGACAAAATTTAGTAGTTTGTACGGTACCTATACGTCCTGCCAAGTATGAAAAGGATACGTCGAATAGTTTTAAAATGCTGAGTAAAAATAGTTTTTAAATTTTTAGGTAAAACACCCTGTAACTCAGTAAGGAAGCACATTTTATTGGGTCTAGGACATTTCGCCGTCGCCGTTTCGCCGTCGCCATTTCGCCTTCGCCGTTTCGCCGTCGAGCCATTTCGCCGTCGCCGTTTCGCCGTCGAGCCATTTCGCCGTCGCCATTTCGTTGTTAGCATTCGTACTTATAATTTCGGGATGATCATTACTTGTATATAAGTTTTAAATGGTTTTCGAACGATTATATACTATCACTTTTGTATAATGAAGTTTTTTATTTTTGATGCAGTAAAAACAATTGAAATTGAAATCTGTAAATATTTTATTTTTCAGACGAAAACAATGTATAGTTGAATACGAAAATATAGCTTGGTTTTACTAGCAACATCAGCATTTTATTTACACTGATATTTAGTATAAAAAAAGTTAGTACGTTATCACGTTTTTGCGACATTTAGTATAAAAAAAGTTAGTACGTTATCACGTTCTTGTAAACTTAACCAATGCCGGGATGGCGACGCGACGGCGAAACGACCGACGGCGAACTGGCTCGACGGCGAAACGGCCGACGGCGAAGTGGCTCGACGGCGAAATGGCTACGGCGAAATGGCCACGGCGAAACGGCGACGGCGAAACGTCCCAGTCCGCATTTTATTTAAGTATTTTGAGGTTAAACCTTCGTATTTTTTGCTAAGGTTTCTCCAGTTACTATATGGACAATTATTAATGAAACACCCTGTATATTAAGATTCTACTTATACATAAGAATACTGTAATTTCTTAGTTATTGGTTAAGAAACTCTGCTATTGAATAATATGGTCTTTCAGAAAAATAGGCTTTTGTCATATTACGGAACTTGGGGAAAGATGTTGCAGGTTTAAGTTGTAGAGGGAGATGGTTGTGTAGTTTTTTTGCTGAATATAATATAGATCTCTTTACTAACTCACTGGACGGGATCGGTAAATAGATGTCAAAGGTAGAATTTCTGGTGGAATAGTCATGTCTAGGTCTTGCTGGAAAGACATGTAGATGTTTACGAATTAAGCAAACAGTTTCTAAAATATATAAAGAAGGTAGTGTTAGAATCCTGTGATCTTTGAAGTAGCTTCTGCAATGTGTTGTTCTTCTGAAGCCAAACAGATATCTTATTGCTCTTTTTTGTAATTTAAAAATATTGTGGCTTATTCCCAAACAAAATAGTAAATTGCATAAGATGTTACAAGGGAATAACTTCAACTTCATAATAGTATACAGAAATATAAATAAAAATAAATCGTTCCCAAGGCAAAGAACTCAAATGGTTTCATACAGAAGTGAAGAGAAAATTCGGAAATTCGATCACGAATAGAGCAATCACGAGAAGAATTTTCGGAAATGACGAAACTTTTCTGAGTAACCAAAGACTCGATCTGCAAATCCGATATCGAATGGTAAAATGTTATATCCATTTTATTCTTCTCTATGATTCCAAGGCTTGGACTGTTAATGTTGAGTTAATAAGAAACCTGGAAGTATTTGAGATGTGGCTTTTTAGGAGAATTTTGAAAATAGCATGGACTGATCATATTACGAACGAATGTTCATGGAATGATCATGTGGTGTTGCACAGAATGGGAAGAGGCAGAGAATGAACTTTTCAGCACCATTAAAAGGAGAAAGACAGCATATTCGAACACATACTTAGAAATGAGAAATACAAGTTGTTGCAGTTGATTATGAAGGGTAAAATCGAAGGAGAAAGGAGTCCTGGTAGAGGACAAAAAATATTCTGGCTAAAAAACATTCGCGACGGACCGGGTTAAACACACAGACGCTTTTAAGAAAAGCAGAAGATAGAGACGATTTTTAAATTGTTTATAGCCAATCTTCATTAATGGAGTCGGTAAAGACTGGCCTGATGCCTTAGTAGCACTATATGGCGAAAACGACATATTAACACAGAGGAGAAGTCACAAGAATTTATAAAGCCAGTGTAAGACCAATAATGACATATGCGCCAGAAACAAGACCTTACACAGCCACAGCACAAAGACTACTGGAAACGGCAGAGATGAGAGTATTGAGAAGAACAAGAAATCGAAAGAAGAGTGAAGCCATTAGAATAAAATGTAACGTAAAGTGTATAAACGAATAGACACTAAATAGAAAAAAAAAGAAATATAATAACCTCATAACCACAATAGGGGAAACCGGTGGAGATAAATCACCAATCAGCGAAGTATGTACCGGACAACCGCCTAAAAAAAGAGTGACAATCGGTATCAATCCGCAAATGAACAAGCAGAATTGCTTATAAAGAGGAAGAGGAAAGAGAAACATTGCGATTTCAAAAAAGTTTGAAGTAAAAACCTTAGGAGGGGGTGTGGGGGGGGTGGTGCCCTTCTTTAGAATTTAGGTTAGCGCCTTTTTTAAGAGCCAGTCCGGCTCTGCTAATATAGACCAGGGCGCATCTGTAAAAATATTAGTACATTTGCACGTTGAGAGGTGACTCAAATTTTTTTGCAGAAATTGCTTGAAAATAAATCAAATAATAATATTTGAGTTATCCTCCCTCTCAAAAAGGTCCGGAACATTGTTTAAATAATCAAAATGTCAAAAAATTAAGGAAAAATTCGATTTTTTTCTTGGTTTTTTGATTATAACTTTAAAAGTATTCATTTCCGAGAAAAGTTGTACTGACATAAAAGTTGTATAATTAAATTTCCTACCATATAAAATTGGATAAAAATTTAAAAAATAGTCACCATTGTTGCAAAATAGCAATAATTGTGAAAAAAACATACAAAAACAAGTATTCGCATTTTACGTTTTTCAACCATTTATGCTACACTTAGGACCTTCATATTTCACCACGAAAAACTTTATGATACAGTAAAATTATACTGTAAATTTCGTTAAGATCGGTTCAATATATTTTCCAAAATAAATTTTGCAATCCAGCTTTCGTAAAAAAAATTCATTTTTTCAAAATGTTACAGGACTGAAAATAAAGCAGATAGCAGATAGAAGTGTACTGTACCTTTCATTTGCAATTTTGCAAAATTAAAATCGATTAACACCACATTGTCAGGAATTTTTTTAAATAAACATCAATTATTGGTGCTACGCGCAGGACAGCGGATAGTTTGCTCTGATTGGGCATTCCAATGACCTTTGATAATGAGTGATACATTTTAATTTTTATTACATTTCGATATAAATAAATAAATTTGTTTATTGCAAAATAAAAACACATACTCTATCCTTTGAAATAACACTTTTATTAGCAAAAACTTTCTTTGTTCATATATTTTAACCCTAATAATAAAAGTTTATTATTTTTAAACATATGCAATTGTTTAAACAATATTTCACAAACAATAATAAAATTAGTTTGATTTTTGTGGAATTAAAATATTAAAATACAACAAAATATTGAGTAAGAAAATAATATATTAGATATAGATTGGAAGAAATTTTGGTGGAAATCAACTTGTGTGAATCGAACACCGCTGTCTTGCGTGTAGCACCAAAAATTATTGTTTATTTCAAAAATTTTCTGACGCCGTGGTAATTAATCCATTTTAATTTTGAAAATTGCAAATGAAAAGTACAGTACACTTCTATAAGAAAAAAAAATTTCAACTTGCTATCTGCTTTATTTTCAGTCCTGTAACATTTTGAAAAAATGAAATTTTTTTGCGAAAGCTGGATTTCAAAATTTATTTTGCAAAATCTATTGAACCAATCTTAATGAAATTTACAGAATTGTTTTACTGTATCACATAAAGTTTTTCTGGGTGAAATATGAAGGTCCTAAGTGTAGCATAAATGGTTGAAAAACGTAAAATTCGAATACTTGTTTTTGAATGTTTTTTTCGCAATTATTGCTATTTTGTAACTAGGGTGACTATTTTTTAAATTTTTAACCAATTCTATATTGTACGAAATTTAATTACGCAACTTTTATGTCAGTACAACTTTTCTCGGAAATGAATACTTTTAAAGTTATAATCAAAAAACGAAGAAAAAAATCGAATTTTCCTTCAATTTTTGACATTTTGATTATTTAAACAATGTTCCGGACCTTTTTGAGAGGGAGGATAACTCAAATATTATTATTTGATTTATTTTCAAGCAATTTCTGCAAAAAAATATGAGTCACCTCTCAACGTCCATCTCAAAACAGATGCGCCCTGGACTAATATGTATATGAATCTGATGCTTAGACTAAATAGTCCAAGTAATGAAGCTTAAAATAGCTTAACCTCGCAATTTTTACAGAATGGATTAATTTGCTTGAAAATTTGAGAATAAGTAGTGGATAGTCCATGGATCAAAATCTATATGATGCCGAAAGGCGCTTTTACCATGGGGGTGGTTGCCACCCCATCTCGGGGGGTGGAAACTTTTTATTATATTTCGACCGCAAAAGTTGATAAAAATATTTAGTTTAAGTAAAACATGTCTATACATTTTTTTGATAAAATTAATATTTTTCGATTTATTCGCTATCGAAAGTGTTAGTTTTATTTCGAAAAAATCAATGTTTTTAATTAGTTTTCTGCTAATAACTCAAAAAGTTTTCGTTTTATCAAAACAACTTTACTAAACAAAAATGTACCTTTTGAAAAAATAAACAAAACCGTTTTTTTTTTTATTTTCTTTAAAACCAATAGTAATCGAGCTATACTTCATTATATGTTAGCTGTTCTTCGTCAAATGCTAAATATTGTAGTTACACAGTCAAAGAACGGGAAAACTATGCATTTTTCGAGTATAACTTGTCAAAATTAATTTAAGGTATTTAAAAATATGTATCTCCAGAAATAAAAAAAAACAATAATTAAAAAAATTAAGTGACTTATAATGAAAAGAATGTCAGACCCTATTTTTTCAGTAAAAAAGTTATGGTAAACAAGCGACTAATCACCACCCTAATTAAAATTTTTCATTGACCTGATTCGATTTTCTTGATTTATGTATTGTTAATAGGTTCTAGAAGTTTGATCGGCTTAGAATGATTAGTTTTTAAAAAAATGGAGTTAAAAGCGAATAACGAGTTTTTGTAGTTTCGTAAAAAATGCCCTTTTCGTCAGAATAGAAAGATTAGCACCAGAGATACGAAAAAATATTTAAATATGAAATTGTAGCCAGGTCCGGCCCCAGGGGTGGGCGAACTGGGCATTTGCCCAGGGCGGCAAATTCAGGGGCGGCAAATTTTAGAGGACAGCTAATTTTTGAAATTGAAGAAATAATAACTTACGTTTTTAATATTATAAAAAATCAATATTATGAACAAGAGCGGCAAAAATGCAACTGTAAAAACGAGAATTAAGTAAGTGAAACAATAACAATTGCAAGGTTCGGAATTGCAATTCGACGGAAAATCGACAAAACCGCCTTCTTCTTCATCGCATAAGAATAGTCTAATCAGAACTAAACTAAATTCACTGAAATTCACTTAAAATTAATTTACTGAAAATGGATATAATAATCAGAAACATATGGCTGAAGCTTTGTCCAGCCACGCTAAGTCTCCAACTCATCTACAGTCACAGCGACAGTGGGTAGAACTAGCAATTAGACTAGAATCGGGCAAAATCATAGATGAAGAAACACAAAAAGTTCTAAATTCAGTAACTGGTCATTGGAAAAATGTAATACAACGACTCATATCAATAATACACTTCTTAGCACATCAGTGTCATCAAATGAGGGGCGAAATTTTTTTATGCTTTTTGAGCTCTTTAAAAATTTTGATTCTGTGTTAGAAGAGCACATTAGGAGAATAACTAATGGGAGTAACAAGCAGCATCACTACTTGGGAAAACGTATTCAAAACGAAATTATTCAGCTCCTCCATGACCAAATCAAAAATAAAATTTTAAACTTTTTGAAATCAGCAAAGTATTATAGCATAATTTTAGATTGTATATCTGATATTGCTGGGGTGGAACAGATGACTATTGTTGTACATTTTGTCGATTTAGGTTCTTGTTCACAAAGTGTTAAAATTAAAGAACATTTTCTTGGATTTGTGCCTGTAGTGGAGACCACTGGCATGGGAGTTACAGAGTCCCAGAATGAACTGGGAATACCTTTGGAAGATATGAGAGGACAAGGGTATGATAATGGGACAAGCATGGAAGAGAAGAACTAGGGAGTTCAAAACAGAATTATTTTGAAAATAAATCTTAGAGCATTTTTTGTCCCATGGTCTAGCCATTCACTTAACTTAGTCGTGAACGATGCTGCTCAAGCCTCACAGTTTGCAGTTTCTTTCTTTTCCTTAGTGACAAAATTTACAACTTTTCCTCAGCATCTATTCATCGTTAAACTATGCTGAAAAATCATATTTCTAACCTAACATTGAAACCTTTGTCCGAAACTATATGGGAAAGTAGAATAAGTGATGTAATTACTCCCATTAGAGAATTACTCTTATAGAAATCACTGAATAAAAACAACAATAAAATGGTTGCTCATGAGGTGAGCTGTTTGGCAAATCAAATCTGTGATTTTACTTTTCTTTGCTCTGTGGTAATATGGCATGACATTTTACTTCACATCAACGTAGTCGCATATGCAGATTATTGATATGGGAGCGTATCAAGCTATCAGTTTATTAGAAAAGTCGGAAATCCATTTTTTAAGTCTCGGAAGTGATTTAAAATTCTAGGGCTATTTGACAGACGCAAAAGGGCTCATCAAAGTTAGAATTTGAGAATCCGAAAAGGAGGCTGAAGATAAAAGTATGGGCCTATAAAGAGACACGATATAAAGTTGACTTCTATTTAAAAATTATAGACACAACCGTTAATGCATTAAGTGATAGATTTCAGCAAATTAAGTGCCATGGTCAAATTTTTGAGTTTTTGGGTATACCAGTGGGGAGGGGCGGCGGTCGCCGATCTTGCCCAGGGCGGCAAAATCCCTAGGACCGGGCCTGATTGTAGCTAATGTAATTCCTAAGAACTTGGTTTGCAAACATTTTTTTTTGCTGCAAGAATTGGGTGAGCTATTGACAATTAAATCTTGTAATATCATGCAAAAACCACCTTTACCAACCCTTTCAATGCTACCTCTTTTTGTGACTGAGAATTTTAAAAGGATTTAATATTAATAGCCTTATAAATCTTATAAAAACCTACAAAATTCTTTTTTCTACGAGCGTGCAAAAATGTCTACTTTCGCGCACGCATTTTAGTTTAGAAAGTTTCACTTTTCCGCACGCGTGTTACTTTTCCACACGCGTGTTACTTTTCCACACGCGGTTTTTACTTTTCCGCTCGCGTGTTAATTTAGATATGTTAATATGGCCTTAAAGTAATTATAATACATGCAATAAACTAATATTTAGATATTATTTACTAATTTATTTCAAATATATCTTATTGTGTTCCTGTTTTAATGAAATTAACGCTGATTAACGCGACAATTCGATGAAATAAAATTATTTTGACATACTATTCGAAAGTCAAATCGGTAGACAATAACAGTCGTTTTGAATCATCGTCATGGAAACCAAGATCGTCGTCATGCTAACTAATTATATTGAATGTTTGGTTTTGACAACCTTGTCAAAGAATTAATTTGTGTATGTATTTTCATATTAATTAAATTAATTGATTAGGATTTGGTCATTTTTTAAAGACTCTTAGAAAAAATATTGTTCCTAATTCTTGCAGAAAGTCTCTTTTCCGCACTCGACTGCTTGCCGAACTCCCGCTTCGCGTCGTTCGGCAAACTGCAGTCGCGTGCGGAAAAGAATGACTTTCTGCACTTGTTAGGAAAATAACTATTTCAACAAACTTGCTAGGATAAAAAATAAAAAAGTTACGGTTAAAAAATCAATATATTTTTTTGAAAAAAAAAGGAGAAATCCAATTGGCCAAATCCAAGCATAATATTGTAAGTTGGTGGTGTTTTTAGTCATTGGCCTTATTTATTCTTCTTTATTTATGTATTTATTAATAGATTCTAGAAGTTTGACTGGCTTAGAATCATTAGTTTTTAAAAAACTGAAGCTTAAAGCGAATAACGAATGTTTGCAATTTGTTAAAAAATGCCATTTTCTTCAGAATAGAAAGATTAGTGACGGAGATATGAAAAAATGTTTTCCACCTACCTCTACCGAAAGTATACTTTTCCGGACCTGATTGTAGGGAGCAAAGTTGTACTTTTCCTCCCTAGGGAGGAAAATATTTTTCCTCCCTAGGGAGGAAAAGTAAAAGTGAGGTCATGGTGTTTCATTCATGAAATATAACTTATTGACGCCCTGTACGATATCTATTTTTTATTACGTAAGTATCTATACATTTTAACGTTTATTTAAAAACACTCTGTATTTTGCAGAATGGTAAAAAACAGTAAATTGTTATTCTGATTTAACACTGTTTACATTAATAATTGACTTATATTTGACAGTTGACAGTTATATTGTACCTACTTGTTTGTTTTAGTTCTAATAAATTTTGTTGGTTAGTTACATAAATAAATTAAGTAAAAATGAAAAAAATGACTTGTTATTTGAGGAAGGTGGAAAAACCATATGTATAACATGGGAGTAAAGTACCTTTTCCTCCCTTGAATGATTACTGCCCTCCGCTACGCGTCGGGCAGTAAACTTCATTCTCGGGAGGAAAAGTAGCACTTTCCTCCCTTGTTATACAAATAGCTATTAAATATGAAATTGTAGGTAACTTAATTCCCAAAAACTTGGTTTGATAAAATTTGTTCTACGACAAAAATTGAGTGAATCGTAAATGAGTATACCATCGAAAAACATTGATTTTTTAGATATAAAACTAACACTTTCGATAACGAATAAATCAAAAACTATTAATTTTATCAAAAGCAGGTATAGAACATATTTTGCTTAGAATGAATGTTTTTATTAACTTTTGTGGTCAAAATATAATAAACAATTTCCACCCCCGAGATGGGGTGGCAACCACGCCCATGGTAAAAGCGCCTTTCGGCATCATATAGATTTTGATCCATGGACTATCCACTACTTATTCTCAAATTTTGAAGCCAATTGATTCATTCTGTAAAAATTGCGAGGTGAAAAGCTTTGGTTCCTGGACTAAAAATACACTGATGTATGATTGGCTTATAGGGGAACAGTACGACAAGGAATAAGGGCTTGCGGCTCAGTGACACTTCTCCATAAATTCCTACCGAAAGAGCGTTGACACCTAAATACCGGTGTGTATATATGTAAATATAAAAAAAGACTAAGTTTTCACTCTAATGGCATATAAAACAACATAATGCTATTCTACATCCCACCAGAATGAAAACAATGGGAACCTTCTCTGGTTACACCTCCGAGGCTTCTACAATTTGCAAGCCATACGGATGCTGAGACTAAGGAAGATGAGGGAATTCTACAATTTACAATTCACGTCCCATCTGCTCAGCGCAGTAAAGTTCCAACGAGAATGGTTCCCTTCATACTCCACACAGAGTAAATGTAAATCAAAAATGAATAACCATTTTCAATTTCGTTGCAAAACGAAAACGCAGCCGAACCATATTCTAGTCCAATCAGAAAGTGCTGCAAGCACCCCTACCGGTTTCGAAACTTATTAGTATCTCATCAGGAGGCACATATGCTGCTCTCTCCGATCCAACCAAAACAAACCCCAGCGTGCAGTCCCGGATTGCAACGAACGAAATGGCATAGATGCCCTAGAGGCAACTGCTAGCAAAAAGACTAAGTTTTCACTCTAATGGCATATAAAACAACATAATGCTATTCTACATCCCACCAGAATGAAAACAATGGGAACCTTCTCTGGTTACACCTCCGAGGCTTCTACAATTTGCAAGCCATACGGATGCTGAGACTAAGGAAGATGAGTGAATTCTACAATTTACAATTCACGTCCCATCTGCTCAGCGCGGTAAAGTTCCAACGAGAATGGTTCCCTTCATATTCCACACAGAGTAAATGTAAATCAAAAATGAATAACCATTTTCAATTTCGTTGCAAAACGAAAACACAGCCGAACCATATTCTAGTCCAATCAGAGAGTGCTGCAAGCAACTCTACCTGTTTCGAAACTTATTAGTCTCTCATCAGGAGGCACATATGCTGCTCTCCCCGATCCAACCAAAACAAACCCCAGCGTGGGACGTGAATTGTAAATTGTAGAATTCCCTCATCTTCCTTAGTCTCAGCATCCGTATGGCTTGCAAATTGTAGAAGCCTCGGAGGTGTAACCAGAGAAGGTTCCCATTGTTTTCATTCTGGTGGGATGTAGAATAGCATTATGTTGTTTTATATGCGATTAGAGTGAAAACTTAGTCTTTTTGCTAGCAGTTGCCGCTAGGGCATCTATGCCATTTCGTTCGTTGCAATCCGGGACTGCACGCTGGGGTTTGTTTTGGTTGGATCGGGGAGAGCAGCATATGTGCCTCCTGATGAGAGACTAATAAGTTTCGAAACCGGTAGAGTTGCTTGCAGCACTCTCTGATTGGACTAGAATATGGTTCGGCTGTGTTTTCGTTTTGCAACGAAATTGAAAATGGTTATTCATTTGGCCGCATATGAAATGCCTCCCGAAAAAGGTTTTCTTACCTGTCGCTAAAATGGTCACATACGAATTGCCTCCCAAGCTTTAAATAAATTACATGCTTCTAATCTTTATGTGAACGTGAGACGTTGCCACATCTTCGTCTCTTTGTAAGTTTTTGGCAAAATTGGTATTTTGTTATTTATTTTATTTTCAACCTTTATGTATTAAACATTATTGACACTTAGCGGTATTTATAAATTTCATCTAACTTATACATATGTAATTAGTTTTATAACCATTATAGTATATTTTATAATAACCATTATTTTTTGTTATTAATAATTTAACAATAAATACAAAAATGTAATAAGTATTTTATAGATTTATTAAAAATAACATCACAAAAAACTTATTTGGAAAATATTACAAAATGTGTATAGAAGTATAAAATTACAAAATATTTTTCCTAAATTTATATGATACTACTTTGACAAATTCTAATCTATTTATGTATTTTACATTCTCTTAATTCTAAAATTTTTTCATTTAGAAATTACTTTCATTTAGAAATTTATTTTTGCTGTACTTTCCGCAACAATTTTTTTGGTGTCGAAACAGAATTTATTTTAATGTAGGTATTTATTTGAAATTCTAAAATTATATCAATAAAATTATTAATGTTAGGATGAAGGCAGTAGAAAGAAGAATTATACCTGGAATGAAAACTTTTGCATGGGTTTGTGATTCTTTGTAAGAATGAAGAGTGTCAGCCCAAACTTTATCCCTTTTTCACATCCCTGGGTTTTCACAAATGCTTTGCAGGTTTTTTTTTAGTTCATGTCCACCGTTTTACTGTATCTTTAGCCAACATTTGAAAACCGAATGTAAAACCATCAATTGATAATAAAGGTTTGCCCTTTTGACTCACACTTATCGTTGATTCCATTATTTCGGATGTTATGACTTAAACACAATTTGATCTTGAAATCGACGAACTGACAAGCTTGAAATAGACAAATTGACTGATGCAGGAACTAATAAACTTTCACGTATTTATACAACATTTAGCCCATTAGCACAATTTACAACAGATAATATAACCAAACAAAAAGATTAAGGTAAAAGTGCCTATTCATGGAATCGTTAAGAAGAGATTAGAATCGGAATTGGAATTACCCAGAGAATAAAAACAAACAAAAAGATTAAGGTAAAAGTAAATCGGAATTGGAATTACCCAGAAAAGCTAGATATTAGATTGTCGGCTAACAACTTTCTTTTCTAAAAAGAAATATGTCGTACTGTGAAATATTTATGTGAAAAAAATTTTATGTACACTGCATGAAGATTTAGAAAAATCAAAATAGATAGATACTACCTATTTAAATTATGATTTGGCAACATTGTGGCATTAAACAGAGATTAAATAGACAAAATATAAGCCTAAATGATTAACGAAACGGAGGCATTTCGATTGTACCTGGGAGGCATTTCATGTATGAAAATATTTACCTGATAAAGTGGGAGGCATTTCGATAACGCCGATTCATTTTTGATTTACATTTACTCTGTGTGGAGTATGAAGGGAACCATTCTCGTTGGAACTTTACCGCGCTGAGCAGATGGGACGTGAATTGTAAATTGTAGAATTCCCTCATCTTCCTTAGTCTCAGCATCCGTATGGCTTGCAAATTGTAGAAGCCTCGGAGGTGTAACCAGAGAAGGTTCCCATTGTTTTCATTCTGGTGGTGTAACAAAATGCACTTCTGTTGGAGTGATATACTCCAACAGAAGTAAGGAAAAGAAAAACTAACTAAACTGCTATTATGAAAAATGAAGAATTGACTGGGCTTCTACGTTGAGAAGCTGCAGTAGGAAAAAAATTACTAAAGTGCAGTTGTACTGAAAAAGGGGAATTAGAAGGGATAGAAGTAGAAGTGGGAAGAGACAGAGGCAAACTGAATAGAGTTGGCTAGCTATAGATGCAAGAGAGCAACTTGACACTCAAGGATGGATACGGCTCGTTTGCATGCCTGTCGAAGAACAGTAGCTCTAAGTAGATAGTAATGATGACTAAAAGGTGAAATAATAAAATAAGAATAATGTACTGAAAATGAATGGAGATGAATAATGACTAAAAACGAACAAAATAAATAAAACTAACTAATCATGGGCGCCATGAAAATGATCTTCGATCATTCTCCCAGGTATCTTACACTGCTTTCAAATATTAAATATATTAAACCTGTAATAATGAACATAAAGGAATAATAAAATAATTGATATACAAAATAAGTAAATATTTATTAAAAATAACTACCAGATTTTTAACAATCTCTGAGTTAAGCAAGTTCATATTATGCTGTGACTCTAACATGACAAAAGTTATACAGAGGTTATATCTAAGATAACAACAATAATGTTATCTGTTACAAAATTACAGGTATTAGTACATCTTACTTACATATAGGGTACAAAATTACATAAGTCTTCTACCAAATGGTTATAGTACGCCTGCTACGTACAACTAAGGAAACTGACAAAGATGAAAATACTACAAATAAATAGGCCCAAGCCTCACTAAGGGAAAATACAGTAATGAATAAATAAAGTTAAATATACAATTGACTAAAGTAGAAATGAAGTTGAGATAAATACCGACGATGACCTAAATTAACCGAACAAATGGAATAAAGCGAATAACAGTAAAATATTTGGGAAACAAGCTAGTAATATTAAAAAATAAATTTACCCGAATTACATAAACCAATATCAAAGCAATAATAAAGTATTAAAAACCTAATTTTCTCTAGGCTTATTCCTGTGCACAAGAAGTTACCGTAGATACAAAGTTTGGGAACCAAATAATCTAATATACAAATATGTCAAAAAAAACCAGAGGTAACCTAAATCTGGAAAAAAAACATAGTGTATTTAACAGATAGTCTGAAATATAAAAAAAAAAACAATAGTTACTAAAACACCTCACTAAATGTTCCCAAACGAGGTTGCGGTTGCATCCTAGAAAATGATGCACCAGGATGGTGCGACCCCATGACTCCTATAGGCCCAGGTGCCAAGACGAAAATTGAGCTGGAACGCTCCCATAGCTTGCTCCCAAATCGACATATTCCCAAGGTGACTTGACTGTGGCTGTAGTGGTTTCCCTAGGTGTCAAAGGGCTATGAGTTCACCATGTGGTTACTCCAAAATGGCTAAAAAAATATTCCCAGTTTTATTTCTCATTTCAAACATGAGCAAAAAGTAAAGGGAAGAAGAAATAATTGAGGAACTTTTTAGAAGCAATAGTATAGAAAAACCGACCATTAAAAATGTAACAAAAACCAATCTCAAGTAACCTTGAACTATTTTGAGTGTGAATACATGAACAAATGACATGGAATTTGTAATTTGAATATGATTAATTTAAGGAAATATCTGTAAAAATATTGAATTTATAAAATATTGGATATTCAAAAACCTACAGAGAAATGATACTTATTTCCAATATTAATTTGAGGACTGCATATGTTTGGTTATGTCTAACCAAAAAAATATATTAATGTATAATTTTCTTTGAATGAATACTCAATAATCGAATCTACATAAAATCCAAATAATGAGTTGACTAAGAAATTTTAACAATGGGACTAATATTTTAATATTCAAGGCTAACAAAAAAAATTATTATAAAAAAGATTTTATTACCGGTGATTTCTATTCCTATTCCAAGAGGGGTTGTTCTACCCACATGCCTCCCTACTGTAGAAAACCATTTGTGGTAACTTTTTCACTTTTCACTGATGTTATAAAATAAAAAACCAACCGCCATTCTAATATTCTATGGTAGCAACCAACTTCACCTACAGCCACCAGTCAAGTGATGAACATTCGTCTCTCCTTCCAAGAGTACGACGTCAAACTCACAGAACGCGAAATAATTCTCGATAGGTGAAGTACGTTCCATCACCGAGGTATGACGTCACCTCAGTAGTCCTATACGAGAAATTAGAGAATTTAAATGGAGACCGAGGGAAAATAATTATAATAATTATTAAAGAGCTACTTTCGTAACGTGACCGTTACAGTGGGATGTAGAATAGCATTATGTTGTTTTATATGCGATTAGAGTGAAAACTTAGTCTTTTTGCTGTTGCCGCTAGGGCATCTATGCCATTTCGTTCTTTGCAATCCGGGACTGCACGCTGGGGTTTGTTTTGGTTGGATCGGGGAGAGCAGCATATGTGCCTCCTGATGAGAGACTAATAAGTTTCGAAACCGGTAGGGGTGCTTGCAGCACTCTCTGATTGGACTAGAATATGGTTCGGCTGTGTTTTCGTTTTGCAACGAAATTGAAAATGGTTATTCATTTTTGATATATAAATATATTGACGATAACAGTTCGTTGATGTATAAAAATTATAGGAATGATAGCAATACTATTACAGTATTTATTAAATACAGTAATTTAATAAGTATACTGAATTCGCTCTATCGAGATTCACTTTGACACTGACGTTAGTAATTTCTTTTTTGGGAAGTTCAGTTGTCAGAAGTGAGTGGGAATTACTACATAACCAACGCACCTGCTCATAGCCAATATTATTAAGGCTATGGGTACATAATTCGCAAATATTTTACGGCTATCCCTACCTTTTCTGTCTCTACATGGCAAATTACGTGTAGTAAAATTCACACTGGTATGGATATGTACATATTACTAGAATGTCATTCTACTTGACAATGTCATAACTAGCTTAAAGAGATGGCTTTTGAATGTTCTTGGATAACTGTTATTTTTTGTATAATTGCAAATTATTAATTCAGTTAATAAATGTGATAATTTTTTCACTAGCTATGTATTCAGTGATTGTAATAATATGTACCTACAACAAAAACTAATCCTCAATCGAGAAAAGAGCAAAAGTGTTAAAGTGATTTTTTAATAATATATTGTTACTATGGGACGCTTACAATTTTGAACATCTTTAAAAACAAAATACTTGGATCACAGAATATATCTTAATGTATTCTCTGCTTCTATCTTCCATAAATAATACACAATAAATAACTTTTTATAAAGTTCACCTCTTAAATCAATAGTTATCAAATACACTATATATTGTCCTTTTCATGAGCATTTTTCAGTGCGTAACAAATGATAGGAACAAGGGTAAGTCCGTGATAATACACATTTATGACATTTATTCTAACATGACGTTTTAGTTAAATCAATTAGTTGTCACATTTTATTTTCAATTTGGAATAAAAACAAACCAAATGTGTTTCTTGCATTTATAAAATGGTATTTTCTTTGATTTGTATAGTCTTATAAATTATACAGATTATATTTGTAATATTATGATCTGATTTAAAAAAAAATTTATTATGGCGCCATCTATCGACAACTAAAATAACTAGAATAAATGTTGTAATCACGGACATGCCTTTTTTTCTGTCACATACAATTTAATGCGTTAGAAAGAAATCGAAAAACTGTGACGCACTGAAAGATGATCATGAGATAAAGAATATCAATATTATTTAATCAACAACTAAAAATATTCCCGATTCATGTCAAATAATTATTTAAAACTGTCACAGATTGTCAGTGTCTGACTGACAATGTTCTATTCGACTAAGTTGTATGACAAAGATAGATTTGGAAAATATTACCACGGACATTGTATTCATTTTTTTCGAATCCTGAAAAAACCAATAAATATTTTTGAAAAATCTAAACGCAGAATGAAAGACTAAATTATTACCGAGGGCCGAGAGTCCCTTAGAATAAATTAAAAGTTTATTTTGAATGAGATATTTGAAATTAAAAATAACACTAAATTTTCTCTTAGTTTTTCACCACTGCAACTTATTAAAATAAACAATATAGAAGTTCTCAGGGACTTTCGGCCCTCGCTACTAACGTAATCTTTCATTCTGCGTTTAAATTTTTTAAGAATACTTATTAGTTTTCTCAGGATTCGAAAAAAATGAATCCCCATTTGAATAGCATTGCAGCCGAAAAAACGTACCGATCCTTTTAATAGTAAACAGTAAACAGACATAAAAATAACATAAACCTTACGCCAATCAATAATTATTTATTTACACCATTATAATGTATTGACAACAAATGAGAAAATTATTTATTGTACAAAATAAAAATATTTTGTAGAAATACACTCTACAAACTTTTGTGAGATTAGTAAACACTCCCACTATTTCTAATAATTCTTCTTTTTTTAATGAAAGAATTAAGTTGATTTTAGCAGTTAATAGTGTGAGCCTCACACTATTAACTGCTAAAATCAACTGTGAGGTATAGAGTTTCACGATATTCGATAAAAATATCGATATTGTATTGATATCGATGCGATACTCATCTGAAACCAATACAATACTCTTGTATTGTCGATACCCTTGTCTCGATATTGAAAATATCGATATCGAGAAAAAAAATAAAATGCCACAGTTGTGTAATTATATTTCGTGGAATAGGCATTTAGATAAGTGATCTGCAAACCAAGCATCAGCTGTTATAATATTTTACACTTGAGTGCTTGAAATTGAAGCTCTTGAGAGTGACTAAATGACTGTTATGATTACACTGTTTATATCATGTGGCATTTGTGGCAATATTATGGAAGTAAATGATGATGACGCAAAAATAATTTTCAACAAAAATAATGAATTGCGATTTATTCCGAATCTCCGGGATTTCCCTATCTTTTCAAAAGTAGTTTTTAAACAATAGATACAGAATTAGTAAGTATTAGTCGTTTCAAAGAAGCATTCAGCCATATTCAATTTTTATAAGAATCTATAAGTTATAAGAAATATTTGTAATATTTTTAGAATAATGCCCATTTGCCAAGCATGCAAAAGTGGGCATAAAGAGCCTACACAGCTCAGATGTATAATTATTCTTTTTATGTCGATATTTTATCGAGTTTGTATCGATCTCGTATCGAAATCAATATCAATACGATATTTTTATAAGAAAGTATTGCCGATATCGATACTCGATACGATACTTCATTGGCATAACCAATACAATACTCAATACTTAAAAAGTATCGATATTGTATCGTATCGTAAAGCTCTAGTGAAGTAGGAATTTTTGTGTTGTATGGTTCCTATTCCGAATGTGTCAAAGTGAATCTCGGTAGAGCGAATTCAGTATATCTTACCGCGATGATTATCTTGTATCGCGGTTTATTTCCAAAAAGATAAAATATTATTTGGTATAAATTATGCCGCAAGAAAATAGAACAACATGTGTTTTTCCAATAAATTGTTTACGTTTAATACAATGATAATTTCTTGAAATTATTATGGTCCAGGGAAATAAGAATTTTCTTAGGGCACTGCATTATCCAGGTATCTGACAACTTTTTTAGTTGGACAAAAACTAACCTGTTTCCTGCCTAGAGTTCGGAGCCGTTTTTAATTATTAACAAGTTAAATTTTGCACTCCATTAAAAAGCTAAATGGTTGAGATAAAATTACAAAATTTGATTTTTAAACATTGAAAAAGCTTCAAAACGCGGAATTTTGAAAGTTGAAAAATCAGTTTGTTGCTTCGCAAAGTGCAAAATAAGTAAAAATCGTTATTTGTTAATAACTTTTACTAAAACTACCTTAAAACTTTAGTGTTTCACCCAAAGTTGTGTATTGGTGTACTTAACAAACTCTCAAAACTTGAGATCGATCCATTAATTGGTTTAAAAGTTATAATTGTTCATCCCAGAGACCTATTTTTTGCAATAATTTTTTGCAATAACATAAGACAGAAAATAATGAACATAGGTGGGTGCCAAGGAAAAGTAGAAGACTTATACTATCAATATGTATTAAAAAAGGATAAAAAAATTATTTATTATAGTCAAAAATCCTATCTAAAGATAAATTTTTAAAGCTTTGTAGTTTACAAACGTTTAGAATAACTTTAAAAATATTATTCATAGAAAAAATCTTTTATATTTATCCCAAATCTGGCATTTTAACATGAATTTAAAAAAAATGCCCTAGGTCCTAGGGCAATTTGGGCCAAAGTTAGCCATGTTTTATTATTCACAGCTATTTTATTTATAATAATTAAATAACCTAATTAATGCCATTTTAAAGAATGGTATTTTTATTTTTTGTCAAATATTGAACAAGCGATTTCAAACTACTAAAAATTTCTATATCTCTATCAGAATATAAATATGCAATTTGTTTATAAATTTATTAACTAATTAACAGTCTAATTTGTTTAAACAATTTTTGAAAAAATAATTTTCTCCAAAATTATATTTTTTTAATCATAGTATCAATACTAGAAATAACCATAGAAATAGTTAAAGTACACTTGAATAAATAAATTATTTTTAATAAATAATTTGTTATTAAATAAAATTTACTTATTAAACTGTAATTTAACTCTTTCTAAGTGAAATGACTAAAAATAAATTTTTTGGGAAAAAATTATTTTTTCAAAACTTGTTTGAGAAAATTAGACTTAAGATTAATTAATGAATTAATGTCTAGACAACTTGCATATTTGTAATATACACAAAAAGTACATATAAATTAAAATAATAAAGATCAAAATCCGTTGAGTAGATCCCGAGGTATAAAAAATGATTTTAGAAAGTAGTTTCAAGTTGCTTTTTTAGTTTTATTTTTTTATTTTTTAGTTTTGCTTTTTTAGTTTTATTATTTTTGAACTCATGGATTTGTAGGCTCCCAGTGATCCCCCTTCAGTTACCACAACACAATTTTTTATTATTTTTTAATGCATTTTGATAGTATTAGGTACTCTTCAACTTTCATTTGGCATGTTGTTCTGAAGCTATTTTCTTGTGGCATTTTTATAATTAACTAGTTTTGATGGGAAATAAGCCACAATTTTACTAAAAAATGATTTTATTAACGTTTCGACGTCCAAATCGGATGCCGTTGTCAAAATACGAATTAAACAAAAATGCCTTTCTTTCATTTGGGATACGCAGAATTTCCCATCTTCATTTTTTTCTGTCTTATGTTATTGCAAAACAAATTTCTCTGGAATAAACCAATATAATAACTTTTAAACTAATTATTCATGAATGGATCTCACATTTTGAGGATTTGTTAAGTACCCCAATACCCAACTTTAAGTGAAACACCAAAGTTCTAGGTTAATTTTAATAAAAGTTATTATAGTCAAGGAAATGAAACTGAAAAAATGGAAACAGCTCGCAATTTTTTCGTCCAGCATCGATTTGTACAAAAATTTGGGATTAGGCTCATTTTACCCTCTAGATCATTTTCTATATTGAGCCGTTGTACGCTTTTGGTTTTTTAAGGGTGAAAACTACCCCTTATTGTAAAAAATTATAAAATAACATTTTAAACTTTAATATTGTCAACATGTGGTTCTTATTAGTTACATAATGATTGCCTAATGCTTTAAGATATAATATCATAATATTTCAACCCTTACAATCACCCTTGTTGGAGCTATATATAAAGAATTGAATTATCCTAAAAGAATAATTTCGGCTTACATCGATTTACATAAAAATTTGAGGTTAGGATGATCTCACCCTGTACTTCATATTCTATATCATGCTTAAGGGCGTTGATTATTTTTAGGGGTGTAAACTACCCCTTATGGCCAAAAATATACCTATACAAAATCATTGTAAACTTTAATATGGGTAAAATTTGGTTTTGATTAGTTAAATAATGATTGTTTTATGCTAAAGGATATAATATCATATTTAAACCCTTAAAAACCACCCTTGATAATATTGCAATTTTTATAAGTAGATAATTTAGTAGATCTATATAGAAAAAAAAAAGTAGAATTAAAGAAAAACAAAAACATTTATTTACAAAAAAATATGAATTTACAGATATGCACAAATACAAATACGAATACTTTTTTAGTCATCTACCAGTATACGAACCAGTTCTGTGGTAGGTACTAGGTATACATTATATACAGTCGGAAAAATGAAAGAATACCTATGTACGATCATACCAATGACTTATTTTGTATTTGCTGTCTTTTTCTACAAATAACAAACGTTTGTTATAGAAAAAGATAGCAAATACAAAATAAGTGATTGATGTGATCGTCCATGGGTATAGGGCTTTTCATCGATTGTCATTTGTTTCGAGCTTCTGTCATATGTTGTATAATCTGTGTATAATATTAATATACACGGATTAAACGACATACGACAGAAGCTCGAAACAAATGACTGTGAATGAAAAGCCCTATTCTTTCATTTTTCCGACTGTATGTACATTGAAAATGCTCTCTAAGCGGACTATTCGAACTTTTCGAAAAAAAAATTCGTTTTATAAACATAGCTCCTTTATTTTTGGCGATAAAAAGTTTTTTCAAAAATGATTTTGTAGGATTTTTGAAGATCTATCTATAAGACTATGTAAACTAAATTCAGTAAAATCCCTTAGTTTTTAATTGGGGTGGGTTTAAAGGGCTCGATAAAGGGGTGTTTGCTCGTAAATAGAGGTTTTAAACAGCTATATCTCGCTAACTATTCACTGTAATGAAAATCTATTTACAAGGAAATTTTAGTTATTAAAAAAGCTACAATTTAATATGCTATCATTTTTTCGTATCTCCAGTATTTTCGGAGTTATTTTGAAGAACATGGTGAAAAATACGAAATCACAAAATATCAATTTTTCTTTAAACTACAGTTTTTATAAAATTAGGCCTTTTAAATGGGTCAAACTTTTTGCGTGTACTGATAATATAAACATAAAAGGAATTACAGAAAGGTGAAGACCAATTTGTCATTAGGCAGGTAGTTAGGGGGTTGTCTTCACTGATTTTTTTATAAAGAAAAGCAGTTACCGACCTTTTTTTATCATAAGTCACTGAATTTTTATGTAAAAAACTTTTTATTATTTTTTTGAAGGTCTAATTGTATCCTTTAAAAAAATATATTTAAGTTTTTCTCAAAAAATGCAAAGTCTTCCTGTTATTTGGCTTTGAATATTTCAAATTCTGCATTTGACGAAAAAAGTTAACCTTTAAAATTTGGTCTATGTTACTAAAAGACACAATTTCGATAGCTACAGTTTTTTGATTAAATGCATATTTTTCGAGTTATTCTCAAAAAATCCTCTAAAAAAGTGGATTTTTTCGTCGAAAAATTGTTGCTTTCAACCGCGAATAACTCGAAAAATAGTAATTTTACTAAAATTACGTTTTACATCGATTTACATAGTTAAAATTTAATAAAAAGCTCTTACCCCTGAGATGGGGTGGCAACCACCCCCAAGGTTTTAGCGTACAACGGCATGATATAGAAAATGATCCTTGGACTATTTCCTACCTACTGTGAAAATTTAAAGTAAATCCATGCTGGACGAAAAAATTGCGAGCCAAAATGCTTCATTTGCTGGCTACAAATAACGATGTTTTATTTGATTAATTATATTTATATGAGAAATAAGCCACAATTAAAATGAAAAAATAATTTTATTAACGATTCAACGCCCATATCGGGTGCCGTTGTGAAAATACAAAATATTACTAAAATAAACAAAAATGTTGTTGCTAAGTAAAAAATTCTTCTAATAATTTATTTAATCTGACTCATTTATATTGGCAATTCAGACATAGTTATATTATACATTTTAAAGTAGAAGACTTTAAAATGATATTGCCAATATTTATGAGTTGCGTTCCTGGGACGACTTACTGAAAGATAGTTCATTCGATTACATGAAATCAATCCCAACTCAAGAATATCCGTCACAAAAAAATTATAGCATGTGATCTGTCTTTAAAAAGACAACCAAATGCAACGACAGTAAAATTCTCGCGTTAGAGATGTCATAGTAAATCACAAGGGAAAACTAGGAAAAACCTGTGATACTATCCCGACATCGTAAGTATTTTGTCTTAGATTTAATTTACTCTAAAAAAAATAATACCAAATTCTGACTTGTAACATGTTTAATTATAAATAATATTAATAATATAATTAATAAATAATATAATATAATTAATAATTGCCATACAATAAACTCAACCTGACAATACAGAGCAGAAAAACAACGAGTTACGTGATAACCTAGTAAGCGAAATGGCACGTGCGGTACAGGAGTTTAATGGAACAAACCCACTTAGCAGACCACCGCTACCACGAATAAACTCTTGTAAGAAACTAGGTGCGCTGTTACAAATTGTGAACACTGAAGTCCTACCCAATTATGTCGCAGAAGCCCACACATTAGAATATTTGCACATGCTAATCTACTGTGCAGCAACAGCAATTGCTAATGTAATGGGCCTTAAGATCAGAACACGACGGGGTACTAATAACGAAAGAACTGGTAACAGAATTGCACCTTGGGAAAAAAGACTGCTCGGAAAGATTGAATTACTACGTAAGGATATTGGTATAGTCACAGAATACATACGAGGTGTAACAAGTAGAAAAGTCATCAGGAGAGCTGAAGAAATAATGCTGAGTACCGCAAGACACTCAAGATATGATCCAGAAAACAACACAGCCCATCAGTGTCTGGATACATTAAAACAAAAACTCTCCGTTTATTCAGGGCGACTAAGGAGGTACAAAGTTAGTAACAACCGCAAAAGCGACAATGCTCTTTTTGAGAGTTCTGAGAAGGCGTTCTATCGAAAACTCAATTCCACTGTAGAACGTGTCGATAAGACTTACCCAAGCCAAGAAGAAATTCATGAGTTTTGGGGAAATCAACTTTCCACACCAGCTGCTCTTAACAACAATGCTGGATGGATAGAAGATACGACACAGAACTGCCAACACTACATTACTACCCTTTACGAACCCTTCACTACTGAAGAAGTCTCAAGTATCATCAAAGAGCTTCATAACTGGAAATCTCCTGGACCAGATGGAGTTCAAAACTTTTGGCTCAAGAAGTTTTGGAGTGTTCATGAATGCTTATCAACATTAATTAATCATGTTATTTCTAATCCGCAGGATATACCAGCATTCCTAACTCAGGGTACCACTTATTTAATACCGAAGAATCAAAATAACACCCAAGATCCAGCCAAATACCGCCCAATTACTTGTCTTCCAACTTTGTATAAATTGGTCACATCCTGTGTAGCCCGGCGTATCTACCAACACTGTGCTCTGAACAATATCATAGAGCCTCAACAGAAAGGATGCGCTAAGGGTTCCATGGGATGCAAAGAACAACTCATCATCGACTCAGTCATTTCTAACCAGGCATATTCCAAAAAGAGGAATCTTTTTACTGCCTTCATTGATTACAAGAAGGCCTTTGATTCAGTGCCGCATGAATGGCTTATAGATATATTGAGAATATATAAAGTCGATGATAATATAGTGACATTTTTAGAGCATATAATAACAGAGTGGAAAACTAGAATTCACCTTCAAATACCTGGTGAAATTAACATCGAGACTAAAAATATCGCAATCAGCCGGAGCCTGTTTCAAGGAGATTCGTTGAGTCCTCTGTGGTTCTGTCTAGCTATGAATCCACTATCTCAGCTATTGAACTCCACAGACGCAGGTTTTAGCATCAAAAATAACAACAATGTAGTGGCGAAGCTTAATCATTTATTGTACATGGATGATTTGAAATTAATGGCTTCCACTCGAAACCAACTAGATGAGATGCTAAAAACTGTAGAAACTTTTTCTAATGATATTAGTATGCACTTCGGACTAGACAAGTGCCGTATTTTAAATATAGTCAGAGGAAAAGTACAGCCCGGAGGATTCGATATGCAAAATGGCCAGAATATCGAGGCTATGGGTGAAAACGATATGTATAAATATCTTGGAGTAAAGCAGGCGCGGAAAATTGACCATAAACAAATGAAAACAGAGATAACTACAGAGTTTAAACGAAGGGTAAAACAGCTGCTTCGCTCACACCTTAACAGTAGAAATTTGTTTAAGGCACTAAACACCTACGCATGTTCCGCGCTTAGCTATTCGTTTGGCATTGTTAAGTGGACAAAAACGGACATAGAGAATCTTCAGCGAAAAGTAAGAACACACCTCACAAAGGCACAAAAACACCATCCTAAAAGTGCAGTAGAAAGAACAACATTACCACGGAATCTAGGAGGAAGAGGACTTATGGATATAGGTGAGCAATTAGATAAACAAATTGCTAATTTAAGAAATTATTTTCAGTTGCAAGCTGAGACATCTACTCTACATCGCGCTATTTGCGCAGTAGATGACACAACACCGATCAAACTGAGGGAACCAGAAATGCGCATAAACCACCTCACTAAAGACGAAAAAATGCGAACCTGGATGGGTAAACCTCTGCACGGGCGACATCCCAATGAGGTCAGCCAAGACTATGTCGACAATATAGCGTCGAACTATTGGTTGACATCAGGAAAGATGTTCCCTGAAACGGAGGGTTCATTACTGGCCATTCAGGATCAGGTTATACCAACCAGAAATTACCTGAAATATATCGTCAAAGACCCTCAGGTTCAAAACGACAGATGCCGATATGGATGTCAAGCCCAAGAAACCATCCAACATATTACAGGGGGATGCCAGGCATTTGCTGCAACTGAATACAAGGAACGGCATGACGCAGTGGGAAAAATCCTTCATCAGGAGATAGCTATCAAGCTGGGACTTCTCCAAACGGACCATCTCCCGTATTATCAATACGTCCCTGAGAGTATGCTTGAGGATGGCAACTACAAGCTATACTGGGACCGCACTGTGCTCACAGACCAAACAGTGGCACATAATAGACCAGATCTCGTACTAGTTAATAAATTAACAAAACAAACAACACTAATTGATGTGGCGATACCTAACAACAATAATCTACGTAGTAAATTTACTGAAAAGATCGCCAAGTACAGAGATCTGGAAATTCAAATACGAAGGCAATGGAGAATGCAAAGTACCCAGACGATACCGATTATCATGTCTACTACTGGAGTCATTCCGAAGACCCTCCTCGAAAGCATCAAAAAGCTGGGTCTGAATGAACATCTTTATAAGACCATGCAGAAAGCTGTACTACTCGCGACGGCCAAAAGTGTACAAAAATTTTTGGGAGATACACCTGCATTCCAAGTCACCTAGGGCTCGATAACACGGAAAGAGTCCCACCAGAGCTCAATCCTTTTGATACCGTAGGTATCTGGGATGAGTCAATTTTCACCTTAGAGGGAGTGTGAGCCGTATGGCTAAATCTGGATGTTAATTAATAATACTAGATATATAAGTAATACTAAAATATAAAATATGTACTAGCTCGATATTATTGACTTATTAATCTTGGTATTTTCTTTCTATTGACTTCCTCTTTCAGTATGGGTAACCACTTCCTACTGCATTCTACCGAGGAATTTGCGACGCAATTGGTTTCATTTAGCATAATTAGAGCCGCTTATTTGATTTTTCTCTTTTTACTATCTGATTCTTTCAGGACTATACTTGAATCTCTCCACTGAACTCTATGTTCATTATCCCATGCGTGTTGACATATTTGAGATCTATCAAATTCTCTATTTTTAATATAAGACTGATGTTCACTTATTCTAACGTCTAATGGTCTTTATGTCTCACCTAAATAAAATTGTTCGCATTCACAAGGTATTTTATAAATGCAATTATTTGTTCTTTCTTCATCATTGTTAGGTTTAGTTTTAGATAGAATAGATCTCAATGTGTTTGTTGTTTTAAATGTTGTTGAAATGTTGAATTTATTTCCTATTGTTTTAAGTTTCTCGGATAGTCCTTTTATATATGGTATTGATATTTTCCTCGTATTATTTCTTGTGAATGTTGTAGGATCCCGTTCTAAGTTGTTCTGTTCCATTCGATCCAATCTTGACAATTCTTTATTTATAAACGATAAAGGATAATCATTTTTTAATAAAACAGATGTTAACAATTGTTTTTCTGCTAAAAAGGAATTTTCGTTAGAACAAGTAATTTTGGCTCTATCATATAAGGATTTAATGATTCCCTTTTTAACGTTGATGTTGTGATTTGATTTGTAATTGAGATATCTGATGGTGTGTGTTAATTTTCTATACACTTGAGTCTCATATCCAGTATCCTTCTTTGAGATCAAAACATCGAGGAAAGGTAGGCTGTTATTATATTCCTTTTTCATTGTAAATTTTATTGTCTCTTCTTGATCGTTTATAATATTCAGGAACGTATCCAACAATTCTGATCTATGAGGCCATATTGAAAACACATCATCTACATATCTCCACCATACTGTGGGTTTAAAATTTTTTTTTTGTTTTGATTCTGGCCTTGGTTCAGAACCTTTAGCCACGTAACTACATATAAAATTATTATTCGTTCATAAGTATAAAATTGCCCAGTATACACTTAAATATAAAGAATAATAAAAAATACAGCTTACAAATAACAATGCCTACTTACTATGCCTACTTACTATGTTAATAAATACAACTATATTAATTTTTGTTTTTTTTTTGTTTTTTTTTTTGTTTTTTTTTTGTTTTTGTTTTGTTTTTTTTTTTTCACTACGGTAAGAACTAAATCCGATTCATCCTCGCGGAGATTTAGAACCTCTTAGTGATTTATTTATTTATTTATTTTTTAATTTTTTTATTTATTTATTTTTTTTATTTTTTTTATAATATATTTTTTTTATTCTTTTTTTTTTCGAACATACATAGGTTACAAAATAATATAATTAATTACAGGAAATATCTCATTCATACATTACATAATACAAAGGAAGTACCTATTCATTCAAACGATTAGTTTTACATTCACACTTTTAATTTCATTTTTTGAAGAAATGTCATAATTAGTTTGAAAATTTTAATGTTATCCTCACTTAATAGTACATTTAAGTCTAGGGGAGTACTTAAACCTGTTTTCAACAATTCTTGTAGCAGCCACATACTTGCATTGAGATGTAAGGGACAGTTAAAAAATATATGATTTAGATTAGCTATGCTAGTTCCACCAACGGCGGATCCAGCAACCTTGCAAGGAGGGGGCAATGAAATAAAAATTTTCTCGTCACTCGCGTACGCAGGATTCTTTTTCGGTATGGGCTGTTACCTTAACTTTCTTCATGTACCACGTCCTTTCAGAACGTTGGTTACTATCATAGCTATCTTAATTTTATTCACTGCCACCATAAATCAACCACGGAGTGCTTTTTCGTCCTGGACTGCGTTTGCCTTCTATTTTCACTTGCATAATATTTTGTAGCAACCTATTTGAAACTTCTCATTACATGTCCAGAATACTCCACTTTTCTCTTCTTGATGCCTTCTATAAGCTCAGTAGTCTTGCTGAGACGTTATAGTATTGTGAAGATACTTTTAAAATTCTTCTATAGAACCACATTTCGAAAGCTTCAAGGCGATTTAGGTAAGTATATCGATTTTATGCACAGTCCAAGACTCGACACCATACAATAAGACCGAGAACACGTACTTTGGAGAAGGAATTCTGTTTTGTGTTTCATTTCGTTATTCAGTTGTCAACAGGACACAAAACTCACTATTTATTTTCAATCGTAATTATCTCTTTCTTAAAAAAAGGCGACACCAGGCGAGGTCTCAAGGAGGGGGCAACTGACCCCATTGACCCCCCCTTGGATCCGCGCCTGAGTTCCACAGTCACATCTGCCTGTTGGGAGAACTCCAATTTTATGTAGATGCTTCGGAAAACATCCATGATCTACTTTAATCTTAGGATGGTCGACACTGTATTTCTACTTAGTGCAACAACTTTGTAAAATTGGTTAACAGCTACTGTTGGTTGTAATTTAAACAAATTAGTGCCTGTACTTTCACCGAACTGAATCCAACGTCTATCCCATTTACATTTAATATGCTGTTTAACGTATGCAAAAAGATCACATGTGTTAAGTTCTTCAGTCAATATTTGAGGGTACTTTAGTGGATTTTTAGCTATTGAATTAGCAATACTATTATCTAATATGTCTGAATGTCCCTTAACCCACACAAATTTAACACTATATGTTGAAGCTGATAATTTTAGTAATTGTTGCAATATTTTTAATATAAATATATTGCTGTTAATTGTGACTTTAAAGTTTTGTAATGCATTTAATACTGATAGTGAATCACTGCACACAACAATTTTGTTCCATTGTTTCTCACAACACCATTCAAGAGCTTTATATATAGTACGTGCTTCGGCGGAAAAGATGCTGGATTGATTATTTAGAGTAAATGCTTTTTTTAAATTTATTTTTGGTACAAAGTAAGCACTTGTTGTACAGTTTACTGATTTTGACCCATCTGTATAGATCGTCGTGTAATCTGAATAATTACTTAAGATTTCCTTGAGAGTATTATGACAAAATTCAGTTTGGTATTTAGGAATAATAATATTTGTAGATAGAACGCTTGTTAAGTGTGGTATATCCAATGATTCCCAAATAAGGTAGCAAGGAGAGTTTGTTAAATTAAGTTCATGGCAAGTTACAAATGCTGTCACTAGTAGTGGAGAATTCTTTTTTGCAAAGTGTGTAGAGGTTAAATCAGCTGTATATAATTGACTAATTATTTTTGCATTATACGTGCAGCGATAATGTTGGATTAGGAAATATTTGCTTGCCAAATATTCTCTACGTAATGAGAGTGGGTTTTCAGAGGCTAGAACCAGTGTAGCTTCATTTGGAGTGATTTTCATCAACCCTAACACATTTTTCGAAGCTTTCAATTGGATTCTATCAAGTTTACGTAAATTACTTATGCTCGCTGATCCATACACCAAACAGCCGTAATCTATAATAGATCTAATATAGGCTCGATAAAAAATCAATCCAGTAGTTTGATCTGCACCCCACGATCTTTTACAAAGAATTTAAATAAATTAATACCTTTTTCGAAGCGACTAATTGTGTAGTTAATATGTTGAATCCAAAGCAGTTTTCTGTCAAGTATGACACCAAGGTATTTAAATTCCGAAACAATTGGAATAGTATTGCCCTGTAAGCATACTGTGCAATCTCTAATAGGGTGTTTTCTAGAAAAGAATACTACGGCACACTTTTGGTACGAAATATTGAAGCCATTTAACCAAGTCCAGCTATCAAGGTTGTACGTTATATGTTTCAGTTCAGTAGTACATTCCGTATATGTTTTCTTCTGTGAATAGATGACAATATCATCAGCATACTGTAAGCAGACAATATTGGGAGACCATAAATTGTGCAAATCATATGTGTACAGATTAAAAAGAAGTGGACTTAGAACAGCTCCCTGTGGAATACCCTTTGATGTAATCATTGGTCCTATGATATTATGACCTGCTCGAATGGATACATTTCTGTCTTTATATAAGTTTGATAGTAAATATGCCATGCATTTTGGAACACCAAGAAATACAAGTTTATCACAGAATATATTCAAATCAATATTGTCATAAGCACTTTTTATATCGATAAACAATGCACCTGTGGTCATAGAATTGGAAAAACCAATTTGAACATCTGTAGTCAGACGTACTACTGCATCCATCGTACTACACCCTTGTTTATAGCCAAATTGTGTTGCTTGTAGTATACTATGCCTCCTTAACCAAGTTTCCATTCTCAATTTTAGAATTTTTTCGAATGTTTTGAAAATGCATGACAACAATGTAATTGGTCGATATGAATCCGGATGATCTTTATTTTTTTCCGGTTCCAGAATTAATATAACAAAGCAATCATTAAAGTAAGGAAATACTCCAGTTTGCAAGATACAATTATAAATATGCAATAGTAATCCTTTAGCCAGCATACCCATTTTTTGTAACATAATATACGAAATATGATCTGGACCTCGGGCTGTGTTTTTGGATATCTTAATGGCATATTCCAGTTCGGATGCTGTTATTTCCTTTAGTAAATAATGTTCTTCTGAAGGTGCTCCTGAGTGAGGTATATGTTTGTCAACAAAAGGTGGACATAGCTTCTGTAGTATATCTTCTGCAACTGAAGAGGGAGCATGTTTAATATTTGTATTTTTGTTGTTCAATTTGTTCACCATCTTCCATATTTGAGTTGATGGACAGCTAGAGTTAAGACTGGAACAAAATTGAATTCATGTACTTCTGGCTTTCTTTTTAAACATTTTTTTAGTTATAGCTTCTATCTTTTTATATTCAAGAAAGTTATTCAGAGTGGATGAGGTTTTGTATAATTTAAGCGCATCCTTCTTAAGCTGTAATTTTTTGGCACATTCATCATCTCACCAAATCGATTTTTGTCTATGTTTAGGAATGAATGGTACGTTTTCAGGGATAGAAGCTTCGGCGCTTGTATTGATTGCTCTATTCAGAGTAACTGCCATTTCTTGACAGTTATCAGAGTATACAACATTCTTTAATTCAATTTCAAGAGTGCTCTGAAATAATTCCCAGTTGGCTTTCTTTAATCTCCATTTCCTTGTTGGATAGACAATGGTAGAAGGTACATCAATATTTAATTTGATGGAAATAATATAATGATCAGATCCAAGAGTTCTATCCAACGTTTGCCAATGAGCTATTGCAGCTAATCCAGGAGTTACTAACGTTAAGTCTACAGCTAATTTTGTGGAGCTTGATGGAGTAATTCGGGTTGCTGTGCCATCATTTAGAATTATTAAGTTCGTATCAGCTAATGCTTCAATTATTCTGTTGCCATCAATGTCATTTTTTGGAGAACCCCATACCGCATGATGGGCATTGAAGTCGCCTCCCAGTATCGTCTCTCCTTTAAGTGAGCAAAACCAATTAAAAAGACGTTCCCATTCCCGGATGCTTAGATTTTTATCAGCTTTATACAACGAAATTATATTAATTAATCTGCCATTAAAATCAATTTTTACACCACAAATTTCTAACGTACCAACATTTATAACATCCAATATTTTATAAGTATGCATCCCTAGGCCTAAAAATATAGCTACACCTCCAAATCTGCGACCTTGGCGATCTTTTCTAATAACTTGGTATCCTCTATAAATACTGTTGTGATTTGTCTTATAACATGTTTCCGATAAAATTGCAATGTCAATATCATTAGAATACAAAAATTGTTTAAAAGCTTGTGCATTAGATACAGTGGAACGACTATTCCATTGTATTAAATTTAAATTCTTTAAACTATTATGTGCCATTAGATGTGGATAAATTTTCTAATAACTTTGAAATTTGCTTTTTAATTAAATTTGGATCATTATGAAAACTATCCTTCCAATTCGACACATCGGAAAGAAAGCTGAATATTATATTAGAAATGCCTTCAACTATTTTTTCTTTATGCATCATAAACTCATCCCTATAAGGATTTGGTAAGATTGACGAACTGGCCGTATTCTTTTCAACTTTTTCATTATCAATATTTTCGCTCTCATTCAGTCTTCTTTTTTTAAACGATTCGGAGGTGTTACTAGATATGGAATTTCTTCTCACAACTCTCGGTTTAGAGATACTGCATACTGATGGTAAATTGACATTTCTAGAAGGTAGTGGAGGAAAACTGCTAGAATCATTAGCCAACAACGAGAATTTATTACTAGTCAACACGTTTGAATAATAATTTGGATTACTGTGAACTTTTTCAGCTTCCTGAAACGATATATTTTTTGTTGAAATAATTTCCTTAATTTTTCGTTGTTTACTATATTCTGGACACTCTCTTGACAATGCCGAATGTTGCTGATTACAATGTAAACATTTGGTTACCATAGAACAATCCGTATTACTATGGTTTTCACCACAGTTTTTACAGCGCTCCTTCCCTTTACATTGTTGTGTCATATGTCCGTATCTTAAGCATCTTTCACATTGTATAACGGGATATATGTACGGTCCCACCGGAAAAATACAACTATTGATTATGACTTCTTTTGGTAAAGAAGATCCAATAAATGTTATATATACAAGTTGCCTAGCTACTAGTTTAATATCATTTGTTTCTGTTGTGATTCTACGCTTTAGTCGTTTTATTTGTTTAATATTACTATCTGGATTCTCAGCTTTAAGTTTTTCTAATAGATATATTTCTGTAAATTCTGTGTCAACTGAGCGTATTAAACCACGACGTTCCACAAAGAACTGTGGGATATAAGCAATTAAATTGTTGACTTCTAAAAAGTCGCTACTTGCAATATTGTTATTCAAAACTACTTTAATTTTATTCCTACCAATAGATTTGATTTCAGCAATGCTACTTTTGAAATTATTTACATGTAAATAATGTCCAACTCTGTAATTTTCCAATGTTCTTGTCGGTAGACTCAATATAAACAATAAATGGGCCTGAATCACTTAAGCGGTAACGAATATTTTTGTCATAATGTAGTTTCTCAGCACTAGGAATATTGTCTTTATAATTATTTTTAATTGGAACAGACTCACCAGAAATATCCTCAATTATTGTTCCACCCGGGTCATCAATCTCCTTTCTAACCGACATATCACCAAATATAATATGTTGTCACCACTATACAGCCGCAAAATGTGTCTACTCTATTAAAAAGATCAGACAAAACTTGAAATTAAACTTTAAAATGCGAAAGAACTGAAAAACACGTATTGGCAGTTTGACAGTTATTTGACAATGGTTTTAAATTTTGTTTAGAAATAATATTAGTTTCGAAATCCTCCATAAATATACAGGGTGAGTCATGAGGAACTGTACATACTCCTACCTCGTATAGAGGTCCCTATGGGGAATAACAAATGACCATTAAAAAGTGTCTGCTCCCATTATTTAATAATATACAGGGCGAGTTTCGCATTTTGACAGAAATTTGTATTCGTCATAAATTTTGAACGGTCAGATCGATGTGTCTCTTATTTTGGTCAATCGTTAAACTATTACCACCTAATCAACTGATTTATTTAAACTGGAAAAAAATCAGGTCCGGCTTCAAAAAAATTAGTTCGTTTGGGTCTTAGAAAAAATTTCACCCTGTATACGCTTTTTTATAACTATAACATGAATTTTACAAATTAGACAAATAGGCATTTAAAATGACATATTTATTTTTTTCCCCACACGATTAATTAATATTTTATAAAAAAATCAAATTTGAGTATGAATTAAAAGTTTGGTAAAGTGAACCATAAATTAAAAAAAAATAACTTTTATAATCAAGTATATTTAAATGGGAAATAAGCCACAATTTTACCTAAAAATGATTTTATTAACGTTTCGACGCCCAAGTCGGGTGTCGTTGTCAAAATACAAAATAATGATATTTTGTATTTATGTTTATGATATTTATGATATCATTATATTAAATAATGCTTATTTCCCATTTAAATATACTTGATTATAAAAATGCCACAAGAAAATAGCTTCAGAACAACAAAATAACTTTTATTACAAAAATTATTTTTTTTTTGAACAAATATTTAACTTATGTTACCACTCAATCAACTGATTTATACAAACTAAAAAAAAATCAGGCTCGGATATAAAAAATTTGTTCGTTTCAGTCTTAAAAAAAATTTCACCCTGTATACGCTTTTTGAAAACTCTAATATGAATTTTACAAATTAGACAAATAGGCAATTAAAATGGCATATTTATTTTTTTCTCACACGATTACTTAATTTTTTATAAAAAAATCAAATTTGACTATGAATAATTAAAAGTTTGGTAAAGTGAACAATATTTACGAGAAACCAGATTTAAAAAAAATTAACTTTTATTACAAAAATTAATTTTTTTTGAACAAATATTTAATTTATGTTACCATCCAATCAACTGATTTATTCAAACTAGAAAAAAATCAGGCCCGGATTTAAAAAATTAGTTCGTTTTGGTCTTAGAAAAAATTTCACCCTGTATACGCTTTTTGAAAACTCTAGTATAAATTTTACAAAGTAAACAAATAGGCAATTAAAATGGCGTACTTATTTTTTCCCCACACGATTACTTAATTTTTTATTAAAAAATCAAATTTGTCAAAATCGGAATTTCGCCATAAAAATAAAAAAAAATTAAACAACGTTTTTCTCAAAATTAAAAGCTTCACCATTTTTTTTATACCACGTCTAGATCTAAAACCCATAACACTTCTCTTTGGACTCTATAGTTTAACATAGGCGTGATCAAATAGATAAATCTTAAATTTTTTCACTTAATTTTTGCGATTTAACTTTGCAATTCACGAATCTGCACCTTTTATTTTTAAAATTCATAACTTTTATGAGAAGAAGACGGAAAGTCTACAACAATTTTCATATTCACAATGGTAAGAGATATGTGCTGTAAAATTTCAGAAAAAAAATATTAAAATGGAACAGAGTTGTAGCGAGTTAAACCGTGATTTCATTTTTTTTTTCAGTTTTAGGTTAAAATTCCGATTTTGACAAATTTGATTTTTTAATAAAAAATTAAGTAATCGTGTGGAGAAAAAAATAAATATGCCATTTTAATTGCCTATTTGTCTAATTTGTAAAATTCATGTTAGAGTTTTCAAAAAGCGTATACAGGGTGAAATTTTTTCTAAGACGAAAACGAACTAATTTTTTAAATCCGGGCCTGATTTTTTTCTAATTTGTATAAATCAGTTGATTGGATGGTAACATAAATTAAATATTTGTTCAAAAAAAATTTATTTTTGTAATAAAAGTTATTTTTTTTTACCTATGGTTCACTTTACCAAACTTTTAATTCATACTCAAATTTAATTTTTTTATAAAAAATTAAGTAATCGTGTCGGGAAAAAAATTAATATGTCATTTTAATTGCCTATTTGTCTAATTTGTAAAATTCATATTATAGTTTTCAATGCGTATACAGGGTGAAATTTTTTCTACGACCCAAACGAACTAATTTTTTTGAAGCCGGACCTGATTTTTTTTTAGTTTGAATAAATCAGTTGATTAGGTAGTAATAGTGTACCGATTGACCAAAATAAGAGACACATCGATCTGACCGTTCAAAAATTATGACGAATACAAAATTCTGTCAAAATGCGAAACTCGCCCTGTATATTATTAAACAATGGGAGCAGACACTTTTTAATGGTCATTTGTTATTCCCCATAGGAGCCTCTACACGAGGTAGGAGTATGTACAGTTCCTCATGACTCACCCTGTATTAGCCAATAATGGAGATAAAGAAGAGCCCATTGCTAGACCAAAATTTTGTTTATAGAATTCATTGTTTAGTTGAAAATAGGTATTATTAGTACATTCAGTACAGTACTGTCAATAACTCCATTATAGCTGATACATTTAGTCTTGTCCTAGTTGCCAATGTATTATCATTCTCTAATTTCGTTTTGATTATGTTTAAAGTTTTATCTAATGGTACATTTGTAAATAAACTGTTTATGTCAAAACTTACTAAAATATTATTTGGATTAAATTCAATAGTTGATAATTTGTTTAAAAAATGTTTTGTATTTTTTATAAAAGTGTCATCATTATTAGCAAATGGTTTTATAATGTTTAATAAGAATTTTGATAGTTCACTACAAGGAGAATTGATGGTACTACAAATGGGACTAAGTGGTATGTTCGCTTTATGAATTTTCGGCACTCCATAAAAATGTGGTGTCTTACTGTAGTGAGGTGTCATTAATTTTCTTTGATAGTATGTTAGATCATTTTTAAATTTGAATAAAGTTCTATATATTTTGTTTTCCAGTGTCTTCGTTGGATCCTTCGTTAATTTGCTATAAGGTCCATTTGTAAGTAGATCTGTAATTTTGTCCTCATATTGTATTTTGTTCATTATTACAGTTGCATTACCTTTATCCGCTGGTAGGATTGTTATGGAGTCATCATTTCTTAAAGTTTTTAAAGCTTTAATTTCCTCTTTGCTGATGTTCTGTTCAATTTGATTAGACTTTTCCAATTCAAGTTTACATAGTACCCTATATTGTTCTTTTTCATGAGTTGGTAGACACTTGGATATTTTCTCCACTGAGCTGATTATGTCTAATTTTGGAATAGATGGATGAGTAAGAGCATAGTTTAAACCTTTTGACAATACCAAATTTTCCGTTGCATTTAAATGTCTATTTGATAGATTGACAACTGTCACTAATATTTCATTATTTCTATTTAGGTTATCAAAAGTATGTTTTTAATATTTACTATGAAATCTCTAACGCGAGAATTTTACTGTCGTTGCATTTGGTTGTCTTTTTAAAGACAGATCACATGCTATAATTTTTTTGTGACGGATATTCTTGAGTTGGGATTGATTTCATGTAATCGAATGAACTATCTTTCAGTAAGTCGTCCCAGGAACGCAACTCATAAATATTGGCAATATCATTTTAAAGTCTTCTACTTTAAAATGTATAATATAACTATGTCTGAATTGCCAATATAAATGAGTCAGATTAAATAAATTATTAGAAGAATTTTTTCGGCGCCCGATTTGGGCGTCGAAACGTTAATAAAATTACTTTTTCATTTTAATTGTGGCTTATTATTTTCCATATAAATATAATTAATCATAAAAATGCCACAAGGAAATAGCTTCAGATGTTTTATTTATTTTGCAGTGTGCGAAGCAAACAATCGACTTATTAACTTTCAAAAATCAGCATTTTGAAGCTTTTTCAATGTTGTGAAAAATCAAATTTTGTAATTTTATGTCAACTATTTATCTTTTCAATGGGATGAAAAAAATTGAAAAAATTCACTAAACGGTATTTTTGGCCTTAAGGTAAAACCCACACAACCAGATACAAATATCACTAAATATTTAATACATGTTATTTGCACTAAATTGTTAATAAATAAAAAACGGCCTCAAACTCTAGGCAGAAAACAGGTAGGTTTTCTTCCTATAGGTCTATAATAACCAAAAAAAGTTATCAGATACCTGCATTATTCAGTGTCCCGAACATGGTCTATTTTCTGCTTATTTTCTTGGAGTATTACTGCGCGTACACAGAATACGATTTTATTTTATAAAACTAGGTCCTACTATCTGTCCACAATTTCCTCTCGGTGATTCATATTCTTTTATATCTGGTATTTCTCAATTTATAACATTCGAGTATAAAACAATAGTATGTGCGTGATCCAATTAATGAAGGTAATATATGAATGTTTATAATTATTTAAAAATAATACTTAAATACACTGTGTTCCAACTAGGGGTCGCCAACTTCTTGAAAATTTCAAGATCTTGTCTTGATCTTGTTTTGATTTCAAAACAAAATCAAGACAAGAAGCAATCTTAGATTTCAAGGCAAGACAAGAAATTTTATGTCAATACCAAGATTTCTTGTCAAGAAAACAAGAAATCTTGAAATATCTTGACTAATAATAAAATCTAGATTTTATTTTCAATAACAAATTTAGGACCTTTTTAAATTGATAAGCCATGAATTAAGGCAGATAATCCTTCTGATGGAGTCAACACCTAGCCGATTTCTTGGCTTTGTTATTCTTAATGTTGCTCTTGAAAATATCCTTTCGGCAGGTACAGATGTTGCTGGCGTTCTGAGAAAATCCTTGGCCATTTTCTATAATGACGGGTAGATATTTTCGTGTCTTCTCCGCCAATCAAGTATATTCGCAGAATCTTCTGACCTAGGCTCATTTAAGTATTTTTCAATTTCATACTTCCAAGATTGTAAGTCATTAATATCAGCTTTCTTAAATAGGAAATAAGAACTATATAATTCAAAAAAGAACTATACAGTGTATCCAATTAGTTTTGTTATAGTGTTTCTGTATTTTATCTCTCGCAGCTTGAATGCAGTAAATTAATTGCTCACCGGTAGCGTCTCTATTAATTATATTATTAAGTTTATGAGCCCATATTTCCAGTTTGTCTAAAAGTAAAATAACTCCAATTACCACCAATGGGAGTGTGCAATATTTTTCCCTTCGAGAATTGAAGAAAGTGTTTTAAAGCTTCTCAGATACTGACAAAATTTACTGAGCAGAACCATTCTTTATCCAATATTTTGCAATTATTTAGATATTCGTTGTTGTCGCAAAATATAGTTAAAGCATTTTTTACACTTAAACCCCATGTTAGCATTTCGAAAGTTGAAGGTTATCTTGTAGGCACATCTAATTCTGGCATAGTCATCTTACAATTTATGCCTTCGCAAGCACTGTTAAGTTTAAGTTGCATTTGCACTGAGTTTTTGTTTTTTTTTGGCAAGGTATTTAATTTTACTAACAGGAGAGTTGAAATCTAAGTATCACATATCATTTTCTACTTCGATCTCATCCTCCAAATAATCAAAATCTTTTTTGATGTCTAAACTGTTTCGATATGGCTCAACAATTTTTATGAAATCCTGGACAGCTAAGTTTAGAATATGCCCGAAAAATACAAAATGCTTATTTTAAGCAGCTTATTTTAAGCATGCAACTACACAATCAATTTTTGTTCGTCAGGAAACAAATGCAGATCGGGGATTCTCAGTGGCAGTGGAGGCCGTGTTTGCGCGAAACGCAATAAAATGGTAGCCAAGGAATCACCGGACCGAGTAATCAAGAAATTTCAAGATCTTGAAATTTCTTGAGCGAAGATGTCAAGACAAGATTTTTTAAATTTCTTGATTTTTTCTCAAGACAACACAAGAAGTTGTTGTCTTGTCGACCCCTAGTTGCAACGAAAATTTGACCCTCCTAGAAACTCAGAAAGCAAGAGTTTCTTCAAAATTTAAAAAAACAAATTATGTCAATTTATACTGGGAGCCGGACGAATTTTCATGCAAAATTCATGCCCTCGAATGTAACCCCCTACTGCCCTGCATCAACCCCCAGTTTTTTTTTAATCAAAAGTGTGGTCAAGTGGCTTATCATTTGAAAGGTAATTTTTTTTCTCTACACCGCACTCTACACACAGGGTGAGTCACCTCTAACGGGACGGAAAATTACAGCGAAATGGTTAAAGATTTGAAAACAATTTTAAATTAGTAGTTTGTAAGTTGATAACAGCTACATTTTAAAATTACTTTGAAATATACAGGGTGTCCCAATAAATGGCGGCGTATCAAAGTTATATTTTTTCTTATGGCACACCCTGTATTTTATTGCATTTTTAATTGCCCGCAAAAAAGAAGGTATAGTTTCATAAGGCTTCCCTATACCTATGTACAGAGTGTTCTGAGTTATGTTGACTTTTCTTAAAATGTAAAGTTTTAAAAGAAGGCTTATGCTCAAGTTATTTAAGAAATTATAAAAAAAATACTTTTACATCTAAATAGTTGGATATTGGTGGAATGAATTGCATGATTGATTATTACACATTTATTTGCAGGGTGTTCCAAATTTACAGTTTCATTATTGATTATTCAATGTGTCGCATGATGCTTATTTTAAATGCAACACCGTGTATATTAATAAACCATTATACTAAACGAAGTCACCTCTATCGAATAGTATATGGATGTCCTATACCTAGGTCTAATAGTTTTTGCGCAATTTACAATTATTTAAATTCTTAATCTGTAAATTGATTTTAAAACAAAAGATGTATCTCATTGTATGACATCGTCATTTTATGACATTAAGGTCTGGTAATTATCAAAAATATAAATATCTTCTTCTTCTTCTTCTTCTTCTTCTTTTTATATAGACATCACTCTGTCTGTTTTTCAATGTGCCTTCAGTAAGTTGTCATTCCATCTTTTTCGTGGTCTTCCCACTAATCGTCTTCCTGTTGGGGAACCGTCTCTCGCCGTCCTTACTACTCTATTTGTTGTCATTCGGCTTATGTGGTCGTTCCATTCTACTCTTCTGCTTTTCACCCAGTTATTAATGTTGTCCACCTTGCGTTTGTCCTAATGTTGTCCTAACGGATATAAATATCCGTGTATGATATTCAAATTTTCCTAAAAATAAATAATCACGTTATCTACGAAAGACTAGACATGGTGCTTTGCATTGGAGGGTGTTTGCAAAATTTTATCTTACCTTCTAAAGTTTACGCTCAAAAGTATTTTGATTGAAGACACCCAAAAAAGGACGTTTTTGAGAGATTTCAATAGATTCCGTGCTACTGGTAATGTTGCATTGTTAAAGTTAAATAAAAATAAAACAATTATTTGTGATGACGTCAAGGAACTTGATGTCCTGTTTCTGTTACGGAAAACCCAAATACTAGTAAAGAAAAAATTTCGATTGAATTGTAAATCAGTCAAACGACTGTTAGAATACTTAAGAAAAACCACTATTATGCGTATAAAGCTCAACTACACCAGTATTAGACCGAACAGGATTATGATAAATATTAAACTTATCGTTTATGGACTTGGAGAAAATCCTGATTTTTTTAAATGTATTGTATACAGACCAATCTACCTACTTTTCATAATAATAGTCTAGTAAATAGACATAATTTTCATTTCATTATGATACAGTAAACAAACATTTATTTCGTACAGTTTAAAAATCGGGAGTAACTATAAATATTATTTTTAAAATCAATTTACCGTTTAAGAAAATTGTAAATTACGCAAAAACTATGACCCCTAGTTATAGAACATCCTTATACCATTCGAAAGAGGAACCTGTGTCTAGTATAATAATTTATCAATTTACATGGTGTTTTATTTAAAATAAGCATCATATGAAACACTAAATAATCCAATAATGAAACTGTAAATTTGGAACACCCTGTAAATAAATGTGTAATAATTAATCATGGAATACATTAATTATAAAATAATTACCAGACCGTACTGTCACAAAATGACAATGTCATACAATGCCACTAACTAACTACATATTTTTTTTTAAATCGATTTACAAATTAAAAATTTTAATAATTGTAAATTACGAAACAACTATGAGACCTAGGTATAGGACATCCATATACCATTCGAAAGAGATAAATTTGTTTAGTATAATTATTTATTAATATACATGGTGTTCCATTTAAAATAAGAATCATATGACACATTGAATAATCCAATAATGAAGCTGTAAATTTTGAAGACCCTGTAAATAAATGTGTAATAATTAATCATGAAATACATTCAACCAATATCCAAATATTTAAATGTAAAAGTAATTTTTTATAATTTGTTAAATAACTTGAGAATAAGCCTTCTTTTAAAACTTTACATTTTAAGAAACGTCAACATAACTCAGAACACTCTGTACATAGGTATAGGGAAGCCTTATGAAACTATACCTTATTTTTTGCGGACAATTAAAAAATGCGATAAAATATAAGGTGTTCCATAAGAAAAAATATAACTTTGATACGCCGCCATTTATTGGGACACCCTGTATATTTCAAAATAATTTTTAAAATGTAGATTTTATCAAATTACAAACTACTAATTTAAAATTGTTTTCAAATCTTTTAGCATTTGGCTGTAATCTTCCGTACCGTTAGTGGTGACTCACCCTGTATATTTATATTTTTTAATTTAAGGCTATGGATACATAATTAGCAAATATTTTACGTGTATCCCTACTTTTTCTGTCTTTACACGGCAAATTACGTGTAGTAAAATTCACACTGGTATGGATATGTAAACATTACTAGAATGTCATTCTACTTGAAAATGTCATCATTAATTTAAAGAGATGGGTTTTGAATGTTCTTGGATAACTGTTATTTTTATAATTGCAAATTATTAATTCAGTTAATAAATGTGATAATTTTTTCACTAAGTATGTATTCAGTGATTGTAATAATTTATTTGTACAACAAAGACTAATACTCAATCGAGAAAAGACGAAAAGTGTTAAAGTGATTTTTTAATAATATATTGTTATGGAACGCTCACAATTTTGAACATCTTTAACAACAAAATACTTGGATCACAGAATATATTATCCTGATGTATTCTCTGCTTGGATCTTCCACAAATAATACACAATAAATAACTTTATATTAAGTTCACGTCTTAAAACAATTATTTATCAAATACATTATATATCAATAATATTTAATCAATAACTCAACATATTCCCGATGCAATGTCAAATATTTAAAATTGTCACTGATTGTCAGTGTCTGATTGACAATATATGCTGACAATATTATATTCGGCTGAGTGCGTTGTAAGACAAAAATAGATTTGGAAAATATTACCACGGCATTGTGTTTATTTTTTTCGAATCCTGAAAAAACCAATAAATATTTTTGAAAAATTTAAACGCAGAATGAAAGACTAAATTATTACCGAGGGCCGAAAGTCCCTTAGAATAAATAAAAAGTTTATTTTGAATGATATATTTGAAATTAAATATCACACTAAATTTTCTTAGTTTTTCACTTCTGTAACTTATTAAAATAAACATTATAGAAGTTCTCAGGGACTTTCGGCCCTCGCTAATAACGTGATCTTTCATTCTGCGTTTACATCATTTTTCAAAAATACTTATTAGTTTTCTCAGGATTCGAAAAAAATGAATCCCCATTTGAATAGCATTGCAGCCGAAAATACGTACCGATCCTCTTAAGTAATAACTTTGAAGATAATTTTTGATTTAACTAATTTATTGGTTGAATATACAATCTATAACATTGAGGTACTTGCAAATATACGAGAAGAGCCGTCTTTGAAAATAGACTGTATTATTGTATGGAGGTCATAGGAGGTTTCTTCGAACAATAAATTGGTTAATTTGATGAAACTTTAAGTTTTTTGTTATTCTTCTTCTTAGAGTGCCTGTCCGTTCCGAACGTTGGCGATCATTCTGGCTATGATGACTTTGTTAGTTGCTATACGGAATAGCTGTGTTGAGGTCTTTCTATACCATGCTCTCAGGTTAGCAAGCCAGGATATTCTTCTTCGTCCTGGGGTCCTTTTTCCTTCAATTTTACCTTGTAAAATTTACTGGAGTAGCTCGTATCTGCCTTGATTTCTCATTATATATATATATATATATATATATATATATATGTTACACTTGAAGTTTCCGCGGGAGCTATATGTGCTTTCTGTTGTTTTCCGGGTTTGACTCCGCGTTGAATAATTTTGGTTTTGAGAAAAACCATTAAGTTGAACCGCGTTTAAACCTTGAAGTAAACTTCAAGCAGCAGCGAGAAGCGGAACTACCTGACTTGACAATGGCAAGTGAGATCTTGCCGAAACGTCGTCAAAATAATGGTTTTTCTCAAAACCAAAATTATTCAACGCGGAGTCAAACCCGGAAAACAACAGAAATCATATATATATATATATATATATATATATATATATATATATATATATATATATATATATATTCTATGACACTATAAAACAGTGTTGAAATTATCGGGAATTGCGGTCTGTGGCTTAGATTGAAACTACATTTAATTCTGTTGAATTCGATATTTCGATGAGTATTTATTAATTTTTCATCTTCATCAGGAACAAACTACAAAATTAACTAACAGTTAGGTACAAACATAATATTACAATGATATAACTTACGAATTGTTGTAGGTATATATATATATATATATATATATATATATATATATATATATATATATATATATATAGATATATATATATATATATATATATATATATATATATATATATATAATATAGATGAAATAGAGAATGTGGAAAAATCCCCTTACGAACAATTCACACATCCACCATTTCGGGGATTTTTCGTAAGGGGATTTTTCCACATTCTCTATTTCATCTATTTGATTTCGTACGAGTGGTCGTTAAACCAATAACCTTGGATCTTTGGTTCACTGAGTGTGTTTCAAAGATCTACATCTTATGTTTTTAAATATATATATATATATATATATATATATATATATATATATATATATATATATATATATATATGTTGACTTATTTAAAAACCAATTTTAAGTTTCTGTGGGTTGGAGTCAATAAAAAAGGGCTTTTAGAAAACTATTTTATATCTCTCAAGCTTTCGAATGTTAATTACATTCTTTTTCAAGAGCTAAAATACAGAGTTGCTAATAAAGTGGAAACAAAAATGATGTAAAAAATATAACGCACCAGATAAATTTAGGTTGGTTATTAAACTGCTAACTTAAGTAACATCAAATATAAATTATTATCAAAATGTATATTTCCCAGACTGTAAGGAAAATTTATGAATTTTTATTTAATTTTGAATTTAAAACTATCGATAAAACAAATTTTTTTATAAAATTCACTCCCCTACATACCATCATTAACGCCTAAATTAATAAAAATTTTAAAGGTTATTGACAGTATAAAAATAGCAACAAAAAACATCAAAACCATTACATCTCTGTATTCTAAGACCAAATATCCTATAGATATGTTAGAAAAAATTAATGTAGTATACAGCATTAATTGTACTCAGTGTGAGGCTGTATATATTGGTGAAACTGGAAGGAATTTGTCTAATCGTATTATTTCGCATAAAAGCGATTGTAGAATAAAAAAACCTTCTTGTGCTTTGGCAGAGCATGTAATTGACAAAAACCATATAATGGATTTCGATAATACTAAAATTTTGTGCAGTGAAGGTAATAAATTCAAAAGGACCTTTTTGGAAATGGTATCTATTAGTAAAAGTGATAATAGTTTAAATAAAAGATCAGAAATTCAAAATTTAAGTAAAATTTATAACTACATCATCTCTTTATAATTCAAATATTTCACCATAAAACCATAAGACACATTGATTCCAAAATTTTTTTTTTATTCTATTTTTTATATCCTTTTTTAAAAAAAATTTGCACTTCTGTAAACTATAATATAAAACAAAATATTTTTCTACTTATTTAAATCTTCTTTTTGTTTCTTTTTAATAAATTATCACTTTGGTAATATACTTAAATATATCCCACTTTCATTTACTTGTCTATGTAGGATGACTTTTTATTTGACATTGACTTTGAATTTTATAAAAAAAATTATTTTATCGATAGTTTTAAATTCAAAATTAAATAAAAATTCATAAATTTTCCTTACAGTCTGGGAAATATACATTTTGATAATAATTTATATTTGATGTTACTTAAGTTAGCAGTTTAATAACCAACCTAAATTTATCTGGTGCGTTATATTTTTTACATCATTTTTGTTTCCACTTTATTAGCAACTCTGTATTTTAGCTCTTGAAAAAGAATGTAATTAACATTCGAAAGCTTGAGAGATATAAAATAGTTTTCTAAAAGCCCTTTTTTATTGACTCCAACCCACAGAAACTTAAAATTGGTTTATATATATATATATATATATATATATATATATATATATATATATATATATATATATATATATATATATCCTTTAAATAACAGCTGACTTTTTAGATGAAAATGGGGTTGAAGTTTATTGGGTATCCAGCTATCTAAAATATAAAACAGTATCTCGATGTCATCTAAATATCATCTAAATACCATCAACCTCAATTAGGTAAGATAAAAATTGTAAAAAACCATACTATAAAATTGTACCATTTTTAAATATTGTAGCTTTCGTCTGATGATGCTGATGAAAATCAGCGAAATATAACGTTTTGTTAAACAGAGTACCACTTGGTTTTATTCAGCTGGATACCCAATAAACTTCAACCCCATTTATATATATATATATATATATATATATATATATATATATATATATATATATATATATATATATATATATATATATATATATATATAAATAAACAACTAGTTTATTTACTTACAACTTAGTTTAAGGTACCCCTTATCAATATATATATATATATATATATATAAATTAAGGATCACTCGAAGAGTGGTGGGTTTTTCGGTCAATAGGTGGAGAAATAAGACAAAGAGGTGGCTACTTCATCTATTTATTCGAAGACGTTTCGTTCTCTAATCAAAGAGCATCATCGGTTCATCTAAAAAGAATAATATGAAAAACCAAACATCCAAAGAGAAGTTAATACAACAGTGTTACCTCAAAAAGACATGTAGCAGTCAAAGGTATAAAATTGTAAAAAAAGCTTGAAACAATGAACCATTGAATCGTTAGGTTGTAGAAACAATCAATAAAAAGTACAGTTTACAGTTTAACAAAGACTTTGAACAGCAAAAGCAGCATGTGGTTATCATACATGTGATTAAAAAAAAATATGTAAAAAACTTGTATTCGCCGAGAAACTAAGTAAGATCACAAGATCAACCTTCCAACAAAAGCATATTAATTTAGTTTGATTTTGACTTTAGGTAACATTATTAAAATGATTATAAAAGTTAATAGTAGTAAAATTTATAAAAAGGTATTAAAAGTTACCACAAAAGCTTCTACACTATTCAAATCCACTCGGCAAAATGGGCATTTCTAAAGACAACGAACCATCCCGTAAAAGACAGTGACCTTGAAGTCAAAACTGACACAACTATATATATATATATATATATATATATATATATATATATATATATATATATATATATATATATATATATATATATATATATATATATAAAACACTTTTGAGTTTCGGTGGGTTGGAGTCAATAAAAAGGGGCTGTTAGAATACTATTTTTTATTACTCGAGCTTTCGAATGTGTTTACATTCATTTTCAAGAGCTAAAAAGTAACTGATAAAGTGGAAACAAAGATCATGTAAAAATATAACTCACCAGATAAATCTAGATTGGTTATTAAAACTTGCTAACATTAATACATATAAATAAGAGGAAAACTATTAATATCCATAAAATGAATTCTTCCCAGACTGCATAATATAAATTAATGGCCAAAAGATTTAAATTTTTGAAATGAATTTTGAATTTGAATGATCGGTAAATTGGAAAAAAATTTTAATACAAAAAGTCAATGTCAGTGAAAAAATCAGCCTACATCGACAAGTAGCTAAAAATAATTTATTTAAATATATTATAACGTGATGATTTGTTAAAAAAAAAGAAAGAAGAAATAAATAAGTAGAGAAAAAAATATTTTAGTAGTTTACAGAAGTACAAAAGAAATGTAATAAGGATGTGAAAAAAGTGAAATATTTATGGTGCTCTGAATATTATTTAAAATTATAAGGAAATGATGTAATTATAAATTTTGCTTAAATTTTGAATTTCTGATCTTTTATTTAAACTATGATCACTTCTACTAATAGATACCATTTCCAAAAAAGTCCTTTTGAATTTATTACCTTCATTGCACAAAATTTTTATGTTGTCAAAATCCATGATATGATCTTTGTCAATCACATGCTCTGCCAAAGCACAAGACGGTTTTTTGATTCGGCAATCACTTTTGTGGGAAATTACGCGACTAGATAAATTCCTGCCAGTCTCACCAATATATACAGCCTCACACTGAGTGCAACTAATGCCGTATACTACATTAGTTTTCTCTAATTTTTCTATAGGATACTTTGTCTTAGAATACAGAGATGTAATGGTTTTGATGTTTTTTGTTGTTATTTTTATATTGTCAATAACCTTTAAAATTTTTATTAACTTAGGTGTTAATGATGGTATGGTGAGACTGGCAGGAATTTATCTAGTCGCGTAATTTCCCACAAAAGTGATTGCCGAATCAAAAAACCGTCTTGTGATTTGGCAGAGCATGTGATTGACAAAGATAATATCATGGATTTTGACAACATAAAAATTTTGTGCAATGAAGGTAATAAATTCAAAAGGACTTTTTTGGAAATGGTATCTATTAGTAGAAGTGATCATAGTTTAAATAAAAGATCAGAAATTCAAAATTTAAGCAAAATTTATAATTACATCATTTCCTTATAATTTTAAATAATATTCAGAGCACCATAAATATTTCACTTTTTTCACATCCTTATTACATTTCTTTTGTACTTCTGTAAACTACTAAAATATTTTTTTCTCTACTTATTTATTTCTTCTTTCTTTTTTTTTAACAAATCATCACGTTATAATATATTTAAATAAATTATTTTTAGCTACTTGTCGATGTAGGCTGATTTTTTCACTGACATTGACTTTTTGTATTAAAATTTTTTTCCAATTTACCGATCATTCAAATTCAAAATTCATTTCAAAAATTTAAATCTTTTGGCCATTAATTTATATTATGCAGTCTGGGAAGAATTCATTTTATGGATATTAATAGTTTTCCTCTTATTTATATGTATTAATGTTAGCAAGTTTTAATAACCAATCTAGATTTATCTGGTGAGTTATATTTTTACATGATCTTTGTTTCCACTTTATCAGTTACTTTTTAGCTCTTGAAAATGAATGTAAACACATTCGAAAGCTCGAGTAATAAAAAATAGTATTCTAACAGCCCCTTTTTATTGACTCCAACCCACCGAAACTCAAAAGTGTTTTTTATAAACAAGTCAACAAAGTACTTCTTTTTTCTTTACATTTATATATATATATATATATATATATATATATATATATATATATATATATATATATAGGGTGTCCAGAAACTCTACCGACAAACGAAGACAGGAGATTCTTCAGATAATTTTAAGATAATTTAACCCAATTCACTTAGTCCGAAAATGCTTCCTGAGGGAGCTAGAGCTCTTTGAAGATGATGGCGTCTTGTAATTAGTTTTTCTTAAATACCTCCAGAACACTTCTATTTAGAAAAACAAAAATTGGTACGCGTATTTATCTTCAAGATATAAATCTAAAATATCCATTGCAAATTCCTAGTACTGATCATAGGCGTCCGTTTTGGGTAGGGCAACGGTTATTTTATCTCATAACTTTTTTATCTTTAACTTTTATGAATTTATGACACTGGATTATAAAATTGTGAAGTATTCTAGTACTAAAAGGTACTCTTGTTTTAAATCGGTAGGACACACCGTTTTCTAGAAAAATAGATTTGAAAATTTTTCGCTTTTTGAATTAAAAAAGAAAAATTAAAAAAAAACTGTTTAGAAAGACGAAAACTGGTACATTTATTTATATTCCAGAGATAAATCGATTTCATTAATTGCGAATTTCTAGTACTGGTCATAGGCGTCCGTTTTGAGTAGGTCAACAGTTATTTTATAGCATAATTTTTTGTCTTGAATTTTTGAGTATTTTTGACACTAGATTATTAAATTATGAGGTATTCGACTACTAAAAGTTACTCTTACTTTATGCTGGTAAAATACTTCGTTTTTTGTTGAAAAGTTCTTTCAATTTTTTTTTCAAATTCCAAAAACGAAAAACTTTCAAATCGATTTTTCTAGAAAACGGTGTGTTCTACCGACTTAAAGTAAGAGTACCTTCGAGTACTACAATACCTCACAATTTAATAATCCGGTGTCAAAAATGCATAAAAGTTAAGCACAAAAAAGTTATGCGATAAAATACCCGTTGCTCTACCCAAAACGGACGCCTATGACCGGTACCGTAAGATGGGGCTACTTTAATCCCCGGGGGCTACTTTAATCATAACTTCCCGCCTAAAATGTATTTCATTTCAATCGAAACTGATCGAATATTTCTCTGTAATTTTTATACGTGGCAACAGTGGAATGTTATTGTTAACCATTGTGAGTCGTGTTTCACGTGTTCTCTGGCAAATATACATACATGTAAGTATTATTGTAAGAAACAATAATTTGTGCATATTTTAGCACCAAAATTACTTCTATGGTAAGCTATAGGCATGTTATTTAGGTAACAAAATCATTTCGTTATGTTAATATAGGTACTTTCATGATGTAGGTTTAACCTCAAATTTTAACGTACTGTATTTTACCATGTTCTTATTTTTAATATTGTGTCGCGGGGTAACTTTGATCGGAGAGGTGGGGCTTCTTTAATCAGTGATCAAAGTAACCCCAGCGTATAAAATAGTCTACTAGTGTACATTTTCTTTTTCAGAAATATGGTGCGTACGTACACAAAACGTCTTGGCAGTAGGCCTTACAAAAATTACGATGAAGAAACGGTAGAACGAGCACTTAATGACATCGTTACTGGAAGTCTTACCTTAAGAGGAGCTTCAGCAACGTATAAAATTCCGTTTGGAACACTTCGTAACAAATTCAAAGGGGCACATATTAAAAATCCAGGAGCTCAGCCGGTTTTCATTCATGTTGAAGAAAAAGCTATTTTGGCAGCAGCGGGTAAGTGTGCAGATTGGGGTTTTCCGCAAACTTTACTCGATATAAGAATGATGGCCAAATGTTATTTGGAACGTCAAGGAAGGGTGGTCAATAAGTTTGTCAATAACATGCTGGGAAAAGATTGGGCCCTAGTCTATTAATACGACACAAAAATTCATTTGGCCAACGTTTATCCACAAACATTAAACAAGTACGAAGTAAAATTTCCAGAGAAACGATTGAGGCTTATTTTGCAAACTTATCAGATACTTTAAAAGATGTACCACCTGAAAACATATTTAATTATGATGAGTCCAATGTATCTGACGACCCAGGAAAGAAATGGGGAATATACAGACGAGGGGTAAAATACCCCGAAAAAATATGTAATCATTCCAAGACGGCAACTAGTATAATGATTTGTGGTTCTGCTAGTGGAATACTGTTACCTCCTTACATTATCTATAAAAGTACCCATCTTTACGACACGTGGAAAGAAAATGGTCCTGTTGGAGCACCTTGTTGCGATCAACCATGTTGTTCGAGAGGCAGTAGATACAATAGAACATTTAGCGGTTGGATAGATACAGTCACTTTTCGCGACTGGTTTATGACTTCCTTTTTACCGCATGCCAAAAGATTACAAGGCAGAAAAGTACTCTTAGGAGATAACCTTTCTTCACACCTAGATGGGGATGTAATAAAAACATGCAATGAGAACAACATCAGTTTCGTTTGCTTAGTGCCAAATTCGACTCATCTGTGCCAACCCCTAGATGTCGGATTTTTTAGACCCATGAAGAGCGCATGGCGTGCTACACTAACAACTTGGAAACTACAAAATTTACGTCTAACTACTGTGCCTAAAGATCGTTTTCCTATCCTTTTAAGACAGTGTTTAGATCAGATGGATAAATCAAAGTTTCAACCATCCAAACACAGGTCAAGTGAGCCACGTCCAGGTGATAAAGAAGAATCTGCGGTACGGCGAAATTTAATAAACAGTTTTGCTGCTACAGGTATATATCCCCTTAATAAATGTGAAGTATTAAATAAATTACCTTCAAATGAAAACGACGGTGAAATTGTGCAAAATGTAGAAAGTGTTCTAACGAATTTTCTAAAAGAAAAAAGGTTTGGCAATAACGACAACAATACGTCCAAACCGCTAAGAAAGAAACGATTAAATGTTGATCCGGGTAAGAGCATAGCCACAATTGAGAGCAGTGATAGTGAAAATTCTAGCATTCACGACGCACAAGAGTCCGATCATGACAAACTAGAATCTGAAACTGATGAATTAATTTCTGATGAGAAAGAGACTGGTAGTACAAAACATCATGGAAAGAACGAAAGTTCAAATATATCAAATGATATTGGTGAATGTTCTGGTATGGGACCAATAAAAAACTCTCCTTTTATAAAACCTAGTGTTGATAATCTCGAAAAAGATTGTTTCGTTGTGGTGCAGTTTATTTATGACAAACAGTTAAAAACTGAGAAAATTAAAAAATTTGTAGCTCAAATATTGGAAGCAGATAAAGCAAAACAGTCATATCTTATAAATTGTATGAGGCCATATGGTGAAAAAAATACTACTTTTATTTTTCCACATGTTAATGATATTTGTGAAGTACCCTTACATAATGTCATTTTAAAATTGAGTCAGCCTATAATACACAGAGGTCGACATACTTTTGCAAATTCTGTCTTTGATTAGTTTTCTGTGTAAAAATTTTCGTGTTTAATTAAAGCCTTGAAGAAATGTTAAATTTTTGTATATATTTAATACCTAGCCTTGAATTTTCACCTATTTTTGTTTATAATTATCAGCAAACATAACAACACTTTTTCTAATATTTTGTTTTTGAATTTTAGGGGTTACAATATAAATATCAGGTAAATTGTATGTGTGATCAAAGTAATCCCACTTGAAGTGTAACTTTTTTTGAGAATATTTTTATATAGTGTAATAGCTAAGTAAAAACCGATTTAAATATATTTTTTTCAAAAAGCAAATCATAACTTTATGATTGCTAGGTGCGATGAAAGATTAATTTTGATCAAAGTAACCCCATCTTACGGTACTAGAAATTTGCAATGAATGGAATCGATTCATCTCTGAAAAGTAAATAAGCATACCAATTTTCGTTTTTCTAAATAGAAGCGTTCTGGAGATATTTAAGAAAAACTAATTACATGACGCCATCTTCAAAGAGCTCTAGCTCCCTTAAGAAGCATTTTCGGACTAGGTGAATTGGGTTAAATTGTCTTAAAATTATCTGAGGAATCTCCTCTCTTCGTTTGTCGGTAGAGTTTCTGGACACCCTGTATATATATATATATATATATATATATATATATATATATATATATATATATATATATATATATATATATATATATATATATATATATATATATATATATAATTATATATTATGTATATATATAATTAACCCAATAATTTGTAAATTGATATATATATATATATATATATATATATATATATATATATATATATATATATGTATCAGAGTTAAAACACACCATCAAAAGATGTCATACAATAAATATAAAAATTTACCATCCTTACCAAATTTTAGAATGTATTTTGTCCATTATTTTCTGTATTCTATGTTTGTGTTAGTATTGTTGAGGGTCATAAAGCTTTTAAATAATCTCAACGACTAGTAAGTTGTACTGACAAATTGTGATATTTTATAAAAATTTACATATTTCTTTTTATCTATATTACAGAGTCTTGAAAAAGGAATAAAACAATTCCGAAAGCTAGACAAAAAGTCAAAAGAGTGTTTCTTTAACATCCTGGCCAACCTTCTGACTGCAACCCTAATAAACTAGTTGTTTATTTATATATATATATATATATATATATATATATATATATATATATATATATATATATATATATATATATATATATATATATATATATGTATATATATATATATATATATATATATAAATAAACAACTAGTTTATTAGGGTTGCAGTCAGAAGGTTGGCCAGGATGTTAAAGAAACACTCTTTTGACTTTTTGTCTAGCTTTCGGAATTGTTTTATTCCTTTTTCAAGACTCTGTAATATAGATAAAAAGAAATATGTAAATTTTTATAAAATATCACAATTTGTCAGTACAACTTACTAGTCGTTGAGATTATTTAAAAGCTTTATGACCCTCAACAATACTAACACAAACATAGAATACAGAAAATAATGGACAAAATACATTCTAAAATTTGGTAAGGATGGTAAATTTTTATATTTATTGTATGACATCTTTTGATGGTGTGTTTTAACTCTGATACATACATATATATATATATATATATATATATATATATATATATATATATATATATATATATATATATATCAATTTACAAATTATTGGGTTAATTATATATATACATAATATATAATTATATATATATATATATATATATATATATATATATATATATATATATATATATCGATAAAAGGTACGTTGTCGCCTCGCGGTGAAAACTATGACGACCTCGCCTCACCCTTTTGTAGTTCTTTTTTTCAAAAAATATATGCATATATACAATGAGGGGAACTTTCTAATTAAGAATCTCTAAAGAGGGGAAACGATTTGAAATGTTTTTTTTATATAAATTTTATATAAATTTACGATTAAATCCAATGCGCTGTCGCCTCACAACTATATATGACTAAAAATGAAAGCCGGTACGTTGTTGCCTCAGACGGCGTTGCCAAATATTCGAAAATGCATAAAGGATTGAGTGGGTCGAACTTTGGTGCACAGCGAGAGGTAGTATAGGTATTTATTACGGATAAAGGTAAAGAAATAGTGGGAATTTGTTCACATGTTCTATTGTTGTTTACATTAAAAATCAAGGATGGTTATTTTTGATATTTGAAATAAGCTTAAGATATACCCATGGTTTGTTTTGATTATACGTTTAAAAAATTTTTATTAGTAGATATTCCAAAGCTAGTATTTTGCAATAAATTAAGCTAAGCCAAATTATTTTGTGTGAATTATTGCTCTTATACAGTAAAATTATAAAGGCTCTTAACGGTATAATTTATTATTTGAAGTAAAGATATTACCTATCTCACAGAAAAAAGTGTCAAAGGTTTATTTAAAAATTTTAATTAAAAACCAGTGAACTAGTATACATAGCTGTAAAAATGTTCCAACAAAACGTATTCTTACAGCAAAGTGTACGAAAATAATCCATAAGGTGGTGAAGGTGGGGTGGTTTTAAGGGCGAAAATGGTTTTCTGAAATTTCTGGCTAAACATTGCATCGTTTAAAAAAATTCAACGCAAACGCTGTGGGCGATAAAAAAATCTCCAATTTGTGTAGTGGTCTTTTTATCCTAATCTCAAAACATTTGGAGAAAAACTCAAAACTAGGTTTTTAGGTACCTATTTAATTATTTTCTTCTACAAAAATGATTTCATTATATTTTGTTTAAATGTCAAACCCTTTAATTGAGGCGTTGGTTAGATGTTTATTATATCTAAGAATAAAAAAAAATTTAAAAATAGCAACAAAAAGTAAAAAAATATATTTCTATATTTTCACTTAAGCATCATATAAAAAACTTACATATATGCCATACATATTTTATTTTTATAAGATGTTGAATTTTTGATTATATAATATTGGAATTCACCTTTTTATCTAGATGAATATAATTTGAAAAGTGTTCTCTTAAAAGGTTTGTTTTTTAATATTTCTTCTTTGTGGAGGCACATATGAATCGCATTCGGAATCTTCCCTTGCTTGGTTTTTTGATGCTTTGAGTAGTTTTTTATTTGGATAGTACTTATCGTCACTGTCCGTTTTAAATTCTTTACTTGTTTGAGCCAGAACGTTATCTTTTGCAACCTTTTGCAACGCTTTACTTTTTTTTAACTTCTTGCATACCTGCAATATTTGGAAAATTAATATTCGTATTTTGAAGATTGCTTTTTTTATTTTCTTCCGCATTTCTAAATTGTGGTGAAAATCTAGTTCTTCAAGCGATTTTCCTTTATAATCTAAAGGAAGAGATTCCCTTTCGATTACTATTAAACATTTTGACAATTTTACGGTTTGATAAATGTCAGCAGGTAATTCATATCATTCATCATGCATTTTTTTCGTCATGCCCGATAAACTTGACAAATTCTTTCGTTAAATTTTTGGACATACTTAAAATTTGTGCTACTGTTGCAATATTTTTGCGTAATTTGTTGCTTGATATAGCTTCAGGGTTTGTTAAATTCATTTTGCTTGTCAATTTACGGATCGAAACATCCCCTGTGTCCCATTTTAGCTTACTGCCTGGAACTGCAAACATATAGTTATTAACGTCGGACGACGTCAGACATGTATTTATGTCTATGTTTTATTAAAGTTTCTATGAAACCTTGCAACATTTTTGAAGTAAAATAACAACAGCTCAAGAACCTTTACCAGAACACACTGGAATTTTGTGTCCTCTCGTAAGTGCCTTTTTTCCTTCAGTTAAAACCTTTTCAAAATCACTGAAGTCCGTTTATCTTTCGTTACCAGATTGCTGAATTTTTTAATACTGAACATCACCTATTCGTCTTCTGCTAAAAATAGTGGCTAATGCTAAAGCATAGTTAACTAAATTTTTATGTTTCAACATTATCAATATTGCTCTCAAACGTCTTCTGACACTTCACACCAATTTTAATACTTTCTTCTCAGAATATTATAATATCACTTACAAGTGGTACTAGCTTTGGCAATTTTTGTTCTTGAATATCTTTGTTAGCGAGAGAAGCAATTTCCAAACTCCAACGATTTATCAGCAACGTTTTCAAATTATGTATTTATAGCCCTTGGCCAATTCCTGTATTTGTCTTTCTGTTGTACACGTAAAATCAGCTGATTATTTTAGTAGGTATTAAATGGAGGTGTTCATAGCAACATAGTTTTAGGTACGTACCCAAGTGCAACGCGATAATACGAGTAGGAGAACTGAAGGTCTTTCTGAAGGGAACCATTCTCGTTGGAACTTTACCGCGCTGAGCAGATGAGACGTGAATTATAAATTGTAAAATTCCCTCATCTTCCTTAGTCTCAGCATCCGTTAGAGCTTGCAAATTTTAGAAGCCTCAAAGGTGTAACCAGAGAAGGTTTCCATTGTTTTCAATCTGGTAGGATGTGGAGCAACATTTTTGGTGTTGTTTTATGTGCTATTAGGTTGAAAACTTTGAAAACTTAGGTCTTTTGCTAGCAGTTGCCGCTAGGGCATCCCTGCCATTTCGTTCGTTGCAATTCGTGACTGCACGCCGGGGTTTGTCCTAGTTGGGTCAGAGAGAGCAGCATATGTGCCTCTTGATGAGAGACTAATAAGTTTCGAAACCTGTAGAGGCGCTTGCAGCGCTCTCTGATTGGACTAGAATATGATGCGCCTGTAGTTTCGCGTTGCAACGAAATTGAAAACGGTTATTCATTTTTGACATATAAAACTCTTGGAACACTTGAGATCGTCAAAATTTTTGGATCTTAAAATATGCTTTAAAGCAATCGTATTATTATTTACAATCGTTCTATACTTAATAAGAAATATAGAGAGGGTTCGCATTCTTCCACTACATGCATAGTTTATACCCTCTCTCTTATGGTTTTTTAAGTAAGAATTACCAAAATTAACGTAAATGTAAATGCTATACATCTTTCGTTTTGTCGAAGACTCTTGTTCCTTAACATTTAATTTGGGGACAACGTTTTTTGGATCCATTACACAGGCTGTAAAGGTTTGCGATTCAGAAACGTAATTATTACTGGAACCACCACGGTTTTTTGTTTGCAAATTCTGTTATGTCGTTTAAGATGATACCGTCATTTGCTAATAGTATAGCTAGAAGGCTTACAAGACATAATCAATAAAGTTACAGAAGTGAGTCAGCGTTATGGACTGAATCCTAATATTAAGAAACCTAAATATATGAGGATCAGGAAAGATAACGCATCAGTTGAAGGAGCAATATCAATGGTAAATGAAATAAATAATAAAATAAGGGTACTTCGATGATATGTATTTCCCGTGTTTTCTTTACGTCGCCATCTATCAAGATCTTATTTTCAGTTATTTTGTTCGTTTCACGTCTTGTCAATTTATTTTTGTTAGTTTCTCATTTTATCGTCCTATATTTTTTTTTGCTTCAAATATTACTGTTGTCATTTCTATTCAAACATTTTAATGTCAGAATAAGGGTTTTTCTTTCAGAGCAGAAAGCAGAAGTAGTAAACTTCTGATGTTGGATAGTGTTTTGTTGTTTCATTTTTGAGATTTTTGAAACTGTTGCTATTACTGTCCAATGATAAATTCCTATACGAAATTTACTTAGATTGACTCCCGTTTGCATGTCACCCACATAAAGATATTTATTTTGGTTTTAGTTTTTTTTATTTGAGTTAAGCCATTCAGGTTTATTTTAGTGTTTTTCAACTTTCTGTAATTTCGATAGTGTATCAGTGTTTATCCTCTGTCGTAACTGTTATTTTTTTTCCTACTGCTGTTACAGAAAAAATCATTTATGTTCTTACTTTTGTAATAAAGTCACATGATATAATGAATTTTTTATTTTTTAGGATTAAATTAATGACTGGTTAGAATTTTCCTATCCTTTCGTCTTCATGATCCTTTGGGACATAGACTTGTTCAGTTCTATATTATAATAACTACTTAAGTATTACATACGCTCCATGGTTACTAATATTCTGTTTATAATTTTTATTAATTCCTCTGCGACCAGCTAACATATTTTTATTCCGGCATGCTCTCTCTCTCTCTCTCTCTCTCTCTTATAGAACTTGTTTATACAGGGTGTCCAGAAACTCTACCTACAAACGAAGACAGACGATTCCTCAGATATTTTCCTAAGACAATTTAACCCAATTCTTAGGTATTCTAGAATTAAAAGGCACTCTTGCTGTAAGTCGGTAGGACACATCGATTTCTAGAAAAATTTATTTGAAAATTTTTCGTTTTTTTAATTTGAAAAGAATTTAAAAAAACAGTGTATTTTACCAACTTGAAGCAAGAGTAACTTTTAGTACTAGAATACCTCATAATTTAATAATCTAGTGTCAAAAATGCTTAAAACTTAAAGACAAAAAATTTATGCGATAAAATAATCGTTGACCTACCCAAAACGGACGCATATGACCGGTACTAAAAATTTGCAATTAATGAAACCGATTGATCTCTGGAATATAAACAAACGTACCAGTGTTCGTTTTCTAAATAGTTTTTTTTTAATTTTTTTTTAATTCAAGAAACGAAAAATTTTCAAATCGATTTTTCTAGAAAATGGTATATTCTATGGACTTAAAGCAAGAGTACCTTTTAGTACTAGAATAATTCACAATTTAATAATCCATAGTCAAAAATGCTTAAAAATTAAATACAAAAAAGGTATGGGATAAAATAACCGTTGCCGTACCCAAAACGGGCGCCTATTAGCGGTACTGGAAATTCACAATGAATGGAATCGATTTATATCTGGATGATAAATATGCGTAATAATTTTCTCGAAGCGTTCTGGCGGTATTTAAGAAAAACTAATTACAAGACGTCATCTTCAAAGAGCTCTAGCTCCCATAGGAAGCATTTTCGGACTAAGTGAATTAGGTTAAATTATCTTAAAATTATCTGAGGAATCTCTTTTTTTCGTTTGTCGGTAGAGTTTCTGGACACCCTGTTGTATAAGGCCAACAATTTTAAATCGTAAGCTGCAACTTATATCATAAAATTTTTAGCTGCCTTGTTACGGTACCGATGGCGCATATTTTTATATTTCACGACCTAATACCCAATGCAAACTGAAAGCGACGTTGCCAAAATCTGAGGCAACAAGGTACCGGTTGTTAACCAAAAAGTAGAATTTATATGCTGAGGCGACAACATACAGCCAGTCACTGCTGCAATGCCGATACTAGCGCCAGTGATATACTGCCGAACTAACGAACCAAAAAATAGTGAAAAGGGGTACGTTGTCACCTCAAAACTATTTTTTGCACATCGACTCATAAGGTGGTTGGGAAGCTGTCCTGAAATTTTCAGCCCAAAACGTTGTCGCCTCACCAAAGTGAGGCGACAACGTCATATATGAAGCGACAACGTCTACCGATTCACCGTTTCTGAGGCGACAAGGTACCCCTTATCAATATATATATATATATATATATATATATATATATATATATATATATATATATATATATATATATATATATATATATATATATAAGGATCACTCGAAGAGTGGTGGGTTTTTCGGTCAATAGGTGGAGAAATAAGACAAAGAGGTGGCTACTTCATCTATTTATTCGAAGACGTTTCGTTCTCTAATCAAAGAGCATCATCGGTTCATCTAAAAAGAATAATATGAAAAACCAAACATCCAAAGAGAAGTTAATACAACAGTGTTACCTCAAAAAGACATGTAGCAGTCAAAGGTATAAAATTGTAAAAAAAGCTTGAAACAATGAACCATTGAATCGTTAGGTTGTAGAAACAATCAATAAAAAGTACAGTTTACAGTTTAACAAAGACTTTGAACAGCAAAAGCAGCATGTGGTTATCATACATGTGATTAAAAAAAAATATGTAAAAAACTTGTATTCGCCGAGAAACTAAGTAAGATCACAAGATCAACCTTCCAACAAAAGCATATTAATTTAGTTTGATTTTGACTTTAGGTAACATTATTAAAATGATTATAAAAGTTAATAGTAGTAAAATTTATAAAAAGGTATTAAAAGTTACCACAAAAGCTTCTACACTATTCAAATCCACTCGGCAAAATGGGCATTTCTAAAGACAACGAACCATCCCGTAAAAGACAGTGACCTTGAAGTCAAAACTGACACAACTATATATATATATATATATATATATATATATATATATATATATATATATATATATATATAGGGTGTCCAGAAACTCTACCGACAAACGAAGACAGGAGATTCTTCAGATAATTTTAAGATAATTTAACCCAATTCACTTAGTCCGAAAATGCTTCCTGAGGGAGCTAGAGCTCTTTGAAGATGATGGCGTCTTGTAATTAGTTTTTCTTAAATACCTCCAGAACACTTCTATTTAGAAAAACAAAAATTGGTACGCGTATTTATCTTCAAGATATAAATCTAATATATCCATTGCAAATTCCTAGTACTGATCATAGGCGTCCGTTTTGGGTAGGGCAACGGTTATTTTATCTCATAACTTTTTTATCTTTAACTTTTATGAATTTATGACACTGGATTATAAAATTGTGAAGTATTCTAGTACTAAAAGGTACTCTTGTTTTAAATCGGTAGGACACACCGTTTTCTAGAAAAATAGATTTGAAAATTTTTCGCTTTTTGAATTAAAAAAGAAAAATTAAAAAAAAAACTGTTTAGAAAGACGAAAACTGGTACATTTATTTATATTCCAGAGATAAATCGATTTCATTAATTGCGAATTTCTAGTACTGGTCATAGGCGTCCGTTTTGAGTAGGTCAACAGTTATTTTATAGCATAATTTTTTGTCTTGAATTTTTGAGTATTTTTGACACTAGATTATTAAATTATGAGGTATTCGACTACTAAAAGTTACTCTTACTTTATGCTGGTAAAATACTTCGTTTTTTGTTGAAAAGTTCTTTCAATTTTTTTTTTCAAATTCCAAAAACGAAAAACTTTCAAATCGATTTTTCTAGAAAACGGTGTGTTCTACCGACTTAAAGTAAGAGTACCTTCGAGTACTACAATACCTCACAATTTAATAATCCGGTGTCAAAAATGCATAAAAGTTAAGCACAAAAAAGTTATGCGATAAAATACCCGTTGCTCTACCCAAAACGGACGCCTATGACCGGTACCGTAAGATGGGGCTACTTTAATCCCCGGGGGCTACTTTAATCATAACTTCCCGCCTAAAATGTATTTCATTTCAATCGAAACTGATCGAATATTTCTCTGTAATTTTTATACGTGGCAACAGTGGAATGTTATTGTTAACCATTGTGAGTCGTGTTTCACGTGTTCCGTGTTCTCTGGCAAATATACATACATGTAAGTATTATTGTAAGAAACAATAATTTGTGCATATTTTAGCACCAAAATTACTTCTATGGTAAGCTATAGGCATGTTATTTAGGTAACAAAATCATTTCGTTATGTTAATATAGGTACTTTCATGATGTAGGTTTAACCTCAAATTTTAACGTACTGTATTTTACCATGTTCTTATTTTTAATATTGTGTCGCGGGGTAACTTTGATCGGAGAGGTGGGGCTTCTTTAATCAGTGATCAAAGTAACCCCAGCGTATAAAATAGTCTACTAGTGTACATTTTCTTTTTCAGAAATATGGTGCGTACGTACACAAAACGTCTTGGCAGTAGGCCTTACAAAAATTACGATGAAGAAACGGTAGAACGAGCACTTAATGACATCGTTACTGGAAGTCTTACCTTAAGAGGAGCTTCAGCAACGTATAAAATTCCGTTTGGAACACTTCGTAACAAATTCAATGGGGCACATATTAAAAATCCAGGAGCTCAGCCGGTTTTCATTCATGTTGAAGAAAAAGCTATTTTAGCAGCAGCGGGTAAGTGTGCAGATTGGGGTTTTCCGCAAACTTTACTCGATATAAGAATGATGGCCAAATGTTATTTGGAACGTCAAGGAAGGGTGGTCAATAAGTTTGTCAATAACATGCTGGGAAAAGATTGGGCCCTAGTCTATTAATACGACACAAAAATTCATTTGGCCAACGTTTATCCACAAACATTAAACAAGTACGAAGTAAAATTTCCAGAGAAACGATTGAGGCTTATTTTGCAAACTTATCAGATACTTTAAAAGATGTACCACCTGAAAACATATTTAATTATGATGAGTCCAATGTATCTGACGACCCAGGAAAGAAATGGGGAATATACAGACGAGGGGTAAAATACCCCGAAAAAATATGTAATCATTCCAAGACGGCAACTAGTATAATGATTTGTGGTTCTGCTAGTGGAATACTGTTACCTCCTTACATTATCTATAAAAGTACCCATCTTTACGACACGTGGAAAGAAAATGGTCCTGTTGGAGCACCTTGTTGCGATCAACCATGTTGTTCGAGAGGCAGTAGATACAATAGAACATTTAGCGGTTGGATAGATACAGTCACTTTTCGCGACTGGTTTATGACTTCCTTTTTACCGCATGCCAAAAGATTACAAGGCAGAAAAGTACTCTTAGGAGATAACCTTTCTTCACACCTAGATGGGGATGTAATAAAAACATGCAATGAGAACAACATCAGTTTCGTTTGCTTAGTGCCAAATTCGACTCATCTGTGCCAACCCCTAGATGTCGGATTTTTTAGACCCATGAAGAGCGCATGGCGTGCTACACTAACAACTTGGAAACTACAAAATTTACGTCTAACTACTGTGCCTAAAGATCGTTTTCCTATCCTTTTAAGACAGTGTTTAGATCAGATGGATAAATCAAAGTTTCAACCATCCAAACACAGGTCAAGTGAGCCACGTCCAGGTGATAAAGAAGAATCTGCGGTACGGCGAAATTTAATAAACAGTTTTGCTGCTACAGGTATATATCCCCTTAATAAATGTGAAGTATTAAATAAATTACCTTCAAATGAAAACGACGGTGAAATTGTGCAAAATGTAGAAAGTGTTCTAACGAATTTTCTAAAAGAAAAAAGGTTTGGCAATAACGACAACAATACGTCCAAACCGCTAAGAAAGAAACGATTAAATGTTGATCCGGGTAAGAGCATAGCCACAATTGAGAGCAGTGATAGTGAAAATTCTAGCATTCACGACGCACAAGAGTCCGATCATGACAAACTAGAATCTGAAACTGATGAATTAATTTCTGATGAGAAAGAGACTGGTAGTACAAAACATCATGGAAAGAACGAAAGTTCAAATATATCAAATGATATTGGTGAATGTTCTGGTATGGGACCAATAAAAAACTCTCCTTTTATAAAACCTAGTGTTGATAATCTCGAAAAAGATTGTTTCGTTGTGGTGCAGTTTATTTATGACAAACAGTTAAAAACTGAGAAAATTAAAAAATTTGTAGCTCAAATATTGGAAGCAGATAAAGCAAAACAGTCATATCTTATAAATTGTATGAGGCCATATGGTGAAAAAAATACTACTTTTATTGTTCCACATGTTAATGATATTTGTGAAGTACCCTTACATAATGTCATTTTAAAATTGAGTCAGCCTATAATACACAGAGGTCGACATACTTTTGCAAATTCTGTCTTTGATTAGTTTTCTGTGTAAAAATTTTCGTGTTTAATTAAAGCCTTGAAGAAATGTTAAATTTTTGTATATATTTAATACCTAGCCTTGAATTTTCACCTATTTTTGTTTATAATTATCAGCAAACATAACAACACTTTTTCTAATATTTTGTTTTTGAATTTTAGGGGTTACAATATAAATATCAGGTAAATTGTATGTGTGATCAAAGTAATCCCACTTGAAGTGTAACTTTTTTTGAGAATATTTTTATATAGTGTAATAGCTAAGTAAAAACCGATTTAAATATATTTTTTTCAAAAAGCAAATCATAACTTTATGATTGCTAGGTGCGATGAAAGATTAATTTTGATCAAAGTAACCCCATCTTACGGTACTAGAAATTTGCAATGAATGGAATCGATTCATCTCTGAAAAGTAAATAAGCATACCAATTTTCGTTTTTCTAAATAGAAGCGTTCTGGAGATATTTAAGAAAAACTAATTACATGACGCCATCTTCAAAGAGCTCTAGCTCCCTTAAGAAGCATTTTCGGACTAGGTGAATTGGGTTAAATTGTCTTAAAATTATCTGAGGAATCTCCTCTCTTCGTTTGTCGGTAGAGTTTCTGGACACCCTGTATATATATATATATATATATATATATATATATATATATATATATATATATATATATATATATATATATATATATATATATATATATATATATATATATATATATATATATTGCATTTGCGTCCCTCGTGGCTTCTGTATAGTTTTGACTCTTCGTGACTTCCGATCAATATACAGCGTGTATATTAACAAGAATTATTTCATACAGTTAGCGCTCGCTTTGGCATCCGTTATACTGGCAACAATGTACTTATGGTATCAAGTAAAATATTTAACCTTGGTCGTGTTTATGTGAGAATTTAGTTGAAGAACCCAGACAAATTCTATTTATAACTTTTGCCAACTAGGTGGTTTTGCTCGGATATACGATAAGGATTTGCTGTAAATTGTTTGTTTTCGTTTTTATACTCTTAAATCAGGTTAGAAAAACTTATTTCTTGGGTGTAGTTATGGATAATGTATTTTCTAAACTTTTAAATGTTCTATTTTATTTCGATGGAAGAAGATTATGGATCTCGGAAGATTCGATGGAATAAGTTATAATGTAATATACTTAAAAATGCCACTATATACCCTTGACAAATGTTTATTTTTTTAAAGTTAATAATTGTTTGATGAGCCTTTCGATAGGTTAGGTTTATTATTAAATTGATAAATAATCGGTATTGTTTCTCTCTCTCTCTCTCGCGCGCGCGCCGCGCTCTCTCTCTCTCTCTCTCTCTCTCTCTCTCGCTCTCTCTCTCTCTCTCTCTCTCTCTCGCTCGCTCTCTCTCTCTCTCTCTCTGTCTCTCTCTCTCTCTCTCTCTCTCTCTCTCTCTCTCTCTCTCTCTCTCTCTCCTTAGCGCATCCTTTTCTGTTTTATTCTTTCAAAATTTGCTATACAAGTATTTTCCATTGCTCTCTGTTTCTCGCTCTCTGTTTGACTTCTCTCCATCTCAACGCCAATAATTCTTTCATAATCTCTTGTTACAGTTTTTCTCCAGCTATTATCAGGTCTTCCTCTTCTTCTTCTTTCGTCTGGTTGGTATTCGAGTGCTTGTTTGGTTATATTATTTCGATCCTTCCTCAGAGTATGTATAATCCATTTTCATTTCCTTCTTTTAATCGTGACTGTTATCTTCTCTTGTTTTGCTTTTCTCCGTAGATCTATGTATTTTATTTTATCTGGCCAGTATATTTCTAGGATTTTCCTCAACTATTTATTTATAAAGGTTTGTAATTTTTTGCTAGTTGTCTCTTCCTGTCTCTAAGATTCTGCGCCATACAACAATATAGTCTTAAAACAGCTGTTAAAGATTTTAATTTTGGTTAATTCTGATATATCGCGTGTGTTCCAGATTTTCCTTAATGCATTATATGATTATACAAGGTGTCCCAAAAGTAGTGGAGCGGTCGAATATTTTGCGAACTAAACATCGGATCGAAAAACTGAAAAATACGTTTTCAATCATTTTCAAAAATCTATTCAATGACACCAAACACCAACCCCCACTACACCCCCTGGAGGTGGGGTGGGGGGTAACTTTAAAATCTCAAATGGAAACCCCCAGTTTTTCTTGCGTATTTTAATTCGTTACGTAAAAGTAAGCAACTTTCATTCAAGACATTTTTTTTAACTGTGGATAGATGGCGCTATAATTGGGAAAAACCATTTATCCTGATACCATAGGTAAGTTATAGAAACGGTCTAATATCTCGAGAAATACACTTCCAAATGAGAAACCAAAAAAAAAAAGGTTTTTAATACTTTTCGAAAACCAAGTCGAATAAACACCAAACATAGACCCTCCAACCCACCCCGGAGGTGGGGTGGGGGGTAACTTTAAAATCTTAAATAGCAACCCCCACTTTTATTAGCCAAATTCGGAATTCGTCATGAAAAATTATGCAACATTTATTCGAAAACATTTTTTAAAATTGCTGATACATTGCGCTAATAAATCGTATTTTTTCCAATTCGCAATGTATCAGCAATTTTAAAAAATGTTTTGAATAAATGTTGCATAATTTTTCATGACGAATTCGAATTTGGAATAAAAGTGGGGGTTGCTATTTAAGATTTTAAAGTTACCCCCCACCCCACCTCCAGGGGTGGGTTGGAGGGTTATGTTTGGTGTTTATCGATAGGTTTTCGAAAAATATTAAAAACCTAATTTTTGGTTTCTCATTTGGAAGTGTATTTCTCGAGATATTAGACCGTTTCTATAATTTACCTATGGTATCAGGATAAATCGTTTTTCCCAATTATAGCGCCATCTATCCACAGTTCGAAAAAATGTCTTGAATAAAAGTTGCATACTTTTACGTAACGAATCCAAATCTGCAAGAAAAACTGGGGGTTTCCATTTGAGATTTTAAAGTTACCCCCAACCCCACTTCCAGGGGGTGTAGTGGGGGTTGGTGTTTATTGTCATTGGATAGATTTTTGAAAATGATTGAACACGTATTTTTCAGTTTTTCGATCCGATGTGTTGTTCGCGAAATATTCGACCGTTCCACTACTTTTGGGACACCCTATATAATGAGTGCATATTGTGCCTTTACTATCCTTTTTTCTACATCTGATCTACTAGCGCCTTTTTTCCATGATTGATCCCAGATATGTAAAGTTATCTACCTCCCGTATTTGTCTTCCTTGTATTTTAATTTGAGTTTATTGGTTACTGTTTTTTTAAGTTTTTTTTTTCTTTATCTGCAGGCCCATTACCTTGGAGTAGTTTGCAAGCGTGTCGATCTATTTTTGCTTATGGCTGCTATGTTCGGTTAGGGGACAAATGTCATCTGCGAACTACAAATCCTCCAACTAGTTATGCAATTTCCATCTAATACCTGTTTTATTATCGCTTACTTTCTGCATGATCCAGTCCGTTATTATTAGAAATAATGTCGGGGATAGCACACATCCTTGTTTAACTCCGCTTTGTATAGCTATATCTACATACTACCATTTTTCCCGCATGTTCTAGTCTGGCTCTATATTTCTTGTAAAATAGTCTGATTAAGTTGATGTATTTTATCGGTAGTCCATATAGTTTTAGAATCTTTCACATTTGTTCTCTGTTTATACTATCGAAGGCCTTTTCAAAGTCAAAGTAAACATGTTTATATTTTTTTGCCATTCACTAGCTTGTTCCAAGATAATTATAGAGTACAAGAGATACAGCGGTACAGGTAAAAGATACAGAGGTACAGATACAGTACAAATGTGGTCGATAGTGGAGCGTTTTGCGCGAAAACCTTCTTGGTTGTTTCTTAGTCTTAGTTTCTTGTCTAGTTCTGGCTTCAGTCTATTCAATGATATTTGATATTATTTTGAATGTGGCACTTAGCAGTGTTATTGCTCGCCAATTCTAGCATTTATTTAAATCGCCCTTTTTTGGTATCTTAATGGTTACACCCTCGTTCCATTTCTGTGGGAGCTCCTAGTCGGCCCATATCTTGTTAAAGAGTTTGTGTAATATTTCTACTGATTCGTTTGCGTCCGCCTTTATTAAATCTATCGGTAGGTTGTAGCTTTCATCGGCTTTGCCATTTTTTAGTTGATTCAGTGTGTTTTGTATTTCTTCTTTCGTAATTTCAACTGTTCTAATGTTTATTTCCTGTATTACATTATCTTCGTTTATATCTTATGTTTGGAGTATATTTCCTCGCAGTGTTCTTTTCATCTTTGTATTATTTTATGTTCTGATGTAATTATATTTCCTTGTTTATCTTTGATTTGTTTATTAATGTTTAGTGTTTTCCCTGTCAAATTTCGGATGATGTACTGTATTTTCAGGTCGTTTTCTTGCCCAGCTTTTTCTGACATTTTTACCATATGATCTACATAGTATCTTGTCTTTTCTAGGTTGCTTTTTAACCGCTATATTTTTTCTTTGTATTTCCTTTCTACTGCTTTTCCTTCTTCGGTTGCTTCTTTTTGTAACATTTCTTCTTTAAGTTTCTTTCTTTCTTCTCGTAGTAAGTTATACCTATTACATTATAAATACAACAATGCCCGTCACAGTTCGGACGAGAATTTTAGTTATTAACAAATATGGGTCAAATATGACAGTTTTTTCGTTTAAATCGCTACAGGTAAAAATAAGGTAATTAAATATCTTATTTAGATTATTCATCTTTTAGTAGAAAAGCAAAGGTTTAAAATGGAAGTTTTTGAATTTTGATCCGATTATTTGTTACTTGGGAAATTGCAAAATAAAACTAAATTTCGAAAAAAAAATTTCTATACCTTTTGCAAAAATGAACTTAAGACTTTGATATTGCATGAAATGTTGAGTCAAATAGTCAACATAATGCACAAAAAATTTCCAGACGATTTGTCAATTAGTTTAAATTTCATTCGATTTGTTTATCACAAAGAGATGTCCCAATGTTATTGTTCGGAAAATAATAATGATACAGCAATTCTGTGAAAACTACAGGAAAGAAGAATACTTATGTTTTCAACTTATTTAAAAAATCAATAAGAAGTCATTTTTACCATTCTGAAAACATTTTACGAAAGTAGAATCATTTTTGGCTTATAAACAATTTAAATAACCATATCAACATATTGACTAAACCTGCGTTGGGATTTGAAAAGCTGATATTTTTACACGAATTTTCAAAAAAAAAACCTTTCGCTTAGGTTAATTACGAGCAAAGTTAGCCACGTTATTTTTAACCCGGCACCTGCCACGTGGGGTGCTACCAGCAACCCATAACACATTTTCATCAAATATTTGGTATTTCAAATTTGTTAACCGTCCTGTGCGTCATAGTAGCTTTCAATAATATTATATAGCATAGATCTGTTTGTGTTTGAAGTGGTTATTTACTGTCATTCTGAAATTGTAGCTCTAAATTCGAATTGGGGTGTCATCATCTGGCAGTAAAATTTTTTTATGTTTTTGATAAACAGGTCAGATTTACATTTTTTTATTGTAATAACTGATCTAAATTATTAATATATTCTCTATACTCAATAAATTTTAATTTTCTTAGATATTTCACATCACTTCATTTATTATGGGTTGGTACTTGCTAATTTGCTTATAACACCTTTTTAATTTTATTTTTTAACTTTTATAATATATTAGTAGCTAATAAGTTAATAAAACATGTTTTTTTTATATTCTTGTGTAACCCAACACATTATTTTGTTTATAAACAAGTAGATCACAGAAAATTTTTAAGGGGTGCTGTGAGCACCCCACATGGCAGTTGATGCCTTGCAAAGCCACGTGGCAGGTGCCGGGTTAAAGATATATTAACCACTATGTTCAAGTTTACTCAAACTTTTACACATAAACTATATACATACCTTGAACTTCAAAATAGCGACAGTTAGGTTTCTTAATTGTTATGAACAAACTAGCTGTGAATTAAATAAAAAAAGTGGCTAACTTTGACCGTAATTAAACAAGGTAAATTTTTTTTTAACATTTATGTAAAAGTACACATCGAAAACAATGTGATAACTACAGGGGTATTTCCGTTACACCAACAATCAGCAAAATATACGGAAGGATCTTAAAAAACCGAATAGAAGACGAATACAAGGAAATGGAAGCAGAAGAACAAGCAGGATTTAAAGCCGGAAGATTTACAATTGATCATCACCTTTTTGCAATCGCACAAGCCATGGAAAAGAAAACAGCGATTAACCAAGAGATTTATTTCGTATATTTTATTGATCTGAAAAAGGCATGCGACAGTGTGCCTTTGGTAAAGTTATGGAGGCAATGGAGAATACAAATATTAACATAGAAATGTGAAAAGGAAAACTACCCCTAATTGTAAAAAATTATAAAACAATATTTTAAACTTTAATATTGTCAACATTTGGTTTTTATTAGGAACATAATGATTGTTTTATGCTTTAAGATGTACTATCATAATATTTCAACCTTTAAAACCACCCTTCTTGGAGCTATATATAAAAAATTTACTTATCCTAAACGAATAATTTCGGCTTGCATCGATTTACATAAAAATTTGGGATTAGGATCATCTTACCCTGTACTTCATATTCTATATCATGCTTAAGGGCGTTGATTGTTTTAGGGGTGTAACCTACCCCTTATTAACAAAAATTATATAAAAACATTGTAAATTTTAATATGGGTAAAATTTGGTTTTGATTGGTTAAATAATGATTGTTTTATACTTTAGGATAAAATATCATAAAATTTCAACCCTTAAAAACCACCCTTAATAACATCACAATTTTATAAGTAGATAATTTAATAGATCTATACAGAAAAAAAAAGTAGAATTAAAGAATTACAAAAACATTTATTTACACAAAAATACGAATTTACAAATATGTACAAATACAAATACCAATAGTTTTTTAGTCATCTTCTAGTATACGAACCGGTTCTGTGGTATTATACATACATTGAAAATGATCCATAAGTGGACTATTCCAATTTTTCAAAAAAATATTGGTTTTCTAAACATAGCTCCTTCATTTTTGGCGATAAAAAGTTTTTTCAAAAATAATTTTGTAGGATTTTTAAAGAGTTATAAGACTGTGAAAACTAAATTCTGTAAGAGCCCTTAGTTTTTAATTGGGGTGGGTTTAAAAGAAGAAGGGGGTGTTTGCTCGAAAAAAGAGATTTTAGATAGCTATAATATCTCGCTATCTGTTCACTGTAATGAAAATCTATGCAGAAGGGAATTTTACTTATTAAGTAATAAGCTACAATTTAGTAGTCCATAATTTTTTTCGTATCTCCAGTATTCGTAACTCCAATTTTTCTAAAATTAGGCCTTTTAAATAGGTCAAACTTCTTGGGTGTATTGATAATACGAATATAAAGGGAATGACAGAAAGGTGAAGACCAATTTTTAATTAGTAGGGTAGTTAGGGGGTTGTTTTCACTGATTTTTTCATAGAGAATAGCAGGTACCGACTGTTTTGATCATAAGTCGCTTAATTTTCATGCTAGAGGAGCTTCATATTATTATTTTTTGAAAGGTCTAACAGTAGGTATACTTAAAAAAAAGATTATTTAAGCTTAATTTAATTTGTGTTACTAAAAGATACATTTTTGATATCTACAGTTTTTTTTTTATTAAATGCATATTTTTCGAGGTATTCTCAAAAAACCCTCTAAAAAAGGCGATTTTTTCGTCGAAAAACTGTTACTTTCAAAAAAACATTTTTTAAAAAAAATTTAAAAAACATTTTTTTTTTGAATTACTTTTTACATCGATTTACATGGTTAAAATGCAATAAAATATTCCCGTCCCCGAGATAGGGTGGTAACCACCCCAAGCTTTTAGCGTACAGCGGCATGATATAGAAAATGATTCTTGGACTATTCCCTACCTTCTGTGAAAATTTCAAGTAAATCCATGTTGGATGAAAAAATTGCGAGCCAAAATGCTTCACTACCTCGACTATAGTAAGGAGGAGAAACAATCAGTAAATGTCACGAATATAAATGCCTGGGTATAAAAATCACGAATGATGGAACACTGGACGGAGCCATTAAAGAACGAAATACTCAGGGCAGGAAAGCAATTAGGCTCCTAAACTCAGTACTCTGGGACAAGCAGATAAACAACCAAAACAAGAAAAAGATCCATAACGCCGTAGTGAAAAGCATTATAACATAGAGCTGAGAAGTATGGCATATGAAGGAAAAATCAAAACGAATGTTAGATGTCACCGAAATGGACTTCTGGAGAAGAGCTGCAGGAAGATCAAGAAGAGAACATGTCACCAATGAACGGATACGAGAAATAATGAAGTTCACACATACAACAAATTACGAAATCAACGAAATACAACTACGATGGTTTGGTCACGTACAAAGAATGCATGAAGACAGAATCACAAAACAAGTGCAAAACTAGAAACCGCAAGGTAGAAGAAGAAGAGGTAGACCGAGGTAAAGTTGACAGGCAGGAATAAACAAAGCCATGGATGAAAGAGGTCTGAAAGTAGATCAATGTACGGACGGAGAGGAGTGGCGAACGGGTATCGGAAGACGGAGAACGTTATAAACCGATAATACAATAATAATGTAAAAGTACCAGCCTTTTAAATCCTAAAGTCTAGGGATGGCGGTTGTTGAACAAAAAACCGGTTTTCGGTTATACCGTTTTTTTACTTACGGTTTAACCTGGCGGTTATAACCGGTCAAAAACCCGGTTGTTCCAAAAACCGGTTTTCGTTTTTTTAATCAAAAGCAAATACTCAATAGGTTATAATGTTACATTTATATTGCACTTTAGTTTGCTCAATTTTCCTCCCGAAAAATTCCCCAACCAATTCAACCTATAAAAATTTTCCCAGGCGCTTTCAAATTACCCTAAAAACGGGCGAAAGTACCCTAATCTCTGATTCGTCGATATTCCCAAAAGTGATTATCCTACCGATCTACCGAAATGTCCCTTGGATCTATCAAGTTTAAAAAAACATCCAAATGACTTATATTTTACTTAAAAATAAATTCGGTAAACAAATTCATTATTTACTTCTCTATTGCCATCAAAAAATTTCAGTAGGTAATATTTTTTAATACGTTCGTATAATACCTACCTTTTATATCCTAAGAATTATTTATTGTTTAAAAATTACATAATGGAGGTTCCTAATCGGTTTTCGGTATTCAAATTTCTTACAAACAAGAGTCTCAAGTACTCAAGTATAAACAATTTTTTAGATGATGGTTGGAATATCAATTTCAAGCAGATCACTTACTTTTTTATGTAAATATATTATCATCTAAATCTAAAAATAACTATTCCCAAAATTGTTTCATAAAAGCTGATGTGACACTTTCGTCCAGTTCTCTATTAATAAATAAAAGTTGAATTATGGTTGTTTGGGTTAATTACTTCGCATATTATTTATAATACATATGATTGAGATCGAAAATAGATAGAAATTTCTTCATTTTTCTCTAAATAAATTTTTTTCCACAGGTAACTTATTCGGTTTTTCACCGGTAATTACTTTAAAAAGAAAAAACCGGTTATAACCGGGACAAAAAATCAACCGGCAAAACCGGTTGTTTCGAATTAAAAAAACCGGTTTTAGGTTATAACCGGTAGGTCTTTAGCATCCCTAAGTCGATTAATTTAGTTTGCAGTCAATACTAACAAAGTTATTCAAATTGTTTATAAGCCAAAAATGACTCTATTTTACTAAAATATTCGGAATGATAAAAATGACTTTTTATTATTTTTTTAAAAACTTTGAAAACATAAGTATTCTGTTTTCGTGTGGTTTCCACAAAATTGCTGTATCATTATTATTTTATGAAGAAAAGCATGCTTCATCACTGCAAAGAAAAGGAAATTTTTTATAAACAAATTGAATAAAATGTAAACTAATTGACGAATCGCCTTGAAATTTTTTGTGTATTATCTGGACTGGACATGGACTGTTTGACCCAATATTTCATGTAATATCAGTCTTAAGTTTATTTTTGAAAAAGTTATAGCAAATTTGTTATTTTCGAAATTTAAGTTTTATTTTGCAATTTCCGAAGCAACAAATAATCGTACGAAAATTCAAAAATTGCCATTTTAAACCTTTGTTCATCTACTAAAAATTAATACTCTATCTGATATAAGATATTTAATTACTTATTTTTACCTGTAACGATTTAAACGAAAAAACTGCCATTTTTGACCCTTATTTGTTAATAACTAAAATTATCGTCCGAACTGTAACGGACATTTTTGTATTTATAATGTAATAGGTATATAGTGTCCAAAAAATCCATTTGAAGCCTGGCCGGTCAAGTGTTCCGAACGTATATTTTTGATATATTTCCCTGGAGTACAATGTGTCTCCGGTTATCCATTTTTTTTTCTCTTTTTTTCATCCCTATAATTTCGTTTGCAGTTTTTGCATAATGTCCTTGAAGTTCTTCCATATTTCTTCCACTGTTTCCTCATGTTGGGAACTGTTCGGTTTAGTTTCAGTCCTTTTGTGAATTCGATTCTTGTGTTTTCTTGTTTAAGAGCTTCGACATTGTATCTTCTTCTTGTGTTTACTTTCCGGTTTTTGTCTTTGACTAATTTGATCTTTATTTTGTCCCTTACTCGCATGTAATATTTAGTATTCGCCATAAGTGTCTCCACTTGACCTTGTAGAACGCTTTACGATAATCTATAAAGCATATGTACAGTGGAATATTGAATTCCCTAGATTTTTCTATTATCTGTCTTATATTCAACAGGTGTTCTCGAGTACCTCTACCTTTGGTAAATCCAGTTTGCTCTTGTGGAATTTCTCTTTGAAAGAATGTTTTTATTCTCTCATTGATTATATGTAGCATTATTTTAATTTTAATGGCATGTGATATAAGAGAAATAGTTCTATAATTGTCGCATTTATGGAAGCTGCCTTTTTATGAATTGTTGTTATTGTAGATTTTGTCCAGTCTTTAGGCCATTATTTAGAATGCCATATTTGGTTACAGAGTCGATGAAGTAATTTTACGCCAGTTTCTTCTGTGGCTTTGAGTATTTCTGCTGTTATCATATCTGGACCTGGTGCTTTATTACATTTGAGCTAAATGATCGCTAGTCTTACTTCATTTTCAAGTATATCAAGTTCTTTTTCTACCGCGTCAAAGATTTGGTTAACAGGTTCTTGGCGTTGATTATCTTTATATAGGTCCCTGCAATACGATCTCCATGTCTCTGCTATATCTTCTCTGATTGTTCTCAGAGTTCCAATGTTGTCTCCAATGGCCCAAGTTCTGGCTTTGAAGTATCTTGTTAAGTAGCGTATTTTTCTAAATAGATCTCTCGGCTGATTATTCTGATCATGTCTCTCAATTTCTTTGCATATACTTTGATAGTACAGTTTTTTATCTGCCTTGCATCTTCGCTTTACTTCTTTATTGAGGTTTCTTAAACTAGCTTTTTCCCTTTCACTATGCATACCACTTTGACAAAGATTTCTTCTATTCTCAAGATTTGAAAGGTTTCATCTGTTATCCAGTGTTTCCGTTGCACAGGATTATTTATCTTTGGATGATCAATTGGTGTTGTTACACAATGTTTAAAAGTCTCCCATATTTCTTGTGATGTTCCGTTACGAATAGAGGGCATTATTTTATGTACTTCCTGGAGAGGGTCGTCCTCCTTTCTTAGTTATATCTAATAATCTCTCTGATTATATCTATGATAAAGGTGGTGACATCATAATTGATATATTATAGTATGAGAATAGAAAAATTATATAATTAAAAATATTGTAATAAAGAATTATATCTACATATCTATAAGCGAGGTTCCTATAGCCTCTGCTGCTTCTTGCATTTCGACCGCCATCTTTTTCTGTCCATCCATTCGTCTTCTTTGATGGCTCTATCTCTCATGATGTGCTGTACATGTTCTTCCCAGGTAACTCAAGGCCTTCCCCTTCTTCTTCTTCTTTGTTGTGGTATATAATTTAAAGCTTTCTTTGGCCATCTATGTTCATTCATTCGTTTGACGTGACCATACCAGACTAGTTGTGTCGTTTCAATTCTATCTACTTTGGAATATACAGTTTTTGTCCTCCTTCTAATATCTTCATTCCTGATGCGATCTTTTTTGGATATACCACACGCTCTCCTTAGATAATCCATTTCTACTACCTACTTCTATTCTCTGTCTATCTTTTTTCGTGATCTGCCAAACTTCTGCCCCATGTCATAATAGGCTCTACCAAGGTACGATAAATTGTCGTTTTTTATCTTATCTTTTTAGACCATAGCTGAGAGCTTAGAATGTTTACGGCTATTTTGCCCTGCTGTGTTCTGTTTTCGATGTCTCTTTTGCCTTCTTTAGATATTATAGATCCGAGATATTTATATTCTTTAAATGTGTTTGTGGTTCTAATTTCTAAATCTGGATCTTCTAATCAAGAATTAAGAATTAAATTCTAACACTTCTATAATATGTTACAATTGAGCAATTAGACCACCAGTTTCGGCAAACTGGTTATGATAAATTCATCAATTTTACTGAACATACTTTTTAATTTTTTTTATTTTTGTAATAAAAAAATACATTGTTAATTATACAAAGAGAACATCATTAATCTGTCACAACAATAATTGTTTTAACATACTACAATAATCATTTATAAAAATATCCGAAGTCTAAATACCAACATTTGAGGTGGCAACAGTGTAGTAGAAGCCATGAGGACATAAACTGAAATATACGGATTCCGCGACAACCTTAAACTGAATAAACATATATTTGGAAGTCACCAAAACCGTTAAAGTGATTTTAGATATACAGCAAGCGAACGTGGCGCGCCTGACGGCAACTGCTCCAAGTAATGTGTATATTATTATACAGATAACGTGTCTGAGGACATCCGGCCAATATTTTGTTCAGGCATTGTAGGAAGTGGTACCTTTCACCTGCGATAAATTTTAGAGAAAATCCTCGTGGCAACCGTATATCGGAGTCCACGAAGACCTGGACGCCACGAGAGACTACAGTTTAACATGGGGGGACGTCATGAGAGGCTAAAAATATATATATATATATATATATATATATATATATATATATATATATATATATATATATATATATATATATAGATTATAGTTTTGTTTTGGGGTTGCAGTCATTTATTTTTTAGGGGCAGGATAAGTAAAACTCTGTGTTATTACCTAGCTTTCGCAAAATATATTTGCTTCTTCAGGGTAAGCTGAAATGAGTATATTATAAATACAATGAAATTAAGTTAAAATACATTGTATAAAAAATAACAAAATAAAAAATAACGAAAGCTAGGTAATAACACAGAGTTTTACTTATCCTGCCCCTAAAAAATAAATGACTGCAACCCCAAAACAAAACTATAATCTACATAGTATCAGTCAATATTACCTAATTACTCTATATATATATATATATATATATATATATATATATATATATATATATATATATATATATATATATATTTATATATATTTATATATATTTATATATATATATATATATATATATATATATATATATATATATATATATATATATATATATATATATATATATATGAAACTTAAAGCTAAAATCAATATCAACAAAAGAATTAATATTAAAATTAAACTCACCAGGCTTCCGGGTTGAACCGCGTCGTTGGTTTCTAGGCCGAGCTTTCGACGTCCTCTCTGACGTCATCTTCAGGGCTTCCGGGGTCTCAGTCTCCTGAGGCTCCAGACACTACACTCACTACTCACTACTTCACTACTCACTGCAATACTGTTGTTGCTGACGCTGGGGCGGTCATTTATACCGTGGACTGATGTGACTGACGTGGCTGTCGATGACGTGGCGGAGTGGGAATTAGCGCGAAGATTATTTGAAGTGGCGCGAAGAATTTTGACGGCGGGAATTGTATTTGTAGATGGAGCGGACGATGTTTTCTTTAGGAGGGGTCTCCAAGTCGAAGGTAAACGGATGCCGTCATCTCTTTTATTGAGACAATTTGGCCGTTTTTCGATTTCTATGGCTTCTCGGATAATCCTTTGTTTATAGAAGCGGATGGGGGCTATGGTTCTGGAGTGTTCAAAGTCAATTTTGTGACCTGTATGAAGATGGTGTTGGCCTAGGGCTGAAACTGAATCGGAATTGCGAACAGATATGGAATGTTCATAAATCCTATTTTGGATTATACGATTGGTTTGTCCTATGTAAGATCGGGGGCAGTCTGCACAAGGAATTTCATAAACTCCGTGTTGTTCATTTGGAATGTTGTCTTTGACGGATCGGACAAGAGATGAAAGTTTTTGTTGGGGGGTAAATACTGTTTTTATTCCTCGTGGTTTAAGAATTCTGTCGATTTTGTCAGTAACACCTTTGATATAGGGAAGAAAAGCTTTCGTATGATCAGGATCTGACTCTTTGGGTTGTGATTGAGTGGGAGATTGAAGTTTATGGATGCTCCTATCGATGTGATTTTCGCGGTAACCGTTTTGGATGAGGGCTTGTTTTAAAGAAGAGAGTTCAGTAGATCTACTTGCATCATCGGAAAGACGGATTGATCTGGAGACAAGAGTATTAATGACTGAATTAATTTGAGAAGGTGGGTGATGAGAGTTGCCATGCAAGTAGCGGTTGGTATGGTTGGGTTTTCGATAAACAGAGTGATGAAAACCTTGTGATTGGTTCTTCTTAATAAGAACGTCGAGAAACGGTAAGGATGAGTCAGTCTCCATCTCCATCGTGAACTGGATACTGGGATGTATACCATTCAGATGGGTCTGAAAAGACGCTAAAGCATCCCTGCCGTGGGGCCAAATGACGAATGTATCGTCAACATATCGTAGCCAACATGTGGGTTTGAGCGTAGATGTGGATAGTGCTCGGGTCTCAAAATCTTCCATAAAGATATTAGCAATTACTGGAGAGAGTGGTGATCCCATTGGGGCACCATTTATTTGTCTGTAGAATTGATTTTGGAAGATGAAATAAGTGTTGGACATGCAATGTTTAATGAGATGATATATACATGATATATATATAAGTACTGCAGCTTACGGCCCTTCACGATGTTGACTAAATCTGCGGTTGTGTTCATCCTCCGTAGTACTTCTTCATTGGTGACTTTGTCCATGGTATCTTCAGGATCCTTCTGTACAACCATAGCTCAAAAGCTTGAAGTTTCGATAGTGTTTCCGCCTTCAAGGTCCACGTTTCTACTCCGTATAAAAGCACTGAGTACACGTAACATTTAAGGAGCCTTATCTTTGTTTTTAGATTGATGTCATGGCTCTTGAACACAGAGCTCATAGTCAAGAATGCACTTATTGTCTTTCCGATGCGACATTTAATCTCTTGAGTATTGTCCCACGACTCATTGATTATATTGCCCAAATAGTTGTATTGTGAGACACGTTCAATTCTCATTTGGTTCACATACAGATTTACTCCAGTTATGTTTTGCTTGCTGATGATCATTAGCTTGGTTTTGCTGGTGTTTATATCTAGTCCATATGTTTTACTGGTTTCAGTTATTTTATTCATTAAGTTTTGCAGCCCTTCTATGGTATTGGAAAACACTATTGTATCATCTGCATATCGCAGGTTACTGAGCTTGACTCCATTTATTGAGATGCCTTCATCAATATATTTTAGAGCCTCTTCAAAAATGTGCTCTGAGTACAGATTGAATATCAGCGGTGAAATTAAGCATCCCTGTCTCACTCCCCTTAAGATTTTGACCGGAACTGTATATTCTCCATCTATTCGGAGCACTGCTGATTGATTCCAATACAGGTTAGCTATTATTTTCAGGTCTCTTCCGTCAATCCCTGTCCTCTTCAGCACTTCCATCATTTGTTCATGTCGGACTCTATCGAAAGCCTTTTGTAGTCAATCAGGCATGCAAAAACATCACAGCTGGCATCTCTACATTTCTGAAACAATACCTGCACACCAAATAAAGCCTCCCTCGTACCAACGGCGTTCACAAATCCAAACTGATTGGGCGCAATTTGTTCTTCGCATTTTCGGTAAATTCTATTATGGATGACTTTTAAAAACAGCTTGAGAAGATGGCTCATTAGACTTATGGTTCTATAGTCTTCACAAACTTTTGCTCCTGGTTTTTTGGGCAACGGTACAAACTCAGATTTGAGCCACTCTGCTGGTATTTTTCCTGCCTTGTATATGTCATTAAATATTTCAGTTATTATTTTTATTTGTGCTCCATCTAATAGCTTTAGCAGTTCTGCAGGTATTTCATCAAGTCCCGGTGCCTTTCCATCCTTCATTTGTCTGATGGCTGTGGTTACTTCTTCTGGTAGGATTTCGGGACCTGAATTATCTTCAATGGTGGGTTCTTTTCCTGCTCTAAGGTCGTGGAAAAGTTTCCCCAAGTATTCTTCCCATACTTTCTTTTTATCTTCTTTGGTTATGGCAAGATTGCCTTCATCATCTGTTATTTTTCCGCTGCTGCGTTTTCGGAACTTTCCAGCTATTTCCTTCACCTTTCGATGGACATTGAAATTGTCATATCGACTCTGATACTCCTCTATTTCTTGACATTGTTCTGTTTTTTGTTTCTCTTTTGCTTCTCTTATCTTTCTTCTGACGATGGTATGCATTCTTTTATATTCTTTGAGATTTCCTTTGTTCTTTTTTCTCTGATCCATAAGCTCGAGTATTTCATCGGTCATCCATGATTTCCGTTTCTCTGTATCTTCCTTCAGATGTTGTTCTTTTATTTCTCTCACTGTTTCTTGTATGATGGTTAGACTTTCATCTATAGTTCCTGCATTTCTGCATTTTAGCATCTTTGTATTGAGGTTTTCACATACCCTCAGTTGAACATTGGGATCTTTCAGTTTTCTAATATCATACCTCTTGATCGACTTACTTGTAACCCTCTTCATTCTGACTTTGAAATTACCTACAACTGGTACATGATCATTTTTGTTATTAAGGATGTTTAACCAATAAATTAGTTAAATCCAAAATTATGTTCAAAGTTATTCCGCAAATAAAAAAAAATAAAGTATTGTGTAGAGAAAAAAAATACCTTTCAAATAACATGTAGTAGACAAAAAAACTGGTAGTTGATGCGGGTAAGTAGGGCATTACATTTGAGGGCATGAACTTTGCCTAAAAATTCGTCCCCTTTCCAATACCTATCAATTGACGTGTTTTTAACTGTGAAGAAACTCTTGGTTTCTGATTTTCTGAAGGGTCAAGTTTTCGTTGGAACACACTGTATATCTTTTCCTATAAAAAATTAATTTGATTTATTCAAATTATCTCTGTAATTTTTTACAGTATGGATTCTATTTTACCTCTATCACTACTGGTTTACTGGACAATTCAAGTGAGCTGCGCTGCATCCAGCTGTCCTCCTCTAGAGGAACTACTTTTTAACTATAGTGTATTAGAAAAAGTTCCAGTGAAGGTATATTACTGCGAGTTTAAAGAATCTAGAATGACTCAGAACGGAACAATCCCAATAATGCGTAGCCAGGAGATTAAAGGTATTGAATATAAAATATTTTAATTGCATAATATTAAAGATTGCAATTGCTGGATTCAGCGCTTTTTTTAGCTGGATCCAGCAAACCGTGCTGGTTTCTATTGCTCTTCCCATTTGTTCCAAATACGTCTGTCGCTGTATTTAGTCTAATCTCTTTGAAGTAGTTCCATAATTGTTCTGAATTTTAACCCTCTCTATTTTCTTTCGTATATTCTAGTTTTTAATTTATGATCATCTGGTACTTCTCAGTATTGTCTTTATTTCTCAACTTATAACCTAATAGTTTCATATTCTAGTTTCTTTTCTTACATTGTTAGTGTTGTTATTGTCTGACTTATTTTGCTTTATTTTCATTACTACTAAATAGTTGTCACTTCCTATTTCTGACCCGACCTAAAACCTTGTTGTTCTTCTGCTAATGTTATAATTTAATTCAATTTGTTTGTTATCACTTTTGTTGTTAATTTTAACGTTGTGTTTAATAAGTTAATCCCTCTGTAATTCTCCGGGTCTGATTTGTCTCCTTTTTTGAAGAGAGGTATTATAATGCTTGATCTCCATTCTTGTGGTATTCTGTTTTGTTCTATTATTTTTTGTATTAGTTTTAATAGTTGTTTAGTTAGACCTTGTCCTCCGTACTTTAGGAGTTCGTTCGATATTCTGTCCTCTCCTGGAGATTTTCTATTTTTTAATTTTCTTAATGCTTCCTTTACCTCTCCCTCCTCGATGTTTATTTCTTCGTTTGTCGTAACTTCAGGTGTTGGTGGTTCATTATCGTCGCCTTTAGCAAATAAATATCGGAAGTAGTCTGCCCATGTTTCCTTCTGAATGTGTTTCGCTTTTATTAATTCGTTCATCTCCTTTCTTTGCCCTCTGATCATTCTCCATACTTCTTTTTGTGTTCCGTAGAAGTCGTGTTCCATCTGTTTTGAGAAACTCTGCCAGTGCTCCCTTTTTATTTGTCTCATTAAAGTATTCGTTTCGTTTCTGATTCGTTTGTAGTGGTTGTATGCCTGTTGTGTTTGTTTTGTTGTGTGTTCACAAAGGGAATTAAAATATTAAAATACAACAAAACATAGAGTAAGAAAACAATAGGTATATTATATGAAGAGTGGTAGAAATTTTGTTGATAATCGAGTTATGTAAATCAAAACATTACCTACTAGTAGGTACATACATTTTCCAAATAGGTAAGTACCTATGTAATTTTTTATTACAATACTGAAACATTTACAATTAAGTACGTACCTGTTGCTTTTGAAAACTATTTAAAAAGTTACTACAATTATAAACTTGCTTTTGTCTGTGTCCTCACAACAATAAAAACTAATATACAATATTTGTTTATCTTAACCTCCATATTGAACAATTATTATTATTGTCATGTCATTTGAGCACCCAATCAGAGCAAAGGTATAATGCGTCTGCGCCGGGGAACAAGGTTTTTGATGAATTCAAAAAATATTAACTTTCACTCCCATCGCGCCTAAAGAAGTATAACTTCAAAAATTGTGTAACTTTTATTATCGACATTAGAAATCCCCAATATAACGGTTATTTTCAAGATACTGACCATGGGTGGTGAATGACTAATTTTGGTCTTAGATTATGTTTTTGACGGTGCTGAAAACGAAAATAAAATTTATTTTAAATTTTAGGTGGGGGAATATTGTTAAAATCGCAATTTTACCATAAAAATAAAAAAAGTGAAATCACGTTTTTTGCGTTTAACTCGCTACAACTCTGGTCGATTTTAATATTATTTTCTAAGATTTGTACACTATATGTTGCTCACATTTTTGAAGACAACGGTATCTGTTTTAAGATTTTAGACTTATTCTAGTAAAAGTTATGAATTTTTTAAAGTACAAAGTGCAGATTCGTGAATTGCAAAGTCTAATCGCCAGAGTGGCAAAATTTAAAATTCATCTTATTAATCACGTTTATGTTAAAACATAGAGTACAAACAAGTTTTTTGGAAAGTTGTAGTTACGAATATTAGTAGAAAAAAGAAATGGCGCAACTTTTAATATAGACGTTATACATCCCCAAAATACCACTTATTTTTCGAGATACTGACCGTGGGCGGTGAATAGCTAATTTTGGTCTTATTTTATGTTTTTGATGGTGCTGACAATGACAAAGAGGTTTATTTTGAATTTTATGTGAGGGAACATTGTCAAAATCTCAATTTTAACCTAAAAATTAAAAAAAAAACAGTGAAGTCACGAATTTTTACGTTTAACTCGCTACAACTCTGTTCCATTTTAATATTTTTTTCTAAAATTTCTACAGGATATATTTCTTACCTTTGTGAAGACTATGAAAGGAACTGTAGTCTTTCAGTCTTTTCTTCATAAAAGTTGTGAATTTAAAAAAATCAAAGGTCCAGATTCGTGAATTGCAAAGTTACATCGCAAAAATTAAGTGACAAAATTTAAAATGTATCTATTTAATTGCATTTATGATAAACCATAGAGTTCAAAGAAGTTTTATGGGGAGGTTTAGGTCTAGATGTCTTATAGAAAAAATATGGTGCAACTTATAATTTTAAGAAAAACGTGCTTTAACTTTTTTTTATTTTTAGGGCAAAATTGCGATTTTGACAATGTTCTCACACCTAAAATTCAAAATAAACTTGATTTTAGTTTTCAGCACCATCAAAAACATAAAGTAAGACCAAAATTAGCCATTCACCACCAATGATCAGTATCTCGAAAAATTAGCGTTATTTTGGGGATCTATAGCGTAGATGTTAAAAGTTGCACCATTTGTTTTTTATAAAACATTTTGATCTAAAACTTACCAGAAAACTTTTTTGTACTCTCTATTTTACCATAAACGTGATTAATAAGCTAAATTTTAAACTTCGTCACACAACTTTTGCGATTAAACTTTGCAATGCACAAATCCGCACCTTTTCCTTTGAAAAATTCATAACCTTCATTAAGATCAGCATAAAAGCTTGAAACACGTACCGTTGTCTTCAGAAATGTTAGAGCTATATACTGTAATATTTCAGATAAAAATTTTAAAATGGAACAGATTTGTAGCGAGGTAAACGCAAAAAAACGTGATTTCATTTTTTTTATTTTTACGTTAAAATAGCGATTTTGACAATGTTCCCCCACGTGAAATTCAAAATAACCCTCATTTTCGTTTTCAGCACCCTCGAAAATATAAATTATGAATAAAATTAGCCATTCACCCCTCCGTGGTCAGTATCTCGAAGACTAAGCACTTTTTTAAGGATGTGCCACTTGTGTAATATTTATGAGGTGCACTCCTAGGACAACTTTGTTGGAAGATAGTTCATTCGATTACATGAAATCAACTTTAACTTAAGAATATCCATCAGAAAAATCATAGCATGAGATTTGTCTTGGAGAAAAGGAGAAAAAAACAAAAAACCTCTTGGTACTATCCCGACAAGTATTTATTTCGTCCTACATTTAGTTTACTCTCAAAATTAACACCAAACACTGATGTTATATGTCATCATCATCATCATTCTCTTTGCCTTATCCCTATGCGGGGTCGGCTTCCCTAATTGTATTTCTCCACACAATTCTATCTTGGGTCATATCAATGTTAATCCCCTTTACCAACATGTCCTGTCTTATCGTCTCCCCCACCGAACCATCTTAACCTATGCTCTCTCATTTTGGCATCAATTGGTGCCACACCTAGACTTCCCCTAATATACTCATTTCTAATTTTATCCTTCTTTGTCACTCCACTCATCAATCTAAGCATTCTCATTTCCGCCACATGCATTCGTTGTTCCTCTTTCTTTTTCACTGCCCAACATTCAGTTCCGTACATCATAGCCGGTCTTATGGCTGTTTTATAGAATTTTCCCTTCAGCTTCATTGGAATTTTTCTGTCACACAACACACCACTCGCTTCTTTCAACTTTATCCCTTTCCACTTCACTTTTTCCTCCAGAGCTTGTCTCCACTGTTCCAGTTTTTGTTCTAAGTCTCTTTCACTATTTCCTACTAACACGACATCATCAGCATACATTAAGCACCATGGAATGTTACCCTGTAGTTTCGCTGTTATCTGGTCCAAAACTAATGAGAATAAATACGGACTAAGCACAGAGCCTTGGTGCAATCCTACTTTCACATGAAATTTATCAGTCTCTCCCACACCTGTCCTAAGTCGTTACTCCCTCATACATATCCCTCACAATCTTTACATATTCACCAGGGACTCCTGTCTTATTGAGTGCCCACCACAGAATCTCTCGATTAACTGTATCATATGCTTTCTCAAGATCAATGAATACCATATGAGCGTTTGTTTCTTTACTCCTGTATTTTTCCATCAACTGCCTTATAATGAAAATTGCATCTGCTGTTGATCTACCCTGCATAAAGCCAAATTGATTCTCGGATATTTCGGTCTCTTCACGTATCCGTCTATCAATTACTCTTTCCCATATGTTTATGGTGCGGCTAAGCAGTTTTATAGCCCTGTAGTTTGTACATTGTAGTATATCTCCCTTGTTTTTGTAAACAGGTACCAGTATGGTTATTTTGGTGACCATTGCTGCTACTGTCTCCGTTGACTCTACAGGCTGTCTGTCAAATTCTTCATTTAATAAGCTGTCAAAGTACTTTCTCCATCTCTTTTTGACATCCCTTTCGTGAACTAGTATTTTATTATTTTCATCTCGGATACATCTAATCTGATTAAAATCTTTTGCTTTCTTTGCTCTCTGTTTGGCTATTTTATATATCTTCGTTTGGCCTTCCCTGGTATCAAGTTGATCGTATAGGTTTGAATATGCTTCTACTTTGGCTTTTCTACTGCTACTTTCGCTTCCTTTTTCGCCACCATCTAGCTTTGAAGATCTGTGTCGGATCTGGTTTCTTGACACTTTTTATATAATTTTCTCTTCTCTTTTATTTTTCCTTGTACTTCGTTTGACCACCACCAAGTCTTTTTATCCTCAAACTTTTTTCCTGACGTTTTCCCAAGTAATTCAATAGCAGTCTCTCTAATACTACTGGCCATTTTTCTCCAAATTGTATTAGGGCTTCCTTTTATGTTCCAACATATCTTTTCTACTATTCTTCTCCTGATGTTATATGTATGGTATTTTAAAACATAAATGATTATATCCTCGAAGTTATTGACTTACTAGTCGTGGTATTTTCTTTCTATTGATTTCCTTTTTTAATATGGGTAATCAGATCCTACTGCATTTCAAGACTATACTTAAATTTTTCACTGAACTCTATTCAGTTCATTAAACATATCATTATTCTCAAATTTTGGTAAGGTAATTATGCAGCGTTTATACTCAAATTTGGGTAAGTCGAATTGCTGTATAAAGTATGAAATACATGTTATATCATGTAGGTAGATATTACAAAGAAGTATAAATGATAAAATAGTATTATTTGTGCGATAGACACTCTTCTCTTAATGTTAATTGCATGTGTTCAAATGAACTGTCCCCAAATAATAAGATCTTCGGATTGCATTTTAAAAATACTGACTACTGCTACTAGTGCAGTCAGTGAGGGTATTTGGCTCCGAATTCCATCCTACTGCATGGATTTTTAATGAAATTTTGCGAACAGCCTCTACTTATCTCCTATTTCAAAGTCTACCCTATGACAATGTGTGCTTTTATCTTGGGGGGTGGTGCCCACCAGGCCCGGACTGGCCCGCCGGCCCACCGGCCCTCGGGCCGGTGCGCCTTTTGCCTTCGTTAGTACCTATCTATCCATAAAAAAAATTAAACTGGAAAAAAATTTTTTGAACCTTTACACAAAGATGATGCAGCTACCATTCCCCTAAAAAATGTTTTTACATGCCTAAGTAATCAGAATCCTACATAATGAAGCCAGTCGGTACAACAAAAGAAAACTTGTATTGGGCATCAGATAATCAAATAGCTTAGCTACGGGGGACGGCGCCCTCGAAGACCATTTTTACGATTCGGGCGCCTTTCATATGTATCAATATCCGCTGTTTCTTTTATAATAGCTTGGATGCAACTAGCGGCGCCCTCAAAGACAATTTTTACGATTCCGGCGCCTTTCGTAGGTAATTTCCGCTGTGTGTATTATAATAAATAGCTTAGACGCGGCGCCCTCGAAGACGATTTTTACGATTCGGGCACCTTGCTTAGGCATCAATATCCATCCGCTGTTTTTTTTTATAATAAATAGCTTGGATGCAACGAGCGGCGCCCTCGAAGACAATTTTTACGATTCGGGTGGCTTTCGTAGATATCAATTTCCGCTGTTTCCATTATAATAAAAAGCTTAGACGCGGCGCCCTCGAAGACAATTTTTTCGATTCAGGCGCCTTTGGTAGCTATCAATCTCCGCTGATGCTATTTTAATAAATAGCTTAGATGCAACGAGCGGCGTCCTCGAAGAAAATTTTTACGATTTGGGCGCCGTTCGTAGATATCAATTTCCGCTGTTTCCATTATAATAAAAAGCTTAGACGCGGCGCCCTCGAAGACAATTTTTTCGATCCAGGCGCCTTTGGTAGCTATTAATCTCCGGTGATTCTATTTTAATAATTAGCTTAGATGCAACGAGCGGCGCCCTCGAAGACAATTTTTATCCACGCCCTCGAAGACATATAGGTATCAATTTCCGCTGTTTCTAATATAATAGAAATAGCGGATATTTATACCTACGGAAAGCGCCCAAATGGTAAAAATGGTCTTCAAGGGCACTGCGCCTCGCATCTAAGCTATTTGATTATCAGATATCTAATATAAAGAGTGTTACATGTTTCATCCCACAATTGGCCTAAATTATAGGTGCATTTTTCTGCGCTCCATAACTACGGATTGTTGCGCCCCAGAATCCTAAATAATGAAGTCCAGACAATGAACAAAATACAACTTGTCAACATGTATCAGGTATCAGATAATCAAATAGCTTAGGTGCGATGCGCGCCGCCCTAGAAGACCATTTTTGCGATTCAGGCGCGTTTCGTGGGTATCAATCCCCGCTGATTCTATTTTAATAAAAAGCTTAGATGCAACGAGCGACGCCCTCTAAGACAATTTTTACTTCTACATTATACATATAAGATTGTTGCGCCCTAGAGCGCTACATAATAAGGCCAGTGGGTACAACAAAATTCAATTCGTTCAACTCATCTCAGGGATTATTTATCTAATCTGCTACCTTTAAAGCTAATCTGATACCTACTACGAGTTGAATTTTGTTGTATCCTTCTTACTCTAATACAATTTGTCCTCAGATATTCATGCCGCTCATTCCACCAGTATGGTTGTTTCCTTTCATACCTCCCATTTGACTTCACATAAGATAACTGTGATGTCGCACTTAGACCCTCGATCAACTTACTTACATCCTCGCATCTCGGACCAACAAGCCAAAAGCATCCATAAAAACCTCCTCATTTAAAAGTCTCTTTAGATCGATATCTCTATCTTCCTGTTTCTTCCTTTTGCTAGTTATTTCAAAACTCACATATTTATGTAAGCTGAGCGATTCTTCTTCCAAAACAGTCTAGCTTATGACCCTGTTTAGAAGTGACGTTGAAACCAGTGAGATGTTCAGAAAAGATTCACTATTATCTCTCACAAACGTAGGTGCCTTACCGTCATTTAGCAAAGTAATCCCTGTGGCATGGATTCATTCTGATAGGTTTTTCCCTGTCCCATCAGATCTCCTATGTTTAATAATTCTTTGTCGATAGACTTACATTGGACTCCTGAAAGAGGATCACGTCACAACTTTCTCTTCGTGCAAGTGTTTCTGCAACATCGTGAGTGGTCCTCGCCCTTCCCACATTTATTTGAAGGAACTTCGTATTAGATGGTTTTTGTCTGATTCCTGGTCATAGGTGTTTTCCTAGGTCCTTCGTCCCTTGTGGCAGGGTCTCTCTTGAGGCCCCGCTTTTCCTGGATCAGTTTTTTATACTCCGAGAACTGTAAGCTGTCGGCTCTGTGACCGGACTTTACACGTAAGGCAGAAAGTCGCTTCACTACTTTAATCTCGTGCCTAGTGCCCCCTTGCCTTATCGGCAGCAGGAGTCCGATTTGTTTTTTCCCTTGCAGTCGGTTTTACTATGCCCGAATAGCAGGCATCTGAGGCACCGATGAGGCACATGCAGACTCTCTCGTATCTTGCACGACTTCCGGCCAATGGGTATATGTTCTCTTTCCAGCGCCTTCTTGGCTGTGATTCCGACTGTAACGGATGTATTGCCTTCTCCATTTTCCCATAGAGACGAGTTTGACGTCGTTAGGCTTCCTGCTGCCGGTATACTTTCAAACCATCTTCAGGATTTCTTCCTTTGTGACATCTCCGTCTATATCAAATATTTTCACCTGGTCCTGATAGATTCGGACATCTTCTATTGTGTTTCCCTCCATGCGGGCCACGATAGTCTTCTTCAGGTGCTCGGCTTGTTCTTTTTCTGCCACTTCGAGGTTGAGGTCCCCGCCCCTAGTCTTCTTAGCGCTTTTGACGCTAATCCTCTCCTTCCTCGTGTCTTCGCTACCCTTGATTAGCAACTCTACGTAGGATTTTCCACCTCCCTTCACAATCAACTTCTGCGTCCCCGCGTTCGTACTCCTCAGTGAGAGGTGGATGTCCATACCCATGAAGATTACTTTCAGGATTTGCCTGATGTTCCTACTTCTATAGCCCCCAATTATTAAGAGTAATGGAGGGCTATGATAATATAATTACTCTGATCTCCAGTGTCTCCATGTCTTCCCTCAATTTCAAAAGAATTGCCAGTAGTCTCTTATCCCTGTTACCCATTTCTCTACAGGAACCATGAAAATAGTCTGATGATTTCCCCTGTTTCTTCCTCCTGACCCTTTCTTGTAATTGTGGTCATAGTATTAAGTTAAAGGTACTTCACCTCTCATGGGCTGTATGTACCTCCTGCACATACTACCGGTTTTTCCCTTATCAGGTCGTGGTACCTTTTCCCCTCACCGGAAAGTCCTTGTTCCATGACCACTACTAAGTCGCCTGCAGATTTATTCCCTCTTCCCGGTTTGGCGACCGCATATAGATATTTTCTTCCCATTCGACTTTATTATAATGTCGTTTATTTTTTCAAAGCCTCTTTCACCTGAGTTCGGGACCGTTGCGATCATTTCTATCTCTCTTTCACTAAGTTTTTCGGGGAAGAACTTTCGAAGTCCATCGGTGTGGACACACTTGCCGTCTCCTTAGTTCTTCCTTCCTCGCCGGTTTTCTCCACTTTCTATCTCGTTTCTCAATGCTGCCGAGGGTGACTTCTCTGAAAGTGCTCTCCATGTCTTCGGTGACACTCTTAAGGTTTATACATACATCATTCTTGATCTCGACCTTCGTGTTTGTATGGTGTCAGACATTAGTCTCACTAAATTATTTGTAACTCTCGTTTCTTTATTGCTCTTACCATAGGCTTATGTCCGAGTTCTCCTCCTTCTCTCTAGATCTTTTTTCACCAAGTGAGGAGCTCCTTTGCAAGGTTGCCTCCCCTGGAACATTTGTCTTGGTGAGGTCCCTACCCCTGACCGAATATCTTCTAACCGAAGACCCTCTTCTTCCGAAGATTATAGTTTCCTCCTTCTTCTTTTCCTCTTTGCTAAGTACTTGCCTTTTGTTCCCTTCACTACTGATGTTGATGTAGTTGATGATGTTCGATATCATCTCATTCATTCATAGTTTGTTCCAGCTGCACCACCACTGATGACTCACTCCAATGTCTCCGGACTAAAAGGGATACTGGGAAACTGAAGCTATATTTTTGTGACATCTTAATATAATTTACTATTCCCAATAAAAATAATAAATTACTTCATGGAGTTAAATTAAAATTAAACTTAAAAAAATTAACGAGTAATATTGATTTACTTTGCATAAAAAGTTTGATGTAAAATCTTAGGAGGGGGGTCTGGCGCCTTTGTCTAGAAATTAGGTTGGCGCCTTTTTAGGAATTTGGGTTGGCGCCTTTTTCATGAGCCAGTCCGGCCCTGGTGCCCACCCCTTCTTGGGGGTGGAAAATTGTTTGGTAAAAATAACTACGGAAATGACTACAGAACCTAATTCTAAGCAAAAACTGTTCCATAATTTTTTTTGAAACTTATACCTATTGAGTTATTCGTGGTTGAAAATTTGCCATTTTATTGAAAAATGTCACCTTTTTCGTTGCTTCATAAAGCTTCTAATTATAATACAAAAAGAGATGGTAGGTGAAAAGAGATTTTTTTTGATACATGCTCAAATCAATGTGTTCAACTTAAAATAACAGAGAAATGATTATTTTAGGGGTATAAAGCTACAAATACCTCTTGTGGTGGTTGAAAAGACCTTTAATATATATCTCGCTTTACACTTTATACCTTTACGGATTTACCTTTATTACACAGGGTGTCCCGAAAATATTGGTAATAAATTATACCATAGATTCTGTGGTCAAAAATATATTGACTGAACCTAACTTACCTTAGTACAAATGTGCACATAAAAAGAGTTATAGCGCTTTAAAGTTACAAAATAAAAATCAATTTTTTCCAATATTTCGAAAACTGTTAGAGATTTTTTATTGAAAATAGGCATGTGGCATTCTTATAGAAGTAAAATCTTAACAAAAAAATATAGTGAAATTTGTGCACATCATAAAAATTTTATGGGGTTTTGTTCCCTTAAACCCGTCCCAAACTTTTGTGTACGTTCCAATTAAATTATTATTGTAGTACCAATAGTTAGACACAATATTTTTAAAACTTTTTGCTTCCTAGTCTTTTTTCGATAAACCAGTTTTTATCTAGATGCGGCTTCTTTTTTATTATGTTTACATAAAAATTGTATGGGGGTTTCGTTCCTTTAAACCACCCAAATGTTTGTGTACGATTTAATTAAACTTTTATTGAGGTACCATTAGTTAAACACAGTGTTTTTAAAAATTTTTGCCTTTTAGTATATTTTCATATTATAAAAATGTAAACTATAGATTTTTCATTATTATTACCAAGTCTCTATAATCTAGTCCATGTGGTGAGACCGCTCCCGTCTGAAAAACATTTCTAATTCGGTTTCTCTGCGGATTCATATTAAAAAATACCCCCCTTAAACAAATCTTAAGGGTGCCGGACGGAATTCTTGGGCAGAAATTGTTTAAACAATTTTTTTAAACAAATACATAAGATCACCTTTTATTGCTCCAAAAAATATATTTTTAGGTTTTTTGGGCCATTCTAAACAAGAAAGGTATCTTGTGATTTTTCTCAAAAATTGACAGTTTTCGAGTTATAGGCGATTTAAAATCTAAAAAATGCGAAAATACGCATTTTCGAAGCTTAAAAACTCATATTTAAATTAGTATTTTTAAGGGAGCCGATAACTTGGATTAAAGTTTGAACATTCCTTTTCAAGATTCCGACCGTAGTTTTTTAATTGTTAATTATGCGTGTCCATCCGGTTTTTTTGCCGGTGCGCCGCGCACTGTTTTCAAAAATCTCCTATTTTCCTCCGAAAAATATTTTTTCTAGATTCTTTGGGACATTCTTAATAAAATAAGTTTCTTGACATTTTTCTTAAACGTTAATAGTTTTAAAGTTATAAGCGATTTAAAATCCGAAAAAAGACAAAAAAACACATTTTCGCATTTTAAATCGCGTATAACTTTAAGACTAGTAACTTTTAAAAAAAAAATGTCAAGAAACTTATTTTATTTAGAATGTCGCAAAGAATCTAGAAAAAATATTTTTTGGAGGAAAATAGGAGATTTTTGAAAATAGTGCGCGCCGCACCGGCAAAAAACCGGATGGACACGCATAATTAACAATTAAAAAACTACGGTCTAAATTGAAGTTAGTCCCGATCACTCTTCGGAATCTTGAGAAGGAATGTTTAAACTTTAATCCAAGTTATTGGCACCCTTAAAAATACTAATTTAAATGAGTTTTTAAGCCTCGAAAATGCGTATTTTCGCATTTTTTAGATTTTAAATCGCCTATAACTCGAAAACTGTCAATTTTGAGAAAAATCACAAGATACCTTTCTTGTTTATAATGACCCAAAAAACCTAAAAATATATTTTTTGGAGCAATAAAAGGTGATCTTATGTATTTGTTTAAAAAAATTGTTTAAACAATTTCTGCCTAAAAATTCTGTCCGGCACCGTTCAGATTTGTTTAAAGGGGACATTTTTGAATATGAATCCGCAGAGAAACCGAATTAGAAATGTTTTTCAGACGGGAGTGGTCTCACCAAATGGACTAATCGTATTTAACCATATAGGTACAAATAGGTGGTGGATTTGACAAATATTCAAAATATCTCGATAAAAACTGGCTTTTCGAGAAAGTACTACGAGGCAAAAAAGTTTTAAAACACTGTGTTTAACTAATAATACTTTAAGAATAATTTAATACGAACATACACAAAAGTTCAGGGGGGTTTAAGGGAACAAAACCCCCATAAAATTTTGATGGGGTGCACAAATTTCACTACAATTTTTTGTTAAGATGTTCCTGCCATCAGAATGCCACACGTCTATTTTCAATAAAAAATCTCTAATAGTTGTCGAAATATTAAAAAAAATTGATTTTCATTTTGTAACTTCAAAGGGCTATAACTTTTTTTATGTGCATATTTGTACTAAGGTAAATTAGGTTCAATCAACATATTTTTGACTCCATAATCTGTGGTATAATTTATGACCAATATTTTGGGACACCCTGTATATCTCGCTATACATATCTCGCTTCGACATTTTATACTCTGGGCTAATTAGCAAAATACATGGAAAAGTTATTTACCAGCAATTTTATTGCTAGAATCGAATCTTATGATTGTATATATTAATAATATAGGTATGCAAAGTCCGCAGATAGTGTGCTACTTTTTTTATAAACAAAATTTCGCCCGAAAATCGTGTTTTTCTCAATTTTTGCTCTATAACTCCAAAGATTTTAATTTTACACCAAAAACACTCAAATAAAAATTCACCGTAATTAAATTCTGCATAGAGACGTGTTCTTCCCGATTTACTTCGACGACAATTTTCCCAGGAAAATGAGGGTTTTTCCAACAAAATCTTTAATTTTCAACCAAAATTTTAGATAAGTAATTGTTTATAAATCATTAAATAACTTGGTAATGTAAAAACTCTTTTCGTATAGATAACAATTCCAGAAGCCAATGGAAATTGAATGAACAGTTTAACAACAATTGAATTGTTAATTAAAAATTTACGGTCGCTATAAAAACCACAATAAATATGATACATAAGAATAACTATGATTTTTGTATAAAAAGACACTGTGCCTATCTAATTTTCTTTATAGAATTGAAATTGGACTATTTTTGCGGCCTCAGGAATATTTTAAAATTATAAACAATTTTTTGGCTTATAAACAATTAGAATATCTCGGGAAATATTCAATTAAATTAAATCATGAAAACGGTATTGGAAATAAAGTGGCAGGACGCTTATTTTAAAAGAAAAAACATTTAATTGTGATGAGTGGTTCCTGAGATACAACCGGTCAAAGTTGACCGGCATTTACGGCAAAGATAATAAATAATAGGATCATAATTTTTGAACCATCACCCTTTTAGTTTTGTCCTCTTTCTCCACATCAATCTTTATATCTTTAAAATACTCATACCATTTATTATTATAATAAAAACTATCGATATTACGAGTGAAAATTGCCAAAAATAGCAAAATTTCAATCAAAAATTAGGTTGGAGAAAATGTAATCTTAAAGATTAAAATCGGTATACGTTAAAAAAATACATTTTCTCGGCTTCCCATGGAGCAATTTTCTTCATTCTTTTTTTGTTCCCAAGTATCTCGAGTAGAGCCATCTAACTAAAGCATTATTAAATATCAAACTTGCTTTCTTGTGTTATAATATATTAATTTATTTATAAGAAAAGAAAACTACATATTTTTTCCAGTTGTAGACTTTTTTTAGGTAAACTTACTACAAGTGTAGCTTTTACCGTTAAAAACACAAATATTCTCATTTGAAAGCTGTATAATTATTTAAACAATCTTTATTTAAACAAATTAAAAAATTTTGTTATAATCAATAAATTAATTAAATATTAAAACAAAACAAAAGCAAGTTTGACATTTAATAATAAGGTAGTTAGTTATATGGCTCTACTCGAGTTACTTGGGAACAAAAAAAGAATGAAAAAAATTGCTTCATGGGAAGCCGAGAAAATGCATTTTTTTAACGTATACCGATTTTGAACTTTGAGATTACATTTTCTCCAACCTAATTTTTTATTGGAATTTTGCTATTTTTGGCAATTTTCACTAGTAATATCGATAGTTTTTATTATAATAATATATGTTATGAGTATTTTCAATATATATATAAATTATTGCGTAGAAATAGGACAAAAATAAAAAGGTAATGGTTCGAAAATTATGATCCTATTGTTTATATATTTGCCGTGAATGCCGGTCAACTTTAACCGGTTGTATCTCAGGAACCATTCATCACAATTAAACGTTTTTCTCTTAGAAAAAGCGACCTGCCGCTTTTTTTCCAATACTATTTTCATGATTTAATTTAATTGAATATTTCCCGAGATATTCTAATTGTTTATAAGCCAAAAAATTGTTTATAATTTTAAAATATTCCTGAGGACGCTTAGATAGTCCAATTTCAATTCTATAAAGTACATTAGATAGTTACAGTGTCTTTTTACACAAAAATCATAGTTATTCTTATGCATCATAATTATTGTGGTTATTATAGCGACCGTAATTTTTTAATTAACGATTTAATTGTTGCTAAACTGTTCATTCAATTTCCATCGGCTTCTGGAATTATTATCTATACGAAAAGAGCTTTTATATTAGCAATTTATTTAATTATTTATAAACAATTACTTATCTAAAATTTTAGTTAAAAATTAAAGATTTTGTTGGAAAAACCCTCATTTTCCTGGGAAAATTTTCTTCGAAGTAAGTCGGGAAGAACACGTCTCTACGTAGAATTTAATTACGGTGAATTTTTATTTGAGTGTTTTTGGCGTAAAATTAAAATCTTACGCCAGTAAGAGCCAGTAATCTGGAGTTATAGAGCAAAAATTTTAAAAAACACGATTTTCGGGTGCCATTTTGTTTATAAAAAAAAGTAGCACACTATCTGCGGTCTTTGCGTACCTATATTATTAATATATCCAATGATAAGATTCGATTCCAGCAATAAAATTGCTGGTAAATAACTTTTCCCAAAAATGGCATATTCTCCGATAATCTGCCCAGACTATTAACAGTGCTCGTTTTAAAGGGCTTTTCAAGTACTACAAAAGGTATTTATAGCATTATAACTATAAATCAACCATTTCTCTGTTATTTTAAGTTGAACACACTCATTTCAGCATGCACCAAAAAAAATCTCTTTGCACCTACCATATCTCTTTTTGTATTATAACTAGAAGATCTCTGAAGAAAAGAGTCTGTTTGGCTTTCCATAAGCTATAAAAATGTTTTATATAGTTTTGTTCGTTTGATGCATAATTTTTAAAGTATTCGCAAAAAGCCGTCCGGAAAGGTGACATTTTCCAATAAAAATGGCAAATTTTCAACTACGAAAACTGCAAAAGTTTTCGAAAAAAAATTATAGAACAGTTTTTGCTTAGAATTAGGTTTTCTAGCCACTTCCGTGGTTATTTTGACCAAAAAGTTTTCCGCCCCGAGAAGGGGTGGGAGCCACCCCCAAGAAAAAAGCGCACATCGGCATAGGGTAGACTTTAAAATAGGAGATAAGTAGAGGCTATTCCCAAAATTTTATTAAAATCCATGCAGTAGGAGAGAATTCTGAGGTAATATCCTGTTTTTCCTCTCATTGACTGGCTATTCATTTTAGATTGCGTCAAAGCGGTCCAAACTGGACAGTTCGTCGACAGATACAACGCAGTTCAATACATAACAGTAAATAAGTCAAGTCCTGTCAAATTTGAAGTGAGATCTGCAGTGGTGAACCAAACCCAAAACCTAACCCGCACCATATCTGCCTATGAATACCTTATCGAAGCGGACCTCATCAAAGATATGCTGATGCTACGATCGGGAGTCACTTGTAAATATAGTGTGGGCAATTGTACGGACACCACAGAGCCTACAATGGTCATCCAATGGAGAGTGTCCGTTCCTCCAAACTCCAAGGATTATAAGATGGTGTGCATTCAAGAGATTCAGTCTTATTGGGAAGAAAGACTATTATCTTTAGAAAGAAGTAATACAGAATTAATATATAAGTTTAGCATATTTGTTACAATTAGTTTAATATCAATAGTTCTTTTGTTATTATGCCTGCTTACTTTTTGTTACAATGCGTACAAGAACTGGATAACTATGGACAAGATCAAGTATGGAGTTGGTTGTAATATTTTGCAATATTCTTTCAACAGAATATTTTGGATGGAGCTCAATCAGCTAAAATCTCAAGTTCAGTTTGAAAATACTTATGATTATATATCTTATGACTCAAAGAAAACTAAACAATAAATTAATCTTACCTAATATAAAAAGTTGTGTAAGTTTATTGTGTTGATTTAAACAACTTCTGAGCATTTCTTTCAGAAATAATAAAATAAATACATATACTAAATAACAATAAACGGTTTCGTTTTGATGCAAATCGAGTCTCCTGTCATCCCCTCACACGTGTTTCTGGTTTACCTAGGTTTACCCGTTATCAAAGAGGCTTCGCAATAAGACTGATTTGAATCAAAACTCACGGAGAAGATGGTATAAATATTCAAATATTTACACCGGAGGCATATTTACAGATGCTCCTATACTACGGCACCAGAGTGCTGAAATCGGTTAGCCTTTAATATACACACACCCAAACTTATATGGAATCACCATGTATTTCAAAGCAATATTTATTTCTTTTGAAAAAACTTGTTATTGTTGCGAAGAATAAAGGATTTTATTCAAAATAAACAAATATATAAGACAATCAGATAATACAGCTCGGTACGGTATTGGTTATTTGCTTGAATTGCAAATTGAACAAAAAATAAATAAACTAACTTTTGCGTAAAAAAACGAAAATATGCCTCATGTGGGGTTATATAACTTACAACAGGGAAAGATATTGGTCTTGTGGAGAAAGTAATGTTCTCAGAGGGACATAGCTTTACAGCTATGCGTAACACAGGGTGTTCTGTCCAAAACCTATGCTAGGTAACAGGAACTAGGAAAGCTTAAAAATAAAGCAAGGGAAAGTCGCCAAAAAGTCATTACGGCTTGCCACGATCGTTTAATTGTCCAATCAGCTGGAAGATACCCAACCATTTCTCACCTGCAGCTCTAAAGGCAGCTTTTGGAAGCTACAGGTGTAACTTTTTCAGTTGAAACGATAAGAAGAAGAGTTCGTACCAAGAAGTATACAGCAGTAGACAGTTACGAGCTTCCGAGTTATCTAGGCAGCACAAGAGTGGTCGCCTAAATCCGTATCTTCACCGCCAAAACTGGAACAGTGGGAATTGACAAAATATGCTATATTCAGAAAAAGTCAGGATTGGTGTAAAATCAACTGACCCACGAAATCGTGTACTTAGAGGTGTAAGAAGACAATCAAGAACGAAAACTATCAGATCTGCGAAGCATAATGTTCTGGAAAGGAATTGTGATCCGTAAAAAAACTCCTTTAATTTTCATCCAATCGACTATAACTGCTCACAGGCATGTTGATAACCTCTAGTTAGGCTCTGGAGAGATTCAACAGGAGAAAAGTTAATTTTCATGCATGATAATGGACCTCCACATACCATTAGAGTGACTAGAGACATCGTTGAAGCAGAAGTTATCCCTTGTTTGGAGTGGACTGGTTGCTCACCCGAACTTAACCCTATAGAGTATTTGTGGGATATGCTTAAAAGAAAAATTAGAGCTCGCCGGGATAATCCACAAAACACCGCACGGCTAGTATAAGCTGCTTTTGAAGAATGAAGCAACCGTCCACAACAAAATGTTGAAATTTGATTAGGAGCGTGCTCACGAAAACTGAAGCTTGCATAGGACTAGTGGTGATAACACTAACTACCAAAAAATAAAAAAAAAATAATTAAAAACAATTTAAAAATTATTCGTTTTACACTAAAATTTTTTATGGTATTGAATTTAAAACAACTAGTTTCAATTTGTTTGTTAAATACTTTATTGTTTTATTTAATTGTTATGTATTTGTTATTAAATTGCTTTAAAATAAATATTGTTTGACTTTGTGTGTTCGTTTTTTTAAATTCGCACGAAATAATAAGAAATATCAGATGATTCCATATAAGTTTGGGTGTGTGTACACTATTACGCTACAAACCCTCATTAATTTCGGCACCTATTAAATTATAAGACATCTATTAAATTATGGTGTCTAAGTTTGTATTGCAATTAATATTATTGTAAGTATTGTATATTTATATTTTAATTTATTGCTTGAAAAACAGGAATATAAAAAAATGTCTTTTCTTTTCTGAAGAATGTCTTTGCAGAGCCAATTAGCCAGACTTGTTTGTGATTGATTGCAGATTCATAGTCATAAATTTCTTATTTTATAACATAAGTAATACAATATTATTTTTATAGATAAATAGGTACATTTTGTTGCTTTACTTTTATTTTTTTTATAGAAATGTCGAAATTTTAAATAGGCCAGGAACTGAAACTTTTCACCTCGTAATTTTTACAGAATACATCGATTTCCTTGAAAATTTGAGAATAAGTTGTGGATAGTCCAAGGATCAAAATCTATATGATGCCGAAAGGCGCTTTTCCCATGGGAGTGGTTGCCACCCCATCTCGGAGATGGAAATTTTTTATTATATTTTGACCGCAAGAGTTGATAAAAACATTCATTCTAAGCAAAACTCTTCTATAGATTTTTTTGATAAAATTAATAGTTTTCGATTTATTCGCTATCGAAAGTGTTAGTTTTGTATAGAAAAAATCAATGATTTTCGATATTACGATTCACTCAATTTTTGCCGTAGAAAATTTTTTTTCAAACCAGGTTCTTGGGAATTAAATAACCTACAATTTTATATCGAAACATTTTTTCGTAACCCTGGTTCTAAGCTTTCTATTCTCAAGAAAATGGCATTTTTTACCAAACTACAAAAATTCGTTATTCGCTTTTAACTCCAGTTTTTAAAAACTAATCATTCTAAGCCAGTCAAACTTCTAGAATCTATTTATAATACATAAATAAATAAGAATGAATAAGGCCAATGGCCAAAAACAACTTACATTATTATGCTTCCAATTGGATTTCTCCTTTTTTTTTCAAAAAAATATATTGATTTTTTATCGTAACTTTTTTATTTTTTATCTTAGAAAGTTTGATCAAAAATAATTTTGTAGGTTTTCACAAGGTATATAAGTATATTTATATTAAATCATTTTAAAATCCCCGGTCGCAAAAAGAGGTGACTTTGAAAGGGTTGGTAAAGGTGGTTTTTGCATGTTATTAAAAGTTTTAATTGTCAATAACTCACTCAATTTTTGCCGTAGAAAAAAATTGTGTAAACCAAGTTCTTGGGAATTAAATAAGCTACAATTTCATATTTAATCATTTTTTTGTATCTCTGATGTTAATTTTGCTATTCTGAAGAAGAGGCCATTTTTTTCCAAACTACAAAAATTCGTTATTAGTCTTAACTCCATTTTTTTTTAAACTAATCATTCTAAGCCGGTCAAACATCTAGAACCTATTAATAATACTTAAGTAAAAAAAGCAAATAAGGTTAATGACTAATTTTAATTAGGGTGGTGATTAGAGGGTTACTTGCGATCACTTTTTCGCTGAAAAAATGGGAACTGACATTCTTCTCATTATAGGTCACTTAATTTTTAAGCTAGATACTTTTTTTATTTCTGGTGATAGATATTTTTAAGTCTTTAAATTAGTTTGAACAAGTTTTCCTCGAAAAATTCATAGTTTTCCCGTCTTTTGACTTTGGAACTACAATATTTAGCATTTAACGAAGAAGAGTCAACATATACAGTGAGCACGTAAAGGTTGAAATAAATGCATTTTCTCGAGAACGGACGATTTTGGAAAAAATATCGAAACAGGTCAATTTTTATTTTTAAATTACGACTTTTTGGCATATATAGCATACTATTGACGTCACCCATCTGGGCGTGATGACGTCATCGATGAATATTTTTAATGAGAATAGAGGTCGTTTGAAAGATAATTAAATTCTCGATACAGTAATATAGGCATTAATATAATTATTTATATAGTGTGTCCAAAAAAAAATGTTTAATTAAATTTATTGAGATAAAAAGAAGAATGTATAAAATTTATTTAATTAAAAATACATTTTACAGCTCTCAGAAAACAGAAATAAATGTTTATTTGAAAAATATTAATTGGTTTTCGCTTAAATTAAATGTTCAAACTGTCAACAGGCATGTGGGTGGCTGCTTTAGTATTGAATTTAAGCCAAAAAGAATATTTTATTTGTCAAATAAAAATTTTTTTCCTGTTTTCTGATAGCAGTAAAATGTATTTTGAATTAAATAAATTACACACATTCTTCTTCTTATGTCAATAAATTTAATACAAAAATATTTTTTTTTGGACACTCTGTGTATTGCTATTAATCAACTTTTCTTTCTTACGCGGGATCCAGGACTATTAATGAAATTTATAGTATTGTTTAACTGTATCATAAAGTTTTTCTAAGTGAAATATGAAGGTCCTAAGTCTAGCATAAATCGTTGAAAAACGTAAAATGCAAATAATGTTTTTATGGTTTTTTCGCAATTATTGCTATTTTGCAACAAGCGTGACAATTTTTAAAACTTTTAACTAATCCTATAATATTGTAGGAAATTTAATTACGCAACTTTTATGTAAGTGAAACTTTTCTCGGAAATGAATACTTTTTCAAGTTGTAATCAAAAAACGAAGAAAAAAATCGAATGTTTCCTTAATTTTTTGACATTTTGATTATTTAAACAATGTTCCGGACCTTTTTTAGTGGGAGGATAACTCAATTATTATTATATGAGTTAATTCCAAGCAATTTCTGCAAAAAAATATGAGTCACCTCTCAACATCCAAATGTACTAATATTTTTACAGATGCGCCTGGTCTAATATGTGAGTATTAAAAAATAATCTTTCTATTTCCAGGCAACAAGTTTTCGAAAAATTGTTGCATTATTTTCAATTTATTCTTACTCCCTTGTGATATTATTAACAATAGGGAACTTGACAATTTTTTTTATTTATTTGTCATTTGTCTACATATAGAAACAACACATACCAAATATCAACCCTCAAATCGTAATAAGTATGTAATTTATAATGAACATTTAAAGTTGTGATCGCCAGCTATCCAACACTAAAAGCGCAGCACGCTATGTGACGGCACGCTGCTCGTTCCAGGATAAGAGAACAAAGAACTGGCAACACTGACAGTTCGTTGATTTAAAAACATTGTGTTTTGAAGGTTAGATTTTTTCGTGTATAATTTCTTTTTATCTGTGATTTAATAATATTGATAATAATAATGGAAGCAAATCGAAGATACGACACAGAACTGCCAACACTACACTACTACTCTCTACGAACCCTTCACCACTGAAGAAGTCTCAAATATCATCAAAGAGCTTCATAACGGGAAATCTCCTGCACCAGACAGAGTTCAAAACAGGGTTGCAAAGAACAACTTATCATCGACTCAGTCATTTCTAATCAAGCATATTCCAAAAAGAGAAACCTATTTACTGCCTTCATTGTTTACAAGAAGGCCTTTGATTCAGTGCCGCATTCATGGCTTATAGATATATTGAGAATATATAAAGTCGATGATATTATAGTGACCTTTTTACAGCATATAATGAGAGAGTGGAAGACTAGAATTCATCTTCAAATACCTGGTGAAAATAACATCGAAACTGAAAATATCGCAATCAGCCGGGGCCTGTTCCAAGGAGATTCGTTAAGTCCACTGTGGTTCTGTCTAGCTATGAACCCACTATCTCAGCTATTGAACTCCACTGACGCAGGTTTTAGCATCAAAAATAACAACAATGTGGTGGTGAAGCTTAATCATCTGTTGTATATGGATGATTTGAAATTAATAGCTTCCACTCGAAACCAAATAGATGAGATGCTAAGAACTGTAGAATCCTTTTCAAATGATATTAGTATGCACTTCGGACTAGACAAGTGCCGTGTTTTAAATATAGTCAGAGGAAAAGTACAGCCCGGAGGATACGATATGCAAAATGGCCAGAATATCGAGGCCATGGGTGAAAACGATATGTATAAATATCTTGGAGTAAAGCAAGCGCGGAAAATGGACCATAAGCAAATGAAAACTGACATAACTACCGAGTTTATACGAAGGGTAAAACAGCTGCTTCGTTCACACCTTAACAGTAGAAATTTTTTTAAGGCACTAAACACCTACGCATATTCCGCGCTTAGCTATTTGTTTGGCATTGTTAAGTGGGCAAAAACCGACATAGAGAATCTTCAGCGAAAAGTAAGAACACACCTCACAAAGGCACAAAAACACCACCCTAAAAGTGCAGTAGAACGAACGACATTACCCCGGTATTTAGGAGGAAGAGGACTTATGGATATAGGTCTGCAATTAGATAAACAGATTAGATCTGAGACATCTACTCTACATCGCGCTATTTGCGCAGTAGATGACACAACACCGATCAAACTGAGGGAACCAGAAATGCGCATAAACCACCTCACTAAAGACGAAAAAATGCGCACCTGGATGGGTAAACCTCTGCACGGGCGACATCCCAATGAGGTCAGCCAACACTATGTCGACAATACAGCGTCGAACTATTGGTTGACATTAGGAAAGATGTTCCCTGAAACGGAGGGTTCATTACTGGTCATTCAGGATCAGGTTATACCAACCAAAAATTACCTGAAATATATCATCAAAAAACCTCAGGTCCAAAACAACAAATGCCGATATGGATGTCAAACCCAAGAAACCATCCAACATTTTACAGGGGGCTGCCAGGTATTTGCTGCAATTGAATACAAGGAACAGCATGATGCAGTGGGAAAAATCCTTCAGCAAGAGAGAGCTATCAAGCTGCGACTTCTCCAAACGGACCATCTCCCATATTATCAATACGTTCCTGAGAGTATGCTTGAGGATGGCAACTACAAGCTATACCGGGACCGCACTGTGCTCACAGATCGAACAGTGGCACATAATGGAGCAGATCACAACTACAATAATAATCTACGTAGTAAATTTACTAAAAAGATCGATAAGTACAGAGATCTACAAATTCAAATACGAAGACAATGGAGAATGCAAAGTACTCAGACGATACCTATTATTATGTCTACTACTGGAGTCATTCCGAAGAACCTCCTCGAAAGCAGAAAAAAGCTGGGTCTAAATGAACATCTTTACAAGACCATGCAGAAAGCTGTACTATTCGCAACGGCCAGATGTGTACGAAAACTTTTGGGAGATACACCTGCATACCAAGTCACCTAGGGCTCGATAACACGGAAAGAGTCCCACCAGAGCTCAATCATTTTGATACCGTAGGTATCTGGGATGAGTTAATTTTCCCCTTAGAGGGAGTGTGAGCCGTATGGCTAAATCTAGGATGGGAGCAACACAAAAACAATATTACAAATACTGTATATTTTCCATGTGTTCCAATACCACTTGTAAAACGCCCTGAATACTATTTGTTCGTGTAACTCAAGATCAAAAACGTCATTTAAAATGGTTAAAGGCATGTAAAAAAAATGAGAAAGATATTTCACAGAAGACATGTGAGGATCATTTTAATGTGATTATAAAAATCAGACTCTATTTTCATCTACATACCAGTTCAGTAAGTACTTATTTTATGTTCACTTCTTTGCTACACAATGTAATAATAATATAATGCAATTATACAGGGTGTAACAAAAATACAGGTCATAAATTTAATCACATATTCTGGGACAAAAAATAATTCGATTAAACCTAACTTACTTTAGTACAAATGTGCACATAAAAAAGTTACAGCCCTTTTAAGTTACAAAATGAAAATCGATTTTTTTGAATGTATCGAAAACTATTGGAGATTTTTTATTGAAAATGGACATGTGGCATTCTTATGGCAGTAGCATCTTAAGAAAAAATTATAGTGAACTTTGGACACCTCATAAAAATTTTATGGGGGTGTTGTTCCTTTAAACCCCCCCCCCCCCCAAACTTTTGTGTTCGTTCCAATTAAATTATTATTGTAGTACCATTAGTTAAACACAATGTTTTTAAAACTTTTTTGCCTCTTAGTATTTTTTAGAAAAGTCAGTTTTTATCGAGATATTTCGAATATTTGTCAAATCCACCACATATTTGTATATGGTTAAGTACGATTATGGTGACTTCGTAATAATATGAACATTTATTTATGATTTACATTTTTAGGGATATTTTGAACCATATTAAAAAAGAAGTCACATCTCGATAAAAGGTGCCTTTTCGAAAAAATACAGAGGCAAAAAAGTTTTAAAAACACTGTGTTTAACTAATGGTACCGCAGTAATATTTTAATTATAACGTACACAAACATTTGGGGGGTTTAAAAGAACAAAACCCCCATAAAATTTTTATGTAAACATATTGAAAAATAAGCCTCAACTCGATAAAAACTGCCTTATCGAAAAAATACTAAGAGGCAAAAAAGTTTTAATAATATTGAATTTAACTAATGGTACCACAATACTAATTTAATTGAGACGTACACAAAAGTTTGGGGGGGGGTTTAAGGGAACAAAATCCCCATAAAATTTTTATGGGGTGCACAAATTTCACTATAATTTTTATTTAAGATGTTCCTATCATAAGAATGCCACATGTCAATTTTCAATAAAAAATCTCCAATAGTTTTCGATAAATTCGAAGAAATCGATTTTTATTTTGTAACTTCAAAGGGCTGTAACTTTTTTTATGTGCATATTTGTACTAAGGTAAGTTAGGTTCATTCGAACTATTTTTGGTCCCAGAATATGTGATTTAATTTATGACCTGTATTTTTGTTACACCCTGTATAATATGTACCTAATATAATATATTATATTAATGCAATATACAATATAATAGGTATTTACTATAGTATTACAAAGAACCTTATGTATTAATACTAATTATTATTAATGCTTTACGATTTTATAATTTCTTATGATTTTATCACATAATGTACCATTGCAACGTTGCAATACTTATGGCTTTCGCCCGTTTATAGGGACGCCCAACAAACTGTCTGACGTCACAACCGATTCCGCCCGTTGAAAGAATAATTTAAATTCTGCAGTTTTTAATTGCTTACATTTATTTCATAGTAATAAAATATGAGTTGTTTTGTAAACTGGGGTTCTTTTAGCAACAGTAAATAAAGTTTATCAGTAATATTTCTGGAATATAATTTTTATGCGAGTTCCCTATTAAATTAAATTTAAGAATAGTGCTTATTATACAGCAAAAGTAAGTATTGGGTGTCAGTTTTTATTTTCAGAATGCAAGAACATTCTAGTTGGCTTGATAAAAAGTGTGCGATTTCTTTGCAGCTTTTCATAGATATGAAAAATTGATAAAAAAAATGGAAAAGTAGAATCTTCTATAAATTTAGAGCTGAAAATATCGAAGCTGACATCAAAATCTAAAACATCCATTGCAGCAATAGCCCAAACTATTACCAAGTACAATTAAATACATGTAGGTACTATCAAAATACAGAATTGTTGGGAAACTATTTTTTTAGTACATATTTTAATATTATTTATTTTCTCTATTTGGAATTAACCCCAAGTGTTTGTAACGTGCTTCAAATAAAATAAAAATACAGTGGAACTTGGATATTACCGCCTCGGTAGTTACGTCACCTCGGTTGTAACGTCAATTTTTAATAGGTCCGGCCAAAAACTATTCGATAACATTATTAAAAACCCGGTTTTAGCGGTAAAAATATAAAGTAACCCTCGTCTATTGCATCATAAAATTTTACAGTAGGTTGTTGTTTTTTAATTTTATGAAGAATAAAGTGCAATGCGTTTCCAGCTTTGCGACATTGTTACTTCCGAGAATGTGAGAAAGACTCATTATCCCCACTGGCGAAGCGTCCATGTAACCACTGTTACCATTGGTAACAGTTAAAAATCTTGCAAATAAATATTTTATGACGATGAATAATTCTATTTACCAATATTTTTACCAATAGAAATATATTATTATATTATGTGGTAATAGTACCTAACTCAGTAAATAGCCAACTACTCGTAGACACGAAAATATTGGCGAGTTTATGTGACTCAGTTGCACTTTATTATACTCTGTTACCAGACTCATTTCTGGTTACAATGGTTATATACCCACGCTGGCGCTCGGGACCGGCTAGTGACTGAAAATTTTGAAGAATCGACGGCATAAGCGCGCTGTGTATCAGTAGCGCTGTTACCAGATTTAAAATTGGTGACAGTACCTATAAAAAGTGTGCGTGCAGTTAACTATGGATGAGTGTCGCTTCTTAATCGATCAACTACTTGAAAAGTAATTCTCATTGTATAATTTTGAAGCGTTCAACTGGACAAGACAACAACTGGATACTGAAGGAGGCAGAAAAATGAATCGGCCTCACACGTTGGGTGCCAGTTGAAGCGTTTTACCTGTCTGCTCTAATGGGATCAAGGAAAGACTATCTATAGAGATACTGGGGAGTCGAAATGGGGCTAGCAGAAGGAACAGACACGCAAACCTTCATGCGAACGGCAGCTCATTTTTTGTGCGGTGGCAGGTCGTAGATTCGTTGGGAGGGGTAGGAGGGTTTAAAGAAGACTAAACTACATAACCAAATAAGCAAAGGATACTTACACAGACTTGAGGACTTTCCTACTATTTAAACAAATTGGGACGCCGTTTGAAAAATCCTCAAATTCTCATATCGAGTACTTACTGGAAAGCAACTGGGGGACATTCATCGTAGATTCCTCATTGGGGTTATAGTGGGCTACAAATTATCATCATTTGGCTTCTATGCCATTATATTTTCTTCTGTTCTAAAACTTATTCACTTGTATTAGATATCTGTTAATAATTTTCTTAAATAAAGAGGTTACAGAAATAAAGATGTGTACATTTTATAATGTTTATTTAAACCTTAATACCTTTTTATTTTTATTGAGAATAGACACATTCTCAAACCAGAAATGAATAATAATAACAAAATACATGATTTTACAATTTTTAACCTTATTTTTAGCAGTGTACCAAAACAAAAATTTGACATGGCTGTCAAATGTCACTGCCATCTAATATTTACTTTACATAATATATTTTCCATGTTGAAAACAAACATTTTTAATTATGTAAAACCTTTACCAATAATATCCACTTGTGAATTATTTAAAATAAACATTATCATACCTTGTTAAAACAAAAATCCATGTCACAACACTTGGAACTTCAAAATTTTCCATTCAGACGGGGCTGGGAGGGGAAGATATTCAAATCATTACAAAACTGGATAAAATCGATACCAAATAATATCATCTGGGCATTTCTTACTGGAACATGAACAAATCAAAACATCATAAAAATAGCAACAGCTACATAAAGGACAGGAACCAGGAAACCACGCACTTCTTTTACCGGCAAATCAAACTGCATAACAATAGAACTGTTTCACAATAATATATCCATTAAAATGCCGTGAAACTATTGTCATTATATTCCTTGACATGTTAGAAATCCATTAGTTCTTTTACTATAAGAAGAAAACCATTTTGGCCGGCAAAGTGCGACTTTTTGAGTTCTAACAAAAAGATGCTTACAGAGCTGATGTACTTTTAGAACTAACTTTACATCGTCACGTCTCTCTCGCGTCCAAACGATGCATTTCTTCTCGATCGTTCGGCCAAAACTATTGACCAATCGTCAACTACAACTCAAGGATCTTTCAAAATGCAGACCAATAATAACATGGGATTTTTATCGCTCAAAACTTAAAGGAAAAACACTGAACCTTTTAGAGGATTCATTCTCGAATAATGGATGTTTTTAATAACAATCTACGTAGTTGGTTATTGCTACACAAATAAATAGGAAATTTCCTAACCTTTACAATGCGAACAGGAGCGGCTTAGGAAATTTTAAAGATATATAAACTCGCAAAATATATTAGAAAAATTAATATTTTTCTTGGGATAGGATTAAAATTAATGGATATTTTTTATAAAATATTGTAGTAGAAATCCATCTGCTACAATAGCCTCCTCGGAAGAGAGGAAACTGGATTACCTATTCAGTTTTCGATAACAACAAAAAAAAACATTGACTTCTTGGGTATGACAGGATAAACAATACTAAAATATTTAAATAATGGCTAGTGGGGATTAAACAAAAACAAAACATCATTAGGGAGTGGGCTAGCGTGCCATCAATCGCCAGACTCTTTAAAGTCGAGTAGACTTAAATGTTTATAGACTCTACTGAGAACTGTAGGTGACAAGAGTTTCTGTGTCTTGGGAAAGAAATAATCTTGTGCCCTATGTGGACCTCGCTGACATCCACTGTAGTAACACAAGTGATATATATACTATATATACCATATAATATATACCATATAGCAGGGCAGACACAGCCTCATCACCTCGTTGCCTAACTAGGATTGGTTTTCACAAATTAAAAAATCTTTCTGAGCTCTTGGCTCAGCAGATAGGCATCTGCTTAAACTCTAAACACCTAGCGAGTTTCACGGGACATTCGGCAACGGTTCTGCAAAAGGAGGATTTAGACAATCCAGTCTAAATACCTCGTTGAGATAAAATGTCAAAAATGACATCTCAACAACTCATTCAAACAAGACCAACAAGGGGGGGGAAACGCGTGTGACAACATACAAAAGACCAAAAAAACTAGTATACTGGATTCAAACGGGATATCAAACTATTTAATCAAGACCAAAAAAAAAAAAAAAATAAACGTAACACATGACATAGGAAATACTACATCATTACGTTTTCAATCAACAGTCCTACCTAGGACATAAAACAATTTCATGAAAGTTCACAAGACAACTTTCACATTTTCAAATCACAAACTGGGATATTCTTTATTTTTCAAAACCGGGGATATGATCTTACTTTTCCAAAACATGAGTAGATCTTACTTTTCCAAAACAATGGGTAGACTTTATTTTTCCAAAACATGAGTAGACTTCACTCTTCCAAACTGGGGTTAGACTACTTTTTCAAAACAGGGATGAAAGCAAACACACAAGGGAAAGACCAAAGGGACATTGGAAAGAATGACAATTCCGACGAACGACCACTTCCATTTATCCACCGAAAGCAAGCTTCACCTGTACTCAACGCGGCCAGATCCTAAGCTCACCAGCCTTGTCACAGCTTCTGCTCTTGGCCTACTTTCAATGAACAAACACAAGAGAGGTCAACGAACTATTCGCCAAAAAAAATCAAACTCCATCAGGGACATGGGCTAACAGACATTACGGGATAACAGACTCTAGAATTTCCAGACAAAAAAGGGATAGACAAACAAACAGGGAACAAAAGACTCATAGGGCATTTATACATTCTCCATACTTCATATACATGGGCTTACAAACACAAATAATATCGAAACTTGGTTCTTAGTCATACTCCATATACATGGGCTTACAAACACAAACAAATATTGAAACTTGGTTCCTATATGAGCTTACACAAATAAAACCGTTCTTGCTCCGACTATTAATGGGAGTATTCTCAGACAACTGAACAACACTTCCTCATCACGAGTATTACACTTGTGATATGCCAGATACAAGAAAACATACATCATTTTTAATCAATAAGTGGAGGGGCCTCGCCACGGTTTCCCTCTTCACTTTTTCATGGGGTAACTTTTTTTTCACTTCTAACATGAACAAATCCATATATCAAGGGTTTTTTTCAAAACAGTGTCGACAGAGTACGCTATCTTCAAATCAAAAAGTGATAGCTTTTCTCCTGGCTGCTTGAAAAAACAAGGGGTCTACTTCTTCATTAATAAGTGGAGGGGCCTCGCCACGGTTTCCCTCTTCACTTCTTCATGAACAAGTGGAGGGGCCTCGCCACGGTTTCCCTCTTCACTTCTTCATGGGGTTACTTCTTCAAGGACGACTTCTCCAACTAACCTGTGGCAATAATATACCCAATATAGATAGGCTTCGCTGGAAAATCACGGAACTTACTCACACAGACCATACCGAATTAGCTCATACACGGACCATACCAACTATTATCACACATCTACTCAAACGACCAAATCAATAATCACAAAAAACGTTTATTCTGTAAAAAACTGATGATCTACAAGAATACATGCAAAAAAATATAACATATTGTTATACTCTATAAGTGGATTCAATATTCTAAACATTTTAATTGTAACTTTTAGCAAAATTTTAAAAAAAAATTTTTAACGTTACTTTTTTTACCAAAATTTTCTAAAAAAAATTTTATACTTTATTTTTTACTCATCTGTTTGTCTATGTCTATATAATTCATCAATATTTTCCAAAAAATTTAACCAATGCTTTCATCATGGGTACAATATCAATACAATATAGTAAGTACGCTACTATATTAAACATACTATTCTCTTGTACGATACATACAATACAATACCAGTATACTACGGTTTACATAATATGGGGTTATAAGTTAAATACACTATGATGTATGAAATGGTACATGCCTATACAATCAGCAGCATGACCAAATCAACACCACAACAAAATGTGTACATACTTACACCTCTTTGGAAAAATTATTAACATTCGTAAACAAAATTTATAAAAATGGGCTCTTTTGTGGGAACTAAAAGACTGAAACAGTTTCGGGGGCACTAAAAGACTTGAAACAGTTTCTAGGGACAAGACAAGAGGAATCTGGGCTAAACTACTTGGAAAGACTGGGGCGATATTTACTCGGGTCAAACTTCAGGGTGTACGTTACAAGTATTACAAGTGTAACACTAAGTGGGAGTGGCTAAAGACATTGGGGACTAGTAGATAGGCTAACTACTAGTTGAACATGTCTACAAGCTAGACTTGTAACAATGGGCATACAAAAAATGACAAGAGTCGAGCTTCCATGTTGTCATAAACACCTGCACCACAAACTGAGATCGGCTGCCCAAGGGGACGGGCATTGCCTAACAGTTGTAGTACAAATGAGACCGAAAGGAGGCTAAAGGGATATGGTAGTGGGCACATGCTAATGGGATCAGGGGGGCTAAAAATGGATCGAGCCCCACGTACAGGGCGCTATTTGAAGCGTTCAACTGGACAAGACAACAACTGGATACTGAAGGAGGCAGAAAAATGAATCGGCCTCACACGTTGGGTGCCAGTTGAAGCGTTTTACCTGTCTGCTCTAATGGGATCAAGGAAAGACTATCTATAGAGATACTGGGGAGTCGAAATGGGGCTAGCAGAAGGAACAGACACGCAAACCTTCATGCGAACGGCAGCTCATTTTTTGTGCGGTGGCAGGTCGTAGATTCGTTGGGAGGGGTAGGAGGGTTTAAAGAAGACTAAACTACATAACCAAATAAGCAAAGGATACTTACACAGACTTGAGGACTTTCCTACTATTTAAACAAATTGGGACGCCGTTTGAAAAATCCTCAAATTCTCATATCGAGTACTTACTGGAAAGCAACTGGGGGACATTCATCGTAGATTCCTCATTGGGGTTATAGTGGGCTACAAATTATCATCATTTGGCTTCTATGCCATTATATTTTCTTCTGTTCTAAAACTTATTCACTTGTATTAGATATCTGTTAATAATTTTCTTAAATAAAGAGGTTACAGAAATAAAGATGTGTACATTTTATAATGTTTATTTAAACCTTAATACCTTTTTATTTTTATTGAGAATAGACACATTCTCAAACCAGAAATGAATAATAATAACAAAATACATGATTTTACAATTTTTAACCTTATTTTTAGCAGTGTACCAAAACAAAAATTTGACATGGCTGTCAAATGTCACTGCCATCTAATATTTACTTTACATAATATATTTTCCATGTTGAAAACAAACATTTTTAATTATGTAAAACCTTTACCAATAATATCCACTTGTGAATTATTTAAAATAAACATTATCATACCTTGTTAAAACAAAAATCCATGTCACAACACTTGGAACTTCAAAATTTTCCATTCAGACGGGGCTGGGAGGGGAAGATATTCAAATCATTACAAAACTGGATAAAATCGATACCAAATAATATCATCTGGGCATTTCTTACTGGAACATGAACAAATCAAAACATCATAAAAATAGCAACAGCTACATAAAGGACAGGAACCAGGAAACCACGCACTTCTTTTACCGGCAAATCAAACTGCATAACAATAGAACTGTTTCACAATAATATATCCATTAAAATGCCGTGAAACTATTGTCATTATATTCCTTGACATGTTAGAAATCCATTAGTTCTTTTACTATAAGAAGAAAACCATTTTGGCCGGCAAAGTGCGACTTTTTGAGTTCTAACAAAAAGATGCTTACAGAGCTGATGTACTTTTAGAACTAACTTTACATCGTCACGTCTCTCTCGCGTCCAAACGATGCATTTCTTCTCGATCGTTCGGCCAAAACTATTGACCAATCGTCAACTACAACTCAAGGATCTTTCAAAATGCAGACCAATAATAACATGGGATTTTTATCGCTCAAAACTTAAAGGAAAAACACTGAACCTTTTAGAGGATTCATTCTCGAATAATGGATGTTTTTTAATAACAATCTACGTAGTTGGTTATTGCTACACAAATAAATAGGAAATTTCCTAACCTTTACAATGCGAACAGGAGCGGCTTAGGAAATTTTAAAGATATATAAACTCGCAAAATATATTAGAAAAATTAATATTTTTCTTGGGATAGGATTAAAATTAATGGATATTTTTTATAAAATATTGTAGTAGAAATCCATCTGCTACAATTTTGAAGAAAAAAATGAGATTAAAAATGAAAGACCTATTTTAAACAATTTAAAAAGGAATCAACAAAAGTAGTTCGATATTTTAAATTTAGTTGGTACAGTGAAAATCCTTGGTTATATTATGGTTGCAAGAAAAATATACTGTATTGTTGGCCATGTCTTCTGGTTTCTACAGAAAAATGGGTGGACCAGGTTCACGATTTAAATAGTGTTAGATTTTTAAAAAGGAGACATGAAATTTCTCCGTTACCTACATGTAAGATGTATGCCCAATTTGATTCAGTTTGGCAAAAAAATCAAAAGTTCTCTTAACCAAGCTTTTAAAGCAAATATTGCTAAACATAATGAGTTTGTTAAAAAATAGATAGGTATATCCTTAGCACACTTATAATAGATACTGTATGTTTTTAGCCAAACAAGAACTAGCGTTTCGTGGTCATTTTGAGTGCGACGACTCTGACAATCCAGGCAGTTACAGGGAATTGTTAACATTAATTGCCAAAAAAGATCAAAAATTTTATCAACATCTAGAAACATCTGTTTTTTTCGAGAGTTTCAAGTGATATACAAAATGATATTATTGAAGCTACACTCACCGGCACAAAATTCCGCCACCCAAAATTTTTTATTAAGTTTGACAATTTATAACTTTATTATTTGTGCTCCGATTTTCAAGATTCTTACACCAGTTTGTAGGTACATGTATTCATATTGTTTGATATTATTCCGGTAACAAAAAATTTTGCTTACATGTCATTGTACAGGGGTGAAAGGAAGCGTTGTATTTTCTCCTAGTTTTAAAAAATTCTGTGGAAAAATGGAATGGCTGATTTTGTTTCATAGTCCTGTCATATTTTCCCGGAGGCATCACCAACATTTTGTTTTTTGAATTATCCGAATATCTTTTTTCTTGTAAGAGCTGTACCATTTTTTGTAAATAAAAGCACTGATTGACTCATACAATTGAGGTTGGATTGATAAGATTAGAATGGCCCGCATGCAGCCCAGATCTCAATCATATTGAGCATTTATGGGATGATTAATAAAGCTATTTGCTGTCATCCCAGGCCTCCAGAAAATTTGGTACAGTTATGGCCCTGGTAGAGGAATATCGGGCTATTCCCCAGGCAAGGAAAACACATCTTTATTAGATGCTAAACAGATTGCGAGCAGTCGTTGCTGCAAGAGGTGGACATAACCGCTATTGAATTGTTTTGTCTTGTTGTTAAATTTGTTTTGTTTTGTTACTTTTAGTGCGTTTGATATTTTTAATTAAATAAACCTTCAAAGCAGTGTTTTTAATTACAGCTCTTACAAGAAAAGAGATATTCAGATAATTCAAAAAACAAGACCTTAGTGATACCTCCAGGATAATTTAAAAAGAGTATGAAACAAAATCAGCCCTCCAATTTTTCCACAGAATTTTTTAAAACTAGGAGAAAAAACAACGCTCACATTCACCCCCGTATAATGCCATCTAAGCAAAAAAATTTTGTTACCGGAATAACAGCAATTGACATCAATACATGTACCTACAAACTCGTGCAAGGATCTTTAAAATAGAAGTATAAATAATAAAGTTATAGATTGTCAAACTTAATCAAAAATTTTGGGTGGCGGAATTTTGTCCCGGTGAGTGTGTATATACATTTAGCCATATCTTCATTTTTTTTTAAATAAGATTTTTTGCATCTGGTTTTGGTAACACTTCAGAAAAAGTCACGCGTCGCCACTGATTATCCCTTTGTGTACAGTTATGTGACCTTGGCAGTTTATGATTTCTTATTATTTGTCAGTGCCATCATAAAGAGTCAAATTTTCTGCTGTAATAAAATAGTGCAAATAATGCTGTAATAAAATTTTGCCTGGTTAAAATTTTATTTTTTTCTACCTCTTTTATAACGTCACTCTGATATAGCGTCATTTTTTTACTGGACCCTTCAATGACGCTATAACCAAGTTCCACTGTACTTAAAGTCACAGTCTAATATTACTTCAACTTCGAATTGTATCTTGCTTCGACGAAGATTTATTAATCAAAGCCTTTATAATCAACCACTCAGAAATTTGGTCCTCGTCTTGTGTTCAGAACAAGAGACATCCTCAAAGTAAACTGGTATCCTGGTGGAGCGTTTTCAATAGAAAGTTTTATGTGAACTAAAATTTCCTTGTTTACTTAAATTAAATATTTTAAAATTTGTTTTGCCTAAAAGTAAAAAATTGGTGTTATTTATATACATAACAATATTTATTATTATAATATACCAGTACAAAAATCAATAAAAGGTCGTGGCCAAAATATCCGCCACCCCCGTTTGCTTGTTCATGTGCGCATACTTGGTGAGGGAGATATCAATAATCACCCCATCTGTTTTGCTATCCTTTTGTTAATGCGGTGTTATTTGCTGATATCTTGATTGTATGCGTCCCTACATGGTAGCGACTATCATGGCGGGAAAAAAACTTTTTTAGAATTACTAATTATTTAAAATTTTCAGTTTTGGATTTAAGCGTACGTTGAAAGAAAAATTACAAATTAAAATCAAATTAAATCTAAATAAGGTGGAGGAACACGTTAATATTGAAAGTTTTGGAAGGATTATTAAAATTTATAATAGGTAGGTAAATCAACAATATTAGAAAAAAATCCAAGATATTCTTGATACCAATAAATTTTTGGTGCATGCGCTCGATTCCCCGGCCAATTTCCACTTTCCACGACGCTTTCCAACATTCCTAAGGGTTGTTTTCACCGACGTTGACTTATGTTCTCCTAATGCAAATACTCCCTTTCTGGATAACGCTATCGGCAGAGTTTATAGAAGTCGGAAAGTTTCCCTTTGGAAAGACCCGTAGTCTTACTCCAGGATATACCAGCATATCCTCGGGAGTTACTAAGTAAGGGACTTTCCAGAAAAAGGAGTTCTCCACTTCGCTTTGTCAGGACAACGTTGGAAAGTGCTGCCAGGAGAGCAGGAAAAATCGGAGGTCGAATTATCCTTTGCACCCTTTATTTGTCGGTACATATCGATTTGTTGTTTTCTGCGATTGACCTGTTGATATCGTAGCAAGACACTGAACAAAAAGTTTTAATTAGGAATGATTGTCATTAAATAAATTGATCGGATAAAATTCTTACGAGAACTTTAAATAGACGGATGGCCAAAAAAAGTGCAACACTGGAGGAACAAATATTTTTTTCAAATATTATTTATTGGAAGAATACATTATACATATATTATAATTTGATAACATTATAAATAATTTCGTAACGTCAGTTTCGTCAAAAAATTGGCATAATGAGTGGCTCCTCCTTGATTTTCCATACACTCAGTTACTATATGGGACATTGATCGAATTGTGGTCTATATCATCATTCTCTTTGCCTTATCCCTATACGGGGTCGGCTTCCCTAATTGCATTTCTCCACACAACTCTATCTTGGGTCATAGCAATGTTAATCCCATTTACCAACATGTCCTGCCTTATCGTCTCCACCCAGGTCTTCTTTGGTCTTCCTCTCCTACTCCTTCCAGAAATCTGCACTTCAGCTATTCTTCGTATTGGGTGATTAACGTCTCGACGTTGAACATGACCAAACCATCTTAACCTATGCTCTCTCAGTTTGGCATCAATGGGTGCCACACCTAGACTTCCCCTAATATACTCATTTGTCACTCCACTTACATCTAAGCATTCTCATTTCCGCCACATGCATTCGTTGTTCCTCTTTCATTTTCACTGCCCAACATTCAGTTCCGTGCATCATAGCCGGTCTTATGGCTGGTTAATAGAATTTTTCCTTCAGCTTCATTGGAATTTTTCTGTCACACAACACACCACTCGCTTCTTTCCACTTCATCCATCCAGCCCTAATTCTACTGCATGCATCTCCATCTATTTCTCCATTACTCTGTAATACCGATTCTAGGTACTTAAAGCTATTGCTTTTCACAATCATTTCACCATCCAAAGATACCATTTTATTTGTAGTAACTCCATCTTTAAATGAACATTCCAAATACTCTGTTTTTGTCCTACTAAGTTTTAAACCTTCTTCCTCCAGAGCTTGTCTCCACTGTTCTAGTTTTTGTTCTAAGTCTCTTTCACTATTTCCTATTAACACTACATCATCAGCATACATTAGGCACCATGGAATACTACCCTGTAGTCTCGCTGTTATCTGGTCCAAACCTAATGAGAATAAATAAGGACTAAGCACCGAGCCTTGGTGCAATCCTACTTTCACCTGAAATTTATCAGTCTCTCCCACACCTGTCCTAACACTAGTCATTACTCCCTCATACATATCTCTCACAATCTTTACATATTCGCCAGGGACTCCTTTCTTATTGAGTGCCCACCACAGAATCTCTCGAGGAACTCTATCATATGCTTTCTCAAGATCAATGGATACAATATGAGCGTTGGTCTCTTTATTCCTGTATTTTTCCATCAGTTGCCTTACAATATAAATTGCATCTGTTGTTGATCTGCCCTGCATAAATCCAAATTGATTATCGGATATTTCGGTTTCTTCACGTATCCGTCTATCAATTACTCTCTCCAATGTTTTCATGGTGTGACTAAGTAGTTTTATAGCCCTGTAGTTTGTGCATTGTTGTATGTCTCCCTTGTTTTTGTAGACAGGTACTAATATACTGCTTCTCCATTCGTCTGGCATTTGTCCAACTTCCATAATTCTATTAAATAGACCTGCTAGCCAACTTATTCCTGTCTCTCCCAATGCTCTCCATACTTCCCCAGGAATATCATCTGGTCCGACTGCTTTTCCTTTATTTATTTTTTGAAGCGCTTGAGCCACTTCCTCGTTTGTTGTTCTGGTAACCATTGCTGTTACTGTCTCCGTTAACTCCACAGGCTGCCTGTCAAATTCTTCATTTAATAAACTGTCAAAATACTTTCTCCATCTCTTTTTGACATCCTTTTCGTGAATAAGTATTTTATTATTTTCATCTCGGATACATCTAATCTGATTAAAATATCTTGCTTTCTTTGCTCTCTGTTTGGCTATTTTATATATCTTTGCTTCGCCTTCCCTGGTATCAAGTTGATCGTATAGGTTTGAATACGCTTCTGCTTTAGCTTTTGCTACTGCTACTTTCGCTTCTTCTCTTTTATTTCTCCTTGTACTTCATTTGACCACCACCAAGTCTCTTTATCCTCAAACTTCTTTCCTGACGTTTTCCCAAGTATTTCAATAGCCGTCTCTCTAATAATATTGGCCATTTTTCTCTAAATTGTGTTAGGGCTTCCTTTCATGTTCCAACATATTTTTTCTACTATTCTTTCCCTGAATAGACCTTCCTTCTCATCTTTTAGCATCCACCACTTGATTTTTTGTGGTCCTCTCCGATATTTTTGTTTAGTTTCGCTTTTTACTTCGATGTCCAGAACAAGCAGCTTATGTTGTTGGCTTACTGCCTCACTAATTATTACCTTGCAGTCCTTGCATTCACTTATGTCTTCTTTCCTTATCATGAAGTAGTCTATTTGAGATTGATGTTGTCCACTTTTGTAGGTAATAAGTTGAGTTTCTCTCTTTTTAAAGAATGTGTTAACAATCGCCATATCCAATGCTGTTGCTAATTCTAGCATGTCATCTCCAGCTTCATTTCTAGTTCCAAAGCCTAATCCCCATGTATTGTTTCATATCCTGTCTTGGCTTGGCCCACATGTGCATTGAAATCACCTCCTGTTATAACTTTCTCCTCTGCTGGAATATCACTCAGTACGTCTCCTAATTGGTCCTAGAAAGCTCTTCTTTCATTCTCACTCAGACCTGTTTGAGGAGCATACACACACACAACATTCAATACCTCTTTATCAATTACAAATTTCACTGACATCATTCTATCACTCGTTCTTACAACTTCTACTACGTTATCTTTCATTTCACTATCAGCAATTATACCAACTTCATTTCTAGTGTTACTACTCCCTACATACCACAATTTATATCCATCACCTAGTTCTTTCGCCGTTTGTCCTTTCCACCTAGTTTCTTGAATACAAGCAATTTGAACTCTTCTTCGTTTGAGCGCATCCACTAACTCCAGACTCTTACCTGTAAGACTATCAAGATTCCAAGACCCTATCCTGATTTTTCTCACCTGTAAGGGTGTTCCCCCTGAGATAGTCCTCACCCGGAGATCCGAACGGAGGCTCATTTTACTTCCGGAACATTTATACCAGGAGATGACATCATTTCAGTATAAGTTTTTATTGCGTTTGGAGAAGGTCTTTTCATTATTATGGCCTGAAAAGATTTTTGGATATTTGATGCCTGAATGCCTTTTCTATCAGCACCATACCCTGCCCTGCACGTTTAGCCAATACACCACCAATGCAACCAAAGTGCAGTATTACCCCACACCCGCCTGCATTTTTCTGTATAGGCCAGGATCCCTACTGTAAGGACTGCCCTATAAGCCAATGTATTGTTGCCCGTATCCCGCCACTAGGAGGCACGTACTTTATTCGGGATACCCCGATTGTGGTCTATATCGTGGTCTATATCGCATTGCGAAATACTCATCCAGATTATTCTTATGGCATGCAACAGGTCTAAGTTTGCTGGAGGACGTGACAATCGATTTAGGTTTCAACATACCATATCCCACACATGTTCGATCGGTGGCAAATGAGCTGATCTTGATCCAAAGTGAACTCCATGGTTTCACGGGCAATACGAGGTCTTGCGTTATCCTATTGAAATATTGCATTTGGAATGGTTCGTAGATAGGGATGTAAAACCGGTTACAGTACTTCATCACTATATTGTGGAGCTGTCAAAGTACCGTTAATAAGAACTATAGGTGATCTGCTTCCCAAACATATAGTACCCCATACCATAATGCTTGATTGTCTTGCTGTATAACGTTCAACAGCCAAGTCTATATTCCGTCCAGGGGCGTAGCAGAGCCCCCCGCAGCGTGAAGCTTGCGGGGGGGGCTCAATCGAGCAGGCTTCCCCATCTTGTCGTCTGATATTATCTAAAAATCTGTTATAGGTATATAATTTTACTCTGTGTGTTTAAATTTAAAAACGTAAATTTTTAAATAGGCATATTCGGCAAGTGAATCATCTCATATCTAGAAACTTAATCCTTTCCGGTCTCACGAACTTTTGTGGGTGACGACAATAAACTATAATGCTTTGTACGTGACTATTGAAAGATTTGAGAATTGCAATTTGCCGAATTTTAGAACAATATTTCTAAATCTAGAAATGGGTTTTCTCTTTAATCTTTACCTACGTTTAGTATTTCGATACAATTATCCAGAGGCTTAACAGAGGCCCCCGCAGCATGAAGCTTACAGGGGGCCCAATATGTCAAGGGCCCATCTTGTTGTCTAATATATGTAAAAATATGTTGTTACAGTATTTGCGTACATACGTTTTTTAAGCAGTGCAGTATTGAACATGAAGTTGTCCATCCGAATTAATAAAATTGTAGATATATTCGCTGATAGTAGATAGTGCACGAAGAAAGTTGATTATCTCATAAAATAATGCTAATGTAATCATTTAGTAATTTTTGTTGTATTTTATTCTATACCAATAAAGATGAAAAATGTAAGTCGTCTTAAACAATGCATGAATACACCAATAGCTCAGTATATGACAGTTTTGGAGTGAAATTATCAGCGTCACGACAGACGTATTTGCTTGACAATTTGAATTTAGGTTCTAGTTACACTCCACTTCAAAGTTGGATTTATGAGGTTGGTTGCTTTTACTTCGGGTGGTGACACCCCTCCTTGGGGTGAAAAACATACGTTTAAAATAAGTCCGGAAATATATAAAGTGACTAATTATAAGCAACTTTTGTTCTATAGAGTTTCTTTATCTATGTTAATACTTTTCAAGTCATTAGCGACTGAAAATGTTTATTATTCAACAAAAAAACAACGTTTTCAGACGGGTTATTCGCAAATATCTCTAAAATAAGTAATTATCGAATTAAATATTAGATATCGAAACAATATTTGTAGCAAGAATGTAGCTTATAAGATACAAAAAAATGGTGTACTCATTCATGAAGTATATCGACACAGTAAAAGCACAGTTGAAGCTTATGAAAAATTATTCTTATTCGTCCAATTCCAAATCGAATATTTTAACCTGAAATAACCAAAAAATGAAGCAATTTTCGGGAAAAACTCATTAAAACTTTTTTAAAATATTTAAAAGCTTTATTTTTATTTTTTATAAAAGTTTCTAGCACCAAAACTATAGGAGTTATGCTTAAAATAAAGTTGGCTCCTTTTTTGGCAAAAAAAAATCGTGGAAATATGTCCCTGTCTCGCACCCCAAATAAAATTTATCGATAGCGCTTTACCATTTACTTTAAATATTTATTGTTTATATGATCTGTAAGTTTGACCGGTTCGAAGTTCTTATTTTTGAAAAAATTTGGTTTCAAAGTAAAAAAGTTTTTATATTTTGGAAAATTGCCTTTTTTCAAAAAGTATTAGTGATACGAAAAATTTCAAAGAGTAAAGAAATGTAGGTCTTCCTTTTATAAATATTTTGGCTTTTATTTGTTTTTCTGTAAGACAAAAATTGGTTAAGATATGGCTGTTCAATTTTTTTAAAAAAATGAATATGGCTGTTCAATGAAAAAAAATTTTTTTCATCAGATTGGTCGCTCCCAATGATATAATGTCTCATTTTACATGATATGGACTGTTGAGTTCAATACTAAACAGTTGCTTGGCTTTATTGTATGTGATTGAAACCAAGACAAAGTTGTTTTTTCATGTTTTATATATATATATATATATATATATATATATATATATATATATATATATGTGTACATGTCTCTCGTTTTGTGTTTTTTAGCTTGTAGTTTGTATAGAGAAGACTTTTTGTACTGGGCCTGATGATGAGTCATATATTGTAAGACTCGAAACCGGTTGCCCCATGATTACATAACAACTAATAAAAAATACAAACTAAAGATTGCGAGTATTGACTCAATTACCATATCCAATTAAAAAATTCAATTTTCGGACTTTGGCTGCCTTTAACCTTATACGCCCGTAGGAGCCACTCAAACAAAACATAGATTCACCACAGAAGTAGACAACATTGTCAGACAAATGAAAAAGTACTTTATGATCTGCGAATGTATCGGCAAAGGGTTGAATTGGTGCTCATAACAAAGTAATAAAGTACTTATGGCTATTAACTGAAAGAGCCTAATAAACCAGTCACCATTTAAATTTTTAGGGAATTGTACCGGGTGTCCCAATAAGAATCTCGAATGACGAGGATGTCCCAACAACACTATAAAATATAACAAAGAAATAAAAGCAACTACTTACCTAGTACTTAGTGACTGCCTAAATGTTCAAATTGTTTCCCATCATTTTCGATGCAAGCATTTACTCTTTCAAGAGTAGATTGAATAGCAACAGATTTAACTTTTTTAGACTTTTATTTATGGGGACGGATTAAAGACCTTGTTTTGCCGCTAGGTCCACTACTCGAGAAAACGTGATCTAGAAAATACGAAACGAAAGCATTGCGGAAGCAAAAATTGAGACTGCTGTTTAATCTACTCTTGAAAGAGTAAATGCTTGCATCGAAAATGATGGGCAACAATTTGAACATTTAGGTCGTCACTAAGACTAAGTAGGTAGTTGCTTTTAGTTCTTTGTTATATTTTATAGTGTTGTTTGTCTTATTGTTGTTTTAATTAATTATACGTTTACATTTGGAAAATGTTTCTTTGTTTTTTCCATAGCACACTAGTTTTCCTTAACTTCGTTTACCGGTGACATCAACAGTTGTTTAAAATTTACACGTTTCTTAAGATATCTCGAGATAGAAAAAAGATATCGACATGCGGTTTTCGGTATTCTGTTGCTAATTTGGTCTAATTTTGTAATACAGGATTAAAAATGCATACTTGTATATAATATTCGCCAAAGAAAACTAGATTTCCAAAAATAATTAAATAACGCCTACTAGGTGGCACATAACTTATTAGGCTACTTCGAAAATAAGACTCTTGCATTGACGAATAACGCCTACTAGGTAGCTTATAACTTATTAGGCTATTTCGAAAATAAGACTCTTGCATTTACGAAGAAGAGCTGTTTTCAACAAGACCAAGTATGCAAAATTCGATTTAGCAAAACCGGACTTACAGCCATTTTTTCATAATAAGGTTCCAACTCACCTCCACCTCTTATTTGCAAAGGTAGACTTAAACTTGTCAAATCAAATATGCGCAGAATTTTATGAAGAATACGATGATTGAATTTCCAGTGCCCTTTCATTAGGTAAATTTTGTAAAATTTTGATTTTTTAATTTTTGATATTCAATTACTCCCTCTAGCGGTGGACCTTAAATTATGACAATAATTTCCAGGCTTTTCCCGAGGCAACTTTTGTTACAAATATTTTTTTCTCAAAGCTGTACTATAAACGGTTCCTGAGATATGGCCGAGAGCCATTCTTATTGGGACACCCGGTATATAACAATTTATTCGCTTATCTGAAAAATGTTCTATTATTTTAATGTTTTATTGTAACGTATTCCAATAAACAGATAAATTTATTAAGGAGTAAATAAAAACGTTACTGAACCTTAAACATTTATTCCATAAACAGGGATATTCCTGCGACTGGTATTCTAATAAGCGAGTTCGATTGTATTCAGAAGTACTGAAATCATTTTGCTAAATACCACTTTCAGAATTTTCAGACCTATCTTGATATAAATAGGATTCACAAAATCAATTGCCCTAGAAACAGGAGTGCGACAAGGCGATTTAACATAACAGTAGAAGGAACAGTCAGGACCAGCGGAATTAAAGGAACTTATAGTACACTCGGAGAATTCTTAAAATCCCATGGACTGATCGGGTCACAAGAGGAGGTTCTTAGAAGAATGGGGAAAAACGGAGAAGTACTAACCACCATCAAATCTCGAAAGTTGGAATACTTTGGACACATTATGCGAAATGAATCCAGACATGCCCTCCTACAAGCCATCCTGCAAGGAAAAATATTTGGAAAGCGAGGTCCAGGAAGAAGAAGAACATCCTGGTTAAAGAACCTCAGAACCTGGTTCAACACAACACCTGTGCAGCTTTTCCGCGTTGCTGCAGATAAAGTGAAGATTGCCATGATGATCGCCAACATTCGTCACGGATAGGCACATCAAGAAGAAGATAGTCCACTCCTCAACACAAATAGTAACATATTATGCAGATGACATAGTTCTTACGGGAAGAGACAAGTAAAGATTAAAAGAAGCAGTAACAACCCTGGCAAATGAAGCACGGAAAAGAGGTCGAAAAATTAACGAAATAAAAACAAAATATCTACCTACTATAGCCTAAAATAGAAGATAACAAGACGAGAGAAATTAATATAGAAAACTATTGTCACGGTCCCAAGCCGGCCCTGTCGACACCAGTCTGTCTGAGACCCTTTCCGTGGGCAAGACACTTGTTTACAATCGGCGTATCTAGAAGACCATCAAAGAACCTTTTTTTATTATTGTATTTACCTTTCGATGTTTCTGGAAATCAGTAGTCGAATTGTACATACCTATATAAATAGACATTTTTGGAATTAGAGTTTCAGTTGTGAATTCGAATACGTCGGTGTACTTGATATGTATCGGGCGTGATATTTTTGAACTTGTAATTATGTAAATAAATTATCAGATTTAGTGTAATACATAAATTAGATATCGTAGTTTGTAAAATAAAAGATATAAATTCATTGTTTTTCATTTGTTTAGTTGTAAGTTATTAAAAATAAATAAAATCAACTAAAATTAAACGTTAGTCCCTAAAAGACGATAGAAAAGTAGAGTCAGTTTTGTAACGCAGTAACGCTATACTTTTGAAAGAGTTCAACAATTTAAATATTTGAGAGTAATTGTCAATGGCAAAAATAAGAGAAGCGAGGAAGTAACTGAGCAAATACTAGCAGGCAACAAAACATACTGGAGATATCATAGGCTAATGAAGGACAAGAACTTACCCAGAAATACAAAACTGAAACTATACGCAGCTGAGACAAAGTGCCTCATAGATACTGATCAAGAAAAATTAAGAATATTCGAAAGGAAAATCCTCAGAAGAATTATGGGTCCTGTAATCTGTAAGAATGGAAATGGAGAAATGAGAAGAAGAATGAACCACGACCTAAGAGACATAATGAAGGGAGAAGACATCGTTAGATTTATTAAAGCGCAGAGACTTAGATAGCTAGAACAAGAGAAGGAAAAACGACCTACTGATTAAGAAGGTCACCAAATTGAAGCCAGAAACTGAAACACCAAGGGGAAGACCCAGAGAGAGTTGGGAGGACCAGGTCATGAGGAACATAAAACCATGAAAGTGAAAAACTGGATAAAACTATGCACATATAGAAAGCAGTGGAAGAAAATTGTAACGAAAGCTAAGTCATACAACAAACTTTGACAACACACAAGAAGAATGCAGAGTGATTCACCCAAAAAGCGAGTCAGAGAGCTCTAAGCCTTGATTATGATTTTTAATCTCTTGAATACTCGTGACCTATCCTGCCGCCCCTCGAACAAATTGTTACCAACGATATGAAGATTATGACTATTGATAACAACAACAATGGATAATAAGAAATTGTAGGTTGTGATTGTTGAAATTAAGTGGACAAAGACATGGCGATTTAGACTTGCGATTGAAAAATTATATTAAAATTTGCACATCTCAGTTTCAACAATAATAAAATTGAATCTACGTGATATAGAATGTATATTCCAATCTGTCAACCGCAGTGCCGGATTAACCATTAGGCAAAGTAGGCAGTTGCCTAGGGGCTTCGGCGCCAAATGGGGCCTTGCAGGGCCCAAAACGAAAAAAAAAATTAAAATTAAATAAACTATAAATCATATTATGTTTAAAAATTCAAATATCGCGCAATACCATAAAAGTGATGGTGAACCTATAAAACTACATTACAATGCATGCTTTTGTTCACATAGGAAGTCTATGTTGTGAGAATAAATCGCTAATGGTATGTTATTAAATCGCTACCCTTTGGTAGAAGGAACAATAAATACAGTATAGCCCGAAATAAACAGTACTGAAATTGAAACATCGGTTTCTCTTTCTGCACGCTGTTATGCCCAAATTAACTTGTATTGACCTGCCAGGTAATTCTTAAAAAATATTAATTATTAATAATTGTTAAAAATTACTTGGCAGGTCTATACAGGTTAATTTGGGCATAACAGCGTGCAGAAAGAGAAACCTATGTTTAACTTTCAGTTCTGTTTATTTCGGGCTATACTGTACTACAGATGGAAATAAGAAAATAAAATTCGAAAGTGGAGCAGAAAAACGCAAGAAAAATCAGGAGAAACAAAAAGATCCTTACGCAAGATCCAAAATAGAACCAAAAACTTATTTAAACTCAGTTTCACACGGAAATCCATAGCTAGTGAAGATGCAACCAATGAGAATGCACTGATGAAATAGAAATAACTGAGGGAAACATAGCTTCCGTAACTGAAGCAGATGAAAAAACATGTAACGACAGTTCTATTCCAGTTCAAGGAGTTAAATAACCAGAAACCGAAAATAAGTTAGAAATTGCAGTTAAAGATAAAGTGTGTCCTAAATTCGGAAACGACATCGGATTACGGAATACAATGACTGAAGAAGTATGGAAGTTTTGGATTGGGAAAGGTCTTGAGAATGTAAAACCTTTGATGGAAGTTTTTCAGCCTAACAAAGAAATTTTGAAGGTATTACAGGATTTCTATACAATCTATGGTTTTTCGAAAACGTAGATATCAGTGGAACAAAAATTAAAAGAGATTGGGTAACGTATTCTCGTATTCTCCCTCAAGTGGAATATCGTATTTTGGGTTTATTCGGTCCGTGTACAACTTTTTTTCAGCCACCGTTGGGAAGTTATGACCAAATGCTTAAATTAAACTCCACTAGCGATCTTATTCGCCACGAGCTAGTCCTTAAAAGAACAAGCAGCAAAAGATGTACTGCAAGGGAACATGCAACAAGACCTTTGTCTAAAGGTTACAACGCTTTCAAATATGCTCTTCATACCCTTGCTGAAGATACTAATCAGAAAGCTAAAACAGTTCATGAGGTTGTTTGTTGAAAGAAATGTCAAAAAAAGAAACATTCATAATGGATGAGTTTTGGGCAACAATTTTAAAACGCATACAATACTCTGAATATTCCGACGCGAGTAAACGAAAGCGAGCTAAATAACTACATTTTGATGATGCTAATTCCAATGAAGTTTTTATACAGGGTGGTCAAAAGTTAAAGGTTGAAACGTTCAATAATGTTCAAACCAATGTTCAATATGCTAATTACTGAGTCGTCGGTTGACAGTGTAGTGTACGGGTCAGTGTACTCAGTATTTGGTATTTTGTGTGTTTTTCCAAAATTGAATGATACTCAAATAAAGGAGTGTGCTTCAAAACTACATGAAAACAAGACTTGCAGGGGAAAACAATTTATTTCTACTTCACAGTCATTTTGGGTTATTTCGCAACAGGCGATCGGACATTTTCAAAAATGAAACATATTAAAAACGGAGAAAGATTAGGTTTTTTAAGGGGCCTCATAGCTCGGGTTGCCTAGGGGTCTAAAGATTCTTAATCCGGGACTGTGTCAACGTATAATCAGCAATTTATGTATCAAAAGTCCTTAAACCATTTTGTAATTATGGAATTTGCAAACAATAGAAATGTCATAGGAGTAGTTTAGAATAAAATATGTATTTCGAAGCATAGTCGACGCCACTTGGTATATTTGCAAAATCTTTCTTCATTTGGACTTACTTATAAGATTTAATAAAATAGTATATTGTGCAACAAGTGCAGAATATAATATATTAATAAATTAATAATATAATATATTAATAAATATAATATATATAGAGGAGACAGACATGATGGATATGGAGGAGTGGCCTTGCTGCTTAAAAGCGGTTTGGGTGTTTCTCCAACTCCATTATATCATAAAATAAATAATGTAATGACTATCAGCATAGCTGTCCGATTACCTTCAGGAAAAACAATAAACTTATACTCAATATATGTTAAACCTGGATTAAGTATTTCACAGAATGATTGGAAAAAATTTTTTGGTAGTTTGAAAAAACCATTTTTGGTAGGTGGTGATTTTAATTGTCATAACGTTGCTTGGAGTTGTAGTACTACGGATCGTTTGGGGAAAAATTTATTAGAGGCCATTGATGAATGCAATTTAATATATTTAAATAATGGTAAAGAAACTATTTTGTCTAGACCGGGAAGTATTAATAAGTCGGCAATAGATATTACTATTTCTACAGCCGATGTTGCTCATTTATTTGACTGGGACGTGGATGATACGACATTAGGTTCAAATCATTATGTAATTTTAATGAAGATAAATTTGAATTATAACGTTAATAATATTAATTATACTAGAAAAAAATGGAATATAGAGAATGCAGATTGGACGCTTTTTTCTTCTCTTATGGAACAATATGCTGAAATTAATAAAAATAATAATGACTACCATACCTTTATTGAAGAATTTAAAAAATGTATTAAAATTACTGTTCCAGAGAAGAAAAAATCGTTTCACGCAAAATTTAATAAGAATTGGTGGAATCCAGAGTGTAGTAGAGCAATAAAGCAACAACAATTAGCACTTAAACAGTATAAAAACAAGGAACAATTGAAAATTACATTAACTACAACAAATGCACAGCTATTACTAAAAAAATAATAAAACAAAGTAAAAGAAAAGTGTGGAGAGAATTTTGTGTCTCTTTAAATAGAAACACAAATATTAAAACCATTTGGAGTCAAATACGAATGTTAAGTAATGCCTATAAACCACCCATAAGTTCAGTTATGGAAGGAGATTGGATAATAAATTTTTTTAATAAAATTTGTCAACCGGGTCCTGCTCAAAATATCATATACTCGACTAATGTAGAAGAACATTATTTAGTAAAATCATTTACTATGAATGAATTAGAAGCGAGTATAAAAATAAACAAAAACACAGCTCCAGGACTTGATGATGTTCAATATATCATGATAAGTAAATTAGGAGAAGGGGCTAAGAATATGCTACTGGCAATTTACAATAAAATATGGAATACCGAATGTTATCCATCAAGTTGGAGAGAGTTTATAGTTTTACCCTTTCTAAAACCATACAAAAATCCAGAATTGCAAGAATCATATCGAGGAATCTCGTTAGGATCTTGTATTAGTAAAACATTTGAAAGAATGGTAAAGTGGAGATTGGAGAAATGGTTAGAATCTAATGAAAATATAGCGGCTTCACAATTCGGATTTAGAAGAGGATATTCTACCACAGAAAACATAGGTCATCTAGTAACAGATATTAATCTTAGTTTTACTGAAAATAAGTCTGTTACAGCTTTATTTATGGACATAGAAGGAGCATACGATAATGTCAATCTTAGTATTCTATATAACAAAATGTCACTAATTGGTCTTCCGGAAAGTTTTAATAAAAAAATAATTAAGATGTATTCCAACAGAAAAATATTCCTAAACATCAACAATAACCTGTTAGGACCTCAAATTGCTAGAGATGGATTACCACAAGGAGGCATATTAAGTCCAGTATTGTACCTTATATATACACATGATTTAGAAAAAACAGCAAAATTTTCAAAAATTATACAATTTGCAGACGATGTGGTAATTTATCAAGATCAAACTGAAATTAATCAAGGAATCAAAAATATCAATGATAACTACATAACAATTAGTAACTGGGCATTTAAAAATGGACTTACATTATCTAAAGATTAAACTCAAGCCTGTCTATTTACTAGACAAAGGAAAAATGTCCCAGTAGAAATAAAATTAAATAATATAAATTTTCCGGTACAAAAATCTGTAAAACACCTCGGTGTCATTTTGGATCAAAAACTTCTATGGAAAGAACAAATAGAAAATATAATTAGGAAAACAGAAAAAGGAGTAAATATCTTACGAGCAGTTTCACATTCCACATGGGGAGCAGATCCCAATCTCTCTCTTTTGGTCTATAGAGCTTATATAAGAGCAATACTAGATTATGGATCAGTATTTTATGCGGACGCAGCCAACTGTTATCTACAAAAAATTGAAGTCGTTGTGAACAAATGTTTAAGACTGTGTTTAGGCGCTCTAAAGTCTACTCCAATAAATAATTTATTTATAGAGTGTTCTGAAATGCCTATGACAATAAGAAGATGCAAACTAGGCAGTCAATTTTTAATTTAATTACTTCATAAAGAATCCAATATAATTGAAAAAATTCATCGATTGTCAATACAAGATTTAATGAATAAATACTGGCAAAAAAAGAAATCACCTTGTATTGCAGAATGCTATAGACAATTGGCTAAGTACAAGGAAAATATTCACACTACATCAATAAACCTAAGCTATACCTATAAATTCGAAGAAACGATGAAAATAGATATAAATTTCCTTCGAGATTATTCGAAATATCCAAATCAAATAAGAAATCTAATGTTTGAAACAGATGTAAAAGAATTAGTACCAAATTCATATCAAATTTATACAGACGCATCAAAAAACAAGGAGGGAACAGCCTGTGCAATATATGATCCACAAGTTAAGTATAAAAAAATGGTAAAATTAAATATAAACACAAACATATATTCGGCGGAGTTAATAGGTATACTAGAAGCCTTGAAGTATTGTCAACATATTGTCACAAATTCAGAAATTGTTATAATAAGTGACAGTAAAAGCGCTTTGTCAAAAATAAAGCACCTGAAGATAACTTCCAAAGTAAATTATATTATTTTGGAAATAATCAAAAATATTAACAAATTAAATACAGATTTAAAAAAAAAATACGGTTAGTGTGGGTCAAAGGACACAGCGGAATTATGGGTAATGAACTGGTGGATTCCTTAGCTAAGCAGGCTCTAAAAGAAGGGATATATATTGACTACAAATGTACACCTGAAGAAATTAAAAATATTAGCACTAATATATATAAAACAATCTGGAACAAAGAATTTGAGGAAATTAAAAAAGGAATGTACTATAAAGAAATCCAATGTACAATACCATCAAGACCATGGTTTGCAATGACAACTCTTCCAAAATACGCAGTGAGACAAATATGCCGGTTAAGATTTAACCATGCATTGATTCCAACATATCTACATAAAATTCATTTAAGAGACAATCCATATTGTCAATGTGGAGAAATAGGTGATGCTGAACATATGATTTTAAATTGCCCTCTAATACAAATAAAAATAAATATGTTTATAAGTAAATTATACAGTTGTAAAGATATAACACACCCAATAAATTTAACATATATATTATCACAAATTAATAATACAGAATTAATGCAATTATTTATAGAACATATTAAAAATATAAAAATCAAATTATAAACTAACTAACGTAAAGACCGAAATTAAAATCTATTACAATATATAAGTAAAACTGTGTTTTTGCCTGATGTGGTATTCCCACTGATCAGTGGTCATTCCTTATAAAGTACCTATGTAGAATAAGTAGGATAGAAAATGTTGAGTAGATAAGTATAGGAAAATATTATTGTAAAATAAATGAGCAAAATTGGTGAATCGGCGAATGAGCTTTGAAGGGCCCGTAGTCATACAACTCCAAAGAAAAAAAAAACAAGTGCAGAAAGGTACTAATTTCTCACGAGTTTGAAAAGTTGCGGTACGAGCGCAAGCGAGTGCCGCAATTCAAACGAGTGAGAAATTACCTTTCTGCACGTGTTTCACACTATACTTTTTCTACAAGCACAGTTTTTCCTAAAAATAAAAATCACAATTTCCAAACGACGATTAATTATAATAGGTACCTATGTGATAAATTTTAAACTGTATTAGTGGAGTCAATGAAGGTTTTCACCTCCGATTTCGTTGAACCTCCATCGATTTTCATGAAAATTGGTAAATATGTAGAGGCTACCTCAAGAATCAAAGGTGACATGGTGCCAACTTGCGCTTTTACCCTGGGGGGAGATGCCACCCCTTCTCGGTGGTGGAAATTATTTTATTAAAAATAATACCACTAATCGATAGAAGGACAAATTATAAGTAAAATTTGTTATATAAAGTTATTCCAATAAATCAATAGTTTTTGAGTTATTAAAGATCAAAAGTTTTAATTTTTCCTGAAAAAAATCCATGTTTTAAAGCAGTTTTTCATAAATAATTCAAAAACCATAAGTTTCTTTAAAAAAGTTGTTATTACCAAAATCGAAGATAATATAAAAATAAATAAGCTCCTTATTCTAAAAATCCTTTATTACTTATAAAAAGTGAGTTATATGCAACTGAATGTATATTTTTTTTCCGCGAGTACTCAAATCTTAGTATTCAAGCTTAAATAACAGGAAAACGATGAACTTTGTTAAATATAGATACTAAACATTTTAATAAAGTACTTAAAGGTAACTATCAAAAAGCTATATAAGAAGTCGATAGCATCAAAATTAAGCAAGTTATGATGGAAATAAGAGGACCCTTTCAGATTTTTTAGGGAAGAATGAAAAATGAAACATACGTCATTTCCACAAAAATTAAAATTTATAGTAACCCACTTAAAACTTTATTTATTTTAACATGAGTAATAACTTCAACAATTTTGACCGGTTTAGAATGCATATTTTTGAAAAAAAAGTACGATTAAAAAAAATTAGAATTTTTCAAATTTTCGTGAATTTCAATTTCTTTTGATAATAACTCCAAAAATACTCGATATACTTAAAAAATGGTAGAGAACAAAATTTTAGTTTTAACTTTATTTAAGCATTTTCTTTTTTTAATATTTTTTTACGACAGAAAATAACCGAGATAGAAACATTTAAAACCTAAATTTTACTGCGAGAATCATGTAAACGGGGCCCTTTCACCTTGTATTTAAAAAAAAATAAAGGATTTAGAAAATTATGTTTAATACAGTGTTATTGACCTTTTACTTAGCTCTGTAATGGTTTTTGGATAAATCTCATATTTCAAAAATTAACTGAGTTATTTTAAAAAAACCAATAACATTTTCTTTGAAAAAATTTTATAGCGGAGATTTTGTATGTATACAGGTTGTGGGAAGTCCAATTAGTCGTTTGTTGTAGGAGATACGAAAAAAGTTTATTTAGGTGAGATTGGGGCATAGATAATATCAGAATTTAAATACATTTCCAAATATACAGGGCCACCCATATTGACAGGGTGAAACAAAATTATCTTTTGTTTAATGGAACACCCTGTATATTTTTACATTTTTGGATTCTCCTCTATGTTTTATTTCTTAAAATATCAGGTTTTGTGATGTTATACGAAGTAGTTTAAAAGATAATTACGTTTTTTTTTTTTCAAATTTCATAGCAATATTCACCGCCTGTATAATTGTAGTGATTTGACATCAGAAAATCAATTTATGTTCAAGTGATTTTTAATATAGTCTATTATTATTAAAAATTATTAATCTAGCAAAACGTTTAATTTTAGCTAATACAGGGTTGGTCGAAACTGAATGAGTGTTTTCTCAAAGTTACAGAGTATGAGTTTTCTCAAACGGAGCAGCCTGTAATGCCTGTAATGAGCATTATAATGAAATGCTATTGTATGGCACTTTATTATCTCCCACCCTGCCAGTGAGAACTGAATTTATTTTTGAATTCCCTAACTTTATGTCTTTAATTATTTTAAATATTGTAAACGATTAAAAAACAATCAAATTAAATTGAAATGAATAACCAGTGTATATCTTCCACATTTACTTCATATTTAACGTAGCCTGTACCATAACATTGCACAGATTATTATCCCTGTATAGCAACGATATACCATGAATGTGAATTCATACTTGAGAAATGTCCTATATCCAGTCGCACAAAAAAAGGGATTCTTCAAACATAATATATATGCAGACAAAATCAGCCAAAGTGATTTGCGATATCTAATTAAAGGCCGTACCAAGTTGGTTTTGTTGAATATCGCATGAAAGCACGACGATACTTTAGTGATAAGCGTATTTTTCGTAGTAGCTATAGTATGTTATTTTATATTATGTATTACCTATATTAAATTAGTTTTAGTATGTTTCGTTTATCTAAAAAAATGTAAAACAAACAAAAATTCTGTTTTTCTTGTAGTTGTTGTTTCGTATAGATATTGTTTTATATTGTAGTAAATTGAATTTAGTTTTAGTATGTTCCGTTTGTTTGTAGAATTATATTTAATTAGATTTGCTTTAATTACTAAAATAAATAAATTTTCAATTATATTTTATGTATTTGTGGAAAAGGAAACCTAGCATTAGCGGCCACATTTCTATAACAACCAATTGCTTTCTATTTTTAGTGGCCGTTATTGGCAGGTTTTACTGTACCAATAATATTTTATTAAATTATGAAATATTTAAATAAAAAATTTGGATAATGTCTAGGTAATGGGAACGGCAATTGGAAGGTGGAAACTCAAAAAAAATCTTATGTATGTCTTTCTACTCACTTTATAATGCTAAAAAAATCACGGCTTCCGAATTTCCATGCATATTTTCTCTATAATTCTCATTTAAAATTCTGTTTTTAACATGAATTTTCAAATATATCCTCCATCTTGATTGTTCTGTCCTTAATGTCATGTCAGTTTTCTACCAATGTTGCCATATTTTCAAGAATATTGTCTTGCAAAATTTTGTAAAAATGTAAAAAAATAATATAATTTTGAAAAAACTACATATTATCTTGTTTTAATTTTGTCTTCATCAGTCTTCATGTTTATATTAGTTTCGGTTAGTTTAGGTTAGGTTTGGTCAGGTTATGTTTTAGTCACTAAGAAATATTTAAAAGGTAATAAGTCACTTTAATTTTCAGTTACTAACTTCTTTATATATTATTTTTGATTAATTTTGATTAGGTTTGGTCAGGTTATGTTTTAGTCGGTATATTGTGATTGCGCGCAGCGGTCAAATACCTCCTGGGGTACTCTACACTCTAATACCCGAAAGTTAGGTTTGGACCGAAGGGTTAGGTCTTCCTCCTTTGAAAATTGTACTGTATAATATATAATATATTAATTTTTTAAAATTAACAAAATTTTCGTTCAAAACGAATAAGAAGTAAATAAAACTTAGACACCCTGTTGAGAACCCTGACCGCTGCGCACAATTGCAATCTGCCCGTTTTAGTCATTCTAGAATATTATTATAAAAACGGTACTTTATATTTATATTTAAATTATTACAAAATTTTGCAAGAAATAATATTTTTTGAAAATATGGCAACATTGGTAGAAAAGTGACATGACATTAACAAGGAAACAATCAAGATGGAGGGATATATTAAAAAATTTATGTTAAAAAAGGAATTTTTAAATGAGAATTGAACTAATTATAGAAAAAATATGCATTGAAATACACGTATCGTATTTTTAAGAGCATTATTAAGTGAGTACAAAGGCATACATAATAAAATTTCTCTAATTTCACCTCAAATTTAGCATGCACTTTTCCTAGACTTTTACCAGAAATTTATAAACTTGATAAAAGAAAGTTTGCTTAGAATTTACTCCTCTATCTAATTATGGGGTTATTTTTAATAAAATAGTGTTCACCCATGAGAAGGGGTAACATCCACCCCCAGGATAAAAGCGCAAGTTGGTACCACATCATTTTTGTTTCTTGAGATATCCTCTAACTACTTACCAATTTTCATGAAAATTGATGGAGGTTCAAAGAAATCAGGGGTGAAAACCTTTAGTGACTGCCTTTTTGGAAATATAAAAGAATAATTTTTTTCGTGATTGTCGATTTGCTAATTTTCTGATTTTTGGTTGCTATAAGGTTTGAAAAATTAATAAAAATTATAAATCATGCACATAAATGTAAAAAAATATTTATTTTCCTTAATTAAACGAGATTTCTTGAGCCAGAATGCTGAAATCTGCATTTTTATCATTAAAAAAAAGGTGGATTTCACCCCTAAAATGCAGAAAGCGCAACTTGGTGCCATATCACTTTTGTTTTTGAGGTATCCTCTAACTAATCAACAATTTTCATGAAAATCGATGAAGGTTCAAAGAAATCGTGGGTGAAAACATTCAGTGACTACACTTTCAGAAATATAGAAGAATAAGGTTTTCGTGATTTTCGACTTGTTAATTTTCGGATTTTTGGTTACTATAAGATTTGAAAAATAAAAAAAAATGTAATTCATGCACGTAAATATAAAACAAATATTTATTTTTCTTAATTAAAGATTACTTGCGCCATAATGCGGAAATCTGCATTTTTTACAATTTAAAAAGTAGGGGTGTATTGCACCCCTAAAATGCAAAAGCGCAAGTTGATGCTATATAACTTTTATTGCTTGAGGTATCCTCTAACTACTTACCGATTTTCATGAAAATAGATGAAGGTTCAACGAGATAGGAAGTGAAAACTTACAGTGACTGCACTTTCAGAAATCTAAAAAATAATTTAAAAAAAGGGGTGTATTTCACCCCTAAAATGCAAAAAGCGCAAGTTGGCACTGTGTCACCTTTATTCCTTGAGGTATCCTTTAACCACTCACCAATTTTTATGAAAATCGATGGAGGTTCAACGAAATCTGAGGTAATAACTCATATCCACCTTCATTGACTCCACTTAATTAATACCTACTAATCAATTTAAATTCCTTATACCTAAATAAATTGCACAGAAATCAGTTAAAAAATTAATGCACTGCCTTAATTTGTTTAAATTTAAACAATTATTACACATTATTGACATTATATTTATGCAGTCACGGATTTACACAAAACCTACTTCATTCGACGTCTCTTGCACAGGTTGCTAAATCCTTATTGGTTATTTGATAATTATAAAATGTTTAATAAGAATAAAATTGTAAAATAAAACAGTTGTAACATCCATAATTTAGTTTCTATGCTATCGTTAAATATAATAATTGTCTTATAGGTTATATATTTGTCTAAAGTTTAACCACGGATGTAAACAGAATATAACGTTACTCAGAATGCGGTAGTCCACAGATGTAAACAGAATATAACGTTACTCAGAATGAGGTAGTCAACTGTGCAGAAAAGAACTTTTTCTACAACCACTATTCAAAGTGCACTTTTCTGCACGGTTTTATGTTAGCAAACTTGATATTTTCTCACAGTATAAGATATTTGACATTAGTGTGCAGAAAAGTGACGTTTCTGTGCCGCAAAGTGACGTTTCTGTGCCGCAAAGTTCTTTTCTGCACAGTTGACTACCTCATTCTGAGTAACGTTATATTCTGTTTACATCCGTGGACTACCGCATTCTGAGTAACGTTATATTCTGTTTACATCCGTGGTTAAACTTTAGACAAATATATAACCTATAAGACAATTATTATATTTAACTATAGCATAGAAACTAAATTATGGATGTTACAACTGTTTTATTTTACAATTTTATTCTTATTAAACATTTTATAATTATCAAATAACCAATAAGGATTTAGCAACCTGTGCAAGAGACGTCGAATGAAGTAGGTTTTGTGTGAATCCGTGACTGTATAAATATAATGTCAATAATGTGTAATAATTGTTTAAATTTAAACAAATTAAGGCCGTGCATTAATTTTTTAACTGATTTCTGTGCAATTTATTTAGGTATAAGGAATTTAAATTGATTAGTAGGTATTAATTAAATACAGTTTAAAATTTATCACATAGGTACCTATTATAATTAATCGTCGTTTGGAAATTGTGATTTTTATTTTTAAGAAAAACTGTGCTTGTAGAAAAAGTATAGTGTGAAACACGTGCATAAAGGTAATTTCTCACTCGTTTGAATTGCGGCACTCGCTTGCGCTCGTACCGCAACTTTTCAAACTCGTGAGAAATTAGTACCTTTCTGCACTTGTTGCACAATATACTATTGCGGCAGAGAAACGTCACTTTGCGGCACAGAAACGTCACTTTTCTGCACACTAATGTCAAATATCTTATACTGTGAGAAAATATCAAGTTTGCTAACATAAAACCGTGCAGAAAAGTGCACTTTGAATAGTGGTTGTAGAAAAAAGAGTATTCTGAAATATACAGGATTGGCAGTTACTAAGTATGAGATTCTCTAAAAAAGAAGTTCTCCTCTTCGCTTTGCCAGGAAAACGTTGGAAAGTTTAATCAGGAGAGCAGCATAAATCAGAGATCGCATTATCCTTTATCACCCTTTGCTGGTTAGTGGGTTATTGTTTGGGTGATTTCTGTTTTTTGCAATTGATCTGTTAATAACTACATGGATCAAAAGTTTTAGTAAAGTATTATTGCTATAAAACAACTCTATTTGGTAAAATTATTAAAGAAATTTTAAATACTTACTGTTTAAAAATATTAATGAATATTAAAACATCGTTATGTTGCCAGGGATGTTATATTTGACAAACCGGTGAGTGGTTAAAACAGCGTATCACTCAAAACAAAAGTGGCTGCAAAAGAAGGAACAACACATGCACTATTGTCGAACAACTTATAAAAACAGGCCACTAATAGTTTGATTATGAAAATGTAAAAATATTAGAATCATTATCCAATTACAAAAATAGGCTGTTTCTCGATATGTGTCATATCAACCTAAATAAGAATGTCATTAACAATAAAACTGACCCTAGTAACAGTATTGTGTTCCTCGAAGGCATTGTGTAGTAAACATACTTTTGAGGTTTAAGATATAGAGTTTTTCTGCCTGTAAATAAAAATGATTTTATTCTGATTATATCCTAGAAACCAAATTTGTATACGATATTGTTGTGTTCTTAACAAAAGAAAGTAGGGATGGTCTGACAAGGGGTATGGTGAGAATGAATGCGTGTGATTGGCTATGAAAAAAACGATTAGAGGAGAATAGAGAGGCGATGTTGAAATGGAATCAGAGAAGATTGATCATTGTGTTTTACTATCCAAAACAAGCAGTCCAAGCGGGACTGTGTAACTGCTAAACTGCGTTCGCCAGCTATTTTTTCTTGCATAATAGTTTGCAGCAACCTATATTTGGGACCTCTCATTACATGTCCGAAATACTCAAGCTTTCTCTGCTTGATTATTTTTAAAATCTCATTAGTCTTGTTGAGACGTTCTAGTATTGTGGAGTTTCGAATCTTCTCCACCCAGGAAACTGTTAAAATTCTTCTACAGCAACACATTTCGAAAGCCTCAAGGCGATTTGTCGATCTTATTCACAGTCCAGGACTTAACACCATAAACTAAGACCGAGAACACGTAGCAGCGAAGTAGGCGGATCCTCAATGCCAGTTTTAGGTCTCTGTTACAATATAACACCAAAGTAGGACACAATATAACACAGGAAAGCAGTGTGTTACAAGTTTACTTCAATTTGTGTTAGATAGCAGGATCATGGAAGGTGAAACGAGACCAAGTCAAGAATTCCAAACTCCCTGTGTCCGAAAAGATTCCAGTTTCTGAAAGTAAAGAAAAGAAGTATTATATAAACTTTGCACGAGGTATCAAGTCGAGAAGAAAAATCTTTGGGTCCTATATATTACTATTGTTATTTGGAATCGAGTCGGAGATTTTGATTTGTGGAGAGAATCCGAACGAGTGCTGTTGGAAGTACAGTTGGAAGGAGTTTGCAGAATCAGAGAAACACGTTGTGGGAGGTCTTGAACAATTTGGGGATAACACAATCAAGAAGAATTAATAGGTGTCCGTCGGCAAGCGTCGCGCGTCGTAGAGATTACCTTAAAAGGTTAGTCAGATTATTTGCGACAGGAGAGTGTTGTTTTGTATTACATACTATATTTGTTTTTTGAAAGCCGCATCAATTTAGTATTATTGGAACATAAATTATTATGCATCCATAAATTCATACAGTTATAAAGTGATTGATTTAAAGAGTAGAATTCACCTATCAAAATAAAGTAATTTGAAAATAAAATTACCATCAGAAAATTTGTACAGAATTAGAATTTATTTTTTATAATAATAATTAGAGCAATTTTTAAATTCAGTTGAATAAATTTGATTCACAAAGGAGATAATAAAATTAAAGGTTCTTTTTTTATGATTAAATTTTGATAAACTTAATTTTTTATATGTTTTATGGGATAAATGGTACTTGAAAATGTATATATTTGTGTATTGAGTATATTTATTTTCCTTGTTTATCCTGAATAAAGCAAGCAACTGAGAAATACTAGAAGCCACGAAATAAAGGTAATTGATACGATAAATTAGTCCTGAAAATTTTGGGTTACTGAAAATTTTTATTAAATGTGATTTGCTTTATAATTAACATTTGCTTAGTAATTAATTAATTATTGCAATTAATTAAAGTCAGCTTAATCACACAACAAGAAGAAAAACAGATCCGAATAATATAAATATACAAAAATCAATAAAAACCGTGGTTTCACTATCACCTCCCCCATTCATATATACTATTCATGAATGTCAAGAAGGGGGTTGAACTTTATCACCCTATCTATTTGTTTAATGCACCCTCAATTTTACAAACGCAATATCGTTTGCTGTTGTCCTGATTGCAAGCGTCGAAATATTATACAATATTTGAATAAAAATGACCATACCAATTCAATGGCTATGGGACTAGAAGTGACGCAAGAGATGATAATATGTTGTACAAGTAAACTATACAGTAATGAGTGCGCTTATATCCGGCAAAATAACGCAAAAGACGGAAAACATAATACGTTGTGAAATAAAAAGAGATGAAACTATTAGAGGTGGGAAATTATCAATAGAAAACTATAAATTTGTTTGAGAGTTTGGCACAACTGCAACCGTGACAGCAGAACTACACTCATCATGTATATGATGCCTGTGTTGTAAAAACAACAATTTATAATAATTCTATTTGCTTCCTGTTTCTTATAATTATTATTTTTAAATATTTTGTGACAAACTGTACTTTCACGATGAAGATTTTAGTTTAATTGTCTACGCGTTGTGTTAGGTATTATATTTTATGAAAAAATATATGGATCCCGTTTAACATATAATCCAGAAAGGCACTGCGCATCCGCTAGTAAAAATATTCCGATTCGGATTTTTTGCACAATCTTACTCAAAAAGGACCCCTTTTAACAAAGGACATCGCACACATCTTATGGAAAATATAATGTCACTCAAATTCAATAAAATTTATACGAATAGATTCGTTTTAAATTAACGGTCAAATCTTATCATTGCGCCAACTCTATATTTTCAATAATAAGAGTAGAAATTGATATAAATAAATCTGAAATCAAATGGGTACGTGCATAAGTTAGAGAGAGAAAAAATATTTTAAAACACCCAAATTGTCGGTACTACATAAATCAGCGGATTAGTTTCACTAATCCGCTTAGGCCCAGCGGGGGGTTTAAGCCCTTTTGAATAGCACCCAGAGCAATAGTGATGGTAACTGACACTTTTACTGACTCAAAAAATGTGATTTCGATAAACTTTAATTGCAATTTGCGCCGTAATTAATCATAATTAAGAGTTGGCACAATGATAAGATTTGACCGTTAATTTAAAACGAATCTATTCGTATAAATTTTATTGAATTTGAGTGACATTATATTTCCATAAGATGTGTGCGATGTCCTTTGCATGTTGCCAGGACCAAAAGTGGGTCAAAAATTTTTTAAACGTTTTTTTTTTTTGTTTTTTTCCTAAAATTATTTTTTTTGCATGGAACAAAGTTTTTTTAGGTTTTTTGGATCATTCCAAACAGAAAAGGTCTTTAGTGACTTTTTTCTAAAGTTGATAGTTTTTGACATATAACCGATTAAAAATTGAACAATTGCGAAATCGGCCATTTTTAACCTTCAAAAACTATGAAAAACTTAAAATTTGAATGTTGTCAGGGTAGGTAGATATTCTTTAAACATCGATTGATGAAATCCCGAAGGAGTTTTTTGCAATACAGTATTCAAAACTCCTTTGTTTTTTAATCTTTAATCACGCGTGCGCGACACTATTTTCCACCGTTGCATGTGTATACAGTATGGTGCAAATGAAAGGAATAAATTCGTTATTTCGTAAACCGGCGACTTTAAGGAAAGAACCCGAAACAGGTCGATTTTTATTTTTAAGTTATGATATTGTGGCATATATGGTGTTACTAGTGACGTCATCCGTCTGGGCGTGATGACGTAATCGATGATTTTTTTAAATGAGAATAGGGGTCGCGTGGTAGCTCATTTGAAAGGTTCTTCAATTCTCTATTCAGTGATGTAAACATTTACATAATTATTTGTCCATAAAATGTTTATTAAATTAAATTATTTGACAAAAAAAGAAGTAGAAGGAAATAATTATATAAATGTTTATATTACTGAATAGAGAACTGAAGAACCTTTCAAATGAGCTGGCACACGACCCCTATTCTTATTTAAAAAAAAATCATAGATTACGTTATATCACGCCCAGATGGATGACGTCACTAGTATACCATTTATGCCACAATATCATAACTTAAAAATAAAAATCGACCTGTTTTTCGGGATTTTTCCTTAAGGCCGATCCTTGAATATTTTAACTGTAAAAATCTCTATTTCAAAAATTTCTTTCAATACAAAACAAAATCTATTCATGAAGTAGTACTCTTTACGCCAATCTGATGTTTCCTCAACCCCAGTTCAAAAACTCTATTATACAATACACCCCCTGGAGTGAAAGGTTCGGATCTACACAATGAAAGGATTAACGTGATTAAGATTGTAAATTTTTAAATAAAACAAATTTAACAAAATAATGTATACCGATATATTTTGAGATCATTTTAGTATTTGCATATGGTATTTGCATCGTACTGTAAAAATCCATGTGCTAAATAAATAAACAAAATAAAAAAATAAATAAGATTGTTTCAATAGTATTAGGGAAATACTTTGTATGCTCTATTGATAAGTGATATACCTGTATAGTTTGTGCAATCCATTTTATCACCCTTATTGTGTATGGGAATATTAACACTCTCTTTTCAGGAGGTTGTTGTTGATTTCAAATGCTTGTTGTCAAAAAATAGAAAATTAAAATCAAAAATCGACCTGTTGCGGTAATTTCTAATAATGTTCTTGATTTGCTTACGATAAAAACCTGGTCTGACTCTAATTTACTCTCTTTTAACGTGAATAAGACAGTAGCATTATCCTATAAAAGTGCTCTTCAACCCCTGCTTGTTAATAACAGCCAGATCTCTACCGTTGATTCTGTAAAATTTCTTGGTATTTTTTTAGACAGCAACCTCAAATGGTCCCTTCATATCGATGTGTTAAGTAAGAAACTCGCCTCAGCCTGCTATGCTATAAGATCTGTTTCGAAAGAACTCAATTTAGCATCTTCTAAACTAACATATTTTTCTTTGTTCGAGTCTCATCTTCGATATGGTCTTCCTTTTTGGGGTTGTAGTACAGCTGCCCAGTTAGATGTTATTTTCAAATTACAAAAAAGAGCAATAAGGTATCTGTTTGGCCTCAGAAGAACAATACATTGCAGAAGTTACTTCAAAGATCACGGCATTTTAACCCTTACATCTTTATATATTTTAGAAACTGTTTGCTTAATTCGTAAACACATGCATGTCTTTCCAGCAAGGCCTCGTCATGACTACTCCACCAGAAATTCAAATTTTGATGTCTATTTACCGATCCCGTCCTCTGAGTTAGTAAAGAAATCTATATTATATTCCGCAAAAAAACTATACAACCATCTTCCTTTACAACTCAAATCTGCAACATCTTTCCCCAAGTTCCGTAAAATGACAAAAGCTCATCTATCTAAAAGACCATATTATTCAGTAGAAGAGTTTCTGAATGACTAACTTAGAAATTACAGTAATGTACAAGTAACCAAACTTATCTATATTTGGGTGTCACCTGCAGCAGCTTAAACTTATTAGTTCCTATGTCTATAAATAGTTTACTTTGTTGTATATTCACTTTGCAATTTCTATAAATTGTTGCAAATATATCGATTTTGTTTTCTTTTCTTTACTTTATTAACTTATATTTTGTATTTATGTATATTTTTTTTTATATTGACGATTGATCAAATTTCAGAAAATTGTATTTGTTATTGTTATTGTTAGATATTATTTATTTTTTTTTTCTGACTTTAATTAAGCTTTGTCCATAAAATTTGTATTTTCAGTGACAATAAAGCATACTTCTATTCTATTTAGCTAGAGGAAAGTAACCAAATATGGAATAGTGCCCTAATATGAAATTCCTTGATTTCTCCGAAAATATAAGTTGGAACCGCACTACAAGACCATCCTCTATTTCAGTCGCTCTCTTTATTATCGTATTCGCACCTGTGTGTCAGATGCGCAAACGATAGGTGTCTGGGAGGCGCGATTTGTTTTATCGTCTTGCAGAAAATTTTAAAGGTAAATTGAGTATTATTGGTTATTATGCATGAATACAGACTTGTTATGTTATTGCATATATCAATAGTACCTTTATTTTGATATTTTATGACCTTCTGCATAATAATACAGACTTGTTATGTTATTGCATATATCAATAGTACCTTTATTTTGATATTTTATGACCTTCTGTAATTAAAACATTACGACTTAAAAAAATGTTGATACTAGTTTGAACTAATGTACAAATCCAAATATGGACAGTCGTTGGTGCCTAATTATGGAATAGTTGGATTAAGTGTAGGTGGGCTCATTATGATTGTGCTGGTCCAGAGTTTCATACATGAATCTGTGACGTCTACAAGTGAATTAAGCTATTTCTTTCATTTTTCACAATTTTCTTATTTAAATTTATTTGATCTCAAATGTTAATGTCTATTTTTGTTATTGATATGTTGGTTTATGCCTATATTCCATATATAAGTACCTATTCCATATTTGGTTACTCATTTGGGATTTTGTTTTTTGTTCGATTTTTTTATTGTTAATTAAGATATTTAATAGAAGGCTTTTAATTACTACATAAAAATGTATGATTAATGTGTCATAACATTAAATTGTTTTCATTTCTATAAAGGTATTATTTTATATCCCCAAAACAAAATGGTATTCCATAATTGGCGACTTTCCTCTAATAATGAATGTATGCGTTACTTTATGGACCCACTCATTTTTTCCACCTTGTACCAATTTGACGCAACGTGTTATACATTTTTGGAATCAGCCCAGCAAGCGAAATCTGTAAATTGAAAAGAATGGGGGTTTCGTTTAAAAAAGGTGATGACGTCATCATACGAAGGTGGTTCACCCTGTATATTAGATTATAATTTGAAAAAATAGAAAATTAAAATAAAGAATCGACTTGTTTCGGTAATTTCTAATAATGTGGTTTATTTAGCTAATAATGAATTTATGCGTTACTTTATGGACGCACGTAATTATATTATACCGGGTGTCCACCTATATTTTCCCCCCTTTTAACTGCCTATAACTTCTAAACGACTTAAAATAGAAATATGCGGTTTTCGATGAAATGTTTTATTTTAGTAAAAGTTTTGTCTGAATGGATTGAATTTTTTATATCGCTTTTAAATACGAAAAGAAAAATGGCGGATTTTTGAAAAAAAACGTTGTTGACTTTAAACGTTGTTGACCCAGTATATTTTTTTGTAAATTGAAAGAAAGGTCATTCACCTATCCAGCGATATAAAGTTTTTCAAAATCGGTTGTCAAATCAATGAGTAATTAATTTTTAAATTGAGCGGTGCAACGTGGATATCACATACCTAAATAACATAACTAAGCAAAATGATATTATGTTATGTGATTTCCACATTGCATCTTTCATTTTAAAAATTATTTGCTCAGTCATTTGACAACCGATTTTAAAAAATTTAATATCGCTAGATAGGTAAATGACCGTTTTTTCAAGCTACAAAAAAATATACTGGGTGTTTCAATAAAAAAAGTCAACAACGTTTTTTTTTCCAAAAATCCGCCATTTTTTATTTAAAAGCGACATAAAAAATGGTCATTTACCTAAAAATTTTAAAAAACGGTCATTTCCCTATCCAACGATATAATTTTTTTTAAAATCGGTGGTCAAATGACAGAGCGATTAATTTTTAAAATGAGAGATGCAATGTGGATATCACATAACATAATATCAATTTGCTTAGTTATGTTATTTAGGTACCTATGTGATATCCACGTTGCACCTCTCATTTTAAAAATTAATTACGCTTGATTAGCAATTAAAAAACAAAGGAGTTTTGAATATTGTATTGCAAAAAACTCTTCGGGATTTCATCAATCGATGTTTAAAGAATATCTACCTACCTTGGCAATATTCAAATTTTCAATATTTCACATAGTTTTTGAGGGTTAGAAATGGCCAATTTCGCAATTTTTCAATTTTTAATCGCTTATATGTCAAAAACTATCAACTTTAGAGAAATGTCACTAAAGACCTTTTCTGTTTGGAATGATCCAAAAAACCTAAAAAAGTTTATTCCATGCAAAAAAAATATTTTTAGGAAAAAACAAAAAAAAAAAAGTTTAAAAATTTTTTGACCCACTTTTGGTCCTGGCAACATGCAAATTTGTTAAAAGGGGTCCTTTTTGAGTAAGATTGTGCAAAAAATCCGGATCGGAATATTTTTCCTAGCGGATGCGCAGTGGCTTTCTGGACTAATAGGTGCCTTTCCTCTCCCAAAACTATGGGTAGAACCATAGCCAGTGCCGGATTAAGAATCCTGAGGCCCCTAGGCAACCCAAACTATGAGGCCCCTTAAGAAACCTAGGTTTCTCCGTTTTTAATAACTTTTATTTTTGAAAATGTCTGTTCGCCTGTTGCGAAATAACCCAAAATGACTGTGAAGCAGGAATAAATTGTTTTCCCTGCAAGTTTGAAGCTGGGCTATAAAATATTTGAACTGTTTTAGTTCATTTTCAAGTTCAGATTCAATATCAGGATAGTTTTCATGTAGCTTTGAAATACACTCCTTTATTTGAGTATCACTCAATTTTGGAAAAACACAAAAGACCAAATACTGAGTTCATTGACCGTCAACTGTCAACCGACGACTCAGCTCAGTAATTAGAGTATAGTAGAGAATATTCAGAGTATTGTAGGTCGCAGGCTCTCAGCTCGTAATAAGCAAAATTATCTTTTTGGAATTTTAAGAACTCCAAAAGTGATTTAGAAGCTGAACTGCAGTTTAAAGTTCAATATCTTCTCTCTGCAATGATTTACTGACAGCGTTGATGCGTTCTAAAATTGTTACTAGTCCAGAAAGCCACTGCGCATCCGCTAGGAAAAATATTCTAATTCGGATTTTTTGCACAATCGTACTCAAAAAGGACTGCTTTTAACAAATTTGCATGTTGCCAGGACCAAAAGGTGGTCAAACATTTTTTAAACGTTTTTTTTTTTTTTTGTTTTGTTCCTAAAATTATTTTTTTGCATGGGAAAAAGTTTTTTTAGGTTTTTTGGATCATTCCAAACAGAAAAGGTCTTTAGTGACTTTTCTCTAAAAATGATAGATTTTGACATATAAGCGATTAAAAATTGAAAAATTGCAAAATCGGCCATTTTTAACCCTCAAAAACTATGTGAAAAACTGAAAATTTGATAACATGCAAATTTGTTAAAAGGAGTCCTTTTTGAGTAAGATTGTGCAAAAAATCCGAATTAGAATATTTTTCCTAGCGGATGCGCAGTGGCTTTCTGGACTATACCCAAAACTCATTCATTATGAATGTTTCTTTTTTTGGCATTTCTTTCAACAAATACTTAGCCTCATGAACTGTTTCAGCTTGCTGATTAGTGTCTTCAGCAAGAGTTTGAAGAGCAGATTTGAAAGCGTTTTAACCTTTAGGCAAAGGTCTTATGGCATGTTCTGCTTGTTCTTATAAGGACTAGATCGTGGCGAATGAGATCGCTTAGTGGAGTTTCATAGCATTTGATCATAACTGCCCAACGGTGGGTAGAGGATAAAAAAAAGTTGTACACAGACTGAACAAACCCAAAATACGATATTCTATTTGAGGAAAACTACGTCAGCCAATCTTTTTTAATTTTTGTTCCACTGATTTGTTTTCGAAAAACCATAGATTGTATAAAAATCTTGTAATGCCTTCAAAATTTCTTTTTGACGCTGAAACACTTTCATCAAGGTTTTTACATTCTGAAGACCTTTCCCAATCCAGAATGTCCTTACTTCTTTAGTTACTGTATTCGGTAATCCTATGCCGTTTTCCGAATTTAAGACCCAATTTATTTTTAACTTCAATTTTTAACTTAGTTTCGGTTTCTGGTTCTTTAACTTGTTGAACTGGAATAGAACTGTCGTTACATGTTTTTTCATCTTCTTCAGTTAGGGAAGCTATGTTTCCTTCAGTTATTTCTATTCCATCACGTGCATTTTCATTGGTTGCTGCTTCACTAGCTATGGATTTCCGTGTGAAACTGAGTTTAAATAAGGTTGCTTCTGTTTTGGACTTTGATTAAGGATCTTTTCTTTCTCCTGACTTTCTTGTGTTTTTTTGCTCACTTTCGATTCTTGTTTCCATCTGTAGTACTGGTCCTTCTACCAAAGGGCATTCATTAGCGATGTATTCCCACAGCATATACTTTATATGTGAACAAAAGTATGCGTTGTAATGTAGCTTTATACGTCCACCATAACTTTTATGGTATTGCGCAATATTTGAATCTTTCAAAATTTTCTGTCCCCGCGAGGCCCGGTTTTGGTCCTCGCGAGGCTCCCTTTGGGGCCGTGGCCCCAAGGCAATTGCCTACTTTGCCTAATGGTTAATCCAGCACTGACCATAGATATAATAACCTGTAGATTAGGCTAGCTATGGGCCGCTCTGTGCATCGAGGTGTAACGCCGATATCAAGGACGCCATTGGTCAATATTCATTTTGAGTGGTCTAGCCATCATTCTCCGTCATATGAGTGGTATCGCTTGGTAAAAAGAGATAGATAGATACCGATCGACTTTCCGCGCGTTACGCTTTTTTGCTCAGTATGCCTTGTCTACGGTTAACATGTCTCTGGGTAGAACACGGTGTGCATATTTCACAATGCCTCAAACTCGATAAGTACATATACAATACAGTCGCCTCAAATTCTCTGGAGGCTAGTGCGTGTGGTCCCACCGCCAAGAATATTGTGCGGTGATAGACGCTCTCTCGCTATTTTAAATAGGCTCTTTTTCGCTAATTTAAACCCAATAATATGGACAATCACGCTTTTAACTACTTTCCCTTTATCCTAGTTGTTTTGTTTTAACTTATTTTCTGTTATTAAATGTTCTCTCTAAACTGATTATTTTTTATTCTCATCTTAAGTGCAATCTTATAAAACCAAACACATTATGAACCACGCCCTTTGAAGTCCACTATTAATATCGAAGGAAAATATGTTTTTTCACAATACCTTGGTTCTTAGCGTGTGCTCACTACGGAGACCAAAGGATGGTATCCTAGCCTAGAGCATAGTATCTTACTCTTCCTATTCGTGAACTCTGGCATTCAAAATAATGCATTTATTTTAAATAGCGATCGATAATATAGTTTCTATCGCCATGTAAACTAAGTACATTATTTTAAATGCGAGAATTCACGAATATGAAGAGTAGGATACTATGCTCTAGGCTAGGATACCATCCTTTCGTCTCCGTAGTGAGCACACGATAAGCCAATATGTAGTAGGTATCGTAACCCTCTGAGAAAAGAAATTAATTAACCCTGTTCTCAGCATTTAGTGGATATTAACGTAAAATCCTATCAGCCTGTTAACACATTCTTTCTAAGAAGAGAGTAAGTCAACTTATCACTTACAAAAATAGAAATTATTTTTGTTTGAAAAGATTTTACCATTTTATAATAGGAAAACAAAGCTTCTCAAGAACTGAGCGATAGGTAATGTATTTTTCTGGAGTTTCACATATTATTTGATTAATGTCATTTTTTACCATTCCTACTAAATTATGTTAAATAATCGTTTCTGGATACTACCAGAGGCGTACGACAGGAGAAAGTGAATGGTTGACCCTTCCTAAATTCGACGCCACTGATGAAACTGCTATTTAGCATAATTTTTAGATTTTCCAATACTTTCTATGCAAATAAGACACTCTTCATTCGTAACGATAAAGTCACTAGTTTTCGAGATATTTGAAGTTGAAAATGAAAAGGCAAAATAGGGAACTTGCATAAAATTTTAAATTCGAAAAAAATGGTATAAATCACAACAGAACATAATTTAGAACCTGTATCAAAAATAAAAAGTTTTGTTTGTCTTTCGTTTGGCCCCTAAAGACGACTAAAAATTCAACTTATACCAGCCACTCCAAAACGCATCGTGACGTCACTGGGTTGTATGTTTACATTCTACACCAATTGCTGCTGCTTGCTTGCTTGGTTATTGGCCTTGCTTTGTGCAATTTGGCCAGCTCGATCAGGTTGGCGGTCACGACGTTGACTGGCTCATGACCATGTCGGGCCCACCGAATATGTCTACTTCTTGATCTCTTTTGAAGTAAATTGGCTATGCTGATAACTTTGACTAAATATTTACTTTTTGTACAAGGTACAATAACAAACATAATCTATTAGTAATAAGCATGAATTATAAATAAGTTGTAGCTAGTTGAGCATTATAATTTTATTCCGTTTATGCTAAGAAACCTCTTAATTGCTCTGATTGATTCTTCATCTACGTTATGTAAAATTGAATATATTGTTATCGGGATGGGAAGTCCTTTATTGACGAAAAAATTGTAGATATCCAGTTTGGAATGGAGTTAATAGGGCATTCAAAAAATATGTGATTTAGGGCCGGTTGTTCGAAAACTAATCAAAAAAGGAATCAACTGAACATTATCAAATATTTAATTACTGTCACCAACTGTCAATGTCAACTTTGTTTGGGTTGCATTTATTATATTTATGAGATTTATTAATCAATTATGTTAATAATTGTTATGTTAATTAATAATTAATAAATAATAATTAATTAATCAATCAATTATGTTAATTATCATAATGATAACTAATATAATTGATTAGAATCAACTGATTGACGTACGAATGAGGGGTCTTGTTATTTGATGGTTGTTAAGGGGACCTAATTATGATCAACTTCTTGATTAGCGTTCGAACAACCGGCCCTAAGATTATCTATTTTCCCACATTCGCAATAGGGATTGTCTGTCAGGTTCATCCTATGCAAGTTTTCTTTTGTTAGACAGTGCCCTGTACGTAACCTAATAATTGTAGTGATGTGTCTTCGATCTATGAATGGAAGAATAGCAAACCATTTATTTTTAGGAAACGTACGTTGTACTTTTCGGTATTGATAGTCTTTGATTCTGATTAGGTTGTTCTATTTATTTCTGAAATCATCATACACTTTAGATTTAATGCCAGTATATATGTCTTGGACATCGAGGGGCATGACCATTGGTATGTTCAAATTTCTTCCTATATTAGCTAGGGTGTCAGCTAGAGATGCATCAAGTCAAACTAGTTTAATTTTACTCAACAAACTTGACTTGACTTGAAAGTCAAACTTTTTGTATAAAAAAGTTTGACTGGACTTGATTTCGATATCTTTAGGTTTGACTTGAATTCAAACATCTTTAAACAGTTTGAATATTACGCAACGTGTTTATTTGTTCAGTGACGGATCAACGGGGAGGAGTAATGGGTGGGGGAGGGGTAGGGGAAATCCCCCTCCCAACAAGGTCCAAAAAAATTTTTTTGACAAATTTCAATAAACATAGAAATGTATTGGCTGATATGATACTTAAACCGCAGACAGACAAATAAAACTCAATAAACGCGCCAGTTAGGATAATAATTATTAAGAAAGCTTATAGCGTCTTATAGTATGATACAATTGATCCAAATAATGGCATAAACCAGACATCCAAAGTGAAAGTTATCATCCAACACCAAATTGTTCTATATGGTCCACATAATGTTCAGAAAAAAGTCACACCATTTTGAGCGTCGGGTTTGAAGGGGAGAGGGGGAGAAATCGGTAAATTCGTAGTATTTTACGTTTTTCGTCAATATTTTTAAAACTAAACAACCTTTTATACAAAAATGTTCTACATTCAATTTGAAATAAAAGGCCCAATGCATAATCCTTCTAAAATGTACGGTTCCAAAGTTACGGAGGTAGTATAGTATAACTGGTCAAAAAAAGGCCTAACCCAAACATCCAAAGTAAGAGTCTTCCTCCAATACCAAATTGATCTATATGGTCCACATATTGTTCAGTAAAAAGTTACACCATTTTGAGCGTCCGGTTTGGAGGGGAGATTGGGGAGAAATCGGTAAATTAGTAGTTTTTTTAAGTTTTTCGTCAATATTTCTAAAACTATACTTTAGCGTAAACAATGTTCTATAAAAAATTGTTCTACATAAAATTTAAAACAAGAAAGGTTCTATATATAATTGTTATAAAGTCAACGCTTCCAGAGTTACGGAGAGTGAAAAGTGGAGGTTTTCGATATTTTTATATTTTTTGGGCATTTGATGATGATTTTGGGTGGTGAAGTTGACGTTTCTTCAAGGGTTTATCACTAACATACCACTGAAATAGCAAGTTTTATTTACAAAACAGAATCCTGTTAAAGAAAATTTCTTTCATCAGTAATAATATTATAAATTGCCCAAAAAATATAAAAAGTATCGAAAACTTCCACTTTTCACCCTCCGTAACTCTGGAACCGTTGATTTTATAACAAATATATATAGAACCTTTTTTGTTTTAAATTTTATGTAGACTCCTTTAGAAGCCGCAGAGTTTTAGAAATATTGACGAAAAACGTAAAAAACTCCGAATTTACCGATTTCCTCCCCCTCTTCCCCCAAACCCGACGCTCAAAATGGTGTGACTTTTTTCTTAACATTATGTGGATCATATAGAACAATTTGGTATTGGAGGATAACTTTCACTTTGGATGTCTGGGTTTGGGTCTAGTTATACCATACTATTAATGCATATTTTTACATTAATTTTTTAAAAATTTAAATCCAATATTTGTAGCCTGTATCCGAAAGAAATTTAAATTGTAGATATAAAACCATATAGACCTGGATCCCGCGTACCAAAAAAAAGTTGATTAATAGCAAGCTGAAAATTTGTTAATAGCTTAACGGTGTCTAGTCGGACAAACTTTGATGTATGGGAACACTGGAACAGGAGAAGTTTTAATTGTGGAACAGGTTAAAAATTTGGAACGTCAGACTACGTAAACGTTCCATGTATTTTGTCGGACAGAACTTCCAATTGATTTGTTACCATTTCATTATACTCTCATGCAAAAATCAGACTGGAAGAACATGTTCCTAGTAACACTCAAATATAAAAAAGTTATATGGATAAAACGGAACTTGCCAGCAAGCAGTTCTAAGCATTCAGGAATCATTTTCAAGAAATTTAAATTTACAACCCTATTTTGATTATAATCGCTTCCTGTATTAAGTTACTTTTATGTGGCACTCATTGTATTATTACTTTTCTTATCTTAATTGGCAACTAACATGTCAATCTCGACAAAAAAGTATATTCTAAATAAATTATTTTTCAAACTCTTTCAAACTAGTTTGACAAACAGTTTGAATTTTCAAACCTGTACGATTGACCAGTTTGACTTGACTTAAAATATTTGTCAGAAGGATTGACTTGAGTTTGGCTTGAAATTAAGTCAAACTCAAGTCAAGTTCAAACATTCAAGTCAAACTTGTGCAACTCTAGTGTCAGTTTTCTCGTTACCCGGGATATTTGAATGTCCTGGTATCCATGCTAATCTGATGTCAAAGCCATTTTCAGTTGCATGAACTATAAGACTTTTTGTTTCAATAGGCCAAAACTCTGATATATTTTTGACTGAACAACTGCTGATTTTTTCAATTGCACTGCTAAAATCCGAAAAAATGATTATTCTGAATAAGTTTTTTCTAAGTGCTAATTTAATTGCCTCATAGATTCCTATAATCTCCACCTTACATATGGAGAAGTGATTTGGTAACTTTGAGCTGTATTTGATGTTGATATCTGGTATACTGATTCCAAACCCTGTTGTAAGATCTTTCTTCGATACATCAGTGAATATAAAGATATATAATTTTGGATTAGACATTATAAACGTCAGTAGAAAATACAGTTATGTGACGTTACAAATGTTTTTGATCGTTTGAACTATTCATAGAAAATTTGTACTTTTACAAAATGGTTTTATTTTCAATAGTAAACCTTTTTTCCTTTCCTTCAAAAACTGTATCAAACTGCAATATCAACAAACTGGTATATTTTATTACAGTGACATACCATAAATGTCATTAGAATATAAATATTTTTCCTTTATTCCCCGATGACGATCTGGCGAAATACCCAAGTAGGTGGAGGCCAATAAACTAAAGAAGAAGAAGAAGAAGAATATACGTAAATATAACCATAAACTGAACCACATAGTCAAACTCTGTGACGTAACGGTTCGTTTGAACTATTTTAAGATAAAGAAGACTTTAAATTTGTACTTCTAAGTTATTATGAGTTTTTGAAGCGTGAAATTTTGGAAATCTCATTTTTATACAAAACTGAACATTATTATGTAATAAAAAAAATGTGCAAATTCCCTATTACTTTGATTAATGTATTATGCTCCTTCATTTTAAGCTTCAAATATCTCGAAAACTAATGGCTTTATCGTTACGAATGAAGAGCATGTTATTTACATAGAAAGTATTGGAGAATCAAAAAATTGCACTAAAATAGCAATTCCGCCAGTGGCGTAGAATTTGGGAAGGGACAACCATTCACGTTCCCCCGTCGTACGCCTCTGGTAGTAGTTAGAAACGATTGTTTAACATAATTTGGTAGGGTGTACAGTACCAGCACCACTTACCAAATTTCGTGTTGTTGTCCCATGCCTGTCAGGAAATACTCAAAAATTAGTAAAATAAAAGTTTAACTTTGACACTCTGTATTTCGGTTATTATCAACTTTTGTACTAAGGTAAGTTTGCTTAAATCGACCTATTTTATCCTCAGGAATCTAAGGTTAAGCTATGGCCCATTTTTTACCAAACACCCTGTAGATACAACTTAATAATCGAATGTTTACAAGTTGGGTCTCGAGAGCAACGCAGGCAAGAGCGACAGAAGTGATGCCGCAAAAGCGACAGTTAAAGGTTATAATCAGATTAAAGCAGCATTATCCAAAATTTCAGAAGACGATGAGCACAATTTAAAACTTGTAGCGATGCAAATGCTTTGTATAATCGAATGTGTTTACCGGAAATAGGAATATTTGCAATATTTTGAAATTAAATCTTAGAGAGGATAAACAGCATAAGCCGTATTCTCTAAAATCCAAATATTGGCCTTAATTCAGGAGTGGTGACACTTAGATCACTTAAAGAATTTATTCTTTAAGGAATAGTCGACTGACTCCACTAGTGGAACATCTCCAGAGTCTGAAATGTCAACATCAGAGTTGAGGACTGATACAGTTTGTAGAATTTTTAAATTCATTACAAGAGGAAATCGGCTCATTAAATATAAGTAAAAAACTTCAAATGTACCGACTGCTAAAAGAAAAGAATGTGAATGATGCGTTTCCAAACGTTGAGGTGACACTTCGTTTACAGTTAATTCGGATGCTAACTAACTGCAATGGAGAGAGATCATTCTCAAAACCTAAGTTAATTAAAAATCGACTTCAACCGAAATGTTGATGAATCATCTCTCTATAATGAGCATTGAACACGATGTCTTAAAGCACCTAGACATGTCCGACATAATCAAGGAATTTTCAATTAAAAAATCTCAAAAAGTACCCGGACTTTAACCATACATCTTACTATGTTTATTTTTAATATTTTACTGTAACAAGATACAGCTCTTGCATTTTTTATTATTTAAAAATATAGTTATAAAAGCAGATCAACATTCTTTTTAGTTTCTAAAAGGGAAAATCCTGTAGTTGGCTGTAGGTATACCATAGTTATAACAATTTTTTTAATGGTAGGATGTAGGGCCCCACACCAATTCTGCCAAGGGACCTCCACTGCCTTAAATCCGGCTCTGTGGGTAATACTCTGTGGGTCAATCGTCGCGAGTTATATCAATTTAATTAGTAGAGCCGGGCCTCAACAACCTGAAAGACCACGGATAACCAGGGCCGCTTTATCCATTAGGCAATATAGGCAGTTGCCTAGGGCGGCAAATTATGAGAGGGCGGCAACTAGAGAATTGCCTAGGGCGGCAATTGACCCAAATGCGGTCCTGCGGATAACACAGCTTCTTCGCTGCAAATTTCCTAAAATTTTTACTCGTCTGTGGAATGTGAAACCAACAAATCCCCTTGTACTTGTAAGTACTTTATAAATAATACAATAAATTTCTTACAATGAGGTTAAAACTTCTGATGTATGATGATATTTATATCTTTATAATAAAATTTATATTCTCCATACGAAAAAAAGAATGTGTGTGTACTTTGTACGCACGTAAGAAGTTATACTTCTATTATAATATAATTTCAACGAAATAAATATACCTACTTAACAGTTACAATACAAAAAATTAACAATAATTACCAAAAATGAACCAAAACTTAACAATGCCAAATATTAAAAAAAAATAAAGAAAAAAATATGAATCGTCCGGGATTTGAACCCGCAATCTCGCGATTGTTTATCTCTGGTCCAATGCTCTACCAACAAGGCATTCAAGCCGCATGCTACGTACCTTTCAGATATACATAATTATACATCACGGTGACAAGTGAAATATAAAAATAGATGTTTTATTATTTTACGCCCAAGGAAGACAAATCCAAAGACACAAAATTATAATAAAAAACCTTTTAAACCACCTTTTTCAAATTGCGCAAGTTGTATTATTAATATTAATGTTAATAAATGAAATATAAATATTTTGACGTTTCACAATTTGACAATTCACTTTTAACTGCAGTGCCTTAAAAATTTTAAAGCACTAGTGCCTTAAAGTAGCATTTTAACGCTCCTATGGAGTCCTAAAGATTGCATTTTTAACACGTTTGTAGAAAAATATATTTAAAAACACTAATATATTCTTTCCACACCTTTTCTGGACTGATACATACATAAATTAAAACATTTTGAAGTATAACTTCAAAAATATAATATGAAAACTATTTAAAAAGGCAGTATAAGTATAACTATTAACTAACCTTTGTTGTTTCTCTTCCCACAAATTTTAAAACGCAACAACCATACATAACCAAACCGTCAACCGTCCAAACCACAGCTGCGCTACAGCTGCCATATTGGATAATTTTTGACATGTCATTTGAACATCCAATCAGAACAAAGTTATAATGCGCATGCGCCGGGATCGTAGGTTTCAACATATAAAAATTCACCCTCATATCGCGCGTAAAGAAGTATAACTTCAAAAATTCTTCAAAAGACAAATCTTACGGAAAATATAATGTCACTCAAATGAAATAAAATGTATATGAATAGATTCATCTCTAAATTATAATATGTAATTTTATATTATTACGCCAACTCTGAATTTTGCTTAATTAGGGCGTAAACTGACATAAATAAATCTAAAATCAAATGGTAGTGTACGTGAGTCAAAGAGAGAGAAAAGATGTAAATCGCCAGTTCGTAAATCTTTCTTCAAGAGGCTTAATCTTATCTTATCGATAATAAAGTATTTAGGTATAATTTGACCAGGCGTACAAAAGTATATAGTTCCCGAAATCCGTTTAGCTCGCTGGGTAAATTCTTGTGAATAGCTATTAGACTAATAGTATTTATAAATGACACTTTTATGAACTTCAAAAATGTGATTTCGATAAACTTTAACTACACATTTGTTAATTACAATTCAGAGTTGGCGTAATAATACAAAATCATTGTAATTTTGAGACGAATCTACTTTATTGTATTGAATGACATTATTTTTTCCATAACATGTGTGCGGTGCCCTTTATAATCAAATGGAAATATAAATGACTTAAGCCGGCCACTCACGATACTGCGGAGTCGTTCAATTTTGTCGAATTCGACTAATTGACAAAATTTTTGATCATGTGTGACCGTGCATCCAACAAAATCGTTACAATTTTATTACAAAGAAATCATCAAATCTGCAGTACTGCAGAATTGATATCATCGAAGATTTGGTCGAACGACACCGCAGTATCGTCAGTGGCCGGCTTTAAAGAGAGGAATTCAATCGCCAGTTTATAAATCTTTCTTCGGGTATTGAGGCAGAGGCTTATTCTTATCTTATAGATAATAAAGAAGACATATTTTGGTCAGTTGTAGAAAAGTATACAATTTCTCTAACCGCCTTAGCTCACGCAGGTTAACCTGTTTTAATAGCCACTACATTAATAGTATTTACGAATGACAGCTTTATGGACTTCAAAAATGTGATTTCGATAAATTTTAATTATAATTTCAATACTCAATTTTAAAAATATTTAAAATTTAATACAAAAATATGAAAAAAAAATTTTTAGAAACGCTTTTCTTTAGTTACGAGTGACTAAAATTAAAAATATTATAAAAAAAATCAACTAAAAAGCAAAAACTAAAAAAAATGAAAAAATCTAACACATTCATCAAAGAAAAGCGTGGCGACTTCATCGAATAAACGGTTTTCGCCCCACGCTTTTCTTTAACGAATGTGTTAGATTTTTCAATTTTTTTTATTTTTTGCTTTTAGTTGATTTTTTTATACTATTTTTAATTTTAGTCACTCGTAACTAAAGAAAAGCGTTTCTTAAATATTTTTTTTATATTTATTTATTTTTTACTTTTTAGTCTTACACTTTTCAAACATTGAAATATATCGTCATGTTTCTTAAAATATGTATAAAACATAATATGATGTACTAACATGAAAAGTAGTCGGAATCGGCAAAAAATTTGAAACCTTATTGTTTATTTATGAAGCATAACGTAAACAATTAACGTAAAAAGTGAAATTATGTATAGTTCATATCATTAGCTACAACACGTAAAAGTTTCAAGTTTTTCCATTGTAAAAAACAAGAGATTTTAAGTATTTTCCATTAAAATCTTTTTTTTTATTTAAATAATTAATAAACAAAAAAAAATAATTGATTATTCGTGTATTGTTCCCGCGAATGCATATGTCTGCGAATTTTCATTCATTTGCATTGGAGAAAAGGCACTCAAATTAACGTCTAATTATTTATGATATAAGTGTTAAAAGTACACGTTTAGCATGTGCTAGCATGTGCTACACTAAGCATGTGAAAGTTTGCAGAATGAGCGATAGCGAGTTTGCGAGCGCACTGTAACTTTACACTGTAACAAAAACTGTAATTTTTCGTCACTGGAATTCATTTCTATTTAGTTCAGAGAAATAAGCAAAAAAAATATCATGTTGGTGACACAACCCCCTCCAGGCCAAAACCGAATTTTTTGAGTAGTATGGACATCTATATTAATAACCTATATGTTTGCTGCAGCCGATTTTGATGATATATATAGTTATAAACAAATGAAGATCAAAAAACGGTAAATTTTCGCTTTTTTCGTCTATAACCAAAAAGTTAAATATTTTAAACAAATTTGAGAGTGAGAAGCTCATAAATCGTATAAAAAACTTCAATATGGCGTTCTCCGAATATGTCTATCCTTATTGGTTGCTTAGAAAATTGCAAAATAAATCATAAATTTTGAGTTTTTATAAATATTCATAACTTATGTAAAAATTGACTTAGAACCTTCTTATTACACGGAATGGTGAGACTTCTGGTGCTTAAATCATACCCTAAACAAAGCAATTGGTCAAATAGTTTAAAAGGTATTTAATTTGTTTATCCCAAATTAATTTTTCTTGCAACGCTATAGGTCAGAAAATGATGAAGTTCAACTAATACTTTGGATAGTTTATGAAAGAAGAAAAATTAAAGAAAAGTTATATTCATAACTTACGTAAAAATTGACTTAGAACCTTCTTATTACACGGGATGGTGAGACTTCTGGTGCTTAAATCATACCCTAAACAAAGCAATTGGTCAAATAGTTTAAAAGGTATTTAATTTGTTTATCCCAAATTAATTTTTCTTGCAACGCTATAAGTCAGAAAATGATTCAACTAATACTTTGGATAGTTTATGAAAGAAGAAGATTTATACTATTAATTTAATTAAAAAAAAATTACAAAAAATACTTCTAAATATTGCAAAATTATTTTGCAAAAACATGTGAATTAAAAAAGGGGGGCTAACTTCGTCCCTAATTGTCATAGGACAATTGTTTTTCTTTGTAAATATGTATAAAAATTCAGTCTTTCCCAAATATGAAAAAATAATTTTTCTACGGATAACGGTTAAAGTTATAAATAAGCAAAAAATCAACGGGTTTTTGCAAAATAATTTTACACTGTTTAAAATTACTTTTTGTCATTTTTTTAAATTAGGTCAATAGTATAAATGTTTTTCTTCCATAAACTGTCAGAAGTCTTACTGTAACCTCATAATTTTCTGACTTATAGTGTTACAAAAAAAATGAATTTGAGATAAACAAATTAAATAACTTTTAAACTATTTGACTAATTGCTTTAAAATTTAAAATATAATTTAAGTACCAGAAGTCTCAGCAGTTCGTGTAATAAGAAGGTTCTAAGTTAATTTTTACCTAAGTTATGAATATTTAGAAAATCTCAAAATTTATGATTTATTTTGCAATTTTCTAAGCAACCAATAAGGATAGACATATTCAGCGAACGCCATATTGAAGTTTTTTATACGATTTATGAGTTTCTTACTCTCAAATTTGTTTAAAATTCTTAACTTTTTGGTTATAGACGAAAAAGCGAAAATTTACCGTTTGTTGATCTTCATTTGTTTATAACTTTGTATATCATTAAAATCGGCTGCAGGAAACATATAGGTTATTAAAATAGATGTCCATACTACTCAAAAAAATTGGTTTTGGCCTGGAGGGGGATGTGTCACGAGAAAAATCTTATTTCTCTGGACTAATTCTACAATTTTTAGAACTTTGACATTTAAAAATCCTAACTACTTTCAAACCACAAAACTGTCAAAAATTTTGTTGTAAGTCATTGCTCATATTGTCATCACCATGACAACGCCAAAGTTAAGGATATTTGATTATATGAAAGTGTGCCAAAAAACCCATTGAAAGTGTGCGAAAAAGTAAATCCCATTTAAAATACATTGTTACTTCACGCACACTTTAAATCCTTCACGCACTGCTATCTATAATGACAGTTTTCACAAACTAAAAACTTATACATAATATGACACAGAGTAGATAAATAACTATTTTAACACGGTTGTAGAAAAAAGCGTTTAATAAAAATACAGAAAACATATATGATTATATGATATGAAACTTCGCGCTAGTTTACAGTATCGTCTGCTGTAAGACTTTTTTGTTTTATTTTTAACTGAAAAAGTCTGTAATTTTTTTTAACAGTTTTTGGTTGTTATAGAGCGTGCATATTTTAAGTAATAGATGTTTTGGGCTCTGGGAGGGGGGAGCAGATTATTATTTGGAATTATAGAGGTTTTTACGTTATCCAGATTATACCGTATTTGCTAAAAACTTTCCTGAAAAGTAATTTAAAGATTTTTAATCCATTCAGTGGCAGGCAACGTGTTAATGAAAAAGCAGTCTGACGCCTCGGCGTCAGATTCAACAGGTAGCCCCTCGTTCAGTCGCGGACGCTGTTGGTGTGAGCACGTGCTGACACGCGATTTGCGCCGTTTTCGTCGACGCTCGGGATCAGGCTAGCATGAAGCGTGGCGCGTGAGGGCTGCACCTCCTCCCCCGCTCCCGGCACGCGCCGTATAATAGTTGATCATATCGCACGTGCTCGAGTGGCAAAAATAACTTTCTACTCCCTTTCCCCTTGTAACGACTGTAATCATATTTGATAGGGTTTCCTCTGAACCGATAGCGGTGATATACCTGGGGACGATGAACCCGTGTTCTACGAATTTACGGGAGAGGGTGGCAAAATATTGTTTGTTGTTTGCAGACGTAGGGTCAAAGGTTAATGGTTAGAAGGAATAATTGCTGGAAGTTTTAGAGGACGTTTGCTGGAAGTTTTGTGAAGGAAAGTTTTAAACATAAGAGAAATTCAGTTGTGGTATGATTACTTTAAAAGTTGATATTATACAGGGTGTCCCCGAAAATAGTGCGTTCCTTTAACATTAAGTCCTATAACATTTTTTTCTAAAGGTAACCGTTTCCAAAAAAAATTACATTGTTCTCCATATGAGTGAATTTTTATTTTCATAAATTTATATGACCTGGCAACATGTCGTAGAAGAAACTGTGACTTTGGAAATGTAATCTAATGGAACCCCTTGTTTATTTACTATTTGAGGTGCGATTTTTAGGGTTGTTTGTTGACATCCCTAGATGTAGGTACCTACCTGCAGAATAATTATTTCTTGCTTTAATAATGTGGCATTTTGCTATTAATATCTGAATTAAGGTTTTGGATTAAGGCTCGAAATTTTACATAAATTATAACTTTTACTTAAGTAACTATGGTTCAATTCCGTCTGGGCAGATTATCGGCGAATAGGCCATTTTTGGGAAAAATTATTTATCAGCAATTTTATTGCTGGAATCGAATCTTATGATTGTATATATTAATAATATAGGTATGCAAAGTCCGCAGATAGTGTGCTACTTTTTTTATAAACAGAATGGCGCACGAAAATCGTGTTTTTTCAATGTTTGCTCTATAACTCCAAAGATCTTAACTTTACACCAAAAACACCCAAATAAAAATTCACCTTAATTAAATTCTGCATAGAGACGTGTTTTTCCTGATTTACTTCGACGAAAATTTTCTCCTTAAAATGCGGGTTTTTTCAACAAAATCTTTAATATTCAACTAAAGTTTTAGATAAGTAATTGTTTATCAATAATTAAATAACTTAGTAATATAAAAGCTCTTCTCGTATAGATTATAATTCCAGAAGCCGATGGAAATTGAATGAACAAATTAGCAACAATTGAATTGTTAATTAAAAACTTACGGTCGCTATAATAACCACAATAATTATGATACATACGAATAACTATGATTCTTGTAAAAAAAGACACTGTACCTATCTAATGTACTTTACAGAATTGAAATTATATTTTAACATTATAAACAATTTTTTGGCTTATAAACAAATAGAATATCTCGGTAAATATTAAATTAAATTAAATCATAAAAATGGTATTGGAAAAAAAGCGGCAGGCCGCTTCTTTTAAAAGAAAAACGATTAATTGTGATGCGTGGTTCCTGAGATACAATCGGTCAAAGTTGACCGCAATTTACGGCAAAGATATAACCAATAGGATCATAATTTTCGAAGAATCACCTTTTTATTTTTGTCCTCTTTCTCCACACCAATTTTCATATCTTTAAAATACTGATAACATATACTATTATAATAAAATCTATCGATATTACGAGTGAAAATTGCCAAAAATAGCAAAATTCCAATCAAAAATTAGGTTGGAGAAAATGTAATCTCAAAGTTCAAAATCGGTATACGTTAAAAAAATGAATTTTCTCGGCTTCCCATGGAGCAATTTTCTTCATTCTTTTTTTGTTCCCAAGTAACTCGAGTAGAGACATCTAACTAACGCATTAATAAATGTCAAAGTTGCTTTTGTTTTGTTATTATAAATATATGGGAAGCCTAGAAAATGCATTTTTTTAACGTATACCGATTTTGAACTTTGAGACTACATTTTCTCCAACCTAATCTTTGATTGGAATTTTGCTATTTTTGGCAAATTTCACCCGTAATATCGATAGTTTTTATTATAATAATATAAACTTACGTGCATAGAAATCGGCCCACTTAAAAATTTGGTCATTTTTGATGAATCGTATTTCCTAAACCTGTTGGCCCATTTAAGTGATTTCTTGAACATATTATAGCCTGATTATTTAACAACACCAATGTAATAATATAGTTGCCAAACAGGTAAATTTTCATTGTATACCGGGTGTACAATCAAACTGTGTTTTTTTCTTAAAGTTCGCATCACCCTGTGGAATATTCTAGCTATATAAAATACTGAAATAAAACCCAACTATAGCCTCAGATTTTCTTAACATTCTGTTTTTTGATTCATTCGTTTATGTTGGATAATAAAAAAGTTAAGTACTTTATCAACTAGACATTTTCTTCATCAATACACGGCGTTTCTAAATAAGTGCGACAAACTTTAAGGGGTAATTCTGCATGAAAATAATTACACTTTTATAAAAAGGAACTTTTTTATAATAAAACCTTTTTATTATTTACAGGAAAGAACATAAAATTATTTAACGATAAACGATTTAACGATAAAATGCTTAAAATTCCAAAAATTATACTCTAATAAAAATAGTTATTTTATGAAACAGTTCGTTAAGTATATGCTTTTTGCGAACGCACGCGATATTTAGAATACGAGCGACAACGGAGTGAGTGCTATAAATCGCGTAAGTTCGCAAAAAGTACTTCACGTACAGTTTCATACAATATTTTATCTACGATAAACAAATATAAAAACTGTAACTCTTCGTCACTGGAATTCATTTCTATTCTACAATTTTTAGAACTTTGACATTTAAAAATTCTAACTACTTTCAAACCACAAAACTGTCAAAACTTTTGTTGTAATTCATTGGTCATACTGTCATCACCCTGACAACGCGAAAGATAAGGATTGCCACCATGACAACGCGAAAGTTAAAAACAGTGCGAAAAAGTAAATCCCATTTAAAATACATTGTTACTTCACGCACACTTTAAATCCTTCACGCACTGTTATCTATAATGACAGTTTTCACAAACTAAAAACTTTACATAATATGACATAGAGTAGAAAAGGTACTTTTTATAATATCACGGTTTTGTTATTGTACATGTACATATTTATGTAGGGCACAACATATTTGAAAAGAATAATTAACATATAAAATATGAATTTTTAGTAGATGTGTTAACTGTTATTTATAATTATGATTCCAAAAATTACACTAGTATAAAATAGTATTTTTTAAAATACCAAATACCACTGTTGTTTAAAACGGTATATATAATTTTAAGTCTATAAAGTTTTAATTATTTATTAAAACAAGTAAAAAAAACTACGCAACAGCCGGGTTTCAACTGGGGACCTCTCGATCTGCAGTCTAATGCCACTTAGGCACCACCAATTTGTAGATATCGACTTATTAACGTACTTTAAAATATCATTGCAGTAGTCACATTTTTAAAATAGTTTGAAATTAAAAAAAATGATTTATCCATACAGCGTGATTGGTCAGTAAAGCTTTGTAGATCCATTATAAGTAATAGATACTAATAAAAGTTAATAACAAAAATTGTAGCCAACTTGGATTACATATTGATAATCAATAATCGTAAATTGTAAGTTTTAGACAATTATTCAGTCATGGCTTACTTAAAATTTGGAAAGATTTAGACCCGTAATTATTAATAATTTTGCTCTGAAAAATGAAAATATCTCGAAAACTAATAAAACACATAGGGAATGTTATACAAAAATTATAGTATGGTAATGATACTTTTCGATAATGATATAAAATACAGGGTATTCTATTTAAAATTACTGAGAAAATAATGTACTTGCGTTTTGACTCACCCTGTATTCAATATAAACAAAATTAGCAAAACAAACATTTACGAAAATTTTGACAATAAATAAAAAAATATGACGTCAATAAACCATTGACCTTGTGCTTGCTTTTATTTATACAGGTAGTTAAACTTGTTACGATTTTCATATAAAATTGGTTATAACTTTATAAATACCCCGTATAACATACCAAACCTTTATATTTTTGTAATCGAAAAGTTATGAGGATTTCGAATATAAAATAAAATACAAGGTGTTCTATTTAAAAACACATAAGTTTGGTCTGCTACTATTTTATCGAACACCCTGTAACATTCTAGCTAATTTTGTAATGTGAAGCTCAAAGTTCGCTACAATTTTTGTTATTAAGTATTATCGCTATCTCTTACTATAACGGATCTACGGAGCTTCACCCCACTAATAATTAATCACCCTGTATAATAGCAGTTAAATATTGCATTGTTAGCTAGTTCTAAGCTATCCTGAAAATTTCAGGTGTCTAGGTAGCCTAGAACTATTTTTAAAATGGATTACAAAATTTGCGGAGTCCGTGACACCAACCAAGCCAAGTATATAAAAAGATTTTAAAATAATGACAGTTGGCTTGATAGATATTTGTCCGCAAATGTTTCGTTTCCGAGATACGGGATGTTGAATTTTTTCTTACAAACTGACGATTTATTTATTGCTTTAAAACCAGTTAAGACATGCAAATGAAATTTGGTAGGTTTTAAGAGAGAGTTATTGCGGATTTTTTGACATAAAATTAAGAATTTAATATTCACCATTGGCGCGCATACGGGTAATATGATCGATCATATTACCCGCATGTACGCCGATGGTGAATATTAAATTCTTAATTTTATGTCAATTAATCCGCAATAACTATCTCTTAAAACCTACCAAATTTCATTTGCATATCTGAACTGGTTTTAAAGCAATAAATAAATCGTCAGTTTTTAAGAAAAAATTCAACATCCCATATCTCGGAAACGAAACATTTGCGGACATACGTTTATAAAGCCAACCGTCATTATTTTTTCATGCAGAATTATCCCTTAAAGTTTGTCGCACTTATTTAGAAATACCGTGTATTGATGAAGAATATGTCTAGTTGTTAAAGTACCTAACTTTTTGAAGTTATACTTCTTTACGATCGAGAGTGAAATTTTATAATGCCGGGCGCATGGGCACATAGACAGTACGTATTTCGTTGCCAATCTTTCAAGATATGTATGTATCAGCGCTGTCAGCGCAAACAAGTCATATTATATTATCATATAGTGTTCTTAGTAAATGTATTGTTTATTATAATTTTTGTGTCTTTTGGATTTGTCTTCCTCAGGAATAAGAATATTTTATAATAATAGTAAGTATATTTAAAGTATTTTTGTATACCACTTGGTATATTTTTGTCAGTATGTATGAGAAATCTTGTAACCTGTCAAAGCAAAAGGGATATAGCTCAGTGGTAGAGCGTATGACCGGAGATCAAGAGGTCCCGGGTTCAAATCCCGGACGATTCATATTCTTTTTTTATATTTTTGGTATCGTTTTAATTAAAAAATTTTAAAAGTGGTAGGTAAAGAAAGTTAGTTTAATATTTAAATAAAATACAAAAAACTTGTTAAGTATATTAATTTCGTTGAAATCATAATAATAGAAGTATAACTTCTTACGTGCGTACAAAGTACAGACACATTCTTTTTTTATTATCCAACATAAACGAATGAATCTAAAAACAGAATGTTAAGAAAACCTGAGGCTATAGTTGGGTTTTAATTTCGGTATTTTATAAATGCTAGAATATTTCACAGGGTGATGCGAACTTTGAGAAAAAAAACACAGTCTGATTAGTACACCCGGTATACAATGAAAATTTACCTGTTTAGCAACAATATTATTACAGTGGTATTGCTAAAAAATCAGGCTATAACATGTTTAAAAAATCACTTAAATCGGCCAACAGGTTTAGAAAATATGAGACATTAAAAATGACCAAATTTTTAAGTGAGCCGATTTCTATGCACGTAAGTTTATGTTATCAGTATTTTAAAGATATGAAAATTGGTGTGGAGAAAGAGGACAAAAATAAAACGGTGATTGCTTGAAAATTATGATCCTATTGTTTATATCTTTGCCGTAAATTCCAGTCAATTTTGACCGATTGTATCTCAGGAACCACGCATCACAATTAATCGTTTTTTCTTTTAAAAGAAGCGGCCTGCCGCTTTCTTTCCAATACCGTTTTCATGATTTAATTTAATTTAATATTTATCGAAATATTCTATTTGTTTATAAGCCAAAAAATTGTTTATAATTTTAAAATATTCCTGAGGCCGCTTAGATAGTGTAATTTCAATTCTGTAAAGTATATTACATAGGTACAGTGTCTTTTTATACAAAAATCATAGTTATTTGTATGTATCATAATTATTGTGGTTATTATAGCGACCGTAAATTTTTAATTAACAATTCAATTGTTGCTAAACTGTTCCTTCGATGTCCATCGGCTTCTGGAATTATAATCTATACGAGAAGAGCTTTTAAATTACTAAGTTATTTAATTATTGATAAACAATTACTTATCTAAAATTTTAGTTGAAAATTAATGAATTTGTTGGAAAACCCCGCATTTTCCGGAGAAAATTTTCGTCGAAGTAAATCGGGAAAAACACGTCTCTATGCAGAATTTAATTAGGGTGAATGCTTATTTGGGTGTTTTTGGTGTAAAGTTAAAATCTTTGAAGTTATAATTCTCTATATTCTTTGAGTTTGTTTATAAAAAAAAGTAGCACACTATCTGCGGACTTTGAATACCTATATTATTAATATATACAATCATAAGATTCGATTCCAGCAATAAAATTGCTGGTAAATAACTTTTCCTTGTATTTTGCTAATTAGCCCAGAGTATTATTTATTCTGAGTATTATTTTTTAACACTCACATACAATATTCAAGTCCTTGTAAATAAACATTCAGTGACATTTATCACATTTATTAATGTTTTACAACTTGTCAAAGTGAACAGCATAAGCAGGTTAAGCAAATTTTCAGACGAAGAAATCAATAAAATATTAGTTAAAATTATTTATAAATTACAGTTTTATTCATGAAATAATATCGAATTACACTCGAGCTGATTCATCCAGTTCATTTTCTTAAATGTACCAGTGGTCAAATCTAGAAAACTCGTTGTTAGTTGTAATTAAACAGAAACAAAATACCTAAATTTATTCCCACTATAATAATGTAAGTAGATTATTCCCAGTATAATAATAATCTGATTGAACAGAATTAAACACGTCATGAAAAACCTTACTTCACGATTGGAAATTAAAATCATTAAAAAATTAATAAATCACTGATGTTTTTTAATTTGTAGGTTTCTATTGGTCAAGATCTCTGTGAATGAAATAATCAGGATAAGAATATGTAACTGAAAACTCATTATTATGCTACAACCAGCTACATATTTTATATATTTTTATGTAATGTACGTATATAATATGTTATGTAGGTACTTACAACTGACATAATAATATAATAATATGTTGGATATAAGTAAACATTGCTTTTCACTTAAATTCAATGTTCAAACTATAACAAACTGCCTCTTGTCAATTTGAACATTGTACACACACACACGCGTTCAACCCAACCTCTAAGAACATGTGTGTACCACTGCTAGTCAGTGGGACCCACATGTCCGAAGATCTGACCGGTCTCGCTCCCGAAGAAGAATTCATTCCGGAACGGTACCTATCTGACCCCCAGGTTTTTCCTCCACCCCTCCCCCACGTGTGACATACGATGGGGAGGCTTGAACTTTTACGTCGGGTGATTGGGGTAATGAAAACTCCCCCCGTCTTTTCATGGTTGTGGTTAGGCCACCTATCTCTAGGGGTAGCTGTTTAGCTTTTCTCCCTAATTACTTTTACTGAATTTACTTGTGTTATCATGATTTTGGACTGGAGTCCCTAAAATGTGTGTTCCGAACGGAGAGACACCAGCCTAGACTGGTGTCTCTCCGTTCGGACTTTGGTGTGTGTCGGTCACTCAGCTGCCGATTTGACAACATTTGCGTGTTGTTTTCCTCGCCAGCTGGGCAGCCGCCGGGTCTGGCCATCGAGCTCGTGCTTGCCGGACACGGTCTCGATGCTCAGGTTCGCGCTAGGTCTCTCATTGACCTGCCTGAAGGGCTTACAGCCTAAGTGGCTATTTATAAAGTACCTGAAGGGTCCTTTATTGCATTTCATATTGTTTTCCCTTGATTTTACATATTGCTTCCCCTTGATTGATCTTATTGAGCTGATGGTTAGATGGAAGTTTCGTATGTATTTTTTTTTGGTGAGTAACTTCGCTGCTCCATAGAGCAACGTCGTTACTCGTTTTTTTTTTTCACTTCCATTTCGCATGTTCCTACGACTTTGTGACTGTCTTCATTTCCTTGAGGTCATTAATCTGGGACTTCCCTATATCCAGTTATCTGATGTTTAGGCCTTCTATGTGTAGTTCGTATGTTTTCATCGTAGTCTGTCAACTCTCTTAGTTGTCTGTTTGGATGGTATCTTATGTTGTTGAAAATTTCATATGTTTTTTCATCCATCATTCTGAGGATCTTTTTCTGCTTCGTGTCTCCGTTATACAGGTATCTGACTGGTATGTATCTGGGTATGTTTAGGGCCTCCCTTATTATGTTGTCTTGGGTTATCTGGATTTTTTGCCTGTTTGATTTGCACGTATGTCCCCATGCCGCAGATGCATATGTGAGAGTTGGTACGATTATACTGTTAGCCATTCTAATCTTTGTTTTAAATTTTAATTTACTTCTCCTCCCTATTAGCGAGGAGAGTTGACTTTTTAGGGCTTTGGCTTTGTAGATGTTTTTTTTTACGTGTTCAGTATATGTGAGTTTTTTGTCAAGTGTAACCCCTAAGTATTTCACTTGATTACTCCATTCTATCAGGGTGTCTTCCATCCCTAGTTGTCTCTCTGGTCTACCTTTTCTGTGTTGGAATATTATGGCCTGCGTTTTTTCGGGGTTCAGTGCTATCTTCCATTGTATGCACCATTCCTGCAGTTGGTTTAAGGCTCTTTGTAGGTGATTTCTGGCTAAATTAGGGTCTCTACTACTTGCTGCTATTGCCGTATCGTCTGCATATAGGCTTAGTAGGGTTCGTGGATCTGTTGGTGTATCTGCCGTGTAGATGGTGTACAGATAAGCTGACTAATTTTAAGTAACTTTTGTTCTATAGAGCTTTTTCGCCAAGTCAACACTTTTCGAGTTATTTACGAGTGAATATATTCATTTTTCAACAAAATAACCACATTTTTAGACGGTTTTTCGCAAATAACTCAAATAGTAAGTATTTTGTCGAAAAAAACGTTCTTAGCAAAAATATAACCTATAAAAAAGTAAAAAAATGGTGTACGTGTTAGGTCTCTGGATCTCGTAGAACCAGAGTTATTATAGCCAATGAAAATTAGATTCATATTCACCAAATTTCAAATACAATATTTCGACGTGAAATATCCAAAAAATTAAGCACTTTTTGGGAAAAACCCATTATAACTTTTTTAAAGTGTTTAAAAAAAGCTTTATTTCTGTTTTTAAAAAAAAGTTTCTAGCATTAAATTTAAGCAAGTTACGCTCAAAATAAAGTTGGTCCCTTTTGTTTTTGCAAAAAAAATCGGGAAGACCACCCCCTAATTAGCAACTTAAATGAAATTAATCGTTACCGCTCCACAAATTATTTTACTTATGTTGTGTTTATATGATCTGAAAGTTTCATCGATTCAAAGTGCTTATTTTTGAAAGCATTTGGTTTCAAAGTAAAATTTTTAAAAATTTAAATTTTGAAAAATTTAATTTTTTTCAAAATAACTTAAAAATTGTTAGAGATGCCAAAAATCTCGAAAAACAAAAAAAGTCAGATTTGCTTTTCTGAATATCATGTATTTTTTTGTTTTTCTGTTAGACAAAAATTGATTAAGATTTGGTGTATCTAAATTTGCATACATTTGTGATCAGTGACTCGTTCAACCCCTTTTCAACTACAGCCCTTTCAATAATAAGGACTTTGAACCGATGAAACTTACAGATCATATAAACAATATATACACGAGTCAAGAAACTTGTGAAGTCGTAACGATTAAGTTCATTTAAGATTCTAATTAGGGGGTGATTTTCTTGATTTTTTTACCAAAACCAAAAGGGACTAACTTTATTTTTAGCGTAACTTGTTTAATTTTGATGCTAGAATGTTTTTTTATAAAACAAAAATGAAGCTTTTTTTAAACACTTTAAATAAGTTTTAATGAGTTTTCCCCGAAATTTGCTTCATTTTTGGTTATTTCACGTTAAAGTATTCCATTTGGAATTTGACGAATAGGAACCTATTTTTAATTGGCTATAACTCTGCTTCTGCTAGGTGTAGAGACGTGATATATACACTATTTTTTTTTAATTTTTTATAGGCTATATTTTTGCTATGAATGTTTTTTCGACAAAATACTTACTATTTGAGTTATTTGCGAAAAACCGTCTAAAAGCGTGGTTATTTTGTTGAAAAAATGAACATATTCATTGCCAAATAACCCAAAAAGTATTGACTTAGTGAAAAAACTCTATAGGACAAAAGTTACTTAAAATTAGCCAGTTTATCGATTTCCTGACTTACTTTGGACGAATATTATTTCACCCCCAAGAGGGGATGAAAACCACCCCCAGGGAAAAAGCACATATCGGCACAATATCACTTTTTTTCTTTGACTTGTTAGCTATGTGTATTTATGCCAAATTTCATGTCAATCCAAGCGGTTTTTTAAAATTTAAAGGTTTTGCAATATTTTACCGTTAAAGAACGGACTATTATGTGAATATGTGTATAAACATGTATGAATATGTAAATAAACATTTTTTATTTTATGCTATTATATGTGTATAGCGAAAAGTAATGTCTATTTGTTAAATAAACATTTTTTCTGTTTTCTGGCAGCAGTAAAATGTATTTTGAATTAAATAAATTAGATACATTCTTCTTTTTGTATCAATTAATTTAATTCAAAAAAAATTTTGTGGGCACCCTGTATAAATAATTGAGTTAATATTTATATTACTGAAGAGAAAATTGAATAACCTTTCAAATAAGCTAGCACATGACCCAAAAAAATGATCGATTACGTCATAACGCCCAGGTGGATGACATCACTAGTACGGTATATATGTCAAAAAATGATAATTTAAAAATAAAATCGGCCTGTTTCAGGATTTTTCCTTAAACTTGCCGGCTTATGAAATAACGAATTAAAAAATTTAAATACCCGAAAGACAATTAAAAAAATTTGTTTAAATAGTTTTCTGAATATTTGCCACTCTGGAATCATTATATTAGCTCATAGTTTTCGGGTATATTACATTACGTTTATATGAATTGTTCACAAATATGTGGTGATATATTGCTACACATTCAACTAAATCGAAAAATAATAGACATTCTACACACGCTTCAAATAGGTATTTGTTCCAGCTGTCCCACATCGCGGCCATATGGCACTCACTCGTTTTGAGAGTATATACAAACGCAAAAAATAGGAAGCCACAGGCATATCGTTCGTACATGTATGTTTCCGTGTATTTGAAGGGAAGACAATATGTGTACCTAATGTTTCATTAAGTAGGAGGCACGTGCCTTGTTTTTATTTAATTTTCGAAAGTGGGGATGAAAATCGTTCTATCTTTAGCGTTTTCTGGTGGCCTGATACAAAGCGTCGACTTTTCTGCTGGAAATCCGGAAAGGAGCGGAGCGTCTGGATGAGGAAAGACGGCTGGAAAACGGGCTAGCTTAAATTAGTTTATAGTTCACCGAAGGATACTCACTTATAGTGGTATGGAAATTTAATACGTTTAGTTTTATGTTCGAAAAGTAAACAATAACTATATACAGTTGTATACTATATACTATAAAATTGTAAAAGTTGGAGCATACTATAGGACCAGAATTTGAAAATGTATTGTTTTTTCTTTCTTTTAAATCTTTTTCTAATGGAACACCCTGTATATTTTTACAGTTTTGGATATTCCCCAATGTTTTCCTTCTTGAAATATAAGGTTTTTAACGTTATATTAGTAAGTTTAAAAGATAATTAAAAAAATATGATGGAATAAAAATTACTGTAAATGAAGAAAATGAACTAAATGTAATCCTTTATTAGAAAAATTGAAATTTTTACGCAGATTGATAGATTACATTACCGAGGACCGAAAATCCCTTAGAATAAACACAAGTTTCTTTTGAATAAGATATTTACAATTAAAAATTACACTCAATTTTCTCTTTTTTTTTCGCCCATGTAACTTATTTAAAGACACATTATAGAGGTTTTCAGGGACCTACGGTCCTCGGTATTAATGTAATCTTTTATTACGCGTTTAAATTTTTCAAACATACTAATTAGTTTTCTCAGGATTTGAAAAATAGGAATACATAAAAAGCATTGCAAGCAAATTTTGCGCCTATCCACTTAAATTAGAGATTGAAAATTTTCTAGTGTCTGCCAAGATCGAGTGGGTATAACTTAGGAAAGCATATCTTGGAATTCCGATGCTCACGCAAGATTGGCCCGAATTATGAATTAGGACAGAGAACCGTTCCTACTCAAAGGGACTTTAACGATCTTCTGGCCAGAGAAACACAGCGATGGGCAATATGAATACTTTAAGTAAAAGGGCAGAAAATTAATTGGTCAGTCATTGAATCAAGAACTATAGGTTCTTGGAAGATTAGAGTTTACGAGTCTACAATGCAAGCAAGCCTTTGAAGGGGGGTGGGAAATAGGAAGCCACAAACATAGCGTATGTACATGTAGCCCAGTAAATGAACGAGAAATTCGGCGATACCGTGTAATTTTCAGGGGCAATTCCGAATTGCATGAAAATTTGGATTTAGGTTCTACTTACCCTCCACTTCAAAGTTGAAATTGTTCCGCTGATTGCTTTTACTTGGGGGGTGACAGTCGCCCCTTCTCGGGGGTGAAAAAACATACGTTCAAGATAAGACCGGAAATGGATAAATTGACTAATTTTAAGCAACTTTTGTTCTATAGAGTTTTTTACTTAAGTCAATACTTTTCGAGTTATTTGCCATTGAAAATGTTGATTTTTCGACAAAAAAAACTACGTTTTCAGACGGTTTTTCGCAAATAACTCAAAAAGTAAATATTTTATCGAAAAAAATATCCTAAGCAAAAGTGTAGCTTATAAAAAACCCAAAAAAATGGTATATCAGTAAAGTCTATCAATCAAATAAAAATAAAGTTGTAGCTCATGAAAAATACGTTCTTATTCGTCTAATTCCTAATCGAATATTTCAAGGTGAAATCACAGAAAAATTAAGCACTTTTCGGGAAAAACCCATTTAAACTTTTTTAAAGTGTTTATAAAAAGCTTTTTTTTAATTGTTAACAAAAGTTTTATCATTAAAAATAAGCTAGTTACGCTCAAAATAAAGTTGGCCCTCTTTTTTTTGTAAAAAATCATGAAAATCTCGCCGTGTTTAGCTCTCCAAATGAAATTAATCGCTACCGCTTTACAAACAATTTACTCGCCTATCTATTTTTTATATGATCTGTCAGTCTCACTGGTTTAAAGTGTTTATTTTTGAAAGGGTTATAATTGAGAAAGCTTGAATGGGTCACTAATCACAAGTGTATGCAAATTTTGAACAGCCATATCGTAACCAATTTTTGTCTTACGGAGAAACAAAATGAAACTAGCATATTTATAATAGAAAAACCTACATTTTTTTACTCTTTAAGATTTTTCTTATCACTAATACTTTTTAAGTTATTTTGAAAAAATGAAATTTTTCAAAAATTTTTAGAAAATTTTTTTTACTATAAAACCAAATGTTTTCAAAAATAAGCACTTCAAACCAATCAAACTTACAGATCATATAAACAATACACATACAGTTAAAATAGATGGTAAAGCCAAACGATTAATTTCATTTAGGGTGCTAAATAGAGGGAGGTTTTCACGATTTTTTTTACCAAAAAAAAGGGGCCAACTTATTTTTTTCAGTGTAACTCGTTTATTTTTGATGCTGTAAATTTTTGTAAAAAACAAATAATAAGCTTTTTTTTGATACTTTAGAAATGTTAATAAGGTTTTCCCGAAATACGCTTTTTTCTTCAGTGATTTCGCGTTGAATTATTCGATTTGGAATTAGACGAATAAGAACGTATTTTTCATGAGCTACAACTTTGCTTCCATTCAATTTGTAGACTTTACTGGTACACCATTTTTTCATTTTTTTATAGGCTACACTTTTGCTGAACATATTTTTTTCGATAAAATATTTACTTTTTGAGTTATTTGGAAAAAACGGTCTGAAAACGTAGTTTTTTTGTCGAAAAATCAACATTTTAAATCTCGAATAACTCAAAAAGTATTGACTTACGGAAAAAACTTTATAGAGCAAAAGGTGCTTAAAATAAGTCATTTTATCCATTTCCGGCCTTATTTTAAACACGCGTTTTTCACCCCCCGAGAAGGGGTAAATATCACCCCCCAAGTAAAAGCAACCAACGGCACAATTTCAACTTTGAAGTGGAGGGTAAGTAGAACCTGAATCCAAATTTTCATGCAATTCGGAGTTGCCCCTGGAAATTACACTCCAAAACGGTCATTTATTGGGCTAATGTATGTTTTCGTGTATTTGAAGGAGATAATGTAGACACCTAATGTTTCATTAAGTAGGAGGCACGTGCCTTGTTTTTATTTAATTTTCGAAAGTGGGGATGAAAATCGTTCTATCTTTAGCGTTTTCTGGTTGCCTGATACAAAGCGTCGACTTTTCTGCTGGAAATCCGGAAAGGAGCGAAGCGTCTGGATGAGGAAAGACGACTAGAAAACGGACGAGCTTAAATTAATTTATAGTTCACCGAGGGATACTCGCTTGTAGTGGTGTGGAGATTTACTTCTAGGAATCGCAGGGTAGTTAAAAAACGTTCAGTTTTACGTTAAAAAACTAAAAAATAACTGTATATATACATAGTCTAGGCGCCAGAGGGGTCACCGTGTCCTTTTTAATTCTGATGGACAAACTCAACGGTTTCTTATGGATTTTTGGCTGCTGATTACGAATTTCGAGGGTGGATTTCGATCCGAGTGGTCCAAAAATTGTTATAAACAATTTAATTGTTTATAAATTGTTTATAAGGCTCTGGCTCATAAACTAAAAGAAATAAAAAAGAATGTTTCAAATAAAATTTGTTTGTTAATAAAAAACTAAGAAAAACCGTTTACTAAACTTAAATCCAACAATTAGAACTCAAGATATTGTAAAATTAGTGCACAATGCAAATTGCAAATTGCAAAATAAGTATTTTTCGAAGCTTTATCGATCGTAACTCAGCTTCTACGCTGCATGTAAATGAGCCTTAGAAGGTCTCATTTTAAAGTTTAATTAATAGACTTCCAAACAAAGTTTGTTAAATTATTTTATCTTCATTTGTTTTAAAGTTATGCCCGTTTGAATTTATAAGTTTCTTAAAAAAATTGTACATTAATTTGTTTATAAGGGTTTCAAGTAAATTTAAGCTGTAAACATTTATACTTTAATTACCAATAATGATATAAAAATTCAAAAGGAACATTTTCAGCTTTTTAAAATGTTCGTAAGTTTATTTTTCGTCAAGATATCGATATTTTAATGGGGCGCTATGAGGCGCAAAATCGGCTCACAGTCAAGCATGTAAGTATTTTTCGACGCTTTATCAATCATAACTCGGCTTCTACGCATGCAAATGAGCAAATATGTGATATCCATATAAAAATGGATCGAGTTCTTTTACAGCATCATCATTGCATATAAAACGAGCATTTATGTTGTGGCGGCATATACACAATTGACGTGCCTTGATGATGTTGCAAAAGAACTAGATCCACTTTATATGTGGTTAGTCCACATCATATAGATAATTAGACTGAAGCTCCAGAAAGTTTTAGTTTTACTGCCTACAAGAACAGACTTAGTACCACCATATAACTGTAAAAATTGCTCTAAGAACTTATGCAGATGTAAAAAAGCTGAGATTCTCTGTATATCTCGACGCAGGATAATGTTTGTAAAAATAGTATTAATAAATAATATCAACTTACTTTTTAGTTAGATTTCTGAAATAACAGTTTTTAATTTTTTTTCTCATTTAGTACAAAAAATAGAAGACATAGTAAATAGAATGAAACGTGATACGAGGTACAGTATGATGATTTAATTATAAGAATTATATGATAAAATTTTATTAGGATCTTCAAAAATGAAAATGAAGATAACCTATATACATAGGAATTATAATTTGCATCGAGAAGTTAGCACGTGAACCTTTACGCGGCGAGCCAATCTCGCGCCTAAGAGCGCGCTATTAAAATATCGATATCTTGGCCAAAAATTCTTCTATCATTATTGTTAATTAAAGTATAAATGTTTATAGCTCAAATTTGCTTGAAACCCTTATAAACAAATTAATGTACAATTTTTTTAAGAAAATTTTAAGTTCAAACGGATATAACTTTAAAACAAATGAGGACAAAGAAATTTGATAAACTTTGTTTGGAATCATATTCACTAATCTTTAAATTAATACCTTCTAAGGCTCATTTGGGTGCGTAGAAGCCGAGTTACGATCGATAAAGCTTCGAAAAATACTTACTTTGCAATTTGCATTGCGCACTAATTTTACAATATCTTGAGTTCTAATTGTTGTATTTAAGTTTAGTAAACGTTTTTTTCTTCGTTTTTTAATAACGAACAAATTTTATTTGAAACATTATTTTTTATCTCTTTTAGTTTATGAGCCAGAGCCTTATAAACAATTTATAAACCATTAAATTGTTTATAACAATTTTTTGACCACTCGGATCGAATTCCGTTCTCGAAATTCGTAATCAGCAGCCAAAAATACATAAGAAACCGTTGAGTTTGTTTATCAGAATTGAAAAGGACACGGTGACCTCTATTTGGCGCCTAGACTAACAGGGCTGTAATATATTCTTAAGAATGGCTATCAAAATTAAAGGACGTTATCCAGGTATTGCACTCTAGAAAGATATACCTTTAGTAGTAATTAAAACAATCGAAAATATCTACCAGGACAGCGCAATAAAAGTAAAACTGGAAAAACTAACTGACCCCATTGAAACTGGCAATATGATAAGAAATGGGTATCCTCTGAGTCCTTTATTGTTCAGCCTGATCATGGATGAAACAATATACAAACGAAGAACTAAAAAAGGATACCAAATCGGAGAAAATCAACTTAAAATAATCTCTGCTATGCGGACGATGCAATACTAATATCTGACAGTGAAAATGATTTACAACGTATACTGCACGAATTTAATATGAGCGCCAGAAAATTGACTATGTTAATTTTCCCAAAAAAGGCAAAATGCTTTGTTAATTATAACAGCAAATCTACTAATATGTAAATTAGGGCTGGAGAGTCACATAAAACAGAGCCGCAGGTTGCCTGAATGAAACAATATAGAGTAATAAAAATATCGGGAAAGCAATGAAAGGCAATAACATACGCGGCAGAAATACGACCTAACACTGACAAAAAGATTGCTAGAAACAGCAGAGACGAAAACCCTTGAAAAAATCGATGATAAGACACTATACGACATAGCTACAAGTACAGCAATACCCTACTTACTGTCTAACGGCTTAGCGTAGAAGAATTGGTAGCGTACATGTTTTTCCTGGTATTGGGAAATATGCACCAAAATCTAGGAAATCAGAAAAATTATCAAAGGCATAAATATGTAGAAATCAAGGTGAAACCGCTAAATCCATGGATAGTTCTATTTAGTCATTATTTCTCATTAACGAATATAGAAGTTTAAATAAAATAGAAGCAGAACAATGGACCGCCTATATAGAAGAACTATATAAGGAAGATACTATAATACCTGAAGAAGAGGAAGAAACAGGAAATGAAGACGAATCCAACATACACACAGAACTAGAAATCACAAAAGAAGAAATAAGGAATAACATACGTAAATTAAAAAACAGAAAAGCACCAGGACCCGATGGGATACCAAATGAACTCCTGAAATACGGAGGAGAAACCTTAATCGAAAACATAGAGATCCTCTTTCAACAAATAATATGTAGCCAGTGTGTACCAGACCAGTGGAGGACGAGTATAACAATACCTATACACAAGAGAGGAAACAGCAAAGACCCTAGCAACTACCGTACCATCACCTTGCTGAGCACAACTCCTAAACTCTTAACAAAAATACTTGCCAATAAAATAAATGAAGAATACACAATTAGTGAGGACCAACAAGGTTTTCGGAAAAATAGGTCCACAATAGACCCCATATTCATAGCCAGACAAATTGCTGAGAAAGCACTGGAATATAATACACCTGCATTTATGTGCTTTATGGATGTGACTAAGGCCTTCGATTGTGTAAGATTGGAAGATGTGCTAAGATTGCTAAAGGAGAAAAATGAGCCCAACAAGATGATAAGGATAATTAAAGACATTAATACAAAGAACAAAACCAGAATAAAAGTCGAGAATGAACTAACATCGGAAGTAGAAATCAACTCGGGAATCAGACAAGGCGATAGCTTGAGCCTATTGCTTTTTAATTTAGTCATGGACAAAATCATAGAAAACATTAAAGATACTGGAAAAGGATATAAGATGGCGGAAAAACAAATGAAAATCCTCTGTTATGCTGACGACGCAATCTTAATCTCCAATAACGAGGATAACCTACAGCGAATGGTACAAACTTTCAATACAGTGGCGAAGAACTACAACATGAAAATATCAACAGCCAAGACAAAATCCCTGGTAGTGTCAAGGGAACCCATAAGATGCAAATTAGTAATTAACAACGAACTAATTGAACAAGTATCGAGATTCCAATATCTGGGAATCGAAATATGTAGTTATGGAGATGTTAAAGAGAGCGTCCGAAAGCAAGCAAATAAAGCCAATTCCGTGTCAGGATATCTGAGGGATGTCATCTCGAGAGACAAAGATATGAGGCTGGAAGGGAAAGTACGCATATACAAATCATGTGTAAGACCGATCATGACGTACGCGATAGAAACAAGATGTGACACTGCAGAAACCAAGAGGATACTGAGAACATCAGAAATGAGAACGTTGAGGTCAATAACTGGGAAAACACTGAGAGACAGAATACCGAACGACAGAATAAGAGATCTCTGTAACATACAAGATATAGTACGGTGGGGAAGACAGAGACGACGAGAGTGGAATCAGCATGTGACGAGAATGGACAGCGAGAGAATAGCCCGTATAGCCAGGGATTCGAAGCCAACAGGCAAGAGACCGATAGGAAGGCTCTTTAAAAGGTGGCGAGATAGCTGGCAGTCAACATCACAGCTACGAATACAAGCTCAAAATCGGTAAGGAACAGGCCAAGAGGCCTATTATAAGAAGAAGAAGAAGAAGAAGAAGAAGAAGAAGAAGAAGAAGAAGAAGAGTCATTATTTCAAATACATTATGAAGATTATTGAATCTTAATGAACATGGAAATCAGAAATCAAGATTTAGCAAGGCAAGTATAGCATGATTGGACCATGAGTTCGGGCTGCTAGCGAGTTCACAAATGGCGAATAGTGAATAGCTTTCAAATGTGAAGATTACCTGCGAATATTTTAAATAAGTATTCTGGAAACAAGCGACGCGATACTAACGGTGTAGTTAGTATGGCTTTTTTCGGAAGCCATTTGTTGTTATATCCGGTCGTACTGCATCCAATTGACTTATTTTAAATTTTCCGTTGGTGTAACCCTCTGGCTCAGGTTTTAATGTTAACCGCTACTTACGTAGCCGGAACTAACGGGTGTAAGTACACTTCGAAGCACGGTGAGCAAATTTTCTGGTGTCTGCCAAGATCGAGTGGTTATAGCTTAGGAAAGCATACGGTAACAATAAAACGAGCGATTCGTATTTATATACGACTTTATTAATTGATTTATACAAGTTTACTTTACAAACTCTAGCTTAAACTAAAACTCTATTTACAAAATTTATCTGATATATGTAGGTACGTTATTCTGGAACAACCCATGCTCATCTCTAGCTATCAGCTCGTCACGCCCACTTGAGGTACATTCTCGAACACTCTTTGCCCCTCCAGCACCGCCTCGATCATTCGATACCGACATTTTAACACGCCTCGACTTGTGAACCGTTATACGGAGGTCCTCCAAGAGTTCTCTTTCGTTACACTGCTCCCCTCTTAAGATCTGAGCGTCCCGATCAGCAACTCTATATGAAGGCCCAGGATGGCGGAATATACAGGACTCTCCAGCTCTGCATACACCCTTCAAGAAGAAACGGAAAGAAACAGGAAGAAAAGTGAAACTTGGCTGTGCGTCATCTTCCATCTCCTGTTGGAGGACTCAGGCTTCTTCTCTTATATTTGAGCCAGCATATGGTGCAAGACGATTTATGTGAATAACTTTTGGTTTACCGTTTGGCAACTTCTTAATTCTGTGTATTACGTCATTTATTTTCTTCTTAACTTCATACGGCCTTTCCCATTGTCTTTGTAGGGTGTCTTCCCATTGTCTAATAGTCTACTGTCTTTGAAGGGTACGACATCTTCGGGTTCATGCAACACACAGTAATTCGTATGCCAGTTTCTCTGAAGACCACTTCAAGTATGCTTCTCACAATCTTCCAATCCAGATTTTCTACTCCATGGCCTATTTTTGGTGATGTTATTATTTTCCAAGCCAAATTTGTGATGTCATAATTACACACGATTTTCTTCAAATTAGTTAGAGCACGCCATATGTTCTCGTAGCTTGGCCTGTCTGTATAAGACTTCCTGGTCAATATATAAAGCAAATATCGAGAACCATCTTCTAATCGCAGTACTCTTCCAACTTTAGGCTGCTGCTCGTCCAGGAGGCCGAAATTCCTATTTAATACGGACGAGATTCCTTTAGTCATCTCGACGTCTTGGGTAACACAGTGGGCTAAAGAGACGTTTTCTGGAACACTAAACAGATCTTGCTGAACTTTTGTGGTCACGCCGAATCTCGCACTCCTTCTCTCTGCGTAAGTTGACATAAATTCCTTAAAACTTGGCTGTGCGTCATCTTCCATCTCCTGTTGGAGGACTCAGGCTTCTTCTCTTATATTTGAGCCAGCATATGGTGCAAGACGATTTATGTGAATAACTTTTGGTTTACCGTTTGGCAACTTCTTAATTCTGTGTATTACGTCATTTATTTTCTTCTTAACTTCATACGGCCCTTCCCATTGTCTTTGTAGTTTAGGACGTAAGTCTCGACATATGTATTAATTAGCTCACCAGTCGCTGTTCTAAGCTTTACTGTTGCAGGTGATAATTTAAGATGCCTCGTACTACTTCTGGACGTGAGGTAGTTCTTGTTGCACCTGTATCCACCAAAAACGATCTACATATATTATTGATACGACCTTCGATGTATATGTAAGTTGTAAATTCCACCGGAGGACGTAAGGTTGACAATTACTATGGGGGCTCTAGTTCTCGAGGTCGGCAGTTGCACCTTGGTGTCGGCCCGCTCTAGTTTTCCGACTGCTGTACGATCTTCTTACAATTACGACCAATGTGGCCTACTTCGCCGTAATTCCAACATCTAGGCTCGCGTCTCTTTGGCATCTCGTAACGAACTACTCTCCGTATCATTTCCTGTAGACGTTCATCGTTGTGTTCGTCACTTTCTTCAATGGTTCTTACTCTATGGCTTCGTGAAGTTTGACTAGCCGTTTCGTGTTCTAATGCAATAGCAAGTGCTTCATCTAAAACTTTTGGTCTTGCTAGTCGTAGAGCTTTCTGTAGTTCACTATCTTTCAACCCATGACGAAGGTACCTACCGCAATGTCTTCTAAAACGCTGTCTAGCACCTCCGGATAAGCCAACCGCACCACACGAGCCACATCTGCTTCAAATTCTTGCAGATTCTCACTTGCTTGTTGACTTCCACTTCGCAAGTGCTTTGTATACTTGTTGTAGATGGGCACCTCCATAGCGTTTTTCTAGACGAGTGAACAAGGTCTGGTAACATTTTTCTTGACCCTCAGAAATTGACCTTAATATATCTGCAGCATCACCTCGTAGAGCAGTAGTCAAGGAAACAGCCTTTTCTTGTTCGGTCCAATTATTGGCGGCCGCAATAGCTTCAAATTCTCTAAGGTATATGGACCAAGAAGACTTTCCATCAAATGGTGGTAATTTAAATCTCATATCATGCGACGTTTCATCTCTCGGTGTTTCATCTTTCACTACAAGATCTAAAACTACTGCATTAACTGATGGTAGAACTTTCGTATTGGTTACCATAGTCTCTAATTGTGTGATCTTCTCTTCTGGCATTTCTTTATTGTCGTTTACACTTTTCTGTATCTTATCGAATGTTCTAGAAACTGCTTCGAATTTCTCGGTGTTCTGTCTACAAACGTCTTTAATTACTTGAGAAACACTTTCTTTCTCGTCGCTTTTTCTAGAAGTTTCATCGATCTTTTGAGAAACACTTTCGAATTTTTGGTCGAATTTCTCATTATTTATCTTAGACGTTTCATCGATCTTTTGAGAAACACTTTCGAATTTCGATAGGATTGCTTGTTCAGCTGACTGAAGTGGAACGTCTTTGGGTCATCTCCGTTCTTCCTTAGGACACCCTCGAGTCGTGTTTGTAGGGTTTTCTTGGCCCCACTGCTGCCTTCATCCCGTTCCTCTAACTGTTCCGCAACTGTTTTACGGAAAGGTCTTCTAGCAACATCTTTGGTCGGCACACACGTACTTTTCACAATCTCTTTTAAAAGTCTTTCCGAATACCGGACAATTAACGGACTTTAATTATTGCCGACGAATAAAATTCAAAAGTCTTTTAAGTTTTTTTTTTAATTCACTTTTATTTATATCGCACTAAGTTTACCGCGTTAAGTTTACCGAACACCGAACACCGGACACCACTGTAACAATAAAACGAGCGATTAGTAATTATATACGACTTTATTAATTGATTTATACAAGTTTACCTTACAAACTCTAGCTTAAACTAAAACTCTATTTACAAAATTCATCGGTTATATAGGTACGGTATTTTGGAACAATCCACGCTTATCTCTAGCTATCAGCTCGTCACGCCCACTTAAGAAACATTCTCGAACACTCTTTACCCCTCCAGCACCGCCTCGATCATTCGATTCCGACATTATAACACGTCTCGAGTTGTGAACCGTTATACGGGGGTTCGTCAAGTTCTTTCGTTACAATACTTTGGAATTCCGATGCTCACGCAATATTGACCGGAATTATGAATTAGGACAGAGAACTGTTTCTAATCAAAGGGACTTTCTCTTGGCCAGAAAAACACAGCGATGAGCAATATGAATAATTTTAGTAAAAGGGCAGATAATTAATTGGTAATTCATTGGATCAAGAACTATAGGTTCTTGGAAGATTAGGGTTTGCGAGTAGACAATGCAAGCAAGCATTTGAAGGGGGGAGATAAATAGAAAGCCACAAACATAATGTTTATACATGTATGTTTTCGTATATTTGAAGGGGAGACAATATGTCTACCTAATGTTTCATTAAGTAGGAGGCAAGGGGATGAAAATCGTTCGATCTTTAGCGTTTTCTGGTGGCCTGATACAAAGTGTCGACTTTTCTGCTGGTAAGCCTGAAAAGAGCGAAGCATCTGGATGAGGAAATACTGCTGGAAAACGGACGAGCTTACATTAATTTATAGTTCACCGAGGAATACTCGCTTGTAGTGGTGGGGAGACTTAATTCTAGGAATCGAAGGGTAGTTAAAAAACGTTCAGTTTTACGTTTAAAAACTAAAAAATAAGTAGTTAACAAACGTTTAGCTTTTTGATATACAGGGCTGAAACGTGAAGAATGAAATAAGTGTACCTGTGAAAGTAAACTTACGGAAAAGTAAGAATGTTGAATTGAAATAACCAAAGTGTTATCTTGATTAACTGTAAAAGAACCATGTTCCATGCAATGAATTTTGTCGTCTCCTTTCTCAAAATCCTTAGTGCCCTTCAGAGCGTTGAATGTAAAATTCCGCCTCTTATCAATTTCTTGCATGCACTTCTATTGGTGGCCAGGTTCTTCATATCTCTTATATTCATGCCTCTCATTTCATCTATATCATGGATTTTGTTCATTCATGTCTTCCTCGGCTTTTTCTTTTTTCTCTTGTTTCCCATTTTGGCTTCATGTAGGTACCTTCTTTGTTAGTCTCTTTTGTTCCATTCGATCTATGTGGCCACACCAGTTTAATTGTTTGTTTTCGATCTTCCTAATTATCAGTTCTTACTCCAGCTTTCTCCTTATATCGTCATTTTTAAATATTTTAAACTTCTTAACTTCAGCTTTTCTTCTTATATAATTCATTTCGGTCGCGTTTATCATTGATTCATGTTTCTTTTGCACAATCCATGTTTCCGCCCAATATGTCATCATCGGATTAAGTATACTATTATACATATAATCTGAGTGTAGTTTTATTTTCTGTTTCTGATTTCCCAAAAATTTAATTATTTAATGAGTAATACGCCTTCTTCAGTTTATTACTTTTATTGCCATGTCCGTTTTCCCATCATCTGTTATTATATTTCCCAAATATTCAAAAGCATGTAGATACTTGTTCTGTTACTTGTTCCTTATTATACATAGTGGTATTCCCTTCTCTTGTCTCATGTTCATTTATTATCATAAGTTTTGTTTTATTGAGATTATTTATTATTCTAAATTTATTATATATGTATTATATTTATTATTTTATATGTTTTATTTCCATTTTTAAATTCTGTATCTCTTTTTGCCAGATGTCTATTAGTTTTTGCATTTTCTTTCTCTATCAGCGATCTTAGACGTTCTTCTATAATTATCGTATGTACCTTGAAAGGAACCGATGACAAGCATATTGCTCTATAATTCTCACATTCGTTATGTTGTCCTTTTTTGTGTTTTGGTAGAACTATGTTTTTCGTCCAGTCTTCTGTGATTTTCTCTGTACTCCATGCTTCCTTGCACGTCTGTAATAGCCAGTCCTCTCCTTTCTCTCCCATCCACTTTAGCATTTCTGGATCGATTGGTCCTCCCCTGCCGCTTTTCCAATTTTAATATTCTTTATAGCCTCTTCCAATTCTTCGTTTCTTATGTTCTCTGGATCCTCATCCTCTTCCATTTCTGGTCTATTTCCTCCTACTTCATTTCTTTCTATTTCTTCTTGTTTGAATTTATCTTCGTAGTATTATTTCTAGAGGTACTTCTACTATTTCTGTAGTCTCTATTTTCAACAGATTGTTTATATTTTTGATTCTATAATGTTCTCTACCTTTTTTCGGTCTTAAACTCCTTATCTGATTTCAATTCTCTTCCTAGAGAAGTAGGAGGCACGTGCCTCCGACTTCTCTAGGAGTAAGTAAGCTATAATATAAAATTGTCATGTGCATTTTTTTATATTCATGTCCTCTGTACTATATGTTAAGTAAGAGTACTTTTCAGATGTGCATTTAATTAAAATAATTTTCAGATTTAATAAGTTTGCAACAAACACCGTGCAAGTTATTTAATTTTCGAAAGTGGGGGTGAAAATTAAAGGGCAAAAGAAGGGAGTGAAAATCGTTCTACCTTTGGCATTTTCTGGTGGCCTGATACAAAGCGTCGACTTTTCTGCTGGAAAGCTGGAAAAGAGCTGAGCGTCTGGATGAGGAAAGACGGCTGGAAAGCGGTCGAGCTTAAAGTAATATAGTTCACCGAGGGATGCTCGCTTATAGTGGTAGGGAGATTTAATTCTGAGGATCGAAGGGTAATTAACCGACGTTCAATTTTTTTCCGAAAACTAAAAAATGGGTGAAACTAAAAACTAAAAAGGGTGCGGCATTGGTACGAGGAAGTCGAGGAATAGATGAAAAAAAATTTTATTAAAGTAAAAGTTAAAGCATAGAGAGGACTATAATTTGAAAATATTGTCCCGTATTGACAGTGTGAAACAAACTTATCTTTTTTTTTTAATGGAACACCTTGTATATTTTTGCATTTTTTGATTTTATTCATTCACACATTCACGCTCAATAGAATTTTAGTGAATTGATATCCAAAAATGAATTTATGTTCAAATGTTGTTGAGCCTATAAGTGTCAAAAATTGTTAATACGAGTATAGCGAATTGGTGCAAAGGGTTGGTAGAAACTCGGACTGATTATTTTCTGAGCCTTCTGAATTTTTGTATTTTTGTATTTATATTGTAGCGTGATTAGTGTAATTACTTCTAATTACAATAAAACTAGCGGTTCGTAATTTATATACGACTTTATTTTTTATTTATACAAGTTTACTTTACAAACTTTAGCTTAAGACTAACTCTATTTACAAATATGTCCTATTTATATATGCGATACAGATATTCCAGAAATATCTATATATCTCCAGCTATGTCCATGTGACCGCTTGCACGTCATCGTCGCTGCATCGGCGTATCTCGAAACATCGATAGTGTTCTGTCTGTCCGGAGACGGGAGCTGGTATACGAGGGTAGGTCAATAATTATTTTGTTACACTGCTCCCCTCTTAAGATCTGAGCGTCCCGATCAGCAACTCTAGATGGCCCAGGATGGCGGAATCTACAGGATTCTCCAGCTCTGCATACACCCCTAGAAAAGAAGTAACAGTCTACTGTCTTTGAAGGGTATGACATCTTCGGGTTCATGCAACACACAGTAATCCGTACGCCAGTTTCTCTGAAGATCACTTCCAGCATGCTTCTCACAATCTTCCAATCCAGATTTTCTACTGCATGGCCAATTTTTGGTAAAGCCAAATCTTTGATGTCATAATTACAGACCATTTTCTTCAAATTAGTTAGAGCACGCCATATGTTCTCGTAGCTTGGCGTGTCCGTATAAGACTTCCTGGTCACTATATACAGCAAAGATCGAGGACCATCTTCCAATCGCAATACTCTTCCAATTTTAGGTTGTTGATTCCTTAACTCGTCCAGGCGGCCGAACTTTCTATTGAATACGGACGAGATTCCTTTAGTCATCTCGAGGTCTTGTGCAACACAGTGGGCTAGAGAGACGTTTTCTGGAACACCAAACAGATCTTGCTGAACTTCTGTGGTCACGCCGAATCTAGCACTCTTTCTTTCTGCGTAATTTGACATAAATTGATTAAAACTTGGCTGTGCGACATCTTTCATCTCCTGTTGGAGGACTCGTGCTTCTTCTGTTTCATTTGAGCCAGCATATGGTGCAAGACGATTTATGTGAATAACTTTTGGTTTACCGTTTGGCAACTTCTTAATTCTATATATTACGTCATTTATTTTCTTCTTAACTTCATACGGACCTTCCCATTGTCTTTGCAGTTTAGCACACAAGCCTCGACGACGTTGCGGATTATAAAGCCAGACAAGATCACCTACTTCGAAGCTTTCATTCTTGCATCGAGAATCATATTGATCTTTCATTCTGTCACTGGCTATCTGGATGTGTTGTCGGGCAAGTTCATGAATGTTGTTCATTCGTAATTTCAGGCGGTCAACGTAGTCTTCGCCTGCAACATGTTCCTCGGAAGGTCCGCAGCCAAACTCTAGGTCGCAGGGCAACCGAACTTCACGACCCAACATCAGGCAGGTTGGTGTTTGACCTGTAGTTTCATTTACGGCCGAGCGGTAGGCCATCAGGAATAAATGAATGTGTTGGTCCCAATCTCGCTGATGTTCAGATACAACTTTGGACAAGTGTTTACCCATCGTTCGGTTCATCCTCTCGACCATCCCATCTGATTGAGGATGCAGGGGTGTTGTTCTGGTCTTATTGGCACCAATCAATTTACAAACGTTTTGGAAAAGAGCTGACTCAAAGTTTCGCCCTTGGTCGGAGTGGATCTCCAAGGGAACACCAAATCGGCTAAAGAATTCTTTAACAAGTACCTCTGCAACGGTAGCAGCTTCTTGATTTGGTAATGCATAGGCCTCAGTCCATTTTGTAAAATAATCCATGGCTACCAGGATGTATTTATTTCCAGCATCGGTTTCTGGAAATGGACCTGCAATGTCGATAGCTACTCTTTCCATAGGACTTCCAACATTGTACTGTCTCATGGGTGCTCTCTTTTTACCAACCGGACCATTACCGGATGCACACGGTTCACATTTTCGGCACCATCTCCTTACATCATCTTTACAGTTCACCCAATAGAACCGTTCTCGAACCTTTTGCAGAGTCTTCGTAATACCAAAGTGTCCACCTGATGTACCGTCATGCAACTGACGCAATACTTCTGACACTTTACTTTTAGGTACAATTAACTGAAGCTTAGATTCTGTACCATCATCGTTCTCAAAGGTTCTGTACAGAAGATCATCTTTTAGTACCAGGCAATTCCATTGGCTCCAGTAGGCCTTGACTTCTGGGCTACATGCACTAATGTTCTGCCAACTAGGTCTCTCACCTTGCCGCATCCAATCCAATACTCTTTTTATACATGGATCATCTTCTTGGGCGTCTTGTAACTGTTGGGGCTGCCATTGCTCATTAATTACGGTGGTTCGTCTCACGGGGCAAAATCGTTCCTCTAATTTGGCACAGTGATTACAATTCGCACTGCATGGTCGTCTCGAAAGGGCATCAGCATTTGAGTGAACTCTTCCGGCCCTGTGTTCTATCTCGTAATCATATTCTTGTAATCGTTCTAACCATCTTGCCATCTGGCCCTCTGGATTACGGAATTGTATGAGCCATTTTAGAGCAGCGTGATCGGTGCGAAGAAGGAACTTTCTGCCATACAAGTATTTATGGAAATGTTCGCAAGCCTTCACTACACCCAGCAGTTCTCTTCTGGTAACGCAATAGTTTCTTTCCGGTTTCGACAGGACTTTGCTGAAATAAGCGATGACTTTTTCCTGTCCGTCCTGGATTTGGGAGAGAACAGCTCCTATAGCACTGTTGCTAGCATCGGTATCCAAAACAAATTTTCCTGCCTGTCCCGGGTAGCTTAATATCGGTGCACTGATCAGAGCCATTTGTAGTTGTTCGAAAGCTTTTTGGCACTCTTCACTCCATGTATATTCTTTGCCCTCCTCCGTCAACTTTGTTAGGGGCTTGGAGATATTGGCAAATCCTTTGACAAATCGTCGGTAATATGTACATAGGCCAAGGAAACTTCTAATTTCATGTTTATCTTTTGGTACTGGCCAATCTTTAATTGCTTCAATCTTTTCGGGATCAGCTGTTACACCATTACTCGATACAATATGTCCCAAATACTTAACTTCTCGTCGAAACATGTGACATTTCTTCGGACTTAACTTCAAGTTCGCTGCCCTCAATCGTTGAAAGACTTCTATTAGATTCTTGGCATGTTCATCAAAGGACCTTCCAACCACAATTACATCATCCAAGTAAACCAGGCATGTTTTCCATGTTAGACCTCTTAAAACTGCCTCCATTAATCTTTCAAATGTGGCAGGGGCATTACATAAACCAAACGGCATAGCCGTAAACTGCCAAAGCCCTGATCCTATCGAAAATGCGGTTTTCTCCCGATCGGCTGGCTCCATGTCTACTTGCCAATATCCACTTTTTAAATCGAGTGTGGAAAACCAACGAGAACCGGAGAGAGTATCCAATGTATCGTCTATTCTGGGCAAAGGATAACTATCTTTTTTTGTTACCGCATTGAGCTGGCGGTAGTCGATACAAAAACGCGTTGAACCATCTTTCTTCTTTACCAGAACTACTGGTGATGTCCATGGACTGTTCGATGGTTCAATTACCCCTTGTTTGTCCATATCCTTGATAATCTCTTCGGCTTCATCTCTTTTCGCAAATGGAAGTCGTCTAGGCCGTTGTCTGATTGGCTGAGCGTCTCCGGTATTTATTTTATGCGTTACTATGCTTGTTTTGCCCTTATCCTTCTTATCAATAGCAAAAACATCTTGATACTCTATCAGCATAGACCTTACTTTTTCCGTTCGTTCATAGTCAAGGTCTTGGCATCTTTCAATGATCATCTCGACAAGGTCTTTTGGATACTTTGACTTTGATGATTTCTCATTGGTATTCATAGAGCAAATTGAAGCCACGGGAACACACTGTCCGATCAAAGCTCCTCTACTTAACTTAATAGCAGTTTCCCTTAAATTCATAACTCTTACAGGGATGACATCTCGAACTTTTACCAAAGTTTTCGCCGTTAGGAACTCGACATTTTCTACATCTTCGACCATCCTTAAACTTCCCTCTCGGCAGTGTCCATCAAGCATGGTCATCAGAATTTTCTCACTATTACCGGGTATGGTTACGTCGCATGTAGTTAGTAAGCGGATGACATCTTCTTTGTCGTCGTGAAAGGGCAACTCTTCACCGTTGATCCTGAGAACTCCATTTTGAGCATCCAATATTGCCCCCACTTTTCGTAGTACGTCCATCCCCAATATGAACTCGTCGGAGATCTCGGCAATTAATACTTGATGTTCAACTGTGGTCTGGCCAATGGATACTGACATATTAGCCTCGCCATATGTATTAATTAGCTCACCAGTCGCTGTTCTAAGCTTTACTGTTGCAGGTGATAATTTATTATGGTCTCGTACTACATCTGGACGTGCGATAGTTCTCGTTGCACCTGTATCCACCAAAAATGATCTACATCTATTACTGATACGACCTTCGATGTATAAGTTGTGGATTCCACCGGAGGACGTAAGGTTGACAGTTACTATGGGGGCTCTAGTTCTCGAGGTCGGCAGTTGCCCCTTGGTGTCGACCCGCTCTAGTTTTCCGACGGATGTACGATCTTCTTACAATTACGACGAATGTGGCCTACGTCTCCACAATTCCAACATCTAGGCTCGCGTCTCTTTGGCATCTGATTACTTAATACTCTCCGTATCATTTCCTCCAGACGTTCATCGTTGTGCTCGTCACTTTCTTCAATGGTTCTTACTCTATGGCCTCGTGAAGTTTGACTAGCCGTTTCGTGTTCCAATGCAATAGCAAGTGCTTCATCTAAAACTTTCGGTCTTGCTAGTCGTAAAGCTTTCTGTAGTTCATTATCTTTCAGCCCATTGACGAAGGTATCTACTGCAATTTCTTCTAAAACGCTGTCTGGCACCTCTGGATAAGCCAACCGCACCACACGAGCCACATCTGCTTCAAATTCTTGCAGATTCTCACTTGCTCGTTGACTTCTACTTCGCAGTTGTGCTTTGTATACTTGTTGTAGATGGGCATCTCCATAGCGTTTTTCTAGACGAGTGAACAAGGTCTGGTAACATTTTTCTTGACCCTTAGGAATTGATCTTAATATATCTGCAGCATCACCTCGCAAAGCAGCAGTCAAGGAAACAGCCTTTTCTTGTTCGGTCCAATGGTTGGCGGTCGCAATAGCTTCGAATTGTCTAAGGTATATGGACCAAGAGGACTTCCCATCGAATGGTGGTAATTTAAATCTCATATGATGCGATGTTTCGTCTCTCGGTGTTTCATCCTTCACTACAAGATCTAAAGCTACTGCATTAACTGATGGTTGTACTTTTGTATCAGTTATCATGCTCTCTAGTTGTTTGATCTTCTCTTCTAGCATTTCTTTATTGTCGTCTACACTTTTCTGTATCTTATCGAATGTTCTGGAAACTTCTTCAAATTTCTCGTCGGTCTGTCTACAAACGTCTTTTATTACTTGAGAAACACTTTCAAATTTCTCATCGATCTTTTGAGAAACACTTTCAAATTTCTCGTTGTTCTGTCTAGAAGTTTCATCGATCTTTTGAGAAGTCTCGTCGATCGTTTCAGAAACAGTTTTTAATTTCGATAAGATTACTTGTTCTGCTGACTGGAAGTGGAACGTCTCTGGGTCATCTCCGTTCTTCGTGAGGACATCCTTGAGTCGTGCTTGTAGGACTATCTTGCACCCACTGCTGTCTAATTCGTACTCTTCTAATTGTTCACGGAGCTGTTTTATGGTCAGTTCTTGTAGCAACATCTTTGGTCGGCACACACGTACTTTTCAAAATGTCTAAGTCTTTCCGAATACCGAACAATCAACGCACTTCAATTATTAACGACGAATAAAGTTCAAAAGTCTTTTAAAAGTCTTTCCGAATACCGAACAATTAACGCACTCCGATTATTCTCGACGAATAAAGTTCAAAAGTCTTTTTTTTTACTTTTCATTTATTTACACTCCACACCGTTAACACCACTGTAGCGTGATTAGTGTAATTACTTCTAATTACAATAAAACTAGCGGTTCGTAATTTATATACGACTTTATTTTTTATTTATACAAGTTTACTTTACAAACTTTAGCTTAAGACTAACTCTATTTACAAATATGTCCTATTTATATATGCGATACAGATATTCCAGAAATATCTATATATCTCCAGCTATGTCCATGTGACCGCTTGCACGTCATCGTCGCTGCATCGGCGTATCTCGAAACATCGATAGTGTTCTGTCTGTCCGGAGACGGGAGCTGGTATACGAGGGTAGGTCAATAATTATTTTGTTACAATATTCTCTATATCTAATTGCTTTAGTTTGTGAGTTATTCGTGATTTTTGGACTCCAAATTTGCTTAGAATCATTTTCTAAGGAGGAACTGGTTAATATAGTTTTTGTGCTAGGAGAGTATAACAAAAATGTATTAGGTACTAGCAATATTTATCATTAGCAATTCTCTGGTAGAAGACAGCCAAGACGAGAAACTTTTGAAGAGAAGTATTCTAAAACAAAGTATTCGGTAAAAGCGTCCGAATAACTCAAACTAACGAATCACTTTGTTACTTGTTAAGAAACAATAGGTCCACTACTTATTTATATCTACCGAAGCGAATGTCCAATATGAAATCTAATTAGCGAATCACTTAATAATTTTTAATTTTAGTTAAACATCTTATACCAGTGAAAATGGTCCGATTAAACTACCTAAACGCACTTTTCACGTAAACACCGGACGAAAGAGGGTCCAAAACTAAATAATTTAATACATAATTACTATTGCTGAAGCACACTTTTTCTAAGCCGATTTTTCGTTAAAACTACCGAAACACAGTAAAACCCTTTTTAATCCGTAATTTTCAAATAAAATCCACTAGGTGGGCGCCAGGTATAACATACACGATACATTGGGTGACAAATATAACATACAATGTTACTAATAATTAATCTCAGAGGGTCTAGCGTTTTTTACAATGAAAATTACGATATTGAATGGAACTTATATTGGAGATGTGTCTCTCATACAAAAGTCGATCGTTAACTAACTTAAGCAAAGCAAAATCTAATATAAGACTGCTTGTGCCTTCTATTCACATCTGCAAATCTTAAAATATATAAACAAAACGGTCTGACCACACATACTAAATAAGTCACTTTACAATGTACAGTTGTGTTGTAGAGGACTTTTGAAAAGCCATGTGTGAGTAGTTGACAATCTTAATATCAACGATCAACTTTTTTTAATTTTATGAAAAAAAGTTATTCCTTATAAAAAGTTCTGTTGATCTAAAACCTGGAAGGCAATTACCAAATATTAAATTTTTTTAGTCATATACGCGGTTTGTCAAAAAATATGAATTGTATGTTCATATTTTTGATACATCTCTATATGGATGAAAAATTTTAAGATTTGATATTGATTTGGTATTTTAGGTGTTTCTTTAGGTTTTGCAATAAATCGAAATAAAACAAAATACCTAATATGCTCAAGAAAAAATACAGTTAATGTTAATGACAAGGTTAAATATTGGCGAATATGAGTTTGAAAAGGTAGAACACTTTAAATATCTTGGGGTTTCAGTTAATGAAAGTAATGATAGAAGCGTAGAAACAGAACCTTCTGGAAATACAACAACTTCCTCAAAGATAAGAAGCTTACTCAGATTACTCAACTGAAAATTTACAGAGCAGCAATTAGATCAGTAATCAGTAATCACATATTATGGTGCTGAAGTAATGTGCTTGACACAGAAAGATAAAGAACGATTGAGGATCCTAGAGAGAAAAATGATTCGAAGAATAGCAGGGCCAGTAAACAGGTAATAATGAATTTAGAAAACTGATGAACTACGAAGTAAGAGACCTTTTGATAGAAGACGCGTCAGATTTATCAAGGCACAGAGACCCAGATGGATGGAACATATTGAAAGGAGAAATCCAGAAGCAGTTATATTAAGAAAATCACCAAATGGTGACTAGTATCAGGCAGACCACGAGGCAGACCGAAAACGAGATGGGAGAAGCAGAACTTAAGAAGATGGGAGTTAGAGTTAGAGAATGGAAAACCATAAGCAAAAACAGGAACGAATGGAGAAATATTGTAGAAGACGCTAAGTCACACAACCAATCACTGGCGAAGCGTCCATGTAACCACTGTTACCATTGGTAACAGTTAAAAATCTTGCAAATAAATATTTTATGACAATGAATAATCCTTATTACCAATATTTTTACCAATAGAAATATATTATTATATTATCTGGTAATAGTACCTAACTCAGTAAATACCAACTACTCGTAGACACGAAAATATTGGCGAGTTTATGAGACTCAGTGCACTTTATTATAATCTGTTATCAGACTCATTTCTGGTTACAATGGTTATATACCCACGCTGGCGCTCGGGACCGGCTAGTGACTGAAAATTTTGAAGAAGCGACGGCATAGGCGCGCTGTGTATCAGTAGCGCTGTTACCATATTTAAAATTGGTGGCAGTACCTATAAAAAGTGTGCGTGCAGTTAACCATGGATGAGTGTCGCTTCTTAATCGATCAACTACTTGAAAAGTAATTCTCCTTGTATAATTTTGAGGAAAAAAATGAGATTAAAAATTAAAGACCTATTTTAAACAATTTAAAAAAGGAATCAACAAAAGTAGTTCGATATTTTAAATTTAGTTGGTACAGTGAAAATCCTTGGCTATATTATGGTTGCAAGAAAAATATACTGTATTGTTGGCCATGTCTTCTGGTTTCTACAGAAAAATGGGTGGACCAGGTTCACGATTTAAATAGTGTTAGATTTTTAAAAGGGACACATGAAATTTCTCCGTTACCTACATGTAAGATGTATACCCAATTTGATTCAGTTTGGCAAAACAAAAATCAAAAGTTCTCTTAACAAAGATTTTAAAGCAAATATTGCTAAGCATAATGAGTTTGTTAAAAAAATAGATAGGTATATCCTTAGCACACTTATAATAGATAAAGTATGTTTTTGGACCAAACAAGAACTAGCGTTTCATTTTGAGTGCGACGACTCTGACAATCCAGGCAATTACAGGGAATTGTTAACATTAATTGCCAAAAAAGATCAAACATTTTGTCAACATCTAGAATCATCTGTTTTTTCGAGCGTTTCAAGTGATACACAAAATGATATTATTGAAGCTACACTCACCGGCACAAAATTCAGCCACCCAAATTTTTTGACAATTTATAACTTTATTATTTGTGCTCCGATTTTCAAGATTCTTACACCAGTTTGTAGGTACATGTATTCATATTGTTTGGTATTATTCCGGTAACAAAAAATTTTGCTTGCATGTCATTGTACAGGGGTGAAAGGAAGCGTTGTATTTTCTCCTAATTTTAAAAAATTCTGTGGAAAAATGGATTAGCTGATTTTGTTTCATAGTCCTGTCATATTTTCCCGGAGGCATCACCAACATTTTGTTTTTTGAATTATCCGAATATCTTTTGAATTATTCGAAAACACTGACTGACTCATACAATTGAGGTTGGGTTGATAAGATTAGAATCGCCCGCATGCAGCCCAGATCTCACTCATATTGAGCATTTATGGGATGAATAAAAAAAGCTATTTGCCGTCATCCTAGGCCTCCAGAAAATTTGGTACAGTTATGGCCCTGGTAGAGGAATATCGGGCTATTCCCCAGGCAAGGAAGACACATATTTATTAGATGCTAAACAGATTGCGAGCAGTTGTTGCTGCAAGAGGTGGACATAACCGCTATTTAATTGTTTTGTTTTGTTGTTAAATTTGTTTTGTTTTTTGTTAATTTTAGTGGGTTTGATATTTTTAATTAAATAAACCTTCAAAGCAATGTTTTTAATTACAGCTCTTACAAGAAAAGAGATATTCAGATAATTCAAAAAACAAGACCTTAGTGAAACCTCCATGATAATACAAAAGGAGTATGAAACAAAATCAGCCCTCCAATTTTTTCACAGAATTTTTTAAAGTTGGGAGAAAAAACAATGCTTACATTCACCCCCGTATAATGCCATCTAAGCAAAAAAAAATTATTACTGGAATAATAGCAATTGACGTCAATACATGTACCTACAAACTCGTGCAAGAATCTTTAAAATCGAAGTACAAATAATAAAGTTATAGATTGTCAAACTTAATCAAAAATTTTGGGTGGCGGAATTTTGTGCCGGTGAGTGTATATTGTATATATACATTTAGCCATATCTTCATTTTTTTAAATAAGATTTTTTGCATCTGGTTTTGGTAACACTTCAAAAAAAGTTACGCGTTGCCACTGCAACCAATTGTAAAACCAAAATGTTAATGATTGATTCCTTGCGAGTCAGTTGCGAGCCCAAAGAGGGCGGCAACCACCTCGCTAGGAGTGTTAGTAGATGTCATGATCATGATGATGATTTTAGGTTTTAATTCATGCAAAACTTTTTATAAAGAATAACTTTTCTTTTATAAAACTAAAAATAAAAAAGCTTTTCATACGGTGCCGACTCAATTAGACACACTGTATATATTTATTTATTTAAAATAATAATATAGCGTCGGTAACTGTTACATGATATACCTAGTATAAAAAGTTTGTGATGAAAAATACGTAATTAAAAATACAAATCGGCATGTCCATGCGTTTTTTCAAACACGCCCCCCTTTATGTAAATGGCAATACAATGTATAGTGATTAATAATTCATAAATATAAAAAACTGCGCTTTTATTAAAATAGAAATGATGAAATATTTTTACATTATTACTTTATCGCTCTAATTTTACTCTTTTTATAATTTAAAATTTAAAATAAAATCCAAAAAATTTGCTAGACGATAAAATCCTCTACTTCTTGAAAGTTGAGATTTATAAGGAGATTATATCAGCCACAGACTGGTAGGAAAGAAGCAAAGAGTTCACGGTCACTGATCCGAACAGGAACTAGCCTTGGTACTATCATCTCGAACTTATAAATTATAGTCGACCATCAAATCTTTACAAACATAAATTTCTTGGAGTGTACAATACTGGTGGTGACCTACTATAGTTAACTGGATATGAGTACCCGCGGAATCAAGACTAACGCATAATATGGTCGACTAGGTTCCGATTTTGTTGCACAATTTACGAGTATTGTGTATGAGAGAGATAAGGTACTACACACAACATCCGATATTAGTAACATTGTAACTTTTTCGTTGTGTAACTTTCGTTCTTGAGTAAGAAGTGATGGTTTATTATAGAAAGGAGTCTACTTCGTGCTAATTATTACAGTTTCATTTTTAATTATTGCTAGTTTCAGACAGTTTTTGTATCATATGTGGTAAGTGCAATAATAATAAGTTTCTTGTGTGTGGTTTGACATCTCAGAGCATAATACCATCCCCTCAGCTAGTGCCTTCTAGTTTTGCTTGTAGGTACCTAATAGCAGTTTAATTTGAGAAGGTTATTCTTACTTTTTTTAAAATTATTTTTATGTATGAACATCTTAGCTAATTATTTTCATTTATATCCACATTTTATTCCTATACCATCTCCCCAAATTTTGCTATCTTTTTATTTATTTCTGTCTTTATTTTGTACCTTTCTCATGTTTTAATATCATTACATTTTTAATTTCTAGTTTTTAAATTTCTGTGCTTCTCATACGATTATTTGGTTCTAGATTTATTTAAATATCTCCCCAAATTCAGGATCTTATTTGGAAATCTTCTTAAATCTTATAATTAGGCCAGTAAGAGAACGTGAAATCCAGCGATATCGTGTAATTTTCAGTGTCACCAACGAATTTCATGAAAATTTGAATTTGTTGATGGACAACGTTGAATTTGTTGATGTTGAAAACAAACGTTTTCAGTGTTTTATTGTTAGATTTGAATTTGTGTTCAACCTACCCTCCACTCCACTCTTCACTTCATTTCGTGAGTCCAGTGTTGCTTTTACTTGGGCGGTGGAAGATACCCCTTCTCGTAGGTGAAAAAATATATTATATTCAAAATAAATCCGGAAATGAATAAATTAACTAATTCTAAGCAACTTTTATTCTATATATAAGTAAAGTTTTTTACAAATTCAATACTTTTTGAGTTATATGTGAGTAAATATGTTCATTTTTCAACAAAAAATCCGCGTTTTCAGACGGTTTTTCGTAAATATGTAACTCAAATAGTTTTTTCGAAAGATTTAGTTTTAGATTTTATCGAAAAATAGTTATTTATGTACCAAGTCAGTAACTCTTTATCGAACGAGTCTGATATTATGAGCAGAGCGAGCCTAACGAGCGAGGCGAATAACAGACGAGTTTGATAAAGAGTCTTTACTGACGTGGTGCAAACAAAATTTTATCGCCAGCAATTTGATATTGGTTTTAATCAGTGCCGGATTAACCATTAGGCAAAGTAGGCAGTTGCCTAGGGGCCTCGGCGCCAAAGGGGGAATCGCAGGGCCCAAAACGAAAAAGAAATAATTAAAATTAAATAAAAACTATAAATCATATTATGTTTAAAAATTCAAATATCGCGCAATACCATAAAAGTGATGGTGAACCTATAAAACTACATTACAATGCATGCTTTTGTTCACATAGGAAGTCTATCTTGTGAGAATAAATCGCTAATGGTATGTTATTAAATCGCTACCCTTTTGTAGAAGGAACAATAAGTACTACAGATGGAAATAAGAAAATAAAATTAGAAAGTGGAGCAGAAAAACGCAAGATAAATCAGGAGAAATAAAAAGATCCTTACGCAAGATCCAAACTAGAACAAAAAACTTATTTAAACTCAGTTTCACACGGAAATCCATAGTAGACTAAGAGCCGCTATAGGTGAAATTTCTTAATCATTTTAGGCACGATGGGACCCTATAACTTAAATAGTAGAACCTAAAAGAAAACGTTTGAACACTGTGCCGTCACTTTTCAGTGGCACATGCGTCGACAGTGGCGCATCAAACTTTCCACTTCTGGACGGGATAAATAAATTAAAAGTTACCCTCCCTCATTATCAGAATTTAATTTTTTTCATTTTTTTAAGTTCTATGTGATTAGGACATACAGACTGTAATTTTAACCCACCACCCCCTTCTCCCTGCCCCCACCATCAAAAACTTTATTTTTCGATTTTATTTTTTTTGGTGGGATGCAATCAATTTTAAAATTTCAAAAAATTCACACGCATAGTTAAGGCTTTTATAAAACACGTCTATTTTTTATAGACTTGCAGGTTGAGTGTACATAACCTCAAAAATTTTTTAAAATTTGTTTTTTGGAAAAGAGTGTATAACTTTTTTTTGGGGACTGCTGCAGATCTAGTTTTTTCTTAGTCTTGTGTATTTTATCAAACACTATATTTCTAATTTTTTTCAGATTTTTATGTAACGCTGGTCACCTTCAAAAATCCAAAAAACTGTTTTTTGAGGGGGTTTTGGGGGGTTTGAACGTGTTTTTCTGATTTTTAAATATTCTAAAGGACTCAGTTACTTCAAGTTACATATAACCTATAAAAACGAAATTGATTTGATATATTATGAAGTCTATAAAATAGGGAAAATCCCCCAAAACCCCCCAAAAAACAGTTTTTCGGATTTTTGAAGGTGGGGGAGCCTTACGGAAAAATCTGAAAAAAATTAAAAATATGGTGTTGATAAAACACACAAGATTGAGAAAAAATTATACCTGCAGCTATTCCTCAAAAAAAGTTATACGCTTTTTTGAAAAAAAAAATTCCTTTTAATTTTTTGAGGTTATGTACACTATACCTATGGGTCTATAAAAAATAGACATGTTTTAGAAAAGCCTCAGCTATGCGTGTGAATTTTTTGAAATTTTAAAATTGATTGCATGCCACCAAAAAAAAATAAAATCGAAAAATGAAGTTTTTGATAGTGGGGGCAGGGGGAAGGGGGTGGTGGGTTAAAATTACGCTGAATCCTATTTGTTAATCACATAGAACTTAAAAAAATTTAATTCTGTTAGTAATGGAGGGTAACTTTTAATTTATTTATCCCGTTCATAAGTGGAAACTTTGATGCGCCACTGTCGACGCATGTGCCACTGAAAAGTGACGGCACAGTGTTCAAACGTTTTCTTTTAGGTTCTACTATTTAATTTATAGGGTCCCATCGTGCCTAAAATGATTAAGAAATTTCACCTATAGCGGCTCTTAGTCTATAGCTAGTGAAGATGCAACCAATGGAATGCACTGATGAAATAGAAATAACTGGGGGAAACATAGCTTTCGTAACTGAAGCAGATGAAAAAACATGTAACGACACTTCTATTCCAGTTCAAGAAGTTAAATAACCAGAAACCGAAAATAAGTTAGAAATTGAAGTTAAAGATAAAGCGTGTCCTAAATTCGGAAAACGACATCGGATTACGAAATACAATGACTGAAGAAGTACGGAAGTTTTGGATTGGGAAAGGTCTTGAGAATGTAAAACCTTTGATGGAAGTTTTTCAGCATAACAAAGAAATTTTGAAGGTATTACAGGATTTCTACACAATCTATGCTTTTTCGAAAGATAGGTATCAGTGGAACAAAAATTAAAAGAGATTGGGTAACGTATTCTCGTATTCACCCTCAAGTGAAATATCGTATTTTGGGTTTATTCAGTCCGTGTAGAACTTTTTTTCAGCCTCTGCCCACCGTTGGAAAATTATGACCAAATGCTTAAATTAAACTCCTCTAGCGATCTTATTCGCCACGAGCTAGTCCTTAAAAGAACAAGCAGCAAAAGATTGACTGCAAGGGGACTAGGGGGCATGCAACAAGACATTTGTCTAAAGGTTACAACGCTTTCAAATCTGCTCTTCATACCCTTGCTGAAGATACTAATCAGAAAGCTAAAACAGTTCATGAGGTTGTTTGTTGAAAGAAATGTCAATGTCAAAAAAAGAAACATTCATAATGGATGAGTTTTGGGCAACAATTTTAGAACGCATCAACGCTGTCAGTAAATCATTATAGAGGGAAGAGGTTGAACTGCAAACTGCAGTTCAACTTCTAAATTCACTTTTGGCGTTCTTAAAATCCCAAAGAAATAATTTTGCTTACTACGAGCAAAAGAACTGCGATCTACAATACTCTGAATATTCCGACGCGAGTAAACGAAAGCGAGCAAAAAAAACTACATTTTGATGATGCTAATTCCAATGAAGTTTTTATACAGGCTGGTCAAAAGTTAAAGGTTGAAACGTATCTACCAATGTTCAATATGCTAATGTGTTTTTCCAAAATTGAATGATACTCAAATAAAGGAGTGTGCTTCAAGACTGCATGAAAACTATCCTGATGATATTGAATCTGAACTTGAAGATGAACTAGAGCAGTTCAAATATTTTGTAGTCCAGCTTCAAGACTTGCAGGGAATAGCTATTTGTATAACAAGGGAGGAAAGTGTAACTTTTCCTCCCGAGAATGAAGTTTACTGCCCGACGCGTAGCGGAGGGCAGTAATCATTCAAGGGAGGAAAAGGCACTTTACTCCCATGTTATACATATGGTTTTTCCACCTTCCTCAAATAACAAGTAATTTTTTCATTTTTACTTAATTTATTTATGTAACTAACCAACAAAATTTATTAGAACTAAAACAACAAGTAGGTACAATGTAACTGTCAACTGTCAAATATAAGTCAAATTATTAATGTAAACATTGTTAAATCAAAATAACAATTTACTGTTTTTTACCATTCTGCAAAATAGAGGGTGTTTTATAAATAAACGTTAAAATGTATAGATACTTCGTAATAGAAAATAGATATTATACAGGGCGTCAATAAGTTATATTTCATGAATGAAATACTATGACGTCACTTTTACTTTTCCTCCCTAGGGAGGAAAAATATTTTCCTCCCTAGGGAGGAAAAGTACAACTTTGCTCCCTACAATCAGGTCCGGAAAAGTATACTTTCGGTAGAGGTAGGTGGAAAAACAATTTATTTCCACTTCACAGTCATTTTGGGTTATTTCGCAACATGCGATCGGACATTTTCAAAAATGAAAATTATTAAAAAAGGAGAAAGCCTAGGTTTTTTAAGGGGTCTCATAGCTTGGGTTGCCTAGGGGTCTAAAGATTCTTAATCCGGGACTGGTTTTAATACTTACTTACAGTTTAATAACTTTTTAAAATTTTACACGTACCTAATAAAAATTTCATGACAGTAATGACAGGTGATTTCTGCATGATGGCCGCTTTCGATTTTTAATCGATAGTTATCAATATTGAATAATTCTAAATCGGTAAAGTGTTGATTTATTTTATATGAATATAATTACAAAATACTACAGAATTTCACTTTTTCATATCAATTTAATTAACAATGTCGTAAATTTTGTACAATATTTTTAATAATTAAAGTAAATCAATTATAGGTTAACTCAAATAAATAATGGATTACTGTCATCGACCACTCACATTAAATTCCGATTAATCGCGACAGGTAAAGTAAAATTCTTCTTTCAGTACAATAAAGTGTTACTTTACTGCCGCAAATGAGAGCAAATGAGTACAATAATGAATGACTTTAGTGACGGTTGGCGATAAAATATTGCTATATTATACATGTTATTAGTAAAAGTGTAGCTTATAAAAAAAAGAAAAAAATGCTGTATTTATGAAGTTTGTAGACCCAGTAAAAGCAATACTGGTCTTTTACTTTTACTGGAATATAGTTAGATTTTAAGCTATGGAGTGCTTAAAAACCATTTTGTAGGGTTTATAAGGGCAATATGATCATTTAAATTATTATTTTTAAACCATATTTTTTTAAAAGGTTATATGTAGTTGAAAGGGCTTGAACGAGCCACTAATCACGAATGTGTAAACTTTTAATAGCCTTATTTTAACCATTTTTTTATTACAGAAAAAAAAACAAAATTTTCAGAAAAGCAAAACCTACATTTTCACTTTTGAAGATTTTTCCTGTCGCTAATACTTTTTGTATTATTTTAAATTACTTTGAAAAAACAACCTTTTCTCAAAGGTAAAGAAAAAATTGCTTTAAAACCAATTATTGTTTTCAAAACTAAGCACTTTATACAATAGGCGAGCGGCAGGCACCCCCAAAATGACCAGGTACTGACCACGGAGAGCTGAATGGCCAATTTTAGTCATACTGTATGTTTTTGATGGTGCTGAAAACGAAAATGAGGTTTACTTTACATTTTATGTGGGGGAACATTGTCAAAATCGCAATTTTAGCCTAAAAATAAAAAAAAAATTAAATCACGTTTTTTTGCGTTTACCTCGCTACAACTCTGTTCTATTTTAATATTTTTGTCTGAAATTTTTATAGTACATATTGTTATATTTCTATTTGATATGAAAATTAAATTTTGATAATTATAAACAAAATTCACTTTGATATAAAATATTTTTAATTTTCTCAACCTCGGGCATATAAATTTAGAACAACCTGTATACAACAAATTGTTATATTTAATTTTAAGAAGTGATTAGAATAAGCGTACGAAACTCGGAACAATGTGCTTAGATAAACAAAGTGAATGACGCGTACCATTATCGTTCTTCTCGGAAGGTCGATCATTAGCCTATGCTAAATAAAACTCAGTGAAATAGATGATAGTTCATTATCGTTTTTCGCGGAAGGTTTCGATCATTAGCCTATGCTAAATAAGACTCATTTGAAAGAGAGAATAGGTCATTAAAATTTGTAAATAGTTAGAAAGTATTTTAGAATGGGAATTAAATATTTTCTTTTGAAATCCATTAAGCATATTTAGAAAGATTAAAAATTGGTTTTGAGGAATATTACGAATGAGAGTTGGTGGTGGAAGATTGATTTGTGAATCTGGAAGGGATATTTAGAAAGTAGGGGAATGGATGAGAAAGTGAGATCGGAATGTTTTTTGAGCTGTCGAGAAGTGAAGTCGAGTAGTAGACGGTAGTGTACGGAGAGTGAGAAAGCCGGTATAGTTCCGTGAGTGTGGAGTATCTATCGTGGAACGAGAAGTAGGCCAGGTCGAGAGTAAAAGAACCTCCTTGAGCCCAGAGTGTCCCGGTAGCTGATAGCAGTTTCGAAAAGGGTAGAACACAGCATCACGACAAAAGCAGGAACGAGAGCTATTCGAGCTAGTTTTTCAAAGGAGAACATCACTGGAAGCCAGGACGAGGTTTGATCGCAGCCAAGGATAGCAGGAAAGGGTCTTGTGTGAGGACATTTTCAGTTCACCAGGAAAAGGTCAGTCTCATTTGTTTGGACATGAATGTATGGGTTTTTCGTATTAAATTCCACATAAAAAATTGAATAACATAATCAATAATATCAGAAAAGCTTCATCAAACTTAAATAGAGTTGTTCCTAATAACTCCTAATAGTTAAATGTTAATAAAAACTTTCAATTGAAAACCAAAAGGAAATAAGATTCCCATTTGTAAATGTTATGTTTAAGAATAATAAGAAATAGCAAATATTAAGCATTGATTGCCTTTTAAATAAAATAAAAAATATTTTGATTATAATTGTGACCCATATGTGTATTTTTTTTACTCTTTTCTTTTCTATCCCGATTAGGAACCATTAAGAAATATTTAGAAGCCACGGAAGTAAGTAATTAATTTATAATTCGCCCTGAGATTGAAAACATATTGATATGTGATCTGGTTAATTAATTGGATTAGTATTAATACATTGATTAAATTAAGTAACATATAAGAATATTATCTCATATCAATAATCAAGATCACATCAATATATAGATCTAACATTGCTGAAGACAACGTTACCTGTTTGAAGCTTTCAGTCTTATTCTTGTAAAGGTTATGAATTTTTTAAAGTAAAAGTTGCAGATTTGTGCATTGCAAAGTTTAATCGCAAAAGTTGAGAGACGAAATTTGAAACTTAGCTTTTTAATCACATTTATGTTAAAATATAGAGTACAAAGAAGTTTTCTAGAAGGTTTTAAATCAAAATGTTAGAAAAAAAAATAGTGTAACTTTTAATATCGCCATTAGAAATCCCCAAAATAACGCTTATTTTTTGAGATACTGAGCATGGGTGGTGAATGTCTAATTTTGGTCTTACATTATGTTTTTGACAGTGCTATAGAGATATAGAGATGTTCTATAATTCTCGTATAATGTTCTATAATTCTCGTGTGTTTAACTCATTCACATCCAGAGTCTTTTGTATGGTTTTTTGCGTTTAGGCCGAGCGGTATATTTCAGATGGGAAAAAATTTCATTATTTGGTTAAAGCTGCGCAAAGATAGATACCCACGGATAATTAAGTCTATGAAAAAAAATTTAAAATTTACGTCACCCATATTAAGAAATTAGAATGTAAAGGAGAGCCCCAACTGTGCATTTAGTGTTTCAACAAAAAACATCGCTTTAGTGTGGAGTGATATCTTACAAATTTAGGATTTTGATTATTTTTATAATTTTTCACGTTTTTTCATAATAAAAACTACCATTCATGTGTATATGGTTGTACTCTCTTATTTGTTATTTCTTAGTTGTTAAATTAGTACGCAAGAAACTGGCCATGTGCATTGTTTCTCCCAAGCCGGCTCGGTCACTTTACATGATCAAAACCATTAGATGTCGAGAATTTGGCTTGTGAGACACAAAAAACTGACTCGGTCATAATGACCGAGCTGACGTGGACATGAAAAAAATTTCTCGGTCATATTGACCTCGCTGATTTGTGTGAAGGCTACTTTCTCGGTCATATTGACCGAGCCAGCAGTGAATAAGTTAATATTATTTAGCTATACCTAAATCGCAGAAGATCATCTCAATCAAATCATTTTTGTGCTATTTCTTGTAGGAGAAGTTAGCTTCTCTAGTTCCTATGACTTTTCTGAATCCGAATTTATGATCTCCTGAAATGTTGTCTAGTTTGTGTAGATTCTATTTTATACAATATGTAAAATTATATTTTTTTAGGTATTAGACGATGAGTACCTACCATTTTTTCAGCACCTAAATGAGTAGGTCTACATAATTCTCTACAATTTATTTTAATCAGCTGCTACAGAAATATGTTTAAAACGGAGGTACATCAATGTTAAACCCAATATAATAATACAGGTAAGAATCAATGCATAACTTATTATGTATAAACTGTCTCTATTCCTAAATTTTTGGCAGCTTTGGTGTCTCTATAATCTACTTTTTATTTTCTGAAGGTTTCTTACATACTACTAAAGGGTGATTCATTTAGAGGTACTTTTTTTAAAAAAGAAAAAACAATGAAAAAAATTAATTTTATTTGAAAATCTTTTTTGTCGTAAAAAAGAACCATTTTTAACAATTACTTCTTAAAGATAATTTCTTTCAAATGTTGACCATGACTGCGGTTAAGACGGTCCATTCTGAAGGTCTAATTCTCGATGACGCGTTCGAGCTTTTCGATTAATATTTGAACAGTGACTCGAGTAATACTGACCTCCAATGCCTCAATCGTAGCCGGTTCATTCATGTAGACTTTGGACTTGAGGTAGCCCCAGAGGAAAACGACTAGACGTGTGATGTCACAGGATATAGGCGGCCAAGTCACTGATCCGAAGCGTGAAATAAATTGCTCACCGAACCGTTTTCTCAGTAAAGCCATGCTTTCACTTAATCTAACACCATATTTTTGGAACAAAATGTTACTTAAATTACGAAATTCAATTCCTGGTACCAAATAGTCCGTTATCATGGCGCGATAATGGTCTCCATTCACAGTAACATTCTGGCCGGTCCAAGACATGGACCGACGATGACACCCGCTCATAAACCACACCAAACAGCGGTTTTTTCTGAATGTATTAGTGATGTAACGAATATTCGTATTCGCATTCGCATTCGCGAATATTCGCACATTTTTGCATATTCGCATTCGCATCCGCATTCGCGAAGTTTGTGCGAATGTTTTGCGAATATGAATATCAGAAAAAAAAATCATTTGAAGATAATATTAGGTTAATAAAATCAAAATCTATTCACTTCTCAACTTTTTTTTATTAAGAAAAGGTAACTTAACCTCGAATAATCACATTATCAGCTTTCACTTTATTTTATTATTTGGTATTATGTGATAAAGATTAAGATTCAGATTGATTTACACTACACTAAATACCAATTAACTTTTCATTATACATTTAGGAAACATTACAAAAATAGAAACAAATTATTAAAAAACTGGACATTCGCATTCGCATCCGCATTCGCGAATGTCGGTAGCAGATATTCGCATTCGCATTCGTATTCGCGAATGTTCAAAAAATGACATTCGATCACTAGAATGTATTGGCAACTCTTGAACCTCTTTGGGTTGCTCATCAACCCAAATACGGGCATTTTGTTTATTCACGTCCTCATTAAGCCAAAAACGGGCCTCATCGGAAAACATTTTTTTGCTCTAAGCGCACGAAACACATTCCTCATTGAACGCCTATTTTCGTAATACAGCTAAATAATTTCTAGACGTTGTGCCGAGTCTTTCTAGGATTAAATGTCAAACAATACTGAATAAGAAAGCAACTTTAGGTGATACTATTCATGCACGATCTCCCAACAAATCCTCACCAAAAAAAGTACCTCTAAATGAATCACCTTGCTCTTTCGCAGCAACTCTGTAATTTTGATGTGTTTGTCCCTTTTATGTTTAAAATAGCAAATACCTTATTTTTCAATATTGATTTTTCTATACGGTAATGTCTAGACTTATACTGGGTGAGTTATAACTATTGTGCCCTATACTAGGGTTAGGCTATTTGCACCAAAATATATTACTTATTTAAATGTTACTGTGGCATATCAAAACTTTATTAAGGCATATTTGGTCTAATACTAATAGGCATATTTTGATCCAAATAATAGACCAGATTTGATTGATAGAATTGATTTCAAATAATCAAAATGTCAAAAAATTAAGGAAAAATTCGATTTTCTTCTTCGTTTTTTGATTATAACTTTAAAAGTATTCATTTACGAGAAAAGTTGTACTAGCAAAAAAGTTGCATAATTAAATTTCCTACAATATAGAATTAGTTAAGAATTTAAAAAATAGTCACCCTTGTTGCAAAATGGCAATAATTGCAAAAAAACCATACAAAAACAAGTATTCGTATTTTACGTTTTTCAACCATTTATGCTACACTTAGGACCTTCATATTTCATCCAGAAAAACTTTATGGTACAGTAAAACAATACTGTAAATTTCATTAAGATCGGTTTAATAGATTTTGCAAAATAAATTTGGCAATCCAGCTTTCGCAAGAAAAAGTCATTTTTTCAAAATGTTACAGGACATAAAATAAAGCAGATAGCAACTTGAAATTTTTTGCTTATAGAAGTGTACTTTATCTTTCATTTGCAATTTGCAAAACTAAAATCAATTAACTACCACGGCGTCAGGAAATTTTTAAATAAACGTTAATTATTGGTGCTACGCGCAGGACAGCGGATAGTTTGCTCTGATTGGGCATTCCAATGACCTTTGATAATGATTGATACATTTTAATTTTTATTACATTTCGATATAAATAAATAAATTTGTTTATTGCGAAATAAAAACACATACTCTATCCTTTGAAATAACACTTTTTTTAGCAAAAACTTTCTTTGTTCATATATTTTAACTTAGTGAATAAAAGTTTATTATTTTTAAACATATGCAATTGTTTAAACAATATTTTACAAACAATAATAAAATTAGTTTGATTTTTGTGGAATTAAAATATTAAAATACAACAAAATATAGAGTAAGAAAATAATATATTACATAAAGATTGGAAGAAATTTTGGTGGAAATCAACTTGTGTGAATCGAACACCGCTGTCCTGCGCGTAGCACCAAAAATTAATGTTTATTTAAAAAAATTCCTGACGCCGTGGTAAGTAATCGATTTTAATTTTGCAAATTGCAAATGAAAGGTACAGTACACTTCTATAAGCTAAAAAAATTCAACTTGCTATCTGCTTTATTTTCAGTCCTGCAACATTTTAAAAAAATGAATTTTTTTTGCGAAAGCTGGATTGCAAAATTTATTTTGTAAAATCTATTAAACCGATCTTAATGAAATTTACAATGTTGTTTTACTATGTCATAAAGTTTTTCTGGGTAAAATATGAAGGTCCTAAGTGTAGCATAAATGGTTGAAAAACGTAAAAGGCGAATACTTGTTTTTGTATGGTTTTTTTCGCAATTATTGCTATTTTGCAACAAGGGTGACTATTTTTTAAATTTTTAACTAATTCTATATTGTAGCAAATTTAACTACGTAACTTTTATGTTAGTACAACTTTTCTCAGAAATGAATAGTTTTAAAGTTATAATCAAAAAACCAATAAAAAAAGAAGTGAATTTTTCCTTCATATTGTGACATTTTGATTATTTAAACAATGTTCCGGACCATTTTGAGTGGGAGGATAACTCAAATATTATTATTTGAGTTATTTTCAAGCAATTTCTGCAAAAAAAATTAAGTCACCTCTCAACGTCCATCTCAAAATAGATGCGCCCTGGATTATAACCTAATTCTAGTTTATGTAGCAATGGTTGCAACTCACCCTGTATTCTTTTATTTAGTTTTTCAAATTTTGCTCTTCTTTTTTAAAGTAACCCAAGAATTGACTCACAGGGTTTCCGAAATTTTTCCTTCAAGAGTCAATTATTATTAGTACCTATTATGTAATATATCTTGTACTATTATAAATAAATAAATAAACCTTCTTCTGCTGATAACCATGTTCAATACTGCTTATAACTATTCAGTTCTGCTAATAATCAGGTTATATTCATTTATTTTTTATTTTATTTAAGATCACCATGTTTGCTGGTATAGGACGAAGACTAAAAAAAACTCTACCAATGATATTATTTGTAATCCTAACTGTGATTTTTTTGGCAAAAATATATTTTAATGGAAAAGAAAATGAAATTCATCCTAAACATATACTTAGGTAAGTAGAAAAGAAAGAAAACAATTCACAGAAAAGAAACAATTTCAATGGCAGCTAAATATACAGGGTGGAAATCACTTATGGAATAAAATTATTTCTGTCTTTGTTTTAAAAATTATTGGAAACTCGCTGTATATTTTTACAAGAATAAAAAACCGCTAAACGCTTTAAAAATGAGTGGCGCATACAATATTCCAGCTACAAAAGATCTGATATGAATATTACGTGGCGCAAAAATGTATTTTCATTTTGATGTAAAACAAAATTCTAGTTTTATTTTAAAAGATTTTTCCATAATATTTGCTAAATTTGAAGTAAACGCGCCACAAAAGAGTAACTTTGATACAGTTTAAATTGTAAAACTCTTTTGTGGAGCGTTTACTTTAAATTTAGCAAATATTATTGAAAAATCTTTTAAAATAAAACTAGAATTTTGTTTTACATCAAAATGAAAATACATTTTCGCGCCACGTAATATTCATATCAGATCTTTTGTAGCCGGAATATTGTATGCGCCACTCATTTTTAAGGCGTTTAGCTTTTTATTCTTGTATCAGGAGTTTTTCAAAGTTATTTATAAATTAAATGTATGAAGTTGAATGCAATGTTCCTCTATTACTCGTTAAGCTTTATAAATGGTCACCTTTGTTGCATTATCTCCCAAATGATCTAGTGTCCATCGAATGTACACTAGATTTTTTTCTATTCGAAATAGATTGAAAAAATATTGAGATGACCGGTAAATGAAGTCGGATTTCCCGTTGCCAGATCAAATTTAGCGTCGTAATCACTACAACTACATAAACCATTTCGGGAATAATCGTTAATTGGATTATACTTTTGTAGCTTAATAACTTCTAAAAGGCTTAACCGATGTTGATCAGTAAACATGAATTTAAAACGTATTTACCAGTAGTATCTGATGGATCTTAGGTCAAGTATGAAAACTGAAGCTATTACAGGAATTATTGAGCTTGAGAAACCGTTTTTCCCGTAGGAAATAGATTTGATCATACTTATGAAGCCTATAACTTAAAAATTCGAATTTTCCCGGATATGACGTATACACCGTTAGATTCGTCTAGAGTCCTTCTACAAACGCTCAGTTATTGGCGTAATTCGTAGGTTGAAATTTTGAGTAATTGTCGAACAACCAAAATTTTCAAAGTATAGTTTTTCAGTTTTTCGGCTATACTGAGCCGTGTGTATGTCTGATCCTAACGGCTTAAACGCCATTTGAAAGCTTAACTCAACACTATTGATTTGGCGTATTTGCGGTTCTCCTGTCTCTTCTTGATCCGAAGATATATACCCCAAAAAATATGCCGTTTTATACTTACCAAGTACTCTAGCTGGCTTATAGGTGGTCAAAAGTCACAAACTACACCGGTTCTGAATCGTCCCAGATCCCCTCTTCAAACACAGAAAAAAAAATTCAAATCGGTTTAACTTTTAAACACACATACATACATATACACAAACATTTTCCCTTTTTTAATTAAAAATTGAGTCATACTTCTGAGCTCGGTAACTTTTGAATGGTATAACCGATTTTCAAAATTAGACATGCCTTGGAAAGGTAATGATCAGTACTATTAGAAGCCTCAAAGGTCGGACTTAAATTTTTGAAGTTTTTGGGAGTTTTGGGGACGAGAACGAAAATCAGACCCTAAATAGAAAGAGCCGTAAAATCCACACCCTTGGACCAAAATGGATGGTTGACATATGAATGAGTGAATCTTTTCCTGAACTTTAAGATGGCACTTGGCCCATCTTTCAAATCAGTCAGATTTAGAAAATCGAAAATTTCGTGTATATATAGTGTCGCGTGTAGGGGGGTGTTGGTGTGCGCCACTGGCTACTTATATTAACAACTTCATCTCAAAAAAGTTTATTATGTACGGTCTATTATATACGTAATACTGGTATATAGCAATATATAGTATAATATAATAGTATATAGGTGAAATTTTGAAATTATGTATGTATAAATTTCGTCAGGACATTAAATAAATAAAAGTTTGAAATTAATAATTTTTCACACTTTAAATAATGGTATTTTTTAAAATTAGCTAAATACAGACATCAATTTTCTAAACTAAGTTGTCGGGTGTGGTTTGTCATGTCAAGCAGCTGGATCACCTCAACATTCACGTATCAATGGAACGAACCAATTTGCGAGGTCTCGAGCATATTTGGAGATGATCTGTCAAACCGTATCAATACCTAGGTCTTTGTGGGTGCTACGTTTCCTAATGTTCCAGGACAACAGCACAATAAGTAACATGTATGAAAAACTTATTAAGAACAAAATAGAAAATGACTAGAGATTACTGTACACCTGTACTCTATTACGCAAGTTATTGAGAAAAAACAGCCGTCAATAAAGAAGTTCACCTAGTGAACGTAGACTTACAAAAAGCGTATGACAGTGTGGCCCTCAGCAAACTATGGTCAACCCTGCAGCAAACCAACATTAAACATGGTCTTATCAAAGCAGTCCAAAGTCTGTATAAGGGAATGACTGCAAAAATTAATACTGGATCAAGGATGTCTGAGGGCTCTAAGGTCACGAAAGAATTGAAGCGGGGTTGCTGTATTTGGCCTACCCTTTTCAAAATTTATCTGGAACAAGCACTCAGGCTGTAGAAAAGAAAATGTAATGACATGGGAATCCCTCTCAATGACGAAACAACACTATACACTTTATGTTTTGCTGATGACCAAATTCTGATTGCTTAGGATCATGACGACTTGAGTTACATAACGCGAAAGCTAATAGAAGAATATAACAAATGGAGTCTCGAAGTCAACATTAAGAAAACTGAAGCCATGTGTATTGGAGGAACAAAGCAGTCTATTACTTTAGACGATGGGGTAGAGATTAAACACTGTAATGAATTAGGGTGCCTGGGCATGAAGATAACTCAAGATGGAACACTCTATTCTGCTATAAAAGACAGAAAAATACAGGATAGAAAAGCCATAGCCATGATGAACGGCATTCTGTGGGACCAAACAATATCTAAAGCGAAAAAACATCTCACATACAATAGCATACCTAAAAGTGTAACCACATATGGCGATGAAGTTTGGCCACTGAAACAAAGAAGGGAAAAAATGTTACTAGTAACAGAAATGGACTTCTGGGGAAGCTCAGCAGGCAAATCAAGAAGAGATCGAATACCAAATGAGAGAATACGAGAAATGATGGGAGTTACACATACAATAATTGATGGTATAAAAACAAAACAACTAATATGGTACGGTCATGTACAGAGAATGCCAGATGACAGGATCCCTAAACAAATGTTGGGTGAACACCACAAAGGAGAAGGAAAATTGGAAGGCAGAGAAGAAGCTGGAGGGAGGGAATTAAAAAAGAACTGGAGGAAAAAGAAATTCCTCCAGGCCTAAGGTTAAACAGAGAAGAATGGCGGTTAGGAGTCGGAAGCCGTCGGAGAACGCTGTAAACCGATAGTAGTAGTATGTTCCAGGTTCCAGGAGTGATCTGCAATATCCATCACTATCTTATTCTGAAAGCGGTGAATAAGCTGCTTGTTACTTTGGCTGGCACAGCCCCATAACTCCAAACAGTCTTAAGAATCTGATAGTATCGGATTGTTATACGTTAATAAGTAGGAGTTACTTCCAAGCAACCATTGAATTTTTATATCTAATTCCAAGCATTTGTCTTTTCTTATTAACATGTGCTCTCTATCGAAGCCATGCAACAAAAGCTCTTCACAGCTTCCTCTTTTTTTTATTTCCAACTTATATACACCACATTCACATAGCAAATTCCCAACTATAAACAAACGCACGTGTTACTATTCGCCCGCTCATTCGTCAAGAGGCTATTAAATCTAATTTATTGCCATAAACGAGGCGGATTCTCATTTTACAGGTCCAAACTGGTCAGTCTGCAAATTCAAATTGTAGGTAGCGTGTTGGCTTTTAAGATACACTTCAGGACGACCCTGTTTAGCTACCATGCGCGTTTGTTTACAGTTGGGAATATGTAAACTGAATGGACTGTAGTTGATATCATTAGCGAACGCAGCGATAGTATTGTTATTTGGTTCAGTGATGTATTTTGTATATAAAAGATACGGAACTGGCCTAAGAACCCTTCTATGTGGGACATCAGTTCTTATTTGCCTCAAAGCAGGAATATATCATATTATATATCGTCGGCTTACTGCCAAAACCAACCAACTCCATTTTTAAAAGTTTTGAGAAACCTACCTTTAAACTTTAATTTGAAATGAAAAATCGTCTGAATTTAAATAATGATTTAATAATTGAAAAGTAAGACAAAAATATTTTTCAGTTATTAAGTAATTTTTTAAAATTCAGTCGATTTTCAATTTCAAATTAAAGTTTAAAAGGTAGATTTCCCAAAACTTTTAAAATGGAGTTGGTTGGTTTTGGCAGTAAGCCGACGATATGTGATATACAGAGTGGGCCAAAGAAAAGAGTCCACCTCGATATTTGGCAGTATTTGTTAGATTTTAAGAAAATAAAAAACAGGTCAATTGTTGATCTAAGGGGGACACATTTTTACGGTACAAACATCTGTCATTTGTCAACTCCCTCCCATCAACTTCCCCCACCCCTTATTTTTAAATAGGGAATAGGGGTCGCGTGATAGCTCATTTGAAAGGTTATTCAGTTCTCTATGCAGAAACATCAACACTGATATAAACATATACAGGGTATCCAAGAAAAATTATTTTGAATTAAATTAATTGACACATAAAGAAGAATGTATGTAATTTATTTACTTCAAAATACATTGTACTGCTGTCACAAAACAGAAAAAAATGTTTTTTGATAAATAGACACTGGTTTTCCTTAATTTCAATGTTCAAGCTTCCACCCATCTGCCTCTTCGTAGGTTGAATATTGAATTTAAGCAACAAGCAATGTTTACTTATCAAATAAACATTTTTTTATGTTTTCTGTCAGCAATAGAATGTATTTTGAGTTAAATAAAAAAATATGAAAAAAAATTTTAAGAAACGCTTTTTTTAGTTACGAGTGACTCAAATTAAAAATATTATAAAAAAATCAACTAAAAAAGCAAAAAATAAAATGAAATTGAAAAAATCTCACACATCCGTCAAAGAAAAGCGTGGCACGTGTTCATCGAATAAACGGTTTTCACCCCACGCTTTTCTTTAACGAATGTGTTAGATTTTTCAATTTTTTTTATTTTTTGCCTTTTTGTTGATTTTTTTATAATATTTTTAATTTGAGTCACTCGTAACTAAAGAAAAGCGTTTCTTAAAAATTTTTTTTCATATTTTTTTATTTTTTACTTTTTAGTCTTACACTTTTCAAACATTAAAATATATCGTCATGTTTATTAAAATATGTATAAAACATGATGTAATAACATGAAAAGTAGTCGGAATCGGCAAAAAATTTGAAACTTTATTGTTTATTAATGAAGCATAACGTAAAAAGTGAAATTATGTATTGTTCATATCATTAGCTATACAATCCGTAAAGGTTTCAAGTTTTTACATTGTAAAAACAAGAGAATTTAAGCGTTTTCCATTAAAATCGTTTTTTTTTATTTAAATTTTCATTCATTTGCATTGAAGAAAAGGCACTCAAATTAACGTCTAAAGATTTGACGCAAAATATTGAACTAAATAAAAGCGTTTAATAAATTACATACATTCTTCTTTTTGAGTCAATTAATTAAATTCAAAATAATTTTTCTTGGACACCCTGTATAAATGTTTATGTCAATGTTGATATTACTGAATATAGAATTGAATAACCTTTCAATTGAGCTATCACACGACCCCTATTCCCTATATAAAAAATAAGGGGTGGGGTAGTGGAAGGGAGGGAGTTGACAAATGACAGATTGTACCGTAAAAATATGTCCTCCTTAGATAAAAAATTAACCTTTTTTTTATTTTCTTAAAATCCAATAAATACTGCCAAATATCGAGGTGGACTCTTTTTGTTTGGCCCACTCTGTATATGATTCTAGTAGTAAAATAATACCTACTTCTCTAGGAGGTAGCGGCGGATTTTAAGTATTAATTCATTGTTCCACACTTTGTCAAAAGCTTGTGCCATATTCAGAAAATTGGTGGAGCAAACTTTTTTATCTTTTAGTGCCATTTCTATGATGTTATTGATCGTGTGTATTTGATCTACAGTAGAATGGCTCTCTCTTAATCCAAGTTGATGAGGTGAAATTAGAACTCTTCCTTAGATTGGTTTAAGTCTTTTAAGTAGCAACTTTTCATAATGTTGATATCGCGGAAAGTAGTGATATTGGTGTTTATGATGATACTTTATGTGGTGGTTTACCAGATTTAACATCATCATCAGTTCTGAAATTTTCCAGAGTTTCGGAACATATTTCAATTTATATAAGACGTTGAGGAGATGGGTTGGTTTGAAAATTGCTTTGTTTTTGCTCACATACTGCATTTTCAGATGTTTGAAACTTAAAACTGAATACTGCGTAATAAACGTTCGTTGCTATTTGAATTTATTTATTTAATGCTCTCCTTTTTTTTTTGTTTTAAGGAAAAAATACCAAGAAGAATACGTCGATAGGCACGGAATACGCGTAGTAGTAGGTCACTATAGAGGAAACGTCGCCCATAACATTCCAGAAGCTTCTAACGAAACTATCAATAAAAACAACTTCGATCCAGTACCGAATGCTGGCAAAAACGGACAACCTTTGGTAGTGGACAACAAAGATTTCGTAAAGACACAACAGTTGTATCAGATCAACCAATTCAATTTAATGGCTAGTGATAAAATACCACTAAACAGGAGTTTGCCTGATTACAGGAGGAAGAGGTAGGTTAAAATAAACATTAAATTTTTCCTATTGGTAAAGTATTTTATAAAAAGTAAAATAAAGTAATGTCATAATAATCATCATCATCCTCTAGCCGTTATCGTCCACTGCTGAACGTAGGCCTCCTCCAAGTGTCCCTGTCTTGAGCTACCATCATCCAGTTCCCGGCAGTTCTCTTTAACAACGTCACTCCGGCAAGTTGGTGGTCGACCTCTGCTTCATATCTTCTTCAATATCTTCTTTGGTACAAGTTCTATTATGTCTTTGGTTTTTGATCTTTGCCTGATAGTATTATTTGGTATTCTGTCTCTCCTTTTTGGAGAATTTGGAATTCAGGAAAATGGCCATCTGATTGGTGTACCTCAATTTATATCCCACTACACAAAAAATGAACTACTACCAGATGTGAAAACTACCGTACACTGTCACTAATAACACATGCTAGTAAAATCGTGTTGCATATCATCAAAAACAGATTAAAAACCTATCTACATTACCAAATACCTCAGGAACAAGCGGGCTTTGTAAAGGGTAAAGGTGCAAGTGAACAAATCCTGAGCCTGAGACAACTCATTGAAAAGTCTAGAGAATTTCAAGTACCTATGATTATATTTTTGGTTGACTACCAAAAGGAATTTGATTGTGTAAGTTGGATAAATCTGTGGTCAATTTTAATAGAAATGGGCGCACCAATGCACCTGGTGACACTTATTAAAAATCTGTACCAGTCTAATATAGCGAGAGTAAGACTAGATCAGAAGTTCTCAAACCAATTCAAGACCGAGAGAGGTGTTAGACAAGGATGCGTGTTGTCACCTGACTTATTTAACGTTTATGGTGAACATGTCATGACGATAGTTTTAGAAGGTGAGAAACAGTAGCTGGTAGGAAAATGTCCACGGAAGTACATCGGCTTTCTCACTCTCCGTACACTACCGTCTACTACTCGACTTCACTTCTCGACAGCTCAAAACATTCTGATCTCACTTTCTCATCCATTCCCCTACTTTCTAAATATCCCTTCCAGATTCACAAATCAATCTTCCACCACCAACTCTCATTCGTAATATTCCTCAAAACCAATTTTTAATCTTTCTAAATATGCTTAATGGATTTCAAAAGAAAATATTTAATTCCCATTCTAAAATACTTTCTAACTATTTACAAATTTTAATGACCTATTCTCTCTTTCAAATGAGTCTTATTTAGCATAGGCTAATGATCGAAACCTTCCGCGAAAAACGATAATGAACTATCATCTATTTCACTGAGTTTTATTTAGCATAGGCTAATGATCGACCTTCCGAGAAGAACGATAATGGTACGCGTCATTCACTTTGTTTATCTAACCACATTGTTCCGAGTTTCGTACGCTTATTCTAATCACTTCTTAAAATTAAATATAACAATTTGTTGTATACAGGTTGTTCTAAATTTATATGCCCGAGGTTGAGAAAATTAAAAATATTTTATATTAAAGTGAATTTTGTTTATAATTATCAAAATTTAATTTTCATATCAAATAGAAATATAACAATATATATATATATATATATATATATATATATATATATATATATACATTACTGACAATCAGTTGTATAGGGCCGACCTCTTGTTTACTAACCACAAGTAACTTAGTCCTTGTTGTATTTATGCTAAGTCCGTTATTAGAGCATTGAAGTGACTCGATCTATAAAGAATTGAAGATCTTCGATACTTTCAGCCATGATCGCGGTGTCATCTGCATATCTGATGTTTGTTAATAGTTTCTCCTCCGATTCGAACTCCACATTGCCCTTCCAAGGCTTCGTTAAAAATTATTTCTGAGTAAACGTTAAACAAAGTTGGGGATAACACACAACCCTGTCTGACATCTCTTTGAATACACCTCTTTGAATAGTTTGTCTGATTCTTTGCCGTCTACCAGAATAGAAGCTTCTCGATTCCAATATAGATGTTGTAAAAGTCTCAGATTTTTATCATCTATTCCAATCATTTCTAGATATTCAAACAGCCTATCATGTTGAACACTATCAAACGCCTTCTTAAAATCTATAAAGCAGACGTAATTTGGTTTCTGTACTTCCCATGATCGTTGAAGTAATGTTAGCATTGAAAACAAAGCTTCACTTGGTCCCAAACCTTCTCTGAAACCAAATTGTTTGTTTCCCATTGTCTCTTCATATTTCTGCTTGATTCTATTAAGAATTATCTTAAGACGTAGCTTGATAGAGTGGCTCATGAGACTAAATTAATCTAAAGTCTTTACATGATGATGTATTGGGTTTTTTGGACGTGGGATAAATGTAGACTTCAATCATATTTGTGGCATTATTCCAGTTTCGTATATGTGGTTGTAAATGTTTGTTAGTTCTGAGACATTGTCGTCATCTAGAAGCTTGAGCCAGTCTGATGGTATTTGGTCAAGGCCTTGGTTGATATAGGTCAAATTTATGTTCGAGACGTTTGGCAATAATTATTTTGGTAAATAGCTTATACATATAAGTGGCAGAGAAGGCTTATCGGTATGTAGTTCTCCAATTCCGTAATATCGCCCTTTTTATGTAGAAGTATCATAATTACGTCGTTACAGTACGTCGGGATTATTCCATTCTCAAGACATATGTTAAATAAGTCTATTATCCGTTTTAGGAGCGCATGTTCTCCAAGTTTTATTGCCTCTTTTACGACACCGTCTTCACCCGGAGCTATGTTATTTTTCATTTCTCCATGGAGTGTTATTATGCATAATCATCTCTCTCTCTCCTGTCGTTTCCCCATTACTGAGGATCGTGATTTCTTCCAATATTCCTAACAATGTTTCTCCATTGGTCTCTATCTTCAGCTGCTCTAAGAGCTTCGCAGAATGATTTTTCAGCTGAATGCTTTATTTGGTCAGACCATCTATTTGGTGATCGTCCACTTGATCTTCTCCCCGGAACGTTTCCAGAAACAATTATTCTCTAAAAACTGTCGTCACCTCTGCGAACCACGTGACCAAAGAATTGCAGAATTCTTTGCAGACATATTGTGGACAGCCTTTTTTTAATATTGAGTTGGTTTAGAATGGAAACGTTTGTCCTATGAGCTGTCCAAGGTATGCGCAGCATTCTTCTCCAGCACCACATCTCAAAGGCATCAATTTTTTGGCGCTCGCATGCGCGAAGAGTCCAAGTCTCTGCTCCGTATAGAAATATTGAGAATACAAGGGCATTCATCAGTCTCATCTTGATATTTTGAGAGATAGATTCTTCTTTCCAAACTTTAGTTAGGCGACTCATCGCATTTTTTGCCATACCAATACGTCTCCGAACTTCTGCTTCACAGTTACCATCGTTACTTATACTAGACCCGAGATAGACAAAGGTGTTTACTATCTGGTATTCCTGTAATATGTTAGTCAGTTGAATAGTGTCAAATCTGTCGACCACCATTATTTTTGTCTTAGCTTTATTGATTTTCAGACCAACTTTCTTGCTTTCGTACTCAACTCTTCGCAGAAGATCAAACATTTCTTGCTCATTTGCTGCTATAAGTGTAGTAGCATAATCATACCTAACATCAAATAATGTGCTTTTGAGAAACACCTTATTTGATCCAGCACTAATTAGGATACATATTGGCTTAAAACTGAGATCTGATGCAGTCCCATTCACATTTGTAATTTATTAGTTCCCTCACTCTATAATCATCTTGCCTTCTTCTCCTTCAAGTGCCCTGTCCGTTGCGAACATTGCCTATTAAAGTGGCAATTCTGATCTTGCTTACGGCACTTCTGACCGATAGTTTGACCGATGTGGTGAGCCCGCAGATTTTTTGGAGCCACGAGTGTCTTTTCCGGCCTGAACCTCGCTTACTGTCTATTTTCCCCTGAACAATCAATTGCAGTAGACGGTACTTGTCGTGTTTCAATATTTGACCTAGATATTGTTTTTCTTGATTTTCTTTGAAAAGGCCTTTATTTTAGATGTACCATGTTGTTTAAAGACTACTTGACGTATCCAAAAACAAGCATCATCATTGTTTTTCATAATGAAGCATGGTCTACTTTGTTAAGAACGGTATGGAGTGTCATCAATAGATCTCCTAAAGAATTAGTTCAGGAAATCATACTAGTCGATGATGCTAGCGAAAGAGGTAAGTGTATAGTGGTCAGACTATTTACATAAATTCATTAATTTCTTTCTCTCCTTATTTATCTAATATCTAATATTTTTTAAATGTGGGCTTGAGATTGTGTTTATCCATACTTTACGTACTTACAACTTTTTTCTCTGGCTAAAATTTTTGAAAGACAGCTTATGTATGTTTCATTTCAGTTCAGAGATGATCTATCATCCTCAAAGGATGTCTTTCATTTTTCATTTTACTAATATTTTGAGTACACGGAACCAACTCTCGTTGGAATTTTTCTTAGACGAATAGACGGAATGTGACTGCATATTGTAGAGTCCCTTCCGTCTCCTTTATGCGTCGTCTTCTTGCCTTATAAATTGTAAAAGGCAGTTAAGGATGTTACCAGAAAGTGGTTCCACGAAAGGTTTCAGATTTATTGTTTACATCTGGGACTTCTCAGTTCTTTTGTCTGTTTATATACTATATAGATACTGTTTATATAGATACCTAACTGTTTTATTTATTCAATTCTCTTTATATTTTTGCAGTTGTTTTCACAAATGAATCTCATCATTTGCTTATTACTCTTCATCAACGCCTTCTTCCGCTGTTCAGCTCTATTATTTATTGTTACTTCCTTAATATGTTAAAGTTTATCAATTTCTATCTTTTTGGATCCATCTGACGTCATCTCACAAAAACAGTTTCAAAGTAAAATTATTTTTTAAGTAAAAAAGTTGACACCTATCAGTTGACATTGCAACACATTGTAGCTATAATTATATACAGTGAGCACGTAAAGGTTGGAATAAATTCATTTTCTCGAGAATGGACCATTTTGGAAAAAAATCTCGAAACAGGTCGTTTTATTTTTAAATTACGACTTTTTGGCATATATATCATACTAGTGACGTCACCCATCTGGGCGTGATGACGTCATTGATGATTTTTTTAAATGGGAGTAGGGGTCGTGTGATAGCTCATTTGAAAGGTAATTCAATTATCTATTCAGTAATATAACCATTAACATAATTATTTATACAGGGTGTCCAAAAAAAAATTTTTGGATTAAATTTACTAACATAAAAAGAAGAATGCAAGTAATTTATTTAATTCAAAATACATTTTACTGCTCTCAGAAATCAGAAAAATGTTTATTTGAAAAATAATCATTGCTTTTCGCTTAAATTAAATGTTCACACTGTCAAGAGGAAGGTGGGTGGCTGCTTTAATACTGAATTTAAGCAAAAAACAATATTTATTTGTCAAATAAACATTATTTCCTGTTTTCTGATAGGAGTAAAATGTATTTTGAGTTAAACAAATTACACACATTCTTCTTTTTATGTCAGTAAATTTAATTCAAAAAATTATTTTTTTGGACACCTGTATAAATAATTATGTTAATGTTTATATTACTGAATAGAGAATTGAAGTACCTTTCAAATGAGCTATCACACGACCCCTATTCTCATTTAAAAAAATCGTAGATGACGTCATTACGCCCAGATGGGTGACGTCACTAGTCACTAGTATGATATATAGGTATGCCAAAAAGTCGCAATTTAAAAATATAAATTGATTTGTTTCTGGATTTTTTTTTCAAAGTGGTCCATTCTCGAGAAAATGAATTTATTCCAACCTTTACGTGCTCACTGTATAATAATATACAGGGTGTCCCAAAAGTAGTGGAACGGTCGAATATTTCGCGAACTAAACATTGGATCGAAAAACTGAAAAGTACGTGTTCAATCATTTTCAAAAATCTATCCAATGACACCAAACACCAACCACCACTACACCCCCTGGAGGTGGGGTGGAGGGTAACTTTAAAATATCAAATAGAAACCCCTAGTTTTTCTTGCAGATTTGGATTCGTTACGTAAAAGTAAGTAACTTTTATTCAAAACATTTTTTCGAACTGTGGATAGATGGCGCTCTAATTGAGAAAAACGATTTATCCTGATACCATAGGTAAATTATAGAAACGGTCTAATATCTCAAGAAATACACTTCCAAATGAGAAACCAAAAAAAAGGTTTTTAATACTTTTCGACAACCTATCAAATAACACTAAACATGACCCTCCAACCCACCCTCTGGAGCTGGGGTGGGGGGTAACTTTAAAATCTTAAGTAGCAACCCCCACTTTTTATTACAGATTCGGATTCGCCATGAAAAATTAAGCAACATTTATTCGAAACATTTTTTAGAATTGTTGATAGATGGCGCTTTAATTGGATAAATACGATTTATTAGCGCCATCTATCAGCAATTTTAAAAAATGTTTCGAATAAATGTTGCTTAATTTTTCATGACGAATTCGAATCTGCAATAAAAAGTGGGGGTTGCTATTTAAGATTTTAAATTTACCCCCCCTCCCCCCCCCCCGTCCCCAGGGGGTGGGTTGGAGGGTCATTTTTGGTGTTTATCGATAGGTTTTCGAAAAATATTAAAAACCTGTTTTTTGGTTTCTCATTTGGTATCAGGTATGGTATCAGGATAAATCGTTTTTCCCAATTATAGCGCCATCTATCCACAGTTCGAAAAAATGTCTTGAATAAAAGTTCCTTACTTTTACGTAACGAATCCAAATCTGTAAGAAAAACTAGGGGTTTCCATTTGAGATTTTAAAGTTACCTCCACCCCACCTCCAGGGGGTGTAGTGGGGGTTGGTATTTGATGTCATTGGATAGATTTTTGAAAATGATTGAACACGTACTTTTCAGTTTTTCGATCCGATGTTTAGTTCGCGAAATATTCGACCGTTCCACTACTTTTGGGACACCCTATATAATTAATATACATTATTATTGTAGAGTCATACAGGAGATCTATAAACATTTAGAGTAAAAAAATATTGAGGTGCGGTATTATTTTAGGGGAGACCGGGTCAAAACGAGGCTTGGGGCAGAACGGGAAATGCATCGATGTGCATAACTAACGAACGTGGATTGACTCACTTCAGTCCTTAGAAAGAAACTTCTAGTCACGTAGTGTGCTTCTTTACAGACATACAATCCGTTTTCTTTTGTTTTGTTAAAAATTTTGGTGATATTTATAGAAGTGCTATAAGGTGAGTAAGCAAGTTTTATGACGTCTTTCATTCAAACATGATAGATATGTTACTGAATTTTAATATTGCGTGCTGTGAACCGTTTTATATCTTTTACGTTAGAAATTACTAATTTTATTTGAAATGATGTCTGTTGGTGCAAAGCCGCCGGGGCAAGACGGGATATTATCCCATCTTGCCCCGCTCTCCTAAATTGCCACTAATTTACAGCATTTAAACTTTGTAAGAAGAATCTGACTAAAGTTGACACTAAGAAAAAAAATCAAAGAAAACTGACTCATCAGGAGATGATGAAGATTTTGGAATGCATCTACTGTGGATACTTACATTTGCAGTCAACTGAAGGATGGGTAGTGTGTAGTGTCTGCCATGAATGGGCTCATAATTACTTGCGCAGGTGTTGAGGATGAAGACAAAGGTGCTCATATCTACTTGTGAGCTCTGCCAGCCTGACTAAAATACATTCCCATTTTGCCCCGCAGCATTTCCCATTTTATTAAAGCATTATTACAAATAAAATAAGTTATATGAAGTTTAATAGCAAGTGATCCTGTCTGACATTGTTATTTTTTAATACACAGTTTAGTTTTCTTTCTATGATTTTTTCTTTCTTAAGTATCCCGTTCTGCCTTGGTTATGATCTGCATATATTATGATCTGTTATACCACAAGCTCTTGTTATGATCTGCAATCCTGGCTTATTCTATAAACTTAAAAAATCCTTCAATTGAAAACAGTATCCGAATGCCGATGACACTGTGATTCTCGTGACTGGCATGGAGGAGCTGAGTTTTCTTATGAGTAAGATAATATACAGAACAAGTGCGCAATACGAGCTCAAACTTAAACATCACAAAAACCAAATGCATGTTAGTAAGCAAAACCCAACAACGAAGAAGACAACTGATATTAGATAATAAAAAAATTGCACACGTAGATTTGTACACTTACTTAGGAACAACAGTTAATTCAAGTTGGAACCAAGCGAAGGAGATGCGTGTAAGAATAGAAAAAGCAAGAGCGTCGTTTACTAGCATGAAGCAAATAGGATCTAATGAGGGCTGTGATCCGTAGTTTCAAATGGTCTACCTACGTTTTTTTTGGAAACTAGATTTGAATGTGTTGTTTTGTTCCAAAATTTAACTTTAAGCTAAGCTTGTGACGCGTCAATGGCTGTTGGTAATTACCATGATGTCTTTCTACAGAATCAAATTACTAATGCACTATTTGCTTATTGATGAATTTCTTTTAAATACCTAGATGTAAAAGAAATATGAACTTCTTTGATTTTTCAGAATTCTTGAGAAAACCCCTAGACGACTATATCAAAACCCTACCAATAAAAACAATCATCATACGCAGTCCAACCAGAGTAGGTCTTATCAAGGCTAGATTAAAAGGTGCCAGAGTAGCCGAAGGTGAAGTTTTAACATTTTTAGACGCTCACTGTGAATGTACCCAAGGTTGGCTAGAGCCTCTGCTGTCTGTGATAAATAAAGATAAGAAGACTGTTATTTGCCCTACTATAGATATTATTAACCATGATACGTTTGCATATGTTAAGAGTTTTGAATTGCACTGGGGGGCCTTTAACTGGAACCTTCAGTTTAGGTAAGGATTGGTGCTTAATTTTTGAGGCTAACAAAACGAAAACAAGTACATAAATGCATATTTGTTTGTCTCTAAATACAAATAATTGTTATCTTCTTTTTCTTTTTATATAGACAAGACATAACTGTCTGTTTTTTTTTCAATGTGCCTCAAATAAGTTGTCGTTCCATCGTTTTCGTGGTCTTCCCACTGATCATCTTCCGGCCGTCCTTACTATTCTATTTGTTGTCATTCGGCTTATGTGGTCTTTCCACTCTACTGTTTCTTACTCATATCAGTTATTAATATTCTCCGCCTTGAATATCCTGCATTTATATGTACTTTTAGCTCTGTCCCATAGTGTTTTACCATCGATATTTCGAAGGGTTTTCATCTCTGCTGTTTCTAGCAATCTTTTTGTCCTCTCTGTGCCAGGTCCTGTGTCACGCATGTCAGTATTGGTTTGATGACTGTTTTATAAATTCTGCCTTTCGTTTCTTTTACGATATATTTATTTCTTCATATTGCTTTCTTCGGGCAACCTACGGCTCTGTTTGCTCTATTCACTTGATCTTCCACTTATGTTTCGAGCTTTCCGTAGTTAGATAGTGTGATGCCTAGATATTTAAACTCCACCACTTGTTCTATTATCTGTCCCTCCAGCTCTAAATTTTATATTATTGGATTTGCTGTTATAACCATGCATTTAGTCTTTTTTGGGGAAATTAACATGTTAAATTTTCTAGCGGTTATATTAAATTCATGCAGCATACGTTGTAAATCATCTTCACTTTGAGAGATTAGTATTGCACCGTCTGCATAGCAGATTACCTTAATTTATTTTCTGAAAAAAAGTAAGAACTAAAAAAACAACTTAAAATATTTTTTCTCCCAGTCGAAAGAAAAATAACTTAAACTAATTGTTATAGTAGGTGAGGAAAGTATGCTAAATGTGCAGTCACTCGAGCATTTTGGAGACCTATTGGGTTGTGAAAATTAGGTCCTAAAACCAAAAAAAGTTAAGTTAAGATTTCCATTTTAGTGGGGACTTTCCATTTTTAAATTTAATTTTCTATTTCCAACAATCGTTTTTTCCGATTATAGCGCCATCTATCCATAATTCAAAAGAATGTCTTGAATAAAAGTTACTTATTTTTACGTAAGAAATCCAAATCTGCAATAGAAAGTGCTCCTATTTAAGATTTTAAAGTAACCCCCACCCCACCTCTGGGGGTTCGTGTTTGGTGCCATTCGATAGATTTTTCAAAAATATTGAATAAGTGTATTTTTCAGTTTTTCGATCTGATGTCCATTTCGCGAAATATCGCGGGGTTCGTATTTAAAATTTTTAATTTACCCCACACCCTTCTCCGTGGGGGTCAAGTTTGGTATCATTCGATAGATTTTTGAAAAGTATTGAGCACGTATTTTTTAGTTTTTCGATCTGTCGTTCATTTCGCGAAATATTCGCTTTTTTCTTGTGAAACTTTGTGAATTAACTTACCTTATCTTAATCTGACGATTTCGAGTTTTTCTAAGGCTAGGTTTTTTTTCGGCTCCCCCTTAACGAACTCCCCTGTATTAGGAGCCAATATAATATATTATGGTACAGGTACATTTACAGGGTACAAGGTTTCTCCCCATGTGAAAATCTGACGCGCTCTAGTAACTGCAAAAATCCCCGCTTGGGCTCCCCTACCATTATGAAAGAATTTATTGAAATGCCACAGTTTATTATACCGTCAACGCTTGTGAGCAGGGCCGGCGATAACGGGCCTGCAAGGGATGCATTGCAGGCGGGCGCCCCTGCTTGGAGGGCGCCAAAATGAGCTTTTTTGGCTCTTATTATACAAAATACTAATTTTAAAAAATCTAAAGGGCGCAATTGCTAGTTTTGCAGGCAAGCACCTTATACCCTATCGCCGGTACTGCTTGTGAGTGTTAACGATATAATAACTTGAGTATTGAGTGTTAATATATTTTGGTATAAATTTATATAGTAGTCCTGTTTTTTGTACCACAAGAGTAAATGTTGAAAAATGTTTTCACTTCTAGGTGGTACACACTTGGAGGAACAGAGCTAAAACTTCGCCAAAAAGACATCACTCAACCATTTAACTCTCCAGCTATGGCTGGAGGACTATTCGCCATGGACAAGAAAATGTTCTTCGAGTTTGGATCTTACGATGAAGATATGAAAATCTGGGGAGGTGAAAACTTGGAAATGTCGTTCAGAATCTGGCAGTGCGGTGGAAAGATTCAAATATCACCTTGTTCTCGAGTTGGACACGTATTTAGAAAATCTTCCCCGTATTCCTTTCCCGGTGGTCTGGAGAAAACTCTGTATACAAATTTGGCTAGAGTAGCGCTGGTGTGGTTGGACGACTGGGCAAGCTTTTTTTTCAAATACAATGAACAGTCCAGGTAAATCTGAATTTGTACGTTGTTTTCGTATACAAATAATATCATATGATTCAATAAAATTGTGTTTTGACTAGGAAAGTTTTGGGGTAGTTCAGATTTCTTTCATTATATATGGATTTTGGGCTGCTCAATCCGAATATGATGTTTGCGGACAAAATTTCGTGACGGAACATTGAAAAAATCGCGAAAAAAGCGAAAAATTTCTGCTTTTTCTCGCTTTTTTACTTAAATCTCGAAAACTATTAACTTTTAGTAAATGATCTGTTAACATAAATTAAAGTACTTAAAATTATCTACAAATATCACTATTTACTTTTTTTTTTCAGACAAACCGCTCGGTCTAAAGTGCAAGTTGAAAATTGAGAATTTTGAATGATCTTTGCAAAACCCACTTTATTTTTTAATAGAATGCTGTCATTTGATAAATTTCTCCTAGATTCTTATAAATACATAATACATTTCTACTACTTATAAATAAATAAGAATTATTTCCAATATTTCTTCTTTTTTTAATGACAGAGTAAGATTAATTAAGCTGTTAATAGCGTGAGGTCGTAAAAATTTCAATGATGTAAAAATGATTAACGCTTACTTGAAAAAAGTTGAGGAGGATAGGGAGCAAGTTCAAAGACGTTCTACTACACCACCTACAATTTCAAAACTCAATGTTTTATGTGTGGTCTCGTCATAACACTTGAGTTTATAGAACAGCAAAGTAAAAAGACAACCTACCGCAATATGGTGTATCAGGTTCGAGTTTTAAAATTTAAAGAAACTGTTATAAAACGAGCAAAAGAACGTGATGATCAGTATGGCAAAGCGATAATCAAACGCTTTTTGCCTGTCTCAGACTTAGTAGCCTCTCTGATTGTAGTTTTATGCTCTGATTGTAGTTTAGATCATAGTTTATGCATGAGAAAACTGTACAATCGCCCAATTACTCAAAAAAAAGATTAAAAAATCGGGTCCATTTGCCGATGTTGTTGAAAGAGCAATGCAAGATGTTTACAATTATTTAGAGAAAAGGGATGGGGAGTGCCAATTTTTGCTCGATGAGTTGATCGACAAAATCAAGGGTAAATATCGTCCTGACAAAAAGACAACCAAAGCTCATCTACTCAAAAAATACGGAAGCGATATAATTATTACCATGTCCCGAAACAAGAAGTCGGTCGTTTGTTTCAAATACACAGGTTACAAAATCTTGAACGACGTTTGGTACCAACAAGCGTTAAAAAAATGAAAAAGAGGAAAGACTACGGATTGTTCAGACGGCTGCTGTCATTATTGTTGAGGATGTCCGGAGCCAGGTTTATGAGACACAGGAATACCCCCCACCGGATAAATTTTTAGAAGGAAATGAAGAGCTGAAACACTACGTACATTTATGGAAGAAGTTGTACTTCATAAAAAAACGTGGAGTGTATGATAACTGGAAGAAGAAAAGCAACGCGCTTGCTCATAGTCTTGTAGCGGCGGTAAGGCCCAGATCATTCGTCTCACCAGTCCTTGTAGGGTTGGCCGTGTTGCTCTACAAAAAGTACGGATCAAGAAAATTGGTTGATGTAGTTTCCCTCTTTGGGGTTTTGTTTATCCTATAAAAAAGCTATTTGTCTGAAAAAATAGCAATCGCAGGCGATCCGCAGAAAATTGGCCAGCCATGCTTTACACAGGAGGTGTACGATAACGCTGATTTTAAAGTACATAAAATCGACGGATACAACACTTTTCACGTCATGGGTGGCATTTCTTGTATTGCACCAAAACATGCAGTAGCACTAACCAATCCATTCCATTTCGGTTAAAAACGAAACTCACGCCTGAGATTTATGCAAGTTAGGGAGCTGTTCAACTAATTCATTTTGAAAGGACAAAACCTCAAGGTTTATCAGAAATCAAGATAATAGATCCGAAGGGAATGTTCACACCAACTGAAACTGTGACTCCATCTGTACATCATCTACTTTGGCTCTATGGGAAAAGTAGAGATATTCCCGGCCTGTCACAAGAAACATGCCATATGAACTAACATTTATTGATTACCAGCTATTTATCAACGCTACTCCAAGTGATTATGATACAATATTTACAGAATTGTTGAACGGAGTAGAGAAAACCAAATCCTTGAAGCAAGTTACATGTCTGGTGACATTTGACCAACCCCTATACCTCAAGTCAAGGGACATCCTTGCTAGTCGTCCCGATGATCCTGATCTGTCAAATGTTGTTATAAGGCTCGATGGATTTCACTATTGATGTCCTTCATGGGGGCAATTGGTTACATTATGCAAGGTGGTGGATTGGCTGAACTTTTCAATACCATATATGTGGCAAAATCATCCGAAAAAATTATGTCTGGTCACGCTTACACAAGGGCAGTACGAGCTCATATGTTGGCTCACAGAACTCTGGCCAAAATAGTGATTAATTCAATGGCCCTATCATCAACAATGGTGGATCAATAAGAAGAGATTTTGTTCAACTTAGATAGAACAGTGATTCTTTCTAATGATGTAAAAAATATTGTAAAATATGTGCCAGAAGAATTTAAATTCAAGCTTCAACCGTTTGCAGAACGTGGCCCCCTGTCTGGCCTGTTGTGATACTGAATTTGTACAATTTCGACTTTTTTTCTTTTTAATTACTTGTGCAGAAAAATGGCAGAAATGTATCAAATGACAGCATTCTAATAAAAAATAAAGTTTTGGAATGAAAAAAGTGGGTTTTGCAGAGACCATTGAAAATTAGCAATTTTCAACTTGCACTTTAGACCGAACGGTTCACCTTAAAAAAAAGTAAATACTGATGTTTGTAGAGAATTTTATGTACTTTAATTTTTCTTAACACATCATTTACCAAAAGTTAATAGTTTTTGAGATTTAAGCAAAAAAGCGGGAAAAAACAGGAATTTTTCGCTTTTTTCGTGATTTTTTCAATGTTCCGTCACGAAATTTTGTCCGCAAACCTCAGATTCAGATTCAGCAGCCCAAAATCCATATAAAATGAAAGAGATCAGAACTACCCCAAAACTTTCCCACTAGGGGGCTCGTAGAGTACAAATTCACTGAATCAATAAGAGAGAAAATTTTCGAATGGTATTAGGCCAGGGTAATCAGACAAAAATATACCCTGTTCGTGACACTCGAGCAGCCAGGGTACTGAAGCGTTTTTTCGACAGGTAATACCTATAAGAGCAAATTGTAACTATTTCCTGCGTAGTATCCGGCGGCCATTTTAATTTATAAACAATTAAGTGTCAAAAATGGCATTTTTCCCTTTTATTTTCAAATTAATGGAAAACAGTGAAACTTATGGTTTTCTTAGTACAAATATCTTTTAGATTATCCAAAAAGCTTTAAAATTACGTATTACAAAGTTTGATATACTCATTTATTGTTAATATAATTGCGAAAAAAGTCGGAATTGCAAAAAAAAAGTATTTTCGCAATAACTGTTGTAAAAATTAGTGTACAGGTTTGAAATTTTTGTCAAATGAGGGTTCTTTGGTGCTTAATATGTGATAAAAATTTAAAAGCGATTCATTCCATTGTTTAAATTTTATTCGAATTGTTTATCTCAGAGAGCATTTTTTTTTTGAAATAACATAAGTCAGAAAAAAATGACGTTAGAACCATTCCATAGGTGTCAAATGGAAGAGCATGAGCTATATTTTCAACTTGGTTTAAAAAAGCAAATAAAAAATGCATTTATTAGTAATAAATAATTATGCAAAAGTATCGTAAATCTTTCCTTATAAACTTTTTGGATAACTTTTTCCAAAAAAAATAACTTTTTTACCCTGTTTTAAGTGCAAAACTACCAAGTAATGTTATTTATATCATAATTGATAAAAAATTGTAATAAATATATATAATTTCTTATATAACAAAATAAAAAGTTTATAAGGAAAGATTTATGATACTTTTGCATAATTAATTATTACTAATAAATACATTTTTTATTCGCTTATTTTAAACCAAGTTGAAAATATAGCTCATGCTCTTTCATTTGACACCTGTGGAATGGTTCTAACGTCATTTTTTTCTGACTTATGTTATTGCGAAAAAAATGCTCTCTGGGATAAACAATTTGAATAAAATTTAAACAATTGAATGAATCGCTTTGAAATTTTTATCACATATTAAGCATCAAAGAACCCTTATATGACAAGAATTTCAAATCTGTACACTAATTTTTACAATAGATATTGCGAAATTAATTTTTTTTTGCAATTCCGGCCTTTTTTCGCAATTATATTTACAATAAATGAGTATATCAAACTTTGTAATACGTCATTTTAAAGCTTTTTCCATAATCTCAAAGATATTTGTACTAAGAAAACCATAAGTTTCACTATTTTCCATTGATTTGAAAAAAGAGGGGAAAAATTCCATTTTTTGACACTTAATCGTTTATAAATAAAAATGGCCGCCAGATCCTACGCAGGAAATAGTTACAATTTGCTCTTATAGGTATTACCTGTCGAAAAAACGCTTCAGTACCCTGGCTGCTCGAGTGTCATGGGAAAAACCTTATTACCCTGGACTATATGAAAGTGTGTTGCCTGGCAATTTTCGCGAATTAAATTTGACAGTTAAATCACGAGACGTCAGTCGAGTGATTTTGTCAAAATTCCATAAGCGAAAATTGCCAAAAGTCAATAAACTTGAATAAACCAGAAGAAAATTTTGCCGGTAAATAATTTTCTCTCGAATGATATTCGACAAGCCTATTTCACGAGACAATAATTAATGCACCATATCAACGAAACATAAATTTTATTTGATTTTATTTATTTGTTAACAATATTGAATGTACAATTATTATAATCTATATAGTCTAAGAGCTGGGAGCGGATTTTGTGCGTGATAAGTAATATGGAAAAACTATACGGGGATATGTTGAATTAGTTGTGTACATGACTTTCACCAACGGCCGGAAACCAGAGTTGGGGCCGAGGGTAGTTATAAGGGGTCAAAGTCGCGAATTTTATTATTTTTTTTTATGACTCTTATGATCGAGATAGTGCACCAAAATTTGGGAATAAGTAGGTCATGACGTAACTAAGTAAAACCTCTAGGGGCGGAACGCTGCGTGGCCGACAAAGGGGTGGGGGTAGGGGTGAATATAAAAAATATAAGGTGTTTTTTGCGACGTTCGTGATTGAGATAGTACACCAAAATTTGGGTATAAGTAGACCATGACATAAATAATTAAAATCCCCAGAGCCGGAAACCAGAGTCGAGAAGGAAGGTAGTTATAACGGGTCAAAGTTCCGTTTTTTATTATTTTTTTTGTGATGCTCATGATCGAGATAGCGCGCCAAAATTTGGGAATAAGTAGGTCATGACGTAACTAAGTAAAATCTCCAGGAGTGGAACGCTGCGTGGCCGACAAAGGGGTGGGGCAGGGGTGAATATAAAAAAATGTAAGGGGTTTTTTGCGACCTTCGTGATTGACAAAAAATTTGGGAATTAGTAGACCATGACATAACTAAGTAATATCCCCAGAGGCGGAAACCAGAGTGGCGGACGAGGGTAGTTATAAGGTGTAAAAGTCGCGGTTTTTATTATTTTTTTTGTGGCGCTCATGATGGAGATAGTGCACCAAAATTTGGGAGTAAGTAGGTTATGACGTAACTAAGTAAAATCTTCAGGGGCGGAACGCTGCTTGGGGTACAAAGGGGTGGTAGGCAGGGGTGAGTATAAAAATATATGGGGTTATTTTTGCCGTTTGTGATCGAGATAGTGCACCAAAATTTAGGAATAAGTAGATCATGACATTACTAAGTAAAATCTCCAGTAGTGGAACACTGCGTGGGGGACAAATGTTGTGCCGGGTCACAAAAAAATAATACACACTGCGATATTGACCCCTTAAAACTACCCTCATCCCCAACTCTGGTTTCCGGCTCTGGGGATTTTACTTAGCTAAGTTATGGTCTACTTATTCCCAAATTTTGGTGCACTATCTCAATCTAGCACGTCGCAAAAAACCCCTTATATTTTTTATATTTACACCTACCCCCACCCCTTTATCGGCCACGCAACGTTCCACCCCTGGAGATTGTACTTAGTTACCTCATGACCTACTTATTTCCAAATTTTGGTGCACTATCTCGGTCATGAACGTCACAAAAAAAAATAATAAAAACGGCGATTTTGACCCCTTATAACTACCCTCATGCCCAACTCTGGTTTCCGGCTCTGAGCATTTTACTTAGTTATGTCATGGTCTACTTATTCCCAAATTTTGGTGTACTCCCTCAATCATGAACGTCGCAAAAAAACCCCTTATATTTTTTCTATTCACCCCTGCCCCACCCCTTTGTTGGCCACGCAGCGTGCCACCCCTGGAGATTTTACTTAGTTACGTCATGACCAACTTATTCCCAAATTTTGGTGCACTCTCTCGATCATGAGCGTCACAAAAAAAAATAATAAAAACGGCGAATTTGATCCCTTATAACTACCCTCATCCCCAACTCTGGTTTCCGGCTCTGGGGATTTTACTTAGTAATGTCATGATCTGCTTATTCCCAAATTTTGGTCCACTATCTCAATCACGAACGTCGCAAAAAACCCTTTATATTTTTTATATTCACCCCTACCCCCACCCCTTTGTCGGCCACGCAGCGTTCCGCCCCTAGAGGTTTTACTTAGTTACGTCATGACCTATAAAAACAATAATAAAATCCGCGACTTTGACCCCTTATAACTACCCTCGGCCCCAACTCTGGTTTCCGGCCGTTGGTGAAAGTCATGTACACAACTAATTCAACATATCCCCGTATAGTTTTTCCATATTACTTATCACGCACAAAATCCGCTTCTATCTCTCCGACTAATAGTAGTATGCCCATCATTTTCTACCAAAGCATGATTTTGTGTATTATTGACCTGTAGCATTTGGGAATTCGAAGGTCCAGCTTCATTTGTTTTTCTGAGATTTTCAATCAACTTCTGGTGGTGACTGGAATCCAGTTGCAGATATGGTTTTAGAGAGCTTGCATTTGAGTGAACCGTTTATTTAATTAACTCCTGTTCAGCAACGCCTTGTTTGAATAAGGCTTACACAGCTGAAGATCGATGAGAATGGTTTGTTATTTTATGTTTTTTTGTGTCTATTCCAATTTTGTCAGCTGACATTTTTGTCCACTTAGATACGATGTTGATTCCAAGTGGACAGTTTTTGAACCAAGATCCTATCCTTCCAGTTGAGGTGAACGGTAAGAAAGAGTCTGTCTGATAAAATCTTTGTTCCCTTTTTTTCCATTAATTTCAAAAATAATCTAACTGGGCATAAATTTTTGTTTTATGAATTTCTTACCAGCCATTTGCTGCTTGCCAAACTTTTCGAACCGCCTTGATTTGTTTTGGAAAAATGCTGTTGTATTAAATTTGACCCGTAAATTCTCCCATAACATCAAATTCCTGCTGGAAAAAGTGAATCTTGCAGTTTACGGCTTCATTGCCTCTCCAAGCAAGTTCAAATGAGCAAAGGTGAAAAAACTTTTTTGTGTTCCATCGGGGGTTTCCTCGACGTAGCTTTGGATGATTTTTAATAGTTCTTCGGTGGATAATGCATTTGAACTGAGTTTTCTTTTTTCTTGAACACTTTGAATCTGCCTCCGCTTGGTACCTCTGGCCAATCTTGCACATTTGAAAGATATATCTGTGAAAGGGTCGATTTTTATGCCGTACTCCGTAAAATATTTTCTTGTACCATTTTTGCTGTAGTATTCCACATTGACTTTACAAACGACTCTTTATAGTCTTCACCATTGCTTTTTTTATGTTAAAAGCATAATCCTCGAGAATTTATGCTAGTTCCGTTATGGTAGTACATACATCTTTCACCTGACTGGCATCCAAATCTTGATTTTTTGTCTGGATTCATTATAACTGTCCAAAATTAATTACGCCTCAATGACGTTTGTCAAAGTGACAACAATAAAATTACCAGACACCTTCGTGACGGATCTGTCATAATTTTGTCGCTGAGAGATCACGGGCAGGAAGGAATTTTGTCAGTAGGAAACGTGGCGTTGCTATGACGTTTTATCAGTTAAAAATAGTCTAGTGAAATAGTCATCATGAAAACTTTTTTCCGAGTATCTCTTCCAAATATTCTTCTTTTGCTATATTTCGAATACTAAATTTTATTTTTTTTTATTTTGTTAATATAGACTATGGCGGATCCGTTTTGAGGTGGATGTGAGAGGTGGCATTCGGATTTTTGCAGATAAAGTTAGGTGACAACTTTAATAATTATAATTGACTTATGCTCGTTCTCAAATATGCCCGGAACATTAATGAAAAAATTTAAATACTTAAATATTTCGACAAAAGTCGATTTTTTTCTACTTTCATTGTTTATAACTTTAAAACGATTCATTTTGGAACAAAGTCGTAGGGAAAGAAAATAAAGATTATTGAATTTTGTATAATATACGACTGGTTTAAAATGTCTTAAATTATTACCCTTTCTGCAAAATAGTTGACTTATGCTAGTTCTCAAATATGCCCGGAACATTAATAAAAAAATTTAAATACTTAAATATTTCGAAAAAAATCGATTTTTTTCTACTTTCATTATTTATAACTTTAAAACGATTCATTTTGGAACAAAGTCGTAGGGAAGGAAAATAAAGATAATTGAATTTTGTATAATATACGACTGGTTTAAAATGTCTTAAATTATTACGCTTTCTGCGAAATAGCAATAAATAGAAAATAAAGGGGCAAAAAAGGCTGTTTTTATTCAATGTTTTTCAAAAACTTTGGTTGCACTTAGAACCTTCATATTTCGCTTAGAAAATTCTTACAACATACTTAAACCGTTCACTAGATTTCATTAAAATCGACCTAATGGATTTTGCATAATAATTTTGCAATCTAAATTTTTTTAAAAAAGTTCAAATTTTTTAAAAACTTTCTGAACAAAAAGTAGACAATTTAGAAGTTTCCTAATTTTTTTACATATAAAGAGGTTCTCTAACTATCTAACTGTACAGAATTAAAATCGGATTATTTAAGCGGCCTCACTGTTTTTTTATTGGCTTTAGGATTAGACCATGCGGCCAGAAACAAAGTAAATAGAACCTACATACATAAACATGATATATCTTATCTAAACTATCGAATTAGTAATCTAAGTTAAGGTTATCTAAGTCTGACCGACCTTTTTGTTAAGAATAGGTAGCCTCACTGTTTTAAAGTTATAAACAATGTTTTGGCTTATAAACAAATACAGTGAGGACGTTTGACTTGGAATAAATTCATTTTCTGGAGAATGAGCGACTGTGGAGATAAATCCCGAAACAGATCGATTTTTATTTTTAAATTATAATTTTTTGGCATAAATATCATACTAGTGACGTCATCCATCTGGGTGTGATGACGTAATCTAAATATTGGAATTAATTTAATTAAAAAAAAAATTTAATTCAAAACCCTTTATAAATAATTATGTTAATGTTTATAGTAGTGAATACAAAATTGAATAGTCTTTCGATTGAGCTATCACACGGCACCTATTCTCATTTAAAAAAAATCATCGGTTACGTCATCACGCCCAGATGGATGACGTCACTAGTATGATATATATATACCAAAAAATTAGAATTTAAAAATAAAAATCGACCTGTTTCGGGATTTATCTCCAGAGACGCCTATTCTCGAGAAAATGAATTTATGCCAACACAAACGCCCTCACTGTATTTGTTTATAAGCCAAGAAATTGTTCATAACTTTAAAACAGTGCAGAGGCCGATTAAATAATCCGATTTTAATTCTGTAAAGTGTATTAGATACGTAGAGAACCTCTTTATATGTAAAAAAAAATTGTAAACTTCTAATGCCTGGTTGCACCAACAGATCTTAAGCTCCAGCTTAGCTAAGCTCTGCTTATAGATAGGACCACCGGCCGTATCACTTACGTTGCACCATAATTTTGGATTCTTACCTTGTTATCAAGTATATCTATTATTATATTATGATATTCTTATTATATTTTATTGTAATTATATTATGATATACTCGGCTTAAGCCTAAGATCTGTTGGTGCAACCAGGCATAAATGGTCTACTTTTTCTTCAAAAAGTTATTTTAAAAATTTGAACTTTTTTAAAAAAAATTAAATTTCAAAATTATTGTGCAAAATCTACCAGGTCGATTTTAATGAAATTTGGTGAACTATTTAAGTATGATGTAAGAATTTTCTAATAGCCCAGTAGGGATACCATTTGACCTTGCATTAGGAGCTGCCCCTAATTTTATTTTTCTAATCTTTATAGTATAAATTTAAAATCTCGACTGAATTTGACCGTTGCGTTAGCCGCCATCTTAATTTTAAACGAGAACCGTTTTTGCTCAATATCTCAGCCATTTTCAACTTTTCGACAAAAAATATATAAACTGAAATTGTTAAAAATGCGATTTTCTATAATTTTGTTTATTATAATTTTTTTCGTGTGGTCCATATTTTCCGAGTTATGGGGAAAAAACAGTGACAGTTAAAGCATAATTATTGATTTATTGAATTATCTCGTTTATTATTATTTTACAACAAATTTTAACCAATACAAAAATGAATAGAATTTTGTACAATTTTGACCCCCTTCATTTTTTTGATAAAATCAATATTTAAGGTAGTACGTATGCGATAAAGACGCGAGCGTAAGACCCGATTGATTTTAAAGCAATTGTTTTTGTTCAATATCTTCCCCATTTTCAACTTTTCTACCAAAAGTGTAAGGACTGACTAATTGTTGCAATTACGATTTACTACAATTTTTCGAGAGAACCAGTGACGGGTCTAAGAGGGGGGAATGAAAACTTCCCCCCAACGGGCTCCAAAATTAAAAAAAATTGTTGAAATATTAAAATATGTTAGCTGACATGAAACTTAATTATCGACAGACAAATTCAACCAATAAAATCCGCTAGTTAATAAAATTAAGTATACATAATGCAGTTATTATTTAGTTATTGAAGTTATTATTTATGTCTTTTATGTACTTAGTTTGGTTGGTGTTTCATTGGAAGTTTCAAAAATTGTATGAAATATAATTCTCTATATTTTTGTTTATGTACAATTATGTCGTAAAATTAATAATAAATGAGACAATTTCTCCTTAACTCGGAGAATATTGATCACATAAAAAAATTGTGGAAAAGAAATTGTAGGAAATTGCGTTTTCAACAATTTTAGTTCCTACCGTTTTTGTCGAAAAGTTGAAAATGGCGGAGATATTAAGCAACAACGGTTCTCCTTTAAAATCAATATAGCGGCTAATACAACCGCGGAATTCAGTCGAGATTTTAAATTTACACTACTATTGATCTCCCCTAAAGGAGAGAATTATAAAATTTGGGGCAGCTCGAAAAATCGATTCAATTCAGTAATTATGCTTCCCCCACCACTTTTTACTATTTTCCCACTTAACTCGGAAAATATCAACCACATGAAAAAAATTGTTAAAAATAAATTGTAGGAAATCATATTTGGAACAATTTAAGTTGAAAATGGCGTAGATATTGAACAAAAACAATTGCTACAAAATCAATCATGTATCAATCATTCTACCTTTAATATTAACTTTAGCAAAAGATGAAAGAAACTCAAATTGGGTAGAATTTAATTCTCTCTATTTTTGTATAGGAAGATTTTTGTCGTAAAACTAACAATAAACGAGATAATTACCAAAATTACTAAGCACCAAAATTAACGCACCACCTTAAAAATGGGACATTTTTGATGTCTTGTATTTCCTAAACCTGTTGTCCGATTTGAGTGATTTTTTTAGTATAATATAGCCTTGTTCTTCAAGAATATCTACGTAATAATACTATTGCTAAAGAGGTAAGTGTTATTGTATACCGGGTGTAACAATGATAGTGTGTTTTTTCCTCAAAGTTTGTAACACCCTGTGGAAAATTCTAACGTATATAAAATATTAAAATTAAAACTTAACTGTAGCCTTAGGCTTTGTTAACATTTTGTTTTTTGATTCATTCGCTTATGTGGGATAATAAAAAAGTTAGGTACTTTAACAACTAGCAATGTTATTTATCAATAGAGGGTGTTTCTAAATAAGTGCCTCAAACTTTAAGGGGTAATTATGCATGAAAAAATAATGACCTTTTGTTTTATAAACATATGTCCGCAAATTCTTTGTTTCCGAGATACAAGATGTTGAATTTTTTCTTGCAAACTGACGATTTATTTATTGCTCTAAAACCGGTTGAGATATACAAATGAAATTTGGCAGTTTTTAAGAGGCAGTTATTGCGCATTTTTGACATACAATTAAGAATTTTATATTCATACGGAATGTATCTAAAATGTTTATACCCGTATACACGCCAATGGTGAATATCAAATTCTTAGTTGTATGTCAAAAAATGCGCAATAACTACCTCTTAAAACCTACCAAATTTCATAAGCATATCTTAACCAGTTTTAGAGCAATAAATAAATCGTCAGTTTGTAAGAAAAAATTCAACATCACGTATCACGGAAACAAAGCATTTGTGGACATCTGTTTATAAAGCAAACGGTCATTATTTCTTCATGCAGAATTACCCCTTAAAGTTTGTCGCACTTATTTAGAAACACCCTGTATTGATGAATAACATTGCTAGTTGTTAAAGTACCTAACTTTTTTATTATCCAACATAAACGAATGAATCAAAAAGCAAAATGTTAAGAAAGCCTAAGGCTACAGTTGAGCTTTAATTTCAATATTTTATATACGCTTGAATTTTCCACAGGGTGTTCCAAACTTTGAGGAAAAAACACACTATCATTGTTACACCCGGTATACAATGACACTTACCTCTTTAGCAATAATATTATTACATCGATATTCTTGAAAAACAAAGCTATAATATACTAAAAAAATCACTCAAATCGGACAACAGGTTTAGGAAATACCAGACATCAAAAATGTCCCATTTTTAAGGTGGTGCGTTAATTTTGGTGCTTAGTGTATATAACTGTCACTATTTTAGAAAATTACATTTTCAACAATTTTGGTTGTTATACTTTTTATCGAAAAGTTGAAAAGGGCGGAGATATTGAGCAAAAACGCTTCTCGTTTAAAATCAAGATGGCGGCTAAAGCAATGGCGGAATTCAGTCGAGATTTTAAATTTACACTACTATTGACCCCCCTAAAGATTAAAAAAATAAAATTTGGGGCAGCTCCTAATGCAAGGTTAGGCCTGTTATTCGTCTAACCCGACTGGACTATAAGCGAATTACGAAAGTTCTAAGTGGTTAAAAAACATTGATAAAAACAGGCTTATTTTGCCCCCTTATTTTATATTTATTGCTATTTTGCAGAAAGGGTAATAATTTAAGACATTTTTAACTAGTCGTTTATCATACAAAATTCAATTATCTTTATTTTATTTTCCTACGACTTTGTTCCAAAATGAATCGTTTTAAAGTTATAAGCAAAGAAAGTAGAAAAAATCGATGTTTTTCGAAATTTTTAAATATTTAAATTTTTTTATTAATGTTCCGGGCATATTTGAGAAGGAGCATAAGTCGAGTATAATTACTGAAGTTGTCACCTAACTTTATCTGCAAAAATCCGAATGTCACCTCGCAAATCCAAAAATAGACGTATTTCCACAGCTCCGCCCTAGTCTAATAAACAATTATTTGATTCTGACTATACAACTTATTTTAGAAAGGTAAGAGAAGATCAAAACGTAACAGCCAGATTGCAGTTAAGGAAAAGACTGAATTGTGAATCATTCGATTGGTATTTAAACAACGTTTGGCCGCAGCATTTCTTTCCTAGGAACGATAGATTCTTTGGGAAAATAAAAAATGTAGGAAAGAATATGTGTCTAGTGAAACCAGATCAAAAGCATCTAATGAATCAACCGATGGGCATAGCCACTGTGGACCTGTAAGTAAAACATATTATCGTTATTGTTATCTAATTCAGAAAACTGATTATGTTAAATAGGGAAATTATGTTGAGTAGGGACAAAGAAGGAGGCTTCACAGGTAAGGCTAGTAATCTACCTTTGGTAAAGAGGGGCTGTACTCACAGAACTATTAGAACGGCCTCGGAGAACGGACAGATCACAGATGACAATATGCCGCGAATACTCCAGAAGATAACATACCTTAGCATTGAACTTAGGAACCAGGTGGTTCTAATGGCGTATTCGTATTCAGCAACCCCAAAACCGCCTAGTAATCTATTTGCATGAATTTAAGGCCAAAAACCTTGGAAACTCCAGAAAATCACGTTTCTTAGCAGTTCCAATGACCGTGGGCGCCAGGTGTTCCGGGGGTCAGTTCTGATGGCGTATTCGTATTCAGTAACCCCAAAAACCCCTCGTGTAATCGATTTGCATTAATTTAGTGCCGAAATCCCTCGAAACTTCAGAAGATGACGTGGCCCTAGACACCAGGTGCCCCGGATGTCAGTTCTGATGGCGCATTCGTTTTCAACAAACCCAAAGACCGTCCAAGTAATCTAGTAGTGCAATTTAATGCTGATAATCCTCGAAACTCCAGAAGATGACGTGTCTTAGCAGTGACACTAGACACCGGGTGCTCCGGGAGTCGGTTCTGATGGAGTATTCGTGATATTCGTGTTCAATGACTCCAAAAACCTCCAAGTAATCTGTTTGCATCAATTTAGGCGTGCCTCCTCAAACCTCCAGATGACGTGCCTTAACGGTGACCCTGTGCACCAGGTGCTCCGGGGGGTCGGTTCTGATAGCGTAGTCGTATTCAGCGACCCCAAAAACCACCGAATAACAAAATCTGGCCCTTAATATACTTATTTGGACATGTTTGTGCACTTTTGGATGCATTTTATGCACTTTAAGATGCAATTATGAATTTCCACCCATTTTTCTGTAGTAGAATTTTTCCTGGCATCATCCTGAACGCAATGCAATAGTGCAAGTGTCTAGGTACTGTATTTAAAAATCGATTTATTGCGGTTTTTTTAGTGCTAAATGCCCTGGTCTAATAGCAGGAGTTATGCAGAAAGAAAAACTGATAAACCTGTACGCCCATAATAAATTACGTATAAACAATACATGCTTCGACCAAAATCCACAACATAATACATTTAACAACAACCAGAGACGAAAATTGAATGGTCGACTATTATAGGTACCATCACTAACAGCCAGTGGCGTAGCAGACAGGCCCGCAGGGCCCGCAATAGGAGGGGCTCCTTAAAGGCTTCAAGCTTAATACTTCTTCTTTCTTTAAATTGAGGACCAAAACATATTTTCCTAATAAGCATCGAAATAGGGAATTTGGAAGAAAGTAATGATGACGTAACTCTTACTCTTTCCAGGTGAAAGGTGCAATTTAGCGTTTCGTTGGCATGTTAGTAGTTTAGATGAAAGTGAATCCCGAAAAGGTAATTTTTTGTCGGTGGATCTTTTACTAGCTAAATATGATCCTGTTTTAGCTAAATTAACCGATAAAAACAATAACTTAACAAATTACTTGAGCCACCAAATACAAAACGTAGTTATAAATTTGCTGGCTGAAGAAACTGAAAACAAATTTAATAATTTAATTTAAAAAATTTGTTTTTATTCAATAATTCTTGATACCTCTCAAGATATTTCAAAACACGATCAGCTTAGTTTTATTTTCCGATATGTTAAAATAACTTGCGATGAAAATAATTTACCTTCCAAAGCAGAAGTTGTTGGAAGTTTTTTGGGATTTATTTGCATATTAGACCAAAGTGCAGAAGGTCCTGTAAATGAAATTTTAATATTTCTACAATCAAAGCACCTTTCCGTACACAACTGCAGAGAAAAGGGGTATGATGGGGCAAGGGGTATGATGGGGCAAGCGTTATGAGTGGTGTATATTCAGGAGTACAAAGGCGCATAACTGACATTGAAAAAACGGTTTCCCATCTTCATGTGCATCCCATAGTCAGAACCTAGTGTTGAATGATGCCGTTGCTGGTGTACAGGACTTGGTTTTTTACTACACAATTAAGAGATTATATGTTTTTTTTAGTGAAAGTATTAAAAGATGGAATGTACTACGTATGTACTATTATCACTTTGGATTCATCGCGTTTGCCAACCTTAAAAATGTTATGTGAAACCCGGTGGTCATCCAGACATGATGCTGTTACAGGCGCGGATCCAAGGGGGGGTCAATGGGGTCAATTGCCCCCTCCTTGAGACTTCGCCTGGTGTCGCCTTTTTTTTAAGAGATAATTACGATTGAAAATAAATAATGAGTTTTGTGTCCTGTTGACAACTGAATAACGGAATGAAACATAAAACAGAATTCCTTCTCCAAAGTACGTGTTCTCGGTCTTACTGATATGGTGTCGAGTCTTGGACTGTGAATAAAATCGATCTACTTACCTAAATCGCCTTGAGTCTTTCGAAATGTGGTTCTATAGAATAATTTTAAAAGTATCTTGGGTGAAGAAGATTCGAAACTCCACAATACTAGAACGTCTCAGCAAGACTACTGAGATTATAGAAGGCATCAAGAAGAGAAAAGTGAAGTTTTTTGGCATGTAATGAGAAGTTTCAAATATAAGTTGCTACAAAATATTATGCAAGTGAAAATAGAAGGCAAACGCAGTCCAGGACGAAAAAGCACTTCGTGGTTGATTTAGGGTGGCAGTGAATAAAATTAAGATAGCTATGATAGTAACCAACGTTCTGAATGGACATGGTACATGAATAAAAATAAAGTAACAGCCCATACCGAAAAAGAATCCTGCGTACGCGAATGACGAAAAATTTTTATTTCATTGCCCCCTCCTTGCAAGGTTGCTGGATCCGCCGTTGTGCTGTTATGGCTTTGCGTCGAGCTTTCAGACAAGTAATGAAATCTTTAACGAAAGTTTCATTGCTATCAAAAAACTATGAAAAATTAGAAGCTAATGCATTATTAGAGCATATGAATAATTTTGAATTTGCCGTTAACATTACTATTCAATATAAAATACTTAACTTTATTCAACTAACATCAAAACTTCTGAAATCTGAAACGGCAGAGTTTGCGGTTTTTTAACTTTTTGAAAAAACTCGTGATAATCTTCGAGAAATGAAAAATTCGTTATCCGAAATCTTAGCAGAAGCACCAGGAATAGTAGAATAATGGAGATTAAACCGGAATTTAAAAATAAACGGAAAAACGTATAAAAAATTTACGATGAGCTCAGCTGCGACGAAAAAATAACTTGTAGCAAAAAAAGTTTTGAAGTTAAAGTTTTCAATGTAAATGTAGATGTAATATTGCAACAACTTACTAATAGGTTTAGTTTTGTCGGATTAAGAGACATGAAAGTATAATAGGTTTTCATGTCTATTCCCAAAAAACCTATTAACACGAACCGATGAAGACTTATTAAAGAAAGGTCAAATATTGTCATTTACACATATTTTAGTAAATGTTTATAATACGGGGGCCCACAAAAATTGTCGCGGGGAGGGGGCAATCTTCAGCTACGCCACTGCTAACAGCACCCAAACTGCATCTAAGCCACATACACACACCCAAACTTATATGGAATCACCTGATATTTCTTATTATTTCGGGCGATTTTAAAAAAACGAACACACGAAGTCAAACAATATTTATTTGTTCAAAGCAATTTAATAACAAATACATAACAATTAAATAAATCAATAACGTATTTAACAAACAAATTGAAAGTAGTTGTTTTAAAGTCAATAGCATACAAAATTTCAATGTAAAACGAATAATGTTTAACACTACTAGTTTATAACAGTCTTCTCTTTCCATACTAATCACCCATTAACCATATCTCAACTTGCATTTCTTTTCAACTTCATTGCTGCCTCCCCCACTATCCCATCCCTCACACAGTTTTGATTCTTCTATTTTCCTATCCTTCATATTTTTCTCCACTCCTAGTCATTTCTGGTTTGACCTTGTGTCTCTGTCTCTTTTTTTCAGGTCCTCTATATCTCATCTCACCATTTCTTTCATAATTTATTTAAATGCCTCTTATTATTATTAATCCTTAAATCGGTCTGGTTTATTGTCTCTTTGGAATGTTCTTCACACTCACTTATCCTGTTGCCTGTTATGTTACTTACTCATTTTCTCTCATCTCCGCTTACAATAATAAAAAACACCATACATCCAATCACTCTGGTCTGTCATATATATCACTTTCCTTACTTAGTAACATTCTGTCACTGCTTTCTTTTTAGATTCTTAGACTTTACTTAACAATAGGATACTGCACACCTATATCCATTACGACCCATTCAGTCAAACTTCTTTCATAAGTTTTATTGCATTCACTATTCTTCTTTTTTCATCTATCTTTTCATTTCCATTCATACCAGGCAACTTCCAATATCCATTTATCCCAATTTAAAATAAAAATTTTTTCACATTTTGCATTTGTTTGATTTCAGTTACAATCACATACGTTCATAAAGTTTGTGCACTTAAATATATATCATTTAGTTCAGTCTATTTACTCCACTATCACCAATAGAAATCAATCTCATACTTTTCTATTTCATATACTCATTCAATTTAGATTCTTCTTTACATACTGACACCTACCCACAATTTGACCTATATTGGTAGCTCTCATTCTAATTATTTTATTCACTATTCCACGTTGGTAGACTATCAAGATACATTACTTCCAATTCATTCAGTCCTTTCAAAACTACATAAAGATGAATTAGACTTTATGTCACATAGTTTAATTTTATTATTTTATTACATACTCTCATTCATTTCACAATACTATATACAATCATATCCTTCACACATATATCTACCTCACTAACAGTAATCTTTAGTTATTTAATTTTGTTAACAACTATTTTCCAACTTTTAACAGACATAATTATTCATTACAATAGTATAATAATAAATTTAACACAACATATAGCCACCTTTTGTATATATACTGTTTTCTCGCAATATTCTACCGTTTACCTTCAACCTGTTGTCTGCTTGCCTTGTTAGGCAACCAACATTTCATCACATAAAAACACTCTTAAATTCTGGTTTTCTCGGCTTGTTTAGCTTTGTTTTTCCATGCAAGTCTAATTATCTTACTATGTAGTGTATTTCCTTGTTTCCACAAACTTAACTTTCAACTCGTCATTTCACATCCGATGACGTCACAACTTAAACCACGTAATATATCTGCATTAAATTTAATGAATATATAAGTTATTCTGGAATAGAGAGTTGCTAATTTAAACTTTACAGTAGATTTTATTATTCAAATAATTTAAATTATTTTTGCAGACAAACCTCCGCATTTTATTAAAAAATCCAAAATCAAATGAAACTTTAACCAAAAATTGGCTTTATCTTGTCATGTCATGTCACCCTTGTCAAATTGTAAATCCACTTCATAATTTCTCAGTTGGTCTGTGCCCATTGAATTGGCAAGTACCTAGTATCTTCGAGCAGGGAACCATGGCACCCTTTTAGCATGTGTTCCACTTTATCCATTAACATCGACTTGTAGTCATAACATTTTAACATATTACATTATGTAAACCATATATGATGATGTTAACACTATTTACGGTGTGCTAGTTTCAAAATACTCGGCAGGATGTAAGTATTCCCACACTTTTTTCATTTTAACAGTCACATTTTTAACCCTTTGCTTTAATCTAACGTGGAAATACTTCATTCTAGGCACTGAAGATGTTCTGTTTAGAACGAAAACGTTCTGCAATCGATGACATTTTATAGTTTTTAAATAAACGATTTTATACCAGAATACATCTCGAAGTTTTTACTTCTGTATTGGAATAATGTTTAACTTGTTTTTATTTATTTTTTTTTGTATTTTGTGGTAGTCAGTGTTATCACCTCTAGTCCTTATGCAAGCTTCAGTTTGCGTGGGCACGTTCCTAATCAAATTATCAACATTTTATTGTGGTAGGTTGCTCCATCCTTTAAAAGCAGCTTGTACTAGCCGTGCGGTGTTTTGTGGATTATCCCGGTGAGCTCTAATTTTTCTTTTAAGCATATCCCACAAATACTCTATAGGATTAAGCACAGGTGAGCAAGCAGGCCACTCCAAACAAGGGATACCTTTTGTTTCAATGATGTCTCTAGTCACTCTAATGGTATGTAGAGGTCCATTATCATGAAATAAAATTAAATTTTCTCCTGTTGCGCCTCTCCAGAGCCTGACTACAGGTTATCAACATACCTGTGAGCAGTTAAAGTTGATTGGATGAAAATTAAAGGAGTTTTTTACGGATCACAACTCCTCTCCAGAACATTACACTTCCCCTTGTACATTTGTGAACAGATCTGACAGTTTTCGCTCTTGCTTGTCTTCCTCGACCTCTAAGTACACGATTTCGTGGGTCATCTGATTTTCCATCTGATTACATTAAATTCTGACTGTTTTTGAAAATAGCACATTTTGTTAATTCCCAATGTTCCAGTTTTGGTGGTGAAGACACCAATTTTGGCGATCAATCTTGTGCTGCCTGGATAACTCGGGAACCCATAACTGTCACCTGCTGTATACTTCTTGGTACGAACTCTTCTTTTTATCCTTTCAACTGAAACAGTTACACATGTAGCTTCCAAAAGCTGCCTTTGGAGCTGCAGGTGAGAAATGGTTGGGTGTCTTCCAGCTGATTGGACAATTAAACGATCGTGGAGAGCCGTTATTACTTTTGGCGACTTTCCCTTGCTTTATTTTTGAGCTTTCCTAGTTCCTGTTACCTAGCTTATGTTTTGGACAGAACGCCCTGTATTACGCCTAGCTCTGCAGCTATGTCCATCTGAGAACATTACTTTCTCCACAAGACCAATAATCTTTCCTCGTTGTAAGTTCTATAACCCCACATGAGGCATATTTTCGTTTTTGGACGCAAAAGTTAGTTTATTTATTTTCGTTCAACTTGCAACTCAAGCAAATAATCTATACCATACCGGGCTGTACTATCCGATTGTCTTGTATATTTGTTTATTTTCAATACAAACCTTTAATCTTCGCAACAATAACAAGTTTTTTCAAAAAAAATAAATATTACTTTGAAATACATGGTGATTCCATATAAGTTTGGGTGTGTGTACTTGATGTAAGAGCGATACTGTCACCAAATGATATCACACCACCAACCTACATAACAAAATTGAATGTAGAAGCCGTGAAAAATGAGAGTAGGTACTAAACCCCTCTACCAAAGACGAATAGGAGGAAAGATATCCCGGAACTGCATAACAGAAATACACAGCGTTGAAGAATCATGGGAAAAACTAGAAGTCAATATTACAAATAGTGCCGCAGAGGCAATAGACAAAGAGATATCATCAGAAACAGACCAAAAACTATAAACCATAGTTTACATATAAAATCAAGATAGCAGCTAAGGAAAAATGAGATGCGAAATAAGATACATGAGCAACAAAACCCGAAGATATACGAAATTTACTTGGAAGTTAGAAACTTATTCGAAAAGATTCTCAGTAGAAATTAGACATGGCATGTATGGAGTTCAAAAGGACCTATGGAGCATGCTAAGATGAAGAAAAAAGAAAATAAATAAAGAAATTCAAACAAACATTATAAAACCTATAAAATGTATGTGTTGATCACGTAATATAAAGGTCTTATTGTCTTTTTAGAATTAAAAATTATGTTTATCTATTGTTCACTTATTATATACAGTAGGTAAACGTAAAGTAGTTCCCCATATGACTGAATATAATTTTTTGTTCTAGATGCCTCTCTGACGACGTGGAAATTGAAATGTTCGTAATGACCAAAGACGGGTTTATAATGACCGATGATTCGATCTGTCTTGATGGTCCAGAGAAACCTAAAACCGGACTTATGAAAGTCCGAATTGTTGCCTGTCACGGTTCTAGCAGGCAGAAGTGGGAGTATGATAAAAAGGTAACAACATGTCTTTTAAAAATAAAAATGTATACCATTTTTATTCAGTTGCAATGCGAAGGCAAAACAATCTTATTTTTCACTTAGAATAGGGAGCGCAGTTCAGCACTCTGAATCGACGATTTTCGACTCTTATTGGAGTCTCATCGGAGAGATGTAGGCCTGCTGCTCCATACTCTGAGTGACCAACAACGAGAGTTTATCTCCCACACCGCAACTGACGTGAATGGATCAGGTGACTAGCGTCAGCTGGCAATTGAAAGGTAAGGTAAAGTTCCTAATAGCGACATTAATAATATTGAAAAATATTAAAAATATTACTAAAAATTTTTAAATTGAAAACTTATTGGTCCATTTCCCTGGTGACACCTCCAAGGCTTCTACAATATGCAAGCCAAATGGATGCTGCAGTGAATAAGGCCTACGTCTCTCCGATGAGACTCCAATAGGAGTCGAAAATCGTCGATTCAGAGTGCTGGACTGCGCTCCGTATTCTAAGTGAAAAATAAGATTGTTTTGTCTTCGCATTGCAACTGAATAAAAATGGTATAAATTTTTATTTTTATATTAGTATTACTCCTATATATATAGTTTTAATCACAGACACAGTAGAAAAAATGCAGAAACTAATAGATATTTGGCAAAAAGAGATACATAAATTAAAAATGGAAATGAATCTTAACAAAACAAAACTTATGATAATAAATGAAGATGAGAAAAGAGAAAGGAATACTAATATAATAGTAAGGGAAAAAGTAATAGAACACGTATCTACTTTTGAATATTTGGGAAACATAATAACAGATGATGGGAAAACGGACTTGGCAATAAGTAATAAACTGAAGAAGGCAACTAGCGTGTATTACTCTTTAAATAATACAATTTTTGGAAAGTCAGAAATAGGCAACAAAACTAAACTCAGAGTATATAACAGCATAGTAAATCCGATAATGACATATGGGGCGGAAACATGGATTGTCCAAAAGAAACATGAATCAATGGTAAATGCGACCGAGATGAAATACATGAGAAGAATAGCCGGAGTTACGAAGTTTGATAGATTCAGAAATGAAGATATAAGAAGAGAGCTGGAACAAGAACCGATAATGAGGAAGATCGAAAACAAAAAATTAAGCTGGTTTGGACACATACAACGAATGGAGCAAAATAGACTTACAAAGAAGGTACATGAAGCCAAAATGGGAAACAAAAGAAAAAAGGGAAGGCCGAAGAAGACATGGATGGACCAGATCCAGGATATAGGTGAAAGAAGACACATCAGTATGAGGGATATGAAGAACCTGAATCCGAATCCGATGCCCTGAATCCGATGCCCTGAAGGGCACTAAGGATTATGAGAAAGAAAAAGAAGTATTACTCCTATAGAGTAACTAGATCCATTTTCCGTTGGAACTTTACCAAGCTGCAGACAGGGGTTGTGAATTGCATATTATAGAAGCCTTGGAGTTGTCACCAGGGAAATGAACCAATAAGTTTTCAATTTAAAAATTTTTAGTAATATTTTTAATATTTTTCAAAGGTAATACCACGAGTCCTCTAAATTTTATCGATAAATTTTTTTGTTTTCACGAAAACTTCTTTATTTGGTAAAATTACGAAAACAAACCGAATGATAAAATCACGAGTCCGAAGGACGAGTGATTTTATCCATTTCGGTTTGTTTGAGTGATTTTACCCTAAATAAAGAAGTTTAAGTATGAAAACGAAAAAATTTATCAAGCAAAATTTAGAGGACGAGTGGTATTTGAAAAGATTATTTTGTGAACCAATATGTATTATTAGTAAATACGGGCATCTGTGAAATATTTTTAAGACAACTAGGATCAATATCTTAAGTAGGTTATAGATAAATTATTTTATGATTTAAAAATGAACCAATTTATTTATTATATTGTTAATACATAAAAAACTGTTTAAATCGAAAATGAACAATTAATAAAAACACAATTTTTGTAACTAATATGAGATTTTCCAATGTCGTTCGTAACGTCTAATCTGTCGTCACTTTCAGTATCATTAATTACAGTCGCAGTTGATGTACATACTGGCAATGCACTCAGTTGTAGTAGTTGTTCTAAGTTTATTAATAATTTTTTTATGATGTTCTTCATTAACTTGTAAATAAGGTTTTAACGAAGAAGCTGTGGCATGTCCAGTTATTTTTATTGCCTCCTGTTCTTGAATTCCTGCCTTAACAAGATGAGATACTACACTGGATCGGCTTAAATGATTTGTTATTTTTCGGTTTTGTGTGTCCAATCCGCATTTTTTTGCAGAGTTCCATTACCTGTTCATATTCCATTACCTGTTTGCCAGTATGGATTTGGGGTAAGGAAAAATCTATCACTGGTAATAGTTTTACCACGCTTCTCCATGATTTTTTTATATAGTCTTATTGGGCATCTTTCTGGATCTTTAATGTTTGGTGTCAGCCATTTTGAATCCGAACACTTTTTTTGACCACCTTGGCATGTTTTGGTAAAAATTGTATTATATTTAATCCTTCCTGTTTCTTTGCCGGCATTATTTATTTCATATTTGAAATAATCAATTCTACAATGAACACCCTCACCACCGCGCCATGCTAACTCGTAAGAGACAACATGAAAAAATTTCATCTCTAATCCTAGCGGATTATTTTCATCGCACAAGTCTATAATACTCAAATATTCTTTTTCATCCAGCGCTATAGCACTTTGTTTTCTTTTTTCGGGACGACTTTGTAACTCTTTCCTTTTTGCATTTCTCACGTCTCTTGCCTTCTTAAATTGAATGTCGATAAACGGGTTAAAACTTATATTAAACTCTGAAAAATATTTTTCTTTAATCATTTTGGCTTTTACATTCCAAATAGTTTTAACAGAGTATTCCTTGTAATCTTCACCATTCATTTTCTTCATATTCATTCCCCAATCTTCAAGAACTTTTGCAATTTCTTGAATACTTGTATTATCATTCAACTGATAGTTCCTTACTGTGCAAAATTGCTCAAATTGTGTCCAAACAGACCTTTTTGTCTTAATTGTATTTTGAGGCGTATTATTTTTTAACAAATCTTTAATTTGTTCATGATTATTGTCACCAAATCTAACGCTAACGTCCATTTTGTTTCAATTAAATTATGACGATGTTAAATCGCGAAAATTTAAATCGGTCAAAATTGCGCGGCCTACTTGCTTCGTGGTCTTACCCAGCTACGCTGGGTGAGTTCACCACAGTGCAGTGGTGTAATTGGTAAACAGTCAAGGAAGAGGCTGTTTTATCAGTATTACACTCAATGATTGGCTAGAACGACGCGTGGTGATTGGCTGAAAAAGCAAAAACATCAGAATTTGACAGGTGAAAAAAATAATCAATATTATTAATGTCGCTATTAGGATTGAAAACTTTACCTTACCTAACATGTCTTTTGTTTTAATATATTTATATGTGGCGATCGCAGCTCAGCAGCTAAGATACCTACTCTAATATCCAGCCCAAAACGAACGAGTTCGATTCTCGACACCGCACCGACAAAAAATTTTGAATTTTAAAAATTATACGACAGCAAGAAAGAGAAGATGATAGGGACAATCGGGTAGAAGAAATTAATATCAAAGAGATTAAAGAAGGATTGGCAAGAATATAGATTGGAAAAGCGGGATGTGCCGATGACATAGATCAGGGATGATGAAGTACGTGGGAGGACAAGGCAAACTTTAGCTACTGGTAATGGGGCAAACCAGTGGCGTAGCGTAGTGGGGGTGGCAGGGGCGGTCCGCCCCGGGCGGTACTTTTTAGGGGGCGGCCAAATTTAACAATAAATAATAAAAATATTTTGTAAATATTTGAACCATTTTATATTTTTATCGCAACTATAAATTCGGACCGATTGAAAGGAGCACGGAATCTTTAAAATCAAAAGGAGATACAAGACGGCTTACTGAGGAATGGTTTTACCGTACATTGATTAACGGCGAAAAAGTTTTACGTACTTGGATGGCTTATTCTCCATCTAAATCTAAAGCATCATTATTTTGCTTTTGTTGTCGTTTATTTGAGAACGTAAATACACTGAATGGATCTAAAGTTTGCTCAACTGATGGATTTTACTTGGTGAAAATTAAATCCTAAGCTTTCAAGTCATGAATCAAGTGCACTACACATCCAATATTATTGCAAATGGAAGGAGTTGGAGAGCAGACAAAAAGGACGGACTATTGACAAAAAAGAGCAAGACAGTGGTAAAAGAAATAAAGAAATGGCAGGAAATTCTGATCCAGAATGTTTGATATTATAAGATTTCTTGCCAGACGAAATTTAGCTTTACGTGGACATATAGAAAACGACACCAGTACCAATAGAGAAAACTTTTTAGAATTGGTTAATTTAATTGCAAAATACGATCCTGTACTTCGTGAACATCTTGTAAGTTCTAAAATGTGTAGCAAAATTTCAATCACTTATATGTCACCACAGATACAAAACGAATTTATTGCCATTTTGGAAAATAATGTTCGCCAACATATCATCGGACAAATAAAAAAGTTTACTCGAGGTACTACAGCACTCCAGATCTTTCTCATAAAGATCAAACAAGTCAGGTATTAAGATACGTAGTAATTGAAAATCAGGAAGTAAAAGTAATGGAATCTTTTATAGATTTCATTGAAACTAAAGACAAAACTGCTGAAGGAATTTCAAAGATGATTTTGGACACGATTCAAGCTGATGGCCTAGATATAAGCAACTGTAGAGGCCAAGCATATGATAATGCTGCTGTTACGTCTCGAAAGTATTCAGGAGTTCAGCAAAGAATTCAAGAAATAAACCCTAAAGCTGAATTCGTACCTTGCTCAAAGCATTCGTTAAATCTGGTTTGTTTACACGCTGCCTCAGTTGAGGTGAATCCAGTAACTTTTTTCGGCACTTTAGAACGTTGCTATTCTTTTTTTTTTTTTTTTCTCATCGACACATCGTTAGGAATTTCAGATAGCAGCTACAGGCAAAATCTTCTTCAAAAGTGTTCAAGACACGCGGAGGAGTGCAAGAGACGATGCCGTAAATGTGACATGGCATGATTACAAAGATATTTTTGTCACTTTGGAAAAACTGACAGAGGCAGGTGAAAGCTTAAACACTAGTACAGAGATGCAGGTGCTTTACTAGTTTCGATGCAGTCATTTTCCTTTCTTTGTTTTTTGGGCCTGTGGCAACCGGTGCTACATGAAGTGAATGATGCACAAAAATATTTACAAACAAGGGGACTGACATAAGATTGTGCGCCCAGAAAGTAAATGCTTTGCAGTTAATATTGACAGAGAATTAATAAACGTGATTGTAAAATTTAGATAAACTTTTTTATTTAAAATCTAACCTGTATAATGCAAAATAATGATGACTGTTCTCGCCGAAAAGTTCTCTATAATTAATGTATGTAATGTATAATATACATTAAATTAAAATACCTAAATAATAGGGCGGCAAAATTGTCCTCCGCCCCGGGCCGCCGACACTCACGCTACGCCACTGGGGCAAACATGGAGAACAGAAACGATACTGAAAGACTGGGAAGAAAATTATTAATACCAATACACAAGATAGGAGATGAAGCGGAATGTGATAACTATAGGGCCATATGCTTATTATTATGCCACTGTGGCAAGCGTCCACAGACCCGCATCGTACGCATCGGACGCATCGTACGCAACGGATTTTAGTTTGCCTTGTACAGAAACTTATGTAACCGCGTCCACTGATCCGCATCGTACGGATCGCATTATCGATTGTCAAACTAAAATCCGTTGCGTACGATGCGTACGATGCGGGTCTGTGGACGCTTGCCGTAAAGTATATGTACACCGGGATAATAGAAAGGAGCTCAGGAAAGAACTGGAAGGAAAACTAGAAGAAGAACAAGCGGCTTTTAGGAAGGAAAGAGGAACAACAGATAATATATACATACTGAGAAATATAATTGAAAGGAAAAACGAAATAGGAGAAGACTTATATATTACGTTTATAGATATTAAAGCTGCTTTTGTTTCTATAAATAGAGAAATAATATGGTCAGTAATGGAAAACCTGTAAATCCCGCAAAAGATAATAAGCGTGGCAAAAAGTACATATAGAAACGTACTCGCTAAAGTACAAATAAACGGATACAGGTCTCCAATAATAAACCTAAGGAGAGGAATAAAACAAGGGGACAGTCTCAGCAAAGTTGTATTCATATTAGTAATGTATAGAGTAATGAAGAGCGCTAAAAGAAGGTCAAGGCAATTACAGTCAACAATAGGGTATAGGAATTTAGTACCACTTTACTTTATATTTTTGTATTTGAAATGTTAGTGTTGGTTCCCGTAAAAAGTTATTTTGAATTATCCATTAAAAGTTATTTATTATAGTTGTACATCGTACCTATTGTAGGAGCTTAAATAAGAATATATATTTATAAGGTAGGTTGAAACGTTAAAATTTCATTATGTATTGACGTAATAATAATGTAGTTGGTGGAATTTTACAATGCCAGGTACAGGCTGTAGTGTGGTCAAATTTATTACCTATTATTTAAATTTACAATAAATTATACAAGTAATTTTAATTCACATGATCCTAGCTGACCTCTAAGGATGGTATGTATTCAATAGATAATCCTGTATTGATGGAAATTCAGTATAAGCGACACATTTTCAGTGTAAAATGAAGATTAAAGTAAAGTTCTATATTTCCGTAAATCTTGCATTAACGGTTGGATAAACGTGAACAACCGGTCCGGATTGATTTTAAGTACCAAATCCAAATATCAACAGTTTTCCATAATTGGGTATTATTATAATCCACTAAACATCTTTATTTCATAACTATCTTTACTATATTGCATACATCAAAGACATAAAAATACCGATTAATCATATTACGATTCAAATGACTGTACTCTCGTGACGTAATCGCGGGCTAAATATTCATTGGTTAGCCGGAATAGGCAACCGTTGTAAATATCTAAAAACTGTGGGTACTTACTTACATATTATAGTTTATATATTTACATTTTTATGTTTCAGACTAATGAAATTCGCCACGTATCTAATAGCAAATGTCTAGACGTACGAAACTCCACAAAATTTGCTCAAGAACTCGTCTTAAATGAATGTGATACAAGTAGTAATCAACAATGGAGGTTAGAATCGGTGCCTTGGAAATAAAACTCATAACTTTTAATATTTATAACGATAATTAAACATTTTTCATTTTTTTTATACCTTTTTATAACTTTTCCCTTACACTACACATATTTTGGCTCTCACCTTAAGATTAAAGAACAAATACCACTTCTAACGTACATAGAGAATAATAGAAAGCTCTATTTTTTGCGATTAGATATTTTATGAAACTATCGAGGAATCAATATTATATCGTCTCTAATCAGACTTGTAGACGTATGGAAAGACCATAAAGGAAAAATTAGAAATTCACATCCCCTACCCTGTTCAAAATAATCCTAGCAAAACCCTGAAACCCAAGTAAAGAAAGTGCGGAGGAATGGGCATATCAGTAAGAACCGAGCAATACCTATATACCTTAAGTCTTGCTGACGAAAAAATAGTTATCGCACAAGACGAAGATGACCTCAGTTTTATGATAAGAAAACTGGGACAGGAATATGCAAAAAATGGAATGGAAATAAACCTAAAGAAAACTGAATACAATACAGAAGCAATGTGCCTTACAAAAAAAGATGAAGAAAAACTGAGAATAATAGAAAGAAAAATTATGAGGAGAATACATGGTCCAATCAAAACAGATCAAGGAGAAATACGAATTCTGATGAATCACGAAATAATAAATCTAATGGAAGGAGAAGATGTAGTGAGATTCATTAAAGCACAAAGACTAAAATGGTTTCGCCACGTCCAAAGAATAGGAGCGGATGAACTAATTAGGCAGATAAAAATTGGACGCCAGTCATAAACAGACCTAGAGGAAGACCGAAAATAAGATGGGAAGATCAACTGCGAGAGGATATATGCAATATGGAAATTACAGGCTGGAGAGAAAAAATACAGAATAGGAAAGAATGGAAACAGATCACAGAGAAAGCAAAAAACACGAAAATCTATAAAGGATAATGAAGAGGACTTATGCGGACCAATCCACCGCAGGAAATGGATTAAAATAGCTCATGAACCTGAGCGACCTATACTCTACTAGAGTGACCGGTCTATATATATAAACAAGTCAAAGGAACATACTTCTTCTTCTTGTAGTGCCTATCCGTTTCGGATGTTGGCGACCATCATGGCAATCTGTAGGGCAATATCAAAAGGAACAGACAAGTACAAGTATTTAGGTTTCATAATATCAAACAATGGAACAACTGAAGAAGATATAAAAAATATACTAGGACTAGAACAAACAAGAAACTGCATACGAAAATTGAACCCGGTACTACGGGATAAGAACATAAGTATAAAAACAAAAAGAAGAATGTATAATACCATGACAAGATGTATTCTGACTTATGGGTGTGAAAATTGGATAATAAATAAGAAATCCAAAAAAAATAAAAGGAAAAAAGATGGAATTCCTAAGGAGAAGCTGCAGATAACACGAAGAGATAGAATAAAAAATAACATAGCGATTAGGAAAAGAATGGGAATGAACTCAGATATAATAGACTACATAGAACAGAAGAGATTAACAGGTGCGGATACAGAAATTCATAATAGGGGGGGGCTAGACTTCCTGAAATTATTATTATCCAGATTTAGCCATACGGCTCACACCACCTCTATGGCTATGAGCACAGTGCGGTCCCAGTATAGCTTGTACATGTAGATTTCAAGCATTCTGTTAGGGACGTTTTGATAATAAGGGAGATGGTCGGTCTGGAGAAGTCTCAGTTTGTTGGCTAATTTCTGGTGAATAATCTTTTCTACTGAGTCATGGCTTTCTTTATAATCAATATTGCAATATATCTATAAAGCAATTTCCACTGAGAAAAGAGGACATAGAACCAATTCTATCCATGCACTGAGAGACAATCAAGGTCATATGATGATCGACGATAAAGAACTAACAGAAGAATGAAAAGGGTATTTCAGGGACCTTCTAAGCATGATACAGGAAGAACAGCACAAAGAAGAGATATATCACAGCGAACATGCCCGTCGAAAATCCCTCTTTTGAAGAAACCCAAAAGGCCTTAAATAAGCTGAAAAATCACAAAGCGCCAGGTACGGACGAGATACCAGCAGAACTTCTGAAATATGGTGGAGACGCACTACATCGCCAAATCCACCAGTTAATAACACAAATATGGTTAGAAGAAAGGATACCAGCAAGATGGAAGGAAAATATCATAGTGCCCATCCACAAAAAAGGGGACAAAACAAAATACGCGAACTACAGAGGAATTTCTCTCCTAAACACGTCATATAAAATCCTCTCGAACATCATTCTTAGTTGACTAACTCCCTATGCAGAAAATGTCCTAGGAGAATATCAAGTCAGTTTTAGGGTAAACAGATCCACCACAATAGATCAACTATTCACGCTGAGACAGCTTCTAGAAAAGGGATGGGAGTATAACAGACCCATACACAATCTCTTCATAGACTTTCGACAGGCATATGATAGCGTAGAAAGAAACCAAGTATGGAATGCAATGGCGGAGTTCTCAATGCCAAAGAAAATCATTCGGATAACTAAAGTCTGCATGGAGGGTGGAATATCAAAAGAACGTGTAAATAATAAACTGTCTGACAGCTTTGAAATCAACAGTGGACTCAAACAGGGTGATGCTTTATCTCCACTACTTTTTAACCTTGTATTAGAGAAAGCCATGAGGTCAGCCGGAATAAAAACAGACCTGCTATCGGTTCAAGGTCCCAAGTTACTACTAACTTACGCAGATGAAATTGATCTCGTTGGAGACTCCATCCTATCCACAAAAGCCATTTTCAACAAGGTGGAAGGAGCAACAAGCGAAGTAGGGCTGAGGATTAATGAAGGAAGACGAAATATATGTGTAAAAATAGAACGACACGAAGAGACAGGATAGGACAAAATGTGACGGTCAACACCTTTAATTTCGAAAGAGTACAACGTTTTAAGTATCTAGGGGGCCCTAATCACAGCTGACAACGATGTTACTGAAGAAATAAAAGACAGAATCCAATCAGCAAGTGGCTGTCTACTCGCACTGGATAAGCTTATAAAATCAAAAAACCTTCCAAGAAAGATCAAAATCTATAAATCCGTCGCCAGATGTACTAACGGGCGGAGGTAAATTCCTCATCAACCAGTAAAAACATATAATCCGACAGGTATTTTCCTCACCAAATTTAAGGGTTCCTATTAATCCGGTAGGTATTTTCCTCACCAAATCACTCAGGTAATAAAATAAAAATATAGATGTAATTTAAGAATGATTATTATGAAAGCATCCAAAATCCGAATAAAAGACATTAAATTCCTTACATTATAATAATAGTTTATAATATAGATAATAAGCAAAATGTATAAATTATTATTTAATATTTACTATTATACTAAGAGACACATAGTCCTGTCGCCAGGGGGGGTACAACGGCCTCGTTAATTCAGATGGACTTACTCAAGTTTTTTTTATGTATTTTGACCCGTAGAACACGAATTTTTTGGGTAACAGTTGATCCGGATGTCGATAAGATTGTTATAGACCAAGAACTTGAGGAATCAAATAACAGCGATTTTTGGCAAAACAAAACAATATTTTGTATTTTTTGGGCCATTTTAAGTAAAAAATATTTCTACAAGTTTTTTCGTAGGATGCACAGTTTTCGAGATAAGCGCGGTTGAACTTTAAAAAAATCGAAAAATTGCAATTTTTGAACCCGAATAACTTTTGATTAAAAAATAAAATAGCAAGTCTGCTTACCGCATTTGAAAGTTTAAGTCAAATTATATCGGTTTTGATTATTTGCATTGGTAAAAATTTATTTTTTTATTGTTTAACAAAGCTATAAACACGTAGGGTTTCCCGTGCTTTTACATGCGTTTTAACGCATGTAACGTAGAAATAGTCTTGATTGCACTAGTACCTATTCTACCTACTCGTTCGATTTTAAATGAGAAATCATAGAAACATCACTCACGCACTAGTTGTTTGTAGCTTTGTTTAACAATAACACAATAAATTTTTAGCAATGCAAATAATCAAAACCGACATAATTTGACTTGAACTTTCAAAGGCGCTAAGCAGAATTGCTATTTTATTTTTTAATCAAAAGTTATTCGGGTTTGAAAAGTGCAGTTTATCGATTTTTTGATAGTTCAACCGCGTTTATCTCGAAAACTGTGCATCCTACTAAAAAACTTGTAGAAATATTTTTTGCTTAAAATGACCCAAAAAATACAAAATATTGTTTTGTTTTGCCAAAAATCGCTGTTATTTGATTCCTCAAGTTCTTGGTCTATAACAATCTTATCGACATCCGGATCAACTGTTACCCAAAAAATTCGTGTTCTACGGGTCAAAATACATAAAAAAAACTTGGGTAAGTCCATCTGAATTAACGAGGCCGTTGTACCCCCCCTGGCGACAGGACTAACACTTTACAAAATCCATTTCATTTGATTAGACTGATATTAATAAATTTTCTACATTTATTTTTCAATTTCAGTTTAACTCCTTTATCTTTGATCTTCTTCTTCGGGTGCTATGTCCGTTTATCGAACGTTAGCGATCATGTTGGCTATCATAACTCATAACTTTATTCGCAGCAGATATGAAGAGCGATTCCGAAGTGTGACCAAACCATTGCCTCAAATTTCTTAACCAAGATGTTCTTCTTCTTCCTCGACTTCTTCTGCCTAATATTTTACCCTGCATAATTAGATGTAGAATGCTATATTTTTCCGGATGTCTACAAACATGCACAAAATACACGAGTTTTCTAGACTTTATCATTTTTACCAGTTCTCTGCCTTTCTTCATCCTGCTCAGAATAATATCATTACGCACCCTGTCCATCCAGCTTACTCTCAGCATTCTTCGATAGCGCCATAATTCAAAGGATTCAACCATCTTAAGCATTCTTCCTGTTAAGGTCCATGACTCAACTCCGTAGAGAAGAACGCAAAACACGTAACACTTTAAAATTCTTGTCATAAGACTCAAATTTATGTCATGACCGCATAGAATTTTCTTGTAACGGAAAAATGCTGATTTGGCTTGAGCAATTCTGCAACGTATTTCGGTGGATGGATCCCAATTATCAGTGATTCTGCTTCCCAAGTATGTTATAGCTTCAACTCTCTTAAGTTGTACATCATTAACGTGAATTCCAGCATCGATGACATTATCCTTACTGACGACCATATATTTTGTTTTTTTGATGTTAAGGTGGAGACCATAATTACTGCATTGTGCTACCACAGAATCCAATAGATATTGTAATTCGGTATCACGACTGGCAATCAGTACAGTGTCGTCTGCATATCGGAGGAGATTATTTATCAGTTTCCCGTTTATCACAACTCCACCTTGTGTAGTACTGAGTGCCTCTTCAAACATCTTTTCTGAATAAATGTTAAAAATTAATGGTGAAAGATTATCTTTGATAGGTTTAGCAATATGTAAACTTTAAATTTTAACATACGTATATATCTGAAATTCTTTAATTTATTCTAAGAAGATATATAGATATGGATGGATGCGTATTATAAAACGATGAACTAAAATGCGACTGAAAAGATTCGCAAGCATTCGTAGTAGATACCTACGAATAACAGAAGAATTTGCCTCTGCTCACAAATATGGGGAGAATATGGTATTTTCGTCTACATAAGTTTCAACTAAATAATCAACATATTGTCTAAAATTTCAATTTCTGGTTTGCATGACATTAAATCAAACACAAAACAATCTGATACGTCTTCTGGTTTTATATATAATACGTAAGGCCAAAAGTCTGTTTGAGCCACTTACCTACTTCAGAATCATTTTGTATATTCTGATGTTAAATCAAGAGACTGAATTTTTCTGTACCAAGCTTGGTGTAGATGAAATCTACAACAATGTATTTCAGTGTTCGGACACATTTGAATGATTGCATTATGTATAGCCTTTTCAAAATCTACAAAAATTTTACTAGGATTGATTGGGGGGAGGGGCGATCAAAAATCTTCAAAAATTGCGTTACGTAATAAGTACGTGAACGCCCCATTACGGTCGTTACATAGGGGGGAGGGCGGGGTCAAAAATCTTCAAAAATTGCGTTCCGTAATACTTGAACGCCCCCAAACTCAATTTTGAGAGCTTTAAAAATTTCTGATTTTAATAAATAAAAAAATTGTTGTAAGTTTCTGTTTATTGTTTGGCAGTAAACAGTATATCTAATAAAGATATAATGCCCATATACATAATGCCCATTATAATGCCCATTACTTAACCCAAGACTAGTAAATAATTGCAAATAATATGTGGTACAGTAAGAAATGTACCATACATACAAGAGGGGCAAAATTATGAAATAAATTCATTTTCTCTAAAATGGAAGATTTTGGAGAAAAATGCCGAAACAGGTCGATTTTTATTTTTAAATTACAATTTTTTGGCCTATATTTCATACTAGTTACGTCATCCATCTGAACGTGATCACGTAGTCGATAATTTTTTTAAATGGGAATAGGGGTCGTGTGGTAGCTCATTTGAAAGGGTGTTTAATTCTCTATTCAGTAATATAAACATTAACATATTTATTTGTACAGGGTGGCCAAAAAAATAATTCTTAGATTAAATTAATTGACACAAAAAGAAGAATGTATTTAATTTATTTGACTCAAAATACATTATATTGCTGCCAGAGAATAGAAAAAAATGTTTATTTGGCAAATGAACATTTCTTTTCGCTTAAATTAAATGTTCGAATTGCCAAGAGGAAAGTGAGAGGTTGTTTGAGATTTAATTTAAGTGAAAAGAAATGTTTATTTGTAAAATAAACATTTTTTTCTACTTGCTACTCTGATAGTAGTACAATGCATTTTGAGTTATTATAGTCGAAGTAATGAAGCTTAAAATAGGACAAAACTTCGCAATTTTTACAGAATAAATCGATTTGCTTGAAAAATTGAGAATAAGTAGTGGATAGTCCAAGGATTAAAATCTATATCATGCTGAAAGACGCTTTTACCATGGGGGTGGTTTCCACCCCATCTCAGGGGTGGAAATTTTTTATTATATTTTAATCACAAAAGTTGGTAAAAACGTTCATTCTTAGCAAAAAACGTTCTATACATTTTTTTAATAAAATTGATAACAAAAATGTACCTTTTGAAAAAATAAACAAAAACGTGTTTTTAGATTTTCTTTAAGACCAATAGTAATCGAGCTATACTTTATTATATGTTGGCTCTTCTTCGTCAAATGCTAAATATTGTAGTTTCAAAGTCAAAAGACGAGAAAACTATGCATTTTTCGAGGACAACTTGTTCAAACTAATTTAAGTATTAAAAATATCTATCTCCAGAAATAAAAAAAGTCTCTAGCTTAAAAATTAAGTAACTTATAATGAAAAGAATGTCAATCCCTATTTTTTTCAGCGAAAAAGTGATTGGAAGCAACCCCCTAATCACCACCCTAATTAAAATTAGTCAATGACCTTATTTGGTCTTTTTGAAGTTATACTTCTTTACCGGCGATATGAGGGTGAATTTTTATATGTTAAAACCTATGATCCCGGCGCATGCGCATTATAACTTTGTTCTGATTGGATGTTCAAATGACATGTCAAAAATTATTCAATATGGCGGCTGTGGCAGAGCTGTAGTTTGATTATTTATGGTTGTTGCGTTTTAAAATTTGTGTGAAAAGAAACAACAAACAAAAGTTAGTTAATAGTTATACTGCCTTTTTAAATAGTTTTCATATACCTATATTTTTGGACTTTTGGACTATTTTGGACAAGGAAAACTCATTCTAATTTGATAAGTAGTTTTTATTATAATCATATTGTAATTATACATTTGGATTAGGTTTAAATACAGTAGAGCGTCGATTATCCGAACTAATTGGGGGACATAGGTGTTCGGAAAACCGATTTGTTCGGATAATCGAACTACAATATATTGATACATATTTATAGTCATACATATTTATCCACAAGTGAATAAAAGCCATATTTATATACCTACATATTTATTTATATCTTGATAATGACAACTAGCAACTAAACAAAAAAGTGCAGTCTTTGCAATAACATAATTATTTTTGGATACAATATTGAAGAAAATTGAAGATATTTTAAGCGTCAATTACTAACGCTTGCTCGGTATTCGAGTGCGGGACGCGGGAGTCGATAGTTCGAATAAGCGGTCATTCGGTTGATCGACGTTCGGATAATCGACGCTCTACTGTACATTTATTTTCTCAAGAATGGGGATTTTAGAGAGAAATCCCAAATTAGGTCCGATTTTTATTTTTAAATTATGATTTTTTGGCGTAGATTTATTTATCTAGTAGGTATGTAATGCTTTGATTTACATACTTAATTTGATTACCAACAAAAGTTCTACCAATCTTCATCTAATATATTGTTTTCTTACTGTTTTGTTATATTTTAATATTTTCTTCCACAAAATTTAAACTACATAATTTAATTATATTCGAAACAACTGTCAAACAGTAAAACGTTCAGTTACCCTATTTTTCCACATGACAAATAATGTGGAATTGGACGAGTGAGTCTAGGCTTCTATTACGAATCAAAGCGCGAAAATCACGGGTTCGATTCCCGATGCAAGTTTTTATTTTTTTATTTTTTTATGCATTTTATGATTGTAAGTATATTTGTTATATAATTTTTTTTTTCAGAAAATGCGTATTTAAAATTTTTGCCAACAATTATTATCGTTCAGAAATCATTTTTTCTTTGTGGCACTTTTCAATGTGTTTGTGTGCGTTTTATTCTTTTATTTTTTTAAATTTTTGGTATTGTCTTAATAATCACTAAATATGTAGTAGAAGTATAACTTCTTACGTGCGTACAAAGTACACACATTCTTTTATTTATTTATGTATTATTAATACGTTCTAGAAGTTTGACCGGCTTAGAATGAACAGCTTTTAAAAAATGGAGTCAAAAGCAAATAACGAATTTTTGAAGTTTGGAAAAAATTGCTTTTTCTTCAGAATAGCAAGATCAGCATCAGAGATTCGAAAAAATGTTCAAATATAAAATTCTAGCCGATTTAATTTCCAAAAACCTGGTTTGCAAAAATTTTTTCTACGGCAAAAATTGAGTGAGCTATCGACAATTAAAACTTGTAATGACATGCAAAAACCACCTTTACCAACTCTTATAAAGTCACCTCTTTTTGCGACTGAGGATTTTAACAATAATTAATATTAATAGCCTTATAGACCTTATAAAAACCTACAAAATTCTTTTCTACCAAACTTCTACGATCAAAATTTAAAATGTTAGGGTTAAAAAATCAATATATTTTTTTGAAAAAAAAAAAGGAGAAATCTAATTGGAAGCATAATAATGTAAGTTAGCGGTGTTTTTAGTCATTGGCGTTATTCATTCTTATTTATTTATGTATTATTAATATATTCTAGATGTTTGACTGGCTTAGAATGATTAGTTTTTAAAAACAGGAGTTAAAAGCGAATAACGAATTTTTGTAGCTTGGTAAAAAATGCCATTTTCTTCAGAATATAATGATTAGCATCAGAGATACGAAAATATGTTTCAATATAAAATTGTAGGTTATTCAATTCTCAAGAACTTGGTTTGAAAAAATTTTTTCTACGGCAAAAATTGAGTGAATCGTAAATGAGTATACCTATCAAAACATTGATTTTTTCGATATAAAACTAACATTTTCGATGGCAAATAAATCGAAAATTGTTAATTTTATCAAAAAAATGTATAGAACATTTCTTGCTTAGAATAAATGTTTTTATCAACTTTTGCGGTCAAAATATAATAAAAAATTTCCACCCACGTGATGGGGTGACAACCACCCCCATGGTAAAAGCGCCTGTCGGCATCATATAGATTTTGATCCTTGGTCTATCTACTACTTATTTTCAAATTTTCAAGCAAATCTATCTATTCTTTAAAAATTGCGAGGTGAAAAGCTTCGGTTCCTGGCCTATTAAATAAAGTAGGTACATACCTACATTCTTCTTTCTGCGTCAATTAATTCAATTCAAAAATTATTTTTTTGGTCACCCTGTATAAATAATGATGTTGATGTTTATATTATTGAATAGAGAATTATTTTATCTTTCAAATGAGCTACAAAACGTGACTAGTATTAAATATATGCCATAATATTTTAATTTAAAAATAAAAACCGACCTGTTTCGGAATTTTTTTCCAAAATCGTCCATTTTAGAGAAAATGAATTTATTCCATAATTTTTACCCTCACTGTATAAAATTCAATGTGGCTAAAAGTCTTATATTTGTTTCACAACTAAATACAATTATGTTACTTTTGACACAGTTTATAAAGAGAAAATTTTCCCCCTTGGTTGTTTTTTGAGCACAGCTCTTCACAAATTCTTGAACCTCATCAATATTGGAAGGAGGTTGACCAGGCATCATTTTTCGTCGATAAATATATAAATATATTTTCTTATGTAACTGACATCAATCGTAGTAATTGTTTCAGTCAAATTACCTGCAAGCTCTTGGCGTATAATTTTTGCTGGTTTTTCAGTTAGATTCTCTTCGGATTTACGTTTACAAGAGTTAGAAACCATTTTTAGATATATCTTCTAACGATTTGGTTCATGATTATGTTGTAGGCTACTTCGAGATATTGTAAAATTTGCACCAATAGTAAACAATTTCGCACTACAAGTTGTTTTATTACACCTCCAGAACACTTCTTCACTTCTTAAAACTTTCATTTTATAAAAAATAAAATTTTCAAATACCAGTAAAGGTTTACCGCAATTAACTTTCTATTAAACATGCAATTTTTGTCAAAATTCCAATTGTGACTCAAAATAAAATACTATAATCAATTAACTAATTATTATTACAGGTACCTACTGTACTTTTATAGTAGATAAATAATTCCCTGAATGCCTTTTAGTAAAATCTACCTGAAAGAACCATTTCGGTTTTGGTGAGGAAAATACCTGTGGGATTATGATATACCCTTCCAAACGCAGGTAAAAAATTATTTTGGTGAGGAAAATAAACCCGCCGGTACTAACGTATAGATGCGAAACGTGGACCATGACCAAATCAAACGAAGAAAAGCTCAGACGTTTTGAACGAAAAATACTTGGAAACATTTTCGGACCTCACCACGACATTAACACAAACCAGTATAGGATCAGAACCAACATCGAATTAAAAGCACTCTGCAATGACACCGATATTGTCCAAGAAATTAAATCACAGCGACTAAGATGGGCAGGCCACGTGCACAGACTTCATAACGAGAGACTTGTAAGACTGGTATGGGAGGAGATTCTTACAGGCAAAAGACCACTCGGACGTCCCAGAATGCGATGTAGAGATAACATCCAAGCAGATCTCCGAAAAATGAACATTCCATTTGACCCTAGGTTGATGGAAGACCGAACAAATTGGAAGAAAGTTGTACAGTCAGCCAGGTCCCACCCAGGGTTGTAGCGCTATGTGACGATGATGAATATTGACTAACGCCTGGGATCTCGTGGTAAAATGTTGAATAGTTTCTTATTGCTTGAAATCCATATCGGCATTTGTCGTATTTGACTTAAGGGTCTTTGCTTATACATACAGTTATTGTAATTGTTGGTTGGAATAACCTGATCCTGAATGGCCTGTAGGAAACACTCTGTTTTGAGAAACATCCTTCCTGATGTCAACCAATAGTTCGACGCTGTATAGGGCTTTTCATTCACAGTCATTTGTTTCGAGCTTCTGTCAAATGTCGTATAATCCGTGTATATTAATATTATACACAGACTGCCTGACATCTGCGTTTTGCCAATGATATAGTACTTATTACCGAAGATCTGGGTGAAGCACAACAAATGCTACTAGAATTAGAAAACGTATCGAAAACGGTCGAAAAATAAACATCAGTAAGACAAAATTTATGACAAATTTAGTTCCCAGCGAACACCTAGCCATCCAAAGTCAAGTGGTAGAATTGACGTACATATATCTCGGTCATGAAATCAGAATAGGCAAGGACAATCAGACTTGCGAATTTAAACGACGAATAACACTTGCTTGGGCGGCGTATGGTTCACTAAGAGACATCTTTAAGAGCAACATCCCGACAGCTATGAAACGGAAGACATTTGACTAATGCGTTCTTCCTATTATGACATACGGAGCCAGTGCCGCGCCAGCACGTGTTAACGCCTGTGTGCAAAACATTTAATGGCGCCCAAAAATTCACTTTTCGCGCCTTCCAGCATTTACTGGAATCAGACTGCAAACCCAGAGTTGAAGGTGAACACACCGAATACGTGAATATCATGCGTGAAGTGAGGCAAGGCTGTCTTTTGTACACTCTAATTTTCAACCGCTACTCTGAAAGAACATTTATCGAAGCTTTGAACGAAACTGAAAAAAGAATTTTACTTAACGGGTACCTGCTGCTAAATAACATCAGGTATGCAGATGACACCATAATATTTTCGGACAATCTAGAAGACCTATAAGTCCTTATGAACAAAATCACATACTGCAGTCGATAATATGGACTCAATATAAACGTAATGAAGACAAAGCTTATGATCATTAGCAAGAAAAAGATAATAGAAGGGCAACTCTAAATCAACCAAACCCCGTAGAAAGAGTGACGCTCACAACGCAATTTTTTATGGTGTTGAATCGTGGACCTTGAACGAAGATATGTGCAGAAAATTGGAAGCTGTGAGATGTGGCTATATCGTAGAATTCTTAAAATCCCGTGGACTGACCGGATCACAAATGAGAAAGGCACTGAACACCATCAAATCTCGAAGTTAGAATACTTTGCACACATTATGCGAAATGAATCCAGATATGACCCACTATAAGCCATCGTGCAAGGAAAAATATTTGGAAAGCGATGTCAAGCAAGAAAAAAAAACATCCTGGTTAAAATACCTCAGAACCTGGTTCAACACAACATCTGTGCAGCTTTTCCGCTCTGCATAGCGCGGATATAACTAAGATAAAGATTGCCATGATGATCGCCAACATTCGTCACGGATAGGCACATCAAGAAGAAGAAACAGTTAATTCCTTTAAAAATATATATTTTAAAATTTTACATCATTATTTAATTCTTTTAACGAAGGCTGAAGCTGTATCTATAATTCATATAATTCTTTAAACAAATCGTCTCCCTCTATAATATATAGATGATCATTAAATCTCAGTTTTTTTCCCAATTTCTACACAAAAGTTTTAATTGTGAGTTTTCTGTACTGTCGTTGAAATTACCTATATAAAAATTTGAAAGAATTAACATGATTTTCAATATGTTCAATATCATATATTAGCCTATTGATTATGTACTATAGAAAGGAACTACAACGTTAACGAGGTTTTATTATTTCATATGGTCAATGAATCTCTATATATGAAAAAACCGCGGAGTACTACCATTTAAAGGGGTGTGTTTTTGAGAAATGGGTGAATTAGTCCCTGGGCACAGGTTACAATAGGGTGAGTTCTATGCACTTTTGGTACAAACACGTCTACATAAAAATTGTTCCTGGTTAAATTTCCGATCTAAATATAACTTTTTAAAGTCAAAGATACTTTTTTTTTACAAAAATATATTCAAAAGAAAAAGCACAAATAAACTCAAAAGAAAGAAATTTTGTTTTTTGTCCCATAACTTTTGTCCACACTGCTTCACAGAAAAAAAACTTCCATATTTTTTCTTTAAAATGATGTTTAGTGGAGGTCATTAGGATTTACAGTTTTCTAAATATGATTTTTCAAAGTTCGCTACTCACAGCGATTTTGGGCAATTTTCCTTGTTATTTCGCAAATATTGTTCTGTGTAACTATTTTCTACGTAACTTTAGACATATGCAATGGTACATGTAAGAGGAATAAAAATCAATTACCTTTAAAATGTTCTACTGTATAATGTTGTACGACTTCTTTTAATGAGGTTATCTTTTTCAAGATTTTATACTTTTAACGAGTTTTTATATTTTTTACGATTATTTTTTAAATTTCCCATTATAACTTTTTTTTCTACATTTAGGTATATATTGTATAATAAAAAAAAAGCTTATTCTGTTTACTTTAAAATGGTGAATTATAAAAAATTCTGGGGTTATTTTTGAATAAGATATGCTTTTTCAAAATGTAATAAGTAGGTACTTGCAACGATTTTTGATTTTAGGATTATTTTTTAAATTTCTCATAACTTTTTTATGTGATTGTGTGTTATGATTGAATCTTATTTTTATAGGTAATGCTTTGGATCCACTTAACTCTGCCGGGCAAACTTCAAAATATGGATTAATTCCAATATTTACTGTCAAAGCTCCTGCACCACAAAAATTTGCTTGAAAAAATAGCACCAAAGGATGTAAAAAAAACTGCGGTTATAGGAAGATAAGAATTAGTTGTTCAATATTCTGCAAAGGGTGCATGTGCAAGGGTTACTAATTGTGGGAACTCTAAGATAACTGAGGTGTCACAGGAAGATATTGAAGCTAACGCTAACGAAGAGATGGAGTTTGATTTTGAAAATTTCGAAAACTATAAATCCTAATTACCTCTACTAAACAATATTTTAAAGAAGAAATATGTTGGTTTTTCTTTTCTGTAAAGCAATGTCTATACCTATATCATCGTGGACAAAAGTTATGGGACAAAAAACAAAATTTCTTTCTTTTGGGTTTCTTTGTGCTTTTTCTTTTGAATATATTTTTGTAAAAAAAAGTATCATTGACTTTAAAAAGTGATATTTAGATAGGAAATTTAACCAGGAGCAATTTTTATGTAGATATGTTTGTACCAAAAGTGCATAGAACTCAGCCTAATGTAACCTGTGCCCAGGGACTAATTCACTCATTTCTCAAAAACGCACCCCTTTAAATGGTAACACTCCGCGGTTTTTTCATATATAGATGTCCATTAACCATATGAAATAATAAAACCCCCTCAACGTTGTAGTTCCTTTTAGCTATCTTATTTTGAATATAATCAATAGCCTATATTTTTAAATCTTTCGTTTACTGACATTAATGCTTGCTCGAGAACACAATAAAAGAAATTAACTTTGTATGACATTTTAGGATACAAAATCGATTCGTCTCTATGTTCGTAATCGAACTGTCAGCTTTTCCGAAGCCGTAACTGTGTGACTGGTTGATAACTGGGCTCCACATCCAGTTTCTCTGCAGTTTCATTTGCTAATTTTGTAATTACATCAATAAATTTGATATCTGTCTGAAACTCTAGCAACAAATGTTTTATCCCTTGTAAAGCATTTAAGGCCAGCTGCATATTCATTGTTTTTGGTTGAAAAATTTTGCTAACGAAGTTAACTTTCATTAGAACTTTATAGAACTTTATGCAGACTGCACAACTGAGCATATGGATGGAAATGTTGATATTTTATCTCCTAATAATCTAGCTTGATAATTTCAATCACGACCTTTATCCTAATGCGTTATATCACATAAAGCATAATAAATTTCTGACAAATTTTTGTATAAGAAAGTTAAAGCATCAATTCTGCTGGACTAGCCAGCGTGTATTAGATAAATGCTTTAAAGCCAGACTTGCAATGTGTTGTTTTATGATATCCCAACGTTTGGTAGAAGCTGAAAAAAAATGGGTAAGTGTTATTTTGATCCACCTAAAATTTTTGTGAAAACTCTAGTGGCGCCCCTTAATTGCTGGCGCCTGTGTGCGCCGCACATATTGCACACGTGGAGGGCGCGGCCCTGTACGGAGCAGAAACTCTCACGCTCATAAAAACAACAGCACTAAAAATGCGAGTGGCACTAAGGCGCCTAGAAAGATCTATTCTCGGCGTGACAAAAAAAGAAAATAAGGAACCAAGACTTAAGGAGAAGAACAGGTATCACTGATGTCATTGAACGTATAGCCAAGCTGAAATGGAATTGGGCAGGTCACATAGCGCGACTGAAAGACTAAAGATGGACCAGAAAACTAATTGACTGGCGCCCAAGAGAAGACAAACGCAGCAGAGTACGACCACCAACACGCTGGATGGACGACATTAAACGGATATCCAAGAAATGGCAACAAGAAGCACAGAACCGTGAAGAGTGGCGAAGAATGGGAGAGACCTATGTCTAGCAGTGGACAAAAGAGGTTGCATCATGATGATGATACAACATATGACAGAAGCTCGAAACAAATGACAATCGATGAAAAACCCTATTGAGATTAAGCGGCGTTGTTTCATCTACTGCGCAAAGTAGATGCCACGGCCTGCATCTGAAATTGACCAAATTATAATTAATACCAAATGAGTAGCTAAGCGCGGAACAGGCATTATTAGTATTATTCCAGTTTTAGCCACATGGCTCTCATTTTCTCTAAGGGAAAATTTACTCACCCCAGATACTTACGGTATCAAAAGAATTGAGCTCTGCTGGAGCTCTTTCCGTGTTATCAAGCCCTAGGTGACTTGGTATACCTACTGGAGCAAGTATTTTCTAAAGATTTTCGTAACATCTACTCGTAGATATCGAAATTAGAATAGTTTTCTGCATGGTCTCAAAGATGTTTATTCAGACCCAACTTTTTTACATTTTCTAGAGGGTTCTTCAGAATGACTCCAGTAGTAGAGAGAAAAATAAATATTGCCTGGGTACTTCCAAATCTCTGTACTTTGTGATCTTTTCGATATTTCTGACACGCAGATTATTGTTGTTAAGTATCGTCACACCCATTATTAGTGTTGTTTGTCTCGTGAATTTATTAACTAATATATGAGATCTGGTCTGTGTGCCACTGTTTAGTCTGCGAGTACAGTGCAGTCCCAGTTTAGCTTGTAAGGGAAAGTGGGGAATGGTGCGCGGCGGGTAATCGTGCGCTGCATTGTATTTCAAATTCCGTGGAAGATTTTACGAACTCAACCAGTCCTACACCTTTCAACCGATCTCATGAACGGTTTACGCCATTATCTTCAGTCGACCATTGCACGTGGACTAAGTCAAATACGATTATTGAAAATTGCAAGAATTCTTCTAGTCTTTCTGCTCCAAAAAATAGGAAGGTAAGTCCTTAGGCTTTATTCAATTGCTTTGGACTTATTATTGATTTAAATCATGTTGTTTAACGTGTATTTTGGTGCATCTGTTGGTTTATATGGTTCAGTAGTTTTCCGTTTGTGATGATGATTAGTATTTAGGGCACAAAGGGGTAATAGGGCGCAGGAGTGCGCACGATTACCCCACAAACAATGAAATGGTAAATACAAAAATTACCATTTTCATTGTCAGATGCCACGAACCTACTATAGAAAATCTACGATTCTTAAATATACTGACGAAGATTTAAAAATGGGATGTAATCAGAAATGATGGCAGAAAATACAAGAAACGGGAGGGCTTTCAATATTCCCGAATCGATTTAAAAAAAAAAGATTGACAGGTTTGCACACGCCACCCCGTTTAAGGCGCACAGCTGTACAGCTGTGTTTCAGGTGAAGTAGAAAAATAATTAAGAGAATGTTGTGTTAACGCTTGCTAAATTATTCTATGGCTTAACATAAAGAGCTTAGATGATTGGTATTCAGGTATGCTGAAGAAGATAATATCCTAAATAATTTTAATAAAGAGAAGAAGTTAGCTAGCAAAGATTCGCTTTATGGGTTTACAAAAAAGAGTCCTGATATAACATTAAGACAACAATTACAAGCACACCAATGAAGACAAAATTGGAGGAAGCCCATGAAAAGAGATAATTAATGGACGAGAATCTTAAAAGAAAGGAGGAACAGAAAGCAGCAAGAAAGGCAACTGCTGAAGATGTTTTGATAAAGAATCGCCAGATATCTCGCCAGACAGAGAAAATATAAAAACAAAAAAAGAAAACAGTGCAGAAAGAGCTAACACCTGAGTCGTCTGATGTAACAGACGGTTATTTGTCAGATATTATCGATGAAGACGAATTAGATGATGTTGAATGAAGCTTCATTCCACCACCATTAGAAAAACCAGCTGCACGTAACGAGACATGCTCTATTTGTGGGGAAAGAGGGAAAAAAAGGATTATGATATACATGTGTGTTATGTGCCTCGGCGAATCACGCAGAATGTACGGCTGTAAAGACCCCAGAAAATTATAAATGCAACTTTTGTTTACGTTAAAAATATGTCATTTAAGTATACCTATACAATTCTTATTTCTTCATAATATTTTTATACTTTTGAAAGAAGTGTATTTATTACATTAATTTTAAATTAATGTTTTTTCTACATTAATTTAGTGCGCACCATTTCCCAATCTGTGCGCATGATTACCCTCGTGGGTGGTTTTTTTAATATTATGTTTTTGCACTTTGTATTTCTCTAAAATTTATTTTACATATTCAAAGTAGAATAGTTAGGTCTTACTCTAACGTACTGGATGTTATGATAGATTGAAAGAATTTACGACAGAATCGATTTCTGCTTAAGTGCGCACCATTCCCCCACTTTCCCTTACTTAATTGTCATTCTGAAGCAAACTTTCAAAAACGTGTTGATAATATGGATGAGATGGTTGGTTTGCAGAAGTAGCAGTTTGATAGTTATCTCTTGATGGAAGATCTTTCCTACTGAGTCATTACGGTCCTTATATTCAGTTGCAATAAACGCCGCCTAGTAGCCCCCGGTAAGATTTTGGATGGTTTCTTGGACTTGACATCCATATCGGCATTGTGTATTGTGAATTACAATACATAGCATAGATAAATAATATATAGTATTACCGATACATAGTACAAACTGTATGGAATGTTCCAATGTTGCCACATAGGATCAGCCGTTTTGCCAATGCATTCTGACATACCTACTGCCCATTGTTTAAAATGTTATGAAAAACATTTGTTGGATAAATTAGTATGTAGTTCAAATCAAGCACTCTTCGTAATTTAAATATTTACACAAATTTATATCTAATTTATAGCAGTTATGTTAATTTGCTGAAGTCGGGACAGTTGTAAAACTCTAAAAAAAATAATATTTATAGACTAAATTAATACTAGGGGGGGGTGTATCCGCGCCTGGAGATTAACCTAGTACGGACATGGACGAGCACACAAAAAACGTTGGATAAACAGAATAACAGAGCAGAGCCCGATAGGAAGAAGAAAGAGAGATAGATCCCGCCCCACGAAGATATTTCAGAAGTGGACAAAGCAATGGAAAGATAATATCTAAATCTACAGGAAGGGGACTGACAAAGGGGATATAATAGCAAAAAAACACTAAAATAAAAATGATAACAGCAAGCCAGGAATATTCAAGATGAACCCACTTTAAATATCGCTACTCAACGAAAAAACAAGATGTGTACTGTGTACAAATTTAAAAAAAAATACATTCTACATAAAATCTACTAAAGCCATCTAGTAGTGAAGAGGCGAATATTCCAGACCTACAAAACATACATTTCCTACCACATTCATAATTTTTACGCACAGATGTCGCGAAAGGAAGGTTTTGAATTTTCATCCCCACCGTCATATTTTATAGGACAAATCCCCACTTCCATTTCTCAAGTGGTAGTAACCAATGAAATCAACTCAAAGAGCGGCGGCCATTTTGATGTGCTCCGATAATAGTCGAACTGACACGAATAATTGCAATCATTCATTCCATCTCGCTTCTTGCTATTTCGTATTTGTCACTGTTCAGTATTTCAAGAGTTCAGATTTTCAAGATTCATTCTGGTTTTTGTCTCACATGACGGAAGTAGGTTCAACTTATTTGTGTATGGTGGAAATAACATTACCCTACGGCCTACGGTAATGTCAGATCTAAAATTTAACAGAATTGTTGTGGTGTTTGGTTCATTCAACAGAAATATGTCATGGAAAAGTGAAACAGTGGATTTTTCGATTTTTGTTTTGGAAGAACGCTTGCTTCTTCATTACTCTGTTTTTTTTATACAGGGTGTCCCGAAAAGATTAGTCATAAATTATACCACACATTCTGCGGTCAAAAATAGTTCGATTGAACCTAATTTACCTTAGTACAAATATGCTCATAAAAAAAGTTACAGCCCTTTGAAGTTACAAAATGAAAATCGATTTTTTTCAATATATCGAAAACTATTAGAGATTTTTTAGTGAAAATTGACATGTATCATTCTTATGGCAGTAGCATCTTAAAACAAAATTATAGTGAAGTTTTTCCACCCCATAAAAATTTTATGGGGGTTTTGTTCCCTTAAGCCCCCCCCATACTTTTGTATACGTTCCAATTAATTCATTATTGTGGTATCATTAGTTAAACACAACGTTTTTAAAACTTTTTTGACTCTTACTATTTTTTCAATAAGCCAGTTTTTATCGAGATGCGGCTTCTTTTTTAATATATTTACATAAAAATTTTATGGGGGTTTTGTTCCTTTAAACCCCCCAAGTGTTTGTGTACGTTCCAATTACACTATTATTGTGGTACCATTAGTTAAACACAGTGTTTTTAAAACTTTTTTGCCTCTAGTCTTTTTTTGACAAATCACCTTTTATCGAGATATGGCTTCTTTTTCAAAATATACCTAAAAATGTAAATTATAAATACATTTTCAGATTATTAACAGGTCTCTATAATGGTACTTAACCATATACAAATATGTGGTGGATTCGACAAATATTCAAAATAGGTCGATAAACACTGGCTTATCAAAAAAGTACTAAGAGTACATTTTGTTTAACTAATGGTGTCACAATAATAATTTAATTGGAACGTACATAAAAGTTTGGGGGGGTTTAAAGGAACCAAACCCCCTTAAAATTTTTATGGGGTTCACAAATTTCACTTTAATTTTCTTTTAAGATGTTGCTGCCATAATAATGCCACATGTCCATTTTCAATGAAAAATCTCGAAGGGTTTTCGATATATGAAAAAAAATCGATTTTCATTTTGTAACTTCAAAGGGCTGTAACTTTTTTGGTGTGCACTATTGTATATAGGTAAGTGAGGTTCAATCAACATATTTTTGATCCCAGAATCTGTGGTATAATTTATGACCATTCTTTTCGGGACACCCTGTATAACTAGGCTTGAAAAATACTATAACTGCCAATTCGATAAACTTACTTTCAGTTCTTTTTTATCCTCTAAAATTAACTAATAACTCACGTGAATAAAATATGTCAAAATTGAAAAAGGAACTTTTTAGTCGTTAAATATACAGTGTGGAACACACATATGGAATAAAATTATTTTCTGTCCACGTTTTAAAAAATGTTAAAAACGCTGAGTCCCGTCGATTGTTATATATAAATATGCGTTTTTTAAACGTAAATTTAAATGTACAGGGTGATTCACGCAAACCTAGCATTATAAGCAGCCTAAGATTTCTTTTTATTGGAACACCTTGTATATTTTTATAAGCCCCTCAATAACCTGATCTCACCGAACTATAATATCATATTTATTGATCTATTATGAATATTAGGTACAGGGTGAAATTTTGAAATTATACACTGTGAAAACCACTTATTTATGGAATCAAGTTTGTGTCCTTATTTTAGAAAACAATAAAAACGCTGGTCACTAAGGTCTCGTTTTATGCGGTGGATACGTTCTACAGAAAAGCGCATATAAAAAAATCGCATAATACTTGCATTGAAAAAGTAGGGATACTTCCGTATTTTCTAAAATCACATAAAATGGTGGACGTCCACCAAAATCTGTATGTCTTTGATGTTTTTTTTTCTCCATTGGGCCAAACATAATCTTGAAGAAGAAATTAAAAACGCAGACTAACGATATTGAGATTGCAAAAACCTCTTTTAATGGAACATAAAACTTTACGACACTTATTAAATGTTTCAATCCAGAAATCAAAATGTTCTGTTTATTATACGGCAACTTGAAATCAGCGACATTTAAACTCTTAAATGCTTAAACATTTAAATTTAATTTCAAAACAATTACAGGTTATACTTTTCAATGCGAAACTCAGATTGATATAATAGCTACAACATGCTACATCATGTAACAAGGGAAATACCCGAATTGCAAACTCTCAGATTACTGACATCTGGATGCGAATTAGTCCGTTGGTGAGACCGCTCCCGTCTGGAAAAATTTCTGATTCGGTTTCTTTGTGGATTCCTATTCAAAAATGTACCCTTTAAACAAATCTGAAGGGTGCCGGGCGAAATTTTTGGGCAGAAATTGTTTAAACAATTTTTTTAAACAAATACAAAAGATCACGTTTTTTTGCTCCGGAACATATATTTTTGAGTTTTGTCGGTGATTCTGAACAAGAAAGGTATGTTGTAAATTTTCTCAAAAATTGATAGTTTTCGAGTTATAGGCGATTTAAAATCTGAAAAATGCGAAAATACGCATTTTCGAGACTTAACAACCCATATTCAAATTAGTATTTTTAAGGTTGCCAGATGCTTAAATTGAAGACTAAATATTCAGCTTCCAGATTCTGAAGAGTCTAACTTTAATCCAGATCGCGTCTAACTTTAATTTATACCGTTGTTTTTTAATTGTTAAATATGCGTGTTTATCCGATTTTTTTGCCGGTGCGGCGCGGCCCGTTTCAAAAATCTCCTATTTTCCTCCGAAAAATATTTTTTCTAGATTCTTTGGGACATTCTAAATAAATTAAGTTTCTTGACATTTTTCTCAAAAGTTAATAGTTTTAAAGGTATAAGCGATTTAAAATCCGAAAATGCGTTTTTTGTCATTTTTCGGATTTTCAATCGCTTATAACTTAAAAACTATTAACTTTTTAGAAAAATGTCAAGAAACTTATTTTATTTAGAATGTCCCAAAGAATCTAGAAAAAATATTTCTCGGATGAAAATAGGAGATTTTCGAAATGGAGCGCGCCGCACCGGCAAAAAAATCGGATAAACACGCATATTTAACAATTAAAAAACAACGGGATAAAAAGTTAGACACGATCACTCTTCAGAATCTTGAAGCTGAATGTTAAGTCTTCAATCTAAGTATCTGACAACCTCAAAAATACTAATTTAAATATGAATTTTTAAGCCTCGAAAATGCGTATTTTCGCATTTTTCAGATTTTAAATCGCCTATAACTCCAAAACTATCAATTTCTGAGAAAAATTACAAGATACCTTTCTTGTTTAGATTGACAAAAAAAATCTAACAGTAGGTATATGTTCCAGAGCAAAAAAACATGATCTTTTGAATTTGTTTAAAAAATTGTTTAAACAATTTCTGCCCAAAAATTCCGCCCGGCACCCTTCAGATTTGTTTAAAGGGGACATTTTTGAACAGGAATCCACAAAGAAACCGAATCAGAAATTTTTTTCAGACGGGAGCGGTCTCACCACATGGACTAAATAGTTGATATTAATTATACTATAAGTTGTTAATAATATAAATTTTTGTATGAAATACAAACCACAACTTCAAAATCGCATTAAAATAATCCGCATAAAAAGAGACCTTACTGTATACGTCAACCTTTAAATTTAAATGTGCGCTTTTTCAACATAAATTTAAATATACAGGATGATTCACGCAAGTCTAGCCTAGACCATCAGATTTATTGTTAATGAAACCCCGTGTATATTTTTATGTTTTTAAAAGCTCCTTAACAGCCTAACTTTAACAAACTATAATTACGTAGGGTCTATTATGAATATACAAGGTGAAAGTTTGAAATTATTTATAAATTTGGTCAAGATATTAAATACTTACAAATAGGTGAGTTAATAGCGATATTGACTTCGGAAAAAATCAAACAAGATAGAACTTTTTGTAATTTGATTAATAAATGTTTAATAAACAACATATCAAAAAGTTCTACTCCAAAAATGGGTGCTTCATTTTTTATTAAACAAATGAACTGCGAAATTACTTGTTTTTAAATAACTCCGAAAATATAAATATTAGATAAAAACTGACTTGATCATTGAAAAATTCAGAAAATTTAACAAAAATAAACCTTATACTTATAATATATTATATTTTTATAAAATTAAGTCTATAGCTTCTATAATTTATTATTTGTAACGCTAGTCACCCTTTTCACAAACATTGGCGCACTGTAAACTAGCGTTCGGCGAAGTGCACTGTTGAGTTATTTTTATATGTCTTTTGGCATATATCTAATACTATTGACGTCATCCATCTAGGCGTGATGACGTAATCGATGATTTTTTAAAAGATAATAGGGGTCATGTGATAGCTCATTTGAAAGGGTATTAAATTCTCTATGCAATAATATAAACATTAACATAATTATTTGTACAGAGTGTCCAAAAAAACTTTTTTAATTAAATTAATTAAGACAAAAAGAAGAATGTATGTAATTTATTTAATTCAAAATAGGTTTTACTTTTGTCAAAAAACAGGAAAAACATGTTTATGTGGCAAATCAATATTGTTTTTCGCTTAAATTCAATGTTAAAGCTGCCACCCACCTGTTTGAACATTTCATTTAAGCGAAAATCAATGTTTATTTTTCAAATAAATTTTGTTTCTATTTTCTGACAGTAGTAAAATGTATTTAGAATTAAATAAATTATATACATTCTTCTTTTTGTGTCAATTAATTTAATTTACAAATTTTTTGAACACTATAAATAATTATGATAATGTTTATATTACTAAATAGAGAATTGAATACCCTTTCAAATGAGCTATCACACGACCCCTATTCTTATTTAAAAAAATCATCGATTACGTCATCACGCCCAGATGGATGACGTCACTAGTATGATATATATGTCAAAAAACCGTAATTTAAAAATAAAAATCGACCTGTTTCGGGAATTTTTTATAATGTTGTTTATTTAGCTAGTAATGAATTTATGCGTTACTTTATGGACGCACTGTATTTTAAACATTTTAATTGTATTTCTATTTAAATATTAAACTAATTTTAATACTTAAATAATACCTCAAAGTATTAGCCCTTCGAATTTCTGCTGTATTTTCGTCAAATTTTAAAATCATTAAAAATTGTAAATTCTCGATAAATAATGTTAATTCGTCATTTTTTAACGAACTGGAGCCTCCCAGCAATTGCTTTTTCCTTGAGGAATCCTAGAAAATCTAAAAAAACGTCAGATTTTCTACACAATTTTAATAGAAGTATCACTTCTAACGTGCGTACAAAGTGCACACACATTCTTTTTTCTATATTAAAAAGTCCAAAAAATATATAAAAACTTTTGTCACTTTTGTCTCTGTTCTCTCAAAACTCACTTTTGTCCCTGTTCTCACAAATTTTAAAACAAAACTTAAAACAACCATAATAATAAAAGTGACAACACATTCTTTAACCACAGCCGCCATATTGGATAATTTTTGACATGTCATTGAAATACCCAATCAGAGCTAACGTATAATGTATACTACATTCGCTCTCGCGAGATTTTTTTTGAGACATTCGGAATAGGAAACGTACAACACAAAAATTCCTACCTCACACTATTAACTGCTAAAATCAACTCAAATCAACTTAATCTTTCATTAAAAAAAGAAGAATTATTAGAAATAGTGGGAGTGTCTACTAATCTCATAAAATTTTGTGAAGTTTATTTCTACAAAATATTTTTATTTTGTACAAATAAATAATTTTCTCATTTTGCTATCAATACATTATAATGGTTTAAATAAATAAATATTGATTGGCGTAAGGTTTATGTTATTTTTATGTCTGTTTACTATTAATAATATTGGATATGAGCAGGTGCGTTGGTTTTGTAGTAATTTCCAGTCACTTCTGACAACTGAATTTTTCAAAAAAGAAATTACTAACGTCAGTGTCAAAAAAAATCTCGCGAGAGCGAATGTAGTATATCTGCGCCTCACGGTTCTTAGACACTACTACGGTTCACGATTATTAGACTTTATTACGGTTGTCTTGTCCGACGGTGGTGGGGAGACTTATATTTTTGACCTTACGTCACAAGAGTTTACATTCCCATATTTTTAAATTATTTTCGATCATTGAATGTGTGTTATTGTGTATATATGTGTATTGTTTGTGTTATTATGAAATAATAAGACAAATAGTACACATTTTATCTTATACCGGGTGGTGAATCGTAAAAAGGGCCATAGGAAACTCAATGTAAAATTCTGAATTGTTGAATTCCTGCTTCCCTAATTATTCTACATCAAAAGTCATGAGATAATACTTGTAGAGAATTAAAATCTGTATTCAAATCAAAAGTTAAAATTGTTCTACGATTTAAATGCATTCCAAAATTTTGAAAAATATGATACATTTGCCACAATAGGTATGCGTGTAAAAGTAAGGCCACACGTTACTATTTAACTGACAGTGCTCACACCATTGACTGAATAAAAAAATCTTTATTATTAATCCTTTCTCCGCAACTGAGGGTATCTTATCAACTGTATTGTTTTTAAACAATAGATGATAAAATAAAAATATTGACAGTTCAAAAATGTGAAGATTATTGCATTGTGTGTGGCCTAAGTTTGGGCTGAAAACTAAAATGTATTACATTTTTACAAAATTTTGGAATATGTTTAATTACGTAGACCAATTTTAACAGTTATTTCCAATACAGATTTCAATCCTCTTCAAATAGTTTCTAATGTCTTTTGATGTAAAATAATTATTAGGGAAGCTGGAATTCAACAGTTCAGAATTTTACATTGTGTTAATGCAAAACCTTGACGCATGTCAAAATTCCCAATGTGTTTTAATTGTATTCATTTTTTTCGAATCCTGAGAAAACTAATAAATATTTTTGAAAAATTTAAACTCAGAATGAAAGACTACATTATTACCGAGGGCTGAAAGTCCCTGAAAACTTCTATAATGTTTATTTTAATAAGTTACAGGGCTGAAAATAAAAGAGAAGTGTGATATTTAATTTCAAATATTTCATTCAATAGAATCTGCTTGTTTATTCTAAGGGGCTTTCCGCCCTCGGTAATAATGTAATCTTGCATCCTGCGTTTAAATTTTTCTAAAATACTTGGTTTCCTCAGGATTCGAAAAAAATCATATTACGATTCAAATGACAGTAAACTCTCGTGACGTAATCTCACCCTTAATGTTCATTGGTTAGTCGATTTAGGCTACCGTAGTAATGTCTAAGAACCGTGACTACGGTTGCCTAAATCGACTAACCAATGAACATTAAGGGTGAGATTACGTCACGAGAGTTTACTGTCATTTGAATCGTAATATGATTTTTTTCGAATCCTGAGAAAACCAAGTATTTTAGAAAAATTTAAACGCAGGATGCAAGATTAAATTATTACCGAGGGCGGAAAGCCCCTTAGAATAAACAAGCAGTATATCTGCTTGTTATATCATAGAATAGATTCTATTGAATGAAATATTTGAAATTAAATATCACACTTCTCTTTTATTTTCAGCCCTGTAACTTATTAAAATAAACATTATAGAAGTTTTCAGGGACTTTCAGCCCTCGGTAATAATGTAGTCTTTCATTCTGAGTTTAAATTTTTCACAAATATTTATTAGTTTTCTCAGGATTCGAAAAAAATGAATACAATTAAAACACATTGAGAATTTTGACATGCGTCAAAATTTTGCATTAACTCAATCTAAAATTCTGAACTGTTGAATTCCAGCTTCCCTAATAATTATTGTACATCAAAAGACATTAGAAACTATTTGTACAGGATTCAAATTATTGGAAATAACTGTTAAAATTGGTCTACGTAATTAAACATATTCCAAAATTTTGTAAAAATGTAATACATTTTAGTTTTCAGCCCAAACTTAGGCCACACGCAATGCAATAATGTTCACATTTTTGAACTGTCAATATTTTTATTTTATCATCTATTCTTTAAAAACAATACAGTTGATAAGATACCCTCAGTTGCGGAGAAAGGATTAATAATAAAGATTTTTTTATTCAGTCAATGGTGTGAGCACTGTCAGTTAAATAGTAACGTGTGGCCTTACTTTTACACGCATACCTATTGTGGCAAATGTATCATATTTTTCAAAATTTTGGAATGCATTTAAATCGTAGAACAATTTTAACTTTTGGTTTTAATACAGATTTTAATTATCTACAAGTATTCTCTCATGACTTTTGATGTAAAATAATTAGGGAAGCAGGAATTCAACAATTCAGAATTTTACATTGAGTTTCCCATGGCCCTTTTTACGATTCACCACCCGGTATAAGATAAAATGTGTACTATTTGTCTAATTATTTCATAACACAAATAATACACATATCGTCGGCTTAAGATGCAAATGGCCTAACTCCACTTTTAGCTCAAATTAACATTTTAGGTTGGTTGGGTTCATAAAAATTAACCGCGTCGACTTAAATACGCCTAACAACCGAAATGTCAAAAATGCCGCGACAAAATGCCAGTCGAAACTCGCCTATCTCCGGCTTGATTTTCAACAATACGCAGTTGGCCTAACTCCCAGTGTGTAATGGTAATAACAGGTGAAACGTTGTTGTTCTTAATTTTATGTGCATAAAACAATATCTGAGGTAAGTATCAATAATTTTTTAATGCTTTAATTACCTTTGACGTTCAAATTATCTAGAGAATATAAATTTAGTATTTAATTTTTGTGCGTTCTTGGGTAAATCTGATGTTAAAATATCGTGTTGGAGTTAGGCAATTTTCATTTTATATTTACTTAGTTTGGATAGGAGATAGGCCATTATAGTTTCGATGATAAACCACATAGGTACCTACCTTTAATATTTTTTTCCCTATAATAACATTCTGAATTTTTGCTTAGCTAGGTACATAAAAGTATACTTTCTAATTAACGCTGTATATTTCAGAATGAATCCGCAATCCCGTGCGATGAAAATGCTTTTATTGGCTAAGCAAAACATCCAGGAAAAGCCCAACAGACAAAGCGATGCCGAAAGCGATGTAACAAGAGATTTGTTAACATTTTGTGATACTTTTGATCAAGATAAGGATTTATCTACACTCTTAACTGATAGTAGTAATCTAGCAAGCTCCTCAGCATCTAATCACCACTTATTAGCTGACGACAATTTAATTACTGATGATGATTTACGCACCCTAGCTGAAGAAAAAGTTGCTAACCTGAATTTTATCTCCTCAAATTTTCCTGAAGATGAAATCAACATTGAACCAGAAGATCGTCAGAATTTCGTTCCAGAATCAATTCATGGTGAAGAAGTGCCAACCTCCATTTTGGAAGAAGAAGTTATTGAAGCTTCTTCTAGTCGTTCAGATAAATCTTATGAACCCAGTGAAAATGAAACAAGTTCAAGTGAAAATGAAAATGAAGTAGTAGAAGAGCTACAAAATAACACTCCAATGCAAACCCCTTCACGGACACTCAGAAAGAGACGTCATGTAGATCAAAAGGAATGGAAGAAAAATAAAAATAAGATTTTGAGACAAGAAGGAAAGGAATATTTTGGAAAACAAAAGCAAGAAGAAAAATGGAATTATGATATTAAAAAAAAAGCAAAAGCTATAGGACCGAGATGCAAATGCAGTGGTAAATCAGTAATGAATAATGGGAAATCAGTAATGAAGTGCAATGAGATAACAGAAGATCAAAGAACAGAAATTTTTACAAGATTTTGGAATTTTTTGTGGAACGAAAAACAATTGTTTCTAAGGACGCTGGTTGAAAAGAAAAGTACTTCAAGAGCTAGGGATCGAAAAAAAGAGAACGAGTCAAGAAGGAAATTTTCCTATATATATTTTCTTCAAACAACATCCAAGATAAGAGTGTGCAAAACAATGTTTTGCAATACTTTTTCAGTTGCACCAAGAACTGTTGCACATTGGTTGATTGAAAAAAATAAATCACAACACACTGCAAATGATTTGGTGGATGATGACCTTAATGATACGCGTGATAATAATTCCTCCCAAATAGTTATTCCTAGAAAAGCGAAAATCGACAAACAAAAAGAAAATTTGTGCAATTTCTTTACAGTTCTTCCAAAACTAGAGTCACATTATTGTCGAAAGAGCACAAAGAAATTATACCTTGAAAGATCTTGGCAAACAAAAATGGAATTATACCGGTTTTATAAGAATGACTGGTGTACAAAAAACGATTCACAACCGCTATCTATTGCAGCATTTAATAACAGTTTCGACGATTTTAATTTAGCACTTTTTTCACCTAAAAAGGACGAATGTGATACGTGTGTGGGTTACAAGACTGGTAATATTGACGAAGCTACCTATCAAGAACATCAGAAGAAAAAGGAGGAGGCACGAAAGGAAAAAGAGGTTGACAAAACAAAAGAAGATGTAAAAGTTTTTTCAATGGATTTGCAATCAGTTCTACTGAGTCCAAAATCTAATGTCAGCGCTCTATATTATAAAACAAAATTAATAGTCCATAATTTTACAATTATGGACATTAAATCCTTGGATGGATATTGTTTCCTCTGGCATGAGGGTCATGCTGGACTAACTGCCAACACATTTGCTACCATCATTTACAAGTTTTTAGAGACTAATATTATACCCCAAAAAAAACTCTACTAGTAAAGTCATTTTGTACAGTGATGGTTGCACTGGACAAAACAGAAATGCAATTCTTGCCAATGCACTTTTCAACTTTGCACAAAAGCATGGGATTACAATTGAGCAAAAATTTTTAGAAAAAGGGCATACGCAAATGGAGTGCGATTCAATGCACTCCACAATCGAGCGAAAACTAAAAAACCGAGTCATAAATGTCCCAGCATAGTGTAGGAAACAGAGGTTGAACCTTGCAAAATGGACACAAGTCCGGTTTTATTTTTTTTCTGGTATATCAAGGGGTGCTCATTACAAGACTAACTTTTTCTGAAAAAATTTCGCCCCGGAACCCCCCTTTTCACCCCTTTAAAGGGGGTAATTTATGGTTTTTGCAGAACGTAGCCCTTCCTGTGCCTTTTACAAAAAATTTCTTTTATAGCAATATGAAGAGGACTATATTTTCTATGATTTATTTCCGACAGCATCTCTCTATCATCCACCGTTTAGCAAGGGTGGCGCCCCAAAGTTGACAAGTTTTTAAAAAAGATGTTTTTAAAAAAAATATATTTTTCCCTAACTGTAACGGAAATTAAAAAGAAATGCTGCGGAGATTATTCACAAATAGATGATTGATTTTTTGGTATAGGTTTCACTTAAGGGTAATTGCCCTTTTTTTAATTAAAGGGTGTTACATTTTAAAAAACCCCTTTTTATACCATCTGAACCGTTTATGCTAGAGTAAAAAGGCTTTCAGCGATTACCCATGTACTGGTGTTATTTACAAATTTGTATAATGTACCCCCATTTTTTCTGCGGAACCACCCAAAAAAAAAGAAGAATTAATAAATAAAGTGATTTTCTTGGAATCCTTCACACACAATGCACTTCATTAATATGCTTCATATATCATTTTGTGCAAGTTATTATTACCCATGCATGGACACTAAAAGCGATTTCCTAGTGCAACCCCTGTAGCCAAAAACAATAAATAAAATGGGGGGTTGAAATTTTTTTTTTGTTTTTTGCTTTTTGATCTATATGGGCATATGCTTCATCAATAGTGCTTTTCAAAAATATACATGGTTATTGCAACATCCCTGCGCAAACCACCCCTATCCTTGAAAATATACTGCAGAAACTACCCCTATACCTTATCCAACATGTTTTTACGATTTTCTCATTACCTATTCATTTTTTTTAAACAAAACTTATATAAGGTTAAAGACCACTATTTACTCTAAAAATTAGGTCCTATTCATTTTTTTCGTTTAAGCAACCGTTACGGCACAGTGGCGCCGTAAACCTCATATATACTTTGACGGGCTCCAGTTTTTGTTTATTTTTTCGTCATCTGTTTGTTTTATTGATAAAGTACTTATGTAAAATAAAACAACACAGTGTAACCTACAAATCATGACCTATGCACATTTTACATTCTTTGCTCCCCAAAGCTACAGTGGTGGCCCAAAATAAATTTTTTCATATTTTCGCCACCTACACGCATTTTATTGCGTTAATGCTACCTTAATAGCACAATATTCACCCCTAAGTGGTCGCTAAGCAGTAGCGGATCCAGGGAGGGGTGATGGGGGCGATCACCCCCACCCCTCTCAAACCAAGTGATATTATATTTGAAGATTATAAAAATATTCATTTATTTTTATAGAAATACTTATATTAATATTATTTTTATAAGAATGACTTTTTATGCTTTAGCGACAGTGGCGGATCCAGCATCGTTAAGAGGGGGGTGCCAATTGGTTAAATTTCTATAAAAATAAATGAATATTTTTATAATCTTTGAATATAATATCACTTGGTTTGAGAGGGGGGGGGGAGGTGATCACCCCCATCACCCCTCCCTGGATCCGCCACTGCGTAGCGACCACCTAAGGGTAAATATTGTGCTGTTTAGGTAGCATTAATGCAATAAAATGCATGTAGGTGGCGAAAATATGCAAAAATTTATTTTGAGCCACCACTGGCTTTGGGGAGCAAAGAATGTAAAATGTGCATAAGTCATAATTTGTAGGTTACACTGTGTTGTTTTATTTTGCATAAGTACTTTATCAATAAAACGAACAGATGACGAAAAAAAAACAAAAACTGGAGCCCGCCAAAGCATATATGAGGTTTACGGCGCCACTGTGCCGTAACGGTTGCTTATACGAAAAAATGAATAGGACATAATTTTTAGAGTAAATAGTGGTCTTTAACCTTGTATAAGTTTTGTTTAAAAAGAATACATAGGTAATGAGAAAATCGTAAAAACATGCTAGCCAAAGGATAGGGGTAGTTTCTGCAGTATATTTTCAAGGATAGGGGTGGTTTTCGCAGAGATGTTGCAATAACCATATATATTTTTGAAAAGCACTATTGATGAAGCCTATGCCCATATGGATCAAAAAGCAAAAAACAAAAAAAAAATTTCAACCCCCCATTTTATTTATTTTTTTTTGCTTCAGGGGTTGCACTAGGAAATTGCTTTTGGTGTCCATGCATGGGTAATAATAACGTTCACAAAATTATGTATGAAGCATATTAATAAAGGGCATTGTGTGTGAAGGATTCCAAGAAAATCAATTTATTTATTAATTCTTCTTTTTTTTTGGGTAGTTCCGGGGAAAAAATGGGGGTGCATTATACAAATTTGTAAATAGCACCAGTACATGGGTAATCTCTGAAAGTCTTTTTACTCTAGCATAAACGGTTCAGGTGGTATAAAAAGAGGTTTTTTAAAATGTAACACCCTGTAATTAAAAAAAGGGCAATTACCCTTAAGTAAAACCTATACCAAAAAATCAGTCAATTATTTGTGAATAATTGCCGCAGGATTTATTCTTAATTTCCGTTACAGTTAGGGAAAAATATATTTTGTTTAAAAACATCTTTTTTAAAAACTTGTCAACTTTAGGGCGCCACCCCCGCTAAACGGTGAATGATAGAGAGATGGTGTTGGAAATAAATCGTAGAAAATATAGTCCTCTTCATATTTCTATAAAAGAAATTTTTTGTAAAAGTTACAGGAAGGGCTACGTTCTGCAAAAACCATAAATTACCCCCTTTAAAGGGGTGAAAAGGGGGGTTCCGGGGCGAAATTTTTTCAGAAAAAGTTAGTCTTGTAATGAGCACCCCTTGATATACCAGAAAAAAAATAAAACCGGACTTGTGTCCATTTTGCAAGGTTCAATCTTTGTTTCCTACACTAAGCAGACTATGTCAATATTTGTCAAACTGCTCGTATAAATCCGAAACCCTACGTGGTGGAGTACTTGGATCATACATATTTCAAAAACTTTCAAGAAGTTCAATACATTAGTTCCATCCGTCCTGGTAGATCGTCAGGTGATCCTACTGTAACAAACATTAGAGCACTTCAGTATAATGAACACGGAATTCTCTTTAAAATCAGGCATACAGAAGAATGGATGCCTTTGCCTTACAGAATCACGAAAAAAGATAAAAAAATCTGGAATTTAGAAGAGTTGCCGTTAATGTATCCGACTCCAATACCAATTAAATCGGAAAAATTTCAACACTTAATGGACCTTAAATCGTCAATTCCTAAGGACTTTCATTTTTTTTATGATAACTTACCACATTTGTAAAATGCCTCTTTCTTTTTGTCTTTTGTCTTGTGTTGCCGTCTTTAAATTTTTTTTATACTTAAGTTGCACAATTAATTAGATTATTGCCTATCTCCTGATGCCAACCCATGCTCAGGGAACGCATATTACCTAACTCCCAATTTTTCAAGAATAAAGCCTATTTTTGACAAGAGCAAGTATTTTCTATGTTGTAGCATTAAACAAAATAAAATATTTTGGAAACTTACCTTGTTTTATTATTATTTTCTAATTCTGACAAGTTTTTGCATCTCCTGAATAATTTAAATTTTTGGAGTTAGGCCATTTGCATCTTAAGCCGACGATATATACACAATAACACACATTCAATGATCGAAAATCATTTAGAAATATGGGAGTGTAAACTCTTGTGACGTAAAGTCAAAAATATAAGTCTCCCCACCACCGTCGGACAAGACAACCGTAATAAAGTCTAATAACCGTGTCTGCGCCTGGCATCAACAATTTTTATGAATTCGCGCACATTTACATTCACTCCCAATCGCGCCTAAAGAAGTATAACTTCAAAAAGTTTTAGAAAAATATAAGCTTGTTTCAATTTTTCCGAAACAATGCATGTTTTCGTTCTGTATTGACTCCCCTAAAAACCCAATATATTGAAACTTACTTTAGAAAATTGATGTCGTTATTTAAATAATTTAAAAAGTATTACCCTTATTTTTATAGTATGATAAATTATCGATTTCAAAAATTGTATGTATTTAATGTCTTGGCGAAAATTATACATAATTTCAAAATATCACCTTGTATTATTAAATAATGCAAGGTGATATTTTGAAATTTTATAACAGAGCCTACATAACATTTTTTTGGAATGAGGTTTCTGTAGCTTCTAAAACAAAAATATATGTATATGGTGTTTCGTTAAAACTAAAGATCATGAACTATGCTTCGTGAATCATCCTGTATATTTAAATTAAAGTTTTTAAAGCGCCCATTTGAATTTAAAAGTTGACGTATCCTAAAAGGACACAAACAATTTTATTCCATAAGTGGTTTCCATATTTTATAATTTCAAAATTTCACCTTATTATTCCGTATTATTCCGATACAACCTATAACATATTATTATAGTAGGTGATAATATATGTAGTTCGTTGAAATCAGGTCGTTAAGCAACTTTTAAAAATATAAAAAAATACAGGGTGTTCCATTAAAAATAAAGCTTATAGACTATGATAGGCTTGCGTAAATCCCCCTGTAAATTTAAATTTAATATATAAAAACCAACAAGACTCAGCGTTTTTTATAACAGAAATGATTTTATTCCATAAGTGCGTTCTACCCTATATAATAGGTTTAGGTACTCTATATATTATATAATATTATCTTCTTCTTCTTCGTCTAGCCATTTACTTCCACATCTGAACATAAGCCTTTTCAAGTCTTCCTTTCCATTGTTTTTTATTGTACGCTACTTGTAGCCAATTTTTCCCGGCAGTCCGTTTCAGATCATCTGTCCATCTCATAGGAGGTCTGCCTCTGGGTCTATTGTGTTGGTATGGTCTCCAGGTTAGAATTGTTCTGTGCCATTTGTTTAGATCGCTCCTAGCTACATGTCCAGCGTATTCTCATTTCAATTTTAATGATTTTTGTACCACATCGGTGACTTTGGTTTTCTGTCTTATCCATGTGTTTGTTTTTCTGTCCTTAAGTAATATGCCTTGCATTGCTCTTTCCATCGCATGTTGAGTGACTCTGAGTATATTCATATTCTTTTTTGCGATTGTCCATGTTTTGTGCCCCATATGTTAATATCGGAATAATGCATGCATTTAGCAAAAGCTTTAGATCTAAGATGTAGCTGAATTTGATGATTTCTGAGTATATAGTTCAGTTTGCCGTATGCTGCCAATGCTAACTTTCTTCTTGTTCTTATTTCTTCCGTTTGAATTTCCCTATTTAGTATTATTTTTTGTCCTAAGGATTTAAGGATATACATAATATATTCTTCAACTTTTTCTATAACTTTGTCGTTTATTATTGTCACGGTTTCTTTGGAGTGCATAACTTTTGTTTTGTTTAAATTCATTTTCAGTCTTATTTTAGAAGATTCGGTATGTAGTTCTAAAAGCATGGTTTGCAGTTCTTGTAGGTCAGTAGCTAGCAGGATCATGTCATCCGCAAATCGTAGATTATTGAGGTAGCGGCCATTGATGTTTATTCCCTTATATTTCCAATTTAGGTTTTTAAAAACGTCCTCAAAAACTAAGGTGAATAGTTTGGGTGATAGAGTGTCTCCCTGTTTAACTTCCCTGTTTAATGGTACATTCATTTTCATTTAGGTAGTATGTAGCTGTAGCTTAGTTCGTAGTTTCTTTTATTAAGTTAATATATCTGCTGTCTATTCTACAATGTTGCATTGCGTTTATTACGACCGTGTGTTCTATCGTGTCGAAAGCTTTTTTGTAGTCTACAAATGCTATACAAACTCGAAACTTGTGTTCGTTACATTTTTCTATTAATATTTTTGTGGTTAACAGGTGATCGGAAGTTGAATAGCCTTTTCTAAAAGCTGCCTGTTTATTAATATTAGGTTTGCTGTAGCAAACAGTCAAACTAGTCAGAAACCGTCAGCAAACAGTTGGTCAGTGAGAGAACATAATACAGTCACCAGTGCTATCCCCTCTACTCGCGCTGGTCCACTATTCGCTGATGGTTTCAAACCGTTTGAAACTGATGCTAGAACCTATTATATCATAATAAAATTGGTGCTCATAAAATTTGGAAATTGTCACCTAAATCTTGATTTTAATAAGATAACTAAACGATGTATCCACTTCCTTTAATTTTAATTGGTTGGCTTTACTAGTAATCCCAATTATATACACCACAGTCTCATCCATTCCTGGTTTTGTCCATTCTTAGGTTGTTATGAATTTTTTATGTCTTTATTAGACATTTATTAATTATTAGGTAAAATTGGAAATTCATCGTCAAATTTGATGTTTACATAGTCAAAAAAAAAATAAGTTTATGTGACTCCAAATTAGTCATCAATTATTATGATAAGTACTTATGATAAAAAAATGTTGAAAATATATTTAGACAATAATGAAAAATTTCTCAATTAAAGACAATACGGTATATTACGGAATTTATTGTCTTGCTGAGCTGGCCACCAGCCGTCTTACACCATCGGCCCAAGAAACGTAGATGCGCCCAATGGCCCAATACTCCACTTGGAGTCATGGTCCAAGAGAGAGAGAGAGAGATTTAATATTGTCATGGATTGTATAATAAGCAACTTAACCAGAATATTTAATGCAGCAATTGAAATTAATTCGCTATTTAACATTTTATGGACACTCTGAGATGAAGTTAACGACAATATAAAGAAAAAAATTGATATGTTGAGTTTTATAAATAAGACGATAGAGATATACAAGGAGAATATTTGTGAAACTCAACTTTCTCCGATAGATTTACTTAATGAAATTAAACATCCCAAATTGGAGTCATTATTTCCTAACGTCGTTATAGCGTCAAGAATATTTTGCACATTACCGGTGGAAGTCGCAAAAAGGGAAAAGATCCTTTAGTTTTCTTTCTCGCATAAAAAATGCTGAGTTCTAAAATGAGACAGGATCAGTTAACAGACCTAGCAACTTTGTGCACTGAGAATGATTTCGTAAAATCATGCGATTTTTAGAAAATTATAGACATCTTTGCCAATCAAAAAACTCGAAAAGCACCGGTATTGTAAATATTTTCACTATTATACAAATACATATAATCAAAATTTAATAAAAGTTATATTTGAAATGTTTCTTATTATTTATTATTGATAATTTTATTTCCATAAAAATTAAACATTTTTTTTCGCTTTTCACTTTTTACCGGGGGCCCGCTCTTCACTTCTTACCGGGGCCTGCTCATCCCTCTCGGCGCCCTTGGTTCTGATGGTGTATTCGTGTTCATCAACCCCAAAAACCCCCAATAAATCTGTTTGCATCAATTTAATACCGAATAACTTTCGAAACTCCAGAAGATGACGTGCCTTAGCAGTGACACTGGGCACCAGATTCTCCGGGAGTCAGTTCTGATGGCTTTTTCGGGTTCAGCGACTCATAAAACCTCCAAGTAATCTATTTGCATCAATTTAGTGCCGATAACCTCGAACCTCCAGATGACGTGCCTTTGCAGTGACCCTGGACACTTTGCACCAGATGCTTCTGGGGTCGGTTCTGATGGGGTAGTCGTGTTCAGCAACTCCAAAAATCTCCGAGTAACAAAATCTGGCCCTTAATATGCTTATTTTGACATGTTTATGCAATTGTGGAATCATTTTATGCACCTTAAAATGCAACTATACATTTCTATAGCAGACTTTTTTCCTGACATCATCCTGAACACAAACAAAAAGTTTTAAGTCTCTAACTCTAGGTGCTGTATTTAAAACTTGATTTATTCCGGTGTTTTTAGTGATAAATGCCCTGGTCTACTTGTAACTTTTTATTAGATAGTAGAACCAGGTAGAACCAACAGCCTTCTTCAATAGCCTCTCTCTTGATATAAGAGTAAGCATGCTACGAGTTACGATGTCTACGTCTTCTCTGTCCTTTTTTTATGTTTGATTTGTGGACCTTATACAACGATACGGGTAGAAAATTGGAAGTATTTGAGATGTGGCTACATCGAAGAGTACTTAAGATCCCGTGGACTGACCGAGTCGCAAAAATGGGGAGGTCCCCAGAAGAATGAAAAAGAACGGAGAAGTATTGGCCACAATTAAATCTCGAAAGCTACGGTATTTCGGACACATTATGCGAAATAATTCTGAAAAACAAACCTAAAGGCTGATTTAAATACAGTTGAGTCTGGGAATCTTTACCCGTGTGTCATCATTTAAAGCATACGAAATAAGCCGATGATAAGTTGGAAATTGAAATTTACTAAACGCAACAGCAAGTCACTTACTGTCACTTGCTGTTGCGTTTAGTAAATTTCAATTTCCGACTTATCATCGACTTGTACAATATGTTATTTAGCATGGGCAGCATTTGGACGATTACAAACAGTATTTAAATCAAACTTACCATTTACTTTAAAAACAAAACCTGCGATCAGTACGTATTGCCGATATGGTAGTGAAACATGACCTTGTAGCGACAACATAGTCCACAAACTTTAAGTGACTCAGAGTGCTATGGAACGGAGAATGCTCAATATTAAGCTCAGCTATCGCAAATCCAATGAAGAAATAAGAAGATTTCATCCAGATTCTCGTCGTGTCTGGAAAAATGTAGAACGCTTAAAACATGTTCAGGACTTTTACACATACATAGGTGGTGCAGTAGTGGGATGGAGTGGAATAATAGTCGGTAGCAGAACGGACCTCGTTTTTCCAAAGCGCTTCCTTACAGCTCCATAGTACCTCGACACCATTCTACAAACTATCATTCATCCGTTTGCTGATGCGGTTGGTCAAAACTTCCACCTCATGCGTAGTGTGACCAACTAGCCCGAAAAATCCGGGACATGGCCCGAATTACGAAGTCGTGCCCCGGCGTCCCGGACAAGGCTTCCGGGCCATTCGAATTTTAAACGTTTTGGTAAAATTCTATTTTAAAATTTTGAATACGTTATTTTTCTAAGAATTCACATCCAATTGAATTGGTGGGACGAAAAACTCGACAATTTCTAGAGAGTAATTATGCTAATACCACATCCAAAATGCGTACATTTTATATAGTGGTATTATATTTCATCGCAAGACAAATATGATTTTAACAAACAAGCTACAATTATAGTAAGAAGTAATCAACATAAAAATGTTCTGAAGCGGTTTTCTTTTGCCATGTTTGACAATTTTATTTTTGATGGGATTAATAAGCCACCATTGGTTGTAATGATAATTACATTTTTATATTAACCCACGGTTATATTTACATGGAAATCCAACATGAGTTGATTTTCTAATTTTTCCTATTTTGAGAACAATTTCCGGATTGGAAGTCGAACCGACAAAAGTAACAAAAATTTAATTATCATTACAACCAGTTGTGGCTGAATCTCATCAAAAATATCATTGCCAACATAAAAATGTTAAATAATAAACAAAATGCTAATATTAAAGTTCTATATTAAAGAAATGGCCCGATTTTCATTGAAAAGTCCCGGATTTCGGGTATTTTTTCAGCCTTGTCCCGAATTCGACTGAATTGGAGTTGGTCACACTACTCTTGCGTAATAATGCTCGTTCACATGTCGCACGCCCAGTGACTCAGTGACATACTGACTTACCAACGAAAGTATTGATGTATGTTGCCCTGGCCAGTACAATCCGCCGACCTGAATCCCATCGAGCATCTATGGAACATGCTTCAACGAACAATTTCTCCACATATGGGTAACATATACACGCCGTTTCGTTTCCGAGAACGTCTGATAGAAGAACGGGCAAACGCACCTCAACAGCAGGGTATCAACAATAGGCCGGGCCGAAAAAGGACAAAAAAAGTTTTTTTGGGAAATTTTAAACGGTCTAGTAAAAAAAAGTTGTGTATGGTAGTCCTAATACTGTATACCAAACAGAGACCGAATTAAATTATTTTTGACCGGGCCCCCGGGGGCCTAAAAAAATTATTTTTTTTTTGCTTTATTTTTGGGGCGGGCTAGTGTGTAAAATATGAATATCGATGCTACTATCTCGTTAAAAAATTTTCATCATGATTTAAAAAAATTTAACCGGCCCCAGGACTAATAATATAAAAGAGGGGTAAACAATGCATATTTATTTACTATTTTTGCGCTGTGAACTATGCAGCTCTTTGCTTGAATCAATATTCGGCTTGAAATTTTTTTACATTGAACTATTATGCACATATTTAACATTATTTCGTATATTCATTTAACCCAGAACTGACCACGATGAGGTAGCTGCAAGGTGAGTTCCACCCACCCACCCTCCTTTGCTCAACATTTTTACTTACTCATTTATTGAAACATAGTACCGGCTAATTCTTTCTGGCATCAAGTTTAGCTCGGATGTAACCATCTCTAGATTCTTCACCACACCCCCTTTTATTGACGCATCGGTAATTATTCTTACACGCCACTCCACCGCTTGAGTATGGCAAGGAAAAATGCCAAACTTTGGAATTTGTTTCACCATGTCCCACAATTCCTAGTCAACTAAATGCTGTATTAGAGGAGGATCTGTTACAGTACTATTCATCCAATCTATGAGATCTATGTAATCTTCTACATCGAAATTGATTTAGAGATTTGGGATACTATGAAAACGCAATTTTTATACCAGCTTTCCTACATTTTAAAATTCTTCTGACAGCAACATTTCTAATACGTTGACGTTAATCTGTTTACATACAAATTTGAATGATTTCCGGGTGCGCAAATTAAGCATTGTCTTGAATATCTTTATTGATAATTGATTTTTTTTATGGTTTATTTACTCGCCTTTCTATAAATCGAATGATTCCACCTTCCAGCCCTTATTGACATTTGTACCATCACATCCCATAACACTTAATGTACTAAGATCTATATTATTGCTTTGCAAGTAGTCTAATATTCCTTCAACAATATCTATGACACGAGACTGGCTAAGAGCCAAGTACCCAAAATATAAACTACCGGGTCCTTCAATTAAAGTTATATGGTCTTCAGTTTTCATAATTCGTCTCGCGTTTCCGAAGACCGTGATTTGATCTTTTCTTTCATCAAAGTATAGCTCTTCAATTGACTTGTTTAAATTTTTATTCTCATGCTGGAGTTGCCGTCTGTTTTCCTTAACTCCTTTCCGAATTTTATTTTTGTCGATCACCAACACTGTATATATTATCTTTGAAAATTTAGTTAAGATCTTCTAAAACCGCATTTAAAAGCTTAAGTATTTTTTCCTGTCGACTGTATTATCTTTCTTTCGCGGAACAATAGGATATGACAACCAAAGCTTTTTTAATAGTTCCAAACATTTTTTTAACAAAATAAAAATTCTTAAAGGGCCGGGGGGCCCGGTTTATTACTCTTAAAACCGGCCCAAATTTGGTATAGGATTATATAAATACTAGTTCCAACTTTTAGCAACCAGCCTTGTACAAAAATTTAAAAAAAATTTTCGATCCAAAAAAAATTTATTCAGAGCCGCCCGGTTAATTATTTTTTAAACCGGCCCAAATTTGATATAGAATTATATAAATACTAGTTCCAACTTTTGACAACTAGCCGTGTAGAAAAATTTAAAAAAAAATGTTCGGCCCGGCCTAATCAACAATCTCATTTTGTCTATGAACGACAGATGTAGAGCCTTAAAATCCAGAGTGGAAGCGATATTTTGTATTTATTTTATTTTTTTTTTTTTTCTTATTATTACCATATTTTGTGATGGCCTATTTTTCTTTTAATTGTACTTCTCGATATTTTTGATATTTCTGAAAGGCATTCTAGTTATTTTTAATATTTCAACAAATTTTGTTGTATATTAAATAAACGAACGCGTGAAGCCCTTTTTTTCCCTAATATACTAATACAAAGGTCCCTGGAATCAAGATATGTATGCATGTTTTATTGACTATAATAAAGCATTCGATAAAGTATGAAGGAAGCGACTTCTGCGGAACACAAAAACAAATATGGAGATTCATAAGAAACCAACGGAAAGAAATGGCAGAATTGAAGGAATACAATAACATACCAGCAAACGAATGGGAAAGATACTTGACGCAACTGTTTAAGACAAAGGAAAATAATAATCAACGCAATAACGTACCTGAATTAAGACACGAAATAGAAATTAGTTTTCAGGAAGTAGAGATAGCCACAAATTCACTCAAAAATAGAAAGTCACCAGGACCAGACGAAATAACCAACGAGCTTTTAAAATACGGAGGAGAAAGTATAACGCTAGAGATGACAAAACTTATACAAAAGCTAATATTGCAGTGCAAGATACCAGACGCATGGAGAAACAGCATAATGATAGCAATGTTCAAGAAAGAAGACAAAGAAAACCCCAGCAATTATAAAGGTATAAATCTACTGAACGCCGCACTTTAGCTAACCACAAAAGTCCTAACCAACAAAATCAATAAACTAACAGATTTACCAGATAAACAACAAGGATTCATATCCGGAATGGTACGGATGTACATCAAATGAAATGAACTTTTCAGAGCAGCCATCTCTAAAGTCCGCATAGCTATGATGATTGCCGACCTCCGTAGAGGAAGTGACACTTGAAGAAGAAGATTAAATACTGCTAAACACTACAAATTGTTTATTATTTATTCAAAACAATTAAAGAAGACATTACGTCTCTTTTTAAAGATACCCCTACACTTTTCCTATGTGTGTATGTTGCGATTGATGGCTTCGTTTGAAAAATCTATTTATTTCCTATTCATTATAACCACCCAAAAAATGTTTAAATGTCTTTCATAACAGTAATCGCTTCCATAATTTTCGGTCTATGTAGTTTTGTGGTTTTATTATCTATAAGATGTTTTTTGTTCTGTTTTGTATAACGAATATAACATAAACAGTTATTACCTTGGCAACATAGCTTTGTTAAAGTATAAAATCAGTAAGTACATTCTTGTAGCACAATGGCCATTCTTTCAGAACGATATCTTTACAATTCTTTTGTAATATGTAGACAACAGGGAACAAGTGATATTGTTTCATATATTTCCATATCACGTTTTATAAATGAATTAAGATCTATGTATGCAACTTCTTTTGTTACTACACGCAGAAGCAGCAATACCTTTGCCTTTAGTATGAAAAAAAATTACGATCAGAAGGGTAATAAAAATTCAAAGATTTTTTTAACTTATTCGAGATTTCTACTGACGCACTGTGTAGTCCAAGCTGTGGGTGAAAAATAGGTCGATTTCAGGATATAATTCAGGAATTTTTGAAACCTATCAGGTATTGTAAAGGACGATGCCAGGAATAACTTATACTAAAATGTAACCAAAAAATTGTGCGGTTTTTTATTTATGACGATTTTCATTTGTTAAATTTGCAATTTTTAAAGATTTTTAATTTTGCAGCTTGGGATATTCATTTTAGAGAAAAAGTTTCAAATAGAAAATTGTAGTAAATTAAAAAGCGTACAATTTGAGATATTGCAAGTTTAATTTCGTTAATAAGTTATTGCAAAACAGCCTGCGAAAGGTCCAAAATGGCCGTTTTTTGCAATTGCGTTATTTATTGTAAAAATATTTTTTATATATTTTTTAAGGCTTTAAAATGAAAATCTTTCAATATTAAACATAAAAAAAATTTGTAGTGCCCGATTTGTGAACTTGTTGCTTAGATATTATAATTTGTTTATCCCAAGACGTCAAATGTCCAAGGCTATAACTTTTTGAAAAAAAATCGTACAGAGTTAATCTAAGATCCACTCTCCTTCTAAAGACTTATATTTTCATATTCTGTTGTAAATAAATGCGTATACCATTTTTCAACCTTTTATTTCGGGTTTGAAAATAAGGGGGCACATTTCGTTATAAACATTTAAAACTGAAGCCGCCCCTGTACATGCTATTAGTTTCTAACTTGCAGATTATTATTGCTGAAGCCAAAATAAAGATTCAAAACCAAATAAAAATATTCTACGGCCAACTGAAGCCGAGATAATTGTTTTTGTTTTCTTAAATCGTAGTGACTTTATTTATAACAATTAAGAAATTATTTCACAGTCATTGACTAAAGAGAGACTGATATTATCTTAAAATAAAAATTGTGTTGACCAAAAGTTACATTTAATTATTAAAAATGATTTTTAAAATGTAGTGGAGATTTATTTTTCGTTTCGACTGTGTTTTATTGTGTCGGTTGCCCTTAGCAACGGCTAGCAACTTATAATAAATTGAATCACGGTTTTCGCTTTAACTTTTAAAGCACCGCTTGGATTGACATGAACTTTGGCAAACACATAGAAAATATGTTAAAGAATAAAAATGATATTAAGCCTCTCTGTTCTTTTGTCCTAGGGGTGAGTTTCACCCCTTATAAGGGGTGAAAAAATATATGTTCAAAATAAGTTCGGAAATGGATAAAACGTCTAATTCTAAGCACCTTTTGTTCTATAGCATTTTTTCACCAAGTTAATATCTTTCGAGTTATTTTCGAGTAAATACCTTCATTTTTCAACAACAAAAAAGACACGTTTTTAGGCGGTTTTTGACAAATAACTCAAAAAGTAAGTATTTTATTGGAAAAAAGAGTGTTAACAAAAATATAGCAAATTAAAAATTGAAAAAAACGGTGTACGCGTGAAATCTCTAGACCCAGTAAAAACAAAGTTCTAGCTAATGAAAAAGAGGTTCATATCCGTCAAATTTCAAAGTGAATTATTTCAACGTGAAATAACCGAAAAATCATGCACTTTTTGGAGAAAAATCATTACAACTTTTTTAAAGTGTTTAAAAAAATATGTATATCTGTTTTAAAAAAAAGTTTATAGCATCAAAAGTAAGCAAGTTACGCTGAAAATAAAGTTGATCCCTTTTTTTTTGTTGGTCAAAAAACTCGGGGAAGTCACCCCCTAATTAGCATCAAAAATGAAATTAATCAATTTTACTTGAATGTTGTGTTACTGGTGTATGTGTCGTTTATGTCTGTAAGTTTCATCGGTTCAAAGTGCTTATTTTTGAAGGGGCAGTAGTTAAAGGACTTGAACTAGTCAATAATCACGAGTGTATGCAAATTTAGAACAGCCATATCTTAACAAATTTTTGCCTTCCAAAAAAAAGCAAAAAATCCGAAATATTCGTAACAGCAAAAACTATTTTTTTTACTCTTTGTGATTTTTGGTCACATTAATAAATTTTAAGTTATTTAGAAAAAAACATTTTTTTTAAAAAACAAATTAAACAGTAAAACAGATTTACTTTAAAACCAATGTTTTTTTAAATAAGCCCTTTGAACCGATGATACTTACAGATAATATAAATAATACATGAGCAAAGTAACTTGTGAAGCGGTAATGATTAATTTTATTTAAGATGCTAATTGGGGGTTGACTTTCGAGTTTTTTTACCAAAAAAAAAGAGATCAACTTTATTTTCAGAGTAACTTGCTTACTTTTGATGCTATAAACATTTTTTTAAGACAGATATACATATTTTTTAAATACTTTAAAAAATGATTTTTTTCCAAAAAGTGCATGATTTTTTGATTATTCCACGTTCAAATAATTCACTTTGAAATTTGACGGATATGAACCTATTTTTCATTAGCTAGAACTTTGTTTATACTGGGTCTAGAGATTTCATGCATACATCATTTTTTTTTAAATTTTAATTTTCTATATTATTGTTAAAACCCATTATTTCAATAAAACACTTATTTTTTGAGTTATTTGTCAAAAACCGCCTAAAAACGTGTTTTTTTTTGTTGTTAAAAAATTAAGGTATTTACTCGAAAATAACTCGAAAGGTATTAACTTGGTGAAAAAATGCTACAGAACGAAAAGTGCTTAGAATTAGACGTTTTATCCATTTCCGAACTTATTTTGAACATATATTTTTTTCACCCTTCATAAGGGGTGAAACTCACCCCCAGGACAAAAGCACACACAGGCCCAATATCATTTTTATTCTTTAACATGTTATCTATGTGTTTGCCAAATTTCATGTCAATCCAAGCGGTGCTTTAAAATTTAAAGCAAAAACCGTGATACAATGTATTATAAGTTGCTAGGCGTTGCTAAGGGGCCGTCCATTAATCACGTGATGTTTTTTTGGCATTTTTAACCCCCCTCCCCATTGGTGATACATGGTGAGGTTTAAGACTTATCCCCCACGCTATATCACGTGTATTTTGTAGGATTGTTAGAACATTTATACCAAATAGACATTACCAAGAAAAATAGTGCAATGCGGCAATTATAGCGCCTGTTACTTCCCTGTGCTTTGTATTCGAACACCCAAAGGTGGCGATATGAAGTTACTATAGCAACAAAGTAATACATCGATTACAACAAAAAAAGAAAGACTCCACGTCAGAATTAATTTTAGAATTGTCACTTTTGTAATAGTTATAAATTTGTTCTATTTTATTCACATAAAAATATTGTACAGTCCACAACACAAAGTTTAATTTATCTGCCATAAGATAATCCACCATATTTTTGGTCACTTCGCAGCCAGGATAGTGTGAATAAAAAATAGAATCCATAGTTGTAACCTAGTGGCAGTTCAGAGGTCGAAGACAGCCCAATTTAACATTTAGAGGATCCAAAACCCTCATTACTTGTGAGTTTTGTTCCATTTCTATTATCTTTAAGATTTGATCAAACAGTGTTTTTGAATTTGAATTACCATAAAAAGATTTTTCCATATTTTTCGATTGTATATCGCCGTTGATTATCAATCAGCTAATAGTAATAATTCATCAAGTTATTTCCAGTTATTCTTAAGGCTATGGGTACATAATTCGCAAATATTTTACGTGTATCCCTACTTTTTCTGTCTTTACACGGCAAATTACGTGTAGTAAAATTCACACTGGTGTGAATATGTAAACATTACTAGAATGTCATTCTACTTGAAAATGTCATAATTAATTTAAAGAGATGGCTTTTGAATGTTCTTGGATAACTGTTATTTTTATAATTGCAAATTATTAATTCAGTTAATAAATGTGATAATTTTTTCACTAACTATGTTTTCAGTGATTGTAATAATTTATTTGTACAAAAAAAACTAATAATCAATCGAGAAAAGAGGAAAAGTGTTAAAGTGATTTTTTAATAATATGTTGTTATTTTGGAACGCTTACAATTTTGAACATCTCTAACAACAAAATACTTGGATCACAGGATATATCTGATGTATTCTCTGCTTGGATCTTCCACAAATAATACACAATAAATAACTTTTTATTAGGTTCAAGTCTTAAATCAATTATTTATCAAATACACTATATATCACAAACCATACATACTCATAGACGTTTCACGTAAATTGTCAAGGTCAAGACAGCAAATTAGTTACCATTCCAATCCAGAGATGTCGCTGTCAGTCAATTATCTTGTCATATTTAACAACTGACAGTTGACAATTAAATTTATTTGTTATTTTACAGTTTGTGGCTTAATTATTTTATTATAGTGGTGTTACGTTTTTAATTAGATTTAATCACAATTTTAATAAGTGTATTAACCTCCTCTCCATTTTTATGAGTAGAATTTTTAGTTTACATTGATCATCCCGTGTTGTGTTTCTCCACATTAAAAAAAACAATATAATAGATCCTGAAACAGTTTATTCCAATAGACAAGTGTGTGTCATCAACATTTCGGACCTATATATTTTTGGAAGTTTGTAAAAGATTATAAGGTAATATTTATCTAAACAATCATCCTATGTACAAGATTCTTTCAAAAATTTTCATTCAACTCGGTACACATCAGTGCTTTCACGTGACACATAGCAGTAGTGTTTAGCATTTTGAAAACAAATTGGAATATTTGAAGTTTTCAGTAAAATATGGAATAAAACATTGAATTGTCTTTCTGTTGTTTTAATTTCCTGCCAAATTTCATCAAAAATCCCGCAAAATTTATAATTTGAAATTCTCACGTAACTAAAATTTGTCAATTTAGTTCCCATTCCAATCAAGAGATGGCGTTAATTCGATCCGAAAGATTAACATGGTCGTGAAACGTCTATAAGTATGTATGGTTTGTGCTATATATCAATAATATTTAATCAATTTCTCAAAATATTCCCGATGCAATGTCAAATATTTAAAATTGTCACTGATTGTCAGTGTCTGACTGACAATATATGCTGACAATATTATATTCGGTTGAGTGCGTTGTAAGACAAAGACAGATTTGGAAAATATTACCACGGCATTGTGTTCATTTTTTTCAAATCCTGAAAAAACCAATAAATATTTTTGAAAAATTTAAACGCAGAATGAATGACTAAATTATTACCGAGGGCCGAAAGTCCCTTAGAATAAATAAAAAGTTTATTTTGAATGAGATATTTGAAATTAAAAATCACACTAAATTTTCTCTTAGTTTTTTCACCCCTGTAACTTATTAAAATAAACATTATAGAAGTTCTCAGGGACTTTCGGCCCTCGCTAATAACGTAATCTTTCATTCTGCGTTTAAATTTTTCAAAAATACTTATTAGTTTTCTCAGGATTTGAAAAAAATGAATCCCCATTTGAATAGCATTGCAGCCGAAAATACGTACCGATCCTCTTAAGTGTTGTTTTCGTAAAGATTGCCATAAATTTTAAAAATGACTAGCTTAGCTAACAATATAAGAACCAGAGGTTCATATAAAGGTAAGTTAACAATTTTAGAGAGCTTTGTAAATTTATTAAAAAATGCTACACCAGCTAGCAAACCTGAAATGTCAGAAGTTCAATTGAGATATGACTCTGGTAGCAATCTGTTAGCTGAATTTGAAGAGGTCCAACTACAAATTGAGATTGCTGTCAGTGAAGATAAATTGCAAGAACAAATTGACGAAAGAGATGCTTTCGAAAACAGGTATTTTAAAGCAATTAGTTTTTTAAAAGACTACATTAGCACCAATACTGTAATTAATACATTGCCTTCTATTTCTACACCACATGCAGACTCGTTAAATCATATTTTAATCCCAAAAATGAAATCAAATATTTTTAAAGGAGACTTTCAACATTGGCTTGAGTTCAAAACGACATTTATTAGTGTAGTTCATTCAAATACCACACTTCCAGATATTCATAAATTTCAACTTTTGAGACAATCTGTCGATGGATATGCCAAAGCCAAACGCATTGTTGACAAAGTTGAATTCTCGGGAAATTATTATCAGACCGCTTGGGATGCACTCTGTATGCGGTATGATAATAAAAAGTTATTAGTTAATAAACATATTAAAGCTATTTTTAATTTAGATTCGATCCAAAAAGAATCACCTAACCATTTAAGGGATTTATTAGACAGTGTCTCGGATAGTATGTCATCCATTGACAGTTTAAAAATTACAAAAAGTAGTTTATCTGACCTTTTGTTGATTTATATTATTTCCAATAAACTAGATAGACAAACTTATAGAGAATGGAAGGAATGCCATATTAAAGAAGAGCTTCCTACTTTGGCAGAGTTTTTTAATTTTCTAAAAGTAAAAGTAGACACTTTGGAAGAGATTCAAGACCAAAGTAGTCAAAAACCTAATAATAATTATAATAATAATTCTAGTTTTAATAATTATAAACATGCAAACCGTGATAGTCGAGGTGAGTATCAAAAAAGAGTATTCCAAGTTAATGCAGCAGATAGGACTTGCGTTTTGTGTAAAGGTAACCATTTAATATACTCATGCATCGAATTCCTTAAATTAGATACAAAAGGTAGATTGTCTAAAGTCAATAATTTAAAGTTGTGCTTTAATTGTTTGAGACAGAAACATGAAGCATCAGAATGTACTTTTAGACCATGTACCAAATGTAAAGCAAAACATAACTCATTAATCCATTTTGAAAATAATCAACAACACTCTATTGACACTGCTAATTCGCCATCAGCAGAGCCATCATCAATTAATGCAAAGACTGAAAAAGTTTTGTACACACTTATGACAACAGGTAAAAGGGGGAGAAGTGTACTTTTCAAGTGTGTAAAATTAATAATTCTTAGCTGAGCGCTTTCGGCTTATAAAGCCATCTTCGGAGCTATGCTACAATAAAAGATCTCTAATGAATAATTGATCTTAGAATTCAAAGTTTAACTTACGTCAAAAAGGTCAAAATACCACTATGAAGAGAGATGGGTTCCATTTATGATATGAAATACTTCTGTTTCTTATGTAGTTTTTTATTTTATTGGTTGGAAAAAACCTTGTCTGTCTGTTTAAAACGGTCTTCCCAAAATCCATAAGGTCAATGTTCCAATAAGACCTGTAGTCAGTTTCGTCAATACACCACTAGCTCCATTAGCCAAATTTATCAACACACTTCTCCAGGATCTTCTTAATTATACTCCAAAATATACTATCAAAAACACCCTTGATTTAATATCCAAACTTTCTTCAACTAACCTCCCAAACAATTTTACTATGGTCTCTTTTGACGTAACCAATCTTTTCACTAATGTTCCTAGACTTGAAACCATTCCAATTGTCAACAATCTTTTAATTTCAAAGAACATAGACCCCAACAAATGTACTCAAATCACCTCACTACTTCAATTTTGCCTTTCTCAAGATTTCTTCATCTTCAACAACAAAATTTACAGACAACCAGAAGGTCTAGCAATGGGAAATCCTTTATCCCCACTACTTGCAGATCTTTTCCTAGATTCTCTTGAAAATAATTTTGTCCATTCACATCCACAAATAATCCTATGGTACAGATATGTTGATGATATTTTAGCATTTATAGAAGGTCCTCCTTCAGAACCTAACAACATTCTTTCAATAATTAATAACCTACATCCAGCAATTAAGTTCACATTAGAGTTAGAAACCAACAACATGATCAATTTTCTAGACCTAACCATCAAAAAGAATACATCTTCCACTTCTTCATCGTCTACTACTTTAGAATACTCAGTATTTAGAAAACCTACTCAAACAGACCATATTATACCCATATCATCTAACCATCCTTTTCAACATAAGATGGCAGCTATTCAATGTTATGTCCACAGACTTCTTAACATCCCCATGTCCCAAGACAATTACAACAACGAAATTTCAATTATTAAACAAATAGCAAACAACAATGGTTTCCCCTCTTCTACTGTAGATAAGGTCATTAGAAGATCAATACTCAAAAAGAGACTAAACCAAGCGTTTAACACAGAGAACGAACCCAACACTACAGCTATTTATAGATCCTTATCCTACTTAGGACCAATTTCAGAAAAAGTATCAAGATTACTTTGTAATAAAGTCAGTAACCTTAACATATCTTTCAAAACGAAAAATAACATCAAATCCATCTTCAGCCACACCAAAGATAAAATCGACAAACTAAATAAAAGTGGTATTTACAAACTGTCTTGTGGGATTGTAACATGACTTATGTGGGCAGGACCATGAGGACCCTATCTCAGAGGATCAAAGAACATCTCAGCAATCCAGAAAAATCAAATTTTGGTTATCATGTTAAATTTAGCAACCATTCCTTCTCTCCTTCCGAAAACAGTACAATTTTACATAACATCCCAATCAAAAACTATAGACAAATGAACCTTTTAGAAGATCTAGAGATAACTAAAGAAATGAAACTTAATCCTGATTTTTGCTTGAATACACAAATCAATCTTAATTACAACTATAAACCTTTGTTCAGACTCTTGTGGGAGACTCTGGAGGAAGAAGTTTGACCTCATGCAATCAAAAAATAATTTTTTAAATTTTTTAATTCTTTACTAAAGCATCATTTAAAACAATATTTGTAATAAATCATTTGGCAGCTTATTCTTTAAAAATCACATTTCACAAATTCAATGTTAATTTATTTCCCATCTTCCTAAAAAACTTCACCATCAAGTTTCTTTACATCATGTATTAATTTTCAAAAACGATTCGAGTTTGGTTTGTGAAGGATAACTTGTCAATTGGTTTATCCTAGACCTTAAGTCTCTTTTCAATATGTATTTCATTATTTTTTAAAAAACCAGATTTATGTAACTACAGACTTTGTTGAAAAGTTGTTCAATCCAATTGCTAAAAAATGTCATATGTCAACTGTCACTTTATATGAGAAAATGTGAAGACACCTTAACGAGCACACCCTGTCTACATCGACTGTCATTAAAAATCCTCCATGCGAGGCGACCATTCTGCTATCTGACACCGCAGTATTCAAATGGTAAGGTCTTTTTGACCTTACCATGATCAAATATTCGTTTTATATATAATGTAATTTTCGTGTGAAAGTCCTTTGTGCTCGTTCTTGATGTTTAACTTTTCTGGATACAAAATTAACCAGCAGCAAATTGAACAATTTTTTAAACAGACAGACAAGGTTTTTTCCAACCAATAAAATAAAAAACTACATAAGAAACAGAAGTATTTCATATCATAAATGGAACCCATCTCTCTTCATAGTGGTATTTTGACCTTTTTGACGTAAGTTAAACTTTGAATTCTAAGATCAATTATTCATTAGAGATCTTTTATTGTAGCATAGCTCCGAAGATGGCTTTATAAGCCGAAAGCGCTCAGCTAAGAATTATTAATTTTACACACTTCAAAAGTACACTTCTCCCCCTTTTACCTGTCATCATCAATTAATTGTGCACAAAGTGTTGAGTTGCCACCAACGGTAACACATCAGCTTTCTGCACAAGCCATGAATTTTAAACATACCCAAGTTCTTTTGTCAACAGTGATTTTTAATGTTAAATCCAATAATAATGAATTAATTCCATGTAGAGCAATTTTGGACAGTGGTGCTCAAACAAACTTAATAAAAGAAAGTTTTTGTAAAAAATTTAATATATCTATGATTCCTACTAACCTAGCTATTAGTGGTATAAATCAAACAATATCAAATATTACCAAAAAATGTCAAATTACAGTATGTTCCAGAGTTAATAATTTTAGTGTTTCATCCATATTTTATGCTGTACCAGCTATTTCAAATCAAATTCCTTCAACCAGTTTTGATATTAAAAACTTTAATATCCCATTTAATATTCAGTTATCTGATCCATTGTTTAATGAATCTGGTAGCATTGATGCTATTATTGGTGCCCAACTATTTTGGGACCTCCTTTGTGATGGAAAAATAAGCCTAGGAAAAGGTTTGCCAAGTTTACAAAACACTAAATTGGGTTGGATAGTAAACGGAGCTATCCCCTATGAGACAAGTTGTGCAGTGTGTCATTTCACTAGAACCATCGCCGAAGATGAACAGTTAAAGCGCTTTTGGGATATTGATTCAATACAAGATCCCATACCACCATCAAAAGATGATATTCATTGTGAGCAAATATTTGAAACCACTACCACCAAATCAGAAAATGGACAATTTATTGTTCAGCTTCCATTTAAATTTTCACCTGATTTATTGGGAGATTCTTTAGATACAGCAATTAGCAGATTTTTGTTGTTAGAAAAAAGATTTTCGAAAAATAAAGAACTGAATGATTTATACAAACAATTTATTAAGGAATATCAAGAACTAGGACATATGGTTAAAGCTAACTCCTCTGTTAGCTCACATCCTTCTGGAAAATTTTATTTTTTACCCCACCATGGAGTCTTGAAAGAAACCAGTATTACTACAAAATTAAGAGTAGTTTACGATGGTTCATGCCCCAGTACATCTGGTTGGTCCCTAAATGACCTACAGTATACTGGACCAAAGATCCAAAATGATATTTTTGATATTCTCATTTGATTTCGGCAATACACATATGTGGTGTCTGCAGACGTATCGAAAATGTACCGACAAGTGATTGTACATGAAAAGGATAGACCATTGCAACAAATTGTCTGGAGAGACAATCCAACAGATAATATTGACATATATCAGTTAAATACTGTAACCTATGGCCAAAAATCAGCTCCATTCTTGGCAATGAAATGCATGCGGCAGTTAGCCTTTGAACATGAATCTCAGTTGCCCTTAGCTGCAAAATCCATATTAGAAGACTTTTATGTAGATGATCTGTTGACAGGTTCAAATAACTTACAAGAGTTACAAATGAGATGCAAGGATATTTTTAAAATTTTAGAATCTGGAAAATTTATTCTTAGAAAATGGATTTCTAATAACCCTGAAACCATAATCAATATTAATTGTAGTGATATTTCCAACACTGTTATTAATATAGGAGATTCTGATAGTTTTAAAACTCTTGGAATCCAATGGATGAGTCAACAAGATATCCTTTGTTTTAAAATTTCACTTACTGAAAACTCCAATCATTTATTTACTAAACGCCAAATATTATCTATCATTTCCAAAATTTATGATCCTTTAGGTCTTTTAAGTCCAGTTATATTAATTGCTAAATTAATAATTCAAACTCTATTTCGACTTCAAAAACCATGGGATGAAATTATCCCTCCAGATTTAAATAACAGTTGGACCAAACTGTATAACCAACTACCTTGTCTAAATAAATTACACATTCCAAGACCAGTACTTGGATCAGGTCATAAAATTACAAGCATCCATTGTTTTTGTGATGCTTCCATGCATGCTTATGTAAGTTGTATTTATGTATGTAGCATAGATGCAAAAAGCAAATACCATTCTCACATTCTGGGTTCAAAAACAAAAATTGCTCCTATAAAACCAATAACAATTCCTAAACTGGAATTGTGTGCAGCCCTACTAGGCTCCCAATTAATTGACAAAGTTACCAGATCTTCATCAATTCTAAATGTGCCAATATACATGTGGTCAGACTCAAAGATCGTATTGAGTTGGCGAAAACTGGAACCCAACCAGTTGCAAGTGTTTGTTGCCAACAGGGTAACAAAAATACAATCACTCACCACTATTGATAGTTGGCATTACGTCAACACAAAGGAGAATGCCGCAGATGTAGCTAGTCGCGGAATCTTTCCCGAATCCTTTCTTGAATCACAATTGTGGTTCCAGGGACCGCAGTTTTTAAGACAGCATCCCGATTTGTGGCCAGTTGATTCAACCGATGAAATAACTGAATTACCAGAGCTTAAAAGAACCATTCCGGTATCACTTCATTCCATTGTTCAAAACAGCTGGATTACTAATTTTATTATTAACAGATTTTCCGATTTGCATAAAATAAAAAGAGTTTTTGCATATGTTATGCGATTTATTAGAAGTATTAAAAATAAGACAAAAGCCCCAAGCTTACTTTTAAATGTTCACGAAACCAATGATTCATTTCTGCTATTGATCAAACTTGTACAGGCAGAATCCTTTCATGATGAACTTTTTTGTTTGTCAAATAATAAACCATTGAGTAAAAAATCCAGATTGCTTCATTTGTCTCCCATATTAGATAAAGGATTACTCAAGGTAGGTGGCAGACTTATGCATTCACTGTTGCCAAATAATGTAAAGACACCAATTCTTTTGCCAAAATCTCATGTATTAACTAAGTTAATTTGTACACACTACCATACCAATTACTTGCATCCTGGACCACAGCTTCTATTGTCATTTATCAGACAACAATATTGGCCTATTTCTGGCAAGGTGTTAGTAAAACAAATTGTAAGACAATGTATTCAATGTTTTCGCTTGAAACCTCCTAATAATTGTGTAAAAATGAGACCTTTACCCAATGAACGCATTACTCCTGCCTATCCTTTCGAAAATATAGGACTTGATTATGCAGGTCCATTTCCACTGAAAGAAAAAAAGGGACGTGGAAGCAGAATTTTAAAATGTTATATATGTGTATATGTTTGCTTTGTAACAAAAGCAGTACACTTGGAATTACTCACTGATATGACAACCGAATGTTTTCTTGCATGTTTTAAGAGATTTTTATCACGAAGAGAAATTCCTACCAATGTTTACTCTGACAACGGTTCAACCTTTAAAGCCGCTAGTAAAGAGTTAAGATCAATTAAAACCTTTTTAAGCGACAACCAAAATAAAATTCATGATTTTGCTTTAACAAAAAATATCACTTGGCATTTTTCCCCACCTTATAGCCCGAATTTTGGGGGTTTATGGGAATCAGCAGTTAAACAAATGAAGTATCATATGAAAAGAACACTTAAGAATATAAATCTGACATATGAAGAACTTCTCACCTTGATTAATCAAATTGAATGTATTTTAAATTCGAGACCACTGTTTGCCAAATCAGAAGATCCATCTGACTTGGAACCGATAACTCCTTCTCATTTTTTGACGTTACGTCCTTTAGTATCTATTCCTGAATCAAATCTGTTACATCTTCCCACCAATCGACTAAGCAGATTCCAGCATGTTCAACAGCTTCACCAGAGATTTTGGAACCGCTTTTCCAAGGAATATATCAGCCAGCTACACCAAACTTATAAATGGAACCAAAGCTCAACCAACGCAGTTTTACCTGGTTCCTTGGTTATCATCCGTGAAACAAATCTACCTCCATGCAAATGGTCTCTGGGAAGAATAGTAAAATTATATCCTGGTAGAGATGGAGAAACTCGAGTAGCCGACATCAAAACTTCCAATGGACTCATCACCAGATCTACAAGACATCTCTTTCAACTCCCAATAGAAGAGTAATAGTGTTCCAGTGTTTTATTGTAAAAGACTAACTTTTTGTTTGTGGTTTGACATTTGTTTTGTTAGAACATTTATACCAAATAGACATTACCAAGAAAAATAGTGCAATGCGGCAATATAGCGTCTGTTACTTCCCTGTGCTTTGTATTCGAACACCCAAAGGTGGAGATATGAAGTTACTATAGCAACAAAGTAATACATCGATTACAACAAAAAAAGAAAGACTCCACGTCAGAATTAATTTTAGAATTGTCACTTTTGTAATAGTTATAAATTTGTTCTATTTTATTCACATAAAAATATTGTACAGTCCACAACACAAAGTTTAATTTATCTGCCATAAGATAATCCACCAAGGATCTACAAAAATTTTTTGAAGTTATACTTCTTTACCGGCGATAGAGGGTGATTTTTTTTATATGTTAAAACCTATCAGCCCGGCGCATGCGCATTATAACTTTGTTCTGATTGGAAGTTCAAATGACATGTCAAAAATTATCCGATATGGCAGCTGTGGTTTGGAGGTAAAGGTAAAGGTAAACAAATGTATAATATATTAGTTTTATTGTTGTGAGGACAGAAACAAAAAAGTTTATAATATTGTAGTGACTTTTAAATAGTTTTTAAAAGCAACAGATACGTAATAATTGTTAATGTATCATGGGTATAAACCTACCTATTTGATCTGCCAAAATACATAGTATGTAATACTTTTATTTATATAATTTGATTACCATCAAAATTTCTATCAATATTCACCTAATATATTGTTTTTTACTCTATGTTTTGTTGTATTTTGTCAATTCTAAATCATTTCAATTCAAAATTAAAATAATTTGATCAATTTTCAAAACATCAAAATATCACAAGTTTAATCCGTTTAGTTAGTCGATCTTCGTAAATAATGACACATAGTGTCCGTGGCTAAGCGGAGAAGGCGAATGAATTACAATACCAACCGCTCTTATCAGCGCTGGTTCGAGTCCCAATAGAAACTTACTTTTTTGTTTTTTTTTAATACATTTTATGATTGTAAGTATATTTATTATATAATTGTATTTCCAGAAAATACGTATTTAGTTAAAAAAATTTTCGACAATTAATGTTCAGACATCATTTGTGGCTTGTTTAATGTGTTTGTGTGTGTTTTATTCTTTTATTTTAATTTTTGGCACTGTTCTAATAAAAATGTTTGAGAAGTAGTAAGTATAAATTAGTTTAATATTTAAACAAAATATAAATAAAAAGTATATTAATTTCGTTTAAATCATATAATAGAAGTATAACTTCTTACGTGCGTACAAAGTACACACACATTCTTTTTTTAATATCTATAAAATACACGTATAGTAGGTAGATAAGTATCATCGTTGATTGAAATATTGATATGGGTATCCAATACCTCAATCAACGGTATCATCTAATTTTTTTATAAAAAATTAAAGACTACAATAATAACGTTTAGAGGTAGACAGAAAGGTTGCAGGTTGTTTTTGACTGACAAAAATAATGAAAAAAATGCGAAAAACATTTTTGTAGTAAATTAGTATTAAATACTAAACGTATTATATATAAACATTATTTTTTAATGTACGGTATCCTCGAATCACTAATGAGCAAAACTTTCTTCAACACCAATAACTGGATAAGTATCTAGCAAGTCAGTTGTTGGCACAGTGCTTTGTTGAAGATCAACATCAGTTTCATCAAGCCACTCGGCGTCATTATTTTCGCGCACTACGCAGAGAATCTCTCTCGATCTACCGTTCGATCGTCGCGTGAGGATGCAGGAAGGACGAACATTGTGCATCTCTAGAGTGTTATTGCTCAGATTCAGTTGCTTGTGACAAGGATTCACATGCGCTTTAGCTTTTCTCTTTGTACAGAAGTCCAGTGCACACCTCTGACATGTACTTTCAAAAGTATCCGATGATCCTTCTGCAGGCTAGGGCAATACAGGTCATAAATCAATTTGCCGAAGCCTTCATACGTTGGAGTAATTTCGAGAGACCGTCGCAGAAGAAATGGAGCATGACGGATCTTGTCATCATGCTCTTGAGGCTCTGGAATATATAGGCCACCGGACGACTGCAAAATCGGGGAAGGAGGTATAACGAAGCGTTCCGAAAGAATGAATCGTATAGAACTCCGCATATTATATACCTCTAAAGCAAATATTGACTTTCTCACACATGCTCGCTATACCACTGCTGGGAAGACAGATCTGGAATAAAACTTTCAACAATGTTACCTTAACAAACTCTGCTACGACGCCATGGCCGCCAATAACCATATTACTCCATAATTCTGAGAGAACTTCACCAGCCTTCTGAAAGTTCTTTTTTCAAGGTCATGATCTTTTGTTCTCCCTTGTTCATCCAAATTGGTTCCATAAGAATCATGCGGAAGTGTAAGTCCAGATAATTCCCGGCTGAAAGGCTCCATTCTTCTCTCAATGCGATTGAACGCGCTTATACCTTATACCAGGTGCATTTGTTAAGATAAATACTTATTGCTCTAGACTCTAGACCATGGTTGACAAAGTTGTGTAGGGCATGGGCAATACTTTTGAAGTATTGATACATGAGCTAAAATATTGAGTTTGTTGATAGAATAGTATAATATTTTGATCACCATGTACAAAATTTTGTAACAATAAACATATGTTTGAATATGTCAAATACTCTATTGTTAAGATCCAAGAAGAAATGTGCCTCCGATTCTTACATAGATTCGTAGATATTTAGTGCCAAAACAATGGAATAACTCCCACCACTTTACGAATTTATCAGATAGTAGGTATATGTTAAGACTAAAAGCCCATATCGAAGACTGCAGAGTCCTGACCAGTATTCCTAAGTGGAAACATCTGGTGGTGCATTCAAAACAAAAGAATTCTTAAGAGTCCTTTCTTATCTTAGGCACTTAAAATAATTACCAACTAAATTATCCCGTGTTGCTACAGAAATTTGGGTGGAACCAAAGAAAATTAATGTGTTGTTGGTTTATATAATATTAGAATGAGAAATGATTTTTTTTATCAGTCACACCAATGCCACTTTCGATTTTTGTGTGCATTTGACGAAAAATAAATACATGTAACGCCACTTTTCAGTTGAGTTTCGGGCATTTTCCTTAAAAAATAAATACATGTGATATTATTACTAGACCCCCCTCCCCCTTGTGATGTTTCGTGATTTTTTATGGAACCCTCCCCCTCTTTCGAGCCTCACGTGATTAATGGACAGCCCATAAGGGCAACCGACACAATAAATCATAGTCGTAACGAAAAATAAATCTCCATTACATTTTAAAAATCATTTTTAATATTTAAATGTAATTTTCGGTTAAAATAATTTCTATTTTAAGATAATATAAGTCTTTCTTTAGTTAATGACTGTGAAATAATTTCCTAATTGTTATAAATAAAGTCACTACGATTTAAGAAAACAAAAACAATTATCTCGACTTCAGTTGGTCGTAGAAAATTTTTATTTAGTTTTGAATCTTTATTTTGTCTTCAGCAACAATAACCTTTAAGTTAAAAACTCATAGGATGTACAGGGGCGGCTTCAGTTCTAAATGTTTATAACGAAATTTGCCCCCTTATTTTCAAACCCGAAATAATAGGTTGAAAAATGTTATACGCATATACTTACACCAGAATATGAAAATATAAGTCTTTAGAAGGAGAGTGGTGCTTGGATTAACTCTGTATAATTTTTTTTTCAAAAAGTTATAGCCTTGGATATTTGATCTCTTGGGATAAACAAATTATAATATCTAAACAACAAGTTCACCAATCGGGCACTACAAATTTTTTTTATCTTTAGTATTGAAAGATCTTCATTTTAAAGCCTTAAAAAATACGTTAAAGTTATTTTTACAATAAATAAGGCAATTGCAAAAAACGACCATTTTGTACCTTTGGCAGGCTATTTTTCAATAACGTATTAACGAAATTAAACTTTTCATAGCTCAAATTGTAGGTTTTTAATTTACTATAATTTTCTATTTAAAAGTTTTTCTCTAAAATGAATAGCCTAGGCTGCAAAATAAAATCTTTAAAAATTGTAATTTTAACAAATGAAAATCGTCATAAATAAAAAACCGCACAAAATTTTTGGTTACATTTTAATATAAGTTATTCCTGGCATCGTCCTTTACAACACCTGATAGGTTTCAAAAATTCCTGAATTATATCACGTTTTTTCACCCACAGCCTGGGGTAGTGGTTCCAAATGCCGAAAAGGTGATATTATTCATATACTTCAGAATTACTTTCGTACTTAAGAATTTTGGCATCACTGATTACGAATTTGATATTATTTTCTTTGAAAAACAAAATGGCGAATCCAACATGGCGTAAAGAAATTGAAAATATCAATAAAAACGTAAAAGTGTTTGTCAAATTTGATAATTTAAGATAGCTGATTACAAATCTAACCTCTTTTTTTTTAAACAAAATGGCGGATCCAATATGGCCGAAAGAAATTCGAAAATTTGATTTTAAACGCATATTTTTTTTAAATTTCATATAATAAGGTACTTTTGAAATTGGTGATTACCAATACATTTTCTTTTTGAAGTACAATATTTAGAACCTATGACTTAGGTACAACCGCCCATAAATACGCAACAATCACCAGAATCATTTAATATGCGTCATTTCATACTTTTGTATTCAAACAACTACCAGCATTGCATAGGCAGTTAAAGGCAGCTAAACCAATGTGATTATGTATCTTCTGACTTTACATTTTGAGATTAATAAACACTAATCGTAGAATTATGCAGAATTATGTACTTTTTGAATGTATTTTTATAAAATTTTGATTATTTCAAATATATTTTTACCGTTTATTCATTAACAAATGTTATTCATTTATTGTTATCAAATCTTTAGTCAACTTTTATCTTACATTAATACGTACTTAAAAAAGAAGAATCTGCTTTACAGCAATAAAATTGATAAACTACAAAACGTTTTATAGCGTTTTCAATATACGCGTTCTTTTTGACTTTCATTGCCGGCCAAAATAAGGTCGTACATGGCTCACTTGTCCCGGAGTTATGAATAAGAATAGATCCGGTCTGATTCTTATACCTGCTATTACGACTCTACGATAATATGAGAAAACAACTGCAAACATGAAAATCCCTAAATGGGGATTTTTTATTTTACCTCATGACCACGTTTTCAGCATTTGGAACCACTGTGTGACGTGGCTTTTCCATTTCATGGTGTGGAATTTAGAACTGTTTCGTCACCAATGTTGCTCTTCTTCTCTATGTATTGCATAAAACAATTCAATGGTATTGTATCTGGAACATTTTCTTAATATTTCTCGTCTCTAATATCATTCTGCAGAATATATAAAACTTCCGAAGTATCATGCAGGGATGTCAACTCTGACCTAAATATTTGTTTTATCGACTACAGAAAGGCATTTGGGTAGAGTAAAACATGATAAACTCATAACCATTTCAAATGAAGGGCGATTGGATGATAGAGACTTGAGAATGATTTATAATAGTAATGTATATTACAACTAAACTGGCAACATTAACGTGGATAACCAGTTGACTGAGGCAGTCTCCATAGATAGAGAAGTGAAACAAGGAGGTGTCTCCTTGTGATATTTAATATTTACTCTGAACATATATCTTCGAGCAAGGACTGGGAGAACTACATGAAGGCGTATTAGTCAATGGAGTGCGTCTAAACAACATGAGATTTTGTAATATTATACTGGGTAGTTTAAAAGATAATTACGTTTTTCTATAAATTTCGTAGCAATATTCACACCCTGTAGAATTGTACTGATTGACATCAAAAACTTTAATTATATTCAAATGATTTTTATTTAATAAAGTTTACTATTGTTACAAATTTTAATATAGCGAAATGTTTAATTTTAGTATACAGGGTTGGTCGAAACTCGGACCAGAGTATTTTCTGAGTTTTCTTAAATGGAACACCCTATATTTTAGTATGTTAATGAATTGTAATTTTGAGTTACATACTTTTTTATTTCTTAAGTATTCCCTAACTGCTTTAATTTTTGAGTTATTCGTAATTTTTTAAATTAAACATTAATTGCAACAAAAATTACGTGAAATTTTATTAGGTTGGCCGTGAAAATAGTCAATCAAAAATAATTTCTTAAAAATAAATACATATTAATCTAGACTGATCCTTAATTTATTAATAGTGGATGAAATACCAAAATGCTGACGTTGTTAAGATTGTTGGTACGTAAAATATTAATAAAGACATTCAATGTTCTACCTAGTTGGCTATGACTGTGACACTAAACTCGCTTAAACATTTGACATTAAACATTTCACATTAAACATTTGACATTATACTATTTTTATAGTTCCAGTTGCTTTGTTACCATTACTAATATAAATTTTTCCAATGGAGAACTGATTACTCTAAACTCTAAGGGCCGGTTGTTCGAACGCTAATCAACAATGATCATTATCAAATATTTAATTACTGTCACAACTGTCAATGTCAACTTTGATTGGGTTGCTGAAAACATAATTATTGATTACAATTATGAAATTAGTTAATCAATTATGTTAATAATTGTTATGTTAATTGATTAACTAAACTCATAATTATAATCAATTATGTTTTCAGCAACCCAACCAAAGTTGACATTGACAATTGTGACAGTAATTAAATATTTGATAGTGATCATCGTTGATTAGCGTTCGAACAACCGGCCCTATGTGACACACAGTTTGATTTCCGTAACGCGTGTGGAACGAGAGAGGCATTGTTTGGGATGAACGTAGCTTTTTGCTTTGCTCAAAGATATCGAGACATATCTGTAGACATATACTGTTGTTTTATTGACTTCCAAAAGGCATTTGATCGTTTTAAGCACTCTATTTTGATCGAAGTTCTAAAAGATATTTGCTTGGACGGCAGATATTTTCGAATAATTGCAAATTAATATTGGAATCAAACAACATCAGTTTTAGTAGAAAGGTTGTGGAATCACAGGCTCTTAATATTAAAGAGGAGTACGGCAGGAAGGCCTTTTGTAACCCCTGCTTTTCAACGTTTACTCCGAAATAATTTTCAGAAATGCACTTTCTGAAAAACAAAAAGGAATAATTATTGTGAACGGTGAAGTCATCAATAATTTGCGATATGCGGACAATACAGTACTCCTAGCTTCTAGTCAAGAAGATCTGCAAACACTACTTCATAGTGTCGTTGAGAGTTGTAGGGAGGCAGGTCTGGATCTGAACATACGGAAAATCAAAATACTCATAATAAGTAAACAACAGAATGAAGAGTACAGGGGAAAAACAAGGAATGTCACATTTTATACATATTGAGATAAACACCAATAAAGGTTTATTTCTTATGATATGTAAAAACTACTTAGGAGATTCTTAGCAGAATTCTAGCAATTATTAGTCTATAATCTTAATATAATATGAATCTATCTTAACTTATTAATTTAATAATGCACCAAAAAACTGCTAACATTCCTTGTTTTTGTCCAGTGACGTGCGGACAATCCTGGTCCTTCGCCTGGATACAAATTCTTAAAAAAATTTATAGACTGATCTTTCTGGTTATTGTTCTGAATCGATAGTCTAGTCGATAGTACTCAGTTTTTGCTACCACATGGCGAGAAAAGCCAAAATTCATAAAAAAGTGATATTCCTTGTTTTTCCCCTGTACTCTTCAATATAAAACCGTCTATACTATACAGTGATGAGCACGCTAATAACCGGCAAAATAACGCAAAAGATGGAAAAAATATTAAGTTGTGAGATAAAAAGAAATGAAACTAGTAAAGGTGGGAAATTTAGCGAAAAAAACCTATAAATTTACATTATATTTATTGTTTCCCACTTTTAGATGTATCGGACTAGTTTGGCAACTGAGACTGTGACAGTTTTAGTTGACATACTCCTCTGATACGTCTAAAGGTGGGAAACAATAAATTTAATAGAATGTAAGTTTATAGGTTTTTATCGCTAAATTTCCCATCTCTGATAGTTTCATTCCTTTTTATCTCACAACTTAATATGTTTTCCATATTTTGCGTTATTTTGCGGTTATTAGCGCACCCATCACTGTATATTATGTAAATAATACCAAACTTGAACAAGTTGATAAAATCGTTTAACTTGGACAGCAATTAAATTGTAACGCAGAAAGTCACGGCGAAATTCGTCACGGATCTAGGATAGAGCAGGCCAGAGCTGTTTTTAGAAGGATGTCCAAGGTGTTATGTAACAGAGACCTAAAATTGGCATTGAGGATCCGCCTACTTCGCTACTACGTGCTCTCGGTCTTACTTTACGGTGTCGAGTCCTGGACTGTGAATAAAATCGATCTAAACCGCCTTGAGGCTTTCGAAATGTGGTGCTATAGAAGAATTTTAAAAGTTTCTTGGGTGGAGAAGATTAAAAACTCCACAATACTAGAACGTCTCAGCAAGACGACTAAGATTAAAAAGAGCATCAAGCAGAGAAAGCTGGAGTATTTCGGACATGTAATGAGAGGTCCCAAATATAGGTTGCTGCAAAATATTATGCAAGAAAAAATAACAGCCATCGCAGTCCAGGACGAAGAAGAACCTCATGGTTGAAGAACTTGCGAGATTGGTATTGTGTTGATACAAGCATTGTATTGTGTTGATACTGTTTAGGGTAGGAGTGAATAAGATTAAGGAATATTAATATGTATAAGGAAATAAGAAGATAGCTATGATGGTAACCAACGTTCTGAAAGGACATGGTACATGAAGAAGAGAAGAATGGTAACAAAGCAACTGGAACTATAAAAATAATACAATGTTTAAGCAAAACAAATGTTTAGCAAATTTAGTGTCAAAGTCATAGCCAACTAGATAGAATATTGTATGTTTTTATTAAAATTGAACGCACCAATAATCTTCGTCGACTTCAAAGCAGTCTATGACAGTGTTGAAAGATCTGCATTATATAATGCAATGATAGACTTTGGGATCCCACCTAAGTTGGTTAAGTTGACCCAACTAACAATGCAAAATATAAGCTCGTACGTTAGAATTCAAGGAGAAAACTCGACGTTCTTTGACATTAATAATGGTCTAAGACAGGGGAACACGCTGGCGTGTACCCTCTTTAATATTGGCTTGGAAAAGGCAGTCAGAAAATTAAATATTAGAATGAATGGAACTATTTTTAATAGATCGACGCCAATTATCGCATTCGCTGACGATATAATTATAGTGGCCAGAAGTATAAGAGACATGGTGCAGTGTTTTACAAGGCTTGAGGACGCGGCAAGTGAATTAGGACTTGTGGTAAACGAGGAAAACCCAAACATATGTTGGATTCTAAAAACTCCCTAAATATCGAACAGAGATTTCAAATTAACAACCATACCTTTGAGCAAGTCAAGGAATTCACATACCTTGGATCGCTAGTAACTAGTAATAAACACGACAAGCGACGAAATAAAAAGACGCATAGCAATAGCAAACAGAACTGTTCACGGTCTCCCGAAACATTTAAAAAATAAAAATATAAAACGTGCAGTAAAGCTCAATATATGTTAAAAATACCTTAATAAGACCGATTTTGATATATGGGGCTGAAACGTGGACCTTATCTCAAAATGATGAAAGACTTGAAGATACAGCTTCGAACTGTATCAGTTATACACCGATACAAATATTGTAAAATTCATTAAAGTGAATTCTCAGTCTCTATTCAGAGACTTAGAAGGGCTGGACACATTGCTAGAATGCCAGATCACGAATTCACTAAGAAATTAACTTTTTCAAAACCGGGGGGCACAAGAAGTAGAGGACGACTACGAAGAAGATGGATTGATGATGTGGAAGAAGACCTAAATATTCTAGGGGTCAGAATATGGAGGGAAGTTGCCAGGAATGGACAGTAGTGAGGATTTCTTTGCGAACAGGCCAAAATCTACAACGGATTGTCGAGCCACTTATGATTTTATGATGATGAACAATCTTAACTATGTAGGTATTTTGTTACTTCAACCAATATTAATAAATTAAGGATCAGACCAGGTTAATATTTATTTATTTTCGAAAAATTATTTTTTATTGAATATCACAGCCAACCTAATAAAATTTCACGTAATTTTTGTTACAATTAATGTTTAGCGTAAAGAATCACGAATAACTCACAAATTAAAGCAGTCAGGTATAGCCGGTATAGGGGATGCTTAAGAAATAAAAAAAGTACCATAAAATATGATTTCGTTACTACTTTTTACTTTACTCCTCTTGATTCCATTTGGAACATAGGACCTCTACAGTCCCCCTCCATTCATCTCTGTTTCTGGCCAGGGCTTTCACTTATTTCCATGTTAACCCATTGTCTTCTAGCTCTCTGGTAATATTTCTTTTCCAGGATGTCATTGGTCTGCCTTGTTTTCTTTTTCCAATTGGTTGGTAATCCAGGACTTGTTTGGTTATGTCATCTTCATTTTTCCTTAATGTGTGTCCAATAAACTTCCATTTGCGTCTATTTATCGTTTTGGCTATCGGCTCTTGATTAGTTTTTCTCCAAAGTTCCTTGTTACTTATCCGATTTGGCCAATATATTTGCAATATTCGTCTAAGGCATCTATTTACAAATGTTTGAACCTTTTGTATAATCTTTTTCTCTATTTTCCAAGTTTCTGCTGCATATAGCAAAATGCTCTTTACATTTGTATTAAATATCCTGATTTTGGTTTTGGTTGTTAATTTATTGGACTCCCATGTTTTCTTCAGCATATAGAACGCATTTTCATATAGAACGCACCGCTAGCGTCAATTATGCTTCCCAGATAGCAAAACTTCTGTACATTTTCTACTTCTTCTCCTTCAATGAATATATCCATTTCTCTTTCCGTATTTATCTTCATAAGTTTGGTTTTTCTTGTGTTAATCTCTAGTCCTATTTTTCTTGCTTCTTTTGTCACCTTTTCTGTTTTTTTCTGCATATGTTGTCTTTTTTCGGACACCAGACATATATCTCTGCAAAGTCTAGATCTTCAAGCTGACCGAAAGCATTCCATCTAATTCCTGTTTTATTTTTCGTTGCCTTCTTCATGACCCAGTCGATTAAGATCAAAAATATGGTTGGAGATAGAATACACCCCTGTCTGACTCCACTGTCTATGTTGATTGGTTCTGTGAGTTTCCCATTGTGCATGATTTGTGCGGTATAGTTTTTATAGAACATTTTGATAATTCTTATGTATTTTAATGGAATTCCATATCTCTTTAATATTTTCCACATTTTTTCTCTGTTAATCCGGTCAAAGGCTTGTCTAAAGTCAATGAAATTTATATAGATTTTGCTCTGCCATTCTATTGTTTGTTCTACAATGTTTCTTAATGTGTTAATATTATGATCTGTGCATGCTTTATTACTTCTGAAGCCCGCTTGGTTTGGTCTTAACAACTGGTCTATAGTTTCTTTCATTCTTTCTAGTATCATCCTTGTCATGACTTTACTCACTGTAGAAAGTAGTGTTATTGCTCTCCAATTGTTGCAATTCGTTTGATCTCCCTTCTTGGGTATCTTTACAATTATACCTTGTTTCCAATCATCAGGTATTCTCTCCTCCTGCCATATTCTGTTTATTAGTACATACAGGATTTCTTCCGATGTTTCTCTATCTGCTTTCAGTAGTTCTGTGGTAATGTTATCTATTCCAGCTGCTTTCCCTCTTTTCAGCTGTTGTATTGCTTTACTTACTTCTTTTTTTGTGAATTCCGATTCGGTGAAGCTTAGTTCTTCCTTTATTTCTTCATTTTTTATTTCGTGTTCTATTATTCTGTTGGCATATACTTCTCTAAAATGTTCGATCCATCTCTCAACTATTTCCTTTTCATTCTTCAATATTTTCCCGTTTTTATCTCTTACATGCTCAACGTTCATTTTTCCGCGCGAGCTTAGTTTTTTCGTTGTCTTTTATAGAGTTCCCATGTCGTTGTTTTTTGCTGCTGTTTCTGCTTCTATTAACAGTTCTTCGTTATATTGTCTTTTGTCGTTTCTCGCACTTTTTTTAACTTCTTTATCTTTCTCTCTATATTCTCTCTTCATTTTAGATCATTTTTTAGCATTTTGCATTTAAGTAGTTTCCTTTCTTTTATTTTTTAACACGTGCTTCTCGATAGCCATGGTTTATTACTTCTTTTTTGTATTCCTATCGTTTCTTTTGCTGCTTGTGTATATACATACTTGCATTTATCCCACAGCTCTTCTATCGTGGCATTTTCTGTGTTGTAAGTTTTATTATATAATTCTCTTAACTTGGTCTTATATTCTTCAGTACATACTTTCATTTCCGTCTTTGAGCCACTGAACGTTATATCTTTCTCGTTGTTCCATTGGCGTTTTCTTACTTCTGGCTAGTTTGAGTTTGATTTTGGCTCTAATCAACATGTGGTCGGACCCTATGTCTGCCCCTCTCATTGCTCTAACATCTAAGAGTGAGTGCCTCCATGTCTTATCTATGGTTATGTGGTCAATCTGATTGTGTGTTTGTCCATCGGGGGATGTCCATGTTACTTTATGTATGCGTTTATGTTGTTATATACTTCCACCTATGACTAAACTGTTTTGGGTGCAGAAATCTATAAACATGTTACCATTCTCATTAATTTGTCCCAATCCTTCTTTCCCCATTACAGTTTCTCTTCCACTATTACTCGTTCCTATTTTGGCATTCATATCTCCGATTATCATGATTTCATTACAATACTAAAATACAGGGTGTTCAATTTAAGAAAACTCAGCAAATACTCATTCCAAGTTTCGACCAACCCTGTATTCTAAAATTAAATATTTCGCTATATTAATAATTTTTAACAATAGTAGACTTTATTAACAGTAACAATAGACAATAATAAACTTTATTAAAAATCATTTGAATATAATTAAAGTTTTTGATGTCAAATCAGTACAATTCTACAGGTTGTGAATATTGCTACGAAATTTATAAAAAAAAAACGTAATTATCTTTTAAACTACCCTGTATAACATTACAAAACCTCATATTTTAAGAAAGAAGACATCGAGGAGAATCCGAAAATGTAAAAATATACAGGATGTCTCATTTAAAAAAACGAAGTTATAAGCAACTTCCGGTATCACCGGAAGTAGAAAATAGATGGAAATATTTTCATTAAACAGTTCACTCTTCAAAACCCCTTTATTCAAATTTTCATGATTCACTTACCATTAGTTCTCGAGATATTTCTAATTGGCCCTTTATCTGCCTCGACCTTATACCCTTACGTTATTAATTACACAGGCCTACAACCAAAAAGCTGTTTAAATAATTTCAACTAATTCTTATGTTATTTCGTGTGCTGAAAATGAAAATTGTATCAGAAAATGTCTAGGATGTCAGGATTTTTCATAAAATATGAATACAGTTTTAGCTCATTTTCCCTCATCTAAGCTATGAAATCTTGCACTTGGTGATCTGAAACACACAGAATATCGTATTCTGTAGCTATACAAACTGAAAATGGCATCGAATCAGAGATGTGAAGGTACTATCAACCTATCTCCGTCTTACACAGAGTGATGAGATAATATCAACTCCGTTTCTTTTCGACAATTTATTCTATTTTGTGTAATGTGACTTACCAAGTGGTATTATTATAATGTTGTTTACAAATTATTTAAATTTTGTAAACATGTTTTTTTTACATAATTTCGTAACCTGACCTCGCGAATATGCAGATATTCACCTGACTCTTTTTGCTGTATACAGTATACAGTGAGGACGTTTGAGTTTGAATAAATTCATTATCTCGGGAACGGACGAATTTGGAGAAAAATCCTGAGACAAATCGATTTTTATTTTTAAATTATGACTTTTTGCCATATACAACATACTATTGACGTCATCCATATAGGCGTGATGACGTAATCGATGATTTTTTTAAATGAGAGTAGGGGTCGTGTGATAGCCCATTTGAAAGGTTATTTAATTCCCTATTCAGTAATATAAACGTTAACACAATTATTTATATAGGGTGTCCAAAAAAAAATTAAATAAATTAATTCAGACAAAAAGAAGAATGTACATATTTAATTCATTTATATCAAAATACGTTTGAATGGTGTCAGAAAACAGAATGAAATGTTTATTTGACAAATAATCATGGTTTTTCGCTTAAATTCAATGTTAAAGCTGCCACCCACCTGTCTCTTAGCTGTTTGAAGATTTAAATTAAGCGAAAAGCAATATTTATTTCTGAAGTAAACAATAGTACCTGTTTTTCTGACAGCAGTAAAATGTTTTTTGAATTAAATAAATTGCTTACATTCTTCTTTTTGGGTCAATTAATTTATTTAAAAAAAATTTTTTTGGACACCCTGTATACACAATTATGTTAATATTTATATTACTGAATAGAGAATTAAATAACCTTTCAAATGAGCTATCACACAATCCCTACTCTCATTTAAAAAAATCGCCTATTACGTCCTCACGCCCAGATGGATGACATCACTAGTATGATATATATGGCAAAAAGTCATAATTTAACACTAAAAATCGACTTGTCAAACGTCCTCACTGTATGTAGCAAATATACAGTGTTTAAGCAACAACCCAATATAACAGACTTTGTGGAGAGAGTGTATTTTGCGTACTTTGGACTAAATCTTGGTGATCAAGACAAAATTTGGGCTCCTCAAAAAGTTGACAAAAAATGTGTGGCATATCTTCGAAACTGGTTTAAGGACAAGAAGAAAAGTTTACGCTTTGAGGTACCTATGGTATGGCGAGAGCAAAGAAAGCTATGGTATAAGTCATTAAAATAATGACGACTTCTACTTCTTCACTATGATGTCAAATGGTTCACACTCAAAATCAAAGCACTTCCAAAAAATCATGAGGGAAATAGCATTCCCTCAGTTCTGCCACTGGGTGATTACCAAGTGTTCACTTGGTAGTTAACGTTGGCCTAAGATGGTTGATTAAGTTTCGTGATAGGGTTTCACCATGTTCCCGGAGGTTATATCTTTCAACATCGGCGTTTAGCCTTTTCAATTTTACTTCAAAATAATGTAGATTGAATTATAATTACAACCATTGTTTGGTTCTGGGGCTATTTAGCAAGTATTTGAATTCACTGATGATCGACTGATAGGTCCGAAAACGTTCTGAATCGGACATATTTCATTCAATCCATTGGGATTTTTTAAAATTTTTAGTAAATACACCTATTACATAGAAGTGGTCTTTACTTCATATTAAAGTTTTTTAACTATATGGTATACAGCCAACCTAGGGAACTGCCCCTTTTTAGAATAACAATTGACTTATGCTCCTTCTCAAATATGCCCGGAACATTAATAAAAAAATTAAAATATATAAAAATTTCGAAAAACATCGATTTTTTTCTACTTTCTTTGCTTATAACTTTAAAACGATTCATTTTGGAACAAAGTCGCAGGTAAATAAAATAAAGATAATTGAATTTTGTATGATAAACGACTGGTTAAAAATGTCTTAAATTATTACCCTTTGTGCAAAATAACAATAAATACAAAATAAGGGGGCAAAATAAGCCTGTTTTTATTCAAAGTTCTTCAACCACTTTCGTTGCACTTAGAACTTTCGTAATTCGCTTAGAAAATTCTTATAACATACTTAAATCGTTCACCAAATTTCATTAAAATCGACCTGATAGATTTTGAAGAATAATTTTGCAATCTAATTTTTTTTAAGTTCAAATTTTTTAAAAACTTCTGAAGAAAAAGTAGACCATTTAGAAGTTTGCTAATTTTTTGACATATAAAGAGGTTCTCTACCTATCTAATACACTTTACAGAATTAAAATCGGATTATTTAAGCGGCCGCAGCACTATTTTAAAGTTACAAACAATTTTTCGGCTTATAAACAAATACAGTGAGGACGTTTGAGTTGGCATAAATTCATTTTCTCGAGAATATAGGCTTCTCTGGAGATAAATCCCGAAACAGGTCGATTTTTATTTTTAAATTCTAAATTTTTGCTATATATATATATATGTCATACTAGTGACGTCATCCATCTGGGCGTGATTACGTAATCGATGATTTTTTTAAATGAGAATATGTGCCGTATTATAGCTCAATCGAAAGGCTATTTCATAATTATTTATGCAGGTTTTGTATTCATAATTATTTATGCAGGGTTTGAATTAAACAAATTTTTTTGAATTAAATTAATTACAATATTTAGATTACGTTATCACACCCAGATGGATGACGTCACTAGTATGATATTTATGCCAAAAAATTATAATTTAAAAATAAAAATCGATCTGTTTCTGTTATCTGTTAATAAGCCAAAATATTGTTTATAACTTTAAAACAGTGCTGAGGCCGCTTAAATAATCCGATTTTAATTCTGTAAAGTGTATTAGATAGGTAGAGAATCTCTTTATATGTAAAAACATTAACAAACTTCTAAATAGTCTACTTTTTGTTCAAAAAGTTTTAAAAAAATTGAACTTTTTTAAAAAAATTTAGATTGCAAAATTATTATGCAAAATCTATTAGGTCGATTTTAATGAAATTTGGTGGAGGTTTAAGTATGTTGCAAGAATTTTCTAAGCGAATTATGAAGGTTCTAGGTGCAACCAAAGTGGTTGAAAAACATTGAATAAAAACAGTCTTTTTTGTCCCCTTATTTTCCATTTATTGCTATTTTGCAGAAAGGGTAATACTGTAGGAAACAAAGGTTGAACCTTGCAAAATGGACACAAGTCCGGTTTTATTTTTTTTCTGGTATATCAAGGGGTGCTTATTATAAGACTAACTTTTTCTGAAAAAAGTTCGCCCCGGAACCTCCCTTTTCATCCCTTTAAAGGGGTTAATTTGTGGTTTTTGCGGAACGTAGCCCTTCCTGTACCTTTTACAAAAAATTTCTTTTATAGAAATATGAAGAGGACTATATTTTCTACTATTTATTTCCGACAGCATCTCTCTATCATCCACCGTTTAGCGGGGGTGGCGCCCTAAAGGTGACAAGTTTTTAAAAAAGATGTTTTTAAAAAATATATATTTTTCCCTAACTGTAACGGAAATTAAGAAGAAATCCTACGGCAATTATTCACAAATAATTGACTGATTTTATGGTATAGGTTTCACTGAAGGGTAATTGCCCTTTTTTTAATTACAGGGTGTTAAATTTCAAAAAACCTCTTTTTATACCATCTGAACCGCTTATGCTAGAGTAAAAATACTTTCAGCGATTACCCATGTACTGGTACTATTTACAAATTTGTATAATGCACACCCATTTTTCCCCGGAACCACCCAAAAAAAAGAAGAATTAATAAATAAATTGATTTTCTTGGAATCCTTCACACACAATGCCCTTTATTAATATGCTTCATATATCATTTTGTGCATGTTATTATTACCCATGCATGGACACCAAAAGCGATTTCCTAGTGCAACCCCTGTAGCAAAAAAAAGAATAAATAAAATGGGGGGTTAAAATTTTTTTTTGTTTCTTGCTTTTTGATCCATATGGGCATATGCTTCATCAGTAGAAGGGCTATGTTTTTATGACTATAGGTATAGGGAAATCAATGTGTTAGAGAGAGAAGTACCTTCCCAATGAGTAAGAGTGAGATAGATGCTGACGTCACAAGGAATCTTCCATAATGGAATCTACCATAGTTATTTTCCGCTAGATGGCGCCACCAATCCGCCATTTTTATTCCAATTCGCCATTTTTATTTAAAATCGTCATTTTTAGTCCATTTTTCCTTGACATTAGGGCACTAAAGCATATCTCCGTTGGTATTGATCCGATCGTGCCATGTGAGGTATCATAGGAAAGGGGAGGGGATATCGAATACGTTAACACAAAAACAAAGATGGAGGCATAGCCAAAACGGCACTAAAGCATATCTCCGTTGTTATTAGTCCGATCGTGACATGTGAGGTATCATAGGAAAGAGGAGGGGGTAACGAATACGTTAACACAAAAAACAAAGATGGCGGCATAGCCAAAACGGCACTAAAGTATATCTCCGTTGTTATTGGTCCGACGTGTGAGGTATTGGAAAGGGGTGTGTTGGATCGTGACGTACAAAGGGATCGGTGGAAAGGGGCACGTTGCATATACTATATTTTATCTACGACCATAACATAATATGTTATTTAAACCAATCACGTGCAGAAATCTAAGCATTACGAGTTGCATACTATATTTTATCTACGACCGTAACATATTCGACATTTTTATTCAAATTCGCCATTTTTATTCAAATTCGCCATTTTTATTCAAATTCACCATTTTTAACCCAATTTTCCTTGACATTACATCGAAGAAATCTACCATAGTTTACCTATTAGCCGCTGGATGACGCCATTTTTAGTCAATTTTTATTCAAATTCGCCATTTTTATCCAATTTTCCTTGACATTACGTCGAAGAAATCTACCATAATTCAGCTATTATCCGATAGTTGGCGCTATACATCTCGTTAACATTGGTCTGATTGGAGTTTCGTGAGTCAGTTGGAGAATACATATTTTTGTTATAAAGTAAGTTCTAAATATGATCTCAAAATCCCATACATAAAACAAATTGAATTCATCGATATGAAAAAGAACTTCGACTGAGTGCATTATAAATGACAAAGACAAAAAAAATCTAGAAGGAAGATATTTAATAGAAAAATATTGCAAATTTTCAAAGCAAAAGTCTTTTAGAGTAATTCGATTGAGAAAATTATATATACACAAGTAAAAAGAGAGGCATAGACAATAAAAGTTGTAGGTATGTAGAACCTAATGACAAAGACAAAAAAAAATTTAGAAGGAAGATATTTAATAGAAAAAGATTGCAAATTTTCAAAGCAAAAGTCTTTTAGAGTAATTCGATTGAGAAAATTATATATACACAAGTAAAAAGAGAGGCATAGACAATAAAAGTTGTAGGTATGTAGTACCTAAACGGCTTAACGTAGAGAGGCATATATTTTATCTACGACCGTAACATAATTTATGTGTAAGCGATGGTGACATCTCATTAGCATTGGTCTGATTGGAGATTGTGGTACGTTAAAGGTGTGGGGAGTATCGAATATCATAAACTAACCGTTACGAGCTGCATACTATATTTTATCTACGGCCATAACATTTGGTGCCACCAATTCGCCATTTTTATTCCAATTCACCATTTTTATTCCATTTCAGTATTTTTAGTTAAATTCGCTATTTTTATTCCAATTTGTCCTGATACAGATATTACGTTGAAGGAATCTACCATAATTCGTTCTAAATATGATCTCAAATAAAATCCCATACATAAAACAAATTGAATTCATCGATATGAAAAAGAACTTCGACCGAGTGCATTATAAATGACAAAGACAAAATCTAGAAGGAAGATATTTAATAGAAAAAGATTGCAAATTTTCAAAGCAAAAGTCTTTTAGAGTAATTCGATTGAGAAAATTATATATACACACGTAAAAAGAGAGGCATAGACAATAAAAGTTGTAGGTATGTAGTACCTAAACGGCTTAACGTAGAGAGGCATAGACGTAAGGAGAGACATGGACAATAAAGGTTGTAGGCATGCCTAAATGGCGTAACGTAGAGAGGCATAGACAATAAAAGTTGTAGGTATGTAGTGCCCACCGGTATGTTGTATCCTGAAAATACGTAACTAAAGCCCCTGATATAAGATATAATAGAAGCATTCTTTTGATATGTCCAATCCATCCCTCTCTGAGAGATATGCGAGGTCATCATGTGATTTAACAAATTGAATAATATAGAAAAATTAAACATAACATCATGCCATAAAGGCATTAGATACAAATGATTTAACCAACAGACACAGAAAAATCAAATACAACATCATGTTAAAAGGACCTTAGTTACGTATCTTCGGTCCTATTGGTCCAATAGTGACATACGAGTTCTCAAATGATTTAACCAATAGAGTACAGTGACAAAAAAATAAAATACATCATGTCAAAAGGCCTTAGATATGTATTTTCAGTCCAATCGTAACTTACAGTACCTCAACCAATAGAATACGGCATAAAAATCAAGTACATCAGCATGTCAAAAAGGCTTTAGTATTTTCGTTTCTACTGAGAAACATCCAAATCTTTCGTATACTATTATACACACAGGCGTTCTTTCATTATGTCCAATCTAGTAAACCTCTTATTTTTAACGTGCAACTCTCAATATTTACAGTATCTCTCCCTAGAAAATGTCAGTGTATGGAGCACAAATATATGCAAACCACCAATTGCCAAATCTATCATTATATTGCTAATACCTACAATACATATCAGATAAATTCTTTCTGTAAGTCCAGACCACCTATATTTCCCACATTATTTTCAAACCAGATTTAGAGAAATCGAACTCCTATTGGTCCAATGAAAAAATTCAACACGTTAAAAGGACCTTAGTTACATATTTTCAGTCCTATTGGTCCACATGATTATTTAACAGAATAAAATGACACAGAAAAATGAAATTTTCCTACCCGTAGATCTGCTAATATGGGAAAAATATTATATTAGAAACTTTATTTAATTTTTGTTTAATAGCTAAATGATATATGGAAAAATATTAGAAACTTTGCTTAATTGCAAAGCAATTAGAATGTAATTTAAAAAAATACTTCACACTAATTGATGGAGAAAATACAATAATTAAAGACCCATCAATATAATTACTGGACTTTGATATAAAAACGAGAAAATCACTGAAAATATTATTACATTAGAGTTTTCAAGACAGCTAAGTACATTTGGTATATTGCAGTAAATATAGAAGTAAGTACTATTTTTACTTTATTCTGATATTTTATTTATATTCGCACCTTGTTATATGTCATTTTTTCGATAAAATTAAACTAAAATAATTTTGTGACCTTTTTTTCTCTTAAATACATGATTTTTCTGTTTTATTTTTTAGTAGTTCTCGATATTTTTTCGTTTCGTGACTATGTAGTTTTATTGCTCTTTGTACATTATTGCCTCTTTTTTGTAAACACACTGCTTCTCCATTCGTCTGCCGTTTGTCCAACTTCCATAATTCTAATAAATTAACCTGTTAGCAAACTTGTTTCTGTCTTTATCAGAAATATCATCTGACAGCTTTTCCATTCTTTATTTTTTGAAGTGCTTCGAAGAGAGTGAAACTGTGTGAAATTATGTGTCTTTTTTATTCTGTTTTGTCCAGTGCCCCGTAGCGTTGCATCAGATTAGAATCTCACATTTTCAAGTATTTTATTTATACAAATTAGATCTATCTTTGCTTATAGTCGTACTTTGTGTATATGTAATTTTCTCAATGAAATTACTCTAATTAAACTAAAAGTAAAATTTTGCAACTTTTTCTTCTATTAGAGACCCTACTTTTAGATATATTTTTTGTTTTTGTTCTATTCAGAGTCTCGTAGCGGGTTCAAATCTCACACAAGAGGTGCATTTTTTTCTCGATTTTTTCGAAGAGAGTCAAGTTGTGTATAACAAGTTATTATTGTTTTAGATGGATCTAGCAAAAATAAATGCCGTTTCTTCTATTGCAGAGAAAAAAACAAAACAAATAAAAAAAGTGAGTGATTTAACTCGTAATACTCCATTTAAAATAGTAGCAGCCAAGCTGGTCAAGGGAAAGTTCAAAAAACAAATTTTGCTGGAACTAGAGGAGAACGTTGTGTTCCTACCAGATAGAGTAACAGAAGTGTATACTCCATTCATCACCGAATTTATAAGCAAAAAGTACTCAATAGTGTTTCGAGAACTCATCGATATTGGGTTCCACCACCCAGCGACAACATTTGAAATAAATGAAGACTAGATCTTAGAATAAAATACTCACTTAGTTCACCTCACTCTTCAACATGAGTTCTCAAGATAGTGGTTATAGTTCATCAAGTTCTATTATGGTATTCGATGATTCAACAAGTGAAATTAATTATGGTACCGAACTAGACCAAGTTTTAACAAAATTCGAAGAAGCTGTGAAGAATGAACCATACTACTTGTTAGAAGCCTCCTTTCCACTAGATAGTTACATAATTAAAGTTGGTCTATCTCCAGCTAGACAGTTTACGGCATCCGTCATTTTATGTCAACATGCCCTAAAAGAAGAATTATTCTACGGTCGAAGAATTAGTATAGACAAATTTGAGTGGAGTAACATAATTAACCTGTTTTCACAAAAGATAAACGATTTTTTCTATGTAGACGAGTTTGATCCTGTCGAGTTTCAGTGTGGAGACTACTGCAAGATACGACAATTGGTGTTGGATTCAATCAAATTCCTTGTTATTGAAAAACATGGTGTGGAATACTATTTAGATGAAAATGATGTTACGCAAATTCTACAAGTACACCACAGTATAGTGGCTCATCGCATATCGTTGTTGGAAAATTTAAACTTTCATGCATATTATACAAATGTTGTATATTTTTTGCAACAGAATTTTTGTACCGATACTAGTTTATATGGCCCGTTTGAAGCTATGACTGCGTTTTGTGAAATTTCTCCAGCAGATACTTTGTTAATCCATGCTATGAGAGAATATGTATATTATTATAAAATTAAAGTTGTAAATGACTTGAATAACTTTATTTGTTAATAAATATTATGTATGTAACACTTGTGTTTTATTTTTATGGTCGAATACACCTTTAGTTTGTGCTTTTAATCTTGTATTCTTTTAAGCAATTTTCAAAATCTTCAAATGTGATTATATTTTTGACTACAATATATTTTACACCTTTTGCTTTTTTGATTATATAGGGGAGTGCATTTAGATTTTCACTTTGAAAAAAATCAAACAAGAAAAAACTTTTTGTAATTTCATTAAGAAATGTTCAATAAACAACATACCAAAAAGTTCTACCCGAGAAGTGGGTGCTTCATTTTTTATTAAACAAATGAACAGCAAAGTTAGATGTTTTTTAAATAACTCCGAAAATATAATTTTTAGAAAAAAACTGACTTGATCATTGAAAAATTCAGAAAATGTTACAAAAAAACCTTATATAAAGATTTTTCTAAAATTAAATCTCTAGCTTCTGTAATTTTTTATTTATAACGCTAAAGTCCCCCTTCTTACACACGTTGGAGCACTGTAAACTAGGGTTGGAAGAAGTGCACGGTTGAGTTTTTGTAATGTAATTCCTTAACTAATGGATCAAAAGAAATTTTACAAATTGGACATGAAAGAAGATAAAATGGTTGCAATAAACAGAAATAAAATGTATGGACATAAGTACGGTGTGGGCGGAAATTGAGCCTTACATGAATTTTGTTTAAAAATGATATAAAAATGTGTAACTAATACAATTTTACTTATAAAACTCTCAAATCTGCACAACTTACCTCTCAATCATCTTACAAAACGATGTTTCATTCAAAAAAAAATCTCGAAAATTTAATTCAAATAATACGATGTCTCAAAAAATGTAATTTTTGAAAACTTCGTAGTTTTATAGAATTCCCACCATTTTAAGAAGGTATTAGTCAAGTTTGAATAAATCTAATACAATTTTTTGATATTGTTTTAAAGCTTAGGATGTAATCTTTAAAAAACATTGAATTATTGTAGTTTAATAATAAAATAAACAATTTCTTTTTGAGAAAACTAAGAAAGATAACAAAAATGTAATACAAAACCGAAAATTACCAGCTGAAAAATGTATATACAGAGTGATCAAAACTTTTTTTTGTAAAACTTACCTAAAATACATTTAATAATAAGCATCAACAGTAATAAATGTTCAACAAAAAATTTTTTTTTTAGTTTTTATACAGTATGTCTGCGTAACTTGGAACCTATTGATAACTTTTTTAATATCAGTTCTACGAAAAAAGTTATTGTTTATAAAATACTCTGCATCGTATATAACATCAGATGCAACCATCAAATATCAAATTTTGTTAATTTTGTAAGAGGTATGTCAAAAAAATATGAATTTGACTCAAGAGTAAAGTACCTTTATATTTCACAACATCGAAAATTTTTATAAAGAAAAGTTGTTTGTAATTAAAAACTATGGTCCAATATGTAATTATATTCTTATAATCGAAAATTTGTTTTTTAAAATATTGTTTCAAATTAATTATACCCAACATCATTAAATTTTCACTTATTATTTATGATAACTGTTTTATTATTAATTTTATGAAGAAAGTTATTCGTCATAAATAGCTGTGCATGGTCTAACACTTAATATGCAAATATATAATATTATATTTTATCAATATTATACGAGGTATGTAAAAAAATTATATTTCGCGCAATAAATATGTAGCTTTATAGTTCACAATATTTCGATTAGAAGAGTGTAATTGCATATTGACTCATCGTTTTTAATTCTGAACAACTTTCCATAATAACAATTTTCAGTATTATGAAAAATATAGGTATTTTACTCCTAACTGAAATTTTTATTTATTGACATATCTTATACAAAATTGATATTTTATGATTGCATTTAAAATTTTAGAATATGCAGAACTTTTTACTAAGAATAACTTTTTTATTTATGATCCCATTGCAACAATTTTTGAAAAGATAGAAGCACAATTTTCACATCATTACGAGTAAGGCTGAATTTAATTAAGAGCGAACCAAACGATTCATATTAAGAGCAAAATATTACCTGCATATTTTGTTCATCAATAGAAAAAATATTAAGATAATAATTTGATATCGTTTTAAATCGGTCCTTTTTGAATATAGATATACATAGGTTTATCAAAGCTCTCAAAAATAAATTAATGTAGGAATAAATACATTTTGTAAAGAAATTATGATTTTACAACTATTTTTTAAGTTATCCACCATTTTGGATCTGTCATTTTATAATTTAAATTATTAAAATTTGATTCAGGTTCCGTAACCTCTCAAAAATATCCACATATATTTAAACAAACACGTTTTATAAAAAAATTCGGATTTTACAACTACTTTTTAAGGATTTTAGGAAAAAATCCGCCATTTTGAATCCGCCCTTTTTTAATTTGCAAATTGTAATGTCAGATTCGGGTTCACCATAATCAAAACTAAAATAAAAACATTTTTTATCAAAATAAAATGTTAAATTTACCCATATTCTTAACACTATTTATACAAAACAATTGTTATTGTTTAAACAATTAATAAACAATTAGCGGCGAAATTTGTGAGTGGAACTTTTTACCTTAGTGTAAATTGGTCTTCTAACAAATAAAGTTATTCAAGTCATTTACAACTTTAATTTTATAATAATATACATATTCTCTCATAGCATGGCTTAACAAAGTATGTGTAATTGCATATTGACTCATCGTTTTTAATTCTGAACAACTTTCCATAATAACAATTTTCAGTATTATGAAAAATATAACGCGTCACTTGTCCAAGGTAAACTTTCCGTTTTACATGCTTTTTATATGGGTGTCCTGTACCAAAGCTCACACTCTAAATAACAGTATTCTTGAATAAGTCATCTGGCCAAGGTAAACTTTCCGTTTTCCATGCTTTTTATATGGGTGTCCTATGCCAAAACTCACAGCTAATATTGAGCATCGGGAAAGTTCGGGCATACTCGAACTACGCCCTAATAAGAACAAACGCTGAAGATTTTTTTAATTGATATTTATTTTTATTTCCATACTAACTTTTAGTATTAACTACACAATCTACAAAAAATTAGAAATTTTCAAATACTTTTAATATTTAAAGGTACCGTAATTTTTGGTAATTATTAATGTTTCACATGCTCTAAGAACAAACGTCGAAGATTTTTTTTAATTTTTAATCATTTTTATTTTCTTACTAATTTTTAGTATTAACTACACAATCTACAAAAAAATTAAAATTTTTCAAATATTTTTTAATATTCAAAGGTATGTACCATCTTCTTTTTTGTAGTAACTCCATTTTTAAATTCACACTCGAGACATTTTCTTTTTTGTATCATGAGATTTTAGCACTTTTTTAAGTCTCCTGTATTGCTTTACTCTATTATCTTTTATAATATTTTAGTATTAGAAGACCAATTTACACTAAGGTAAAAAGTTCTACTCACAAATTTCGCCGCTAATTGTTTATTAATTGTTTAAACAATAACAATTGTTTTGTATAAATAGTGTTAAGAATATGGGTAAATTTAACATTTTATTTTGATAAAAAATGTTTTTATTTTAGTTTTGATTATGGTGAACCCGAATCTGACATTACAATTTGCAAATTAAAAAAGGGCGGATTCAAAATGGCGGATTTTTTCCTAAAATCCTTAAAAAGTAGTTGTAAAATCCGAATTTTTTTATAAAACGTGTTTGTTTAAATATATGTGGATATTTTTGAGAGGTTACGGAACCTGAATCAAATTTTAATAATTTAAATTATAAAATGACAGATCCAAAATGGTGGATAACTTAAAAAATAGTTGTAAAATCATAATTTCTTTACAAAATGTATTTATTCCTACATTAATTTATTTTTGAGAGCTTTGATAAACCTATGTATATCTATATTCAAAAAGGACCGATTTAAAACGATATCAAATTATTATCTTAATATTTTTTCTATTGATGAACAAAATATGCAGGTATTTTTTGCTCTTAATATGAATCGTTTGGTTCGCTCTTAATTAAATTCAGCCTTACTCGTAATGATGTGAAAATTGTGCTTCTATCTTTTCAAAAATTGTTGCAATGGGATCATAAATAAAAAAGTTATTCTTAGTAAAAAGTTCTGCATATTCTAAAATTTTAAATGCAATCATAAAATATCAATTTTGTATAAGATATGTCAATAAATAAAAATTTCAGTTAGGAGTAAAATACCTATATTTTTCATAATACTGAAAATTGTTATTATGGAAAGTTGTTCAGAATTAAAAACGATGAGTCAATATGCAATTACACTCTTCTAATCGAAATATTGTGAACTATAAAGCTACATATTTATTGCGCGAAATATAATTTTTTTACATACCTCGTATAATATTGATAAAATATAATATTATATATTTGCATATTAAGTGTTAGACCATGCACAGCTATTTATGACGAATAACTTTCTTCATAAAATTAATAATAAAACAGTTATCATAAATAATAAGTGAAAATTTAATGATGTTGGGTATAATTAATTTGAAACAATATTTTAAAAAACAAATTTTCGATTATAAGAATATAATTACATATTGGACCATAGTTTTTAATTACAAACAACTTTTCTTTATAAAAATTTTCGATGTTGTGAAATATAAAGGTACTTTACTCTTGAGTCAAATTCATATTTTTTTGACATACCTCTTACAAAATTAACAAAATTTGATATTTGATGGTTGCATCTGATGTTATATACGATGCAGAGTATTTTATAAACAATAACTTTTTTCGTAGAACTGATATTAAAAAAGTTATCAATAGGTTCCAAGTTACGCAGACATACTGTATAAAAACTAAAAAAAAAATTTTTTGTTGAACATTTATTACTGTTGATGCTTATTATTAAATGTATTTTAGGTAAGTTTTACAAAAAAAAGTTTTGATCACTCTGTATATACATTTTTCAGCTGGTAATTTTCGGTTTTGTATTACATTTTTGTTATCTTTCTTAGTTTTCTCAAAAAGAAATTGTTTATTTTATTATTAAACTACAATAATTCAATGTTTTTTAAAGATTACATCCTAAGCTTTAAAACAATATCAAAAAATTGTATTAGATTTATTCAAACTTGACTAATACCTTCTTAAAATGGTGGGAATTCTATAAAACTACGAAGTTTTCAAAAATTACATTTTTTGAGACATCGTATTATTTGAATTAAATTTTCGAGATTTTTTTTTGAATGAAACATCGTTTTGTAAGATGATTGAGAGGTAAGTTGTGCAGATTTGAGAGTTTTATAAGTAAAATTGTATTAGTTACACATTTTTATATCATTTTTAAACAAAATTCATGTAAGGCTCAATTTCCGCCCACACCGTACTTATGTCCATACATTTTATTTCTGTTTATTGCAACCATTTTATCTTCTTTCATGTCCAATTTGTAAAATTTCTTTTGATCCATTAGTTAAGGAATTACATTACAAAAACTCAACCGTGCACTTCTTCCAACCCTAGTTTACAGTGCTCCAACGTGTGTAAGAAGGGGGACTTTAGCGTTATAAATAAAAAATTACAGAAGCTAGAGATTTAATTTTAGAAAAATCTTTATATAAGGTTTTTTTGTAACATTTTCTGAATTTTTCAATGATCAAGTCAGTTTTTTTCTAAAAATTATATTTTCGGAGTTATTTAAAAAACATCTAACTTTGCTGTTCATTTGTTTAATAAAAAATGAAGCACCCACTTCTCGGGTAGAACTTTTTGGTATGTTGTTTATTGAACATTTCTTAATGAAATTACAAAAAGTTTTTTCTTGTTTGATTTTTTTCAAAGTGAAAATCTAAATGCACTCCCCTATATAATCAAAAAAGCAAAAGGTGTAAAATATATTGTAGTCAAAAATATAATCACATTTGAAGATTTTGAAAATTGCTTAAAAGAATACAAGATTAAAAGCACAAACTAAAGGTGTATTCGACCATAAAAATAAAACACAAGTGTTACATACATAATATTTATTAACAAATAAAGTTATTCAAGTCATTTACAACTTTAATTTTATAATAATATACATATTCTCTCATAGCATGGCTTAACAAAGTATCTGCTGGAGAAATTTCACAAAACGCAGTCATAGCTTCAAACGGGCCATATAAACTAGTATCGGTACAAAAATTCTGTTGCAAAAAATATACAACATTTGTATAATATGCATGAAAGTTTAAATTTTCCAACAACGATATGCGATGAGCCACTATACTGTGGTGTACTTGTAGAATTTGCGTAACATCATTTTCATCTAAATAGTATTCCACACCATGTTTTTCAATAACAAGGAATTTGATTGAATCCAACACCAATTGTCGTATCTTGCAGTAGTCTCCACACTGAAACTCGACAGGATCAAACTCGTCTACATAGAAAAAATCGTTTATCTTTTGTGAAAACAGGTTAATTATGTTACTCCACTCAAATTTGTCTATACTAATTCTTCGACCGTAGAATAATTCTTCTTTTAGGGCATGTTGACATAAAATGACGGATGCCGTAAACTGTCTAGCTGGAGATAGACCAACTTTAATTATGTAACTATCTAGTGGAAAGGAGGCTTCTAACAAGTAGTATGGTTCATTCTTCACAGCTTCTTCGAATTTTGTTAAAACTTGGTCTAGTTCGGTACCATAATTAATTTCACTTGTTGAATCATCGAATACCATAATAGAACTTGATGAACTATAACCACTATCTTGAGAACTCATGTTGAAGAGTGAGGTGAACTAAGTGAGTATTTTATTCTAAGATCTAGTCTTCATTTATTTCAAATGTTGTCGCTGGGTGGTGGAACCCAATATCGATGAGTTCTCGAAACACTATTGAGTACTTTTTGCTTATAAATTCGGTGATGAATGGAGTATACACTTCTGTTACTCTATCTGGCAGGAACACAACGTTCTCCTCTAGTTCCAGCAAAATTTGTTTTTTGAACTTTCCCTTGACCAGCTTGGCTGCTACTATTTTAAATGGAGTATTAGGAGTTAAATCACTCACTTTTTTTATTTGTTTTGTTTTTTTCTCTGCAATAGAAGAAACGGCATTTATTTTTGCTAGATCCATCTAAAACAATAATAACTTGTTATACACAACTTGACTCTCTTCGAAAAAATCGAGAAAATAATGCACCTCTTGTGTGAGATTTGAACCCGCTACGAGACTCTGAATAGAACAAAAACAAAAAATATATCTAAAAGTAGGGTCTCTAATAGAAGAAAAAGTTGCAAAATTTTACTTTTAGTTTAATTAGAGTAATTTCATTGAGAAAATTACATATACACAAAGTACGACTATAAGCAAAGATAGATCTAATTTGTATAAATAAAATACTTGAAAATGTGAGATTCTAATCTGATGCAACGCTACGGGGCACTGGACAAAACAGAATAAAAAAGACACATAATTTCACACAGTTTCACTCTCTTCGAAGCACTTCAAAAAATAAAGAATGGAAAAGCTGTCAGATGATATTTCTGATAAAGACAGAAACAAGTTTGCTAACAGGTTAATTTATTAGAATTATGGAAGTTGGACAAACGGCAGACGAATGGAGAAGCAGTGTGTTTACAAAAAAGAGGCAATAATGTACAAAGAGCAATAAAACTACATAGTCACGAAACGAAAAAATATCGAGAACTACTAAAAAATAAAACAGAAAAATCATGTATTTAAGAGAAAAAAAGGTCACAAAATTATTTTAGTTTAATTTTATCGAAAAAATGACATATAACAAGGTGCGAATATAAATAAAATATCAGAATAAAGTAAAAATAGTACTTACTTCTATATTTACTGCAATATACCAAATGTACTTAGCTGTCTTGAAAACTCTAATGTAATAATATTTTCAGTGATTTTCTCGTTTTTATATCAAAGTCCAGTAATTATATTGATGGGTCTTTAATTATTGTATTTTCTCCATCAATTAGTGTGAAGTATTTTTTTAAATTACATTCTAATTGCTTTGCAATTAAGCAAAGTTTCTAATATTTTTCCATATATCATTTAGCTATTAAACAAAAATTAAATAAAGTTTCTAATATAATATTTTTCCCATATTAGCAGATCTACGGGTAGGAAAATTTCATTTTTCTGTGTCATTTTATTCTGTTAAATAATCATGTGGACCAATAGGACTGAAAATATGTAACTAAGGTCCTTTTAACGTGTTGAATTTTTTCATTGGACCAATAGGAGTTCGATTTCTCTAAATCTGGTTTGAAAATAATGTGGGAAATATAGGTGGTCTGGACTTACAGAAAGAATTTATCTGATATGTATTGTAGGTATTAGCAATATAATGATAGATTTGGCAATTGGTGGTTTGCATATATTTGTGCTCCATACACTGACATTTTCTAGGGAGAGATACTGTAAATATTGAGAGTTGCACGTTAAAAATAAGAGGTTTACTAGATTGGACATAATGAAAGAACGCCTGTGTGTATAATAGTATACGAAAGATTTGGATGTTTCTCAGTAGAAACGAAAATACTAAAGCCTTTTTGACATGCTGATGTACTTGATTTTTATGCCGTATTCTATTGGTTGAGGTACTGTAAGTTACGATTGGACTGAAAATACATATCTAAGGCCTTTTGACATGATGTATTTTATTTTTTTGTCACTGTACTCTATTGGTTAAATCATTTGAGAACTCGTATGTCACTATTGGACCAATAGGACCGAAGATACGTAACTAAGGTCCTTTTAACATGATGTTGTATTTGATTTTTCTGTGTCTGTTGGTTAAATCATTTGTATCTAATGCCTTTATGGCATGATGTTATGTTTAATTTTTCTATATTATTCAATTTGTTAAATCACATGATGACCTCGCATATCTCTCAGAGAGGGATGGATTGGACATATCAAAAGAATGCTTCTATTATATCTTATATCAGGGGCTTTAGTTACGTATTTTCAGGATACAACATACCGGTGGGCACTACATACCTACAACTTTTATTGTCTATGCCTCTCTACGTTACGCCATTTAGGCATGCCTACAACCTTTATTGTCCATGTCTCTCCTTACGTCTATGCCTCTCTACGTTAAGCCGTTTAGGTACTACATACCTACAACTTTTATTGTCTATGCCTCTCTTTTTACGTGTGTATATATAATTTTCTCAATCGAATTACTCTAAAAGACTTTTGCTTTGAAAATTTGCAATCTTTTTCTATTAAATATTTTCCTTCTAGATTTTGTCTTTGTCATTTATAATGCACTCGGTCGAAGTTCTTTTTCATATCGATGAATTCAATTTGTTTTATGTATGGGATTTTATTTGAGATCATATTTAGAACGAATTATGGTAGATTCCTTCAACGTAATATCTGTATCAGGACAAATTGGAATAAAAATAGCGAATTTAACTAAAAATACTGAAATGGAATAAAAATGGTGAATTGGAATAAAAATGGCGAATTGGTGGCACCAAATGTTATGGCCGTAGATAAAATATAGTATGCAGCTCGTAACGGTTAGTTTATGATATTCGATACTCCCCACACCTTTAACGTACCACAATCTCCAATCAGACCAATGCTAATGAGATGTCACCATCGCTTACACATAAATTATGTTACGGTCGTAGATAAAATATATGCCTCTCTACGTTAAGCCGTTTAGGTACTACATACCTACAACTTTTATTGTCTATGCCTCTCTTTTTACTTGTGTATATATAATTTTCTCAATCGAATTACTCTAAAAGACTTTTGCTTTGAAAATTTGCAATCTTTTTCTATTAAATATCTTCCTTCTAGATTTTTTTTGTCTTTGTCATTTATAATGCACTCAGTCGAAGTTCTTTTTCATATCGATGAATTCAATTTGTTTTATGTATGGGATTTTGAGATCATATTTAGAACTTACTTTATAACAAAAATATGTATTCTCCAACTGACTCACGAAACTCCAATCAGACCAATGTTAACGAGATGTATAGCGCCAACTATCGGATAATAGCTGAATTATGGTAGATTTCTTCGACGTAATGTCAAGGAAAATTGGATAAAAATGGCGAATTTGAATAAAAATTGACTAAAAATGGCGTCATCCAGCGGCTAATAGGTAAACTATGGTAGATTTCTTCGATGTAATGTCAAGGAAAATTGGGTTAAAAATGGTGAATTTGAATAAAAATGGCGAATTTGAATAAAAATGGCGAATTTGAATAAAAATGTCGAATATGTTACGGTCGTAGATAAAATATAGTATGCAACTCGTAATGCTTAGATTTCTGCACGTGATTGGTTTAAATAACATATTATGTTATGGTCGTAGATAAAATATAGTATATGCAACGTGCCCCTTTCCACCGATCCCTTTGTACGTCACGATCCAACACACCCCTTTCCAATACCTCACACGTCGGACCAATAACAACGGAGATATACTTTAGTGCCGTTTTGGCTATGCCGCCATCTTTGTTTTTTGTGTTAACGTATTCGTTACCCCCTCCTCTTTCCTATGATACCTCACATGTCACGATCGGACTAATAACAACGGAGATATGCTTTAGTGCCGTTTTGGCTATGCCTCCATCTTTGTTTTTGTGTTAACGTATTCGATATCCCCTCCCCTTTCCTATGATACCTCACATGGCACGATCGGATCAATACCAACGGAGATATGCTTTAGTGCCCTAATGTCAAGGAAAAATGGACTAAAAATGACGATTTTAAATAAAAATGGCGAATTGGAATAAAAATGGCGGATTGGTGGCGCCATCTAGCGGAAAATAACTATGGTAGATTCCATTATGGAAGATTCCTTGTGACGTCAGCATCTATCTCACTCTTACTCATTGGGAAGGTACTTCTCTCTCTAACACATTGATTTCCCTATACCTATAGTCATAAAAACATAGCCCTTCTACTTTCATCAATAGTGCTTTTCAAAAATATATATGGTTATTGCAACATCTCTGCGGAAACCATCCCTATCCTTGAAAATATACTGCAGAAACTATCCCTATCCCTTGGCGAGCATGTTTTTACGATTTTCTCATTACCTATGTATTATTGTTAAACAAAACTTATACAAGGTTAAAGACCACTATTTACTCTAAAAATTATGTCCTATTCATTTTTTTCGTATAAGCAACCGTTACGGCACAGTGACGCCGTAAACCTCATATATGCTTTGGCGGGCTCCAGTTTTTGTTTTTTTTTTTTTTCGTCATCTGTTCGTTTTATTGATAAAGTACTTATGTAAAATAAATCAACACAGTGTAACCTACAAATTATAACTTATGAACATTTTAGATTCTTTGCTCACCAAAGCCACAGTGGTGTCCCAAAATAAATTTTTGCATATTTTCGCCACCTACACGCATTTTATTGCATTAATGCTACCTTAATAGCACAATATTTACCCTTAGGTGGTCGCTAAGCAGTGGCGGATCCAGGGAGGGGTGATGGGGGTGATCACCTCCCCCCCTCTCAAACCAAGTGATATTATATTCAAAGATTATAAAAATATTCATTTATTTTTATAGAAATTTAACCAATTGGCACCCCCCTCTTAACGATGCTGGATCCGCCACTGTCGCTAAAGCATAAAAAGTCATTCTTATAAAAATAATATTAATATAATATAAGTATTTCTATAAAAATAAATGAATATTTTTATAATCTTCAAATATATTATATCTTGGTTTGAGAGGGGTGGGGGTGATCGCCCCCATCACCCCTCCCTGGATCCGCCACTGCTTAGCCACCACCTAAGGGTAAATATTGTGCTATTAAGGTAGCATTAATGCAATAAAATGCATGTAGGTGGCGAAAATATGCAAAAATTGTGTCCATGCATGGGTAATAATAACGTGCACAAAATGATATATGAAGCATATTAATGAAGGGCATTGTGTGTGAAGGATTCCAAGAAAATCACTTTATTTATTAATTCTTCTTTTTTTGGGTTGGTTTCGGGTAAAAAAGGGGGGTGCATTATACAAATTTGTAAATAACACCAGTACATGGGTAATCGCTGAAAGTCTTTTTACTCTAGCATAAACGATTCAGATGGTATAAAAAGGGGTTTTTTAAAATGTAGCACCCTGTAATTAAAAAAAGGGCAATTACCCTTAAGTAAAACCTATACCAAAAAATCAATCATCTATTTGTGAATAATTTTCGCAGAATTTCTTTTTAATTTCCGTTACAGTTAGGGAAAAATATATATTTTTTAAAAACTTGTCAAATTTGGGGCGCCACCCTTGCTAAACGGTGGATGATAGAGAGATGCTGTCAGAAATAAATCGTAGAAAATATAGTCCTCTTCATATTTCTATAAAAGAAATTTTTTGTAAAAGGTACAGGAAGGGCTACGTTCCGCAAAAACCACAAATTGCCCCCTTTAAAGGGGTGAAAAGGGGGGTTCCGGGGCGAAATTTTTTCAGAAAAAGTTAGTCTTATAATAAGCACCTCTTGATATGCCAGAAAAAAAATAAAACCGGACTTGTGTCCATTTTGCAAGGTTCAACCTCTGTTTCCTACACTATAATAATTTAAGACATTTTAAACCAGTCGTATATAATACAAAATTCAATTATCTTTCCTTTCGACTTTGTTCCAAAATGAATCGTTTTAAAGTTATAAGCAATGAAAGTAGAAAAAAATCGACATTTTTCGAAATTTTTAAATATTTAAATTTTTTTATTAATGTTCCGGGCATATTTGAGAAGGAGCATAAGTCAATTATACACTCGGGTGCAAAAAAATCGATCCACTGAAAATTTGGTCATTTTTGATGTCTCGAATTTCCTAAACCTGTTGTCCGATTTAAGTGATTTTTTTACCATGTTATACCCTTATTTATTACCAATATCGCTGAAATAATATTGTTGCTAGACAGGTAAACTGTCATTGTATACCGGGTGTACGAATCAAACTGTGTTTATTTCTCAAAGTCCACATCACCTTGTGGACTATTCTAGAGTTTATAAAATACTGAAATTAAAAACCAACTATGGCCTCAGGAAATTCGAGACATCAAAAATGACCAAATTTTCAGTGGATCGATTTTTTTTGCACCCGAGTGTAATTATTGAAGTTGTCACCTAACTTTATGTTCAAAAATCCGAATGCCTCCTCTCACATCCACCTCAAAACAGATCCGCCCTGGTCTACTTTGAATCTCGTAAACATTGGTTATTGAAGCACTTTCCAATACTTAACTCCAAATCTCTAAAATACAGACTGGTTACTCTTTGTAACTGGTGTATCGATATACAAAATATTTCCATACCTAGCCGGTCGTAAAAGTGCCAATAAGCACCGTCCGTGATCGTAAAAATGCATGGACCCGAACATAATGGGGCTATGCAGTAGGCTATCCCAAGTCATGAAGTCTTAAACCAAAGACTCTGTAGCAAACTCTGTATCAGTCAACCATTGCATGACATCAAGGAACTAGATTAAGTGACCCTAAAAACATGTGGTAAGAATCCACTGGAACTGTACAAGCTGGTACAGTATCATGAAACAATCGTAATCAACACAAAAGATAAGAAAAATTTAAGAAGATTGGAAAAGAAGATTATCCAAACGATACTCGAATTAACTAAGAATCTTGATTATAGATAAAAATGCGTAAAAGTGCATGGGGCTATGCAGTAGGCTATCCGCACTCATGGAGTCTTAAGCTAAAGATTCTGTAGCAAACTCTGTATCAGTCAACCATTGCATGACATCAAGGAACTAGATAAAGTGACCCTAAAAACATGTGGTAAGAATCCACTAGAACTGTACAAGCTGGTACAGTATCATGAAACAATCGTAATCAACAGAAAAGATAAGAAAAATTTAAGAAGATTGGAAAAGAAGATTATCCAAACGATACTCGAATTAACTAGAAATGTTGATTATAGATAAAAATGCGTAAAAGTGCATGGGGCTATGCAGTGGGCTATCCGAACTCATGTAGTCTTAAGCTAAAGACTCTGTAGCAAACTCTGTATCAGTCAACCATTGCATGACATCAAGGAACTAGATTAAGTGACCCTAAAAACATGTGGTAAGAATCCACTAGAACTGTACAAGCTGGTACAGTACCATGAAACAATCGTAATCAACACAAAAGATAAGAAAAATTTAAGAAGATTGGAAAAGAAGATTATCCAAACGATACTCGAATTAACTAGGAATCTTGATTATAGATAAAAATGCGTAAAAGTGCATGGGGCTATGCAGTAGGCTATCCGCACTCATGGAGTCTTAAGCTAAAGATTCTGTAGCAAACTCTGTATCAGTCAACCATTGCATGACATCAAGGAACTAGATAAAGTGACCCTAAAAACATGTGGTAATAATCCACTAGAACTGTACAAGCTGGTACAGTATCATGAAACAATCGTAATCAACACAAAAGATAAGAAAAATTTAAGAAGATTGGAAAAGAAGATTATCCAAACGATACTCGAATTAACTAGAAATGTTGATTATAGATAAAAATGCGTAAAAGTGCATGGGGCTATGCAGTGGGCTATCCGAACTCATGTAGTCTTAAGCTAAAGACTCTGTAGCAAACTCTGTATCAGTCAACCATTGCATGACATCAAGGAACTAGATTAAGTGACCCTAAAAACATGTGGTAAGAATCCACTAGAACTGTACAAGCTGGTACAGTACCATGAAACAATCGTAATCAACACAAAAGATAAGAAAAATTTAAGAAGACTGGAAAAGAAGATTATCCAAACGATACTCGAATTAACTAGGAATCTTGATTATAGATAAAAATGCGTAAAAGTGCATGGGGCTATGCAGTGGGCTATCCGAACTCATGTAGTCTTAAGCTAAAGACTCTGTAGCAAACTCTGTATCAGTCAACCATTGCATGACATCAAGGAACTAGATTAAGTGACCCTAAAAACATGTGGTAATAATCCACTAGAACTGTACAAGCTGGTACAGTATCATGAAACAATCGTAATCAACACAAAAGATAAGAAAAATTTAAGAAGATTGGAAAAGAAGATTATCCAAACGATACTCGAATTAACTAAGAATCTTGATTATAGATAAAAATGCGTAAAAGTGCATGGGGCTATGCAGTAGGCTATCCGAACTCATGGAGTCTTAAGCTAAAGACTCTGTAGCAAACTCTGTATCAGCCAACCATTGCATGACATCAAGGAACTAGATTAAGTGACCCTAAAAACATGTGGTAAGAATCCACTAGAACTGTACAAGCTGGTACAGTATCATGAAACAATCGTAATCAACACAAAAGATAAGAAAAATTTAAGAAGATTGGAAAAGAAGATTATCCAAACGATACTCGAATTAACTAGGAATCTTGATTATAGATAAAAATGCGTAAAAGTGCATGGGGCTATGCAGTAGGCTATCCGAACTTGCTCTGAAGTTCGTAAAGTTCAATGTATTGGGTGTGAAGGTAATCTATCTAATCTACCTAATTAGATCTCTTCGGTCCATTTTTGGACCAATCCTTTTCCATTCTTCTCTGTCTGTCGCTACAGTCATACACCTAAAGCCCACGTGCTTTTTGATATCCTCTTTCCATCTCATTTCGGGCCTTCCTCTGCTTCGTTTATATTCCCATGGTCTCCAATTTATAAGAATTTTGTTCTATCGGTCTTCTTTTTGTCTTATGTTGTGTCCGGTAAATCTCCATTTCAATTTTGCAACCTCTCGTCTAACATCCCTAACTTTTTTTGTTTTCTTTCATATCCACTCGTTTCTCTTTTTTCCATTAATCTTATGTGCAACATTTGTCTTTCCATTGCTCTTTGCTTTTTATCATTTTGTCCATGTTTGCTTTTGTAAACGTCCACGTTTGGGAACCATAATTGAGAACAGGGAGTACACATTGATTGTATACCTTGGTCTTAAGATGTTGTGGATATCATTTGTTTTTAAGGATGTAGCTTAGTTTGCCCAGTCTCACTCGTCTTTGGATCTCTGCTGTTTGGTTTTCCTTGTTTTTTATAATTTGACCCTAATATATAATATACTCGTGACCTTGTTCTGTTTCATCTTGTCCGATCCGCATTGTGATGTCCTCATATGTATTTGTTATGATTTTGGTCTTGCTGTAATTCACATTAAAGCCTATCTTTCCAGCTTCTATGTGTGAAGGTAATAATGCAATAATGAAATGAAGCATATGAAAAGATTACAGATTTAAATAATCCAAGAAATCCTAAAAAATGAAGAAAAGCAAAATTAGTAAAAGAGTGGAGTAATAGTCATAGGAAAGTGAGGAGGAGTAATTGGGAAAAGATCTGAAGACAATACAATGAATATAAAACACTTGAGAAAATGAGTCGGGAAAAAACAAAGTCAACAAAGACTTAACTTCTTTAAATAGGTATTAGGTAAATACTACATACTATGTAAAAACGGGAACGACAAAGAAAAAGCAGACATGGCAAAAAATGTTAAAACTGATTACTTAGATAACTATTTATAATTATGTAAATTCAACAAAAAATATAATCTACGTTTCACACAGATCTCTACAGTATTATTAATGAACATGTTGATACATTATTTGTTAAAGAAAGAGCAACGGACTCTTTGTTACCAAACTCCATACAGGTGTTTTACAAACAATAAATAAGTCAACAATATTTTTTAAGAATAGTTAATAGGTTGTATGTAGTATGTATGTATATTGCAAGTGGACTTATAGTCCGTTCGCTGACGGTAAAATATTGCAAAACCTATAGATTTAAAAAAAACGCTCAGATTGACATGAAATTTGGCATAGACATATTATGTAACATGTCAAAGAAGAAAAGTGATATTGAGCAGATGTGTGCTTCACTCCTTCTTGGGGGTGAAAAATATACGTTCAAAATAAGTCCGGAAATGGATAAACTGACTAATTCTAAGTAACTTTTGTTATACATCATTTTTTCACAAAGTTAATACTTTTCGAATTATTTGCGAGTAAACAGAACATTTGCGAGTTTCAACAAAAAAAAACTCATTTTTAGACGGTTTATTGCAAATAATTCAAAAAGTAAGTATTCTATCGAAAAAATCATTCTTAGAAACAATTTAACCCATAAAAAAGTGAAAAAATGGTGTATGTATGAGATCCCTAGACCCAGTAAAAGAAGAGTTGTAACTAATGAAAAATACGTTCATACTCGACAAATTCCCAATCTAATATTTCAACGTGAAATAACTAAAACATGACGCACTTTTTGGGGAAAACTCATTATAACATTTTTTAAAGTGTTTAAAAACAGCTTTATTTTTGTTTTTAAAAAATTGTCTAGCATTAAGAGGAAACAGTAGCGATCAACAGGTAGCGAAAACGCGTTCCAAGATTGCGGCTGTAATTTTGAATATTTTCTCGAAATATTTGGCACACGTATTCGTAATATAATAAAGAATGGCGGTACAGAGCCCATTTTGAAAAATATATTAATATGTGGAAATTACTCTGTAATTAAATACAATTTTAAAAAAACGAGCCTGTACCGCCATTAAGAAGAACAAAAAAATACACTTTCTTCAAATAAACTTTTTTATCCGATGCCTAGATTTTGTGTCATTTTGGAACTACTAAAATTTTTGATTTCATTAGTAGTTCCAAAATGAGACAAAATCTAGGCATCGGATAAAAAAGTTTATTTGAAGAAAGTGTATTTTTTTGTTCTTCTTAATGGCGGTATAGGCTCGTTTTTTTAATATTGTATTTAATTACAGAGTAATTTCCACATATTAATATGTTTTTCAAATTGGGCTCTGTACCGCCATTCTTTATTATATTACGAATAAGTGTGCCAAATATCTCGAAAACATATTCAAAATTACAGCCGCAATCTTGGAACGCGTTTTGGCTACCTGTTGATCGCTACTGTATCACCTTAAAAGTAAGGCAGTTACGCTCAAAATAAAATTGGTCCCTTTTTTATGGTAAAAAATCGTGAAAATCACCCCTAATTAGCATCTCAAATGAAATTAATCGTTACCACTTCACAAGTTGCTTTACTCGTGTATGCATTGTTTATATTATGATCTGTAAGTTTCACCAGCTCAAAGTGCGTATTTTTTAAGGGATTGTAGGTGAAAGGGCTTGAACTAGTCAATAATCACGAGTATATGCAAATTTGAAACAGCCCAATATCTCAACCAATATTCTACAAAATATCTTTTGTTTCTCTCAGAGAAACAAGATATCTAAAATATTCATAAAAGCAAAACCTACATTTTTTTATTCTTTGTAATTTTTGGTATCACTAATAAATTTTGGTTATTTTGAAGAAAAAAGCATTTTTCAAAATTAAAAATTAAAAAAATTTAGATACTTTTAAACCAATTTTTTTCAAAAATAAGCACTTTGAACTGATGAATACAGATCATACATAAGTTATGGTAGGGGAGCCCAAGCGGGGATTTTTGCAGTTACTCGAGCGCGTCAGATTATTACATGGGGAGAAACCTTGTACTTTGAAAATGTACCTCTACCATATATTGGCTTTTATAATGCAGGGGAGTTCTTAAGGGGGTGGGGGCGAAAAAAAAATTTATCCTTAGAAAAACTCGAAATCGTCAGATTAAGATAAGTTAAGTACATGCAAAACATGTATATTTCAAAAATCTGAGGATTTGAGGAAATAGGTGAGTCGCAAAGTTTCACAAGAAAATATCGAATATTTCGCGAAATGAATGACAGATCGAAAAACTACAAAATACGTGCTCAATATTTTTCAAAAATCTATCGAATTGTACCAAACACGACTTCTCACGGAGAGGGGTTGGGGTAAATTTAAAATTTTAAATACGAATCCCGCGATATTTAGCGAAATGAACATCAGATCGAAAAACTAAAAGATACACTTATTCAATATATTTGAACAATCTATCGAATGTCACCAAACACGACCCCCTACGGAGGTGGGTGGGGAGTTACTTTAAAATCTTAAATGGGAGCCCCCATTTTTTATTGCAGATTTGGATTCCTTACGTAAAAATAAGTAACTTTTATTCGAGACATTTTTTCGAATTATGGATAGATGGCGCTATAACCTAAAAAAACGATTGTTGGAAATGGAAAATTAAATTAAAAAAGTCCCCAGTAAAATGGAAAACTTTACTTAACTTTTTTTGGTTTTAGGACGTACTCTGCACAACCCAGTAGGTCCCCATAAGGCTTGAGTGACTGCACATTTAGCATACCTTGCTCCTCTACCATAAAGTAACTTGTGAAGCGGTAACGATTAATTTGATTTAAGATGCTAATTTGGGGGTGATTTTCCCGAGTTTCTTTTACCAAAAAAAAAGGGACCAACTTTATTTTGAGCGTATCTTGCTTACTTTTGATGTTAGAAATTATTTTAAAAAACAAAGATAAAGATTTTTTTAAACACTTTAAAAAAGTTGTTATGAGTTTTCCTCAATAAGTGCTTCATTTTTTGGTTACCTCTATTTGGAATTTGGCGAGTATGAACTACAAAAGTTGTTATGAGTTTTCCTCAATAAGTGCTTCATTTTTTGGTTATCTCTATTTGGAATTTGGCGAGTATGAACCTATTTTTCATTAGTACAACTCTTCTTTTACTGGGTCTAGGGATCTTATACATATACCACTTTTTTTTCACTTTTTTATGGGCTATATTTTTCTTAAGAATGTTTTTTTCGATAAAATACTTACTTTTTGAATTATGTGCAAGAAACCGTCTAACAACGTGTTCTTTTTTGTTGAAAAATGAACATAATATTTACCCGCAAATAACTCAAAAAGTATCAACTTCGTGAAAAATGCTATAGAACAAAAGTTGCATATAATTAGTCAGTTAATCCATTTCCGGGCTTATTTTGAACGTATGTTTTTTGACCCCCGAGTAGGGGTGAAACTCACCTCCAGGGCAATAGCAAATATCGGCACAATATCACTTTTGTTTTTTGTCATGTTACCTATGTGTATGCCAAATTTCATGTCAATCCAAGCGGTTCTTTAAAATTTACAGCAAAAACCGTGAGAAAACATTAGATATATGAAGCATTTCGTATAACATTTTTATAGCATTATGGTTGATATTATTTGAAATTTGGGAGTCTAAAAACTGAAATCAATTTATTATAAATTATAAGTTTATTTACGCTTAAGTGTACAATTATAAATGTATTTTAAAGACTTCATAACAAAAACTATTAGTACACTAAGTACCGTATTCTGGGTAATAAGCTATTAGAAGAAATTAATTACTACACAATCATCATTTGTGGTTTATTTGAACAAATCGATCGTTATCTTGTGGGCAAACATTATATCTGTAGTTTAGTATAGATAAAAACAATCGCTTTTTAATAATAATCCTGAAAAACACGTATTTCTTCAACAAAACAAAAATGTAGTACAACAATCCGAAAAATTCAAAGTCCGGCAACACCGTCCTTATACCGTTGTACAGTTGTTGAACGACTCTAACATTCATCCTTACCCACCCATATCTAGAAAGTAGACTCGGCCGAGCCTCAATTAAAACAGCCTACTATGCGTTCTAAAAAGGTTTCGCCGTCCTACAAGCTTCAAAGACGATGTGATATTTTCAGAATTTCACATTTTTTTTCTCTGCTTTTATTGTCTATTCCTGTAGATAAAATAAATAAAAGTAGATATAGAATGAGTACATGAAAGTCGATTAGTGGTTTCAATGCGATTGATTTAATTAAAATGGCTGCTTAATAGAAAATCTGCTTATTTGTAGCTCATTTTCAGTAATTTTAGGGCAGTTTATTTTCTTTTTGGTTATACAACGTATTTAATGTGTCAAAAAAGAGAAAAATAATAGGTGAATATGCAGAATTTTTGATAATTTACTTAAAAATTGCCGTTTTCAAGATTCCTACAGTTGAACAAATACTTCTATTTCTACACTTCTTATAGGTATTATGCACGTATGTGTTTGTATGGCCTCTTATAACGGTGTACTATGTACGTATCATAAGTTGCAGAAACATCAATATCATGGAGAGGCATTTTTTTAAGTGTAAAGAATAGTTGAACTAATAAAACGTACAAAAAGTATTGGCAGAATTAAGCGAAAATACCTATACCTACACCTACAACTATTTTAGCTCTAGAGTCAGAATACACTATTGCATTTTTGTTGATAATTATGTATATCAAAGTAGGTATTCAATGTAAACACATTACAAATATTTTTGCCATACATCTTAAGTGTAGAATAGATTATTTTACCATTTATGTATACCTATTATATTCGTTTTCTTGTAAAATAGGTTTCAATCCGCTAATATCTAATTATTTTAATGGATTTTTATACAAAAACAGTATCTTGCGTAGTTCTTTTGTATCATGCGTTCTGAAAGCGGAGAGGGACTGGATTGGACGATTATAATAGATCGATATTATTTTCCAGCGTGGCATCACCGACAAAAACAAACAATATATCGTAATAATTATAAAAATAGATCGAATTTTGTAGGAATGCTAGTAGCGTAGAACCAGCGACCGAAAAGTCCAGTAGAGAGAGACGAAATATAAAGGAAAGCAACATCGCGCTACACGAAACCGTCCGATTGAGAATCGACGTACGCGCGATGTGGTCTCTGTCTTGAGCGGCGGGTCGTAGCTCGTTTCGGGTACGAGCACAAGGCGTTGCAGCACATTCAAGTCGAAGCGAAGCAAAAGCGCGATTCCCAGTATGTTGTGTAGAGCCAGCGAAAATGAAGTGAATACACAACTCGACACAGTGAAAAAAGTGTAACAAAATCAGTGAAAATAATGGAAAAAGTAATTTGATGTGCATTCAAGGAAGTGTGTGTCGATATGTGAAGTGTTATTGTGTGGAAAACCGTCGAAAGTGCTGCGCCATGAAGTTACAACGGCTGTGTTTTTTTGTGAAATAGTGTTTGTGCGAAGAAAAACAAAAATTCCTCAATGTGGTGTTTAGGGCAAAATGGTCAGAGAGACTAGACACTTGTGGGTAGGAAATTTACCCGAGAATATAAGAGAAGAACGAATTCGAGAACATTTCAAACGGTAAATATTCAACCACTTCTATATTTACACGTATACGTATTGTAGGCAAATAACACGATTATAAAAGCTTAAATCTAGTAGGCTGTGTAGTTAAACTTAGCCCACTACGATTTTTGACACGCTGTTATTTTAGTGTTCAATAATCTGTATTTTCACCATATCTCTACACGCTTTATATTTTAACATTCGCTTTAGAATGTTCATAACAATCATTCGTGGCGTGGCTGTATCAATTTTAATGCACCGTAACTCTCAAAAGATGTACACTAAACGTGGACAAAATGTTGTACTTATGTATCAAGTACTTGGATTACATTTAGAAGGTCTAAACTGTTCAGTACCACGTGGAAATATCTTAGTGTGCATCAGTGGTGTCATGGCAAAATTAGCAGTGTGGGAACGCAGTGCCGGAACGCACTGCTAATTTTTGTTTACAAAACCTAAATTCTCTATTATTTTTTTCTTTTCTTAACCAGTGCGGGAACGGCGTTCCCACGCGTTCCCACACCATGACACCACTGGTGTGCATAAATAATCATTAGATAATAATATGTTCATAAATACAAAATGAGCAACTGTATACTACATTCGCTCTCGCGAGATTTTTTTTGACACTGACGTTAGTAATTTCTTTTTTGAAAAATTCAGTTGTCAGAAGTGTCTGGAAATTACTACAAAACCAACGCACCTGCTCATATCCAATATTATTAATAGTAAACAGACATAAAAATAACATAAACCTTACGCCAATCAATATTTATTTATTTAAACCATTATAATGTATTGATAGCAAATGAGAAAATTATTTATTGTACAAAATAAAAATATTTTGTAGAAATAAACTTCACAAAATTTTATGAGATTAGTAGACACTCCCACTATTTCTAATAATTCTTCTTTTTTTAATGAAAGATTAAGTTGATTTGAGTTGATTTTAGCAGTTAATAGTGTGAGGTAGGAATTTTTGTGTTGTAGGTTTCCTATTCCGAATGTCTCAAAAAAAATCTCGCGAGAGCGAATGTAGTATACTCAGTTTTGCCTAATGGATTTTGTGTGATAGAAATTTTCATGTATTTTTTATAATGTAGCATATAGCAGGCAACTTACGCTTTGAGTTTAATGTTAATATTTTAAAACCATCAAAAGAATAATAATTATAGTCCCAAAAGAACTTTTTGACTTTTGAACCTCACTATCGCCTTTGATTTTATCAAAAACTCACGTATCCAGTTTTATGTACACTCAGATATACTTCTACTTAATTTGATATGTATTGAAAATGAAAATTTATTTGATGACAAATATTGTTCACAAGCTAATGTTTATATTTTTCATAACCATTGAAGATTTGTACCCAAGTATAATACCCTTTGAAAATGGGTACGATAGAAGTATTTGTGTTTCGTTAATGTTAATTACTTAAGGGGTTTTACATATAGACGGAGAGGCAGCGCTGAAAAATCTATTTGAATTTACTAAAGCTAAATTTTTCACAGTTCATTACTGTGATTGTGTAGAGAAACATACTGCGGTCGGTCAAGCGAAACGTAGAACAGGGGTTACTGAGAGGGTATCAAAGTTGCTTTCCTACGAAAGTAATTATTTCCATTTACTAAGACTGAAAATCAGTACACACATTCTAAATTAAATATAAATAAAAGTTATTATAGTCGGTCAGCTGTATGACGGGACAGAGCCGGTCGGTCGGCCCCAATAGTCGATTGAGGAAATGAAGCATTTTGGCTCGCAATTTTTTCGTCCAGCATGGATTTACTTGAAATTTTCACAGAAGGTAGGGAATAGTCCAAGGATCATTTTCTATATCATGCCGCTATCATACGCTAAAACCTTGGGGGTGGTTGCGATCCCATCTCGGGGGGTGGGAATTTTTTATTACATTTTAACCATGTAATTCGATGGAAAAGGTGATTCTAAGAAAAAAATGTTTTTTACATTTTCTTCGTAAAACTAATATTTTTCGAGTTATTCGCGCTTGAAAATAACAGTTTTTCGACGAAAAAAATCGACTTTTTGAGAATACCTCGAAAAATATGCATTTAATCAAAAAAACTGTATATATCAAAATTGTATCTTTTAGTAACACAAACCAAATTCTTTTCCAATAATAATATATCTTTAAGACCAATACAAACCGAGATACGGCATTGTTAAAAGTTAGCTTTTTTCGTCAAATGCATAATTTGAAATATTCAAAGCCAAATAATGGAAAAATTTGCATTTTTCGAGGAAAACTTAAATAATCTTTTTTCAAGTATACAATTAGACCTTTCAAAAAACAATAATAAAAAGTTTCTAGCATGAAAATTAAGCGACTTATAATAAAAAAAATGTCGGTAGGTACCTGCTTTTCTCTACGAAAAAATCAGTGAAAACAACCCCTTAACTACCTTCCTAATTCAAAATTGGTCTTCACCTTTTTGTAGTTCCTTTTATATTTATATTATCAATACACTCAAGAAGTTTGACCTATTTAAAATGCCTAATTTTGGAAAAATATTATATCTCACTGCGTACTGATTTTCAGCCTTAGTAAATGGATTTAATTACCTTCATCGGAAAGCAACTTTGATACTCTCTCAGTAATGAGACCCTTCAAAAATGATTTTGTAGGATTTTTAAAGGGCTATAAGACTCTGTAAATTAAAGTTCGTAAGATGCCTTAGTTTTTAATTGGGGCGGGTTTAAAGGGCTCGAATAAGGGGGTGTTTGCTGGTAAATAGAGGTTTTAAACAGCTATATTTGGCTAACTATTCACTGTAATGAAAATCTATGCACAGGGTAATTTTAGTCATTAAAAAAGCTACAATTTAGTAGTTTATAATTTTTTTCATATCTTCAGTATTTTCGGAGATATTTTTAAGTAAAAGGTGAAAAATACCAAATTGCAAAAAATCAATTTTTCTTTAAACTCCAATTTTTCCAAAATTAGGCATTTTAAATAGGTCAAATTCCTTGAGTGTATTGATAATATAAATATAAAAGGAACTACAGAAAGGTGAAGACCAATTTTGAATTAGGAAGGTAGTTAGGGGGTTGTTTTCACTAATTTTTTCGTAGAGAAAAGCAGGTACCGACATTTTTTTGTAAGTTGCTTAATTTTCATGCTAGAAACTTTTTATTATTTTTTTGAAAGGTCAATTGTATACTTGAAAAAAGATTATTTAAGTTTTCCTCGAAAAATGCAAATGTTTCCCATTATTTGGCTTTGAATATTTCAAATTGTGCATTTGACGAAAAAAGCTAACCTTTAACATGCTGTATCTCGGTTTGTATTGGTCTTACAGATATTATAGGAAAAGAATTTGGTTTGTGTTACTAAAAGATACAATTTCGATATCTACAGTTTTTTTTTTATTAAATGCGTATTTTTCGAGGTATTCTCAAAAAACCCTCTAAAAAAGTCGATTTTTTCGTCGAAAAACTGTTATTTTCAAGCACGAATAACTCTAAAAATATTAGTTTTACGAAGAAAATGTAAAAAACATTTTTTTCTTAGAATCACTTTTCCATCGATTTACATGGTTAAAATGTAATAAAAAATTCCCACCTCCGAGATGGGGTGGCAACCACCCCCAAGGTTTTAGCGTATGATAGCGGCATGATATAGAAAATGATCCTTGGACTATTCTCTACCTTCTGTGAAAATTTCAAGTAAATCCATGCTGGACGAAAAAATTGCGAGCCAAAATGCTTCATTTCCTCAATCGACTATTGGGGCCGACCGACCGGCTCTGTCCCGTCATACAGCTGACCGACAATAATAACTTTTATTTATATTTAATTTAGAATGTGTGTACTGATTTTCAGCCTTAGTAAATGGAAATAATTACCTTTGTAGGAAAGCAACTTTGATACCCTCTCAGTAACCCCTGTTCTACGTTTCACTTGACCGACCGTAGTATGTTTCTCTATACACTCACAGTAATCAACTGTAAAAAATCTAGCTGTAGTAAATTCAAATAGATTTTTCAGCGCTGCCTCTTGGTCATTCTTGCGGGTAAAAAAAGTGACTCTTTAAATAAATTATATCTCGAAAACTAAAAATTATTTTTATTTGTAATTGGAACATGTAAAAGTATAGTACTTAAGGTACTCTCAAAAAAATTTTCAGCCTAAAATATTCATTTTTGTAGAGTTGACTGCAATTTTTCGACAACAGCCCTTTTTTGCGGTGGGCAGCATAACTAAGTCCAGTTTCATCTGAAATTAAAAAATCCAAAAGTTTCTTGTAGTTTATACCTCTGGCTAGTGAATGAACTAAGGAATTAAAAAAAATGAAATTTGAAGATTTTACATAAGTTGTAACACGTTTTCACCGATGTGAAGTTATCCATAGATTCCATCCATAGATTTTTTTTTCAAAATATCGCAAAAATACTGGGACAATAGTACTACCAAGCAAGTATATTATTAAATTAAAGGAAACCAATAGTAAAACTTATACTTAATATAAAATTTTATATTAAAACCAATTTTCCACACTTTGCAGTTCATATTCTCAAAAAGCGAAGAAATACACTTTTTATTTTGGATTTTAATTTTCTTTATGAAATAATGCTTATTAATAAACAACATATCCAAAAATTGAGGAGGAGTGTTTTCACTTAACAGAAAAAATAAATTTTAAAGATTGTATGTGTGCGATTCTTATGGAGGAAACATGTCTTAGTTAATCACCGCAAAAACGGAGAATACACTTTTTATTTTGGATTTTAATTTTTTTTAAGAAAGTATGCTTATTAATAAACAACATATCCAAAAATTGAGGAGGAGTGTTTTCACTTAAGAAAAAAAATAATTTTTAAAGATTGTACGTTTGTGATTCTTATGGACGAGACATGTCGTAGTTAATCACCTCAAAAACGGAGAATACACTTTTTATTTTGGATTTTAATTTTTTTTAAGAAAGTATGCTTATTAATAAACAACATATCCAAAAATTGAGGAGGAGTGTTTTCACTTAACAGAAAAAATAAATTTTAAAGATTGTATGTGTGCGATTCTTATGGAGGAAACATGTCTTAGTTAATCACCGCAAAAACGGAGAATACACTTTTTATTTTGGATTTTAATTTTTTTTAAGAAAGTATGCTTATTAATAAACAACATATCCAAAAATTGAGGAGGAGTGTTTTCACTTAAGAAAAAAAATAATTTTTAAAGATTGTACGTTTGTGATTCTTATGGACGAGACATGTCGTAGTTAATCACCTCAAAAACGGAGAATACACTTTTTATTTTGGATTTTAATTTTTTTTAAGAAAGTATGCTTATTAATAAACAACATATCCAAAAATTGAGGAGGAGTGTTTTCACTTAACAGAAAAAATAAATTTTAAAGATTGTATGTGTGCGATTCTTATGGAGGAAACATGTCTTAGTTAATCACCGCAAAAACGGAGAATACACTTTTTATTTTGGATTTTAATCGCGTGATCAAAGAATCAGCTACGTGCTTCTTGAAAAGTAACACCCGAAGAGTCCTTACTTCCCAGAAGTTGTATAGGTCAGTTATTTTTTTTTTTCTTAAGTGAAAACACTCCTCCTCAATTTTTGGATATGTTGTTTATTAATAAGCATACTTTCTTAAAAAAAATTAAAATTCAAAATAAAAAGTGTATTTCTCCGTTTTTGAGGTGATTAACTACGACATGTGTCTCGTCTATAAGAATCACACACGTACAATCTTTAAAAATTATTTTTTTTCTTAAGTGAAAACACTCCTCCTCAATTTTTGGATATGTTGTTTATTAATAAGCATACTTTCTTAAAAAAAATTAAAATCCAAAATAAAAAGTGTATTCCCCGTTTTTGCGGTGATTAACTAAGACATGTTTCCTCCATAAGAATCGCACACATACAATCTTTAAAATTTATTTTTTCTGTTAAGTGAAAACACTCCTCCTCAATTTTTGGATATGTTGTTTATTAATAAGCATACCTTCTTAAAAAAAATTAAAATCCAAAATAAAAAGTGTATTCTCCGTTTTTGAGGTGATTAACTACGACATGTCTCGTCCATAAGAATCACAAACGTACAATCTTTAAAAATTATTTTTTTTCTTAAGTGAAAACACTCCTCCTCAATTTTTGGATATGTTGTTTATTAATAAGCATACTTTCTTAAAAAAAATTAAAATCCAAAATAAAAAGTGTATTCTCCGTTTTTGCGGTGTTTAACAAAGACATGTTTCCTCCATAAGAATCGCACACATAGAATCTTTAAAATTTATTTTTTCTGTTAAGTGAAAACACTCCTCCTCAATTTTTGGATATGTTGTTTATTAATAAGCATACTTTCTTAAAAAAAATTAAAATTCAAAATAAAAAGTGTATTCTCCGTTTTTGAGGTGATTAACTACGACATGTCTCGTCCATAAGAATCACAAACGTACAATCTTTAAAAATTATTTTTTTTCTTAAGTGAAAACACTCCTCCTCAATTTTTGGATATGTTGTTTATTAATAAGCATACTTTCTTAAAAAAAATTAAAATTCAAAATAAAAAGTGTATTTCTCCGTTTTTGAGGTGATTAATACGACATGTGTTCGTCTATAAGAATCACACACGTACAATCTTTAAAAATTATTTTTTTCTTAAGTGAAAACACTCCTCCTCAATTTTTGGATATGTTGTTTATTAATAAGCATACTTTCTTAAAAAAAATTAAAATCCAAAATAAAAAGTGTATTCTCCGTTTTTGAGGTGATTAACTACGACATGTCTCGTCCATAAGAATCACAAACGTACAATCTTTAAAAATTATTTTTTTTCTTAAGTGAAAACACTCCTCCTCAATTTTTGGATATGTTGTTTATTAATAAGCATACTTTCTTAAAAAAAATTAAAATCCAAAATAAAAAGTGTATTCTCCGTTTTTGCGGTGTTTAACAAAGACATGTTTCCTCCATAAGAATCGCACACATAGAATCTTTAAAATTTATTTTTTCTGTTAAGTGAAAACACTCCTCCTCAATTTTTGGATATGTTGTTTATTAATAAGCATACTTTCTTAAAAAAAATTAAAATTCAAAATAAAAAGTGTATTCTCCGTTTTTGAGGTGATTAACTACGACATGTCTCGTCCATAAGAATCACAAACGTACAATCTTTAAAAATTATTTTTTTTCTTAAGTGAAAACACTCCTCCTCAATTTTTGGATATGTTGTTTATTAATAAGCATACTTTCTTAAAAAAAATTAAAATTCAAAATAAAAAGTGTATTTCTCCGTTTTTGAGGTGATTAACTACGACATGTGTTCGTCTATAAGAATCACACACGTACAATCTTTAAAAATTATTTTTTTCTTAAGTGAAAACACTCCTCCTCAATTTTTGGATATGTTGTTTATTAATAAGCATACTTTCTTAAAAAAAATTAAAATCCAAAATAAAAAGTGTATTCTCCGTTTTTGAGGTGATTAACTACGACATGTCTCGTCCATAAGAATCACAAACGTACAATCTTTAAAAATTATTTTTTTTCTTAAGTGAAAACACTCCTCCTCAATTTTTGGATATGTTGTTTATTAATAAGCATACTTTCTTAAAAAAAATTAAAATCCAAAATAAAAAGTGTATTCTCCGTTTTTGCGGTGTTTAACAAAGACATGTTTCCTCCATAAGAATCGCACACATAGAATCTTTAAAATTTATTTTTTCTGTTAAGTGAAAACACTCCTCCTCAATTTTTGGATATGTTGTTTATTAATAAGCATACTTTCTTAAAAAAAATTAAAATTCAAAATAAAAAGTGTATTCTCCGTTTTTGAGGTGATTAACTACGACATGTCTCGTCCATAAGAATCACAAACGTACAATCTTTAAAAATTATTTTTTTTCTTAAGTGAAAACACTCCTCCTCAATTTTTGGATATGTTGTTTATTAATAAGCATACTTTCTTAAAAAAAATTAAAATTCAAAATAAAAAGTGTATTTCTCCGTTTTTGAGGTGATTAACTACGACATGTGTTCGTCTATAAGAATCACACACGTACAATCTTTAAAAATTATTTTTTTCCTTAGGTGAAAACACTCCTCCTCAATTTTTGGATATGTTGTTTATTAATAAGCATACTTTCTTAAAAAAAATTAAAATCCAAAATAAAAAGTGTATTCTCCGTTTTTGAGGTGATTAACTACGACATGTCTCGTCCATAAGAATCACAAACGTACAATCTTTAAAAATTATTTTTTTTCTTAAGTGAAAACACTCCTCCTCAATTTTTGGATATGTTGTTTATTAATAAGCATACTTTCTTAAAAAAAATTAAAATCCAAAATAAAAAGTGTATTCTCCGTTTTTGCGGTGTTTAACAAAGACATGTTTCCTCCATAAGAATCGCACACATAGAATCTTTAAAATTTATTTTTTCTGTTAAGTGAAAACACTCCTCCTCAATTTTTGGATATGTTGTTTATTAATAAGCATACTTTCTTAAAAAAATTAAAATTCAAAATAAAAAGTGTATTCTCCGTTTTTGAGGTGATTAACTACGACATGTCTCGTCCATAAGAATCACAAACGTACAATCTTTAAAAATTATTTTTTTTCTTAAGTGAAAACACTCCTCCTCAATTTTTGGATATGTTGTTTATTAATAAGCATACTTTCTTAAAAAAAATTAAAATTCAAAATAAAAAGTGTATTTCTCCGTTTTTGAGGTGATTAACTACGACATGTGTTCGTCTATAAGAATCACACACGTACAATCTTTAAAAATTATTTTTTTCTTAAGTGAAAACACTCCTCCTCAATTTTTGGATATGTTGTTTATTAATAAGCATACTTTCTTAAAAAAAATTAAAATCCAAAATAAAAAGTGTATTCTCCGTTTTTGCGGTGATTAACTAAGACATGTTTCCTCCATAAGAATCGCACACATACAATCTTTAAAATTTATTTTTTCTGTTAAGTGAAAACACTCCTCCTCAATTTTTGGATATGTTGTTTATTAATAAGCATTATTTCATAAAGAAAATTAAAATCCAAAATAAAAAGTGTATTTCTTCGCTTTTTGAGAATATGAACTGCAAAGTGTGGAAAATTGGTTTTAATATAAAATTTTATATTAAGTATAAGTTTTACTATTGGTTTCCTTTAATTTAATAATATACTTGCTTGGTAGTACTATTGTCCCAGTATTTTTGCGATATTTTGAAAAAAAAATCTATGGATGGAATCTATGGATAACTTCACATCGGTCACGTTTTCGACCCCAATTTTTCTCATTTTTTAAAAACTGACCATTTTTAAAGTAGTTTTTTTTTATAAAACAAAAACAACTTCACCTAATAAAAATTCCTTCGTTCATTCACTAGCAAGAGGTATAAACTACAAGAAACTTTTTGATTTTTTGATTTCAGATTAGACTGTACTTGTAGTTATTATGCTGCCCACTGCAAAAAAGGGCTGTTGTCAAAAAATTGCAGTCAACTCTACAAAAATGAATATTTTTGGCTGAAAATTTTTTTGAGAGTACCTTAAGTACCACACTTTTACATGTTCTAATTATAAATAAAAATAATTTTTAGTTTTCGAGATATAATTTTTTTAAAAAGTCACTTTTTTTACCCGCAAGTCCTATGTAACCCCTTAAACATGAGTATGTATATAGCAGTACCAGGTGGGTGCTATTGTTCGAGGTGTGAAATTACATAAACAAGGGATCGTTTCCTAAAACAGGTAAATCCCTTGTTTATGAAATTCCACAATTCAAACAATAGCACCCCGGTGTGCTCAGTATTAATGAGTCTCTTAGATAGCTAGTACTACTATACCTAAGTTGTCACACAAGCAAGCCTGCTTTGCTTGAGACTACAGCTTAAAAATTTTATTGTTCTAAATTTTTTTAAATTATGTAGGTATAATATTTTCCAAATTGTAATGCTCTGTATAAATTGTTCTTACACATATTTTGTCTATTTACCTCTATTGTTTCGATTTTGGTTATCCTCCTTCCCATTTTTCTGCAGTCATCAGTCGACTTTTCATGCTTTTCTTCAGTTTCGTTGGTTTTCTCTCCTTCAGTATTGTGTAATTTTTCTTTACTGTCCAACACTCATTCGATTTCTGCAATCATTTACTACTTTGCTTAATTTTCATTAAAAACCTCATTTTGACTATTAGTGCTGTCACCAGGGGGTACAACGGCCTCCTTTATTTAGATGAGTTTTTTTTATGTATTTTGACCCGTAGAACACGAATTTTTTGGGTAACAGTTGATCCGGATGTCGATAAAACAAAACAATTTTTTATATTTTTTGAGTCTTTCTAAGCAAAAAATGTTCTTACAAGTTTTTTCGTAGGATTCATAGTTTTCGAGATAAACGCGGTTGGACTTTCAAAAAATCGAAAAACTGCAATTTTTGAACCCGAATAACTTTGACTAAAAAATAAAATAGCAATTCTGTTTGCAACATTTGAAAGTTACCGATTTTGATTATTTGCATTGCTAAAAATTCATTTTTTCATTGTTAAACAAAGCTATAAACACATAGTGCTTGAGTGATGTTTTCAATGCATCTCTCATTTAAAATCGAATGAGTAGGTACAAGTGCAAGCGCCTGCAAACAGGGTATTTCTACGTGCATACATTAAAACGCATGCATTGGACACGCGTCAAAACACTTAAACACAATTTTTTTAAAGCTTTTTTTAACTTTTTATTGCTTAAAAAAATAATTTTTAGCATTGCAAAAGCTTAAACAATAATAAACGTTAAAAAAAAAATTTAAGCTCTTATACAGTTTATGTCTGCGTAACTTATTGAAAACTTCTTTATAATCAATTTTACGAAAAATGCTCTGCGTCGTATATAATCTAAGATGCAACCATCAGATATCAAATAATATTAAATTTATACGAGGTATGTCAAAAAATATGAATTTCGCTCAAGAGTAAAGCCTTAAATCTTTATATTTCACAATATAGAAAATTGTTATGTATTAAGAAAAGTTGTTTGGAATTAAAAACTATGTTTCAATATTCAATTACATTCCTCTAATTGAAATATTGTGAACTATGTAGGTATATAGGTACATAGTACATACATACTTAACTCTTTAAGACAAATTCATATTTTTTGACATACCTCGTATAAAATTGAAAAAATTTGACATCTGATGTTGCATTTTAGATTTTAGACCAGGTAGTTATAAAGATTAACTTTTTTTCGTAAAGTTGGTAATAAAGTAGTTATCATAATAATTGTAATAAAAAAATGATGTTGGGTATCCCTAATCTGAGAAAAATTTGTAATTTTTTTTTCAATTGGAAGAATGTAATTGCATATTAAAACATAGTTTTTAATTCCAAACAACTTTTTATAATAGCAATTTGTGATATCTGTAAATATAAATATACTTTATTCTTGAACGAAATTCATACTTTTAACATACCTCGTATAGAATTGATAAAATTTGATATTTGATGATTGAGTTTTAGATTTTAGACCATGCAGAGTATTTTATGACGAATAACTTTTTTTCGTAAAATTGATAATAAATAGTTTTCCATATGGTTCCTACTTACGCAGACATACAGGGTAGTGAGAAAGTATGGAAACACGGTAATTTCTCGGAAACCGCTAAAACAATTTTTATAGATTTTAGTGGTTCTGGTGGTTTGGTCTTCTAATGTGACCGATATTATAGTGGTAATTACATTGTTGTCAAATCTTCCGTTTTTCTGGAAAAATCTAATGAACTTTCTTATTTCAAATGGAACACCCTGTATATTTTTGCGTTTTGAAGTTGCTAAGAAATACTTACTGATTATTTTTCATGTTATACCTATTCCCTATACCTAAATGCCATACATAATTTCGGAGTTATTGCTACTTACATTTTTATTAAAAAAACAAATTTTAACAAATTATAAAAATAAATTTTTTCGGCCCGGGTAGACATTATTTTAGGTTCTCTGGATCATTGGGAACCAAAAAGGTCTTTTGTAATTTTCCTCTAATAATCGTTTCCGAGTTATAAACAATTTAAAACTGAAAAAAATCGAAAAATGACGATTTTTAAGGTACAAAAACACAAGTAAAAAATATTATTTTTGAAACTACGAAGTGCCTAAATTCAAGTTCAAACCTTATTTTATCAGGTACCGATAAGTAATTTGGTCTTACTTCATTTTAAAACATTGTTTTTTAGTTGCTATTGCAGCCTGATCGCCCGTGTTCTCATAGGGGCTTCATTACCAATAAAAAAAAAACAATGTTTTAGAATAAAATTCTACAATGATATATGCCACAAATTCTTATAGGAAGCTGATGAAAGAAGGTGCTTCGTAATTTCAAAAATAATTTTTTTACTTGTGTTTTTGAGCCTTGAAAATCGTAATTTTTCGATTTTTTTTTAGTTTTAAATTATTTATAACTCGGAAACGATTAACGTTAGAGAAAAATTACAAAAGACCTTTTTGGTTCCCAATGATCCAGAGAACCTAAAATAATTCTACCCGGGCCGAAAAAATTGATTTTTATAATTTTTGTTTTAAATTTCTTATTAAAAATGCAGCAATAACTCCGAAATTATGGCATTTAGGTATAGGGAATATAACATAAAAAATAATCAGTATTTCTTAGGGACTTAAAACGCAAAAAATATACAGGATGTTGCATTTGAAATAAGAAAGTTTATTAGATTTCCAGAAAAACGGAAGATTTGACAACATTGTAATTACCACTATAATATCAGCCACAATAAAACATTTATTTTTAATTTTGAAAAAAAAATGGAATTTTTTATGTAATTAACTTGAATATTATTACTTAGTACATAATACCAAAAATCTCAATGAGTAATAAAATGTTCGTTTTTTGTTTTTCTAAATATTTTTGATTTTTTGTTTTCTTGTCAGACAAAAATTGGTTATGCTATGGCTGTTCAAAATTTGCCTAAACTCGTGATTAGTTACTTGTTCAAGCCATTTTAACTACAGCTTTTTCAAAAATAAGCACTTGAACCGATGAAACTTACAGATCATATAAATATTAGGTACATAAGCAAAGTAACTTGTAAAGTGGTAATGATAAAATTTATTTGTGATGCTAATTAGAGGGTGATTTTCCCCGATTTTTTTTACCAAAAAAAAGGACAAGCATTTTTTTGAACGTAAAAAACTTGCTTACTTTTACTTAATGCTAGAAACTTTTTTAAAACACTTTTTCTCTCTCTTTCCTCTCTTTCTTACTTCAAAAAAAATGCAATGAATTTTCCCCAAAAAAGTGCTTCATTTTTTGGTTATTTCACTTGAAATATTCGATTTGGAGTTGGACGAATATGAACCTATTTTTCCTTAGCTACAACTCTGCTTCTACTATGTTTAGAGACCTTACACATACACATTTTTTTTCACTTTTTTATAAGCTATATTTTTGTTCAGAATGTTTTTTCGATAAAATACTTAAAATTTGAGTTATTTGCGAAAAACCGTCTAAAAACGTGGTTTTTGTTGTTGAACAATGAACATACTTCCTCGTAAATAACTCGAAAAGTATCAACTTAGTGATAAAACGCTATAGAACAAAAGTTGTTTAGAATTAAGTAGTCAGTTTATCCACTTCCGGACTTTTTTGAACGTGTATTTTTTCACCCCCGAGAAGGGGTGAAAGTCACCCCCAGTGCAAAAGCACACATCGGCACAATATCACTTCTTTTCTTTAACATGTTAGTTATGTGTATGTCAGTATGTCAAAGGACATCGCACACATCTTATGGAAAATATAATGTCACTCAAATTCAATAAAATTTATACGATTAGATTCGTTTTAATACAACGATCAATTCTTATCATTGCGCCAACTCCTAATTATGATTAATTACGGCGCAAATTGCAATTAAAGTTTATCGAAATCACATTTTTGGAGTCCATAAAATGTTAGTTTACAATCATTATTGCTTTGAGTGCTATTCATAACAGCTTAAATCCCGCTGGGCCTAAGCGGATTAGTGAAACTAATCCGCTGATTTATGGAGTACCGAAAATCTGGGTATTTTAAAATATTTTTTCTCTCTCTAACTTATGTACCTACCCATTTGATTTCAGATTTATTTGTATCAACTTCTGCTCTTATTTTTGAAAATAGAGAGTTGGCGCAATGATAAGATTTGATCGTTAATTTAAAACGAATCTATTGGTATAAATTTTATTGAATTTGAGTGACATTATATTTTCCATAAGATGTGTGCGATGTCCTTTATAGACACGAGATTTCAAACAAACACAATATATATAGACACAAACTTATACGAATAGATTCGTTTTAAAGTAACGGACAAATCTTATCATTGCGCCAACTCTTAATTACGTATAATTACGCGCAAATTGCAATTAAAGTTTATCGAAATCACATTTTTTGAGTCAGTAAAAGTGTCAGTTAGGCCGATGCCACATTATGCGTTTTGACCGGATGCGGTGAAAACGCATCCGTTTCCAACGCAACCGGACCGACCTGTCACACTATGCGTTTAGTCTGGTGCAGTTTGTAAGCGCGTACCGATGACTCAAAACGCATCCGTTTCCAACGCAACCGGACCGATCTGTCACACTATGCGTTTTCACCGGATGCGGCGGAAACGCATTCGGCCAAAACGCATAATGTGGCATCGGTCTTACCATCACTATTGCTCTGGGTGCTATTCAAAAGAGCTTAAAACCCCCCGCTGGGCCTAAGCGAATTAGTGAAACTAATCCTCTGATTTATGGAGTACCGACAATTTGGGTGTTTTAAAATATTTTTTCTCTGTCTAACTTATGCACGTACCCATTTGATTTCAGATTTATTTATATCAATTTCTGCTCTTATTATTGAAAATATAGAGTTGGCGCAATGATAAGATTTGACCGTTAATTTAAAACGAATCTATTCGTATAAATTTTATTGAATTTGAGTGACATTATATTTTCCATAAGATGTGTGCGATGTCCTTTGCATTGCAGTAAAAACCGTGATTAAATGGACTATACCCGGGATCAAAACTTTGTTCTTCTTCTTCACGTGCCATTACTTCAAAGAGGGTCGGCAAGCATCATGGCAATTCGCACTTTCGATACCGCTGCTCTAAAATCATCAGAAGTGCAGTTAAACCAAGCTCTCAAATTGTTTAACCAGGAGATGCGTCTTCTTCCACGACTCCTTCTACCCTGTATATTCTTCCTTGTATTCTACAACATGTTATAACGCTCGCCCCTCATGACATATGTTCCAGATATTGCAGTTTTCTTACTTTAATGCTATTTAAAACCTCTTTCTTTTCCCATTCTTCTCAACACCTTGACATTCGTGACTCTATCCACCCAACTTATTCTTAATATCCTTCTGTGGGCCCATAACTCGAAGGCTTCTAATCTGTTCGAAACATCTTTCTTTAATGTCCAGGCCTGCAACCCATAAATACTCCAGAGTAATAAGCTAGAAATAGACCATGTTCGGGACACTCAAAGATCCAGGTAGCTGACTACTTTTTTAGTTATTGTAGACCTATAGGTAGAAAACCTACCTGTTTCCTGCCTAGAGTTTGCGTCCGTTTTTTAATTATTAACAATTTAGTGATTTAACAATTTAAAAATCGCGATTTTTTCGCACCCCATTCAAAAGCTAAATAGTTTTAGAAAATTAAAAAACCTTCAAAATGCCGATTTTTGAAAGCTAAAAAGTTATTATTGGTACGCAAACTGCAAAATAAGTAAGTTATTTGTTAATAACTTTTACTAAAACTACCTTAGAACTTTAGTGTTTCACCCAAAGTTGGGTATTGGGGTACTTAATAAACCTTCAAAATTTGAGACTGATCCATTAATTAGTTTAAGAGTTATTCTAATTGTTTATCCCAGAGACCTTTATTTTGCAATAACACACAAGACAGAAAATAATGAAGAGCAATTCTGCGTATGCCAAATAAAAGTAGAAAACTTATGCTATCAAAATGTACTAAAAAAAGATATATTATCTAATATAGTCAAAAATCCTAATGCCAAATTTGTTAAATTTTGTAGTTTATAAACATTTAGAATAACTTTAAAAATATTGTCTGTAGAAAAAATCATTTTACATATTAGAAAGCTGGTATTTTACACGAATTTTTAAAATTGTAGTTCAATTGGTGACTAGTCTTGGTAAGTGAAGGGGTGGGGGGAGCTGGGAACCGACAAATGCACGAGTTCAAAAACTAAAAAAGGCAACTTAAAACTACTATCATTTTCTATATCTCCGGATCTACTGAATATATTTTAATCGTTCTTTTTTTAATTTGTATTTAATTTTTCTGGACATTACAAATATGCAATTTGTCTAGACATTTATTAATTAATATAATAAACAGTCTAATTTGTTTAAACAAATTTTGAAAAAATAATTTTTTCCCAAAAATCTATGATTTTAATAATACTATCGTTATTAATCATAGAAAAAGTTAAGGTATACTTTAATAAATAAATAATTATCTTCAATAAATAATTATCTAATAAAAATCATTTATTTATTAAAGTGTACTTTTACTTTTTCTATGATCATTAATGATACTATGATTAAAAAATAGATTTTTGTAAAAGAAATATTTTTTCAAGAATTGTTTAAACAAATTAGACTCTTTGTTAATTAATAAATTGATAAACACATTGCATATTTGTAATGTACGTAGAAATTACATACAAATTAAAAAAAGAAAAATCAAAATCCATTGAGTTGATCCGGAGATACAGAAAATATATTCGTTTGAAATTGCTTTTTCGGTATTTTAACTCGGTGGATTTGTAGGTTCCCCCTAGTAATCGTTTGAACTACATTTTTGAAAACTCGTAGAGGGTGCTGTGAAGGTACAATGCTTGTGCAATTTTTTTACGAAAAAATACAAATCCCATTCTTTAAAACAGCATTATTGAGATTCCTTAATTATTATAAACAAATTAGCTGTGAATTAAAAAAAATATGGCTAACTTTGTCCAAAATGAATCCAGGCGAAATTTTTTTATTTTGAAAATTCGTTTTAAAATACTATCTTTTCGAATATAGGTACATAATCTTATCTTTTCGAATATACATAAAAAGAAGTTATTTTAAATGTTTATAAACTACAAAATTTCAAAAATTTTGCATTAGGATTTTTAACTATATTAATTATTTTTTTATCTTTTTTAATACATTTTGATACTGTCACTCTTCTACTCTCATTTGGCATACTCAGAAACTCAGAATTGCCCTATCTTAATTATTTTCTGTCTTATCTTATTGCAAAATAAAGGTCTCTGGGATACACAAATAGAATAACCCTTAAACTAATTAATGGATCGGTCTCAAATTTTGAAGATTTGTTAAGTACGCCAATACCCAACTTTGGGTGAAACACTAAAGTTCTAAGGTAGTTTTAGTAAAAGTTATTAACAAATAACGATTTTCACTTATTTTGCAGTTTGCGTAGCAACAAATTAAATTTTTAACTTTCAAAAATTGGCATTTTGAAGGTTTTTCAATGTTCTAAAAAACTGAATTTTGTAATTTTACGTCAACTATTTAGCTTTTGAATGGAGTGCAAAAAATCGAAAAAATCGCGATTTTTGCACTAAATTGTTAATAAATAAAAAACGGACGCGAACTCTAGGCAGGAAACAGGTAGAATTTCTTCCTATAGGTTTACAATAACTAAAAGTCGTCAGATACCTGGATCTTTGAGTGTCCCGAGAAAATGCTTATTACTCTGGACTAAAAACAATACGGAGAACACGTAGCATCTCAGAAGTCTCATCTTTAAAGAAATTGTAATATCCTTGCTACAGAATACTTTTTTTAATTTGTTGATAGCATTTCTTGCTTTAATCTCTTCTGTGAATTCAGTAGGTATTTTCGTTAATTATTGTACCCAGATATTTATATTTTTTAACTTTTTAAATTTGTTCTTCATGTATTGTTATGCTTTTTGGCGCTGTTGGCCTTTTGTTATTACCATAAATTGTGTCTTTTTTGTGTTTAGGGACACAATTTTCCGTTTTCTTCACTGACTTCTATCACTCTGTCAACCATTTGTTGTAAATCTTCCAGACATTCCGCTAATAAAATAGTCTCGTCGGCAAACCGTATATTATTGATTGGTCGACCATTGATTCTTATTCCCGTTTTATTTCCCGTAAAACTTGTTACCTATTCACTATTTTAGCTCTCGTTAATATTTTTACTCGCCCTGTAATTGCTAGATTTGACGCGGGCTATAAATTACCTCCAACAAAACACTTCATTCTGGATTTATTTTGGCAACCTTCTGCAATCGACGAGAGCGAGGTATTTTGTGTTTCTTTCTAAAAATAAAAAAATCTGAGATATATCACAGACCCCCAGCCAAATGTATATCACGTTGTGTTCTCACATAAATATTTATTCGTTGCTCAGCTTGTGTATGTTCCATATACAAACAGCGGATAATTGTAACAGAGGGGTGCTTCGTTATTACACGTCTTAACAGAAAATATAATTTTTAGTGGAAATAAGGTGTTCTACAGTGTGTCTGAGTAACTTGGAACCATATGGCAAACTTTTTTATTATCAATTTTACGAAAAAAGTTATTCTTCATAAACTGTTCTGCATAGTCTAAAACCTAAGATGCAATCATCAGATATCAAATTTTATCAACAGTATACGAGGTATGTCAAAAAATATGAATTTCGATCAAGAGTTAAAGTACCTCTATATTTCACAATATCGAAAATTAATATTAAGAAAAGTTGTTTGGAATTAAAAATTGTGTTATACTTATAAAATTATTCTTACCTATTCTTCTAATTGAAAAAAAAAAATGAAAATTTTTCTCAAATTACGGATAGGTACCAACATAATTTTTGTTTATATTATGTCAAAAAATATGAATTACGCTCAAGAGTAAAGTACCTTTACAGTTCACAATATTCCAATTGGAAGGATGTAAGTAATTGCATATTGAAACATCGTTTTAATTCTAAACAACGTTGTATAAAAACAACCTTCAATATTGTGAAAAATAAAGGTATTTTACTCTTGAGCGAAATTCATATTTTTTGACATACCTCGTATAAAACTGATAAAATTTGATATCTTATAATTGCATCTTAGTTTTTAGACTATGCGGAAGTTTTTATAAAGAACACCTTTTTTTGTAAAATTTATAATAACGGAGTTATCATAAATAAAAGTTGGGTATCGTAATTTGAGAAAAATTTAAAAAACATGTTTTTTTAAAATCGAAATAACAATTTTCGATATTGTGAAATATAAAAGTATTTTACTCTTGAGCGAAATTCATATTTTTTGACATACATACCTCGTATACTTTTGATAAAATTTGATATCTGATGACTGCATCTTAGGTTCTATTCTAGACTACGCAGAGCAGTTTATGAAGAATAACTTTTTTTCGTAAAATTGATAATAAAAAGTTTCCCATATGGTTCCAAGTTACGCAGACACATTGAATAAAAGCAATTGCAATAAAACTAAAAATTTAGTCATTATTACAGCTTTAGTGCAAGTCACTATACAATTGATAACACAATAATTACTAACGTTATTAGAAAATCTATCGAAAGTGGAAAAAAAATATCTAATCTATGTATTTATAGATGGACAAGCCTTTCACAAGGTAAGCACAGAGGTTTTTTTGATAAATTTTACATGTTTAGTTTCTTCAAAACCATTTCAGAAGTTAGCAGCAGTATAAAAACTTGACAGAGAATCTTGTTGTTAAATCAACTTTTTGAATTATTGCTTAGATTCAATGATTCTTTGTTTTCTATGTTTTTCTCCATTTTGGTGATCTTTTACTATACATACAAACACTTACATGAATAGATCACTTTTTGTTAGTTAAAGTGTTCATTATTAAGTACCCATCTTATTCTATTTTCAAAATTTTTATAAGTGAAGTATAGGGAAGGGAGTAAAATGATTTATATTATATTTACGAACACTAGTGTAGGGGAGCCCAAGCGTGGATTTTTGCAGTTACTCGAGCGCGTCAGATTATTACATGATTGGCTCTTAATGCAGGGTTCGTTAAGGAGAGGCCGAAAAAAAATATATCCTTAGAAAAGCTCGAAATCGTCAGATTAAGATAAGGTAAGTTAAGTACATGCAAAACAGTGTATATTTCAAAAATCTGACGATTTGAGTGGGGCGTAAGGAATGGAGTCGCAAAGTTTCACAAGAAAAATGGAAATATTTCGCGAAATGAATGACAGATCGTAAAACTAAAAAATACTTGCTCCATATTTTTCAAAAATCTATCGAATGGTACCAAACACGATTTCCCACAGAGAGGGGTGGGGGGTAAATTTAATATCTTAAATACGAATCCCGCGATATTTCGCGAAATGAACATCAGATCGAAAAACTGAAAAATACACTTTTTCAATATTTTTGAAAAAGCTATCTAATGGCACCCAACACGACCCCCCACAGAGGTGGGGTGGGGGGTTACTTTAAAATCTTAAATGGGAGCCCTTATTTTTTATTGCAGATTTGGATTCCTTACGTAAAAATAAGAAGTCGTTTGTTGAATGTCTCCATCTAAATGGGTTTTTCACAATATTGAGATGGATCGAAAAAAATCAGCTTAAAAAAGTTTTGCTTAAATGTTAAATAAAAAAACCATGGCACAGTAAAAATTTCGATATAGTCGATTCGCTAAACTCAAGACATAACTGGCTAGATATTTTACTAAGTAATTTTGCCAATTTGGTAAAATTGGCAAAAAAATAATTACTAAATAGTTAATAATTACTAAATAGTTAGTAATTTTGCCAATTTTGGCAAAATTTGCCAAAAACAAAAAAAATACCTACTAAAATTACTAGTCAATTGTGTCTGAATTTAGCGAACCGACTATACCCACGGGATGATACGCCTTTACGAGCCCCTTCCCATATCATTTGGCCCAATGCAGATTGAAAAGAAAATCCAATTTTATAGAACAAATACAAAAGTCAAGCAACCTAAACTTTGAAAGTTTGAATTCATCGATAACTTGTGGATTTCCAGAAGTATACAAAATATCTTTTAAATTAATAAAAACGATTAATTAAACAGAATAACAACAAATTAAAAAAACGTAAACAATATCTAATTTTAACAAAACAAATGTGAAAGTTTACAAATCAGTGACATCCCTTTTATTTTTAATTAGATTCAAAATTCTTCGAGGCATAGTTTTTACAAAGTTCTGGCGACACTCTGGTGTAAATGAATCCCATATTTTTTGCAAGTTTTGCTTCAATTCTTTGACGGGCCTAGCAGGATGTTTCCCCAATGTTTTTTTTTATTTCGCGTCACAAAGAGACGCGAAAGTTTCTCTCAGGGACAAGTAGGGACTGTTAGAAACGTATTCTAGAAGTAGTATATCATGGTCTCCAGTCCAGTTTAAACTCTTTTGAAGTATGGCAACCTAAGCCAACCCGTTGGAAGACAAAATGTTTCGCTGATTTTAACTTATTTAAATGAGTTTGTTCCAAAATCAGTAAGAGATTATTTAAAACCTTCAAATATTATTTGCTCGTATTTAAAATTCTATCGATAAAATGCAACTTTTCCACACCTCTCGCCGACATGCTGCCTCAGACGTAAGAAATAAGACGTAAGACGTAAGAAATAAACTTAAGAAATATGACTTTCCTGTTGAGAGAGTAAGGCTGAAAATCTTTATTTTTTCTGCGAATAACTCGACTCCTACTGTCTCCAATTCGACTCCAACACACACACTTTAAATCTGGATTCATCACTCCAATGTATTGCATCCATTAGTGAATTTGTCCAACCTCAATGCTCTTTTGACCATTTTAACTTATTTTTCTGGTGTTGTAATGTTAAGACTGGATTGTCATTAGTCTTGAGATAAAATGAAATTTTTCAAAAGCAATTCATATTGATTTTTTTCAACTTGATTCAATTAATTTGTAAGTAAGCAAATAATAATTTGTGGGCCTCTCGGTGATATGTTGATCTAGAAACGTGCCTTCTCGTTCCAACGAGGTTACTTCACAAAACACTTAAATCTAGATAAGTTGCACGTCGTTTTTTCACTATAATGCGTCTTAATTCCCTTCGATCTGCTTCGTTTATTTTACTTTTTCCTGCATTTATAGGTTTGGTAATGCCAAAACCTGAGGTTTTGTATCTTCAAATCTTTCTTGCACTATACTGTGACAATTGAAGCATATTCGCGATTTCCGAATTGGATTTTCCAGAATTCAAAAATCTATTGATCATTGAACAAAAATGTTTTCATCCGTCACTTTATCTCCACCGATTCCCATTGATAATTTTATCTCGACAAACGGTAGTAGGCTTTATAATATCACCAAATCTATTTGACATTAATTGACAATTGTTTTGCTATAATTTTGCACAGCTAGTCTGATTTTAAGATAATTATGAAAAAAGTCAATGTATGTTGATGTAAGTGATCAAAGGCCACGGTTTAGCGATTTTTTATTATTAGTGCTTGAACTAAATAAAAATATCACAGGGGTAATGTTTTCAATAAATATTAATAAAAAAGGTAATAATAATTAATATGCGGACTTAATATTAATTAATATGCGAATATAAAAATATGTATACTATCATTTGTTTGTGGTAATTACCATAAACTGCAAATTCCAAAGGTGGGCCAACTAAAATGGGAAGGGGCTCGTAACTATTGACTTCCTCCAGATACTCCAGTTAAAAAATAGTGGCCAGTAATTTTTCGATTTTTCAAGCCCTTTTTCTGCTTGTTTTCCTGGGGTATTGGAGGACCACACAAAAGACTGTAAACGAAGGATTAATTTAATTTTAGTCTTAGAAGACGTGTACTATATCTGACCCAGCAGCCAGTATATGATTTAGTTAATGCTGTTCTTCCTTTCGGTTTTAAAAGCCTTGTTTGAGATCGCACTCAAAATAAATGGGGTCTAAAAATACTAACATGTGTGTGTGTATGCAGTAAATAAAACGTCGAGGTGGATTCTATAGACCAGAACGTTTTTCGGTGGATGCACTTGCTTAATATGTAACGAGAAGGATGTATTTTTAAAGGCGGCTTTTTCGATGCAGACAGACAGGGGCGGTTTCTCCATTGGTTCACTTGTGCAGTGAACACCCAATCAAATTTCATTAAACTACATATTTTTAAAAATCTCATAAATATCATAGTATCATTAAAATATAACTGTATTTATTAATCACATAATTTGATTTGTTTGCACAACACTGCTACGCTAGATGCACGTGGTAAGTGCAGAATTCAAATTGAACCCAGCCACTATACAGTAACCCTATAGAAGAACGAGAGCTCTTAAATCCGTGAACCAGGGATTCTCTTATCTTAAAACATTGACGATTTGTGCACTGCACACAGAGACCGGGGCGAAGCGTTTCGATTCACAGTTTGGCATTTTCTGTTGTGCGATTTTATTAAATACAATATTGGTAGGTAGTTTTTTTAGGATGGTGGAGCCTTATTCAGTGAAGTTTATAAAAGAAAATGTAAATAGTTTTGAAAATCGACTTCTTATAAAAAAAATGGACTAACTTGGCGGAAATAAACTTGGTACAAGAATGTGCAATAAGAAACAAAAAGTTTAAACATTGTTTTAAAGTTGAACAATATAGAAAAACTTAGTGATTATGTGGGTGTGATAAACTACATTCTTCATTTTGTTTTCCATGTTTAGTATTTTCAAAGAATAAAACTATAATTTCAATCTCGGTCTTTGGATGCCGTTAAAATAAACGGATTTTTAAACAGTTTTGACAAAGCCATTTCATTATTCGTAACTTATGCCTCCACCTTCACCACCGAAGAAGAGCCACCATTCAGTAGGTATCATATTCTGCACAAAACAAAAAAAGTGTGTGACATCCTGACTAATCGGGTCCAAGATAGGTTTCATTTTACAGAACATCTTTTGGCGAGGCCCCAAAATTTTTTCGCCTACGGCGCTTATTACCGATTGTATAATTACATTCTTTAATTGAATACCCTCCTTAAATTACCACGAGCCGCCACTGCAGACAGACCTCCAACGCCTTTCTTTTTAACTATGGACGAATGCCTGTATTCAATTAAATAATATTGTAGCAGTCTTTCTATTCCTTTAACCTGCTTCCTTTGTATCCTTTGTATTATTCATTCTGTGGACTTTGAGTTAGACATTTTGTAAAAAAAATTATGAAATTGTAATAAAATGATAGCAGATAATTCGAAAATTTCACACACCTCGGAGTCGGGATACTTTCATAACATTTTTAATTAGACAAGACGAAAACGGCGGGTTCGTTGGAATAAATATTCCCATGAGATTTTTTTGCATAATCATTCGTGAGACATCCCAGAATAAGGTTCAAGAAGTCGCCCACGCGAAAAGTGGTCCAAATTTTTTTAACGATTTTTTTTAATCAAATTGCAAAAATCAAATTTTTCGACCCGGACAAATTTTTTTTAGATATTTTCGGACCATTCGGGTCAAAAAAGGTATCTTGTAATTTTTCTCTCGTGTTCGAGTTATAATATAAGCAATTTAAAATTTGAAAAACGCGAAAAAGGCCATTTTTAATACTTAATAACTCGGTTAAAAATTATTATTATGAAAGTCAGAAAGTGACTAAATCAAATTTAAAGCCCCCCTGACATGATCCTGAAGAGATTTGTGTCATTAATTTATTACTAAGCTGTTATTTTTAATTATTAATAATGAGCGGTAACATTGTATTGACGCAGCTGTAAATGTGAGTGCGAGTGAGATGCGCCATTAGACTGCTTGAATGGCATCTCTTTCGCACTCATCATGGACGGCCGCCTAATACGTGCATGGCGCTCATTATTATTACTTAAAAGTAACAGCTTAGTAATCAAATAATGACAAAAATTTCTTCAGGATCTTGTAAGGGGTATTAAACTTTGATTTAGTCACTTTCTGACTTTCATAGTAATAACTTTTAACCGAGTTATTAAGCCTTGAAAATCTCCATTTTTCGTTTTTTTCAATTTTAAAATGCTTTTACCTCGAAAATGATCAATTTTAGAGAAAAATTACAAGAGACCTTTTTTATCCAGAATGGTCCAAAAAACCTAAAAAAAAATGCTCGGGTCGAAAATATTGATTTTTTTCAATTTGATAAAAAAATTGTTAAAAAAAATTTGGACCACTTTTCGCGTGGGCGACTTCTTGAACCTTATTCTGGGATGTCTCACGAATGTGATTATGCAAAACAATCTCATGGGAATATTTTTTCCAAAGAACCCGCCGTTTTCGCCCTGTCTAAATTGGATGTTTAAGTTTTCTGACTTCCGTTCTAAGTTCTTCTATTTTATTGCCTATCGTGCTATTTCTCAGGTCACTACGATATTATATTTTCCATATACTGTTGTACGGAGTTGAGTCGCTGACTCTGACAGACGCTACCTGCAAGTAAAATTGAGGCTTTCGAAATGTGGCATTACCGTCGCATAATCAGGAAGTCTTATTAAGAATGCAAAAAGAAAAAAGTTGTTAGGTTACTGCGATGTTATATCTTCCCTATACTGTTGCACACGCAGTTGAGTCGTGGACTGTCACAGAGGCTACCTGCAAGAAAATTGAAGCTTTCGAAATGGTGCATTATCATCGCATAATCACGTCTTATTAAGAATACAAAAAGCAAAAGCGCTGTTAACCCAATAAAAACAGCTAAAATCGAATACCTCGGACACATCATGAGGAACAGCGAAATATATGGATTGCTGCAACTAATTTTACAGGGAAAAGTAGAAGGAAAACAAGGACCAGGAAGGTGAAGGATTTCCTGGCTGAAAAATCTACGTATCATAATCATCTTGGTGCTACAGCCCTTAGAGGGCCTCGAAGCTTTCTACGCCATTCTGTTCTGTCCCTTGCTTGCATTTTCCAGTTGCCGACAATCACAAATTTTTCAGTGCAGTAGTGTGCAAAGTAAAGATTGTTATGATGGTCGTCAACATCCGAAACGAATAGACACTACAAGGGGAAGAAGATCCTGCTCTTTGTTCTATGGGGAACCTTATTGTAATTATTATTTATGTCATTTCAGTGCACTTTGCATTATAATGTCGGATACATTTAAAACGCTCGGTTTTTTATATCACATGTAGTTTTTTTCATCATCTTCTGTAGTTCTTACTACATTCAATATACGGATGTTTATTTATTTCAGTTATCTATTTTTGTAATGCTTTGTGTATACTCTACATATACAGGGTGTAACAAAAATACAGGTCATAAATTAAATCACATATTCTGCGATCAAAAATAGTTCGATTGAACCTAACTTACCTTAGGCTACGGCTCCACGGGCTGGAAATTGACGCTAGCAGTAGCTGCAAAACGAACTTAAGGTTCTGCAGAACGGAATAGGAATAGCCGAACTGTACCGACTACAGGACTTGTGCGTAGTCGGTTCAGTTCGGCTATTCCTATTCCGTTCCGTGGAACCTTAAGTTCGTTTTGCAGCTACTGCTAGCGTCAATTTCCAGCTCGTGGAGCCGTAGCCTTAGTACAAATATGCACACAAAAAAAGTTACAGCTCTTTGAAGTTACACGATAAAAATCGATTTTTTCCGATATATCGAAAACTATTAGAGATTTTTTAATGAAAATTGACACGTGAGATTCTTATGGCAGGAACATTTTAAAAATAAATTATAGTTAAATTTGTGCACCCCATAAAAATTTTTTGGGGGTTTTGTTCCCTTAAACCCCCCAAACTTTTTTGTACGTTCCAATTAAATTATTATTGTGGTACCCATAGTTAAACTCATTGTTTTTAAAACTTTTTTGCCTCCTAATATTTTTTCGATAAACCAGTTTTAATCGAGATGCGGCTTCTTTTTTAATATGTTTACATAAAAATTTTATGGGGGTCCTGTGCCTTTAAACCCCCCAAATGTTTGTGTACGTTCCAATTAAACTATTATTGCGGTACCATTAGTTAAACAGGATGTTTTTAAAACTATTTTGCCTCTTAGTATTTTTCCGGATTATATAGTATTATATTTGAACAGAGAGCAGAGATCGGAACTGATCACAGACTGGTAATGGCAGAGATGACATGGCGAAAACCGGTACAACAAGAACAGATAGAATACAGCAGAATAGCAATAAAAAAGCTAAAAGATGAACAAAAGAAAAGGAGATACCAAGAAGAAACTGATAAGGAGTTCAAAATGGAGGAGAGAAAGAAAATAGAAATGGATATGGAGGAAAAATGGGAAAAATTTAAAGAAGTAATAATAAATAAGGCAGAAGAGATATGCGGAAATCTAACAGTCGGAAAGTTAAAGAAAAAGACGGAATGGTGGAATGCAGATATACAGGAAGGAGTGAGGAAAAAGAAAAAGGCATGGAAAAAATACAATCGCACAAGAGAGGATCAAGATAAAAAAGAATACCAAAAACACAGAAACATAGTGAAAGAACTAATAAGAAAGGGAAAAAAAGAGAGTTGGAAGAAGTTTGGTGAATCCCTAAACCAAAATTACAGAGACAACAACAGATGCTTCTGGAATAAAGTAAGGAGTCTAAGAGGAAAGAAAAGAAAAGAACTCAGAGGTGTAAAAGACAAACACAACAAACTAAAGACAAATACAACAGAAATACTAGAGGTGTGGAGAGAATATTATGAAGAGAAATATATGGGCGAGGAAAGTGAAGAAATAGAGACAGAGGGAACCATAGAACAGACAGCAGAGGACGAAAACCAAATGGAAGAAATAAGTACAGAAGAATTGGAAGAAGCGATAAGTAGAATAAAAATAGGAAAAGCGAGCGGAGCAGATAAAATTGATCCCGAAATGATAAAATGGATAGGGAAAGAAGGAAAGAAGTGGTTGCTGGAAATAATGAGAGAAGCATGGAGAACAAACAAAATGCCGAAAGAGTGGGAAGAAAACTTACTGATCCCAATTCACAAGAAAGGAGAAGAATCCAACTGTGGAAACTATAGAGATATATGCCTCTCATCAGCAGTGTTCAAGCTATATACGAGAATAATAGAAAGCAGATTAAGAACAGAGGTAGAAGAAAAACTTGAAGACGAACAAACAGCATTCAGAGCCCAAAGACAAACAGTTGACAACATAAGCATACTACGAAATATAATAGAAAAAAATAATGATCGGGAACAAACATATATATAACCTTCATAGACCTTAAAGCAGCGTTCGACTCAGTAACCGGAAAGTATTGTGGAATACTATGGAGGAGCTGGGAATACCGAGGAAACTATTAGAGATAATTAAAAGTACGTACAGTAGAGTGGTGGGAAAAGTACAAATGGGAGGTAGCAGATCACTAGAATTTAGGATGAACAAGGGAATAAAACAGGGAGATAGCCTAAGCCCACTCCTATTCGTCATAATTATGGATCAATTATTTAAAAATGTGAAAATAAGGACTAATCAATTAAAAACAATAATAGGCTACACACACCTAACACCAGTTATGATAGAAGGATTACTGTATGCGGACGACGTCGTTCTCATAGCAGACAACCCGAGAAAGATGCAACGACTAATTGATGTATGGACTGAGGAAATAGAGAAAATGAAATTAGAAATAAACATCAGCAAATGCAAGACGATGAAAATAGGTCAGCAGGAACACGAGATTGGAGGTGAAACACGAGTGTTCTGTAGAGGACAAGAATTGGAGAGGGTGACGGCCTACGAGTACCTGGGAACGATAATATCAAATGACGGAAAGCTAGACCTAGAAATTGCAAATAGGACAAAGAAAGCTACGAAAATATACTATGCGATTAATAATACGATACTGGGAAAACGGGAAATCAGCCAGGAAACAAAAATACATGTATATAATACAATCACAGCACCAACTCTTCTATATGCAAGCGAGACATGGGTCACAAATAAGAGACATGAAAGTGCCATAAATGCAGCAGAAATGAAGCATCTGAGAAAAATAGCTGGAAAGACGAAGATGGACAGGGAAAGGAACGAAAACATCAGAAACGTGCTAAGCCAGGAACCAATAGAAAAAAAAATTGAAAAAAGAAAACTGAATTGGTTTGGACATATAACTAGGATGAACGAGAACAGACTAGTAAAGAAGGTGACAGATGCCAAAAGACAGGGGAAAAGAAGAAGGGGCAGACCTAGAAAGGGGTGGATGGAGCAAATCGAGGAAATCGGGACAAAGAGAGGGAAAACAGTGCAACAGATGAAGGAAATGGCAGGAGACCGGAAGGCGTGGAAGAAATGGGTAAAAGATGGATAGGTGATACCAAAGTCCGACGCTCTTATAGGGCATAAGGGCAACGAGAAGAAGAAGAAGTATTTTTCCGATGAGGCACCTTTTATCGAGATGTGGCTTCTTTTCTAATATGATTCAAAATATACCTCAAACTTTAATGTATAAAAAAAATTTCATATTATTACCAGGTCTCTACAATCGTACGTAACAGTATACAAATATGTGGTGGATTTGACAAATATTCAAAATATCTCGATAAAAACTAGCTTTTCCAAAAAGTACTACGAGGCAAAAAAAAGTGTATCCCGAAATAACCAAAGTACGTGCCTCCTAGCGGCGGGATACGGGCAACAATACATTGGCTTATAGGGCAGTCCTTACAGTAGGGATCCTGGCCTATACAGAAAAATGCAGGCGGGTGTGGGGTAATACTGCACTTTGGTTGCATTGGTGGTGTATTGGCTAAACGTGCAGGGCAGGGTATGGTGCTGATAGAAAAGGCATTCAGGCATCAAATATCCAAAAATCTTTTCAGGCCATAATAATGAAAAGACCTTCTCCAAACGCAATAAAAACTTATACTGAAATGATGGCATCTCCTGAGGTAAAATGTTCCGGAAGTAAAATGAGCCTCCGTTCGGATCTCCGGGTGAGGACTATCTCAGGGGGAACACCATTACAGGTTAGAAAAATCAGGATAGGGTCTTGGAATCTTGGTAGTCTTACAGGTAAGAGTCTGGAGTTAGTGGATGCGCTCAAACGAAGAAGAGTCCAAATTGCTTGTATTCAAGAAACTAGGTGGAAAGGACAAAGGGCGAAAGAACTAGGTGAAGGATACAAATTGTGGTATGTAGGGAGTAGTAACACTAGAAATGGAGTTGGTATAATTGCTGATAGTGAAATGAAAGATAACGTAGTAGAAGTTGTAAGAACGAGTGATAGAATGATTTCAGTGAAATTTGTAATTGATAAAGAGGTATTGAATGTTGTGTGTGTGTATGCTCCCCAAACAGGTCTGGGTGAGAATGAAAGAAGAGCTTTCTATGATCAATTAGGAGACGTACTGAGTGATATTCCAGCAGAAGAGAAGGTTATAATAGGAGGTGATTTCAATGCACATGTGGGCCAAACCAAGACAGGATATGAAACAATACATGGGGGATTAGGCTTTGGAACTAGAAATGAAGCTGGAGATGACATGCTTGAATTAGCAACAGCATTGGATATGGTGATTGTTAACACATTCTTTAAAAAGAGAGAAACTCAACTTATTACCTACAAAAGTGGACAACATCAATCCCAAATAGACTACTTCATGATAAGGAAAGAAGACATACGTGAATGCAAGGACTGCAAGGTAATAGTGAGTGAGACAGTAAGCCAACAACATAAGCTGCTTGTTCTGGACATCGAAGTAAAAAGCGAAACTAAACAAAAATATCGGAGAGGACCACAAAAAATCAAGTGGTGGCTGCTGAAAGATGAGAAAGAAGGTCTATTCAGGAGAAGAATAGTAGAAAAAATATGTTGGAACATGAAAGGAAGCCCTAATACAATTTGGAGAAAAATGGCCAGTAGTATTAGAGAGACTGCTATTGAAATACTTGGGAAAACGTCAGGAAAAAAGTTCGAGGATAAAGAGACTTGGTGGTGGTCAAACGAAGTACAAGGAAAAATAAAAGAGAAGAGAAAATTATATAAAAAGTGGCAAGAAACCAGATCCGACACAGATCTTCAAAACTATATGGTGGCGAAAAAGGAAGCGAAAGTAGCAGTAGCAAAAGCCAAAGCAGAAGCGTATTCAAACCTATACGATCAACTTGATACCAGGGAAGGCGAAACGAAGATATATAAAATAGCCAAACAGAGAGCAAAGAAAGCAAAAGATTTTAATCAGATTAGATGTATCCGAGATGAAAATAATAAAATACTAGTTCACGAAAGGGAAGTCAAAAAGAGATGGAGAAAGTACTTTGACAGCTTATTAAATGAAGAATTTGACAGACAGCCTGTAGAGTCAACGGAGACAGTAGCAGCAATGGTCACCAAAATAACCAACGAGGAAGTGGCTCAAGCGCTTCAAAAAATAAAGAAAGGAAAAGCGGTAGGACCAGATGATATTCCTGGGGAAGTATGGAGAGCATTGGGAGAGACAGGAACAAGATGGCTAGCAGGTCTATTTAATAGAATTATGGAAGTCGGACAAATGCCAGACGAATGGAGAAGCAGTATACTGGTACCTGTTTACAAAAACAAGGGAGATATACAACAATGTACAAACTACAGGGCTATAAAACTGCTTAGCCACACCATGAAAATATGGGAAAGAGTAATTGACAGACGGATACGTGAAGAGACCGAAATATCCGAGAATCAATTTGGCTTTATGCAGGGTAGATCAACAACAGATGCAATTTTCATTATAAGGCAGTTGATGGAAAAATACAGGAGTAAAGAAACAAGCGCTCATATGGTATTCATTGATCTTGAGAAAGCATATGATAGAGTTCCTCGAGAGATTCTGTGGTGGGCACTCAATACGAAAGGAGTCCCTGGTGAATATGTAAAGATTGTGAGGGATATGTATGAGGGAGTTACGACTAGTGTTAGGACAGGTGTGGGAGAGACTGATAAATTTCATGTGAAAGTAGGATTGCACCAAGGCTCGGTGCTTAGTCCGTATTTATTCTCATTAGTTTTGGACCAGATAACAGCGAAACTACAGGGTAACATTCCATGGTGCTTAATGTATGCTGATGATGTCGTGTTAGTAGGAAATAGTGAAAGAGACTTAGAACAAAAACTGGAACAGTGGAGACATGCTCTGGAGGAAAAAGGTTTAAAAGTTAGTAGGACAAAAACAGAGTATTTGGAATGTTCATTTAAAGATGGAGCTACTACAAATAAAATGGTATCTTTGGATGGTGAAATGATTGTGAAAAGCAATAGTTTTAAGTACCTAGGATCGGTATTACAGAGTAATGGAGAAATAGATGGAGATGCATGCAGTAGAATTAGGGCTGGATGGATGAAGTGGAAAGAAGCGAGTGGTGTGTTGTGTGACAGAAAAATTCCAATGAAGCTGAAGGGAAAATTCTATAAAACAGCCATAAGACCGGCTATGATGTACGGAACTGAATGTTGGGCAGTGAAAAAGAAAGAGGAACAACGAATGCATGTGGCGGAAATGAGAATGCTTAGATGGATGAGTGGAGTGACAAAGAAGGATAAAATTAGAAATGAGCATATTAGAGGAAGTCTAGGTGTGGCACCAATTGATGCCAAAATGAGAGAGCATAGGTTAAGATGGTTTGGTCATGTTCAACGTCGAGACGTTAATCACCCAATACGAAGAATAGCTGAAGTGCAGATTCCTGGAAGGAGTAGGAGAGGAAGACCAAAGAAGACCTGGGGGGAGGCGATAAGGCAGGACATGTTGGTAAAGGGGATTAACATTGATATGACCCAAGACAGAATTGGGTGGAGAAATGCAATTAGGGAAGCCGACCCCGCATAGGGATAAGGCAAAGAGAATGATGATGATGATGACTACGAGGCAAAAAAGTTTTAAAAACTTTGTGTTTAACTAATGGTACCACAATAATAATTTAATTGGAACGTACAAAAAAGTTTGGGGAGGTTTAAGGGAACAAAACCCCATAAAATTTTTATGGGGTGCACAAATTTAACTACAGTGGAACCTCGATTATCCGTCAGGGCACCGGACCAAGGGTATGACGGATAATCGAAAAGACGGTTAACAGAACATTAACTGAATTATGGTGACACGCAGATATTGACAGTAATTATTGTGCTGTACGTTTTTATTTTCGGCTTGCGATTCTAAAAATAGAACTCTAAAAGCACGGTATCATTTATCATTACCTATTTAAATTGAGATTTAATCCAGAGCCCTAATTTACATAAAAAATGCTCAAACAAAATGAGTTGATGACTAAATTTTTACTTATGTGGTCAATATAACTTATGTATGGATCCTGACGGTTAACAGAGGTGACGGTTAATAGAGAGACGGATAATCGAGGTTCCACTGTATAATTTATTTTTAAAATGTTCCTGCCATAAGGATGTCACGTGTTTATTTTCATTAAAAAATCTCGAATAGTTTTCGATATATCGGAAAAAATCAATTTTTATCTTGTAACTTCAAAGGGCTGTAACTTTTTTTGTATGCTCATTTGGACTGAGGTAAGTTAGGTTCAATCGAACTATTTTTGGTCCCAGAATATGTGATTTAATTTATGACCTGTATTTTTGTTACATCCTGTATATTTGTGATTTTTGAATAGCCAAACCGCTTTTCTGCAAGTGAGTGAAACTGTATTGTTCCTCTTGTTTGTTTCTGGTTCATTACTATCCCACAAGAAGCTAGGGAATGGATGGCAAAGTCCCACATGTCAACGCACGTATCCAATACAATTGCGCTCCGCGCTCCCTGCAACAGTTCCAATCGATGCGGCATACGCTCCTATACATATAAACCACCACCGATTGGAGTGTCGAGGCGGAGCGAGCACTGTTGCACGGTCTGGGAGCGCCAACGTATCCACCATGTGGAGCAGTTGTAGGGAGCGCAATTGTAGTGGATACGTGCCTTCAGGTGAAGGGATACTAATGCAAACTGGGTGTCGCCTGATATTAGAAGCTGAGCCGTAGGTACTTAGCTTCTACTTGATCGTGCTCAAATCAAATAATTAGCTACCAAGACCGAACATGGAAAGTCCCTACACCATAAAAAGGTCTCACAGCTCTCGGAGCAGTACCTGCCTACTTCGTCCTTATTTACGTCTGTTTTAGCGACTTCTGTATAATTAAAGACAGGTAGGTGTGCCTGCTACTATTTACTTTTTATTATTTTTGTATATTTTCTTAATTTATTCGTTTATCTTTATATCTCCTTGTTTTTTTTTACATTTCAGGACGCATTTTTACACCAGAATACTTAAACATTATTTTAGAGATTGGGTTTGCTTTTTTTATTAGTCATTTTATATTATTGCGATATATTTCTTCACAAGTTGTTCCACTTTGAGTCTCAATACACAAATTTTCAACTGACTTAATTTTTAAACTTCATTTTTTATCCTTCTAGTTACTTCCACGTTTGACATTCTTTGAATCGATAATATTCGTAGGATTCTTCTGTAACACCAAAATTCAACGACGATCAACTTATTCAGATACATTTGTTAGTGTCCACAATTCAAATCCATAAAAATAAGGGTAAAGAACAAGTAACACCTTAGGCATCCTTAGTAAATCCCGACAACAGTTTAATGTGTGCTATTTCAATACGTGTCTTAATTTCTTTGATTTGGTCTACATTGGATGTTATCCATGTTCCTAAAAAGTATTTGAAGCTATCCACGCTCTCAATTACAGTACCTTCAATATTAAATTGGATGTTTTCATCTGCTGATTTAGTTATGATCATAGTTCAAGTGATGGATGCATAAAACTCTGAGCCTGTTTTACCTCCCGCTTTATGGAAGTGACTGGTATCCTAAAGTTATCAAAATGTTAACTATATTCTTTTGGGAATAAACTACAATTTTTGTTAAAAATACTTTGTATTTAACGTTTCTGTTTTCATGGAAACATCTCAAAATTTGGTATATAAGGTATTTTTTATATAATTTTATGTTAAACTAAGGATTTATTAAACAGCTAGAAAAGGTGTAAGTAGTAGCTATCAACACTGTTAAAATACCTATCTGCTAAGCAGCTTATGGAAAAACTAGCCAACAAACAAGCACCCTACCATTTTTTATAGAATTCTCACCCCTATTGCGAAATAAACACACGCACCCTATCAACGGCAACGCTGTAAAATCGAAAGCGAAGGGTGCTTTACCATTACCATTTCCAAGAAGGAATTTGATGGCAATAATAGAAAGATACCCCAAACGACACTGAGATGAGATCTCTCTTGAAAATCAGGTACCTGCCTTTTATGTGTAACAGTTTTTTGTTGGTTTATTTTTATACTGGGGGTATGAAACGCAAGTAATGTGCTATATGCAGGTAGGAATGGAAACTTGAGGTGGGTACAGAAATTGCGCCTTGTTCTGGTGATTTATTTACCGCTGTTAGTAAATTACCCAGACTACAGTGACCTGACAGACATTTTCAAAGACTCTTGGTGTAAAAAAAATCTGGTAACTTTTTTTATAGCTAAACTCACGATGCTAATCTGGTATTTTAACGTTTATTTTTTGTATTTTACTGGAATTATTTAAACATATTTGTGATTTAGAAGATCATCAGTACTACCATTTTTTTGCTATCTAATTATTTTGAGGCTATGTAGGTTCGCAGCGACTATACTGTTACATCCTTTTGTATTAGGGAGCGTTCAAGTATCACGTAACGCGATTTTTGACCACCCCCCCCCCCTACATAACGCACTGTAATGGGCGTTTAACTATTACGTAACGCAATTTTTGAAGATTTTTGACCCCCCACCTGCGTTACGTAATACTTGAACGGTCCCTTAGTTCAGTATGTATTATGTTGCTTTCTGTTCCTTCGCTGGTTGTTCCCTTCAGAACGAAAGAAAGGGAATAAACCGACAATTTCCAAAGACCAGCAGTGTAAAATAATTAAAAAAAAATTAATAATAACTAATAATTATTTTTAAAAAATTTAAACGCAGAATGGAAGATTACTTCATTACGTAGGGCCAAAAGTCCCTGAAACCTTGTATATATTTTGTGAAATAATGTATATTTTAATAAGTTACAGGGGTGAAAAAAAAGAGAAAATTTAATGTGATTTTTAATTTCAAATTTTTCACCCAAAATAAAATTTTTGTTTATTCTAAGGGACTTTCGGCCGACAGTAATAATCTATTCTTTCATTCTGCGTTTAAGTTTTTCAAAAATATTTATCTGTTTTCTCAGGATTCGAAAAAAATTAATGCATTTAAATAGCATTGGACCAAGATTTTGCGCCTACCCCCTTAACATAAAAACTAGACTCACCACAACACTATCAATCAAAATGTATTGTTGAACGTAGCGGGCAAAAGATCCAGAGGAAGATCTCCAATCTCCAGTGCGATGGTCGGACCAAATAAAGCATGACTGGTTACTCATTCTCCGAAGCAAAACAACACTCACAGGAGAGAGATAATTGAAAAGAAAAAGTCAGAAAAAATACATGATGGCACTGCATCCCTACTAAGGAGAAAAGATACAGTAGGAGGAGAAGGCAGATTATGTTTTGTTATTTCAATCCTTACCGGGAAAAGTATGCCAAAAAAATGCAACTAATGCTTAATTAACCATAGTAGTACAGCCGTACTGTACTACTATGGTTAAGGCGATTTCAGTTTAATAATTATTACTTACTTACACTAAGAAAGCATTTATTATACTGGAGCGCATCAGAATCAAAACCTGTTAAATCCGAAATTTTTCGATTACCCTTTTTTACACAATTTCAAAGTTCAGGTAGGTATCTATTAATTTACAGGCATAAGGTTTCAGCTCAAAACCTTCTAAATCCTCATCAAAATACCACTGAAATGTTAACGTAGAAATCAAACCCTGCTATGTCCGTAGTTTTATGAACAATAAAACACTTCTTTTTCTTGTTCTGCTTTCCTATCAAAATGATTCAATACCTACTTTTAGTGCATTAATTGCGCCTAAAAGAGCCGTGTGAAGTTGGCACCTCTAAATACGATTTTTTCAATTTTTTTTTTAATTGTCCATCAAATTTCCACTCTTGTCCAGCAAAAATTTTTTTTTGTCCACCTTTTGTTTACGAGATACTAAAAAACGTGAAATAAGGCCCGAAATAATACCCCGAAGTCAAAAAAAAACGTCGTAAAAACTGATACGTTTGATTGTCCAACTGTTGTCCACACTTGTCCAGGCATTTTTTTTTTAATTGTCCACCTTTTATTTATTTAAATTAGCAATAATTATCGTTTGTTAGTAAAAATGCCAAAAAATGAGAATTTTTGGAAATTTTTTTCACGTTTGATTGTCCATCGAATGTCCACCCTTGTCCAGTAAAAAATTTTTTTTGTACACCTTTTGTTTACGAGATATTAAAAACGTGAAATAAGGCCCAACACTCCGAAGTCAAAAAACGTCGTAAAAACTGATACGTTTGATTGTCCAACTGTTGTCCACACTTGTCCAGGCATTTTTTTTAATTGTCCACTTTTTATTTATTTAAATTAGCAATAATTATTGTTTGTTAGTAAAAATGCCAAAAAATGAGAATTTTTGGAAATTTTGTAAATATTACTGAATTTCGCATGATAGTTGCTGAGAATATACGTCTTAATTGCCGTTGGGGCAAGCTTCTTGGATAATCATACCTTTCGATTTTGAACGACTATTTCCAAAGTCGAATTGCTGCGCCTTTTGTCAATCTCAAAATATTGTTGAATCCATATTTTTCATAAACGGTGAACCAAAAAAACTTCCTGCTGGACAAGAGTGGATATTCGATAGACAATCAAGCGTGAAAGACAAATTTTTCAAAAATTTGCATTTTCTGAAGATTTTGATAACAAATTAAAATTATTGACATAAAATGTAAAAGAAAGATGGACAGGTAAAAAAAAATGCTTGGACACGTGTGGAAAACTGTTGGACAATTAAACGTATCGGTTTTGACGACTTTTTTTCAATTCGGAGTGCGGGGCCTTATTTCTTGTTTTTTTTTAATCTCTTGAACAAAAGGTAGACAGAAAAAACTTTTAGCTAAACAAGGATGGAAATTCGATTGACAATCAAATATGAAAAGAAATTTCAAAAATAGTATATTACATAACTAGGACTTATTTTATTTACGAGTGTGAAGTTTGTACACAGAGGCGAAGCCGAGATTTACAATCATACGAGTAAATATTAGATTTGTTTTTTTTTTCTTGACATTTTTATTAAAAAACTACAACTATTCCTATAATGAAGAAAAAAGTGGAAAAGTAAAAAAAAATGCCTGAACACGTATGGACAATCGAAACCTGTCAGTTTTGACGACTTTATCTCGAATTCGGAAAACTGTACTTTTTCCCGGTCCGAAAAATTATTTTAAACTATATTTTTCAAAAATGGTGGACAAAAAAACTTTTTGCTGGACAAGGGTGGACATTCAACGGACAATCAAACGTGAAAAAAAATTTCCAAAAATTCTCATTTTTTGGCATTTTTACTAACAAACAATAATTATTGCTAATTTAAATAAACAAAAGGTGGACAATTAAAAAAAATGCCTGGACAAGTGTGGACAACAGTTGGACAATCAAACGTATCAGGTTTTACGACGTTTTTTTGAGTTCGGGGTGTTGGGCCTTATTTCACGTGTTTTTAGTATCTCGTAAACAAAAGGTGGCCAAAAAAAATTTTTGCTGGACAAGGGTGGACATTCGATGGACAATCAAACGTGAAAAAAAAAATTTCAAAAATTCTCATTTTTTGGCATTTTTACCAACAAACGGTAATTATTGCTAATTTAAATAAATAAAAGGTGGACAATTAAAAAAAATGCCTGGACAAGTGCGGACAACAGTTGGACAATTAAACGTATCAGTTTTTACGACGTTTTTTTGACTTCGGGGTGTTGGGCCTTATTTCACGTTTTTTTAGTATCTCGTAAACAAAAGGTGGACAAAAAAAATTTTTGCTGGACAAGGGTGGACATTCGATGGACAATCAAGCGTAAAAAAAAATTTCCAACAATTCTCATTTTTTGGCATTTTTACTAACAAACGATAATTATTGCTAATTTAAATAAATAAAAGGTGGACAATTAAAAAAAATGCCTGGACAAGTGCGGACAACAGTTGGACAATTAAACGTATCAGTTTTTACGACGTTTTTTTGACTTCGGGGTGTTGGGCCTTATTTCACGTTTTTTTAGTATCTCGTAAACAAAAGGTGGACAAAAAAAATTTTTGCTGGACAAGGGTGGACATTCGATGGACAATCAAGCGTAAAAAAAAATTTCCAACAATTCTCATTTTTTGGCATTTTTACTAACAAACGATAATTATTGCTAATTTAAATAAATAAAAGGTGGACAATTAAAAAAAATGCCTGGACAAGTGTGGACAACAGTTGGACAATTAAACGTATCAGTTTTTACGACGTTTTTTGACTTCGGGGTGTTGGGCCTTATTTCACGTTTTTTTAGTATCTCGTAAACAAAAGATGGACAAAATTTTTACTGGACAAGAGTGGACATTTGATGGACAATTAAAAAAAAAGTTTTTTTGAAAAAATCTTATTTAGAGGTGCCAACTTCACAGAGCTTCCTAAAAGCAGTTGAAAATGAGCAATATTATGTGGGCTTAGAATCAAAATCTGCAAAATCCAAACTAAAAGTACAAATTTCTGAAGATATAAGGGGCATGCAGTAAAATGACACTATACCAAATTAGTGTGCCATTTTATGACATTATTGATGCCACTTTGATTAAGAAATGCCGGATACTTTTTGGAAAATTTACATTTTAATGTTTTTTTAGTCTCCTGAAAAATTTCAAAAAAAGGTACAATATATCGTTCGGGTGTTAAAAATCATTTAAAACTTTGAGAAGAAATATTTAAAAGTTTTATATAAGTAACGCGTATAGTTTAACCCACACAGCCACTTTCACTTGGTTATTCCCAAATAAAGAATTGACCACGAATTCAGTCCAACTGGCAACCCTGCAGTTGCTTTCCGTTCAGACTTGTCTGTACTAACCAAGGTTACCTTACAAGGTGATCTTTTTATTATTATCTTAGCCCTTTAGTGGAGCATGCATGCATTTCCGTCTGGTTAAGAGACCTCCCCTTTCTTTATTAGTCTGATCTTGAAAATATTAAGTACGAGGGATGAGTAAAAGAAGATTATATTGTGGTTTCTTTAGTGAGGATTTAATAACCGTTTAGATTGTACATACAAATTAATCTTTATTGATATTTTGTACAATTTGTTTTTGAAAAGACGTACCAAGTAGAATTATTCTGGTAATTTTTGAGTTTGTTTGAATTAAATTGTCTCAACACGTTGTTCAGGTAATGATATAACCTTTTAAAAATTAAAAGGTAAAATCCCAGTGCCCAGTTGGCCGTACATATACCATATATTTTAAAAAACTTACAAAGAGGTAAAACTTGTGTATAAATAATGGTAGGTATATTTTTTTAGCCATCCAAATGGATGATAAAAATTCTATAACGTTTTCGGTCTTTTCAGATCATCATCATTGAAACATTCTATTTTGTAGTTGAAACTATCGTGTTTATAAAACCTTAGTGTTACATGTTTTTGATGTAGGTAATATCTAATTACATTTTGAAACGACACTAGGTCGATGTTACAGGATTAACTTAGAGGGGCAACATAAATATCCCTGCTCGAAAACATGGGGTACTTATTTCTATGAGTGATACATACCGACTGTATTTACTTCACAAGAGATAATATAACAGTTGTTCTTTGTCGTAATTTTGTTTTTAGCTCCTACTCATATTAGACCAATTAACAATATTCTTCCTTTGATTTAATTTATATAAAAATACCTAACCACTGTTCTTAATTATTAATCCAAACCGCAACAGCTCAAAATCAGTGAAAGGACAAATCTAATCTCTTATTATCGAAAAATAAACAAAATGAGAAATAAATAAAAACGAGCTACCTACAGAACAAGTGCTAAAACTTAAATGAAAATTTGCCATAGTTTTTACGTTTCTTCTCCTACCAGAGGATTGATTTTATCTTGGCTATCTTTACCTTATAAGCCGCAAATGTAAAAGGTTCTAATAAGCTTCAACCAAACTACTCATTTCTCAACCAGGTCATTCTTTTCGTTCCTTCCATAATCAATTTAAGCAATGCATATTTAGGTACTCCTTTCAGCGATCCAGATCATGAATTTTTCCAATTATTGTAATAGCTTTTATGATTTCACATTTTTTGCTCATTCGCTGTTATATCTACCTGTTCATTTGTTATTCTATCCATCCATGATACTTATTGTACGCACTCTCCTATAGCATCACATATCAAAGGATATTAATAGCTGCTGTATTATCTTTTATTACCTCTATCTTTCAATATATATGTATCGCCTTCAGTTTTCAATAATTCGTTACAATGTACTGCATGTTTTTATACCAGTACATTTAGAAAAAATAAATCTATTTTTAAATATAGCACCTAGAAACTTGCAACTTTATACATTGTGTTCAGAATGATGCCAGGAAAAAAGTCTACTATAGAAAAATGGGTGGAAATGTATAATTGCATTATAAAGTGCATAAAATGCATCCAAAAGTGTATAAACAAATCAATATAAGTGTATTAAGGGCCAGATTTTGTTACTCGGGTGTTTTTGTGGTCGCTGAAGAAGAATACAGAAGAATACAGACCTGGTGCCCAGGTTCAGACGTGCTAAGGCACGTCATCTCGAGTTGGAGGGTTTTCTACATTAAATTGATGTAAACATATTACTCGCGAGGTTTTGGGGTTACTGAACAAGAATAGTCCATCTGAACCGACACTCGGTGCATCTGATGCCCAAAAACCCTCCAAACTCCAGAAGATCACATGCCTTAGCAGTGACCTTGGGCACTAGGTGGTCCGGGTGTCGGTTCTGATGGCGTATTTATATTCAGCGACTCCATAAATCCCCAAGTAATCTGTTTGCATCAATTTAATACCGATAACCCTCGAAACCCCAGATGACGTGCCTAGCAGTAACCCTGGGCACCAGGTGCTTCGGGATCGGCTCTGATGGCGTATTCATGTTCAGCGACACCAAAAATCTTCGAGTAACAAAATATGGCCCTTAATATACTATTGTGTATCATTTTGTCAATCAAAGATAGAATAAAATTTTTATTTTTTTTAATATAACGCGGGCACATAAATTTGATACACCCTGTATATTGATTTGTAACTATTTATTATAAGTTAGCTTTTAAGCAGTGGGTTTATCCTTAATGAGTTTTTCCCTGAAGAATTAAAGACATTAGTAAATAAAGTGATGTGAATAGACAATTTATTTCGGGATTATAATTTTAAAACGGTTGCTTTGTTACGTGCGAGGCCAAAAGCCACAGGTAATTATTATATTTAGAAAAGTAATGTAGAGAAAGTCGGAATTTTAAGTCTCTTTGTTTAAGCCCCAAGTAAATTTGTAGAATTCTCGAAAAGTAATTATCATGAGTAGAAGTATTTGTTTGGAAGGATGCATGGGTTTTTCGAATGAAAAAAGAGGAATGGGGAGAGAGAAATGTTTCTGGTTGGCTTAGCAATTTGGAATGGGGATGAGAGAAGGTTGAATGTTCAGATAGTTTGGAAAAGAAGATTATTATGTGACCGGCATCGGAGAAGAGCAGTCAAAGTTTTCGTGAACAGTTCAGAAGCAAGTACCAGTGGTTGTTAGATAGTGAGGAGTGTAGCTGAAAAGTGGAACGAGAGACAGATCAAATTGAGAAGAAATACCTCTTTGATTCTGTAAAGTCCAAGGGAGAGAATATTATTGTGAGAAAGAGAGGAGAGAATTTTGGAGTTTTTTTAACGAGTACGGGTTAAAAGAGGCCTGGCTCGTGTTTTGGAGAATTAGTTGCTGGTATGCTGCTGGATTGATGCTGAGAACGGAAAGGGCTTTGATGGGTAGCCTAACATAATCAACAAGGAAGAGCTGTTTGGGTCAAGAGGAGACATCATTGTGTGTGAATCAAAAGGTCAGTCAATAATTTATGTGACAGATTTTCTTTATGTTCAGAAGTTATTTTTTTTTAGTAAAAGCATATGAACTATGATTCCAATATGTCAAAAATTTAATAGGAAGTATAAGTAGTTTTGCGAATACCTAAATTTGTTTGTTTAGCTTGTTTTATCAATGTTATCAAGAACAAACCGATAAATATTTGTTGAATTAAAATTAATTTATATATATTTCAGTGTTTTTAGTGCTAAATGCCCTGGTCTATTTTACATTTTCGTAGAATTCAATTTATCCTAGCTAAATCTAATTTGGTGGTGAATCATTAATTTCTAAGGATATTAACTGTTATCTAATCGAATACGTCTTTTTTTTCTATCGAATCTCTTGTATGGCTTCCAACCAGTTATATAAAAGTCAGTCAGTGGCTTGCAGTATTATACTCCTTATTTGTGATAATTGACAATGGATTAAAAGCACCACAAGCAAATAATATAAATGTGGATGATTAGATCTGTTGACCCTATATCGGTGATATAAAATTTACTGTATCAGTGAATAGTCCAGTCCTCAAATATTTCACCTCTAAAAATCATACGAACAGGCTTAATTTTTGCTGGGAATGTCAACTTTTGGACCCCAGGGCTTCCCCCTAAAACCTTCCTCGTATGGGAGAAAAACGGAAAACATCGATTTACCAAGAATATGTGCTTCGTAGAAAAACATGTTTCAAACAAGAAAAAATGTATCTGACATAATTTTGACCAAAAATGTTTATTAGCACTTTTTGTGTAGAACGAATCGTTCTCTCAGAAAAACGCTTGAGGTGACCGGCGATTTTGAAATTACTAAATCAACTTGACGGTAAAAATTCAATATCTTTTAATCAGAGTCTCCTATTTTTTACGATTCTCTTAAGATCAATAAAATTGATTACTTCCACTGACCATCACTATGTAATTTCCATTGTTAGAGTCTAATCTTCAAAACCAATAACATGGAATACCAATCTTGAGTGTTGACAACAAATATGAGGCATTTTAAATATTACTAAAAAACACTGAATTAAAAGTTTCACATTACAAACGATCTAAAACGTTTAACCCTTAACTACAGACATCCGGTATTTTTTACCGGCGGGCATTCCCAAAATGTGGATTTCGTGGTAACCTCACAACTTACAAGTTCATGTGTCTCTGTACCTCTAGGGCAGTTTGTATAACAATGCTAGTCAAAGCGTGTATTGTGTGTATTGTCAATATTTTCTTTTCTGGTACACATCAAAAATCTTAACCGGTAAAAATTACCGGATGTCTGTGTTAAGGGAGTATTTTTATATGAGTACTATATTTGTAAATCTGAAATGTTTACATTATTTTTTTGTGTTTTTGGGGAAAAAGTAAAAAAAATGGACTGTGGAAGACATCCTGGACCTTCAATGAAGGTTAAATTTGAAGATAAAAATTTTGAGGCCACTTTGCAAAAATGGAATTGCCATTTAATTTTATTACAATTTTACCCCTTGCAGATTTTTTTTCATGGATGTAAAAATTTTCGTGGATGCTATTTTATATTTCCTTGGTGATTCTATGTTACGTTTATTTGTTAAAAAAAAGTTTAAATTTTTGTCCATAGCATTTATGGCCGTTTGTTTCAATAGACCAAAAATGTTACCAAAATTCTGGTTTAATAGATTATTCTTCAAAAATCTTGTATTATATTATTAAAATCACTCATTTAACCATTTTTCCCATATCTAGAGACTCCATAAAAACACATAATGCAAAACGTTTTAATGGGATATTATCACGTACGTGATAATATTGGGATGTCTGTAGTTAAGGGTTAAGACTGCTTCTTTTCTATTGCACAAGTACGTTTTTAGAAATTACACAACTTAAACTACAAATTCCACCCAATGCCTTCTTTCTGGATTCATTTAGTGCGACGTGAGATCATTATTTGTAATATGAAAGTTTAAATTCAGCGCTTTTTAGGCATATTTCAAATGCCAAAACATATTTGTTGCCTAAATTTAAAATTTTCATGTTTAGGTTTTGAAGATGAGGCTCTAACAATAACAATTATTATATTCAGTATGTTCACCTCTCGAAATTTAATGATACTACTCAAATACAAATGACTTTGTATTAAGATTAAGATACGGTTTTCTAAACTATCTTGAAAGGTACAACATTGCTCGTTAGATACCTACATATAAAAAAGTAACTACTTCGTATTTCCCGATTTTTTTCAACTAACTCCGCCACTGTCTCTAGGACACCTTCCACAACAATAAATAGGTTTAATGTAAGAATATGCGGCTTCTGTTAGTATATAATGTAAGGATGACGAAATTGCTCACATATAATTTATTTTTAAATGGAAATGGTGTTGCAAAAGAGGCCAACAACCTCGTAGAATATATCAACGTTCGGTCGTGTCGGTAAAAGTGCAGGCTGTATTTTTCTGGCGCGTTGATCAACAATACTGTTAGAGATTTTATATGAGTTATGTTATACGTCATCAATAAAATCTTTAATTTTATCAGCAAAATATGTGCCGATATGAGTCTCGGATTTATATCATAATACTTAATTAAAACATAGGTATGGTGACGTATCTCAATACTTTTGTAATTAGTTTATCTCTAGACGTTTGAGCTATCTGAATTCTTAAAGTATATCGCCCGTTGTTTATCATAAATTATTGTCAACTTGCCAACGTATGTTACTTACTTCTAAACGTAAAAGGTGGATAAAATAACTTGGTGGCTTCGATTATACCCTTTTAGTTTGAAATAGCCATAAAGAAGTCTTCATAATCATAGTCATAAAAGTCGGACTAATCTTATGGTGAAGTAGAACAATTATCCAAAAGAAATCAGAGATTTAATAAAAGAAACAATATTAAGAAAAACAAGGCAGCAAACAAGCCGTAGCCAGTACATATTCCTTATACTGGCAGACAACAAAAGAGTGAAGAGACTATTTTTAAAGATCCAATTTCCGCTCATCTGGATACAAAATGCTGAACAGGATTCTAAAAAGGCAGAGAGATTGTCCATATATACATCTAGAAAACACATTCGTGCCTAATGATAACCAGAAAGGCGGATCAAGCAAAAGAAAGATCCCATCATCGCGTTATCCCAATATCACACATAGTGACTTAAGCACCTTGTACCTTAAATTGTGATTGACGAAGCCACTAAATTAAACCTAAGCTAAGTATCAAATGCAAATGCAGATATTAGTAGATTCAAAGGTTAAAAAGTGCTTAGGTTCGTGTTTGCACTAATCATATTGCAACAATAAATCTACTAATGCCACATAAAATCGAAACAAAAGCTAGAAAAGGAAATAAATTTCGTACTGCCTTATTAACAATTACTGTGTTGTTTTCTATAGGGCTTTTCATCGATTGTCATTTGTTTCGAGCTTCTGTCATACGTTGTATAATCAGTGTATAATATTAATATACACGGATTATACGACATATGACAGAAGCTCGAAACAAATGACAGTGAATGAAAAGCCCTATTGCTTTCGTTCTGAGTAATGCTTTATTAACCCGGCACCTGCCACGTGGGGTGCTACTAGCACCCCATAACACATTTTTATCAAATATTTGGTATTTCAAGTTTGGTAACGGAGCTGTGTGTCATAGTAGCTTTCTATAATATTATATAGCATCGATGTGTTAGTGTTTGAAGTGGTTATTTAGTGTTATTCTGAACTTATAGCTCTAAAATCGAATTGGGGTGTCATCTTCTGGCACTTTAAGTTTTAAATTTTTTTTGCATTTTTGATAAACAGGTCAAATTTACATGTTTTATTGAAATAACTGATTTAAATTATCAATATAAACTATATACTCACTAAATCTTAATTTTTTTAGATATTTTACTTGACTTCATTTATTATGGCTTGGTACTTGCTAATTTGCTTATGACACCTTTTTCATTTTACTTTTTAACTTTTATAACATATTAGTGGCTAATAAGTCAATAAAACATGTTTTTTTATATTCTTGTGTTACTCAACACATTATTTTGTTTTTTAAACAAGTAGATCACAGAACATTTTTAAGGGGTGCTGTGAGCACCCCACGTGGCAATTGGCGCCTTGCAAAGCCACGTGGCAGGTGCCGGGTTAAAGTATCCCTGCTTAACTGTTCTTGTCAGTATCTGAAATGTAATTTCAATCTATTGGAAGTTTTATGAGATTATAACATTTTTAACATTGCATTATCCATCCTCAAGACATGTCTGTATCGCATCAGTTGTTTCCTTTTGGTATTCATTGTTGGAGAACCATCCATTCCCATCAGTTGAAAAAAAAAAGGGTACACAATATACAATTCCGGTCTTACTGCACAAAACTGTCATATTTATTATAGAGACATCCAACAATGACATATACTTAAGTTCAGTAGAATCCCGATTATCCGTGCGCTCCTCGGGACCCGACGTTGGCACGGATAATTGAAATGCACGAATAATCCAAACATTTATTTCTCATATATAATACATATGTACGTATATACATACTCGTACATATGTACCCACCATAAATGGATAACAGAAAAATTTAATCTTTCATTATGAGTCTCCTTCTCGCCGTATAGGGTTTAAGTCGAGTGATTTACGGTCACGCTACTTTGATAAAACCTCAAAAATGCAATTTGAGTAATAGAAAATCATAGCACGGATAATCCGCACACGGATAATCGGGGTTCTACTGTACGTGTTTTAACAATAAAACACTGAAAACTTTTATTTTCAATGCCTCCACAAAATATATTACAAAAACAAATTAATGTCACTACAGCTATTACGCGGAGTGCCTTTTTAAAGTGATGTATTTTATTATTGTCTACACATTATAGTCTTCAGCTGAATAGGTTGAGGATGGGAGAGCTGTTTATCTCAATTTGGTCATTTAGAATTATGTCTGTATTTTTTAATTCATTAATTTCCATGGATTCTAATAAAGATAGTTTAAAGCCTTTATTTAAATATGGAGAATTTGAAACTGGTCATTAAAAGAATAATTATGATCTCTAGAAGCAGGTGATGTGCTAACGTAGAATCTTTTTTTCTATAACTGAAAACCCTTTTGTGTTTTGCTGCACGTTTGTTAAAAGTTATGCCAGTTTGACCGGCGTTAGCTTTTTGGCACCACTATTAAAAAACTTGAAGAATTTGAGATGTGGCTTTATAGAAGAATGCTGAGAATATCATGGACAGCAAGGATCACGAACAAGGAAGTCCTAGGAAGAATGAAGAAGGAACCGGAGATTCTGTTTACCATCAAACGCATAAAACTGCACTATCTGGGACACGTTATGAGAAATCGGCATCGGAAACATCCAAAACGGATAGGAACCAGAAGAAGAAAGCTTTTTGGATAGTCACCACTCTCAAGCTGAAGTGTTTTTTCTTTTGGCTCTTGTTGTACTTAGTATATTTGCTTAAGTTGTTGTTTGTTCTGACAGCTGGTGTTATTCCTTTCTTATTTTTGTGTTTGGCTATTTTTGTTAATAACTTGCCTCTTTGTGTAATCAAGCAGAAGTAGTGTTGCCCAAATACAAGACCAAGACAAGACTTAGACAGTCTTGGTCTTGCGCCAGTACACCTGGTCTTGGTATTGCGCTCCCGGTCTTGGTCTTGGTCTTGCAAGTCTCGCAGTTGCCCATTAGCCTATTGCATATCTTAGAACAACGTAACAGAGAGGTACATTTTAAGCTTGAATATCATAGCCATAGTAAAGACTAGCCAAATTAATAAATATCTAAACAATTGACACCGGGTGGGGTTTGAACCCACGATTTAAGTGATCCCTGCCTATGTTCTAACTAACTAAAGTTAAAACCACCTCTTAAAACCCACAAAATTTCATTTGCATATCTCAACCGGTTTTAGAGCAATAAATAAATCGTCAGTTTGTAAAAAAAATTTCAACCCCCCCTATTTGGTAAACAAAGCATTTATAAAGAAAACGTTTATGAAGCAAACTGTCATTACTTTTTCGTGCAGAATTACCCATTAAAGTTTGCCATACTTATTTTAAAACATTCTTTATTGATGAAAAACATGGCTAGTTAAAAAAGCACCTAACTTTTTTATTATCCAATATAAGTGAATGAATAAAAAAACATAATGTTAAGAAAATATGAGGCTGTAGCTGGGCTTTAATTTCAGTATGCTATTGCATGCAATAATAAGTTAGCATAATGCTAGAATATTCCACAGAGTGAGAAAAAACACAGTTTGATGGGTACACCCGGTATATACACTGACAATAATTGACCTGTCTAGCAACAATATCTATTGTTACTGCGATATTTATATTTATAAAGAATAAGACGAAATATTAAAAAAAATTACTTAAATTGGACAACAGGTTTAGGTTTAGGTTTAGACATTAAAAATGACCCGTTTTTAAGGTGGTGCGTTAATTTCTTGGAGAAGTGTATATCGTTAAAATAATATTTCGGTATTATGTTTACACGATATCCGGCATTATCTCTATACTTTTGTCTGGTTATGATACTTATAAATAATAGCCGCGCTGTTTCGGCAAATTTTGTTTAGCCAAGTGATCTCATAACACAGGACACAGAGAGCAAAAACAATACATAATAGTCTTACTATAATAATGTATACTGATAAGATATCTGGTGTTTAGATTCCTAGAAAACTAATAATGAAAAAAATTATTTATGTAAATTTATATAAGTGCTAAGGTGACATATTTTTAAAAAGTTTGGAAACGATATTCGATATTACTGTAGGCGTCGCAACGCAGGAATGTTGTGTTATATGAATATGATTAGAAGACGACTATTCTCAAAACCAGGACAATTAATTTCAGAGCAAAGAAGTCGGCTGCTGAGAAAGAATGTACTAAAAAAATTTATTTTTACATATAATAATGACCTCTGAGTACACGTCAAATGTGTCGAGTGTTCTTTTGTAATGCGCATAAGTCCAATTTTCAAAATTCTTGTTACAATTTTTTTGTTTCTCATAGAGTATCTAAGAATATAGCCGAACTTATATACTCCCTAAAACGACCCTCAGTTCTAACTGCAAGACGCAAGAGTCTCGCAGGCTTAGTCTTGTTCTTGCTCAAGTCTTGCACGGTAAGTCTTGGTCTTGCTAAAATTAGGCGGTCTTGGTCTTGCGAAAACGCAAGAACAAGACCAAGACAAGACCGATTTTGGACAACACTAAGCAGAAGGTACTGGGTTTTTTTTCTCTGGTAGTGAAAGACTAATTTCAGAACTTTCTTATGCAGTTTTTGGTTTAAAATTTTGTTTATTGTTTGTTGTTGTACCCATTGTTTAATGCTATTTGCTTATTGATGTTCAATTATATCTCTAAATTATTTTTTGACACGGAAATTTCTGCTAATTAATTTATTAAACATGCCATAGTAGACTGCCATACTACGTCGTGTAGGATGAGATGATGAATTATTGTGTAGTTGTGTCAATATGGGTAGTTTTATGAAATACTGAGAACTCATGTTTGTTTTCCAGTCTGATAATTTTTAAATTTAGAAAATTTATGGGTTGATTATGTTGTGTTTCGATTGTAAATGCAATATGACTATGTAGTGGATATAATATAAGGTAAGAATCGATCAAGTTGCCTGTTAGTTCCTGTAATGTAAGGCTTACCATATATCGGCTACGTATCTCCACAAATAAAAAAACTGTTTGAGTACGGGGTGTTTTGAAATCTTTATGGCGAACTTTAGTGTTATTTATATCAACAAGTTGTTGATATAAATAACAGCAGATTTTCTCAATATGCATGTTTTTATCTCGTCTGCAAGTAGCTTAAATAGCTCTAGAATCTAGGATACGGTTGGTATTGGACTCGCCTAAGACGAATATCGATTCCAGAAAGTTTGAGTTTGCGTTCTTATACAGAACTTTGCGTTCAAAGACGAAAAATTGTAAATATTGATACCTTCTTTTCTCAGTTTCTCAACACAACACAAGATGCAAATGAGCTTCATCATACGGAGAATAGTAATAATTTAAAACAAACTTTTTGTAATTAAGTAGTATAGTGCAAGCTGTTATTAAAGCAAATAGAAATATGAACTCAATCCATTTGTTTTAATTTAGTGTTTGTTGTAAAAATATCCTTGACGGATCAACACAATCTGTCTAAGAAATGTTGATGTAATGTTTTTTATGTTTGTGCTTTAAATAAATAAGGCATTACCTTTATTACTTATTGTTCTACCTTTTGCTGAGTATTCCGTTAATAATTAATATTATAGTGGCTGTCAAGGTACTTCCAGCACGTGTCGCCACACAGAAGGCGGTTACAGGTGAATCGACATACACTTTTGTATACGAGTGAAAAAACCGGAAGCAAGGTGCACATAATTCGTTTTAGGGTTTTTGCCCATTCCTTTTAAGTGGGTAATGTTGATGGATCGTTGTATTATACATGTTGGACAGACGAAATCATTCAGACAAAGACAATTCTTAATTTATAACGTTCGTCAACATGTTAAGAGATAACTGGACAGTCGATAAACAGGTTGTAATGTTTGACTAAAACCCTAATTGACTAACGCTTTGTTTACATGGGCGGTTTGCCAACGTTTGACGCCGCGGTTTACCTGAAAAACCCAACCGCCGCGGTTCAAGTTTAACATAGAAACAAATGCAACCGCTCAACATCGTACACATGCAACCTTTACGTCGTCAAATCGCGGCGGTTGTAAGTTTACTAGGGGAGGAATGAGACCGCCAGTCAATCGCTCTCATGTGTACGAACCGCGGCGGTTGGGTTTTTCAGGTAAACCGCGGCGTCAAACGTTGGCAAACCGCCCATGTAAACAAGCTGTAAAGATCGTGAGCACTAACCTAACCGGAAAATAGATTTTTCTATTGAAATAAATATTTGAATATAAATATTTGGGCATAATTCTAGATACTAAATTATTATGGACTAAACATATACAGTACGTCAAAAGTAAATGTGACAAAGGTTTTAATTTATTAAGATATGTCACAAATTGTAAATGGGGCGCCACTCCAGATATTGCAGTTATGTTTTACAGAGCCTATATACGATCTATTATGGATTACGGATGTTGTCTCTACGGATCCGCGAGTAACACAAATCTATTATATATTGATAGACTCCAGTACAAATGTCTTAGGACTTGTATGGGGGCAATGAAATCAACACCTGTGAATGCTATATTAGCTGAATGTAATGAACAAGAACAACCATTACGGTTCCGTAGAAAACTGCTTGCCCAAAAATATATTATTAAACTAAAAACTCGGGAGTCTACAATGATAGACAAGTTAAACAAATTAGCAATCGAAGACCTAACCAATAAATATTGGAAAATTAAAAACAGTCCACCACTAGCAGAAGCTGTTATTGATACCAAACACCTTTCCGTTACTTACGGCAATTATAAAAAACTACCAATGTTTAACATAAATTATATGCAATTAATTAAAAAATATGGAGTCATAATACCGAAGTATACAGAGTCCAAACAAATCAACAAAGCAATACTAAATTCCATACTAGAAGATTTTGTAGACAAAGACATAACTACTCTTTACACTGATGGATCTAGGACGATAAATGCGTCGGTTGTGCCGTTTTTATTCAAACCACCAACCAATCATTATTGTATCAGCTCCCAAAACATAGCAGTATATACACTGCAGAATTATTTGCTATTCAAAAAGCCATAAGTTGGTTAATATCAAAAAATATTGAAAAAGCAGTTATTATGTCAGATTCTCAATCTTCATTGATGTCTATTCAAAGTACCAAATTCGAGACGCTAAAATGTCCAATATTATGCGACATTGAAAGATACCTTCAAAATATTGATGTAACTTTTGTTTGGGTAAAAGGACATATAGGGATAATGGGTAATGAAAAAGCTGATCAATTGGCTAAACTTGCAATTACAGAGGGAGAATTCTGTAATATAATTACTGAAAGAGATAACAAAAATATTATACAATTTAACATCCAGTCGCAATGGGAAAATCAATATATTAATCTAGCAAATTCATCGTTCAACCCATACTTTAGTATTCATCCAAAATTGCCAGGTTCTTCTTATTTTAAATTAATGCACACACACTCTAAATTATTTTCCGCCTGCTTATTTCGTATTAAAACAAACCATGGCTTTCCTGCTCACTTATCCAAATTAGGTATAACACAAAATGCATTATGTAGCTGTGGGTCTTTCGGAGACTTAAATCATATATTTTTTAATTGCAATAATTATTAAATACAAAAATTCTAATACAATCACTTATTCAAAAGAATTATTTACCACCTTACCATATCCATAATGTTGTCTGTACCACTGATATGAACATATTAAATCTGCTAGTTAGTTTTCTCAAAAGTAATAATATATATTTATAAATGTTTATAATATGAATTTATTTTATTATCGTACATAATTATCTTGATAATTATGACATAAAAAAATCTGTGGCAAATGGACTTGCATCCAAGCCAAAAACAAGCACACACACACACACATATTGAAATAAATTATTGTGACCATTTGGTCGATACTAGATCAAGGGGCAAGATTTCATTAGAATATAATGAGCGCGTCTTTATAAGAATAATGGCGATTACTTTTTTAGTAACGAGGCATTTACTCAGTATAGCTTGACAGTATGCAACCTTAATTGTTTTCTAAAAAGTTTCTAATATATACTCGGTTCGCTGATCCCAGTCGCAACCGTCTGTCTAGTAAATTTAGTAATTATTTTTTGCTATGTTGGTTAAATTTGGGCCGACTAACAGTGGCGGGAAATTACTACACAAAGAAGTATACGTGCCCTTATCCAATATTTAAACAAAAGAATATTTAGGTACATGCATGTTAACAAAATAAAACTGCATCAATTAAAACAAAAGTTATTTTAAATTAAAACTGCATCAATAACTAAAACAAAAGTTTATTTTTGAATTTGTATCTTTTATAGAATAGTATTTACAATAATTGGAAAGTTTTTAATAAAACTTAATATACACTCCTATTATTCATTATTATTCTTCTTTTGATAGGAATTTTTGTGCTGTTTGTTTCCGAAAATGAATCGTGTCAAAATATTCCCAAGCTAAGCGAAAGGAGTATATTATATCTGTTATTCTATGAACATTACATAGCTTATTGGAGAATGCTTTTTCTAAACCCAAATTGATAATTTTGTATCTGATTTTTCTGTCTGGACGACTTTCCAAAAAAGTAGGTAATAATTCAAACAATTTTGACATTGCAGGTAGAGTAATATTGGTGTATATCGTAGCTAGATTATGATACCTCATTATGAGGTTTTCCTGGTTTTGGGATCATAACAATTTCAGAGATAGTCACTTTTCAAAGACTCACAACTCACAGCATATGTTAGAGTGAAACGGCATTTATTAAATACATTATGTCTTCGTAAAATACGTGGAATATTTCTCTGGTTATGAGATCATATTATTATCTAAACTGCTTTTTTATTATTTATGTTGTCTTTTATCTCTGTTGTTACTTCTCTAAGAGATATTGGGATCTTCCTTTTGCTTAAGTCACTATGTGGGATAATACGAGTATGAACAAAATCTGGCTGCTTTTAGAGAGGATGTTGAGCATCCTTAGAACTGTCAGACAAATGCTCACATTACCTGTTACCATCAGTTTTTTTTTAATCTCAAGTAACTCGAAGGAAGTTGCATCTAAGGTTCCAATCGGGCAAGACGGATAATACAAAGATATCATTTTTCTATCTTCACCGATATTGAAAGTTTCTTTTTTGTTTTGTGATGAACAAGTGGCAAGCGAACTCGACAAAAGTTAAAAAAACTACCATCTGAAATAAAACTTACTAATTTTTATCAATATCATTAAATTCATGAAATAAATGAAAGGAATATGGGTACTGTGTTTTTATGTGTTAATAATTTCTTTAATGGTTTAACACAAAAAATACTCAGAATTTAGAAACGCACTTTGCAACACTTTTCTTTCTCTATCTTTCTTTAAAGATAATTATTGTCCTGGTGCTATAGTAATAAGGTGTTCTTAAGCTTCCTGCACTATACTAGGTTTAGTTTTCCAGTTGGGAGTGGGTTGTCATTCTTTTCATCATGTTCGATTTTACCGCTCGGTCTACTAGTTCTGTTCAATGTAGACCATTTTGTTTGATGATGATATTTTTCCAGCGAACTTATGCTTCTAATCTATAATTCTAAAGAGCCCATAGATCAGCCGATTTATTTACTGTGATACAAACAATTTCACAGCCTATAATATTGCTAGTTTTTCCCCCTAAAAAGTGTATGGGTGGTGCAAAACAAATTGTACAGCAATTGGTTTTGCAACGTAAGTTTGCGCAATCTTATTGCAGGTGTATGGAGTTCATAAACATACACGCATTGTACTTGGGATTATGTCAAGATAAATCGAGAAAAAATTAATAAGGTGGGCGATAAAAATGGTAATCTTGTCTCAATCTTTTGTAGTTTTGAATGGAGTAGACAGTTTGCATTGTCCTACACATTACATTGTCCTGTACTTTGGAATGATTCTAACGCAAGGTATAAAAAAATGAAGAAGAAAATACAAAGAATTGTTGCTCAGCTAGAAATTGAAAATTTTAGAGCAAAACATGTACCTACTAGGGAAATAAAGCTATTATTTCGCGGGTTGTAATAGCCTCTAATACAAATGATGATGCCATGCCCACTACTAACACATAAAACTCTCGTGTCCAGTGTAAACACAATAACGCTTCTCACGAAACGTATTGCACAGAAGCGTAGATAACGCTTGTTTTTTAGTGTGAACCACGTTCGTTATTCGTTAGTAATGTAAACCCGCCTTTAAGGTTTTGGGCTATAAGCTATGTTTGTCTAAACTAATTGTCTGTCTCTCTCTTTCTCTCTCTGTTTTTGCGTCGATGCATGTTAGATCGCAATTTAATAATAGCAATTGCGAGAATCGTGTACGTTTGCCGGTGCTCTATCACGTCGATCTCGTTCCATTCTGCATTCACCACTCACTTATAAACGACCATTGTAACGTTTTGTCGAGACGTTTAACTTTTCATTAAATAAATTAACATGAAATATCACGCCCTTCGTTCGCATGTACCACGTGGAATCTGCAAATGTCAGCCGCAATTCCAGCCAAAGTTCAACGCTCATTACAACAGTCTTAGAGTGTGATTATCAGATGGGTGTGTCTTCGGTGTTTTTATAGTTTAGCATTAGTACAATGACTAGATGCTTTAACTTTTACCTTTTTTTAGACTTTTTGAGAGGTAGGTAATATCGTCGCTGATTTGCAAAAAGGGGCCAAGTATCATTTTTATATTTTTACTAATTGGAACTTAGTTCCTTTTTACACAGCCAGTTCAAAAAAATATGTTACTTGGCACCAAAAAATTATGAGACTATCTCAACAACAATAAGTAATTCACTTGACCCCTTTTTACAGAATAGGTAGAACCTTCGTACCTATCATTTTTGCACATAACTCCTCTTTTGAATAAAATGTCACTTGGCACCTTTTTGCAAATATCAGCGACGATATGGTATATTTGGTAATATCAGCAAGACAGTTAAGATGCTGCAGTAGTCATGCTGATCGCCAACGTCCAGAATGGATAAGCACCGTAACGCTAAATACACACACATCGATTTTTAACGGGCGATTTTTATCGCCCGTCCAAATTCCGATAGTGGACCGCATGCGAGAATGGGACATTTTACACACGCCGATTGTTTCAACGGTAAATATCGATGTCCAGTCAAATATCGGGCGATAAAAATCGACCGTCCAAAATCGATGTGTGTGTATTTAGCGTAAGAAGAAGAAAACTTACAAATTTCTCGATAATTCCATCGATATAATTATCAGCGTTTGATTAAACTGAGACTGGTGACCAGAATAGCGGTGTATGGGCAATAATACGGTCTAATAATGAACGTTAAGAAGATAAAATTTATGAGAATATCTAAAACTTAAAGAAATAACGAGACTTCTTATAAACGGAACCAACGTCGAACGAGTAGACCAATATGCATATCTTGGAACAATGATCCAACTCCACAAATGATTACTTCCAGGAGATTAAAATTAGAATAGAAAAGGCTAGAGCGAATTTTAACAAAATGAGAAAAGTTCTCTAAACAAGAAATCTAAAGTTAAAGCTAAGAGTAAAGTTGACTAGGTGCTACGTTTTCTCGTCTTTGTTTTACGGAATATAAGCTTGGACCTTGAACGCGGCATCAATGAAAAAACTGGAATCATTTGAGCTGTGGGTGTACAGAAGAATTCTGAAAATATCGTGGACAGAACACGTCACAAACAAAGAGGTTCTGAGAAAGATGAATAAAGAAATGGAAATCTTAAATACAAATCATCAGAGGTATATATATATATACACCGTTCTTAGGCGTCAACGCCCTTCGGTAGGGATCTATGGAGGAGTATCACCAAGCCGCAAGCCCTTATCCCTTGCCGTACCGTTCCTCCATATGCCGATCAGACGCCAGTTTATTCCAGACCAAGTCGTAGATGCTATTGAATTTTATACTACGGCGTGGGCCTTTTATTAATTAAAAATGTAAAGACTGAAATAGTTTTGTACACACTTATGAATACAGGTAAATAGGGAGAAGTGTACTTTTGAAGTGTGTAAAATAATTAATTACTAGCTGAACGCTTCCGGCTTCTAAAGCCATCTTCAGACCTATGGTCAAAAAGTTCAAAATACCACTATGAAGAGAGATAGATCCCATGTACGATAGAAATATGTACTTCTATTTCTTATGCAGTTTTTTTTAATGATGGAAAACCTTGTCTGTCTGTTGAAAAAATTGCTCAATTTTACTGTTGGTTTTTGTAGCCGGCAAAGTTAAAAACATCAAATACGAGCACAAAGGACTTTCACACAAAAATTACATTAAATATAACGAATATTTGATCATGGTAAGCTCAAGAAACCCTACCATCTGAAATGTACGGTGTCAGCATGCAGAATTATTAATTTAGGCTTTCATTAATTTCAAATGACCTGGCTGAGGCTCGAAACTCTATCGCAAATCCACCGCAAAAACTTGTCGATCGACTGCGCCTCAGCCAACTGGGCCGTCGTGACCGACAAGGTGCCTCATGAGAGGTAAACTAATGTTAATGATGATGATAACACATAATAGAACAAATCATGAATTTCAAATACCTCGGAGTAGATCTTTCGTGTAATAGATATACTTCAGAGGAAGTGAAAAACAAGTCAACAAGGCAGCCAGAATATCGAGATACTTTCATTTGGAGAAAAAATATATGAGAGTAAAAAGTAAAATCTACATGTGTAAGGCTAGTAGCAACAGAAGCTGAAACGTCGCCTACAAAAATATTGATGAAAAGTACAGAGATGAAAGTGTAAAGAACCATAAAAGGAATTTCTCGCAAACATAAAATAAGGAATGAGGTTACATTAAGAAAAACTGGAGTCCTGAATGTGGTGATATAGACACGAGCACGACGCCGCAAATGGAAAGATCATGTCGACAGATTGGAACAAGGAAAAATTGCGAAATGGGCAAAAACACATAAATAATACAAAAAGAGCAATAGGAAGACCCTCGAAGACCAAAAAGAATGACAGCTGGACATCAACGCCACAATAGCTCATGAGTTCTTTATTTTGATCATCATAATTCTTTCTAAAGATTCTCCATTTCTTCCCTACTCTACTACAAACACAATTTGTTTGTTTCTTCTTCTTCACGTGCCATTTCAGAATTATCCAAAGTTGGCGATCATCATCGCGAAGGCTTCTCGATCTTCTGCAACATGGAATACTTTTTCTGCATTTGTGAGTCCGTTCAAGAATGTTTTTTAATTTAACCAAGATACTTGTTTTCTTCCTACACGTATACGCTTTATTTAGCTTTTAAGGTTCAGTTGTTGTATTCTATATCGATTTCTTCTCACTAGGTGTCCCAGATAAGACATTTTCTGATTAACAGTCTTTAGCAGTTCTCTATCTTTACTTCGTCGTTAGTTTTTCTTGCTGTCCAAGGTATCTTCGGCATCCGTCTATGAATCCACATTTCCAATGCTTCAATTCTGTTTACGTTCATTTGTTTGTTTATTTATTGTAATTTAGTTTCTTACTTTTCTAGATCATCATCATGCGTAAGTAGGTACTGCTTAAAATCGAACATGTATATTTTAGGTCTGGATCCCGCGTATGAAAAAAAAATGGATTAATAGCAAGCTGAAAATTTCTTAATAGCTTAAGGGTGTCTAGTCAGACAAACTTTCATATATGGGAACACTGGAACAGGGGAAGTTTTAATTGTGGAACAGGTTAAAAATTTGGAACGGTCAGACCACGAAAACGGCACATGTATTTTGTCCGACAGAACAGACTTAAACTCTCCGAACAGAGATTAAACTCTCATGCAAAAATCAGACTGCTGTTTATCACCAAATGGGCGTTTTAATGAGTGGAACATGTAGAATATGTCAAATGACAGGAATTATGACAGGTGATAAATAGCAGTCTGATTTTTGCATGAGAGTTTAATCTCTGTTCGAAGAGTTTAAATCTGTTCTGTCGGACAAAATAAATGTGCCGTTTTCGTGGTCTGACCGTTCCAAATTTTTAACCTGTTCCACAATTAAAACTGCCCCTGTTACAGTGTTCCCATATATCAAAGTTTATCCGACTAGACACCCTTAAGCTATTAACAAATTTTCAGCTTGCTATTAATCAACTTTTATTTCATACTATTTTTTTATATTCCGTAGATTTCCATATTGCGTATATGTAGAAATAATATGTTCGATAAGTAATTCTAATTTAAACAAAGATTTAAATGAGATAGAGGACGTTGGACATTGATTGTGTAGGCACTCATACATACGCGCCTGATAATTATTGACTATTTCAAAACATACAGCCATCCAAGGTAATGAATAACGTAAGCCATTAACGAGTTTATGTAAATGATAGTTTTGAAACGATTGCCGTGTTGTTTGTGTTTATTTTCTAAATTTACCTAACATGTTCTCAGCTGGAAAAATTCGCAGCAAAAATTAAAGAGGTGTTTGCAGAAAAGCATCAGAGCTACTTCGGACAAACTGGAAGAACCTAAATGCGTGTTATGGCATAAAAGATCATTCGAACACAAAATGTAGGTACTCATACGATTTTTGAAAGTAAGCCATTTTATACATCAAAAATAAGTTCTTTAAAACCCATTGATATCAATAAAAAACGTCCAGCAAAATATGTAAGTATGTATTGTTTTAACTCATAAAGGGGGTAGGCGCAAAATCTTGGTCCAATGTTATTAAAATGCTTTTTTTGAAATCTTGAGAAAACTAATAAATATTTTTGAAAAATTTAAACACAGAAACAAATATTACACTATTACCGAGGGCTGAAAGTCCCTTAGAATAAGCAAAAAGCTTCTTTTGAATCAAATATTTGAAATTAACAATCACACTAATGTTTCTCTTTTTTTCACCACTGTAATTTATTAAAATAAACATTATAGAAGTTTTTAGGGACTTTTTGCCCTCGGTAATAATGTATTCTTTTATTCAGCTTTTAAATTTTTCAAAAATACTTATTAGTTTTCTCAGAATTCGAAAAAAAAATGAATGCATGTATATAGCATTGGACCAAGATTTTGCGCCTATCCCCTTAAGGGGCTAATTATTTACTTTTAAATTTTAAGCAACAAATTTTATCCGTTATTTATAGGATGGCCAAAATAAATTTTGGAACAATTTTGGTATACTTATTGCTGTCCTATATATAGGACGCTGTCTCTTTCTATGTAGGATTTACCTGTTCTAGCAGAATATAATATATATATTCGTTATGTGTCTCTTTTATTTTGATATAAGTACAACAGAAATACAGAAAATTCTTTAAAAGACAAAGATATATGTACAGTTTATAGGTGAAGGTTGAAACTGTCCTGTTTTTTTTTGGAGCTTCTATTTCTTTACATGAGTTCTCGAGTCAAAATTCTTTGGCTTGCTTAATTTTTCTTTTTTACAAGTTTGTTGAGTTCGCGGTATTTGTTAATATTTATATTTTATGTTTTCATCGAACTTCCATCAGGTCTAGGATTTCCTGTTTCATTGTTTGCCAATATTGTAGGTGTTTTCAAAGACTCTTACTTCCTCAATCGATTTTTGTATGTCGTACCAACATTAGTTGATGGTTCTGTTTTCCCTTGGTATATTCGTTATTTTGTGTATTTTTCTATCTATCTGCTGTGATATTATGACATGTGTTCACGTATTTGAGGGTTTCTAAAGGAGTGGAGATCATGGGCGCTCATATAAAAATTTTTAGGGGGGACCAGACGTGAAGATGTACATTATATTTTGTATACTTTGGATGATAATAATATATACTTAGTTTAAAGCACAAGAAAAGTTAGGGGATCACGGCTCCTCCTGCCCATGGGTATGAGCGCCTATGGTGGAAAAATGAATTACTATTACATATAGACTTGGTTGGCTTCGTTAATTTCTTTAATTTATATTCTAGACAAGAGTACATGGTGCCACTATACTATAGTATTCGGTCTACGCCGTAGATGCGGTCTGCCTGCGCATATCTATTATACTGTGCAGAATAAGCCAATTTTGTGGCAATTCCAACTAAAATAGGAAGTTGATATGACAAAGAATTTGTAAAATTAAAATAATAATTGTCCGTTTTATTCACTTTGTAAAAATTTTTTTGTCGACACTACATATCAATATTGTAGGTGCATACCTGTTCGGCTATAACGTTTTCTTAGAAGGATTGGCACACAATAACGAAAATCTTTACAAAGTGAAAAAGACGCATAAATCGAAAGAATTATTATTTTAATTTTACAAATTAATACTAGCCAATTTTGTGGCTTATTCCCAACTAAAATAGTAAATTGATATGACAAAGTATTAATCTCTAAAATTAAAATAATAATTCTTCTGATTGCAGAGACGCGATGGTAGACCGAATACTATAGTAGCAACGCGTAAATTATGATTTGAGTTTATATCAGCGCTGGGGTAAATTTTTACATCTATAATATTATTTATAAATCCGTGGTTTATTAAGAGGTTATAATCTATTTGATTTCTGTACTATTCTACCTTGTTGATTACCTTGGGACATCCAAGTTACTTAAAGTTAAAAAATATAGAACAAGAGATCTGGGAACAAACTCTACAGAATCAGCAATAATGATGGTGAAGATGGCACAACAAAATAGGAAGAAATTCAACAAAGATGGATGAAATATTAAAAAAAAACAGAACATAATAAAAAAAAATGAAAATGAGATAAGTAAGACATGCGAAATCGATCAGATTGAAGCACAACTAATAAAATCTCACCTGGGGTGATCCACTAGAGATAACTACACTCACCGGAAAAATTAACCGCCCACCTTGTATTTCTTTCAATTTGCAGAAATTATCAATCTTGGGCCACATTTTATGAAAGTTCCAAGTGGCAAGTTCCATTTTATGAGTGGCAAAAATATCCCCCAATCTGATATCCAATATCCTGGATATCATGAATGAAAGGTTCTTGTCGAACCTGCTCCAAGAAGTCCTAAGGGCAAGAGGCGTCCACACCCGTTATTAATATGTAGTCATAATTTTTTTTAATTAAATATGATTTTCAAAATTATGTTTGTTTGAATTTTCTTCGAAGATTTTTAAACAATGGATTTTTGCTAAGCAACCCTTGATAAGCGACTTTTTTTTCAAAAATTTTACTGTTTTGTTTTCCTCAAAGGTGGTTTTCACCGTATAATTCAAAAAAAGTGATCCAAGATTGATAATTTCTGCAAATTGAAATTAATACAAGGTTGAAATTAATACATAAACGATTGAATAAAATATGGACAAAACTCAAATACCAAATGATTGGTTATTATACCTGGAGTTTTATAAAACTAGAAGAATATATTTTTTTCCTAGTTTGTACATGTTTATGGGTTCATGGAATAAATTATATGCGATAAAATGCTGAATGCTGATGCTAATAACATATCGTATTATACCTACATCAAAACAGAACATAGCACCAGCATCAAGTACCGTTCTCTTATTCGTTGCATCGCTGTAAAAATCAGCAGCAGAATGCCGTACGTAAAGGATTCTGGTAGTAAATTATAAACTAAAAGTGGCGAATAAATTTATTTGTCGAAGAAAAGATACTTCTTCTTTGACCAACAAACGGTCCCGCTCGCTATAACGTTACTTTACTCGTTTCACCTCGAACGAACGCTACGTTGCCGCTTGTGGTTCGTCGAAGGAATACGACGACACCGTTGCCAGATTTTAAAATTTACAACAGCGAAGTTGGTGTGGAATATATTAATTATTTCAATTATTGAGAAACATTGAATTTTATTAGTCAAATTTTTCCACGAGACTTATTAATTGTAATTTCCGTAGACTATTCAGAGGTGGCCGAGCTCCTTGATAATCCGAGTAATTTTTCAAAAATTGAAATTTTTCGCAAGCCGTATTAAAATTTTCTCTCAGTGTTTGGATTTCACAAATTTTAAAGTGAAATAAAAGGGTTTACAACGGTTTTTCAAATATGAAACTGATTCTACAAGCAGCCTTCACTATTTCAGAATACTTCGTTTCTTCACCGTCCTTCCATGTTTTTCTGGGGCGGCCTACTGATTTTCTACCGCGTCTCAAAAACACTGTCTTTAACACTCTGTCTTCCTATGATCTTACCACATGACCAGCCCATATTATTATCTTAGCTTTTATGTGTCTGACGATGTTTTTAGTACCATACACACATAGTCTCCAATTCAGCTTTGCGGCGCCTTCTTCACTCTCGTGTCGATTCATCTCTTTGAGATCCAATTATCATTTTGAGAACTTTCCTTTCAAAAGCCAGAAGCATATATTTATTTCTCGCTGATGTAGAGTCACATGTTTCACTTCCATATTATGTAACCATTGGGCGAATAATTATTGGCATGTACAGTTGTACAGTCTTAATTTAAATTGTCTTTTATGTGGTTGTCATCTGTGATTACCGCCCCTAAATATATAAACTCTTTTACTCCTTCGAAGTTGTGGTCATTAATAGTTATGTTTTTCGTCTTCTCTTCATTTATTCGATGGCCCATACTACCTGTTTTCTCCAAGAGTTGTGAAAATACCTGTTTCACGTCTCCTGTAGAATGATCGACTGCACCTATATCATCAGCAAAGGCCAACAATAGTTTTGATCCTCGATTTGCAAATCCCCCTTGTCAGCTCAGATGATAATTTACTTATTACATATTCTAAGGCCAAATTAAATAGCAACGGTGAACGGTGATATCATATATGAGGTCTACTTGTCAAAGTTCTGATGTTACACATCTTTCATATTTGTTGTCAGTAATTTAAGAGACAAAGAGCCAGATGTGGCTCGCGAGCCACAGTTTGGCCATCCCTGGACTATTCTCAAGTGATTTGTGTTGAAATGTATAGTACCAATTTTGTTGTGGTTCGTCGATTTTTGGTAACATAGCTTTCTTTAGGTCCTTAATTTCTGATTATTTTGTTTCTACAGTTTATTCCGGTAAAGATAATCAATTCACTCGTCACTCCATGTCAATTCTGGCCTTGTTCTTGGCCTTTATACCCTATCTTCATCGTATTTTCCAATTTTGTAGATTTATTTATGTTACGTTATAATAGTGGCATATTTATGAGTTTTGTGATTAGCATTGAATAAAAAAGGAGGTTTCGATGAGTATGTGAAAGTTGTGAAATATTTGTAAAGTGTAGTAACACTAGGACATGTGTAGGAGAGACTAATAAATTCGATTTGTTAATAATTATAAAATACCAAAAAAAAATCTAAGAAGTTCGATTCTTTCGTGTTTTGCATGCTGACAATGTGGTGTTAGTGTTAGAATACTGGAAGGACATTAGAGGAAAAACTAGAAGCGTAGAACGGCATAAGTTCTTAAACAAAAAGTTGTAAATATCCTCAATGTACATATTTGATGATGAGAGTGGCGGAAATGGATTTTTGGAGATCATCGGCAGGAATACATAAAAGAAAATGATGGAAGAAAGAGTAAAAGAAATAATTTGAAATAAACAAACGATCACAGAGGACATTAAAAACGAATGGTGTAGTATATACAGCGCATGGGAGAAATAGAATTACAAAACAAGTTCTGGAATGGAAATAAGGAGAAAAACTAATAGGAGAAAGATCAGAAATGAGCTGGAGAAAATGAAATAATAAATAGATGAGAGAAAGAGACCTGGGGGGGGGGGGGAGTTATGGAATGATCGAGTTGTAAATCGATATAATAATAACAATTTAAATTATTTATTATTCATACGCACACCAGTCCATCAAGGCCTAGGGCATTTTTATTAAACAATCATAAACTTAACTAATTACAATTATTTTAAACAAAACTCGAACTTAAGTATATACATACAAAATAAACTGCTCTGAAGCAGTTAAGAATTTCTCTGTCTCTGTCTTCACAAAGAGACATCGACTCAATCACCCACATGCTTCGTGGAATAGTCATATAATGTCTTAAGGTATCTCTATAAATTTCATCCATCGCCAGCATTTAGTATACAACGTGTCAATTTATGACTTTTAATCGACATTTTAAGGGTTTTAACCCATGTATTTTTGGTGGCTTAGCATGTAGAGCTTGCAAAGAACACTGATGATGCTCTCTTTAGAGCGAAAACGTTCTGTTTTTTAATGTAGCCCTTTATTGGGGTTTTAAAATAAATATACCTTTTACACAGAAGATTTTTTTCTTCAATTTTACTTTCTTAAGATTGCGGAAAGTTAGACAGAGTTGGAAGAGGTAAAAGTTATCAATGGCAATATTTTTGTGAAATGTGTTTGCGGGGGCCGCAGTTTAACGAGCCTCGGGCCGCATGCGGCCCGCGTGCCTGAGGTTGTCGTGTTCATATTGACAATGATATATCGAACTCATTTCGAAATGCCAACATTGGACCAAGAAACAAATTCCACATAACATCACCAATACAAACACGGCGAGCATGAGACTTTATGTGGGTCCTTGTATTCCACTCCTCTGCATTCTCCAGACATACGGTACACTATCAGTAAAAAGGAATGAATGTCGGTATAAATGCTTTATTTTCTCATTTCATTGGTTATAATTCAGGATCAACATTCTAGTCATTGTGAAGTTACTTTATATAAAAAAACTGTCTCTGCTGACAGGCAAATACAAGATTCAATTAAAAACTTAGCTTGTGGTGTGAAGGCTTCTTCCGGTGCTGTCCTAGGTCATCTACAGCTCCAGATCTTCGGGAGGCGCCAGGTGGAAATTTTATGTACGGTGGTTGCCTCCGGAGCTAATTAACTGTTCGTCGAACCCATGGGTGACTGTCTCGAGGAAGTGCTACTTTACTATTCAGGTGGTTACTTATCTGGGCAACATACTAATCTCTGGCCCAAAACGGACGTGTTAAGGCTAGGGCCACGCCCTTCTCCTGGGTGCCAATTAGGTCTGTAGTTACTTGATGCTACCTACTTGGCGGATATTATAGAAATGAATCAGAAAGGCACCAGCATGGTTTTTCTGAAAGTAAAAGAAATTAATTGAAGGTCAGTATTAGCTGATAACGAAAAAGACACTCTTATTGAAACTGGCAAAATTAAACGTTTTAAAATTACAAAAAAAATTGCTTGATTCGGAAAACTTTGCTTCGGAATAAAATATTTAGAAAGAACGACTACTGGAAAAATAATTAAACGGTTTAAAATGAAAATGACAATATTTTGTTAATGAATACTACTTGAGAGAATGGAAATAATTTTTATAATGTAAGTCGGCATCACTAACTTCATTTTAAAATTGAAAATGTACATACAGGGTGCACAAAAAGAATATACATGGAACGACTAATGAATGTTTGCTAAAAATGAAAAACAACAGCTACCTGGGAGGACCTCTAAATGCAGAGTGGGTCTCATTAAAATAAATTCTACAAAGTAGCGGGTTTGCACGCTACAAGGTTGGACCACACTGAATTCTCCACCAAACTTGATCATTTCTATGCATATATGTCATTTGTCCAGGACTTCTGTTATTTTTCATTTCTTGTATGGCTGTCACCACCTTCTCTGTAGACTGCCTATTTAAATTATGAAAGCGCTTCTAAAATATTATAAGAGATGGACGACAGAAAATTAACGAACCTATAAAAACACAGCAAAGAATCAGTTTAGAAGTCGTCGTTAAAAGGTTATATTCAAGGTGCATAAACCTCGAACGTTTCCTTAAAAGCCTTGTAACAAAATAGTAAATTAATTCTAACGCCTTCGTATATTAACATTAAAATGGTAATTATAAAGAAACTAGTCTTGGTCTCTTGGAGAAACGGGAACAATGTTGCCAAGTCTAAAATTATTAGATGTGGTGTTTTTATAATAAATTAGATATATAAGTAAATAAGATAACGTGAAGATTACTTTAACAATATTATAAAAGTAAGGTGCATGAATAGAGAAAATAAAAAACAGTGACCAGATTATTTTTTAAAATATTAATAAGAGAAGAAGCAGAAATGAGAAGAAATAGGAAGATACACATGATATCGATGAGATAGAAAAGTATCTCTAGATACCCAAATATAGGTACCCTAGATCAGAGTTTCCCAAACTTTTTTCTCTTGTCGTGTTTTACAATTTTAGATCGACCTCTCTTTGAAAGATTAAAATTTCTAACGGTAGTGAAGCACTTAATTAATTACATTTAAATCAAAATGTAGTAACTATTAAACGAAAAAACTAAGCAAAACATAAATTCATTTAATGGGAGGAATGAACTTGATGGTTTAATAATAAATGATCAACATTTGGCATTAATTTACATAGTTAGATATAATATAAAATTCCATCGGTTAATTATGTCCAGTTTCTATGTCTGAAATCCTTTTCTACTAGATAAGTAACAGGTATGTCTTTTTGAAGCCAGAATTGTTGATATCCGTTTCTAAACTCTATCGTTAAGTTCTTCGTTGGTGCTTATTCCAATCAATTCTTCTTGTGTTATCTAGTGTAACATCTGTTTCTTCAATGTCTCCACTTGGATTAATAATCCATTGCGGTTTTTGTCATTGACTATTGACCCTCATTTTCATTTCACATACCCCCAATTTTCATTTTCGTAGACCCCTTGCCGGTTATTATCGACCCCTGGGGGTCGACATAGACCAGTTTGGGAATCACTGTTCTAGATCATTTGGGTTGTTCTGCGTTCGGAAAAATGAGAGGTGTTTACAAATGTCAGAATCCATTTTAAAGAGAAAAGCTATCTCAACCAGTGAGTTCAACCAGTCTTCACATACGGAGCAGAAACTCACAAAAACATGAGGGGAAAAATTGAGAGAAGGGCACAATGTAAAATGGACACATCGATGCTTGTAATAAGACTAAGGAACAAGGAAGTTTGTAGACCAAAGGGGTGGAAGATATTATCGAAAACAAGACAAAAATGGATATAGGCGGGACATGTTGCAAGAACGAAAGACTACAAGTAGACAAAAAAATATTTAGGTGGATACCACAAGCAAGTAAGAGCCGCCGGGGAAACCCCCCCCCCCCGCGATTGATCGATTATCTCAAAAGAATTGTGACCAAGTGGATAGCAGTTGCGAAAAACAGAAGAATATGGAAATATGACAAATGCCCTGACAAATCAGGGCTGATTGATGATGATGATGATGATATATCTGTCATCAATGCATAATCACTTTAATTTAAGCTAAGCTTAGACTTTTTCCCGCCAATATTCAATGTGACATATCATTAGCTGTTTTAAATTGGATTGTGGATGTTGGAGAAATAAACCTAACATTAAATTAAAATCGAAAATTATACATATCATAATATGAAAAATTAAATATTTTACAGAAAAATAAACACTTCCAATAAATTTTGTTCAATTCATCGTATGTTTCCTGTGTTAGCGGTTCGTCCTAATGTTTTCCCGGTATGACGAATTTAGATACCACACACATTTTATCTCTTCCTTTGTGCACAACCACAACAAAATATTTCGACCGATTCTAAAATCCAAGTACACGTTTAATCTTCCACAAAAATCGACAATTCTGATAAAATATGAGTGTGTATGCGTTCATACAAAAACTTAAATTTGAAATTGCGTAACGTTTCCGTCTATCATCTTCTTCCTAAGAGCCGTCTCCCAATCGGAAGTTGGATATCTTCTTCTTCTTTAGCCCATTTCTATCCAACTTTGGACATAGGCGTTCCCCAATTCTTTCCATTTCCGTCTGTCCTTGGCTGCGCTTTTCCAGTTAGGTCCTGCAGCTTTAACAATATCGTCCTTCCATCGCATCTGAGGTCTTCCTCTTCTTTCTGGTCACGGTCTCCAGTTTTGAATTTCAGCATTCCATCTTTTATCTTCCAGTCTCGCATTGTGGCCCGCAAATCTTCAATTTTAACCCTGTTATATGTTCAGTTTTTTCAACTTTAACACTCCCTTTTTTCTATAGTCCTTCCTCCTCTTATCTTTCCCTTATCAATCTTAGCATTTCATATCGTTTATTGTTTTGAATTCTTTGCCCATTTCTCGCAATACTTCCATGTTCGTTTTCTATTTTTTTCAGTCCATAATTTTTTGCAAAATTGTTCATTTTAATGTATTTAAACTTTTGCAACCCAATACTGATACTTGAATAAAGTGAATTAGAAATGGGTAAAGATTAATTGCAATTAGGTTGGAAATAGCAAGGATATATTGTTTTTTTTTCTCACACGAAAAATAGAAATCGACCCTATGTGTATCATCTCAACTCCCTTAGTTCAGGGCTCTACCAAGTATTATTTTATTGCTTTTTTAAGTATGTACTTTAAAATAGTTATTTTTCTACAACCACTATTCAAAGTGCACTTTTCTGCACGGTTTTATGTTAGCAAACTTGATATTTTCTCACAGTATAAGATATTTGACATTAGTGTGCAGAAAAGTGACGTTTCTGTGCCGCAAAGTGACGTTTCTGTGCCGCAAAGTTCTTTTCTGCACAGTTGACTACCTCATTCTGAGTAACGTTATATTCTGTTTACATCCGTGGACTACCGCATTCTGAGTAACGTTATATTCTGTTTACATCCGTGGTTAAACTTTAGACAAATATATAACCTATAAGACAATTATTATATTTAACTATAGCATAGAAACTAAATTATGGATGTTACAACTGTTTTATTTTACAATTTTATTCTTATTAAACATTTTATAATTGTCAAATAACCAATAAGGATTTAGCAACCTGTGCAAGAGACGTCGAATGAAGTAGGTTTTGTGTAAATCCGTGACTGCATAAATATAATGTCAATAATGTGTAATAATTGTTTAAATTTAAACAAATTAAGGCAGTGCATTAATTTTTTAACTGATTTCTGTGCAATTTATTTAGGTATAAGGAATTTAAATTGATTAGTAGGTATTAATTAAATACAGTTTAAAATTTATCACATAGGTACTGTGATGTAATTGTCTTTTTTACGTCGTTTGGAAATTGTGATTTTTATTTTTAGGAAAAACTGTGCTTGTAGAAAAAGTATAGTGTGAAACACGTGCAGAAAGGTAATTTCTCACTCGTTTGAATTGCGGCACTCGCTTGCGCTCGTACCGCAATTTTTCAAACTCGTGAGAAATTAGTATCTTTCTGCACTTGTTGCACAATATACTATTTCCTAACAAGTGCAGAAAGTCATACTTTTCCGCATGCGACTGCAGTTTGCCGAACGACGCGAAGCGGGAGTTCGGCAAGCAGTCGAGTGCGGAAAAGAGACTTTCTGCAAAAGTTAGGAACAATATTTTTTCTACGAGTCTTTAAAAAATGACCAAATCTTAATCAATTAATTTAATTAATATGAAAACACATACACAAATTAATTCTTTGACAAGGTTGTCAAAACCAAACTTTCAATATAATTAGTTAGCATGACGACGATCTTGGTTTCCACGACGATGATTCAAAACGACTGTTATTGTCTATTGATTTGACTTTCGAATATTATGTCAAAATAATTTTATTTCATCGAATTGTCGCGTTAATTTCATTAAAACAGGAACACAATTAGATACATTTGAAATAAAATAGTAAATAATATCTAAATATTAGTTTATTGCATGTATTATAATTATTTTAAGGCCATATTAAAATATCTACACGCGTTCGGAAAAGTAAAACGCGCGCGGAAAAGTAAAACTTTCTAAACTAAAACGCGTGCGCGAAAGTAGACATTTTTGCACGCTCGTAGAAAAATTATATTACATACATATTTTTTAAATACGAAAAGTGAGTAAATACGTAGTCACTTTTAATGAGTTTTAACTCCGTTTGCATTAGGCTTACAGCAGAAATAAAAAGCAATCTTTTTGATTTTTTATAAGCTGCATTTTATATCTATTAACAGTTTTTTCGATAATATGTCAAGTTTTTCCTGAAAAATCGATTGAAAACACGAAACTTTTAATCACGAATATTGGATTGTACGAATAGGGTAGTTTTTGATTGTATTCCCTACTTACTGTTAAACTTTCAAAAAAATCAATCGAAGTATAATAAAAAAGAGTGTGTACTTTGTACGCACGTAAGAAGTGATACTTCTATTATTATGATTTCAACGATATTTTAAACAGTTTAAATTATGTTTTTATTTAAATGTTAAACTAATTTTAATACTTAAAATAATACCAAAAATTAAAAATAACGTTAATACGTCATTTTTTATGAACGCAATTACTTTTCCCTTGATGAATCGTAGAAAATCCAAAAACGTCAGGTATTCTACACAAATTTTTAGTTTTCTTTTCATCATATTTTATACTAATTTTCCTATTTCCGACGAAGACAAATCCAAAGACACAAAAGTTATAATAAATATATTTATTAAAAACACCAATATATTTTTTCACACTTTATTTGCATTGCATACAGTCGGAAAAATGAAAGAATACCCATGAACGATCACATCAATCACTTATTTTGTGTTTGCTATCTTTTTCTATAACAAGCGTTTGTTATTTATAGAAAAAGACAGTAAATATAAAATAAGAGATTAATGTGATCGTCCATGGGTATTCTTTCATTTTTCCGACTGTACGTAACTTGAAAGATTTTGCAACTAACTTCATACTGTCGTTATGCGCGTACTTCATAATGTCGCTTTTATAAAAATTCACTCAAAATTTTTCTCAATCGCGCCTAAAAAGTATAACTTCAAAAAGTTGTATATTTTGTAACATTTGACAAATGAACATTCACACTGTAGTGAAAACATGTATAAACAAATAATACAGTATATTTTTCAAAAATGTAGTTAATTTATTTATTGTAACATCTTAGAATCTAGGGTTCACCTATTTTCTTATAATTTTTCTCTTCCACATATGATTCTTTATTTTCTCTCAGTGTTAATTGGACCGCGTTATGTAATAACGGATTAACCGCCAAAAGTCAAAAATCGAGATAATAGTGCCATATTGCAGCTAGGGTGCAAATCTATGTATAAAAATATGTTTTTTGTAAAAAAATTTAAAAAAAGCTGTTTTTAAATGCCTGTATTAAGCGACATTTTTTATTTTATTAAAAAAAATCTCACACTAGGATTTGTAATATCGAACTAAACGCCAATAATGGTACATAATCCATTGTCATAAACAAAAATCCGCATCTTTGTAAGGCTAAGGCTCCACGGGCGAGAAATTGACGCTAGCAGTAGCAGTAAAATGAACTTAAGGTTCCGCGGAACGGAATGGGAGTAGCCGAACTGAACCGACTACGCACAAGTCCTGTAGTCGGTACAGTTCGGCTATTCCTATTCCGTTCTGCGGAACCTTAAGTTCATTTTACTGCTACTGCTAGCGTCAATTTCTCGCCCGTGGAGCCGTAGCCTAAGTGTAATAACGAATCAAGCGCCATGAATAGTCGGTTAATTCTTTATTACAAAACATAACATATTTACTAACGTTTAAGATATCCAATTAAAAGACATCATTTGTCTCTTAATCCGGTATTCGGATCTTAACTCATGCATATCTTAAAAAATCATTAACGAATTAAGCGACATTTGATCGAATAACTTTTAAAATATAAATTATTTTTAAAAAATTTTAAACACAGGTACAAGTCTATTTACATTTGCATTAATATATTAAATATGAAACATGTCAGTACTATATTTTAGAAATAGTACCAAAAACAAATTTAAAATCTTTAAACCGATTTATCTCAAAACTACATTTTGGCGCTTAATCCGCTATTACATAACGCGGTCCAATTATTTACTTTGGGCTTGATCAAGTATGTACTTTATTTAAATTAAGTCATTTAAATTCAATGCTGTCTTTATTTCCACACTTGTCTTTTTCTTTACATAAAGTTTCTGGTCGTAGTATGTTGAGCTACAGAAATAATATGTTTAATTCTCTTGTCGTATGTCATTATCCTAGGTATTTGTGTTTATGTTTGTAGAAGTATTGCCATTGATATTGTTTTATTTTATTTATAAAGGTTCTTTATTTGTCACTGTCCTAGATTTTGTCACTAATTTCTGTTCTGAGTTGAAATCTTCAAGCTGACTAGTCCATATCACTTTAATATTTCTATGTAGTATGTCACAGAGAAATAAACGGACGTGACAGAATGTTTATAAAATTATCCGTAGAGACATTTCCCTTTATATTTCGCTAGCTTATTTTATATGATATTTAGATTTTATAGCACTAAACTAAAAAACCAACTCCGTCGATATGAAACTAGTTTGTTATGAAGTTAATCTTGATAAAGCGACGTGACACCGCCAAAATGCTTTCTAAAATATACATAATGATTATAAATTTAAATAAGAAGCAGATAGCAGATAGTTCTGGTCGGGTTTTGTTGTCCTGACCGAATGTAGTACGGTATTATCATACAATACCCACAGATACTATTATCATTTGTAATAATCATGTTGCAAATGAGAATTTTGTCAGTACGCATGCAAATTTAGTGTTTTTATTATAGAGGTCTATTTTGATACGCGATAGATAGTACTTAGTACTTACACTTCCAAAAATAACCAGTGGCAGAGTATTTTGTTTTCTGGTTTTGCAAATACAAACAAAATTAAATAAGTGACCATATTACAAAACGACAATAATAGTTATATCTGAACGAATACTAGGAAACCAAATTTAGATAGCTAAGTAAACGTAGATATGCAACTTCATCAAACATCAAGATGCAATATCCCACATTTACTACATTAGGACTTGTGTACCTCAGAGTATATATATTTGGGACAGATAATAAAGATAAATAAGGAAAACCAAACAGCGGAGGTAAAAAGAAGGGTCAGATTAGCCTGGGCAGGATTTGGGAAATTAAAATGGGTCTTAAAGAATAAAAAATACAACAATACTTAAAACAAGAGTGCTTGACCAGTGCATACACTCACACGCATGCCATAACATAATTCTCACATACGCATAAGAGCCATGGAGAGAGCAATGTTAGAAGTAAAATTAACAGACAAAAAGCAAACTGGGTAAGAAATAAAACAAAAGTCAAAGACGCAGGACAACATATTATAGCCAGGCTAAAATGGAGCTTCGCAGGTCATAACGCCAGACAGATGGAAAATAGGTGGAATACCACGATACAACAATGGAGACCATGGACAGGAAAGAGAGCAAGAGGACGACCCCAGATAAGATGGGGAGATGACATTAAAAAGATAGGAGGAACGTACTGGAAACAGAAAGCATTAAATCGAAGCGAATGGAGAAAACTGGGGGAAGCCTATGTTCAAAATTGGACAAGTTAAAAGGCAAAAAGAAGAAAGAAGTACCTCAGAGTATCGTGTTGGGTTTAACTCTATAGGTAAGCGTCCACAGACACGCATCGTACGCAACGGATTTTAGTTTGCCTTGTAAAGAAACTTATGTAACCGCGTTCACTGATCCGCATCGTACGGATCGCATTATCGGCAATTATTGTAAGGCAAACTAAAATCCGTTGCGTACGATGCGGCTCTGTGGACGCTTGGCTTACTTATATCGTCTATTCATCAATGCCTTTTGATACGGCACTACGAATATTCGACAATCACAGTGCTACCCCACCCCACAAATAGATCCACCACAATAGCATGAGCTTGAACACATTTTATACATGAAGTTAAAAGTGAATAATGAAGTGAAAAAACTGTCCAGAGACTAAGTACTGTAAGTCGAGGACAACCCCTGACTAGATGGGTCGACGATGACGCAACACTGCAAAGAACTGAAGGAGGTCTATATCCAGCATTGGATCTGATTGACTGATTGATGATGAATAAAATGTAACCGGCAATCCAACGAAGAAATATCAAGAGAACTCTTCATGTGATTATTGGTATTACAAAAGGTAACTATCCATAATCGCTCGTCACATACCAATTATGTCAAAATATTGGGTATTAACTTTATCTCAATAAATTGTCATAAAATAAACAAACTACGTTTCGCAGATGACACAGCTCTTCTTGCAAATAGTCATGTAGATTGATCTTATATGACTGGTCGCAAACGAAAGTCAAATATTTGGCCTGCAATTAAACATATCAAAGACAAAGATCATGATAGTGGATAGCGATAGACTGACATAACAATCATTCACACATAGCCATAATTGACCGGTCTGAGGTTGTGAGCGTGAGCTCATACTTATATCTGAAATCATTGATCACAAACACATGATCACTACCTACAGGAAGAAATAAAACGTAGATGTGATAGCAAAAGTTGCCACAGCAAAAATAACCACAATAGGGAAAGTCCATCTCCAACAATTAAAAGACATGTGACATATTATGAGAGCAAACACAGAAAACATGGAAAGACTCATTATACAAGGAAAGATGGAAGGCCGAAGATCACGTGGAAGATCCCCATCAAATTACAGGAATATGCAAAAGACCTATACATGAGTTAAAAGAAATGACCAAGCACAGAGATCTTTGGAGACGGACAATACACAACATCACGTCGACCACTACACTTCCTCCAGAGGGTCAGGATTGAAGAGAGGGAGAACATGGATCGAAAAAATGCATCTGCTGGAAACATAATGGATCAGCTTGTGGCCTGTGAAAGTTGGTGTTACCGCCGTATGTTAAAAATATCATGAGCTGACAGTAACAAATATATAATTTCTCCAGGAAATAAAAAAAGCGAAGAAATAATCAACACCTTGAGAACAAGAAAGCTTAAGTACTTTGGACATTTTATTAAAGGACTACGTAATGACTGGTAATGCTGCAAAACATAATGCAGGGAAAAATAAAAGACAAACAAAGCTAAGGCATGCGAACATCCTGGCTTAAGAACTTGTGAGATTGGTTTGGACTTAACAACAGTTTAACTATTTAGAACAGGGGTAAATAAAGTTAGAATCGACATATTAATTTCCAGGGACCAAAACGTGACCTAGGAAAGAAGGTTGAAGTGAAATATTCCGGATATGATCGCTTTTTTCTTTAATTGACAGGTCGAAGGTTGTATACTTTCTTCTGCCTTCCTTTTTCAAGCAGAGTAGAAAGTCGGAAATTGCGTAGAAAATCGGTAACTGGTATGAAAGTGGATCTTAGGCTTTCTGGACAAGCGTTAATGTTAATACTAATACTAAGAACAGATATTGCTACAAACTCGATGAAGTCTTATTGTCGTCAAATGTGTATAATATGTCTGCAATTACGTTGTTTTTTGTGATTGTGATGTATCAGTAAAAAGGTGTACTTTACTGTTAGTCAACATTATTAACTGGTCAAAGTACGAAAGATAATGTTGATTGATTAATAAAATGGTTATTTTATGCATTGTTCCATTATATACTAATTGCAGTAAGTGACTTAGTTACATTGTATATTACCCATGCCATATAGAAAAAATTGTCTAATACAGTAAAACCTCCTTTAACCGAAACATCGTTTAACCGAAATGGCTGACAGTTTCAATAATTTCGTCAACAAAAAATAAATTAAAAAAAAGCAATAAAATTAAGGAAAATGAACATTATTTAGAGTGAGTGTTTAACGTAATTTTCTATTTTCTTTTGTGTTTTCCTTTGACAACGATGTTTTGCAGTTATACATCTCCAAGAGATGCAAGATACAAGAAGAATTCAAAAAATAATGTTATTTTTAACCGAAATTTTTGTTATCCGAAACGACCTTCCCCCAATTATTTCGGTTAACGGAGGTTTTACTGTTAAACTATGCCTAGTCATTCCCAGATTTCTTTTCCCTATAGTTCTTTTTGAATTCACTCCCTCCAGCTTCTTATCGGCCTTTCTATTTCCCTTCTCCCTTGTGGTGTCCACGTCAAAATCTGTTTAGGAATCCTGTCATCTGGTATTCTCTATACATGGCCGTACCATATTGTTTTGTTTTTATGTCATCAATTATTGTGCGTGACTCCCATCATTTCTTTCATTTGGTATCTGATCTCTTCTTGATTTGCTGCTGCTCTTCTCCAGAAGTCAATTTCTGTTCCTAGTAATATTTTCTTTGTTCTTTGTTTCATTTGCCAAACTTCACTGCCATATGTGATTACACTTTTTTAAGTATGCACTCAAAAAAAATTAGTTCGTAATATTGATTAACAGTGATTACTGAATAGTATTTCGTTGTCACAACAAATTAATTTGTTGTTTCAACGAACTTTTAGACATTGACGAATGTATTTGGTTATTGTCACAATGATTGAATAATAATTGTGAGAATAACTAGAGTACATTAATCAATACCACTCAATTTATTCAGCCAATAACTTAGTTTTGTATATTTAATAAATACTGTTAATTCTGGCAGCAACTCACGTTCTTGATTTCGTAGATGACAAGCAATTACCTTGGTTTATCGTGAAAACGTACAGATTTCATTAAAACAATGTACAAATGTTGTTAATATAGAGTAATATATGATTATTGAATAGATGTAAATTGATTGTTGTGACAACGAATGCATTAATCAATCTACTACTGCATTTAATACCCACAATAAATGTGTACATTGTGACAATAATCGTAGTTGTTGAGACAATAAATGTTTTGCTTGACCATTTGAAAGTTAACGGCTTTTCCTTATCGTGATACCCCTAGCTTCTCTGTGTTACCGAAGTGCCGAATAATAATTGCATTTCGTTTTCAAGTGTAGTCCGTAGTAGAAGGAAGTTTTTGTGTGTCTATTATCGTGAAATTTCGGTCGAATTCTTTTTAAATGTATTTATTTTTTTCGAATCCTGAGAAAACTAATTACAGTAGAACCCCGTAAATCCGAACCCCGCGAATCCGAACTTTCGGCAAATCCGAACTAACGGAAAGTGAAAAAAATTAAAAAATTCAAGACAAAAACTTAAAAAACATGTTTATTATACAGAGTAAAGCCAGAAAATTGGACAATGTAGGATAACTAGGACTTTTACATTTAAAATTTCTTAAAACTAAATATTATACTTTAATATATAGGTTTATAAAGTGTTTATAAAGGTTAAACACAAACTTACTTTGGTTCTCTCGTAGTCAACTTGAGTCCAAAAATATTGTCCACACTCTTCGAGAACGTTTGGCTACTCAAAATCACAATGAAAGCTTTGAACTACTAGTTAAGGCTAACTTGCGGATAATCCGAACTTTTCGGAATCCGAACAGACTGTCCCCCCAATTAGTTCGGATTTGCGGGGTTCTACTGTATTATTTTTGAAAATTTAAATGCAAAATAAAATATTACAGTATTATCGAGGGTCTGAAGTCCCTGAGAACCTCTATAATGATTATTTTAATAAGTCACAGGGGTGAAAAAGAGAAAATTTAGTATGATTTTTAATTTCGAATAGGCATACCATTCAACAGAAACTTTTTGTTTATTCTAAGGGACTTTCTGCCCTCGGTAATAATGTAATATTTTACTCTGCGTTTAAATTTTTCAAAAATACTTATTAGTTTTCTCAGAATTCCAAAAAAAATGAATGCGTTTAAAAAGAATTCGATCGAAATTTTGCACCTGCGCTCTCAAAAAGGATTAAAGTGTTATACGTTTTTGGAATCACTATTTCAAACGCTTTTAAATAAGCTGTCACATGACGTACTTTACATTAAAAAAAATCAAAGTTACGCCGCGCCTGTCACCTGAAGAGGGATCGTGTAAAGTTCGAAACATTGATGTTATAATATACTTTGATTATTTTAAAAATCGACCTGTCCGAGCGTTTTGCTTATGTGCTAAAAATAAATAAGTTAATAAGGAGGTGTGGGGAGTGTAACACTTATTCCAGTACACTGTATAAGTGAAATCATATGAAAAATCACACAGTGTAAAGTCCGTTAGGTTAAGGACAAAAAGGGGGGATTTAAAAAATTATTATTAATCAATTAATATCATACATTGGGCTATTGCATTCACTAATTATTAATATAAAATACGTTCATAGTAGGAATGAACGAAACTGATTGTAAGAATGAATAGAATTGCTTGTAAGAAAAACATTATTTATTGTGGGAATGAACGGAATTAATTGTAACAATAAACGGAAATAATTGTAGAAATAAACGAAATACGTTAGGATAAATAACACTGTTATTGACACAACGAATAGTCTTCGTCGGTCAATTAACGACGTTGTTGTTTCAATAAATAGTGTTCGTTGACTCAGTAAACAGAATTCGTAATATCAATAAATAGTGTTCGTTGACTCAGTGAGTGAACAGAGTTCGTAATACCAATAAAGTGATATTATGGTATACATAATGAATGTTCATCCATTCAATAAACGCAATACATTGGCTCAACGAACAAAAATAATGAATTATTGATGAAGAGGAAACAGTAGCGATCAACAGGTAGCGAAAACGCGTTCCAAGATTGCGGCTGTAATTTTGAATATTTTTTCGTGATATTTGGCACACGTATTCGTAATATAATAAAGAATGGCGGTACAGAGCCCAATTTGAAAAATATATTAATATGTGGAAATTACTCTGTAACTAAATACAATATTAAATAAACGAGCCTGTACCGCCATTAAGAAGAACAAAAAAAATACACTTTCTTCAAATAAACTTTTTTATCCGATGCCTAGATTTTGTGTCATTTTGGAACTACTAAAATTTTTTATTTCACTAGTAGTTCCAAAATGACACAAAATCTAGACATCGGATAAAAAAGTTTATTTGAAGAAATTGTATTTTTTTGTTCTTCTTAATGGCGGTACAGGCTCGTTTTTTTAATATTGTATTTAATTACAGAGTAATTTCCACATATTAATACATTTTTCAAATTGGGCTCTGTACCGCCATTCTTTATTATATTACGAATACGTGTGCCAAATATCTAGAAAAGATATTCAAAATTACAGCCGCAATCTTGGAACGCGTTTTGGCTACCTGTTGATCGCTACTGTATCACCTGAACATCGTTTTGTTGTCCCAATAAAACCAAGAATTGGACAAATTTTAAGTATTGCGTTTGTTGTCTGAATTAACATTTTTATTGATATTACGTACCTTTTTCGTTGAGTGTGGTATTGTATATTTGTATATGAGTTGTTTGTTAGAATTAGATATTGTTTGGTCCCACAGAATGCCATTCATCATGGATATGGCTTTTTTTCCCTGTAAATTTCTGTCTTTTATAGCAGCATTGAGTGTTCCATCTTGAGTTATCATATTCTTAAATATTAATTTCTTACTTATACTACACTGAGTAAGAAGGCAATCAACATTTTACTAGAATAAGTGATAAAAGAATGGTAGAACCAGCTTGAAACCAGTATTAAAAATGCAAACAAGAAAATTGCCAATGGCCATCAACATCTTAATCTAAGATTACTTTTAAGCCTATGGAATTACGAAAAAAGAGGATCTCTATATAATTATTGTAGATTTCTATAGTTTTAACTGTCTGTAATATTCAAGTTATTTATCATATAAATGATTTTTTTTGTTCAACAAGCGTACATTTCTTGGAACAAAAGGTTACTACAACCAAATCACTTCGTGTAACAATTGCGGAAATGCCATGATTCATTCGAAACTTTTACAAAAATCGTAATTCGGGCCAACAATCCGACTAGCAGCTATCACGAGCCATGATTTTAACACATACGTCTACTTTCTTGGTGAAATCCTATGTCTTACCTTCTTACAGAATACCGGTATACACGATTTTTCGTTAGCGTAAACATAGAACAAACATTAAACTGGCAACATCTGGTTGTCTCCCTCGAGTAGCAGGTTCTCTGTCTATCTCGTTTCCAAACATAACATAAATGATTCAGTTACTCATTCTTGATTGTTCGCCTCGGGCTATGATCGTCTGCGGAGCGGCAACGCCGCTTTCTCTTCCATTTACATCAAGTCAACCATTATTTCTGTACTTTATCAGCGTTGTCATAGACTTGGTTGTAGCAAATCTAAGGATATTTACTGATCTTTTAACAACAATGAATGGAATGTTTATTATAATACAGCATTTTAACATATGTTACAGTTCAAGTTGATTCTCAGTTAGAGTTGACTCCAACTAGTTGGAGTCAACTCCAACTGAAACGAGCAGTAAAAGTTGATTTTAAAAATTTAAATCAACTTTTACTAGTTGGAGTTGACTCTTCCTGGATCGATTCAGTAAATGTTGATTATACGAGAATCCAAGTGCATTTTTAATGTTTGCGTTTCTTTGTTTTGACCGTTTCAACTACTTATTAGTATAGTCTGTAACGTCGCCCCCGTTAGGTAAATTATTCTGATTCGATTTTTTGCACAAACTTACTCAAAGAAATACATCCGTATAACAATCCTTATAACAAATACGTGTCACGCGGTACCACGATCGAAAAATTGTTTAACCAATTTCAATAAAGTCAGTCAGTAAAGTGACTCTTTATCGAATGAGTCTGATATTACGAGCAGAGGAACAGACGCGTTCAATAAAGAGTATTGAAGTGGTGCGTACAAAATTGTATCCTCAATCTTAAAAAACATTAACACTTACTTACATCTTTGAGGAATTTTTTTTAAGTTTAGACGAAATAAAAAATTCGTATGACAGTAATGACAGTAATCACAGATGACTTTTGCATGATGGCCGGATTTGATGTTTAATCGATAGTTATCAATATTTTATACCTACCTAATTACTAAATCTGTAAAGTTTTGATTTATTTTGTATGAATATAATTGCGAAACACTACAGAATTTTACTTTTTGACATAAATTTTATTAATAATAAGATAAATTTTGTACAATATTTTTAATAATTAAAGTAAATAAATTTTAATTTCACTCAAATAAATAATCGATTGCTGCCATTGACCACTTACATTCAATCTCGGTTAATATGATTAATTATCGCGGCAGGTAAAGTAACATTCTTCTTTCAATACAACAAAGTGTTACTTTACTGCCGAAAATGAGGGCAAATGAGTACAATAATGAATGATTTTAGTGATGTTTGGCGATAAACAATGATTTTAAACAAATTCGCAAAAATACACACACCGGCAAAATTAGCCGAACGCCTTAAAAATGGGACATGTTTGATGTCTCGAGTTTTCTAAACCACTGATCCGATTTGAGTGATTCTTTTAGTATGTTATAGCCTTATTATTTAAGAATCTCGTTGTAATAATATTGTTGCTAGACAGGTAAATATCATTTTATACCGGGTGTACAAATCATGCTGTATTTTTTTCTTAAAGTTTGGAACACCCTGTGGAATATTCTAGCACATGTAAAATATTAAAATTAACACTCGATTGTAGATTTAGGCTTTCTTAATATTTTTCTTTTTGATTCATTTACTTATGTGAGATAATAAAAAAGTTATGTGCGTTAACAACTATCCATGTTTTTCATCAATAAATCCTCATAGTAGGGGAGGAAAGTATACTAAATTTGCAGTTACTCGAGCTTTATGGGAACCTATTGGATTGTGAAGAGTATGTGCTAAAATCAGAAAAAGGTTAAGTTAAATTTTCCATAAAGTGGGGGACTTTTCATTTTTTAATTTAATTTTCCATTTGAAACAATCATTTTTCTCCGATTATAGCGCTATCTATCCATAATTAGAAAAAATGTGTCGAAAAAAAGTTGCTTATTTTTACGTAAAGAATCCAAATCTGCAATAAAAATTGGGGGCTTCTATTTGAGATTTTAAATTAAATCCACCACCCCACCTCCGAGGAGGTTCGTGACACCCCACGGAGAGGGGAGGGGGGTAAATTAAAAATTTTAAATACGAACCCTGCGATATTTCGCGAAATGAACATCAGATCGTAAAACTGCAAAATACACCTATTCAATATTTTTCAAAAATCTACCGAACGGCACCAAACACGACCCCGACGGAGGTGGGCTGGGGGGTTACTTTAAAATCTTAAATAGGAGACATCTTTACAAACTGCAAATTTAGTATACTTTCCTCCCCTACTATGAGGATTTATTGATAAAAACATGGCTAGTTGTTAAAGCACATAACTTTTTTATTTTCCAACATAAGCAAATGAATCAAAAAAGAAAATGTTAAGAAAGCCTAAGTCTACAATCGAGTTTTAATTTTAAAATATTATATATACTATATACTAGAATATTTCACAGGGTGTTCAGAACTTTAAGAAAAAAACACAGTATGATTGTAACACCCGGTATAAAATGACATGTACCTGTCTAGCAATAATATTATTACACCGATATTCTTAACTAATAAGGCTATAACTTACTAAAAGAATCACTCAAATCGGACAACAGGTTTAGGAAATTCGAGACATCAAATATGTCCAATTTTTAAGGTGTTCGGCTAATTTTGCCGGTGTGTGTAATTTTTTAAGCGTTGTTATTAGCGACTTAACATTTGAAAAATGCCAAAATAACCATTTTCAAGGTTTAATAACTCGGTTAAAGATAATTATTGTGAAAGTCGAGCGAGCGGCCGTGGAGTAACGGCATAATCGCTGGCCTCATACGCCAGTGCACGTGGGTTCGAGCCCTGCTAAAGACAAACCATTTTCATTTCCAATAATGACACGAGCCGTCTCACCGTGCCTCGGAGAGCATGTTAAGCCGTCGGCCCCCCTAGGCTAGTGTACATCGTCACTAGTTACTTGAAACAGGGTTAAAGATGTAATTGGCGCCGGAACTGTCCGAAAGGCAAAAATGCCATACGATATTATATATTATGAAAGTCAGAAACTAAAATAATTAAAGATTAAAGCTACCTCTATAAGATCCTGAAGAAATTTTTGTCATTATTTCATTATTACGATATTATTTTTAATTATCAACAATGAGCGCTAACCGTATATTGAGGCGGCCGTCAATGTGAGTGCGAGTGAGATTCACTATTGGACGGCTGGAATGGTGCATCTCTTTAGCACTCACCATTGACGGCCGCCTAATACGCACTTAGCGCTCATTGTTAATAATTACAGATAAAGTTTAGTAATAAAATAGTGACAAAAATTTCTGCTGGATCTTGTAGGACTATAAAATGGCTATTTTATCGTCAGAATAACCCAAATGATCTAAAAAAAAATTGTTCGAAGTGAAAAAATTATTTTTGTAAATTTGTCTAAAAAAAAGTGTTTAAACAATTTATCGATCAAGGTACTGCCTGGCACCCAGTAGATTTGTTATAAGGAACTCTTTTTGAGTAAGTTTGTGCAAAAAATTCGAATCGGAGTAATTTACCTAACGAGGGCGACGATACAGCCTAGACTAATTTGAACATATTCGGTAACATTTAATTTCTAGAATCGGCTGTTTGTGTGAATCAGAATCAACTTTTACTAAATGGCATTGGGAAGAGTACACTTTTCCTAGTTGGAGTCTACTTTTACTAGTAAATGTTGAATATAAATCTTCATTTTATATTTATAATCAACTTTTACTGAAACCAGCCGTTAGAGTTGACTCCAACTAGTTGGAGTCAACTCCAACTGGATAATCAACTTGAACTGTAACATATACAATAAATGTCAATGTCGTATTGTTAGATTCTTTAAAAAGGTTTTAAAGAATATTCTTAAATACTTTCTGCCATATTACATTTTTTCTTCACGTCTAATAACTTTTTTTTTATTTCAGGTAAGGATACCTATATATCACAAACTTCTTTTATTCGTAAGTATGGTTTTGAAAAATTTCAATTGCTTAACAGAGTTTAATATAAGGGATGATAGGGAAACATTGTATTTGCTCTTCTAAAATTACTCGACTATTATTCGACTTCATTTTATTGTTATTTAGCTGTTTACATTTCTACATAATGCAAGAATATGCAGTATTTAGTTCTTTAGAGATATTAACATCTAATCTTAAAGATAAAGTAATATAAGCGAGAATCACAGAAATAGCACAAGCTTTAAACATAACGAAGTAACAAAAAAAGAAAAAAGAAACACTAGGTAGCTTCGGAAAATGGTTGGTGTAAAATAACCAATGGAAAAATTATGGCAGAATGACAGAAGTAGGACAGGAAACAAAGACTATAATGTTACTATAGAAGAGAAAATAGAGTGGGAAATCATTGCCATTCAAACCTTCGGACTGTGGTCGCCGTAGCTCAGTGACTATGGTACTGGTTTACCAAGCTTAGGGTGACCAAACGTCCCGTAAAAACGGGATTGTCCCGTTTTTTAACGATTTGTCCCAGGGTCCTGAAAAAGTCTTTCGGGACGCCTAAATGTCCCATATTTGCGTTGAGCTCATTTTATGTATATGACTATATTTTCGCTCTTTAACTTTTCTTCAATTTCGGCATTGTTTTCATTCTTAGTTCTCCCTCTCTTTTTACATTGTGGCCCAGTATTATTCTCATCATTTTTCTTTCAAATTTCAGAAGGCCTCTTTCTTGTTTCAACTGTAAGCAATTTTCTCTTTCTTGTTAATCGTCGTTGTTTCCATCCCATATGTAACAACAGGTCTTATTACAGTCTTATATAGGATCATACTATACTTACGAGTCTTGCTTCTCAGCAGATTTATATTCATCCCATATAGTTTTCTGCTTCTCACAATTCTTTCCTCTGTTCTCTCTTTTCCGGTTTTCCATATTGTTACTCCCAATTACCTAGCTAAAAGTGGATACAGTTTCAAATTTATGGTTCTGTGTTATTAAATATTTCTGAGTTGTTGTGTCATCCTTCCCTATCGTCATTTATTTTGATTTGTGCTGGTTTATCTGTAGTTCTATATTCTTCGCTTCCTTATCTAATTTTCCATCTGCTTTTATAAGTGTCATCTTCGTCTTCGATATATGATGACTAGATCATCTGCTTATGCTACTAGTTGAAGTTGATCTGTAATAATGTTTTTGTTTGCAAAGTTTGTCCTCCATGATTACTTTCAATATCAGATTAAATAGTGTCGGGAAAATAGAGTTACCTTGTTTCACGCCTTTGTTTACATTGATCTCCATAGAAGTTGTTCCCTTGGTCTGGTGTTCTTTATCTGTCTGATTATATGTCTTAATTTTTCTGGGATTCCAACATTCTCTAGCTCCTCCATAATTTTCGTCCGATTGATTGTATCAAAAGCGCTTTTGAAATATATGATTATTAGGTGCATTTGCTCCACTATACGCATGGAATTAATCGTCAACCTTCCCGGTCTGAACCCGTTCTGGTATTCTCCTAATATTCGTTCAGCGCATGATTTAAGTCGCATGCTTAGTATGTTTGCTAGAATGTTGTATGTGGTGTTTAATAAATTTATTGCTCTGTAATTCTCGCACTCCTCCCGATCTACTTTTTTATATATAGGTACTAAAATACCTGTGTTCCAATCGTCTGGTAGTCTGTTTTGTCGATATTTGTTGTATTAGCTGGTTTATTTCTTTATGTCTTTCGGTTTCTTGGTATTTTATTAATTCCACTGCTATTTCATCTTCTCCTGCTGCTTTTCCGTTTCCTAGGTTTTAATATTATTTGTTTTTGTACTTCTGTGAAAATTTCTACTTCGTGGTGATCTTGTGCGGCCTTACTTCTTCATAGCAGTGTGTTTCCTTCATAGTGAATAGCATTTTTTCGTAATATTCTTCCCATATTCTGCTGATCTGTTTGTCTTCAAATACGGTTTCTCCTTTTTGGTTTTTTAGTGCTCTTGTTTTAATGCTGGGCGTATTTTTTGTTGCTCTGACTTTTTTGTAAAATTGTTTTTTATTTTATGTTTTTTTTTTAATATCCTCCAGAGAAACCACTCATTTTCCTTCTGTTTATTTGTTGAATTGGCTTTGTTTCTCGCTATTTTGTATTCTTCCCTGTTCTGTTCTGACGGGTTGTTGATCCATGTCATTCTGACGGAGTTTTTTAGTGTTCTGTCTGTTTCGTAGTCTGGATCGTGCGTAAATTACATATTCAAAGGTAAATTGAAAAGGATTTATAGGTCCCAAATTAGCTAAAAGACCAAGTTTCAATCGACCCTACCCGTTTGGGTATCGCTCCGGACCCTCCTTGGCAGAGGCGCACCCAGTGAGAGGGTCTTGGGGGGGTTAAACCCCCTTTCCCCCAGGGCGTATGAAAATATATATGGATGTGTCCCGTTTTTTTCAAGTTTATGATTTGGTCACCCTAACCAAGCTTCACATCCAGGCGTTCCCCGGCGAAATTTTTCAATTTCTGATTTAACTGAGCCACCACTGTGCTTTGGACTGCGCGTTTAGCCGTCGATTAGGGCTGTTTAAGTTACCTGTGGGCCAAAACCTGAGCCAGAAGGTTATACGAATGGAAGAATGTACAATAAGCCAATTGGCTGCTATACGACCAGTTTATAATACCTTCCGAAAAAAACCTTGAAGCTGAAAATTCTGTAGGTTTTTCATAATTGGCAATACGATCAATACCAACATATTTCGTAGAAGCATGGATCATGACAGAAAAGAAAATCTTTCTTTTGCCCTTTAATTCGTCCAATTTTGAACATAGGATTTCCCCCAGTTTCCTCCATGCGCTTCTGTTTTGTGCTTTCTGTTTCCAGTGTGTTCTGTTTCCATGCCTGGCTATATGTTGTCTTGCGTCTTTGACTTTTGTTTTATTTTTTATCCAGTTGTTTTGCGTTTTGTCTGTTAATTTTACTCCTAACATTGTTCTCTCAATGGCTCTTTGTACCTTCATTATTTTATCCATGTTTGCTTTGGTCAAGGTTCATGTTTGGCATGCGTATGTGAGAATTGGGCGTATGTACTGGTCAAATACTCTTTTTAAGTATTGTTAAAATAAACCTATTTTAAACTAAGATTGTGGCTAATTTCCCGCAAAAAGTAAATTTGTGATGCCACAAGAAAATAGCTTTAGGACAATGTTCATATATATTTTCTCAGTTTTCATTTTTAAAACCATGAAAATTATCTATTATAGGTATCATTTCAGCTGTTTCTCTTGATTAAGTTTTTTAGAAGTACCTATTGAAAACCCATTTAGGTAAAATTAACCATTTTAAAGTTGTTGTCCTTGTTCACAACCGTAGTCTTATTTTTATTCGCATTAAGTCGCATATTTATTTAATTCCGTTGAAAAATTCTTCAACTGCGTATATTAAGATTAGTGATAAGGATAATTTTTTCTAAATTCTTCAGTGCCTCGCTATTCTTCTTCGCTATATTAGACTTTATGGTTAGATTCATCTAAAGCTTCCTTGAGGGTCAATAAATTAAGCAAATACCATATTGTCACAAATTGCAATTTGTAACAATAAACCCTTTTGATCGTTTGGTGCCAATTTTTTCACAATAAAACGACATTTCACTGGTGTAACTATGAACAGACACAGATATGTCAATTTTATTGTTAGGAAATCGACTAACTCGTTTTCAGGTGTAGGCACGACTTATCTTAATGAAAATTGTACAATGAGAAATTTGCAAGGGCCAGATAAAAGAATATATTAAATTCATATTTATTATATTTATATGAGGAAACCAAAAGTTTAGTGAACAAGTCTCGCCTAAGCTTCAAATGCAGATAAATGTAGGCTGTAATAGTAGCAGCATTGAGGTTGGCTGTGGTGTAGCAGCTAGGATTGTAGCTTGCATATCTCTTCAATCAGTGGTTGTCGTGAACACCATACTTGGTGTTAATGTGTTCCGTCAAAAAAGGGGGACAACACGGAAAAGTCCAATAAAAAAATATAACAAGAAATCTTGTGTTAGCTGACAGCATAAGTTAAATGTCTTGTCTTGCCATGAGGTTCCAAAAAATTATTAATTATAAAAAAATTAGCAGTATGAATTAGGACAATATGATTTACACAAATATATAAATATGAATTTAATTATTGAAATAAATTTAAATTATATTATTAATATTAAAAATTAATTAATCACAAAATTCTATCTGCATAATTATGTTTATTGAAGCTTGAATAATGCATGTGTTAGGTTTATTAAAATAAACTCAAATATACAAATATTATGTAGTAGAGACCTCAGCCTAAATCTTGGAAAACGAGTACCTACTAAAGTGTTATGTATTTTCTGTTCTTTTGTATGCTGTGGATAGAGCTTCACGATACGATACAATATCGATACTTTTTAAGTATTGAGTATTGTATTGGTTATGCCAATGAAGTATCGTATCGAGTATCGATATCGGCAATACTTATAAAAATATCGTATTGATATTGATTTCGATACGAGATCGATACAATACTCGATAAAATATCGACATAAAAAGAATAAATTATACATCTGAGCTGTGTAGGCTCTTTATGTCCACTTTTGCATGCTTGGCAAATGGGCATTATTCTAAAAATATTACAAATATTTCTTATAACTTATAGATTCTTATAAAAATTGAATATGGCTGAATGCTTGTTTGAAACGACTAATACTTACTAATTCTGTATCTATTGTTTAAAAACTACTTTTGAAAAGATAGGGAAATCCCGGAGTATCGGAATAAATCGCAGTTCATCATTTCATTCCATAATATTGCCACAAATGCCACATGATATAAACAGTGTAATCATAACAGTCATCGTCATTTAGTCACTCTCAAGAGCTTCAATTTCAAGCACTCAAGTGTAAAATATTATAACAGCTGATGCTTGGGTTGCAGATCACTTATCTAAATACCTATTCCACGAAATATAATTAAACAACTGTGGCGTTTTATTTTTTTTTTTCGATATCGATATTTTCAATAATATCGAGGCAAGAGTATTTATTGTATTGATTTCAGATAATGAGTATCGTATCGACATTAATATTGCTAAGGTGTGTATTGTATCGGTATCGTATTGATTTTCGATACGATATCAATAGAATATCGATATTTTTATCGAATATCGTGAAACTCTAGGTGTGGAGACATGGACTCTTAATAAACAATGTCTCAATAGATTGGAAGTATTTGAAATGTGGACATATCGAAGAATGCTGAGAATCTGCTGGACAGAACAATGTCCTGGCTGAGAAACCTCAGAGAATGGTTTGGGTTTGGATGCAGCTCAACTGAACTCTTTCTGGCTTTAGTGTCAAAAGTTGGAATAGAAATGATGATCGCCAACCTTCGTCGCGAAGATGGCACGTAAAGAAGAAGAAAATAAAATCGGAAATAAAAGACTGAGATATCTAATTTTTAGTTTGAGCCATTCCCGAAGTGAATCTCTAAACGTCAAAATAGACGTATTTTCGACTGAAGTTGCATTAAAGATAGTATAAAATTTATACTATCTTTAATGCAACTTTATTTATACTATAAATAAATGATATTAAAATGTTACAACAAAATAGCTTCAGGGAACAAAATTAAGAACTTTGAAGTTCTAAGTTAGATTTAAAAGATTATTTTTACATTAAATTTTCGAAAAACTGGGAACCTAATGAGTAGCTTTTAGTACATTTAAGAACTTATCTACATTTTTTAAAGTTCCCCGCATATCAAAAGATTGTTAAGAAAAGCAGGGGAAAATATTTTAAATAACAATTCTCAGGGCACGTAGAATTACTGGTCCAAAAAACCTAATTTAAGCGTTTATCTCACGCTAAGGATCAAATTTATGCACCCACCAAGAGTCAGAAACGTAAAAAATAAAAATAGAAGTAATTAGTGTACCATTTCTTCAACACTGGGAGCGTTAAGATATAAGATAAGGGTGTGTTGGTTTTCTTTTATGGCATTTTTAACTATGTTCCGACTTATTTATAACTTTGTATTTACTTCTAGATTAGAACCCGTATTGATCACCATATAAAAATATTTGAAGTCGTAAGATCGGCGTAGGTCATGTGACAATAATATAAATAATATTATTTGAGTTATCCTCCCACTCAAAATGGTCCGGAACATTGTTTAATAATCAAAATGTCAAAATATGGAGGAAAAATTCGATTTTTTTATTGGATTTTTGATTATAACTTTAAAACTATTCAATTTTGAGAAAAGTTGTAATAACATAAAAGTTGCGTAATTAAATTTCCTAGAATTAAAAATTGGTTGAAAATTTAAAAAATGGTCACCCTTGTTTCAAAATAGCAATAATTGCGAAAAAAACCATACAAAAACAAGTATTCGCATTTTATGTTTTTCAACCATTTACGCTACACTTAGGACCTTCATATTTCAACCAGAAAAACTTTATATGATATAGTAAAACAACACTGTAAATTTCATTAAGATCGGTTTAATAGATTTTGCAAAATAAATTTTGCAATCCAGCTTTTTTCGCAAAAAAAATTCATTTTTTAAAAATGTTGCAGGACTGAAAATAAATCAGATAGCAAGTTGAATTTTTTTTTGCTTATAGAAGTGTACTGTACCTTTTATTTGCAATTTGCAAAATTAAAATCGATTCATTACCACGGCGTCAGGAAATTTTTTAAATAAACATTAATTTTTGGTGCTAAGCGCAGAACAGCGGTGTTCGATTCACACAAGTTGATTTCCACCAAAATTTCTTCCAATCTTTATCTAATATATTATTTTCTTACTCTATATTTTGTTGTATTTTAATATTTTAATTCCACAAAAATCAAACTAATTTTATTATTGTTTGTGAAATATTGTGTAAACAGTTGCATATGTTTAAAAATAATAAACTTTTATTCTCTAAGTTAAAATATACGAACAAAGAAAGTTTTTGCTAAAAAAAGTGTTATTTCAAAAGATAGAGTATGTGTTTTTATTTTGCAATAAACAAATTTATTTATTTATAACGAAATGTAATAAAAATTAAAATGTATCAATCATTATCAAAGGTCATTGGAATGCCCAATCAGGGCAAACTATCCGCTGTCATGCGCGTAGCACCAATAATTAATGTTTGGTACATTCCATGTCAATTCACTCAGGCAAAAAATTTTGGATCTCCGATTTGTCTGAAAATTGTCAAAAAATCTTCTTTTTTTCTCAAAATGTTATTTTATGCGATTTTACAGTGATTTGGTGTTTATTTAAACAAATTTGCATTTTCTGTCGTAAAGTATCAATGAAAAACATAATATTTTAATAGAAAGGACTAAAAAATGTCATTATATGGCATTATAACAAGTTATTTTCAATCAAAACAAGTTTTTGATCAAATTTTATAGTGTAAAAAACGTTAAAATACCGTTTTTTACATTTTCCTCCATTCCCAAAATACATCATCATCGATTTGGCTGAAAATTTGCCCACAGATAGCCAAAAGATAGGATTTTAAGTGGTTAGAAGGATTTGAATTATATTACAATACAAAAAAAGTTACATGCAGTAATATCAGACTCAAAAGTATATATTAGTCCAGTCGGGATAGCATTTGACCTTGAAAGCCAAGCTGCCCAAAATTTTATTTTTCTGATCTTTAGGGGAGTCAATAGTAGCCTAAATTTAAAATCACGAATAAATTCCTTCGTTACGTTAGCCGCCATCTTGATTTTAAAGGAGAACCTGTTTTGCTCAATATCTCCGCCATTTTTAACTTTTCGACAAAAATGGTAGGAACTGAAATTGTTCCAAATAAATCGTATTTACAATTATTACAATTTATTTTTAACAATTTTTGTCGTGAGGTCGATATTTTCGAGTTAATTGTACTTACAGTAGACGCCTATATTTTTGACTATAATATTGCATGTAACTTTTTTGGTATTGTAATATAATTCAAATCCTTCTCACCACTTAAAGCCCTATGTTTTATCTCTCTGCGGGCAAATTTTCAGCCAAATCGATTATGATGTATTTTGGGAATGGAGACAAATGTAAAAAACGGTATTTTAACGTTTTCTACACTATAAAATTGTACACTACACTGTAAATTCTACACTATAAAAGTAACTTGTTATAATGCCATATAATGACATTTTTGAGTCCCTTCTATTAAAATATTATGTTTTCCATTGATACTTTACGATAGAAAATGCAAATTTGTATAAATAAACACCAAATCACTGTAAAATCGCATAAAATATCATTTTGAGAAAAAAAGAAGAAGATTTTTTGACCTTAAATATCTTATTTTTACGTCCCGCAGAAGCTATATACCAATTTTCAGACAAATCGGAGGTCCAAATTTTTTTTTGCTCCAAAATTGAGTGATTTGAAATGGAATGACCCGTTTATTTAAAAAAATTCCTGACGCCGTGGTAGTTAATCGATTTTAATTTTGCAAATTTCAAATGAAAGTTACAGTACACTTCTACACGCAAAAAGAATTTCAACTTGCTCTCTGCTTTATTTTCAGTCCTGTAACATTTTGAAAAAATGATTTTTTTTGCGAAAGCTGGATTGCAAAATTTATTTTGCAAAATCTATTGAACCGATCTTAATGAAATTTACAGTATTGTTTTACTGTATCATAAAGTTTTTCTGGGTGAAATATGAAGTTCTAAGTGTAGAATGAATTGAAATTAATGGTTGAAAACCGTAAAATGCAATTACTTGTTTTTGTATGGTTTTTTCGCAATTATTGCTATTTTGCAACAAGGGTGACTATTTTTTAAATTGTTAACTAATTCTATATTGTAGGAAATTTAATTACGCAACTTTTATGTCAGTACAACTATTCTCGGAAATGAATACTTTTAGAGTTATAATAAAAAACGAAGAAAAAAATCGAATTTTTCCTTAATTTTTTGACATTTTAATTATTTAAACAATGTTCCGGACCTTTTTGAGAGGGAGGGTAACTCAAATATTATTATTTGAGTTATTTTCAAGCAATTTCTGCAACAAAATTTGAGTCACCTCTCAACGTCCAAATGTACTAATATTTTTACAGATGCACCCTGGTCTATGTGGCGTTGTCCCAATGTTCTAATATCGGTGTTATTGAGAAAGTTGAAATGTAGCTTCATTTCAATTAATTTTTGACCTCAGCGTTTTTATACATTTTAATATATTTTTTATAGATTTTAATAAATAAATGAAGACAAAACAAAATACATGGCCGTCTGAAAACAAGAACGACGGCGAATAAGGCAAATTGTTACTATAAACGATCATAACTCCGAAGTGGTTAAAGAATTTAAATATCTAGAACCAACATTCACCAACAACAACAAAATATGTAGATCGTAAAGTTTAAACGCGGATAATGGCAGGAAACAGATCTTTCTTTGCAACGCATCATCTAATGAAGTCAAAACTTCAAGTGTCCCAAGTAAACTTTTAAGTGTCAACAAGTGTACCAAGTAAACTTTTAAGTGTCAAGTGTCCCTTCAAAACTTGTTAACCAAACGATCCTCATTGGCCTATCTTTCAAAACTAGATAAAAAATAGGTATTTGTGCAGGCAGCTCTTGCTTTTTTAACTCTGTGGCTTGGTACAAGACGTGCCAAGTCACTTTTTTCCACTTTTGACTTCAGTGGCTTTACAATGGTTTCAGTCAAAGTAATTATAAGTCTATCTATCCTTCAAAATAGCATTTTCATCAAATCAAGAAATGCCTATCTCCGCAAAATCTCTTTTAAAATTGGTGCTAGAAATGCTTATGTAGTTGTATGTTTTTTGGTTAAACGAATGACTTAGGCACTTCTTGTACCAAGCCACAGAACTAATAATTTTGTGACATTGTCTGTCCTGTCCAGCGTAAAGGCCGTATGACACTATGCATTTTCTTGTATCATTTATTGTATCGTTTCTGGATGTAGAAAGTTATTTATGTTTCTTTGTATCGTTTCTTGCACGTACATTTGTGCCCTGTATGACACTATGCAAGTTCTTTTACCGAAAATTGTACGTACTGCAGCACGTGATTGGTCGAAATTTTGTTTGTCACCTTGTGTCACGTTACATTGGTATGGTAGTACTGCGTCTACAGCTGATTTTATAAATGTTAACCAGAATTTTTACCTTGACTGGTTGATAACGTTGATTATTTGTGTTTTTATTTTGTTTTGATAGTTGTGCGAAAATATTTGCATTAGAATTATCTTCATTTTGATCCAAATTAGGAACTATTGTATTTTCCTCTTTTTAAAAATTATGCAACACAATGCAAGCCAAAGTTATAGTTTGAACTTTATTACTAGGAGCTAAATTTATGGTTATTAGTAGAACTATAGTCCATATTAAGTATCAATAAAAATTTACAAATAATACAAAAACACAAATTAATAAAATCATCAAGACAAATCATAATATGATCGCATTTTCAGCCGTCATTATGACATTAGATGTTTTACGTTTTGTACAAGAAATTGTTGTGGACACAAATTCTTTCTGGTATAAGAACCCTTGTATGACACTATTCATTTTTTTTGTTATATCAGAAACGATATAAGAAATGATAAAAGAAAATGCATAGTGTCATACGGCCTTAACAGATTTTCCTTTATTTCTTTTAGCGAAATATTTTTTCTTCTAAAAGTTCCTTAAAAGATTCTCAACTGATTATTATTGGAGAAGAAAAATCTTTGTATTGCCTATTTAGTAGTACCATGTAACCTTTGTATGTTCAAGTTCAATTAAATTAATGTTGTATTTATAATAGTAGATAAATCTTTTTTTGATTGGACTGTTTTTTCTTAAGCCTTCACTTGGAAATATTAAAAACACATTACAGATTTAGAGTTAATTTGGTCGTTGGCACCTTTCTCTGGTTCAGTGCAGCGCCGTATGTGATCCATAAATAATAACAACGTACATATAATGTAAAAAAGTTTCTCCCTAATAGAAAATTAACAAAAATACTCCGCAATCACTCGTCTGACCGCTTGGCAGGTTAGATACACACATACATTTTGTTATTTCTCTTTTTGACGTCATTCGACCCGGCACAGCTGCTTATGTAACTCCGCAGCGTTGCCGCCCGCATTCAAATGAGGCGCGCCGTTGCCGGTTCGCGCACCGAGCTCGGCCTACTCCGCTTTGTTCATTGTTGGATCCGTTTTCTATATGTGGCAGAGCGAAGAACTCGCCGGTGCGTAGGGGCGAGCGGAGGGATATCGATTCGGTGAGAAAAATTGCAGATGAGGACTCGCTTCACGTTAAAAATTTAGTTTTTCCCGAACGCGATGGGAGTTTTGCTGTGTTGACCTACGTCAGCGATGAAAATTTGATGGAAGTGAGTTCTAACAAACGGTATACCTATCAATCATCTTTTGTTTACCATAACATCAAATGATGGGAAATAATTAGTGTCAAATAAATATTTACTTACTTCGTAATGTACAGGAACAGGAAATTGTATCGAACTAATGGTTTATACATAAATGTAGGAAAATTCTAAAGAAAATAGCAGATGTGGCAAATAATAGTATTTATACGGTTTTTCAAAGTGCTTGTTTTTTATACTCGTTTTTTACTGCAATTTGTATTAAGCAAGGAAATAGCCATTTCTTTATGTTGTGGATAAAAAGAAACCGATCTTTATATTATTCTATACTAATGAAGAACAGGCACCGTAGGCGCAAAATCTTGGTCCAATGCTATTTAAATAAATATATTAATTTTTTCGAATCCTGCGAAAACTAATAATAGGTCTGGATCCCGCGTATGAAAAAAAAGTTGATTAATAGCAAGCTGAAAATTTGTTAATAGCTTATAGGTGTCTAGTCGGACAAACTTTGATATATGGGAACACTGGAACAGGGGAAGTTTTAATTGTGGAACAGGTTAAAAATTTGGAACGGTCAGACCACGAAAACGGCACATGTATTTTGTCCGACAGAACAGACTTAAACTCTCCGAACAGAAATTAAACTCTCATGCAAAAATCAGACTGCTATTTATCACCAAATGGGCGTTTTAATGAGTGGAACATGTAGAATATGTCAAATGACAGGAATTGTGACATGTGATAAATAACAGTCTGATTTTTGCATGAGAGTTTAATCTCTGTTCGGAGAGTTTAAGTCTACTGTCGGACAAAATAAATGTGCCGTTTTCGTGGTCTGACCGTTCCAAATTTTTAACCTGTTCCACAATTAAAACTGCCCCTGTTCCAGTGTTCCCATATATCAAAGTTTATCCGACTAGACACCCTTAAGCTATTAACAAATTTTCAGCCTGCTATTAATCAACTTTTTTTTTATACGCGGGATCCAGACCTATGTCATTTTGAAAAATTTAAACGCAGAATGAAAGATTACATTATTACCGAGGGCCGACAGTCCCTGAAACTTCTATAATGTTTATTTTAATAAGTTACAGGGGTGAAAACAAGAGAAAATTTAGTATGATTTTTAATTTTATATTTATATGAATACGCGAGCGTTTGTTTATTTCTATAGATATTTTTCAAAACTAGAAATAAAAATAAAAAAGAAAATGTAGAAACAGTATTTATTAACAATGCCCAGTAAAATTGTGAGCAATACAAAGAACAAAATAGGAAAGTAAATAATTACCTAGTCAAAGAAGCTAAACAGGAGGAACATTGGAAATAATTTGGAAATACATTATAAAGAAACAGGAAAAGCAATCAAAACTTATTCTTTAATGTGTTATTACTGACAAAGTAGAAATCATGGCAAGATGCAAAGATTATATTTAAAGTTTGCTTAATACTGTGCTTGATACTAAATAATCAGGAAAGTATAAACTATGAGATAGAAGACAAGACCGTCGTACATATGAGAACCGAAGAAAAGCGACCAGAAGTCTAAAAGCGGGAAAGGCTCTTTAAAAATTAAAATAATATCAGAAATAATAAAAAAAATTGGGAAACAATTCAACAATTATTCTGCCATTAGAAATCTTTAAAAAAGCATGATGTAGGAAGGTTACCAAGAGCCTGGCAAATAATTCTTGTAGTGTCGATTTACAAGAAAGGATAAGAAGGACTGTGACAATTACAGGTGAATTACTCTACTGAGTCCTATAATCAAATTGTAAGGAAGAATACTGAAAACAGATTTAGAATTGAGTACATCAGAATCAAAACCTAGTAAATCCTAAATTTTTCGTTCTGCTAAATCCAAATTAAAGTACAAATTTCTGAAGATGTAAGGGGCATGCAGAAAAACCACAAATTAGTGTGCAATTTTATGATATGTATTGATGCTCCTTTGATTGAGAAATGCCGGATACTTTTTGGAAAATTAACATTTTCAATTTTTTTTTAGCCTCCCGACAAAATTTCAAAGGATCTCAGGTCAGGGGTGGGCAAAAGCCGGATCCGGCCCTTTTGCTTACTTTATCCGGCCCGTTGAGAAATCCCGCAAGCAATGTTTTTAAGAGCATAGGCGCAATGCTTTTTAAATGCATTATTCTTTTTCTTCGAATCCTGAGAAAACTAATAAGTATTTTTAAAAAATTTAAACACTGAATAAAATATTACATTATTGCCGAGGGCCGAAAGTCCCTGAAAACTTCTATGTTTAATTTAATAAGTCACAGGTGTGAAACAAAAAAAAAATAATGTGTTTTTTAATTTCAGATATCTCATTCAAAAGAAACCGTTTGTTCATTCTACGGGATTTTCGGCCCTCGGTAATAATGTAATCTTTCATTCTGCGTTTAAATTTTTTTAAAATATTTATTAGTTTTCTCAGGATTCGAAAAAAAGGAATTCGTTTAAAAAGCATCGGTTCGAAATTTTGCGTTCTTCATCTCTTTTATGCGATTTTGTTGAATTCATCAGTATTAGTGTTAGTAGTGTTCAATGAAATGGATCTCTATCTTCTGCTTTTCTTAAAAGCATCTGTGTTTGACCCGGTCCAGGCTCGAATATTTTTCGGCCAGGGTATTTTTTGTCGTCTACCAGAACCCGTTTCCTTCGATTTTACCCTTAATAATCAGCTGCTGCAACAACTTACAACAACGTACTTATCATTTCTAAGTATGTGCCCTTTCTCCTTGCTGTCTTTCTCCTTTTAATGATGGTCAAAAGTTCTCTGTTCCTTTTCCATCTTGTCAACACCATTTCGTTCATAATATGATCAGTCAATGGTACATATTTTCAAAATTCTCCTAAAAAGCCACATCTCAAAAGCTTATTATCCCTACAATTCTCAATTATCCCAATAATTATCCCTACACCTTACGGTAGAAGGGATTATGATTATATAACAATCCAATAAACGAGAATAGAGTGGACATATAATTTTTATTATTATCCCGGTTTTTTATAAGGTTCCCCGTCTTCCGGTTTCCAGCTTCATCCGTCCGTCGTTGCGTTCGCCAGGATGAAGGTTCCTATTTGACATTACCTTCTGAATACCACACAGCTAGGATTGTTTCGGCCCTCCTCTCTTCTTTCTCTTGGCGTCAATTTTAAAATTTATTTTGGCAGCCTGTCGTCGTCCATTCCTACATGACCATACCAGATCCGTTGTCTCCTTTGAATTTCGACGATGATGGTTGACTTGACATAACGTTTTACCATTCGATATCAGATTTGCAGATTGAATCTTTGGTTACTCATAAATTTCCTTATCTTCATAAAGGCTGCTCTTGAATTTCTGAATTTCATTTTTTATCTGGATCCTGGTTATGGCTTAATATAATGGACCACATTAAAAATTTCGTAATTTTACTGGGAACAAATTGTTCGCATGTACACCCACACCCAACTATGACAATTTATATCCAGATTTAGCCATACGGCTCACACTCCCTCTAAGGGGAAAATTGACTCATCCCAGATACCTACGGTATCAAAAGGATTGAGCTCTGGTGGGACTCTTTCCGTGTTATCGAGCCCTAGGTGACTTAGTATGCAGGTGTATCTCCCAAAAATTTTCGTACACATCTGGCCGTTGCGAGTAGTACAGCTTTCTGCATGGTCTTGTAAAGATGTTCATTTAGACCCAGCCTTTTTATGCTTTCGAGGAGGTTCTTCGGAATGACTTCAGTAGTAGACATAATAATAGGTATCGTCTGGGTACTTTGCATTCTCCATTGACAATTTATTATTAGTATTATCTATTATTAACAGTCAAATGTCTTTTTCCCAATGCTTTAAAATGATACTTATAGTATTTTTGTTAAAAATTTCTTGGACAGAGAAAATCCTCCACCAAAAACATTAGCGTGTGCGCAGCGTACATACTGGGTATAGGTCTCCGGCCCGGGAGACATTTTGAAAATTTCATTTTGGCCCGCGCTAAAAAGTATTTGCCCACCCCTGCCTGAATCTAGCAGCTTTTGATTCTATAGGCCTCAATTATTGGGAACCAGCACTAACGCAGTCACAGAGCGGCTTTCGAAAATGAAGCAGTAGATTGTTAAAAGGAAATAATTCACAGTACAAAACAGAAATGAAGTACCTGGGACTTGTTAGTGCGAAGAAAATCTAACCTAGAGCTAAAATTTGAAAATATTTATCTAACGAATAATAACCATAAACTTATAACAAAGTCTTTATAAAGAGGCACTAAACTGTGTCATAAACAGAAATATGAAATCAGAAGTTTCCTCCGCAAACAAGAAGTGCGACAATGCTAAGATAAATCCCTGGTTGTCCATAATATTTATGGAGGGAATTCAAGAAAATCTCTAACTTGGCTGGTTAGAGCACTTCAACAGAATGAACAACAAAACTCTTTTAAACGATTCAGTCAAGATAGACGAAAACGAATCAGTGTTAATTATAGTTTTTTCATCTTTTATCATTCCAATCGTAGGCACATATTATTATTTTTGACTTTTTACGTGATCTATATAATAGTTGTTTTATTATGAATTGCTTGCTTTGCTCCTGTATAACAAACGAAAACATAAAAAATAGAAACACGAAACAGCAAAAAAATGTACTATGTTATGTACATGGTCTTATGAGATATCTTGTTATCTTAAAGGAATAAGTTTAACAACTTTTTTTGGGAGAATTTATTAGCATATTAGCATAAAAAGGCTGTGTTTAATTGAAATACTCAAGACATTACCAACCAAAAAGTGATCATTAACATTAGCTAAATAGACCAGGGCGCATCTGTAAAAATATTAGTACATTTGGACGTTGAGAGGTGACTCAATTTTTTTTACAGAAATTGCTTGAAAATAACTCAAATAATAATATTTGGGTTATCCTCCCTCTCAAAAAGGTCCGGAACATTGTTTAAATAATTAAAATGTCAAAAAATGAAGGAAAAATTCGATCTTTTTCTTCGTTTTTTGATTATATCTTTAAAAGTATTCATTTCCGAGAAAAGTTGTACTGACATAAAAGTTGCGTAATTAAATTTCCTACAATATAGGACTGGTTAAAAATTTAAAAAATAGTCACCCTTGTTACAAAATAGCAATAATTGCGAAAAAAACATACAAAAACAAGTACATATTCGCATTTTACGTTTTTCAATCATTTATGCTACACTTAGGACCTTCTTATTTGACCCAGAAAAACTTTGTGATACAATAAAACAATACTGTAAATTTCATTATGATCGGTTGAACAGATTTTGTAAAATCAATTTTGCAATCCAGCTTTCGCAAAAAAAATTCATTTTTTCAAAATGTTACAGGACTGGAAATAAAGCAGATAACAAGTTGAATTTTTTTTGCGTATAGAAGTGTACTGTAACTTTCATTTGCAATTTACAAAATTAAAATCGATTAACAAGCGCGGCTCAGGAATTTTTTTAAATAAACATTAATTATTGGTGCTACGCGCAGGACAGCGGATAGTTTGCCCTGATTGGGCATTCCAATGACCTCTGATAATGATTGATACATTTTAATTTTTATTACATTTCGATATAAATAAATAAATTTGTTTATTGCAAAATAAAGACACATACTCTATCTTTGAAATAACACTTTTTTAGCAAAAACTTTCTTTGTTCATATATTTTAACTTAGAGAATAAAAGTTTATTATTTTTAAACATATGCAATTGTTTAAACAATATTTTACAAACTATAATAAAATTACTTTGATTTTTGTGGAATTAAAAGATTAAAATACAACAAAAGATAGAGTAAGAAAATAATATATTAGATAAAGATTGGAAGGAATTTTTGTGGAAATCAACTTGTGTGAATCGAACACCGCTTCCTGCGCGTAGCACCAAAAATTAATGTTTATTTAAAAAAATTTCTGACGCCGTGGTAATTAATCGATTTTAATTTTGCAAATTCCAAATGAAAGGTACAGTACACTTCTATAAGCAAAAAAAATTTCAACTTGCTATCTGCTTTATTTTCAGTCCTGCAACATTTAAAAAAAATGAATTTTTTTGCGAAAGCTGGATTGCAAAATTTATTTTGCAAAATCTATTAAACCGATCTTAATGAAATTCACAGTGTTGTTTTACTATATCATAAAGTTTTTCTGGGTGAAATATAAAGGTCCTAAGTGTAACTAACGTAAATGGTTGAAAAACGTAAAATGCAAATACTTGTTTTTGTATGGTTTTTTTTCGCAATTATTGCTATTTTGCAACAAGGGTGACTATTTTTTAGATTTTTAGATTTTTAGCCAATTCTGTATTGTAGGAAATTTAATTACGCAACTTTTATGTCAGTATAACTTTTCTCAGAAATTAATAGTTTTAAAGTTTTAATCAAAAAACCAATAAAAAAATCGAATTTTTCCTTCATATTTTGACATTTTGTTTATTTAAACAATGTTCCGGACAATTTTGAGTGGGAGGATAACTCAAATATTATTACTTGAGTTATTTTCAAGCAATTTCTGCAAAAAAATTTGAGTCACCTCAACGTCCATCTCAAAACAGATGCGCCCTGGACTAAAACTCTAAGTTACTACTCTTGAAACGAGAAAACACGCGATAGACTACCCCAGCTAATTGAAATAATATTCGAAAATACTATTTCAAACATCCAAGATAGCTATCGCTCACCCTAGCTTAGCTCAGTCTCCCAAGGTGTGTGTTCGTCTTGTCCTAATCTTAGACATGTTTCTGAAAATTTAGAATGGAAGCAAACAAAACAATATTTTAACCAATAATGTTTATTGTGCGATAAAGATATAATAAAAATGTGAATTATCAAATGCATTAACAAATATATTCAAACTCATGCCAAACACTAACAATTCTCAGATTATACTTATGGCTTTTGGTATCTGGTTCGATGGTAACTTCTTGATGTCGAATGGTACTGCTGTTGGTTCTGAAACAGGCTCTGGGGTTGTAAGTGTTCAGGGCCACCAGGCCTCCAGGTGTTGGTTGTTGCAGTCTAGATGACATGTTCCTCGTTCTTATATCGACGGTGATTGAGGATTCTTGAAGCTCCCGGAGGGAGGACGGTGATCTTTTATCCCAAAAACTAGAAAATAATATTTTAATAATGCGTATAAGTGACAATCAAGAAGTTAATAACCAAAATGTACCTTTGCCAACAACGGCTGAAATCTATCATGCTTTAAAGAAGATGAAAAATAACAAAACACCAGGAGAGGATGGAGTAGTGGCAGACGCGCTAAAAATCGGAGGCTCTGCTCTCATCAGGGCAATCAAACACCTTTTCAGTATATGCTTAGAAAACCAAGCCATACCAGCTGAATGGAATAATTCTATAACGCTCCTCATACATAAGAAAGGAGATGAAACAGACCTCGAAAACTATAGGCCAATTAGTCTTCTAAACCACCTGTATAAATTGTTTGCTCGAATAATCACTGCCAGAATTGAGAACAAGCTAGAAACATGCCGAGAGAACAGGCAGGTTTCCGCCCTGGGTATGGTACAAATGACCATCTAACTTGCCTAAAGGTCCTAATCGAAAAAACTGTGGAGTACAACCGGCCGCTAGTTCTAGTATTTGTTGACTACAAAAAAGCCTTGGACACTTTCGAAATGGTAGCCATCTTAAGAGCTTTGAGAGATTGTAGAATCGACTACCGATATTCCAACATTATTCAACATATATAATATGCAAATGCCACAACAGCAATAAACCTCTATACCCAAACTCAAAAAATAAAACTAAAAAGGGGAGTTAGACAAGGAGACAACATGTCACCAAAACTATTCAATGCCGTAATGCAGCATGCATTCCAGATGTTAGAATGGGAAAACAGAGGTTTGAATGTCGATGGCGAAAGGCTGAACCACCTACGATTTGCAGATGACATAGTTTTAATAACCGACGACTTAAAGGAAGCCCACGAAATGCTGCAAGAACTACAACGAGTTTCTCAAAAAGTACGGTTGGAAATAAACTTTGGGAAATCTAAAATGATGACCAATTTAGTATCTAGCGGACCACTAACTCTAGAAAACTGCCATATCGAAACAGTTCACAAATACATCTGTCTGGGCCACGAAATACAAATAGGTAAGTAGAGACAACCAAACATGCGAATTATCTAGAATTCTAGAAGAATAGCTTTAGGATGGGCAGCGTATAGCAAACTAAGAGACGTGTTCAAGGAAAACATCCCAATAAAGCTAAAAAGAAAAGCATTTAACCAGTGCGTACTTCCGGTGCTTACTTCATCATCCAGCCTCAAAAGTCCACTGCTGAACATAGGCCTCCTCCCCTCGTTTCCAACCCCATCTATCCTACGCCGCCCTCATCCAGTTTTTATTTACCTTTCTTAAGTCGTCAGTCCATCTTGTAGGCGGTCGACCGACGCTTCTCTTGTCTTCTCTTGGCCTCCATTCCAATAACCTCTTCGTCCATCGCCCATCTGTCATTCTGGCTACGTGTCCTGCCCATCTCCAATTCAACCTGGCTATCCTCTCGATGACGTCAGTCACCTTTGTTCTTCTCCTGATTTCTTCGTTTCTGATTTTGTCTCGCAGAGTTATTCCTAACATTGACCGCTCCATTCTTCTCTGCGTGACTCTTAGTTTGGTAGCCGAGGCTTTAGTTAAGGTAAGTGTTTCTGATCCGTACGTCAAGACTGGGAGGACGCACTGATCGAATACCTTTCTCTTTAGACATGTGGGTAACTCACTTTTAAAAGTTTCTCTCAGTTTTCCAAATGCTGCCCACCCAAGACCGATTCTTCTCTTCAGCTCATGAGTCTGGTTATCCCTGCCAATCGTAATTTCATGTCCCAGGTATTTATATCTATCTACGAGTTCTATTTCCTTCCCACCAATATTGATGTTCTGGTTGGGTACCAAATTTGTCATTATTTTTGTTTTTGATATGTTTATATTTAAACCTACATTTTCTGTAGCTACAACGAGTTCTTGTACCATCTCTCAGAGAGATGGTGCTTACTTATGGAGCTGAAACACTGGCATTGACTAAAACATCAATAAGAAAATTACAAGTAGCACAACGAAAAATGGAAAGATCCATGCTTGGCCTAACTTTGAGAGACCGAATACGAAATGATGAGTTACGGCGAAGAACTGGAGTGGAAGACATCATAAAGCGCATTACGAAGTTGAAGTGGAAATGGTCAGGACACGTCGCAAGACAGAGACAACAGATGGACAAGGAAGATCTTAGAGTGGCGGCCAAGGGCGGACAAACGAAGTCGTGGAAGACCACCTACCAGATGGACCGACGATATTAAGAGAATAGCGACAAACTGGATTGCAGCTGCCCAGGACAGAGAAGGGTGGAGACATCTTGAGGAGGCCTATGTCCGACAGTGGACAAATTTGGCTGTGTGATGATGATGACCTGTGCCAAACAGTATTCAAAAAGTAGTAGATGGCAAGGGTAAATTAAATGGAATTAAGATTGATACTAGTCAAAATTTGATTTACACGTGCATATACGTAAATTAAGAAGAAATAGGTATTTAAAATTGACCATGTGCTCGTAGACATGGAAGGTTAGGTATAAAAAAATACTATAAAAACTTAATACAGACCTAGAATAAAAACTCACCCCCAAAAGAATAACTGTTGATGGACAAATAAATCTAATATTTAAATTTCATGCCTTTTTAAGAAATAAGTCTTCCCTACAATTTTTAGTTTGTCACTTAGATAGGATGAAGTGTCACTGTCATGACAGTGCAACGTAGGAGGTGGCAGGCATGTTCCGTATTAAGACATCTACAGAGTAAGGATATACGGAGTACGTTCAGTATGATGACTTAGATGTTAGATGAAAAGAGAGTTGCCTATAGAACGGGCGCCAAACAGGTTTTTAACGAAAAAACAAGTTAAAACGAATACAGAAGATAATTATTAATGAAATATTAAAGAAAATAAAGTAAAATAATTATTTAAAAATAAAATAGCAAAGATGTGACGTTTGCAACGTTACACTCTACATGTCGGTTTATAACGTTCTCCGCCGTTTTGCGACTTCTAATCGCCACTTCGGCCTGTTGTTCCGTAGGTGCTCTTCTATGTTTCCTTTTCGCAGCTCTTTGTCTATTCCTTCGCTCGTACTTTTTCGCGGTCTACCTCGTTTTCTCTTTCCTTCTGATGGCTATTTTGGTATTTCCTTTGGTGTTCGTTGTTCATCCATTCTTTGTTATGTCCAAACCAGATAAGTTGTTTTATTGATGTCATCCGTGATTGTTCGTTTTATTCCCATTATTTATCTAATGTGTTCGTTGGTAATTCTCTTCTAGATCTTCCTGCTGCTCTTCTCCAAAAATATATTTCCGTTGCTCCCAGCGTTGCCAGTGTTTTTTAGTGTCCGTACTTCGCAATTGTATTAGCTAAGTAAGCAGTTTTATGCTCGAAGCAGAATGAACACCTCGGTACACCTGCCCTCAAATCGCTTATTACGAAATCTCTAGAGAAAAGAAGAAAAGCGCTAAGAGCTTGTCTATAGAGACAAGAATAGAAAACCGCTAAACGCCGTAAAAATGAATGGCGCATACAATATTCCAGCTAGCTACAAAAGATCTGGTATGAATATTATGTGGCGCGAAAATGTATTTTCATTTTGACGCAAAATAAAATTTTAGTTTTATTTTAAAAGATTTTTCCATAATATTTGCTAAATTTGAAGTAAAACGCGGCACAAAAGAGTAAATTTGATAAAGTTTGAATTTTGAAACTCTTTTGTGGCGTTTTTACTTCAAATTTAGCAAATATTATGGAAAAATCTTTTAAAATAAAACTAAAATTTTATTTTGCATCAAAATGAATAGTTATTTTCCTAACAAGTGCAGAAACTCATTCTTTTCCGCACGCGACTGCAGTTTGCCGAACGACGCGAAGCGGGAGTTCGGCAAGCAGTCGAGTGCGGAAAAGAGACTTTCTGCAAGAGTTAGGAACAATATTTTTTCTAAGAGTCTTTAAAAAATTACCAAATCTTAATCAATTAATTTAATTAATATGAAAATACATACACAAATTAATTCTTTGACAAGGTTGTCAAAACCAAACTTTCAATATAATTAGTTAGCATGACGACGATCTTGGTTTCCATGACGATGATTCAAAACGACTGTTACTACCGATTTGACTTTCGAATATTATGTCACAATAGTTTTATTTCATCGAATTGTCGCGTTAATTTCATTAAAACAGGAACACAATAAGATATATTTGAAATAAATTAGTAAATAATATCTAAATATTAGTTTATTGCATGTATTATAATTACTTTAAGGCCATATTAACATATCTAAATTAACACGCGTGCGGAAAAGTAAAAACCGCGTGCGGAAAAGTAACACGCGTGCGGAAAAGTGAAACTTTCTAAACTAAAATGCGTGCGCGAAAGTAGACATTTTTGCACGCTCGTAGAAAAAATACATTTTCGCGCCACGTAATATTCATATCAGATCTTTTGTAGCTGGAATATTGTATGCGCCACTCATTTTTACGGCGTTTAGCGGTTTTTTATTCTAGTATCAGGAGTTTTTCAAAGTTTTTTTTATAAATTAAATGTATGAAGTTGAATGCAATTTTTCTCGATTACACGTTAAGCTTTATAAATGGTCGCCTTTGTCGCATTATCTCCCAAATGATCTAGTGTCCATCGAATATACACTATTGAATGATTTTTTTCTATTCGAAATAGATTGAAAAAAATTATAGGGATGGCCGGTTAATGAACTCGGATTGCCCGTTGCCATTTCAAATTTAGCGTCGTAACCACTACAACTACATAAACCATTTCGGCAATAATTTTATTATACTTTTGTAGCTTAATAACTTCTAAACGGCTTAACCGATTTTGATCACTAAACATGAGTTTGAAACGTATTGACAAGTAGTATCTGATGCATCTAAGGCCAAGTATGATAACTGAAGCTATTACAGGAATTATTAAGCTTGAAAAAACCGTTTTTCCCATAGGAAATAGATTTGATCATACTTATGAAGCCTATAACTTAAAAATTCGAATTTTCCCGGATATGAGGTATGCACCGTCAGATTCGTCCAGAGTCCTTCTACAAACGCTCAGTCATTGGCGCAATTTGTAGGTTGAAATTTTGAGTAATTGTCGAAAAACCAAAATTTTCAAAGTTTAGTTTTTAAGTTTTTCGGCGATACTGAGCCGTGTGTATGTCTGATCTTGACGGCTTAGACACCATTTGAAAGCTTAACTCAACACTATTGATTTGGTGTATTTGCGGTTCTCCTGTCTCTTCTTGAACCGAAGATATATACCCCCAAAAAATATGCCGTTTTGTTCGAGTCCTACAGCTGGCTTATGGGTGGTCAAAACTCACAACCTACACCGGTTTCTGAATCGGTCCTGGCCCCCTCTTCAAACACAGAAAAAAATTCAGATCGGTTTAACTTTTCCAGCCACATACATGCATATCCACAAACATTTTCCCTTTTAAATAGAAATTGAGTCATATTTCTGAGCTCGGTAACTTTTGAATGGTATAACCGATTTTTAAAATTAGACATGCGTTGGAAAGGTAATGATCAGTAGTATTAGAAGCCGCAAAGGTCGGACTTAAATTTTCGAAGTTTTTGGGAGCTTTGGGAACGAGAACGAAAAAAAGGCCCTAAATAGGAAGGGCCGTAAAATCCACACCTTTGGACCAAAATGGATGGTTGATATATGAATGGGTGAATCTTTTCCTGAACTTTAAGATGGGAGTTGGTACAATTTTCAATTCCGTCAGATTTAGAAAATCGAAAATTTCGTGTGTGTATATAGTGTCGCCTGTAGGGGGTGTGGATATGCGCCACTGGCGAGAACTGCCGTTCTCTGGTAATATTTCTCAATTCGTTTCTGATTAGAGCTTTATTTTTTAAGTTGTGATATTCAACTTCACATCAGACAACCATTTACTACCTGTCATACCTTCTGCTGTCCCGGAACAAAATGCCTTTCATAACATCTGCACTGACTTGATAGTAAAAACGATTCTACATAAATATATTATAATCAATTTGATTTATAGCTCTTATCTTTTCTAAATACCTGTGTATACGTCAATGTTTTTATTGGACGGCAGCTTTCGTCTCTGTTATTTACTAATTTTTTTCAAGCAATACTGATCGTCCATTTCCTTTTCTTGGTAGCAATTGTCTCCTGTAAGTGCAACAGTTTATCTCATAAACAAATAATCATTTTTATAATACAGTCGCTAGAAGGGATTGTGGTCGATCTTTGTGTGGCGTTATTTATAGCCATTCCTTATCGAGAGTGTATTTAACAATAAGTTGTGTTTTTGTTAACTATTATAATAGTCTGGGCTGATTATCGGAGAATAGAACATTTTTGGGAAAAGTTATTTACCAGCAATTTTATTGCTGGAAACGAAGCTTATGATTATATATATTAATAATCTAGGTATGCAAAGTCCGCAGATAGTGTCCTACTTTTTTTATTAACAAAATGGCGCCCCCAAATCGTTTTTTTCAATTTTTGCTCCATAACTCCGAACATTTTAACTTTACACCAAAAACACCCTAATAAAAATTCACCGAAATTAAATTCTGCATAAAGACATGTTTTTCCCGATCTGCTCCGATGACAATTTTTCTCGGAAAATGCGGGTTTTCCCAACAAAATTTTTAAATTTCAAATAAAGTTTTAGATAAGTAATTATCTACCAATAATTAAATAACTCGGTGACATAAAAGCTTTCTTGGGTTAGATTATAGTTCCAAAAGCCGGTGAAAATTAAACGAATATTTAAGTAACAATTCACTTGTTAATTAATAATTTACGGTCGCAATAATAACCAAAATAATTATGATACACTGATCAAACTTTGAAATCTTATAAAGATGAGATGCCTATTTAATATTTTGTCGACAAAATATAAATTTTTAATTTTTTTGAATAATCTTTAAATGTTAAAAAAAAATAGTTATAAACAAATTAACGTTTCTCAGAAAGTTTTTATTCTAATTTTAAAAATTAGGTAAAATGCGTATTTTAAAGATCTTGAAAATGAATGCTTTAAAAAAGTTATGAAACAGCAAAGTAAACACACGATTACTACGTTGTTTATATTTTTTTCTAATTCTTTCAAAGCGTAAAAGTCAGTTTAAAGTACAAGCTAATTACTTACAAAAAATATCGATTATTAGTATAATGGTTATATTTTAATTAAAGATTATAATTTTTTTTTTGTAATTTACACGCGCGAAAGTAGACTAATACAGTACCGTAGCTATGTATTATGTATTATACCCGTCCACATACACAACTCGCGCCAGTTTAAAGCGTGTCAGTCGCTTCGAGTGAACATCTCCGGCTCTGTATCAAGCCTACATTCGCATTAAAAATTACAAAAAAAAACATTTTTAATCTTTGATTAAAATATAACCATTGAACTAATGTTTGATATTTTTTGAGAGTAATTAGTTTGTACCATAAACTCACTTATAAGCTTTGAAACAATTAAAACAAATTATAAACCACGGAGTAATCGTATGTTTACTTTTCTGTTTCATAACTTTTTTGCAAATGGTTGGAAAACAATTTTAAAGCATTCACTTTCAAGACCTTTGAAATACTCATTTTAAGAATTTTTTAAAATTATAATATAATAAACAATTTCTGAGAAATGTTAATTTGTATATAACTATTTTTTTAAACATTTAAAGATTATGCAAAAAAAATAAAAAATTTATATTTTGTCGACAAAATATTAAATAGGCATCACATCTTTATAATCTTTCTAATATTGATCAATGTCTCATGCTTATTTTGGTTGTTATTGCGACTGTACATTGTTAATTAACAATTTAATTGTTGCTAAAATATTCGTTTAATTTTCACCGGCTTTTGCAGTTATAATCTATACCAAGAAAGCTTTTATTTCACCAAGTTATTTAATTATTGATAAATAATTACTAGCCCAAAAAATTTATTTGAAAATTCGAGATTTTGTTGGGAAAACCCACATTTTCCGAGGAAAATTTTCGTCGGAGCAAATTGGTAAAAACATGCCTCTATGTAGAATTAAATTGGGGTGAATTTTTATAAGTGTTTTTGGTGTAAAGTTAAAATCTTCGGAGTTATAGACCAATAATTGAAAAAACACGATTTGGGGGCGCCATTTTGTTAATTAAAAAAATTAGCACACTATCTGCGGACTTTGCATACCTATATTATTAATATATAGGATAATAATATTCGATTCCAGCAATAAATTTGCTGATAAATAACCTTTATTTGTACTTTACTAATTTATTTACTAATTCGACCAGCGCCAGCGTATTATAACTATTTTTTTTTTTTCAAAATTTAAAGATTATGCAAAAAAACGAAAAATTTATATTTTGTCGATAAAATATTAAATAAGCATCTCATCTTTATAATCTTTATAAGTTTGATCAATGTATCATGATTATTTGGGTTATTATTGCGATCGTAAATTGTTAATTAACAATTGAATTGTTGCTAAAATATTCGTTTAATTTTCACCGGCTTCTGGAATTACAATCTATACCAAGAAAGCTTTGATGTCACTAAGTTATTTAATTATTGATTAATAATTACTTACCTAAAACTTTATTTGAAAATTAGAGATTGTGTTGGGAAAACCCGCATTTTCCGAGGAAAATTTTCGTCGGAGCAAATCGGGAAAAATATCTCTATGCAGAATTTAATTGCGGTGAATTTTTATTTGGATGTTTTTGTTGTAAAGTTAAAATCTTCGGAGTTGTAGAGCAATAATTGAAAAAAATACGATTTGTCGGCGCCATTTTGTTTATAAAAAAAGCAGCACACTATCTGCGGACTTTGCATACCTAATTTTGTTTATAAAAAAAGCAGCACACTATCTGCGGACTTTGCATACCTATATTATTAATATATAGGATCTTATAATTCGATTCCAGCAATAAAATTGCTGGTAAATAACTTTTCCATGAATTTTGCTAATTAGCCCAGAGTATAATGTATTTTGCACCAACTGCAGCTTTCTATGCTATAAAATAATTAATTGAATTTTTTTTTAAATATTTAAAATCTTTTTAAATGGTAGAAATCAGTAAATTGTTTGGTATCCAGTTTACATTGACCTGTAAAAAATGAAATAAAAAGAGTAAATACGTTAAATAGACTAGAACTCCTCATAGAGTTATCGAAAGAATGGATAACAAAAAATGACAACCATTTCTTTGTACAAAAAAGATTTAAATCTTTTAAATCTAATCGATTCACAGCATTAATGATGCATAACAAATATTCAGTGGTTTAGTTCACTTGGCCATAAGGGTCAAAAGGGAATGGCAGAAATTCCTTATCAAGAGATAAATATATCCCAGACTAGAGATTTAACATATCGGAAAAAATTGAGAAAAAAACAGGCTTTTTCCCGTTTTTTTCTAAACCATTAGAAAAATTGGAAAGAATGGGAAATAAATATTTTTTCATAACAATTTTAAACTCGTTTATATATTTTGTAAAAATATTAATAATAATAAGATATAAGTACAAACATTTATATAGGGTCAAAAATTATAATTATTATCTAATAATTTAAACTATCAAAACCGAAACTTCAAACGTAGAAAGCACATTATTTAACCACAGCGCTCAGTGGTATATTTTCTTCTAAGTCTGAATCTTAAGACCAAGCATCTGATTCAGACTCGAACCCCGCCTTATCATCTTGGACGGATAAAACCACATGTTTTTGCCAGTCTCTTCTAAAAGTGGATCTGGATCTGCTCTAGCATTGTCAATGCATGTCTGTTTTTCGTTTATAACCTTTAAATGAATAGCAACAACTTCCGAATTTTATCCTGTGATAACATATTTTTTTTGCTTGTATATGAGGCCGTGTAAATACCAGTTTATTTCTGAAGAGGCCTAAGATAGAGATCCATTTAAACGATTGGCATAAGTGGCTGCTACACAAACCTTGCCACCATATAACGGGATGAGTACTATTTGCACTATCCCATAAATAATTTCGACCAAAAGAATTCAGTTTTTGTTCTAAATTGGGCCAGATTTGCCACCACCTTCCGTACATCTAGATTTAGTGAATGAGCTATTTCAGAAATATAAATCTATAGCTTCCATTAGTTGACTCTTCATTAAATTGTTTTCCTTTAAAGCGAGCACCAAGAAAATTGGCTGCAAAGAGAATCGGCTTGGAACAAAATTCGTAGCGTTCTTCAACAGATTTTAGCAAGCTTTCGATAAGAGACCTAGCCTGGTCAACTTGTTGGGAATATTTAATATTGTGTCTCTTATATACTTAAAGACAAAAGGCACTTCTGATAATATAGAATATAGATCTATCCGATTCTACTAAATTTATCGATTTTGCTACGGGATGCAGAATTTGTTTAGAATATTGTAACAAATTTCAATTTTTTTTTTCTTCACCCAATTTTTCCGGAAATTTTAAATCTCTATCCCAGACACATCCATTATAGGAGATCTAATACAGACGTCATATCAATAGAGTTCAAAACAGGAGTGTGTACTTTATTAAAATCAAGTACTCTTATCCATTTTTAACCGGTATGCTGTCGACCACATTTCTGTTCTTCCTTTGGATATTTTTGCTTTCCATAATTTCAGTATAGATTTGTTATTACAGTTATTACTTTCTGTACCAGAGATTGTCCTTTTTGCGGTTTTATGATTACAAATATCCACTTAACGTCCATTATCTGATTTATGATCCTTTCACAGTGAGGATAGATTCTAATATCCATTCATTGAGTTTTCCGTATTTTAAACCTATTACAAGCCTTCCACTTTCATTGCTTTTTGAGTCTTTACTATTTATCATTTAGCTTTGTTCAACAATGGTCGAAAAGTCTTGTTTAGAGATATTGTGGATATCTTATAAAATATATTGTTTTTTAAATCATGCTCTGGCTAATCTTGATCAACGTTTTTAATGACTAATGTTGTGGGAATTAATGTGAAGACAAGTGATAACTTTAAATACACATTTAATGAAAATAAAATAAAAATAAAAACGTTTATTGTTTTAACAATAATTTCAACAAATATATACAAAGTATTTTAGCCTTCTTTTCTACTTCTGTCAACGTTCCGCTCCTGCACCGCTTACTTTGTGGACCGCATTATTTTCAGTACATGATTTTCTCTGTTTCTAGACTCCTGGACATATTTTTCTGTAGGTACTATTTCCGACACCGTACCTACTTTCCTGATTGGTTGTATTCGGTAACCACTTGGCTAGGCCCTGATTAGATGGTCAATCAGTTTATATTTTTCTCTATACATCTTCTGAATTCGATTTCTTTTGAAGGCGTCTGTGGTGTTAAGGAGTCTTCTTGTGGCTTGGTGAACGAAGTATATTGTCCTGTTCTCAGCCACCTCCCTCAGTGTTTTGTACTGGAGCCTTTCTTGAATGGTTGCATTTGAAATTAGCTCTTGTCATGTCGATCCTTCGATTAGTCTATAACACAGCATTTCTGTTCTTTCGAACTTTGAACAGGGACTGCATACAACATCACCGATCTAACGTAGGCCTGGTACCTAATTGATACTTCTCGGCCTTCATTAGAGGGCTGGTCCTGAAAATAAAAGATTGAATTAGTTTCTTTGTTATAGATGCTTTCTACTGAACTTCTTATCAGTTCCTTGTGAAACTTAATCTTCTTTCGAAGTGAACTTCTAGGTATCTGACGCCATCTTCTGGTTGGATTCTGTTTCCTCTCATCGGAAGTTGTGCTACTGGTGGAATTTATTGCTGCGTAAAGACGCTAAATTGGGTGATCTTTATTTTCCATTTCTTCGTGAATTCCGAAATTTTTCCTAAATGATCTAATTGTTCTAAAGCCTCGACAATTCTTCTGTCTTCATTTACTGCTGTGTATATTGCAGTATCGTCCTCGTGGTGGGGTGTGGGGTGTATTGGTTCTTACATTTGTGGGTAAATTTAGAAACAAAAATGTTGTATAAAATGGGAGATAAACTAGTGCCCTTAGGTACCCTTTCCTGAAATTCTTACATCATGGGCATCTTTTGGTCAGCTGAAACTTGAAACGTTCTAATAGTCAAATATGCGTCGTATATATCCTCCTCCTCCTAAGTGGCTTCTCTATTGAGGTTGGCGATCAATATGGCAAATTTCTCTCTGTTCTGGGCTTGATGGATTAAATAATTTCCTGTTGTGTGGGTCCAATCTCTGTTGTTTCGTAGTCACGATTTTTTCTTTCTTCCTATACAGGGTGTCCCAGACTAAATTACCCATGCTATATCTCTTAAACGAATAGATATTTTCGAATGGGACAAAAAGTAATATATTCTACTGGTAATACACTTTAATATGGCGTACAAAAAATCATCCCCTAAATATTCATCCCTTAGTTACAACCCCTAACTTTAATTTTTTTAATAGCACCCTGTATATTTTTTTATAATTTTGGATGTGGTCTTTTATCGTCTATTCAATACATTTTTTGAAAATAAAATCGGTTCGTAAATAACGAAGAAACTATCAGTTTATTTTTGTTAATTGTGTGTCCCAGACTAATTTATCCAGGCTATAATTCTTAAACGAATAGAGATTTTCGAATGAGACAAAAACTGATCTATTCCATTTCTAATACACTTTCATATGGCGTAGAAAAAATTCATCCCCTAAATATTCATCCCTAACTTACAGGGTGTTATTTAAAAAAAATAAAGTTAGGGGTTGTAAGTAAGGGATGAATATTTGGGGGATAATTTTTTTTCTACGCCATATTAAAGTGTATTATAAATGTAATAGATCAGTTTTCGTCCCATTCGAAAATCTCTATTCGTTTAAGAAATATAGCCTGGATAAATTAGTCTGGGACACATAATTAACAAAACTAAACTGATATTTTCTTGGTTATTTACGAACCGATTTTATTTAAAAAAAATGTGTTGAATAGACAATAGAAGACCACATCCAAGACTATAAAAAAATATACAGAGTGCTATTAAAAAAATTAAAGTTAGGGGTTGTAACTAAGGGATGAATATTTAGGGGATGATTTTTTTCTACGCCATATTAAAGTGTATTACAAGTAGAATATATCACTTTTTGTCCCATTCGAAAATCTCTATTCGTTTAAGAGATATAGCGTGGGTAAATTAGTCTGGGACACCCTGTATAGCCCGATCAAAGAACAATCTGACCCCAAAAAAAATAAAGGAAGGATGAAAATTTGGGAATAGGTAGTTGAAATTGTCTATTATTATATAAGAAAAAGTTTACAATTCTACATCCCCTCCATTTTTGTAAAATGGAGGAGACTACCCCTTCTCGGGGGTAAAAAATATACATTCAAAATAAGTCAAGAATTGGATAAAATGACTAATTCTAAGCAACTTTTGTTCTATAGAGTTTTTTCCCTAAATCAATAGTTATCTTTATACTTTATGATGTAGGTAACTTTATTACGTTATGATGAATATGTTCATTTTTAACAAAAAAAAAACATGATTTTAAAGACTTTTTTTAAACACAACTTTAAACACTTTAAAAAAGTTATAATGAGTTTTCCCCGAAAAGTGCTCCGTTTTTTGGTTATTTCACGTTGGAATATTCTATTTGGAATTTGACGAATAAGAACCTTTTCATTAGCTATGACTCCGCTTCTACTGGGTCTACCGACTTCATGCATACACCATTTTTTTCACTTTCTTATAAGCTATATTTTTGCTAGGAATATTTTTTTCGATAAAATACCTATTTTTGAGTTATTTGCGAAAAACCGTCCAAAAAAATGTTTTTTTTTTTGTTAAAAATGAACATACTCACCCGCAAATAACTCAAAAAGTATTGACAGTGAAAAAACTGTGTAAAACAAAAGTTATTTAGAATAAAATCCACAAGGAAAGAAAAGTTTTCCTGTAGTTGGCTGTATACCATCAATCACAAAAATTGGAATAAATCCTTTGTAAAAGGTATAAAATTTATTAAAATCCCTAAAGGGCTACATCAGAACAAAACGTTTTCGATTTTATTACAAAATCATCATCAGTGTAAGACAGTCTGGATGCTAGCTGAGCCACCAAAGAAATATATGGCTAATAACCCTTCAAATATAAAATGTATGCTTTACAGATGCATATTTACTTAAAATGCCTTGTGATGGGCAAAAGGCAACAGGAATAATGCCCTAAGGTAAGTATTTAAATTCCCAACATGTGGGATGCAAAAAAAAAAGAAGCTTTTTTTTTGCATCCCACATGTTGGGAATTTAAATACCTTACCTTAGGGCATTATTCCTGTTGCCTTTTGCCCATCACAAGGCATTTTAAGTAAATATGCATCTGTAAAGCATACATTTTATATTTGAAGGGTTATTACCCATATATTTCTTTGGTGGCTCAGCTAGCATCCAGACTGTCTTACACTGATGATGATTTTGTAATAAAATCGAAAACGTTTTGTTCTGATGTAGGCCTTTAGGGATTTTAATAAATTTTATACCTTTTACAAAGGATTTATTCCAATTTTTATTTAGAATAAGTCATATTAACCAATTCCGGACTTATTTTAAATGTATATTTTTTCACCCCCGAGAAAATATTTTTCACCCCGTATTTCCCAATATTTGGAAAATGGAGGGGATGTAGAATTGTAAACTTTTTCTTATAAAATAATAGACAATTTCAACTACCTATTCCCAAATTTTCATCCTTCCTTTATTTTTTTGGAGGTTTTCGGAAAATTGTGTGTTCTTTGATCGGGCTAATACCCCATTTACCTTCGATCTTGTTTTCTAATATTCCCTGCAGGTGATCAAATTCCCCATGGCGCATTATGTGTCGCTTATTATGTATGTTGACTAAATAATGAGGCAATTCTGTTCATTTTGTAGATAAATGCTTTTTTCCAGATTTTTATATGTAGAGAATATCCATTCCTCAGGATGCCCTGAGGCATCCTTTCTTGAACTTACATCCTGGACAGGACATCTTTTGGTCAGCTGAAACTTGAAACGTTCTACCGTTCTACTAGTCAAATATGTGTCGATGTTAACTAAATATTGTAGGGGAGTGCAATTAGAACGAAAAGATACAATGTTTCGGAAAAAATCAAACAAGGTTATATTTTTCTAAAACTTTTTTTGTTAGTTTATAAATATGTTAAAGTAAAAAGTTCTACTCACAAATTTCGCCGCTAATTGTTTATTAATTGTTTAAACAATAACAATTGTTTTGTATAAATAATGTTAAGAATATGGGTGAATTCAACATTTTATTTTGATAAAAAATGTTTTTATTTTAGATTTGATTATGCTGAACCCGAATCTGACATTACAATTTGTAAATTCAAAATGGCGGATTCAAAATGGCGGATTTTTTCCTAAAAATCCTTAAAAAGTAGTTGTAAAATCCGAATTTTTTTTATAAAACGTGTTTGTTTGCCATAATGTGATATTTTTTAGAGGCTGCTGAACCTGAATCCAATTTTGATAATTTAAATTATAAAATGGCAGATCCAAAATGGCGGATAACTTAAAAAATAGTTGTAAAATCATAATTACTTTACAAAATGTATTTGTTTCTACATATATTTATTTTTGAGTGCTTTGATAAATCTAACTTAAATGTTAACATTATAAACTATAAAATGGCGGATCCAAAATGCGGATTTTCTAAAAAGAACATAAAAAAGAACATTTTTGTAAAACATTTATTGTTTTTATTTTTAACAGGTTGTTGAATCTGAATTAAAGATTCAAGATTTAAATTTCAAAATGGCGGATCCAAAATGGCGGATATTTAAATAAAAAACAAGTAGAATCCAATCAAACAAATATGGAATTTCATTCTTAAAAAAAAAGATAAACAAATAATTTTCACAATAATATTAAAAATTAAAATGTATTAGAAAGAATATTTAAAAAAAACAAATTTTCGATTAGAAGGATATAATTACATTTTGAAACATAGTTTTTAATTCCAAACAACTTTTCTTTATAAAAATTTTCGATATTGTGAAATATAAAGGTACTTTACTCTTGAGTGAAATTCATATTTTTGACATACCTCGTACAAAATTAACAAAATTTGATATTTGATGGTTGCATCTTATGTTATATACGATGCGGAGTATTTTATAAAAAATAACTTTTTTTCGTAAAACTGATATTAAAAAAGTTATCAATAGGTTCCAAGTTACGCAGACATACTGTATAAGAGCTAAAAAAAATTTTTTTTGTTGAACATTTATTATTGTTGAAGCTTATTATTAAATGTATTTTAGGTAAGTTTTACAGAAAAAAGTTTTGATCACTCTGTATATACATTTTTTCAGCTGGTAATTTTCGGTTTTTGTATTACATTTTTGTTATCTTTCTTAGTTTTCTCAAAAATAAATTGTTTATTTCAATTTTAAACTAAAATAATTCAGTGTTTTTTAAAGATTACATCCCAAGCTTTAAAAAAATAGCAAAAAAATTGTATTAGATTTATTCAAGCTTGAGTAATACCGTCTTAAACTGGTGGGAATTCTGTAAAACTACGAAGTTTTCAAAAATTACATTTTTTGAGACATCGTATTATTTGAATTAAATTTTTGAGATTTTTTTTGAATAAAACATCGTTTAGTAAGATGATTGAGAGTTAAGTTGTGCAAATTTGAGAGTTTTATAAGTAAAATTGTATTAGTTACACATTTTTAAGTCATTTTTAAACAAAATTCATGTAAGGCTCAGTTTTCGCCCACACCGTACGTATGTCCATACATTTTATTTCTTTTTATTACAACCATAAGATAGCTTATTTCATCTTCTTTCATGTCCAATTTGTAAAATTTCTTTTGATCCATTAGTTAAAGAATTACATTAAAAAAACTCAACTGTGCACTTCTTCCAACGCTAGTTTACAGTGCGCCAATGTGTGTGAGAAGGGTGACTTTAGCGTTATAAATAAAAAATTACAGAAGCTAGAGATTTAATTTTAGAAAAATCTTTATAAAAGGTTTTTTTTGTAAAATTTTATGAATTTTTCAATGGTCAGTTTTTTTCTAAAAATTATATTTTCGGAGTTATTTAAAAAAACATCTAACTTCGCTGTTCATTTGTTTAATAAAAAATGAAGCACCCACTTCACGAGTAGAACTTTTTGATATGTTGTTTATTAAACATTTCTTAATGAAATTACAAAAAGTTTTATCTTGTTTGATTTTTTCCGAAGTGAAAATCTAAATGCACTCCCCTATTGAGGCAGTTTAGCTTTTTCCATTTTGTAGATAAAGGCTTTTTTCGAAACTGTATGGTACGGTTTTTCTATGTAGAGAATAGCCATTCCTCCTTTTTGGTTAATGTTGATGCGGATTTTTGTGTCGCTGACAACTCTTTCTAGTTGAAGTTCGCAGTGTCTTCCTCTTCTGAATCCAAATTGATCTTATTAGATGATTCCTCTTCTTTTAAACATGTTTCATGAGTCTTTTGTATATGATTTTTTCTAATATCGTTACTAGGGATTCCAGTAGAAATATTGGCCTCTAACTTTCTGACCTTTTTCCGTCCTTCCGACCTATGAATGTTTTTCTTCTAGCTTTTGTGAGTCGATTTTGTGAAGTAGAGTTATGAATGAACAATAATTCTGGCAGAGATCCTCGTCTAAACTCCAAATTTACGTTTCTGTTTTTTGATAATTCATGCACAGGCCTAATTTTGGCACTTTTCTGTCGAATTTGTCTTGGGAGTATTAAATCCACGTATCGAGAATGTTCATACCTATGTTCAGGATCAGTCAGTACATTTAGCCCGAAAGAAACACATATCGGAAAAGAATATTTCTCTCAGAAATGATGCGTAAAAGTTTCCATCTGGTCAATAATACATTACACTTATCGCTGGATATATTGGTGTTGTATTTATAGTTAGAATCAGGATTATCATTGAACATTTTATTAGCGTACTTAATGAAACACTTATTCTTGCTTCATAACAAGTTTTATGTTATTTATAATGTACACTTGCTGACGTCTTTATGTTGTTGCTTAAAGCGTCAAAATTTATCAATATCAGCTTTATCCGTGCTGTCGATACGGATTTATATTTGGATAGAATTTCGCTGCGATATCAGCAATGACACATTTTTATTTGATTGGAATATCGCTTATCTTTACAACCACAGCATATGGTTGTTATGGGATATCGAATGTCGAGCTTTCTAATATTCTTTCCACCTACTTTCTAGGTGCGTTTTGTAATATGTAGCTAAGTATTTGTTATTGTTGTTTGTCGTTATCGTTGTAACAAAAACAACTCTTTACCTTGTTCTTTCTACGAGGTTTGTCATTTTTAACAACTATTGGTGCCACTAAAAAAATATGTTATTTGTTTCATTGATAAGAATCATAATACGCAGTCCCATATGACGTAATTATTACTGTACATTAGACTCTTATGATTATCCGGACACTGACTCAGGATATAATATAACTTTTGGCAGATACGGTATGCGCCAAAACAAAGGACACTGAAATCAGGAAGCCTGTGAAATATAATCGCGTCATAATATGAAACAAGTGACAATAGTTGTTGTCATGGTATTTTTAAACATTGTTTATTCTAACAAACTGTCAAAAAGATTCGAAATGGTGCTTACAACGCAAGAAAAAAATATTTATTATTGAGTATTATTTCGATACTAAATTTTTATCAAATTTGATACAAATCTAACAACTCTTGATGCTTACATATGGGGTATGCATGCTGAAACAAGCCCTTTTTACAGAAAACCCACCGGAAACTATCATTGATGAACTCCGTGAAAAAATTTTGACCTTTTTCAGAAGAATGCAGCAGCCTTATTTTTAATAGCATGCTAAGCAATCTTGTTAAGAGGATCGGTACGTATTTTCGGCTGCAATGCAATTCAAATGGGGATTCATTTTTTTCGAATCCTGAGAAAACTAATAAGTATTTTTGAAAAATTTAAACGCAGAATGAAAGATCACGTTATTAGCGAGGGCCGAAAGTCCCTGAGAACTTCTATAATGTTTATTTTAATAAGTTACAGGGGTGAAAAACTAAGAGAAAATTTAGTGTGATTTTTAATTTCAAATATATCATTCAAAATAAACTTTTTATTTATTCTAAGGGACTTTCGGCCCTCGGTAATAATTTAGTCTTTCATTCTGCGTTTAAATTTTTCAAAAATATTTATTGGTTTTTTCAGGATTCGAAAAAAATAAACACAATGCCATGGTAATATTTTCCAAATCTATCTTTGTCTTACAACGCACTCAGCCGAATATAATATTGTCAGCATATATTGTCAAGACACTGACAATCAGTGACAATTTTAAATATTTGACATTGCATCGGGAATATGTTGAGTTATTGATTAAATATTATTGAAATATAGTGTATTTGATAAATAATTGATTTAACACGTGAACTTAATAAAAAGTTACTTATTGTGTATTATTTGTGGAAGATCCAAGCAGAGAATACATCAGGATAATATATTCTGTGATCCAAGTATTTTGTTGTTAAAGATGTTCAAAATTGTAAGCGTTCCATAACAATATATTATCAAAAAATCACTTTAACAATTTTCCTCTTTTCTCGATTGAGTATTAGTCTTTGTTGTACAAATAAATTATTACAATCACTGAATACATAGTTACTGAAAAAATTATCACATTTATTAACTGAATTAATAATTTCCAATTATAAAAATAACAGTTATCCAAGAACATTCAAAACCCATCTCTTGAAATTAATAATGACATTTTCAAGTAGAATGACATTCTAGTAATGTTTACATATCCATACCAGTGTGAATTTTACTACGCGTAATTTTCCGTGTAAAGACAGAAAAAGTAGGGATACACGTAAAATATTTGCGAATTATGTACCCATAGCCTTAAGCGTTATGAGTACTGCTTGGAAGGCAATGGCGAGCACTTTGAACACATTTTGTATAGAAGCAAAACTTCGCATTATTTGAAATGTTGTTATTTAATTTTTCATGTTTAATAAAGCTTTAGGTTTTCAGTGTCGTTTGTTTTGGCGCATACTGTATTTTACATTTTCTACTGAAATGTTTTTAGTTACAGTCGTTTTCGACTACCATGGATGTTTTTTCCAAAACATTAGTAAGAAGAGGTTATTATGATTCACATACATACTTGTAAAGAAAAAAAAAAACCAAAAAGTATACCTACATTCATATTTTAGATCTAGTTGATGCGAGATTTTAACATACCTCGTTTTGGATAGTTTTGGAGGACCAAAAAACTGTCTCAGAGTACGGAGAATTCAATAAAGGTATTAAAAAAAAATAAAAGCGGTTAAGGATAACTGGATGCAAGTGAATATATGATAAGGCAACACATTTTCAATTGCATGATAATTTTAAGTTTCTTCTACTCATTTAAAAAAAATCATCGATTACGTCATCACGCCTAGATTGCTGACGTCACTGGTATGATATATATGCCAAAATATCATACTTTAAAAATAAAAATCGACCTGTTTCGGGATTTTTCCTTAAGTCGCCGGTTTACGAAATAACGAATTTATTTCTTTCATTTGCACCATACTGTATAAACATAAAAAAATTAAACAAAAATAAAATTAGTCAACTCTTGTCGCTGTTAATCTGCTGTAAATGAAGTAGCTGAATACTAGTGTCCCAGCTTGAATATCCCAACTCATAAGATATATGGGACTGTAACAATCAAGGCTAAGATAACGTGTGCTCACTTAAAAAAAGTAATGCTTCAACAAAACATGCCCTCGGACATACGATTACTGAATATTAAACGATATGCCTGACTTATGTTAAAAGATGTGGATCCTAGCTCATTAGATATAATTTCACAAGGTTGTTTCGTTTTAAACATTTTGTTTTCAACAACTGTTTTAAACATGTTTTAAACATGTGTATATTTTAAAACACTTTTTGTTTAAAACATTTTAAAACACTTAAATTAAACAAGAGTTTTTTTTTCATTGTCTTGATTAAAATAATAAATAAATAGGAAAAAAATTCTCAAATACATATGTACATTATAAAAACTTTTCAACATACATATTATTTATTTATTAATAACCGGAAACAAAAATTGTAAAACTTAAAACATTTTGCAGACAAGAGTTAATAAATTTCTCAAAACTGTTCCAGTCTCACAGTCATCTTGTAATCTAAAATTATCAATCTGATATCTGATCAGTCACGTCATCACTGATGCAATTAAGCTCTTTAAAAATTGAAACCAACTTAGCTTTGACATTGCCTAGCCGATTACGTAGTTTGCAATGATAAACCGTATGTTGAGGAGAAGAGTCTTTCTATGTTGGCTGACAATGCATTAGCTCTGTGGAGCTATTGAGCAAGTTCCAATGCTGGTATTTATATTTTTCGTATAACGCCACCAAGTCTCTGGTACATATTACATTCTCAATTAAATGTTTAGATAACGTATATGGTTTAAAAGGTACTCACTTGCCTGATAATTAATAATAACTGACAATGCTCCTGGATGATAATTTATAATGGATGGATGGTAAGTTTATTTCCACTAAAGCGCTTATCAAGCAAATTTGCCAAAAAATGAGCTGGGAGCAAAGCCATTTTCATACGCTCCTTCGTATCATGTATAAAAATTCGCCATTTGCATGTTTTAAAAAAATACTAAACACCACAAAATAACTTACAGTAGACGTTCTTGTAATAATAGCTAACTTGCAATGCGAATTTATAAATAGTTAGTCTGGGGTTCCTCCAGGCGATAGCTCCTAATTGCAATTGGTTTTCTTATCTATTATGTTTAAAGAAAAATTAAAATCAAAATTATTAATATTATGTTTAAGAAAATATGATTTAAACAATGTTTTTTTCTAAGTTTTATTTGTTCAAAACATACAATTTAAAATAAAAAACGCATGTTTAAAACAAAAAAAAAAAGCGTTTAAAACAAAAAAAAAAACGTTTAAAACAAAAAAAAGCATGTGTCTTGTATAAAATTAAAAAAGCATGTTTTTTTTACAATTCTGTAATTTCGTGAAAGGAGCTCAACAGTCCACTACTGACATAGGCATCTTCCTCGTGTTTCCAACTCCGTTTATCTTGCACTGCTCTCATCCAGTTTTTATTTGGCCTTCTTAAATCGTCGGCCATTGGTCCATCTTGTAGGTGGTCAACCGACGCTTCTCTTGTCTTCCCTTGGTCTCCATTCCAATAACCTCTTTATCCATCGCCCATCTGTCATTCTGGCTATGAGTCCTGCCCATCTCCATTTTAGCCTGGCAATCCGTCAGCTTGGCTCTTCTCCTGATCTCATCGTTTTTTATTTTGTCTCGCAGTATTTCTGCTCTGTATGTCAACACTGGGACGACGCATTGATCAAAAACTTTTCTTTCAGGCATGTGGGCAGCTCACTTTTAAAAGTTTCTCTTAGTTTTCCATATGTTTCCCAACCAAGACCGATTCTTCTCTTCAATTCATGGGTCTGATTATCCTTGTCAGTCATAATTTCATGTCCTAGGTAGGTATTTATATTTATCTACGGGTTCTATTTCTTGCACACTGATGTTCTGGTTGGGTACCTATCAAATTTGCCATTATTTTTGTTTTCGAGATGTTTATATTTAAGTAAGCCTACATTTTCTGTAGCCTCAACGAGTTCCTGTATCATCTGTCTTGCCATTCCTAGATCCTCTAGACCAGTCATGTCAAAGATACGGCCCGCGGGCCGCATCCGGCCCCCGGGCCATACCAATACGGCCCGCGATCGCAATGTGTCACAGAAAGAAGAATCATGTTTTTTAGAGCTTTTAGACTTCACTCGATTGCTCTACGGAAGTTTTAAAATGCGTACACTACACTACATTTATAAGTCATTTCAAAGGCAGCGCGTGCCTAGACAAGCGAGAGAGATAGACAGTAACACCATCTCTTAGCGGAAACACCCTATTATTTTTGTTGAGAACAATAGAATCTTCCATGCGCTTCGAGTCTAGACTAGAACCTTCCTTATCGATATAAAAGAAGTGCGTCGACGTGTCACGTGAGTCAGTTGCGAAGTAGTGGTTGAGAAGGTATTTTACATTTGTTTGTGTCGTGCGTGTGCGATATCCATAATTGTGTCGAGTTCCATATTTGTTACGATTTCGGCATAATGTCACAAAAACGTAAAGTTGATAGTGAACGTAGAGTTTTTCAGTCTAAATGGGAAAATGCATATTTTTTCATAGAATGGAAAGGTAAACCACTGTGTTTGATTTGCAATCAAACAGTTGCTGTTTGTAAGGAGTTTAACTTGAAGAGACACTATGATACGAATCATAAATCAAAATTCGATTGTTACACTGAAAAAATAAGAATGGACAGATTGTCATCTTTAAAATCTAAACTTCAAGGTCAACAATCGATGTTTACTAAAGCTAATACTGAGAGCGAAGATGCCCTGAAATCAAGTTTTATTATTGCATTAGAAATCGCGAAGAGATCAAAACCTTTCACTGATGGTGATTTTATTAAAGACTGTATGTTGAAAGTTGCCGATGTTTCATTTCCATTTCAAAAGTCAATAATTCAAAATATTTCGCTGTCAAGAAACACTGTTGCTTCAAGAATAAATGATTTATCTCAAAATTTGGTTCTTCAACTGAAGGAGAAAATTAAGGAATTTACAAACTTTTCACTGGCTGTTGATGAGAGCACTGATACTGTTGATACAGCTCAACTTGCTGTTTTTATACGAGGTATTAACAGTAACTTTGAAATAACTGAAGAACTATTAAAGTGCGTTCCATTGACAGGTACTACAACAGCAAATGATATTTATTCTGCATTGGAGCATTTGATGGCAGAATATGGACTCGATTGGAATATACTTAGCAGCACAACTACGGATGGCGCTCCTGCCATGGTTGGCCAACATTCGGGCGTTGTAACTAAATTAAAACAGAAAACATCAGGAAATTTTGTGGGATTTCACTGTATAATTCACCAGGAATCATTGGCATCCAAACATTTAAAAATGGACCATGTCATGCAACCTATAATTAAAATAGTAAATTTTATAAGGAGCAGAGGACTAAATCACCGACAGTTCAGGCAGTTTTTACAAGATTTGGACGAAAAGTTTTCTGATGTCCCTTATTTCACCGAAGTTCGTTGGCTCAGTCGAGGAGTAGTTTTAGAAAGATTTTTTGCATTACGTGACCCTATTCAAGCTTTCATGTTAGAAAAAGGCAACCCAATTGATTATGACAATGACTGGTGGGTTGATTGTGCCTTTTTGGTAGATATGAATAAACACTTGAGTGATCTGAATGTAAAGTTACAGGGTAAAAATCTGATTGTCACTCAAATGTACTCATGTATTCAAGCCTTTGAAACAAAGTTGAGGCTGTGGGAAAATCAGGTAAAAAATCAAACTTTGGATCATTTCCCTCATTTAAAATCATTTGGCACAGTGGATCAAAAAAAGTTGGATCAATATTCTCAACTTCTGCAAAATCTTATCACGGAATTCAACAATCGTTTTGAAGACTTCCACAAAATGAATGAAATGGAATTCCCAATTTTCAACAATCCATTCAATTTTGAAGCTTCACAGGCACCAGTTCATTTGCAAATGGAGTTGATAGATCTTCAATCGGACAGTATTTTGAAAGAAAAATTTAAAGAGGTTAACGCACTTACATTTTATACACAATATTTCAAGAGTTTGGATAACTACCCGGAATTAAAAAAGCATGCAGCACGCATTCTGTGCATGTTTGGTAGCACCTATTTATGTGAGCAGATGTTTTCCGTCATGAAAATAAATAAGAACAAACATCGCACAAGACTTACAAATGAACATCTCCAATCAATTCTTAAAATAAATACAACGAATATGATACCTGACATCAATGAGCTTGTCAAAAACAAGAGAAGTCAGGTATCTGGATCCTCGAGCTCAAAATAATTACCCTCTTTTATAACTTTGATATGATTTTTAACAACCGTATATTATAAGTATACTATTAAATAAAATGTTATAATAATTCAGTACATTTTTTTTTATTTGAATCTGGCCCGCCGACACATTCTGAATTTAATATATGGCCCTCTGCAAAATTGAGTTTGACACCCCTGCTCTAGACTCTAGAAGCTTGTTACCAGCGAAGAATTTTGAAAAGATCAGGAATTTTTATTTTTATAGAATTTTTAACTATCGTAATCAAGAAAAATATCATATTTGGGACGCTTCTAAAGTGGTTCACTACATTTCCTACCAAAGCTTATTATGCAAGATAAATGGAGAGTAAAAAAGGAGGAGAGGAAAAACACAACATTCTGTATTTACAGCCAACGAAGGATTGACAATTTTTCTATTCCATTATATTTATAAAAAAAGATATATTACGCCATACTTCTGTAAGCCCCTCCTCATTTATCATTAAACAGTGAATAACCTCTTCAAAGCCAGTCTAATTTCTCAATACTCACAATGGTGTGAAGTTTAAGAGTTAATTTAGAATCTCCACATAATAGAAAAAAAAATACAATACCTCCGCTGACGTAAACCGGTCTACATAAACAATAAGAATTTTTTTTGTCATTGAACAAGGCACTTGCAGTTGCGTTGTCCCTTCTTGTATTTCGTCTGGGAAATTCTATACCTATGAGGAAACTTTATGCTGATGTTGGTTGACGTAAACACAAAAGAAAAAGAAGTATGCATAGAAGTATTGGTTTACTTTGTATAAATTCATCAACGTATAATATAATAATCTAAGTTAAGTATTATACGGTGCTCTTCAGATAAAACTATCGACCTTAAATAACTTTTGAACCACTGGTTTTTAGCGCAAAAACACGTCAAATAATACTTGAAGGGGGAGACATTATGCCATATTTATGCTTGCCGGAAAAGGCACCCTCTCACACCCCGTATCATTCCTTAATTTTTTTTAAATTACTTCCACCTTTTTTTATTTTATATCTGGATTCTCCTCTTTGTACTGATTTCAAAAATGTATAACAACACATGATGCTTGAAGTGATTAATTTATGAGAAAAATAAATACAAAAGCAAGAAAATTGGGTTGAAGAAATATTTTTTAATAGTTATTTATGATTAGTGTGACCAACTAGTCCGAAAAATCCGGGACATGGCCCGAATTACGAAGTCGTGTCCCGGCGTCCCGGACAAGGCTTCCGGGTCATCCGAATTTTCAACGATTTGGTAAAATTCAATTTTGAAATTTTGAATGTTATTCTTTTAAGAATTCACATCAAATTAAATTGGCGGGACGAAAAAAAGTACAATTTCTAGAGTGTAATACTAATACCATATCCAAATCGCATGCATTTTATATCGTGGTATTATAGTTCTACGAAAACTCAAATTGTGGTTTTTGAGAACTATTTCCGGATTGGAAGTCGAAACGGCAAAAACTAACAAAAATGTAATTATCATTACAACTAATTGTGGCTTAATCTCGTCAAAAATATCATAGTTAACATAAAAATGTTAAATAATCAATAAAATAGTGATAGGTGGAAATTCAATATTAAAAAAATGGCCCGATTTTCATGGAAAAGTCCCGGATTTCAGGTATTTTTTCCAGCCTTGTCCCGAGTTCGACCGAATTGAAGTTGGTCACACTATTTATGATATAAGTGTTAAAAGTACACGTTTAAGGCACGCATGTGAAAGTTTGCAGAATGAGCGATAGCGAGTTCTGCAATTCACATGAGTGCCTTAAAAATGTACTTTTTAACACGCATATCATACAATATTTTTCTACAAACGTAATTACAGGACAATCGAGAGTTATCAAGTAACCCTAGGAGAATACGGTAGCGCTATTTTACTGTATACTTTACATGTTATTTATAACGTTACCGTATTCTCATAGAGTTACTTGATAACTCTCGAATATCTACAAACTTTTACTTGAACTTGACTGACATTCCATTTTTATATTTTTTTGACATTACTATACTGACACGAACTGCAGTGCCTTAAAAATATTTTAAAGCACTAGTGCCTTAAAGTAGCATTTTAACGCTCGTATGGAGTGCTAAAAATTGCATTTTTAACACGGTTGTAGAAAAACAATTTTATTACATACAAACATTTAGAATGAACATTTCACTACCAAAAAATTTAACAATAATTATTCAAAATGACTTGTAATTTTAAATAATTATTGTTAAAATTATTGGTAGTGTAATGTTCATTCTAAATGGGTGTATGTAATAAAATTGTTAAAAAAATAATTTTTTTCTACGAGCGTGCAAAAATGTCTACTTTCGCGCACGCATTTTAGTTTAGAAAGTTTCACTTTTCCGCACGCGTGTTACTTTTCCGTACGCGTGTTACTTTTCCGCACGCGGTTTTTACTTTTCCGCACGCGGTTTTTACTTTTCCGCACGCGTGTTAATTTAGATATGTTAATATGGCCTTAAAGTAATTATAATACATGCAATAAACTAATATTTAGATATTATTTACTAATTTATTTCAAATATATCTTATTGTGTTCCTGTTTTAATGAAATTAACGCGACAATTCGATGAAATAAAATTATTTTGACATAATATTCGAAAGTCAAATCGGTAGACAATAACAGTCGTTTTGAATCATCGTCATGGAATCCAAGATCGTCGTCATGCTAACTAATTATATTGAAAGTTTGGTTTGACAACCTTGTCAAAGAATTAATTTGTGTATGTATTTTCAAATTAATTAAATTAATTGATTAAGATTTGGTAATTTTTTAAAGACTCTTAGAAAAAGTATTGTTCCTAACTCTTGCAGAAAGTCTCTTTTCCGCACTCGACTGCTTGCCGAACTCCCGCTTCGCGTCGTTCGGCAAACTGCAGTCGCGTGCGGAAAAGAATGACTTTCTGCACTTGTTAGGAAAATAACTATTTTTTCAACCCAGTTTTCTTGCTTTTGTATTTATTTTTCTCATAAACTAATTATTTTAAGCATCATGTGTTATACATTTTTGATATCAGTACAAAGAGGAGAATCCAAATATAAAATAAAAAAGGTAGAAGTAATTAAAAAAAATTAATGGGTGATACGGAGGTAAGAGGGTGCATTTTCCGGCAAGCTTAAATATGGCATAATGTCTCCCCCTTCAAGAAGGTATTATTTGACGTGTTTTTGGGCTTTTTCTACAAATCAGTGGTTTAAAAGCTATTTAAGGTGGATAGTTTTATCTGAAGAGCACTGTATATTAATATGGAATTAAGCTACAATGGATTGTAATAAAAATTACATCTATAATGTTTGATTTTGACGTTTCGATTTCCATTCCGGAAATAGTTTTCAAAAAAGAAAAGGATTTAAAATTGAAATAAAGAAGTTATTGAGTACACTTGTTTTTTGTACGTATATTAGTTGGCGCTTTGACCAAATTTGACAGACCAGTCTCGATGTTGCAGGCAGATAGACAAGTTTTGAGTTGTTGTACCTTGGGGTCGATATCAAATTCTTATTTATTGTGTGTTTATGTATTGTGTATAAATCTGTAGCGTTTGGCAATGGTTGATATGTCCATCTAGCGTAATTTTTCAGGAGAGCATTTTGAAAGTTTGCATCATGTTTTGATAACCCAATAACGAAAAGTAATCAACATAAGAAATAAAGTAACGTATCAAGTTCTACCCTATCTAATAAGTACCACAGCTGAAATATCACATTATGTCATTCTCATAACGGTTTTATCTTCACCATAGACAAACAAAATTATACCAACTTGAAGAAATGTTACTAAATATCATATCAAGCACATAATTTCATTTTGGCAAAAATTTGACAGATCAAGTTTTGCCATACAACTACAGAAATTATGTGGCTCCGACCTTGTTCCGATCCATTAATGTTGGTACCTATATTCTTGTTGTTAACTTCTTTTAGTATTGTTTTTCTTTATTAGGTAAAATGAGAGCTGCTTCTTTGATTTTTCTCTTTTTTATGCATGTTTCTTTCTTGACTATTAATGCATATTTTTATTGTACGCATTGTCCTCCTTGTCATAGTCTCTGTTGTTGATGTATGTTTCATGATTGTTTATCCTGACACTTGGTGGTCTTGCGGTTTTTCCCACGTAAAAATTGTTGCATTCACAGTATTTTTTATAAATGCAGTTCTTTGATCTCTCTTGTGTCATGTTAGGTTTGGTTTTGGTTTGTTTTTAGTTTTTCTGATAAGTCCTTCACATATAAATAAATAAAACATTTCATCATTCTTATTAACAACTAACTAGTTTCGTGGGTGTGCCCAAGGACCTTAATACTTCATACATTTTATTCCTTTTGATCCTATTATACACCTGGTTAAAAACTGATCAGTAAGTGATTTATTATCTCTGAAACCGACTTGATATTTGTCTGTTAGCCTATCTTCAACTAATTCATTTTACGTCTCTCTATTACTGTCCAGCATCCTGGTCAGTATCTTATAAGGTATTCAACATAGCGATTTCTTTGTATTTAGTTTTTACACGATAATTTATCCCCCCTTTTATATACAGGGAATAACAAGGCCTTAATTTTTGTTTCAGTGTCTAGTTGCCGTTGTATGAATTTTGTTATTTTCATTTTTAGTTGTTTAGGATCATCTGCGTTCATTTTTAAGCCTTTTACAATATTTCTCTACCTTTTTTCCTTTTCTATCCAGTCAGTGGTTTTCTGCATTTCTCCTAATTCTGTTCACATTGGTTCATTTTCTTTAGCTACTTTCTCATAGTTCATCTTTTGTTGATTTATTTCATTATTATTCTACCGTTTCCACTTAATTGATTGTGTATAACAGATTTCTTAATTTAATCTTTTAGAAGTGATCGTGCTAAAATGTTTGAACAGTTAGTAAGCGTTCGTAGCATATCCAGAATGATTGCATGAACTGTTTTCTTTTGAATTTTTTTTTACAAATTTATAATCCTTATAATTGTATTGCAGCATTGAAAATACTGTGGAGCTATAAATCGCTTGTAATTTATGAACAGTTATATATGTAAATTCTTTTTTTGCGATTATATCACATTGAAAATTATAGGGCAACTATTGTATGTATGTAAGTGACTTAAATAGTCAAGTGAATGGATACTTAATAAATAGTTATATATGGTGATTCATCTGGAAGAAATTCTGAGTTAACAAAATAAGAGTGAACCAGTTATACAGGGTGTCCAGAAACTCTACCGACAAACGAGGACAGGAGATTCCTCAGATAATTTTAAGACAATTTAACCAAATTCACCTAGTCCGAAAATAGACCTAAGGGAGCTAGAGCTCTTTGAAGATGGCGTCTTGTAATTAGTTTTTGTTAAATACCTCCAGAACGCGTCTGGTTAGAAAAACGGAAATGGGCACTCATATTTATCTTCCAAAGATAAATCGAATCCATCCATTGTGAATTTCTAGTACCAGTCATAGGCGTCCGTTTTGGGTGGGGCAACGGTTATTTTATCGCATAACTTTTTTGTCTTTAACTTTTAAGCATTTTTGATATTGGATTAAATTGTGGGGTATTCTAGTACTAAAAGGTACTCTTGCTTTAAGTCGGTAGGACACACCCTTTTCTAGAAAACTCGATTTGAAAATTTTTCGTTTCCTGAATTTGAAAAAAAAATTAAAAAAAAACGGTGTATTTTACCAACTTGCAAGAGTAACTTTTAGTACTAGAATACCTCATAATTTAATAATCTAGTGTCAAAAATTCTTAAAAATCAAGGACAAAAAAGTTATGCGATAAAATAACCGTTGAAATACCCAAAACGGACGCACATGACCGGTACTAGAAATTCGCAATTAATAAAATCGATTCATCTCTGGAATATAAATAAAAGTACCAGTTTTCGTTTCTCTAACTAGTTTTTTTTTAAATTTTTTTTTATTTTCAAAAAACGAAAAATTTTAAAATCGATTTTTCTAGAAAACGGTGTTTCCTATCGACTTACAGTAAGAGTACCTTTTTTAGTACTACAATACCTTACATTTTAATAATCCAGACTCAAAAATGAAGTGAAGAGATAGCATCTGGCCTTGCTTCTTTCAAGGAAAAACGAAATGTAGGTCGACCATCAGCTCGAAATGGTGAACTTGGTTTTTTTAGTAAAACTAGTTCATCTGGTGTTGAAAAAAGAGCGGTTCATCAAGTTGCTGATGTACGTTTTGATGGTGAAAACCATTTTCCAGTTTGGGTTGATCGAAAAGGCAAGAAAAGGTGTAAGCTGTGTAAAAAATCTGATACGCAGCTTGTTTGTTTCAAATGTGACCTCCATTAATGCGGCACAGTCGGTAAAAATTGTTTTTGGGATTACCACCATCAAAAATAACATGTTATATACTCATTTTTCTTAATAAATCTTGTTTTATAATAAACATCTACCAAATTTATTTTTTACTCAGATCCCGACAAGACCGTCTGTAGACGGTCTTCACTCTTTCTCACCTAGCACTTATTCTAGACAAGATTTTTAGCAGAAAATTTAAAAATAAGTTGTTTTTGCCTATATTTACCTGAAAAAAAATATCAACTTCAACAGATACTTTTTACGATTTGGCCTGTTAGAGGGTTAAATCCGTGGACTAATATTTGCAGTCTATCTTCAATATTGTGTCGTCTGCTTAACAGAGTATTTTTACTTCTCTTTGTTTCCCATTCTGTATCCTCTTCCTTTGTTGACGCTCTTGATGATTCCATCCATGATTAAATTGAAGAACATATGACTTAATGAGTCTCCCTGTCTTATTCCACTATCACTATACCCTAGTGATTTCTCAGTAATTTGCTTTATGACAAATATTGCATCTGTACACGATCTTTCAGTACAAAAACCCTGTTGTTCATCTGCTAACCTTATCCTGTGATTCATTAGCTCTTGTAGAATTTTAGTTGTAAGTTTTAGGGTAGTATTTAAGTTGATCCCTCTTTTGTGGCTGCTTTTTATCTCCGTTTTTGAATAGTAGAATTAGTTCGTTCGTTCTTCATTCTTCCGGCATTTTATTGTGTTTTATGATCTTCTCTCTTTCGTGTACTTCTAGTAAAATTTGTAGCTATAATTCGATGCACTTGGGGAATTTCTTTTTGATTCACTCTGTAGAAGTAAAGTTCCTTAACAACAGCATTTGTATGCACGTACGTCCAACTGATATACATAGTTACCAATGTCCAATGGATAGCGGTAGACCGTTTCTTTATTTATTTATTTATTTCAAGGGAACAAACATATTGAGACTTTTACTATGTCATGCTATTTCAAAAGTGACCTTCGCTTCACTTGATCGTAATGTAACAAGGAATCAAACCAACAAATTAAAATGATTTTTACAACACGATGTTGTCTAATGACGATCAGCTTATTACCATAAATAACAATTTGGAATGCAACTGTCATTATTTTTGCATTGGCTTTTGTTGCGACAGAGATTATCTTGTTATCTGAATTTGTGGTCGTTAGTTCCACCGAATTAAATGCGTTTGGTTACTATTTCCTTGTTAAGTTTAAATAATGGGGCAAATTTTATCTAATATCATCATCATCATCATCATTTTCTTTGCCTTATCCCTATGCGGGGTCGGCTTCCCTAATTGCATTTCTCCACACAATTCTATCTTGTGTCATATCAATGTTAAACCCCTTTACCAACATGTCCTGCCTTATCGTCTCCCCCCAGGTCTTCTTTGGTCTTCCTCTCCTACTCCTTCCAGGGATCTGCACTTCAACTATTCTTCGTATTAGGTGATTAACGTCTCGACGTTGAACATGACCAAACCATCTATGCTGTCTCATTTTGGCATCAATTGGTGCCACACCTAGACTTCCCCTAATATACTCATTTCTAATTTTATCCTTCTTTGTCACTCCACTCATCCATCTAAGCATTCTCATTTCCGCCACATGCATTCGTTGTTCCTCTCTCTTTTTTACTGCCCAATATTCAGTTCCGTACATCATAGCCGGTTTTATGGCTGTTTTATAGAATGTTCCCTTCAGCTTCATTGGAATTATTCTTTCACACAACACACCACTCGCTTCTTTCCACTTCATCCATCCAGCCCTAATTCTACTGCATGCATCTCCATCTATTTCTCCATTACTCTGTAATACCGATCCTAGGTACTTAAAACTATTGCTTTTCACAATCATTTCACCATCCAAAGATACCATTTTATTTGTAGTAACTCCATATTTAAATGAACATTCCAAATACAATTAAATGAACAATTCCTGTTTTTGTCCTACTACTAAGTTTTAAACCTTTTTCTTCCAGAGCTTGTCTCCACTGTTCCAGTTTTTGTCTAAGTCTCTTTCACTATTTCATATTAACACTACATCAGCATACATTAGGCACCATGGAAAGCTACCCTGTAGTTTCGCTGTTATCTGGTCCAAAACTAATGAGAATAAATAAGGACTAAGCACCGAGCCTTGGTGCAATCCTACTTTCACCTGAAAGGACATCGCACACATCTTATGGAAAATATAATGTCACTCAAATTCAATAAAATTTATACGAATAGATTCGTTTTAAATTAACGGTCAAATCTTATCATTGCGGCAACTCTATATTTTCAATAATAAGAGCAGAAATTGATATAAATAAATCTGAAATCAAATGGATACGTACATAAGTTAGAGAGAGAAAAAATATTTTAAAACACCCAAATTTTCGGTACTCCATAAATCAGAGGATTAGTTTCACTAATTCGCTTAGGCCCAGCGGGGGGTTTAAGCTCTTTTGAATAGCACCCAGAGCAATAATGATGGTAACTGACACTTTTACTGACTCAAAAAATGTGATTTCGATAAACTTTAATTGCAATTTGCGCCGTAATTAATCATAATTAAGAGTTGGCGCAATGATAAGATTTGGCCGTTAATTTAAAACGAATCTATTCGTATAAATTTTATTGAATTTGAGTGACATTATATTTTCCATAAGATGTGTGCGATGTCCTTTATCAGTCTCTCCCACACCTGTCCTAACACTAGTCGTTACTCCCTCATACATATCTCTCACAATCTTTACATATTCGCCAAGGACTCCTTTCTTATTGAATGCCCACCACAGAATCTCTCGAAGTTGCCTTACAATGAAAATTGCATCTGTTGTTGATCTGCCCTGCATAAAGCCAAATTGATTATCGGATATTTCGGTTTCTTCACGTATCCGTCTATCAATTAATCTATCCCATATTTTCATGGTGTGACTAAGCAGTTTTATAGCCCTGTAGTTTGTACAATGTTGTATGTCTCCCTTGTTTTTGTAGACAGGTATGTACTAATATACTGCTTCTCCATTCGTCTCCATTCAAATTGTATCTAATATCATGTGAACAGCAAATCTCATTTAACAAACAAAAAGATTTGTCTTAAGAGAAAGTATTATTTGGTCTAAATTAATTCAACTGGTCCTGTCATTCTTTCCATGGCACTCCAGTTTACCGGATATTAAACTTCCGTGCTACCTCTTTATTTGGCAATCTCGAATTTTTTTCTGCGACTTTTACTTTGACAAAAAGAATTAGGTGTCTTTTTGAGCCAATATAATATTTCTTCGAAATATTTATAGACACGAAAAACAGAAAAACATGCATAAAAACAATTTGAGTCAAAATACAATAAAAGATTGTGCATAATTAGTTGCAGTTTCAGGTCTGGTATTGTAATTTGGTTCCATCTCTTCAGTCCTGACCCACCGGAGAGAGTGAAGCCGGTCATCGTGATGTGTATTCTGTCTCCAAAGATCTGTCTCTGGTCATTTCTTTTAACTCATACATAGGCCTTCTGCATATTTCTGTAATTTGGCCGATCCATCTAGTTGGGAATGTTCCTCGTGATCTTTCCTTGGATAACAAATAACATATTTGCTACGTCTGCTGTCATAACATGCACAAAGTATTTTAATTGTAGGAGATGGACTTTGCTGGAGAGCCGTTTTCTGACCTTTACTTACTTACTCCGTGGCGTAAGAAACCTTCGTGGGTTTTAGCCAACTCGACAACATGCCTTCATTCTTCTCTGTCTTGCGCAATCTCCAACCAGGTCTCGGTATTGAAGGTATCGAAGGGCATAAAGACATCACTGTTGCCGGCTTGTATCCTAATTTTTATGTCTTGATCAGGGGGGCGCGAGACTGTTGCAAGGGGGCATGCAGCTGTTTCCAAAATATTTTCGAATGCAAACCAAAAAAGTCGAATAGGTGTCAAAAAAATGAATATGCAAAAAAGGTATACGTAATCCACAATCCTCGCCGCGAATTTTTCTGGTACAAATGCTAAAACATCCATCCATACTCTTGCTGGAACAAAAACATCTCGCTTTCGCGTTTGGAGCCGAGCGCCAAATCTTCTTCTTCTTATACTTGTTGTAGATATGTCGATCTGTTAATTCCAACGTTGAAATATTTCTTAAGAGGTAGACTGCCAGCTATCTCTCCCGGTGGTCTCCCCGGTACTCCCCATACCTTTTGGTGGTCTCCTCGGTGGACGCTTGCCAGCTAGTTTTCCTTCTAGCGCAATTCTTGGTAGTCTGTGCTCCTCCATTCTTTTTACATGACTGAACCATTCTCTTCGTTTTTGTCAACTCCATCTTGCTACATCTTGCACGCCACATTGTTCCCTGATTATGTTGTTCCGTCTTCTATCCCTTCTTGTCTTCCCTGCTATGGCTCTTAGCATAACAGGTCATAACAGGTCTGATGCAAGTTTTATAAATTCTAACTTTGCTGTCCATTCTCATATATGGGTTATTCCAGATCACATCTCTCAAACATCCGGGCATGACTGCGGCCTTGTTTATTTGTCCTCTTAGGTCTCTGGCTGGGTCATGATAACTTGATAAGTCTACACCTAGATATTTGAACTGGTTTAGCTGTTCTATGGGTTTGCCCTCTACCACGAGCTTGCATCTAATTGGATCTTTCGCAATGTTAATGCATTTTGTTTTCTGCGTGGATATGCTCATGTTGAGTCGTCGACATGCTTGGTAGAATCGATAAAGTTCTCTTTGTAGGTCATCTTCATCTTCCGCAACATCCGAATATATATTCGCAAATATACTCGGTTTTGGCTACGAGTAAAAGACGAATTTTCCTACGTTGACAAACAAAGTTTTAGAAATTTTATTGACATTTGCAACATCTTACCTATGTGAAACTGATTTTTCTACGGTAGCTGTTTTAAACAATGATACCACGGTTTGAGAAACTTTGTGCTGAAAAACAAGCTCAGTCATCGCATTAAATTTTTATAATGTTGTATTAATTATATATTATTTTTTTTTGTAAGATTTGTTTTTATTACATTTAAAATTAATATTTCTTATAATAAATAATTATTTTTTTATGTATATTTTTATATATTTTATATTATTTTGTAGCCCATTAAATAAATTACAATATCAGTTGAGTATTTACGAAACTAGATTGTTTAAAAAATTAAGGGGGCGCAACAATTTTTTCTTTTTAAAGGGGGGCGTAAGTACAAAAAGGTTGGAAACCACTGCGTTATGGTCTTCAGTTATCGTTTAGCTTTAGCTCATTTAAAATTGAAATCTGAACTTTAGCTCGTTTAAAATTGAGTTATGTATTTGTCCTGAGATCGGTCATTGGAATTCGTAATATGCTTATCCAACAGAACATTTATGTGGCGTCTATCTTTCTTCTTTCAGCTTGTTTTAAAGTCCAAGATTCACATCCGTATGTCATTCAATAGTAGGAATATTAAGCATTTGATCAACCTCATTTCTAGAGTTCGTTTAATTTGGGCGTTGTTTCATATTTTGGCCATCTTTCCCACGGCACCTTTTGCTAGATCACATCTCTGTAGTGACCCCGTGTTTGTGATCACTTATCCCGTATATAAGTATGAGCTGACAACCTCAAACCGGTCAACCGAAATTGATATGGATCTAATAACTTTATTGTCACTTCACATCAAGTGCTTTAACGCTTACATCTAAAGTCTAAAGGGAAACAATTGAATCTCTCTAGTTTCATTAAACTCCTAAATTGTCTAGACATAATATACAAATTTAATTATGGTTATAGTTTTGAGATTTTATGGGTTTCAAAGTGCTGGGCCTGAATGGATATTTTTATCATAATAATCGTAGAAAAACCTGTATCTTGAAATTATCAAGATCTGCAGACCTAAAATACTTAACACATTGAACGCCACGCGAGTTATATTTAACTCGCGCCTTGTTTGGCCCAGGCGCTAAGCGAGTTAAATATAATTCACATTAAAATTGAGATTCTGCATGTGGAGCCTGACAGCACAAACAAAAAACTTTAGTGTGGCGGTTAATGTGTTCAGGATGTATCTTAGTGACGGATAAACTTTGGGTAAACATGTCTGCAACTAAATAATCTGCATTGAATAATAATCGGTACATAAGTAAACTGTAGTACAATTTTTGTTAAAAAATATTTGTTATAACATTTTCCAACACAAAATAACTAATAATTTTTTGTCTTTCTTCTATGGCGCTACAGCCCAAGTCGGGTCCTGACCTCCCCCAGCACCTGCCTCTAAGTATCTCTGTTCTTGGCTGCATTCCTCTAGTTATCCACCCTCAATATCTCTTTAGTATCGGTGCTCACTTCGTCTATCCACCTCTACCTTGGCCTTTCTACTGGCCGACGTCCCACCATAGTTCCGCTAAGTGTTCTACTAGGTGTTCTGTCCTTGTCCATTCTTATGAGGGGACCTGCCCAACGTAATCTTTGTATTTTCGCATAATTTACTGTAGAAGGTTATTTGTATTGTTGGTATAACTCCTGGTTGAACCTTGTTCTCCATATACCATTGTCGCAAATGGGTCCCAATATCCTCCTTAATATCTTTCTTTCAAAAGAATTAGGTAATAGGTTTTTTTCTAATACGTAATAACTTTTCTGTCATGTTCCACGTTTCTACGCCATATCTTATTATTGGTCGTATGATGGGTTTTCATAGCGCTGTTTCACATTATAAGAATTTTGATCGTGCGATGGTTGAAATCTACATAGTGGCTCAAGCAATCATATATGGAATCTTTCTCCCTTCTCCGAACGTTTCAAGCGGTGAATGCGGAGCCACTATGTAGATTTTAACCATTGCACGATCAAAATTCTTATAATGTGAAACAGCGCATACGGTACCGAATAATTTTTTATATCTAGAAATATACTGTAATGCCTATATTTCAGCTTTTAATCTTTCAATGGCCTCTAGAGCAGGGGTTCTCAACCTTTTTGAGTCTTGTACCACAAAATTCTTTTAAATTATTTTTGGTACCACCTAACTAAAATACCTATCTATTAGCTAGGTAATCTACTTAATTACAAATATGCTGGATTTTGGTAGTGTTTTTGTGTTTTGTGTACCACCGCAAATAATGATATGTACCACCAGTGGTACATGTACCACAAATTGAGAACCCCTGCTCTAGAGTATATTTCCCTTTTTATCGAAATGGGATCTTTGCAAAATAACCAGTTTTATCAGCTTCAAAACAAGTCTATAATATTATGTAGTCACCCTGTACACATGAGTTTTTCCGCACCCTCCACTTCCCAGAAATAAGTGTCACGCTAAAATCAGTACTTTATGGCCCCATACCTACCAGCGGGTCCTCGCCATAAAATTCGCGAAAAAATTTATTGCTCCAACGAATGCCAAAAGAAGGGTGGCAATAAATGCCTCTCCGTTTTCCAAGCCGAAGAAGAATGGTGGCAGTCGAAAAAATGTAATAAAATTTCCTATGGAGCATAGTTCCTAGCGGAGAAAAAGTAATTCTTTCTTGTGAAAATGACGGGCCTGGTATCGTTACATATGCGAGATGTGGATATTGGAAATTGGGAGGATGGAAAACCGGAGAATTGTGATGGAAAGGAGCTCGCCTTTGATATTTCTCGTAGATATTGTTTGCGGGGTCGGAGAATCAACTACCCCGTTTCGGGTTGATTTAAAAGGGAAACTTCTTTGTAAAAATTTATCGTACGACGAATCACTCTGGGGTGAAAGAATATAGAAACGGTTGATTCTCAAATAACTTCCTCACAATTCCATGGAAAACATGGCCTAGATAAGAGATCCGAATTATTTGGTCCACTAAACAACATACGATTTATCTTAGCAACTGCTTGTATTTGATCCAATATTTGCAGAGTATAATAAAGTAACTTCTTACAAATTTTGTTCCAAGTTATAATCTTTTTCCCAGAGACAAACATATTATGTAAAATATTTGTAAAGAAAATGATTCATCATCAGGGCTTTTCATTCCGGGTGGAATGTTTGCCGCTCTTACGTAGAGCTCTCGGATTCGCTTATTGCGGTGAATCACTCCGCATTCCACTTGTATGTTGTCAAAGTTTGTTGTATGACTTGCCTTTCGTTACAATTTTCTTCCATTCATTTCGATATGTGCATAGTTCCCTCCAGTTTCTCACTTCCAGAATTTTGATATCTCTCATGACCTGGTCCTCCCATCTCTCTCTGGGTCTTCCCCTTGGTCTTTCAGTTTCTGGTTTCCATCTGGTGATCTTCTTAATCAGTAGGTCGTTTTTCCTTCTCTCTATGTGTCCCAGCCATCTCAGCCTCTGTGCTTTAATAAATCTAACTATATCTTCTCCCTTCATTATGTCTCTTAGTTCATGGTTCATTCTTCTTCTCAATTCTCCGTTGTCCATTCTTATCGGGCCCATAATCCGTCTGAGGATTTTCCTTTCGAATATTCTCAATTTTTCTTCATCTTTTTCCGTGAGGCACATTGTCTCAGCTGCGTACGTAACTACTGGTCTGATTGCAACTTTGTATATTTTCAGTTTTGTATTTCTGGATAAGTTCTTGTCCTTCAGAAGCCCATGATATCTCCAGTATGTTTTGTTACTTCCTAGTATTCGTTCCGTTACTTATTCACTTCTCTTGTTTTGGCCATTCACTATTACTCCCAAATATTTAAATTGTTGGACTCTTTCAAAAGTGTCCTGATTTTGATTTCTTTCTTTCCTGTTATCTTCTCTTCTAGAGCAGAGTAGATATTTTGTTTTTCCTTTGTTAATTTTTAGACCTCTTTTCCGTGCTTCTTTTGCCAGAATTGTTACTGCTTCTTTTAATCTTTCCTTGTCTCTTTCCATAAGAACTAAATCATCTGCATATGCAACTATTTATGTTGCGGAGTGGGCTACAGTTCCTTTAATTTTGCTACCCTTAACTGTTCCTTCTACTGCTTTGTTGAATAATGTGGTTGACAGGGAATCGCCTTGTCACACTCCTGTTTCTATTGCAATTGATTTTGTGCTACCTTCTTCTGTTGTTACTTTAGCTCGAGATCCATCCATGGTCATTTTTGTTAATCTGATTAATTTTGCTGGTTATATCTTGATTTTTCATTTCAATAAATAATTTATTTCTTCCAATACAGCCAAAGGCTTGTCTGAAGTCTACGAAGAGGATGTGGAGTTCTATGTTGTGTTCGTGGCATTTTTCAATTGTTTGTGTAACTATGTGGATCACATCTGTAGTGGATCTGCCTTCTCTGAATCCTTGCTGGTAGTCCCCAATTTTTTTCTCTGAGAATTGAGTGAGTTTATGTTTGATGAGGGCTGTTAGAATTTTATATGTTGTAATCAGTAGAGATATTCCTCTATAGTTGTTACAGTTTGTTACTTCTCCTTTCTTAAATATTGGTATAATTCTGCCTTCTTTCCAATCCTCGGGCATTTCTTCTGCTTACCATATTCTAACTATTAGGTTACAGATGCTTGTTAATAACTTTTCCCCTCCGTTTTTAATCAGCTCATTGGGAATTTCATCTGGGCCAGGTGTTCTTTTCTGTTTCATTTTTTGAATGAAAAGAAAACGATTATAGAATTATTTTCTCCAAGTCACCTACACTAGTGGTCACAACATTTACTTATTGTAACTTGTTTTACAGATTGTAAATAAATTGGGAGGTTAAATAAAAACAAAGTTATAATTTCTTGCTAAGCCTCCTGTTTCTATGCATATTCCTCACAAAAATCTGTCCAAGTCAACTTCGTTTAGTCATCACTATTATTTTGTAACATTTGTTTACTGCCCACATTCAATTTTATTTATTTAACGTGTACTCATTTTTTTTGAAAACTTTTGTTTAGCCTGGTATATGATTCACACATAATTTGCTGTCGAGTAATCTGAGTGCACACTTAAACCACAGTTTTTATCTGAGAAAACCTTTTCTCCGAAAATAACTTACCCAGATAATGTCCCCAGATAGTCTCAGAATTCTTACCATATATTGGGTAAGTGGGTGGGTGTGGGTACCATATATGTTTGGAGTCACTTGCTAGTTTCCAAAAAGTGTTTATAGCCTGCGATCTAGTGCCTCGTAGTCATGCAAAATATGGTTGACTGTTTCAATCTATATGCTACAAAGTTTGAAGCTTAAGTTTACATGAAATAGCCCCGTTGCATTTGTATGCAGGTGTCTCTTGACTGGCGCCATGTCTAGTAAGAGAGCCTGTTTTAACTCTGAACTAATACATTTTTCCATATGTTTGACCTGGTATATTTTCTCTGTGCGAGACTTATGTTCCCTTCGGATCTAGGCTTTTCCGGTCGCGGACGATGCTTTTTGGTACTCCCACGGCTGGTTCTGTATCCAAGTATTTTGTAGCTGATTCTCTTCTGGCAAGCGCCTCAACTCTTTCTTTGCCCTGTATTCCCAGGGAACTGGATTTTATTATTTAGCGTATGGCTCTATCACAGTTTTTGTATAAAAATAAAGATCACAATACATTAAAAAATAATAATAATTAATTTTTATAAACGAAAATTTAGTTGATAAATATATTGAATCGATTCATTGGTCGCCATTAAAAAATCGGACCAATTGCCACTGTACGATCTGATGGGGCATTCCTCCACCAAATGCTTAACCGTTTGTCTTTCAGCACCGCAATCGCAATTTGGAGAAGGTATTTTTCCCCATCTAAAAAGTGAGTCAGAGCACCTACCACAGTTGGTTCTAATTCTATTTAGTGTAGTCCAGATCCGTCTTGGTTGATTGAAGCCCTCTGGTTTGCTTGTAATACATGGCATATTTCGGATGTTAGGTGGAGCATTCTTCTCCCAATCTTCTTGCCAACGGTCGGTTATTTCGAAATTCCTTTCAATTAGTATCCTTGCAGAATCGAGAGGGTTTTTTCTTGAACGGAGCCTACTTATGTCTCTGTCTCATCTCATCTCAGGGAACTGGAACTCATGGTTCATTCAGGTCCATTCAGTTGTAACATGTTGCTCTTAGCATGTTGCTGCTGAGCCTATTGCATCTATCTCTGAGTGTATTTACAATTAAGATGCAGTAGAAATAAACAAACCAAGACACGTTAAATGCTACTAGGAGCACTCCCGAATCATAATTTACAATGTATATGTATACATTGTAAATCCCAAATTATGATTTGCAAAGTTTATACATTGTAAATTATGATTCGGGGGTGCTCCTAGTAGCATTTAACGTGTCTTGGTTTGTTTATTTCTACTGCATCTTGAATGTAAATTTAGTATAGGACATGATGCCTGTCGTTGCTGAGTCCAGGCGCGGATACAGAGGGGGGTCAACGGGTCCATGGATCTCCCTATTGTATTTAGTCTATAAGTATTTTTTATTATTTATTATTTTTTTCTGTCAACCCGAGCTCAATTCTTTTGATACCGTAGGTATCTGAGATGACTGAATTTTATCCTTAGAGTAAGCCATGAGTCGTATGGCTAAATCTGGGCAATAAAATATTTGTTGTACGTCTGACCCCCCTATTAAGAATTTCTAGATCCGCGCCTGGCTGAGTCCATGATCAGATTCCACAGAAGAAGAGATAAAATTTCCCGTGCGGACAGTCTCTAGCTACTTGAGCTGAGTTTGTATCCCCCTTGTTGTATATCCATCGTGTTTCGACTATTCCTTTTAAATTAATCGCCCTTGTGACATCTTCGTAAAATGTGTTGTCGAATGTTTCATCTATATCGCGAAATGCACCTAACATCTCTTGGTTTTCTAGAACGTACTCCACCCTCTGCACCTGATAGTGCAGTGTTGCCTTTTCTGTAGAGAGTTCTGCTTGATACGAATACTGTCCCTGATGTATCGTACTTTCAATTTTATCTCTAATAGGCCCATCGAGCAGTTTTCTTGAGTCTTCAGTACGAATGACATCAGACTTATTGGCCTCAGTAGCCTTTTTCTTCCGAGTTTGACAGATTTGTCTATAAAAGTCACCCTTTTTGGCCTCCATGCTTTTGGTGTATACATCACTCCTAAGCTAGTCTATAGCAGTGTCTTGATAATTTTTTGTACAAGTCATTTCCCTTCTGTAAAAGAATGGAATAAATCCCGTCCGGACCCGGAGATTTATGGCTCAAATGAGTTTATTTTCTATTTAATTTTTGATTTTTTGGTATCTAAAATTGGTTCACCACTTCATGGTATTGAGTCCAGTCTGCTGGTATGCGTTTAGTGGTATCAGTTTTGTTGTAGACTCAGGAAATTGCACCCTGAAAAGTTTGTCTTTTTAGAAGTTAATCATGTAACAAATGCAGTTCTGAAAGGATACTAAGCTTTCTTAGAAGTCATGTTGTGTTGGACTAAAACATGAATGTAAAGTATACGTATACACGAAATATCTTTTAGGTCTTAGCATAAAAAATCATATCAAATTAAAGGGCATTTAGAAACGCAAAATTGATGTGATGTAAAAATGACTGTGATCATAATATGTATTAAATTTATCTGTTTATCGGTTTATGGTTTATATAAATGAACAAGTTAATGTTATATTATGTTAAATTTTTCTGTTTAATTATACATAAATAGTTTACATCTTGTATGCGTATGCGTATTTAAGTTCTCTGTTTTTCTACTTTTTTAATATTGTTCAAACTCACCATTCACTTTTTTATTGAGTACATTTGAAGAATCCGATACTTTCCACACCATTATCGTCTCAGCGATCGTTGTTATTTCAGTTGATGAATGCAGCAAACATACCAAGGAAAGGAACGAGGCAGAACACGGGCTGGCCGCCGGTTTCCATATGACTCACGGAAAAATCGATGCAGCAACTGATCAATAAAATATAAACAGAAAACAAACACGTTGCTAGTCGTTGTCGTAGTACAAAGAGGAAATGGTCTCGCGGTCGTAAAAATTTTAAAGTGCATAAAGCAAACAGAACGGTCGTAGTCCGTTGGAATTTTGCAATTATGCTGCGATATTTAATGCTGCAGACATAAAATTCCTCAAGCAACAAGTAACTTGATTGAATGAGATGTTTGTACGGACCCGATACAAGAGCAAACTGTGGACGAATACATACGGTTATAGACAAACTTTCTAATATCGGAGAAACTAACACGATAAGTTAAAATGACGCTAACCAATACAGTCATAATAAAAGAAAGTTTTAGAAATCAGTGTAACGTCAATAGAAGATTAAAACAAGGAGACCCCTTGTCAACAGACTTATTTAACCTATTACTAGAAAAGATAATTAGAGGAGCCAGTATCCAGACAAGCGGCACGATTCTGAACAAAAGACAATAGTGCATAGGTTTTGCAGATGACTTGGTGTTTCTGACGCGTTCAAGAATAGAATTTCGAAAAATGTTCACGAAATTTGAAGAATTACCTGGAAAATATGGCCAGACTATAAGCCAAGAAAAGACCAAGAAAATAAATGGACCACTCTAAGGACGAATTACAGCGAGTATAAATTTGAGAAGGTAACAGAATTTGAGTTCCTTTGAGTAACAATTAGAAATACAGGATGCGAAGAGAGAAATAGGTAAGCGGTTGTTGAAAGGTAGCAAAGCAGTAAGATCATTAAACAGCGTATAAGGGCAAACACGGTATCCAGTACAGCCAAGATTCGAACTTATGAAACATAATAGTGACCCATATTGTATGCATGTGCAACTTGGACAAAGAATCTAAAAGAAGAAAGAAAGCTAGAGATTTTGGAAGAGGAAAATCTTGAAAAACGTTTTTGGTTGTATAAAGGAAGCTAACGGGGAATGGCGCAGAAGAACAAACCAGAAGCTAATGGAGATGTATAAGAAACCTAAAATAACACAGAAAATCAGGGCGCAGAGAGTTAGATGGTTTTAATACCACAAGAAAGAAACCTAAGAATTTTGTAGGCAGGAGAACAAGGAAAGAAAAGAAGAGGGAGAACACGAAGGAATTGGTTTGATACCGTCCGCACTGACGAAATTGGTACAAGGATCTGGAGGGAACAAGTGAAGGACTTGAAAAAGTGACCAGTAAGATCGTGAAGAAGGTGTAAGCCAGTCAGTAGCTTTGTGAAGAAGTAGCTGTCATATTTATATGATTCAACAATATAAAAAACGCAAGAATGTCAAAAATAAAGACGAATATTTTAACAGATTGGTTTGTGAAATTATTTAAAATGAATGCTTAAGAGATAGAACAATAAAGCTGTACAGAAAACTAATAAGGCGATTGCTATACATATTAAAAGCCTGTGCAGTAACTGCAACATTTGAACAATTCAAACCACAAATTACAAAATATTTACAAAATAGTTTATCTCGCGTTTACGTTTTAATTCCTTCTATTCAGCTTCTTCCCAATTGTCCCATCTTTCTATGTCCTTTAGGTTTTCACGTCAGAATATGTTTAGATTTATTCTATGTTCTAGTTCTACCATAGATCTTCAGTTTTAAGTCTCGTTTGTGTTGCACTGGTCATACATCACTACATTATTATATTCTTCTTCATGTGCCTTGTCCGTTGAGGACGTTGGCTATCATTATAGCAATTTTAATTTTGTTTGCGGCGTTTCTGAATAACTCGATCGATGTTAGCCTACGGCTCCACGGGCGAGAAATTGACGCTAGCAGTTGTCGTAAAACGAACTTAAGGTTCCGCGGAACGGAATAGGAATAGCCGAACTGAACCGACTATGCACCAATCCTGTAGTCGGTACAGTTCGGCTATTCCTATTCCGTTCCGTGGAACCTTGAGTTCGATTTACGGCTACTGCTAGCGTCAATTTCTTGCTCGTGGAGCCGTTCGCTTAGTCCAAACCATTGGCGTAAGTTTTAAAGCCATGAGTGTCTTCTTCTTCCGGGTCCGCGTTTGCTTTCTATTTTACCCTGTATTATCAGTTGGAGTATATGATATTTATCATGTCTCATAATATGACCGAGGTATTCAAGTTTCCGTTTCTTAATTGTGCATTGTGATATATTGTACGAACGTATAAAAATACTTGATTATATTCTTAATATTTTCATAATGTACATATTCCCATGTGGTGCTCATTTAAAATGTTTTATCCACCTACCAAATCTAAAATACCTATCATGTGGATGCTGATACACGGAGGAGTCCAAGGGAATGCACTATAGAATTATTAATTGGTAAAACGAAGATCTAAAAAAAACCTTTGAAGACCTGGAGTTGCTCTGCGGCAACTCCAGGCAACGGTTATGGTTATGGTAGAGCGGGGTAGGGCTCACTTGTGAGCACTTCAGACACTTAGACCTCGTAAGGCAGGTCCATTGTAACACCCCTATCCTACGGACCTCGAACTTCCGCAAAAAAGCTCCTTGAGACTACCCCGCCAAGTAATGAAGGGCACACCAATAACAGGTTCGGGTCCCACAGGCAGAGTAGATGAGCCCTGTCTTACCAAGGCATGAGCTTGTTCGTTCCCTTCCACACATGTGTGCTCCGGTACCCATACCAAGTTATATTGGTCCAAGACCAAGATTCTATTGGTCAGCGCAACATCAGCCAGTGCTCTCTTGCACCCAAGAACCAGCTTAGAGCCAATTTTTTGATAGCTTCCAGAGCCCTTACCGCTGCTTGACTATCAGAGTAGATAGAGATGAGCCTGCCTGAGCAAGATTCTGCGGCATCACGAAAGATGCCGTAAAGAGTGAGGCGCAAAGGCGGTTGGAAATAAATAACCAATGTGGAGTCATAAATATGCAAACAGATATGAGTCCAGTAACGTGAGGTGAAAAGACTTACTACGTCCAGGATCTTAATATTTGTCCCAGATATATTTTAAGCAAGCTTAGGGAAATTCTGCAATACTGCTTTAATTCTTTATTCATTGTATTGATTCTCTCCTATTTTAAAGTGAGTCAGCTATCTTATATTTTGTAACTGTATTTGGTTGACGCATGTTAAATATTTCTAGAGCCTGCCAAAGATTCGTCCGAGTAACTTTCCTCAAGGTATATATTGTAGTTCTTGTCTATAAGTCGTTATCAATAAATTGATTTGTGTCAAGTTATTTAAAGGTACGCGTTACAAAATAACTGTAACATCGGCCGGACATAACCGTTAAAAGATAACCGTGCCAACACAATTCAACCACTCATTTAGGTCTCAAACCACTTCTTCCTTACAGCTTAATTTTCATTATTATTTCACTAGACTAACTCGGAAAGTGCAAGAGACGGAAATAGTTCCGTGATCGTAAAAATTTTACAGTGCATAAAGTGTCACATAAAATAGCAAACGTGACGGGTCGAGAAAGGTCGACTGGAACTTTCTGGAAATGATTTTTCATTGTGTCAGAAACTTTATAGTAAGACGGCTGGCCAAGGCGTGAAACTTCAGGCAAGTTTTTTTGTTGGAGGAGGGTGGGTTTATTTATGTGTAGGAGTGCTCTGTTCTTGCTGTCGGGAAAAGTACAAGGTTGTTTTTTGTCAAATATCGACAGATATTTTATGTGAACGGATGATGTTTCTAACAGTAAAAATAAGAAACATTTATTGAACAAGATATAAATTGGAAGATTTTATATCTTGTCCAATAAATATTTCTTATAATTGAACGAAAAACCGCAGTGAGGGCATGTTAAAAAATACGAAGCCACAATATAGGGTAGTCAATGGGGGTATCTGACTCCGAATTCCATCCTACTACATCGATTTACTTGATATTTTTACAGTAAGTAGGGAATAGCTCAAGAAACATAGTCTATCCTATGCCGATGTGCGCTTTTATCTTGGGGGTGGTTCCCACCCCTTCTCGGGGGTGAAAAATGTGTTGCTTAAAATAGCCACGGAACAGGCTTCTTCTTCTTCTTAACGTGCCCTATCAAGTCCCCTTGACGTTGGCGATTAACATGGCGAAACTGTCTCTGTCTCGAGCTATTCTAAATAGGTGTTCTGCTTTCTTTATTCCTGTCCACTCCCGGATATTCTTCAACCAAGAGGCCTGCTTTCTACCAATTCCTCTGCGTCCTTCGATTTTACCCATCATAATAAGTTGAAGAATATTATACCGGTCTCCCCTTACTACGTGTCCAAAATAGGCCACCTTTCTATATTTGATGTTATCAAGCAGCTCGCGGGTAGCATTTGCTCTCTTAAGGACTGCCACATTTGTCAGCATAGCCGTCCATGGTATTTTTAGAATACGTCTGTGCAGCCACATTTCAAAGGCCTCCAAACGGTTAATGGTGGATATTTTTAATGTCCATGCTTCGACACCATACAAGAGGACTGACCAAATGTAGCATTTAATCATGCGCTTTCGAAGTTGAAGTTGCAAGGTATCATTACAGAAGAATGACCTCATTTTTAAAAATGTCGTGCGGGCTATCTCGATTCTACATTTTATCTCTTTATCTGGATCTAGTTGTTCAGTAATATGGCTACGGAACAGGTTAGAGAACCTAATTTTAAGCAAAAACTGTTCTATGATAATTTTTTGAAAACTCGATACTTTTTGAGTTATTCGTGGTTGAAAATTGGCCATTTTCATTGAAAAATGACACCTTTTCGGACGGATTTTTGCGTCCAAAACTATGCATCTAACAAAAAACTATATAAATTATTTCTGTGGTTTATAAAAAAACAAAGAGATTCGTTCCTTCATAAATCTTCTAGTTAAAATACAAAGAGCGATAGGTAAGAAGAGTTTGTTTTTTTTTGCTGCATGCTCAAATCGGTGTATTCAACTTGAAATAACAGAGAAACTGTCGATTTTAGGTGTATAATGATACTAATAACTTTTGTAGTGCTTGAAAAGACCTTTAAAATAAGCAATAATAATTGTCGATTACATGCAAACTAAGCGAGATATTCTGCAAAAAAGTTAATGACTAATGTATTTTAAGAAGAATACTAATATATTTAACCCCTCATCCATCAGAATTTAAATACATTGTTTTCCTTCTACAATACTTTTTATTATAGTGTTCTTTCTATGTTCAAAAAGTTGGGCTGGATTAAAATGAATGGTTTTTGAAAAAAATAAGATCAAATTATAGAGCCTCTCATTTCCTTTAAAATTTTCTTAAAAATCTTCCTTTTCCTCCATGTAACTCGAAAAAGATAAAAGATACGAAAAAAAGATACCACACAAAAATGTAGGGCTTTTTCAGATAAAAATTTCCTTTTTATTTTTCATTACTGTATCTCATTATCATTTTCAAGTTACATGGAGAAAAAGGAAGATTTTTAAGAAAATTTAAAAATGCGCTCTATAATTTGATCTTTTTTTAAAAACCATTCATTTTAAACCCATCCAACTTTTTGAACATAGAAATAACACTACTTATAATAAAATGTATTGTAGAAGGAAACCCATGCATTTAAATTTTGGTGGACGGATGTTAAAATCACTTCTCATTTTTTCTTAAAATACATTAGTTATCAATTTTGTTTGCAGATCTCGCTTAGTTTTAATGCAATGGACCTTTAATATAGCTCATTTTAAAGGTCTTTTCAAGCACTACAAAAGGTATTAGTAGCATTATACACCTAAAGTCGACCGTTTCTCTGTTATTTCAAGTTGAATACACCGATTTGAGAATGTACCAAAAAACAAACTATTTTCACCTACCATCTCTCGTTTTGTATTATAACTAGAAGATTTATGAAGGCAAGTGTCTCTTTGTTTTTTTTATAACCTACAAAAATGTTTAATATAGTTTTTTTAGTTAGATGCATAGTTTTTAAGGTATTCGCAAAAAACTGTTCGAAAAGGTATTATGTTTCAATGAAAATGGCCAATTTTCAACCACGAATATCTCAAAAAGTATGGAGTTTTCAAAAAAAAATATGGAACAGTTTTTGCTTAGAATTAGGTTCTCTAGCTAATTCCGTGGTAATTTTAACCAAAAAATTTTTCACCCCTAAGAAGGGGTGGGAACCACCCCAAGATAAAAGCACACATCGGCATAGGGTAGATTTTGAATTGGGTGATAAGTAGAGGCTAGGCCCAAAATTTCATTAAAATCCATGCAGTAGGATAGAATTCGGAGGTAATATCCTATGCTTGCTCCCATTGACTGGCGTAATAGAGTATTTACCTACTTGATTCTGTTTCTGTTTTTGTTGATTGCTCAATAACTAAACGGACTAAAGCAGCTTTGGCGCTAATTGGATATACACGTATAATTATTTCAATTAGTTTATTTTCGATATTTTTCCAATTTTGTGAGATTTTGAAAAAGTAAAAAAAAATAGTTGAGAAAAGGTCTCGTATTGGATAGACGTCAGTAACAGTTGTCCACATGTAACCAAAATAAAGTACCGGCGCTAGGGTATGAGGCGCCCGCCTGCAAAACTAGCATAGGCGCCCTTTGGTTTCTTTTAAATTAGTATTTTGTATAGCACCAGCAGAAAAAAAGCTCATTTTGGTGCCCCCCAAATAGGGGCGCCCGCCTGCAGTGCATCCCTTGCAGTCCCGTTATCGCCGGCCCGAAAATTATCCACTTTTGCTGACAATGGAACAACTGATTGTGGATCTTGTGGTACGTTTTCACCACAATGCAAAGATGTTGTTTGGTCCATTGTGAAATCCATTGTTATTCGTTGATGACGTCTAACTGGTAGTTCTTTTCTCTTCCATAAATATATAATTTGATTAATAAACTGCTTCCATGATTGCTGGGGTATGTGCCTTGAAATCCTTTTTGCTTCGTTTCTAGCTTCTTTGTATATCTCTGTTTTCTCGTCTTCTTCTTCTTCTTGATGTGCATATTTGCCTATCGCAAGTCGGCAATCTTTATCTTATCTGCTGCAGCGCAGAACAGCTGCACATATGTTGTGTTGAACCAGGTTCAGAGGTTCTTTAACCAGGATATTCTTCTTCTTCCTGGACCTCTCGTTCCAAATATTTTCCCTTGCAGGATGTCTTGTAGGAGGGCATATCTGGATTCATTTCGCATAATGTGTCCAAAGTATTCCAACTTTCGAGATTTGATGGTGGCCAATACTTCTCAGGGCCTAGATTCCGTGCACTGTAGATATCTACACATGTCGCTTTCTATCGATATTTGAATATCAAAATATATGAATTTTTAGCTTTAATTGAATTATTTTCTAGTTTTGCTAGGTTATACTCTAATTAATAAACTAGAGCAAAACTAGAAAATAATTCAATTAAAACTAAAAATTCATATATTTTGATATTCAAATATCGATAGAAAGCGACATGTGGATATCTACAGTGCACGGAATCTAGGCCCAGTTCTTTTTCGTTCTTCTGGGCAGTTTGTCATTTGTGTCTCGGTCAATCCACGGGACAGTAAGTATTCTCCTATATACCTAGCCATATCTCAAATGCTTCCAATTTTCTGCACATATCTTCGTTCAAGGTCCACGATTTAACACCATAAAAAAGGACACAGAAGACGTAGCATCGCAGCATTCTTATTTTTATACCGAAAGGGAGGTTGTGGTTCTTGAAGCGGATCCCCATTCCCCATCCTGTTGAAGATGGATCTCATTTTTTATTTTTTCGATGCGCGATCTTATCACCTTGTTGGACCATTCTTCATTTTTTTTAATAAAAGGCAGATATCGAGCACTGTAGTTTATTAAATCTTGTCCTAGTACTTTAGCTCTTAGAGCATCTTCAGGGGCATTAGGTCAAAAGATGAGGAAGATATCCAAGAATTTCGTCGACAATAATTAAAATTTCAACCATATCTTAATTTACATTCTTCATTTATTGTGGTGCTGAGGTACATACTTGTAGTGCGCCACTCTTACTACTGGAGTTTGGTTGACGTATAGTTGATATTTATACAGGTTGTTCCGAAAAGATTAGTCATAAATTATACCACAGATTCTGGGGTCAAAATAGGTTTATTGAACCTCACTTACCTATATACAATAGTGCACACAAAAAAAGTCCTTTGAAGTTACAAAATGAAAATCGATTTTTTTTATATATCGAAAACTCTTACAGATTTCTTATTGAAAATGTACATGTGGTATTCTTATGGCAGGAAAATCTAAAAAAAAAACAACAGTGAAATTTGTACACCCCATAAAAATTTTATGGGGTTTTGTTCCCGTAAACCCCCCAAACTTTTGTATACGTTCCAATTAAATTATTATTGTGGTAACATTAGTTAAACACAATGTTTTTAAAACTTTTTGTCTCTTATCATTTTTTCGATAAGCCAGTTTTTATCGAGATGCGACTTCTTTTTTAATACGTTTACATAAAAATTTTGTGGAGGTTTCGTTCCTTTGATCCCCCCAAATGTTTGGGTACGTTCCAATTAAACTATTATTACGGTACCATTGGTTAAACACAGTGTTTTTAAAACTTTTTGCCTCTTAGTATTTTTGCGATAAGACAAGTATTATCGAGATGTGGCTTCTTTTTTAATATGGTTCAAAGTATACCTAAAAATGTAAATTATAAATAAATTTTCATATTATTACCAGGTCTCTATAATCGTACCTAACCATATAGACATAAATATAATGGTGGATTTGACAAATATTCAAAATATCTCGATAAAAACTGTCTTTTCGAAAAAATACTAAGAAGCAAAAAAGTTTTAAAAATATCGTGTTTAACTTATGGTAGGTACCATAATAATAATTTAATTGGAACGTACAGAAAAGTTTGGGGGTTTAAGGGAACAAAACACCCATACAATTTTTATGGGGTGTACAAATTTTACTATAATTTTTTTAAGATCTTCCTTTCATAAGAATGCCACATGTCCATTTTCAATAAAAAATCTCTTTATCGAAAAAACAGTTTTCGATAAGTATATTGGAAAAAAATTATTTTCATTTTGTAACTTCAAAGGGCTGTAACTTTTTTTATATGCACATTTGTACTAAGGTAAGTTAGGTTCAATCAACCTATTTTTGGCCTTAGAATCTGTGGTATAATTTATGACCAATATTTTCGGGACACCCTGTATATTATCTTGTTTCTTGCTAATTATCATGCGCGTTGTCTTTACGTTTACATTGGGTCTATATTGTTGACTATAATACATTATTTTATTCATGATCACTTTTAGGTGTTCTAGGTTGTCCGCAAATACCATGATCTACATATATAATGTTGTTTAGCCGGTTCCCGTCTAGGATCCCTTGCTCAGTTTCGTGCAAAGCTTTGATAAATATTCTTTCAAAGTAGAGATTGAAAATATAGCCTTACACCACGCATGGTTTTCACATATTCGGTGTGTTCTCCCTTATTTTGCAAGTACTTGTGTTATGGTCGTTTCTTTTCAATCACTGCGTTTTAACTTGTTTATTCCATTGTCGCAATATTTTCCGGTTTCTTATTTTCTTTTACTCGACTAGGGTCTCAATAAGAGTTCATCTTTAACTTAATTTATCGACTGTTTTCTAAACAGTAAGACCGTATCCTATGTTTTTCTCATCTAATAAATAATGTACTAGCTTAACATGCGACAGTACATCTCACTATGCTCTTTTTACATGCTACACACTAGACAATTCGATGGTTTTGCCCTTGTGAGTTACAATACTAAGGACTGTGGTGCTTCTTTTCGTGATTTGTCGCTCTTTTTATCATTTTATTATTTTATTTATTGTCTCCATGTTTGAGTCGCGATGATGCGATACGTATCAAGAAGCGCTTACTATATTGTTTAGCACTTTATTCTGAAATATCTGGATAAAGTCTGTATTACAAATTAATATGGGCACAGACGTAGAGTTGATTATGATATACTCATACTGGTCTTAGTGGTTAGTAATAGACTAGACTAGAGTTCTTCTCTTTTCTTTTTAACGTGCATTTTCAAGCACAGTCTTGCCTCTAGAGTAGAGTGTATTTTTAATTATTTTATTTCTGAAGTTAGTATGGGTGAATTTGGTTTTATATAATTTGATTCACCAGTTTCGGGTCCACAAAACGATATTGAGTGACATCTTCAACTTGTCAGCCGCTTCTTCACCAGTCTCTCCGAAAGCTAGAATAGTTGTGTCATCTTCAAAGACAAGACAACAGTAATGATTTGTTCTTATTCTGGAATATCATATTATTATGTATATCAATACAGAGTGAAGAACTTCACTGATAGCACTCTCAGGACAATACCCTTCAAAATTGGTTTACACTACTTGTTCTTACTTTATTTTGAAGAATGTATCCGAAATATATGATTTTAAAATCTCTAGTTAGCGTATAGATAGCAAGTTCTTAATTTATAGTTTAAATCTTCATATCAAAATATAATCTTTATCAAAAGCTTGAGTTACAATCAAAATATAGTAAATCATACTTTCTTTTTTTCTATGAATAAATGATAATAGTTATATTGACCTATATTATACTACAGTCACAATAACGATGCATTAGAAATAAACAAACCAAGACACGTTAAATGTTACGACGAACACTCCCAATTGATGATTCACAATGTACCTATATACATTGTAAATCCCAAATCATGATTTACAAAATTTATACATTGTAAATCATGATTTGGTAGTGCTCCTCGCAACATTCAACGTGTCTTGGTTGGTTTATTTTTAGTGCATCTTTATTGTGATTTTAGTTATAGAGGATATTTCATTCGGTCGTTTTCCTGATTTGGGTATCAAAAAACTTCTGCCATTTTCCTTAGTCTACTACATAGTAGATTTTTAAATGTTTCTGTTATTAGCTGTTTAATAATTCCACAAGGAAATCCCGCAGTCGGCAAATCACTAAGAATTTTATTAAACAAATATCCTTTATAAAAGGTATATCTATTTAAAAGAATCCTTTCGGGCTACATCACAAAACGTTTTCGGAATAAAGATGGAATTTTCATTCCATCGGAGAAATCGTATCCCGTTGTTTTATTCCTCTTCGTAATCCTCAGTTATCAAATTTTGGCAGTTAATTTAATTGCACCTTATTCATGTAACGATTCGGAAATAAAACATTTTTTCCCGGATTTAGGGACTTTTTACATTGAAGTTTTAACATAAAGACTTTTTATTGTTATTAAATGCTGTTGAGATAAATAATATAATTATAAATAGTATTCCCAACTAGATATTGATAAAAGCTGAGATGCCCCAAGGAAATAGTTTCCCAACAACATTTACACATTATTTATAATGATATGTACAGTTCACATCTAATTCAATGAGATAACAACTTTTTGTATTGTCTATTTATTTTAAAAGCAGTACCATGTTCTGTATATTCCGAGAATCTCATCCCTTTTTGCGGAATACATGTACGTCGATGATAACTGCAGTTCAGAGTTCAAAATTTCCAGCATTATTTCAATCATTTAGCTAATTAAGTGCTCTTGTTTCCTCTCTGAACTTCATTTCTGTGGAAGTTTTGTTCTCGATCTTGTCTGTCTTGGTTGCTAAGACAGACCATGACAAGGGAGCATTTCTTATTGCATACAACTGAACTTTGCAAGTTCTTTAGACTTAGGGGTCGGACTAGAGACTAGATGCATTATTCGTGTGTTAAACGTTCGCTGTTTTTTTATTCATCTAGTATTTTTTCAATGTACATCAAAATGTACTGTATTTTTTATTCAGAAATTTTTTGGTATAGTCTAAATAAGTTATAGTGAAACTGTCAGATTTGTAGGTAGGTTTTGGTAGTTTGGCTTTAAGCTATAGTGCAGCAGTTGATTTTTTCTGGTAATTAAATATGTAATTAAGAATAAAATTTATTTTTTACTTAGGTATATATCATTAAAGCAGGACATATTCTATGTATGTGCTAAAATTAATGTTGACCATTGTCCAGGAGAGGTATTCGACAGGGAGATACTATGTCGCCTAAGTTGTTCATTACTGTACTTGAACATGCTTTGAAATCACTGGAATGGGAAAATAAGGGAATAAATATCGATGGTGAGATGCTTAGTCATCTACGATTCGCAGATGATATTGTTCTGATTTCAGATGACCTACAAACTGCTAATGATATGTTGAATGAACTCCGCGATGCAGCACGTAAAGTAGGTCTAAATATAAATTACCAAAAGACAAAAATGATGACGAATTTAGTTCTGAGTCATCCTTTAAAGGTAGAAGACGTCGAAATTGAAGTTGTTGACAGCTACATATACCTTGGACATACGGTAAAAATTAGCAGAGGCAATCAAACTGCTGAGCTGCTAAGAAGAATAACTCTGGATGGGCAGCATATGGAAGACTACGAGATATTTTTAAAGGTGATATACCTATCAGCTTAAAAAGAAGAGCCTTTAATGAATGTGTCCTGCCTGTTCTTACATAAGGCGCAGAGACACTTACTCTAACAAGGACACCTGCACGAAAACTACAAGTGACGCAACGTAGAATGGAAAGATCATTGTTGGGCAAAACGTTAAGAGATAGGGTAATAAACGAAGAAATTCGTAGAAGAAGTGGTGTAAAAGACATTATAAAACACACAGCCAAAATTAAATGGAAGTGGGCAGGGCACGTTGCTAGAATGAAAGATGATAGGTGGACCAAAAAAATCTAGGAGTGGAGACCGAGAGCGGATAGACAAAACCAGGGAAAACCACCCACAAGATGGACTGGCGACATAAAGAGGATTTGTACCAACTGGATTGCAGCAACGCAAGATAGTTATGAATGGAAGTTATTCGAGGAGGCCTATGTTCAGCAGTGGACAACTATGGGCTGCTGCTGATGATGATGATGATTGTCCATGTTGAACATATTTACATTTCACCTTACAGGAACCATTCTATTTTTATAACATTATGTTGAACTGCGCCGCCAGTCCTTTGACTTCCATCTTGAAAACCGACTTTTGAGGCATCGTCGTGCAATGGCAGTAGCATGAGCATGAGCATCGCGAGTGAGCTATTTACACATTCACGCTGCCCACTTTCCTGCCCAATTCCCTGTCCAACAGGACTGAGTATAAATGCGGTATAACATCGAACTTCTGGCTGTCTTCACATATCTGGGCACAGAAACCATTCAAAAGAATTCCGTAAGTAGCGAAATTATTGCACGTATTTCCAGTGGGAATCGTACATACTATGCTAGTAAAAGATTGGTGATATCGAAATTATTAGACAAAAGGACAAAAATCTACAGAACATCAATTAGACTCATAGTAACCTATATGAGAACTGGGTAATGACAAAAAAAGATAAAGCGCACCTCAGGACATTTGAGAGAAAGATAATGAGAAAAGTATACGGACCGGTACAAGAGGAAAACACATGGAGAATCAGGAGAAACAACGAGATTAACAAATTGAATAAAGGGCACGATATCCTAAGATCTGTTAAAAGTCAGAGACTGTCAATCTCTTGAGCTACTCAGACAGCTACTAAGAAATATTATCAAATAACAAATAATATCCCTTAAAAAGTCAGCTTGAAAAGGACATTAACCCTAGAAGCACCAAGGAGGGTTAAAAAGTATCCACAACATTGCATTACATCCGATTTTCTAAATACCTTTGTTCCTAAAAATCTCAAATAATTAGTAGTTGTCGGCGTACTAGTGCCCTATTAGATGGCATAATTAGCATTTCTATAATTTAATTCATTTCCTCATACTTTTATAAAAACTTGACAGTTGACTATAAATAATCTCCTTTAATACCTTCAACACCATCCCAAAATTGAAAGTGACGATATGGCATGTGTCAAATTAGCAAAATCTAAAACAAAAAGGACAATAAGTGGGCAAAAACAACCATAGTTTGTTCAAAATGCAAGTATGTGTGCGGTAAGCACAGCAAGAAGTCAAAAATGATTCTGTATCCTACGATGATGCCAATTCCACTGAAGCCGAAGACTCCGGGTAAATTATAAATTCGTATCTTTTAACTGTTCCATTAACGTCAAGGAATAATATAAAAGTGTTATTTTTAAATTAGTTTAAGTAAAGAAGCACTTTTTTGATTAATTTAAGTGTGGACATTTATTGACCCTCCTTGGTCCTCGCTGTTTCCTGTTTCTTCTAAAAGGTTGGTCCACCGAGGGTTCAGAAAAGTTAAGATGCAGAAGAAGAGCAGAATAGTATATATGTTGAAACACGGCAAATTAGCTAAACATGTGATGTACATAAACTTAAAAAAATACGTGCTACATAATTTAAGATCGCACCGGCGGCTCTAATCATCAAGAGATTTTAGGGTGTGAGTTCATACAATAATATTTATGCTAGAGAAAAGAAATTATTAATTTTTTGGGCGCCATTAATAGATCAGAATCTATTACTATTTATCAATATAAAAGTTACAAAAATGTTACGAAAAAAATGGTATCCCTTTGACTACTAATGGTACTTACTTACCCTTGTTGTCTGTAGTAGGCTGCGTTTCCTAATACAATAAGGATACATAGATGGATTGTGCGAACAGAAAAAGACGAAATAAGTTTTAACATAGTTACCATTTATTTAGATAGAAAATAGTCATTAAACTGAGTTGATTAGAAAAATAAAAAAATAAGTCTTTCGCGTTTCATCTTAAAAGTTCAAAAAAAAGAAAAAGGAACGAAACAGTTTATTGCAAAATACCTGGTGATGATCCATTGTTGTTGAATTGCTGGAATCAGGTTAGCTCGCCAGAGTTGTGGATGCGACGAAATCACTTTCACTTCTCACTTTCATTTTTAGAGTTAAAGTACTGTTACATAGTTGTTATTATATTATACGAAAAATAAAAATTCCATAGTTCTTTTTATTTTATGAAAAGAAAATAACTGTATTCATGATTATGAGTGATACTTCTCACTGACTTGATAATTAAACTATTTTATTTAGACCATTGTCTTAAAAAAGAATGGAACGGCGTTCCACGAAGATTGAATTAAGTGCGGTTTATATGAGACATATTAAACGGAAGTCTTATCCGCAAATGTTGAACTAAGTTCTGTTTGAACGAAAAATATTACACGCTGTACTAAGAAAACTATTATTTTATCGTACCGGACACAACACAGAGAATATACCGGTATGGTATTTAGGACAACATATCGCACTTGCGATTTTCACTACAGAATCTTTAAGATTCCATTTTGCCTATTTAGGCACAGACAAGAAAAAATGCAGGTCTTTACTGCATGACCACTAGAACTTCAGTCCATCTTCTTGTCCTAATCCCGGACAAGATTCCTCTCTGCTCTCTATATTCACCTCCCTTTTTCACAGCTATCACCTAATTTTGACCAATAATCATCATTCCGAAATTTTCGTACCAATCACATAGCTGGGAAATAATGTTTAGCCCAGCCTTATTATCATACGTTTCTTTTTCGGCCAATCACCACGAGTGTCCTTTTTGTAACCCTTTAAGGGTTCCCACGAAAGTTACTGCGTTGTAACCTTGTGGAATTCTGAGATTTCTATCACTCAAACACTTAGCAATCTTTCCTATTCTTCTTTTTATGAGGCGTATCCTGTGCAAAGTAAATAATTCTTAGGAAAGCTGTCTTCGAGCTCTAAAGTGTCTTTGTAATTTTTACTGCCTGCAATAGCTAAATTATCAGCTTAGGCGTCTAGAATTTCTTAAAATATTAATCCTTCCGCTTTCTTGTGGGTGGCCCAAGAGAACGCGTTGGGAAGTACATTTCGTCTTACTTCTATCTATACGACAGAGACGGACTTTTGCGATATTTAGATTGTGATTCTTCCAGCCTGTTTCACTGCCTCCCCCACGATTTCAACTTCGTGCTAACCAGTTTGAAATCGGAAAAGGAACAAACAAAAAAAATGAAACAGCAAAAAAATGAAAACCAACATTTGTTAGTCACCATATCGTAATATCGTTCAGAGGCCTTAGGCTTTCTCTAACGATCAATACATGTCTTACAATCTAGACATGGACGCGTTAATCATAACACAAAAAATTCACAAGAATACAACGACGCAATTCGTCATCGTAGACATAAAAAAAAATAAAAACACAAAAATAGGGCAAGATATGTTAACGTTTTTTCGGATGCATAGGTTTTTTTTTTTCAACCTAGACTAACACCACGAATAACATAAGAATAATGATGTCTTAGCATCATTAACGCCATAAAAAATTAACATGTTATCCTTGACTTGGATGCATAAAGTCTCTCATTCATGACTTATTCCAGAGATAACACAATATAATAACGTCATAAGCAGTTATTATTTACGAACAAAAAAACAAAAAAAAGGAGTTACTGATAGTTCTAAGTTGGACCTTGTGATTCTATAAAGATAAGCCTGTAATTAGTTTATTGTGGAAAAATGGACACATTGCTTTTCAGAAACTTACTACTCTTTCAAGAACAGGGGGGATTAGGAAAATATTGATATTTTAACTTCGTTGTGGTAACCAGAACAAGCGATAACTGACGCGTATCATACGCCTATCATAGGGACATTTTCGGTGGGGTCAACTTAAGGTAGGGTCATAGTCGGTAGAGTCTATTATTCAAAGTTACACAACCAAACGGAAGTTTTAGGAAATGACATAGGAAGTCATCACCTAAGGTCTGTGGCTAAATTGCGATTATGAATGGCTTCTCATTCCGACGAGTCAACTGGCGGGAATCCGCTCACTTCATCCCTAGCCTTTCTCAGTGTCTGGCCATCCATACCGTAAAGGGGGTTTAGACAACATATTTTAATAGAGGGGCTGAAATTCATAGGTCCTTGAAGTAAGAATAAACTTAGGCAAAACAAATAGGTTCTATTACGAACTATCACTAGTAACTGTACTAAGGACTTCTGATATCAATCTAGATACCAAAAAAATAAAAAACAATTTTCAAAAAAAATATAAGAAACATTTTCCCTAAGCTTAAGCTGGATTGCATATAAGCGAAGGTAGTATATCCTAGAAGGATACCAAAAAAATAAAAAAATTATAAATCAAACTTTTTATTATGTAAAAAAAAGTTTTACTTCTATATCGGACTAACGCACGACATAAAAACATTTGAAGAAGGATTTTTAATATTTCCTTTCAACAAAACAAAAAAATTTTTATTCTTATAACTAGGTAAAACAGTTCAAAGAACTGGGGTGTGAGCCAAACTGAGTTGCTCTGGAGATCAACGTGCGGAATCCCCTACACTACTTCCAGAGGCTCGTCTCCTTCGCGACAACATCAAAAAAATATATCAAATAGATAAACATTGACCGCAGCGGGATAATTCCCTACTATTGGTCTACACCACACAAAAAAAAAAGGTTGTCGAGACAGCTCTAAAAAAATTAATGCGCGTCTCTCGTCCTGAAGGGAACGAGGCACTTGGGGACGGTTTTGCCGAAGCAAAGTTGTATTCAACGTACTACGTACTAGGGTATCAGTGCATTACTGATCCCACGCCAAAATTTGTTGGAAGAGAAACAAATCCCTTCCAGGAAAAAGTTCGCAATTTGCGCGACTTTTCCTTTAACACGGACCACGGAGGAAATGGGGTGTCGCTAAAAAATTACCGAAGTATTTAGATTATAATAGGCTTTCAGATCAAAAATTCATATGTCCAAAATCATTTATTTGAAATCACACTTTCCAAAATTGAAGAATTTCGACTAATAAAAAAATTTGGTGCACAAAACAAAAAAATTATTTCTCTCAAAAAAACTTTAAGCACCTGTACTATAAAATAAAAAAATAAAAAATATCTAAAAAATTATATTTAAAGTTGGTTCTTATCGCCCTGTAAATAACGGAATATACATTTCTATTCGCTATCGGATAAATCTGAAGCATCTGACGAAACATTGATGGATGAATAAGCCTTTAAATCTTTAATATGCCAATTTCCAGCATTGGAACCATCTGGATTCCTAAGAACGTAAACTAACGAGGATAGTTTTTTAATTATGGTACATAAAATATATTTGGGAGCCAATTTTGCCATGAAATGTTTCGGGGCGCTAGATAAAACCATATTTTTTCTCCAAACTTGATCGCCAACGTTAAACTGTACGTCGCGTTTACGCAAATTATATGTTTTTGCATTTCTCTGATATGCACGAGACAAATTTTTACGCACGGCCGTGAAAACTTCTTTTATTCCCGTTACTTCGGACGCGTAATTATCGCGATCACCCGGTAGGATTTCTATATCAACAAAATCATGGGGTATTTGACCGTAATAATTTCCAGACAATGGTACGTGTCTAGCAAAATTTAAAAATGCCGGTGAAAATTTGGTTACTTCATGTTTCGCTGTGTTCATGGCTTGCCGAATTTCATGTATGTGTTTGTCCCAATCGCGATGTTCGTCAATATAACTTCTGATTGCCGTACCAATAGTACGATTGCTCCTTTCAACAAAATTTACTTGGGGAGAATAAACCGCAGAGAACCAGATTTTTTGGACTGCATATCTCTCACAAAGATCTTTCATTATTTTACAATTTAAATTAGAGGCATTATCACACATAAGATGTTGTGGAACTCCAAATATGAGAAACACCTGTTCCTCTAAAAATTTACAGATATTTGAAGCAGTAGCCTTGCGAAGAGGATGTAACAAAGTGTACTTAGAAAACCAATCTGAGACCACCAGCAACCACGTAAAACCGTTTCTACTTCTGGTTAAAGGGCCTATTAAATCAACGGCGATAATTTGCCATGGGTATTCGGCTTTTTTCTCTTTACCCATTTTACCCATTTGCGCCATATTTGGTGCTTTTTGTGCTCCACACGTTTTGCAGGCACGGACATATTTAACAACATCTCTTCGCATTTTTGGCCAGTAATAATTTTCTTGGATTCGAGCAAGAGTTTTATAAACACCAGGATGGGCACAAGTTGCAGGATCATGACACGACTTAATAACATCCTCACGTTGAGGTTTGGGAACAAGGACTTTCCACTCGATTAAATTTGAATTAAAAGGAAGACAAGCCGGAATAAATTTGTATATGAGGTCGTTCTCTACTTTCCACTGTGGAAAACTTTCTGGGTTAGACAAAATCTTTGTACGCAAATCATCGTACCAAGGATCGATGCGATCAGTATCAACTTCAAGATAAGCAATTTGATCATTCTCATGAATCCTACTAAGTGCATCAGGCACCTTATGACATGCTCCTTTACGATGGACGATTCGGAAATCAAACTGTTTGAGACGCATAGCCCAACGAGCTAAACGGCCTGTGGGATTTTTTAAATTTCTAAGCCATAACAACGAATAATGGTCAGTGATGAGAGTAAATTCAACACCATCTACGTAAGGACGAAATTTTTCAACAGCAAACAAAGCTGCAAGGGCCTCTTTCTCGGTGGTTCCATACGAACGTTCTGCTCTTGTCAAAGACCGACTAGCATAGGAAATCACCTTTTCTCCACCGTCTATTTCTTGAGTCAATACAGCTCCTAGACCGGTGTTACTTGCGTCACACTGAATGGTGAAGGGACGAGAATAATCGGGTTGTACTAGAACTGGGGAAGATACTAAAGCTTCCTTTATGGCGATAAAAGCATTCTCAGCTTCTGATGTCCAAACTATAGGTTCTTTCTTTTTCTTTCCTTTCAAAAGATCATTGATAGGGGAAACAAGGGTAGAAAAATCTTTGACGAAGCGTCTATACCAAGAACAAAGACCAATAAAACGTTTAATCTCCGTTGTGTTAGTTGGACGGGGATAATTAACCATAGTGGAAATTTTGTCGGGGTCCGACCGAAGAGAGTTATCACCAACGATATAGCCTAAATACTTCAAAGTTGTTTTGAAAAATTCACATTTGTCTACATTTATCGTAAGGTTAGCATCCTTTAGTTTATCTCGCACTTGTCCTAACAAGGCAACGTGTTCCTCAGCAGTGGAAGAACAAACAATAATATCATCCAAGTAAGTAAAAATAAAAGGTTCGAATTCTGGTCCAAAAATCTGATCTACTAATCTTTGCTGGGTTTGAGCACTATTACAAAGACCAAAAGGCATCACAGTAAATTGAAAAGATCCACGGCCAACAACAGCAAAAGCAGTTTTTTCTCGCGAAGATGGATCAAGAGGGATCTGCCAAAAAGCTTTTTTCAAATCTATCGAACTTATATATTTAGCGTTACGCAATAATGACAAAATTCGGTCAATATTGGGGAGAGGATATGTGTCATGACGAGTAACTTCATTAAGATTCCTGCCATCAAAACAAAACCTAAACTCGCCTGTCTTTTTTTTTACAAGCAAGACTGGACTACACCAAGGACTGTTACTCGGTTCTATAACTTTAAGTTTGAGCATCTCATCTAATTCGCGATTTAAAATATCTGACATGTATGGCGACATAGGAAAAGGACGTTGTCGAAAAGGCTTTGCGTCACCCGTATCGATAGTCATTTTGATCATATCTGTTCTTCCTATACCATTCTTTTTGTCTACCTCCTGAAAACTATGGATGACAGCATCCGCTAGAGGTCTTAACTCGGCGGCAAGAGAATCAATCGAACACAAAGATTGTGGGAACGAAACATCGCCTTCAGGTTTTGAAGTTACTATCTCGCAACAAGGATTTCTGACACTCCATTTATTTTGTTCGAAATTTATCGCTAAAGAAAATTTTGAAATAAAGTTACTTCCTAAAATAAAATTTATTGGTAGCGATGGCACTACAAGACAACTAATCACATGACAAATTCCATTCGCCACAAACGGCAAATCTACAATACCAGAAACCTTTTTACTCGATCCGTCGGCTAAAGACACATTCTGACTACACGGTAAATCAATCTCAATGTTGTTTCTCTCAAGAAAATCCAATCCCTTGGATCCGACTACAGTAGTGGAACACCCGGTATCTAATAAAAGCGTAAAGGGTTGCGAAAGAATTTGAACCTCCAAGTAAGGTCTGTTATCGAATGGCTTTGAAGCAATGACCGGAGATAATTTTGACGAATGTTTATAAAAATTTTTTACTGTACCTAGCCATTTGTACCAATCAGAGACATTAAAATTTTCTGGAAACTTATTATCGGCCGCAAAACATGAATGTTCGGGGTTTGAAATTTTATTGTGAACACTCTTACCGAACTTAAGGGTGTTGGTTATTCGTTTTTTGAAGGTTTGACACAGTTTGTGCATGTCCTTACCGTAACATTATCTGCGCCACATCGGAAACAAAAATATCTATCAAAACGCTGTTTACAGTCGTTGAAATTGTGCCCGCGTCTTCGGCAATTAAAACAAACGATCATCTTCGATTTATTCGAAGTACTTTTACTAGGGTTTTTCGCCTCAAAATTTCGCGGAGCCGAGCGGTCGTCATTATTTTTAAAATTTGTTTTTCCGTTAGGAACATTGGCTTTTCTGGAGGGACCGGGGAACTCATGATTAACATAAGCGACGGACGTTTCCTTCTTGACACTAGGCACGACCACATTATTCTCTAGTTTACGAATAACAGCAGACAACTCCTCAACAGTATTGGTATCGACTAATGCAATCAACGGAATATATTCAGGGATAATATTTTGCCTCAAGTGTTTCACGATAGTTTTCTCTAAAGGCTGCACCGTCAGCCGTTTTGCCAAAGACATAACCTGTGCCTGAAATAAAGCGAACGACTCATTTTTCTTCTGCTTCCTGGATTTTATCTGGTTCCATAAATCCTCGTCGTAGTCTTGGGGAAGAAACGTAGCCTTCAAAAGACCAATCAATTCGTTCCATGAAGAAACGGTACTACGAACACTCCTGAACCACACAGCAGCGCTACCTGTAAATAACTCGACAGCTGATCTGAAAAGAACCTCTTGTCCTACATTACGGGATTCAGCCAAGTCTCTAACTTTTTCTATGAAAGGGAAAACTCCTTTAGAATCTCCACTAAACTTAATGTTCCAATCAGCTAAATTAGTTGGATGCGACACCTGAACGACCGGAGCTGGAATATTAACGACCGGCTGTGAAGGAATTATATTCGAAGAAACTGATGGCCCAACAGGAACGACTTTGTCATCTAATTGCCCTTCTAAAAGTAAACAATCTGCAGAAGCCTCTGCCTTATACTCTTCTTCTTCCTCAAATTCTACGGGTAACCTAGTTATTCTAAAAGATAAATGCGTAAGATGAGCCTTTGCCCTACGATAGACCGAATCTCTAACGTCTCCTTCGAAATCTCCAATTAAACTACGGATGTCAACAGCAGTTTCGTCTATCTGCTTCTTCTCATCGTTGAATATTAACCTATTTTCCTCTAAATCAATAACGGCCTTTTTACTAAGTAATTTACGAAGCATTGTTTTTTTGTCACTAAGATTTTTCTTAGTCTTAACCCCTCGTATAAACAATTCATAATCAATTTCGTCATTCTTTAAGTATTGAACCACGGAGGATTCCATTTTGAATTATATTCTTTCAAAAATTATGCAAAAAAATTCAACAAAAATATTTAAACTCAAAATTTACTGTAAACTTGGAATTGAAAACTAGCAGTTATTATTTTATTTACCTTTGGAATTTTCTCTTTTCGTATTTACATTACTATCTTATTTCTTATCTGCGCATCCATCGAAATTTTATAAACAGTATAAAATCTCTATTCAGACACCTTTAGACAACAAGGAGCCACATTTCACATTAGTGCTGGGAAAATTACCATTTATGTGTAAAACAAAAAAAGGAATGCAATGACGTTGTTTTTAAGTACTCGTTAACACGGAGCAAAAAGAAACAAAAAAATGACAGAAACCTCTAGGTGCGGTCGCCGTTTTATGAATAAAACTTAGGTTGCGTTAACAATAAAAAAGCCTTTTTGTGACATTACTAATTAAGAGTTAGATGAAAAACTTAGCGTTATTTTATGAATCAATAATGATCAGGACAACGTGGACAAAATAAGAAAACAAACTAATAAGAATTAGACAAGAGATAGCCCCACGTTCTAGGGTGTCATTTTATGAAACACGGCAAATTAGCTAAACATGTGATGTACATAAACTTAAAAAAATACGTGCTACATAATTTAAGATCGCACCGGCGGCTCTAATCATCAAGAGATTTTAGGGTGTGAGTTCATACAATAATATTTATGCTAGAGAAAAGAAATTATTAATTTTTTGGGCGCCATTAATAGATCAGAATCTATTACTATTTATCAATATAAAAGTTACAAAAATGTTACGAAAAAAATGGTATCCCTTTGACTACTAATGGTACTTACTTACCCTTGTTGTCTGTAGTAGGCTGCGTTTCCTAATACAATAAGGATACATAGATGGATTGTGCGAACAGAAAAAGACGAAATAAGTTTTAACATAGTTACCATTTATTTAGATAGAAAATAGTCATTAAACTGAGTTGATTAGAAAAATAAAAAAATAAGTCTTTCGCGTTTCATCTTAAAAGTTCAAAAAAAAGAAAAAGGAACGAAACAGTTTATTGCAAAATACCTGGTGATGATCCATTGTTGTTGAATTGCTGGAATCAGGTTAGCTCGCCAGAGTTGTGGATGCGACGAAATCACTTTCACTTCTCACTTTCATTTTTAGAGTTAAAGTACTGTTACATAGTTGTTATTATATTATACGAAAAATAAAAATTCCATAGTTCTTTTTATTTTATGAAAAGAAAATAACTGTATTCATGATTATGAGTGATACTTCTCACTGACTTGATAATTAAACTATTTTATTTAGACCATTGTCTTAAAAAAGAATGGAACGGCGTTCCACGAAGATTGAATTAAGTGCGGTTTATATGAGACATATTAAACGGAAGTCTTATCCGCAAATGTTGAACTAAGTTCTGTTTGAACGAAAAATATTACACGCTGTACTAAGAAAACTATTATTTTATCGTACCGGACACAACACAGAGAATATACCGGTATGGTATTTAGGACAACATATCGCACTTGCGATTTTCACTACAGAATCTTTAAGATTCCATTTTGCCTATTTAGGCACAGACAAGAAAAAATGCAGGTCTTTACTGCATGACCACTAGAACTTCAGTCCATCTTCTTGTCCTAATCCCGGACAAGATTCCTCTCTGCTCTCTATATTCACCTCCCTTTTTCACAGCTATCACCTAATTTTGACCAATAATCATCATTCCGAAATTTTCGTACCAATCACATAGCTGGGAAATAATGTTTAGCCCAGCCTTATTATCATACGTTTCTTTTTCGGCCAATCACCACGAGTGTCCTTTTTGTAACCCTTTAAGGGTTCCCACGAAAGTTACTGCGTTGTAACCTTGTGGAATTCTGAGATTTCTATCACTCAAACACTTAGCAATCTTTCCTATTCTTCTTTTTATGAGGCGTATCCTGTGCAAAGTAAATAATTCTTAGGAAAGCTGTCTTCGAGCTCTAAAGTGTCTTTGTAATTTTTACTGCCTGCAATAGCTAAATTATCAGCTTAGGCGTCTAGAATTTCTTAAAATATTAATCCTTCCGCTTTCTTGTGGGTGGCCCAAGAGAACGCGTTGGGAAGTACATTTCGTCTTACTTCTATCTATACGACAGAGACGGACTTTTGCGATATTTAGATTGTGATTCTTCCAGCCTGTTTCAATGTATATGCAATAATGGATTTACACAAAATACTTAAATGGGACCATAAAGATATTTTTTAAATTTTAATTTTATTTGTAAGGAATTTTGTTATAAGGAACTGTTTAGCTATATATTTTAGTGTTGTGTATCGAAGGCTCAACCAAACCCGCGAACAATTCATCAACAAGTACTAAAAATAAACGAAAAAAAAAGTTAGAATTGAATTATACCGAATCGCAGAGTAGAATTTTGCACTATTGACGATGGTAATTCAGGCAGAACTCCTCCAAACTTTCCGGATGTGGAAGTTCGACGTACAAGTTTCGTCGTGCCGCGTTCCCCTCCACTTCCCGTTCGGGACCGCCTCTCCCTTCTGTCCTCTAGCGCCGGGGATGATCGTGCGCCGTGCCGGGCCATGTACGATCGACAGGGAGCACCTCAATGGGGAGTGAAAATTCGGAAAACTACTGAAGGCTTTGGCCCGAAAAATAGTTCTTCGATAAATTTAGCATATATATCTGTAATTAAAAATGTAATTGGCATAAATCATAAGGCAAGGTACAAATAGAAATTAGGGAAAACGTGACCAAATTTAAGCTTTTTTGATCTAAACAATATATTTTAAACAGAAGAAATATTAAAAGGTGAAAACTGTCTAAAAGTTAGGTTATTTATCTTTGTTTCAATTACTTGTGAGGGAGTGGCTACCCACTGGTTATAATAAACAAACAAAATATTACGTATGAAAAAAATTTTCCCGTGGAATTTTTACTAAAACATGCAAAAAAATCATAAAAAATAATTTGTAACTTACTGTTTAATAAAGTTTTAAAATAATGTGTAGAGAGTATACGAACAGGAATAGGAATATTTTTATCTCATCTAATTGCCTCATTGTACATATATTTAGACTTCTAATCTCATCAAAAACATCTTGTAAATAAGATGAGATGAGAAATATTCCTGTTCTTAGGTATCTCAGTGGTTGATACACAACCTTTCAATCTATAAGTAATGAATTCTAAATGTAATTCAAAAATCTGAGGAGTATATCGCCGCCGCCTACGAAAAGTATAATTCCGAAAAATGCCGTTAAGAGTAGAACTTTCAATGAACGCCGCGAAAAATATTATTTTCGATTATATGATTGTGAAATTTATAATCCCTAATAAAGTGTTAGCGAAAAAAATTATTTTTTCAGGAGTATCGGCAAAAAAACATCATTTCTGTTTCTGGGTCCACGAAAATTATAATTTGTAAAAAGCTCTCAGAAATAATTGTTTTCGTCGGCAGAAACAGAAACAGAAAGGGAAATAATTGTTTTCGTCGGCATCTATTATGAACTATAGTGTTTTTACTACAAAAGCGATATTACGTAGGTCAAAATTTTTGACGTAAGAAAACTGTCAAAACATTAGAATGTGACTTTTCATTATTGCCATGTTTATTAATAAACATTGCCATGTTTATTAATAAACATGGCAATAATGAAAAGTCACATTCTAATGTTTTGACAGTTCTCTTACGTCAAAAATTTTGACCTACGTAATATCGCTTTTGTATTAAAAATACTATAAATCTTTTCATTATAAATATTTTGGGAGTTATAATCTTCGCGGACACGCATATAAAAAAAATGTAACCGCCAATACTTATCACAGAGTTATTATTTTCACTGGAAATGTATTAGGAATCACATTAATCATAGGTACCAGCGATATATTCTGTATCTATGTTTTATTGCTTGAAACAACGAATCATAAATAAAGCAGAAACAACATTCATTAGGATATTTAACTGAGATATTTTAGAAAAAACGTGCTGTCTACTGAAATGCCACATATATATTCATAGTTTTGCTCTACAGAATAGAGACACGGACATTAACTGTGGCAACTCTGAATTGGCTCGAAGTTTTTCTAGATATAGTGTTAATGGCGTATCCTATGTATAATACGTAGGATACTGACGGATTATGTTACCAATGCAGAAGTTCTGGGCGTAATGTGAAAGGGATATAAAAGTCTGATGATCAAAATCAAAACTCAACAGTTAGAACATCTGGAACACAATATCAAACATTTTAGGGCCTTTTCCAACTGCTTCTCCAAGTGAAGAAAACTGCCGAGAACTATACAAGAAATGCAAGGAAGAGATGACAAGCAATATCATGGAAGGTTTTGGTATACCTATTATTACATTAAGCTTTATTTTGCAGCTTAAACGTTAATGAAAGTAAGACTTGTTAACAATATGAATGATTCAAATCTATAAACGTTATATGAGGCCTATAGAATCAAAACCTGCTAGATATATTTTTTGAAAATTTTCAGGAGAGTAAAAATACATTAAAAATGTAAATTTCCCAAAAAGTATCCGGCATTGCTTAATCAAAGTGGCATCAATAAATGTCATAAAATGGCACACTATTTTTGTATATAGTCATTTTTCTGCATGCTCCTTAAAAATCAGAAATTTGTACTTTTAGTTCGGATTTAGCAGATTTTGCCCACAGATTTTGCCTAAGCCCACATAATATGTGGGCTTAGAACAACCAAAAGTGGGTATTGAACCGTTTTAATAGGAAAACATACAAAATATACAAGAAAAAGAAGTATTTTATTGTTCATAAAACTATGGACATAGCAGGGTTTGATTCTACATTAACATTTCAGCGGTATTTTGAAGAGGAATTAGAAGGTTTTGAGCCGTTACCTTATGCCTGTAGATTAATAGATACTTGAACTTTGAAATTGTGTAAAAAAGGGAAAACGAAAAATTTAGGATTTTGCAGGTTTTGATTCTGATGGGCTCATACATATAATCGTTATAGTTTTGGTATCAGTAAAAAACTAAACAGAAAAAAATAGATGGCATAGAAGAGGAAACAATGAATTGATAAAAGAAATTACAATAAGAATAACGCAAGAAGGTAATGACCAAATTTTAAGTCAAAGTGGAGAATAATAACACAAGATGGATAACTACCCACATTCTAAATACGACTATAGTCAACATGGTTCTGAATGGCATCATAGCACAATAGATAGAGAGTACAGAATAAGAAACAAAGAAATTAAAATATGCAGATCTGTTTCTTGTATCTTTTAATAAAAGAAAATTATCTAGAAGGATAGTCGAAGACAGCAATTTGATTGATACCTATGCATTGATGTTTATTCATATGTTCAAGCACATAAATCAAGTATTTATACCAGACAAACTTATGATTAACATTTAAAATAAATATGTACAGATAATAACAATGATGATTCAACCTACTCCACATAATCTGGATCTGGAAAAAAACACGTGAGAAACAAACACGTGACTACAAAGGCGAAACTGAGAAAATATAAAACTTGCGTAACGTCAATCTGATGACGTAAGCCAGAAACTAGAGCAAAAATAACAACTAAAAAGATAATGTGAAATACAGACTAAGGACTCATTAAGATTGTGAAAAAGCTTACGTAGAGGTTGATTGAGATGTCACGAAAACGCTGGTGTGAACTGACGATTTCAGAATCTGGTCGGAAACTAAGTATGTAGGAATGTACGTCAATCTCCTACATTTAGAAAAAACGCAGAGATCACTCGGAATTTCTTTAGTGCTACACACGAGGCGAAAAAGGACTCGTTTTCAAAGAAAAATGGTTCTATTATGGATTGTGTGTCTATGAAAACCGTAAATGTATATGGTTGGTACCGTATAAATCCCGATGCACGTCATCATTCTCATAGAACGTCCGACGTCACATGATACCAACACAAAATTTTTAAGTCCTAGGTCTGTTCCTTCTTAGAATCTTTTAGCCAGGTACACTGAAATTACAGTCATTAGACATATTTTATTATCTCCAAAGGAAGTATCCATTATTCTCAAATGTTACTTATCTCCAAAGGCAAGAAAAAAAAGGTTACCTAAATGCCAAATTATGAAGATATAAACAGAAGTAAAGGATGAATCCGGAAAAAAATTATTATATTTTTATATGAAGGGAAAGGAATCGAAGAAGAATAATAGATTTTAAATAAAATGTAATTTTGAAAAGTAACAACTGAGGTGGCCGTGACCTAATGATGTATTAGTAGGAGAGTTGAACAAACAATTAGTAGAAATGAACATATTGGGGTAGCACCATCTAAATATCGTAAATTTAAATATCTATTAATGTAAACTTAAAGATACACCATAACTGTCATTTAATTTGTATACTTGGTTATAAAGCATTTTTATGAAGGACACTTTTCCGCATCATACTTTAACTGCGATCGAATGAAAGTGACATTCTGGCATAAATTGGTAACACTTATTTGACAGTTGCAGTGTTGACACTTCAGATTTGTTTTTATTATTTACTTTAACGTAAGATTATTACTTGTTTTCTATTTCTAATTTTTTTATTTATTTACATTGAATATTAATTGGGTTTGTTCTATAATCCACTTCTGCAATTATTATGTGATATATGTGATTTAAAATTAATTCAGGAATTTTTAGTAATTTGGCAACAATTTCAACTTAGATCTGTGACGTAGTTATGACGTGTATCGGGATTTATACTCTACCAACTGTACACTGTCTAAAAATTTACATTCCTGCCACTCTAGGACTACTTTTTGCTCGGTGTTTAGGCGCTTATTAGCTAGAGATTGGCTGAAAACAAAATTGAAGAAAGATAGGTAGAGTGGCCACATAGGTATCTCTTGTTCACTATCATATCAGATCACAGTGTTTTCTTCTTACCATGAGCTTTCATGTCTATAATAAAAATCTAAACCAAACGCATACAGTCGCATCAGAGGAACGCTATAGTATTTTTACTACAAAAGCGATATTACGTAGGTCAAAATTTTTGACGTAAGAGAACTGTCAAAACATTAGAATGTGACTACATAAGTTTATAATAAACATGGCAATAATGAAAAGTCACATTCTAATGTTTTGACAGTTCTCTTGCGTCAAAAATTTTGACCTACGTAATATCTCTTTTGTAGTAAAAATACTATACCAATATTTCCTTGAAGAAACGATAATCATATGAAGTTATTGCCCTTCGACTTTAGTTATTCTTTGAACGATGAAAAAACTGTTCCCACAAATTTTATGGGAACCGTACCATCTGTATATTTTTTTCTGTGAGTCAATTAAAGACTACTGGTAGATTTTATAACATTTAAAGACGCTTTTACTACAAAACAACTCAGACATTGTGGTTATTAACATCAATTAATATTAAATTGGTGTCTCAATGAGGGTAGTGTTGCGTCGAGTGTTATTACACCAGTTTATGTAGTTCGACTGATTAATAATGAATTCCGAGAAATTAAGTACAGTTTCTTAATAGTCTAATAAAAAGAAAACTAATTTGTGATAATTAACTAACGGGGCATTTAACATGACTAACTCTAATGAAAAAAAATTTCACTTATTACAAATTATCGACAAATTTTTTTGTTGATAGTGGTATTTATTATGACTTAACCCTATTTATATTTTACTCGTATTGTATGTATTGTTATGATCTGCTCTCTATTACTTTTATATTAATTATTATTTATTTGATCAATTATTTAATTAACGCAAATCATACATAAAAATAGTAAGAAAAAATCTCAGGGTGCCTTTTGTCAAAAAAAATTTAATTAAATTCTCTTAGGTTATACTTATCCTTTCTCGTGGATTCAGTATCTCTTAGTTGATCCTTATCGGGATAAAATAGGAAAAGGAAATAAATAGAAAAATCATAAATAAACACATACAAATACCTTTATTATCAAAAGCAATGCTCTATAAATTTATCAATTAAATCCTGTGGGCATAACTATCCAAAAGAAACTTTTACCATATAAATTAATCTAATTCAAACAAATATTTATCGCTTTGTTCTTGATACCCTTAATAAAAAACAAGCTAAACAAACAAATTTGGTATTCGCAAATTACTTATACTTCCTATTAAATTTTTGAAATGTTGGAATCTTAAATGCATTTGCTTTTACGTAAAAAAATTTAACTTCTGATTATAAAAAAAATCTATCACATAGGTTATTGACTGACCTTTTTGATTCACACACAATGATGTCTCCTCTTTACCCAAACAGCTCCTCCTTGTTGATTATGTTAGGCTACCAATCAAAGCCCTCTCCGTTCTCAGCAAACAATCCAACAGGATACCAGCAACTATTTCTCCAAAACACAATCCAGGCCTCTTTTTGCCAGTACTCGTTCAATACTCCCAAAACTCTCAAAACAATAATCTCCTGAGACCCAAGTATCTTTTTTACTTGGTGTCACAAATAATTTTAATAACGATAATTCTTGTAACTTACTCTCTTGGACTTTACAGCATCAAAGAGGTATTTCTTCTCGATTTGATTTGTCTCTCGTTCCACTTTTCAGCTACTCTCCTATCAACACAACCACTAGTACTTGCTTCTGAACTACTCACGAAAACTTTTGACTGCTCCTCTCGGCTGCCGGAACACAATAATCCCTCTTTCCAAAACTATCTGAAAATTACACCTTCTCTCCTTCCTATTCCAAATTGCCAAACCAATCAGAGACATTTCTTCTTCCCCATTATTTTTTTCATTCGAAACACCCACTCATACTTTCAAAATTATTCCTACCATCATAATAATTACTTTTCGGGAAATTCTACAAAATTTACTCGGGGTTAAACAAAAAGATTAAAAATTCCAAACTTTCTTTACCTTAATTTCTAAGAACTAATTACCTATGGCTTCTATCTTTCCCGTAATAAACAATCGGTTTAAAATAATAATCCTAAATAACTTTCACTTCACTTTTATTTACAAAAATGTTTCTTCATGGAAAAATTCATTAAGGAGAAACCACCTTGCGTTGAAAGCTAACTTCTAATAAATATTTACAAATCAATATACAGGTTGTATCAAATTTATGTGCCCGCGTTATATTAAAAAAATTAAAATTTTTATTCTATCTTTGATTGATAAATTGAAACACAATAATATGTAGATCTCTTTTTATTTTATTCTTTTTAACTTTTTTTTTGTCTCTGTTTCCATTGTATAGGTGTAACTCTTAGTGGGATCTCTTATATTTATATATATATATATATATATATATATATATATATATATATATATATATATATATTTTCCTAGTTACGAGCATTTACATGCTTGAATTTATTATTGCTTTTTCTGCACTTTATCACTGTTGTGTATTTTGGTTTCTTTTTTCGTTTATCTTTCTTCCCTCTTAATGTCTAGGTTTTCTGATGCTTGTATCTTGTATCAGGTTTTTGTGTATCCTGTCTAGATCATCATGACATCTACACTCCTAGCAGAGTGATTGTCGCTCTTTTTGGGCTCTTCCTATTCCGGTTTTACAATTGGTTGTGTGACTTAGCATCTTCTGCAATTTTTCTCCATTCTTTTCTGTTTTTGCTTATGGTTACCCATTATCTAACTCCCATCTTCTTAAGGTCCTCAACTATCTGGTTCTCCCATCTGGTTTTGGGCAGTCCTCGAGGTCTGCCTGATACTGGTCTCCATTTGGTGATTTTCTTGATAACTACTTCTGGATTTCTATTTTGTATATGTCCCAGCCATCTGAGTCTCTGTGCCTTGATATATCTGACGATGTCTTCTCCTTTCAAAAGTTCTCTTACTTCGTTGTTTATTAGTTTTCCAAGTTCATTATTATTTTTCTCTCTAGGATCCTCAATCTTTCTTCATCTTTCTGTGCCAGACAGATTACCTCAGCACCATATGTGATTACTGGTCTAATTGCTGCTCTGTAAGCTCTTGTCTATTGAGAAATTCACACCGAGAATGCAGTACGGCTAAGATAGGCAATACATTTCTAATTACAATGGAATCTCTAACGCGAGAATTTTACTGTCATCGTTGCATTTGGTTGTCTTTTTAAAGACAGATCACATGCTATGATTTTTTTTGTGACGGGTATTCTTGAGTTGGGATTGATTTCATGTAATCGAATGAACTATCTTTTAGTAAAGTCGTCCCAGGAACGCAACTCATAAATATTGGCGATATCATTTTAAAGTCTTCTACTTTAAAATCTGAATTGCCAATATAAATGAGTCAGATTAAATAAATTATTAGAAGAATTTTTTTACTTAGCAACAACATTTTTGTTTATTTTAGTAGTATTTTGTATTTTGACAACGAAACCAGATTTGGGCTTCGAAACGTTAATAAAATCATTTTTTTGGTAAAATTGTGGCTTATTTCCCATTAAAAGTAATTGATTTCTAATGGGGTAGGGAATAAACGCACAGGGTTGTCACCACAACGCACATTTGGGGGTTGATTATATTGCCAAGATAACTGTAGGTTCCTACAGCCTTTCTCGCCCTTTCATCATTATTTTAAGTTTCAGATATCGTCATATTTTAGTACTATTGATGGTTATTGAAAGAGTTGAATTGAGAGTTGTGAAAAAATGGGGATGAAGATCAATACTGTGAAAACCAATGTTATGAAAATATTAAGGAACAAAAATTTACCCCGTCTGTGAACCACCAACAACTTGAATACGTAAACCAATACAAATATCTTGGTTGCTGGTTCAACAATCAACTTGATTATAAACAAGAAATAAAAGCGAGAATAGAGGTAACCCGACAAGGGTTTATCAAAATGAAAAGCTTATTTTGTAACAGTAGCATTAACATCAGTCTTAGATGTCATTTTCTGCATTGCTATGTGTGGTCAATACTTTTGTATGGAACGGAGGCCTGGACACTCAACATAACACTGATGAACAAGTTAGAAGTCTTTGAACTCTGGCCTTAGAAGAATCTTGAAAATACCTTGGACAACCCACACCACCAACGAAAATGTTCTGAGGAGAATAGGTACAGATAGGGAACTGCTAAAAATCATTAGTCATAAAATTTAGCTACCTGGGACTCATAAAGAGAAACGAAAAGTACCGCCTCGCGCAACTGATCATCTAGGGTAAGATTGAAGGAAAACGAGGTCCCGGTAGGCGCCAGATTTCATGGCTTAGAAATATCAGAGACTGGACCGACCTTGATTCAACATCTTTGTTTAGAGCCGCATTGGACATTTTTGACAGAGACAGATTTGCCAGTGTAGTCGCTAACCTCCACTAAAGGAGAAATCACCACAAGAAGAAGAAGATGATTTTAGATAATTCATGTTCAGTCAACTGCGTTGTTCAAGAGAAGTGAAAAGACACAAACCCATCTCACTCCTTTGCTAATCGGATAGCTATGCTTTCTTTTAGATTTTTGAACCAAGATTTGTTTCTTTTTATTAATCTTTCCATTTTAGATACCATTTTTATTAAAAACTGCTTTCCCCTTTTAGAAATAAACAAAAATCAGGTACATATTCAACCTAACATGCCAATGGCATATTTTGCTAAGCTCATTTGTCTACTTGGTCCTTTCAGCACATGAGCACATTTAGTTAAACTATTTTCAATATCTAAAAATATATACATTATAATAATTATTAATGAAAATATTCCATCATAAAACTCAGAATGATACTCATTCCCACAGAATGATATTTTTAAAAGGAGTAAAAGGGATAAACTTTCAGTTTCTTGTTATTTTTATTAACAATAAAAAGTAATACGGAATCTATTGACTTACTTTTTTGCTATATATTAGTTGATTATTTTACTAATTATAAATTTTCTTTACAGGTAAGCTTTGATTCTTCATACTTCAACTATCTATAATACATCAGTAAGTAGCACCATCAGGTTACCATGAATCCAAAAAATGTACTCGTATTCGTTGTTCGTTCTCTACATAGTGCTTTAGTGCTCCTTTAGTGGAATTATATCCTTCCTGCTAGTGGATACTTTCCCTAGGATATATACAGTGGATACAACAACCAAAGCTCATTTTTGTGGAGCTATGTGCCTCCGGGATAAAGGATACGATTTTCGGGGTTTTGTATGTGGTTCCGGGTTTTGGTAGAGTGGTTCCGGCACTTGAAGGTGGTTCCGTTTTCCCGAAGATGTCCGGGAAGAACTCCCATTGTCGCGTGTGCCGCGTCTTCCGTGTTTTTCGTGTGGTAAATGTACATTTTTTGGAACAAGTGGTTACTCCAATTGTTGTTTTCTACATTATTGTAAAATTACACAGAGAATGCGTTGGCAATTGTTATCAAATATTATTTAAGTATAAAAATGATCGCAGATGAAAAATATAACAAAGTTCGTATACACTTATATTGTATTAGGTATAAATATGATTTTTTTAATACTCAACCTTATATTTAAATGAAGTAGCATATCCTTTGTCAAATTTTCAGCTTTTATTACTACATATTTCTTAAACGTTTGGGGTCTATCTAATACTGAAATAATATAAATAAATCTAGCTTGTCAAATGCTTAGAGATAATGGATTTTGACAAGAGCTATGACCTTGTGCTATAACACCTAAACTTGTGTACTGAATCGGCATGTCTCATAGCTCTTGTCAAAATCCATTACCTCTACTTATTATATTGTTTATTAATAATTTTTCGTGCCCACACATACATACTAGTACAATCCCAGCCCCTGGAGACATGTGTGTTCCAATGGAACAGTAGGATCCTATGTCGAGAAGATCAAACCGATCACACTCCGTAATGGAAGTGGTACCTATCTGACCCCCCAAGCTATACCACCACCTTTCACCATTGCAGGGCACAACGAATGGGGAGAGGCTTTGTACTGATCATTACTTTGGATGCCGTGGGTAATGGGACATCATCTGTATTTCTTTATGTGGTTAAGCCACCTGATTTTTGGGGAACTCTTAAGCTCTTCTCCCTATTAATGACTTCATTTACTTATTACTTGACTTTGGACTTGTGTCCAGTTTCGTTTGGGAGAGGGAGGGGGTCATGACCCCGTGACCTCCTCTGGATCCGCCACTGCCTGTGAGTGTAAGTTCAGTTAGTTGAATAAAATGAAGCGATATTTGGAATTTCATCATAGAAAGGAGAAGTTAGTATCTATTAACAGCGTCGTATGCGGCTTTGAAATCCACGAATATGTGGTGGGTGTCGATCTTCAAGGTCATTCATAAGTTTTATTTCAGAATTTTTTGAAAACTATTTCCGAATTGGTATTGGGAACGCCAAGGCAAATGTAAAATGTAATTCTCATTACCATTGTGGTTCAATCCTATATAAAACAATATCTACACTCAACCAAACTTGTATGGAATCATCCGATTTTTTTTATTATTTTAAGCGAATTAATGCTAAATTCAATTTTCTTCCATCGGATCTCTCAGGAGCCTAATTACAGGTTGTAGAACCAAATCAACATACGTGCGAGCTATTAAAGTTGGTTGGATGAAAATTAAAGGATTTTTTACCGATCATAATTTCTCCCCAGAACATGACCTTTCTCTTTTATATCTATGAACAAATCTGGCAGTTTCCGCTCTTGCTTGTCTTCCTCGTCTTTTAAGTACACGAATTCGTTAATCATCTGATTTTACAGAATTAATAATCCCGGACAAGAAATCCCCACAAATTATCCCTGGACAAAAAATCCCCGGACAAAAAATCCCCGGACAAATAATCCCCGGACAAAAATTCCCCGGACAAAAAATCCCCACAAAAAATCCAGGACAAATAATCCCCACAAATTTTTTTGGTCAAAATATCCCCACAAAAAATCCCGGACAAATAATCCCGAAGAAATATTTGCTGCCGAATATAGTTCTCTAAAAGTTTTCGCGAAATTTTACCAAATTTCGAATTCCAATTCCACGCTGACAACTTCAAATTTTACATGACAAAAGAGTGTGAGTTTTTTCAAAAATCGTGGAAGATATGGGGAATGAGCTAAGACCCCGTTCTGATGACAGGCGCTTAATACGCGTTTTGATAACGCGTGACTACAACTAGGTACATACATTTTACTGAAGACCGTTCACATGCTAACGCGCGTTGAAAGTAATCAGAACGGGGTCTCTAACTAGCTCATTCCCCATATCTTCCACGATTTTTGAAAAAACTCACACTCTTTTGTCATGTAAAAGTTGGAAGTTTTCAGCATGGAATTGGAATAAAAAATTTGGTAAAATTTCGGGAAAACTTTTAGAGAGTTATTCGGTAGCAAATATTTCTTGGAGATTTTTTGTCCGGGGTTTTTTGTGGGGATATTTTGTCCAAAAAAATTTGAGGGGATTATTTGTCCGGGATTTTTTGTGGGGATTTTTTGTCCTGGGATAATTTGTAGGGATTTTTTGTCCGGGATTATTTGTCCGGACCCCGATTTGACATAATATTATCCTACTTTCGTTTGAAAATAGCACACTTTTCTAATTTCCAATGTTCCAGTTTTGGTGTTGAAGACACCAATTTACGTGATCAACCTTGTGCTGCCTAGCCAACTCGGGATCCAGTAACTTCCTCCTGCTATATAGTCCTTGGGCACGGCAACTATTCTTCTTATCATTTCAACTAAAATATTTACACCTATAGCTGCATGTTTCAAATACATAGTGATTCCATATAAGTTTGGTTGAGTGTATGTTAAACATGCTAGAAGAAAACAGTTGAAGAACCTTTCCATGCTTAAGAAATTTAGTATCTTATATTTTGCACCGACCTGTGAAGTTTCTAACCGGATGCACATTCTCATAGGATAAAAATGTTACAAAACAACAAAGTTTCGTGTCTATAAAAATCTAGAATTGTTTGGCTTATTATTATATTGGCAATGCAAAAAATTGCTTTCGTAATAAGTGGAAACGCTGATGTAACATCGGTTTTTTTGCACTAAAAAAATACGGACTTTAGCTGTTTAACCGATAAACATACCATTTTAACATTGAAGGTCAAGGCCACTGGTCTACTGTACAGGTAACATCTACATCGCGTTGTTACCAAATGGAAATTTTAAAATCGATAAACAACGTGGGAGTTCGGTGATATTCACCTGGATATAATATTTATTTATAATTATCGTCAAAAACTTCTAAATCAATATCCATTCTTTCCAGCACCTAGTCCTTCAGTCTTCAGTCTTCTTTTATATCTCACAGACTATCACTGATGAATTATATATACAGTAAAACCTCCATTAACCAAAATAATTGGGGAGTAGGCCGTTTGGGATAACAAGAATTTCGGTGAAAAATAACATTGTTTTTTATTGTATTCTTCTTTTATCAAATTACATAGTATTGGAGATATATAGCTGCAAAACTTCGTTGTTAAAGGAAAACACAAAAGAAAATAGAAGATTTAAAAAAACACTCTAAACATATTCATTTTCAAAAATGAATAACCGTTTTCAATTTCGTTGCAACACGAAACTACAGCCGCATCATAATCTAGTTCAATCAGAGAGTGCAGCAAGCACCTCTACCGGTTTCGAAACTTATTAAGCAGGCCACGCACCGAATCGGCATAGAGCGATCGGCTCGGCTAAGAGCAATCGGCAGATTTTGCTATGCATGTAAATAAATGACCCACCGCGCACCGCCTAAGAACGTTCGACTGTCGAGCGGTGCGCGGTGGGTCATTTATTTACATGCATAGCAAAATCTGCCGATTGCTCTTAGCCGAGCCGATCGCTCTATGCCGATTCGGTGCGTGTGAACCTTTAGTCTCTCATCAGGAGGCACATATGCTGCTCTCTCTGACCCAACCAGGACAAAACCCGTCGTGCAGTTACGGATTGCAACGAACGAAATGGCAGGGATGCCCTAGTGACAACTGACTAAGTTTTCATTCTAATAGCACATAAAATAATATCAAAAATATTACTCTACATCCCACCAGATTGAAAACAATGGGAACCTTCTCTGGTTACACCTCCGAGGCTTCTAAAATTTGCAAGCCATAACGGATGCTGAGCCAAAAGAAGATGAGGGAATTTTACAATTTATATTTCACGTCCCGTCTGCTCAGCGCGGTAAGCTTTATAGGCGACCGGGAGATACAACATTGTCAAAATCGCAATTATAACCTAAAAATAAAAAAAAATCACGTTTTTTTGCGTTTACCTTGCTACAACTCTGTTCAATTTTAATATTTTTTTCTGAAATTTTTACAGTAGATAGCTCTAACATTTCTGAAGACAACGGTATCTGCTTTAAGCTTTAATTCTTATCCTGGTAGAGGTTATGAATTTTTCAAAGGAAAAGGTGCGGATTTGTGCATTGCAAAGTTTAATCGCAAAAGTTGTGTGACGCAGTTTAAAATTTAGCTTCTTAATCACGTTTATGTTAAAGTAGAGAGTACAAAGAAGTTTTCTGGTAAGTTTTAGATCAAATTGTTTTATATAAAAAAAAAATAGTGCAACTTTTATTATCGACATTATGAATCCCCAATATAACGGTTATTTTTCGAGATACTGACCATGGGTGGTGAATGGCTAATTTTGGTCTTAGATTATGTTTTTGACGGTGCTGAAAACGAAAATGAAATTTATTTTAAATTTTAGGTGGGGGAATATTGTCAAAATCGCAATTTTACCATAAAAATAAAAAATAGTGAAATCACTTTTTTTGCGTTTAACTCTAGCTACAACTCTGGTCGATTTTAATATTTTTGTCTAAGGTTTGTACACTATATGTTGCTCACTTTTTTGAAGACAACGGTATCTGTTTTAAGATTTTAGTCTGATTCTAGTAAAAGCTCAAAATTTAAAATTTATCTTATTAATCACGTTTATGTTAAAACATAGAGCACAAAGAAGTTTTCTGTAAAGTTTTAGTTACAAATGTTTAATAGAAAAAAAAAAATGGCGCAACTTTAACGTTATACATCCACAAAATAACGCTTATTTTTCGAGATACTGACCATGGGAGGTGAATGGCTAATTTTGGTCTTATTTTATGTGTTCGATGGTGCTGACAATGAAAAAGAGGTTTATTTTGAATTTTATGTGACGGAACATTGTCACAATCGCAATTTTAACCTAAAAATGAAAAAAAAGTGAAGTCACGAATTTTTACGTTTAACTCGCTACAACTCTGTTCCATTTTAATATTTTTTTCTAAAATTTCTACGGCATATATTTCTTACCTTTGTGAAGACTATGAAAGTAACTGTAGTCTTTCAGTCTTTCTTTTATAAAAGTTATGAATTTTTAAATTAAAAGGTGCATATTCGTGAATTGCAGAGTTAAATTGCAAAAATTAAGTGACAAGTAAGACCAAAATTAGCCATTCACCACCAATGATCAGTATCTCGAAAAATTAGCGTTATTTTGGGGATTTATAACGTAGATGTTAAACGTTGCACCATTTGTTTTCTATAAAACATTTTGATCCAAAACTTTTCAGAAAACTTCTTTGTACTCATGTTTTATTTTTGAATTTGGTTTAAAATCTATATTTCAAATTTTGTCAGTCAAATTTTGCGATTAAACTTTGCAATTCACGAATCTGCACCTTGTACTTTAAAAGATTCATAACTTTTACTAGAATAAGACTAAAAGCTTAAAGCAGAAACCATTGTCTTCAAAAAAGTGAGCGATATATAGTGTACAAACTTTAGAAAAAAATATTAAAACGGATCAGAGTTGTAGCGAGCTAAACGCAAAAAAATGTGATTTAATTTTTTTTATTTTTAGGATACAATTGTAATTTTGACAATATTTCCCCATCTAAAATTTAAAATAAATTTCATTTTGGTTTTCATCACGGTCAAAAACGTAATCTAAGACCAAAATTAGCCATTCTCCACCCATAGTCAGTATCTCGAAAAATAAGCGTTATATTGGGGATTTCTATGTCGACATTAAAAGTTGCACTATTTTTTTTTCTATAAAATATTTTGATCTAAAACTTACCAGAAAACTTCTTTGTACTCTCTACTTTAACATAAACGTGATTAAGAAGCTAAATTTTAAACTTCGTCACATAACTTTTGCGATTAAACTTTGCAATGCACAAATCCGCACCTTTTCCTTTGAAAAATTCATAACCTCTACTAGGATAAGAATAAAGCTTAAAACAGGTACCGTTGTCTTCAGAAATGTTAGATACTGTAAAAATTTCATAAAAAAATATTAAAATCGAACAGAGTTGTAGCGAGGTAAACGCAAAAAAACGTGATTTCATTTTTTTTATTTGTAGGTTAAAATTGCGATTTTGACAATGTTCCCCCACATAAAATTCAAAATAAACTTCATTTTCAGGACACTCGAAAATATAAAGTATGAATAAAATTAGCTATTCACCCCTCCGTGGTCAGTATCTCGAAACTAAGCGATTTTTTGAGGGTGTCACGCTCGTGTATTAATTGAAGCTTTTACAAGTTTAGTTTCGTTCAATTGTTATTGAATAGTTTATTGTCCTGCATCTCATATCTGAGTCCATTCACGAACAATCTAAGATACAATATAAGGTCGATTTGCACCGATCTGTTTAATGGATAAAAATTATTGGATATGTAATTCAGCATGTTAACAATTCGTCGGTCGAGTGTTATAATGTTGTATTAGCATATTTTACAGTTTGGCAGGAAAAGCAATTTAAAAAAATGTTCACTGTATTTTCATTTTGAGGCGCTTTGGTTATAGAAATTTTTAATTTTTATATGTATAATGAAATAATAGAGAGTTATTTATAACATTTTATTTATTTAGTATTTATTTAACAAACAAAAAGTGTTTTGAAAAAAATTATAAAATGTTGATACAACATTATGATTTTATGGAAACATCAAATTTTACAAAAATGTAACGAAATTGTTCTAACAACATCGTGTCGTGTACTTAATATTCTAATAAACTTATAAATTAAGGAAAAAATTCAAAGTAATCAAAAGACCCAAGTTTCTTAATAATTTTTTACGAGAATTTGGCTAAATTTACTATTGCTTTGAAATGTCGGAAGAGTTGCATTTTGATATTGAGGAGGGTATTTCATTGTCTAAATTGTCATTAGTTAAACGACCTTTCTTTTGTTTGGATAATTGCGCTGCAAAAACTTTTGCATCATTGATATTGCTTAAAAAAAGGTTATATAAACTGGTAGTCCACAGGTGACAAAAACTTAAAAAAGTTTTTTTTAATGCAGTAGTTTATCTAAAGGTAGTAAGCATTTCCCTGGGTTGATCACAAGATTTTATCGATGGTAAAGATATTGAAGTGGTAGTTAGATAAAATCTGTTTGTTTTTCGTACTGGAGGCTTGAATAGAATTGAAACTTCAGTGAAGGGTCAATGTCCATCATGCTGGTATCTCAGCTCAATATAATGTATTCTGGGAGAAGAATATCTCAACTGCTTTACTAGATTTCTTTCAGTACACAATTCTGGATACAAATCATAGAACTTTTGCACATTCAACGAAATTTCAAAATATTCCTTATTCGAGTCTCAAAATTATAATGTTCTAACAGCAGAAATACCGGATTGCTATTGGTCGCATCTGATAGAACATTATAATATTAAGCTATTTTTAAATTTGTCATTTAGAACAATTTAATATTGTCTAAATCTAAAGATACGATCAAATATTTATCCAGGAGTCGGTTTTAATAGAACAATATGACATCCCTTAAGCAAATTCTGTACATATCCCGATTTTTATCAAAAGTGCTGATAGAACAGTATAACACTCGACCGACGAATTACAAAAAACAAGGGTTGCCCGATCTCATTTTGTTCTTAACTATAATTAATTAATAATTAAAACGTGACATATTTTATAAATTTAAAAAAAATCGACGCGGGTAGATATTATTTAAGATTTTTTAGGTCATTTTAAACAAAAAAGGTTTTTTGTAATTTTTCTCTAAAGTTGATCGTTTTCTAGTTATAAACAATTTAAAACTGAAAAAAGAACGAAAGATGATGATTTTCAATGCTCAAAAACATAAGTATAAAATTTCATTTTTGAAATTACGAAGTATGTACCTAAATTAAAGTTCAAACCTTATTCTAGCAGTTCTTGATAAGTCTTTTGGACTTATTTTATTTTGAAACATTGTTTTTTAGTTGTTAATGCCCGTCTTCCCATAAGAAACCTTCCTCATTAACAATTAAAAAATATGTTTTAGAATAAAACATGCCTAAAATTCTTATTGAGACCTGATAGAAAAAGGTTTGAACTTGAATTTATGTACTTGATGATTACAAAAATGATATTTTTTACTTATGTTTTTCTCCGAGCGTGCAAAAATGTCCACTTTCGCGCACGCATTTTAGTTTAGAAAGTTTCACTTTTCCGCACGCGTGTTACTTTTCCGCACGCGTGTTACTTTTCCGCACGCGTGTTACTTTTCCGCACGCGTGTTACTTTTCCGCACGCGTGTTACTTTTCCGCACGCGGTTTTTACTTTTCCGCACGCGTGTTAATTTAGATATGTTAATATGGCCTTAAAGTAATTATAATACATGCAATAAACTAATATTTAGATATTATTTACTAATTTATTTCAAATATATCTTATTGTGTTCCTGTTTTAATTAAATTAACGCGACAATTTGATGAAATAAAATTATTTTGACATAATATTCGAAAGTCAAATCGGTAGACAATAACAGTCGTTTTGAATCGTAGTCATGGAAACCAAGATCGTCGTCATGCTAACTAATTATATTGAAAGTTTGGTTTTGACAACCTTGTTAAAGAATTAATTTGTGTATGTATTTTCATATTAATTAAATTAATTGATTAAGATTTGGTAATTTTTTAAAGACTCTTAGAAAAAATATTGTTCCTAACTCTTGCAGAAAGTCTCTTTTCCGCACTCGACTGCATGCCGAACTCCCGCTTCGCGTCGTTCGGCAAACTGCAGTCGCGTGCGGAAAATAATGACTTTCTGCACTTGTTAGGAAATAGTATATTGTGCAACAAGTGCAGAAAGGTACTAATTTCTCACGAGTTTGAAAAGTTGCGGTACGAGCGCAAGCGAGTGCCGCAATTCAAACGAGTGAGAAATTACCTTTCTGCACGTGTTACACACTATACTTTTTCTACGAGCACAGTTTTTCCTAAAAATAAAAATCACAATTTCCAAACGAAGATTAATTATAATAGGTACCTATGTGATAAATTTTAAACTGTATTTAATTAATACTAATCAATTTAAATTCCTTATACCCAAATAAATTGCACAGAAATCAGTTAAAAAATTAATGCACTGCCTTAATTTGTTTAAATTTAAACTATTTTAAAAAATTATTAGGTACACATTATTGACGTAGTATTTATGCAGTCACGGATTTACACAAAACCTACTTCATTCGACGTCTCTTGCAGATGTTGCTAAATCCTTATTGGTTATTTGATAATTATAAAATGTTTAATAAGAATAAAATTGTAAAATAAAACAGTTGTAACATCCATAATTTAGTTTCTATGCTATAGTTAAATATAATAATTGTCTTATAGGTTATATATTTGTCTAAAGCTTAACCACGGATGTAAATAGAATATAACGTTACTCAGAATGAGGTAGTCAACTGTGCAGAAAAGAACTTTGCGGCACAGAAACGTCACTTTTCTGCACACTAATGTCAAATATCTTATACTGTGAGTAAATATCAAGTTTGCTAACATAAAACTGTGCAGAAAAGTGCATTTTGTATAGTGGTTGTAGAAAAAATAACTATTTTGAGCCTTGAAAATTGTCATCTTTCGTTCTTTTTTCAGTTTTAAATTGTTTATAACTCAAAAACGATCAACTTTAGAGAAAAAATACAAAAGACCTTTTTTGTTTAGACTGTTCCAAAAAATCTGAAATAATATCTGCCCGGGTCGAAAATTTTATTATAAAATTCATAAAAAAAATGTCATTTTTTAATTATTAATTAATTATACTTAGAACAAGATTAGATCGGGCAACCCTTGTTTTTTGTAATTGTTAACATGCTAAATTAGATATCCAATCATTTTTATCCATTAAATAAATCGGTGCAAATCGACCTAATATCGGATCCTCTACTAGAATGTTTTTTAACTAAGAATTTTCTTTTCTTTCTACACTTCTACGGCCCTCTATTTTGTCTTTATGGATTAGTTGTAGTATTCTATATCGATTTCCCCTTACTATCGTCAAGATAAGATATGTTCCGGTGTTTAACAGTCTTTAGCAATTCTCTATCTTTGCTGATCCTTAGTCCTTCCTCATTAATTTTTTTTGCTGTCCAAATTAACTTCAGCGTCCACCTATGAATTCACATTTCCAGTGCTTCAATTCTTTTCATGCTTGATACTTTTAGTGTGTACATTCCTGCGTCATACAAAAGTTCACACCAAATATAGCACTTAACCGTGATTTCAAAACTGAGATGATTATTTGCTAAGAATTGTTTTCATTTTCATAAAAGTAGATTTAGTCATTGCTATTCTGCGTTTTATTAATATTTCTCGATCTAGTTGGTCCGTTATGACTTGACTGTTCCCAAATGGTTCCCAAGTAAGTAATATGTAGGGTTTATGAAGTTTTTCAACTTCAGACTAAGTTTTCAATCTAATAGCCCATAAAATAACACCAAAAATATTACTCTACATCCCACCAGACTGAAAACAATTGGAACCTTCTCTGGTTACACCTCCGAGGCTTCTAAAATTTACAAGCCATAACGGATGCTGAGACTAAAGAAGATGAGGGAATTTCACAATTTATAATTCACGTCCCATCTGCTCAGCGCGGTAAAATTCCAACGAGAATGGTTCCCTTCGTACTCCAATCAGAGTAAACATGTAAATCAAAAATTAATAACCATTTTCAATATTTCGTTGCAACACGAAACTACAGCCGCATCATATTCTAGTTCAATCTGAGAGTGCAGCAACTAGAATAGAACTTGAACTAGAATATGATGCGGCTGTAGTTTCGTGTTGTAACGAAATATTAAAAATGGTTATTCATTTTTGATTTACATATTTACTCTGATTGGAGTACGAAGGGAACCATTCTCGTTGGAACTTTACCGCGCTGAGCAGATGGGACGTGAATTATAAATTGTGAAATTCCCTCATCTTCTTTAGACTCAGCATCCGTTATGGCTTGCACATTTTAGAAGCCTCGGAGGTGTAACCAGAGAAGATTCCCATTGTTTTCAATCTGGTGGGCTGTAGAGTAATATTTTTGGTGTTATTTTATGTGCTATAAGATTGAAAACTTAGTCTTTTGCTAGCAGTTGCCGCTATGGCATCCCTGCCATTTCGTTCGTCGCAATACGTAACTGCACGCCGGGGTTTGTCCTGGTTGGGTCAGAGAGAGAGCAGCATATGTGCCTCCTGATGAGAGACTAATAAGTTTCGAAACCGGTAGAGGTGCTTTCTGCACTCTCTGATTGAACTAGAATATGGTGCGGCTGTAGTTTCGTGTTGTAATGAAATATTGAAAATGGTTATTCATTTTTGGTTTTTCAACTTCATTTAATTGAAGCTCAGCAACCGAATGTGGATTACGACTAAAGATTAAAAATTTGGTTTTGTTTGGTTTTATTTTAAGGCCCATTTCCTCTCCTACTTCGTAAATACGATCAAGCAGAATTTGGAGACCTTCAGTATTTTCTTATAGAATTACTGTATCGCTTACTAGCAATCATAATCTGTCTTGGGATAAACAAATTATCATATTATCTTCATCAAGACTATATTGAAGACTGAAGTCAATATACCTACTCGCATTTTTACAAAAAATATGGCCATTTTGATAAAGTACGGTTTTTTTTAATTTGAACACTAATTATGCAATTACTTTAAGTAAAAACTGTAATTAAACTCTTCAACCCTAGGTCTTCAAGGCCTGTTGAGCTTTATAAAATAAATTAAGCATATCTAACGTAATTTTATGATTTTATTGCTACATTTTATAAAGTACCTTAAGCGTTGCAATAATCTGAATCATAAAGTGCATATTTTACCACTTCCAATTTTTACCTCTTTCACTAATTAGTGCATGAAATCGACCTTTTTTACTAATATATCTACAGAAGCATGCGTCTTCAATTTGAATAAGGTGAATAATGAATACCAAGTAAATATTTAAAAGAGACGTGGCTGTAGGACACCTACTTCCTAGTTTGTAGATTTTGGATTTCAAAGTGGTTGTTTGGTGTCATAAACCTCATCAACAACAACAATATTGTAATATCTTTTTTGCTTGCTTTTAGCCTGAAATATTTTCACAGAAGACTGCACAAGTTTCTTGTTTGATTGCCAGACATCTTCTAAAATGCTGCTTTCTGGTATCCTGCAGAAAGTTTCTGATATTCGATAAAAGACGTATTACTAGATTCTTTTTGAGCCAATATTAGCAGCAATCTTGTTACCACTAACAATTTCTTTTGTCCTGGTACCCAATGCAAAATAATTTAGTTGTCCTTCGCCAGTTGTTCAAGGAACTTTTTACACTGTAGTAAGAATAGGAGTATTTCCTAGAGTTGACAAGAGACACCTCTTGTGATATGACTCATTGTTTTTGTGTTAACCTACAGTAGTTTATGATGATGATAGTAATATATACACATTCATTGATATCATTGATATAACCTTAGAATCTCCAGATTTTCAGTCGGAGATACTGAGCCTGTGTTAAACTATAGACACTTCTTAGGGCAATTCCCTCAAGTTCTCTGTATCTCCAGTTCTATTATATATATTTTTATTTACTTAGATATTTCTTTTTAGGAATTATGTATTGTTGCATTATTTCATTAATTTTTATTTTTTTGGTGTCCTAGAATGTTTTCATTCAGTTGAACCAAGCAAAAAACTCTTGAAATAGGATGAAAAGAGCACAAATGGTCTATTTATTCTTCGGTTTGTATTCCAACTCCCCACTTGGCAACGTTGTTTTCGGTCCAATTCGTTTCCACCCTGCTCACGGATGATGAATTTCCCCTACCACGGGCCATAAAACGCGGGTGGCGGATCGATAGCGGCGTTGCCACGTCGCCGCGAGCCCGGTTGCCAAGTTACCGCTCGTGCAACCCGGCTATTTTCGTCGGAACTTCCAGTCTTTCTGTGACCGGGACTCCGGGATAACGAGAAACTGTGGATGGGCTCAGCAGAAATGAATTTTTGGATATTCAGCTGTGGCACAGCTCCAGGATAAACCGGCATATGTAAGATTAATGTGACCATGTTGTTTCGATGTTTGTTGTCCTTCTCTTTGTATGAGTCTCTGCCATCGATGTTTGTAAACAGCATTGATGGATTTTGTTTGTATATGCCAACCCACACGAACCCTGTCCCCTTCAATTGATGCATTAATAAAAGCGATTGTATGTAAAAAGCTATTTATATCGCGTCTAATGCAGATTTATGTTATGTTTGCTCGAACAGCAGGTTAGGAAATGCCACCGTACAAAACGAATTGCAGAAAAAGCAATTCCTAGCCTGTGTCACCACTTTATACACATTCTATAGCATTTCGGAACATTTTAAGCAAGAAAGATGAAATTACAGCTTTGTTTGTACCATCAATATTCAGTCCATGTCGAAAATAATGCGCACTTACGTGTTCTCTATTCGATATGGCACTCTGATAACAAACAAAAGCTGGTGTTTTTACGACGAATTTCCAAATTTTATAACAAAAATTAAACGAGATTGCTAAATTTTTTATGTGTCTACGCCCCCATATCTGTACAAGCAAATTAATAATATACACTACAGCCCACATACTCACCAGAACCTGTTCGAAATGTTAACAAAACGTTAAGATTACTAAAAATAATCTATAATGAATTTTTTCTATATTTATGTATTAAACAATACACGTCTCGTTCATATAATATATTTATGCTTTTTTGCCGTTATGCGTTATGTACATGGCAGGCCTTCGTTTATTGAGCAATCTTCATCATTAATTGGGATACTGATAAATCAGCTATCCTAATATCTTTTTGGACATAAACTTCCTGACGTTCCTGTAGTGACCTTCTGGATCTTTAACATTCTGGGTTTCATTCTGATAATGTTCTGTTTCGTTGTGCTTTTCCCCATCTTACTATTTTGTGGATATTGTACTGACGTCTTGTTTTTTCAACTATACCATTACCTACTTTAGAAACAATCGCGTGAAAAGTACTTTTTCGACAGCTGACAGCTACATTAAATTTGATTAAAATTTTTTAATATTCAATCTAACTGCGACCTGTTGTTTCATATACTTATCTTTCATCTCCACATCTTTTATGCCTCATAATCTGGCATGCCATAATATATAGGGTGAGGCAGATAACTGGCCTATTAGAAATATCTCGAGAACTAAAGGCAACAGAATCATGAAAATTGGAATAAAGTGGTTTTGAAGGATGGTCTATTAAATGAAAATATTTTTATCAATTTTCCACTTCCGGTTATACCGGAAGTTGCTTATAATTTCGTTTTTTTAAATGGGACACCCTGTATATTTTTACATTTTTGGATTCTCTTCGATGTCTTCTTTCTTAAAATATGAGGTTTTGTAATATTATACAGGGTATTTTAAAGGATAATTACGTTTTTTTATTAATTTCGTAGCAACATTCACACCCTGTAGAATTGTAGTAGTTTGACATCTAAAATTCTACTTACGTTCAAATGATTTTTAAGATACTCTACTATTGTTAAGAATCATTAGTATAGCTAAATTTTTAATTTTAGTATACAGGGTTGGTCGAAACTCGAACTGAGTATTTTCTGAGTTTTCTTAAATGGAACACCCTGTATTTTTGTATTGTAGTGAAATGATATTTTATAGTATTTTTTTATTTCTTAAGCATTCCCTATACCTAACTGCTTTAATTTGTGAGTTATTGGTGATTCAAGCTAAACATTAATTGCAACAAAAAATACGTAAAATTTTATTAGGTTGGCCGTGAAAATACTCAATCCCAAATAATTTTTCAGAAATAAATACATATTAATCCAGACTGGTCCTGAAAATTACCAATAATGGTTTAGCTATCAAAATACCTACGTAGTTAAGATTGTTGGTGCGATTAACAATTAAGCACAAATTAAAGCAGTTAGGTATAGGGAATGCTTAAGGAATAAAAAAGTAACATAAAATATCATTTCATTACAAAACTAAAATACAGGGTGTTCAATTTAAGAAAACTCAGAAAATACTCATTCCGAGTTTCGACCAACCCTGTATACTAAAATTAAAAATTTAGCTATACTAATGATTCTTAACAATAGTAGAGTATATTAAAAATCATTTGAACGCAAGTAGAGTTTTAGATGTCAAACTACTACAATTCTACAGGGTGTTAATTTTGCTACGAAATTAATAAAAAAACGTAATTATCTTTTAAAACCCTGTATAATATTACAAAACCTCATATTTTAAGAAAGAAGACATCGAAGAGAATCCAAATATGTAAAAATATACAGGGTGTCCCATTTAAAAAAATGAAATTATAAGCAACTTCCGGTATAACCGGAAGTGGAAAATTGATGAAAATATTTTCATTTAATAGATCATCCTTCAAAACCTCTTTATTCCAATTTTCATGATTCTGTTGCCTTTAGTTCTCGAGATATTTCTAATAGGCCCTTTATTTGCCTCACCCTGTATATTCAATGTTGTAGTGGCCTGCGCTAAAAATATTTGACCATCTTCGAAGCACGGAATCTAAGATATACCCATGTTTCTACCATTCTTCTATAAGGGTATTACTACTTGTTGCAAATTTATTTTACACAAGATTAGTGATAGACAACAAACCTTTATTTGTGGGAAATCCATACGAAATCTTACTTTCTGTTTTAATATGAGCAGAGCTGTTCGATTCAAAATGATGCAGTACTTTTATTAGATTGACACTTATCTCTACACTAAATTTACAATCAAAATTAAGTAGAAATAAACAAACCAAGACACGTTAAATGCTACTTACTATAGGAGCACTCCCGAATCATAATTTACAAAGCATACCTATACATCGTAAATCCCAAATCATGATTTCCAAAGTTTATACATTGTAAATTATGATTCGGGAGTGCTCCTAGTAGCATTTAACGTGCCTTGGTTTGTTTATTTCTACTGCATCTTGATTGTAAATTTAGTATTACTAATTTTATTGTAGTATTGACACCAAAGTACTAGGAACTTGTAGACCTAAATAGTATAAAATTTTTGACTTTGTCTGAATTTTATAATAGTTGTTGATGTTTGGATTTTCAAATTAAGTATAGCAATATTGCATATATTCCGTACTTCCTACATTATTTGACTGAACCATCAACTACGTAAATCATCTTCACTTTGAGAGATTAGTATTGCATCATCTGCATAGCAGATTATTTTAAGTTGTTTGTCTCCCATTTGGTATCCTTTTTTAGTTCTTAGTTTTTTTATTATTTCATCCATGATCAGGTTGATCAATAAAGGATTCAAGGAATTCCTCTCTGTCTTATCCCATTGCCAGCTTCAATTGGGTCAGTTAGTGCATCTTCTACTTTTACTGTTATTGTGTTGTTCTGGTAGATATTTTAGATCGTTTTAATAATTATTCCTATAGGAACCTCTCTTGAGTATATACAAATGGATAACGTCCTTTAATTTTACCCTGTCAAATGCTTTCTTAAGGTCCACGATACATAAATATGCGGGTTTGTTGTATTCTACCGATTTCTCTTGAACTTGCCTCATTATAAATATGTATACCGTCGGTGCATGATCTTCCTGACCTAAAACCTTGTTCTTCTTCTGCTAATGTTATAATTTTATTCAGTTGGTTTATCACTTTGTTAAATTTAATGTTGTGTTTAATAAGTTAATTATTCTGTATTTGTCTCTGTATTGAATTTTGAAAAAATTTTGGAGCATAAATTTTAACGCTATCAACATGTTCGGGGGCTCACTTGATATATATTTTTAAGTACTTTGACAAATGTTTTAAGTTTATGTTATAAAATGCATCAATTTCCCGTTATTTCAGCTTGAATACTTAGAGATTTTTACTCGCGGAAAAAAATATACATTCAATTACCTATAACGCACTTTTAGTTAACATTAAAAGGTTTTTCTAGTAAGGAATTTATTTAGTTTTTTATTAGCTTCAATTTTGATAATAATAACTTTTTTGTAAAATCTTACACTTTTTGAGTTTTTGATGAAAAATTGGTTAAAAACATGCATTTTTCTCATGAAAAATTAAAATCTTTGATCTTTAATAACTCAAAAAGTTTTGATTTATTTTACTAACTTTATATAACAAATTTTGCTTGAAATTTGTTCCTCTATCGAATTATGGGGTTATTTTTAATAAAATAATTTTCACTCCCGAGAAGGGGTGGCATCCACCCCCAGGGTAAAAGCGCAAGTTGGCACCATGTCACCTTTGTTCCTTGAGATATCCTCTAACCACTCACCAATTTGCATGCAAATCGATGGAGGTTCAATGAAATAGGAGGTAATAGCTCATATCCACCTTCAGTGACTCCACTATATCTCAAAATTTGGCTTACGGGAAATATACCTCATGAACTCCAGATTTTTTTTTTCACATTAAATATAATTTTCATTTCTGTTCATATTATTCTCTCTAGTGCCTGTCGTTTTGTAACTGGTCAATTTAGGAGATTTTTAACATATGATATGTACACCCATATCTCAAAAAATTTTAGTTTTTTTTATTGCTTGTCACCAAGATCCAAACTACTCCTACTCATAGGGGCGAACCGGAAATATAACTCTGCGTCGTACTCATGCTCAAGACTAGAAGCTTAAAAATTATTAGGTAGATTTATTTGATATTTTGTCATGCATCTTTTGCTGTTTGTACAACTACATTTAGTAAACATGTAGAGTGTTCGTCATGATTACCAAACATATGGAATAATTAGATAGGCATGACCTTTCCCAATAAAAAAAAATACTCTTTCTTGTTATTTATCATTGTTTTTATTTACCCTCGCGTATGACGCCAGTGCTTTAAAAGAACTGGAGGTTTTGAAATAGACTACGCGTGATGAACACGTGATCATTCTGTATGTTCGTTAATCATAATAAAGAGTAGCCAGGTCCAGGTCCATAATTTATATGGTAGTACAGAAAACATTACATCCGGGTGTCATTACTTTTAGGTATATTTAGGTTTAGGTCTTAATTATTTTTCTACTAAAACGTTTTACTGAGTATCGATTTTCATAATCAAAATCAGATCGAGTCAAACCTGTGTCTATTATGTGTTTTTTTTTAATTTCGTATTATTATTTTACTGAATGGAAATGGTAGGGGAGCAAAGTATGCTAAATGTGCAGTCACTCGAGCGCTTTGGGGACCTATTGGGTTGTGAAGAGTAGGTCCTAAAACCAAAAAAAGTTAAGTAAAGTTTTCCATTTTAGTGGGCGCTTGCCATTTTTTAATTTAATTTTCCATTTCCAACAATCGTTTTTTCCGATTATAACGCCATCTATCCATAATTCGAAAAAATGTTTCGAATAAAAATTACTTATTTTTACGTAAGGAATCCAAATCTGCAATAAAAAATGAGGGCTCCTATTTAAGATTTTAAAGTAACCCCCCGCCCCACATCCATGGGGGGTCGTGTTTAGTACCATTCGATAGATTTTTCAAAAATATTGAATAAGTGTATTTTACAGTTTTTCAATCTGATGTTCATTTCGCAAAATATCGCGGGATTCGTATTTAAAATATTAAATTTACCCCCCACCCCTCTCCGTGGGAAGTCGTATTTGGTATCATTCGATAGATTTTTAAAAAATATTGGGCACATATTTTTTAGTTTTTCGATATGTCATTAATTTCGCGAAATATTCGCTTTTTTCTTGTGAAACTTTGGTACTCACCCATTTCCATACGCCCGGCTCAAATCGTCAGATTTTTGAAATATACACTCTTTTGCATGTACTTAACTTACCTTATCTTAATCTGACAATTTCGAGTTTTTTTAAGGATAGATTTTTTTTTTCGGGCCCCCCTTAACGAACTCCCCTGTGTTAAGAGCCAATATATGGTAGAGGTACATCTGGAGGGTACCAGGTTTCTCCCATATGCTAATCTGACGCGCTCGAGTAACTGCAAAAATCCCCGCTTGGGCTCCCCTACCAAAAGAAAACGGCAACAGTTCCAGATCCTCAGTGGATTATGGGGCTAATGATGATAATGATCATTATTTTACTCGATTTCGTTCTTCTAACTATCTTGTTTGACGTTATCATGATTATTTTTAGTTTATTTAGTGGATTTTCAAAGGGCTACATTCAAGTAAAACTCATCCACGATGTATATCCTACACTGATGTTGCCAAATCTCTGCCAAACACTAGTTCTCGTAGCATACTTTTAGGACTTTCTGAGACTGACGCTGTTTTCTGCTTTTCGAAAGAACTGAGGCCTCCCTCAGTTCTTTCGAAATTTCTCTACACTGGGCTGCTTATAGCCAGTTTGTCGCTTTTTCTTAACCTGCCCTATCAAGTCCCCTTGACGTTGGAGATTAACATGGCGAAACTGTCTCCGTCTCGAGCTATTCTAAATAGTTGCCCTGCTTTCTTTATTCCTGTCCACTCCCGGATATTCTTCAACCAAGAGGCCTGCTTTCTACCAATTCCTCTGCGTCCTTCGATTTTACCCATCATAATAAGTTTAAGAATATTATACATTATACCGGTCTCCCCTTACTACGTGTCCAAAATAGGCCATCTTTCTATATTTGATATTATCAAGCAGCTCGCGGGCAGCATTTGCTCTCGTAAGGACTGCCACATTTCTCAGCATAGCCGTTCATGGTATTTTCAGTGTACGTCTGTGCAGCCACATTTCAAAGACCCCCAAACGATTAATGGTGGATATTTTTAATGTCCATGCTTCGACATCATACAAGAGGACTGACCAAATGTAACATTTAATCATGCGCTTTCGAAGTTGAAGTTGCAAGTTATCATTACAGAAGAATAACCTCATTTTTAAAAATGTCGTGCGGGCTATCTCGATTCTACATTTTATCTCTTTATCTGGATCTAGTTGTTCAGTAATATGGCAACCAGGATATTTAAAACTGGGTACTCTTTGAATTATATGACCATCAACTAACCGTGAATCTTGATGGGCCAAACGGCTAAATACCATGCATGTATTTTGTTTTTGAACAGTTTACGTTTAGGCCAAACTCTTTTCCCACTGCGTCAATGGCATTTAAAAGGTGTTGTAATCCATTCATATCATCACTTAAAATAACTGTATCGTCTGCATATCTGATTGTATTTATCAGAATTCCATTAACTTTCACACCCCATTCCAAATTATGCAGCGCTTCCTTAAATATTCTATCTGAGTATAAATTGAATAACAGTGGGGACAGTATACAACTCTGTCTGACACCTCTTTGTATTTTGCATATTTCTGTTGATTTTCCATTTATGCAAGCTGTCGCTGTTTGACGCCAGTATAATTTTTCTATGATTCGTACATCTTGACTATCAACTCCTTTATCCTTTAATATTTTAATTAATTTGTGATGTTGTACTCGATCAAAGGCCTTCTCATCGTCAATAAATACAGCAAAGACGTCTTTCCTTTGATCTCGGCATTTCTGCAATAATACATTTAGTGCAAAGAGTGCGTCCCGGGTTCCCAGTCCATTTCTGAAGCCAAATTGTGTTTCATCCTGGTCTTCTTCACATTTATCTCTGATTCTACTGTGGATGATACATAGAAAGATTTTCAAAGTGTGGCTCGTAAGGCTTATCATTCTGTAATCGCTACAGTTTTTCGGACGTTGTTTTTTTGGTAGGGTTATGAATTCGAACTTCAACCAATCTTCAGGGATATCACTAGTCGAATAAACATCATTTGAAAAGTTTGACTAGTATTCTAATGTTTTCCTCATTTATGAGCTTTAACATTTCTGTAGGTATGTTGTCAGGACCAACGGATTTCTTGTTTTTTGCCAATTTTATAGCATGTAGTATTTCTGATTTTAGTATTTCTGGTCCTTCGCCTTCATCTAAACTAAAGTCTCCAGTTCTTCGGGTTTATCATCATTATACAGTTCATTTTTATAATCATACCAGGTAGTTCGAATTTCGCTAGTAGTTGTAGCTTCGCTAAAGTTTGTCGCTACTCTTTTTATGTACGTCGCGTCGTCGGTTCACCTAGTGGCTTTTTTTATAATTTTTGGACCTCCATTCCATGATTCGTCTTGTCCACCGTCCATCTGGTGTTCTAGCTAAGTGCCCTATCCAGTTTCACTTAAGCGTTGAGGTTCTTTCAATGACATCTTGAACTCCTGATCTTTGCCTGATTTGTTATTTTGTTATGTGGTATCGAAGGCTCACGTCATGCATTGAGTTTATTTGCGGATTTTTGCGTTAGTGTTCTCTGCTGCAAACATTGTACAGGCAAAACACATTGGTTATAAACCTTTTGCTTGAGATACGTGTATGAGAATTGCACTTTTTATAATATGGCTTAGTTTGCCAAGTGTTGTCTATGTCAGGTCTATTCTACTGTGTATTTCATGTGTTTTTTTGTCTCTGTTTATTTTGATCTCTTGTCCCAGATATTTGTCTATTTGTTGTATGGTATTGTTGTCAATAGTTATATTTATTTCTGCTCATTACGAGATTTGTCGTAAGTTTAGTTTTCTCAAATAGGGCAGACAATGAGGGTATTTGGCTGCGAATTCCATCCTACTTCATCAATTTACTTGATATTTTCACAGTAAGTAGGGAATAGCTCAAGAAACAAAGTCTACCCTATGCCGATGTGCGCTTTTATCTTGGGGGTGGTTCCCACCCCTTCTCGGGGGTGAAAAATGTTTTGGTTAAAATAGCCACGGAAGAGGCTAGAGAACCTAATTTTAGGCAAAAACTGTTCTATAATTATTTTTTGAAAACTTAATACTTTTTGAGTTATTCGTGGTTGAAAATTGGCCATTTTCATTGAAAAATTACACCTTTTCGGACGGATTTTTGCGAATACCTTAAAAACTATGCATCTAACAAAAAAACTATATAAAATATTTCTGTAGCTTATAAAAAAACAAAGAGATTTGTTCCTTCATGAATCTTCTAGTTAAAATACAAAGAGGGGTATGGTAGGTAAGAAGAGTTTGTTTTTTTGCTGCATGCTCAAATCGGTTTACTCAACTTGAAATAACAGAGAAACTGTCGATTTTAGGTGCATAATGATACTAATAACTTTTGTAGGGCTTGAAAAGACCTTTAAAATAAGCAATACTAAATATCCATCACATTCAAACTTATAAGCGAGAGATTCTGCAAAAAAGTTGATGACTAATGTATTAGAAGAAATGAGAAGTATATTTAACCCTTCATCCATCAGAACTTAAATACATCGTTTTACTTCTACAATACTTTTTATTATAGTGTTATTTCTATGTTCAAAAAGTTGGACTGGATTAAAATGAACGATTTTTGAAAAAAATAAGATTAAATTACAGAGCGCATTTTTAAATTTTCTTAAAAATCTTCCTTTTCCTCCATGTAACTCGAAAAAGATAAGAGATACGAAAAAAAGATACCACACAAAAATGTAGGGATTTTTCAGATATAAATTTCTTATTTAATTTTTATTACTGTATCTCTTATCATTTTCAAGTTACATGGAAAAAAGGAAGATTTTTAAGAAAATTTAAAAATGCGCTCTATAATTTGATCTTTTTTTTCAAAAACCATTCATTTTAAACCCGTCCAACTTTTTGAACATAGAAATAACACTATAATAAAAGGTATTGTGGAAGGAAAACGATGCATTTACATTTTGGTGGATGGGGATTAAAATTACTTCTCATTTTTTCTTAAAATACATTAGTTACCAATTTTATTTGCAGCATATCTCGCTTAGTTTTAATGTAATGGACCTCTAATATAGCTCATTTTAAAGGTATTTTCAATAACTAAAGGAGGTATTAGTAGCATTATACACCTAAAGTTGACCGTTTCTCTGTCATTTCAAGTTCAATACACCAATTTGAGAATGTACCAAAACACAAACTATTTTCACGTATCATTCATATCTCTTTTTGTATTATAACTAGAAGATTTATGAAGGCAAGTGTCTCTTTGTTTTTTTATAATCTACAAAAATGTTTAATATAGTTTTTTATTTAAATGCATATTTTTTAAGGTATTCGCAAAAAACCGTTCGAAAAGGTAAGTATTATGTTTCAATGAAAATGGCCAATTTTCAACCACGAATATCTCAAAAGTATTGAGTTTTGAAAAAAAAATTATAGAACAGTTTTTGCTTAGAATTAGGTTCTCTAGCGAATTCCGTAGTAATTTTAACCAACATTTTTTCCACCCCTATGAAGGGGTGGGAACCACCCCCAAGATAAAAGCACAGATGGCATAGGGTAGACTTTGAATTAGGAGATAAGTAGAGGCTAGGCCCAAATTTTCATTAAAATTCATGCAGTAGGATAGAATTCGGAGGTAACATCCTATTCTTGCTCCCATTGACTGGCGTAAAAGTTTATTTTTAATCTTGCTCTCTCTCAGAGTTTTAAGCGAATGTATCATAGAAACTGTATCTTGTAAGTTGTCTACGATTAATACAACTTCATCTGCAAACCTCAGATGTTTTAATCTTTCTCCATATTATGTTGATGTCCATATCTTGCCAATGAGTGTTCTAAGCTGCCGTGAAGAATTTTGGTGAAATACTCACTCCTTGTCTTACTCCTCGACCTAAGCTGAATTTTTCTGAATCTTCGTTAATATGGCGTTCTGATACATGTCTTTGATTAGTGACGTATAAGTGTCTGTAATCTATTCGGCTTTGATTAGTGCTTCCAGTACTGTTTCAAACTCTACAGAATCAAAAGCCTTCTCGTAATTAACAAAAATTGCAAGAGCCAGTAGTCACTCAATGCAGTTTTCAATTAATGTCTTTATGGTATACAAATGATCATTTTTGTGATATTCTGAATCTTGCTTTTTCTTTGGGCTGATGGATATCAAGTTTAGGTGCTAGTCTCTTCGTTAAGATTGTCATAAACGGTTTGTACATAATATGTGTCAAGAAGTTGATGGGTCTATAATTTTTTAATCTAGTAATATCACCTTTTTGTGTCTGTAGTCTATCTATTCACAAGACTATCAGTTTAAACAGTTCACTTACTGATTTTAGTAGGATTTCTCTCCTGCTTGAATCCTGCCGAACCCATTATACTATGTAATATAAATATAATTGCACTCGTAAAGAAACATTCAACCTTTTTCAAACATTCCATATTTAAAACAAAACCAACCTATTTCTACTCGAATGAATTTTCAATTTCCAACCCTTGCACCGTATTTTCCTCCAGATTTTTCATTATCGGTAATTTACGATGGAAAATTTAGATTTCCGCAACTCTTTTCATTTTCTCTACTTCCCCGACCTGATTCGTTGCAGCAATTGCGAGCAATTGTGGATTTACCTACCTACTTCGGAAATACCATGGAACTCAGCAAGCTAGGTTTGTATTAAGGGACGAAAGTTGATGAGAAATTAGAATTGGAAATGTTCGAGGTCAGTAAACTAAAATTTCAAAACAACACGGGGGTGTTAAAATGTGGATATGAATTAAATGCTCTTAGTTTGTTTACTTTTTCTTGTGATTAATTTTTATGTCTCATTTGTATCGCTTTTAAAATTTAATAAACAGGTTATTCATCTCAGATTTCATTTTTGTTTACAAAAAATATCACGTATTTCTCACCTTCTTACTAGAATAAGATCACAGATCACCTAGACACAGTATAAAGAGAGGGACAGTAGAACTTCTTCTTCTTCTTTAAGTGCCATCTCCACGGCGGAGGTCGGCAATCATCATAGCTATTCGTATTTTAGAGACGGCTGCTCTGAAAAGTTCATGTGATGTACATCCGTACCACTCTCTCAGGTTGCGCAGCCACGATATTCTCTCCCTATTCTATGCTTCTCTTTCCTTGAATCTTTCCCTGCATAATCAATTGGAGCAAGCTGTATCTCTCTCCAAGTGTAATATTATGTCCGAGATATTCCAATTTTCTTGTTTTGATGGTATTTAGGATTTCTATTTCTTTATTCATCTTTCTCAGAACCTCTTTGTTTGTGACGTGTTCTGTAAACGATATTTTTAGAATTCTTCTTTACACCCACAGCTCGAATGATTCTAGTTTTTTCATTGATGTAGCATTCAAGGTCCAAGCTTCCATTCCATAAAACAAGGTCGAGAAAACGTAGCACCTAGCCAACCTAACTCTTAGCTCCAACTTCAAATTTCTTGTGCAGAGCACTTTTCTCATTTTGTTAAAATTTGCTTTTCGATATTTAAGACCATTCCTCCTCAATTCCAATGATATCGTACTCTTAGAAGATCTGTGTTGACGAGCCAATCTTCATGTTTACTTTCCAAACTGATTTCTTGCTCTTCTCACCGTGCAGTAAATGCACGTGGTCTTCCACATTTTGGCAGATTCAGCCATGGTAATCCCTACTTGCACTCCGTTATTGTTCTATAAATGGTTCTAGTTTAATTGTTTTCATTCTGAAATATTCGACAAATTTCTGCATTTGAGTACCCGCCCAACCAACTTGTAGATACTTTTTCTTATTTGTAATTTATACAACATCTCAAAACGAAAACTTCAAAATGAATAAATCTTACTGACAGTAGACAAAGTAAAAAAAAAAACAGTAAAATCCTGTATAAAAGGTATATTTAAAAACCCTCAAAAGGGCCACATCAAAATCACATAATTAGTTTTCGACTGTTTTACCAGTCATCATCAGTGCTTACCTAAAATGAATATAACCTGATAAAATAATGCAAAGATATTGAAATTTTGACTACGGTTAAAAAATTATCAGTTATACTCACGTGCAATGTACATGCTAACCACCAAGATCTTATTTAACAAAAATATGTGGGTCAAAGCCCAGTAAAAGAAGTCCGTCAAGGAAACATTGGTTTAAGATGCTACATTAAGTGTGGATGTTTAAAATATTTAGCTAATCTGCCCCAGGTAACATCTGAGCTGTGGATTTGACTTGTTTACATGTTGAAAATATTACGGTAAGTGACAATGAGATAGATAGGACCTCCGAACGATGACAAGACAGAAATGACAGTTCCAAAGGAAGTTAAGAATTAACCTGTCATATTTAAAGACTAAGGTGTACAGCTTGTTAAAAATTACAAATGATGTAATAACACACTCCATTGTGAAAATTATCATTTAAAATTCATTAAGCTAGTTGTTATAATTAAAAATGTATTCACGTATACTGTAAGTGCAGTTAGGCACACCACCTTACACAAAAGTTTTGTATTCAATAAATAAATTCAGTAAACAAATCTTATTATCAAGAGATCTAAGATTTAAAGTTATCTAGTTATAAGTATGAGATTTAAAGAATTTATTTAACTTATTGGTAGCTGTTGGAATTTGTGTGTGGGTAAGTGTGTAAGAAATCACAATGGGGGTGACTGAGGTGTAAAAATGTCTTAAATAATCTGGGGGGATGTATCATTAAGAAAGCACAAGCTCAAACGTAGGCGACTAATTCTTAAAGACCTCGCAGGCCGCCCGGATCCCTAAGGGTCCAAAAAACAAAACCGTAATAGGATGATGACAGTAAGGGCTGGGGGATATGAGATGTCTGTGGTATCCCACTAATTCCCTCACAGACATCTCATACCCCCCAGCCCTTACTGTCATCATCCTATTACGGTTTTGGTTTTGGACCCTTAAAGATCCGGGCGGCCTGCGAGGTCTTTAAGAATTAGTCGCCTAAGTTTGAGCTTGTGCTTTCTTAATAATACTACATCCCCCCAGATTATTTAAGACATTTTTACACCTCAGTCACCCCCATTGTGATTTCTTACACACTTAACCCACACAAATTCCAACAGCTACCAATAAGTTAAATAAATTCGATAACTTTAAATCAACACAAAATTGCTTTTTTAAATCTTAGATCTCTTGATAATAAGATTTGTTTACTGAATTTAGTTATCGAATACAAAACTTTTGTGTAAGGTGGTTTGCCTAACTGCACTTACAGTATACATGAATACAATTTTTAATTATAACAACTAGCGTAATGAATTTTAAATGATAATTTTCACAATGGAGTGTGTTGTTACATCATTTCTAATTTTTAACAAGCTGTACACCTTAGTCTTTAAATATGACAGGTTAATTCTTAACTTCCTGTGGAACTGTTATTTCTGTCTTGTCATCGTTTGGAGGTCCTATCCATCTCATTGTCACTTGCCGTAATATTTTCAACATGTAAACAAGTCAAATCCACAGCTCAGGTGTTACCTGGGGCAGATTAGCTAAATATTTTAAACATCCACACTTAATGTAGCATTTTAAACCAATGTTTCCTTGACGGACTTCTTTTACTGGGCTTTGACCCACATATTTTTGTTAAATAAGATCTTGGTGGTTAGCATGTACATTGCACGTGAGTATAACTGATAATTTTTTAACCGTAGTCAAAATTTCAATATCTTTGCATTATTTTATCAGGGTATATTCATTTTAGGTAAGCACTGATGATGACTGGTAAACCAGTCGAAAACTAGTTATGTGATTTTGATGTGGCCCTTTTGAGGGTTTTTAAATACACCTTTTATACAGGATTTTACTGTTTTTTGTATTACATTGTATACAGCCAACCACAGGAAAACTTTTTCCTTGTAAATTTTTTAAAGTAAAAAAACTTTTGTTTCCAAAGGCCACTTGGTATTACTTCGTTTTTGTTAAAATTAAAGCCAATGAATTTTGTGCCAAAACTTTTAGGACATACGTTATGACTTCTGTGAGATGGCGCGTAAGCTTAAAATCACGTTTCCTTTGCCGTCTCCTTTTTTCCCTTAATAATCTTGTGCTCAATGTTTAGGTCTAAAATGAACCCTCAAAAGGCTATTAGAAATGCCACAACTCCAGGATTACTCTATTTAATCTATTCGATTATTTGAAATCCACCTCTGAACCTTACCAGCCGTGTAAAAATCGCTGCAAATGGAAATTACGCTGTGCTTCGTCTGAAAGGAACTCTCCGGTCTCCGACCGAAATGAAATTCTGCCGTTTCGGATTATTCCACTTTAATTATGGATTTTCGTGTTGCAATAATTTCAGAGAAATAAAATTCCGAGCTAAAAATTTATTTAATTTGAATACAAGAGGATCTGAATGTAATTAGTAGAACGATTTTTGTGTCATTCCCTTTTTTCATTTTTGTTCTGTTGCCATCTATTCATTAACGTAACGAAGTCTCTTGTGCCGTTGCGTTGCTGGAATAATCAAGTGGTATGAGGCAACACAGGTCAGTGAGCTTCAGAGCTGATTGTAATTGCAAATTGGTTCATGATAATTTCAATTACAACATTAGAATCAAGTCATCATCATCATCATCGTCGGTGACATGGAGGGCCATGGTCGCCTGTTGGGGTTTCTAGGCTCTAAAGTTTTACATGGTGTGGAGGCCAGCCACACGCATAACTCCTCAAAAGTTCTAAACGTTATTTATCTAAAATATTACTTTCTTGTTTCTTTTTTGATGAGGTATTTTCGGCATTATGTGTGTTTTGCTTGCTTGACTATAGTTGCCCATGTTTTCCTTTCCTTTGCTTGTTTTTCCCATTCTCGTATTCCTAGGTCTTTCAAAACCTGGTTAATACCATCAATCCATCTCTTTCTAAGCATACCTCTCGGTCTCTTCCCGTTTAATTCTTTTCCAAAGACTTTTTTTGTATGTCTGTTATCATCCATCCATCCTTTCTACGTGTCCCAACCAACTCAGTCGTTTACTTCGTATTGCTTTTATGATAGTCGGTCTTTTGAACGCTCTATTTATTTCGTGGTTCATCTTTATACGCCATTCTCCATTCTAATGTATAGGTCCATATCTTTTCCTTAAAATTGTTCCTCTTGTTCACTAGTCAAAGTCCATCTCTGATGCATACATTACTACAGGTCTCATAACTGTTGTGTATATTTTTACTTTTGAATTAATAGGTACTGATTTTGACTTTATTCTGTAGGCTGTAGAATCATTTGTTTCCAAGTGAAATTCTCGCTGTTACCTCATCACTGTTTTTATTTCCTTCTGTAATAATTGTTGATCCTAAATATTTGAAACGGTCTACTCTTCTTTCTAGGTCTTTTAATGTCCATCTGATTATGTCTATATCATCTGCGTAAGCAACGACTTGATTGAGCTTTGTAAATATTGTACCTTCCCTATCTATAGGAGTTTTCCTGATTACTTGTTCCAACGCAATGTTAAAAAGTGTTGTTGACAGCGCATCCCCTTGTGTTAGACCATCATTAATAAGTTCATCGTACAGTTGATTTTGGATCCTTACTTTTGCCTTGGTGTTGGTTAGGCATAGTTTTACTAATCTGATTAGTTTTTTGGCACATTTAACTCCTGCATTGCGCTATATAATTCCTTTCTAATTATTGAAACACAATAAACGCTTGTTTGAAATCTACAAATAGATGATGTATTCGGTATTCCGGTCTTAGAATTTTTCCATCGTTTGCATTACTGTAAATATCTGGTCTATAGTTGACCTGCAATTTCTGAATCCTCCCTTGATAATCCCCTGTTGTTTGTTCCATTGTCTTCCTTCCAATATTTTGCTAAATATTTTGTATTCTGCCCTCTCGGATTATTCCACTTTAATTGTGGATTTTCCTGTTGCAATAATTCCAGAGAAATAAAATTCCGAGCTAAAAACTTATTTAATTTGAATACAAGAAGATCTGAATGTAATTAGTAGAACGATTTTTGTGGTATTCCCTTTTTTCATTTTTGTTCTGTTGCCATCTATTCATTAACGTAACGAAGTCTCTTGTGCCGTTGCGTTGCTGGAATATCAAGTGGTGTGAGGCAACACAGGTCAGTGAGCTTCAAAGCTGGTTGTAATTGCAAATTGGTTCATGATAATTTCAATTACAACATTAGAATCAAGTGATGTATCAAAATCGAATTGTTACAATTGTTTCTGTTAAATAATCAATCGCTATCTAATTCTTACAATCAACTAAAATGAAGATTTCTCAATTTAGATTGAAGTTGTTATTTTTTTATAAAATCCACAAGGAAGTTAAATTCCTGTAGCCTGGCTGAACAAATACCATAAATCACAAAAAATTACTAAAATCCTTTATAAAAGATATATTTTATTAAAATCCCTAAAAAGGGCTACATCAAAGAATGTTTTCGAATAATAGTTCCATCATCAGTGCTTTTTACAGGTTAAAGGACATGCTTGAGCTACAAGATATGTGCATAAAACCCTTTAGATCTTAATAGTTATACAATTTTTGTATTATTGTATTAAAATTAAAGTGATGTTTAAACTATTCCCGGATTTAATATCACTCACCACAGGACTCCCCCCACGTGGGTTGCTTTGTCCAGAGGTCAATGTGATGTGAGGATCCATCCTCTGGACAAAGTCACCCACGTGCGGAGAGTCCCGATGTTAAATCCAGGAATATTTTAAATCTATATTTTACAATGTCACCCCATATCTTGGTGTTTTAAGCATGTCCTTTAACCTGTAAAAAAGCACTGATGATGGAATTGTTTTTCCGAAACGTTCTGTGATTAAATTTTTAATCCTTTTTAGGGATTTTAATAAAATACATCTTTTTGTATGTATGTTTCGTATGTTTTTTATGTACATACTTATATTGGTACATAGTGGAACACAATCTGCATGTCATGTTTGATACTGTTTCACGTTTCAGTCCCGTATTATTGCTTCTGTCAATCTAACGCACATACGCGTATTTAGCACTGAGAATTATTTTCAACCCTACCTGTGGTACGTGTGATATATGTCACAAAATAATATATCATCCACCACAACAACCAGATTTGTCCGTGCATAATATTACATACCCATATAAAACTAACTGTTTTTTAAACTAAAATACTTTTTAAACTTTACTTTTTAACTGTTTTTTCTGATTTTTCTCCGAGGTGCACACACCCTACATATTTACTTTATGTTGTCTTTTATTTTTGACATAATTTCTTTGAATCACGAACAACTTGAGTACGGAAATCCTATATCGTTTTCTTTTTCATAAAATTTAAGAAACTGAAATATAGACGGCTACCTTCTTATACTTACCAGCTAAAAATTATTACTTAGCGTGGATAAAAAACATTGGATCTTTCTTATTGATCGCACCTATGTATGTATGACAATGTAAAATTGATAATGTTTTGATTAATTTTTGCTTCTATTATTTGTTTCCTCAATAATATGCTGAAATTCTTTTGACAAGTACAAAAACTTATTTTTTACTTCTTAATTTTCCAACTACGAGCTTTCGTTCTACGATATTTTGCTACTGTTTTCCCTCTTCATAACTTTGTTTATTTGACGTTCTCTAGAATACGTTACAGGTTTTTGTTTAACACCCCGGTATAATAACTTTTTTCTTTAATTTTCAGGACAAAAACGGAGTATTTTAAATGTTCATTTAATGATGAAGTTACTACAAATAAAAAACTTTGGATGGTAAAGTGGTTGTGAAAAGTAATAGGTAGTTTTAAGTACCTAAGATAGTTACTACATATTAATGCGGAAAAGGTAGAGATGCACCCAGTAGGATTAGGGTGGGATGGATGAAGTGAAAGGAAGTGAGTCGTGTGTTGTGTGACAGATAGAGGAATATCTTTTGAGTTTTACAAAAGCTTTTTTCAAAAATCAGTACAAGAGGTGAGTCCGTTGTTATGGCTATGTATTGTAAGAGGTCTTTTTAAACATTGCGAAACTAACCATCAAATAGGGGTAACATTATACACCAGATGTATACCTCTGAACTGGTGTGAGAAACGGCATAGTTCCCCAATTTAGAATCCAAATCAATAGATCACATAAAAATAATTATCACATTATTTTAAGTATTAATTTCGGAGGGACCACAGACGTTCGGAAACAATTAGCGTCTCTTTGCAAAGACAATGACGTCGACTTTGCAAAGTAACAAGACACTTACTCAACACACACACTACACATTACTCCCCTGACTTAGTGATAAGTTATACAATTACGTGGCTAAAGGTTCTAGTTCTAAACCAAAGCCAGAATCAGAGAAAAAAAAAAGTATTAATTTGATTTTTTTATCTACTTAGCTGCACAACGAGGTTATTGGCTTTTCTTTTGAATAGTAAAGAACAACGTTGTAGTGAGAACAAAATCATTTTCTGATTGGAATTGCAATCGTCAATTTTCTAGATCCCACATCAACATAAAACATTTACAAAAGATTTAAATTTCCAATTGAACATTTCGTAAGAATATGTAGGTATTGTCGGTTTAAAATCTCAGATCGTAAAATCGAACAAAGCAGCAAAATACGTCATTTATGACTTTTTTTATTGAAACAATAACAATGGATTTTTTGCAACGGGTTGCCAAATAACGATAAAAATAATCTGACTTATTTACTCTGTGGTACCTCTTGTTTTTTTTCTCAACGTATTCTAAGCATAAATAAGGTTAGGAAATATTTTCCATTTGTCTCATAATTTTCTTTGTCTTTATCCCTGTTCGAGACCGGGTCACCTTATTGTATTCCTCCATATTTTTTTATCTTGGTTTCACCAATATCAATACATATATTTTAATAACATGTCCTGCCTAAGTAAGTGTCCTCCACCAGGTCTTCTTTGGTCTTCCTCTCCTACTCCTTCCAGGATTGTGCAAGTTAGCTGTTTTTCGACTTCGTATTTGGTGATTAGCATCTCAACGTCGAACATGCCCTTACAATCTTAGCCGATTCTCTCCTATTTTCGTATTAATTGCTGCCACTTCTAGATTTTCCCTAATATATACATTCTTAATTGTATTCTTTTCTGTCACTCCACTCATCCATTGCTAAGTATTCTCATTTTCGCCACATATATTCTTTCTTTTTTAACTGTCCAACAGAGGTGTAACCAGGATGATCCAGAGGGGGGGGTTACAACTACTGGATCGTCTCTGGGGGTATGTAATAGTAATGTTGTTAAGCGTATAGAGCTCAAGTACAACCAAATGGGGGGGGGTTACAACTCCAAACCCCCCCCTGGTTACGCCTATGCTGTCCAATATTCAGTTCCGTATATCATAGCAGGTTTTATGGCAGTTTTATAGGACTTTCGTTTTAATTTCATTGGAATTTTTATCAGACAATATATACCATTCGCCCCCATCCATTTCATGCATCCGTCCTAACTCCATTGCACGTATCTCCATTGTTTCCCCATTACTCTGTAATATCGATCCTAGATACTTAAAACCTATTAGTTTTCATAATCATTTAACCATCCAAATTTATCATTTTCTTTACACAGTGGAATGAACATTCCAAATATGTACTTTGCGTTTTTTCCTACAAATTGGTTTCGAGAATACCGTTTTCGAAAAAAAATTTTCCCTACCAATACTAGGTATGTCATCACTATCAGCATAATATTAAGCACCACAGAATGTTACCTTGTACGTGTCCCTGTTATCTGATCCAACACTAATAAGAATAAATAATAAGTACTCGGCACTGAGGTCTGGTGTAAACCTACTTTCACATGAAATTTATCAGTTTCTTCCACATCTATGCTAACATTAGTCGTTACTCATACACTCTCTCACAATCTTCACATACCTTCTCACCGGGAGCTCCTTTCTTATTGAGCGACCGTCACAGAACCTCTCAAAGAACCCATCTATAAACTGTGTATCTTTTGCATCTTTTGTATCAATAATTATTATTACTCTCCCATATTTTAGTGATGAAGCTAAATAGTTTTATGGTCATGTACCTATTTGTGTATTATATTTGTTTTTGTAAACAGGTACTATTTTTCAATATATTTGTTTCTCCATTCATTTGGAATTTGTCTCATTCCATAATTTGTTTAAACAAACCTGTTGACCAATTTGCTTCCATTTCTTCTAAAGCTGCCGACACTTCCCCAGGGATATCATCCGGTACAAATTATTTATTATATTTTTTTTGAAGTGCTTGAACAACTTCCTTGGTTGTTATTTTGGTGACCATTGGCGTTAATACTGTCTCCGATAGTTCATCTAGTTTTTTTGTATTATTTTCGTCACAATTACATCTACATAATCTGATTCATAAAATCTTTCTTTGCCCCTGCACCCAAGTTGATCATATAGATTTGTATAGGCTTCTGCTTTATCTTTTGCTACTTCTACTTTCGATCTCTTTTTGGCGACCGTTTTGAAATTCCGTGCCCGAGTTATTTTCTTGCCACTGTTTATACAGTACGTAAATCGTTCGGCTGGACATAGGGATTATACATTGAGAGAATTGTGGCAACTGCGGTAACCTGTGTTAGTTGAAGCTTCTGTTCGAGTACGAGTTTTTGGTGCAATAGAGCTGTTAGAACGAATAAAATGAGTGAATTTTGAAGCAAGACTGTGCATAAATAAATCGAAAACAAAGTTTATGATTAATGAGTTAATAATTTTACTTTAATTTTTAAAATATTTATTTTGAAAAACTAATTTAAAAACTAACATATTTCCCATTCCCTTAGGCCAAAAATATTTAGCTACTACATTGTCATATTTTGACGTTTCTTTGTGCCAGAGTTGTCAATTTTGAGGTTAATGCCCCTTAACAAACATATTGTCATCGAGAGAGCTTAGTTGCCACAATTGTCTCAATATAATACAATGTATGTACTTATGTATCTAAATATGTACAATGTATGTTCCCTATGTCAAGCTGAACGATTTACATACTGTATAATTTCCTCCTTTACTTTTTCTTGAATTTTGAAAACCACCAGGTATTTTGAAGCATTTAATATCATTACCTCTAATTATAGTAGCCATATTTCTCTAAATTGTATTAGGACTTCTTCCTGTCCAGCTCATTTTTCTACTATTTTTGCCTTGAATAAACCGTCTTTCACATCTTGTAACGTCCATATTTTGATTTTTGTGGTCCTCTCTGATATTTTGGTTTAGTTTAGCTTCTTACTTCAATATGAAACACAAGCACCGTATGTTGTTAGCTCACAGTCTCACTAACATTACTTTGCTGTCCTTACATTCACGTAATATCTTCTTTTCTTGCCATCAAATAATATAATATTTGAGAATGATGTTCACTTTTGACATAATAAATTGACTTTCTCTGTTTCAAAAGAATGTTTTAGCAATCGCCATATCTAATTTATTGTACATTGGTAGTTCCAAAGCCTGGTCCTCCATGTATTGCTTTATAATTAATATTCTCTGGGATTGTACCACATGTGCATTAAAATCACCTTTGTTTATCTTTAAGTCCCTGAGGAAATATTTTTAAGTATGTCTCCTAATTGGCCATATAAAGCTTTTCTTTGATTCTTACCCAGACCTACTTAAAAGGTTCATAACTTCATAACCCACACAACATTCAACACTTCTTTATTGAGTACAGATTTCACTGACATTATTCTATCACTGGTTCTTACAACTTCTACTACGTTCGACTTTTATTTTTACATCAGTAGTTATAATATCATCTTCATTCTAAGGGTTTGCTCACTACGGAGACCAAAGAATGGTGTCCTAGCCTAGAGCATGGTATCGTACTCTTCATATTCGTGAATTCTCGCATTTAAAATAATGTATTTATTTTACCTATCGATCGAAACTATATTATCGATCTCTATGTAAAATAAATGCATTATTTTGAATGCCAGAATTCACGAATATGAAGAGTAGGATACTAAGCTCTGGGCTAGGATACCATCCTTTGGTCTCCGTAGTGAGCACACGCTTAGTGTTACTTATTCGTCCTTAGCACAATTTATGTTGTTTGACCTAGTTCTTGCGCCCTTTGTCCTTTGCATTTCGTCTTTTGATGCACGCAATTTGTACTCTCATTCTTTTAAGTCTTCTACCAACCATACTCTTACTTCTAGAATTTCACAGATTGCAAGGCCCTATCAAGATTTTTCTAACCTGTAGTTAAAATATTTCCAATTGTCTGCTAAAAATACATACGGGATGTGGCCGTTAACAAGAAATGGAAATATCTTACATTCTAGAATTTCCAGGACTAATTGAGTCATTATAATATTATGCGTTTTACTACCTTCACCTATTTCATAACCATACGTATGATTATTTTTATTTTTGGACTTTTTTTTTAATATTTTTATTTTTATTTTTGGTACCAATTTAGATAGCAGGAAAATCGTTAAGACCCTATTTGATGACTATGAAGTTTTAAAAATACCAGCTAATGATGGTTGACTCAAAGTACTATCAGCTTTTTTTTACTAATATTGCATGTTCAAATATTTAATGGCAATAAAAATTGATACTTTAATGAGTTAACGATTTGTGACGTATACGAACAAGCGATTGGTAATGATTTGCAACAATAAAAAATTTGATGACATTGTTCTGTAATTTAAATATATTATGTTTCTATGGGATTAGCCACAATTATTATTGTCTAAATTCTGTCGAAAATATAAGAGGATGTGGTTCTGAAACTACGGTCAACATGGGGAATTTTGAAGGAGGCAGACCGATCCACCTTCTGACTTTCCGAAATTGCGGGCCCAAACTCGATCCCAGAGCTTATTGTCGCAATAGAAGAAGAGTGGCTTAACATCCCACAAGAAACAATAGCGAACTTGATTAAAAAAATATAGTTCAAGTCGATTTCTATGCATTTTAGTTTATTTGCTTGTCTAAAAAGATTGAATCGTTACAAGATGCTCCTCTTCTGATTCATGGTTGTTCATCTGTTATGTTAAGTATTTTTGCTAACTTTCTCGAGGAGTTATAAAAATTATCATTATAACAGGTTTATTCCTCTACGAGTATTGTTGGGGTTGTTTTTTATGTTTACTTCTTTTGTTTTCTGTCTTCTCGGTTCTTTATTATTGTATATTTGCCCATCAGAATCAAAACCTGCTAAATACTAAGTTTTTCTTTCTGCTAAATCCAAACTAAAAGCACACAGTTCTGAAGATGTAAGGAGCATGCAGAAAAATGACAAATTATATAGTGTGCCATTTTATGATATTTATTGATGCCCCTTTGATTTAGAAATGCCGGATAGTTTTTGAAAAATTTACATTTTTAATGTTTTTTAGCCTCCTGAAAAATTTCAAAACATGGATCTAGCAGGTTTTGATTCTATAGGCCTCATATATTTCCTTGATGGTGTTTCAATCTATCTACTTGAATAGCAAGTATATTGATTGTTATTAAAAAAAAAGTTTCCATCTATCTACTTGAATACCAATTAAATTGCTATTAAAAAAGAAAATTATCAATTAATTATAAGATATATTCAAAAAAAAATTATTTATAATTCTCGAAAATGTTTTTTGGCTTTTATCCACGATAAATTTAGTACGAAAATATTTAATATTACTTCGACCTTGGACGAGGTTTATGTATTTGTCTGCGTGTTTATTGTCGAGATCGTTTTGTTTTATAAACTCAATAAACAAGTGGTTTCCCCTTCTCCTAGCACACTCTAAAACTGTCGTTGGTGACCATAAACCAAAGAATTTCTATAAACGAGAGAAATGACACTGTTCGGAATGTCAGAAGTTGAAGCGTTATAATTCGGATCTAAAAACAAAACGGTTATTTTTTGAAAAATAAAAGTTTTTTTAGAATGAATTACATATTGCGAAGTATGAGTAATTTATTACATGCTTGTCAAAATGTATAAAGAGCTTGTGAACTTCCGATTAAGACATACAGTAGAACCTCGATTATCCGTCAGGGCACCGGACCAAGGGTATGACGGATAATCGAAAAGGCGGTTAACAGAACAATAAAAAAAATTAAAAATTCATAATACAACTCTCAAATTTCATTTGTATGGTTTGTTTGACAATATAAGATGTATTTGTGTTCGTACAACCGAATCAATTTAAAATATTCTGAAATCTTTGTTTTTTTTACTGTTGCTTCACATTTTGCGACAGCTGAATTTCTTAATCGGCATAAGATCATGCAATCTACTTTATTGGCTTCTTCTTGTTGAGAATACCACTCGATGAATTATTGCATGTGCGATGCAGTTTCTCCAGATTGTTTACGCAAATCTTTGTCAGTTACAATAAGTTCATCAACATATTATCTACAGTCAAATTCCAAGTCGGTGTCGGCTTCTGAATCTGTTTGGTCCGCCTTTGTTGCCAAAACTTTTTATTTATTCTAAGGGACTTTCGGCCCTCGGTAATAATTTAGTCTTTCATTCTGCGTTTAAATTTTTTAAAAATATTTATTGGTTTTTTCAGGATTCGAAAAAAATGAACACAATGTCCGTGGTAATATTTTCCAAATCTATCTTACAACAAACTCAGTCGAATAGAATATTATTGTCAGTCATACATTGACAATCAGTGACAATTTTAAAAATTTTGTCATGGCATCGGGAATATTTTGAGTTGTTGATTAAATAATATAGTGTAGATATATAGTGTATTTGATAAATAATTGATTTAAGAAGTGCACTTAATAAAAAGTTATTTATTGTGTATTATTTGTGGAAGATCCAAGCAGAGAATACATCAGGATGATATATTCTGTGATCCAAGTATTTTGTTGTTAAAGATGTTCAAAATTGTAAACGTTCCATAGTAACAATATACACTCACGGACAAAAGTATTGCATATTTTATTTCTGAAGTATATCTTTTTTCTTTTAAAAATGTTTGTACTTTTTATTGCTAAATAAGTTGAGTTGGACTATCCTACGTATATTTCTTGTCAAGTAACTTGCATATTGCAGAGTCATAACTAATATGTAGAGAAATTAATGAAATAGTCTGATTTTGCTTATAACATTTAATTAGAAAAAAAAACAATAACGACAATAGAACAATTTTTTACGGCAACATTGTTAACCATGTTATGGTTAAAAACCATAACTTGCTTAAAAATAGTCGTACAACCGTATATAATAGACTATTTTAATGGTAATTTATTTCTTTGTGAAATAATGGGGAAAATGGCCCAAAAATGCTGTGAGCGGCGAAATTTGAAAAATCATACATATTCGCTATTGATTTCTGTGAATTTCTGGTTTTCAAACTTTTTCCATGTATTCTGTGTATTAGCGTTTGGTAGAATGGACTTATGATAAAATTGACATGGACATAGACATCATGGCATAGATAGCCAGGTAACATTAGGTCATTATGTTACCAATTGACCCACTTACCACGTGTGGGAGTCATATGTTACCCTAGGGCCGTAGCCATAGGAATTTTATCCATCCTTTGGATTTTGTAATGTTAGCATCTATATAAGACTTTTAGTCTGTTTTTGAAAGTCTTTGACCTTTGTATTTTTTGGTTGGCTCACCATGTTCTTGTAACACTGATGATGCTCTTGTTACAGAGCGAAAACGTTTTGTTTCTATGTTTGTAGCCCTATAGGTAGGGTTACCATACGTCCGGATTTCGTCCGGACAGTCCGGATTTGAAAGACATGTCCGGATTGGCGTCCGGATATGAGAAATGTCCGGATTTTTTTCTTTACTGAAAAAAATGGAAAACACTTGGCCCAAAGGTGGGAAATTTCATTCTTCGCAGCACCTAGAAGTTGGTCGCACTGCTTATCATGTTAAATTATAAGTGTAAGTATATGTATTTTAAAATGGCAGGGATTTTCGATGTTAGTTGCACATTGTAGCGAAACAGCTGTACTTTTAATTGTGCCATATGCATTTCGCATATATGTACAAAGTAGATGTAGCAACACAGTCAAATTCACATTTTACATTTTCTACAACCCCTTGGACTACCCCTGTCCGGATTTGGCTTTAATAAATTATGGTAACCCTACCTATAGGGGCTTTTTAAACTAATATACCTTTTATCAAGCCAAAAATTTTTTATTAAATTTTACTTGTAATTAATGGTATACAGCCAGAGCTACAGGAAATTTTTCCTAGTGGATTTTTAATTATGTATTTCTACCCCTTTTTCTATTTTAAACCATTTCCTGATGTCGTCCTCAATGCAAAAAGTTGCAAATCTCCGGGTGCTGTATCGTTTTATTTTTTTCTAATGAAAAAAATCACAGATTATCAAGAAAAAAAATCACAGATTATCAAGAAAAAAAACAGATTACATCATGCAAAGAACGGTGGTAGAACTCTGAGGAAGAAGTATCTCTGGGTTGGTTAAACCGTAATACACATATGTAACAGATTATTTTTGAATTTTCTTAATTAACAGTGTGTTCTGATCGTAGTTTAAACTTATAATTTTCCTGGCAGTATTTTTCCGATTAGATTGTAGAAAAGCTCGACGAACAAACTATTGACTACATTCACAAACAAGTTGTACCGCAGTGCATACAAAAAAAAGCGGGTTTTTCTTTTTCTTTGCCAAGTACAGGAAGAAAAAGTTTCGGAATAGAAGTTTAAGTATCTGCGCTTTCAAAGAAACAAGGAAATACTGCAGCAGTCCGCAGGAGAAATTCCAAAGAACAAACATGCCCTCGTTAAAAAACCTGCTATTGGAGTTACACGAATTGTTTTGGAAGTAATAAATCTCGAGAGGAGGTAAAAATTAAAGCGGGATTTGAAATTAGATGCTGGGAGGTGTATTTTTCTTCATTTGTGTTGGGAATGCTGTGATTTAGACTGAGAAAAATGACTCTCATACATTCATTTATAACTCCGAAGTTGTACAATTTTATAGCTTGCATGTTTAGCATATTTTTAATAAAAGATATTTGTCATTATACCATTTCTTTTCCTTAACGATTGTTGCTTAAGAAATTTTATTCTATAAGTAAGTTGTTTCAGTGTCATATATGCCATGTATATCGTTAGAACGAATCTAACCTAACCTAACTTTCTTTATTTCAATTGCTACATACTTGAGTTTTTAATTCACATAGCATAGATCAACTTAGTGTTTTTGCGAAGAGTCATCGTAGAAAACACCTGTTCACTGATGTAGGAAGATACAAACATCGCAATTTTATCTTCTGAACATCAGATTTGAGGTGTGGGAAACTTGTAGAATTAAGTTTTAGTAACATTGAGAAATAGTTGTTTCACTTCAGTGTTATAAATATTACAAGTCAATAAGTTCGAGCTGCAATTCTGGTTTTACTGATTCACAGTTCACATTAAAAGGCATGCTAAAAATGTCCAGCTCCTGTTCGATAACTTTGAAGTCTTGGAATCTTCGCTAAAACTCGTCATGAAGACATTTTCTTACAGCTCTTAAGATTGTCGTCCCTAACTGTAATGGTTTTTAGCTTTGGAAAATGGGTAAGGTCTTTCTTGTGTAGTTGTTTCAAAAATAGATTCAATTGCATTTTGAAACCCCTGATTTGGCCCCAAATATTTGTATTTAAGGTTCGATTTATTGATATGAATGAAGATTTGTAAAAAATGCAACCTCCGAAAGTCCTAAAATATCTTTCAAATGTTCATACTCATTCATTTCTTTTTCTTCCATGAAACAACTAGAACAGATTTACACAAGGCTTCATGGTGTATGACTCAATGAAGAAATGCTACTTTGATCCCAGGAAATGATTCCTTAAACATGCCTGGGAAACCAAATTTTGCCCCTGTCATATTTGGTGCTCCATCTTACAAATATTGCTCACAGGTACATACTTTCAAAGATTATTGTTTCTTTAAATTCTTGGAAAATATCTGATCCTTTTGTCGTTCGCGTTATTGGACGCCTACAAGGGGTTACCCAAAATCATGTTGCGGTGCTGATTGGATAGCCAGAGCCCAAAGGGCCGCACTTGGCCCGCGGGTCGTACTTTTGCCTTGTCTGGACTAGATTATTAAAATCCATTGTCAAATCAACAAAATTTCAATGTTCTTGTGTACCTATTATTTCGAAGTACCATTGTTGTGCATTATTACAAAAAGAATACGCTTCCTTCATTTACATTGTCCTTTAATATTATAGTATTAGGTATAATATTACCTATTCTAAATTACCGTGATCTTTGCGCGTACTTTTGACCATTAAGTACATTTTTGTGTATATCATCAAATGAAACAATGTTCTTACTTAGTTAGGAATTGTTTTGCAATGCTGCTAGAAATTAGTACATAATCTAATTTCTTTTTCCCGTACCATATTCTCATTGGATGTTAGCATCATTCTGGCCTACATAAGTTTGTTTTCTAGTTGCTAGAAATTAGTAGATACATAATCTAATTTCTTTTTCCCGTACCATATCCTCATTTGATGTTAGGATCATTCTGGCCTACATAAGTTTGTTTACAGAGGTTCTAAACAGTTCCCAGGATGTTTGACCTGCCCATGTCTCAGATTTATCAGCCAAGAGATTCGTTGTCTACCCGACTCTCGGCTTCCTTTTAATTTACTCTGCACGATAACTTACGGAATGCGGTATTTGTCGTTTCTCATGTCCAAAATATGCAAATTGGCTATGTTTAACTGGGAGCATCAGCTTTTGATATTGACTGATTCTTTGTACTAGGTCAAGACCAAGACCAATCAAGTAATCTACTACCAACTGCCAAACATTTTAGCGAATAGGACGATAACCCACACGTCTATGTAGAAATGTACGCCACCTTCACAAGAAGAAAAAATCTCCCAATATGGATGTACCTGAGGGAATGGCGATGGAAAGACAATAATGATCAATAGATCAGTTGTCACGTAAACTCTGCTATGTAAGGTTCTACCTACAATTTCCCAACCAATATGGTTGATGTCATGTGATGCCAGGGGTTAATCTGGAAATATTTTTAACATCCTTTAAAATCGGATAAAATAATGTAACCCCAACTGTTTAAAATCAATTTAAGGGTTTTTACCCGTACATTTTGGTGGCTTAAAGCATGTAAACCTGTGATAACACTGATGATGGAATATTGATTCCGAAAACGTTTTGTTGTGATACAGCCCTTTTTAGGGATTTTAAATATACCTTTTACAAGATAAGGTTTTTATTTTTTAATGATCAATAGCATTAAAATATGAAAATAACAATATCTAGCTCATGTTCTCTATCTATCTATTCTCTATGAGACAATCAAAATATTCAGTCCTACAAAATAATTCAACCAAACAAAACGCATCGTAGAAATGGGAAGGTATGACTCGACTTAATAGTTTTAGTTTATGAGGGGTAGAGCCTAATATGGAGCCCTGACAACGAGATAGATCAATTAGAACGTGGCCGTTGTCTTTTTCAAGGTTCTAGCCAGCTTCATCTTTCTGCCTCTCTCTCTGTCTTTGTTTATTTCTCTCTCTCTTTCCCTCTCCCTCTCTCGTTCCAGAAAGTTCCATAAGACTACCTCGATCAGTACTGAATGGAATCTTTATAACTGGTCGCAAAGTGGCAAGCTCTGTATATGTCTAGTACCTATGTAGGCTCATTCATTCGTGAGTAAGTGACATGTAAAGGCGGATGTAATGTCAACCTTTGGACGCGATTCATCTAGGCTTTAAAACTAGCCTAGTCCCAAGCCACTAGCAGCCTACATCATTATTGGCCTTATCTTGGATAAATCTACCCAATGTAGAATTTTTTAGCGCGGAGTCCGTTTGCTCCAAAAACTCATGCGTTGTCAGAAGGCAGCAGAGGCTTGTGAGTCCAAATTGTTGTCCTTTCATGAAAGTCGTCCTTGGATTACGGATTTATAGAAAAAATCGACTTCATTGAATAATTTAATTGAAAAATTCATATCAGCCACCAAGTAATAAATCGATTTAAATTTTTTCCCAGTCGCATGCCACTAGAGGAATTCACTGTATTATAGAAAGGGTAGGGTGGTTGCAAAAAATACGCTCCATATAGACCAGGGTATTTAGCACAAAATAAATCTATTTTTAAATACAGCAGTTCTATGGTTTGTTTTTAAACCAAGAGGAGTAAACTAAAAAGACAGATTCACAGCCAAGAAAGTCACTAGAACAGTCACCAAATACATCTTCTTTTTTGGTTGATCATATCGGCCTTCGACGGTAATCCATAAATATTATATTATATTAATACGTTTCTATATAAAAGCAGATTAAAAATCTAAAAATTAAAGGAATAACGCAGAAAATACAAAAAATCGCCGATATAACTTAATTAGGTAACCTATGAAATGTGAAAAGTGTCAAAATTGTATAAATGTCTGTAAACTTGCCTGAGGTTGGACCAATTACAAACCAGCATTACGGCGCGGTAAATTTGAATGATTCCTCTTGGTTTAAAAACAGACCATAGAGACTTAAAACTTTTTGCATTGTGTTCAGGATGAAGTAGGGAAAAAGTCTACAATACAATAATGGATGGAAATGCTTAGTTGCATTGTAAAGTTCATAAAATTCTCAAAAGTGCATAAACATGTCAAAATAAGTGCATTAACCCTTAAACGCCCAACCTTTTTTAGGTTCCATGTACGCCCAAGGGTGGGTAAAAAATGTCCACCTCGAAAATAGCTAATATATTTATTGAGAGTTGTTGAAAATGGATTAAACTTAAGAATCTTATGCTTTATAAACACAGCATTTTCTAAAATATTAATATAAACAATTTACAAACCTTACAACAAAATTACAATGTACATCAAAATTAACATACCAGTAATTCAGATTTGTCGATTTTCTCCATATTCTTTCTTTCAGCCTCCTCATTGGCGGATAATTATGTAAATTATGTAATTATACATCGATAATTATATGGATTATCTTCCTACCAACGAGAAATTATATAGAAACCTTTAGTAACAAGTTTTGCCAAGGGTGTACTTTTTATGCCCATCCATATTTAACTCAAGATGACTTTTTATTTTCAAAAATATTGGTAGAACCAAATTAACATTCGATAATGGGCTGTCTTTTTAACAATAAATAATTTTTAAAAAAAATTTAAACACGTAATAAATATGTTACAAGAGAATACGCATTAGGTGGACATTTTTTACCCACCCTTGGGCGTTTAAGGGTTAAGGACCAGATTTTGTTACTCGGTGATGTTTGGGAGTCGCTGAAGACGAATACGCCATCAGAACCGACCACCGGTGCACCTGGTGCCCAAAAACCCCTTTAAACTCCAGAAGATAACATGCCTTAGCAGTGACCTTGAGCACAAGGTGGTTCATGGGTAGGTGCTGATGGCGTATTCATATTCAGCTACGACAAAAACCTCCTAGTAATGTATTTGCATACATTTAAGGGCGAAAACCTTCGAAACTCCAGAAGATGACGTGCCTTAGTGGACACCAGGTGCTCCAGGGGTTTGTTCTGATGGTGTATTCGTATTCAGTTACTCCAAAAACGCCTCCTCTGTTTTCATCGTTTTAGTACCGACATCCTTCGAAACTCCAGAAGATGACGTGTTCCTAGACACCAGGTGTTCCGGGTGGCGGTTCTGATGGCGTATTCGTTTTCAGCAACACTAAAAAGCGCCCGAGTAATGCATTTGCATCAATTTAATGCCGAAAACCCTCGAAACTCCAGAAGATGACATGCCTGAGCAGTGACACTGGGCACCAGATGCTCCGGGGGTCGGTTCTGATGGCGTATTCGTCTTCAACGACTCAAGAAATCTCCAAGTAATCTATTTGCATCAATTGAGTGCCAATAACCCTCGAACCTCCAGATAACGTGCTTTAGCAGTGACCACCAGGTGCTCCGGGGGTCGGTACTGATGGCGTAGTCTTGTCCAGCGACCCCAAAAAACCCCGAGTAACAAAACCTTGCCCTTAATATGCTTTGACATTGACATGTTTATGCACTTTGTGTTTTATGCGCTTTCAAATGCAATTATGCATTTCCACCCATTTTTCTATAGTAGACTTTTTTCCTGGCATCATCCTGAACACAATGCAAAAAGTTGTAAGTCTCTAGGTGCTGTATTTATTTCAAAATCGATTTATTCCTGTATTTTTAGTGCTAAATGCCCAGGTCTAATAAGTCCAAGCTCATCGTTTCTATATCAGACCTTGGAAATATCGTAAATTAAGCTCAAATTTCCAGTTTATTCAAACAATACATTAACTCAATATAAACTTACATGAAATTCGTATACAAACATATTCATTATCCCGGTTTGTTACTCATAAATTAGAATTATTACCAGCTCCTTCCTAAAAAAAAACATAAAAACATGTCGTTAAGTCAAGGCCTAATAGAGAAATTTAAAACATGTAGTCAGTTGTTTCCTTCATGTTTTTCTTTTGTAAACCGTGATATTTCGATGATTAGGTGAATCTGACACCACATAAAATACCACTTGATATATTTATTATGTATTTACGTTTAAAAAAGTAGATTGCCGATAACGGGAATTAGTAGTATCAATGAATAATGGGTGGAGTACAAAAATATTTATTTTTAACCCTTTTTGAGCCCTTGGTAATAAAAACAAACTTTTTACTGAATATCCAAACGATAGATCATGATACATAATTTATTAAAACTGCACATGGTTCTGTTTATACTCACATTTTCGCAATCTGAAATTTCTTAAACCCGGCTTACACCAATAAATTGATGAAGAAATTGACTGACTTCTTCAAGGTCAAATTTGACGTATACAAAACACAATTTTACATCTAAATTTGCCGTGAATAAAAAGAAAATGAAGGAATTTGACGAAATAGAACATGTTCTATTAGGACATGTTTTATTTCTCCAAATTTCTTCATTTTCACGGTACAATCACAGAATACTTTAAGATGATCTGTGGTTAAAATTGGGCTTTATACCACAAACCATACATTTTGTACACGTCCAATTTGGCCTTGAATAAATTTGTCAATTTCTTGATCAATTGTTGGTGTAAAGCGGGTATTAAATATTTGAAACTATATAACCTTATCTTAAAGTAAGAAGTTTTTATAACCTGTCGGTGTTATTAATTTGTGCTTTGTTTAGCAGAATTAACAGGCTACTTACTTGGCCTCGATATTATAGGAAAATGCCCTTGCTTTTAGTTCAAAGTTCTGAGGATGCTGTTTGTACCCTCGGGATAATATCAAATTCTGATTTTTTGTGTGTTTATGTATTACGTATAATTGTAGATTATATTTATCTGACATATTTATCCAATAACGTTACTGTATTCTTGGTGTTGACTTTTGACTTCTTCTTTTGCCATTGGTAATCAGAACCTGCTACACTCTTTGATGGATTTGCTACACATTTTTCTTCATTAAGTAAGATGAGGACCGCTTCCTTGATTTCTCTTTTTGCTGTCTGTTTCTTTCATGATTACATTTATGTACTGTTGTCAGCTTCAAATCCCTCCTTATGAGCATTTCTGGATTGCTGTTCTGGTGTGATGTGTCCTTTCTTCAATCTTCTGAAATTCCTTTTTTGTAAATGGCAATGGATAATCATTTATAATCAAAGCGCCAATTAATAAACAACCACAGGTTATAACAACTAGTTTAAAATATTATAACCTTGTATACAGAGTTTTGCCAGCCTTATGCATACAACCCAAAAAGGCATTCTACTTTGTAGATCAGCTGTACAAACTTTATGAAGTATTAACTGTCTTTCGGTCCTTTTCCTAGACGAAGAGAAGGTAAATGCGTGGCCTAAGTGTCCTCTATTTGCTTTCTCCTATTTTCGTCGTCTCTACGTGATTATATATTGTAAAATCCGGAGATATGGGATGCAGCCAGAAAGCAGTTTATTAACGAAAAGTCTTAGATTTAAAATATTGTTTATTATATTTTTATTTCAATTATTCTAATTGTTTAAAAAGTAGTAAACTTTGTATCTGGGGCTTTTCGTTGTTTTCCTCGTAATACGAGAGATGTCGCTAGATTGCGTCTCAAAAGGTGGGTTCATTGCATCGCGATGGTTTGCCTTAAAAGGGGCAGAATGTTTATATTCCCTTCAGAGTTGTGACTGCATAAACTTCACTGATGATGCATAAGGATGCTGAAATAGTTGCTATATGGAGATGGTAGTCCAACTCTGAATCGAATATAAACAAAACCTGCCTTGAACCCTTTTTTATCTTTTTCATTTTACTCAGTTTTTGAGTATTTAGAAACTGTCTTTGGGTTCTTTTCCTAGACGAAGAGAAGGTAAATGCGTGGCCTAAGTGTCCTCTATTTGCTTTCTCCTATTTTCGTCGTCTCTACGTGATTATATATTGTAAAATCCGGAGATATGGGATGCAGCCAGAAAGCAGTTTATTAACGAAAAGTCTTAGATTTAAAATATTGTTTATTATATTTTTATTTCAATTATTCTAATTGTTTAAAAAGTAGTAAACTTTGTATCTGGGGCTTTTCGTTGTTTTCCTCGTAATACGAGAGATGTCGCTAGATTGCGTCTCAAAAGGTGGGTTCATTGCATCGCGATGGTTTGCCTTAAAAGAGGCAGAATGTTTATATTCCGTTCAGAGTTGTGACTGCATAAACTTCACTGATGATGCATAAGGATGCTGAAATAGTTGCTATATGGAGATGGTAGTCCAACTCTGAATCGAATATAAACAAAACCTGCCTTGAACCCTTTTTTATCTTATTAATTGATTATTTCTTGAATATAAAAAAATAAACAAAGTTCTGGATTACTATATATTGCACAGATTTGATTTATACATTAAAAAGTCGAAATTTGTCTAGGCTTGTATAAAGTAAACCGTCAGGCTTGTTTTCCATTGTTTTTTGTTTCTACGTCCATTTACTTATTTGAGAGGGAGGATAAGTCAATTATTATTGAAGTTATCACACAACTTTTTCTTCAAAAATCAGAACGACTCTCCCACCTCTCACATCAAAATGTAGATACACGTTTTGTCACAGATCTGCCCTGGTCTATTAATCAATTACAGTAATCACTGTTTTGGTCCTATAATTGATTTCCTGTTCATTTTAATTTCTCCAAGTTCTAGATATTAATGTGAAATTATCTTTTTTCCGTTTGTATGTTTTCCATTTGTATGTTTTCCATAATTTCTATATGAGCTACGTAATTATTTTTTTATTAAAATTATCCATTCATCATTTATCCATTTCGACGTCGAGTATCTCCCTCCTTTTCCGTCATGAATTAAAAATGTATCTGTAATACATTTTTAATTCTCTAGTTCTAACTGTTTTATAAGTAATTTTTAATTATACATCCAACGATAAATTTCCAGTGTGTCATTTTATGTTACATTTTGGAATATTACTGGAAGTGTGAAGTTAAGTTTCAAATTGTTACAGACATTAATCTCAAAATTCAGTGCAAACACTTCAATGAGAAAGTTATGTATGTAGTACGGTAAACAAGCAATATGATATTATACGGACAAAAATTGCTACATACTTTGATAATCGAATCGGTGTAAACAAAATCATTTAAGTCATGAAAACTAGCCTGTGTAAATCTGTAGTAGTCATTTTTCAATTCTCCGACAAATAAGTTACTTACCTATTGTTCTTACTTAAGGACAGATTGTAAATATTACAAAAATTAAAAGAAAAAAAAACGTATTTCGCATGACGGCAAACAACTTTTTGCAGAATACCAAATGACTTTTGCAAGATTTCAAAAGTCTGTAGGGGGTTTCATGAACTAGTGTGACTGGATTAAAACAGACGACTTCCGAAAAAAATTGTTTGTTATGGATAACAACTTTTGGTTGTGTAAGTTGGTTAGTTATGGAGTAAGTATAAACTCTTAATTCAAGCACAATGAATTAAATGGCAAAATTGTATGAAAAATTAATGAATAATAGTATATTGTACAACAAGATAGAAAAAGACATATTTCTCACTAGCGCAGAAGTTTGTTGCAAATCGCGCAAATCAAGCGAGGGAGAAATATGTCGTTTTCTCACGTGTTGTACACTGTACTTTTTCTATGGATGCGTTTTTGTCAAGAGTTCAAACTCAAATAATTTAGGTGCTTTTATGTAGATTATATGCCAAAATTGAAATAAAATACATATTATACACATAATATGTAGGTATTTAATATTCTTAATATTTATAAACTTTTTTTTATTTAAAATTATAGTTACCAGTTATATTTGAAAGGTAATTCCTGGTAAGTTTTGATTTGACACATTTTATTTGACAAAAATATTTGTGTTTGTATTGTGCATATTACCATGTAAACCGCGATTCTACGTATGGAACCCGTGAGAAAAAATATTTCTCACTGCAATGGCCGACTTTTCTCACACCCTGAGAAATTGTTCGTTTTGAATGTATGTAAGTAGTGAGAGAATTTGCACATTGTATAGCATCCATAGAAAAACATGGTTTGAAATGGAATAATATGGAATGACATGTGTCACGAGCAAATAAAAATTACCCACCCAGAAGAATTCTACTAACGGTACCGGTAGGAAATAGTAGTAGAAGTAGACCAAGACTGTGATGGAGAGACGCCGGATGATGTGGACAAGAACGTGAGGAAGATCGGCGCAGCAAATTGGCAACAGTTGGTGATGAATAGAAACGACTGGCGAAATAGACTGGAGAAGGTCGAGGCTCAACTAGGACTTTAGCACCACTGATGTACTGATGGTGGTGACATTACAAAGACATATACAAAGTTCGTACGAAACAACAATCTATGGTTATGGTAATATTCAAAGATCCAATGCAATGCAAGTTGGTAATAAATGATCACGTAATAAATCAGGTGATGAGTTTCAATTGTTTAGGTGTAGAAATATTGAGCAGCACAAGTAAAACGAATGAAGTGGACAAGCGGATCAAAAAACCGCAAGAATATCAGGGTATTTACTGGATATAATATAGATAAATAAAAATTCCTTACCACAGAGAGTAAGACGCATATTTATAGGAGCTGAGTCAGCTGCTGAGAGAAGAGCCAAAACATTAGAAACAAAAAGGAAATTGAAAACAACAGAGATGAACATTTTACGAAGAATTTAAAATTTAATGATAGGGTACGTGGACACTAGGAGAATTGTAACGGGGCGTTGTCAGGTGGTAAGAGCAACCAAGATTTTGGAGAGTCCACGTAGACCAGATCGAATTGGAAAGTGAGACAAAACACAAAAACCAGAATCAAGGTGTCCCACAAAACTTTGGTATGGCAGCTGAACATCACCACAAGAATACACAAGATAGAAATTCCAGGACCTCGTCCTATTACAACAAGAAGAAGATATATATTTGTCTGTCTTAAAAGTCAAATCCCAATACAAAATAAATATCATGTTGACAACCAAAAAATCATTCTTGTATTCCAGACATACTCGACATTGTCTAATTAAAGCTCATCGCGTATATGTTTGTCTGGCATGAGTATTGCAGTCTTTTTTGTTTTTAACGTTTGGATGCTATAGACATAATCCTTGTCTTTTGACTTCTTCGGATTGATTAAAAATTGCGAAAAACGGCAACTTCAAAGGGACATCTTTGGGAATAACTTTTGCCATATAATTATAGATCCATGGTGTTCGTCTACGTGCGTGGCATGTGCATTGCAGTCTTTGTTTTCGTTTTTAACGTTTCGATGCACATACACACACATCTGTCTGTAAATTGTTTCCTGTTTACTTGGCAACAATGTGTATATTAATAGGGGAAATGGGTGTAACCATTAAGTATCGACAATTCCGATCTAAATACCGTTTAAAAGTCTAGCAGACAATAAGTGTCAATAATTTAAGAGAAAAAAGTAATGCTATTATGAGATAAACGCATAAATGAAGAACAAAAACATACCAACAATGGAGGATAGGAAAATGCAGCAACTATTTCTATCATACACTACACATAAGCAACGCAAAAACACAATTTAAACTTTTTTACACCAAAAGCTCATTATTAAAAACACTCCCGAACATCACATAACACACACAATGCACAAACACACAGAATAGTCAGAATTTGATGTACCACAAAAAACACCCGCACTCATATCTTTCTAGCTGTTGCCCACAACCATCATAGGTAAAGTACATTCAAACCTTAATATTTGTTGGTGATATGACATAATCATCTCAATAACAACAATTGGCGGTTATACCCGCCTTTTCAACAAATTTCTCTCAATTTCCTTTTGTTAAAGATTTCAAGAGTGGAAATCGAAACGTCAATTATTATACTCCATTAAAATGTTACATTTTTTAAGCCATACCTTGCATTTGTTAGAGGAGTCAATTTTATTTCTTTAATGTGTAGGGGGGATCAGTAGAAGCTTAATTTCAAGTTTTTGGGGTCGCCACCCTTGTCCCCCGGCCGCCATCTTGGAAATGGGATGCAAAGGGGTTTTGCGCTATATCTCGTAAACTACCAACCCTACGGAAAATCTAATTAAACATAAAATGTAGCAAATAAAATTTTCTACAATTTTGTTTGTATTACTTTTTATCGTCAAGTGACTAACAAAAAAGATATAAACAAAAATATGTAAAAAATTTTAACAAGTTTCCTTTTGGAGGTTATAACTTTTTTCAGTTCATTTTAAAATAAAATAACATAGCAATTTTGTAGAGGGTTTTTCAGCGAACAATTTCCACTATAAAGTTGTTTAATTGTGTTTATTTATATAGGTTTTACAGCGCTCTAAACTTGACCAGATTCTCGAATGCTCATAGGGATACAATAAAAAAAGTTAGGCTTACTTTTCTATCTATACATATTTATTATTCATACAATTTATTATGATTTTAACATTCCTATGCTATTATTAATCTGTGTTTGACCTTTCTTCCCACTATAAAACTTATAACCCTAAGCATATACATATAGAAAAGGCCCAAGAAGTTGTTTTCCGGTTTAGAAGAAGAATGACGCAACCGCAAAATGCAAAATTCTTAAGAAGAGCAAAAAACGAATGTTTGATATCAAAATCATAAAGTATGATCAATATTAGCCATTCACCAAACCGTGGTCAGGATCTCGAGATACAAGCGTTTTTTGGGGTGTGCCGCTTGTCTATGAAGTAACATTTTTTTCTATTGTATATTTTGACTTAAAATTTTCCCAAAAACTTCTTCATGAATTATATTTTATTGTTGTGTTGTTTAAAATTATAAACTAAAAAATTTGTCACTCAACTTTTTTAAGTAAACATGAAACTAACGAAATATGATGACAAAATGTTTAAAAACTAACAACTCTTTTTTTAATGTGTTTAAACATTTTGGACAAATTCCATTGTCAAAAAGAAAAGGACTTTGGACAAAGTCGCATTGAGCAAGCTCGACAAGCTTTCATAAAATTCAGGAAGGTACTGAGCTGCTCAGAGTTCGACCTTACACTGAGACTAAGGTTTACTAAATGCTACGTGTGGTCGGTGCTGCTATATGGCATAGAGGGCTGGACACTCAAAACGAGGGATATAAACAGATTAGAAGCCTTCGAAATGTGGCTTTATCGCCGTATCCTAAAGATACTATGGACGGCGAAAGTCACAAATGTGGATGTCCTTAAAAGAATCAACCAAGAACGTCAGCTTTTCGAAAACATCAAGAAAAGAAAAACGGCGTATTTGGGTCACATCATGCGAAACGAAAAATACCAGTTCCTTCAACTTATAATCCAGGGTAAAATTGAAGGCAAGAGAGGAATAGGACGCAAGAAAATGTCCTGGCTCCGAAACATAAGGCAATGGACAGGGATTACCGACATACAATCACTGATACACATTGCAAGAAACAGAGAGTTAATGGAAAATGTGATCGCCAACATCCATTAGTGGATTTGCATTTGAAGAAGAAGAAGAAGGACAAATTCCATTGTTATTTACATACTTCAAAGATGACACAGTAAAAATTTCAAAAGGAAATATTTACAGCGACCAAGGATACAGCGAGGTAAATTTCAAAAATCATCAAAACTGATTTTCGGCATTTTTGTATAAAATTTGATTTTTGAACATGTTCCACCAAATCTAGATGAAAATAAACTTCATATTCGGATTCAGCGACCTCGAAAACATAAAAATAGACCAAAATTGGTCATTCACCTTAAATTTGATTTTCGCGGTCGGCATAACGATTGCTGCCGCTCGACTAATATTATAGATAGAAAAGTATTTTTTTTATTGTATGCCTATGAGAATTCGAGAATCTGGTCAAGATTGGAGCGCTGTAAAACCTAGATAATAAATAAAATTAAACAACTTTATAGTGAAAATTATTCATTGAAAAATCCTCTACAAAATGGCTATGATGTTATTTTATTGTGAAATGAACGAAAAAAAAGTTATAACCTCCAAAAGGAAACCTCTTACAAAATTTTCTCATATTTTTGTGTATAACTTTTTTGGTGGTCATTTGACGATAAAAAGTAATAGATATAAAATTGTAGAAAATTTAATTTGCTACATTTTATGTATAATGGAATTTTCTGTAGGTTTGCTAGTTTAGGAGATACAGCGCGAAAGCCCTTTGCACCCCTTTTTCCAATATGGCGGCCGGGGGACAAGGGTGGCGACCCCAAAAACTTGAACTTAAGCTTCTACTGAACCCCCTACACATTAAAAAAAATAAAATTGACTCCTCTAAGAAATGCAACCTAAATGTAACATTTTAATGGACTATTAGTATTTTTAGGTAAAATAATTGTCACTACAACCAAACTGTGGATAATCCCGTATAAATATAACATTTACGATTTTAAGATTAAAATTATTGAAAAACTTAAGGGGCTATCCTAGTGTAAAAGTAAGAAATTTATATACTTTTTTGAGAATTTCTAAAATAAAAAGTACCGTATGCATTGTTTTGAAAATTTGCATGATCGTTTATTATAAAAAGAAGTACATGTAAAACAATTTTCATAAAAAAATATTGAAAATTAAACGAATTATACGCCATCTACTGGCACCGTGAAAATAAAAACAGCTCCACTGCTGCAGTGATTGGGACTAATAATAGAGATCGTGAAACATAAAATTTCAAAGTTATTAATTTCGTACTTTTACACTAGGATAGCCCCTTAATACAAGAGAAATTGATGATTATGCTAAATTAATTAAAAATTATATTTACTTTCATAATCTTTTCATTACTAAACAAACAAACCCTTTTGAAGCCCACATCCACAATCGGTAGTCACGTGAACACCGCCGATTTCCCCCAATCCAACTCCCAACACCGACTGGCATGTGAGGGTCTTTTTTAAAGGCGTCTAGTACTTGGCACTCAGTGTCACTGTAGTTAAAGGGTACATTCAACGCGAATAGTACAGGGTGAGGTGGCAATTATTCCCGTGTTCTAGGTACACATTATAGTTGGTAACGTTGGGCTTTTGTTAGGAGACGGCGTATCCTTTGTTTGTAGTAAAGGTAGACGTGTCATCTGTTAAGTAGCGGAAGGGTAATCTTTTCCCTATTTTTCATATAAGGTCGCAGGAGTTCAACATAAAGAAAGAAAAATGCTGCTGTTTTGCCTTAACAGTAACTTGGATTGAAAAGGAAATCATATTTCTGGATTCTTCCTGCCTTTAATACATACAGAGAGAGTCTGTAAAGTGGAATAAATTCAATATCTCAAATACTAATTGTTTTTTTGGAAAATGCTCAGACCCGTCGATTAGTATTTCAAATTGTCCTTTTTGACATTCAATAAAAATGTATACAGGGTGTCCCAATTTAGAGATATGACGTCATCGTCGATTTTCTTAAATGGCAACACTGTCATTTTGATAGCTAATTTGATAGGGTTTGTAAAGTTATACATAACTGCAAAATATCAAATTTTTATTCTCTACCATTTACAAGATAATAGAAAATAACAAAGTTATATCTGTAATTTGGAATATATTCAATAATTAAAATACTAACTGTTTTTTTTGAAAAATGCTCAGACCCGTCGATTAGTATATCAAATTGTCATTTTTAATAATAATGTATATAGGGTGTCCCAATTTAGAGATATGACGTCATCGTTGATTTTCTTAAATGGCAACACTATCATTTTGATAGCTATTTTGATAGCGTGTGTAAAGTTATACACATCTGAAAAATTTCAAAATTTTATTCCCTACCATTTACAAGATAATAAAAAATAACAAAGTTATGAAGAACAAGAAGTAATCAAATAATAATTGAATTTATTTATTTCAATTAAGCAAATGCTCATAACGTTGCCCATTGACAATTTGACAATAATTGAGGGCAACATTATGAGTTTTTGCTTAATTTATTGAAATAATTAAATTCAATTATTAGTTGATTACTTCTTTTTCATAACTTTGTTATTTTTTATTATCATCTAAATGGTAGAGAATACAAATTTGAAATTTTGCAGTTGTGTATAACTTTACACACCCTATCAAAATAGCTATCAAAATGACAGTGTTGCCATTTAAGAAATTCAACGATGACGTCATATCTCTAAATTGGGACACCCTGTATACATTATTATTATATGGCAAAAAGGACAATTTGATATACTAATCGACGGGTCTGAGCATTTTTCAAAAAAACAGTTAGTATTTTAATTATTGAATATATTCCAAATTACAGATATAACTTTGTTATTTTCTATTATCTTGTAAATGGTAGAGAATAAAAATTTGATATTTTGCAGTTATGTATAACTTTACAAACCCTATCAAATCAGCTATCAAAATGACAGTGTTGCCATTTAAGAAAATCGACGATGACGTCATATCTCTAAATTGGGACACCCTGTATACATTATTATTGAATGTCAAAAAGGACAATTTGAAATACTAATCGACGGGTCTGAGCATTTTCCAAAAAAACAATTAGTATTTGAGATATTGAATTTATTCCACTTTACAGACTCTCTCTGTATGTACACTGTATTGATTTTTTTCTGTGTTACTTTTATTAACAGATAATTTGTTCGAAACAGATTCATTCCTCTTTTAGTTCTATCGATCAATTTTTAACTTTTAAAAAAATGGCATGTAAGACAAGAATGGTTATGACAATAAAACAGTAGTTTTAATATTAATATTTTCATTCATTCAACGTCTTTAAATTCATGACATGATCAAATAACTTTTAAATACTGAGAGTCTAGACTACGATCACAATAAAGATACACTAGAAATCACACCAAATCATGATTTACAGTGTACATACTTATACAGGGTGTCCAGAAACTCTACCGACAAACGAAGACAGGAGATTCTTCAGATAATTTTAAGACAATTTAGCTCAATTCGCCTAGTCCGAAAATGCTTCCTAAAGGAGCTAGAGCTCTTTGAAGATGGCTTCTTGTAATTAGTTTTTCTTAAATACCTCCAGAACGCTTCAATTTAGAAAAACGAAAATCGGTACGTATTTTTATCTTCCAGAGATAAATCGATTCCATCCATTGCCAATTTCTAGTACCGATCATAGGCCTCCGTTTTGGGTAGGGCAACGGTTATTTTATCGCATAACTTTTTTGTCTTCAACTTTTAAGCATTTTTGATAGTGGATTATTAAATTGTGAGGTATTCTAGTACTAAAAGGTACTCTTGGTTTAAGTCCGTAGGACACACGGTTTTCTAGAAAAATCGAATTGAAAATTTTTCGTTTTTTGAATTTGAATAAAAATTGAAAAGATTTTTCAAAAAAAACGGTGTATTTTATCAACTTAAAGCAAGAGTAACTTTTAGTACTAGAATACCTCATAACTTAATAATCTAGGGTCAAAGATGCTTAAAAATGAAAGAGAAAATGTTATGCGATAAAATAACCGTTGACCTACCCAAAACGGACGCATATGACCCGTACTAGAAATTCGCAGTTAATGAAATCGATTCATCTATGAAATATAAATAAACGTACCAGTTTTCAGATTTCTAAATAGTTTTTTTTTGAATTTTTTTTGGAAATTCAAAAAAAGAAAAATTTTCAAATCGATTTTTCTAGAAAACGGTGTTCCTATCGACCTAAAACAAGGGTACCTTTTAGTTGTAGAATATCTCACAACTTAATAATCCAGAGTCAAAAATGCTTAAAAATTAAAGATAAAAAAGTTATGCGATAAAATAATTGTTGCCCTACCCAAAACGGACGCCTATGACCGGTACTAGAAATTCGCAATGCATGGAGTCGATTTATCTGTGGAAGATAAATATGTTTACCAATTTTCGTTTTTCTCAATAGAAGCGTTCTGGAGTTATTTACGAAAAACTACTTACAAGACGCCATCTTCAAAGAGCTCTAGCTCCCGTAAGAAGCATTTTCGGACTAGGTGAATTGGGTTAAATTGTCTTAAAATTATCTGAGGAATCTCCTGGCTTTTGTCGGTAGAGTTTCTGGACACCCTGTATACATTGTAAATAATCATGATTCGGGAGTGCTCTTCGTAACATTCTACGTATCTTGGTTTGTTTATTTCTAGTGCATCTTTATTGTGATTTTAGTAAACTATTTTCTTAATTATTTACTTGTATTACTTTCTCACTTAGTGATATTTAGTCCAATGGATTCATCGATTTATACTATTTTAAAGTAAAGGTTAGTGGAAGTACTATACCGATACCGAGACACTGGGTGGAATGCATAAAACGTAGTACCTGCTAATGCTTCAAGTATGTACTATATTTTTGAAGATTTTACTACACTTACAAATGCTTTGTAAGTGTTTTATTACACTTTCAAAGCATTTAATGCTTTGTAAGTGTAGTAAAATCTTCAAAAATGTAGTACCTACTTGAAGCATTAGCAGGTACTACGCATTATGCATTCCACCCATTAAAAGAGAAGATAATTCAAAAATATTTCAATTCAGTTCAAGTCTAAATCACAACCTCTCTAGTCTCTTCTATTGTCATATTGCATTATTATTAGTTTTGCATGTATTTGTACAATAAGCCAATTGGCTTCAGAAAGACAATAAAATGAAAATGCATGTATTTCCATTTGTTTTCTACTTTTTTCTTGTACCAATTCTATCTATCTAATTAGCCTTCTTCTTTGGACATAGACCTCCCCAATCCTTTTCCATTCTTCTCTGTCTGTCGCTACAGTTATCCACCTAGAGCCCACGTGCTTCTTGATATCATCTGCCCATCTCATTTGGCCTTCTTCGAGTATTTGGAGTATCCAGTTTTTTTACTTATTTTTCGTAGACCAGGCGAAATCATAAATCATCTGTTCTTGTTAGTTGTGAGAACTTTATACTGTCTCAGATTTCTCACCGATGATTTTAATGTTAGCTCACAGTTATTAATCTAGTACTTACTATCTGATTACCAACTTTAACACTTTCAGCAAACCCTCCTTGATTACCTGACGTTTAGGCAGAATTTTTCCGCTCAGAGCTTTCGTACATTCCAAAATGGTGTCCCTGTGAATTCGTAACTATTTTAATCCCCCATCCTAATTACAGGCCAATTGGTAACTCTGGCCCTCAGGTAATTTATCGGTAACCAATCAACTACCGGTGAATTCGTAACTAAATAAAGGAATAATCTTTTAGACTTGAAATAAACATATGGAAAATCTCTTTGCTTTTAAATTATCAGATGGATTTAAATAATTTATCATTGCTAAACATCTAAATATTGAATTTACAATTACTTGATGAAAACCAAGCTCGTGTAGAGCTATACGTGATGGAAATAATATTTTTATAACACGTGTTAATGAAACACTATAATATTGTTTCAATGATTTTATTAAGATATTTCAATTTTTGCTATTTTTTATAGGTACATATAGTACAAATATAATGTTTTTAAGCAAACCAAGAAACATTCGGTTTATATTTAAGGTATTAGATTTAATCAATGGTTTCGAATTCACCTGAAGAAAGTTTCGAGTTGGCAGGTCAGGTAGTTAACAGAAAAGTTACGAATTGGCCGGTGTACATTTTGATTTGAAAATTTTTGTCATTAAAAGTTACGAGTTGGCGCGTGTCCACAAATGTATGTTTAATCTCTGAGTGGTACTTTCCTTCTCTGGACGTGGGCTATAATTTCAGTGATTTTGTAGATAAGCTTGTCTGTATTTTCAGTAAGGTATTTCCTTTATGTAAAATTAAGCCAAAACGTCACAAACCCTGGACTACCAAAACCAAAGATATCCGCATATCAGCCAAGAATATGAGTTTACTACTAACTGTACATCAAGAAATTGACTACCAACGTCTCTGCCATTAAATATATCTTCGCGTACAGGGTAACCTATTTAAAACTTATCAAAACAGCCGATAAATCGTACTATCAAAATCGTCTTGGAAGCTCTAAAAGTGTTGCAAAAGAAACTTGGTCCATAATAAACGATCTTCGAAATAAAACTCACACAGCTCAAACATTTTCCATTCCAGACCCAGAAAATCTAAATGAATACTTTGTTAATGTGAGTAAAAATATAACATCAACTATTTTGTCACAACCGATCCCATTTCCTATCTCCCTAGTTCAAGATAGGTCTCAAATTCATTCATTATATATAATACCAGTTGATAAATCTGAACCGATCCAGACAATCAATAGTATCAAAAGCAAATCTCTCTGTAGTAGGTAGTGATGGGACTATCCATAAAAAATTTCTCAAATCTCCCAGAAAATGTGTTGGAAAGGCCTGGTCTCACTAATTATGTAGTGATTCCTTTGATAAAGGTAAATTTTAAGAGTGCCTAAAGACTACCATTATTATTCCTCTTCATAAGGGTGGTGAAAAATCTAATGCTTGCATTGCAACTATAGACCTACTGCCTTACTATCGGTATTCTCCAAAATTAATCACACATTTATAAAAGCCTGACTGTTTAACTAATTAATGTACCGTTGAAGCCATGTTTTCTGTGCTACATGGGGTTTACCAAGCAATAAAACAATAATCTTTACATTGCCACTGTTTTTTGCGATTATGCCAAAGCTTTTACTTCTACAGAAATTTTCAAATTTCTAGGAAATTTGAGGTAGTTATTTCTTCGAATTGGTTCCAATCTTGTAGAATAGGAAACAACTGGTTAGAGCAAATGGTATTGACTCTAGTCACAAATACATTGTATGTGGGGTACTACAGGGTTCAATATTGGGTCCTCTACTTTATAAAGGACATTACTAATTTAAAATCGATGGAAAATTTTTCTTTTTGCTGATGACACCGGCACGGGCGGCACCTACAGTTTTCCAAAGATTTAACTGTCTAGGTATTCCGCTAATCGAATGCTTTGTTGCAATCCACAAAAAAAACATCAATCTATCATTGTTTATACGTACTTTATATTATGTTCAAGTTATAAAATTAATGGTTGATTGATTTTTTTGTGTTAAATCATTATAAAACTACTGAATTTTTTGGTGATGTCAGTAATATTATTAAAACCATAGTTAAGTTAGAAGTTTATTAACATTTTTTGTATTATTTCATAAAACTATTGGATTATATATTTAGATAAAAATCCTCCTATCTCTACCTAGATCCACTTGTACCGCGTAATAAACATTTTTATCTAAATTAGGCAACGTTGCCATTGTGAAAAACACGAGATTGTGATAAAATAAAACTGCGTAGAATTTATTCCCACTCCGTTATCTCGGTCACGATTTTATATCAGAGATAAGAAAGCTGTGATACAACATACATTTTAAATAATATTATTTGGTATTGGTATAGGTTTGTTAAATAACTTACGTTTTTGTATTTTTTAAATTTGTGTTAATGTTTTGGGCTTCTTCCTAAGATTATGTCTTAGGAGCTTTGTATTAACCTTTACATTACCTTTTAATATCATTTTTTGAAGATTCCCAGCTGTCTCATGCCACGTTAATAATTGTGCGTCTCTCCGAAATCCTTAGTACTTAGGTTAGGACCATATCATCATCATCATTGTCAATTAATCAATCCACAGGCCTCCCACAGTTTTTTCCAATGTTCTCTATACTGGGCCGCTCGTTTTCCGCTACTCTTTTTACGTCGTCGGTCCATCTATTTGGTGGTCGTACTCTGCTTCTTTTATAGTTTCTGGGCCTTCATTCCGCGATTCGTCTTGTCCACCTTCTATCTTATGTTTCAGCTAAGTGCCCTGTCCAGTTCCACTTAAACTTAACGCATTAACCGCCCAATTGAAAATTTTTGTTTTGGCCTTCAGACACCATGTTTTGAATCTCATTGTTATTGTGAATTATATTTAACTCACATAACACCTGGGCCGAACAGAGTGTGAGTTAAATACAACTCACGTGGTGTTTAATGTGTTTAGGGTCGTAGCTCTTTCGATGACGTCTTGAAGTCCTGATCTTTGCCTGATTTGTTGGTTTGTTAATCTGGTCTCGAAGGCTCACGTCCAGCATTGCACGTCCCATGGTTCGTTGTGTAACTCGTGAGTTTATTTGCGGTTTTTTGCGTCAGTGATAAAGTCTCTACTCCAAAACACATTGGTTATAAACCTTTCGCCTAAGACACATGGGAATTGCACTTTTTAGAATATGACTTAGTCTGCCAAGTGCTGCCTATGTCAGGCTTATTCGCCTCTGTATTTCATGTGTTTGGTTGTCTCTGTTTATTAACCCGATCAGGGAACGCAAAATTTTACGAAAACCTACAAAAAAAATAAAGGAAGGATGAAAATTTGGTAATAGGTAGTTAAAATTGTCTATTATTATATGTATAAGAAAAAGTTTACAATTCTACATCCCCCCCATTTTACAAAAATTGGAAAATACGGGGTGAAAATTTTTTTCTCGGGGTGAAAAAATATGCGTTCAAAATAAGTCCAGAATTGGATAAAATGACTAATTCTAAGGAACTTTTGTTCTATAGCGTTTTTTCACTAAGTCAATACTTTTCGAGTTATTTGCGAGTGAATGTGTTCATTTTTAACCAAAAGAAAAATGTTTTTGGACGGTTTTTCGGAGATAACTCAAAAAGTAAGTATTAGAAAATCGAACTTCTATCCAAAACTATAGGCCTATTGCTATCATATCCAACTTTAGTAAAATTTTCGAAATATGTATAAATAAACACCTTTACACCCACATTTCACCATTCATAGTTCCCCAACAGCACGGATTTATCAGTGGTAAATCTACTTTAACAAATCTTGTTAATATCACTCAATTCCTGTGTGAAGCATTAGACAGAAATGCTCAAGTCGACGTCAGATACACTGACTTTTCCAAAGCTTTTGACCGCTTAAGTCATAAAATTCTACTGAATAAGCTCAGTTCTATTTCAATCACACCTACGCTGTTACAATTATTTAACTCTTATTTTACAGATCGATGGCAATATACACAAATTAGAGGTTTTAAATCAACCCCTTTTCCTCAGTTATCCGGAGTACCTCAAGGTTCAATTGTAGGGCCGCTATTGTTTGTGATATTCGTTAATGATATTGTTGATGACCTAGATGTTCATTCACTAATTTATGCGGACGATTTAAAATTATTTTTTGAAATTAAGTCACCCTCCGATTGCATTAGACTTCAAGAAAATTTAAGTAAAATCAGTATATGGTGTGACACTAATTGTTTGCAGCTAAATGCTTCTAAATGTAATGTTATGTCTTTTTCTAGAAGCCCTTCTCCAACACACTATGATTATCATATACACAATACTTCCATTTGTCGCCCCAGCTCTGTTAAGGACCTGGGGGTCATATTTGACTGCAGACTATCATTTGTTCCACACATCACTAATATCGTTGCGGGTGCGTTTAGTACTCTAGGTTTCATTTTACGAAATGCGAAAGAACTTACCGATATTGACACTTGCAAATTTTTATATTCATCTCTTGTTCTCCCCAAACTCGATTATGCATCGATAGTTTGGTCTCCAATTTATCAAAATCACACAACTGTTTTGGAATCAGTACAGAGGCGGTTTTTAAAAAGTATGCACTTTAAATCCACTGGCATTTATCCTGCTAGGGGATTTTCTGAAGAGCTACTTCTCGATAAATTTAAGATGCAAAGTCTTCAGCGTCGTAGAATAACTCAATCTTTATGCTTTTTATTTAAAATTATTAACAACCAAGTAAATACTCCTGAGTTATTGCAACTTCTTAATCTCCACGTACCACGTGTTGCTTCTCGTACTTCACAAACGTTTTATGTTAACAGAGCCAGATCAAATATTTTGGTGCAGTCACCTCTAGTACAAATGCAAGATCACTACAATGCGAACTCTGATCTCTTTGACATCTTCAATTCTAATTTACGCATCATTAAGAATACTGCCAACGATATTAGGTTGCAACCAGTCACTTTTAACATCTTGATGTTATATTGTATATTTATTCTGTATTTTTGTATTTAATTGTTTTACATACTATGTATTTTCTGTTTTTCTTTAATTACTTTATAAGTTTTTGTTCGTCGTTGTTCGTATGTGAGTGTGTTTTTCTCATTTTGAGTTTTTTCACACACTTAATAAACGGCGTTTATGTAGTCTATGTATTTTATACTGTTTTGTTGTTATGTTTATGATCTGTAAACGTTAAATTTACTAATACGCTTAATACACTAACCCAGATTGTAATTGGTCCAGTACTGTTATTTGGGTACTAAATAAATAAAATAAATAAATAAATAAAATAAAATAAATTTTAGCGAAAAGAATATATAGCTTATAAAAAATTGAAAAAAATGGTATGCGTGAGGTCTGCAGACCCAGTAGACGCAGAGTTGCAGCTAATGAAATGTAGGTTCTTCTTCGTCAAATTCCAAATCGAATATTTCAATGTGAAATAACCAAAAAACGGAGCACTTTTCGGAGAAAATTCATTACAACTTTTTTAAAGGTTTATTTTTGTTGTTTAAAAAACTTCTAACATTAAAAATAAGTGAGTTACGCTCAAAATATTGTTGGTCCCTTTTATTTTTTGGTAAAAAATGGGGAAAATCACCCCTTAATTAGCTTCTCAAATAAAATTAATCGTTACCGCTTTACAAATTACTTTACTTATGTATTGTTTATATTATCTATAAGTTTCATTGGTTCAAATTGCTCAGTTGCAAAATTGGGTTTAAAATAAAACATTTTTTTAAATTTTGAAAAAAATCGTAATTGTTTATGGAATAACTTAAAAACAATTAGGAATACCAAAAATCTCAAAGAGTAATAAAATGTAAGTTTTGCTTTTCTGAATATTTTTGATTTTTTGTTTTCTTGTTAGACAAAAATTGGTTATGCTGTTCAAAATTTGCCTAAACTCTTGGTTAGTTACTCGTTCAAGCCATTTTAACTACAGCTTTTTCAAAACGAAGATTTGAACCGATGAAACTTACAGATCATATAAATAATACATAGACAAAATAACTTGTGAAGTGGTAATGTTAAAATGTATATGTGATGCTAATTAGGGGGTGATTTTCGCGATTTTTTTACCAAAAAATAAAAGGGACCAACAATATTTGGAGCGTAATTGACTTACTTTTAATATTACAAGTTTTTTTTAAAACAAAAATAAACCTTTTTTTAAACACTTTAAAAAAGTTAAAATGAATTTTCCCCTAAAAGTGCTCCGTTTTTGGGTTATTTCACATTGAAATATTCAATTTGGAATTTGACGAAGAAGAACCTACTTTTCATTAGCTGTAACCCTGCTTCTACTGGGTCTACAGACCTCATGTATACAACATTTTTTTCAATTTTTGATGGGCTATATTTTTGCTAAGAATATTTTTTTCGCTAAAATACTTACTTACTTTTTGAATTATCTCCGGAAAACCGTCCAAAGACATGTTTTATTTTGTTAAACATAAATTCAACCCCTTGTTTATTTACAATTGGTGTGATTTTTGGGGTTGTTGACATCTATAGGTACGTACCTGCAACTCTCATTTATGAATATAGCCAATGTCAAATTTTTGGTTTATTTGATGTGAGGGGACGACCACCCCTGCAGAACCATATTTACATTATTTTACCTACCACTAACTGACCTACAAACCTAGATACTATTTTTCTACCTTCAGATTTTTAAATTGTGCGTTGTTGCCAGACCTCAATTTGCATATCAAAATGTATTTTCGTTTTTTGGTCAAACGGCTGAATTTAGAAAAAAATGTTATAAGACTTTTTTGCTCTACATTGTTTCTTCTACCTATACCTTTAAGGAACGCACTATTTTCGGGGACACCCTGTATAATATATGACTGACTGATATTATATTAACAATATTTTTGTGGATGCTCCAGGTTCTTGGTAGCACCTATTTAGGATTACATATTATCTACTTCTTCTTACTACACAAAGTATAATATAAGGGATAGTGTTGTACAAAGGTCACCAACACCAAACTATTTTATAGCCTATATTCCTTTTGAACTAAAATAACATTTATAATGTAGTAGGTATATATAGGTATATGTAGTACATACATACAAATCGTTGCATGAAACAGGAAAAAAAAACAATTCCCGTACACCATCCAATAAAACAACATAAAAAAACAATGCTCATATCCGAAAGCTAAGAAGCAAAAAACCATCCTAGCGAGAGGAGTGAGATCCCGCCTTTGCTCGTCCTGCCATGCCTTCTTCGATATTACAAAAATAACACGGAGTCTAGAGTGGAGCGATGTTTTCAGGACGGCTAGTACGGATGAGTCAGCAGCCATCGTAGTGTGCCTCGCAAAAACAAGTGCCATGCAGCGTTGCCAACTCGAGGATGGAACTCGGAAACCGTTCAGTGTGACTGCTCACCGACGTGGTCGAGAGATTTTGGTGTTTTTTTTGTTGGCTATTGTTTATGTTGATATTCTAGATTCGTGGGTTTAATTTTAAGTAAAATGTTTTTAATTTACCAACCAGTTTCTCCTTGAGGTGGATCGAATGGATAAGTAAATTTAAGTAAAGATTCTTCACTGCATCTTGGATCAAGCTAAAAATCAGAAATCGGTCAGTTTTTTCAAACTTAATAACTCATAAATCTAAATAAGTTATAATCTTGCAGGGTACAAGATAAACAAAAAAAAAATAAAAAATCAATGAAGAAATGAAAATTAACATAAGAGAACAGACAAAAACACACGACAAAATTAATTTTGAAGAATTCTTCATATATTTGAACTTAAATAACAAAGTCCATAGCTGTGAATTTGGAAATGTTTCATCAACATTTTAATACAAATGAAACCAAACTGTAGGATGGAGTGGTTATAGTCAGTTGAAGGGGATAAAGGCTAACATAAACAAAAATAGAATCAAGATAGTAGATAGTAGTAAAAAATCAAATATTGTGTTTATATGGGATTAAGATATTGAAAAAGTTTTAGAAATTGTGGTGTACAATCAGCTGATTAAATTTATTACTTCAAATAATATCCTGTATAATTACCAGTCTGGATTTAGAAATTCTCATTCATGTGAGACCGCATTACAGTTAGTTGTCTCAGATATGAAAAGTATTTTAGATACGACAGGGGTCGGTATATGCGCAGTTTTTATAGATCTCAAAAGAGCATTTGAAACAATAGATCGTCATATACTTCTTTTGAAATTAAAGAAATATGGTTTTAACGGAACAGTTTTTAATTGGCTGGAAAATTATCTGTCAAATAGGTACCAAAGGACTAAATTAAATAGTGAAATGTCAAATCCACAGTTAAATGATATTGGTGTGCCGCAAGGCAGTGTACTTGGACCTCTACTTTTCATATTATACATTAATGATTTGGGAAACGTATTAAGCAAATGTAAAATTCATCTTTTTGCTGATGACACATTAAATTATTTTTTGGGGAAGATTTTGTTGATGTAGTGGACACGATGAATCGTGAATTGCATTTATTAACTGAAAGATTTAAGTTAAACAAATTGAAAGTCAATGAGTTAAAATCCAAATACATGTTTATTGGTAATAATACTCTTTTCGGGAAATTCTTAAGTTTGGATGTTCACATTAAATTAAATAATGAAAAAATTGAAATGGTTCAGGAAATAAAGTATTTGGGATTCATATTGGATAGGGAACTAACTTTTAGTAAACATGTTGATTACATTTGCAGAAAGATAGGGAAAAAAATAGGTTTTTTTCGAAGAGTATCACCATTTTTGACATTTCAAACTAAATTAACAATTTATAATTCATTAATATTACCTCACTTTTTATATTGTTGTTCATTGATTTATACAGGATGTTCTAATTATGACAGGCTTCAAAATCTCCAAAATAAGGCTATGCGAGTAATATTGAGATGCAATCGATATACTCGAATTCAAGATATGCTGAAAACTTTAAATTGGTTAAAAGTTGAACATTTTATGTATGTCCAATCTATGACATTCTTATTTAAGATGGTAAACCATTTATTGCTTGAGTATTTGAACAGTCAGTTGGTCCCGATAGCAAATGTTCATGAGCATAGCACTAGAGCTGCAAATTCAATAAATTTTTATGTTAGAACAACCAACAACCATCAATGAAAAGCTTGTTTCATAAAGGAATTGTACAGTTCAATAATATACCTTATCACATTAAAAATAGCCATAATGCAACTATCTTTAAGAGATTATTAGTCCATTATATTAAAACTAAGACCTAGAAACCAATTGGCAATGTTTGTTGTACTTCCAGTGTTTTTATTTTTATTTTATTTTCTCTTTTTTTATTTGTATATTGAATGTTTCTGATTAATTTAATTTGACAATGCTTATTTCTTTATTTGTTTAGTCTCATGTTTTTAATTTTTTTTGTAATACTTCATGATAATTATACAGCGCTCCTTGCCTTGACAATTCTTATGTAATTTGTACAGGTGTGGAGTGCAATGTTTTTGTTTTGTGTATTATCTATTATGATAAATAAATAAATATATATTTAAGCCACGCATGATTGTAATTAAAATTACATTTTTGACGTAACTAAAATTTGACGTTTAGATTTCCACTCCGGAAATACTTTTCAGAAAGATTATTTAAGAATTTTGTTGTAAAGAGTATATAACCGCCAAAAGCTGTTGTTGAGATTATGTCTTCCCAAAAAATTAAAAGTTGACTTGGCCGCGGTGTCATAGGCAACAGTCATGCTCTAGCTGTAGAGATGTTAAGGCCCGTTTTCACTCTACGTTTTCTTGTACGTTTTGTGGGTCATACAAAACGTACGTTTTATCCAGTGTATACACATATCTTCGTTCTGACCTTGGATTTCATTTCGATTCGACAAGACCTTCGTTTTGCTGTTTACACGCCACATTTTATTGTATAAGATTTGTCCTATTCAACAAAACGTACAATATAGCGTGAAAACGAGCCTTTAGGGTAGATTTTTGCCCTATTAGTCCATGTGGTGAGACCGCTCCCGTCTGGAAAAATTTCTGATTCGGTTTTTTTGTGGATTCCTATTCAAAAATGTCCCCTTTAAACAAATCTGAAGGGTGCTGGGCGGAATTTTTGGGCAGAAATTGTTTAAACAATTTTTTTAAACAAATACAAAAGATGCTCCAAAAAATATATTTTTATGTTTTTTGGGTCATTCTAAACAAGAAAGGTATCTTGTTATTTTTCTCAAAAATTGACAGTTTTCGAGTTATAGCCGATTTAAAATCTAAAAAATGCGAAAATACGCATTTTCGATACTTAACTCATATTTAAATTAGTATTTTGGAGGTTGCCAGATACTTAAATTGAAGTTTCAACATTCAGCTTCAAGATTCTGAAGAGTAAACGCGTCTAACCTTAACTTAAACCGTTGTTTTTTTAATTGTTAAATATGCATGTCCATCCGATTTTTTGGCCGGTGCGGCGCGCTCTATTTCAAAAATCTCCTATTTTCCTCCGAAAAATATTTTTTCTAGATTCTTTGGGACATTCTAAATAAAATAAGTTTCTTAACGATTAAAAAGGGTTCAAGGCAGGTTTTGTTTATATTCGATTCAGAGTTGGACTACCATCTCCATATAGCAACTATTTCAGCATCCTTATGCATCATCAGTGAAGATTATGCAGTCACAACTCTGAAGGGAATATAAACATTCTGCCTCTTTTAAGGCAAAACATCGCGATGCAAGTTTCTTAACATTTTTCTCAAAATTTACTAGTTTTAAAGTTATAAGCGATTTAAAATGCGAAAATGTGTTTTTTTTGTCATTTTTCGGATTTTAAATCGCTTATAACTTTAAAACTATTACCTTTTGAGAAAAATATCAAGAAACTTATTTTATTTAGAATGTCCCAAAGAATCTAGAAAAAATATTTTTCGTAGGAAAATAGGAGATTTTTGAAAATAGTGCGCGCCGAACCGGCAAAAATACCGGATGGACACGCATAATTAACAATTAACAAACTACGGTCTAAATTGAAGTTAGACCCGATCACTCTTCGGAATATTAAAAAGGAATGTTTAAACTATAATCCAAGTTATTGGCACCCTTAAGAATACTAATTTAAATATGAGTTTTTAAGCCTCGACAATGCGTATTTTCGCATTTTTTAGATTTTAAATCGCCTATAACTCGAAAACTGTCAATTTTTGAGAAAAATCACAAGATACCTTTCTTGTTTAGAATGACCCAAAAAACCTAAAAATATATTTTTTGGAGCAATAAAAGGTGATCTTATGTATTTGTTTAAAAAAATTGTTTAAACAATTTCTGCCCAAAAATTCCGTCCGGCACCCTTTAGATTTGTTTAAAGGGGACATTTTTGAATATGAATCCGCAGAGAAACCGAATTAGAAATGTTTTTCAGACGGGAGCGGTCTCACCACATCGACTATATGGAATTTCAAATTTTGTTTATTTTGTGTGTTTCTGCATTAATGTGCTTAAACGTTTGTGTGTGGATGATTGTTCGTGTATTGTGTTTGTGTGTTGCATATATTGGTATTTTTTTCTTATTGTTGGTATATTCTTATTGTTGACTTCTTTTTGTAATATTGATAACCAAAGCCTGCTACATTCTGCTAATGGGGTTGATATACATTTTTCTTCATTGAGTAGGATGCCTCGTTGATTTTCTCCAGTTCACGTCTGTTTCTTTCATGTTTGCATATCTGTCATCTCTCGAAGTCCCTGTTTTTGATGTATGTATTCCGGTGGTATGGTTGACGGAATTAATAAAAAAATAAGTATAACAACCAACAGTAATATATTTATTTATTTGAGTAACAAAAAGTGTTTTGCTTATACATCGCGTAAGAGGGTTTGTTATTGTTTTCGGCCCAGCGAGCGGCCGATGTCTCTCGGGTGTTGTGACCGACTGGCTGAGTGGCTGAAAAGAAAACCACAGACGCTAATCTGTTTGTGTTTTACCATCTGACCAGATGGGCAATAAATCACTTAGGTCTGGCGTATACTTTTGCAGTTTTAAGAAAACAATTTCGAATGCATTAAGTGAGTTGTTAACATAATTGTCTGATATGGTAATTAATTTATGGGGGTGCAGTTTGTTATGGGGAATTCTCACGACGAGGTCGAGGCGCGTGTTGAAGCGAGCTTCAAGTGGGTCCTAATTTAAACGTCGGCAAAGAGAGATATAATATATATAATAGTGGAAAAGAAAGAGAACGCAGATACCCTACAAGACGGTAAAATTAGTAATATTTACTTTGTGATAAAATATCCCGAATATGTCCCGAAGAATACAGGCAACCAAAAAGTTGACCGCCCTCAGTGGTGGAGATAAAAATATTAGTTGGTTTTTTTAATTCTCACAATGATAAAAATTAGAACAAAACGTAGTTTGACCATAAAATTACCACGCCACTGATCGTACCCTCGGCTGACGAGACATCCACACTATCCACAGGCTAATAAATTTTAGCATTTGGTGTTATTTTAAGGGTCATAAATACCAAATTTTGACAGACATTTCTGTATCTCTTCTTGCGTTTAATCTTTTTCAGGTTGGGTTGAACCCCGTCTTCAGTTTTTATCTTTTTCTGTTACATTTTTTTATTTCACTCATAATGTCGCAACACGCTCTGTCAGTTTTCCTCTTTAAACCGCACAAACGAAAAACAGATGGTGAAGGATACATTCAGTTTCGTAAAGCCATGTCCCTCTTACATCTGGTTTGTATTTACATGTGAATTTTGAATGACTAATGTTGTTTCGTTTTTGAGAAAAATTATTAAAAGTTAAGAAAATAAAATTAGCAAAAATAGTAATTAAAGCGTACTGCTATATATGTTTCATGCTCGTTTATCCTTACACTTAATACTCCTGCGGTTTCTCCCACATAGAGATTGTTGTTACATTCACAGGGAATTTTATAGACGCAGTTCCTCTATTTCGTTTGTATGTTGTTAGGTTTGGTTTTGGACAGAATATATCTAGGTATGTGTATTGGTTGTTTTAAATGTTGTTGTGATGTTGTACTTACTTCCTGTTCTTTTTAATTTTTCTGAGTCCTTTACAAATGGTATTGTTGTCATCCTTGAGTTCCTTCTTGTGAGTGTTTCTGGATTGCTTGTGGTATTTTGTTGTTTTCTTTCTTGTGGAATTCCTTGTTAATAAATGACTATGAGTATTCATTTTTTTGTTAAAGCCTTGCAGGTTTTTTTCTTCTTGAAATGCCTTTTCATTAGAACAGGTGTTTTGTGCTCTATCATTTGATGATTCGCTTTTTGATGTTTACGTTGTGATTTGAGTGGCAGTTTCTGTTTTATAGTGTTGGTTGGTTTTCAATGTAAACTTTTTTTGGATAGCCTGTATACTCTTTTGTGATTAACACATTCAGAAAAGGAAGTGAATTGTTGTTTTCTTTTTACATGATGAAAATGATTTTTCTTTATTGTTAATGTCCATCAGGAATTCATTCAATACTTCTGGTCCATGAGGCCAGATGGAGAACACATCATGTACCTCCACCATAGTGGGTTGTTTGCATTTTTTTATAGAATGTTTTGTTCGAAATACTTCATGAATAAAATATATCAGCTAATAATGGAGATAAGGATGAGCCCATGGCTAATCGGAAATTTTGATTATAGAACGCATTGTTAAGTTGAAAGTAAGTATTCTTTATGCAAAATGCAAAGTGTTTGTAGTTCCATGATAGCTGATACATTCAGTTGGGTTTTTGTTGTCAGTGCATCGTCCCTATCTAAGTAGTTTAACTCTTATTGTCTTCAAGGTTTTCTCCAATGTCACATGGGCGAAAAGGCAGGTAATATAAAAACTGACTAGCATGTTGTTATAATTGTAATCTATTTCTACTAGTTTTTGCAAAAATGTGTGAATTCTCAATGTATGTTCAGGGCCGTAACTACGATGTTGGTGGCCCCGGGGCAAATGTGATCTGGGGCCCCCCTACCGGGAGGTCTGGGGAATTAACCCCCAGTGCGGAAAAATGTTTGATATTAAACCCCTTGAAAGCGCATTTTCCCTCCCGTGTGAACACCACACTCTCTTCTTTCTTGTTTTCAGCATGTCCTACAATAACTATAAAATTAGCAGCGCTAATCTTCATCTGTATCTGACATTCGGAACGAATAACCAATCGAACACCTACGAATTCGTTCCTTTGTACGTATTCGCTTTGATTTAAATGCACCTTAAGGTGCATTAAGCAACTGCAGTGTGAGCCAAACACGCTCTGTGAAGCTGGTCAGTGTACTGATAGGACTGATCCTAATGTGCTCATTCTATCTTATCTATACCTTTCTCTTCAATATGTGGTTCCTTTCACGTACCAAGATGTGGTCTGGGGTAAATTTATTAAGACAAAATAACTGGGACCTGGGGCCCATCCGGTTGAATTTTAGTTTTTATTTCGCCAAAATAACTAATTTCCTCAGTCACAATTTATATCTTTACGAAACGTCTCGGGGCCCCCTCTTCCAATGGCATTTTAGGTTTTATACGCCGAAATAACTAATTTCCTAATAATTTAAATTTTTGTTGAGGTCTCGGAGACCTCGGCTTAGCTCAAGCCTCAAGGGCCCTGTTCTATATATTAGAATTGAATCGCTTATTTCAGAAACAACCAAAGTCACATTTTAGCGATTTTGAGTTTATTACACTAATCTATTTTTCTGTGGGACTAAGATGGTTTCAGAAAAATATATGAATATTTTAAATCGTTATAAACTCGGAGAAGAACAGAAATATAATGTTGCTTTAATAAACTCAAAATCGCCAAAATGTGACTTGGTTGTTTCTGAAATAAGCGACTTAATTGTATTTTAGTCGAAAAGACTAATTTCCCCAATGAAAAATTAAAACTATATTGCGGTCTTTTTAAAATTGTGTCTTTTGAAAATATTTCGTTGGGATCGGCTTTTAAAATATGTACATATTTTTATTTTCCTCGTTAAGATCTATTCACGGCCAATCAAACGGGGGCCCCTTGCCTCCCCGGTTGCCCCAAGGGTAGTTACGGCCCTGTGTATGTTGTTGTATTGTGAGCTAGAGGTTGTATTATCTCTAGAAGGAACTTAGACAGTCTTCTGCAAGGAGAACCTATGCTGCTGAAAATTGGTCTGAGGAGTACATTTTCTTTGTGAATTTTTGGTACTCAGTATAAGTGTGGTGTCCTACTAATAGTTTCAGAAGCACTCATTAAAACATTTATTTTGGCACTGTTTGACAAAACTACATGTTGTGAACATGATAAATGAGGCCTATTACAGAATCAACACCTGCCAGATCCATGTTTTGAAATTTTGTCAGGAGGCTAAAAAACATTAAATAAGTAGATTTTCCAAAAAGTATCCAGCATTTCTCAATCAAAGGGGCATCTATAAATATCATAAAATAGCACACTAATTTGTCATTTTTCTGCATGTCCCTTACATCTTCAGAAATTTGTACTTTTAGTTTGGATTTAGCAGAACGAAAAATTTGGATTTAAGTAGCAGGTTTAGATTCTGATGGGCTCAAATAATAAATAATAATAATAGGATTTATTTAGCTTTTTAGCTATTCATTACAAATAAACATTTACATATATTTAAACAAATATAACTTAAAAACGAAAAATCAACTAATTCTTAAAATACAATTTTTTTAACCTACTTTTGAAGACTTTAACATTTAGTGGATCTTTTATGCTAGATGGTAGACTGTTATAAATATATTCTTAGTCCTTCAACAAACAGAGTTTTTTCCATGGCACTTGTATTGAACCTTTCAATATGATAATTATCAAATCTTAAATTATACTGACCTAACAAAAGTGATCTTTTAATGACATAATTATTGAAGTATTGAGGAGCTTGCTTGTTAATAATTTTAAATATTAACACCAAACATGACTCAGTAATAAGCTGATTAACATTTAAAAAATTTAATGTTTCCAGCATAAAGTTTATAGAGGTATACTTGCTACATCCAAGGACAATTCTCATAGCTTTATTTTGAAGCAACTGCAAACGATATACCTGTTCATTTGAACATGAAATAAACAGTGACATACAATAATTAAAATGCGGAAATATTATTGTATTATACACAACCTTCCTAGACCATCGGGAAAGCCCTTTAGATATTCTAGAGAAGTAACCGATTTTTTTACCAATTTTTTTACACAGTATATGTTTGGTAAAATTTAACTGTGGATCAAATAAAATTCCAAGATATTTAATTTCATCTACATAACTTATTATATCTTCACCTATTTTAATACTAAAATTTTATCATAAATTAATGATAAATACATTATAACATAATTAAGTTCCATCGCAAGACGAACTACAAATAGATCAATAATTTAATTGAACCATGAGATGTATGGGCATATAGGACAGAAATACTATTCGGCTATTCGGAAGATAGAAATCATTAACAAATATAACTAAAAGAAAAAACAACTAATAGAACGAAATCCTAAATTAAACAGCGTCTGTGCACGTGTGCTTTAGTGGGAAAGATGGCCAGATCACTGTTCAACCTTTTGCGGTCCTCTTCTGAACCAGTCAGTGACCAATAAATATCTTCTAAATGACGATTTTTGAATAATAATTTTGCATTAAAAACAAGATATCACAAATAGGTACTAGAAAAATATTTGAAAAGGATCCGATTAGGCGATTAAAAATAACAATTTGCATTAATAATGTTGGCATAAATTACACAAAATAAGGAGTTTGGAGTTTGACCTATCGATGAACTTTCGTAACCTCTAAAAAATGTCATCAAGTTCGAACAACTGGTCTTAATGTATTCCAAATATTGTCATTCCGCTGAAGCGCAATATAATGTACGTGGTGTCGATCAAAAGATGAAGCCTAATATAATGTACGAGGGGAAAAAGTGTTTTTTAAGGTTTGTCTAGTGTCAGTATTTTTGACAGTAGGTAGGTGGGATTTTCAACTATATAGGAAAGTTAATTTCACGTGTACACAGACATACTATTTTACGTGGTTGTCTTAGTTCTTGATTATCGCTGGTACTACATTCGTCTTCATCCTGTTTGCATCGATTCCTAGACAAGGGCCTCCCCATGAGTTCTCCACTCTTCTCTGTTTTGTGCTATTTATGCCAGTTTCTCCCCATTTTTGCTTTGATGTCGTCTAGCCATCGTTTTTGTGGTCTTCCTCTACTACGACTGCGCTCGGGTGGTCTCCAATCATCATCATTCTCTTTGCCTTATCCCTATGCGGGGTCGGCTTCCCTAATTGCATTTCTCCACACAATTCTATGTTGGGTCATATCAATGTTAATCCCCTTTACCAACATGTCCTGCCTTATCAGGAATCTGCACTTCGGCTATTCTTCGTATTGGGTGATTAACGTCTCGACGTTGAACATGACCAAACCATCGTAACCTATGCTCTCTCATTTTGGCATCAATTGGTGCCACACCTAGACTTCCCCTAATATACTCATTTCTAATTTTATCCTTCTTTGTCTCTCCACTCATCCATCTAAGCATTCTCATTTCCGCCACATGCATTCGTTGTTCCTCTTTCTTTTTCACTGCCCAACATTCAGTTCCGTACATCATAGTCGGTCTTATGGCTGTTTTATAGAATTTTCCTTTCAGCTTCATTGGAATTTTTCTGTCACACAACACACCACTCGCTTCTTTCCACTTCATCCATTCAGCCCTAATTCTACTGCATGCATCTCCATCTATTTCTCCATTACTCTGTAATACCGATCCTAGGTACTTAAAACTATTGCTTTTCACAATCATTTCACCATCCAAAGATACCATTTTATTTGTAGTAACTCCATCTTTAAATGAACATTCCAAATACTCTGTTTTTCTCCTACTAAGTTTTAAACCTTTTTTCTCCAGAGCTTGTCTCCACTGTTCCAGTTTTTGTTCTAAGTCTCTTTCACTATTTCCTATTAACACTACATCATCAGCATACATTAGGTACCATGGAATGCTACCCTGTAGTTTCGCTGTTATCTGTTCCAAAACTAATGAGAATAAATAAGGACTAAGCACCGAGTCTTGGTGCAGTCCTACTTTCACCTGAAATTTATCAGTCTCTCCCACACCTGTCCTAACACTAGTCGTTACTCCCTCATACATATCTCTCACAATCTTTACATATTCGCCAGGGACTCCTTTCTTATTAAGTGCCCACCACAGAATCTCTCGAGGAACTCAAGAGATTCATATGCTTTCTCAAGATCAATGAATACCATATGAGCGTTGGTCTCTTTATTCCTGTATTTTTCCATCAGTTGCCTTACAATGAAAATTGCATCTGTTGTTGATCTGCCCTGCATAAAGCCAAATTGATTCACAGGTCTACAGAAAAAAAATTTTGTTTTGGTGCCGTGAATCTTTAAGCTGATTTTTACTATATTAGGGGCGATAAATAATAATATGGATTTCGTTTTTTTGTATCAGCTCTAGTTTTATGGATATGGCACATTCCAAAATTAGTAGTTTTAATATGTGAGATAATGAAGAATATGCTATTCAAAGGAATATACATTGTTAATTAAACTTCTTCCTTAGTATATTTGTTGTTCTCACTGTATTATGCCTTATTTATGCAAGAAAGAACATTATTGCCCAGTCTTTAGTCGAACCAGAGAAAATAATCTTACCACCCCTCCATATTAAGCTACGCCTAATGAAGTTATTCGTTAAGGCACTTAATTCTAATGGACCATGCTTCGCCTACATAGGAAGGAAGCTGCCCAAGATAAGTACGAAAAAACTTAAATCTGGTATCTTTGATGGACCACAGATCAGACTTTTTACGAAGGATCCGACTTTTGTGGGGTTAATGAATGAGGTAGAGATAAAAGCTTGGCTTTCATTTGTGAACATTATGAAAAATTTTCTGGAAAATCACAAAAGTGAAAGCTATGCTGAGCTGGTAAACCGTTTGCTGAATAATTTCCAATCACGGATGTAATATTAGCATCAAAGTCCACTATCTTCACAGCCACCTGGACCGTTTCCCTGAAAACTTAGGTGACCCAAGTGAGGAGCAAAGTGAGAGATTTCAGCAAGACATAAAAACCATGGAGGACCGCTACCAAGGAATATGGGACACCCATATGATGGCAGATTCTTGCTGGAGACTTTTTAAAAGTTCATTCCAGGAAATCGCGCAAGCGAAGCTTTCGTTTCGTCAAGATTTTTTTTTTCTATTTTGTTAGTTTTTTTTTCTCAAAACTAATTGTATATCTGTTTTATTGTACAAAAGGTTTTATTGTTGTTAAATGCCTTAAAATTTACTTTTTTTTCTACTGGTGTAATTTTTATTCCGATTTAGTATATCCATATCAGCATATTCGTATTTTAATGCGTAAAATATGGCATGACCTACGTTATCTTGAAAACTAGAGCTGATAGGGCAAAACTAAAGCCATATTCGGAAGCAGCACCCCAAATATACCTAAAATCAGCTCTAAACACTTTGGCACCAAAAACACTGTAGGCCTGTGGCTAAGTAGTTTTATAGCCCTGTAGTTTGTACATTGTTGTATGTCTCCCTTGTTTTTGTAGACAGGTACTAATATTCTGCTTCTCCATTCGTCTGGCATTTGTCCAACTTCCACAATTCTATTAAATAGACCTGCTAGCCAACTTATTCCTGTCTCTCCCAATGCTCTCCATACTTTCCCAGGAATATCATCTGGTCCGACTGTTTTTCCTTTCTTTATTTTTTGAAGCGCTTGAGCCACTTCCTCGTTTGTTATTCTGGTAACCATTGCTGCATCGCGTGCTCTCCCAATATACAATGTTTTTAGTCCACCTTTCGTTGTTTTGCCGTGCCACTTGTCCTATACCACGTTCAATGTCATTTGCGCAATAATTCTTCCAACTACATCTTCGATCTTCGTCCTGCTTCGCACTTATCTTCTTCGCACTTCGTCCTTATTTATTATTATATTTTCTCAGAGGTACTCCTAACATAGCGCGTTCGTTCTACATTATAATATAGTGGTACCAGCTATCTAAGAGACTAATTAATAGTCAGCTCAACGGAGTGCTATTGTTCGAGGTGTGAAATTACCTAAACAAGGGATAATTTAATAAAACAGGTAAGTCCTTTGATTATGGAATTCCACACCTCTAACAATAGTACCTCGCTAAGCTGAATATTAATGAATCTCTTTATACTTTATACTATACTACATTACTTAGATTATTTCATTCATAGGAGATTCTGACCAATGCAGAAATAAAAATTAAAGTGATTATTTTTTAATGATTTTAACTTCCCATCGTATAGTAAGATTTTTGATCACGTGTTTAATTCTGTCCAATCAGATTATTATTATAATACTAATAGCTATAGATTATTCTAGAATAATAACTATAGATTATTTCCAGTATAATAATAATCTGCTTGGACAGAGTATTGAGAACTGTTACATTTGACTTGCATACTATCCGTTCACTTTGACAAGTTGAAAAATGTGTGTCACATTAAGATCAATGTCACTGACTGTTTTTATATAAAGACTTGAATTTTATATGTAAGTATTAAAAAATAATCTTACGAATATCACACGACAGTAAGAATAAATAAGACAATAATGCTTCATTTTTTCTCAAATTTGTTGTCATTGGGCAATAGCCACTCGAGCCCTCGGGCTCTCGTGTCTATTGCCAGACAACAAATTTTCGAAAAACTGTCGCATTATTGTCAATTTATTCTCACTCTCTTGTGATATTATACCTGATTATTTCATTCATAGGAGATTCTGACCAATAGAAAGCTACAGAAATAAAAGTGATAAATTTTTGATAATATCCCGTCGCCAAGTATATTACGTCAGATGCCCTTCGTTGCTACGAAAAAATACATTCAGTGACATTAATGACAATTACTGTTTTATATATGTATGTGTATAATCCGGTTCTCTTTTACCGTGAGGTGTCGAAGTGTCAATTACTGTTTTAAAAGTTATAAAAGTGATGACTTTAACCGTCAAATATTTATAACAACTGTGTGTTTAACTGTAGTAATTTGTACTTACAAAAATAAATTACAATAAAATTGTTTTATTCATGAAATAATCGCAGCAAATTGCACTCGATCTCTAAAATTATTATCGAATTGTTTCTCTCGGCCACTTTGACATAATTTCACGACCCGAAGGGGAGTCTCCCCTTCCGGTCGTGAAATTAAAACTGTCAAAGTGTTACTCGGGAAAAATTCGATAATTTTAGAGCTCTTGTGCAATTACTACTGATAATTTTTGATAATATCCCGTCGTCAAGCATATTACGTCAGATGCCCTTCATTGTTACGAAAAAATACATTCAGTGACATTAATGACAATTACTGTTTTAAAAGTTATAAAAGTGATGACTTTCAACCGTCAAATATTTATAACAGCTGTGTGTTTAACTGTAGTAGGTAATTTGTACTTACATAAATAAATTACAATAAAATTTTGGTTTTGGACAGTTTTATTCATGAAATAATCGCAGCAAATTGCACTCGATCTCTAAAATTATTATCGAATTGTTTCCCTCGTGCCACTTTGACATAATTTCATTCCCCTTCGGGTCGTGAAATTAAAACTGTAAGTGTCACTCGGGAAAAATTCTATAATTTTAGAGCTCTTTTGCAATTACTACTCATAATTTAATAAATAAAATCATCTGCAAAAAATACAAATGTTATAAAAAAATCTTAAAGCATAAAATTGTAAAAATATGTATCATATAGCAACAACTACTCTTACGACAGGTGTATTAATTAAAAACTGATATTCAGATGAAAGTAAGATTAAATCAAGACAATTAATGTGCGAAGTCCTTATCTAATCTAGCTGAATCAGATAACGGTGAAATTCCAATGTGACATATCTTGGGGTTAATAATGTGTTGTTCATAAAAAATACTAAAGGGAATTAGAGAAAAGAAAATATGGCCAGCAGTTTCCTTATTGGTAGTTTTAGGATATCTTCTAGTTCAAACCTCAGTTGACCAGTGAGTCCTGCCTTACATCACTTAGCACATTGCAATGGCATAGTACCTATGTATCAAAACTTCTTTCACGAGATGCAAAAATCCAGATATATAAGACCATAATACGACCAGCAGTCGCGTATGGAAGCGAAACATGGACGCTAACAAAAATAGAAGTTAATAAATTGCTGGTGTGGGAACGTAAAATCCTTCGAATGATATATGGCCCTTGCAGAGACTGCGTGACAAACGAATGGAGGCGCAGATACAATAACGAGCTAGAGTCTCTATTCGGAAAATAAAATCTAGTCAGATATATAAAGGCCAATAGACTCAGATGGGCAGGGCATGTGATACGCAGTAACGACAATCGCCTTATAAACAATGTGTTCTGGGAAAGGCCAGATGGAAGAAGGTCTGTAGGGCCGCCTAGAAAAAGGTGGAAAGATGAAGTCAAAGAAGATCTAGACAAAATGGGAATGCGACAATGGGAATTAGTGACACAGGACCGACAAACATGGAAGGCAATAGTAAACGCGGCAAAGACTCACGAAGAGTTGTAGCGCCATTGATGATGATGAGTACCTATGTATACAGTAGTATCTTCTTCCATTTCGCACTTTCTGCACCATGGTTCATTCACCTTACCTAGTTTGAATATGTGGTTTATTAAACGACGATGTCCAGTCACCATTTCAATGACCGTTTTTATCTATTGTTTATTGAGGTTCATAAAATTGTTCGAGCGTTTTTATCAATATTCTTGATATTTTTAGTGTGGATTTACCCTTGTGTAACCCTCCATTTCTGAACCTCGTTTATCTAGTGATGCCACAGAATGGTTAAAGATTTCTCTCGAGCCTTAAGTCACGTATCCATACAAGGGCGAACCCCGCTCCGTGTAGCAGCTCCACATAGTGGATACGTAGGCGAACCCCATTCAGCGCTCACCCTCTTCGATCAACGGGTTTGCGGTTTATATGTGGGGGAACTCATAGCGTATCCATTCGAGCTGCTACACGGAGCGGGGTTCGCCCTTGTATGGCTACGTGACTTTATATGTCAACATATCTGCTCGTTCGTTCCCATGCACCCCCTCATGACCCAGCACCCATATTAAACGACACTTTATTATCTTTTGCCAGGTTGTTAAGGAAATCTTTGCAGTTCCTCACCAGTTTTGATTTCGTATGTGGGTTCTTTACTGCCATAATAGCCGTTTGGCTATCTGTGTAAATGGTGATTATCCCAAAGGCCTTAGATTTAGGTTTAATAAGAAAGAATATCTAGATTTTTTAGAGCTGATTCTTTTGCTGATGAAAAGGAATAGTCGTAGATATTGAGAATCAGTGTTACAGAGCAATCGGGAAACAGTTGAAAAAATATGTTCGGTATTGCACGGAATATTAGGTAGTTAAAGAGAAAAAGGAGCAACGAATATCATACTCGAAAAGATTTTGGGAAACGTAGCATTAGAAGGCGACTAGTGTCATAGCAATCTCAGGGAGTGGTTTAATTGCTCGTGGAACCAGATTTTTAGAGCAGCTGTAAACAGACTATTGTGAAACAAATAGTCATGATGATCGCCAAATTTCGAAAGAAGACGGCACCTTAAGAAGAAGATAGAGGGCGAACATTCTAATCTTTAAAGTCGAAAAGGGACTTGTGAACTAGAAGTTAAGGACTAGGAGACATGTCTGTGAACTCTGATTGGAATTAGTACTGTTGAGAGAATCTACTTAGTGAACTCTACTCCGAATAGAAATAAAGGAAGTGAGAATAATAACGATCATAATAGTGTCCCTTTATACCGCTAGTTAAGTTTACAGTAAAAAGCTTTTTAACAAACAGTATATTAGGGCACCACATATTATGTATATATAACAGTTGACTGAGACCAATAGAGAAAAATCATTAATCAAACTGTCCGACCTGCTGAAGCTCAATGATGAACCACATCTGTCAAGATGTTAATGACCATGATGATGATATCGCTAGTGCAATTTAGGGTTATAACAAGATAGTCATTTTTTGGGCCTACGATATCTATGGAATGAAATATTTTTTGTTTCGTAGGTTATGTTCCAAGTATGATCTTTTGTGAATTTTTATTATCTTGCGTAATTTCCTTTTAGTATTCATTCGTCGTAGTTTCGAAGCATTTAAAATTGAAATACGATTCACGATAACTAATAATGTTGGTTTTATACACACAAAATTGTTTCATGTCCAAAATACGAAGTTAATTTGTTAATAGATAATTAAACAAAGTTATGCCATTAACTTTCTTTATTGGTTTGATGTAGACCAATTAGTAAAATTGATAATTGCTTTATTACTATTAGTATTGTTAAGTACAGTCGCTAAATAACGACAGTCACTAAATTCATTTTGGATGGTAGTTGAATTCAAAATCACTGTGACGTTCGTTTAATAATCGAAAAATAACTTTTCCTGTTTTAATTTGTCGATCCTACCTATGCATGGTCGGATATATTCAAGGATATCCTAATAGCCCTAATAGTATTTTTAATACATCATATACAAAGATTGGTCATAAATTATACCACACATTCTGGGGTCAAAAATAGTTCGATTGAACCTAACTTACCTTAGTACAAATGTGCGCATAAAAAAAGTTACAGCCCTTTCAAGTTACAAAATGAAAATCGATTTTTTTTAATATATCGAAAACTATTAGAGATTTTGTATTGAAAATGGACATGTATCATTCTTATGGCAGGAACATCTTAAACCAAAATTATAGTGGAATTTGTCCACCCCATAAAAATTTGATGGGAGTTTTGTACCCTTAAACCCCCCAAACTTTTGTATACGTTCCAATTAATTCATTATTGTGGTACCATTAGTTAATCACAACGTTTTTAAAACTTTTTTGCTCTTAGTATTTTTTCGATAAGCCAGTTTTTATCGAGATGCGGCTTATTTTTTAATATATTTACATAAAAATTTTATGGGGGTTTTGTTCCTTTAAACCCCCCAAATGTTTGTGTACGTTCCAATTGAACTATTATTTTGGTACCATTAGTTAAACACAGTGTTTTTAAAACTTTTTTGGCTCTTAGTCTTTTTTCGAGTTACCTTTTATCGAGATGTGGCTTTTGTTTCAACCTACCTAAAAATGTAAATTATAAATAAATTTTCAGATTATTAACAGGTCTCTATAAATCGTACTTAACCATATACAAATATGTGGTGGATTCGACATCTATTCAAAATATCTCGATAAACAGTGGCTTATCGAAAAAGTACTAGGAGGCAAAAAGTTTTAAAAACATTGTGTTTCACCAATGGTGCCACAATAATAATTTAATTGGAACGTACACAAAAGTTTCGGGGGGTTTAAGGGAACAAAACCCCATAAAATTTTTATGGGGCGCACAAATTTCACTTTAATTTTTATTTAAGATGTTGCTGCCATAAGAATACCACGTCCATTTTTAACAAAAAATCTCTAAGAGTTTTCGATATATGAAAATAAATCGATTTTCATTTTATAATTTCAAAGGGCTGTAACTTTTTTTGTGTGCACTATTGTATATAGGTAAGTGAGGTTTAATCAACCTCTTTTTGACCCCAGAATCTGTGGTATAATTTATCACCAATATTTTCGATTATCTTTCGTATATCGCATATACCGTCAACTCTTTCTATCAAAGTTTACTACAGACAATAAATACATAATTTCCAGAGACCTCTTAGAGTCTGTGTATATGTATAATGATCCGCTTCAATTCCAAAGCTTTCAAGTTAATTTCTCTTGCACAATGCAAGATTGTATAAATTTCTAGTGGAATAGGAATCTTTACATTTCACCACTACTGAATATTCCTACATCCGACTCTTCTGCAGATTATATCCGTATGTGTATCAGGTATAACCTTGCACCTGGGTTGTATGTTTCCTCTGTCCCATCCTTCCGTGGGCAGATGTTCACTTGGAAAGGTACTTAATGTACCCAGATCCCAGATGTACCTCAGAGCCCCTGTAATTCCAAGACACCTTTAGCCACCATACCACTGGTACACATTATGTAATTTTTGTTTCACTACTATGTTGTAAATATAATATCACATGGTACAAGTTACTTTACTCTCCAAATTTAGATTTGCACCAATGAGGCTTAAATGACTGAATCGCTCTAAATTCATCCTTTAAATAATTTTCATGATTTTAAGCTTATGGGGGTGTATGTTAAACCCTACATTTGAAGTCCATTCTGTAACTACAGTGAGACCTGCTGTGCCATTAAATTTTCCATTGGCTAACATGACTAGGCCATCCGCATAGCCCAGAACATTATTGTATATAGCTGAATCTAGCGATCAGCTAGATAGACTCAAATAAGGATGTAAGATTTCGCCTGCGGACAACTTCTGGCTATCTGTGCTGACAGTGTATCCCTTATTAAATGTGTATCACACGGCGCCTTAGCATATAGTCTATCCATCTTCAGCTTGATTCATCTATTTGTTTTGATGAATATCCATTGTGATTGCCTTCTATGATGGGTTGTTGGATGCTCCCTCTATATCGAGAAATACACATTACGTGGTTTTCCAGAACGTAGTCCCCCCTCTACGAGATACTGACCCACACGCATATTGTCCGTGATACAAGTGGATGGTACAAATAATATCATACTTAACGGCCTCAGGGACTTAGCTTTTTCCTGTCTGGTTTTGCTAGGTTTGGGTATTAATAGAAGCTACCATTATAAGCTTACAAGCTTTTAATATCATCCCCAGTCTTAGTACACGAACACAGTGGAAGCAGTTTCCGCTTACGGTCAAACCGCGCGGACCCGCTTTTAAACGTTTTCAAAATGAATGCACGTTTTTAAATGTACACGTACATAGTTAAAGCAGGTTCGCGCGAGCCAATCGCTTTAACCCGCTTTGTCGCTTTTACTCGAATGAGAATTTAGTTTTTTCTGCTTTTTATCGCGCGGGTTTAATGTTTGTACAATGAATAATGAGGCATTGATTGCTGCCTTTTTTTAAAAACCCCCTATTTGGGACACGAGGGAGAACGATATTTCACTTTCTTCTTGTAAGTTTTAAAGTAGATGATGATATTCTCCATAAATTATTCTTTCGCGATTAAGAAAATGTATACCAACTTTTTTTTCTTTTCAGTTTAGTCAAAACAGAATCAAAAGCAATCATATCGTCATCAGAAGACGAAATGTTGCTGTAAGTTATAGACGCAACTGACAAATTTGAACGATTTTTCTCGCTTTTACCCGTCTGCACTGTGTTACCATTCACGCGCGCAACAACCGCTCAGATTTGCGCGGTTTGCCCGTAAGCGGAAACCGCTTCCACTATGTTTGTGCCCTTACGCTAGCCTGTAGTATCATGATATAATTTTTGGTAGAGAAGAACATATCCCGTCTGGACCCGGTGATTTGTATGGCTCAAAAGAGTGGTTTATTTGATTTTGTCCTGATCTACCACTTCCTCCACACTAGTTCTTCGTTGAACCATAAGTTGTGGTCTTCAGTCCAGTGTGCTGCCATGCGTCTAGTGGTACCAGGAAAGTGCACACTGAAAAGTTATTTCAGGGCTCTCCACAATTCTGACTGCTTTTAGAGTGAAGGTAAACTTATCTGAGGATCCTTTTGGAGCCTTGACCTTTCTGCAATTTGTTCTAGCTCCTTGCAATGTCTTGTCCATGATTATCTTTTGTCCTTTTCGTTTCCTCGTCAGATCTGTTGGCTTCTGCCAAAGAAGTTATAGTTTAGTTCCTAATTTACCTATTTTGTCGACAAACATTGTTTTAGGTTGAACCCAAATCTATGTTTTAGTCCAAAATATTTAGAAATCTATTTTGGAGCTACATTTGTTGCCTGATCAGTATCTAATAATGTCGGTTGAAAGTATTTATTCAATTAGCTAACAATATCCAGAAATAAAAGACAATATGTTCGGCCATTTCCTCTGCATTTTCGCATAATCTGTATGTTGCTTGGTCCTTTGTCCATTTTCTAGATATACCTAATATCCGAGTGAGTAGCGTCCAGTGAGAACATCAGAGATAGGGTATCTATGAGTACAGGTTTTTGAAGTTCTATTTTTACGTAACGAACAGAAGGTTGTAAGAACGTATTAGGCTGCCTTTAACCTGGAATATTTTCATCGTACACCAAGCAAAAATATTTATTCAATCTGGGGAAATCGAACGGTTTGGCAACGCTGCTCGAAGTACACATTGGCCGACCATTCACCTAGTCACGTAGCCTTACCTAGCAAGCATAGAATATAAATTATAAATACATACTAAATATAACGCTGCTGTAGACACCTATTATTATTATTTGTTGATTTCATAATGTGTGTAGGCAAGGTAAAATTAATATTTTATTTTCCTTGAACGTTATGTTATTTACATTGCGGGTAGATAGTGTGAGCGAGAAGATAATAACCAATCAAGAGATAAGTACTGGTATTGTGCCGTTATCTAATACAATATGGTGATAAGAGATAGTGAAAAGTCTCTAGGTAATTAATTGCATTAATAAAATTTTAGTCTACAGTCCAGACTTTTGCCAGATATAAAAGTCATCCTTATAAGCCATACCAAAAGTCTCCAATGCTTTTGGTATGAACCCCACTCCTAAGCTAGCCTGTAGTATTATTTATCCATAGTGTGACCAACTCCAAGTCAGTTGAATTCGGGACAAGACTGAAAAAAAATACTTGAAATCCGGGACTCTTCAATGAAAATCGGGCCATTTTTTATTTTTTAAATATAGGACTTTAATATCATCATTTTATTGATTATTTAACATTTTTATGTTGACAATGATATTTTTAATGGGATTAAGCCACAATTGGTTATAATGATAATTATATTTTTGTTAGTTTTTGACATTTTGACTTCCAATCATTCTCAAAAAAGAAAAATTTGAAAATAAAGTGATGTTGGATTTCCATGTAAATATAACCTTAGGTTAATACAAATATTTAATTATCATTACAACCAATTGTGGCTTAACCCATCAAAAATATAATTGCCAAACAGGCCACAAGAAAACAGCTTCAAAACATTTAAAAATCAATCCATTCATATTTTAAATTGACCTCAACAAACAAAATATGATGTATTCTTGCAATGTAACTCTTTACATTGCTTATTTTTTAAAACCATAATTATTATTGTCGATTTTTTTTGTCCCAACAATTTAATTTGATGTGAATTCTTAAAAGAATAACGAAAAAAATAGAATTTTACCAAAAAGTTGAAAATTCGGATGGCCCGGAAGCCTTTTCCGGGACACCGGGACACGACTTCGTAATTCGGGCCATGTCCCGGATTTTTCGGGCTAGTTGGTCACACTATTTATACATAAAGTCATTTTCCTTCTGTAGAAGTACTGAATGAATCCCGTCCCATCCCGGCGATTCATATGGCTCAAAAGTCATAGTATCCAGTCCAGTCTGTTGTCATGATGTGTTTAGTGTTATCGGTTTTGCTTTAGACTCAGGAAAGTGGACCCTGAAAAGTTGTTTCACGGTCTGACTCCTTTTAGAGTGAGAGGGAATACTTATCTGAGTTGAGAAATGTTTGGTGCCTTGACATATCTGTAGTTTGTTCCATCTTCATACAGTGCCTTTTCCACGATTCTCCACATAATTTTCTCACTATCTACGGACAATAATTCTCTTCGAATGTTGAAATGACAATTCTTGAAACTGTTCGACAGTCATGTCTATGTCCAGTGTATGCATTATCGTCTCTTTAACACTGACTAAAAATACTACAGGTCTGCTTGATAATTTTTTCGGTGTGTGTTGCGAGGATTACGATACGTTTCCTTAATAGACTCATTGTCATTTCAAAACAGATATGTCTATGGTCTGAACAAGACATATCATCTAAGACACATTTTTTAATAGTTCTAGTCACGTGAGTCATGGCCACTGTTTATCAATTACATTTCGTTGTGAAATCACGAAATATGGTTTGTTTCCTTTGTTTCGTGTATCTAAATCATGCGCAATTGCCTCACAATCGATGATCAATTATTGCAGTGTATTCTTCCTGAAATCCCCACTAACTGTTCAGAGAATTATCTCCCTCATACCTCCTTAGAATAAACAAAAAGTTTCTTTTAAATGAAATATTTGAAATTAAAAATCACATTAAATTTTCTCTTTTTTTTTTCACTCCTGTAACTTATTCAAATAAACATTATATAAGTTTTCAAGGACTTTCGGCCCTCGGTAATAATGTAATCTTTCATTCTGCGTTTAAATTTTTCAAAAACACATTAGTTTTCTCAGAATTCGAAAAAAATGAATGCATTTAAATAGCATTGGACCAAGATTTTGCGTCTACCCCCTTAACGGCAGTGTTTGATATGTTTTGTAACTACATTTATACAGGTCCTTGGAACTTTGTCAGATCGACTATCTCCACCAATGCCCGATATACCTCTTATTTGGCCCTTGTAAACCCAGGGCTCTTTCAAATCTACATCGAACTTTCTCAGGCATATTTCATACTTTACGACTTTGGTCGCCACGACAAACGGTCGTAACAAACGGTCGTACGACCGTTTGTCGTGCTCATCGGACTTTCACACTTTACGACAGTATTCATCTTATTGTCGTAGAAAGCACAGGGCGTAGAATGAATGGGGCAAAAATTTTGGCTTTATGGTTAATTTATCGCCGTAACAAAAAAACAGAGACGTAATCGCCTACCTACATTGGGTGCATCCCATCAGTGGAAGAAGAGAAGAAGTAGGTTTATATCATACACTTTTTGGAGATTTAAGAAATGACCAAAATAAATTTTTTAATTATTTCCGCATGTCAGTGACATAGAGTTTCCTCGCCCTTTTCGGGCGAGTTTCGGATCTTTTGGGATCCTTTTCTCCTTCCATGCATCTTTGCATATTGTCCGTCCACAGCCAGTCTTTCCCTTTCTCTCCTAAAGATTTGATCATTTCTGGTGGAATTTCATCCTCCCCTGGAGCCTGGAGCTTTACCTATCTTTAATTTTCGTATCGCTTTTACCAGTTACCTCTTGAAATCTCTCTTAATTGTTCCCCCATGTGATTTGTTTCTCTCAGCCTTTCTTGCGGTGTACTTCCAAATTTTTCTTCATACAAGTTATCAAAATACAAAACATTAAATTACATAAAAGTGTTGTTTTTGTTCGCCCTGATCATTTTTGGTAATCCCAGCTTATTAAATTAAATGCTTGCTTTAAGGATTGTTGTACCATTTTTGTTGTCCCAGTCCAGTAGCAATATATATTATGTTGTATAAAAAATATATAGAGTCCTTTTCATAGGAATTTTTCAATGCATCACAAATGGTAGACAAAAAGGTAAGTCCGTGATAATACACATTTATAACATTTATTCTAACATGACATTTTATTTAAATCTGACAGTTGTCACATTTTATTTGCAATTTGGCAACAAAAAATATAAAATGGTATTTTCTTTGATTTGTATAGTCTTATAAATTGTACAGACTATATTCGTAGATATATTATATAATTCATAAATAATTTTTTTTCGATTATATCGCCATCTATCGACAACTAGAATAAATGTTATAAATTTGTGTAATCACAGACGTGCCTTTTTTCTGTTACATACAATTATTTAATGCGTTAGAAAGAAATCAAAAAACTGTGACGCACTGAAAGATTGATGCCCATGAGAAAAAGATTACCTATTTTGTTAATAAATACAATTTAATTAGTGAACAATAATTATTATTGTTATTGGGCTCAATTTTCATCTTTCAATATTTAAAAGATCCGTCTAAAAAACTGATTTTATTTTATTTAAAATACCGATTATATTAATATCTATACATATTTAAATAATCATTAATAAAACAACTCGAATATATGTATATCTACGTTTATGTCCATGGACACTAAACTGTGCAATAAAAGAATCTTTAAATTTTAGATATTCTCGATGAAACATTTATGATTTAATTTTTATAATATAGACAAGCCGAAAACTGGGAAAAATATTCCCATGAGATTTTTTTGCATAATTACATTCGTGAGACATCCCAGAATAAGGTTCAAGAAGTCGCCCACGTGAAAAGTGGGCCAAATTTTTTTTAACAATGTTTTTTTGTAATCAAATTGCAAAAATCAATATTTTTGGCCCGGACAATTTTTTTGTAGGTTTTTTGGACCATTCTGGATAAAAAAGGTCGCTTATATTTTTTCTCTAAAGTTGATCGTTTTCGAGTTATGTATAAGCAATTTAAAATTGAAAAAAACGAAAAATGGCGATTTTCAAGGCTAATAACTCGGTTAAAAGTTATTATTATGAAAGTCAGAAAGTGACTAAATCAAAGTTTAATGCCCCCTCCAAGATCCTGAAGAAATTTTTGTCATTATTTTATTACTAAGTGTTATTTTTAAGTAATAATAATGAGCGCCATGCACGAGGTAGGCGGCCGTAAATGTGAGTGCAAGTAAGATACACAATTGGACTGCCGGAGTGGCATCTCTCTCGCACTCAGCATTTACGGCCGGCTACAACGTGCATGGCGCTCAATATTATTACTTAAAAATAACAGCTTAATAATAAAATAATGACAAAAATTTCTTCAGGATCTTGTGGGGGCATTAAACTTTGATTTAGTCACTTTCTGACTTTCGTAATAATAACTTACCGAGTTATTAATAAGCCTTGAAAATCGCCATTTTTCGTTTTTTTTCAATTTTAAATTGCTTATAACTCGAAAACGATCAACTTTAGAGAAAAATTATAAGAGACCTTTTTTATCTAGAATGGTCAAAAAACCCTAGAAAAATATTGTCCGGGCTAAAAATATTGATTTTTGCAATTTGATAAAAAAAAATGTTAAAAAAAATTGGCCCACTTTTCACGTGGGCGACTTCTTGAACCTTATTCTGGGATGTCTCACGAATGTAATTATGCAAAAAAATCTCATGGGAATATTTTTCCCAACGAACCCGCCGTTTTCGTCTTGTCTAATAGGTACATTGATAATAATGCATTTTATAATAGGGACTATTCCTTGGCACTTTGACAAAGTCCTCACAAAGTCTATTGAAATTTTTTTCCTCACAATAAAATAATACCAACCAGATGCTGACCTATGTATTGTATCTATGTAGGTAAAAATTCCTCATCTATATTGTTTACCATTATGTACGTGCCACTGGATTCGCTGGTACTACACGACTAATTCTCGTTAAGTATGGAAGCACTAATGTATGCCCGTGGTTCACTGATAGCACGACACGACCGTCGCGTCGTCCATTGCAGTGACATTGGACGACAGCCGAAGAGCAACGGCACGACAGTTAGTCGTGGTCGTCCTGTGTGAAAGGCTCCGTATATTGTTGTATTGGACTAATGGGCAAATGTCGGCCTCATAGCAACTGATTCTGAAGAAGTCTTGTTCATACTTAGTTGGCGTGTGTTGTGTAACTGTTTTACGTCGTATGCCAAAAAAAGTGATACATTACTGAGCAACATTTCTTTCGTCCAAATCGAATGTACACCTGGTTCCAAAAAAAACTGATATAGTATTTTTACTACAAAAACGTTATTACGTAGGTCAAAATTTTTGACGTAAGAGAACTGTCAAAACATTAGAATGTGACTTTTCATTATTGCCGTATTTATAATAAACATAGCAATAATGAAAAGTCACATTCTAATGTTTTGACAGTTCTCTTACGTCAAAAATTTTGACCTACGTAATAACGTTTTTGTAGTAAAAATACTATACGACTCTTGACGCGTATTTTGTAGAAAATTGAGCAGTGTATTTTGAAGGATAAATACTTAATATTTACATACTGTCAATGTCACTGCCAAATCTTAAAATGTGTCAGATAGCTTATTCTGTTCCACGGTTATTAGACTTTATTATTAATCTTTATTATTAATACTTTCTCCGCAACTGAGGGTATCTTATCAACTGTATTGTTTTTAAACAATAGATGATAAAATAAAAATATTGACAGTTCAAAAATGTGAACATTATTGCATTGTGTGTGGCCTAAGTTTGGGCTGAAAACTGAAACGTATTACATTTTTACAAAATTTTGGAATATGTTTAATTACGTAGACCAATTTTAACAGTTGTTTTCAATACAGATTTGAATCATCTACAAATAGTTTCTAATGTCTTTTGATGTCAAATAATTAGGGAAGCTGGAATTCAACAGTTTAGAATTTTACATTGAGTTAATGCAAAATTGTGACACATGTCAAAATTCTCAATGTATTTTAATTGTATTCATTTTTTTTTCGAATCCTGAGAAAGCTAATAAATATTTTTGAAAAATTTAAACTCAGAATGAAAGACTACATTATTACCGAGGGCTGAAAGTCCCTGAAAACTTCTATAATATTTATTTTAATAAGTTACAGGGCTGAAAATAAAAAAAGTGTGATATTTAATTTCAAATATTTCATTCAATAGAAACTGCTTGTTTATTCTAAGGGGCTTTCCGCCCTCGGTAATAATGTAATCTTTCATCCTGCGTTTAAATTTTTCTAAAATACTTATTAGTTTTTTCATGAATCAGTTGTTTGTTGTTTGTTTATTTTATTATTTGTCTGTCATAATATAATGTCAGATCAATCAAATACACTGCTCAACATGATGAAATCTTACTAAGAGTCGTATCAGTTTTTTTAGGAACCGGCTGTACTTATTTTGAATTGGACGTATAAACACAAGTATACCAAAGTAAAGACCAAGACCGCTTTAGAAGAGTAATAAGAGAAATATCATGAAATAGAAAGACAACGAGACAATAGAAAAATACGAGAAAAAATAATATGAGCAAACATTTTATTAGTACCTAAATAAAAATTTCTGACTGTAGTTAGGAGATAATATATTTTGATAATATAAACTATCAGCTCTTCTTTTAGAATCTAGAAAACACCTCCTACTCATATGTTGAATTCAGATTCTTCTTCGCCATCGACTTCCATATAAGCAACATATTCTTCATTAAATCCACTTTTGGAGTTACCAAACCTACTTTCTCTCAAAACTTGTCTTTATTATTAAACCTTGTTTCTGGGTATACCCGTAAACTCTAGCACAGTCGACCATTGCGGCAATCGTTATAACTTCAACATCGCCACGTTGCCAGATCAGTGGACAGCGAATAACAGTCTTCATAGTTATTTGGATGAGAATCTTATATGTACTTTAATTAAATATTATGTTTATCTGGGTTTAGCCACAATTATTGATCGTAATCAAAATTATTACTATACACTTTATAATTGATTGTTTGTTGACAAACAATCAATTATACATTCATAACAATCAATTGCGGCTTATTCCCAAATAAACAATATTTAACCTGTATTTTGGTCCCAATTGGAACCAAGTACGCCAGTACTGATACGATCTATCAGTACGCCACTGCCACAGTGCTAAACAAAATAGAAGCATTCGAATTGTGGTGATATCGACGAACCCTAAAGATATCGTGGGTTTCGCACACTTCCAATGAAGATGTTCTTCAAGTGATGAATTCAGAACGTCTGCTCATAAGCATCATAAAGAGGAGAGAAACAGAATACTTCGGCCATATAGTTCGAGGACCTAAATACCATCTGCTTCGCCTTATAATACAAGGAAAAGTGGAGGGAAAGAGATGGATTGGTCGAAAGAAACTTTCATGGCTGCGTAATATTAGACAATGGTGTGGCTGCACAGTAGAAGAATTATTTCACGCAGCAGCCGATAGAGAGAGGTTTCAGGAAATTGTAAATGTGATGACGGACAACGTCTGAATACAGACACGGCACCTAAAGAAGAAGAAGAATCCAAAATAAACATAATATTATCTAATACTTAAAATAGAAAATTTAGATTCCCAATACTATTGAAAGAAATTTTTCAAAAATAGCAAAGAAGAATAATCGAAAACATAAAATACTCTTGCGTCTCTAGAAGAAATAAAACCCAGTTTTCTTTTCTTCTACCCAGTAAACTTTTCAGCAGATTTAAAGAAATAGTGCAGCCGGCAACGTAGTCAAAGAGAAACCAAACAAATGAATAAACTTTACGTTCCGACTTGTGCGGCTTTGCCCCATGTGTCGTGGTGACGTCACGGCACGGCACTCTTGTTGATTTACAATGAGAAATAACCGAACCTGCTTGTGTTTTGTTTGTTAGATTGGATTTGAAGATGTGCGCAGTTGGCGGTCGAGCAAAAAACAAATGAAGATCGAAGGCAACATTGCCACATAGGTAGTAGCATTTTTATTAATTACTAGATGTGGAGTTCCGGAGTTTAAACTTAAGACAAAAGTTGTTATTGAGGGATATTTCCAATTGGAAAAGTATACCAGAATATTATTCCGTACAAATCCGATTATTTAATGACTTTCTTTCATCGTATTTTTTGTTCATACCTATGTTTGATGCAGTATTAGGTATATATACCAACTTTTCTTATAACGGGCTGATTCATTATAAATAGAAAGGAACAAATATAATATGTATTGGAAAACTAATGCACCGCAAAATAAATGTTTCCTTTTTTGCGTACGAGAGATATTTATTTTGTTATCCCAGTTTCCTAGTTTATCTTTCTACTTATTCGATTATATGGCAAACAATGCACTGTTTTGTTATTTCTTCATTTTTATGTTCTTGGGCAAGGCTCCATATGTTTTTTATAATTTTGAATGTGATCGTAAAAAGATTGGCGGTAGTTTACTTATAGTAGGGGAGCCTTGGATGCTAAATTTGTAGTTACTAAAGCGTCATGTGGACCTATTTGGTTGTGAAGAATAGCAAAAAAAGTTAAGTTACGTTTTCCATTTTAGCGGGGATTTTCCATTTTTTAATTTAATTTTCTATTTCCAAAAATTGTTTTTTCCGATTGTAGCGCCATCTATCCATAATTCGAAAAAATGTCTCGAATACAAGTTACTTATTTAGCTTTACGTAAGAAATTAAAATCTGCAATAAAAAACGGGGGTTTCTATTTTAAGATTGTAAAGTAACCCCCCACTATACTTCCGTAAGGGGTTGTGTTTGGGGTCATTCGATAGATTTTTGAAAAATATTGAACACGTATTTTTCAGTTTTGAACACGATCTGATGTTCATTTCGCGAAATATTCGCTTTTCTTGTGAAACTTTGTGACTCATCCACTTCCTTACGCCCCTCTCAAATCGTCAGACTTTTGAAATATACACTGTTCTTCATGTACTTAACTTACCCTGTCTTAATCTGACGTTTTCGAATTTTTCCAGGAATAGATTTTTTTACGGACTGTCCCCAAAAGGGCAAGTTTTCTCCCCATGTAATTTTTTTCCAGTAATAGATTTTTTATGGACTGCCCCCAAAAGGGCAAGGTTTTTCCCCATGTGATTTTCTGACGCACTCGAGTAACGTGCAAAATTCCCTCTTGGGATTTCCCTAGCATTATTTGTTCCAGTTTCCACCCATTCCCTCAAGAGCGTTTCCATAGCAGTTTAAATTTTTTGTCGTTCTAGGGTTTTGGCATTTGTTGCTTGTTTTGCCATCAAAGTTTGCTCCATCTCTATGGGGTGTACTTCACTCCTTGCTTACGACTGTAATTTAGAATTTATTTAATTAGTAAATTTTTTTGTCCTTTCAGCGGCCTTGATGAAATCGGTCTTGATTACAGCCCTTCCGTCTTGTATATCTTCCCTTTTACTACAATTAGAACTAAGCAAGAACGTTAGACTGGGTTGCAATATCTCCCTGAAAAGATTTTGCAACTTGCACAGTAGAATGAAAAAGGTATCACAATAAACGGAATTCTCATAAATAATTTGCGAAATGCGGATGATACAGCTGTCACAAGAGATAGTAAATAATATTAATACAGTGGAAGAAGACTGGAAGAGTATTCAACAGTAAGTGGCATGCAACGAAGAAGTGAAGATACGAGTAGCAGTTAGCTAGAAATAATTTTACTAGATTCAATAACTTTCTTTGTCAGCGTGAAACTCCTTTGGGTCTCCATATTCGCGTCCAAAAATGCTACATTATATTATGGCCAATATTGATGTACATTTGCGAGATCTAGTCACTTAAAGTAAAGTCGCTAAACCGTATTGAGGCGTTCGAAATATTGGGTTGCTATAGTTACCCAATACAGAGGTAAAGACGCGAAATCATTAAAAAAATCTGACTTAATATCTTTTTTGCACGATTGATCATTTTTGACTGTTTACCGTGACAGATTTTACGTCAGTAGGTGACATTTACTAGCAACTCGACGGTAAGTAATCCAACTCGACGGTAAATACTCCAACTCGACGGTAAGTAATTCACTTACCGTCGAGTTAAAAAATCTCTTAATTTTAATTTATTTTTTGAAAGAATAAAGAAAACTAACGAATTATTTATTAATATTGAAACTTATGGTACAATTTGTTAAATTATTTAATGAAATCCCACTTGTTTGGGCTGTGGTTTCACTTCTAACAGAAACTCCTGCAGAATCGCATACATTAGTAGTATTACTAGTATTGCACAATATTTTTTCGGCAAAATCTATTTTATTTTGAAGAGAATCTTCTACATAGCTTTCTGCCACTGTCGATGAACGCCAACCTCCATGACGCTTTAATCCGAGGACATCAACACCTTTATTAGCCAAAAGCTTTCAACTGCATATGTCTTTGAACGAAATATGCCAATAGAGTCTTTTCTTCGATTCTTAAATTCTTGCCTTCGCACCATTTTTTAAAACTTTGGTAGGTATTTTGATAACGGATTTTGGATTTTTCGGGAATAATTGCGGAACACCCTTCTTCCCAAGCCCGTTCAATTTCTTCAAATTCACTTTCGCTCATATTTTAATTTATAATAATCAAAATTGTACTTAAAATTATTGACAACTAAATAAAAACTCAATTCTCCATTGTTGTTATGCACCCTAGTTACTACCTAACAACCAAAGTATCTATCTTGATAAAATGAATGAAACTAGTCAATATGACGAAAATGTTTAATTTTATAATTTATAATGGTATCAGTCGTGCAGAAAACGTTATAAGCATGTCGAACGTTAAGGGTAACCGATCACAGACAATAATTGGAGTCGTCGCTCCGCTCCTCCTCCAAACAATTGTCTTCGATCGGTATAAAACCCTTACCGTTCTCCATACTTAATATACTATATTAGCATACTTCACATTTTTTTTATAGCTTCATTTGATGACAATATACACACAACCAAACTTATATGGAATCATCTGATATTTCTTATTATTTCGTGCGAATTTAAAAAAACGAACACACGAAGTCAAACATAATTTATTTTAAAGTAATTTAATATCAAATACGTAACAATTAAATAAAACAATAAAGTATTTAACCAACAAATTGAAACTAGTTGCTTTAAAGTCAATAGCATAAAAAATTTCAATGTAAGACGAATAATGTTTAAATTGTTTTTATTTTGTTTTTTTTGGTAGTCATTGTTATCACCTCTAGTCCTTATGCAAGCTTCAGTTTGCGTGGGCAGGCTCCTAACCAAATTATCAACATTTTGTTGTGGTAGGTTGCTCCATTCTTCAAGAGCAGCTTGTACTAACCGTGCGGTATTTTGTGGATTATCCCGGCGAGCTCTAATTTTTCTTTTAAGCATATCCCACAAATACTCTATAGGGTTAAGCTCGGGTGAGCAAGCAGTCCACTGCAAACAAGGGATACCTTCTCCTTCAATGATGTATCTAGTCACTCTAATGGTATGTGGAGGTCCATTATCATGCAAGAAAATTAAATTTTGTCCTGTTGCACCTCTCCAGAGCCTAACTACAGGTTATCACCATACCTGTGAGCAGTTAAAGTTGATTGGATGAAAATTAAAGGAGTTTTTTACGGATCACAATTCCTCTCCAGAACATTACACTTCCCCTTGTATATTTGTGAACAGATTTGACAGTTTTCGTTCTTGCTTGTCTTCCTCGACCTCTAAGTACACGATTTCGTGTGTCATCTGATTTTACACAAATCCTGACCTTTTCTGAAAATAGCACATTTTGTCAATTCCCAGTGTTCCAGTTTTGGTGGTGAAAACACCAATTTAGGCGATCAATCTTGTGCTGCCTGGATAACTCGGGAACCCATAACTGTCTCCTGCTGTATACTTCTTGGCACGAACTCTTCTTTTTATCGTTTCAGCTGAAACAGTTACACCTGTAGCTTCCAAAAGTTGCCTTTGGAGCTGCAGGTGAGAAATGGTTGGGTGTCTTCCAGCTGATTGAACAATTAAACGATCGGGACGAGCCGTTATTACTTTTTGGCGACTTTCCCTTGCTTTTTTTTACCTTTCCTAGTTCCTGTTACCTAGCATAGGTTTTGGATAGAACGCCCTGTGTTACGCCTAGCTCTGCAGCTATGTCCCTCTGAGAACATTACTTGCTCCATAAGACCAATAATCTTTCCCGTTGTAAGTTCTATAACCCCACATGAGGCATATTTTCGTTAACTACAGGACCCTTATCGTGAACTTAAGTTTGGAGCTTCTAGTAAATTAAATAGAAATCTATATATCGCACCATCAATGCAAGACTATCATAACTCAAAAATTGCCATTTTTTGTTTTTTATGAACCTGTAATGGTAATGGTTAGTCTAACATAATGAAAGAGTATTATAACTCAAAATTTAATATAAGACATTATTAAACAATATTAATGTTAAGTTATAATACTCTTGGATTATGTTAGTAGACTACTTATTACCATTACAGATTCATAAAAAACAAAAAATGGCAATTTTTGGGTTGTGATAGTCTTGCATTGATGGTACGATATATATTAAATAAAAATGTACACTGAATATTGTATTTATATCATAATGGACTACATGAACCTTTTAATGAACTTTAAAAAAGTGGTGATGGATGTTGCTAAGCCTTTTTTCCTTCTACGTATATTGACTTCACTATAATTATTAAAAATTCCACACTTAATGCATGTTTTTTGAGCTGTTTTGAATGTTCCATTTTTAGTTAATTATATTGATGTCCGCTTCACATCTATTACAATATAAAAAACCAAGCCAACCAGTTTCTTTAACCAGCTCCACAAGGTGAATGATTTGTAAGCTGATTTATTATAACAAAACAGAAGTTGGTAGAAGAAAATGATTTGAAGATTTTAGTTAAGTAACCGACGCAAAAAAGCTTTAAATCTGCTGCGGCAAGAATCAAATAGTGAAGAAGAAAAACAGACGCAAGGATACTGGTAATAAAAAATGGGCTATGACAAACAGCTGAAAACGTATGATTCATCAATTGATTTTTGCAATTTGTTTAAATTTTTTTTTAATAAGTGTAGTAATAACTCCGAAATTATGGCATTTAGGTATAGGGAATATAACATGAAAAATAATCAGTATTTCTTAAGGAGTTCAATACATACTTGAAAAATATACTATTCCATTTGAAATAAGAAAGTTCATTAGATTTCCAGAAAATCGGAAGATTTGACCACAATGTAATTACCACTACAATTATTAGAAGATCCTTAGGCCGATGCCACATTATGCGTTTTGACCGGATGCGTTTCCGCCGCATCCGGTGAAAACGCATAGTGTGACAGATCGATCCGGTTGCGTTGGAAACGGATGCGTTTTGAGTCATCGGTACGCGCTTACAAACTGCACCAGACTAAACGCATAGTGTGACAGGTCGGTCCGGTTGCGTTGGAAACGGATGCGTTTTCACCGCATCCGGTCAAAGCGCATAATGTGGCATCGGCCTTAGTAGTTGAGATGAAGACAAAAGCTACAAAGTTTTCTGCCAGTGCCCACAATTAGCTCCGTATCAGCAGCATATGCTATAATTTGCGTTATTGTCGGCATCTCTGACAGTCTTCCTCTCCATCATAACGAAAATTTAAAACATAATGCTAAGGTGCGTTCATGCCGTAATTCTACACATGCTGTGCTGTTTTTACATTATTTGTCGTTCGTAAATAGAAACAAAACGCAATACTTATGCATCGGGACTGAAGTAGAAGATCTAATAGTTCAATTCAATTCAACAAGAGTGGGCGCACCGAAAAAGAGATAGAGCAAAAGATCGTGAAAGGAAAAGGGTGATTGGATGTGGGATGCTATGGTCAAAAGAACTATCTAATCAAAGAAAACATTCATCTCATCTTTAACTCCATCTTTAAAAGTATAGTGCTCTATGGATGCGAAACATGGCAGCTGACTAAATCCCTGGAACGACGCCTACTTGCATTGAAAATGGACTTCTGGAGAAGATCGGCTAGAACATCAAGGCTTGAAAGGATACAAAATGGACGACGACAGACTGCCAAAACAAATTCTAAAAATGACGCCAAAGGAAAGAAGGAAGAGAGGAAGGCCGAAACAATCCTCGCTAGGCGGCATTCAGAAGGCAAGGTCGGAAAGGAATCTTCACCCTGGCGAATGGAACAACCGACGAAGCTGGAAACTGGGAACCAAAAGGTGAAGAACGCTATAAATAACCGGGATAATAATAATTGTCATAAGTTTACATTTTTGAACGCTGTGATACGCTGATTTACAATCTACTGGTATGTGGAAAGGATCAATAATGAATTCTTTGGTTTGTCTGATATTTGACGTGCTACGTGTCCTACCCGGTTGTATTTCATCTCTTAACTAATACCGACTACATCGTAAACTTTGGTTCATTTGATACATGTTAGTAATTCTGCTATTGTTGCTTTAGTACTTATATTCTTCCGCATCCTGTTATTGTAGCACAAGTTGCTCCAGTCCTTCGCAAGATATATTATTGTGTGAGCTAGTTGTTTTTTCACTATGTATAGCATTGAAATTGTACTATTATAAATTCCCCGGTTCACAAATTCAATTACTATGGTATTTCTGACACCTTCGAGTGCTTCTATATATGGTAACACCATTCTGTTAAATCATTCTCTGTATCTAGTGGGCGGTCGTGTGTTAGATTGTATGACTAAAATACTAAATATCTGCTTTCAAAAATGTGGTATTCTAACTCAGGGTCAACAGGTCGTTTCTAGTTTTCTTTAAAAAATATTTTTGCTACGCAAAATGTGTGGGTTCCGTAGGCAATGATATGCTATTGCCGTAGGCAATAGACAATAACAATTATGTACTGGATAATAATATTTGAAATATGTCAAAATTTTAAAAATGTTCAAGAAATATGTTAGAAGGGGATAATAAAATGTGAACCTATCAGTAGGTATAATTCTAGATACAATGGTGATACATAGATCAGATCCGGAAACCTATCACCTAATAACGATTCGCAATGTTCTTCTATTATTCATTGCTTACTAAAATATTAGGACATCAGGGTTCTCCTTTTCCTATGCGTAGGAAGGGAAGAAACGGAGAACCTGAATCTGGAACAGCAGACAATTGCACGCTGAAATGAATAGAAAATACGAAGAATATATTAAAGACCGGATAGGACAGTGTAGGGAAGAGAGGTGATAGGAGCCCTAAATTCGATACTGTAGCAAAAAAATAGAAGAACAGAAAATAAAAAACGAATTTACAACACAGTATTAAAACCAGTATTAACCTATGGAGCTGAAGTCTGGCATTTAACCAAAAAATACAACGCTAAGTTACTAGCCATTGAGATGGATTTTTTAGGAGGTCAGCAAGAAGACCTAATAGACTAGAACACATAAGAAACGACTGCATTAGACAACAAATGGGAATAGAAAGAAGGATCATAGATGACATCGAAAGACAACAGCTAGTGTGGTACGGACATGTAAGGAGAATGGAGGAAAGAAGAATCCCAAACAGTGTGTTAGAATGGACCCCCACAGAAAAACGAAAACGAGGAAAACCAGCAACTACATGGATAAAGGGCATCTCTAACGTGATATCGGAAAGAAATTTAAGAGGAGAAATTTAAGAGTAGAATCCCAAACAATGTGTTATTATGGACCCCCCACAGAAAAACGAAAACGAGGAAAACCAGCAAGTACATGAATAAAGGGCATCTCCAAGGCGATGTCGGAAAGAAATTTAAGAGAAGAAGACTGCCACAATGGAAAGGAGTGGCGATTAGGAACGGAAAGGCGTATGACACAATTTGATGCATATCAAATAAACGAGCAAGCGTAATTCAGAAAGGGGTCTAGCACTGCCGTCTTTTGCTAAACGATAAAAACATTAATAAAAAAAGTTATAATATTAATTATTGTTAGGTATAAACATTAATTGACCATAATATTGACCATGACAAAAAGACATTCAGTTGTCTTCAAAAATATTCCAATTGACTACAGACACACAATCCTTAGATCAAGAAGAAGAAGACTGAGTTACTTAGGTCACCTGCCAAAAATGTCAGATCAGAGGTTGGCGAAGAACACTTTGCCTCATACGACATAATAAAGTGTAGACCAGGCAAGCTATGGGCCACTCTGTGCATCAAGGTGTAACGCCAATATCAATGGACAATATCACTTAGAGGGGTCTAGCCCCATCTTTGTCTGTCACATGCGCGGGATCACTTTGTAAAAAGAGATAGATAGACCACCGATCGACTGCCCGCGCGTTACGCTATTTTGCTCAGTATTCCTTGTCTTTCCTTATTATAACTATGCTTTTCGTAGAGACGAAGGGAAAAAGAACTGAAGCGTGTGAGGAAGATTTACAATAAGAACAGTTCAAGCACGTTCAAGCCAAACATCAGTTATTAAAAATGTCTTTTAAGTAGCTACAATTATTATAGTAGAAAGAACATAAATCTCTGGGTTTTCAAAACAGCTTCAATCAATTTTGTGTTATAATACCACGTTTATGTGAATTTCGATCGAAAGGTTTCTAAATTGTCAACCGATTTCTTCTTCGAGAATCGATACAGCTGAAATCGATGCCAATGTCCAATATATTTCAGTGCCATATCTATTTGCCAATATCCCTAAGTGGAGTCGGCTGCTAGGCCTGCTAGATCTAACTTGTAAAATTTTACGTCTCAACATCTGTCCATCGTGCCGTAACCATAACCATCTTAACGTATGCTCTCCCATTTCCGCATCGATTTGTGTCAGATATATTAATTTTTAATGTTGTCTTTTTTATCACTCTATACTCATCTGGCGCCGGGTCAATGAGCAATTTTATTATTTTACTATATTTATTATTTTTTATCCTAAAGCGTTTGTTTATTGAAAAACGTGTTTGTTTTCCTTGTTAGGACTTTAGGCTAAGGCCACACACGTGATAATTTACGGCGCCGAAAATGGGTCCCACGGTGAGAGTAGTAGATGGCCAGACTGAGCTGTAAAATATCGCGCAGCAACATCGGACGGGCCGGGCCCATATTTGGCGTTGTGTCACAAACGAAGGGACGAATTCATTTTATTAGCGTCGCGTAGTGCACGAAACAAAAAATAAACAGCAATATAGTTACCTAATAGTATGCAGTGTACTCAACGAAATTTGGAGCTCATCTAGCCACAACACCAAAAACCTGTATTTTTATCCCGCGACACACGCCCTAATTTACATCACCGTCTGGCCATGCTTTTTACGGCGGCTACTGCCGCCTAATTTTATAGCGCTTACTGCTCTTGCGGCTCCGTAAATTATCGCCTGTGAGGCCCTAGGGTCAAAGTTATCGATTACTCCTGGTATATAGCCATAGCCAAGCTTGCATTAACTTACTTCTTCTCGAGATCCTTTGTTTTTCCTCAACTTGTTTCATTATTCATTATCACTTAATATATTGAATCAGCTGATATCGTTATTAAAGATGATATCACGAGTTGAAACACATTTTTATTGACGATTGAATAGACAGTTTATAAGGTCAGAGTACAAGGAGACAGAGAGGAATGGAGCAGTTGCGATGATCAATCAAATTATTTCTAGCTTGAACAAATCCTCTTTATAAAATTATTGCTGGCTACATGAATATGCGTTGTTTATTAATAGTATCAAAATATATTGGGTAATATTTTAAGGAAAACTGGAGGACAGATTGTAGAGAAAACACCGATTTAATTCCGTAAACACGTTTACTAAATATGTACCTTTGAAAAAATAAAGGCAAGCATCATGTGTAAAGGACTGTATTGATGATATTGCGTGTTTCGAAAAGTTTCTCTTTTATCTTTGTAGTTAGGCGGAACCACAAAATATAACCATAAATAAACAATGTAAGTACCTACATGAACTATTTTTAAGTGGTACCAACCCTTGTTACATTATTTTATCTAATTGAAGACCTAAGTGGAAGAAGGAAGTATGTAACATTTTCTAAAATTTTGAGTTTCTTAGTGAATGAAGGTGGTATGTAACTTCACTATCATATTATGATACTTATACTGTACCTCTAAAAAGCTTAATAAGAGATATTCTAGTGGATGAAGGAGGTATGTAGCATGTAAAATATAATTCTTGAATGGAAGAAGGAGGTATGAAACATTTTTCGTATTTTTCAGGTTTAAATTGTTTATGACTCGAAAACTATTTATGTTTAAATCGAAAAAAGAAAAGAACAAAAAAAAGAGAAAAAGAAAAGCAAAAAAAAGAAAAAAAAACAAAAAAAGCAAAAAGGCAAAAGAAAAAAAAACTAAGAAGATGTAAACCTCCGCGAGGTTGAATCGGGTTTACGTCTTAGCGTAGTAAAAAAACAATTTATAAAAAATAACAATAAAAAAAATAATAAAAAAAAACAAATTAACAATACAAAAATAATACAACAAAAAATACAAAAAAAAATAAAAATTTACAAAAAAAAATGAACAACCAAAACAGAGTATTATTTAGATAATAATTGTAGATAATATGTATATTGTAGATAAGTTTGTTATGTATTTAGAGTTAGAGATACAGAAAAAATTCCTCCGATTGAAAAATCAAATTTGTTTGTTTTTACAATAACAAAATGTCTGGCTAATTGGCTCGGCCAAGGCCATCAAATTCACACAAAAAAAACTCGAAAACTATTAACTTGAGAAAAATTACAAAATACCTTCTTTGTTTCCAATGATCAAAAGACCCTAAAATAATGTACTGGGTTCAAAAAATTGATTTTTTAAATTTGTTTAAATTTTTTTTTTAAATAAATGTAGCGAAATAACCACGAAATTATGGCATTTAGATAGAGGGAATATAACACGAAAAATAATCAGCATTTCTGAAGGACTTCAGAAGGCAAAAATATACAGGGTGTTCCATTTGAAATGAGAAAATTCATTAGATTTACAGAAAAACGGAAGTTCTGACAACAATGTAATTGTCACTATTATATTGGCCGCATTAGAAAACCCTTTGTCACCAAAATCTATAAAAAATCGTGCAAGTCGTATCCGAGATCATTGAGGCCTTGAGGCTTTCCATACATGATAAAACTCACTCTGTATAATATACTTCATTTAATAATACAAGGCAAGGTAGACGGAAGAAGAAAGGTCAGGTCGAAGAAGAAAGGCCAGGTCGAAGAAGACCGTCATGGCTTAGACACCTGTGAGAATGGTTTAACAGATCCTCTGCATCCCTTTACCGAGCTGCCATTAACAAAATTACTATAGCCAATTTGATAGCCAACGCTCAATAATCGAGCACGGCACATGAAGAAGATTATTTTTTGTTCAATTACATAAATTTCGGTAAAACTGGTTATACGAGTATTATTTCATGCCACATACCCTCTTCATCCATTCAGATAAAAGATAGTTATACAAACTAAAATTAATGGAAGAAGACGGTATGTACAAATGTACGGTTTTTATTTATTTTTGGAAAAAATACTAAAAATAAAAACAAATTATCAACATTATAATATGTAAAGGAATGCTTATAGCAATATAAATAAAACCAAATAACACAAACAATATTTTCATGATAAAAGTAGAGGAATAAAAACTAACTGCCCATATCTCAAAAGGTAGACTTTGTACCATACCTCCTTCTTCCACTTAGGTTTTCAATTATTACATTATACATTATTATAACCTGTAAATTTAAATTATAAGTAGGCTTAGATAATTAATTATACATTATTATAACCTGTAAATTTAAATTATAAGTAGGCTTAGATAATTAAATTAAAAATTTGTAATTGTAATACCATACAAAACACAAAAAGTCTGCTAATTGGCTAAACCAATGCCATAATAAAATAAAAAAACATAGAATTTACAAATTATATTTAAAAAAAATCATTTGTTTCCTTATTTATGGAAGTTTTTACAATAGGAAATCAATAATCAAATTTTACAAAAATTAATGAAATTTCAAATACATTTTTCTTAAGTTTGTAATATTTTTAGTCCACTAGTAAGAGATTTCACATTTAAAAATCATACGAACAAACTGAATTTTGCTTGGAATGCTAATTTCGGGACCGTATAAACATGCAATAAAGTTTGCCACTTCTAACCCCGGGTTTCCCCCTAAAACCCCGTAAGGGAGAAACGGAAAACATCGTTTTACCAAGAATTTGTACGCAGCGTACAAAAAATGTTTCAAACAAGAAATGTAGCTAATTTTGAAAAAAATGTTTTGAAAAAAAAACTTTTAAATAAATAAAGGTTGCGCGAGTTTTGCCATTTTTTACGATTATTATGAAATCAATAAAATGTATCACTTTCATTGACTGCTCACTATGGAACTTCCATTCTTAGAGCCCAATCTTCAAATCTCATAACCTGAAAGATCGATTTTGAGTTTTGGCAAAAAATTTGAGGCATTTGAAATATCCCTAAAAACGCTGAATTTAAATTTTCACATTTAGACCAGGGCGCATCTGTAAAAATATTAGTACATTTGGACGTTGAGAGGTGACTCAAATTTTTTTGCAGAAATTGCTTGAAAATAACTCAAATAATAATATTTGAGCTATCCTCCCACTCAAAAAGGACCGGAACATTGTTTAAATAATCAAAATGTCAAAAAATGAAGGAAAAATTCGATTTTTTTCTTTGTTTTTTGATTATAGCTTTAAAAGTATTCATTTCTGAGAAAAGTTTTACCGACATAAAAGTTGTGCAATTAAATTTCCTACAATATAGGATTGCTTAAAGTTTTTAAAAATTGTCACACAAGTATTCGCATGTTACATTTTTCAACCGTTTATTATACACTTATGACCTTCATATTTTATCCAGAAAAACTTTATGATATAATAAAAAAAACACTGTGAATTCCATTAAGATCGGGTCAACAGATTTTGCAAAATAAATTTTGCAATCCAGCTTTCGCAAAAAAATTTCATTTTTTCAAAATGTTACAGGACTGAAAATAAAGCAGTCAGCAAGTTGAATTTTTTTTTACATATGGAACAATACTGTACTTTTGATTAACAATTTTCAAAATTAAAATCGGTTAACCAAAACGGCGCGCGGCATCAGGAATTTTTTTAAAATAAACAATAATTTTTGGTGCTTCACGCAGGAGAGCGGGTAGTTTGCTCTGATTGGGCATTCCAATGACCTTTGATAATGATTGATGCATTTTAATGTTTAGTACATTTCCATATAAATAAATAAATTTGTTTATTGCAAAACAAAAGCACGTACACTGTCCTTTGAAATAACACTTTTTTTAGCAATTTTTTAACTTTTTTTTCTTTGTTCATATATTTTAACTTAGAGAATAAAAGTTTATTATTTTTAAACATATGCAATTGTTTAAACAATATTTCACAAACAATAATCAAATTAGTTTGATTTTTGTAGAAATAAAATATTAAAATACAACAAAATATAGAGTAAGAAAATAATATATTAGATAAAGATTGGAAGAAATTTTGGTGGAAATCAACTTGTGTGAATCGAACACCGCTGTCCTGCGCGTAGCACCAAAAATTAATGTTTATTTAAAAAAATTCTGACGCCGTGGTAGTTAATCGATTTTAATTCTGCAAATTGCAAATGAAAGGTACGGTACCCTTCTATATGCAAAAAAAATTCAATTTGCTATCTGCTTTATTTTCAGTCGTGCAACAATTTGAAAAAATGAATTTTTTTAGCTAAACCTGGATTGCAAAATTTATTTTGCAAAATCTGTTGAACCGATCTTAATGAACTTTACAGTATTGTTTTATTTATCATATAGTTTTTCTGTGTAAAATATGAAGGTCTTAAGTGTAGCATAAATGGTTGAAAAACGTAAAATGCAAATACTTGTTTTTTGGTGTTTTTTTTTACAATTATTGCTATTTTGCAACAAGAGTGACAATTTTTAAAATTTTTAACTAATCCTATATTATAGGAAATTTAATTACGCAACTTTTATGTCAATGCAACTTTTCTCGGAAATGAATACTTTTAAAGTTATAATCAGAAAACGAAGAAAAAATTCGAATTTTTCCTTCATTTTTTGACATTTTGATTATTTAAACAATGTTCCGGACCTTTTTGAGTGGGAGGATAACTCAATTATTATTTGAGTTATTTTCAAGCAATTTCTGCAAAAAAATTTGAGTCACCTCTCAACGTCCATCTCAAAACAGATGCGCCCTGGACTAATTAATGATCTCACGTCGCAAGAAACGCGCTGCCCAAAGAAGGCATTGGGTGGAATTTGTAGCTCAAGTTTTAAAAGCTTTTTTAGGCTTATTTCAAATACCTCATATTTGTTGCCAAAAACTCAAAATCGAAATTCCCCCCCCCCTTACGAGATGGGGGGAAGCCCGGGAGTATAGACCAGGGACCAGGACTAATCTGTAAAAAAACGTGTATTTTTGGATGTGAGAGGTGGCATTCAGATTTTTGCAGATAAAGTTAGGTGGCACCTTCAGTAATAATAATTGACTTTGCTCCTTCTCAAATATGCCCGGAACATTAATAAAAAAATTAAAATATTTAAAAATTTCGAAAAACATCGATTTTTTTCTGCTTTCTTTGCTTATAATTTTAAAACGGTTCGTTTTGGAACAAAGTCGTATAGAAATAAAATAAAGATAATTGAATTTTGTATGATATACGACTGGTCAAAAATGTCTTAAGGTATTACCTTTTCTGCAATATAGCAATAAATACAAAATAAGGGGGCAAAATACGCCTGTTGTTATTCAATGTTTCTTAACCACTTTGGTGGCACTTAGAACCTTAGTAATTCGCTTAGAAAATTCTTATAACTTACTTAAATGATCTACCAAATTTCATTAAAATCGACCTAATAGATTTTGCATAATAAATTTGCAATGTAAATGTTTTTAAAAAAAGTTCAAATTTTTTAAAATCTTTCTGAACAAAATGTAGACCATTTAGAAGTTGGCTAATTTTTTAACATATAAAGAGGTGCTCTACCTATCTAATACACTTTACAGAATTAAAATCGGATTATTTAAGGGGCCTCAGCAATGATTTAAAATTGTAAACAATTTTTTGGCTTATAAACAAATAGCTTTGTTTAATAATAAAAAAATTAATTTTTAGCAATGCAAATAATTAAATCCGGTATAATTTGACTTAACTTTCAAATGCTGTCAGCAGAATTGCTATTTTATTTTTTAATCAAAAGTTATTCTCGTTCAAAAATTGCAATTTTTCGATTTTTTGAATGTTCCACCGCGTTTATCTCGAAAACTATGCATCCTACGAAAAAACTTGTAAGAACATTTTTTGCTTAGAACTACCCAAGAAATACAAAAAAAAAAATGTTTTATTTTACGAAAAATCGATGTTATGTAATTCCTCAAGTTCTTTGTTTATAACAATCTTATCGACATCCGGATCAACTGTTACCCAAAAGATTCGTGTTCTACGGGTCAAAATACATAAAAAAACTTGGGTAAGTCGATCTAAATAAAGGAGCCCGTAGCACCCCCTCCTAGACACAGCACTAATTTGTTTATAAGCCAAAAAATTGTTTATAACTTTCAAACATTGCTGAGAACGGAGCCAAGGAAGTTGGTCTTAAGGTCAACGAGGACAAGACCAAGTACATGGTGGTTACGAAGAACCCAAGACCAAGGGTTAGACAAAACGTAACAATTAATGAATACAACTTTGAAGTCGTCAAAGAATTTAAGTATGTACCTGGGAGCGATTATAACATCTGAAAATAAATATGAAAAGGACTTGGCAGCCAGGATCATTGCAGGAAACAGGGCATATTACTCATTAATGACCCTACTTAAATCAAAAATACTCTCAATACCAGCAAAAATAAGAATATATAAGACAATAATTCGTCCCACAATAACGTATGGAAGCGAAACATGGACTCTGAATCAGCGGGAAACGACAAAATTACTGGTACTTGAAAGAAAGATACTGCGGACTATCTATGGGCCTTGCAGAGACGAGACAACAGGAGAATGGAGAAGAAGACACCATAATGAACTCCAGACAATATATGGAGTTGAAAACATAGTACGCTACATTAAAGCAAAAAGAATACGATGGGCGGGTCACGTGCTAAGATCAAGTGACGAAAGACTTCTGAACGCCACATTCTGGGAAAGGCCCGATGGAAAAAGATCAGTTGGTCGCCCAAGAAAGTGATGAAAGGACGCAGTAGCCAGTGATCTACGCAAAATGGGAGTACAGCAATGGGAAATAGCTGCTCAGGACCGACAACAATGGAGGGAAATAGTAAACGCGGCCAAGACTCACATAGAGTTGTAGAGCCAAATGATGATGATGAAACATTGCTGAGGCTGCTTAAATAATCCGATTTCAATTCTGTAAAGTGCATTAGATACGTGGAGTGCTTCTTTATATGTAAAAAAAATGGCAAATCTTATCTTTGTATGTTATAGTTTTTGTTGTGCAAGATTTTAAAAAATTTTAATTTTTTAAAAAAAGTTTAGATTGCAAAATTATTATGCAAAATCTAGTATGTAAGTAAATTTTAATGAAATTTGGTGGACGGTTGTAGCACATTACAAAAATTTTCTAAGCGAATTAGGAAGGTTCCAAGTGTAATCTAAGTGATGGAAAAACGTTGAATAAGGACAGGCTTGTTTTGCCCCCTTATTTTATATTTATTGCTATTTTGGAGCAAGGGTGTTCAATTAAGACATTTTTAACTAATCGTATCTGACAGAAAATTTAATTGTCTTTGTTTTATTCCTATACGACTTTGTTCCAAAATGAATCGTTTTAAAGTTATAAGCAAAGAAAGTAGAAAAAAAAACGAAATTACATCCACCTAAAAACAGATCCTTTCTGGTCTAGTAGGAGTGGCAAACTTTTTTACATCTTTTTGGCGTTTCGAAATTGACATTTTCAGCAAAATTCAATAGGTCTGGATCCCGCGTATGAAAAAAAAGTTGATTAATAGCAAGCTGAAAATTTGTTAATAGCTTAACGGTGTCTAGTCGGACAAACATTGATGCACGGGAACACTGGAACAGGGGAAGTTTTAACGGTGGAGCATGACAAACGTGTCGTCCTGACAAGTTTATGATGGTGAAAAATAGCAAGTTGTTTTTAAGTTTATTCAATAGCCAACGTTATATAATATATAAAAAAATGTTTGTCCGACAAAAAGGTTGGGCATTTTAACGAGTCCGACACGTAGAACATGTCACATCACAGGAACTATGTTGGTGATGAATAGCAGTCTGATTTTTGCATGAGAGTTTAATGAAAGGTTAAAAAAGCAATTGGAAGTTCTGTCGGACAAAATGAATGGGAAACTTTCCTAGTCGGACATTCTAAACATGTAAGATATAGACAAAAATGTTGGTGATAAATAGCAAGCTAATTTTGATTTGTTTATGTACAAATTATATTTTGTAACGCAAAAAGTTATATGTCGGACAAAAAGTTTGGGCAAATCGAAGGAAATAAATAAAAAACATTTTCTCAGAATGACTTAGTCACATATTGATAAAGCTATTTTAGGTGTATATTATTATTTATATTCACATATTTGCATGTGCATATATATACATGCACACTCCAAAAACAGTGAGGTAAGTATCAATGCATGTATATATTTCAAAACAATTCTTTTTTTGGGTGGAGTTTGTTCTAGATATTCTCAAAATGATAATAAAAAATGTCAAAGAACATATGAAAGGAATCTCTTAGGGTTTTCTAATTAGGCGCATCAGAAAGTACGGAAAATTTCCTACAAAAAACGTTGTATACATTTTTTTCCATACTCAAATCTTAACCCTGTAAACGACATTGAAAAATGTGAAGAGTCTAAAACTCCGGTGCTTATAAGAATAGACGTAAATATGACACATTATGCTTAGAAGTATGTATTAGAAGGCTGCATTTTTCAGTGTGACACTTTGTGCTATACAAAGTAGTATTTGAAAGTACATGGTCTCTGAGTTTCTGTTTGCCACGTGTGTTGGAAATTAAAATTTATATTAACTATGGAGTGTTTTTGTGTCTATTTTTGAGTGTCAACAGTTTAAATTTGAAGTCGCCAAATCAAAAGTGAAACCATTCAACGGAACATTTTTGAGTAATTTTCGAACATTTTACAAAGTTAGTAAAATACTTGGTCATCAATTCAATGAGGTTCAGTTGCCAGATAATTGTGAAAATTCTATTGAATATCGTTCTTCGTGCTATAATGCTTTGCTTGATTGAAAAAGGGTACCTAAATAAATTATTACTAAAATTGTATAACGTAATTTTTCTCCACTTTCTACAAATGAAATAATAATGTAATTAATATGTCACATGGCTAGAAATAATTTGCTGCCAAAATAAATCGATTAGTTTAAATTTGAAGTTACGATTGCAATTTATTATGAATTATTGTCAAAAGTGACAGTTTTTCTTAAAGGGAAATGTATTCATAGACATAAGGGTAGACAGGGAATACAGTGCAAAAAGTCGATAGGTGGTCTATCTATCTCTTTTAACCAAGCGATCCCGCGCATGTGTCAGACAAAAATAGCTAGACCACTCAATCCATAATATAATTTGCCTTATCTACTATAAATGTATTACAGTGAGGTATCTAAATGATGTTGAGATAAATCGAAAGATATCGATTGTAATTGATTGCAGGTACTTTTGACATAGAATAATCACCCCTTATTGAAATTTCAAAAATTATTTTTTTAAATTGTCCGACTACAAAATCTACCCCTTATTTTTTTCCGACAACAGTCATTCTTGGCAAGGAATAATTTACTTAATTAAATTTCGTCTTTGTCGGAAAGCTATTTATCACCAGCATTTTTGTCTATATCTTACCTGTTTAGAATGTCCGACTATGAAAACTTCCCATTAATTTTGTCGGACAGAACTTCCAATTGCTTTTTTAACCTTTCATTAAACTCGCATGCAAAAATCAGACCGCTATTCATCACCAACATAATTCCTGTGATATGACATGTTCTACGTGTCGGACTCGTTAAAATGCCCAACACTTTTGTCGGACAAACATTTTCTCATATATTACATAACGTTGGCTATCGAATAAACTTAAAAACAACTTGTTATTTTTCACAATCATAAACTTGTCAGGACGACACGTTTATCATGCTCCACCGTTAAAACTTCCCTTGTTCCAGTGTTCCCGTGCATCAAAGTTTGTCCGACTAGACACCGTTAAGCTATTAACAAATTTTCAGCGTGCTATTAATCAACTTTTCTTTCTTACGCGGGATCCAGGTCTACAACTTGTTCTTATGATTTTTAGAGTTTTCACTGGCATTTTCGTCTCTGACGACTGAACTAAGTATTTATTTTTATGTAATTTTTTAAAACTATTTGTGCTTTGTTTTAAAATCAGTTGTAAGACAGTGATGTATTATAATTATGTGATATAATGATTAAATCAATCTTCAAATGTCTACAAATTATCCACTAATTGTAGGCTATTAAAAAGAAATTTGGGAAAAGAAAAAAAACTTTAAATTGTCATCATTATCTGTGATTTAACCACTATGCAGGATCGTTTACCTGATCCCCTTTACAAACATGTCTAATCGTCTTCCAAGGGTTTCTTTTGGGCTTTCCTTCATTTACCTTATTCCTTGCATCAAAACTCAGCTCATTTTATTTTTTTAGTAAGCAGCATTTTGAGGTTGAATGAATTTGTTTGCTCTCTCGATTCTGCATCTATAAAAATCACATCTTTATGCCACCTAATATACACTGCGCGTCAGAGAAAACGGGCACCCCACAAAATAGGTAATTTTTGATGTCTCGAATTTCCCAAACCTGTTCGATTTAAGTGATTTTTTAATATGTTATATCCTTATTCTTTAACAATATCGCTGTAATAATATTGTTGCTAGACAGGTAAATTGTCATTGTATACGGGTCATACCACTACAACTGTGTTTTTCTCAAAGTTCACCACACCCTGTGAAATATTCTAGCATTTATAAAATACTGAATTTAAACCCCAACTATCCGCTGTGAACTCGTACGTAGAGGGGATATTTACAAATTCGCGAGCGCCAGTAGTGGCAAGTCTGTAAACGTTTACCGGAAATTTGACATAAATGTCAGTTTTAAAATTAAAATTAAAAACATTAATTATAAAAAATATTAGTTGGTCAAAGCTGTGGTATATATTTTTACCTTAACGACGTTCTACACCTTCGGCAAAGAATTAAGGATTTGCATGAAATTTTAGTACGTTATAGTTTACTTCAAAAAACTAAGACTTGATTTTTTAAAAATTGTTTTACCGTGCCGTTTAATTACTATTAAGGTTCAAGTTTTAACATGGGCTCTTATGGGAATTCTTAAAAAGTTAATAACTTTTGACCCAAATTTACGATTTTTAATTATTTGTGCTTAAAATAAAGGCTTTTTTGTAAGGAATAACATATTAAAAAATGAAAATTGTTTACCGTACCATTATTAAATAAAAGTGAAAATACTGTTTCGAAAATACTGTTTCGCTCTTAAAAAGTGCTACTTTTGAGCTCCGTGAAGTTAGCCCGAAAAAGTCGGGAAAAAAAATGCGATTGATGCCATTCGTTTGTCCATTGATTGTCCACGTTTGTCCACCATTTTATTTCGTTAGTCCACCCATCACTTCTTTTATATAAACAAAAATTTTTTTTCGGGCTAACTTCACAAATCCACAAATTTTCGAAAATTTAAAAAAACTTTTGCTGTATTGTTTGTCCATCGTTTGTCCATGTTTGTCCACCACATAATTTTTTTTGTACACCCTCTGAAACAACCCCCTGTTAATTGTAATTATTTTTTTATTTCTTAATTCGGGCTAACTTCACGTTCTCTTAAATGGGCATTTAAACGTTGATTCAGGTGCAGAATCACAACTCAGCGTTGCTATATTGTTTGTCCATCGTTTGTCCATGTTTGTCCACCACATAATTTTTTTTGTCCACCCTCTAAAACAACCCCCTGTTAATTGAAATTATTTTTTTATTTCTTAATTCGGGCTAACTTCACGTTCTCTTAAATGGGCATTTAAACGTTAATTCGGGTGCAGAATCACAACTAAGCGTTTGTCCACCCCTTTGCAGCGTTTGTCCAACCCTTAAAGTGCGAAACAACCCCCCTGTTAATTGTAATTATTTTTTTATTTCTTAATTCGGGCTAACTTCACGTCCGTTTAAACGTGTATTTTAAAGTTAATTCGGGTGAAGAATCACAACTAAGCGTTTGTCCACCCCTTTGCAGCGTTTGTCCAACCCCTTAAAGTGCGAAAGAACCCCCCTGTTAATTGTAATTATTTTTTATTTCTTAATTCGGGCTAACTTCACGTCCGTTTAAACGCGTATTTTAAAGTTAATTCGGGTGAAGAATCACAACTACCCGTTTGTCCTCCCCTTCGCAGCGTTTGTCCAGCCCCTTAAAGTTGGAAACAACCCCCTAGTTAATTGTAATTATTTGTTTATTTCTTTATACGGGCTAACTTCACGGTCTCTTAAATGGGCATTTAAACGTTAATTCGGGTGAAATCACAACTGCCCGTTTGTCCACCCTTTCGCAGCGTTTGTCCAACCCCTTAAAGTGCGAAACAACCCCCTCGTTAATTGTAATTATTTTTTTATTTCTTTATTCGGGCTAACTTTGCGTTCTCTTAAATGGACATTTAAACGTTAATTCGGATGCAGAATCACAACTACCCGTTTGTCCACCCCTTCGCAGCGTTTGTCCAACCCCTTAAAGTGCGAAACAACCCCCCCGTTAATTGTAATTATTTTTTTTATTTCTTAATTCGGGCTAGCTTTAGGTTCCCTTAAATGGGCATTTAAACGTTAATTCGGGTGCAGAATCACAACTACCCGTTTGTCCACCCCTTAAAGTGCGAAAGAACCCCCCTGTTAATTGTAATTATTTTTTTATTTCTTAATTCGGGCTAGCTTTACGTTCCCTTAAATGGGCATTTAAACGTTAATTCGGGTGCAGAACCACAACTACCCGTTTATCCACCCCTTCGCAGCGTTTGTCCAACCCCTTAAAGTGCGAAACAACCCCCCTGTTAATTGTAATTATTTTTTTATTTCTTAATTCGTGCTAGCTTTTAAATGCCCATTTAAGGGAACGTGAAGCTAGCCCGAATTAAGAAATAAAAAAATAATTACAATTAACAGGGGGGTTGTTTCGCACTTTAAGGGGTTGGACAAACGCGGCGAAGGGGTGGACAAACGGGTAGTTGTGATTCTGCACCCGAATTAACGTTTAAATGCCCATTTAAGGGAACGTGAAGCTAGCCCGAATTAAGAAATAAAAAAATAATTTCAATTAACGAGGGGGTTGTTTCGCACTTTAAGTGGTTGGACAGACGCTGCGAAAGGGTGGACAAACGGGCAGTTGTGATTCTGCACCCGAATTAACGTTTAAATGCCCATTTAAGAGAACGTGAAGTTAGCCCGAATAAAGAAATAAAAAAATAATTACAATTAACTAGGGGGTTGTTTCGCACTTTAAGGGGCTGGACAAACGCTGCGAAGGGGTGGACAAACGGGTAGTTGTGATTCTTCACCCGAATTAAGTTTAAAATACGCGTTTAAACGGACATGAAGTTAGCCCGAATTAAGAAATAAAAAAATAATTACAATTAACGGGGGGGTTGTTTCGCACTTTAAGGGGTTGGACAAACGCGGCGAAGGGTTGGACAAACGGGTAGTTGTGATTCTGCACCCGAATTAACGTTTAAATGCCCATTTAAGAGAACGTGAAGTTAGCCCGAATAAAGAAATAAAAAAATAATTACAATTAACTAGGGGGTTGTTTCGCACTTTAAGGGGCTGGACAAACGCTGCGAAGGGGTGGACAAACGGGTAGTTGTGATTCTTCACCCGAATTAAGTTTAAAATACGCGTTTAAACGGACATGAAGTTAGCCCGAATAAAGAAATAAAAAAATAATTACAATTAACGGGGGGTTGTTTCGCACTTAAAGGGGTTGGACAAAAGCTGCGAAGGGGTGGACAAACGGGTAGTTGTGATTCTGCACCCGAATTAACGTTTAAATGCCCATTTAAGGGAACGTGAAGCTAGCCCGAATTAGGAATAAAAAAATAATTGCAATTAACAGGGGGGTTGTTTCGCACTTTAAGGGGTTGGACAAACGCTGCGAAGGGGTGGACAAACGGGTAGTTGTGATTCTGCACCCGAATTAACGTTTAAATGCCCATTTAAGAGAACGTGAATTTAGCCCGAATAAAGAAATAAAAAAATAATTACAATTAACGAGGGGGTTGTTTCGCACTTTAAGGGGTTGGACAAACGCTGCGAAGGTGTGGACAAACGGGTAGTTGTGATTCTGCACCCGAATTAACATATAAATGCCCATTTAAGGGAACGTGAAGCTAGCCCGAATTAAGAAATAAAAAAATAATTACAATTAACAGGGGGGTTGTTTCGCCCTTTAATGGGTTGGACAAACGCTGCGAAGGGGTGGACAAACAGGTAGTTGTGATTCTGCATCCGAATTAACGTTTAAATGCCCATTTAAGGGAACGTGAAGCTAGCCCGAATAAAGAAATAAAAAAATAATTACAATTAACGAGGGGGTTGTTTCGCACTTTAAGTGGTTGGACAGACGCTGCGAAAGGGTGGACAAACGGGCAGTTGTGATTCTGCACCCGAATTAACGTTTAAATGCCCATTTAAGAGAACGTGAAATTAGCCCGAATAAAGAAATAAAAAAATAATTACAATTAACTAGGGGGTTGTTTCGCACTTTAAGGGGCTGGACAAACGCTGCGAAGGGGTGGACAAACGGGTAGTTGTGATTCTTCACCCGAATTAAGTTTAAAATACTCGTTTAAACGGACATGAAGTTAGCCCGAATTAAGAAATAAAAAAATAATTACAATTAACGGGGGGTTGTTTCGCACTTTAAGGGGTTGGACAAACGCTGCGAAGGGGTGGACAAACGGGTAGTTGTGATTCTGCACCCGAATTAACGTTTAAATGCCCATATAAGAGAACGTGAAGTTAGCCCGAATTAAGAAATAAAAAAATAATTACAATTAACAGGGGGTTGTTTCAGAGGGTGGACAAAAAAAATTATGTGGTGGACAAACATGGACAAACGATGGACAAACAATATAGCAAGAGTTTTTTTAAATTTTCGAAAATTTGTGGATTTGTGAAGTTAGCCCGAAAAAAAATTTTTGTTTATAAAAAAGAATTGATGGGTGGACTAACGAAATAAAATGGTGGACAAACGTGGACAATCAATGGACAAACGAATGGCACCAATCGCATTTTTTTTCCCGACTTTTTCGGGCTAAGTTCACGGACCTCTACTTTTGACCCAAATTTACGATTCTTAATTATTTGTGCTTAAATTAAAGGTTTTCTTGTAAGGAATAACATATTAAAAAATGAAAATTGTTTACCGTACCATTATTAAATAAAAGTGAAAATACTGTTCCGAAAATACTGTTTCGCTCTTAAAAAGTGCTACTTTTGACCCAAATTTACGATTCTTAATTATTTGTGCTTAAATTAAAGGTTTTTTTGTAAGGAATAACATATTAAAAAATGAGGATTGTTTACCGCACCATTATTAAATAAAAGTGAAAATACATACTGTTTCGAAATCATGTTTCGCTCTTAAAAAGTTAATAACTTTGACTCGAATTTACGATTTGTAATTATTTGTGCTTATAAAGGTTTTTTTGTAAGGAATAACATACTAAAAAATGAGGATTGTTTACCGCACCATTATTAAATAAAAGTGAAAATACTGTTTCGCTTTTAATGTGAAACCCATTTTCTCGCTTCATTTTACGGTCTTACGGCGCCGTAAATTATCGCCCGTGTGGCCTTAGGCTTAGGTCTTATTTGGGACGTGTCTTCCGTGGATCAAGGTACTCCGTGTTAAACTTTATAACGATGGGCAATATTGAGGGCAGAAGAAGTTCGGGAAGAAAATTACGTTTCTTCTTAGAAACATACGAAACTGGTGTGATGAACTGCTGGATCCAGTTTCACGTTGGCTTAGGATAGTTGATTAAGACAGCAACCATTCTTTAGGTTGAGTTTCATCATAAACAATATGGATATAAACTATCATTACTTCACGTTGATATGAGATTAAACGATTGATGAGGATAAATATTATGTAGTATTCCAAATGTCTCCATAAAAATTAATACGTAGCTTTCACTTAAAGAGCGCACGTTTCAGCCATATCCGATAAGGACGAAAACACCTTATTCTTCCTGGAGTAAACGGGTAGAATACAGATAAACGGACAAGCGAAAAACGAGAAGAGATAAGAAATGGCGAAATTTTACTATCAAACAGCTTTACAATAAGTTTTCTTTCTTTCCATGCTTTTTTAACATGTCTGTTGTTTGAAAATTGCTTCTTAAGACCATGTGAGTTTTCAATCAGATGATACAAATAGTTTGCTTCCTGCCTCTTTTTATTTAATCTTCGTTTCCTGAACATAAAGACATAAAAAAATTTAACTGCACGTAATAATTTTTATGTACACAAAGCCATATAATAAAAATCTTGAGTTGTTTATATCTCGATGATTAATCGTTTATAACGTGTATTTAATTCCATTGGAGAAAAACTACCAAGGTTAACTCATTTTTTATTGAACTTGATAGTTTCTTAAATAATTAACCTTAAAATTAGATTTACGATTTGCAAAATATCTTAATCACCACATTCGCCGACCAATAATTACATATAGACCGTCAGATTTCAATACGACGTTAGACATATGACTCATATGTCTCATATTATGAGATAACCAATAAAAAAGAAATTTAGAGTTGAACCAGGAAGCGATTTCCTGAAAATCGCATTTTCCTTATTTTCCTAAACTTTTCCAAGGTAAAATTTTTCGTTTTCACGACCTACCGTTATGCCTTCTTTTGCAGGTTCCTTATCGTGAAAACTTTCAAGTGACGTGAAGGAGAAAATCACGGACACTGACCAGTTAATATTAAATGTTTAGGTCATAATTTACACCCTTAGGGTACCGGTAGGCATCTAAACATTCCGTATATGTATTTGGAACCTAGGAGTTTTCTATTGGTTCGTTGCAGCACGCGGTCATATTTTAACCAATAGGCTTATCCAAACGCATATACGGAATGTTATTCGGTGCCAAATTCATATACGGAATGTTAAATATTCGTACACCGAAAAAGATAAGTTTTTATTAGAGTCTGTTAAAAGGAGATTGATTTTAAAATACTTGTTACTGTATTATTAAATAAAAATAAAACAATTATAGTATTTGGAATGTTATTTGGTGCGAAATTCATATACAGTATGTTAAATATTCGTAGAACAAAAAGACGATTTTTATTAAAGCCAGTTGAAATGATACTGGTTTTTAATAGTATATTATGCAACGAGCATTTAATGATGGTCATTATGAAGCGAGTATAAAGGATACTTGTCGCTAGGCGGCTCTACGAGCGTCATAATGATAATTAAATGCAAGTTGTATACACGATTTTTTCTATGATTATTCACAAAAAAAATATATTCAAATTTATTAATTTTGTAACGCAAACAAATTAAGTAGTTTGTCAGTCTGACAGTTTGTTTACATATTGAGAACTGTCAAAGCGTATGTATTTGACTCGCCATTGGTTACTGCGCGTGTCCCACCTTTATCGCAAATGTCATATCGCGATTCTATTGGTTAAAAATCTGTATCTTAATGAAAATTTGTATCATAATGAAGTTCATTATGATACCGTTATGATACAGGTAGTGATATCATAATTGATATTATATTATAGTATGAGAATAGAAAAATTATTGTTTATGTATTATTAAAGATCCACAAGGAAAAAGGTTTTCCTGTAGTTGGCTGTATACGTATACCATATAATACAAAAAAACGAATCCTTTATAAAAGGTCTATATTTAAAATCCCTAAAAAGGGCTACATCACAGAACTAGTTTTCGATTGGTTGACCAATCATCATCAGTGCTTTCCTAAAATGAATATAACCTTACAAAATGTTGCAAAAGTTTTAAAATTCTGACTACGGTTAAAAAAAGTTGTAGGTTATACACACGTGACTTTACCATGCTAACCGCCAAAATATTACAAATTTTATTTACATATATATTACATAATTACAAATATTTTGGTGGTTAGCATGTAAGATCACGTGAGTATAACCTACAACTTTTTTTAACCGTAGTCAAAATTTTAAAACCTTTGCACCATTTTATAAGGTTATATTCATTTTAGGAAAGCACTGATGATGATTGGTCAACCAATCGAAAACTAATTCTGTGATTTAGCCCTTTTTAGGGATTTTAAATATAGACCTTTTATAAAGGATTCGTTTTTTTGTATTATATGGTATAGGTATACAGCCAACTACAGGAAAACCTTTTTCCTTGTGGATCTTTAATAATACATTTACAATAATTTTTCTATTCTCATACTATAATATATCAATTATGATGTCACTACCTGTATCATAATGAACTTCATTATGATACAGATTTTCATGAAGATACAGATTTTTAACCAATAGAATCGCGATATGACATTCGCGATAAAAGTGGCACAGGCGCAGTAACCAATGGCGAGTCAAATACATACGCTTATTACGCTTTGACAGTTCTCAATATGTAAACCAACTGCCAGACTGACAAACTACTTAATTTGTTTGCGTTACAAAATTAATAAAGTTAAATATATTTTTTTGTGAAAGATCATAGAAAAAATCGTGTATACAACTTGCATTTAATTATCATCATGACGCTCGTACTCTATACGAAACTCGCCGCTAAGCGGCTCGTTTCGTATCTCTTATACTCGCTTCATAATGACCATCATTAAATGCTCGTTGCATAATATACTATTAGTCTTTTTTTGACTGGCTTTAATAAAAATCGTCCTTTTGTTCTACGAATATTTAACATACCGTATATGAATTTCGCACCAAATAACATTCCAAATACTATAATTGTTTTATTTTTATTTAATAATACAGTAACAAGTATTTTAAAATCAATATCCTTTTAACAGACTCTAATAAAAACTTATCTTTTTCGGTGTACGAATATTTAACATTCCGTATATGAATTTGGCACCGAATAACATTCCGTATATGCGTTTGGAACCTCGCCGCCCATTGGTTAAAATATGACCGCGTGCTGCAACGAACCAATAGAAAACTCCTAGGTTCCAAATACATATACGGAATGTTTAGATGCTACCGGTAGCCCTTTTGCCAAAATAAAAAAAAAAACAATACTCGTCTATCGGTTCATAAAATGGCATAAGGAATAAGAAATTTCCTAGGAAAATTCTTTAGGAAGATCAACAGTTTTCAGTATTTTACTCTCCTTGTTGATTTCATCTTTCAGTTCTTCAAAGGCATAAGGGATCGTTGACCTTCGTCAGAAATCCTACGGTCTAATATTTTTTGTAGCAATAACAGAAGACCTAATGTTATGTATGCATACGGAATTATATCGAATACAGCTAGAAAAAACTTTCAAGAACAAAATCTTTTTGAGGATATTTCCTCAAGTTTTACTTTACTTAGGATTGGCAGGTTTAAACCAAGGTTTAAACCAACTGGATTTTTAAGAAAAAAACCTGGTATTTTTATTGAGCCTCCAAACTGGTGTTTTTATTTAGTTACTTTATAGTTATACAGCTACTTTATTTAAAGTTATATTTATACAGCTGCCGTAAATGAAGAAAATTAAGATAAATAAACTCTATTTTTTTATTTTCCAACTTAGTTATTTTGAATATTATTACGTTTGAAGATGTTTTTTTTTGTTATATTAATTTTTTGTGTGTGTAAATAAAAATAAAAGTTGTCTTAATCATTTTTTCCATTGTTTATTACTATTACAGTAGACTCGCGATTATCCGAGCCCCTCGGTTAACCGAGGCAAAAGTCATAACTGGTGAGTTACAACTTGCAACCTTGGCGCAACACTGCCGCTTCAAAAACAGGAATGAAGCTTACGCAAAAATCAATCAAAAATTTTTTTAAACAGTAATATTGATAAGGTAAATGTTTTTATCTTTTATAGACAATAAAAGTTATTAGTTTTGTGATTAAAATATCCACAGTTATGATTATTTACGTGCTTTTCTATCAACATAACCAATCTCAGTGTTAACCGAGTTTTTCCATATCCGAGGTAGTCACGGTCCCAGATACCTCGGATAATCGCGAATCTAGCGTATTTTATAAAATAATTTATTCATTTTTAGTATTTAGACTTTTTATCAAATAAACCTGGTTTAAACCAAAAAACCTGGTGTTTTTGGTTTTTTGGAAAATCCTTAAAACCTTTTGCCAAACCTAACTTAGCATGGAAAGACCAAATCAATTCGCTAACAAACTGATAGAAGGCCAATATATGACTGGTGTATATTATGTAAACCTTTTTTTTTCGGAAGTCGTTTGTTATTATGACCGGTCGTACACCAATTTTTAGTATAGGGCTTTTCATTCACAGTCATTTGTTTCGAGCTCCTGTCATATGTTGAATAATCCGTGTATATTAATATTATACACAGATTATACAACATATATGACAGAAGCTCGAAACAAATGACAATCGATGAAAAGCCCTATTAACGGCTACTTACGTAGCCGGGACCAACGGCTTTATATGGCCTCCGAAGCATGGTGGCGACTCAGTTAAATTGGAAATTACAAAAATTTCTGGTTGCTGCAGGGACTCAGCTATGCCGCCTCATGTGTAGACCTACTATATTCTTGACTATATTAGCAGTGCAGCAAATTCAGTGCAAATAAACCGATCCATTATAATCAAATATACATACATACAACTATATGTATATAGATAGAACATATAGAACTAATAGCAATAACCAATATAATATAATTATTAACATTTCTGATAATCAAATTCACGTGTTAAGTTTATTGGTGGTTTTTAATTCCAACAACAAAATCGGTAGTTTTTTTTGCTTCTGGCGTAGGATATCCCAAGGACATCGTGTTTACTTTCCGCCGAAAACCTTGAAAGTGGCAGATTTCTTTGTAAGTCAGAGAAATCGATTACCTCACTTTTGTAGTGAGTAAAACTTGAGGTGAATTATTAAATAATTTACCGACTAAAAATTTGCGTATGGGGCTTTAATTTTTGGTACTACATAAACGTACAACAAATAATACTGATGAGAGCTTTATTAAAATAGAACGAAAAATATGGACTAGTGGAAAACAAAGCAGAAAAATAATATTATATAAACGGATGCAAACCGCACAAAACAGAAATAAATGGAAAAGACTGAGGGAGACCTATATCCAGCAGTGTATAGATCCGCGTTGAATGATGATAATGATGTTTAATGCAGTTCTGTTTACTCTTTTCTAATTTCATTAATTATTTCCGTATTTAGACAAGGTGAATAGCTCGGGTTCTTTATCAAAAATATTTCCATGATTTTTTTTGCATATCTCACTTTTATTTGATACCCCAGATACTTGCGAACAGTGGTTCTAATTTTTATTTAAACAAGTTTTTTAAACAAATTGTTAATATCAATTTTTTCGCCCAGACAAAAAATTTTTGTTTAGGTTTTTTGAATAATTCTGAACAAAAAATGTATGTTTTAATTTTTCTCGAGTTATAAACAATTTTAAACAGAAAAAAAAAACGAAAAATTAAAGAAAGGTTCAAAAACAAAATTACAATATTTTTGAAATTATCAAGTAGGTACCTAAATTCAAATTCGAACCTTCTTCTATCACCTTCTGATGAAAATTCTGCGTCGTTTTTATTTCAAAACATTGTTTTTTAATTGAATCGCTTATAACAGGGCGGGTGTTTATTTGTACAATGAGAATTCAAACCAGCAAAAATTTGTCACAAAATCTTGTTTCCCTCTCATCACTAACAATTCAAAACAATGTTTTAAAATGAAATAAGCCCAAAGTACTTATCGGTAGCTAGCTGATAGGACAAGGTTTGAGCTTGAATTTAGGCTCTTGGTGAAATCAAAAATGATATTTTTTACTTGTTTTTTTGTGCCTTGAAAGCCGTCAAAAGCTTTTTGCGCCGTAGTTTTTCGTTATTTTAGTTTTAAATTTTGTTTATAACTCAAAAACGATCAGCTTCAGAGAAAAAAATACAAGAGGCCTTTTTTTGTTCAGAATGATCCAAAAACGCGAAAAAAGAGGATTTTACAATTTGTTTAAAAAATTGATTTAATAAATTAGGACCACTTTTTTCATGGGTGACCTGAATCCTAATTTTGGGATCTCTTGTGAAAGTGATTACGCAAGAAAATCCGTTTTCCGAACAAACCCGATGTTTTCGTCTTGTCTTATTGGGTTGCAATGCTTCAAAATTCAAACACCGGAAATAGGGGTCTTAAGGATTTATTGCAAAACATTTATTTTATTATATATTTTATATAAGCAAAACATTTATTGTCTCAACAATTACGATTATTGTCACAATGAACGCATTGATTGTGGGTATTAAATGCAGTAGTAGATTGATTAATGCATTCTTTGTCACAACAATCAATTTACATCTATTCAATAATCATATATTACTCTATATTAACAACATTTGTACATTGTTTTAATGAACTATGTACGTTGTCACGATAAACCAAGGTAATTGCTTGTCATTTACGAAATCAAGAACGTGAGTTGCTGCCAGAATTAACAGTATTTATTAAATATACGAAACTAAGTTATTGGCTGAATAAATTGAGTGTTATTGATTAATGTACTCTAGTTATTCTCACAATTATTATTCAATCATTGTGACAATAACCAAATACATTCGTCAATGTCTAAAAGTTCGTTGAAACAACAAATTAAATTGTTGTGACAACGAAATACTATTCAGTAATCACTGTTAATCAATATTACGAACTACATTTTTTGAGGCTTTTCTTTCGTCTAAGACATTACGAGTAATAAAAAGATTACGTATGTAATACAAAAAATACTATTTAACCTTATAAAAACTGAGTACTAATTGGTTTATTTATTTCCTGCAGCACTCACTTGATAACTGACCTGTTTTCCTCTTCCTTCGCTATTTTTTCACTCTATAGTCTATAGTATTGTCGAGCCCTATCATACATAATTTCTAGTCTACCTGAACTTTTGCCTTTAGGTTGGACACTTTCAATCTCACGATAATGCTTAGGTACGTCCGCAACTGTAGACTTGGCCAGATCTAATTATTCAGCAATTTCTGATATTTTTTACCCTGAACAATATTTTTTAAAAAGATTAAGTTTTCAATCTAATAGCACATAAAGCAACATCAAAAAATGCTACTCTACATCCTACCAGATTAAAAACAATGGGAATCTTCTCTGGTAACACCTCCGAGACTTCTACAATTTGCAAGCCATAACGGATGCTGAGACTAAGGAAGATGAGGGAATTTTACAATTTATAATTCACGTACCATCTGCTCAGCGCGCTATTATGTAATATATAATATTTTTTTAATTATTAATTGACGAAATTTATTATGTCGCATTTCCGCTGACCATTTTTGAATAAATATTTTATCAGAGCTTTTCCCTAGAAGTTTGTTATGGGAAACTGTCAAGAAACTTTCCGACTATGGTGAGTTAATGTCAAATTTATTTATTTTCTGCACGGAAACTAGATAATTCCGAACATTTAGTTGCCACGTCACGATATTATGCAATATTTTCGTTTATTTTTCCGCCAACACTGCAATTCAATGTTTATAAAAACCAACCCATTTATAATATATAGCTAGATTTTAATGTATTTTTTGAGCTCGTTCTTTCAATAAGCAAGATTGTGAAGATGAACGTTTTCAATAAATTGTTACGCCTTATAGGTACTACTTTGTAAAATCTTGGGCGAGGCAAAAGTCCTGTATAATCTCCGGTTTTCGTTGTTTCTCCTTTTTGTATATCTACTATTATGCTAAATCCGCGAGCCCGTGGCATCCGTGTTCCTCAAATAGTAATATTTCTCAGTAAAATTGCCGGTTTTATCTGTCGGAATCCATCTTTCGCAACGTTCGCAAACTGAACCCTCGGTGGTTTTTTGCAATCCTAGAGAACGTCGTTCGTTTCGGCGGCGTTTGCAGGCTCGCTCTCCCCGAGCATTTCGCAAATACGCAAAAACATCCCCGAAACGAGATGGGATAAAAAATCCCCGGGTCGATTAGAAGCGAACTTTCCGCCCACGCCATCCAGAAACGCAGATCGGCAAAACGGGCGATTAGCTCGAGATACCGGGATAGTTTGGATGGTCTTCCTTGTCCTATTATAACGTATCACATGAAAAAATGTGTTTTTCTATATACAAAACATCCGAGTTATACATTGATCAAAATGAAAAAGGAGCCTGTTGTAAAGATGTTCGTAGTTTTGAACTAATTCTTTTTGTGATTATATTATTTATATTTAAGTACATCTAAGGCTTTTCGCCATAAATATAGCAAAGTTTTTGTTACTGACTGTAAAGTTTCTTGTGAAAGAAAAAATAAAAGTGATATCTGAAAACGGCATTTCGATATCTCTAACCGTCTTCGAGATAATCGACCTCAAAGTCTAAAATGTGACGTCACAATCCTTTAATTTTCCGCTGACACACTAAACGTCAGCTGAAATCGTTTATAGTAAGTAGGCTAGTTTTTTTAATCTGAATTTGTTAAGCAAAGCATAGGTTATTTACATTTGAGTTTGACATTTCGTGAATGTCAAACTAAATTTTAAATTAAGTATTAATAAAATATCAATGACATTTGATAGTGAATTTAATTATTCTATAAAATAAATAAGATGTTCAAAAATACAATTTGAGTATATTTTGAAAGCAATAAGTTATTAACTTTAAAAAGGTTTATACGAGTATACGGCCTCCCCTTTAATGGGACTACCTAATGATAAATGGACTGTTCCATTTGTTATGAAATGAAAATTGTTATTATAGTCGGTTCGCTAAACTCGGACACAACTGGTTAGTAATTTTAATAGGTAATTTTTTTGTTTTTTGCCAATTTTGCCGAAATTGGCAAATTTACTAATTATTTAGTAATTATTAACTATTTAGTATTTATTTTTTTGTCGAATTGGCAAACTTACCGACTAAAATCATTAGCCAGTTGTGTCCGAGTTTAGCGAACCGAATATATGAAATGTTGTTTGGAATAAGAAATTATGGTCTTATATGTGCAATTACATCCTTTTAATGGAAAAAAATATTTGAAGATTTTTTTCAAATTATGGATACCAACAACATTTTCATTTATAACTCTTTTATTTTTAATTTGACGAAGAAAAGTTATTCTTCATAAAAAGCTCTTCATGGTCTAAGATTTATGATGCAACCATCATATATCAGATTTTATTAATCTTATATGAGGTTATAAAAAATATGAATTTCGATCAAGAGATCAAGAATTTCGATCAACATTTAAATTAGAATGATATAATTGCACATTAAAACATAATTTATCTACTCTATGTCATATTATGTATAAGTTTTTAGTTGTGAAAACTGTCATTATAGATAGCAGTGCGTGAAGGGTTTAAAGTGTGCGTGAAGTAACAATGTATTTTAAATGGGATTTACTTGGGTTTTTTGGCACACTTTCATATAATCAAATATCCTTAACTTTGGCGTTGTCATGGTGATGAAAATATGAGCAATGACAAATAAATTTTTGACAGTTTTGTGGTTTGAAAGTAGTTAGGATTTTTAAATGTCAAAGTTCTAAAAATTGTAGAATACAAATGAATTCCAGTGACGAAGAGTTACAGTTTTTTTATTTGTTTATCGTAGATAAAATATTGTATGAAACTGTGCGTGAAGTACTTTTTGCGAACTTACGCGATGTACAGCACTCGCTTCGTTGTCTCTCGTGCTCTAAATATCGCGTGCGTTCGCAAAAAGCATACTTCACGAACTGTTTCATAAATAACTATTTTAATTCTGAACAACTTTTCATAATAGCAAATTTTCCATATTATTATGAATTAAAATACGTAAATAAACAAAGTTTTGCGTTATGATAATGCTCGTATTTTCAGCTTGTTTTAATAATAAAGTTACTAAAAATTATTTTTTCTATTCTCATACTATATCAATTATGATGTCATTATGATGAACTTCATTAACTTCATGAATGAACTTCATTATGATACAGATTTTTAACCAATAGAATCGCGATATGGCATTCGCGATAAAGGTGGCACACGCGCAGTGATTATTGGCGAGTCAAATACATACGCTTTGACAATTCTCAATATATAAACAAACTGCCAAACTACTTAATTTGTTTGCGTTACAAAATTAATAAGTTTCAATATATTTTTTGTTGTGAATGATCATAGAAAAAATCGTGTATACAACTTGCATTTAATTATCATTATGAATCTCCTACTCTATACTAAACTCGCCGCTAGGCGGCTCGTTTCGTATCACTCATACTCGCTTCATAATGATCATCATTAAATGTTCGTTGCATAATATACTATTAAAACATATCTAATAGCGTGTATGGGCTCCATTAACTCGCCGAACTTCTGCACTATGTCCAGACATGGTTTTAATCACATTTCTAATAGTTTCGGGATATAGTTGTTCCCATTCTTCAACGAGAACTTCCTCGACATGTTGTAGGTTTCTTAGTAGCTGACGATCCTTCAAGTGCTTCCCGACTGTATCCCGAATGTGTTCACTGGGATTTAATGCTGGACTCCTCGTTGGCCACTCCATTACCTGATTATTGTGGGTAGTCAAATAATTTTGCACTATTATGTGGTTCAACTTCGTTAATCTACCGCTCTGCCGTTATCGCCCCTCTCCGAATAACTACTAGATCAGAGCGGTCATTTAAAGTTATCCCACCCCAACCATAATTGAACCTGGGTTTCTTGAATTGTGGAATCAAAAAAGACTAGCGTGGTCTTCTCCAGACTCTAGCTAGCACGTCCACCAACATAATTTAAAGGAAATCTGGACTTGTCAGTAAATATCACGTTAATCCATTGTGCTATGGTTCAATCCATGTGTTTTTCTGCAAACAAACGTCTGGCTATAAGATGTACAGGGGTCAAAGGAGGTACTCAAGCTGGCATTCATGCATTCAACCCATGTTCGTGAAGCCGATTACGTATGGTTTGAGTATTTACTGCTGTACCCGTACTTCTACCTCATTTACAACTCATTTTGGAGCGTTCGAGCAGTACTTCGTCTATCACTGACGGTCCATAGTTGTAAAAGTCGATCCTCTAGCTGCAGTCGCTCTTCCACGATGTGTATAAGGTTATCTTCCTAATAACTCCATACATTTCATGTCTGGTCCAGGCTCTATTTATTGCAGCACGACTACCATTCAACATTTCTGCTGTACTGCGTCTTGAACAACTTCTTGAATTAAAGTTATTATCTTAGCAATTTGAATATCTGTGAAATATGTACATTCTGCGCTTTCGGAGCCTTCGAAGCACATCAAAATCCACCATTAATATTATTATTGACAACTAACGTATAAAAAATATATAATACGTAATATAAAAACGTATATAACGTATATAACAGAGTGGGCCAAGTAAAAGTGTCCAACTCGATATTTGGCAGTATTTATTATATTTTAAGAAAATGACGAAACAGGTCGATTTTTGATCAAAGGGGGACACATTTTTACGGTACATACATCTGTCATTTGTCAACCCATCCCTTCCACATCCCACACCCCTTATTTTTAAATAGGGAATAGGGGTCGTGTGCTAGCTCATTTGAAAGGTTATTCAATTCTCTATTCAGTAATATTAACATTGGCATAATTATTTGTACAGGGTGCCCAAGAAAAATTATTTTAAATTAAATTAAATTAATTGACACAAAAAGAAGAATGTATATAATTTATTTAACTCAAAATACATTCTACTGCTGACAGAAAACGAAAAAAAAAAATGTTTATTTGATAAATAAACATTGTTTGTTGCTTAAATTCAATATTCAACCTACCAAGAGGCAGATGGGTGGCAGCTTGGACATTGAAATTAAGCAAAAAGCAATGTATATTTATCAAAAAACATTTTTTCTGTTTTGTGACAGCAATAGAATGTATTTTGAATTAAATAAATTACATACATTCTTCTTTTTGTGTCAATTAATTTGATTTAAAAAAAAATTTCTTGGACACCCTGTATAAATAGTTATGTTAATGTTTGTATTACTGAATTGAGAATTAAATAACCTTTCAAATGAGCTAACACACAACCCCTATTCCCTATTTAAAAATAAGGGGTGGGGGAAGTGGAAGGGAGGGGGTTGACAAATGACAGATGTATGTACCGTAAAAATGTGTCCCCTTAGATCAAAAATCGACCTGTTTCGTCATTTTCTTAAAATCTAATAAATACTGCCAAATATCGAGGTGGACACTTTTATTTGGCCCACTCTGTATCATAAATACAGAAATTCAATAACGAAATAGGTAAATGTGATTCCAAAATATTGTCAAGTTTTGATTTTTTATTGAATACAAGAAATATACGAAACTTGTTTTTTTATTTTATTTATAAAAGCTCTTTGTGCCTATTGGGTGGACGTACATATTTAAGTTTCTATCTAAAGCAATAAACAATTTACATTAAATTAAGTTAGTGGCTCTTTTTTCGGTTTGAGCAGTGTATATTCTATTTTTCATACATAAAATTTGTCGGACATAAACACAACACAACATCTTATCATTGAAAATTGTTTTTTCAAGTGTAATGTTTTATCTTTTTGATAGTAAACAAATGTTTTTAATTGTTACAAATCTAATAAATATTGTAAGAATACACATTTACAATAGGGATGTTCATTTAAAATATACATCCATTTTTTTTGTCATGCATCAATCAGAGAGCTTGTATTGATGTTTTTCGATATATAGAATTTAAACATTCATGTTTTCGATGCATCGATAAAAACATCAATAAATTTAAAAACGGGTGTAGATAGCTTAAAATATAGGATAGAATGAGATCGGACTTATGTAATCAGAAAAATGAGACACAGTCTAAAATTTGAATTCTTTTATTATAATTTTATTAATGCAAGTTTACAGGAAAACATTACAAATCCTAGAATTTGCTTTTTAAACTTTGCACAAAAACAGAACTTTATATACTTTCCTTCGTTGTATTTTGGATTTAACACTTGTGAAGCTTTAGAAAAAAGCCTTTCAGATGGTAGATGGTACAGAGCTAGCTCCTATAGTTATTACTTAGGTATTTATATAATTTCGGAAACCGATGTTTACAATCTGCCAACAATCTGCTAATACGGTGCATTTGTCTTTTAATCTGTTGTTTTCAATTAAGTAGGCATATAGACCATGAGAAATACTTTCTTCATTTTTTTGGTGTACTAATGTTGTTATTCAGAAAGTCCCTCTCCCATAATTTTCTTAAGTTTCCGAACAGAATTTGCTAAGCTATAGGATCTTCAAAATTTTTGATTCGTGGGTCCAATATAGTGTTTACTTGCTCCTGAATTCCTTTGCTACCTAGGATATCCCACTTATTTTTTTTGACAGGGGAACATTAAGAAATGTTATCAAAGCAGACACAGAAAACATGGAAAGACTTATTAGAGAAATATCGCAAATGCATTTTTATCGCACGCTAATAGCGGAATACGTTATTTTGACATGTACGCAAGCGCAGAGTGAATGTTACGCTAATGCCGGATAACGTGTCCCGCTATTTAGGTTGAAATAAGGGCCGGTAATAACGTTAACGCTAATTTGACATTTGGGATGAAACATAAAAATAATTTATAGAATACAAATTTTGTAAACTAAAAACTGTGAATCATCTTGTTTCCTGTGTTGAAAAACACGTGTGTTCTTATTTGTCTACACTAGACTACTTTTTGTGATTAGGGTTATTTCGATATTTTATATTATTTTTATACTGATTATTTGTATTTATTGTTGGTTAAATCATCAAAATTAAAATGCATGTCAACCTGCTCAATATCCAAATTCATTTTTCAATAAAAAGAAAACATTTACATTATTCTGCAGTATTCCTCAACATTAATTTCTAGGTTACACTCAATACCAAACGTCGGCTGTCAGATGTAATAACGTTAAACCCCGCCCCAAAACATTTGCGATAACTCTGTTGAATTAGATCGTTATTCGTTATTTACGTCTTGGCACGGTATTAACGTTTGCCTTTGCGATATCTCTCTAATATCCAATGGAAAGTAGGAGGCCAAAGATCACGAGGAAGATCCCCAACACAATCAATGGACCAAATTGCAGGACTATGCAAAATACCTATGGATGAGTTAAAAGAAATGACAAGAGAAAGATTTATTTGGAGACATACTCCGGCCGTGGGGTCAGGACTCAGGACTGAAGAGAGCGGAATGGGACGTTTCGATGCCGCCGGTTCATCGCCGGCCGTTTCGATGCCGCCGGTTCATCGCCAGTCCATTTCATCGCCGTCATATCTCGCATTTCCTAGAATTCCTAATTAATACTAAAAATAACTAATAATTGTAACTGTCGAAAATTCGGAAATATATCAGATAGCGGTTAATTGACTGGCGATGAATCGGCCGGCATCGGCATCGAACTGGCGGCATCGAAACGGCGGCGATGAAACGTCCTAGACCCGAAGAGAGAGATTAAGAAACGTCATTGAAACCTCATATTCGTATCTAATGTTATTCAGATGACATCTATTGAATGTGTCGGACGCGGACGTCACGTTTCAAAATTCATCATTTTGAAAAATTGACTAAAAACTTTGAGCTCTGTAACTCAGAAATAATTGAATTTTGAGTCTTACAATGAGAACTTTTCAGCATTACCAAAGCTACCTCTCTGCAAAGCCAATTTAACTGAAACCACTTTTAGATAAGTGCCGAGAGGATTTAAAACAATTTGCACCGTATTCCTAACTAGATCAGTATTTGTTAATAGCTTAACGGTGTCTATTCGGACAAACTTTAATATATGGGGACACTGGAACAGGGGAAGTTTTAATGGTGGAACAGGTTAAAAATTTGGAACGTCAGATGTATTTTGTCGGACAGAACTTCCAATTGATTTGTTACCCTTTCATTAAACTCTCATGCAAAAATCAGACTGCTATTTATAACCAACTGGGCATTGTAATAAGTCCGACACGCAGATCCAATAGCAGTCTGATTTTTGCATGAGAGTTTAATGAAAAGGCAACAAATCAATTGGAAGTTCTATCCGACAAAATACATCTGACGTTCCAAATTTTTAACCTGTTCCACCATTAAAACTTCCCCTGTTCCAGTGTCCCCATATATTAAAGTTTGTCCGAATAGACACCGTTAAGCTATTAACAAATACTGATCTAGTTAGGAATACGGTGCAAATTTGTTTTCCAATATGGAAAATAACATGAAAAATTAAAGTTATCAACTTTTAGCACTACCATAATGTTAACATTTGGTAATGTCGCATGTCGCGCCAAGTTGCATCTAAGTGAATTTTTAACCAAAACTAATATTTTAAGCATTATTTTGGTGAAAATTAGTCCTCTTCCATGGGGGTTGCCAGATCTGCTAACAATTCTCGAATTTTTGCATTAACACGAACCGAATAAACAGATAGCAATTACGTGGTAAGCTCAATGGTTTCAGAAAAACACGTGCTACAACTAGATAACTAGAGTTAGCTAGTTGTAGCATTCAGTGTATGTCTTATCTAACTTATCTTGCCAAGTTTTAGCACTGAATATTAGGGGCATTTAAGTTTTATCAACTTTCGTCAATCATAAATAAATACTTAACCCGTTTGGAGCGAGTTATCAAGTTTTTAAACAATATGGTGGCAAATAAAATACATCTTGTGAACAAGTTATCTCAACAACGTCAATTTTGGACTTAACAAGTTATAGTACTAAGGCGACGATATACAGAATGTGGGAGATCCAGGTGGTCAAAATAACAAGAGGCAAATCACTAATCCGTATAAAAAGTATCGGTCGACCGCGCAAAAAATGTAGTCCGCAACCTTCCATGGAGGTATCATTCCTCCTATGAACAAGCAGAATTGCTTCTAAAGAGGAAGAAGAAGAAGACAATGTTACAGATACTTTTTTCCACACACCGTCAGCTAATCTCCACTCCTGGTTCAGCACAGGACTATTTTGTGCTGCAATGAATAACAACCTTGGAACTTGGTAAATATGCCACACTAGCCAACACAATCATATTCTTTGATACTCTTAAGTTTTTATTGGACCTTAAACTTAAATCCAGTTAAATATTTATTGTTAAAATCGTTGTTAATACCACGCATAAAGATCAAATATTTCATTGGCAAAACAAAATTATGATTGCACTTGAACCAACTTTTGCGTTTCACACATGCGCTATCTGTCGAGTAAATTGCAGGAACAATATACAGTGGAACCCGCCTATTGAAATAGCCTTCGTGTCAAGTATTCCTATAACCCGGATATTCTATAATATTTAATGTCTTTTATGTAGACGCATAAATGTAGACGTAGGTCCACAGAATCTCTGACTGAAGCATTTTGGACGTTAAAAGCATCTGCACAGAGAATGGGACTAAATATAAATGTTCAAAAGACCAAATATATGTGTAGCACTAGGTCAAGAAACCCGACACCTACAAGAATAATAATTGACGACCTAGAACTGGAAGGTGGCGACACCTTCATAAACCTAAGCTCGCTGCTAACTAAAGATAACAGTGTCAGTGAAGAAATTGAAAGAAGAATAGTGAGATGAAGGTTGAAGATTGCCTCAAAATTACCTTAAAAAAATAAATTGACTGCCTATAAAACACTAATAAGACTGGTGCGAACATATGGTCAGAAACTTAGCCACTTCAGAATGACTAAGAACTGCTCAAACGTTTAGAGCGAAAAATCCTAAGAATAATATATGAAGGGATAAAAGAACAAGGTTTGTGGCGCAGGCGTTACAACTGTGAGTTGTATAGAAGTTTTGGGTAACCTGACGTTGTAAAATTCATTAAGGTAGCATCAGCAAGTCTTAGATGGATAGGGCATGTAATCAGGCGAAAGGAAGATGCCATAGTCAGAAAAGTTTTTGACCGAAGAGAACCGATAGGACAACGAGCCAGAGGTAGACCGAGACTTAGGTACCAAAACAACTTAGAGAATGATTTAAAATCTATTGGAATTAAACATTGGAGAAGAGTTGCCAGAGACAAGGGCATGATGATGATGAAAGAATTGTATATTATATTTTTTATCTTTGGTAATTAGTTTCTTATTCAATAATTATACAGCGGACTAGATTGCAAAAAGTGTACATACTTTAACAGTATAATATGATGGTGAGCCGGAATGAATGTGACCGCAAGAATAAATTAAATAGTTGATGGACAGTTATTTTAATACAAATTTATAAACTACTGCTCTATATATAGTTATTTTGTATAATTTACATTTATAAGACTTCTTAAACTCGTCCCGTATGTTGAGCTCGTCGAAATCATTCTTTTTTTTTTTCTAGATACGCTTCTATTTCTTTTATGGTCCCATTTCAGCTAGCGCTCCAGCTTTTACGATACCGAGATAATGGTCTGTGTACTTTAGACGTGGAATCCTGGATGGAAACTTAACAACTGTATACATAAAACGACGCGAAAGTAATAGTCAAAAAATAAGAGGGGCGGGAATGGAGTTTTCGGAATGGTAATGTTAGGAATCTAATTGTATTTTCAATATTGGCGAGGAATTATTGTGAACTAGTATTCGATATTGCGAGATAATCTGGGGGGCGTAATATGCGACTGTGTTTTTATATTTGCAATTGATTTGAGGAATAGAGTTACATTTAATGCAATTTTTTGTGCAAACACTTTTTTATTTTATTTAAAAAGTTAAGCAGGTCTTGAAGGCCTGAAGGTTAAAAAATTTCAGCTTAGTAATAAATTAATGACACAAATTTCTTCAGGGTCATGGTGGGGGGGGGGGGGGGTTAAACTTTTATTTAGTCACTTTCTGACTTTCATAATAATAATTTTTAACAGAGTTATTAAGCCTTGAACCTTGAAAATAGCTTTTCAAATTTCATTTTCGCGTTTTTCAAATTTTAAATCAACTCGACAACAATCAATTTTAGAGAAAAATCACAAGAGACCTTTTTTGCTCATAATGACCCAAAGAAAAAAAAATATACGAAGTATTTACGAAACAATTGATTTTTTGAATTGGTTTAAAAAAAATTGTTTAAACAATTTTCCGACCGCGGCACCTCCCGGCACCCTTTTTGAGTAAGTTTGTGAATCGGAATAATTATTTACCTAACGGGGGCGACGATACAGTCTGGTCTATTAGTAAAATACACTGAAGGTATGTTTTTATCTTTGGATGAAATGTGTTCCAAAAACGTATTTCCAATATTGTATGAGAATGTCAACAATATCAAACACATCTTCTTTCTCTTACTTCAATGTTATAAATAGGTTTCCAATTCTTTTCACTAACAGTTCTGTTTATCTTATCGTAAGTGTTTATTAATATGTTGCTTGTGTCAATTATTGCTCATTTCAAGATGTTCATAAGCACAGAGACTGTGCGTCTATTGTTGTTCTGCTTCGTGACATAAGAAATAAAGTTTATGTGTATTCAGGATACAAGTGTAAACAATTTATAGAGATGGGAGTCTACATTTGACGCCCTGGAATATTTCATAGAAGAAAAACTACTCACCTGGATTACCGTTTGTTTGGTGTCACTGAGAAATCAATATTTAGACGTTGTTGAGATTAGAAATACTCTTGTTCTGCCAGGAACGGACATTTTATACGATCCCCATTGGATCGCATAAGATCCTGGAAAAAGATATGGTGAAAGACAACCTAGTGCACTTTTGGTAGCAGAAAATTTTAATACGATTCGATTGTGGAGTGGTCTGGAGTACATAGATCGAGGACGGGCCAACATTTTCGTCTCTGAATACTACTTTTTGATAACCTCCAAACCACTAAAATAGTCTTTAATTTTGCCCATATATTTTCTTATTAATCTTTCATTCTTTGGCATGTTATCATAACGTAAGGTATCATCTATATCTTTTGTACTTATTTTTATACAGTTGCACAGTACCACCCAGAAAAAGATATCTATACTAAAATCACAATAAATATGCACTAGAATTAAACATACCAAGACACGTTGAATGTTACAATGAACACTTCCAAATCATGATTTACAATGTATATACATTGAAAATCATCGTAAATCATCCCGAATCATGATTTACAAAGTTTATACATTGTAAATCATGATATGGGAATGCTCCTCGTAACATTCAATGTGTTTTGGTTTGTTTATTTCTAGTGCATCCTTATTGTGATTTTAGTATATGTCTAGCAGTGGAATATACAAAAGCCAACGAAGGTATCGGCAAAGAATATCAATGTTGTGTGACTTATTTTCCTTATTAACATATCACGACATTAGTTATGGATCAACGTAGAATATTAAGATCCGTAAATACAAAAAATATTAACACTACGTATAATATTTGTCTGGTTTTTTATTCATATCGACCCAAAAGAGTCGATTAGACGAAATAATCTGTTGTCCTAGCGATAAACCTAATTCAAATAACGTTATCAGTGCTTCGTGTCACGCTGTTTACTGACAAAGGTCGAAAATTTGTAAATAATCTCGAGAATGGAAATAACTGCTGATACCGACTGTTCCTATATATTCACATTCTATTTAAATATATACTTTGGGATAATTTGCTTTGGATTGGAATTGTTTATTAAAAACAGTATATCTTTCTAATGCTGGGGCCACAGTAACGTCTAATGCCGTTAATTAACGCATTATTTGCATTACAGAGATGGGAAATACTGCGTTAATTAATGACATTAGACGTTACTGTGGCCCCGGCATAAAGCTGTGTATTATTGCAATTTCAGTTTTTAGACTACCTACTTCTTGTGAACAAACTGAAAATTGCTAATTAAACTCTATATAATACATATTGTTATTTCTATATTCAGATCAAAATCCGTTTTAAAAATCCATGTGTAAAGAATGAGATTGAGTAGCGATCAAGCATACACCATTTCCTTTAACTTCTGAGTGGAAGTTCAAAATATTGAGCGACTTATTGGTTTTGTTTTTCGAGTGTGACGAGCATAATCATTCTTATTAATTACAAGCAAATTTTTGTAATTTTTGTGGTTTATTATATAATGTTTTAATAGTTGTCTTTTATCTTTAATGTTTTGGTTCAAAACAATTTTCTAAGGTTTATGCAAGTGTTTACTGCAATTACATGACAAAAAGAGTTAGTACTTTTTTGTCGTATTATTGTTTATTCTTCAGTTATCAAGTATATTCAGGTATATTTCTTGGTTCCTTTGAGATAGTCGTCTTTTTTCAAATTAATTTACATCCCTTAAATTTGGTGGTTGTATTTACTTGTGATACATGTGAGATATACCTTTTATATTATTTTTTTCAATACCCTCAGCTTCCAGTTTGCGTCAAATAAAAAAGGTCATTACATCAACAGTATGTGTTGTGCTTAGATCTTTTAAAACAGACTGAACAATCAAAATTAATTGAGTATTTAATCAGTAGTAGGTATATGAAGTATAATATAATAGTAATAGATTGATAGATGATGTAAAATGTTACAAAACGTCGATCTTGAAGAGGATATAACAATTAGGACGTAACGCTCAGACATAGGACTTCAAAGGCTTGTCGGCAGACTCAGTACCATAGAACTTAACATGAAAATAAACAATAATACGACCAATGTGGTGACCTTTTCTCGATTTCAGAATGGTGCAATGCTTATGACAGCGAATGGTAAAATCTTGGTATAGCCCGGTTATAGATAAATGAGAAATTTAAAGAGATAGACCAATTGGTGTACAAATGGTATTACCACTTGTACACCAATTATTGGTCTATCTCTTTAAATTTCTCATTTATCTATAACCGGGCTATAACAAGTAAACAAAATAAAGTACCTGGGTTGCTTTATAACCAACCAACTGGACCAGAATCCCTTAATTAAATGAAAAATTGAACAAACAATAGGCGCATTGATAAGCTTAGGACTTAGGATCTTCTTCTTAAGGTGCCGAGACCGCTTGCCGATCGTTGGCTCTCATGTTGCCCAGCATATTAACAATCATTGTCTTATTTACAGCCGCACGAAATAGTTCAGTGCTAGTTTTTCCAAACCATTGGCGTAGGTTTTTAAGTCATGAAGTTGTACGGCGGCCCACACTTTTTCCCATTATTTTACCTTGCATGACAAGGTGAAGTATGTCATATTTTTCTGGGTGACGCATTATATGACCAAAGTATTCCAATTGCGCCTTTTAACCGTGTTCACTACTTCGCAACTTTTATTCAAACGTTGCAAAACCCTTTCGTTTGTGACTCTTTCTACCCAACTGATCTTCAGAATACGGCGGTAGACCCACATCTCAAATGCTTCTAGGTTTTTTAAAAGCGATTCTGTCAGGATCCATGCTTCAACCCCGTAAAGTAGTACTGGGAATATATAACATCGAACCATTCTTATGCGAAGTTCCAAATTTAGATCATGACTGCACAGGATTTTCTTAAATTTCATAAAACTTGTTCTTGCTTTGGCAATTCTACTTTTTATTTCTGTACTAGGGTTCCAGCTTTCATTAATATGAGTACCCAGATATACAATATTACTTACTCGTTCAATTGAGTCATTACCGATTGTTTATAGTTATTATTTACGGCTGCCTGTTTACTAATAACCATAAACTTTGTTTTTCTTGCGTTGAGTTTGAGTCCATATATGAATGCACCATCCGGTTCAATAACGCTTGAAGATGTTCAATTGATCCTGTCAGTAACAAGGTGTCATCTGCGTATCTGATATTGTTCATAAGCATACCATTAATGAGTATTCCCTCTTTTGCGTTTTCCAACACTTCATTTAAGATTGTTTCAGCGTAAAGATTAAACAACATTGGTGACAATTTACAGCCTTGTCGAACTCCACGCTTGATTTTTACTTCTTCAGAGCACTGATTTCCAACCCTAACACATGCAGCCTGGCCCCAATACAAATTTGCGATTATTCTAATGTCCCTACCGTCCAGACCAGTAGTTTTGAGAATATATAATAGCATTTTTTCATGGCGAACTTTATCAAAGGCCTTTTCAAAATCAATCGCGCACATGACAACGTCATGATTTACATCTCTGCATTTTTGAATTAAAACTTGGGTTGCGAATAGTGCATCACGCGTTCCAAGGCCACAGCGAAAACCGAATTGAGTACTTGAGATTGAGATTTTTTCTTCAATTTTTCTATATATGTTCTTTGATGAATTATTCTGAGAAAAGTTTTCAATACATGACTCATTAGGCTGATGGTGCGATAGTCGCTGCATTTTGTGGCTCTGTGTTTTTTTGGTAGTACAACAAATGAGGATTTAAGCCAATCTTTAGGAATTTTTCCGCTAGGACTTAGGATGCGACTACTGAAATGTTTGACCAACTATATTGTAAGCGAAGAATCATAGACGCTCACAATTACAACCATGAACAAGATAGAAGTATTTGAGATGAGGACTCTGAGGACTTACAGGAGAATATTGAAAATTCCCAGAACTGACCATATATCAAATAGAAGGGTCCTCGATCGTCCACAATACGTCATACCTTAAACATCTATTAAGGAATCAAAAATATTTCCTCCCCTCGTAATAATAGGTAAAATGGAAGGAAAACGCTGAGTCGCAGGGAAAAGTGCTCTTAGAACCGAAATATACGACATTAACTTATAAGAACAGCTGAGAATAGGAGAAAAATTTGTTGAGGTAATCTCTAACATTCATTAATTGAAAAGGGCATCATAAGAAGAAGTGACTGTCAATACCAGGTGACCAACATCATTAGAAAAAAAGACAAAGATGATAAAGTTAAAGATCAAAGTTCATTAATTTAATACATAGAAGCGGATTAGGAAAAACTTATTATAATTTGTAATAACACCAGATGTGAAGATGAAAGGTGGAATAATCTAATTGCAGAATGAACACCTTGAGAAAACAGCAGACGGAAAACAGTAGGAAAGTTCACAAATATTATGGACAGTCAACCTAAAATATCACAGTGTCGTGAGTCGTGATGCATAAAATATAGCAAAAAAAGAACAATGAGCCAAATTAGGGGCTTATGTCCAATATTGGGCGAAGAAAGATGATGTAGATTATAGATATATAATTCATTCAAACGTTTTGAGTTTTAAATAAAGCTTGATTGAACAGTTAACATAAAATGGTAAATTATCCATACCAGAAAAAATCAAAAATGAGGTAGAAATAAAGAGCAATTAATTAGGATGAATCTAAAGTAATACTGCAGTATTATACTCGTTATTATATTATACTTAACTCTATTCCAATCAATTTCTTACTTTATTTGGCTAAGAAAATCGTATATAGATAAAAAGAATTTTCCTTATACTTAAACTAAAAATTTAATATATCAAGTAAGTTAATCCTTTGCAGCATTATAGTTCCTAGATGTTTCCACATCCATTCCAGATCATATTTATGTCGTACATTCTGCTCACGAAATATTTAGCATATTAATCCATAAGGGAAAAATAGAAACATAATAAGTATGTATAAGTAGTCCAATAAACAGCTATTTTCTCGTGGAATTTTGAGAACCAAGATCGATTTCCTTGAAAATTTGGATTTAGGTAGTAATTATAAACTTTGTCAAAATCTACCCAATGCCGAACTGCGCTTTTGCCCTGGGGTGAAAACAACCCCATCCTAGGGGATGAAATTTTTTTAATCAAAATGACTATGGAAATCGATAGAGTGGCCAATTCTGGGTAAATTTTGTTCTATAAGATTTTTTTGCAAAATTGACAGTTTCCAAGTTGTTTGCGATTGAAACTATGCATTTTTCATTGAAAAACTCACCTTTTATAACCGTTTTTCATAAATAACTTAAAAAAAAAATGAATTTTATAGAAAAAATATTCCCAGAGACGAACAATTTTATATCTATGTAAAATATTTGTAAAGAAAATGATTAATGAATCATTTTCTCCAAGTCACCTACACTAGTGGTCACAACATTTACTCATTGTAACTTGTTTTACAGATTGTACTTAAATAAATTGGGAGGTTAAATAAAAAAAAATAGAAAAAATCATTAAAAACAAAATTTTAGCTAATAAAAAAACAAAGCGATTCGCGTCTGAAAGACTTATGTAAACCCAATGAGTTATTGCTCTTTAAAGGATGGTTTTTTTTTCCAAGAACATCGAAATGAAGAAACCTTTAATCTCAAATAACTCGAATGTGGTGCAATTTTTTATGAAAACTTAGAGATCGTTTAAAGCTCAATAAAAAACCTTTCAAACAAGCTCTGATAAAAGTTTTTTGCCTAGGAACTGACTGACTTATGACGAAAATAAAGTGGCTCTCTGCTTTTTTCTTTTTGAAATGTAAAAATTAAACCCTCGTCGTTACAATCTTAATAGCAGTGCATAGTTTTCCACTTAAAATTAACTTTATTTAGGTATAATTGATACGATCCATGTGATTTAACCGGTTTGGAATGCTTAGTTTAGAAAAAAGTTATTTAAATCGAAAATGACATTTTTAAAATTAAAAAAAGTGCATTTTTCTTAAATAAATCTAAAAGTATTCATAATATGAAAAAATGTTTCAAATATTAATTGTAGAATTTCTTTTACTGAAAATTTTGATTTTTTTTGTTTTTGTATCATGAATACTTTTAGGTTTAGGTATTTAAGAAAAATGTACTTTTTTTAAAATTAAAATAATGTCATTTTCGATTTAATCAACTATTTTTTCTAAACTAACCATTCCAAACCGGTCGAATCACATGGATCGTATCAATTATACCTATATAAAGTTAATTTCAAGTGGGAAGATATTCATTTCTATTAGGATTGTAACAACGAGGGTTTAATTTTTACATTTCAAAAAGAAAAAATCAGAGAGCGACTTTATTTTCGTCATAAGTCAGTCTTATGCAAAAAACTTTTGTGAGAGCTTGTTTGAAAGATTTTTTAATGAACTTTAAAAGATGTCTCTTAAGTTTTCCTAAAAAACTGTACCACATTCGAGTTACTTGAGATTGAAGGTTCTCCATTTCGAGATTCTTCGAAAATAACCCATCGTTTAAAGAGCAATAACTCAGTCTTTATTGGGTTTACCTAGGTCTTTCAGACGTGAATCTCTTTGTTTTTTTATTAGCCACAATTTAGTTCTTAATGATAATAAAGTCAATTTTGCAAAAAATTTACTCAGAATTGCTCACTCTATCGATTTCCATAGTTATTTTGATTATCATCCCCTAGATGGGGTTGTTTTCACTCCCAGGGCAAAAGCGCAGTTCTGCATAAGGTAGATTTTGAAGAAGAGTGTCAACAGAGTCTAAACCCAAATTTTCGTTAAAATCTGTGTTGATTCTCAAAATCCCACGGTTTTACAGTTTTTTACCGGATGAGTGGTCTAAAGGGCGTGTGTACTGAAGATAGAAAATAATAATGTAAGAATTATTGAAATCGTTAACAAGAAATGAAAACTGGAGAGGAGTAAAAGAACGATAACAAAATGAGGGAGAAAATTATCTGAATCTGCCATACTTCTACCTATATCTAAAATACCCACTTATAAAATTGTAAATTATAGCTGCAATTAAAAAATACTTGGTTTTTACAATTTACCTGATTTAATATCATCACTCACATTTTAACTAAAGCAGCATAACGTGATTATTAATTCTAGAAAATTTGTAATATCTCATTACTGAAAATATTGGAAGTTCCCTTTTATCTACCCCAAGTTATTAACGTTAAAAAAAATTTTTTTTTGGTCACGACTTGTGCATTTTAGTATTCCAAAGTTTGTTATATGCATTTAAAAATGATTCATTTTGAATAGAATAAAAAATAACTATTGAACTAAAATATGTATTCATTGAACATTTTCAAATAGTCACACTACAAATGCTTCACCCATGAAAAGAACAAATTTTTAAGAAAAACAATTAGTCATTCCTAATCTGATATATTGACCACCTAAATATTAGAAAATTGCAAGACAAAGAATTCAATAAAAATGCAAAACCGTAAGTATATTTTTTATAAATAAACAACTAAAACAAAAATATTATTTATGTCTCACTATGGTAGAAAAAATATTTGGGCTCCAAAACTGTTGGAAAATATGGTTTTATTACGTTTAAGTTTAAATGATCAGATAATGGAACATCAGTATGACACTGGAAACTGATCAATAGTTAATAAGATGATTGATGTATATTAAGATATAAGATTATCAAGAACAAATAAAGATAACGAAATATGATTATTCAGGGATATATTTAACAAATAATGGAAAAATTGTCACAAGATTTCTAAAATGCATATTTCTGGTCAAGACCAATAAAACCAAAGCGAGCATAAGAGCATAAAAGCAGTAAAACGGGAAGAAGTTGGAGCGAATGTGTAGATACAGATACAAATTCATTGTTAACGACAGCCATTTCATAAAAATTAGATATATAAAAAATAATAAAAAGTATAGATTTTGCGTCTTTCCAAAACTGTATTAATTGAGCATCCTACATATTTACAATCATTTAAATTGAGTTGGTGAGTATAATTATTAAGACAAAGTTTGATTAAGTATCTTTTGTTTCCTTGATAAACTTCCAAATCTTCAAATTAATACATTTTTTATCAACTGTTTTCTAGTTCATGTTTTTGTGTTAAAATTATTTTTTTTTCCAGAGATTTGAAAGTTTTGTAGGTGTAAACTTTTGAAAAAAAAGGCTTTTTCATACGATATCGGTAAATCAATTTTTATAAATATTCAGATCGATGTTACTCACTATAATTATATTAATTTAATATCAGTTGTTTTAATGGAGTTCACCTAAATATGGCGCTAACGAGTTGTAGTTTATGTGAAACGCTAAATAAAAACCTAAAAGTAGAAAGGAAAGAAAATGATACATAATATGGGTTAGAAGAACTAATAAAGCGTCAATGGAACTTTATAATAGTCCATCAATAATAACTCATATTAAAGCCCAAAGAATAAGATGGCTGGGGCATGTAAAAAGACTTCCTAACGAAGAGACCAAATGGGAAAATGACGAAAGGGGAAGATTAGAAGAAAGTGTGACTTTGATAGAGAATTAACATATCGGAAAAAAACGGGAAAAATTGGGAAAAAACAAGTTTATTTCCGTTTTTTTCCAGGCCATTGGAAACATTGGAAAAAATGAGAAAATATTTTTTAATTGAGACTTAAGTGTACTTAAACTAAGAGAATTTTTAAATAAATATCTGCTTTTCGTTTATAACCAAATTTAAATGAATAGAAACAACTTATAAATTTTATCATGTAATAACATATTTTTTTTGCTTGTATATATGAGGCCATGTAAAGACCAATTTCTTTCTGAAGAGGCGGAAGATGGAGGTCCATTTAAAATTCGGGAGGCAATTGGCATAAGTGGCTGCGATGTACATAAACCTTGCTACCATATAACGGGATTAGTATTTACTACATATTTGCACTATCCCATAAAGAATTTCGACTAAAAAATCCAGTTTTTGTTCTAAATTGGGCTAGATTTGCCACCATCTTCCCTACATCTAGGTTTAGGCCCAGTCTTTTCACCTCCGTATAAATAGTTATCGGGAAGTTTATCCGGCAGATTACATGTAAATCTGTCAAATAAACTTCCCGATCACTAGATATTCGGAGGTGAAAAGACCGGGCCTTAGTGAACAAGCCATTTCAGAAATGAAGTCTATGGCTTCCATTAGTTGGTCTTCATTCAATTATTATTCTTCTTTAACCCTCGTAAGGCATTTGCACCCCATCCGTATATCCATTTTTTTATATGTGAACGTTGGGGAAATTGATTTGAAAGATAATAATTATTAGGACTTGTTTTTCATATTATGAAACATAATTTTACAAACAAAGTACTCATTTCTTCTTAAAAACAATATTATCGCTGCAAGACAAGCACATGAAATTTTTCACAGTGTGAGCAACACAAAGTTTTTACACACAATACAGTTGTGCCGGGACTTTCGGTCTTTTTTTTTCTGACATAAATAACACCGACATTGTACCGATGTGAAGTTATCCATAGATTCCATCCATAGATTTTTTTTCAAAATATCGCAAAAATACTGGGACAATAGTACTACCAAGCAAGTATATTATTAAATTAAAGGAAACCAATAGTAAAACTTATACTTAATATAAAATTTTATATTAAAACCAATTTTCCACACTTTGCAGTTCATATTCTCAAAAAGCGAAGAAATACACTTTTTATTTTGGATTTTAATTTTCTTTATGAAATAATGCTTATTAATAAACAACATATCCAAAAATTGAGGAGGAGTGTTTTCACTTAACAGAAAAAATAAATTTTAAAGATTGTATGTGTGCGATTCTTATGGAGGAAACATGTCTTAGTTAATCACCGCAAAAACGGAGAATACACTTTTTATTTTGGATTTTAATTTTTTTTAAGAAAGTATGCTTATTAATAAACAACATATCCAAAAATTGAGGAGGAGTGTTTTCACTTAAGAAAAAAAATAATTTTTAAAGTTTGTACGTGTGTGATTCTTATAGACGAGACACATGTCGTAGTTAATCACCTCAAAAACGGAGAAATACACTTTTTATTTTGGATTTTAATTTTTTTTAAGAAAGTATGCTTATTAATAAATAACATATCCAAAAATTGAGGAGGAGTGTTTTCACTTAACAGAAAAAATAAATTTTAAAGATTGTATGTGTGCGATTCTTATGGAGGAAACATGTCTTTGTTAAACACCGCAAAAACGGAGAATACACTTTTTATTTTGGATTTTAATTTTTTTTAAGAAAGTATGCTTATTAATAAACAATATATCCAAAAATTGAGGAGGAGTGTTTTCACTTAAGAAAAAAAATAATTTTTAAAGTTTGTACGTGTGTGATTCTTATAGACGAGACACATGTCGTAGTTAATCACCTCAAAAACGGAGAAATACACTTTTTATTTTGGATTTTAATTTTCTTTATGAAATAATGCTTATTAATAAACAACATATCCAAAAATTGAGGAGGAGTGTTTTCACTTAAGAAAAAAAATAATTTTTAAAGATTGTACGTTTGTGATTCTTATGGACGAGACATATCGTAGTTAATCACCTCAAAAACGGAGAATACACTTTTTATTTTGGATTTTAATTTTTTTTAAGAAAGTATGCTTATTAATAAATAACATATCCAAAAATTGAGGAGGAGTGTTTTCACTTAACAGAAAAAATAAATTTTAAAGATTGTATGTGTGCGATTCTTATGGAGGAAACATGTCTTTGTTAAACACCGCAAAAACGGAGAATACACTTTTTATTTTGGATTTTAATTTTTTTTAAGAAAGTATGCTTATTAATAAACAATATATCCAAAAATTGAGGAGGAGTGTTTTCACTTAAGAAAAAAAATAATTTTTAAAGTTTGTACGTGTGTGATTCTTATAGACGAGACACATGTCGTAGTTAATCACCTCAAAAACGGAGAAATACACTTTTTATTTTGGATTTTAATTTTCTTTATGAAATAATGCTTATTAATAAACAACATATCCAAAAATTGAGGAGGAGTGTTTTCACTTAACAGAAAAAATAAATTTTAAAGATTGTATGTGTGCGATTCTTATGGAGCAAACATGTCTTAGTTAATCACCTCAAAAACGGAGAAATACACTTTTTATTTTGGATTTTAATTTTTTTTAAGAAAGTATGCTTATTAATAAACAACATATCCAAAAATTGAGGAGGAGTGTTTTCACTTAAGAAAAAAAATAATTTTTAAAGATTGTACGTTTGTGATTCTTATGGACGAGACATATCGTAGTTAATCACCTCAAAAACGGAGAATACACTTTTTATTTTGGATTTTAATTTTTTTTAAGAAAGTATGCTTATTAATAAATAACATATCCAAAAATTGAGGAGGAGTGTTTTCACTTAAGAAAAAAAATAATTTTTAAAGTTTGTCGTGTGTGATTCTTATAGACGAGACACATGTCGTAGTTAATCACCTCAAAAACGGAGAAATACACTTTTTATTTTGGATTTTAATTTTTTTTAAGAAAGTATGCTTATTAATAAACAACATATCCAAAAATTGAGGAGGAGTGTTTTCACTTAAGAAAAAAAATAATTTTTAAAGATTGTACGTTTGTGATTCTTATGGACGAGACATATCGTAGTTAATCACCTCAAAAACGGAGAATACACTTTTTATTTGGGATTTTAATTTTCTTTATGAAATAATGCTTATTAATAAACAACATATCCAAAAATTGAGGAGGAGTGTTTTCACTTAACAGAAAAAATAAATTTTAAAGATTGTATGTGTGCGATTCTTATGGAGCAAACATGTCTTAGTTAATCACCGCAAAAACGGAGAATACACCTTTTATTTTGGATTTTAATTTTTTTTAAGAAAGTATGCTTATTAATAAATAACATATCCAAAAATTGAGGAGGAGTGTTTTCACTTAACAGAAAAAATAGATTTTAAAGATTGTATGTGTGCGATTCTTATGGAGGAAACATGTCTTTGTTAAACACCGCAAAAACGGAGAATACACTTTTTATTTTGGATTTTAATTTTTTTTAAGAAAGTATGCTTATTAATAAATAACATATCCAAAAATTGAGGAGGAGTGTTTTCACTTAACAGAAAAAATAGATTTTAAAGATTGTATGTGTGCGATTCTTATGGAGGAAACATGTCTTTGTTAAACACCGCAAAAACGGAGAATACACTTTTTATTTTGGATTTTAATTTTTTTTAAGAAAGTATGCTTATTAATAAACAATATATCCAAAAATTGAGGAGGAGTGTTTTCACTTAAGAAAAAAAATAATTTTTAAAGTTTGTACGTGTGTGATTCTTATAGACGAGACACATGTCGTAGTTAATCACCTCAAAAACGGAGAAATACACTTTTTATTTTGGATTTTAATTTTTTTTAAGAAAGTATGCTTATTAATAAACAACATATCCAAAAATTATTGTTTTAATTAGTGTTAAGGGTTTCCTGTTTAAACGGGGCTGCCAGACGTGAACTGAACCCTTAGTCGCACCCCATTCGATTTTTTAGGAAAAACGAAATTTCAAAGCAAAAACCCAGACCTGTTTTATTTGTAATTTTATACATAGGAGCATGACGATGTTATTTTATTTTGTTGTATACACTGACGGTGAGAAAATCGCTTACATTTTTTGCACTCTTTTTCGCAATTACTTTTTCCACAATGCACACATTTTGTAGTTATATTTTCGGTTGTTGTAATAATAAGGTACTCTAAATATTTTCTATATAGTTTCGGATTAAAATTTTTATCAACTAAAATTTTTTTTATATTAGTTTCGCAATAATACAGTGTGAACACACCACAATTCCAAGAATCTGTTTGAACTGGATGCATGTTATTAAGGACACGCGCCAACTCGTAACTTTTAATGACAACAATTTTCAAATCAAATTGTTCACCGGCCAATTCGTAACTTTTTTTTACCTGACCTGCCAACCCAAAACTTTCTTCAAGTGAATTCGAAACCATTGATTAAATCTAATACCTTAAATCTAAACCGAATGTTTCTTGGTTTGCTTAAAAACATTATATTTGTACTATATGTACCTATAAAAATAGCAAAAATTGAAATATCTTAATAAAATAATTGAAACAATATTATAGTGTTATCAAGTATAGCTCTACACGAGCTTGGTTTTTATCAAGTAATTGTAAATTTAATATTTTTTAGATGTTTAGCAATGATAAATTATTTAAATCCTTCTGATAATTTAAAAGCAAAGAGATTTTCCATATGTTTATTTCAAGTCTAAAAGATTATACCTTTATTTAGTTACGAATTCACCGGTAGTTGATCGGTTACCGAAAAATTACCTGAGAGGGTCAGAGTTACCAATTGGCCTGTAATTAGGATGGGGGATTAAAATAGTTACGAATTCACCGGGACCCGTTATTAAAACTAAAAGTGAAATCTGCAGCAACATTATCACCCGTATTTGTACACATTGACATTATTCTATAAAAGTAATATTTTCCTTTTTTACTGTTATTACCACGTGGATCATAAAACTCTGCAGATTTGTTGCAAGTATCGATTTTCATCACCATCCAATGGTTTAGTACAAGTATTGGAAAGAACAAAATCTGACTATTTATTGACCATTTTTCCAGTCCTCTTAGTATTTTCTCAACCGTGTAACTGAAGAAAATTTTTATGTGATTTTTGCTATTTCGAAAAATTTTTAAAACATAATCCACGAGAAAATTGTCCAACCACATGTCTGTACAGTTTTGTTTACTTGCCGCTAGGTAAGAAAAACTGGTATAGAACAATAACTCGTTGTTAAACTTTGTTATTGCGTAATCGCCATTTGCATAACAGGGGTAAATAAAATCATGTGTTTTTATATAGTATTTGTGGTCTGTTTCTTTGATATTTGGAGTTTTTTGACTGTTTACATTTTCTATTATTGCCTTGGTGTTCTCAAAATATTTCTTAATTAATTTTTGTTTAAAATAAGTGTGCATGCTTTTCTTTCTTTTACACCACGTTTCTTCTATTTTATTTTGCTTCTCATTTCCTTTTTTTAAAATTTTAGTACGTAACTTGGAAGCGCATCTAATTCTTTTTATTTTATATTTATGTTCTCTATATTGGCTTAAAACGTAGTGACGTACCTTCCGTACAAAACGTGAACATTTTAAATGTAAATTATTATTTAATATATTATTTTTTAATAACCCAAAGTAGTTTTCTACGGGAGCGTTGCTTGTTCTGCCATGAAAAATTCCACTTCACAATGGTAAGAATGGAATATAGTGCTGGATAAAGTAAGACCCAAATTCTGGGTTATAAAACGGATTTTCTGTTTCAGTATTATTTAAGTTCTCATGTCCTTCTAGAACCGTGTCAAACATATTTTTAAAGTATATATAAAATAAGTTGTTTGAATAAAAGGCAGAACTTGAAGGCAGCGTATTATTGTTGTAAAAATATGATAAATTGTCATCACTGATTTTACTCTCAGCAATAATTTCTGAGTTAGTAATTTTGTATGATGTTAGTACTGATAGTAATTTATTTGTTATCATCTTAGTTTCTTGGGTAATTTGAGGACTTGCCAAAAGATAGAAAAAACAGTTTAGCACTGTTTCAATGTCATTAAAGGAAATTATATTAAATAAAGTAGCAATAATTTCTTTTATTAAAGATTTTGTATCGGAAGCAGATTTTAAAAAGTATGTGTTGATGTCACGAGAGACTAGTTTTATCATGTGTGCACAGCAGAGTTTAATAATTATTATTTTACTTAAATCGACTGTTTTATCTGTAACTGACCTATACAATAGTTTACAGTAGTCTTGTAACGTTAATAAATTCCAAGCTTCGCAAATTGAATTTAAAATTGCCACACTAAAATCACTAATTGCTACTTTAAATGCAGGCCAGTGTACATTATTTCTTAAACAATAATGTCTATATTCATTTAACCATGATGAAATGTTTCCAATATCATGGCTATTAGTTACCATTTCCAAAAGAGGTACAATTTTTTTTTTATTTAACTGAGCAACACCGGCATAATATAGTATTCTCTTTGAATCTGCAAAAGGTTTTCTAACGACTGAACCAGTTGCGTCTATATGTATTGAAGATACATTAAACCTATTATTATTTTTAACAAAATATAACTGTTCCCTACTTAATGTGCACACCCTAAATGTATAAGGAATATAATTTTTATTTTCTTTTTGCATTTGAATTATGTCGGTAAGATCATCCCTTAATCTATCATTTCTGGCATTAGCCTCAGATTTCACTTTCCTGTATACTACATCACTCTTAATCATATTTAAATTTTTAGAGTGTTCTACTCCATAGCAGCAGTTATTAATATCATCATTTCTGATGTTGAAAGCTGTGTTTGGCAGTAATCGGTCACCAAGTAATATTCTTTCAACTCCTCGAACTTGGGATGTCAATTGACTACCGTGAAAAAAATTAATAGAATTACTGTATACATGGGCATTTAGGCTTGAACTTATTTTACAAATGATTTTAAATTTTTTACAATCGGGTTGTGAGCAATAACCGTAAATAATAATTTTACCTTTTAGATAATTGCAACCCTTGATGCATAAAATACAA